>NW_026138057.1:650000-3050000 GCF_025592945.1 Manacus candei
CCATAGGCATATTATGGCTTCAGCCACATCATTCAGTGATGAAAAAATAATTCCTCTGGCTGCTGAGAGAAGATAATTAAAATTATCAAGGAGCTGCCAGTGAAAAATAGCAGCTTTCTTGATGTATATATGGAAATCCAGTTCAGAGCATGTGGTATTCCTGTGGCTAATGAATTCTAAGGCAAAGCCAGGAGCTGAAATACAGAGAAACTCCCCACTGCAGGGATCTTTGGCACCATTGTGTGTCTCTGTGGCTGAGACAATGGGAACAATTTTATGCTAATCAGCGGAAATAAAATGCAACATTTTGGTACAAGAGAAATTAGCTGACACCGGCACTTGAACTTTTCTAAGCAGAAGTCTTGGTTGGTAGGTTATCAAAGTGGATAATGCTGTGAGGCACTTCAAACCTCATACAAGTTCTGGCAACTGCAACATGTACTCGAACTCTTTGTTTACCTTTTTTTTTTTTTTTTGACAACTAGAACACGGGAAACTTTTTTTTTTGTGTGGCTTTGCTACCATAAGGGATACAAACTGTATCTTCCCTACAATAACTTGTTTCTTTGAATGGAAGGATCTAGTACTTTCACATGCCTAGGTTAAATGTCCTTCTTAAGGGTACTTAAAAGTGATTGATAATAGGTCCTCAGAAAACAAATACAAAATCAGAGGCAGTGGCAGAGAGAGGTCAAAGGCAAAGGGCCGGTGGGGGTGAATGTGGCCAAGTAATAGGGGGTGATAGGGAGAGGAGGCTACAGGAATGTATGTGTGGGGAAAATGTTCTGTTGGATTGCTTGTGAGTCTTTCCAGCCAGTTCTGCAACCAGGCTGAAGCTCCTCCTAGAATTTTATAAACCCCTGGGTAGCACAGGAGAGAGTATATTAATTGAATATTGTACATCATCATGCTGTGTTGCATAAACATTGAAAACACACACATATACAAAATTATATAGACCGTGTTCCTTGCAATCAAACCACTTCTGCTTAAAGAAGTAACCCAATAAGTAAATTAAGGTGTTACTTTTCAAACCTTTTATACACATACTATTTAATTAGGGTTTATGATTTTGGAAGGCAAGATAAGCAGGAATCATGGGGTCAATACCTTGAAATGGGAGAATGGACTAAGTCAGACACCACTGTTTCTTTGATTTAAGAAGTTACCCCCCTTCCATGAAACCCGTACTCCCAATGCATCTGCCTCTGTTGTAAATATGGTTTGTCTAACAAAGCCTTTCTTGGATAATTTGCATTAGCTTGTGCTGAAGTGTTTACCACCAGTGATTTTTCATGTCTCAAATAATGTAGAAGTGCTTTGATGACACGGTAGTAAACTATATCTGAGTGCCCAAACGAATACAGGTGTTCACCACTAGTGTTGCCTCTCCTCCAGGAAAAAAATTCAGAAATAACATTTAAAAATTCCGGCTTTTTATGGCAAAAATAAAGGCTCTCTGAGAACACCACAGAGACAGTGAGAGTGCAGTTTGCAATACTGGCATACAACAATATCAGTGGAATTGGTTGAAAAAGAATCTTAAAATCTGTGTATAGTCCATAGGATTCAACGGGCTTTTTCCACAGCATAAGTCACTCTTCTTTTTCTTGCTTTATCAATAAAATGGGAAACATTTAAATTGATAAGCAAAGGAAAAAAAAAAGTTGATATTACCCATACTAAAGATATTTTTATAAACCCTTTTATCAAAAACATGTCTTTCAAAGTATTTTCACTAATTCTCACATGATGAAAAACACACTTTGTAGACACTAAAATAGCACCAAATTGCTCACACTAACAAGTAAATATTCTTTAAATGAAAATTTAAACGAAAATTTAAATCAGAATTCTTTAAATGAGAAACTCTGAGTAGGAGAGGATTTATAACCCTATAGTGTAAGCCAACCTGGATTTTGCAAGACTGCAGTTTCTGATTGTGAGACAATAAATAGATATTTGGATACATCTAACGGTAACTTTGGAAACAGTGACAAGAGACAGTTTCTCTCTGACAGTAGGACAGATCCCATATGAGGCACGTGTGTGTTACCTGCTGTTGGAAATGACATCCTACAGATGAGAAATTCTTAGGTTGCAGCATGTAGGGTCATCAAAGACAATGTCACATCCCTCACCCCCCTTAAATAAATGAATTGTAGCTAATTACTCCTCAAGTAAAATCTTTATTTTGTTGATGCTCAGCTTGTTCAGGATTTTATCCTGTATGTGAGTAGCTGTAAGTTTTTTAAGTGAGAGACCTTTGCAGATCAGATAGCCTCAGATGCTGGTGTGACAGACATCATATGAAAACTGTTTCTCTCAATCCAGCTGAGTTTAGTGGGATCAGAGGGGAATAGGTATGTTCATGCTTACATTTTTATATCGTGAAATTAATACTATTGAAAAGTTTCTAAAGTTTCCCAAACAGGTTAAAGATTAAACCTGCAGGGTTAAATTTTCATGAATCACTTAGGAAAAAAAAATGCCTTTTTACATGCCAGTGAGTTGTTAGCAGTAGGTGAGAAATGCCTTTTGGAGCTTGGATTTTTGGTATGGACATAAGCTGAACTATGTAGCTTTTGTGCTTGCTGCTGCACAGAAACATTCAAAGAATGTGCGTGTGAAGGATGTGAGGGTCTGAGGTTTGACTTGGGCAATGGTGAGTTCATTTGTCTGCATTTCTGTTCTATGATGCAGCAAAATCTTTCTGGCCCAGAACTGGATGTAAACTCAGATAAAACTACTTCTGTCTTCTCCAGGTTTGAATTTTGCTCTGTAGTTGCACATTTTCTAGAATCCAGCAGTGACAGGAACAGAGCAAGAAGAAGTACAAGAAAAGGGCAGGGTCAGGAGGAGAACGGAATGGGGATAAACATGAAGCTTCCAGGTCACTTCAGTTGAATTTTAAACTTGTCCATCCCTGCTCTCTTACACTTAAATCTTCCTTCTCGATCCCAAGGCTCTGTGAGTTTGTTTGAACCAGGTCCCTCACACAAATAAAGACAGCCATCATATGTTAAAGAGGTGTCAAGTAACTATTTGCTTCTCCTAACTGCCTCCTTAGGGAAGGTCTGCAGGGCCTCCTTCCCTCTGGAATAAGAAGTGATGGATGTGGGTATACAAACATATGTGTGCAGGCCTTCTGCATCCTGCTTTGTCAGCACTTGGCTCGCTCATACAGCTCCTGGGGACCTCAGCGTCCTCCAGTCCAGACCAAGAAAATCTCAGAAATACAGAACTAATTTTTTTATTTTACTTGCATATACTGTGATGCAGGAGAAGTTATGAGTACAATGACAGAGACTAGACACAAATTTTCTTGTGTTAGTTCATTGCATTATTGCAACTTTTAAAAAAAAAAAGGAAACTGCAGAAAATAAATCAAGAATCTTGATCTCTTATCTATGATTGATTTTTGTGTGATACTAAGAAGCTACAAGAGCAAGAATTGACACTTAGAGAAGAATCTCTTTTGACTTAGAGATATCAAAATACATTGTGTTCAGTATCATTCTTTTCAGGGCCTCTCCAAGCCTTAGAAGAATTGCCACTTTTGCAGTCAAATCCAAGTAACATCTGCTCTATGCAACCAGTCAATATTGTGGAAAAGTTCAAAGAATGAAGATCATTAGTAGTGTCAGCTTTACAACCAGAAGGTAATGGCATTGAAGTGAGCAAGTATAATACCCAACAATACCAAGCTCATTAACCAGTGATTTATCATGATGAAAAGACCTGTTTAACCTTTAGTCTTCACATGCTTTCTGTTTTTAACAAAAAGACCTATTATTTCTCGTTGTCAAGTGATAATTTGTGAGTTGTTAAAGGGATGTATTAAATTATACTTTAAACGATTATACACAATTACACTAATATTGCTTTTGCAATGGGATAAGTTGATGCCAATATGGTTTTTATTTTCCTCTCCTCTTATAATTTTGTTCATCCATTTTGAAAGTGAAATGATGACATTATATATATTTAGAAGATCAGTATGTGACTTTTAGGCAAGTTAAATCGAGTTTGATGTGTGCAGCACATGACAATATTGTTTCACAGAAGCAGCAAAATCCACATAAAATACTTTGGTGGTTCTATATAGAGGGCATAAAGCTTGTTCTTGCCTCTGAATAGAGACATGCATGTACCTGACTGTCCTGTAAACCTATACGGGGATGTTTCATTAATTTGGGTTTGTTTTGGTTTTTTTTGGAAAGAAAACACTGCAGATTCTAGATGGCTTTTGACTGTTGTCATGTAACCTTGTCTACAGAAAAGCAGGCAACACAACTTATTCTGAACCACAGTATCTGTGCCTTGCGAGCAATAAGCCTCTCAGAAAATGTCATTCTACCAAAATGTGGCAAACAGTGACTCTTGTGATGTAGAGAAACATCCATCAGGGGTTGGAAGATCCATAAGACTCATTTCAGATCTAATTAGATAATCAGACAATTTGTGATCTAATGCAGATGGGCATTGCAGTCACTAGGAACACCATATTTTCTACTGTCTAGTTTCACATGTTTTCCTGTCTATTTGATTCTCTGTATATCATTAGTATAACCTAAGGACAAATTTATAACTGATATTCTCCAAGCATTTTTGTACACAAAGAGACTCTAGACACAACCCAACCTGCATGAGCAGATAAGATAGAATGATTGTGGACTTCACACCTGTCTTTTACATCTACATTTTGAATGTCATACATCCAAATGTATTGATGTTTCACATACAAATTTGAGAAAAGTCAGCATTTAAGAAGCTAGTAGGAGCAAAATGATAGCTTAATATAGTAGTAGAGAGACAATTCTCGATTTGTTCAAAATGAACAATTGGGAAGGATTTTCTAATCTATAAATGTGATTTTTACAGTTGGAAGACAGCTTGGTAATTTACAGGCAATGCAGTATTTGTGACAGAATTCTTCTGAACTAGGCATGTAATTTTAATGCCTTTGAAATGAGCAGAGATGTAAGACATTTTCTTTCCCTCAAGCTTATTAACAGAGATTTTAATCAATTAATGAATTATTGAATTTTTAAATAACAGGGACTCTAGGTCTACAGATTTCTGTAGATATCCTCCATATAGATCTGTATAGATTCCCTCTTTCTCTGCTTACCTACAATGCTAAAATACTGATCTCTGTTTTCTACTGTGAAGGTGTTATAAATTTTTAGGGAAAATACTGAGAATGTTTCATCCTTGGTGATGCGGATCCTCATCTTCTCGATGATCACTTCCAGGTGTGAACAAACATTTGGGGATGTGTTACTGTCTACCAACTTGGTTGTAAAATAATCTTAGTTGTTGAGAAAATGTTCAAAAGTCTTGCTGCTTTTGAGAAAAAGTTTGGACTGAAAACAAGCCATGATGATCGTATTTATCCAGTATTGCAGTAATAGCATATTTGTTCATATTTCTGGAGTGCTAGTTCTGTTATTCTGCTCAATCTGCTAAAAATCCAGTCTTTGTCTTCCTTCTCCAGGGTGACCACCCCAAGCACCATGGTGAGAAGGTGAGGTGAGCTTCTCTTGCTTCTTGCAGGTGGTGCTATTAAATAAATATTCAATGAGATAGGAAATGTAAAATAAGACTTGAAGAACTTCATGATTAGGACACTGGTCTCAGAGAAAAGACACTCCTGATGCTGGCTTCAAATTCATGGACTCTTTATGCACCATGGGAGTGCAGTAATATGAGAGACTGGCAATCATATATCATACAGCATCCATGTAATCCTCTGTCCTGGTGGTTTTATAGCTTTCTGTGGAGGCACTTCAGGTACTTCCTTGAAAGGGAAGGATTGAAACCAAGCCTTCTGGTTGAGTGACCTGTCTACCAGACTCCTGAAGGGACTGTGGACATACAGAGAGGATTTATCTGAATATATTATTTCTCTTATTTTATTTTTTAAAACATATGCTTCATTCAAAAGCATTTAATTTTAGTGCTGAATGCTTTTCGATATTTCTATGCTTTGTATTTGGTCAGGAAGCTAAAAACCCCCATGAATCTGGACTGTACTCCTTATACCAATTGAACTGAGCAGTCTATTACTTACATATCTGAGAGGATCAGGCTCCTAAGAGAAAACAGTGCTTTTAGTAGGATTAATTCTCAGTACCTTCCCAATGATCTAGTAACAAATGTGGATCCTTCCCTCTTTAAACAACAATCACTGATTTTTGCTGTTCCTGCAGGACTCAGCAGATTGGGTGAAATTCAGGCCTCACAGAAATTTTGCCATTGAATTCTATGGATGCAGAGTCTCAGCTTTTGTCTTTCCACTGCAGCCTGATGGGGAGAGGAAGGGCAGAAAGACAGACATCTCTGAAGGAAAGAAAAGACAACTTTTATCTTTCCCCCCCCCCTTTTGCATCTACAGTTATAAGATTTGCATGATTGGCTGCAATAGCTTCCAAAAAGGAACAGGATCTCTGTCTCTTGGTTTGCAAATTTTGCCTGAAATAGACCTTCTAATACATTTCAGCCTGCGGAAAAAGCTTCCAGGGCAAAATGTCATTTTCCTTTGAAAATGTGGAAAATACCCAAATCCTGTGTTCGTCTTTGAACAATTTGTGAATTATCAGTTTGTGAGTTCTCACAGAAAGGAGGGAAAGAAAAACAAAATGAGAATTTGGTAGATTCAGGTTTTGTATGCAACTATTTGTAGCACTCTAGTGGTAATACCAGAATAGTTTCAGAGCTGTAAGAAAACGCTTGCTCTTTCTGGGTTCCATTTTGTGAGCTTCCATTCTGTCTCTTACGGACCTGACCATTTCAGGGTATGTTATCTCAGAGATAACTCATATGTACAAGTTCTAGCTGACATCTGGGTTGAGATACACTATTTTTTCACAGGATTCAGTGGTGTGTATGAGATCAGAAGCAAGATGGTGCCTGTAATAGGACTGTTTGGAAACCGGAATGTGGCTGAAGCATCATCTGGACTTTTCTTTGAGGTTGTCTATCCAGTTAGATGGATTTATAATAGTTTTGCAACACTGAAAAGTGAATGTTCTATTCTTATTGAGGAAAAAAAAAAGTATAAGAGGTCATTTTATTTGGTTTTCAATCTTATTTGCTCTAATAAACCAAAATAGTACCATAAACAGTACCAAAGGAAAATGACTAGAAGACCCCAAGAAAATGAAAGGTATTTGAAAGATATGTTGTGTTCTCTTTAAAGAGAGCTTAAAGGCAGCACAGAAATACAGAGCTGGCTTGGCACATCCTGCAGTGTACGTAATGTGTATGTAGTGTAATCTACATACACATTAAAATGCACTCGGTCTCAGAACGGGCTTTCTCCACTCCCTCTACCCTGCTCCCCTCCCCATTCTGCGCTGCCTAACAAAAGATTTTCCACAAAAGAAATTCTTCCTGGTTTGTAAAACAGTTGTGTAAAACTTGGACTGTAAAGCCACAGTTGACTGCTTTAATGTGGAACAGTTGGGAGGGTGGGGAAGCGCTGGCAGGTTGGGACAGGACACAGCAATGGTGCCCCTATTCTGTCGGGGGTCTACTTAGTCACACCACCTGCTCCCCCTATTCTTTCAAAGGCAAACCAGTCATGACAGTATGAACAGACGGATGTTTAGCCTCAATACCTTGGACACACAGCACCAGACGGAGCAAGGCGAGTTAAGAAAAGATAAATTAAGTGATCAATAAAGATAAGGGACCTGTTTAGCAGTAAATGGTAGGGACAGAGCAGACAGAACAAGGAGTGAACGTGTGTTAAATAATGCAAGTGTGTGTTCAGCTAACCTCAAACTTTTCAAATCCATGTATTGTTCCCCAAAAAGCCTTCTTTTCCCAGCAATGGTTAATTGTGTTTTAGGTAGATGTAAAGCATCTGTGGGCACACACGGGCTCCCCAATATAAGTCTCTTCAGAGTCAGCTATGCTGTTTGGCACTTGGCTTGAGTGTGAGGAAGGGGAAGAGAAAGGGGGCTGTGTCCAGGGTTGAGTCAGTGACTCCTTTGCACCTCCCACCTTTG
This sequence comes from Manacus candei, assembly GCF_025592945.1. Classification (NCBI taxonomy): domain Eukaryota; kingdom Metazoa; phylum Chordata; class Aves; order Passeriformes; family Pipridae; genus Manacus; species Manacus candei. The sequence continues at coordinate 658,019 of NW_026138057.1, forward strand.
TGACAGCAGGGGAAGAACAGTGAGGAGCAATGACATTCTGATAGAGAATCAGTAACAGTGCTTTGACAAGCTGATTGACAGTCAAGGGATCCAAAACTGTGGACTTATTTTAACTGGCTATCACACTCTTTGTCTCAAGAGCACTCTTTTTGTTCTGCCCTTTTGCCTAGTACAGCAAAGGTCTTGATTTCAAGTTCAAACTTCTAACCCTACTGTAGTTTAAGAAGAAGATCTAAAAATCAACTTACAGTCACTTCACATGACACTTGACCTGTTAGAAAAGAAGCTACTGATACAATCACACCCAGCCCAAATGAGAGTTGCATTTTAATATGAATTTGAGTCCTGTTCTCCTCTAATGCCCAAAAAAGGTGTTTTTCTCTGTGAAAGATTCAGGGTTGATACAATTAAACTCATTACTGCGATATAAGTGAGGGTGTTTCTTACTGTGCCACAACAACTCTGTGGTAAGAGCACACAAGGGAGCAGCTACTCTGTATTTAGCAAGGGGAAACCCTGGAATAATCATAGGCGTAGAGGAAGGTGATACCAGACACTGTAAGTTTGTAACTATGACAAGATGCCTTGTTCTTGTGCTTAGGCCACCAGTACTGTCCACTCATTCAGGAAATTGCACTTTAAGTACTACTACTCTTAGAATAGACTAGTTCAGTTAGCAGGGACCTACAATAATCATGTAGTCCAACTCTCTAAGTATCACCAAGCAACATCTTCACTGGACTGGACCTAGTGGCACTCTTACATCCCACATTATGGTTCAAAACCCAAGGAACAAAAAATCAGTCCATAAAGTTGATTAACCTTCTTTTCTGCTTGTTACTGTCTCAATATGATGAAAGACATTGTAATTCTATTTAAATGGATAGCTGCCAGCCCACATCAAACAGGTTTTCCCAATTGCACTTTATCAAGTAGATTATATTGGTACTGTGGCCCTAGCTCCCATCCTTTCCATTACTTTGTGTACTTGTTGTGTAATGCTAAAACAACCATGCTGCAGAATAAATAGTAAAGTGCTGGGAGCTTTTAAGATGTCACTCACCAAAATGTCCAAGGATGTGAAAACTGAATTGTAGTGGTGCAATGAGGCACAAAATCTATTTCCATATTATAAAGGTATATAAAAGTCTATTCCTTTCCACTAGGCAGAATAAAATGCAGACCCCTACGAGACACTGGTAGATAGACTAAAGGACAGGGAGATACAGTCGACTCAAAGAGAAGAATTTAATCAACCTTGGTGACTTGGTGATGGCTTGTAAGGGCAGCTGAGCCTCAGCTGTTCTCTCTAGTGTCATCCTGAATGGATACTTTGATTTTCGTTTTGGAGTTTAAATGTTTCTCACTGAATATCCTCCCCAGCTGATCCTGTGCAGCTGTGGGAACTTGGGAAGTGGGAATCCATTTCCTGAGGGGAGAGGGGCAAGCACAGCTGCAGGGAGACAGCTGCTAGGGCCGGGTGGTTCTCATCACTGGGAGGATGGAGGTGTCCTCCACACACCATCCCAGCATTTCAGGCCAAAATATATGACTCCAGCCACCCTGCCTTTCAACTGCAAACCAGGCACAGGTCCTATGAGGAGCAGCTGAGGGAGCTGGGAGTGTTTAGTCTGGAGAAAGAGAGGCTCAGGAGTAACTCTTATCACTCTCTTACAAGGAGAGTTGCAGCCAGGTGAGGATTGGTCTCTTCTCCCAAGTAGCAAGGGACAGGACAAGAGGAAATGGCCTCAAGTTGTGCCAGGGGAGGTTTAGGTTGGATATTAGGAAACACCTCTTTACTGAAAGGGCTGTCAAGCCATGGCACAGGGTGCCCAGGGATGTGATGGAGTCGCCATCCCTGGAAGTGTTTCAAAAATGTGTGGACATGGCATGTGGTTTCGTGGTGGGCTTGGTAGTGATGGCTTAATGGTTGGACTCAACATTCTTAGAGGTCTTTTCCGACCTAAACGATTCTATTATTCATGAAAACCCCACAAGTTTGTGGCAGCACTGGTGAGCTCAAATTGGAAAGTTTCCTGCACTCCAGGTAGCACTATTGCAGCCTTTCTCTGATGGTCACAGCAGGTGGCACAGGCTCCAGTGAGAGCTTAAAGGCTCTGCACGAGGAGGATCCTGTTATTTTTGCTGCACACTGGTTTTATTCATTGTGAGAATTCCAGTATAAAGATAGAAGATGAGGATAAACTGGATAATGAGCTTTCTGCTCATTTCAGATATGAGCAACAGGCTCTGAAGGAGTACCTGGTTATATGTAATAGGGATGGAAAGCTGGATGAATGTGGAATTACTCCAATGACTGTGGGAGTCAGTTGTTCTGGACCAATGTCCTTGGTCAGTGCTTTGTCCTTATGCAGCCAAACTTTTATTCTTTCCCCCTTAATGAGACAGTGGAGCTTTATTCCAAGGTGTGTTTCTTGGCTGCCCAGAATCCCAGGGCTCAGCTGTGCTTTGGAAACCTGCCTAGGTTGGAGTTTGCAACAGTATTTCCCCTCCTGTATTTTTAATGATTAATCTTCTTTTCTGCTTGTTGCTGTCTCTGTATGATGAAAGACATTGTAATTCTATTTAAATGGATAGTTGTCAACCCACATTAAACAGGTTGGGGTGGTGGTAAAGAGAGAAGAAGTTATGAAATAGAGAAGACCTGAGAGAAAGAATAGCTTCTTGCAGAGTTGCTAAACCCCAGTGCCATGTCACAATAGTGTTGAAAATTCTATTGCTGAATAGAAAAAAAATTGTCAAAGCTGGCAGAACTTTAAAATATTAGCAAATAACTTAATGTAAAATGTTGTCACTTTAAAAAGTTGTTTCTGTCTTCATACATAAAGGTTTGAAGTGAGGAGAAAAACAACCCACTGTTCTTGTTCTGTACTCCTTGTATTATTAACAAGGAACAAAATGGACAAACAGACAATAGCTCTGTGTGAGTCAGGACCTTCTCCTGATTTCTGAATTGTACCTTGTCAAGTATAAGCATGCAATGAGGGTTTTATGGCTCTCAGCAGCAATGTTGAGATGTCATGTATGCTAAATAAAAGTGATGGGAAAAGGTTCTGTGCAGGCAGTACATTGTCAGCACTGTAATGATTGTGGCTTGGCTGACCACCATGGGGACCTGATCCTTGTGGATACAGAGGGATTTCAGCAGCAGGCAACTGCTGTCTGCTTTGTGCAAAAAGAAAATAATCTAACCACATGCCCACAAATTCCATAAAACAGATCCCTGGTTTGGTAATTACCTTAATACATTCTGTGATTAATGATTTGTATCTGTGGGATTATCATTCATGAGCCTGGCAATAAAGCTGTTTATTTTTATGAGATGTTTTATAAATCCAGCTCCAAGAACAGCGTGACCCATTAGTGTTGGTACACAGCTGAATGTGCACGCAGCAACATAAGATGATTCAAACAAACAAATGGGAGCATTATTATGTGCTCTGGAATTTACCACAGTGCAGCCACAGCTTGATTCATTTGGCAACCTTCTCCTACAGCTTAGTACAGTCATTTTAGAAAACTGTGGGTCTTTTCCCATGCAAAATCAGCTTGGTAGTAAGATGTGTTCCATGAAGAAAGTGTGTGATCCTTATGTGTGATCCTTAATAATAATAATAAGCTATTCCAAAGACATCATGAATTCTTAACAAAAACATGTGGAATTGAAGAGGCCCTTTGGGACACAAAAACATCCTTGTTTTCCCCAAAGTCATTTAGTTAATTTAAATGGTTTGTTTCCTTGAACTCCATTCTGGATTTCAGTTTTTATTTTCTGGAGAGGCCGAGCCGTAGTGGGGCCTGAGGGTTTCCTCTGGCGAGAGGACTACAAGATCCCTCTGTCCTCTACACAAAATGTCCTGTTCCACAGTTTGTTTCTGAAGTTACCAAGAACTTTTGTGTTAATCTCTCTATATCTCTCACAGCCTGCTGATTTGATTCTTCTTCTTTTTATTACCTCACTTAGACTCATATAACAGCCCAGGTTGTAAATGATCCTCTGGTCCAACCAAAGCAAAGGAAGCCTTGTGGTACCTGATGTTTCATATTCTGCAGTATAATCAGCTATAATTTAAGAAGTTACATTACATCACTAGGAGATATATAATAATACCAGGTGGGATTTGGCAGGCAACCCTTGCTAAAAGCACAGGTGATTATTTCATGCTCTCTCTTTTTTGTCTAATCCAGTAAGACATCTTAATAAGCTAACATTCTGACTGGCTTGTTTACAACATCACTTCTCTTGCTTGAAGATATTTAGACAGTAATTTACAGTCAATGGTGAAAACATAACTGGGTGTTTGCTCTTATATGAAGAAATAAGATGGGTATTTTTAGATAAAAGCCCCAAAGGAATTCTATGATTTCCTAAATTAACTCCTACTTCAGTAAAGGAACATCAGTCTAGAAGGGCTAACTCGAACCACAGAATCTGGTTGTCATAGGAAATCCTGTTTTGCAGTTCTCATTTTGCAGCAGACACATGATGTGTTTGACCCTCTGGCAACGCAAGGAAGGGCTGGTGCCCATAGCCCAGCTGACTCATGAAGTATTCACCCTTCCAGTGTCCATTCTCTCTTAGACTTGTTGGGTCTAAGATGAAAATAATCTGAATTAAAAGTACTCTTTCCCTGGGGGAATGAGAGGTAGCATAGTAACTTCTGCTGCCCCCTTCCCTTCTGAATCTGGGACTTCAGATAATCTCACAAGCCGAGGCTCAGTGCTGAGCACATAAGGAGCTGTTGAAACACTCAGAGCTCACCTCAGGACAGCCTCATTCCTCTTTGTCACCAGTCCTGGCTGAACCTGAGGTTCTGGAAATAACAGTTAGACAGTGTGTGCTGTCCTTTCAGCAGTGGGTTAACAGCCACTGCAGTTTCATTAATCATCCATACAGTGTGGCAGGGACCCGATTTCTCATAGCCGTGAGGTTGGGTTGGGTGTTATAAGTAGCATTACTCTGTGAACAAAACAATTGTCAGAGCTGTCAGAGGGCTCAGCTCCTGCAGGAAGTAGGGAAAGGAAAAAAGGAAATTAAGGGCTTTCTCATCAGCACAAGCTGGTGGTACCTCGTGTAGCTTCCTGAAATGCCCACAAGGACAAACATAGTCTGTCTGAATTCTCTGTTCTTGGCTGGAATATGTGACTGCCATAAACGAGAAGTGGGTAAAGACATGGGGAATTGCTTGTTTCTAATGGCAGGTAGAATTTGCTAAAAGCAGGGAGGAGATGGGGCACTGTAAATACCTTCTAGAGTACCCAGGTGAGGACACTTCTTAAAGAGTGTATTTCCAAAATTTATTTTTGGTGGGGGAAAAACAGAAACATAATTTGCAGGTAGATTTTTATTTGGTCTCTTGGCTGCTATCAACACTGTTTTAATGAGAAATGGGCAGAGCAGGGGTCCTCGTTTAAGAAGGAATATTGTACATGATGTGCTTGTCACTCACCAGAGGCAGTGGAGGTCAGTGAGGGCAGAAACTCAACTCCTTGGACTCTGTGAGTCTTTAGCTGTCAGCACTGTCTCACACCATCCAACTTAAGAGTGTTTGAATCTTCTGTCAAGGGTTCAGCTTGGCTCTAGGAGTATGAGGCTCTGCAGTTTCTGTGTTGTACTGTTACCTAAAGGAGACGGTCAATGCATCCCCAGCTTGTGTCACCTTCCAGAGAACCCTTCCAGTGCCTAGGACTGGGTATGTTCCTGGGGGCAAAAGCTGTGGCTGGAGAGCTGCAGCTCCTGTCTGGATTTCAGAAGCTCCAGATATCAGGCATGTTGTTTGAGCCTGTCTTTGTCTTCCAAGGACTTGAGTAAAAGTGCAAATTTAAGTCCAAATTTATTTTGGATGTGCATCTTCTCATGCTCTTGAGCTGCCTCGCCAGGTCAGCTCACAGCCTGCTGCACGTGTCACAGAATCAGAGAATATGCTGAGTTGGAAGGGACCCACAAGGACCATTGAGTCCAACTTAGCCCTGCACAGAACCATCCCCAGGAATCCCACCATGTGCCTGAGAGTATCATCAATCAAGCCTGTATAATTTGGGTGTGGATGGAATTAAGGAGGAAATGTTGGGCTGCCTCTAATTTAAACATTCCCCTCTACATCCACTTAGAAACACAGTAGAGCCTTCTTGCTTTGTGAAATTCAGGTGAAAGGCAATAAATGGTCATAACATCGTTCAAATGCATGTAACCATATGGACTTACATGGAGTCAGTAATACAGATTCAATCACTGCCTACTAAATAGAGTCTGTATCACCATAGTTTTGTGCTAGTGAAACAATTCCAGTTAGGAAACCCTGGAGTAACACAAGGACAAATCATATTCCTTAAAGTTATACTGCCATTGTATGTTCGTTGGTTCTAAAATCTATATAGTATTAAAGATCAGAATATTTTCAGGTTTTTTTACATATCTAACTAAAGGAACTTTTAGTTTCTCTTATTCTAAAACCAACAGCCATTGTTTAGGATAAAAACATAAAATAAAAAGGTGATATAAAACAACTGAGATTTTACTGCCAAAATTCAGGGAAGTGTAATTAACACAGTGATGGTGTTAAGCTTTGGGAATGAAAATATTTTTTAAAATAAGAAAAAAATATGATGCCTGTGGGTTATTGTTATTATTATATTTGAATAGTCCCATCTTCTCTGTGCCCCACAGCTTCATTCACATAGTAATTTTTCAAACATTTAGCTATCCTGAACAAAAGAAACCATTCTCCAAATTGTTGTGGAAATGATATGGCCATGTTAGAGTGCCTAAAATGTTCCCCCCATCTAATTAATGTCTATTAATAATGTCTGTTGCACATAACTTGTTCCTCCGGAGCCTGCCAAGCCTATCACTGCCATCAGGCTTTCCTGAACTGTTTTAGTGTGTTTTCTTCCTGTTGTGGCTGAAGATGCATTGTTGGCACTATGGGAGAGACAGGCTTGCATATTTCTTTTTACATCATCAGTCACACAATGTGATTACTCCAGCTGTACAAATAACGTAGGAAATGGATTTTTTTTTTGCATTAGAATTATGCAAGCCCAGCAAATAATCCCAACAATTGCTTCTTAAGTCAGTGAAATTTCAAGCCATTCAGTTTTCTTGTAAGGAGCTCACGGCTTCTTTGATGATGAGGTTTGTTAAGCCCAAATGTGGAGAACTAATAAAATAATAAAAAGGCTCCAGAGGTGTTTATAGATTTCAATTATCTCTTACTTTCTCTCCCAGGATTGGGCTGTGCAGGATTGTGCTGCCCTCAAGTAGCACTTGAGTCTCGGCTGCATTTTATGCTGCCTGTCTCCGAGGTTTCTTCTTTGTGGCTGAATCGCCTTAGCTGGGTAGTGTACAGAGGTGCCAAGGGCTCGCCGAGACAAAGCACTGTGCTTCACAAAAGCAAAGGAGCAAAAGGAAGCAAAATTGAATCTCTAGCACCCAGCTCCTGGGCAAACAGACAAAACTAACGGATCCACTCTTGCTCCTCCCATCCAATTACTGTGATCCAGTAGAAAGAATATGGCAACATCGGTTCACACAAACTCTAATACTCTTAATCCCTTCCATACATATAAACCTCACATTCACCACCACTACTTCATTATCGAGCCACCCAGGCAGCCGGAGCGTCGGAATGGACCCACCGGCTGCAAAAACCTGCCTCCTTCAGGTTTTAATCAGCTAATGAGGGATATGCAAATGACAAGCTTATGGGATTATGCCTTGTCTAACAGCAGTCCTCCTCACAGCGATGCAGCACTAATACAGGTGTTAGTAAACTGGTTATTAGGCGCTGGCTAATTTAGGCCCATTCATGTTGGGATTGTGCTGGCAGCCGTGCCATTTGTACTGGTGTTTGTGGCCCAGTAGGACATCTATTAGGGCTGTGGTGGGTCTGACACAACCTCCTTGCTGCTAGGTATGAAGTTAATAAATGCGGTTGGGTTGGTCTTTAGCCATACACAGCAATCCAGGACTGAAATGGGGATTTCCCCCTCTACCCCAGCTGCCTGGGAAATTGCCACAAGAGGGCAAAGGGGGAGTTTAATTGACAGTTACTTAACATTTATATGAACTTTTCACATACTTTTGAATAAAATGCAAAGTGAAGCACTATGATTAGCCTGTTTTTTCTCTCGATCACAACTAGCCCACTCTCTCTTCCATGAAAGAACATGCAGCCTAGAAATACACAGTGAGAACAAAACACACCACTTCTGGGGATGAGCCATCTCTCTGGGACTTTGGCTGTTTCAGTTGTTTGGTACATCTTTCTGCTCTCTAAGTTTTCTTAGTGATATTTCTTTTAAAAAGTTCCTTCGCTGTGCAAGCAGCTCTGCACTGTAGTGCATTTACTCACCAGGTCAGTGGAGAAAAGTGGAGTGACATCAGTAAGGTATTCACAGACCCCAGAGCATGTGATGTGAACACTTTGTTAGTGGATACCCCTGCTACATGGTTATCTAAAATTTCCCAAAGTATACTCATTTCATCAACAGTAAACATTCCATACACATAAATATGTGTGCCAAGTCTATAACAATTTTCAGTATTTCCCCAAAGGACTTTGGTGTCAACTTACAGAAGTCTTAAGAACTGAAACTAAGAGAGGATAAGAAAATAATTTTAAAATCTCTGCTTTATGAACAATGAAATACAGGAGCACAGCTGCTTCCATGTATGAGGAACCCATAACATAGTAGAAATACACAAGGACAGTATCTGAGAAGTGTCAAAATTAAATAGAAGATGCCCAATGAATGACAGCTTTTATTTTCTCCAGTCAGCAGAGGAAAGGAGGTATTTTAAAGTAAGTCTAACTTAAAGGTCCATTTGAGGATTTTGCCAAAAAAGAGTGATGTTGTGTGGTTTTGTTTTTATTACAATAGTAATACCTCCAACTGCACTGTCCTTCATTTAAATACTATTTAAAATTCAAGAAACTCACCAGAGTATTGAGCTGTTTGGGGAGAAGCCAGAAAGCCAGGGGGGCCCAGGTGGCTTTTAAGGAGTTCGAAGGTTTGATTTCATCTTTAAAACGACTGAGTTGGGATTGTCATCTTATACGTGGGGGATGTTGAGACAAAGGTTTGAAGGGTAAAGAGTTCAAAAGTGAGCCCACAAATATCAATATGCAAAGCCTCTTAGGTTTAAAGCACACATATCTGTTCTTCCTCTGTTTGCTCTGACTGACCCTAACTAAATGTGTATCTTTAAAGCAAAGTTCTTCAGCTAAACTTTTCTTGTGCCTTTCTACTTTAAGATGTTTGAAAATGAAACAGGGGTCTAAAAATTTGGAAATTCAGATCAGTGATCATCCTCTTGAATCTAAGGGTTCTAGATAAATGACACCTGCTCATCTGCTTATATATCACCTTTACTAAGGTTGTAACCTGAGGTGGCCTGTGGACACTCTCTTGTTCACTTTTTACTTGGGATAACCTGTGCTTTGTGTAATGAATTTGCCTGGATCTTGTATGAGCTAAAAAGCATTGAGTAAAGGAGGGAGAAAGCCAGAAATACTAGAATGGTTTAAACAGAGCATGTATTTTTGGGTTTTTTTTTGCATTCTGTCATCCTGCTCTTCGGTCACCTCTAAAATAACCTGGAGAATACAATAGGGAGAATCTGAATTGTATTGGCTATAGCCCAGTGGAGTCTTGCTGGTGGAATGTTGTGTTATTTGTAGATAATAAAGAGATCTGTCTTTTTATCCTTATGCTTTGTCTCTATATGCTGCTGCTTCAAATAATGAGAAGGTAAGAAAAGTTTATGAAGTTTGGACCTATTCAAAATCCCAGAAGCCAGAATCTCCAAATATTCACCAAGAACATAAATCCTCAGAAAGATGAAGGAATTCTTTAGAACAAGGGAAAAGATATATTTTCTTTTAATGGATATGCTGGTGAAACAGCAGCACCTCCAGCTGCTGATAATTCTGTTTTAGTTGAGAGCTGAGGAGGTGAGGCATATTGAATTTATGAAATGCAACAGACCTAAGGGAATGCAAAAGACATGGTAGGAAAAAAAGCCTACTTCTACTCAGACAGACCATATCAGAAATGTTGTTAAAATTTTAAGGAAACAGATTTGATCAGTTAACAACGTTGGCAGTAGTTGCCACAAGTGGGAGCAAAAGAATTGTTTCTAAGAGGGTAGTTTCGAAATAAATTTTCTGTGTGTTTCTTTTTTTTGTTTCTCGTTTTTTTTTTTCTTTAACACGTGGATGATTACTTCTGGCACTTTGAAGAGAGTGCATGCTGCATTCAAGTAAGAGATTGCACTTTGATTTGGTCAAGAAAGTATAAAAATGCAGTGTTCACAAATGAATGTGTGTATGAAAAAGTATCTGTGCTCCAGTGGCGAGAAACACATGAGCTATAGTAATGTATACATGTTGAGGGAAGAAACAGTGGCAGTAAACATGAAATTAAAATGTAATTAAATTAAGAATCCACCCGTGCTGATTTCCACTGGATGACCTAACGAGCTTCCAGGTGATGTGCTGTCAACAGTGCACTTAAGCAGCTGCCAGTCTTGTACCCCAGAAGGGTGAATCTCAAAGGCTGGGAGAGAAAGGAGGATATGCCTTCACTTCTGTCCAGGCACTATCATCACCTAGCAGCAGTTATATTTCCCAGGTAATGTTCATTTGTATTTTGGAAAGGAACCCTTCAACAGCTGAGCATCCTTGAATTCCACACAGGTTGTAATCAAAGGACCAGTGATACCACAACTTCAAGAATTCCATTTCAACTTGCTTTATTGCAAATGCTCTTTGAAATCTACTTCTTTGGCTCTAAAATAGAAATGGCACAATGAATGATATTGCTAGGGTTCATAGCAGTTTGAATTAAAACAGCAACTTCTTCTAGATTTCAGGAAAATAAGTTTTTGGGCCTGCTGTTTTCCTCAATATCTTTGCCAATAAAAGTTCGGGGGTAGATGGATCATACACCTGTTTTGAGAAACTCACTGTAAAATATTTATTTCCCACATATGCAAATAAATAATAATAAAACCAGAACACAAATTGCTCTTGTAAACAGCACACATAGCTTTTTATGAATCAGACTCCCTGAGAGTTTCTCTTTGAGTTTCAGATGCTAGGATCTATCTACAGCTGCAAGAAATCTAATCTAATAGAGTAATCTAATCTGGGACCTATTTACATGCAAGTAATTTTAAAATTCCTTCACGGAAACAGACATATTCACAGAAAAGAGAATCCATTTTTGCCCTCCTTTATTTTGAAGATAGTCCTCCACTGTGCTAAACAAATATATTATTCCCAGGCTACTAGAATGTCTTTAAGAATGTTGTAGAACTGTCAGCATGGAATTCTGTGCTGCCTAAAGAAATCCTGTGTTCTGCTCACTAACACAGTGAAATGTTTCTGAGGAGAAGAGATGCCTAATCAGGAGATGGGGTAAGACAAGACTGAAGATCCAGACTATGAATCCAGCCTGAGCCAGCTGAGTTTTGTCCTGAACTGTGTCTCATGATGTGGCCCATAAGCAGGTGGGAGAGGAGGGTCTGTGGAGCAGCCACTCCACTGTGCCTTGGCCTCTTTCAGTGTCATGGTTTCAGCAGAGTGTTTGGAAATATGGTTAATGAGAAGGTGACACCAAAATATGTTGTAATGTTGATGGTGTTTTCTAACATCACCACCAGAGGAAAGTTGTAACTCTGCATCCTACCTTGTAACTTGGTGTATATACATTTCCCAGCTCCTTCCACCAACCTCACTCTTGCAGTCTAGATATAACTGATGTAAGTCTGATTTCTTATTCATTCAAAGAGACCTACCTGTGATATAGCAGAATTATAATTGCTTCTTTCTCAAGCAAATTTCCTTATCTGGCTGCAAGTTATATTCTCTAATTTGTTCTAGATGGCCATGTTCTATTAGATAAAATTTTTATGGTACCTGTCTGAAATATACAGTTTTTTCCAGTGACATGCATAGGGCATACCAAAATCTGTCTATACCAGGATTTTCACTTTTCCCAGTGATTGATTTCTGGTCCCTTGGGATAACTCTATTATCAGAAAGATCAGTTGTCAAAAACAGCTTATGTCTCTCATTCCAGGGAAAGTAAATACAGCTTCCTTCTTAGACACTTCTGAACCCTAAATTGTTTACAACTTTTCCTGGAAAGAATTCTCAGTTCCCTCACTGGGATCACAAAATGGGAAAAAATGCACCATGAAAAGTAAGTCCATTTAGATTCTTGTTTAAGGAGTTATTTGCAAATGCAAAAAAATGTGAGAAAATTACGTCCAAAAGTTGCCTTCAGAAAATCCTGAGGTCAAATAGCCTTAATGCTACTCCTTGTGTATCTTTACAATGAGGATTTTAAGCGGATTCCTCCTGCATGGCAGTATACAGGGTTAAAGGTTAACAACGGACCAATTCCTTGGACAAGGTGTTATTCAAAATCAGGTACTTAAGGCATTTGCTAGAGGACTTAGTCATTATGGTTGTTTGGAATCAGTGCATTTTGCAGCAGGGAAAGTATTTAGGGGAACAAAAAGAGTGTGGAGATGGGGAATTCCAGAAAGCCTGTCTCCATATAAACTAAAAACCACCATTAGAAACTGAGTTCCCTTTACAAAAATCTGACAGTATCCAAATAGGTTGCGTGGAAATCATGGTCTCTGGAGAGAGATGAGAGCATTCTCTACAAGTACTTTAGCTTTGCTCTATTTAAGCTCTGTTTTCAGTGTACACACGAGTTTTCTCTTCCCATGTTTCTTTCCTTTGATGTAGTTATGCCTCTCAAGATCTATCTGACTTCTTTTTTTTTTTTAGAGCTTGTAAAGTAAGTGGCAATTTTACAGTCAGGTCTGAAACAAAGGAAAAAGCTGTTGGAGGCCTCTGATATTGTGCTGTTTGGAGCAGTATCTCCAAAAATCCAGTCGGTGATTGGAGTTTACTTGGGGGAATCCTGAAACAATAAAAATCTCCAATTTAAATTGTCCTGTTTTGGAGAAGAGTTTATAACGTAGGTGGCCAGAGATATTCATAACTTTTAAGAACCGAGTACAGCTGTTGGATCTCCTTCCTCATCTGGGTTGCAGGGTTTCTTCTCTAATTTTGTGTGTGTGTGTGTGTGTTCCTAGATCTTTTGGGCCTTTGAGAGGTTGTCTGTTATGGACAACACAGCTATTTTCTTTGTTGGGTGTGAAAAAGTCCACAGTGGTTTTGAGCAGGATTTAGAGAAGAAAAGACAGGCATTTACACAGCCTTATAGGACTAATACAGCTCTCGGGAGTAAAACTTTGTGTGTGTATAAAGTGAATATATATTCAGTAATATGTTTACAAAAATGTAACTACTGGATTCACTGCTGTCATGAGGGGGAAGATGTTTATTCCACCTTGCACTAAAACACTGATTTGATTCAGGCTGTTAAACAGCTGGTGTGCTAGTGGTTGCAATTTGGATTTTCTGTGGCAAATCTGTGCTGTGGCCTCACTCTGTGTAAAACAGCTTTTAGCTACAAGGCAGCTATGAGGTTTACATTAATGACAGCATGTTTGCAAGGAAGAATGGCAAGTGTTATATTTAGATATATTTGGGCAGATAGCAATGCAACACAGATATTTTGAAGAGCTGAATTTAGAAATGGATTCTTTAATGTGCTTGCTTTAAATACACTTTCATACTTAGAGGACTTTTGAAATCCGAGTCAAAACAGCTGTGTCTCTAAAAAGAATATAGGAAGATTTAAGCTCAAGCATGGTTTCAAAGACTAAGTAAATAATGTATAGTTGTATAGTTTTCAAAATATTTTAATTTCTTTTTTTTTTTTGTCTCAGGCTCTTCTCATTGTGGATATAAAATTCTCAATACACATTTTGATGAGATTCTTTTAACCTGTTTTTCTCTTCTGACTGCAGATATGAAAAAAAATTGCCAGAATACTAGTCTTAGATATGACAGTTAGGAGCTGGTATTGTCCCACTGGATATTAGTCTGTAGCCTTAGGTTCCCCCCAGTCTAGAAATGCACCCTATCCATTTCAAAAAGAGTAATACAAAAAAAGCTAGAGTGATTGTCTAAAAAAATGTGTTTGTGGGAGCACATGTAATGATGTTCAGCTTCATTTGCTTAAAAATATTTTGCAGAACAGGATATTCAAACCAAAAAAAAGGAAAGGAAACAGCAGGAATGTAATCTATCCACAGTCATAGATAGATAGATCTATCTCGAATCAGTGCTGGGAACAGGAACAATAGTTGGATTTTACAATCTGTAACTTAACTCCTTGTCTAAACAGTTATTAATGGTGTTGAATAAGATCAGTGAGCCCAGTCTAACCAAACACAGAAGAACAAGTAGGGGGAATGTGTGTGGAGAAAAGATAAAAAGAAACTTCATCAAATGAGTATAAATGCTTTTAGCCTATGAAATATGACCCAGGTGTGGATGGTCCAGCTACTCAAACTTGAGTGACAATTTGGGCTCTATCATTTAAAAGCTTTTTATTTATTATTATAATGACTTGTAATTTGATTTAGGTTTATCTTGCCTTTTTACAGAATGCTTTCTAAAGAATGACCGTTTGGAGGGTGAGGAATTAGAAAGATGGGTTTTTAATCTCTTGTTACTACTTGAGTTATGAAGATGATTTGGTGGGGATTGGGGCCCATAGTAAAGCCTGACAAGATCAGGTTAAGCAGAATTTCTTACAAAATGTAGCTAAGATTGTAAAAGGTCTGGTTTTCATCTAATGCAGTGGATGTATGATCCTGGGTTGATGGTTTTGCTGTTGACTCCAAAGAGCTAATGTGTGGGAATAATTTTTACTCAAGTGTTATTATTCCAACCTAACTGAGGTTTTAGGTAAAACAGGTGAATTACAGCAATTGTGATGACTTAGAGCAGAAGAGATCTTCCATGAGAAAGCAGGATTGAACCACTGTGATTTGTCATGCAACACATTTCTTTTCTCAATGAGATGGCTGGTTGTGGGGCTGGAGAGTGTGGCTGGAGAAAGATATGGTGAAACAGTGGCTTTGCAAAGAGAGTGATGCCTCCCACTGCCAGCTGCAGGGAAGAGGGTGGTGATCCATTCAGCCCCAAAATGTGTTAGATTATATGGGTGTATATCATCTAAACACCTGTTACACTGAGGAAAGAGGTGCCTTCCCACATGAACTGCTCCATTCACAAAGTCATGTTGCCACTGTTGTGTATTTACGATGATAGACAGGTAAGAGAGAAACATTTTCCTATGTGTAGAAGACAAATTAACATAAACCCAGAATTATTTCCCTGTTCTCCTCTGAGAGAGATTTGGATCTCACTTGCTTCAGTGGAAGTCTCTGGGGCTTTAGCTGTTTGAATATCCAAGATTCAGGTTTTAGCTCTCCTTCAGATTATCCGTGGCAGCCATATATTTGTTTCAAGAGTGAACAGGAGGAAATAATCTGTCATATCCCAGCTCTGTCAGGGGCAGCTTTGTCCTCACCTCATAAAGGTCTCTGTTGTTCTAAGGCACAGAAAGTGGCCTTTCTCTTATTCTGTTGCTTGAATCTCAACAACACACAAGGAACCCCACATCCACGTTGCAGGGATGGTTTAGGCATTACTGGAGCACTTGGCTGTCGAGGTAAGACACGCAGCCCAAACAGCAAACCCAGGCAGATGAACAACCTTGCTCGACATACAGGTGCTTCCATGACCTCTTCTAGACTCCCATTGGTGCTTAAATACCTTAAAAATTTGAGTAGCAGACCAGATCCTCTCAGTCCTAATTCTGTGGTCGTTGACATTGGTTTCAAAAGACTGGTTGTGAGAAGCACTGTGAGATATTGTTTGTGGAGCTAAGGCCATACAACCTGTGCCAGTTCTACCTTGAAGTCTAGTAATGACCTGCTTGATCAGTCTGGGCTTCCCCCTGAGTCCTCTCCAGCCCTGAGCATATGGTCTTTGCCCAGAAAATGAAGTATTTCCAATTATGTTTATTATCAGTGTTATAATAAAACATTTATTTAAGACTATCCCTATGAGAAAGTGCCTTATGAGAGAAAGTGCCTTATGAGAAACAAATTTTTTATTAAAAGTGGTGGAATTAATAAAGTCAGTTTTCACCAGTTGGGTCTGGCAGGTATTTTGCTTACTTTCTCCATTGTTCTTTGACATTATTGAGAGGTATTAAATCAAGTTGGGTATTTTTTCCCTCCTTCAACTCCCCTGCTCCCTGAAGCTACTAAAATTATGTATTCTTTACTGCTTTCTAAGAAGATTACTAAGCTAGCTGACCCAAACAGTAGTGACACCAATTAGACATCATTCAAAATTAATAACCACTACGATGATAACAAATCAAAAGATTGATTCTTCTGATGGGAGAATCATTTTAATGAATTTAATCCTTGTTGAAAGATCAGCTGTGCACAGTCCTGCTCACCAGTGGGGCCCATTTGTCCCTGTCTGTCCCCGTCACCTAAAACCAGTGGATATGATCAGCAGCCAGCACTTAGGGAACAATAAGAAACAGATTGTACTGTCAGGCTTCATTAAGGATCATCATTAGTATTCCAATTTGGAAACAGTCGATCTATCCTAACCTTTTACCAATTCTTTTCAGCTGCTTTTGTGACGTTTGGTTCAGCTGCTAAACGTAAAAACGCTGCCCAAGCTTTTTTAAAACAACAAGTTGGGTCTGGCTGATGCCTGTCAGGCTGCAGCTTAGGGACAAAGCTCGGGGGAAATACGGGTTATGCAACCAGGCTCTGAATGATATCATGTGCAGCTGCTTATGATCCGAGTATTTATGGGCAATGAAACTTCCTTAAACTCGAAGCTTAACAATGATGAATGGAAATGGAATTGATATGGCACCTTCTTTCATCCCGCTGTTGAGGTTTTTCGTGGTCCCCAGGGTGTTTTTGCAGAGCTGGCTGGCTAGGTTTTCCTCTCCTCTCCTCTCCTCTCAGCATGGGCTGCAGAGGGCATTTTGAGCATGTTTGATGAGGGAGGACGGAATTTGAGAGTTGTTTGCAGTTCACTTTATCTTTTCTGCTAAGGTCAGATTGCTTTGTTTGTTTGTTTGTACATTCTGATGGTTGGAAATAGTTATGGAGAAATGGATTATAGGATTTGGGGGCATATTTCTGTACGGTCATCCCTTTATCTCAGTTATATCCTCTGGCTGTGCAGGAGATGTAGCTGGGATCTTAGTTTTCAAAATAGTTTGTCTGCCAGGCAATGATCTCATTATTCTAATATTCTTGATATTTATTATTTGCTAACCTTCCCATTTGTCCAGCTGGCTTCCTGAAGATGGTGGGAGGCCAAGGATGTTTCAGGAATGCTCTGCCTGAAATACCAAAAGAAATACACCATCCTGTCATTTTGAATAAATCTGCTTCTAAGGGTGCTTTATAATAAGAGGATCTACAAGTTGTCTTTTTTTTCTGATGTGTCCTTATGCATCAGTAGAGGTTTCACAGAGATTAAAAATGAAATCAGAATTAGGCCAGTAAAACAGAGAAGGAGAGAAAGATTAATTTTCACATTTCTTTTACAGAAAAAAGAACAACTCCCTCTCCAAATCTGATTAACAATTAAAAATGTTATCATTACTGTAACAGAATGAAAAAAAGTCCCCCAAAAAAATGCAAAAGTATGAATTATTGTAGCCACTCTGTAAAAGCTCAAATACTATAGTTTAGTAAAATTATTTGCAATAACTGGTTGCTCATTGCATGCACATGAAGATTTCTGCTATCTAAATCCATGAATAAGTGGTAACAAAAGTAGTCACAATAAAAGAAGATACTACATAAGGATGATCCAGCCCAAAATCTAGTCTTGCCACCCTGCCATCTCTCATGTTTTCCAAAACCAACCCAATAATAGTGAAAATGTTATTTTTTTCACCATGTATTACTATGGAAGAATAGAAAATCCTTTAGTAGAGAATTGCAGTTGACACCAATGTTAATGAAGATTTTGTGTGAAGTTGATAAAAGTTTCTTTACTTTTATGCTTGCTATCTGGGGGGGCGGAGTGGGAAACAAAAAAAAATCAGGCATTTCAGACATCATTATTTTTCTCTGAGAAAACAAAATAACTTGATTTACTGAAAAATACAATACTGATGTCACTGAATTTCTAATGTTTTGCTGAATGCTTTTCACTGTGTCTAAGTTCTTGTATCATTTTTCACTTTGATACTATGGTTTTAGTCCAAGCTCAAAACCAATCATAGATTTGATAGGCTAGAACTTCTTTATTGAAATGGTATTGGCTGCATAAGTGGCTACATAGAGAATATTAATTAGCAGTATATATTGCAGCGGTGAGTAACACTATTGATAGGAATGCAGATTAAAAAATTCTAGCATTTCACTGAAGAATGTCAGTCTTTCAGAATTCTAGTTTCTTTCTTCAAAGAAAGAAAGTTTCACTCTTTCAAAATTCTTCCTTTCTTTCCAAAATTTATTTCTAATTTTCCAATGACTGCTTTGATTATTTTGTCAGCTTTGCACGTGACAGAACAGTTACAAAAGGAAAGGCAGAGGGAGCTGTTCCATATTTTTATACCAGTGCAACTGAGTTCCAGTAAGTACTGGCTTCATAAATGCTTTTCAGTTTCTTAAAGTATTTCTTTTTGAAGTCAATCTTCTCAATATCAACCATCTTTTCTTTTTATTTTTTTTCCCCGAGGCTATTGATTTTCCTGTGATTCCTTTCTTTTACCACTTCACTTTTAGCCATTTCTTTCTTTATTTAATGCCACATACACCTTCACTAGAAAATAATGCTTTCAGAAGAAGGAATAAACACTGTGTTATTACCTCGATATCTTCAATCTGATTTTTTTAGTGGATCTAGAGTTTTTTTTGAAAGACTTTATAAGAAAGTGGCCCCAGTGAAAGGCCCTCAGAGTGCTGTGACTCCCTTGAACTCGGTGGAAGTTGGTCTCAGGTTTATACCAGGCAAAATTGAAGATGCTGCTCATAAATGCAGTTCCCTCCCTGCCTTCCTCCCTTCCTGCCCTTAGCAGCACCATCCCACCTCTCCTCCTTTACCAGGATGTTTTTAGCCACGTGTTGAGACAGCACAGATACCAACCTGGCTGATCCATTCTTTGCAGGTTTAGTTTTCAGATAAATTAGGTTTTCATTCCTATGGGAATGTGTCAGTGTGTGGTAGGACTGTGAAACCAGAAACAGAAGCAGGGTACGTCCTCTTTTGTCAGAAACAAGCTTATTATTATTATTATCATCATCATCATTATTATTATTGTTGTTGTTGCTGTTTGTTGTTTGTTGTTGTAAATATTATATATATTATGAGGTGTTTGTGAAGGTGATTATTCTACTAGTATATCTTCTACTAGTATATCTTCTGCTAAATGTCAACTAGAAATGCTCATAAAATAACAGAATAAAGTAATGGTTGCAGATATACTCAATTTCTCCAATTTCTGTATATCTCTCTATGAGTATATATATTCCTAAGGAAACAAAATCACTTGTCAAAAGGATCAAACAGAAAAAGACTAGGAAATGCCACAAATGCATGACCCACAGAATTGAAATCTCCTGCTCAAGAACTGTTTCAGCACAAAATCTTCTCTGCTGATGTGGCTACTCCAGATTCTGTGAGATCCTGTGGGCATGGGGTGTGGTCCTGCCAGTAAAACATCACCCATCTCATGCAGCCCATGTTGTAAATGTTTCTTAGCACTGTGGTATGTGATGGGATCCAAACTCGAGGTTCTGCACAAGGGAAGGGCCTGGTTAAAGTCAGTGTCCTGCTAAGAACAGACATTTGTTCATGCAAAAGAGTTGACTTTGTGTCAATGTGCTGGGGGGAAAAAAGTGTTTAAAAACCCAAATTATTTCACTGAATAATCTTTATTTCCCCAAACTACTCATTTACTTCAGTGACTATTTTGTTTTTACTAGTCATTTACCAGGCAATCTGGTTGGAAGAACCACTCTGAAATGAATACAGTAAAAGACAGAATGTGACAGTGGAAATACATTTTACAGAGGGAATTTGAATGAGGAGGCTGTGACCCATCAGCAGGGATCAGATGAAATCTGCCAGAGCTACCAGGAAAAAAATTTTTTAAATTTCCTTTACCTATTTCACACTTTTTAAAATCATGCAGCTACTGTTTACACTGCAGGTACAATTTCTAAGGTATATTTAGAACTGTACATGAGTTACCATCCTGACTTGACTTTTTTTGATGCCTTTGAGTCCAGCAGCTTGTTTATGTGTGGTACAGATAAATGCAACAGCAACTCTATTTATTTTATTTTAATCTCAAACCCCATCTCAAAAAATCAAAATCTCAGAATCCCCCCTCCCCCCTCTTTTTTCCTTCCTCCCTTTCTCTCCCTTTCTTCCTCCCTCCCCTCCTTTCTTCCCACTTTTTCTCCTCCATTGCCTTCCTTTCTCTCCTTCTTTTTCTTCTTTTGTTTTTGCCTTTCTTTGGCAGTATGTATATTTGCTGCACATGCGGAGGTTGGGGAAGATGCAATTATTTAAAAAAGTCTGGCTACAGCTGGGTTGCCAAATGTAGTAATGAAGGAAAGAGTAGAAACTCCTTTAACTGGAATTGGAGGCTTTACTTGGACTTGGGCTGAGCTTTCCTTAAGACCAGCTGCTCCAGAGATCTTTGAATCCAAATTGGAACTGCACTGCCCTCCTGCGTTCACAGTCGAAAAGGAAGAAGTTTGGTGGAGCATCCCTGGTACAGAGAAAGCCTCTCGTTTAGCGCCACGAATGTGGAACAAAAGGAACAAAATTATTCCCGTGCCCACCTACTTAGAAGAGCACAGCACCAAAGTCATTTTGCCTGCTTAGAGCAGAATCTGCTCTCGGTTTCACCCAGAACATACAGAAAAAGTGGAAAGTCCAAACCATTTGGAGTGTTTTTCCAACTATGCATTCCTTGCTAAAATATTTTTGAAGCTTTGCAGGATGCTCTGCTTTTACAGGCAGTGAGTTCAGACTCCAGTGAAGCCTTGTGTAAATACTTCAGGAATTTTGACCATTTTATAGCTGTTTAGATTCCAAAGCCATCACTGACAACACATGCAGTTGTCATTAGAAGCTTCTAATGCATATGTGAGGTCACCCAGTTATTCCTTCTCACCACCCCAAATGCTGAGTGGCAGCAACTCAGCAACATGGAAATTTCTGGAAAGTAGAAAAGAAGGGTTCCTGATTATTAGAAAACCAAAGACTAGAGCAATCTTTTCATGAAAGCCTAGGAATAAGAAGAGCAACTCCTTTTTAAAATGAGAATCGGTGCACTTAAAAGGAGCCATAGTGGTCTGTGAGAGTAATTAGGGAGAATGGGAAAATACATGTAAATATATAGAAAGTTCCATGGGCACAGGTTTCCCAGGGAAGCTGTAGCTTCCTCATCCCTGGAAGGGCCCTGGAAGGCCACGCTGTGTGGGGCTTTGCCCATGGCAGGGGGGTTGGGACGAGATGAGCATCGAAGTCCTTTCCTACCCAAAGCATTCTATGATTCTATAAAAGTTGTTGCTTGTTATAGAGTGTCCTCTGGTGCTTTATACAAATTAGGAGTTCACTGAAGGGTGGTGCACTTTCTCATTTAAGGAGCTCAAGCCACATATTGAGTAAAGCTTTCCCCACCCTGATTTGCTGGTGTATTTTGGTAATGTCTCTTCAAAATGAGTTGGTTCCTAGAAGGCAAGCAGAGAGCCCTGTACCTAGCAGAACAGAAAGAAAGCAAGCTGCAAGGAAAGCAGGAAACAGAAGACCAAAGACAACTTTATCCACTGTTGCTGATAAGAGATAATCAGGACAGCTCCTCAGGAAGACAGATTTGGGATAACATAGCAAAGTATTAGTTCAGTAGTGTTGCAGCAAGCTTACTGTAATGGAAACACGAAACTGGTAATTCTCATTTTTTGAGGGTTTTTGAAGACAGAATCTTTCATGTTTTTGCTATCACAGATTTTTTTCTAGGGAACAAAAGGGAACATAATATTAATAGAAGAATCATTTACTGTCAGGTATTTCTAAGAACGGAAGCTGAAAGTCAAAATAAACCATTGAGACTCAATCTTAATTTTATTGAATTACTGTACATCCAGATGAAATTGTTTGACAGTTCACTGTTGACTCAGATTCTACCCTGGATCTGGATTTAGATTTGATCTCAAGCTTCTCTGAGTGTCATGTTATTCAGTTCAGAAAATAACACTTCAGCATGCAGATGATATGGTCATTAAATAAACCAAGTTATTACTACCCAAACCCATGGTTAAGAAACAAAATTTCCTGATCAATTAAAAGCAAAACTGTATAACTGCTGTCTCCAGTGTGCCCTGAATGTTGCCAGAGAAATGAACCATTGCTTTGGAGAACTTGAGCAAAACAGTAAATCTCCTTCCTGCACATGTAACTTGGACAACAGCTGCTGAGCATCTGCCTCAGCTTCCAGCTGTAGGATTTGGCTGCAGACAAAGAGTCCCAATAAACAAGCTGGGTGACCTCAATTTTGTACAAGTGCACAGGCATCACTAACACTCAGTTTGCAGAGGCAGGTGACCCCTGGCACCAGCGAAACTTTAGAGGAATTATTCTGAATTGTGACCACTTGTAATGATTCACAGGGATTATTCCTCTGGGGAAGAACACCGGAATAATAGCTCGCTCATTCTGACAGCAAAAAATACTATGTTTACATAATGTCTTAGGGGCAGATCAGTAAGCAGAAGCCAGAGATGCAGCACAATAAGTTCAGCCTTTCAATATTTAAAGGGGGCTTATAAGAAAGATGGGGACAGATGTTTTACAGGTACCTCTAGTGATAGGAAAGGAGGTGATGGTTATAAACTAAAAGAGGGTAAATTCAGACTAGATATAAGAAAGAAATGTTTTATGATGAGGGTGGTAAACAATGGAAGAAGTTGCCCAAAGAGGCTGAGATGCCCCATCCCTGGGAACATTCAAAGTCAGGTTGGACAGGGCTCTGGGCACACTGGTCTAGTTGAAGATGTTCTTGAACAAAACAAAATGCTTCGTAGATGAAGCCACTGCAGTCATGACATACAGTCAAGGCTGTAACCCAGAATTAATGTAGGTTACACAGCAAATTTGTGTCTTCTGCTTTCCTGAATAACTTCATTAATTTTTTTCCCCTATAAAAACCAACATATTAAAAGCAAAACATTAAAGTCAAGTATTCTGAGCAAGAACTGAAAAGCTCTGTGTCCATGGTGCATTAAAGAGTGTGGAGTTTCATGCTGATCTGTATCAACTCCTTTCAACACCTGAGCTGGCTTGCAGAGACTGCTGCAGTCTGGACATACCCAGAGTTCACAGTGCAGCAAGAACTCGTCCTGATTTTCAGTCTTTGGCACCTCTTTATGGTGATGGTGTGTTTCCTACTGTGCTGTCGAGGACAATGCTTCAGGTTTCATTCCCCGCGTGTTTTCAGATGTTCAAATACTCTTTACAGAATGACTAGGTGGAGATTGAGGTATCAATGGCATTTCTGCTGTTATTACACAAAAATAAGTCTATGAACAAATAGCAAACTTTTTTTTCTACTTCGAACAGCAAATGCTATTGCACAATATATCTGCAGATATAGTTAAAAAATCCCCTATCTTGACACAAAATACATATTGCTTTATCCTAGAATTCAAGAGCAGCAGAGTTGTTCACAACTTGAATCAACAATAATTTTCTAAAGTTACCATCCTTCGCCTTAGAAATAGAGGATTTAAAGAGGAATTTTAAACTACAGTAAGTACTTACTTGGATGAGTATTAATTTTAGTACTTTTTTTGTTAACTTTTATTTATAACTTCATAAAATACAAAACTGAAAAACATTCTTTGAGGCCCTTTTTAGCCACTGGCAAATGCAGTGGGGTCATGCACAGTAGCCAAAGGGAGAGTAACAAACAGTTGCTGCTTTATTTGCCTTGGCAGAAACTTGCATGTTCCATTTAATGTGTCTGCAATTTAAAATATCAATTTTTTTTTTAAATTACGAGTAGATAGTGGGTTTTTTGCCATTATGTTCTAGTGTTTTGATGAATATTTTTGATAGGATAGATATTTATCCTAACAGAAAAAATTATTGAAAGAAGAGTTTCAGAAGAGCTTACAAAACACCCGAGCTTATATGGAAGACTCATTTGAAACAGACACTGAACAGCCAAATCTGGAGCTATTTTAACTGTAGTTATTTAACAAGCAGCTATTTTCACAATAATTGTCGACTTTTGCAAGTTACTGATTTGAAATGTTGCCTTTTAGACTTTACATCTGCAGTCTGTTTCAGAACTCGTACTCTGTTCTCAAGTGATGCTTTAGGAAATATACATTTTGTTTCAACAGACTTCCCAGAGGACTGTATCAGCTGAAATAACTTTTCCCTTTCTACTTAAAACACAGTCTGGGTATGTTAAAACCCAGCACAAAAAGCATAAAATGTGTGTTAGGCTGCTTTTGCTTTTAGTCAAGTCCTTCAATGGCAACAAGAACTTGTCCTGGAGTTAAGTTGACTGAAGAGTCAAGACCATCCATTTCAAGATTTGTTTCAGGCAGGGTATTTGCAACATTGCTGAGGCATCAGCTTGCCCACAACCCTTCTTTCCCTGTTGTTGCAGAGGGAGCAGACCTACAGCAACAATTAATTATGGGTAAGAATAAAACCTAGACTTGCAAAGCCAGCTCACCAAGTCTTGAGAGTCAGCACTGTGCTCCTGGGTGCTTCAGAGGCTCAGGGCGTGCCTGTCCACACTGCCTGTCTGCCTTGACCTTGACTTATGCTGCATCACATTAGTTAACTATCATTAATTATATCACCAGCTCTCCTAATCAGTGTCTCCAAGGCAAGACAGGCAGACAGTGGGTATGATGGGTAGATCCAAGAGGAAGGGTGTTTGTAATGCTGTTCCCCTTGTGCCTCCCAGAAGATCTACCCGTGATCCAACATGCAAACATAGGTATCATCACAGTCCACCAAGCCTGTGCCTGTGACTTGGACATGAATGGTAGATGGTTCAATAGTGCACCAGCCAGCTTTGTTAGCTGTTTATGTATGGTAAATCAAAGAAGCTTACTTCTCTCTCTCACTTCTTGGTCTCCCTGCCCACAGACTAAGCAAGAATTTACCATATTGCTGTAAAAAGAAAGGAGGAGGCTCAGAAGCTCTTGTATTCTTAAGTTGCAAACTGATGGATTGAAAGTGGAGGAGCTACTAAATGTGCTGAGAGTTTGGTGGCATAGGTTTGCTCATATTTAAACTGTGAAACTTTGACATTTGCATACGTCCACTTAAAGGCAACATTAAAGACAACAGAGCTCTTTTTGCTTTTGTGGCTTTGCTTACCAGCTACAATGTCCCATATCAGAGTGCGAGGGCTGGGAGGAGAGGTGAAAAACCATCTGAAATTTAGCAGCTTAAAAAAAAAACAAAACCAAAAAAAAAACCAAAAAAACCCCCAAACGTTTTTAATCAGCTTGAGAGCTCAGTGGATTTGTGAAATCGTTTGGGATTAACAGGCTATTGATTGCTAATAAAACAATATTTAGCTTTGTCTGAGGAACAGCAATGGAAAAAGGTGTGGGCACCTTGTCAAACAAGAGCCATTGAGGAGGGATGATGGGTTAAGTGTGGGGGTCTGAGTGGCAGCGTGGGTGCCCGGGCTTCAAGGAGAACTTGTCAGTTGTTAGTAAGGCTGGTGAAAGGAAGGACGCCAGCGCCTGATGGCTGGGGTAGTATTGATGCAAGTTAGCTGACTAATCAGATTGAAAAAGTCCCATGGTATTTATGTCACTTTAATTTTCATCAAACAATTGGAGACGACAGCACTCTATTAAGAAGAGGTTGATCCAGAACTAAAGCTAAATAAATTAGGGTCTCAGTTTAATCAAATTATCCCTCTCCTGGCCTTGGATTAACCGAGGGAGACAGCGTCAGTCTAGGCACTTTTCATTGGCTGATTTATTTTTTTTTAAAGAAGCTGGTACAAAGAATGGGAGATTTAACACACATAGCTACTACTCATAATACCTCAAACAAGCACCTTTTAAAGAAGGGGGAATTAATATTTATCAGGAGAATTTGCAGTTTTACTGAAGGATATTTCCATTTTTACGTTAGGGGTTTTTTTCAGTGAAATGAACTGAAAATGAGGTAAAAATCTGTCAACAAAAAGCTGGACTGAGACAGCCTGTAACAAGCTGGTGCAGAAATGGAAACACTAGCCTAATGCTGTATAATGATTTCTTGTTTGATTCATAATATTTTAGTTTACCTACTCTAAAAATGCCTTGATTGTACATTTACATTTTGCTATTGTTTATTTACATTTTTTGTAGAGGGTAAGTAATTCTTTTTCCTCCTTCCTGCATTCTTTACACCCCTGGGAGTAAAGACTTTGAGGTGTCCAGATTGTCTCAGGGAAAATCATTTTCCCAAGCTGCCATGTATCTTCTCCTGTGAAGTTTTCTCTATAAGTATACAGCAAGAGATAGTAACTGTCTTTTCAATACAAATAACATGAAAAAATCCTGTATTTAAAGTTCCTCTACAAAGATTTCACTGAACTGTTGCAATGAATCTTCAAGATCTTGAGCTCCTGAAATATTACAAATCTGTGTGCTGTCAGAATCATTGTATAAGTCTCTCCGGTTTTCTAGATTTAGAAATAAAAGCAAAATAGTGTATCCTCTGCTGAAAGCAATGAACTGAATTCATCCCAGGTAACTGCAAAATTTATTTTTTGACAAATGCAACATGATGAATATTTCCTTCCATCTTTGTTGGAAAAGCCAAAATAAATTTGCAAGAAAAGCAGCATAAATGGATGTGGTCCCATGTCTGATTCTACTTTCTGATTGTCTCTTTCTCTGACTTCTAACTTGTTTTTTGCTGCCCATGATCATCAATATTGTTCCTCATTCTGCTGAGGCAAGAACAACTTAGGGAAAGTGAAGCTGAATAAAGAAATACTTGTATTTTTGTAACATCTCTCAAAATGGAGATACTGGGCTGGGCTGTGATCTAGTAAGGTAAATCTAAGGTAAATCATTTTCACAGCACACATAATAGACATGAGAAGTATGACTGGCTTCCATTGGTCCCTATTCTCCTGTAATCTGCAACATTTCACACTCTTCCTCTGCTTGCATTTCAGTTCTGCTCTTATCAAGCCCTTGGAAATGTGGGCACTAAGCACCAGACTCCTTAAATAGTGATGCACACACCTACCACTGCTCCTTTCATTTACGATTTCTACATTTTGAGCTCAAATAATCTGATCCTTCTTTTTTTTTCTAGCACACTTCAAGTTTCCATTGCCTTTGGTTAGTCACTGCTCAGGAGCACAGTCCAGAGTCAGTTCTGATGGACTTGACCTTGCACATGCTCATCCCCTCACAAGGAGGGTTTTGATTTCCAGGTAACTCATCCAAGTATTTACTTTCAGAGTTTGCTAAATGCCTAACGTCCACTCTTGTGACATTAAGTATCTTTGTAGATAGTGTAAAAAAACCCCAAGTGCCAAATAGTTGCCTTTGGGGGGTTGTTTTTAATGCACAGCCCTCATAGTTCCACTAGTTCAACCTGTTAGCTGATGAGAACCCCTACCTGTCCTCACTTGTTTTCTTACTGTGAATGGAGATTATATATTTTCATAGTAAAGGCGTGGCCTAAGGTAAATACTTCATTGTACTTCAAATGGACATAAGATTTCTTTTGTAGTTTTTCTTTACAATACTTTAAGTTCAGGTATTTTTTTCCCTCGTAGAAAACATTTTCCCCAGAGAAACACAGGTATTATGAGACAGAAAATATTGAATTACTTATAGCTGCTTTCTCTGTAGCACTGGTTTATCCTTGAGATGCTTATGGGTTCTTTTATCTGCATTTACCCTTTGGACATCAACAGTGAAAGTAACTCTGAAGATCAGTGGTTTTCTAAGCTTCTAAGTATTTGATTATTTTTGATTATTTCTTTAAATACTATCTATTTGGAGTGATCTTAGTCTGAAACTGTCCCCTGTTCCTCAAGTTGCTCCACAATGCACTTTTTATGGATGCACTTCTCTAGAGGTATAAATACATAAAAACATACTGAGTCCCATACCTTGTAACATAGCCATAACTTTAGTTCCAGGCTAAGTTTTTGTAAAACAGAAAAACAAACAAACAAACAAACAACCCCCCAAACTACCCAACCAAATAACCAACTCCACACCCCCCCAAAAAAAATCTCAACAAACCAAAACCTGCCCCTGCCCAGATGAAAAAGTTCTGTTTTGCAGCCCCCACTTTCCTTCAGCAGCCCTTCACAGCCCCACTTCAGCTCCAGATCCCAGACTTAGTTTCTCTCTCAAGCTTAAACCTAACCCTGCTTTCAGGGTGAGCCCTACATGGGGTCTGCTGGGCTTTCTCCAGATGAAAAATATCTGTCAGTTATCTTAGTTCAGAACTATACTGAGAGCAATATAGCCATCATTTTGTGAAACTTTTAAACTGACTGAGCATACAAATTCTGATTAGCAATTCTGCTTTCAATACTACTAGATATTCCTGATGATAGGAATAAAAAAATCTTTTTGACTACAGCTCATTCCCTCTGTATACAAACTGGCACTCAAATTTTCTGATTTATGCTTAATTTAAATCTTTCCAAGCTTTTATGGTTTTAACAGAGTCTAAATTCACCCTTTGGCTGCGAGGGCAATAAAGGCATCAAGAGCTCATGGGCATTAATGAAGTTTTTACTTGCAGTGATGCCCTTCTGCAAAATGTGAGGTTTCTGTACCTCTTTCTGTGGCACCTAAGGCTGTTGGAGCTGTGCTTTTTATTGCTGTGGGATGTTGGGAAGAACCTGTTCACTGTTACACATGTTAAAGGCTAAATGAAAAAGCTACTATCTGCTTTTAGACCACTGGCTACAAGGAGTTTGCATCAGTAAATAAAGACAAAATGCAACAAACTGGGCAGGGAGGACTGAGCATGAGGGTATTTGTGCTCACACTCTATGCTTTTGGGAGTGTCATTCTTGGTACCTACATGTAGCAGGCTGAATTTAATATCCAATGAATGTAGTGTAAAATTCCAGACAGTTTGGACTTTGCAGATAGAAAATACTTTTGAAAAATTGTCTTCAGTTTTGAGTTTCATGGTTCTGTGCAGTTTTCTTTTGGCAACATTGAGTGGTTAAAATTGAAAAAAAATATAACTCTGACCACACAAATAAGAAGGGATTTGGTTTTTTAATATTATTTTTTAAACATTTGCTCTCTCTTTTTTTCTAATACATTTTACACAGGGTAAAGTCATGCCCATTTAATAACAGTTTGTTAAAAAATATTTTGTTCATTTCCTACACAGTTTCTATTAACAAACTTTCTTTGCTTTTGGATAATGACAAGCACTGTGGCAACAAAAAAAAGTGACGCAGGTAGAGAATAAAATTACACATGCTTGGAAATCCAGATGAGACAAAGCCCACAAGTGATATGTTGATACCATATTTTGTGTGCAGACACCCTCTAACAATCTCCCCAGTGTTGTGTTTCCAGAATGGAAAAAAAGTTTGAAATGCAGTAAAAAAAATTGTGAGTATTTGAAGTTTCTTCCCCTTGGCCCAGATTATGAAATAGTAATCCATTACATTGTAAATCTTCTGTACCATGCAAATCCCTTTACAAGGATTAGGAGATTGTAACAAAGATGATCATATTTCAAGAGGTACTTGGTGTAAGTCATACACTTCTGCTGCAGGATTTCATACAGCCTTCCCCCAACGTGTCATCTACACCAACCCAAATGAACAGGTGCTTTACATTTATTGAGAATCCTTAATTCACACAATAATAAAAAAGAAGGCTCGGTTACAAAGCTGTGCCGCACATTCAGTCTGTTGCTCTCTGAGCGGACTGAACAATAGCTGAGAGTGTGCAATGGAGCAAAGACTATGCAATCAGTGACCCTGTGCCCCTTCGGGGGTGGAGGGAGGGGGACGAGGAGAATTTCAGTAAAACACAAAGAAGCTGCTGTTTCTGCCTTTGCTGCTATCAGCCTGGGCACCACTGACAGAGCAGCGGCTGTTAAATCTATTTCTGCTCTTGGCTGCTTAAGCAAGGGTAGAGGAGAAGTGTGTTTTATCATTCTGTGTCACTTCTGTTTCTCTTATGGGATCACATCCTACTTTGGCAGCATAAGCATCTGACCTGACTAGATTTCTTCTCTGAGCTAGGGGTACGCAGCACTTTGCCAGGATTTTGCACTGACTAATTCGATAACTAGTACTGACTCGCTATGTAATGAAAAAAATCCACGAGAAACACTTAGTTTACACGACTAAAGAGTGTTTGCAGAATTGGTGGTGTCTTGTCATACCTGTAGAAGTAATTCTGAATGGATATAGAATTTAAAAACAAGGCACAGCACAGAATTTGTGAAGAAGTCTGACTTAGTAGCTCTTAGATCCTTTTTCAAACTGGAATTCTGGTCTTATCTAAAACTAGTTTCCATATTTAGGTTTTTCATGTCCCTCTGGATTTGCCTATTACTAAGCAAGCCTAATCTGTTCAATTACCGCACTTAAAAGCCTTCTTTGTTAGCTTTGAGAGCCAGGAGGGTAAAAGGGAAAATTATGCTACATGGGATTGATATACAAGTACAGATGAGAGATCAGAGATTGTAATCCAGCCAAGGAAATTCAGACTTTCAGGTTTCCTTCTTGAATTCTACATACCCCTCTTTTCTTTTTTGTTACAGATCAATTCAAATCTCTTTGTTTTTATATTCAACAAACACCACTGAATCTGCACTGTAAAAATGAGACTACAATCTGACCCTTGGCTCCACCCCTCTAGAAATGATCAAAAGCTGCAAAGATTATAATAATGCTGATGATCATTCTGTCAAACAGCAATTATATACTAACAAACACTTGGTACCTCCACTTGAGTGCTACATATCGAGCACTGTTGCAGATTCAGCCTTTGTAAAATAAATATCATAGAGTCACAGAATCATAGGATATGCTGGAAGGGACCCATCAGGATCATCAAGTCCAACTCCTGGCCCTGTGCAGGACAGCCAAGAATCCCACCATGTGCCTGAGAGTGTTGTCCAAAAGCTGCTTGAACTCAGACAGGTTTGGTGCTGTGACTACCTCCCTGGGGAGCCTGTTCCAGTGCTCAACCACCCTCTCAGTGAAGAACCTTTTCTTGATATCTAACCTAAGCCTCCTGTGACTGAGTCCTTGAGTCCTGTTTCCTTGAGTCCTGTCCCCTCATGAGGAAGCTGTAGACTACTATGAGGTCTCCCCTCAGTCTCCTCCTCTCAAAATAGAGAGAAAATTAAGGAACTTCAGTAACCCAACTGAAATGTCTTCTTCAAGTGATGACCCTCAAGCTTTGTTTTTTCTATATAATTTTTAAAACTACTTTCTTGCGTCTTCATTTGAATGACGCCTCAATTATAGAAGACAGTAGGAAGAATTTTTTCACAGAATGGATTATTAAACATTGGAATAAGCTGTCCAGGGAGATGGTGGGGTCACTGTCCCTGGAGGTGTTTAAGGAAAGACTGTTTGTGGCACTTAGTATCGTGGTCTTGTTGCAAAATGTGTAATATATAAAATTTTCTTCAGAAAGGATGTTCTTTAATGTTGGATGTTTGTATACTTTCAAATCTAATCAACAAGAAGGGGGGGGACATAATTGGTGAAACGGAGAGCAGCTAACGAGCTCTAAGTGATGTCCAGGTGTCAGAAAAACAAATTACTTGTTGGTAGTAATTGTTACCTTGTTAAGGCTTAGGGTTTGACATGTTTCAATGACCTAAGGGGAGGCTAACAAGGCTTGGGAAGAAGGATGTACCAGCGACAGTGGACACAAAAAATGCAGAATTTACAGGCCACAGGGAAATCTGGCAGAACCCCCAAGATAAGGAAGAAACTAATAAAACCATCCCAGCAACTGTGCTGAAATCAGCTCCGACTGGGTAAAAGGTACTTCTGGAAGGGGGAGATCATGACCACCGACCCAAAAGAGAAAGACTGAGCATGCAGACTAATTGGCACAAGAAACGAGAGAGTCATTAACTAATAGAAAGAAGATAGAATATCAATTAATAAGAGAACTAAGTAAATTGTAGCCAATGAACATTAATTTCTTTGTTTGCTGAAATGCATATATAGTAAAAAGTTTTGATAGTTGATGTGCTTGATTTGTGGAATACCACAACTACCACAACTTGCTGTCTTCAGTATTTATTCTACATTCATACAGGCCAGTTACATTTTTCAAAATGAAATATCAAGTTTGATAGCAAAGTTCTTTTTCAAGAACGTAACTTAATAGATTGAAAGTCAGTGAAATGGATATATCAGAACTTGACTGTAAGAAGCAAAGATCAGAGTGATAGAGCCCTAAATTTTATCCAGCATATATTTTGTGTTCACTGTTAAACTAAGGTTTAGTTTCTATGCCTTTTTTTGCAGGTTTTGGATTAGCCTAAGTATGAAAACAATCTGTACACGTATCTTTACTTTGTCATCTTTATCGTCTTTGGATTATTTTTTACCTTGAACCTTTTTATTAGTGTCATCATAGACAATTTAAACCAGCAGAAAAAGAAGATAAGTACTTCGTCATTATTCTGAAAAGAAAGCAAAAAAAAAAAAAAAAAGGCTTTTTTTTGGTCCACTCATGAAAACTTTATTCATTAAGTATTTTTTTTTGTCTATGATAAATTAATATGAGCCCTGCATACTAAATACATTGAATTCTTAAAGCTTACAGCTTGACTTGATGAGGACTTGATGGACAATTGACAACATGTGTTTGTCCATGGTTAGCGAAATACTCATTGTCATTTTTGTAAAGATGTGGGTTTGGGGCTGGAGTCTGTAGTAGACTCATAAAAAGTCTAACAACTGAAATAGCAAAATTAGCTACAAAAACTCCTTGCTATACTACCTTCACGTCACAGAGCTCAGCAGTGTAGATTTCTGAACTTTAATAGCAAACTTTGTAGTGCTAGAGCAGGTGCAGAGAAGAGCAGTGAGGCTGGGGAAGGGACTGGAGCACAAGTGCTGTGAGGAGAGGCTGAGGGCTGTTCAGCCTGGAGAAGAGGAGGCTCAGGGGAGACCTCATCACTCTCTGCAACTCCCTGACAGGAGGGGGGAGCCGGGGGGGAATCGGTCTCTTCTCCCAGGCAGCGATCAGTGAGACAAGAGGGAATGGTCTTAAGCTGTGCCAGGGCAGGTTCAGGTTAGATATTAGGAAGAAATTCTTTACAGAGAGGGTAATCAGGCATTGGAATGGGCTGCCCAGGGAAGGGGTGGATTGTCCGTCCTTGGAGGTTTTTAAGATGAGACTGGATGTGGCATCAGTGCCATGGGCTGGGAACCACGGCGGGGTCGGATCAAGGGTTGGACTTGATCTCAGAGGTCTTTTCCAACCCGGCTGATTCTATTCATTTGTGCTCTTTAGTCTTTGTGTTTTGTCAACACTGCCTCAAAAGGTATCACAGGAGCCCTCGGCCGGGCCCGGCCCCCCCTCAGCGCCCGCCCCGCCCGCCATGGCCGGAGGGCCTCGCCAGGGGGCGCGCGAGCCGCCAGCGCGGCCCGGCCCGGCCCACCGGCAGCGGGCGGAAGCGCCGCACGTGGGGCGGCGGAGGGACATGGACACGGGCACGGGCACGGGGACGGGGACGGGGACGGGGCGGGATGAGGAGATGCCCGCGCTCTCCGACGGCGAGGAGCCCTGGGAAGAGGAGGAAGAGGAGGAGGAGGAAGGCGCCGCCGTGGGCCAGAGGACACGCTGCCTCTTCTGCGATAGGTAAGGGGCCGGCGCGGGGTGGGGGGGACCGCGGTGCGCTCTCGCTGCGCCCGCCTGGGCCAGGGGACCCGTGACGAGCGGGCTGGAGTGGGCAGAGCTGGGCTCGGCTGGGTTGGGTTCGGCTCGACTGGGCTGGATTCGGCTCGGCTGGGTTCGGCTCGGCTGGGTTCGGCTCGGCTGAGCTTAGCTCATCTGGGCTCGGCTGGGTTTAGCTGGGCTGGGCAGGGCAGAGCTGGGATGAGCTGCGTACGCCCAGGCTTGGCCCGCGGGAGGCAGCCACGCCAGGGAGGTAATTCATTCCCAGTTTTAGCCGAGCTCTGCAGCATCTGAAATTGTTCCGCGTTCCTCAAGCTGCTCCACGGTGTGCATTTTATGGAGGCACTTCTGTAGAGGTATAATATATGTGGATGTGTAAAATACTGAGTCCCATACTTCATAACATAGCCCTAAACCTAGTTCCAGGCTAAGTTTTTGTTAAAACAAACAAACAAAAACCCACAAATCCCCCAACCAAATAATGCCCCCAAAAAATCCCAACAAACCAAAACCTGCCCCTGCCCAGATGAAAAAGTTCTGTTTTGCAGCCCCTATTTTCCTTTGGCAGCCCTTTCCAGCCCCACTTCAGCTCCAGATCCCAGACTTACTTTCTCTCTCAAGCTAAAACTTGTTGATCGAGCTGAAGGTGCGTTAGATCCAGAGTGAAGGAGAGGATAACGTGGAAAGAAGGTAATCCCCTCCCCTCATCCTGGAGCAGTGTGGAGGCTTTTCTCTTTCCTTTTTTTTTTTTTATTTTTTTTCTCCCTGTCATCTTTTCCCATTGCCAGTAAATAGATAAGGGTTTTTATTTGGATGCAGCAGATCCAGCCGGCCCACCCACCTCCTGTATGTGGTTCTTAGATTTCAGCTTTAACAGAGTCTCTGCTTTCCAGGAATTTTTGAAAGTTCACAGGGTTTGTGGCTTTGTCAAACAAAATTTTTATATTTGTTGTCTTTTGTTTCAAAATGTTTGGCAAACAAGGTAAAAGTTTCTTTGTGAGGCATATGAACAAGGAGTTGCCTGTGCATCCCTTCTCAAAGGCAGATAATGTGTTCTGAATGTATTGCCTAGTAGGTCAGAACAGAGCATATAGAACTCAGAACTTCTAAATGTGTTGTTATTACATACTTAATAATTTGTTATTTACAGGTGGTTCAGTTCTGCTGAAGCTGTGTTCTCTCACTGCAAAACAGAGCATGAGTTTAATGTTAGTGATGTGATCCAGAAACATGGTAAGTTTTTTTCATGACTTGTCATTTCCTTTTGTGTATGAGTGTCTCATTTAAAATAAATTGCAAGCATTGGTTTATTTCTAATGGATTTCATGGTTGCAGCTGAAACTTCCAAGATTGAACAAGATAAGCTATGTGGAAAAATGCTTATACTTTATGCTGGCTGCTTCCTGTGTGCTTTATCTACTCATAATGCTCCTGACTAGTGACAAAAGTAAGATTGATCTCTGCTGGCCTGTGCTGGTGTGCTGAATCTTCCCTGCCTACTTGAGTCAGCCCACTATGTGGTTTACCTGATCTTGGGAACTCCTGCCTGTCTAGTGATGCTGTTGTTGGGCTCAGTAGCTAAGCAGACACCAAGGATGTACCCACCCATAGGGCAGGTGCTGGATTGTGCTGCTTGTGTCTTTTGAGCAGCTGTTTGCAGTCTTGGCTTATGTTCCCTCAAAGGATCACAGGAGGGCAAACCCTCCAATGTCTATTTAACTCTTTCTAGGAGAAGTTTGACTTTCACTTGAAGCTGTGTTTAGGCCAAGGTGATGACTGAAGGAAAGTACGTGTAGGAGGATGTATGTGAAGTAGGGAGGGCTTTGAAAGAGGTAAGTGCTGAGCTACTGAGCCTAAAATATGTATTTTAGTGCATATAGAGGAAGAGTGGAAAGCAGGAGAAGGGAAACAGTGTTGGAGAAATGCTGTTTTAAGAGTGTTCACTGAAAAGGAGTGTGTGAGATAAGAGGATGGGAACTACATGAAGCATTTAGAAATCTGCCTGTGAAGTTGTAAGATCTGGTCTGTTTTCTGTCTAAAATCCAAGGTAAAGTATTCTGTCTTTGGTCTTGTTGGTGAGAGTACATATTTATACTTAAGCCACTGTTGTTTCTGCCTAGGTGGCAATTTTAAATCAATGTTGGTAAGTATTCTTAATGACTATAATCAATGTGATTTCTGTTAAGCAGAAAGCTAAAAATGAACAACAGCCTAAAATATCAGCAGGGTAGCTAGTGGCTGTCCTGAAGTGCTTGCTTGCCAGATGAATGAAATCCCTGTTCATAATCCCCAATTGGATGTGTTCCATTCTTAATTTGTGGCAAATGTATTTGTCCTAAGGGTGAGAATTTCCTGGTTTAATCCTAAGGAGAAGAAAAACATAGATGGCAGGCTTAAGATAGGAAGACTGCACTAGATAGTGATGTACACCCCAAGGGGAAACTGGCCACTTGAACAAGCAATTAGTATTCATTTAATTGTAAAGTATGTGTGCTTTTCTGTAATGCAAACTCTCTCCCTTTTTTCTTTTTTTTCCCCTCTCAGGACTCAATTTTTATGGATACATTAAACTAATAAACTTCATCAGATTAAAGGTAGGTGTGCCACATACTACTTCTGTAATCTGTGTCTGGAGAATACAGTATCAAGGCACTGTGCTTTCAGTTTGCCCTTTTTTAATAACTGCATGAGATTTTGTATTGTAATTCTAGAAATAAGAAATCACAGGAATTAAAATAGCTGTTGATTGGTTTATTTAGATATGAAGTTGTTTTAATTTAAATTGTATTTAACTTATGTGATTTTTATTGTTTTCAGAAGAGGGTGTTAGACTTGCAAAAAGCCTCCATGCTATGTAGTATCATCTTGTTTTGTTAATTTGTCTTGGCCTTTGCTGTCTTGCTTCAGAAATGGCTTCACTTGTCAATAACTGAAGTTTCTCAGTCCTTACCTGTGTGTTGGTGTAAAAGAGTGTTTCCTGAGGGTGTGAGCTGACCAGACCCCTACTTAGTAAGGACAACGCCTGATCCCTCAGGCTACAGAGCTTTAATCTCTGCTAAATGATGCCAGAATCAGGAAAGCTAATGGGAGCCTACAATTTTAAGATAGGCCTGGGTGTATTTTGTGTGTTCTGTGACTTTGAAGCATGTTCCTTGGTTGTTCCCTAGAAGTTTAGGTTTAAGCTTAATACCATCTTACCTCATTAAGCACTTTTTAACTTAAATCCTCAAATCTTAAATCCTCAAATAGTTACTTAATGCATAACTGTCTAAGCAGAATAAACACAGAAAGGCAAAAATTGAAGTCCAGAATCTGACCTTTCCTTTCCTGACAAAATATTAACTGGCTGGATGCAAACAGGAGAGAATGCAGCGTTTCTGACATTAGTCCCTGCAGCAGTGTTCATGTAAAAACACCTGACAGGATTAG
Source organism: Manacus candei (assembly GCF_025592945.1). Lineage (NCBI taxonomy): Eukaryota > Metazoa > Chordata > Aves > Passeriformes > Pipridae > Manacus > Manacus candei. The sequence continues at coordinate 695,343 of NW_026138057.1, forward strand.
CATCTGGGATTTATTGATTAGCCCTCTTGGAATCTAAGAGGCTGACACAGCCAAACACCTGAGTAAACTTGGCTCCCGATAGCAGTGTAATCCTGCAAGTATCCTTCAGTCAGTGCTTTACCTGAATTCCTTGATGCTGTAGCTGCCTGGGCTTTCTCAGCCTTTGCTACAAAGTTCCTTCAGTAATACCCTGTATATTTGAATGTGTGAAAGAACAGGTCTTCCCCTTTTTTTCTTGAATCAGACTGAAGGGCTGGTGTTTTCAAAGAAACTTAGCTTACACGCTCTTCCCCTGTCTAGAAACCAACAGGAGCATATTTGAGTTCTCTCAGCAGCCCACTGCCTTGGAAAGGAGAGGAATATCTGAAACCAGAACTAGAAGATGATCTCCTCCTTCAGTTTGGTAAATACTGTTTCAATATGACTACACTGCATTGTAGGGTAAATGTGGTATTGTCAGAGTTCATGCCACTGTTATTCAGTTGATTTACATACATGAGAAAGTCCACATAGTAGCTGAAGTCATGACAGTAAGTTACACTCTGATATTTTTACTGCATGTTGTGCATTTGTTTTTACTGACTGAGATTTCCATAGCCCTTTTTTATTACCTGCATTTGCTTATTGTAGCAAATTCTCATAGCAGAGATGCTCTGTATAGTATTTATGCTGGTCAAAGAGACACTCCACCTGACATTCATTGGGAGATTTGTGAAGCTTTTAAAGCTTCACAGTATTTAGATATTTAAATAGATGATATTTAAAATCTGATGCATTCATTCAAAAATGTGTGCTACAAGTAATTTGCCTTGTTGAAAACATCTTTTATACAGGTTCTATTTTGGAGCAACCCAGTATAAGATACTACAAAAGTTCTAATTCTTTAGTAGTTCTGGGGATCAGAGCAAGCAGCCTTAGTTTCTCTCTCATGACAGTTCGTCAGATGTTCTTGAGAGAATTCGGTTTGACTTTTGAAACTATTTTTGCTGCCCGTGATCCTCTCACTCTCTTATACCTGCACATCTTTCAGCTAAACCATAAGGTGCTTAGGGCTTGTGGATTTTTTTGTTCTCTCTACACTCTGGAATGCAGTTTTGCCCCTTTCTAAGTGAACCCTGTTGCATGGCAGCAGAGATAGTGCCTGCTAGAGGACATGAGTTGGTTGCTTCAGAGTTCACATTTCCCTGGATCAGCCCCTGCCTAATGTGTGCTCTTTGCCCAAGTTATAGACTTTTGAGGTGCTTTGATGTGCCAGTTGCAGTTGCTTAAGGGTTATGGGCGTGAGCTGAACTTCTGAAATATTAAATGCTTTCTTTCAGTCCCATGGCTCAAACAGTCTTCCATGATTAAAAAGAATAGATACATGGTTTTTTTAGTTAAGTCTTTTGCTCAGTCAGCTGGCAGTAACTTCCTACTATATCCAAAACCACAGTAACATCATTTTTTTTTCTCCACTGACACCTGTTGAAATCAGCTGAATTTAGCAAGAGGTGAATGGGACCTAGTGCTGAGTCTGCGTTGTAGTTGAAAAGCAGTGTTTCATCTAGATTCACTCTGTTTATGCTCTTCTGTTTTGTGTGTTTGTAAGCTTTATAAAAGCCCAAGGAATTGGTTTGAAAATTAAGAGTTACTCTCTAATTACTAAGACATTTTAAATTTATATAATTTCTTACCTTTTCCCATTACCGTTAACAGCACTTTCAGCCTCAGAATAACATAACTGGAAAAAAGCAGGATAGAACTGTAATTAACTTAATTATACTCTAAACCAAATGTCTCTTCTATGGTTAATCAAACACTGGTATTTAAAGAAGCCTGAATTTTGGATTTATTTGCTTTATTAACTTAGAGCATGCTTCTAGCATATTTGCTTTTTCTGAGTAGTATTGTGTTCTGCAGTTAGTCCTGTTAAATTCAATCATGTCTTTTGTAAAACAACCCACTTTTACAAATCATCCAAAGACAGAAATAGCATTTTATGTTAATGATTTGCTGTGAAGTGACACATGACTGGTAGGTGAGTTTTTGTCCCTCTTCATTTCGTCAGATATAGAAGATCTTTGTGAACCTGCAAACGTTGTGCCCTGTAATGGTTTAAATGATACCACAGTGCTCCTTGAACAGTTAAAACACACAGAACACAGAGCAAGAGCCGCAGAAGCAGCCTTGGCTAGAGCACAGGAGGATCTTCAGAAAATGAAGTAAGTGTTTGAACTGAAGTTTTGGGGTGTTCTTATTTGGTGTGTTTTAGGTGAGAAGACAGTAGAAATTCAAAGATGTTGTAGAGTGTAACCTCTTGACTTGTGTTGGGACTGCAGGTTTGACTTGTGCGTTGTAGAGGGTCAGTAAATGTCTTTTAGGTGGTTAGTAAAAAATGCACAAAACTTGCGCAGCTTGAAAAACCAGAGTATGCTTGGGAAAGCTAAGCAAGCACATGGCTCAGAAACATGTACTTTGCTTCAGACCACTTAGTTTTTGAGACACTTTTCTGTTAGTCCTTTAGATAAGAATGTAAACACTGAGGGTGTACACAGTGGAGCAGAGACTGACAAATTAAATACAGGACTCCAAACGTTGTCAGAGTTGGCTCCAAACAACGATTGTTAGTGGTAGAGTCCACTTACAGTTTGGAGAAACTCTCAGTGAAATTAAGAAATCAACTTTTTTCAGCTACTTTTCAGTCTTAGGTGTGGGTTCTGTTAGTGAAAATATTCAGTTCATCACAGTCAGGAATCAGGACATCCCTGTAGCTGTACACTTGACTTCTAAATCTTGAGGTCTGCAAAATAGGGATTGATGATGCTTATGGATAAAATGGGACATGCAGGATCAAATCCTGTACAAACATGTCATTTCAAGATTACACTGGTTGGGCACCGAAGAACTGAAGTTGTATTTAGGAGACTTTGGAAAAATAATTCATGTTCTTTTGCAAGGAAGTTAATCAGCAAAAGACTTGTTTTGTAAAATACATTTGAGGGCTTGTACATTTTGATATTACACACTTGGTGTTATAAGTAACTAAGTAGACCAAAATAAATTCATGTATTTAGATCTTCTCAGCTGTGAACAATTCTTTATTTCAAAAATAAGGAGGTTTGTCTTCAGTTGGGTTTACCTTTTGCAAATTGTACTTCTTAGCACACAGTGCTTCTCTGGTGTCTCTGGGTATATTATGCGTTAATTGATCATAAACAGTAAGAATGAAACAAATTTGGCACTGTGCTTTGAAAACTTAGCCTTTTTTTTCTTTATGTCTTCTTGTCTTCCTCCTGTTCCATTCGTTTTCATTTAAAACAAAAAAACCTACTTCAGGTCATCAGTAGCAATTTCTTTTGAGCTCTAAACTTCAATCAAGGTTATAGATTTTTATTATTTTTTTGAGGTTAGTGTATCAAGTTATCTGCTCCTGTAAGAGGGAGACTTTTAATTTTCCTTTGCAATGCAGCCTCTTCCTTTGTCTGGCAGCAAAAGTAACCAGATGTAGATCTGCTGAAGCAGCTCAGTTTTAAATTATGGACAGATGAAGCAGTTGCATTGTAGTAGTTAATATGCTGTAATTCATGGTGCTACTGGTTTATGCTGGAGGTTCCTCCATGGAAAGAGACCATCTGCAGATGTTTCATTTCAGGTAAACCTGTGCAAAATAAAGATGGTAACAGTTCTATAAATCAGGTCTCCTCTGGCACTAGATGTAACTTAGAGATATAAGAACATGACTGGTGAATTTTTTAACCTGTCACCTGTTTAGAGGTTATGGCTTTTGTCTTTACATACCATTTTTCTTGACTAAAAACACTGGAGGGCAGCTCTGTCTCTAGACTTTCTTTGGTGCTTGTGTTGCATTTGGCTGCTTGAGGAACTATTGGCTGAATCCATTTTAAAGAATTTTAAATTTAAAATAATTTAAATCTCACACAGTGCTAATTATATTTAATTGTATGACATGGAATCTTTTTTTGAAGTTTAAATTTTTATCATTTAGATATTCATCTAAAAGTAAGGAAAATGCAAACTGCCATGGCAAAGAGCAGTATTAAAAATAAGATCCAGACCTGTGTAGACAAGTATAGGAAGTTGCTGATACTGACAAAATTTTAGTACAAATTCCCTTACCATATTCTCTCCCCCATCCAAACTAGTTGAGTAGAGAGGTATTTGATATGCCAGGGGTGAAATAGTTTTTTTGGTTCTGATGTTCTATAAAGCTGGTACTGGTAATGAGGTGTTACCTACAGCTTCTATATGTCAAGTTCCCGTTTAAGAAAGTATGATCACTGTTAAAGGTAAGTGTTGGTGGCTTTGAAGTGGTCTAGGGTGTAAGTTGTGTTGCTGTTGGGCTGTAGACCTTGGAGGAATATTGTCTGGCATGTGAGGTTTTTCACTTACTTGGGGGTGTAGTATGAGCTGTTTGCTTGTCAGCTTCTAATTGTGTTTTCATTATAAACCTCTTGATTTGTGTATTTTATCATGAAAACTGCTTTGAGGAATAAGGGAACATAGAATCATGGAATGGTTTGGGTTAGAAGGGATCTTAAAGGTCATCTGCTTCCAACCCCCCTGCCATGGTTGCTCAGGGCCCCATCCAGCCTGGCCTTGAAGACTTCCAGGGTGTGGAAGTGCTATAGCTTCTCTGGGCAACCTGTGCCAGGGCCTCACCACCCTCTTGGTCAAAAATTTCTTCCTAATATCTGATTTATGTCTACTGTCTTTCAGCTTAAAGCCATTCCCCCTTGTTCTGTCACTCCATGTCCTTGTCCAAAGTCCCTCTCCAGATTTCTTGTAGCCCCTTCAGGTGCTGAAGGGTCACCCTGGAACCTTCTTTTCTCCAGGCTGCACAATCCCAATTCTCTCAGCTTTTCCTCATGTGTTTTAGGAATGCAAGACCACGGAGGAGGAAAAATAAGCAGCATGAAATTAAAGTAACAAATTGAATGTTAAGCTCTGTTTTGTTTTCACCCAAATGCTCAGTTTTAAAATACTTCCTTCTGCCTCCCAGCAGTCACACAGTGTTGTGTGGGCTGTAGTTCTTGTGCTCTTTCAGTTGAGTCCATATCTGCACTGCACAGCCTGAAACACCCCAAGCACCGTGGTGCTGGCTTTGGTGCCAGCGAGCAAAATATAGATAATCCTTCCTTAAAAATAGAAACTAAATCTCAGGATTTCGCTGTGAACAATTGCTCGCTGTAAGCAGAAAGCAGGGATTGCAGTGGTGCAGCAGCCCGGAGGAGCCTGCAGAGGGAGGATGTGCACACCTAAAGCCGGGCCCATTGTTGGCAAAGCCCTGAGCAGCCTGGATTCCTTCCCTCTTCCAAGCCCTTTCTGCCCCACCCTCCCCCCCTCGCTTTCATGGTCCCATAAACATGTCTCAGGGGTATATTTCAAATTGATTACAGACGATTTGCCCAGGATTTTGTGATGAACACAGATGTCAGGAGCAGCTCATCATCCAGCGCCATTGCAGACCTTCAGGAGGATGAGGATGGTGTTTACTTCAGCTCCTATGGGCATTATGGGATACACGAAGAGATGCTAAAGGTTAGAAAATCACCTCACCTGCATCTTAGTAGGACTAAAGAGAAGAGAGAAGGAAGTGGGCTCTGTGCCCATAAATATACCGCAGAGCAGCTGCATTTTTAACCCTTCCTATCCAGGATAGTTTTTTCCCCAAGAATTGGGCTGAGAGATCTTTTTCCAGTTTTACTTCCTTTGTATAGATTCTGTTTACAGGAGGCATTAGGAATATGAAATCATGTACCAGTATGCTTGATATTACAGTAACACAGCCTGACATTGCCAAAAGCAGCTTTTTTCTGCATGCTTAAAAGACAGAGGATAAAACATAGTACAGACAGTGAATATTTTTCTTTAGTTTTAAATTTTCCTAACAATTGAAATTTGTTAGGCAAGACCATTTCTCAAATATTGTGGTTTCCTATTGCACTAGGTAAACAGAAATTGGTACTTGTGCTTGGTTCAATGTATTATAGCATGACATTGAACAGCTGAAAAAACAAGTGTGCTCCTTTTATATGATAAAGATAAAATTAATGCATAAAACTTTTCAAAGGCAAGCCTATTTTAACTTCAAAATAAAAAACACAAAGCCCAATAGCTTCTAATTGACATGTAAATGAGAATCTCTCAATGCTTCCTTTCAGAGAAGATATCATTATTATGAAAGTTATAAACAGTTTTATAATTTTAAGTCAGAATTAAAGAAAATTCCTTTTGTAAAGGTAGAATACACAGAAGTCACTCTGTCTCTGCAGCTAGCACAGGAAGTTTTCAGCTTTCTAAATCATTTAGTGGGCCCAATGTAGAAATGCATGTGAATCTGTGGTAAGAATAGTATAAGCATGAGATTAATATTAAGGGGAGGGGATTTTACAGAAGCACAGACATGGCTGCAGAAGTAGAAGGATGTTTTCCAAAATGCATAGTCTATAGAAATATAACTGAAGTCTTGAAAGAAAGATAGAAATGATGGGTTTTTGGTTTTGCAGTGGTGTAAAGCTGACATTTGAGATGTTATAGGCTATAGGACGAGTAAAGTTTATAATAAATCTACATCTCTGCACAAGGAGATTGGTACAAAATTGTATTTTATTGATTTCAGGGTACATTTCTCAGAAAGCTTTTAGGAAGACTTTTGAGTTTCCAAAGCATACAACACCAGTTATTTTTCATTGTGTGTACATTGAAATTTTTCCTGTATGGTAGGCATTCACTTGGATTTTTTCTTTTCTTTTCATGTTTACCTTATTTACATAAATGTAGTGACTTGGTACATGACAATTTTTAGGAAAGGAGTTTTGCTGTCTGAATTGTAAATCTGTTTCTGACATTGTTCAGTCTTAAACTTTTTTTTTATTTATGCCTGGTAGTGGTAGGATGAAGTTTCAGTTTGGGTTGGGTTTTTTTTTTTCTGCAAACACTTCAGAGGTGGGAGGAAGAATGTTGTTACTTCACACTGGCCAAGTGGCAAGTGTTTTCCTTGCTCTGCCGTTTTGCTCAAGAATTCCTTGACTGTCATCTTAATAAATGTTCTTAGCACTTTACTTATAAACAAAACCAAAAAGCATCACGTGGAAATGTGGAGTGAGAGAGTAGGATTGATGGACAGAGACACCTGAAGTGACTGACTGGAGGCAGCAACTCGAATTGTATTGATTCAGTTGGGGCGGTGCTGAGGCAGTGTGAGTGGGCAGGATGTGAGGCTGAAAGATTTCCAGCTGACTGCTTTCTCAATTGATGCTGAACATTCCAGTTTTGGTTATTTATTTTTAAACTTTTTTGGTCGTTTCAGCAAAATCCTGTGATATGCTGCAGTAGAGGTGAAGCTCTAAAAATAGGTGCTCTGAATATAACATCACAGTAAACCAATATGGTTTTCAAGGATCACAGTTTCTTTTATTCATTACTTATGTGTAATTTTAAAGTGGAATTTTCTAAAATCAACCCTGTTTCTTTGGGTTGTGTGTGATAATACCTCTACATTTAAAACTGGATTTTAGAATTTTCGAGCCTCAAAATAATTCCGTCTCCAGATTTTTTATTGACAAAGCCTTTGTTCTCAGTCACTGGTTTTGGTCTTAATTTTCTATCAAAATAGACTTTGTTCCTTCTCACTGTAGAAAATTTCTTTTGTTTCTCTGCTGTTTCTAAAAATTCTTACCTTACCATAGTATAAAAATATTAGATTTAATATAAGCACTTGGATTTTATCCTTCAGCATTATTTGCACTAGATAAAAAATAGCTGAAAATTTTTTTTCTACTTTACTGTAACACTTGAACTGCAACAGCAATTCCAGAACCTATACTTGGCTGTCGGTTTGTGTACCTGCTGATACATGGTAAGACAATCAGTGTTTTAATAGATTATCTTGCTGGTAAACTGAGCCATATTGCTACCTTTGATATACTAGGATACTATAAATGTTTCATTCTATGCCTGAAAACATTCCAGCTTCTCCAACCCTGTTGTATTACAGTCAAATATATTTACTATATTGACTTTTATGGAATGGGCTGTACAGCTTTATTTGCTAGCTAGGTTTGCAAATTTGCAGTTTGTTCAGAAATAGAACAGGTTAATTTGATGCATAACGTTTGTTTGTTTGTTTTTTAAAGAAATCTCTTGTGTCACAGGAGAGTCAGAGAATAAAGTGATACAAAATGTTTTATGAGCTTGTGATTTGAATGTTTCAAATTGTAGAGGAAGTTATGTAAAGTTGGTGCAGTATTGCCATTCTGCTGTTCCTGGGAAGTGATGAAGAGGTATTAAGAACTTTGAAACACTCAAAATGAAATGCAGCAGGTCAGGAAACCATGAGCTAATTTCTTATTTTTCATCCAGCTGAGGCAACTGACTTCATTTGCAAAGACAGTAAATTTTGAAGTAATATTACATGGCCAGTGTCATGATTGCAGAGCCCTTTTAAGTACAGTATACACAGAACATCTTTAGGTCAGGTTAAAAAGAAGTTTTTCAGTATTTTTGAATGACACGCTGTACCTAAGTGAAAAAAATGAACACTTTTTGCTTTTAAATAACAGGATAAAGTACGTACAGAAAGCTATCGTGACTTCATCTATCAAAACCCACATATCTTCAAGGACAAGGTAGGTAAAACAGCTCAGAAAATGCAGTCATTTCTGTGGTTAGTTTTTTCTCAAATGGTAGAAAACCTTCAGGTTGGCTACTTTGTAGCTCTGAGAATGGAGAATGGCACTGTGACAGGATTTGATTTAATGTACTGTGGCTTTATTAGGTGGTGGAAAGCTATTCAGCTGCTGGAGGGTGCACAGTGCTGATAAGAGCAGTGGTGATGGCTATTGTCACTGTGCTGTGTGCCACATTGGGATGCTCATTAATTATGTCGGCGGGGTGAAGCTGAGCCTTTCTTGTCCGGTGTATTAGGTGCAATCTCTCTGAGGGCCTCTTTACCAGAATTAAGTGAATTTCTATGTATGCCTGATACAATAAAAATGTCCTGGAAGCCCTGTGTTATTAGAGCTGGAAAAGAATTCATGTGTAACTGATTTTTGAATTAGTGTTGTTCAGTGTCTCCAGAGCAGATTGTTATTAAAGGGCTTAGAACGAGGCACTGATGTTTCACTTACAGTGAGGAGGATTGTGCTGATATGACCTTACAGTGGTTGTGACCCCTGTACAGTTATGATACTCTTCTTGTCCCTTGTCTTTCTGCTGGCTGATTAGTTTGCTGTGTTTTGAGTTCATAGAGCCATGGAATGATCTGGGTTGGAAGGGACCTTAAAGATCGTCGAGTTCCAACCCCCCTGCCATGGGCAGGGACACCTTTCACTAGACCAGCTTGCTCAGAGCTCCATCCAGCCTGGCCTCAGACACTTCCCAGCTTCCCTGGGAAACCTGTCCCAGGGCGTCACCACCCTCACAGTGAGGGATTTTTTCCTAATATCTAGTCTAAACCTACTGTCTTCCTGTTTAAATCTACTCCCCCTTGTCCTGTCGCTACATGCTCTTGTAACTAGTCTCCATCTTTCTTGTAGGCTCCCTTCAGGTACTAGAAGGCTGCAATTAGGGCATCCCTAAGCCTTCTCTTTTCCAGGCTGAACAGTCCCAATTCTCTCAGCCTTTCTTTGTAGGAGAGGTGAGAGAGAGAGTTTTGCCCTGGCAGGAGGTGTTTCAAGGTTGATAGTGGCTATTTTTTGTATCTTACTTCAGTTTTCAGTTGGAAACTACAGCAGAAAAAATTAGGAAATAGTTTTCTTCCTTTTCTAGTCTCAGTTCATGTCACAAGCCTGTTTCTGTTAAACATTTCTAAACTCTTTAGTTACAATGAAAGAATAAGGGAAAGTGTTGTAGAATTATACTGCCAGCTACTTAAATGATGCAGGTGACTGCATAGGTGGGCAGCTCATACAGCAAAGCAGAAAAATCAATAAAGGAAAGAAAACTTTCCTGGGAGAAATTTAGTTTCACAGATGCCCCTGAAATTGATAACTGCAGGTTTTCACAGGGCAAGACTGATATGAAGTTACGTGAAATGTGTGTCCTCGTGGAACAGTAATTTTTCTGAATTGGTTTTATTTCTCCTCTACTGTATGAACACACTGGAAACATTCAAAACAAACCATGGATTAACTGTTAGAGTCAATGGTGCTTCAGCCCCCAAAGTACACACATTTGCTCAAGAAACAACTGAGAGAATGTGTGTGCTTACTCTGTAGCTGTGAAACCATTCAACTTCTCTGAAGAAAACCTTCTCAGTTATCACAACATCTACAACTGATTTCTGAACATGGTTTGTACAACATTTTTTTGATCAAGATTACCTCAAATTCATAGTGGATCCAAACCCATCATTGTGTGTTGAGATTGAATTGAAAGGCAGATTCTCAACTGCTTTGAGTTCCCAATAACCCCCATCCATGTGACCAGTGCCCTGTTTGACTTCTGTGTCTGACCAAACATTGATGTAGCTTTCACATGCTACACAGTTTTGGAGAACATAGGGGATTTTTTTCAGAGTTCTAGACTTCTGCTGAAGAAAATACGAAGATATTTTGCTTAAATTAATATATCATATAATGCTCTCAGAACCATATTAATGAATGAAACTTCCAACTTAAAGAAAAAGGCTATTTTCCCTTAAAGTTTCTTTACAGTTCTTTTTTTTTAAAGTGGGTAAAATTCTGGTACTCTATTTCCTAGAACTCTCATATTTTATTTCTCCCTGCAAAATACAGGGTGGTGCTTTTTATTGTTTCTAAAAGGACACTTGTGAGGTAGTTTGGGAGGAGCTTGTTCAAAGAGCTGAATTTCTTGTACTCACTTTTGATGCAAATCTGCTGTATCCTAAAGAGGTGTGGTTGCATGGTGACAGATTGGAACAGAATATCTAGGTTTGTTTATTAGGCATACTTTATTCAGAACTCAGCTTTCAAAATAAATTATTAAAACTTGTATGAATCCTGCTTGCTACCTTTATTTTCAACCTGTCAAATGTCTTTGAGATGAGAATAGGACAATTTAGATTACCTAGCAGGAGTAGTTAAGGTACTCAGTAAAAGGAAATGTGGTCCATTTTACAGTGAGAGTATTTTTGGGTAGAGAAAATAGCTTAGTAAAGCACTGTTGCCATGCTTAGTTTTTGTGGTAGAATAGAAGTCTGAGGCAAGATCGATGCCATATTCAGGGAATAAAATGAGATTTTTAAAACATTGTTCCTACTAAGAGTTCATCGATGGAATTGATTTAATTGGCCAAATCACCTGGCCTCCTGTTTTTCTGAATTAGAAGTAATTTTTTCTGTTATTTAAAGTAGAATATCACTTTTGATTACACTGCAGAGAAGGAGGTGGTGCTGCAGTGTATTATTGTATAGTCAAAGCGCCAGTCCAGATGCTCCAGGTCCTTGGTGAGAGGCCATATGTGATCACCACAAGAATATGTGAGCTGTAGACCCTTGTCCTTGGGCTAATTGGTGATCATTCTGCTTGTCTTTCTGTTCCTCAGATGTATTCCAGCTTGTATACTTTCTCTCTGGTGCCTTTTTCTCCACCCCCATCCCCTGCCTGAGGCTAGATGAGTTCCATCTGCGTTCTTTAAGTGACCAGGGCAGATGTCCAAAGTGGTGTCTGTTTTGATTTTTTTCCAATTTGTGGTGATTGCTCTCTTTCATGCAACTGTACATCAAGATCATTCTTTCACAGGGGTTTAATTTTGGCTGTGACTTCCAGCTTTCATGGCTCAGTGATTTTGTTAACTACCATGGGTAGAGTGTTAAAATAGGTGATGTTGGGGGGTGTGAGGTTTCAGCAGCTGCAAGAATATTGATTTTTATTTTCTATTCCTGTCTCCAGCAGATTCAGCCTAGGGAGTTCTGTAGCCATAACATATTCATATGTAACTTGAGGGCTGTAGAGTTGACTCCTTTGAAATGTAGCTGCAAAGAGCTGAGAGTGGAACGAATAACTCTATCCACAACTTCCCTGGCCAACCTCTACAGAAGGGGCTGTAAAAAATTCATCACACTAACATTTTTTAGTGTGATTCCAGGTAGTAGGTCACTCTACCAAGACAGGTGGCAGTCAATTCTTCAGTCATTGCTTCCCAGAACACCACAGCAGAAGCTCACTTACTCTGTACTGCTATGGATAAACAGCTGGTTTTATTCATGCTGGCATCAGGATCGTTGTTCTGTATCCATGTATAGGATTGTAGACAAGAGAAGGCAGGCAGACCTCAGGTGCAGCGCATTCCAGGGTTTACTTGGATACTGTTTGCAGGTGAAATGTAAAAGTGCACATGCAAAGCTTTGTTGTGCTGAAGCAAGAAGGCTCAGTAGCTCATGAGCTGAAAAATGTTTCAGTAGGATGCATTATTGCCTTGAAATATTTTGTAAAATGGGGTTATAATTCTCAAAGGAGGGATTGATTCTTGAGGAAATTGATGCCTTCTCTGGAAAAAAAATTAATGTCACAAAAGCTGTGAAGACGAGTTTCACAGCACTGGATGCTCTGAAGAGGAGAGATGGTGAAAGAAGTTTTCCTTTCTAATAAATTGTTGCTATGACTAATAATTCTAACTCAGTGTTCTGGTTGACTTAGAAGTGTTGAGGAAGTTGTACTTACTCTCATGTTAGGGTCTCATATGGGAAAGGAAGTCTCTCTTCTGGTTCTGTTAATGCTTAAATGCTTTACATGGTAGGAGTGGCTATACCTAGTGTTTAGGAAACTTGTTTTGATTTTCAGACTTCAGAAAGTTTTGGGGTTTAGTGCTGAGAGCTTTTTAACACCATTAGTAAAGCTTAGCTATATTAAGTAGAATTCTAACAATAAGACCTCTGATGATATGACCAATGCAATAAAATGCACCTTCATCACCTCCAGAGGTGCCTTTCAGCTTCAGCGATTCTGTGAAAACATCAAACCTGAAACTCAGCTTAAAAATCTACTACAACACATTCATCAGTTTTTAAGTGTTGAAAAGTTTGCAGCAGGTAGAAGAAATACACTATTCTGATAGCAAGGCCTGAACAAGGCTGCTTGGTAAAATCTCTCTTTATGAGGTTTAACATTGCAGGCAGCTCATCTCTACTTAGTAATAAATTTGGTACTCTTCTGTTAGTTGCTTTGCATTTTTTCAGTCTTTTCAGTCTTCTACAGTAGCTAATATGTGATATACCAAACCCCAGGCATTTTCATGAATCTTGTTGCTGAGCTGAGTGTACTTTTTCAGGTGTGGTGATGAAGTTTACTCTTCTTTCATGAAACCTTACTGGATTTTTTTGGTCTTATTTTGATTATAAACAGTGCTAGACAGAAAATATTTCCAGGTGTTAAAACTGTGCCAGTGACCATTTTGAAATTAGTCATCTTGAGCCATAGCTGTTTTGGGGCACTGTGACCATTTCTGGCAGAGAATTCCTAAATAAAGCTTCTGAATAGACTCTTAATGAAAACCACAGTTAGAATATGTTTTTTTAGTACCAATGCTAAGTTCAATTATTAGTGATTCCTTTTTCTCCTCTTCATGTAACATTTTAGTTGCCCAAATAATTGCTTGTGGTTGTTAATCTGCAGCTCATCTGCTTCAATTCTCAATCTGGAAAAGGTGGTAGAGGGTGTGGATTTAGAACTGCAGTTTGACTTAAGTATCTCTGCACGTGACAGTAAAACTTGATGCTACTGTTTGTTCCTTCTGTTGGAATATGTTTTCTCACTGACATGGAAATAAGTATGGAAAAGTCATAGCAAGGAAAATAAGATGATTTTACTTCTGTTTTATGACTTTCAGGTGGTTTTGGATGTTGGCTGTGGAACTGGAATACTCTCCATGTTTGCTGCCAAAGCAGGTGCGAAGAAAGTGATTGGAGTTGACCAATCTGAAATCATCTATCAGGCCATGGACATCATTAGGTAGGAAAAGTTCCAAGAAAAGTAGGGTAAATGTTACTGTAAAAAGTTATTAAAATGCTTTTGCTAGTTAATGATCACCTATCACAGTGTGTGTTTTATTGAAGCCCTTCTTTGCCCAAAGAAATAGCACAGATTTTGGCGTTTTATAAAGTTGTTTGCCCCCTTGGTAGGCGTAATTAAAACAGACCTTCTTCCTAATGGTACCATGGGGCCAGTGCTGCCTGGCTGTGCAGGCTCCAACTGAATACTGCTTGTCCATTTGCCATTCTTACATTTTTAATGTTGCTACTGTCTAAAAACTTACAGTTTTTAGACAACACTGGAGACCAAGAAGGTGTGAGAAACTTTACCTGGCTGCACTACTTGGAGTTAAAGAAAGTTCATATTTAGATAAACTCAGTGAAAGTTATTCAAGAGTGTGTGTATGTATAGTTGTTTAATTTTCTGTTTCTGTATAGGAATTTTAAATAATTTCTAGAATTTCTACAATTTGTCTGTGTTATAGAAAATAGGAGCCCTACCCTATCAGCTGCTCATCCCTAATTCAGCATTATCCACAGACTTGGTAGGGGTGCATTCTGCCCCATTATGTCACTACATTAATTAGTGTTAATTAGTATCAGAACTAACACTGAACCCTGAGGGACACCTCTGGTACCTGGCTATCAGTTAGGATTTGTACTCTTCCTCTCACCTCTTGAACTTCATAGTACAGACAGCTTTCTGCCCATCTCGGGGTTCATTTATCTGCTCCACATGTCACTAATTTACCTGTGGAGGATATTAAGGAAGATTGTGAGCATATATAGAAATGAAACAGTGACATCTGAAGACTTAAAAAGGGTTTCCTAGCATGAGGTGGGAGAAATGTAGGTGTAGATGTGTGCTGTTGATAGCCAAGGCATGTAGGTTTTTTCATTTAGGTTGATTTTGTATGAGCAACTGTGAAAAAGAAAGTCCAGGTAGATGCTGAAGAATTTGGGAGTGACAGGTTTTTTTTAATACAAGCTTGAGTTGTACAGAAGTAACATTGTCTAGGCTGAATTTGTTAGGTACCACTTCACACATTGGTGGTGCAGCACTGCACACTTGGATCCTATAAAGTGATTCTATTAATTAAATATCTGTTTGGGGAAAGTACCATGTTAAGCATGTAAGTGGGTCTTCAACTAAAATGCTTTTCTAGCATGAAAAGAGAATTCCTTAAAGAGAATTTTTCCCAGGAGTCTCTGACATCTTCAAAATGGTTACAAATGTGAAATAGGGTTTTATTTCTGGTGTACTAGATTACAAATTTAGGATTGTTCGTATCTTTCAACGGGTGCTCCGAGTCCTTTGAATGTTGTTTATACTTGAGGGAGAATAGAAGTACCAGTCAAAATGTATTACCTGTGGTGAGGAAAAGGGCAGACCTTTAAGAAAAACAATGAATCAAAACTCTTAAACTCTTAAGTGATGCATTGCCACTTGAAGTACACAGCAAGTCATCAGTGAGGCTGCACATTTGTAGGTACCTTCTGCTATAGAGTTCTGTTCACGTTAAAGTCTCCAGTTTGCATCAAAACAATTTATGTTTGTCTGGTTAAACCTACTTTTCCTAAGGGAATAAAGCTGACAAACTTGCACTGGAGTAACAAATATTTATTGGAATACTAAACAACTTTGTGTAGCTTAAAAATTACTATTGCAGTGTGCTTCCACTTGTGATTCAAGTGTGTGCTTGAGAGCTTTTGTCTCTCCCAAAACTTAGGTTAATTTGTAGCATGCTAATTACTGGAAAAAGTGCAACCCATGTGTGTAAGTAAACTGGAATAAGTAGCCTGACAAGCCTTAAACTGCCTTTTAACTAAATGATTGCCTTTTCTTGCTATGAATAGTGTCTGTAAAATTTCTAGTGCAGTGGATGACTTGATTTTTGTCGTCCATCACTGCTATGATTAGAATAGAAAGTTGAAGTATACTGCCTAAATAGCATTTCAGCAGTTTTTCCTACAATATGTAAACTACATTGGTTGGTTTGAGGTTTTTTTAAACATTATAATTGAAAGTAAGTATGTAATGAATTAATCTTTTTCTTCTCTTTTGTTTAAATTGTGTCCTTGTTTGTGGTCATTTAGGAAGTTATCCTTAGATCTCTTTTTATCCTTCTTAAATTATTGTTGTGGGTGGTAGCTCTTTAACATCTTATTTTTCACTTTGAACTTCTGATTTTACTTCTGTTTATGGCATTAAATATGGTATCAGTGATGCACTGCTACTCTTCTAACAGAAGACTGTCTTGTGTAGAGTATTTAATTGATCTTTGCAACAGCCCACATGTTCAAGTAGCCCTTTGACCCTCTCCTTTCCCTCCCTTCATTCTGATCGTTCTCCCATTGTCTTTGAGATTGAATTTTTAATGTGATTACTGGTCTGCATTGAAAGCCAGACAGAATGTAAGAGTAAGATATCAGGATAGGGAGGGAAGGGGCAGAGATAAGAACTGCAGGTGGGAGATAAATTTCTGTGGTGAGAAGACTTTTCTGCCCTAAGAGCAGAAATAAACTTTGTAATAAAGGTGTGTGCAAGAAAGGCTGTATTATGGTTTACCAAGAAGAAAAATAGTAGATTTCAAGCATTTACATACTCAGTAGTTCCAGTGCCATGAGTTATTGTTTCAAAACCCATAGTCCCGTCCTGGAACCTTCTTCCCTGTGCAGGATGGTCATACTGTTACATGCATGTGAGGTAACACCTGATTCCTGCAGGTACTGAACATTGCAGATGCTTTTGCCCAAAATCAGAGTGGAGAGGATGCCTTTATTGTGGAATAGGTGTAATACTGATCTAGAGGGAATGTTTGTTCTCAGTGACTTTGCAGCTGGTTTGGTTAAATAAAAAACCAAGTAGTGCAAAACAGCTTTGTGAGGAAGCTAATTTCCATTGCTGTCCTAGTGTGGGGAGTAGGCTCTGATTGCTGTAGATGACAATTTGTAGAGGTCAAAGGAAGAGAAAGGGGAACAAGCAGCTCTTAAATAGAGAGGACCATCATTTTTAAATTGTCCCCTTCTCTATTTTCCTGGTTTCTGAAGCTTACACATTTGCATGCATGGCACGTTGGAGGTATATACAGATCTACAGTCTGCCATCTTTGCCTGGCACTTAATCTGCTGCCATTTTTAGCTGCTTGGAAATATTCCCTCTGAAATAAAACTGAGAAATATTATGTTCTACTGCTTTCTAGATTAGTTAAAAGAAGAAGCTCGAGGTGGGAGAGGGGAATGTGAAATATAGATGTCAGTATATCTCTCTTGACAGCATAAATCAAATAGAAACTAATTTGTTTATGTTTTGACTTGCAGATTAAATAAACTTGAAAGTATTATTACATTAGTCAAAGGAAGAATCGAAGAAGTAGATCTGCCTTTGGAAAAAGTGGATGTAATTATATCTGAATGGATGGTAAGGTGCATGAATATTCTTTTTAAGGTGTAGTTATTTTCAAGAAAAATGTTTTATTTAATTTGAAAAGTTATTCTTTAAGTGATGTTATTTTTTTTAACCGAAACATCTATCATGCTTCCAGTAGTCTTTGACAATGTGAGAGATGGGATGGCAGTCCTAATTATGTGGTATTTGGATACAATTCCTGATCTCTCTTGTTCAAGCTCTTTAAAGTCCAGGTTCTCTCAAGTACAGTTGAGCTGCTTTGGGTGCAGCAGTAAGTTTCTGTTATGTAGTTGGTTTGCATATCTCTAAAGCATTCCATTCCTGAATCACTGCTCAGGTGAAAGTAATGGAGAAATATTGTATTAGTTGTCTAGCTGGGTCATTCTGATGAGTTAAATACCTTTAGTCTGCAAATGCAGCTGAGGACTGCCCTGACTGTGAGGGAAAGGCAATAAGGAGGTGAGGTGCTTACTCTGGAAATCTGCAAATACAGGCAGAGCTTGAAAACAGTGTTACTATTCACTGCCATTTTTTTTAGTGTAACAATAAAGTTACTGATTTTAAAAGTACAAAATAAATATGGTGGACAGCAGGAAAGGCAGTGTCTAAATGAGCCATCTCCTGGAATCCATTGGATTTCAGCTGTTGGCCTGTTCCCTTTTTTTCATGGGCTGGCTGGTAGTTGTTACACACCTTGTGCTTGCTACCTGCCATTAATCCTAACAATGAAATCTGTGTTACAAGACCCAGTGCCAGGCTAACTTCATAGTGACTGAATGCCTGTTCCCTATCAAAAACATGGTAGGAAACATCTCTTATAACTGGGTTTTTGTAAACTTCTGCTATTCAGTCTCCTCATATTGTGGACCTTCAAAAAGCACTTCAAAAGACAGGTTTTCTTCATGCTAGTTCCAGCTGTTGGGACTTAAAGGTTCTTTTCTGGTTCAAATTTAAGATCAATAACAAAAACTTACATTCAAAGTTGCTTGTTTCTTTGGTGAGTTTTGTTTTTTTACAAACTGTGGCCATTCTACTAGATACAAGGGCCTTTGGGAGAGAGGTCAAGTATTTGCTATGGATCCATATGTATCTATCTGTATGTTTCCAGGAAAAGGTAAAAATAAATTGTTTTGCCTTTTCTGTGTGTTTTTTTTTTTCTATTTTTTGGTTATTTCAGTGAGCTGGAAATCTGCAGTTTTTCCTCCACTGCTATAATGAATATTTGAAACATGAGCTTAGTTTAGTGCTGAGGTCACTAGTTTCAAGGAAGGCTTAAGCCACTGGCTTAAACTAGTGGTTTAAAAATAGCACATTATGGTTGGTGATTTCTGACAGTATAGTGCCTTCACTAGAAATGTAATTACAGTTCTTTCAGAGAAACCTTTGATCAGTTACCTAATGTGTGCACAAAGATTAATGTTCCAAAAATCACATCTCTCATTCTAGAGCCCAAGATTTGGTTTTAAAAGGAACTGGAGCAGTTGAGCTGAAGTCATGTTGTAAATCAGTGCCTCTAAGGTGAAGTAAAGGATTTCAAAAACCACCTCTTGTAGGGAATGAAGTATTGAATGTTTCATGTTTTTCATTTGTGTGCTGATTTATCTTTTAATGTCATAATTACATAGCCATGTGCATTTCACTAAATTAGGCATTCTAAATATTTAGGAATGTTAGGATTTTTATAGGTTGCTGCAATACAGAGATAAAGAGGACAATGCTGTGGAAGTAAGATTGATAGCTGGACAGTGTACACACTGTTTCAACACTGTTCAGAAAGGAACATTATGTTGCTGAGATGCAGATGAAGATTTCTCTTTGTCTGGCTTCCTTGTGTGAATTTGCTTTTTCATTTCCTTCCCCCTTGTGAAATCTGTTGTTAATATGTGAATATAAGTGCTTGAAAATGTGGAAAATGTTGAAGCATGAGAGGAAAAAGGAGTTCATTATATGTCAGTTTTTGGCTCTTTACGTAGAGAGAATCTGTATGGACTGGCAGGAAAATTCTCATGGGAACAGTTGTTTTTCTTTGTAACAGAAATATGAAAAGTTGCTGTTCTGTTTAGGAAACAAACTACTTTTAGATTAGTAAACATCAAACCCTTTTGTGGAGCCATAGCTTTGTTTTGCTTGGTGCAGAACAGTACACGCTTTTTTAGAGCTGTGTCTGGAGCATCAGAAAAAGTGAAATCAGAAAAAAAAAAGCGTGAGGCAACAGAGAAGAAAAATGCTACGTTCTCCCGGGTTGGTTTTTAGATTAGGCTTTCTGAGAAAGATGTCACATAGAACAGTGTCTTGTAAAAGATGCAGCATTGCATTATGAGCATCTCCAGTGTAATAGTTTCTGACGATTATTCTCTTAATTGCAGAAGTGACCTATGACTCACAAATGCTTGCTATTCTTCTCTTTCATTTTTAAATTTGTTCCCTTAAACTATGGAAGAGTGAGAGAAGCATCTTAAATATTATACAATGGACAGGGAGGTGTAAGTGCATGTGTGTATATGTAGAAATTTATATTTCAAATGTATACTTGCCATCTTCCAAGAAATATTTTCCCATTTTAAATTCACCTGGATATGGTTTTGTCATGTACCGAGTTTAGAGGCTGAGTGATGAGCAACTGTCTCTTTAGTGGTTTTATTTAAGGCTGTGAAAGAAATTAGAAGTGATCCTGGTTTTAATGTACTAAATGCAGTTTGTGACATCCGAAGTACATGTGTTTGACAATGTTAAAATCAGACCATGAGCAGGACATCTCTGTGGTTGTGTCCAACTAAAACTGGTGTGTAAAGCACAGAAAAGCACAGTGGGAGGTGTGATGAGCTGTGAGCTGTTCTCTTGGTGTCCAAAAAGGCAAATTGCTGAACATTGAGGGCCTGTCGGACTTCTAAAGACCTCTGGATCATCCATTTAGACTTTTTCTTTCCAAAGACAGCTGTATGTTGTTTTCAGCAAAACCTTGGTGCAGTGTGCAAGGGATTCTTGTGTGCTGTGGACCAGGAGCACAGGGGGAGAGCAGGTGGACTGGAGGACCACTTCACCCAATAAGCCACGTTGCCTTAAGGAAGAGTGGCCGAGTCACAGCATGTTCCACAACCAAACTGGGTCTGTGAGGAGAAAGGCCTTCAACTCGTACAGAAAGGTTATTTGAATGTAAGAATGGGTGAATTTTATGGAAGATCTCCCTGCTGACCTTGTTTTTGTAGCAGTTTCCCTGACCAAAATTCTTCAATACTCTGTATCAGGACTTCAAGCTTCTGATGTACCATCCTGCCTGACTCAGTGTGAAACCTTTAAAAGCCTTAATTTGTGAAACTACGAATTTTATTGTTAGTGACTACAGGTCTTTAACATTGTGTTGCTTGTCTGCTTATACCATAGGTCACCTACAAAAAAATCTCTTAGTTGTTGTTCAAACTGTAAACTTACATGAATTACCTGGGCAGGAAAATATTTGCACTAAAGATACAAAAAAAGGTGACTGTGTTATTGCTCATGTATTTTGGTAGGGAAATCATGAACTTCACAGGCTGCTTATTGAAAGGACGAGTGCAGAAAGAAACAAAATGTATGTAATGCTTTTCTGGAATGTTCTTACACAACTGCATCTGTGTGCAGATTTTTCTTTTTCCTGTCAGTATGCTTTTGCTTCCTTTCTCTAGCTAATACTACAGAACTAAAGGTTGCAAGAGTTATTCACCTGAAAAATATCTGCATTTCTTGTTTGTAAAGAGGTTTTATTGTGAGAGACAATTGCCTGAGATGGTTGTCTCAAATACAATGTTAGTGTACAGCATGTTCTCATAAATTGGTTTTTTTATGCACTGCTTTATGGTACTGAATATGCAGCAGAGTTTTGTACAAGGAAAAACTCAGAAAGAGGTGGACTGTCAGATTAAAATAAACTGAGGATACAATCCAGTACTCTTGTCTTCTAATCATATCTCTGGTCAGATAGCTAATATTTTTTCCTTGTTTTTCTTTTCTTCTTTTTGTATTTTTTCAGATAATTTTGAAATTATATGATGGGTTGAGGATATCAGGATCTAGGGAAAAGGACTAGGAACTGAGCATGTCTGAAACGTTGGAAACCATCTTTTCTCTCCTTCCTCCTTTCCCCTATTTCTATGAGATACACAGTGATGGCACTTTTTTAACACTTACTAGTCATTCTGTAATCTTAATATTTTCTATTGTTTTAATATTTGGAGGTGCATTAATACAAGTGCTCTATTTATGTAACAGTTATAATTTATAACTATATGTGAGAATTGAGCTTTTCTTTTTTTGTGTTCTTAATACTCTGGTGTGAAGAGCATACTAAGTAGCTGAATGCTTTATTTTCTTTATAGCAAAATGGTTTTTGTAAAGGAATTTAATTTCCTTGCTTGATTTTTTTTTTTCTTTTTTTTTGCCAACACCAGTAATGGATATCACTTTTCTACTCTTCACATCTTCCCATTTGGTGTTCTCACTCCTATTTGTTTAAGGGCACAACAGGGTGTGCATAATGGCAAAGTCAAGCTGTGGTTCTGAAATTTGTCAGCTTGCTCTGTCAGTAATGAATTTGATTTTTTTTTTTAAATTAAATCATACATGAGAGATCAGCATGAAGGCTGACTTAGCATGTGGGAAATGGTGCTGCAGCAGAGCACGCAGAAGAGTTTGTGTAGCTGCTGCTTGTCATTTAAATGCACCACAGCTTTTGGGGAGATTTTGTCAAGTAAAAAGTAATTTTTCACATCGTTGAGTGGGCCACATCAGTTTTGTGTATCTGTTAATGCCAGATTACATTTTCTGTCTGAAATCATAATTTCTTGTCCAATCTGTGTTGCATGTTGTAACGTGTTTTACTCTGTAGGCCAGTGGGAATCTTGTAGTTAGAAACTTCAGCTTAAGAAAATAATGCACTTTTTTCTACCACTAGGGATTAAAAAATATAAAATCCACTCTCTGGGCCAGTGTTTTGGCCTTTCATCTCATTAAATATTTAGTATTAAACCTTACTGAATCTGGAGAACCAGACCAGGTTCAGTAATGTTACAGAAAATAATAAAATGCATCTTTGATAGAAGGCAGAGGGGAAACACAACCCTTATTACATGTAGCTAAATATTTCTTCGCAATTCTATCTTTACATGTTTTGTTCTGCTGTACTAAAAATTCTGCTAATTCTTGCTGTTGTAAACATGGTAATGATACTTTTAAAGAGCTTAATTTCTTTTTCTCCACAAAGCTTATCATGATGAATACCGAAGCACTAAAGTTACAAAAACTTGCCATACTTATGTTTTGATCCATTGGCAAAATATTTTTGTGGAACTTTGAATTAAATTGCAAATAAATACAAGAATGCTGTGGTGTAGTTGAATCATGGAGAAAAATTTAACAATGAGGGATATTAAGGCATCAGAGCTTTGTGAGCCTTTTATCACTCTGTTATGAACACACAATACAGATACAAAGGACATATAAAAGAAATGTAGCAATACATTCTTCTGGATTCAGATATGCTAGTGGGCTCAAGCATTTTTGATGAGTGTCTTGGGCAGACATGAGGTAGGGCAGGGGTTACTCCAGAGTGCTGTATGTTTCTGTTCCTGTCCAGATCTGTTTAAATGGGGGTTTGTTGTTATCCGGAGAACATTTCCTTTCAGCTTTGCAAATTATAAAAAATAAGGAACTTTATGTTCACTTTGAGAAGGAAATGGTCAGCTTTTCAGTAGAGATGCACATTACGACAGCATAACATTTAAGATGTTCTGTGTATTCACCTTATCTTAACAGAGAAAGTGCCTTAGTTTAGCCACTATCAAAATCGTACTAATAATTTGCAGCTCACAGATTTGTATCCTGGAGATCTCTTTGGAGTAATTAATTTTGAGAATGTTAATTCGTGCTTAAGAAAAAGCAAACCCCTGAGCATTATTGGGGTGGCAGCAGTAGTGCCCCCACAGCATCATGGGGAAAGGATGTCAGGTATAATTCGTTTTCCAGGAGCACCCCTACAGGTGGGGCAGCAGCCTGTGAAATTACATTCCAGATTACACCACGGAGGAGCACAGCACACTGAGCACAGTGCTTTGGGATAAGTAATAAATGACTTGGTTCAGTACTGTTGATGGTTTATGTAACTTGCAGGAAGGCTGTAATGAGTTCAGGGGACAATAGAACTGGGAGCTGGGGGAGAACCAACAGTGGAAAGGTCAGGGAAAGGATGGTGAGAATTTCTCTGTGTTTCTCATGAGGAAGGGTGTCTTCCAACTGTGCTTCTTGCACTTGGTTGGCACACATAGGTGATGGGCAGAAAGGAGGAAGTGAGGAGCTGATCCATAAAAGTGTGACTGACTCTTGCTGTTACTGACTCTTGCTGTTAACTAGTCTTAATGTATGTCCTAGAGGTTACACTTAAAATACGGTGAGAACAAATCATTTTCAGTTGAAGGCATCTAAAAATAATTCTTCCTAACTAAACATATTCTATTTTTAAAACTGTAAGAATAATACCATAAAAATTGTGGTTCCAATTCTGTGCTTTTGGCTTGCTGTAGGTATCAAATAATCTCTGCCTGGTGCAGGGTGAGCTCCTGGCCTTTTCAGCTGTTTAGCAAAGCTTACTAACAATCCTCTTACTCACAATGCAATAGTCTTTGTTCTGAGACTTATTCTAAAGACTTACAGAAGTTGGGCAGTACAGTGGAAGAACAGGCAACATTTGGAAGAAAAGCTTCCAGTGGAGCTCTGCCCTGTTACCACAAAGAAACGGCTTGAGAAGAGGACATGGCCATTATTTTCACACTATATTCTTGTTGAATACAAAGATGTCAAGTTTCTGGGGTTTCCAGTTTTGTTTTTGATCCTGAAGGCTGCAGGTAGTGACGTTTATGTGCAATTCTAAACTTGCAGCATTTTTTGTTCGAAGAGTCTTAGGCAAAATTAACATCCAAGGTGGCACAAACTTGAAGTAAATTTGGTGGTCTTAGCAGTGCAGTTTCATGAAGTTCTGTCTGTCTTCAGTAGAGTGTGATGATGACTTCAAAAATAAAAAATAAATTCAAAAAAATGACTACACAAATATGGGAGGGTAGGAAAAATGAAGGAAAATATCTTAGAATTGTTTAGGTTGGAATGGATCTCTGAGATCATTGAGTCTCCAGCCATTAACCTGGCACTGCCAAGCCCATCACTAACCATGTCCCCAAGTGCCACATCTACACGTCTTTTAAATACCTCCAGGGATGGTGACTCCACCACTGCTCTGGGCAGCCTGTTCCAGTGCTTAACAACCCTTTCAGTGAAGAAATTTTTCCTAATATCCAATCCGAAATTCCCTGGTGCAATTTCTTAGCTTTCCTTTGTTAGGTTACTGCTGACTGGGCTTGTAGGACTGCAGGTCTGGACTTCAGTTGTCCATTTTGTTCTTTCCTGATCAAGCCATATGGCTAATCTGTGTTTTAAGCAAAATGAGAATTAGGATGTTAAGTGAAAATTCAAAACCTGTGTTGGTATTTGTCTTAATTGATTTGATGTTGTAAGGATGTAGGTGAAATATGTTTACAGTATTGAGTTAAGAATAAGGATCATAGTCAAACTTGGAAGACAGGAAGGGTATAAAATCAGTAAATCTGTTGGGAAACAAAGGGCTGTATATCTCATAAATCTGCAGTTTATTTAAAAGTACTTGAGAAACTGGATATTTTCTATAAAATGCTAATTTTACTTAATACTGCTATGTGGGTTTTTTAATGTCTCAAATGTTTAAGGAACGTTTTTCTGTTTCAGAAAATGACTCACTCAAGCTTACAATGAGTTATTCTAAACACCAGTAGCAGTATGATTAACCTGCCAGAAAATTAATCCCAACACAAAAAAACCCCTGTGCAGATCTAATTCTAACCATTTTTATCCTGGAAATTTTTGTAAGTCCAGATGCTGCTAAATGATGTCAAACACCCAGAGAACCAATGTCTTTGGTACACAATTTATTTCCACCTGCCTTAGTGAGCATTGCCCAGGGTGATACAGGGCACCACGAGGTTGCAAATATGAAGTAGCAAAGATGCATTTGGTGTTTGTCTGACAATAAGTTTTAGTGTTACTAAAAGGGATTTTTTTTTTTTTAACCTCCCATTTATTACTAAAAAATCAATACATGCAGCTTTTCACTTGGTTGGAGTTGAATTTAATTTCTTTTGATGTTGTAGGACTCCTCTCCGGTAAATATTGGTGTAAATTGGATATGTATTGTCTATAGTTTATTAATTTAGTGTGTGCTACATCTCTAATTAATCCCAAACTACAGGTATGATACTTTATATAACTGAAGTTTGAAGTGACAATGCTGCTGTTGACAAACTCACCAGGTGCTGGCTCTTCTTGAGGCAAATGGGCATATAAAAAGTTCTTAAAATGTGTTGATAAAATCTATCTGTAGAGTCATTAAATAGGCTGCATAGGAAGTGTAATGATTTCTAAATTATTTCCCTTCTTCTATAAACAGGGTTATTTCCTTCTCTTTGAGTCAATGCTGGATTCTGTCATCTATGCAAAGGACAAGTACCTGGCAGAGGGAGGCTCAGGTTGGTGCTCAATTCTTTTAATAAATTTAGCTCTGGGGAGAAGCTAAATGAACTCAGAGACTTAGAGTAAGCTATGCATGGATGAGAAAGTTGCCAGTCTCAATGAAAAATGTTTTCATTAATATGAGCTTCAAGGCATTAATTTACTGTATGGGTAATAGAAGAACATTAGATGGGGTATCAAGGTCTCAAATTAATGGTGTTTTTAAGAATAGACAGGCTTATTTATTCTTAAGTACAGTCTGAATTTTTCCTCCCAAATTCTTCCCACACATGTGGGCATTTGTTTTCCACTCCCGAAATCCCAGTTTCTGCATAACTGTGAACGGAGGAAAATAAATACTGTCCTGTAGGATGTGATACTGTTTGAGTAAGCTACTATGGATTAGAGAAAAAATCAATAGGGTGTTTCTCTGGAGAGGAACGTTGTGGGGGAGGACACAGTTTCAAACACAAGAGACCACATGAAATAAGTAGTGGAATTAGACTGTTTCAGTTCAGCATGTTTATCCTGGTGGTAATATGCTCTTTTTCTTTATAGTTGGAGGATAAGGCTGTGACAAAAGGGTTTATTTTGAAGTAGTGTTCTTTTACCCATTTAAGTAGCTTAGACAGTGTCATCTGAAGCACTCTTTAAGTGTCAGTAAATATTAATTCTTCGTTTGATGCAGTTTTCTGCACAAGTTCTGCATGTGCTTTATTCCTTGTGCTTAATTCCTTTGTCAGTATTGTATTTCATATTGACCTTTTCAATCGTAGTCATCAGTCTGGGGTTTTTTTCCCCCTTTGTGCTAACCATGCACATAGTTTCACTACACTGACTTAATGATTGGATTAATGACTGTGTCACAGGGCTTGCTGCAGTGCTTCCCTTTGATTGCAGTGAGCTTTTGTACACTATAGAGTGGAGCCGAAAAAAGGGAGTTTGTGCAGTTGTTCAACATTTGGTCACAAAGCTGAATATACAGACAAGATATGTGTTAGAATATTTAGTAGCCACTTGAACAACATGACAGAGTAAGAGCTTTTTTTGTTTTCAGTAATGTAGAATAGTCCAGCCAGATCAGGAGCACACTGAGTGGTCTGTATGGATACATGCTGATAATTTTACATTGTGACGCAATTAAATTCAAGGACATTCCCTAAAATCATAAGGAATCATTTTGTATTTAGCTACTATTTCCAAAGCCTTCTGAAAAGGGCCAGAATTTTTTGACCTGTGTTGGAACTGTATTGATGGTAAGTTTGCTGTTGGTCTGTGACTCCCAAAGATTCCTTTGAGCAGACAGGATGTGCTGGCTCTGCAATACACTTACCCTTTGTGGTCTGAGAATGGTCTTGGGCCCTTCTTTGACTCTTCACAAAGCACACAGTGTTGTACAGGCACTCATTGGTAAGGCCAGATTTTAATTTTCGTTAACACTGTTTCATTAAGGTGCTTGCAGTTATTGCTCTGCTGCTAGCAGGTCTGGCAGGTCAATGGCTGTGTCCAGGATTTGTGAGAAAGCTGCTCAGCAATCAACTTAGCAACACAGACTCTCCTGCAGTGGAGATGAACAGCAGCAGAACTGTGGGCACATGCAAATTCAGATGAACCAAAACTAAGAGCTCACTCTGAGGTGAAGTCTCACCAGAAGAACTTCTAAATCTACTTAATTTTGTTTTAAGCCACTTGGTACTATTAGCCCAAGATCGTTATTACAGAGGTTTGAAAGCTGAAAAAAGCAACAGAAGCAGCTGTGACTTGGCCAGATCTCTCAGTGATTGAGCTGGCAGTAGAGTCCAAATTTCTAGATTTGTGTTCAGTCAGTCATATCGTCGTTACTTCAATTTAGCCTACTGGCATGTTGAAGTAGATTATGCCAAACTGTCTAGGGTAATGTGTACAGTATTTAATAGCTTTATTTGGGAACATAAAATTTTTGCTGCCCAGGACCCATCTGTTTGTTCTTTAGAGCTGTTGCTGGAGTATAGGGGTTTTCACACGCTTGATTTCAGCTCCCATTGGTGAGGGGTGACATGGGCAAGGAAGGTGCCATTCAGAACATAATATCGTTTGCTTGTTCACATCAAAACGATGGTGGTATTCACCCAGAGTTATTTCTGTGTATCTGGAGGATTGCTGCCTTACCCTTCAGCGTCCTGAAGTTTGTGAGGCAGTGCTGAGGGATAAAGGATTTCCCGTCATCTCCTGCTCACCACGTGAGCTGTTCCTGGTGACGGATGAGTTGTGGGCACCGAGTCGAGAAGGACACAGATGGTCAAAGCGATGAATCTGGGAGAGCTCTGAGGAGTGTGTGCTTCTGTCCAATCAGCATTTTGCTCATTTCACCTGCAAGGAGGAATAATTATTAAATTAAAGGCTGAATGAGGAAAAAAAAATGGCAAGTCTGTCAGGATTGCACAGGGAAGTGTTACAGGGCTGCAGAAGGAGCAGAGGATTTCCAAGGGAATTGAGGATAGTGGTGAAATGGCAAATGCGATTTATGCAGATGCTTTTAAACATTTACAAAACTCTACAATATTTTGATGATTAGGCTGATTTTAGATAACATTGCTTACATTTCCAGTCAAACCTCAGTATAGCATATGCTTCTGGATGTGAGTGGGGTTGTAAATTGAGAAGTTAATGTATCACTGCAGTCTTTACCTGAGCCCTGTTGGTGGAACACAGGTTTCTTTTTGTGAAGTCTGAACAGACACTGTCTACTTTTGTTGCTATTAATAGACTAAAGTAAAAATGCAGATTAGATTGGAGCATTTAGTGTTTACATTTGTCCTTGTTCTTGTGCACTTTGTACAATCGATCATGAGCTCCACTGCTGATTTAAGGATTTGCTGTATGAACAAAGAGATTTAATATAAACTGATTATGATCCAGTTCAAATATTTCATGCTTGATAGAGGTTGATTAACTTCTTTTCTGTTTACAGAATGTCCCAGAAATTAGAGCTAGTCTGAGAAAGGAAGATCATAAAGTATTTGATCACTTATTACTGTGGTTTTCATTTTTGTTGCACTGTTTCTAGTACGTAAGTGTCTTCTGTAAATAGGGACTGCCTATTTACAGACTGCCAGTCTTTTCATCTCTCTTCTCACCGTACCACTGCATCCTACTAAGTCTATTTCCCTGAAAAATAGTCCCTCAGAGGCTGTTCTCATTTGCTTTTGTTGTCCGTGTCACACTGTCTTTTAATTTTTGGAGCATCAGTGGTGGTTCTTGAAGGTTTGAAATGCTGTGAGGTAAAGCCAAGTGTGATGCAGTTGTTACACCAGGTAACAGCAGCATGAAAGCTTTGAGAATTAGACATCCCTTATTGATGGCTCCAGAATCTCCCTGCAAATACTCCTACCACCAGATGTTGATGTTTTGTGCTTGTGTGACAGCTGTCAGGTGTGCTGGAACCAAGGGATTTGTTTCAGACAAGGCAGTTGGAATGTCTTCCTGTTTGAATTCTCATCAAACTGCCTTTTTACTGCTGAGTTAATTGTAGGCTGTTCCTGGAGAAACCTCCTCAGGGTTCCTCAGTTGCAAAGTAGGGGTGATAATAGCCTACCAATAGGATTCCAATTGAAGCTTGCTGATATTTATTCATTCTGTTTTAAACAGTCAGAAAGTGAGAAAGATGACAGTGTGCTTACTTTCAAGTCTTTATATAACAAAAAAAAAGCTTCTTTAAAAAAACTATTCTCTATCATCAATATTTATAAGATTTATTTTGTTCAGGCTACAACTACTCTGGCTATATGAAAGGTCTTATTTCAATTTGTTGTTTCTATCTTCAGCATTGTACAGGGCAGGAGGTACTGCTTTTCTGACTTACCATGCCATACCAATGATGTCTCCATATCCATTTTGCTAAGCTATAATTTTAAACAGAGCAGAAGACAAAATTAATTTTACAGTTCACCAGATTTTGGGGAGGAAAAGAGAAACTTAGCTTCAGTTTTATTAACACTGCCACATTCATGTATTAATAAAAAATAAAATAAAATAAGGTGTTTGTTAGCAGGCGTTTTGCTCTGAAGCCAGATCAAGAATTCAGTGTATGTGGCTTTAGAGTCTTTAATACTTTTAAGAAAAAAACCATGGGAATGTCTTTGTGAAAAGAAGCCTTGCTAAATATAAATTGAGTTTCTTTTACTATTTGATAGTGCTACAGACAGCCATGTTCATAGCAGCTCTTCTTTGTGGGTTTTCCAATCATTTGAGATTGCCAAGAGGTTGACTGACTTTGTTGGCAGCTGTTGAAAAGGCAAATGTCAGTCTTCCACTACTGTTTGGAAAAGCTGTAAATAGTTACCTGCTCTGAAGATATTCCTGGGAGAAAGGAAGGCACAAATGTGAAGAATGATAGTGTAAGAATGATAGTTGTTATCCTAAAAGTGGGAGGGAGGGAGTTGATGAGGTTCTCTGCTGTCTGTTGGTTCACTTCCTACACTTCAGGTGCACACAGAAAAGTGGTTATTCTTTTCCAGTACCCAGAAATAATTTTTTAGGCTATAAGGCAAGTGTCAGCTAGAGCTGATAACAAAAAGGAATAAAACTCTTGAGTAAGAATATTTACTCTTTTCTGCAAGTAAGGTCTTTTCAAAGAGGTTTCTTGTTATTGCAAAGCCCTCACCTGAATTTTCCTTTTGAGTGTCTGCCTACAGTTATTAAATATATTTTAGATCAGTCTTTGTATAGAAGCCAGAATAGGATGTTCCAAATTATTTTCTTCAGACATCAAGTTTCTGATCATTTCCTTGCAGTAGGATTTCAACTACAAAGGTGTTTTGTCATGAATAGGAAATATTATTAAATTTTTGTGTCTAGTCTCCTCTGAGGACTAATGGAACTCTACAAAGTAAAGTGGCAGAAAAAGTGTCTTGTCCAAGAGCTAAAAAAATTTATTCTGTTTGTTCTTTTAAGATGTTAATCACTTAGAAAAGAAAAAAAAAAGTCCTCTTTATGTGTGTCTAAAATAAAATTTCACTACTCTCTTTCTTTTACAGTTTATCCTGACATTTGCACCATTAGTCTGGTAGCTGTTGGGGATATGAATAAACATATGGACAAGCTACTTTTCTGGGAAGATGTATATGGCTTCGACATGTCTTGTATGAAGAAAGCTGTAATTCCAGAAGCTGTTGTTGAGGTGCTGGATCCAAGCACACTGATATCTTCAACCAGTGTCATTAAGGTACCATACTACTTAATGAATAGTAGTCAGATTAGAAGTTTCCTTGGTTTATGGGGGAGGGGGGAAAAATGCAGGTGGCACACACAAACTTCAGCATCTTCAAAATGATACAAATGCAATAAGGTTCTTGCTGTTAAGACTGGAAGATTTGTATCAGTTGCTTTTTTTTTTTTACCAACTTTGAGCTTTTAATAGTCTTCCCTTGTTTAAGTTGTTCTGTCCAATGTTTTCTTCTATCCAACCCCAAATTAACTTGCATTTTAGTAGGTTACAAGTTGTGGAACTGGAATGTAAACTGTAATATAGTCTCTTCTTTTACTTTGCTTCCCTCTTCACTCAGTGTACTGAGCAAAGGGGCTTCTTATCTATTTCTGTGTTAAGATAGCTGGTGTTACAGGTCCTTTGGACCATCACTCACTATCACCCAAAGCTTCATCCAGCCAAATAACCAGGGCTGAAAGAGCAGTAATTCCTACAGTACTTCCTGAATTATTTATGCCTGCTTTTCTGTCCTGTCTCTTGTAAGGCAGTGTTATGATGAGGAATAGCAGCAAAGTTGGTAGTGATTCATATGAGAGAACATCTACATGTTCCAGAGCACTGACTAGTTTGAACTTGTGGTGGACTTTGTGATTAGTAATAGTTTGAACAGCTCAGATCAATTGAGAGAAGGGCTATTCTAGACCAAGAAATTTTGCCACAATGGTATTCTAATTATTGTTCATATAGTTACTTTTCTACTATAAAGCACTCAAAGCAGTAATATTACTGCCCTCAGTGGGAATTACCTGTTTAGTAAGGAGGTAATTTCTGTTTAAATGTATTGAAACAGGGGAGGTGCAGCTTAGTTGTAAGTATATCCAAGTGCAAGTTACTTAAGCTTTTCTTGTCTGTGTTTTTATTACAGGGAAGATTTAAAGGTATTAGGTTTTTTAAACTGGGTATTCAAATAAAGGAAGTGCTGAGACTCAGTTGATGAAATACACTTTATAGTCCTGTCATAGTAGGGAAGGTAAATTCCAGCCTTAGTGAATGAGTGTGCACGAAACAAAGGTACTGAGGTCGAGAATCTAAGTAGTAACTGTTTGCCATTTGACAGGTTTGGTGGTGCAATGAGCGAGTGATCAGTTTGTTAGGCAAACAAATAAATTAAAACAACATATCAACCTGAAGAGTGTTGATAACAATAACTGTAGTTAAATATGTCCAATGCAGTTTATAAACCATGGTCATTTCAGAAGCAAAATGCTTTACTAGTAATAGTGCACACATGTCTCTTTGTAATACATATGCTGTTCATGAGAAGTCACTGTCCAGCTCAGAGGTATGGGCTTAGCAAATTTTATCATCATGCAGCCTGTAGCATAACTGTTAATGGCTTTATGCTCATTCGTTCTCATTAGCCATCATGGTTTTTAAAATAGCTCAAAATCAATGCATGTGTTTGTTTGCTGGAGTTTCAATGCAAAGTAGTAAAATTGATGAGTTGAGCAACAATGGCATTATAGGTAAATTGTTTGAATCAATAGCCATTCCGCAGAACAAATGGACTATATTTTGTAGGGTAAGTTTAAAAATGTTCCAATTTATCATTATGATTATTGCAGAAGATACTTTGGTGTGTTTGTTCAGATCAGGTGCTGCTTGTTTTATATAGTTCATAAGGTAACTTTTCTGGAAGCAAAACATTCCCTAAGAAAGATGAGGCAGTGTGAAGAATCATAGAAAGCTTTGGATTAAAGCTCATCCAGTCCCACCCCCTGCCATGGGCAGGGACACCTTCCACTAGCCCAGGTTGCTCACAGCCCCATCCAACCTGGCCTTGGACACTTCTGGGGATGGGGCAGCCACAGCTTCTCTGGGCAACCTGTGCCAGGGCCTCCCCACCCTCAGGTGCAGCACTTTGCACTTGGTCTTGTTAAACCTCATGAGAGGCCCAATTCTGTAGCTTGTCCAGGCCCCTCTGGGCACACCTGTCCTCCAGGTGTGTCACCTGCACCGCTCAGCTTACTGAGGGGGAACTCAGTTTCTTGCTCTTGGGGATTACCAGCTCTTGTGCACTATGGGAGACTTCCTTAAATACATGCCAGCTCTGAACACTCCCTTTCCTAAAGTTCAGGGGCTTAGCTTTACCCCTTACCTGACCCATATCCCTTGGGACTGCGTATTCCACCAGTGCATGATCACTGCAGCCCAGGCTGCCTCCAGTCTTGATGTCCCCAGTTAGTTTGCCTACGTTGGTGACCATCAGTATCCCATTCCCTCTGATAGGGCTGTCTGTTTTTTGGCTCAGAAAGTTATCCCCCATGCATTCCAGGAGTCTCCTGGATTGCCTACATATATGCTTTTAACTTTAGTAGTATATGATATTTTTGGATAAAGCATTTTTAACTGAGTATGTAAACTAATGAACAGAGAAAAGATCTGGTGGAATTGTTATGAACAGCTGAAAACTGAAGCTTATTCTTCTATGAAAGCTCTGATTTCAGATAGATATAAAAGTAAAAAATTAGACTATCGAAATGAAAGTTACAATTTGTGCAGTGCAAAATCCTGCAGAGGGGAAGGAAGAATAACCCCAGCAGAGGCTGGGGGCCTACTGGCTGGAAAGCAGCTTTGCAGAGAGGAATTTGGGTTAACATCAAGTGGACCATGAGCCAGCAAAACACACCTTTGTGGCAAAGTCAACAACCAGCAGCCTCCTAGACTGCGTTAGGAAGAAGACTTAGGACCAGCAGCTCAAGAGAGATGCATCTTCTCTTGCACCCCAGGGAGCTGGCTGTACCCCAGGGAGGTGAATTCTGTAGTGCTGTGTCCAACCCTGAGTTCCCCAATGCAAGAGTGAGGTGACTGTCCTGGAGTGAGTCTGAAGACTGCAAAGGTGGTGAAGGGGCTGGAGCATCTCTGATGTGGGGAGAGGTGGAAAGAGCTGGAATTGTTTTGTGTGGAGAAGACTCAGGGGAAATTTTACCAATGTGTGTAAATTCCTGGTGGTGGTGGTGAATACAGGAGGTGAGGCCAGACTCAGACTCATTGCAGCAGTGCTCAGGGGCAGGACAAGAAGCAATGGGCACAGATTGATCTCCAGGCAGTTACCTTTAAAGATTAGGAAACACTTTTACTGTGAGGACATTTGAGCAGTGGTACAGCATGCCCAGAGATCTTGCTGAGTCTCTATCCTTGGAGATTTTCAGAAGCTGTTTGGACATGGTCCTGAGCAACCTGCTGTAGCTGACCCTGTTTTGAGCAGGGCAGTGGACTTAGTGATCTCCTAAGGTCCCTTTCAACCTCAGTTATTCTATGATCAATACAAAACCAGTCTGGGAAATTGAAAAAGGCCAGCTTTAACCCATATCAGTGTCATACTGTAGTTCACTATGCGACTGCAGGAACAAGGGGTAAAACAGGTAAAGGTGCCTGTGGAAGCTACTTACACTCAACAACGGGTAGCTGTCACCAAGGAGCAACTTCCCTTTCCTCATTCCCTGAACAGAATGTGTCTAGTTTCATACCACTGCTAGTCAGTGTCTGGTTATTTGGGCACGTGAGGAAAAGGAGTTAGAGGTATTTTGTCACATGGAATTAGATGGTTTGTAAGTCTCTCCCATTTTTGGAGAGCTGAATTAGTATTGCCCTATAAAAGTTGTCCTATTGCAGGAGCGACTGAACAACCTTCATCCAAAGGGAGATCTTAATTGACATTAATCACTGTTACTGACAGAATTTTATTCTTCTTTTTGACAGCATATCGACTGTAATACTGCATCCTCTCCAGACTTGGAATTCTCTTCAGATTTCACCCTGAGCATTACAATGAGCACAAAGTGCACGGTAAGACAGTTTTAGTTTCTTCATATATGGTCAGTATTGCACTGGACTGAGAGACAATGCACTAATTATGCTTCATTTATCATCAGTCCTTGCCTTGAAACATTCATTTCTGCAGTATAGAGGTGTCAAATAAGCCCTTTCTGTAAAGAGAGATGGATATAAAACTCCAGTGATAGTGTTACAGGATAATAGAGGTGGATGAGGAGAGGGAAAGGTAAGGAGCTGTAGCATTAGAATCATTCTGTTTTGTTCTCTAGCCCATTTTCTGAAGTACAAGTTTTCTGTTCAGACATGTTGTTTCCCCTGTGCTCAAGAGTGATGCAGTCACTGCTCTCAGAAGAGCTTTTCTGAGTTTAGTAAAAATGTGAAAAACAAAGTAGAAATGGGAAAGGTGTAGATTGTAGCTAGTGTGTTGAACACCCAGCAGTTCATATGGCACAGAGAACTTCTCCAACAGGGAGGTTCATGAACTTTGGATGTGAAAGCTGGGGGGAACAAATACAGCATTAGGTTCAGAATCTGATAACCAGGGTTTTTACTATATATGTTTTATTTATTGTATGCAAGTTAGTATTTGCATTTTATGTAAATTATTGTGACTTAGTTCAACAGAACACTAATTCTAGAAAGGGTGTGGAATTCGGTTGGAGGGGAGTTGTAATTACAGTGAGCACAAACTATTCATCTTAGTTTTACAGATTATGCTGCATTAAATAGAGTGAAGAATCTCAGCAAACCTAAATGTGATATCACTCAATTGAGTTTTTGTCTATCAGACACTAGTCAGTGTGAAAAGAAAGAAAAGAAGAAAGAAAGTTTTCAATCTGAGCTTTAGAATTAAATGAAAACTCTGTACTAGGGCATATTTCAAACACTTCTTTGAAGTTGTGCCGACATTGTTCAGTATGAATTCCCATAAATACACATTCATTCTATGACATTTCTTCATTCAGTATCTGGTAGTTATGAGAAAATGGAGAAACACTGATTTTTTTTTTTTTATTGATGAAACATGTCCCTCTTTTTCTTCAAGGGCTCATGCAATTTGTGTTGTGTATTTTGTGTTACATTTTTGAAGTATGAGTCAGGGAAGATACCTAAATATTTTTATTTAACATACTTCATTGGGAGGGTGTGAGTGACTTCTGAAATAAAGATGTTAGGAATGTGTTTAAAGCTAAAATAAATTAGGTATTCCAACATGAACATTTAGAAGTGTTTAGATTGATGCCTCTGTGAGGATACCTTTATGACTTGACTTAGTTTTGGTGCACAACTTGCTTCTTTTGGTGGAATAAGTGATAAAAGTATCAATTAGAAGGATTTTTGTCCTGCCATTAGGCAGGACAGTTGGGATAAAGATGAGGTACAGATGACAAAGTCTGGTGTTAGCTTGGCTAAGTAATGCATTGAGTTTTTAAACACTACATTATAAGCAAAGGCAGGATGGCCTAGTTTTTATAGATTTTTATTGTCTCAGTAATTTGCTTTTATATTCAATGCAGATTATAAATGCTTTCTGTAATTTATTAAAATATCCTCCTCAAATTTGACAAAAGTTTGCATTAGGCTCTGAGATCTGTAGTAAAAACTAAACTTTTTGCAGTCTAGTGTATTGTGAAACTCTTGCTGGAGTTTCATGCTTAGCTTTAAGTCACATCTCAGTTACCACCCTAAAATGGTGATTGTTGGCTAATATTTATTATACTGTGATTAAGTCTGCCTGAACTGGTTTATTTGGATTTGCACGTGTATAAGAAGAAGAGATGCAGACTTCCTCTGATACACACACAAAAAATATGTTTCTGTATGATGTAAACCACTTAAGCTGATAAGAAAGTCTTGGATACCTACATCAAACAAAGGAATTCCTATTTTTGGATGAGTCTAGGTGTTAGTCCATGCTGCTGCATTTGCCAGTGTTTTTGCTAAGAGCCTGCATAAGAGTTTGTTGGTGTCCTAAAGTGAAATTTTCCCCTGTATATAGTTTAAATCATTGTTATAATTTTGAATTAGCAGATGCGTACAAATACTTCATATTTATTTGTCAATTGTCACCAAATTAAGTAAAGACACAGTAACATCTTGGGTTTTATTAAATGGAAATCTGCGTGTTTTATTGTGCATACACAAAAAAAACCCCTCCTGTTTTTAGTTGTCATCAACCCATGGGATAATTCTAGTTGCCTCAAGGCAGGGTCAGATTTGACTTGAGATCAAACTCCACTGCAGCCCTGGTTTGATTTTCTTAATATGGCCACATTTAAATAACTGATTCAACAGAAATCTTCGCAAAATCTTGGCCATCTTTGATGTTTGGGTGAAGTAAAATAGCTTATTTTATAAATACTGTTTTTCCCAGCACCACACTCTTACGGAAACTTCATTTCTCTTCTGTGATTCTGTGGTATCATTGACTTATAAATCAAGATGTATACCTGCATTTTATGACTTCCAGGGAGAAGGGGAGGGAAGTGGGGGAAGAGCAGTGTTTCTGAAATTTTGCAGCAAATGCAGGTTCTAAAAAATGATCATAATGCTGTAAAGTATTTTGCACTTCATCATTTAGGTTTATTGACACTTTGAGTGAAATTTCCAGTCTTTCTGTGATGGATTGTAGAAGTTTAGTTGAGAGTTGACAGTTCATCCATCATATCAGGCTGCCTAACCTTGCAGTAAATGAACAATAAAAGTCCATTATTTATGTTGAGAATTTTTGAGGAGATGCTTTAAGATTGCAATTTGTCCTTTGAAAAATAATATTTAATGTTTTTCTTGTTTGCTTAAGTGTTTTGTTTTTCTATTGGCTTTTCATTTTCTGCACAAAAAGAGAAAGTTGCTTATATTTCCCCACAATCCTATGGTTTTGTACTTGTCTCTTATGATTTCTGCAGGTTTGTGTTAAAATGTTTGAAATACAAACATTTTAAAATATTTTTGTTTTATTTACAATAAAATATTCCACAAAAATGGCAATTTGGAAATCCATCCTTGTATGCTTGTGTATATCTGGGTTTTTTAAACTCACAACCTAAAGTTCATTTCAAAGCAGCTTTTTCTCAACCATGGAAGTGTGGAAACAGATTTGGTTGTCTTATTCATTGTTACCATCAACAGCAAAACTAATATCAGACCAGTGTTACCATGAGAAACAGAACCAAACAAGTGGAAAACTTGGGTGCACATTGATCTGTTAATTGTTCTGGGGATCCTATTGCAGATCAGCATAAGGTAGACATTCTTACATTGAAACGTGTCAGCAGCACAGAATGAATGCAGGGTTGCTGTTGCTAAACTTGTTTTTGCAGCAGCTTTGCACTGATGGGAAGTAATTTAGCAAGTATTCAGAGAAAAGAGTTATGGGCTCTTTTTTATGAGTTGGAGTATGTAACATAATGGTTTCAGAGCTGAACGTTGAGCTGACAGCCCTGGAGGCAATGGCCACAGAAGTGTCTGTGGCTTCCTCCCATCAACCTGTATGCAGGGCTATGGTAGCAGGACAGTAAGTTGTAAAAGCTGGCAGGAATCAGAACCATAATGCAGTTTTTTTACCAGCTCATTGTCACGTTTGCTCTGACTACGACTTGGAACACCTCCAGGATCCCTCAGGCAGGAGAGGCTGCACTTCACATTTCTGTGGCAAAATCACAGAATGGTTTGGGTTGGAAGGGACTCAAAAGGTCATCTTGTTCCAACCCCCCTGCCATGGGCAGGGATGCCACCCACTGGATCAGGTTGCCCAGAGCCCCATCCAACCTGGCCTTGGACACTTCCAGGGATGGGGCATCCACAGCTTCTCTGGGCAACCTGTGCCAGGGCCCCACCACCCTCGCAGTAGGAATTTTTTCCTAGTACCTAATCTAAATCTCTCCTCTTTTAGTTTAAAACCCCCTTGTCCTATCATTACCTGCACATGTAAAAAGATGTTAAATTCCTCTAAAATCTGTCCTTGGTTTTTCCTCAGTAGACAATAGGCTGACTGTTTTCTGGTTGTGAAGACATGAAGCCCAGACGGCTTGAGCTTGTGTGAAACAGGAAAGCTAGGCAGTTCACAAAACCCAAG
Organism: Manacus candei; assembly: GCF_025592945.1. Lineage (NCBI taxonomy): Eukaryota > Metazoa > Chordata > Aves > Passeriformes > Pipridae > Manacus > Manacus candei. Next base: position 734,341 of record NW_026138057.1, read on the forward strand.
GGCATAGCACTGGCACATTGATCTATCTGTCCTCCCACCTATAAATTATTTGAAATTACTCTCATACTTTGTATGACCAAAAAAAGGACCTATCAGAGTATTAAGCTGTGCTTGTAAGAGATCAGCCTCATGTCTTGCTGTAGGTGCATCTTGAGTGTATTGCAGATGATCCTGCAATGTATCGAGTCATATCCTTAAAAATGCTTAAGGCTCTAAATAGCTTTTTCTTCCAGATGTTCAAGAAATTATCAAGTCTTCAAGAAAAAAAATCCTAATGAACTTGAAAATATGAAATGATTGAGCAAAAAAAGAGTATTTTAAATGTGACCTTCTGTGTGATGCTCAGTCTTTCAAAAGTTATGGGGGGGTTTAGTTATGGCTTTTTTCAGAGCACATATTGTTTCTGTTAATTTTTCCTTTATTCCTGGCATGGTTTGCCACAAAGCAGTCTCTTCCAGCATTAATTTTATTTATCAGTATTAGCTTTCAAAGATTGAAGATTTTCAAAGCATGGAACGATTGCATGGAATCATTATATGAAAACATTCCAAAGCACTTTTTTGCAAACTGACTTGATTTCAGTCTTACAAACATAATGGCCAAAAAAAAATTTAATTAGGCTGCAAAAGTGCATTTTGCTGGTAAAGAGCTAAGGTTTGTCACTGCTGATTTTAATGAGACATCTGGCTAATATCAGTCAGTAGATGCTGCTAGAAAAATACTCCATTAATTGTATTCCAAGTTGATCACTGTGTGAGCTTTTGAGATAAAATATAATGGTGATTACCCTCAGTATAGAAATCAATTGACAAACTTTCTCTTTTGTTTGCGAGCATTTCCCCTGTGAGTCCATCGAGGTTGATCTTTCCTAGCTGAATAACAATATCCCCTAAGAGGAAAATGGCAGTATCTCTTCATTGCTCCCAGGAGATGTTGTCAAAGAGCAGGGGATGTGTATAAAAAGTGGGAGGGAGGAAGGGGATGAAAGAAGGATAATGAACCAGAGGACGTGACTGATGTATTAAAACCTTCAGGAAGGAAATGGAAGTTAAGGTGACTAGAGAAAATTATTCTGAATAAATTCTTCTTAAATGTTAAGATAGTTTCATTTCTTAACATCCAGTCATCCACTTTGGAGCCAACAATAAGTATTAACATAGGAGTCTTTGGTTCTCACACTTGGTGAGAAACTGAATTTTTTAAGCTAGAAGTTTAACCACAGTTAAACAGACCTTGAATGCCTGATTTCTGAGTAAAGGAAATACTACTCCACCATGTTACAAAGCAGGATTTCTCCTTCTCGTTTATTATCTGTAGCCTCCTCTGCAGTGAGCTCCAGATTCTTAATCTTTAAAACACAAAATTATTGGGTTTTAATAGCCAGGGATTTCTTTTCCCTGTGATAAAAACGCAGCAACTCTGCTGCATGGACGACAAACATTCCATCTCCATGCTTGGATAAACTCCATCAAAAGCACATTATCTCCCACTTCTGTGGCCAGCTGTCTAATTGTATTTGTTGTAGCCACTCACTGTTGGAACATGATACTACTGAAGAGCAAGAATGATAAATTACTCACTGTAGGTGATAGTGATGATGATAATTTTTAATTTCCTTGCTCCTAAGTGAATTGGTAAGGTTGCCTTTGAGTTCTCACAAGGAAACAAGCAGTCTCATTTGTTTTGTCCTGTTAAAATGCTGCATGCACAGCCTGCCATTTTCTTTAGGAAAAAAAGCCTTTGTGTCAGATATATTTGAATTAAAATTTAGACTCTTTTTCCCATTTCAGCCAAGGGCTCTAAGTGGAAGACTATAAATTATATGTACTAATACTAATTTATTACATATGTTAAGGCTTTTTGTGACTTTAATATATTTGGTGCATGTTATGTGAATAAATGGGGAGAAAAATAGTCTCGAAATTATTTATCCATGGGGGAAGAAATAGGTTGAAGAGAAGTGAATCTTACTTGGGAGGATGTGCTTAATTTACAGGATTTTCCTGTTTGCATGAACACCTTAGGAACCCTCAGTGATAGATGAAGACCTTAAGCTGCACGAGCTCTCCATCAAAATGTGGGTTTGACAAAATCAGGTAGAAGTTAGTGGCTGCTGTTTTAATTTCAGGAATCTTTTATTCTTAGTTGAGTGAGCTTTTTGTTGAACCTTTCTGGGATGTTGCTTTGCAGTGTCAGTAATCTATTTCTATTTCTAAATGTTTCCTTTGTTCTTTATTACACGTTCTTAGTCGCCTGGGTAAATATATTGACTTTCTTTTGGAGTTGGAGTTTTTGTCCTCATAGCTCAGCTTTTCTCCTGGCAAGTTATTGGAGAAGAGGAAGAATAATATTTTGGTAGTGTTTCCTAATATTTAACATCCTTTGAGATTAGAGCATATGTCAGGCTGGAGCTGTAGTTATTTATTACCAGTTTAGAAGTCATTATTTTTGTTTTCCTCTTTCATGGTATTCAAGAGACTGCCACTTGAAAGATTTTTCCAGAGCAGGTTTAAGTTCTCACTGATTAGTTTTTGGTGAAGTTGTAAATGAGCTGTCAAAGGTGGAGCAAAAAGATGAGGGAAGTTACAGTAGGAGAAATAACTGTTGTCATTATGCTTAAAAAAAAAAACCAACCAAGAAGAAAAAGAAACAAAGTCAGTAGTTGTAAAACATCATCTAGAATTTATGGGGGAGTTATTTGCATGTTCTTTTTCTTTAGTTTGACTTCTTGTAAAAAAAGATGTCACCTTTAATGAAAATCTGGCCAGCCCTATATTTCATTTTAATACACTTGTGTCTGTGATTGCTTCTAGTGTGCCAGTGAAGTGATTTTTGTTTTCATCATATTTTGCTGCATATGATAAATTATACAACAAGAGGGGAGGACTTAATCTTCCTTCAAGCTGTAAACATTGGAGATCTTAGTTTGTAGTATTGCATATTTAATAGATGTACGTGATTATTATGGCTACTGCAGTTTGTGGTAGCGTTCAAAAGTGAAATGAAAAGAAAATATTTCGAACTTCACTTTTACAGAATTATTTCTCTGAAATGCACTTGAAAATAAAACATGTATTGTGCATTTTGGCATAAAGCCACCAACAAGTAATGAATGAAAAAAGAGAAGAAGCTAAGATGTGAGGGAAGATATAAACTCCTTAAAAGAAGATAGTAAGTAACCAAACCCACAATTTTATAGTAGTTTATTATTATCAAGTATTTCAACTTTGATTTGTGTTGGTTTTTAGATTTGTAAGATTTTGTTTTTATTAAATATACAAGACTACTGACTGTAGATAAAATTGTGGAAAACATCATCTGCATGTACTTTACTTCAGACCCTTTTTTCCCTTTTCCCAGTACATTTATGTGGGGTACCAGATCATTTCTGGAGGGGTGCAGTGCTTACACTAATACACCTTAAAAGTGATAGTGATTGTTTTGTTTTAGGGGTTTTTTGAGTGTGTTGAAACAGACTTCTTAGTGCTGCCAGACATTTTAGTTTTGCACAGCTCTTTCAAGGAGAGCACCAGACATGAGCTCAGCTGGTTGGAGCGTGGTGCTGATAATGCCAAGGTTGCAGGTTCCATCCTTGTATGGGCTGTTCACATAAGAGTTGGACTCGATGATCCTCATGGGCCCCTTCCAACTCAGGGTATTCTGTGATTCCTGCTGCTTCATGTAGAAGCAGAAATTCTAATGCTTTATAGAAAGCTTTTTGCGAAACACTGAGAGGACAAATAATAAAGCATTACACCTTTGTATCCTTCAATACTTTTCCAGAGGCATTAAATGGTGGAATCGTGTAAGTTGGAAAAGATCTTTGAGTCCAGCCATTCCCCCAGCACTGCCAAGTCCAGCACTAAACCATGTTCCCAGGTGCCACATTCACATGACTTTTAAATCCCTCCAGGAATGGTGACTCCACTCCTTCCCTGGGCAGTCTGTTCCACATGTAATCTAACACATGAAATCTTCCATGTGAAATCAAAAAGAGGAAAAGAAGAAGGTAGTTAATGTAGGCTGGAGTTACTGGGAGGCTTTAGCATAGACTTGAGCTTACTCTTATTCCCTCAGTATCTGCAAAGAACTGTGTTTCTGTTGAACTGCAGGTTTAAACTTTTTTAGTTTCTTATATTACAGGGTCAGCCATAGGCTGGGTGCATCAAAGTGGGATATATTTATTCTGTGCTTTTTCACTCTCTGTGTTTTCTCAACTGCAGTTGGGTTGTAGACAAATTTTGCAAGTAGTCAGTAACTACTGGGTTTGGTGTTAGATTTCTTTAATGTGAGGGAAGAGATTGCTATGTGGAGATTAAACATAGTGTTGGTAAGTGATGGCAGGTTGCCTAAAAACATTTGTTAAAAGCAAATTGCGTAGTTGTAACCAATTTCACGAAGAAAATCATCAAACCAAGTGTTTGGTTCTTTTAGCTGGCTCAAAACCATTTTGAAAATGTATTAATGAAAGATACTCATTAGACTTCTCAATTGCAATATGTGTTCTTACAGTTAGTTTTCAAAACATCATTCAAACTCTCTCCTCTATGTATTTAACTTAAAATATATGACTTCTGTTTTGCTATGTAGGACTGTGTAGGTTACCTGTTGACACAACTCACTGGAGTACATGTTTTGATTTTGGGATGCCTCCACTGCCCAGTTTTAACTGACAGAATTTTGGGAAATGCCTGAAGCTGTTCACAGGAGCTTATCCTTAGGAACTTGAGTAATAATATTTTTCTATGTTTTCTTTCTTTTGGCTCAACAATTATTTCACTATTCTATACTGAAGGACATTATCCATTTTAGAACATAACAAAAAGAAATGAATGTATCAGTGTAGAACTCTTGCTCTCTGTAATCCCTGGACCTCTGATTAAGGTGGTCTTTATGATGTAATAATTACTGTTACTACCTCTTGATTAGAGACTCAAAGTCAGTGGTTCGGGTTATTTCAGATAGAGAAACTTGTTACTATGAAGTGGTTATTTATCCTAGTCATTTACAGAAGATACAAGGCCTGTTTCCCTGAACACCGGAGGCAGCAGGGGACAGTTTTGCTTGTAACTGAGTTTCTTTGCAACCCGAGCTTGTCCCCAAAAAATAGTAGTGTGGGGAAGTTTTCTCAGGGTAGCATATAGGGTGTTTCTGTTACCTCTTGTTACCAAGTGTATAGATCCTTGACTGTGGTCTGTCTGCTTGGAGCTTTTAGCTTTTTGATCCAAGATGTGGCTTGATAGTCTTGTTTTCTCTGGAAACCAGATTTTTTCTCCTCGATGTATTTTTGTTGTCACAACCTTGTTTTCCTGATCTTATCTTAGTGATCTTATCTTAGGTCTTATTTGTAAGCATACCAGCAGTATTGACCTGATGATGGAAAAATATTTTTATGGCTTAGTAGATCTCTGACTAATGTCCAGAAAACATTGTGCATCAATAAAAGTAGTCTGATGGGTCAATAAAACTTTGTCAAAACCTTCTCAATCTTTACTCAAAAAGGCATATTAGAGGCAAGGCTGTAATTCTCTTGGGAATGAGATTCTCAGCACTGAGTGATAGGACTTTACTGAAGGACTGGAAGAGTCACTGTTTATACTGTCTGATGCTCATTTGTCTTGAAGATCTGTTACTGTCTCCATAGTTATTTTTTTTTTTTAACTCTTTGGCCAGATTAGAATTTGGAACTTACCAGGCTTCTCTGGAGTGCTCTTGGTCTCAAAGCTAACATAGGTGCTTTAGCATTGTTTTACTGCTTTAACACATTGTATTCTCCACTGTGTTGGTGAAATCTGTTCTGGGTTTAGACTAGAGAGGAAAAAACCAGAATGGCCTAGCTGTTATTCAGATTATATATTTCATAATGATAAAACCCTATACCCCTTAATTTTGTAAGCACATTTGACTTTCTTTTTCCTTCACAATCTATGTGTGAATCTATATGAAGAGCACGCTACAGGACTCATCCTTTTAGCTATTCAGAACAACCAGTTTCCTAATCTTGGAGTAGGAGAGAAATACTGGTGCGGTGAGAGGGAGGTTATAATAGGTGGTTTTCAGTGGGTTTTCATGCCACAGGCTTTCCATCATTGAATTGGTACATATTTTGTTTGAGTGCACCACAGCTGACCTGGGGAGAATCCCTCCCTCCCTTCCATGACAGGGATGCAGGGAGTCCCCAGCTGAGTAACTTTAACACAGCTGTGGTTGCAGTTACTCAAAAGCTCTATTCTGGGTCATTTCTCCAGGCTGTCATGTAATAGAAAAGCACAGCTGCCTTGGGCCCAGGGTCTGAGGTGCTTTAACCTTTCTCATGTGACAGCAGAAAGCAAATAAAGGTGAGCGTGGACAGGATTTCAGGGGTGAAACTGGAGTGGATGCTCTTTTATTAGCATCTTCCAGTTTATTTGAATACTTTGGATTTCTGGGACTCCCACAAGGCTTTTTTTGTCAAAAAAGCAGTCCAGCATTAAAAGACTGTGTAACTAAAATTGTGGGTGCACTGCTTTGTATGTGAATATTTTGTATCTCTTGGATATTGGAAGAAATTCTTCCCTCTGAGGGTGGTGAGGCTGTGGTGCAGAGAAGCTGTGGCTGCTCCATCCCTGGGAGTGTTCAAAGCCATGTTCGGTGGGACTTGGAGCAACCTCGCCTAGTGGAAGGTGTCCCTGCCCATGGCAGGGGGTTGGAACTGGGTGATTTTTAAGGTCCCTTCCAACCCAGACCATTCTGTGATTTCTTTTCCTCTTCAAACTGGAAATCCCAGTGCTGAATTAGGCACTGAAGAGAAAGGCTCTTCTTGAGGTTAGGAGTGGGATGGCAGGAGGGACAGAGGAGGAATCCTATGGAGAGTTACAGTTAGAACCTATTAGCTATTGGAAAGGCCAGCAGGAAGCATTTATGAATCTTTTTCCTTATCTATGTGTGTAGTAGAGGAAGAAAAATATTCCCTGCCTGGTTGTGCTCTGCCTCTGTTCACAGGGAGCTTCTGTGGAAAAAACTGTTCAGCTACAGAAGGAGTGAAATTTGTCATGCAATTCCCTCATAATGTGTGTGTGTTTACTGAGGGTCCTGGGAGCCCTACAGGGCAAGGACTGAGTTTTATGCTTGTGGGTTTGCACATCGGAAAGGCTGTTTTCTGATGTATGGTTCTAGTTGCAGTTAGATGTGTGGGTTATTTTGGAAGCTTACGCTAAAATTTGATATGTAGTAAAATGCAGTTACAGTGGGCTGAATATTCTCAAGTAGAGCAAAGGTGTGATGGCAGCTTATTTTTTTTGCCTTGTGCTTTCAAGCATGCTAGAAATCCTAAATATAAGCTTGTTCCTCTTGGTAAATGCTTGGAAAGGAGTAGAAATTCCCATAGATATATATATATAATCATAGATTTTTTTCCTGAGTGTCATTATTATTCCTTTACCGTATTTACGTTTTCCTTTTTTTTTTTTTTTTATAGGCAGTTGCTGGTTACTTTGATATATTTTTTGAGAAGAACTGTCACAACAAGGTATTTGGGGTTATGCATTTTGAAAATGTCTCTGATGGTGTATTTTTTTTCTGCCTCAAGGTGTTTGGCAGAGAATCTGTTTTGCTGTAGCAAAGACTTCATATTCGTGTGTGTTTGGTGAATGATTGATGTGGTGTGATATCAAAAAGGTTGTTCTTAATCAAACTCTTGAACTCTTCCATTGCAGGTCTCGTTTTCCACTGGTCCCCAGTGTACCAAAACACACTGGAAACAGACAGTTTTTCTCCTGGAGAAACCAATTCCTGTAGAAGCAGGTATATTTAAATTCAGTTCTAGTGCAACAACGGTTGTGTTACACTGCTGTTACCATTAAATTTACACCTGAAATACTTTAAAAACTATAGAAGTGTTAAAAAGAACTAGTAAATAAATATTTCAGCTACTGTTGAAGAAATTTTTTTGTCTCAGCAAAGCACTGAAGGTATCTATCTGTACAAAATTAATGTTAAAACCACTCATAAATGTATGCATAAGTATGTAAGTGGGCATATATCTTCTGCTTGTATAGCTCCATACTGTAACTTTGGTGAAAGAACTTCTATATCAAAGCATTTATGAGGCAGAAAAATGTAAGACAAGTACACTGCTATTAATAGTCTCCTAATTTTAACATTGCTAATATTCCAAAGTATCAGATTGGTCAAGTGATTGCACAGTATTTTCCTTAGCAGTCCTGAACTATGCTGTATTTGTCAAATGCATCATGAATATACACGTGGCTTGTACCTGCCCCTGTGGGATTCCTCTGTAAATTGAAAACAATTTTAAAGAACTCACAACCATGAACTTGATCCATTTGAAGTATCGAATATGTTAGTTTGGTACACTGTAAATTTTTATGAAATGGTTAGTACTGTAATAAGTTTCACCTGGAATTTGATGCAAGTAAAAAGTTTTTTGTTGTCATTAGGGATAACGTAACATTCAGATAATAAATTGCTGAAGTAAGGTTTTGAAGACTAAAGCAATGCTTGTTAGTGGTTTTAATTAATTCTATTTGGAAAGTCTTAAATGTACATTTTTATACAAGTAGTCAAATATTTCTTGCTTTATAGGCACAAGTATATTCATGACCATCATAGAATAGCAGGTCAAGAATTAAAAGTCTTGGCCTTGTATTTCTATAGAACTTTTTTGTAGACTCTCCATAATCTTTCTGTGATCAAAGGAAGTGGTTACATTTTTATGCTGTTATTTTATTTTTGTCCACTTAGCAACTAGATATTTACTCACCACTGTTGAACTCTTATGCAGTGGTGAATTAGTCATCTTTGAGGGCCATTTTTCTTTACAGACTAGCAGGACCAAGGGAGGAACTCAGAATGGGGCTCATTTCTGCTGGTGGGTTAATGAACTCATGGTAATACATGGCCCTGACCTGAACAGTTTATAAATAGATCAGACATATTGGGGGGAAAGCATGCAAAAAGTTATGTGGATGCTGCATAAACACTTGAGGTCAAAAGGCTTAGAGGTGCTATAGAGAAGTATTGACATAGATGGAATATTATCTCTTTTAACATACCTAATGATCAATATACAGTGGTGAGAGCAGCATCTGCACTCAATTAAACTGCTTTTACAGTTGCTTCTTCCAGCTGTCAGCCATGGCAACCAGGAGCTTCCTTCCTAAAGGCACTGTGGTCAGTGTTATCTGACAAATCATTTCTGTCTTTCATGCTTCTACTTTATATTCTTAAATAATTTTTATCTGCAATTTCTTTGGCCCTGTCACTTCTAGGGGTGCAACTGTGCCTTGGTGCATTTGTACTTGGCTTGTGTTCTCTTCAGATTCTCTTTCTAGACAAGGCTGACTGAGGTCTCCTTTGCTGCTGCTCATTAAATTTCAATGTCATAGAGTGCAAAGTGAATTTTTTTTAAGTGCAATGACATTTGTTAAAATATGCATATTACATAGATCCTTTGACATTTACCAAATGTGTGAAATTACTGGGAAGTGGTGCCTCAAACTCAGATCTCTAGTCTAGGTGCGGTGACTTTCTGAAGACAACTGCAGAAACAGTGTGCTTTGAAGCAGTGAACACGACCCAGCTGACCTTCAAAATCACTTGTGCTATAACTCTTTTCCTTTATTTTTATTAGTTCATATTTCTTGAAATTATTCCCATAACAAATCTTGTTACAGCTATGTTTCTCTTTCTTTCTACCTGTCCCCTTCTCTTTGTAATTGAGTTCCCCTTTCTCATCCTTTTACCCATTGTCTGGTTTTATATCTTATGTAAAGGATTTTCTACCTATTGCTTCTAGTGTTAGAGAACACTAGGCACTTCCTGATACAGGAACGTCTTAATTAAGGTGATTTTCTTGGAAAACCATTCCCTCTGACATTGATCCTTCTCCTTCTTGTTCCAAAAATCTCTTTCCCTTAAGACATATTTGAAGTGCAGATTTCCCTATTTTTCTTTTTTATCTTTTTTTCCTTGTCAGAATAGTGACTTGAATATTCATCTTGATAATTTGTGGTTGACCATATTTTTTGTTTCTTCAGTCTTTCCATTTTATCAGCTGAACAAACTGTTCAAACTTATTTTGCAGTATACTTAATTTATATTTATATTTGCACTTCCAGCTGTTTCTTATCTGCCACTTGTTAATGAACCAGCAATGCTTGTTACTATTTTTGCTGTACATTGCATCAGCCTCCACGTTGAACTGAGCTCCATTCCAGTTTTGGGGAAACTTTGTCTTCAAATGGACTTTTCTGAATGCAAGTTAATGGAAGACAGAAGTAACTGTATTAAATTAAAAACATTTGCATCATTTGAACGTTTCAGCTTTACATCCATCCCTCTGCTTACCCAGCTTTACATCCATCCCTCTGCTTACCAGTATTCATCAACCCTCCATATAAATTCTTATAATCAGAAAAATATGTATGGCAATGGGAGAAACAGCAAAGAAAATGCACTTGTGACTAAATGTGTTCATAGAATCATTTAGTTTGGAAAAAGTCCTTTAGGATTGAGTTCAGCCATTAACCCAGCACTTCCAGGACCACCACTGAACATATCATTATCTGCCACATGCGGGTGGCTTGTTCCAATGCCCTTTCCATGAAGGAATTATTCCTAATGTCCAATCTAAACCTCCCTTGGTACAACTTGAGGCTATTTCTTCTTGTCCTGTGGCTTGCTACCTCTGAGGAGGGACCAACTCCCACCTGGCTATAACCTCCTGTCAGGGAGTTGTAGAGAGTGAGAAGGTCCCCCCTGAGCCTCCTTTTCTCCAGGCTGAGCCCCCCCAGCTCCCTCAGCCACCCCTCATCACACTCGTGCTCCAGACCCTTCCCCAGCTCCATCCCCTTCTCTGGACACACTCCAACTCCTCAGTGTCTTTCCTGTACTGAGGGACCCAGAACTGAACACAGGATTTGTGGTGTGATTTCATCAGTGAACAAGGAGGTAGTCACTTCCCTAGTCCTCTGACCACACTTGCTAATCCAAACCAGAATGCCAAGCTCTTTTTTTTCAATAAATAAATAGAAATAATGTGATTTGAATCTTGCAATAATCTGACCAATGTAGCCATGGTGGCATTTGCTTTTAGCATTTTAATAGGTTGTGAAAGAGGAATTTGCTGATATAAAATGTATTTTAAATGTTTTCTTGTTTTGAAAGCATCTTTCAGACAGGGCAGTGGCTGTTTTTCCCCAGTAAAGAAAAATGGTTCCCTCAGATTTTTAATTCCGAGTAAAACAGTAAGGCTGACTAAAAGTCTCTATCAGATGCTTTATAGCTTTTGGGGCTATGCCTGGAGTGGTTATAAAGCCCTGATTGTATTTGGATTTGCTCTGTAAAAGAAGTCGAGCTTACAGATATCTGAACCTGTTGGGTATTTAACTGGAAAATGCTCCTTTATGCCCTGGCAAAATTGTTTTGTTCTGCAGTGTGAACCAGCTAATTTTCTCAGCTGTTTGAGGCCAGGTTATTTGTTGTAAAAATAGATCTATTTTCTCAGCCATAAAAAAGAGTGAATGTTTTGAGCCATTCTAATGATTAACAGAATCAAGCAACTGCAAGCCAAAGGATGGGTCTTGCAGCTTTGTGTGAGTGGGGGGTTTCCATGTTCTGGAAAGCTGGTTTTCCTCCTCATAGACTGTGATAAGAGACTTGAAACTGAGGTACAATCAAGTAGAACAAAATAGCATCAGCGTGTAGGGTATGTTTTAACTGCTTAGCAACCAGTAAAATTAAAGAAACTGGAGAAAGAAGCCATATATTTTATTGCCAGACAAACTGGGTTTTCTCAGACAAACAGTATTGTGTTGTAGATTCCATACAGACTACAAGGCTTCTCTTAGCAGCCATTTTAATAGCTTGAACTAAAGAATAGTCTTTATTTGGAAGATTTGAAATTGAGATGCCAAAGCAGTATCTTTTTCTTATTAATGGTCCAAAAATGGTCTTATTAATGGTCTCTTCCTTTTGTTGTTTCTTGAAATATTCCTGCTAAGTAAACAAAAAATTACGTCATTTACATTTGGTTGTCTCAAGAATTTACTAAATAAATAAAATGCTTACAAAAATTATTTTAGAGGGCCCACAGAATCTTTTAAGTGCATTAAGTTAAAACCCAGATCTGTATGCAAGCGAATTCTATTAGCAGTAAAACAGCATATTGTCGGCATTTCATGCTCTTGATATTGCCTTGCAGTGAAAATAAAACCTTGATTTGTTTTTCTGTGGTGCTAAGAGGGGCTAGCACAGCGAAGCTAAGCAGAACTCACATGACTAAGCCCCTCTAAAATCCTTGATTATCTTTAACTCCCCAGTCTCCATAATTGGAAAGCTGTTTGTAAATTTACAAACTCAAAGAATGTTTATTTGTCTACCTAGACAGGATTATTAAAAGTAGGAAAACAACGCTGGCACAATTAATCTGTCTGAATGTTTTGATCCTATACTGAAATACTTCAATATTGTGCATCCCAGTTGGATAATTTGGTTCCTAATTAAGATTTTAGTGTCTGGTTTGCATGTCTACAGCTGCAACATGATGTCTGTGGAATGCTGTCACTTGTTTATTTACAAGTGACACCTCCAAAAATGATGCTGGCTTTTAAAATCTAGTAATAGTTAAAACTTGAATTTTGAGGTCACACTAAATCTGGCATGTCATATGCTGTATTTTTTAAAATGATCCTACTGACTTTTCAAAAACATTTCTAAATGTGTGTTTCAGGCACTAAATTGAGAGAATCTCTTCCCATGACTGTTCTGTCTCACTGAAAGATAATAGAAATTCTGTATCTAGACAGGAAAACTTGGATAGACTTCTTGTGCCTCCCTTTACAAGGTCTGCAGCTGCAAGGGGATATGGCTCAAGCAGTGACAACAGTCTAGTTTTCTCTGATTTTGTCACTACTGATAAGAGAGAAAGCTTGCGATGAGGCTATACAGTTTAGGATCTCTACTACAAAAAGCAGTGAATTAAGACTAGTTCTAGGTGAGCGAGTTTGGCCACTGCAGCTGTACATTTTGGAGGACCTGGCCCTCATCTTTCCCTGTGGCAACTGTTTCTAGTACCTGAGCTATCTGGGAATCTCAGTCACAGTGCATACACATTATCCTAGGCAACCATATAAGCCTGTCTTGCCTTACTCAGGCAGTGCAGACTTCTTTGCAGCCTGGTTCAGAGTTTGTCTTGGGGAGTTGGAACATGACAATTTGTTACAAAAACTCTTCTGAGAATATACTCAAAGCATGAACTGAAAAAGCAAAACCTCAGCATAGTTTCAGAAGAGGGTGAACAGTGATATGGAACAGAAAGGAGATGGCAGACAGCTACCTATTTTATGAAAGTAGCCAGCCAGGAAGAAGGATATCACAGATCAGATGGGTAATACCAAAATACTGCTCAGAACAGAAAATGCTCATTGGATCACATTGGGCTGGGGGTTCAGAAGTGGCCAAATGGGAAGGTGACAGTCTGTGCACAGCTGAAGGTGCCTGCAGTTTAAGAAAGCAAATGGGGGGATTAAGGATAAGTTACTGAGTTTAAGAGAAGTGCTCTTGTTCCCCCCACAAACTATTTTAGTTGTTCTTTTTCATAAGATAGATGGGATATGGAAACCACTTTCTACCCATCTCTTTGAGAGCAATGCTTTTGAGACTTGCTGTTTTTTCTGTTGCCTGCTAGACCTCAGTGTTGCATTAGATAGTGGGTCCAGTTAATCTAAAGTGGAAAACTTGATCATGTTTAAATTGTCAGCCTCCAACAAGGACAACCTTATTGTGAAGAGTGGTGTCATATCTTACTGTTTGGTGACTGTGAAGGAATGTGTGACTACCACTAAATGGTTCTTTAAGGTGTAGGGGATTTGTAAAGATGCTTTTCACCAGCAGTTCAGTAGTTAAGGTGTTTTTAGCCCAGATCCACTGCACTTTTCTAGCAGCTCTCTTTGAAACAGTTCCAGTGAGCTCTTTCATAAGGTTCTTAAATATTAATGGGGTTCAGGATAAAGAATTATTTGAGAGCTGTGTTCCTACTTGTCCCTCTGTTGGCTTCATAAAGCTCTTCCCCAGGAAGAAAAGAAGGAAACCTGAAAGAACTTCATTGCTGGCTGCCTTTGGAAACTGTTTCAGTCCTTTCTGTGGTCAAAGAGGGAAGAGACACCAAGTTGTATTGAAAGGCAGAGCAGTTCTTCACATTACAAACTCATTGCCATGGGTCATTTCAAACTTTAAGTAGATGTGATGGATATTTATTCAGGGGAGACTGGGTAGAATCTTCGGGTTTGATCAAATCCTTTCTACACTGAAAAAACATGATTTGTTGGGCCTGAGCACTCTTAGTGATGGGGCTTTTGCACTAAGAAGTACCTTGGCTCACAGGCTGCAGGCCTGCCCTGTGTGTGATTGTATTGCACAAACAGAAGTGACAGATGCCATTGCTTACAGTTCTGCTGATGTTAATAAACTGATTTGAGTTTGAGCACATGGCCAGGGTGTTCTCTAGAGCCTGTAACCAAATGTGGGTTTTTTGATGGTGAGACAGTATGGACCCAGGGATGTGTTTTCTCCTGTAGTAGCAAGCTGATGCAGCATTTCTGCTGAATTCTTCGGCTTTTTCTATTTGGGGACAAATTTCAGGCCTCCCCGAGGGGTAATAAAAATGCAGGAGGAGGGTTATAATGGATTCAGTTTTGTCCTAATCAAACTGCAATGGCACTGTGTGGTTTACTTGCATTCAACTGAGCGTGATAAGAGCAAGGTGATGCAGCTGAGTCCCAGTCCCAGCTTCCTCCAGGCAGATCCTAGGACAGCAGAATGGGGGGAAAACATCCGTCATTTTCTATCTCATGACATTGATTAATTGGTCAGAACTGCCTCTCTGTTACTCGGTTGCACTGCTGTTGTTTGCTTCAGCCCTCGGAAAAGTCTTATTCAGAAAGGCAGATTTAGTGTGGTTACCACATAAGGAAAACGGAATAGAATGCTTTGTTTTATTAACTGCCTCTACAAACAGAATCTGGATGTTCTGTTCTATGAAGTCAGCTATAATTTATGGAATTATATTAAAATTTTTGCTTCATTTGTAGTGTTGTATTAATGTTTTAAATTGGAAGATTGAATTATGGATTAATTTAAATCATTGAATTTTGGTTCTCAGAGGCTCTTTAGTCTTACTGAATTGTTATCACAGGATATTAAAATAAATAAATCATCTCTATGTTCAAACTGGGTTAAAATTCCTACCTGAGATGAAGCTATAATGACTTTTTTTAAACCTTGTCCTTCTGTTTGTCAAATCTCTATTTAAATAATCTGTGAAACCATTTTCAAAATTCTTTGCAAATTGCATTGTGTTATGTCAGTAATTTGACTCCTAATAACAAAGCTGCACAGGAATTATAGTGGAATCTCCAACTAACTGTTAAATAATTAAAAAAAATTATCAAAGAATATGGTTTTTTTCTGATCCTTGGTACCACAGTCATTCTTGTTGATAAGCTTTCTTTGATATTTATGCTGCAGCCTTTGACAAAATATCCTGAACTTATAATGTGGACCGTCTGTCAGTTCACTGTTTGTGGATGTGACTGAGAATTGTGCCAAATGGAGAACTCTCAAATCCTTCCTACATTTGAAATCAGTTTAGTTATGAAATTGCTGTTTGTTTTCATTTTTGCAATAAGCTTTTTAGCAGAACATTAACATTGGCTTTTAAAATCACGGTGGGTAATGAACAGTGGGAAATACTTTGGATTGAGTGAGGTAGAAAAGTAGTAACAGTAGGTATGGCTGGTGTGAGGGATGAAAACGAATGGGGCAAAGGAAA
This sequence comes from Manacus candei, assembly GCF_025592945.1. Classification (NCBI taxonomy): domain Eukaryota; kingdom Metazoa; phylum Chordata; class Aves; order Passeriformes; family Pipridae; genus Manacus; species Manacus candei. Next base: position 750,170 of record NW_026138057.1, read on the forward strand.
CCTGATGGAAGAATAACACAGAACTACTGCTGTAGGTTGGGATCATGCCCTCCTGTAATATGTTTGGTAGATTCATCTGTTTAGATGTAGTTCTTGTGGGTATAAAATGATCGTTTGAAGAAGCTCAGTAGGGGGCTTCCTAAATGTACAAATTTACATATTTGTGTATTTGTGTTTTGTTATATTGTATATTCCTAAATTTGCAAATATACCTTAAATTGAAGGTCTTAATAAGGACTGAAAATAAATTGAGATTATTTTCTTCCCCTTCTGTGTGAAAGCATTTGCTCTGGATGTAACTGAAGGACATACCTATCAGGTGTTATGGTCAAGAGAACCTGACACTTTGTAAAACAAAACTTGCAATTAATAATGTCTATACTTGAAATGCCATGAAGATTTCTCTTAATATTTTCTGCCAGATAAAAACATTATCCAATTAGAGCTTAAATGAAATGCAGCACAAATGCAAACCACAAGGCACATACAGCAGAAATAGGTTTTGTGGTTACGTGGTTTTCCTCCAAGGTGGGTGGTTAATATGGTTTTCCCCAGTCACAAGTGAAATATTTGGCATAGCAGCTCTTTGGGTGGGCCATCTGAGAAGTGAAGCATCCAACAGAACTCAGCACCTCACCAGGTTTAACTTGCTTAGGGCTTTGAAAACTTAAAGGAAACCTTTGCAGCCTTTTAATTCTGGTTAATTTGGAACAGCTTGTCATGCAACATGTGCGTCTTTGCTGTTACTGTGTGTGATTCAGTGCAGTAACCATAATAATTTCCTTTTAACTTGCAGGAGAGGCCCTGAGAGGGAAGATCGCAGTCCGCAAAAACAGAAAGGATCCACGGTCCCTCCTCATAACCCTGTCAGTGAAGGACGTGCAGCAGACCTACAGCCTCCAGTGAAAATCCTGGGCACATAACTTTGGGAGGTGTTAAAGTCAAAGAACTGTTTTTAAATATCCCAGAATGGCAAACTCTTGGATTTGTGTGCGTGTATGCACACACGGGAATATGGAAAATTTGCCTGGAATTGAGAGAGCACTGTTGGGATGCTTTTGCTCTGGGACATGGAGGCTGACAACAAAATTGGATTCTGCTGCTTCCCTTATGTGAGGAAGGCAAGAAAGATGGGTTTGGGTTACATGAGACTACTGGGTGAGAAAAATGAGTGTGAAGTCTTGCTGTGAGGAACAGTAAATATGATCTCTCAATATTGTTTTATTCTTCCACTGGCAAAATCCTTGCATAATATTTTTTTATGAAAGAAGAAGCTAAATCATGTGCCAGTGCACCTCAACAGTATCTGGAAAATCCTAATGGGACTAATTTTGGGATTCCAAAGACCATATTTTTAATACACTTCTGTAATTAAAAAGTTGTACACAGTTACATTTATCTAAATAAATGAACCCAGTATGATATAGAATGCAGTTGCCAGTTTTCTGTGTAATTGGAAATTCTCCTGTTTATCCAGTGACGGCTTATTTAGTTGTGCCTACAGTTTTTTCTGTACTAGCCTGTTGAGGCATAGGTGGATGAAAGTATGTATTTTAGCAGCTTTAGGAAAAATACTGCAAACAAAGAGCAAATGCTGAAAGGGTGGATTTGGTTTGGCTTCTTACAGAAACTCTAAACAGTCATGGGTTGACTGTTCAAGGGAGGAGGGGTTTCATGAAGATACTCGTTCCTGTGTGAAAACTGCTTTCATTTTGGGTGGTCTTGTTCAGGGCCCTTCAACTTGAATTTCTTTATACTTCTGCAAATTTTATATTTGTATAAATGTTGCCATAGTAGGCAAGAAAGGAAGAAAATGCAAAGGGAGAGTCATGCAAAGCCCTGTAGAGAGTTTGTGTGGCTCAGTAGCAGGGCTGAAAATGAAAAAAAGAAAGTTGAAAATATGTAAAAGAAAGAACTAAATGCTATTGTAAAATAAATAAATAAGAATTAAGCCCACAAACTGTGTAGAGAACAAAGGATTTGCTATCATTAACCAGAAGGAAAATGTCCTGAAAAGACTAATTAACGTAAAGCCTGAGGGAGGGTCATTTGATGAAGGGTTTGGAGTTTCAAAGAACTTTAAATACATGAGTGGACATTGATCTAAGACAGGGTCTCACAGCATCCTGGAAGTAACCCATCAATTTTAGGTGGCTTTTTTCAACCTAGCAGTTGAATAAAATGGGATTCATCTGACAGCACAATCAGTTATTTACATTTCCTAATTGTAACTCTAAGAATTAAGTGTTGTAGGAAATGTGATCAATAAATACTCCTTTAAAGGGATTTTAACAATTGAGGCAGAAAAGTGGAAAGTAATTACTTAAGAGTAGAAATGCCCTTGAATTTGTCCAGTGAGAGAGAGCAATACTTCATTCAAAATGTGATCCTTTATTCTAAGGCACATGGTCAATGTGACCAAAGATGCAAATGATCTGTAACTGAATTAAGAATAAATAAATGAACCACTGTGACAGTGGCTGGACGGATCAGTTCTGCATAGTTCATGGAAACATTTCTTCCTCCAGGTGATGGTAACAGCTTGTCTTCCAGCTGCCTCTGCTGCAGGCAGATTCCGGGTCATGGCATCAAGTACTTCTGCAGACCTGTTTAAGGCCTGTGCAGAACTGTTTAAGAAGTGGCTGCAACTCATTGCTGTGGAAAAGCAAACAGTATCATCCTTATCTTATGTGTTTTCTTTCTAGGGAGGGTGAAGACACTAATGCAGATTTACCCACGTTGGTTGTCTGTGGTCTCCGTGTGTCAGTTCTGGTTATGTTGAGATGCACGGGCAGAGTTGTGCTTCAGCACGCACATTTCCAGCTCTTCTGCTCATCTTTGCAACTTCTGTTTTTCTCTGTCCTGGAGTTACAAACCCCTAACCCATCTGCCAAAGAGGAGGTGCACACCCTCTTTAAATTCCCTTTGTGATATGATGATAAAGTCCATTCTAGTTGTAGAAAATCTGTTTGCCAGTCATTGGTGTATAGATTTTTTTAAAATACTTTTTAACAACTGGGATAGTTGCAATTTCAGACCTGAATTTATTACTTCAGTGTGTGCTCCTGTATTCAAAAAAGAAAGAAAAAAGTAAATTGTAGAGAGACTGAATTTCACTTATCATCTGACAGCATTTGTCTGTTAGACCAGCTCATATAAATTGAGCTGCTCATCTCACAGTATTTATTTTTTAGCAGCAACATCTTATGTGACAAAGTCTTCATTTTTCCTTTTTCCTGACTAAGAAATATCAAAATGATATATTCTGTGGGAAAGTGTCTTCATTTGCAAAACCAAGGAACCTGTGTGGTAAATAATAGCAGTGTCAGGTTAAGTGTGTACATGTGTATGTCTCCAGTATTCATACTCATACATGATCATGTACACATCCATACTGCAGGATATGGAAATTTTCCAGTTGGCACCATGCATTTTCAAAGGACCACATACTAATGCTAATATTTCTAAATTCATATTGGGTTCACTGAGTGTTTTGTAGTTAAACTATGTTTTTCTGTAAAAATACACTTGTAGATTAATTACTATGATTGCGATCCTATTGCATTATCTTTGATATCCCATAATTATTTTGACACTGTTGAATGGGAAATCATTTAGAAAAAATGCTGGTTTGGCTAAGAATGGTTTGGTGGTTGTTTCTTTTTATTGGGAAAGTCTGTTTTGCCATGCTTAGTAATGAAGTCCAGTGGTTCTGAAGAACATTGAATGGACAGAAGTTTTTTATGTTTAATCCAATAGTTAACCTTTTCTCAAGGAGTATTCTTAACTAGCAGTTATCAATCTCTGTTCAAGCTTAAGTAATTTACATTATACTTAGCCCAAGGTCAGATGTGTTAAAATTGACTAGTGATTCATATAAGTTCTGTTAATCTTCAGATAAAAATTGAAGGTTGGTGTGCTTTCTTGCAAATCTGTGCCCAAAGACTGAGTATTTGAAGATAAATAATCCACCTGAAAATAGTATTGGATTTTCCCACAGCTCCAGTTCTTATTTAGATGTTAATGGCATTTGGTGTTGGGTTTTTTTTAAAATCTTGTCTTCTGCAGTGCTTTTAAATGTTTAACTAAGCTGTAAAACTATCTTCCTGCTTCTACCCATCAGAGAGCAGCTAAACAAGACTGACAAACTTGGAAGCTGCTGGTCCTTTGCTACTGAATGTCCCTTCAGTGAGTGAGCATCATGCTGGGGTCTCTTAATAGGATTTTTGTGTGCACACCTCAGTTTGACCTTCTAAATTCTGTCCTATGGGATGTGCTGTAATGAGACAGATCCAGATAAAAGCAAAACCTCAATTTCAAATAAAGCTCTACAGAGGATTCAGAAAGCTGGTTTGGGAGATACAGTTGCTAACTTAAAAAGGTAAGCTGCTAGTGAGGTTTTAAGGCTTTTCTTTCAAGGATGTTCCTCTGCTCTCTGTTTAATAGTGCCTGAAGTTCCCTGTAGTAATGACTCTTAGCATTTTCTGTGCCTGGTTTAAATTATTTGAAGGAAAAAATTGCAGCAGTGTGTCTTCACCGAGGTTAGTGGAATGACACAGCCTGGCTATGACTGGCTGTCTGGAAAAAGGAGGAGGGGGAGTTGGAAGAGCAAGAGTTGCAAGTAAAGGCTTACTTCACTTCACTTACATCACTAAAGTGGTGATGATCTTGTTTTTAGAGAACAGGTTTAGAGGTACGATTTGCTACTGCTTTTACAGCGCTGATTGACTGCATAGTAACGGAATTTAAGGGTTTTCAAAGGCAACCAAAAATGAAGTCAAGGGCATATCTCTGAATATACAAACTTACAAAGAAATTACCAAGAGATTTTATGTTATTCTGTTTATCCAGGCATTGGCAAATTATAATGCTGGTGAAGTAATGACATCTAATTAAAAGACAAATACCACGTTACAGGGAAAACAGAGAGAAAAGCTGGCTTTTAGTGACATGAGCACTGCAGACAAATTTGCAGAAGGGCTTATGTGATTAAATAGGTGTAAAAAACATCCAGTTGGAATTACTTTTATATAGTTGGACTGGAACTTGAAGATGGTTCAGTTTTCCAGGTTTAGTAAAAGTTTAAACATCTACTGTTTGATATACTTTTTTTTACCTTCTATAAAATTCATAGGTAGATAATTAACTTCATAGGGAAAAGCAGTCTTTTTAATGGTACTGTTGAGCAGCAAAGACAGAGGGGGTCAAGGAGAAGCCTTACTGCTGGTGAGCTACTATGCACATAGAAATTAAGTTTTGTTAATAGAATGTTTTAAAAACTTGTGCTTTTCCAGCACATGGATCTGTAAGTAACAGCCTGTTCCCTGATGTGTACCAACTGGCTCTGAATCTCTATCTACTTTGCTAATTCTCACATATCAAACTAGAAACAAACTTCATTTCTATGCCTTTCTGAATGGCAAAGAGTGTTACTCAGTTCTTGGAATTACTAATGCCTCCAGGTTCCAGCACTCTGAACTCCTTGGTGACCAATGAAAAAGATTCATCCCATGGAAAAACTGTACCATGAAACAATCAACTTACAGATTTATAACATTTCTATTGCTGTTCCTGTAACAATTAGCCAAAGTAAAAATAAAAGACTCTTAATGACAGTGATAACAAATTAAAGAGGAATAAAGCTTACTCGACATGTTAATTCTATTTTCCACTTGGGTACTACTCAAAACATCAGTGCAAACAGAGTGAGAGCAAATATGTCCCATGGAAAGCAAACTAACTGAAGTTAGGCTTTCACAAGTGAGAGCTACAACCCAAATAAAATTATTCTCCTTGGATTCAGTTGGCAGATGCTACAACAATCCTGCTTTAGATGGTGGTCTGAGAGGCTTTTCAAATTATTTTGTTTTCTTCCATGGAGAAGAGAGCCAGGTGAAGCTGGAGATGTCTGTTTTCTCAGGTTTGTTTTTTTTCCTGACCACTCTACCATCTTGATACGTGTTATGGCCTAAAAAAAAAAAAAAGGAATAGATTTTTCCAAAGAGAGTTTCATTAACTGAGAGAGATCACATCTGTTCACCTGAGTAATGTGCAGTGAGGAGCAAGGCCATGAGTGATTCAAGTACCCACATTTGGGAAGTTACCATTGCTGAATCCCATCTCATGGACTTAATGCCGTGCTACCAGAATATGGTCTGTGCCATATATGCTCCCCTTGGTATCACTGCATCTGGCTTAATTTTTTTCCCACTTGAGCAGGTGATAGTCATAGTATGTATTTAATGACATAGATTTTTAAAAAAAAAAAAATCTTAAAATTGACACAGTTCATCCAGTATTGCCCATTAATACACATTTGCTTAGCTCTTTATTACCATCACTCTCTAGTACTGCTATTTGCAGTAGTTTTCACTATAAAGTTAATCTTGCTAAGAATTAACAGCTTTTACTTATATTTCCCTGAGTGTTGCAGATTGCCTAGATGAAAAAAGGAGTTCTAGGATGGCAGGAGAGGAGAGTGAGCTGGTGGGAGCCACTCCAGAAGACTACAAGTCCTGGGTGGCACATACCTCAAAGAGCTCCCTTGAAGGAGTGTTGGTCCACTTTGGGTAATGATGGTTTAGGTAATTAAGCCTGAAATACAAGTAAGATTCAGTAAGTAGAATTGAATTTTGATTTAACCTTCTGATGGGTTATTCAAGGAGAAGAGCACTGAAAAAAGGGAATTTCTTAATAATATTGACTCCTGTCACAACGCTGGACATTCTTGAAGCAAAGTCTACTCAACTGGAAAATTGGATGTGAGGAGCAGGAGGACTTCTCTGTGGCTCAGATGCTAAACTGTGCTGTACTGCTTGCTTGGGAATTAATACAAAGCCTTACACTGACAAGAAAAAGGAGCGGAAAGATAGGTTTCTTGCCTCCTATTAATACCTGCATTGATGTTAATTTTGGGAGCATTGTGTAGACCCCAAAATGGATTTAGCTTAGAGAATAACAGATATTATTGAGTTATGTCCGTAGAGGTAGAAATAATGCTCTTGCAATTGGTCTGCATGTGATTTTGACCACCTTTAGGGTATCAGATGACAGACTCCAGACTGTGCAGCCTTGCTGAGGATGGATATCCCCAATCTTTTTTATTTGTCACCTGGACCAAACCAATGTCTTTTGTAAATGACAGCAAATTGCAGCGGGAAACACACTGCCATGGAAGGAAAACAGGAGAGGGGTTTTGTTGAAATGGACGCATTGCCAAAGGAGCTTAGTGTTGTAAAAACCATATGTTGTTGAGGTAAAAATTGCAAACTCCTTCTTTAACTATCAAACCATTAAGCTCTGATCAAAATTTTCTGAAGTGACTAGTGATTTTATTTTTTTTTATTTATTTATTGCTCTGATGAAACTGGGATTTATCTTTTTACAAAAGTTTACCTTCCTGAAAAAACTGAGTAAAAGCCCCTTTGTAGTGCCTTAAGTGAAAGGTAGTTTGTTTTCTCTAAAACAGACTTCCTGAGTATTATTTCTGCAGAATAAGTTGATCTATGTTTAAATATTTAAAAGATGTTGTGCTTTTTCTCATCTTCCTATATTAAAAAACCACAAAAGCACAAGCAGATGATACATGTTATAAAGGAGGGAGTAAATACTCAAATTTCATGGCTTTCAAGTTGCCTTTTAATCCATTACTTTGGTCAATTCTCAAGTTAAAACCTATATGTAACATCTGGGTAAGGAATACATCATAGAGTTAGGGTTGTGGTTGAACCTATTCCTTAATGGAATTTTATGTTTTTCACACAAAACTTATTTTTCTGAATCAGATGTTTCATGCCTGACTTATTCATCCATGTGACAGTTAATTACTTTTGAAGTAATTGAGACAGTATTATAGAAGGAAGTGGGTAAGGGAGCTGTCAGCAGGAAAACCTTCACAAAATGAATATTGTAAGATCATCTGGAACAGGTTGCCCAGAGAAGTTGAGGATTCCCCATCCCTGGAAGGGTTCAAGGCCAGGTTGGATGGGGCTTTGAGCAAGCTGGTCTAGTGGAAGGTGTCCCTGTCCATGGCAGGGGGTTGGTTCTAGATTATCTTTAGGGTCCCTTCCAACCCAAACTGTTCTATGACTCTGTGATCTCACAGTCTGCTTTTGTAGTTGCCATGTGAAAACATTGCTGCAGTCAGTGGAATAAGCAAGGAATGGCTGATCTGCTACAACAGTATCGCCATTTCTCTGCTCATGTGGATTTATTCCCAGCAAGAAATTGTCATGGTAGTCCACAGAGTTGGGGAAAGACATTCAAAAAGCTTACAGGAGAGTTTATTAGGTTTTTGATGACACACTTCTCTTTGATATGCCTGCCAGGACATGGCTGCTTTTCCTGAGTTCTGCCATTGCTCCTCTGGGGCCACTCTGTGCTGGAATGTTTTCAATAACCTCCTGTATTTGCCCATCATGTTACAGCACTGCGAGCGAAGTGGAAACCCTGTGTGTTAGTCACTGTGCCCAGCTAATACATTATCAATGGAATAAACCTTGTTTTCAATAGGTCATTGCTAGTCAATCTGTCTTTCAGCATATTCTGTTGTTGCTAGCTGTCTGTTTAAAACACTGAAGTGTACTGATCCTTTGGAAGAGAACAAATACATATTTTCAAATCTGCTTTGCCATCTGCATTCCCTGTTTGATGTGTGCAGCTTTCGTTATCTGGGGAGGAGGGGAAGTGCTCCAGCACCAAACTTTGACTTGTTTGGTGTGTATTATGCATTAAGCAATACTTCACCAGTCTCTTTGAGAAGGTGGTGTGGTGGAGAACCAGAGAGGCTGAGGAACTGGGTAGATCTATCATGTGCTTTTTTTGCACAAAATATTTTAAGTACAGAGTCTCTTTCCAGAGTGCCTCACCTCTACCTGCTCTTCCCTGTCTTCCATAAAGAATAAAAACTTAGATGGAGTGAGCCAAGTGTCATTTACCTTTTCTCTAAAGATGAAGCTGAATTGAGGAGAGGCATGCATAAGCCTAACTGGTAACAAGAGCATAGATGGTAGGAAAAGTTAATAAAAGGCACTTGGTATGGTAATTATCTCAAAGCACTGTGTGGTTTAAGAAAACATCACCAGATCCTATTGCCTTTTCCTGTACTTCACAGAAGCCTCAGCAGGTCATATTTCTTTTCCTGCAGTCTGTTGCAGCTCACACTGTGAAGCTATTTTTCATGCTCAGTAGCATGGAAACAGAAGGGAGAGTATGAGGTATCACCTGGAGGATTTTTACAGGGGGTTACATGTGGATCTGATGAAGGGCCAGGGGGAGATGGTGCAGATGAATTTTGATCTTTCTGTAGTACATTCTGTGGACTGCAGTTTGCACTAGCTTGCTTCCCTCTGATTGTGTGGGATTTGAAAGGGATAAATAAACAGACTGTAGGTGTTAATAGCACTGGCTCCACATACAAGCTTTCTAGGCTCAGTATGTTCAGTGATAATCACATCAAAAGTAAATACTGAGCATGCATGTATCACTCTTTCACTTGCCTGCAACTGTCCAAGGGGAAGCCATAAGTTCAAGTCCTCTTGCCTGTTGTATCTAAATCTGAGTTTTGGAGCAGGTTTTGGTGACCTTACTAGCCTAGAGAAAATAACCAAGAATTTCTGGATCAGCCCTGTTTGAACCCCACCAACTCTGTTGGCTGATATCATGAGCTGCTGGTAGTTTTCAGATCACCTCTGCAGAATACACAGTTCTGTTTTGCAGACCTTATTGCTACTTCTTCTTGAACTGTACATTCATTTCCAGTCTGTTTTTTGTTTATTTGGTTTGGGGGTTTTTTTCCCCTGTGTCTGACACATGCTCCCAAACTGTATTTGTCTCAATCCAAACTGTGTTGAAGTGTGTGTCTGTATGCTCTTCCACTTTCTTGAGGGCTCTTTGCTTTTCCCCGGGATCAGTGCTGTGTGATACCTGGAATTTGTTTCTCTGTCTGCTACAGTCCAAGCTGACTTGGTTTCTTTATGCCTGAAGAGTAATCACCAATAATTGTCAACACCAGCAGAAAGTTGGAGAAAGAAACATCTGGCCAGGTTCTGTGAAATTCCCTAGGCTAAAGGCCCGAGACATCACAATCAATTTAATTTGTCTGTCTAAATGTTATTACTCCAACATCATTTCTCTTCTGCAGAGAAGAGTTATTGAGTAATGATGTGTTGCTTGAAGATGAGTAAATTGGGTAGAAAGAGGCAGGAGCCATCCTCTAGATCTAAGGTATCTCTGTGTTTACAGTTTTGTAACAATTCCTGTGAGGTAATAATGACTGCCACTCTGAAAAAGTTCCTCTGATATGGGAGAGATGAGGGTGCTGACACTGGAGTTACTGGTTGCTCCTGGTGGCTGCATTGCAGACCTCCAGGCAGGCAGAACTTGTGTCTGGGGTTTGGCCCTCTAGCTCATCATACCTTGCAAGACCCTGGTTTGAATGCAGGTCAACCCCCCGACTGGGTCCGACACCCGTGATGAGGTGGCAGAATATTTCCACTGTCAAAATGTGTCTTCCAAGCACATCATCTCACTAAATATGATATGAAAGGGCACCCAAAATACTTCTTAGATTTCTCCCCCTAACAGGAAGACAAAAAATGCTAGAATATCAAGCACACACATCAGCTGCTTGCTCTCTCATTGCACAGTGTCTAGAGAAAAAATAAAATAGGTAAGTGTCAGAGAATGAATCCATAAGAATGGATACAAATCCATAAAACTTCAAGGGCCTGTTTTGAATGGAGAAATCTTGCTTTCTGGCTGTCTTTTGGTTTTTGCACAGATGTCTCTTGAGTCAATGAGTCACATGTTTTCACCTTTTTTAAAAGGAGAGTTGTGTGTGAGCAATGGCAGGACAACATGGCAAAGTCAGCAGAGATTCCCTCATAACTGATGTGTTTATTGAGGAAAAGAAAGGCAGTTAGCTGGGAATGCCTGAGCCCAAAGGTATTTGTAAGAGATGCTTTACCACTTTCTTTTGGTTTAATTACTTAAACATGTGAAACCTTATCCTGGCTGCCAGTATAACCATATACTCATGAAATTGCATAAAATGAAGATGTGTAATATTTTTTAAAGTTAGTTATATAGATGTTTTTATCCCAGACTACTGATATTTAATGAGAGGATATGAAATTGGATGAAGTCCTTGGAGTCAGACCTGATCTCAGATGAATGTATTGCTGAGCAGGAGGAGAAAGAATGGAGGTTGCTGCCCATGCTCACTCAAACTCTCAGTTGAAGTGATGTGCCTGAGGTCACCTGGGGGACTTGAGGCAGAGCTAAACTCCAGTCTCATATCATCCTTGATAGGTTCCTCCCTTCCCCAGTTCATCCATTCCTGCCTGTTTGTCTGCTTCTGTAGCTGCAGAAGAGAAATGATGGTATTTAGCTGTATTTTGCTGAGCTTTTTGCAATGTAATGAGAAAACTACCTCTGAGTGTCCCAGATAAATGGGCTTTATAAGGAGACTGTAAAGAAAGATTAAATGAACAAGGTACTCAGGAGAAACTGAGGTACCTCTGATGATCTCTTTTTTTTTTTTTACCTCTTACCATCTCACTGACAAGCATAGGAGTGAGCTGAGAAACTTGTTAAGAAAATGGTCTTGACACTGAAGTCAGACTTCAGTTTTCCATTATCTTAGATAGTGGATCACCTTGAATTTTTCATATGACCAAGGCATTAAGTATATTTGGAGTGGAACTACAGTTGAAGCTACCCAGAATGTCAGAAGATGAAGCACAGGAATTAACAAAGTGATCATTTAAACAGTGAATCTGGTACTTTGGGAGAACAGTGTCATTCTAATTACTTGGAAATTTATGCTCAAGGAAATCCTTAAACCTAATTCCAGTTTATAAACTGGGAGAGGCTTCCTTACTTTTTTCATTTTTAAGCAGTTCAATGTCTTTGATTTAAACCAAATACCCTAAGTGGAAGGCAGAGATCATTCTGACGATATGTAAGTTTTTTATTGCAAAAAACATTGAAGTTCTCTCTTCAGAATTAAAGTTGAAGGTAAGCTACAAGTCGAGTCTAGTTCAGCATGACCAGATAAGCACTGAGGGATTGTAGGGCAGAGTTCTGTGCTTAGTGAAGTGCAGACACTATGAGATTATGTAGTTCTGACTAACAGCTGAGGAGACTTTGAATAAGAGCCACATGTGTACGAGCTGTAAGCCAGATTCTCTGCTGTGATGGCAGCCCCTTCGAGCCATCTGATGGTGTAATGGAGCTGAAAAGTGGCTCTGTAATAAATCCCCATCTCCTACTCCTCACCTCTGGGGTGGTTCCCAGCTGCACAGTGTTGACATACATGGCACTCTCATACCTAAGGCTCAGACCCCAGAATAGGGACTCTCTCTGGATTTACACTGGGAAACTACTAAGGACTGAAGTGAAGTATTTCCACCAGTATATTCCCACAGAGCTATTCCAAGCATACTGAGACCGATTTGATTCAGAAAGGGGGGTAATTACTGATGTTCTCCAAATAGATGGCCCAGTGAGAGAAGCTGTAGCTGAAAATTTGCTCTTAGCATTTATTCTTCAGCCAAAATAAGCTTAGATTTAACTTATGACCTTAAAAGTTCACTGCTTATGAATGCCCTACAAACTACTTACATCTCAATGCTGGGTTGACTTAGCAATCCTGAACAGAGGGGTTTCTTCAGCTGGCACTTAGCAAGATGAAAGGTGGGACTTTTCATGCTGTTTTGTTATGTTTATGTGACAATCACCATACCCAGTTCACCCTGTATTGGGGGATTTCCCCTTTCACAGTGAAAGAGGAAAAAAAGTGTTATGTGGAGCACTTTTGTTTAAACAAACCTAGAACTTCCTATGAGAGACCACAGAAGCAGTTCAAGGGGGTTTTTTTCCCAATCAGAATCCAAATGACTTGCCTTGTGAAATACTGAAGTAGTTACATTACTACGTTTATTATGTGTTTTCTTAAAATAGGACCAGGTAGTCAGTGTTGCTGACTCCTGGGAAAGCTCCTCATGGAGATGCATGATATGAATTTTTGTTTTGACTCAACAGTCATAAGTGAAAAAGGCAGTGAGTGAAAGGTGTTAAAATGGTCTGGCTGTCTGCTAGAATCTGGTCGGTGTGATAGTTGTGGTGGGTGTCCTCACAGAGAATCTAGTTAGAAAATCAACTTTCTCTCATTTTGTGATATTTGTGATGTTTTCTTTCCTGATTTCTGATCAGGATTCCGAACCTTAATGTGTATTCACATAGTAACACGTGACTGAAATACCACAGTTTGCAGAATTGCTCTTTTCAGACAGTGTTGTTTAGGGTGTTAATCTCTATTAATATTGAAATTTAGCTGAGTTGATGCCTCATGGCTCAACGATGAGTCAGTGTGCCAAGCAAACCCGCCTCTGCAGGTGGTTTAGGCACTTTTCTGCAGGTGAACCTTCCCTGTGAATGTGCTGTGATTCAGTGTCCCCCATTAGGGACAGTTCCTTGTCCCTAATTTCTCTGCCACGTTCTGTCTGGCCTCGGGGCTGCTGCCACACTCTTTTCAGCCATGATCTGCTTCTGTTCCAGCCTCTCTGTCCCACAGCTTCCACAGCCACTGTCCATCACCCCTCTTAGATAAGACTGAGATAAAGTGACCTGGCTGATGACACCCAGAAGCTCTTGGATTGCTCTGCCAAGCCTTTCTAGATGTGTTCCTGCAGCTCTTCCTGCACAGAGCCAGCGTGGATTCAAGGAGGCTTACTTGTTTGTTCTCTGTCCTAACAGACTTCTTGTGTATTTGTACAATTAGAAGAAACTACTGCTCTTAATCCAGTTTTGAACACCACTAGGTCTTGTTTATCTTGTTTGCAGTGTAAGGACAGGTACAATCTTACCTGATGAGGGGGCAGTGTGACTGGGCTTGGCTAAGCCTGGAGCTTACTGTGGCACCAGAAAAAGAATATCCTTGACTTGATTGCTCACGGGTAAATCATGGAAATCTATTTAGAGCTCTAAAGAGCATCTGCTTTTTTTTTTTTCCATTAAATATATGATTTTTTTTTAATGCCCTGTTCTATTGCAAAGTGGAAGTTCAAACCTGTGGTATTATGCCATATATTGAGACTATGCCCTGTGTTTAAGGCAAATGAAGAAACATGCATATCTGGGTGAAATAGCTGTTAGCAGCACGAATGCCTGGACAGTGGTGCAGAAATTTCCTCCAGATGCCTCTGTTTTCCCCCCACCTGATCCCCCTTTCTTTTAAGTCTCTTATTTACAGTAGTCTCCACTGAAGGAGTTAAACCTCTCAGGGAAGAGACTCCTTTTATAATAAGGATACCAGACCCTGACAATTATCTGAAAATCCAAAGGCCTTCAGTGAGTTATGTGAGTTCAGGCAATTGGAAGGAAGCTAATCAGAAAGTGTACAGTGGAGCTAATAAATAACAGGATGAGCCTGAGGCATTTCACAGGAGAAGAATAACAGGTAATTATCACCTGAAAGATTTTTACAGTCTCTTCATTATTTGAATATAATTAACTGAGAGAGGCAAAATGCTGCAGCCTGGTAAGGTGAATCTCTGCCTTAAGAAAGGGTCCATGCTCCCTGCACGGGAGAACTGTTCAGTTGAGTCAAGGCTATACAATTTTTTGTATATAGATAGACTTAAAAAGGGAAATACAAGAAATTGAAGGTAAAATACCCCTTGGCAGGATCTGGCTTATTGATATCTGCTTTTGCTGGTGCATATATCTGTCTCAGCTGAACGAGTACAGTACTGCTCTTGGCTTTGCATTATAGATTGCTATAGTTAAATCATAATGGTTTTAAACCATTGTTGGTTATAAGAAAAGCTATAATCTTTTTTACACATATATTACCTTTCCCTTGTTACCCAAAACCGTGATTTCTCTGCAAGATTCCAAAGCCCTGGGTGAGGGCAGGCTTTTTCACCGAGGAGCAGCTGTGCATCCTCAGAGAACCGACGGGGATCTGCCCATCTCTTGGGCTCCTGAACTGCGGGAAGAGCCCTTCGCGCTTGCCGATGACTTCCCTGAATTCAGTGTCCTCTGCCCACGTAAGGGACGCGAACAGATGAAAACCACGTTTGACTGCAAGTCAAATCCACAAGGTACTTGGTCCAGATTGAATCACTGCATTTCACAGCTAACGTTTAACATCTCTAACCTAATTACCTTTCTGTTCAATCAAGTTGTTCAATCGCAGTCTTAAGTGGTTATTTAAAGGCATTCCCCGGGGTCTTCACACCCTTCCTTGTCCTCGCTGTTGGATTTGCCCTTGAGGTTTAAGGGAGAAAAGAGTGTAAATGGCCGTCTGCTAAGCAGAGCTCCCACCGGAGGGCTTTTCTTTGGGTTTTCATGGAAGCTCCCTGACCAAGAAAAAGAAAAAAAAAAAAAAAAAAAAAAAGAAAGAGTGAGCCCAAGGAGGAAACCTTCCGCGAGGTGCACGAATTAATGCGCTGTGGGAATTGCTTGATACAAGCTGCTTTCCTCGTCCCTACACTTCAGATGGTGGCACTTGCGGAGGTCGCAAAGGCTGCGCCTGGGAGTCGTGGGAGAAGCCACGGGGGAAGAGGGTGCGGGCTCTTGCTGCGGCTGCCTCCATCCCTTTTAGGCAAACTTTCCACTGGAAAGGAAGGATTTAAGATCAATGACTGCAATGCTTAACTCATAAAGTAACCAAGACGAGGGATTTTAGCGCAGGGACGGGAACTCTGTGGGTGCCTGTGGGCGTGCTTGAGGTGTTTGTGGAGAGGTGTCATCGCTTGCTCCTGTCGTGACTTGGCAGTTTTCCACTGAGGCACGGCACGAATGCGGCGTAAAGACAGGAGAGTGCGAGTGATGAGGGGGACGGGGCGGCGCGGAGACCTTCCAAGCCAGCGGGGGCCCCGGCACAACCCGACAGCCGCTCCCGGGGGTTCAGCTCTCCCGCCCTCGTTTGTGTCTTTGCTTATCTGCAAAGAAGGGGCAAGGGAAGAGGAAGGATGGCCAGCGAAGAGAGAAAAATAAATCAATTGCTATTTTTCATCTTTGACAAAGTAATTAAGACTTGCTCGTCCGCTCCACGAACCACGGAGGGCGCCGGTTTGCGGGCAGCCCTGGCCCCGCGGGGGAGGCACCGCACGCAGGGGTCCCCAGGGGGCTCTTTCGGGGAAGGGAGGGACTGTCTTTCCTTTATTTGGAAAGACCACGAGCCCTCTGCCCTGGAGCAGCCGCCTTCTCCCCCAGCTTCCTTTGGGAAGCAGACAGGATTCCTTCAGGCAGACGATTTTTACGTCGAGGGTGGGTGACTTCCCCACGGCCCCCGAGGGAGGGATGTGTGTTTGGTGGGAGCTGCAGGCAGGTGCTTTGCCTTAATCTCTTAGGGACGTGTTGTGGGCTGGGAGGGGTGGTTCGCCTGCGGGACAGGCGTTTGGGAGGGATGGTGAGAAGGAGCTCGGAAAAATCATTTTAATGAACCTTCTGGTTGTTAACTGGGAAGTTAAAACCCCACACTGGAGGGATTTGTTTTGGTTTTGAAAGGAATCGGAAATCCAGACTCGGGGTTTGGACCGAGAGCAGGTGTGTCCATCCCAAACCGCGTGGGAGAGGGCAGCGGCAGTAGGGAGTCGGGCTATACGGCCCCGAGGGCCAGACACGGAGGGATAGGACAAGGGAAAATGTTTGGAAGCAGAGCCGTGTTTTTCTCTGTGGGTTTCCCTCTTGATCAAGAATGGATCCTTGGCTCTGGTCCTCAGCGAGAGCCTCCGGCCGTCCACTTCCAATAGCCTTCCAAGGGGCACAGAAGGGTGCTCTTGCCTTTTCTGAAAAGAAAGGAGATCGATTCCCCTTTTCCAGGCGTGAAACTTCGATGTCACATTTCGGTGCTGATGGAGAAAGCAAAAATACCGCTTGGAAAAGAATGTAAAGGACGAGTTTTGCCGATTTTTTGAGAAAACAAAATAAGTCAACTCTGTGAGTCCAGTAGAGGTTTGGGGGCCTTGACGACCAAAATACTTCTTGGACTGCTGCCTTATCGCTTTTGATTCGGTCTGTGCCTTTAGAGGCATTAATGTAAGCTGAAGGGCAGCACAACGGAGCTAACGATCAGAGGTTGGAGGATGCTTCGAGAAGGAAATACTGCAAAATACCACGGATTTCTTTCCCTCCCTACTATAGATAGCTTCTGTGTGCGCCCCTCGATTTCTGAATAGACCCGTGGAGAGTACACAGAGTCGTAGAATGGCTTGTCTTGGAAGGGATTTTAAAGCTCATCTAGTTCCTCCTCTTCTCTGCCATGGTCAGGGACACTTTCCACTAGACCAGGTTGCTGTTCTACGCGGTAGAAAAGAGGCAGAAAAGTGTCTTTGAAGACAGGAACATGCAACAGTCCACACACGGGGTGTGGGTGTTTGTGTAAAAACACCTACGTGTGCATATTGCAATTAACTACCTGTGATGTAGGTAAACTCCTATACCTGAATGTGTTCGAAGCAAGATCACAATAAGCAAACGACAGCTGTGTTTAAAAGGTGCTCTGGAGCTCTGCTATAAAGCAAAAGCATTTTTCAGCCGGGAGACAGAGTGATCTTCGAAAACCGATTTTGAACGTTCTGCTTTGCCAGCTCCTCGGCTTTCGTGGGCCTTTCAGTAACTCTCCAGGTGAGTCTCAGCTGACACACGCAGTGAGGAGGTGGAACGTGAAGGAGTTGGAGCGGGCGCTGCGGGAGCTGCCTGCGGTGGAACAAAGCTCCCCGGTCCCTGACGGGGGTGGCAGCTCCCGGTGGAGCCAAAGGCTCCGCGGAATGGTCTGGCCTGCTGCGAATTTTTTATTTATTTCGTCCGTTGGTAACCCGTAAAATCAAGGACGTAGAAGAAACGCGTGTGATGCTGGCGAGTTTAGCCCCCTCCGCCCCTCCCTTCCCCCGCATGGGCGCACACACTTCACACTGCTTACGCTAAAATGTAAGGTACTCTCCGGAGGAGCTGACGCCAGCAGGATCTATGCGGAGGAACGGCGCCTCTGACGCTGGAACAACTGCGAAGGTTGCTTAGGGAGCACCCCAGTTTGCCAAAACGCTTTCTGTTTTTTTTTTGTCAGTGTGAACAAAATTATCCTGAGAGCAACCGATCTTTGAGAAAGCCCCTCAAATAGCAACACGTTTACGAGAGGTGATTATGCATGAATTACTTCGTTACAAAAACCATTCTGAGTTAACACCTTTAATTTTAATGACGAGTAATTCCCCTCTTCCCCCCAGTCCCCAGTAATCAGACATAAATGTCTTGACGGGCGAGGGAAGAGCACCAACAACTTCACGGCTGTTGCCGTCATCTGTAATCCCACTTAACTGCTCTTAAGACAGTTCTGATGAAAGAAAAAATTGCTTTATTGTTTCTATCTTTTAAATTTAATTGAGGTTTCCCCCCGTGAGGCACAGTAAAAATAGAGTATATAATGTTATTTTGTTCAAGGAGACCAAGTGAGATGCAATTTAAATGTATTTGTTTAGTTTATACACTTTGAACTTCTCACTCCGTGTGTAGCTATGTGGTTAGATATAAAATTCGCATTTTTTTAATTTCTATTTTCATATTCATACATACGGATATATAAAATTATATCTGATCCGACCACGAACTGCAGAAATGCAGGAAAAAGGAGCTGAATAGCGGTACAATAAGAGGGAGGAGGGAGAGGAGTACAAATGGAAGGTTTCTCCCCATTTCTCTTTTGCTTTGGGTGCAGTAGTACGTGTTTCTCACATGTTCCCCCTAACTGCCAGCAAGAAAGTTCTCCCATGCTCTTGCTGGATTTGGTTTAGTAATCAGCCCCCACATGAGTCACAGGGAACACGCAATGCCACTGCCGCGTGAGTGACAGCAGCCGGCGCTCTGGCTTCTCGTTGTCCCTTTAAAATCTGAAACCAAGGGTAATGATTTATCAAACTCTTATTATCAAGAAAATGTCACGCGAAGGGCACCTTGCTATGCACTGACGCAAACCCAGTCTTTCCCAAGGAAGTATAGAAAGCTTTGCTCTGGACCGGGCAAAATCCAGTCTGCCAATTGCCCGTACCGCTGTTTTTACCTCTATCGACTCGATCTGTGGCTATTTAAGACATGGTAAGTGCTTGATTTTTGATCTTCGATATCGAGAAGGGTTGGAGGAGGGAAGAGTTGGCGAAGGGGGAGCTGTCCGCGGTGCTGCCGGCGGAGCCAGAGCGGGAAGGCTCCCGCGGACCGGGGTAGGGATGCTGCCGGGGAAGGAAGGGGGCGAGGGAGGGAGAAAACGGTGCTACCCCAAAATGCACTCAGTCAGTGACTGAGTCCTTGCAGATCTTATCCCTGATGCCGGGAGATGGGATTACGATGGAGAGAAAACTTGTGAGGAAAATGCCGACGGGCAGTTTTGTGAAACATTCTGAAAAAAGAAAATGTATTTGTAAATATAAACCCTTATATAGCCATAATATTAAACTGATGGAAAATGTAGGTGTTTTCTGCCGATTGTTTAATGTACATATAAAAAAAAGATGCATTTTAAATTATAATTTTAAACTGAAGGGAAAGGCACGGGTGAGTGGGAAAGTGTCATCAATAATCTGTTTAATTAATAGGGAATGCTTAAAAAAAATCTTTGGAGACATGCGAGTCTGAAATATAAGAAAAAGAATAGGGAAAACCAGCTGTTATTGGCGGTAATGCCACTGTGGTAGTGTGGTTATGTTTTGGGCTTTTTCTTTCTTTTTTTTTTTTTTTTTTTTTTTTTGCGTTTCACCGTCTTGCTGACAGTCTTTGAAGCATGGCAGCCAGCTCAGAAATGTTCACCAGCACTATTTCACTTGTTTTTTAACATCCCTTGCTGCCTACAGGGCAGCTTGCCTCTTGCTCATATATATTAAAAAAAAAAAGTCGATGTGCATTGTTGAATGACAGAAAGGAAATGGGGCGTAAAATTAAAGAATCTTTCTACACTGGTGATAGGGAAGGGAGCATCCTACAGTCGTGATGTGAAATCTAACGAGATCTGGCGGCGCAGTGCTGTAGAAACACTTATTTAAACTTGAATTACGGGTTTGCAGATGCTGGTGCTGGTTTTTATTTGATGATTTTTTTTTTTTCCGTGTGCCGTACTGTTTTTCCCCCAGAACATTAACATTGAGTGGGAGGGCAAGCAGGCGAGCCGGGGCTCCTCGAAATTCTGCAACACTCCTGCATCCACATTTTCCAGCGCATGCGTTTTGTGCACGGGGACAGAAATTCGTAGAATCTCTGCAGCACCAACATTTTTTTTCCCCCCTTCTTCTTCTTTTGGTAAAATATGTGACGTTCTCATTTTAGGATTACGCCAGACAAAGGGATATGAGCAAGCAGGTTGTGAACAATCCTGAACCTGTGGCTCGTGGACTCAGTGAAGGTGCCGGAGTTGTAAGAATCAGCCCCGAAAATGAGCCGCAGGATGCCCCGCCGCAAACCCCCGCCGCGACGGCCAGGCTTCCCCGATCGCTCTCTAACGACAGCAGAGCACTTCCCTCCGAAGAAGCTAAACCAAACGATTTTGAGAGGACCAAAGTCGGGATCTGCAAGCTCAGCAGCACCCCGGTGCAAGCCAACTCCACGCTCCGGAGGGAATCTGTGGAAGCCTTTCCCTGCAAGCCCAGCCCTGGGGTAGGGACCGCCGGGCAAGCTGCTATCCCTCACTGCAAAATTCCCGCTTTGCAGAGCACAGACGGGGACGCTAATCTAAGCCTTGGTAAGAGCACGCTGGAGCAGAACAGCACCAAGGGCGCCTGGGTGACCTTGAGCCAGAGCACCGTGGTACTGGGCACAGATGGCAACACTTCCGTCCTTCCCGGCAGAGTGGAGGGGGTGAGTTTTCTCCTGACAGGTTTTCTTTCCCCCGCTTCAGCTCGTGGGAGGTCTTTGCCACTCAGCACCCATCTGGGGCTGAAGTTCTAAAAGCAGGTCCGGGGCAGCCGGGGATGGGGCTGTGCGGCGGTGGGGAGAGAGGATCTTAGGTCCAGAGCTGTAATGCTGGCGAGCGCTAACAATGTAATACCGCTACAAAGGACCATGCTGTGTA
This sequence comes from Manacus candei, assembly GCF_025592945.1. Lineage (NCBI taxonomy): Eukaryota > Metazoa > Chordata > Aves > Passeriformes > Pipridae > Manacus > Manacus candei. Next base: position 771,231 of record NW_026138057.1, read on the forward strand.
ATTCCGGTCCGTTCCCTAGGCCGTGCCTGTCGGTGTACCCCGGGTCCGACCGGTGCATCCCCCTAACACGCCCCTGCGGGAGGTCTGGTCCTGTCCCCAGCATCAGACGGGAAGGGCACCTTGCCCTTCCTGTCCTCGGGCTCGGCCGCCTGCCCTAACCCCCGGTGGCTGCGTGCCTTGGCCCCTGTAACCAAAACCAGGGCCAAATAGATCAGCCCAACCCTGTAAGAGGTCGAACCATCCCGTGGGTTCCGCCGGTGGGATGAGGGGCCGGGAAGGTGCCGCGCCCGCCCCCTCTCCCTGTCCTTCCGCGTACCTGCGTTTACCCTGGAACGGGGCCGTGGGGGGCTGTTCGTTCTGCAAAAGCAGTTCTTTAGTTCATCTGCGTGTGCTGGGCCTCGGCGGGCTGTGCTGAGAGCTGGCTGGCCGTCCTTACCCTTCCCAGGGCACTGAGGGCTTCAGCCCCCAGAGGAGGAGACGAGACCTCCCAGGCGATCCTCGCTCCCCCTTCCCCCGAGCCCTCAGTGGAGGGCTATACTTTAAACCCACCTTTCGTGGGGGTTTTTTCTGGACAGAAGAGAGGCCAGGCAGCAGTGGTGTGGGCTGCAAGGGGGGGCCTCCCGGGAGGGTCCCTCCGGCCCGGCCGCTGCTCGCAGGTGCAGCCGCAGCACCGCGGGACTTGTCTGCAGAAGTAGCTGCTTTCCCATCTCTCTCTCTCTCTCTTCTTTTTTTTTTTTTTTCTTTCGTTTTTGTTCTCCCCCTCCATTTTTCCTCCCTTTTCTCCCCTTTTAGGAAGACGATGTAGGGGATGAAAATAAAGCCCGAGGAAATTGGTCTAGCAAGCTGGATTTCATCCTCTCCATGGTGGGTTATGCAGTGGGGCTGGGCAATGTCTGGAGGTTCCCGTACCTGGCCTTTAAGAATGGGGGAGGTATGATGGCTTTTTCCTGTCTCTCTACCTGCAGTACCGTACGGGTCTGAGCCAGTCTCTGCCTTTTTGGCGGGGAGAAAAAGGAGGGAAGAGGGGGCTGGCGGCTCCCTATTGCCGGGCAGCCAGCCCCGGGCTTAGCCGAGGTGCGAGGGCACCTTCAGACCGTCAGCGACGTGGTGAAGCATCTGCCAGGTGGTTTTTTTTGTTGGTTTTTTTTTTTTTGATTTTTTTTTTGTTTGGTTGGGTTTGTGTTTGTTTGTTTGTTTTTGGTTTTGTTTTTGTTTGTTTGTTTTGTTTTGTTTTGTTTTGTGATGGTCACCTCTGGAAGTAGGAAAGCTCCGACGAGATTTCATTAAAAGGCAGTGCTTTCCTTAAAAACACCTGCAATTGGTGCTGGCCGGAGAGGGAGGAAAACGAAGAGGCGGGTTGATCACAGAGGGAGGGCTCCAGGACTCCCTTCACCTCATTTATGTACAATCGGGTCTGAATCCGCAATCGGTGGGATGGGGGAAGAGGAGGGAGTAAAGGTCTGTACACAGAACTTTAGAATCAGGATAGTCACAAGAGGAAGTTTGATCCCAAATCGAGACATTTTGTTATTTCTTGAAGTTTGGGGGAATTATTTTAAATCTCTCAATGATCCGGTTGAAAAATAATCGTTTGACATAGAACGAATGCTGCTCAACAGAATAGAGGAGAAGTTAGGAGAGGGTTTGTGCCGTTAATAGTTTTCAAGGAGAAGAAAAAGTTTATTTACAGGGGTTCTCCTGCCAGAGGCTCTTATTTAAACGGAGAACCGGTGAGCGTTACTGGATTCAAGCCCCTGCAACTGTAAAACCCTTCCCTCTACGAAACGTCTATCAGCAGGGGGTATTGGTGCTGTGATCATCGAAAACGATTCTCTAGAGCCTGTTTTCTGTGAGGGAAGAAGGGATTTTAAACTAATTCTTTTTTAATTGTCAGCATTTTTTTTTTTTACACATAAGAACTAAGCGGGAGGCATTAAAGTACTCCTTTAACAATAATATTGTCTCGAGTAAATGCTGGAAATGTAGAAAGCTGTCGCCCACCTTCCCCCACCCCATTCCCGCCCCGTCGAGGCCGGCGGCAGCGGGAAGCGATAACAAATAGAAAACATTTAATAGCTGCATGTCTTGACTGAATTGTCCCCAATATCACGGGGTGATTCAGGTTACTCTCTCTTCTCTCCCCTCCTGCCCCCCAAGGTGCGTTTCTCATCCCCTATTTGATGATGTTGGCTCTAGCTGGGATCCCCATTTTCTTCCTGGAAGTCTCCCTGGGGCAGTTTGCTAGTCAGGGCCCCGTGTCGGTCTGGAAAGCCATCCCGGCCTTGCAAGGTGAGCGGAGCAGGAGCCGGCCCGGTTTTGGGGAGCATGACCTGCACTCCCTCTCTCGCATGGCTTCAGCCGCATGTCCTTGCGCGGTCCTTGCGGGGGAAGCCCCTCCAAGCAGGGGGACCCCCCGTAGCTGTGCCAGTTGCGGGGGAAGCCCCTCGAAGCGGGGAGCCCCCCGTAGCTGTGCCAGTTGCGGGGGAAGCCCCTCGAAGCGGGGAGCCCCCCGTAGCTGTGCCAGAGGAAGCCGATGCTTTGCAGCCGCCGGGCCCCGCCGCTCCCCCGGCTGCGGCCGCTGCCCCCTTCCCCGGCACTAACAGCGGTGTTCTCCTGTCTCCCCTCTCTGTTCCCAGGCTGCGGCATCGCCATGCTGATCATCTCGGTTCTGATAGCCATATATTACAATATTATCCTGTGCTATACACTTTTCTACCTTTTTGCGTCCTTTGTACCTGTGCTGCCCTGGGCCTCCTGTAACAACCCGTGGAACACGCCAGACTGTAAAGATAAAAACAAACTTTTGCTAGGTGAGTTGGGACATTTTTTTTTCCCCAAAAAACTATGGCCGTGGTGGTTTTCCAGAGTTTTCTTCAGCTCAGCTGCGCCCCTGGGAGATGCCAGAGGAGATTGCGGATGACCGTGGCCGGGCGAGGTTCCCAGCACGGAGGAACGGTCCATTTTAAAACCGCTTCGAAATGATTTGTATCACACGGGCGCTTCCCTCTTCTTTTATTTAAATTTTTCCTCATTAAGGATGAATGAGATTTGCCAATTAAAATGACAATAAAAGCCCAACTTCCCCCCCCCCCCCCCCTTAATCCCCGGGGAAAAACTCAGTATAGGGGAGAAAGCACAGAACAAAATACCATAGCTGGCAGCCTCGGGTGTCCACTAAAGACAAATTATTTGCCTTTAGAGAAGCTTCTCTTAATAACGAAACAAACAAACAAACAAACAAACAAACGAAAACCGTTTTTGCAAACGGCCAAAAACTCACTGTGAGATGAAAAGGGGAAAAATAAACCTAGTAAACAACCTTCCAGAAAAGGTATTGGCACTTGAAAGTTCAAGTAATTATGTGTGATCTACTGCTTTCTTGTAATTTTACAAGAAAAAATCCAACCAAACAAACAGAAAACCCCGACTATACACCTTTTTTTTTTGGTTGTTTGTGGGTTTTTTTGTTTTGTTTTGTTTGTTTGTTTTTATTTTCTTTTTTTCTTCCTAGATTCCTGCATTATTGGTGACCATCCAAAAATACAAATCAAGAACTCTACTTTCTGCATGAGTGCCTATCCAAACTTAACCATGGTTAACTTCACCAGGGAAGGAAACAAAACATTTGTCAGTGGAAGTGAAGAATATTTCAAGTAAGATCTTTCTTTGTTTAGTGACCGTTATGTTAATCTCTCTTTAAAATCTGCTGGAACAGGCAACAAATCACTGCTTGGAAAACTAGAAATATAATAGCTATAGACAGCAAATAATGTTAATTTTTTATGCTTAGGAATGATGAAAGGCAGTTCAAATGCTGGATTACTTGTGTTCTGTTCCTATGGTGCTCAGCACAGCTGGGGTGTTGGCCCATGCCCGGCAGTTTTATCTACTACTGCAATGCAGATAAATAAAATAATACATGGTGAGAATCGTTGGAACCTTCTAGAGAAACTGCTGAGGATGCTGAAGCAAAACAAAATACTCCAGGAATTTGCACTCAATTACTGCCTCCGGTTGCTTTATAATGCTTTTATTATTTTTTTCTGTTCTTTTTTTCCCTCAATTTTAATTTTTTTTCTTAAATTCTTTTATTCTTAGGTACTTTGTATTGAAGATTTCAGCAGGGATTGAATATCCTGGTGAGATCAGATGGCCCTTGGCACTATCTCTTTTCCTAGCTTGGGTGATTGTATATGCCTCCCTTGCTAAAGGAATCAAGTCATCAGGAAAAGTAAGAATAGTATTTGAGATTGTACACTGCAAGAAAGCAGGGTGGTGTTTTAAGGAAATCCCACTCATTTAAGGCACTGAATTACAGAAAATATTTTCAGTAAATGACTAAGTATTAATTGAAATGCCTTTTTCCTGTCTGTGTTTACAGTCAAAACATAAAGACAATTTTTGTTCAGCATTTGTTCCTTAATCTTCAATCAGTTTAAAAGCTGCACTCAGCAGTGGGATGGCAAAAAGGATACCTTCCAGCCTTCCCTATTCTGTGTGGTGTTTATCAAAATTCTGCAATCATCTCACATTCCACTGGAATCCAGGAAATTTTGATGTAAATGTAGACATTAAGTAACATATTTTAAAATCAGAACTGAACTTCAAAAAAGCTGGAGCAAAATAACTAGATACTTGATGGGATAAAGATAGTGGAAGTGCAGACATGAACTTCCTAGAGCTGACCCCAGAGTTTCTGATTCCAAGCCATCCCTTTGCTTCTGGAAGCTGACATCATCTCTTGCGAGGTAATTTGGTAATTAAAAATCCAGAGACTCAGAATGCCATGGGAAAATTGAGATATTTTTTCCCCCACCTTACTGTGGAAAAATGTTTTGTGAAAGATAAGAGTCTGGATAATAACTTTGGTTTGGGTATGGCAACAGATATTTCTTCAAGTGTGTCTTAGTGGCCAAGAAAAATATTGACTCTTCGATGTCAGAGAGGAAAAAAATTGAGTTCTTGGTGTCAGAGATAGAAATCCTGTATTTATACAGAGATTAGACTGCACAAAAATTCATCAGGGCAACTTGTTGAAACACCTCTTGAAAGAGCAAAGAGAAGGTTAGGAAAGCAGCTTCAAAAGTTGCTTCAGCTCAGACCAGAGGCTGAGGGAGGTGATTCTCCCTCTCAGCTCTGGTGAGAATACATCTGGAGTGGTGTGTCCAGCTCTGGGGCCCACAACATAAGAAGGACATGGACCTCTTGGAGTGAGTCCAGAGGAAGCCACAAAGATGCTCAGGGGGCTGGAGCATCTCTCCATGAAGATGGGCTGAGAGAGCTGGGGTTGTTCAGCCTGGAGAAGGCTCTGAAAGAGACCTTAGGGCACCTTCCTAAAGGGGCTCCAAGAGAGCTGGAGAGGGACTTTGGAGAAGGACATGGAGTGACAGAACAAAGATAAGGGCTTCAGACTGAAAGAGAGGGGGGTTAGATTAGATATCAGGAAGACATTCTTCCCTGTGAGGGTGGGGAGGCCCTGGCACAGGGTGCCCAGAGAAGCTGTGGCTGCCCCTGGATCCCTGGAAGTGTCCAAGGCCAGGCTGGATGGGGCTCTGAGCAACCTGGTCCAGTGGAAGGTGTCCCTGGCCATGGGAGGAAGTTGGAATGAAATGGGCTTTAAGGTGCCTTCTAACCCAAACCATTCTATGATATGATTCCACAATATGTTATGATTCTGGCTTGTTTAAACTCAGAGGTTGATGTGAAAAATATTTGAAATGCTTTTGTGTCAAGTGTAGAGCTTAACTGGCCATAATCTAGTCATCTTATCTGACCACAGAGAGCTCTGTACTAGATAATTATTAAGACATTAGACACACAACCACTGTTGTGTATTTAGATATCATGGTGATTAGTTCTATCTGGATCATTTCACTGACTTTCTTTTTTTGCATTTGAACCATAAATATCACCGTGGTAATATGCAATTATTAAGAAGTACAAACAGTAATAAAACTTAATTAGGCTTTTTTTTTTTTGTTGTTAAATACAGAAAAATATATGGAAATATACAGGGGAAAAAACCCACAGAAATTTAAGTGTTATTGAATGGCACTGCTCATTTAATTTCCATTGAACTGTGATAGTTTGCTCTGGGCAAGGATCAAAAGTGATGTTTTCTTTTAGCTGTAAATTCCTATTGTTCCTCTCCAGACAGAGAGAGGAACCCTCTTCCTCTGTCTAGAATCCCAACTATTACCTTTGTTGCTGTTGGTGTTATTCCTGTTTCCAGCAGCAAAAAGAGCCATAAAATTTCAGGTTTCCTGGGAAATAACCCTGTTGTTTTCCTAGTTTATCCCCTGACTGTTGTCTCTGAGCCTGAGTAATTGCTTTCTTCAGGCAATTCTGTAGCACCTGTATTTTCCCCTCCTCTCTTCTTATCCAAATAAGCCCTTTTACCAGCCTTTCCTTTGGTCTGTCCAGGTGGTGTATTTTACAGCTACATTCCCCTATGTAGTTCTCATCATCCTTCTTATAAGAGGAGTAACTCTCCCTGGAGCTGGAGATGGAATCTGGTACTTCATCACACCAAAGTGGGAGAAGCTAATTGATGCTATGGTGGGTTTACTATTGCACTTCTAACTACTGGGGTGAATAAGTCATGAAGATCTCTTGGTGTCTGCTGCAAGCATTTCATGTGTACGGGGGTGGTGTTGTCATCTGTGGAAACTTGTTTGTTCTTCATCTTATGTGGATAAAGTATTATTTAGGGTCACTGGCAGATAAAACATCAGTATCTGGTACAGATTTTTCCTCTTGATTTGTATTTTTTTTTTTCTGAATGTATTGGAACTGATGTGTGTAAAACAATGTGGTTTGGATATTTGTTTCTTCCATATACAGCAAAGTTAGTATGGTCCTTTTATATGGGCTCAATGAGAATAGTACTCCTCATCAAATGGGCATGATGTATTTCATGGCAGGGTTTTACTTTTAAATATTCTATTGATATCCATTTAGTTTAAAGTTCATTTAAAGTACTTAAATGTCAATCCCCTCACAGTAACATGTAATAGAATTACTGAACTCTCTAGCACTCTAACATTCTTTCCTGAAGCTGATGCTATTTCCTCTCCTGTTTGTCTTATGTAGGTTTGGAAGGATGCTGCCACTCAGATTTTCTTCTCCTTATCTGCAGCATGGGGAGGTCTAATTACTCTCTCTTCTTACAACAAATTCCATAATAATTGCTACAGGTATGTAAGAGTGAAAAAATCGGTTTTATTAAACAGATTTGTCCAAAAACAGATGTCTTCCAACTTGCAGAAATCTGGTTTGTAAGATCCTCCTCTCCTGTCTTTTTTTCTCTTGTGTCTTTCTTTCTCTCATGCCTTTTGTGTCTTTTTCCCCCCCCCCTTTTCCTCTCCCCTTTCTCTCTCTTTCTCTTTCTTTTTCTCTCTTTCTCTTTCTCTTTCTCTTTCTCTTTCTCTTTCTCTTTCTCTTTCTCTTTCTCTTTCTCTTTCTCTTTCTCTTCTTTCCCTTTGCCCTTCCCTTTCTCTTTCCCCTACCCCTTTTTCCCCTTCCCCTTTTCCCCTGCTCCTTTTGGCCTGCCCCTTTTCCCTTTCCCCCTTCCCCTTTTCCTTTCTCCTCTCTGTGTGTGGTGTTCTTTTACATTTAATCCTTTTGGCTTTGGGTATTGTCTCCTCTCCCCAGGCCCTAATCTACTAGTCTCAAGAGGAGCCTTAGGCTTATTAGAGCTCCTCTTGGCTCTTCATTTTCAGAATCAGCAGGATGAGGTTGGAAGACAGTCTGGGAAGCTGTCAGCAGCTGTGAGCAGTGGCACGAAACAGAGGCAGTTGGCAGCCTCTGCTGAAGAACAGCCCATGTGTAGAACGGGCTGAGCTTTGCTGTTGTCAGCCATGCAGGAGTTTAACTTGCACCTTCCAAAGATGTGATTCTTCTATCTCCTAAATGTTTGTTTGTTTGTTTTTTCCAATTGCTCTTAGCGTCGTTTTACATGCACAAAGTTATTTCGTGTTGTGAAATTTAAAATCGCTTTTATTTGAACTCACCGAAAGTTGTTTTTTTTACAAGGAGAAAAGTCAACGTGTTCTGGTAGCATTGTGTAGTTTTTCATCCAAAAGCCTGCCAGATAAATGTCTGCAGATGGAAGAAACAAAAAGAATTGGCACTAGGAGAGTGCTTCCCTGTTATTTTATTCTCTTTAAAGCTAATCTGAAGTAAACTTTTACCAATTCCTGCAGTGATGGAGGTGCTGATTCAGGACATGCAGCAGCATCACAGGAACTGTCCCAAGAGGAGGCTTAATAACTTTCCCAACTCAGGGGGAAATAACTTTCCAACTCAAGACTGTGAAGCATACACTCCTTGGGATTTTGACTGCCTTATCCTATGACTTCTAAGTACAGAGTAGAAAATACTTAACTTTAAAATCCTGATCCACCTTTCTTTGCAAAAAGGAATTTAAAAACCTTTTTACTAGTGCTCAAAAAGTAATTTAATATAATTGTCCCAAAATATTGATGAAAAGTGATGGTGCTGCAAATACTCAGTAACTCCCACACAGAAATCCTTTGGCTCCTATTTTTTTAAAATTATATTTCTGGCCTTTGATTTTTGGTTGATGAATGAATACAATCAGAATATCAGGGGGGAAAAAAGGGAGAAACATCATGCTTAATTTCAGTATTAATTTAGCAATGTTTCTAACCAACATAAAAATCCCAAACATTGAAAGTGAGTGACCTATTTTTGCCTAAGTTGTAGTAGTTTATGGGGAAGTCCTCTGGACACACATATTGTTAAAAAAAAAAATCCTATCAGGAATGTAATAACTATGGATGGGGTTCATGAGGGCTGGTTTCCTCTCAAGTCACGTGTCTTGACATTTCCAGCATAGTAAGACATTCAGGTATAGATTGCTTGAGATTCACTTAACAATATCAACAGTGGGAAAATGTACCAGGAATCCTCTGAAGATGGGAAGGTGTTTGAGTGAGTTCTGCAAGGTACAGAAAGCTAAACCCTGGAATTTTATGTATAAATGCAAGAAGGATACAGGACAAAACCCGTCTTACCTGGATAGTGGTAGTTAGTCCATATGTAACATAGTGAGCAGATATGCTTATGAGGCAAAGAGTTAAAAACTGTGTTACCAACGACATCATCATCTTTGGAGAGGCCAAGAGCAGAAATGCTTGTCCTCCTGCTCAGCTTCAGGTTCCTACATGGCACGTGGGTGATGAAAACTTGCACAGCTGATATGAAGACTCCTGTTCTCTCTGATCAGCATCAAATGCACCTGATAAGTATAAAAGTGTGCCTTCACCAGCATTCCCACAGATGTGTGTGCTCGTGAGAGACTCCTGAAATATGTACAAACCCCTCCTTGCATGTATCCTAACAAGGTGTCATAGCTTCTTGTTTTTTTTCTTTTCAGGGACACATTGATAGTCACATGTACCAACAGTGCCACAAGTATATTTGCAGGCTTTGTCATCTTCTCAGTTATTGGCTTCATGGCAAATGAACTCAAAGTGAATATTGAAGCTGTGGCAGACCAAGGTAGGGTACACTGGCATTTTGTTACTTAGGCAGGCACCTGGTAGCACCTTCAGCTCTGTTATTAATGATGACATTGATACTGGAGGAGGGAATTACGACTTCAAACTGGTGTGGATTAGAAAACCACATGTAGGCGTTTCTGTACAGGAGAAGGTACACTGGTAAGTCAATATCTTCCTTGAAAGCTCTTTATCACTTGTTTGGTAAGAGAAGGAACTGGGACTCATTTTAAATCTTTGTGTAAATGACTGATGAAGGGTAGTGTGGGATGGTCCCTTCTCATAGTCTGAGGGATTATTGGTCTTTTCATCTGTCTCTGCTGTTGTTTGTCAAATCCTCTTCAAGGTAAAAGTTGTTTCTGTTGGTGGGAAATTTAGATGGGAGGGAGGTGGCCTTTATAGTGTAGAAGGTGGGAGAAATATGGTGTGAAAGGTGGATTGAGCTTCTGAACCGTGGGAAGAAAGGAGATGCCTCCATGGGGAAGTAAAACATTTCTGAAGAACTGATTAGAAGATCTTCAGTAATGAAGTGAGATGGTTATAAGAAGGGATCTGAAAGGTCCTAGTTAGCAGAGCTGAAGACCACTATGCCAACTAAACCATAGCTCTAAGTGCCAGTTGTTTCTTGAACCCTTCCAGGGATGGTGACTTCACCACCTCCCTGGGCAGCCCCTCCAATGCTTAACAACCCCTTCAGTGAAAAAATTCTTCCTGATGTCCAGCCTGAGCCTCCCCTGGCACAGCTTGAGACTGTGTTATCTCATCCTGTCACTGGTTGCCCAGGAGAAAAGGCCAATCCCCACCTGGCTACAACCTCCTTTCAGGGAGTTGTAGAGAGCAATCAGATCTCCTCTGAGTCTTTTCTTTGCCAGGATCAACAATTCCAGCTCCCTCAGTCACTCCTCACAGGACTTACTCTCTTGACCCTACTTTGCTATAAGAGGCAGCAAATAGGAAAGGAAGAGTTTTTGGGCTAAGATTCAGAGAAGTTATAATCCTATCACATTCTGACAATCATTTTAGAGGGATGATATAGAGGGATATAGGGTCTGAGAGGAGAATTTCATAGTATGAAATGAATAATGGTCAGCTGATACACTGTTTCTTGACAGCAAGTAGTAGGGGATACTGAACTTGCAGGCTAGTGTAATGTCAATTCAGTATTCAGTGCCTCATCTCTTCTTTTTGGTTTGCCAGTCACTAGGTGGCCACAGAAAAGTTAAATTTTTTCCCAATTTTCTGGACAGATGAGACCATTATTTTTGAAAAACTCCATGTGAGGCCAGGTGTTTTTAGGAGTAATGTTTACATCAGTATTTTTATTTTAGATTTTACCTCCATTCTGGAACAAACAAACAAACAAAGAAACCAACCAAACCCCAAAAGCTAAACCACACTGCACTCACCAAAATTATTTGTAAGGAATTAGAGTTAAAGAAGCTGTGCCTGAGTGGAGCTGCAGTGGAAGCTCCAAAGAGATGGACAGAGGTGGGATGGAGAGACAGGACTGGTGGTGGAGGAAACACTTGGTTCAGCTGGTTCATGCATCTCCCTGGAGATGGTGTAAAATTTAGCACAGGAGACCAAAAACCCTTTTCTGGCTGGTGGTCTTTGAGTCCCAGGCTGGAGCTCTCTGTTCCCAGCTGCCTCAGCAGCTGTTCCAGGGGATGTGGAAATAGCTGCCACAAGACAAGCTTATTGTAGGGCTGTGAGTGTGTTTGTAAGAGCCTGCTTAGGCCATTTAAAATTATTTCACAGGGGTGAGGCCTTGCTGCTCTCCATGGCAGAGGGAAACAAAATTCAGTGAAGTAATAGATGACTTTGTAGTAGGAAGAGTGCAAAGATTAGGGATAATTGTGGACTGAGGTAGTGCACTGAATTACCATAATTAAGAAGCAGACTCAAGAAGTGGGGAAAGGAACCAGCTCTTGTCCTTGCCTATCGTTTTTTTATGTTCTAAAGTTGTATTTTTTTTTTGCAGTGAAGGAGAAAAAAGCCAAAATGATGATGAAACATAATCTCCCTTCAAGTTTTCAAAACCTTGAATGAAAATGTTAATGGAAATAGGAAGGGATTTTTTCCTTTTTTTTTCTCCTAAAATATTAATCTGAAAAACATAGTATGTTTTTTCATTTAGAATCCTCTTTTCAGGAAAAGCTAATCTATCTGATGAACAAATAAAACACCATGGAGGGAGAGACAGAACAATCTCTTTTTGTCCTACTGTCTGGTTAAGAATATAGCGCAGTTGAAAAATGTTAGTAATTTAAAATGAAAGTTCAAGGTCATTGGACTTTTTAAATTTTAACACATACAAAATATTTGGAGTTTTCTTGTCTTTAATAAACTTTTAGAAAGAGTTCATACCCACCTAAGTCTCCAAAGATGGAAAGGATGTGAGCCAGCCTCTCTGTGACTGTTGACCTGTGGTTGATCCGTGTTATTTCGGAGAGTTATGAGGGGTCGACATGGAAAGATGTGCAGTTTAATATTCTCTAATTTAACTTTTCCTGAAAGTGGGATTAATGGGAACTCATCATTCTGAGACTTAATTAAACTTTCACATGCAGGAATCTGCTGTAAAGAGAGCCCTTGTCTCTAATAATCAAGAAGAAATATTTAATCAAGAGGTGAAAGAAGTGCTTGTAAATATATAGCAGTTCTACCTGCCCCTTCTTATTTCAGAAAGTCATTTTTTCTGCAGCACATTTTAAAGGCAGCAACACTGAGCCACGTACAGTGTTGGGTTTGTCTTTTTTTGTACTGTGTTGCTAAGTCCTGTATTTGCCTTTTGTTCAGAAGGAACCCCAAACACTCGACATGTTGCCTGAGGAGATGATGTGATGTGCTGCTAAAACTGTGTTTTCCTCAGTATGTGAGCAAATAGCAGTTGTCTCTTGAACAGAAGCAGCTGTGGAGCTGGAGGAACTGGGGTGCAATGATTAGATCAGAAATAACCAGGACAGAGTGAGTGGGGAGCCCATTCTCTTGCCATGAGGCATCAGCACAACTTGGCTCTCATTTGAATCTCGCCTGGCAGGAAATACCTTTCCAAGTGTTGGAAGTGGGAATTCCTTTAGCTGGGGTGAATAGAGAAGAAGTGCCATCTGCTGTAATGTTGACGCTGCATTCCTGCAGCCTTTGCTCCCAATCAGCTCTGAGCACACTTGTAAAAATGCTTTTCCTTTACAGCTGACAGAAATTAAAGCCCAACATATCAAACAAAAAAGAACAGGAAACTCCTGGTTAACGCTTTAAAAAACCCCAGCTCCTTACTTTTTGTGCTCTGCATTATTTCAGGTTTTCTTGTGGATTTTTTTAGATTCACAATAGTTATTACCTTGTGTCTGGTATCACGTCTGGCCATCTTCTTTGTTCTCTGCTTCTCATTTGACTGTGTGCTGATGAGTTAAAGAAGAAGGATTTTTGCTTTTCCATTCATCCTTGAGGCAGCACTGAGGCTGTGGGTGTTTGCCATGTTGACCTAGGGCTGGATTGGTAGTTGGTAGGAGTTTGATCACAAAGCAGAACAGAAACATAGCTGCAGTATGCAACTGTTGCTTATTTTTTAAATTTGTTTGGTCCAGTATATTGGTATACTCATTGCACATGTATTCTGCTTGGAAAGTAGGAGCAAATGAGTGATTTAAATCTTACAGTGAAAATAGAGATTAATCAGGTGAGGCTAAATTCTGTGATGCTTAGATCTTTCTCTAAATAAGAGAGACTGAACCTGATAACCTTTATTTTTCTTGTTTCTAGGTCCTGGAATTGCTTTTGTGGTTTACCCAGAAGCCTTAACGAGGCTTCCTCTCTCTCCCTTCTGGGCCATAATATTCTTTTTGATGCTTCTAACTCTTGGATTAGACACCATGGTAAACTGCTTTTGTGTCCCACTCTTTTCCTATTTGTTTGTCTGGGGGACCATGAGGTTAATTGCTATTTTCCACGTGGGCAGTGAACCAGTTTCCAAAGAGAGGAATGAAGTAAGGCCATCAATGCTGAAATCATTTGGGCAGAGCTTTGGTGTTGACATCTGAGCATTTAACACTTAGGATTCAAAATGCTCCCTAGGATTCAAAATGCTCTCTTATTTTCTTTTACATCTAGCTGGACCACTTTGTGTACACTGTGTGCACTGAAATGAATCCTTTCATTTTGTCTTCCAGTTTGCCACCATCGAGACTATTGTGACCTCTGTTTCAGATGAGTTCCCCAAGTACTTACGTACGCACAAGGCACTGTTCACTCTCGGGTGCTGCGTGTCCTTTTTCATCATGGGATTTCCTATGATCACTCAGGTAATAACACTGCCTTTGAGCATCACCGTCTGTCCCCAATCCCCCTCTGGTGGCCGTTTTCCTCCTTCACAAGTTGCAAAAGATTTAGCTGAGTTCTGCCACTTATGACACAGGGTGAGTCTGAAAGCCTTTTTTTTAATGGATGTTCTGACTGAGATACACTTATAAGACTCTGCTGTTCAAATCTTTCTGGGAATCAGATTTTTAAAATTTTCCCTAGTCAAACATCTTCAAAGTAGTAATGTAAACTAGGTATTCAATCTACACTGACAGAAGACAGGTTTAGTTTAGGTATTAGGAAGAAAGTATTTCCTGTGAGGGTGGTGTGCCCCTGGCACAGGTTGCCCAGAGAAACTGTGGCTGCCCCATCCCTGGAAGTGTCCAAGATCAGGCTGGACAGGGCTTTGAGCAACCTGGTCCAGTGGAAGATGTCCCTGCCCATGGCAGGGAGGTTGGAACAAGATCATCTTTAAAGTCCCTTCCAACTCAACCCATTCTATGAATTAAGGAAAAAACTGTAATTTTGTATGTCATATAAACATGCAACCTGTTTGGGGTGCCTTTCCTCCACGATTAGACAGATACTGACTGTCTTGGCAAACCGAGCAGACAGTGGAATTCCCTTCTACCACTGATAATCTTCAGTGTCCTCTCTAAACTAATACCTCCAACATTATAAACTCAGCAATTTCAAGACAAGATGCACAAAATTTTACTATTTTTCCCTCCTCTTTCTTCCCTTTCTCTCTCCCCTTCCCTCATCCCCTACCAGCCCAGCTTCACTGTTCTAAAGCCTGGGATGGATTCAGTCTTTCCTTCACTTGAATTATGCTGCTTAACCTCTGCCCTGGAGATAGGACAACATATCCTTTCCAAATAGATGAACTGGACTCGTTATTAGGGTAGTTCTGGTTTCAAAGGTGATTTTGCTTTCCATGTAGTATTATGGGTTAGAGACACTACAAATGGAAGGTCTGATGGCGGTTCAGTCTTAAGGGACTGAAGCCAAAGTCTTCTCAAGCTGTGCTGGCTACCAGAATCAGGGGTACCATCTGCTTTTTTCTTGTTGGATTTGATATTCATTCAGCCAGAAGGAAGGAACTGTAGTGCAGCACGAGCCTGAGTCTGGTCGGTGTTTGAATGCTGACTTGGCTCCTGTTCCTCTCTGCTCTGCCTACCTCAATGCCACAAGTGATGGCTCTTTTATCTCTTTTTCCTTAGGGTGGAATGTATATGTTACAGCTTGTGGACACTTATGCAGCTTCTTACTCTCTTGTCATTATTGCCATCTTCGAGCTCGTTGGAGTTTCCTATATCTACGGTAAGAAAAAACACTGTTACTGGACAGCCTGTGTCGAAGTAACATTTTAGCATATGATAAAGTGAAGTTCTTAGGGAAAGGAGTATTTTTTTTTTAATAAAAAGCCTCAAAGTTCTCTTATTTTGGACAAAGAATGATAGGACCTCATTACTATAGGATACCTTCAAATAAATGTATTCAGAAGACTCAAAAGTCTCAAGTCCTTTTCCATCAATAGCTTAAAGCCAATGCTTAGAGATGAGTCTAAGAAGAGACTAAGCAGTTAGTGACACTATCTGTTCATAACACAGACTCAAGACTATGCAGCTTCTCAGAGTGACTAATTATCCCTGGTGGTAACAGCAGTTATATTGATCCATGCTGATGCACATGAATTGTGAGGAAGATCCTCAGTTGGTATAAAGCAGTGCAATTACCATGATGCTGCTGTAGCTACAACAGTTGATACCAGCTGGTGATGTGCTTCCAAGCTTTCAGGGTGTGTTTTAAGGAGACTGAGTCTTGGAAATGTGAAGATCTCCCTACATATCAGGTGATTAACTTGTGCCTGGAGTGTAGTGTTGCCAGTTCAGACTTGCCTTCAAAAGCAAAAGGGGATATGAATCTCAGTGTGAAAAGTGACAAAGATAAGGCTGTTTCTGCTGTTGCTGTGTGCAAGAATGGATTATGTAGTTTATATCAGCTGGGCATAAAAATCCCAGATGTTGTGCTGAAGGTGCATATATAGCAGCATGACCTTAGGTTCTGGTCCCCTACACTGAATACTTACATCTATCTGTGTTGCGGAGTCTGCTCTGTAACTTAAGTGCTTTAAAAAAATAGTACAAAATTCAGCAAATGCAGAATTTGTTGCTCTTGCTTGAGACATAAACATTCTAGACAGGACAGGGAATCAGTCCTTTCTTGTTTTCTCTAATTTCATGGAAATACAGCAGTGTATTTTATCTCCACTGACGCCTAATCCAGTGAGCAGGCCTGAGTGGTTGGAAGCTAAGTCAGACATGACTATTGTTACAGAATATGATGGAAAAATTCAAAATACAGAGAGAAGAGTTGATTTTGACTGCTCGTCTTCTGGTTAATCAAAATTCCTGTGGGTTTTTTTTTATGCCCCTGGAATGTAAGTAATTTGATTAGAGTTGGCTTAGAAGTGAAATGAAACCCAGCCTCTCTAAAATCAATACAATTCCGTAAGAGATAAGTGAGGATGCTCAAGAAGAATATAAGGGTTTGTTGGGTTTTCTTTTTGCCTTTCTTCTCCTCCTCAGTTTGTTGAGAGCATGCCTGAACGATGCTGTAATGCTGTAATGCTTGAATGCTTTTAATATTTTAAAAACTACTTAATTCTGTAAAGTTTCTTTGTTGTGTATGTTTTTAAACAAGGATGAAGCTAGTAGGAAGCAGGTACTGGTTCTGTTCCTCCTCTGAACACTGTGTGGCAGAAGCACTGCAAACCTGCCTTCGTGGAATGACATTTTATTAGGCTTGGAAGCAAACAATTGCTCTGGCTTGTGTCTGCTTTGCACAGGAAATTTGGTGTCCCTTTAATAAAAAATATAAAACAACATTCAAACAGTTATAGCGTTGCAAAGGAAGGACTTGAATAGAGGAAAAAGTTTTTTTTTAGTTAGATGTTACTTCATTGTAATCAGATGTGGAAAAGAACTGACAAATTACAAATTATTCTTTCCATACTTTCTGTGCCAACTGGTTGTTCATCAACAGATCTGGGTAAAGCCTTTGCTATAAACTATTTCAAAGATTATTCCCTGTAATTAACCTTTTGCTGGACTAAGGAGGTTCCAATCTTTTAAATGACAAAGGAAAGATATACTTTACAATCATTATCTGCTTGGCTAATGTACCAGAGCTACTTCTACTGTGTTAAAGCTACTTTTGTAAGGACTGTTCATAGGAGTACATCCTGTACATTTGTGATTTGTGTGTTGTAAATACAAGCAAAGCTGCTGCTCTGGTTATATTCCTTCAAGCAGTGCTTAAAATTGACATAATATATTTTCAAGCTCTGACAACTGCTGTTTTACACTCCACTGACACCTTTCTCTGTGTACTTGTACTCTTCATGGCAAGCAGGTTGGCACAATAGTGGCAGGCGCTTTCATGATGAAATAAATTTGTCTTTAGTTCTTGTTACATGTTCTGCTTGCTGAGCTTGTTGGGATTTTTAAATTAAAAAGAGACACACTTGGTTATTTCCTTGTAATCACTTATTTTTTGAATAGAGTCAGTGCTCCACAAACCAACCAAATGCAGCTTTTTATTTCCCATGCTGGTAGAAATGTTTATTCTCCAGTTATTTAGATTATGATGCATGGTTGGTAAAGAACAGCTAAGAGCTGGGGGTATTAATTTAATCATCAGCATAATTCCCACTGTTGCATTTTGTAACGTGAGGCTAAAGACAAAAATCCTTGTGTTTGAGCGAAACATTGTCAAAAGCTGAAAATGTATGACTGTAACTTTGTGCTCCTTCCAGATCTCTTTTTTGACTGTCTGTTTTTTTGAGAAGGTTTGTTGTAAGAGTGAATGGTAACTGCTGCAGTGTGTTTGTAAGAGACATTAGTAGTTTTGAACATTTTACCTGTAGCAGAATAACAAAGTAGTTGTCTGACTGGGTTTGCAGGCTCCTTTTTAAATGGCTTTTAGATCTGCAGCACTTGTGAATACATCATTCTACTTTAGGGAGAGGGAAATCAGATATGGAATATCATGTACTGTTTATTTCCCAAAGTTATTCAGCAGGCCTGACTGATCTGAGAGGGAGACCAGATTTACTAGGATTTAAAAAAAAGTAATAAATCGGTGTTCTGTTAACCAAAGCATTCCTCTCATTTTTCTGTGGAACTTTCACTGGAAAGAGATAAGTACTGTGTAATCCCTGTATCTGCTTCCATGCATTTGACTTCTGAACTGCTAATATTTAAAAGCACCTTAAACTGTGAATATCTGCTGAAGATTCCAAGAAGGAACTGATTTTTTTTTAATTGGAGTTTGAAGAAAATCTGTGCAGATTTACATGAAGCTCGCATGAATTTTGGAGGCAGAAGCCCCTGGTAACTCTCAGTTAGGTATCCCTTCTTTGGAGCAGCAAGTGTGGCTGGAGTAGAGACTTTAAATGAGATTTAAACTTGATGGAAAGACCCATCAGCCTGTATCTTGTGCTGCTGCAATTAGTTTAAAATGAACTTTGTCCCCAGCACAGCACATGACTGGCTGCTGTGTGAGAACCTCCCTCACAGCTTGCTGCAGGTGAATAAAACACAGGAGCAAATTGTTCAGTTGCAGCAAAAATATCCTTTCAGGTCTGTCACATAATGACCTTGGAGGTTATATTTGGCCCAGGCATACAAACTTCTATTACAAAATAGAGAAGGACACCATGATCCAGACTGGTGCTGAAGTAGTGATTCCATGGGTAATAAAAATTACATGTATTTTACAGAGAAGAGGCTTTCTGAAAAAGCAAATTTGCTGTAGTCAGTAGAGAAGAGAAAGAGAGGGAGAGAAACTACAGTCACTGAAAAAATGTGACATCTGGGTCACCTTGGCTTATTTTTTTAAGCTTACATCTGCTGCAGGTTGTAATTTTTTCCTTTTCCCTAAATTCAGTTCTTGCAATACCATCTCACTGTTTAATTTCTGGCTCTTTCTTCTCTATTTGTTATCATAACCTGGTTCTTGAGCTTTTCTCTCACATGCTATCTGCCTGAGTTGGGTCTTTAGGGCTGCCCAAACACCACCCAGCCCTGTTGCTTTCTTCAAGCTGCATCAGAAGACACTGAATAATGAACCATTGCTATTTTTTTACCTTCTTGATTCTTGGAACAGTCAGGTGGTTAGATTTATTTCTCCTTGATATCAACAGAAAGGCTTCCAAATTAG
Source organism: Manacus candei (assembly GCF_025592945.1). Lineage (NCBI taxonomy): Eukaryota > Metazoa > Chordata > Aves > Passeriformes > Pipridae > Manacus > Manacus candei. Next base: position 790,280 of record NW_026138057.1, read on the forward strand.
ATGCATCAAGCCTGAGGATTATCCCTTCTTATACCCTGCAGTGTCTAATAAGAACATGAAGTAGTATATTCCTTTTGTTCAAGCATTTCTTACCCTACTCAGTGCCTTTTCTCCAATATTTAAGCTGTCCCCACATCATGAAAGTTAGATAAAATGCTTTATAAAATTTAGATAAAATTGGCCCAAATTTTAAACATTTATGTGGCAGATGAGCTCAGGCTTGGACCCCAGGCCTCTCTCTTCTTATTGTAATTAGAAAAGCTAGAATCAATTTCAAATTTGCTTTTATTATTTTTGATAAATTACTAATATCTAAATTACTAATAACTAGCAGGGAATAATATCAGCTCCTGGCCAGCACACTTCTTCCACCCACATGGCATTGCTGGGAAAGGAGCTGCAGAGACGGCTGAAATACCATTTTCCAATCTTGCATATTTGATTAACTCAAGTAGCTTTAGAGATTCAATCAATACAATAATCTGAAGAAATAGCACGTCTGTTAGTCTGTTTGTTCAAACAACATTGAATGTAATTTAAAATATTTACAGGTGCTCTCTAATAATTCTAAGTATCATTCAGGTATCAGTTGAAAAATAACAGGACATCATCAGTTTCAGTGCTAAGGGACACAGTTGTAATCCAGTCAGGTAGCAGGTATAGAGAAGCTCAAATATTGTCTGTGCTAAAGCAGGTGTACAGATATTAATAAGACTAGTCTTCATAGTGAAATAAAACAAATCTACAAATAATTATACAAATAATTGTAGCTGCCCTGTACATACTATTAATGCTTTAACCAAACACCTGACCTCTATGTAAAAGCTCAATTTTGCTTTAATCCTCAAGAAGTAAATATTTTATTGGAATGGTTCCCACCACATTAGTCCCATTTTTTACTGTGTGGTTGGATCCTCCACAGAAGTTTTCAACCAACAAATCGGAGTGTTTTCGTAATTAGGCACAAGGGAGGGCACCAGAGCTCTGTTGCAAGTTGCAGTTGGTTTCTTTCACACCTAATTGCTTTTACATTTGCTGTTTACAGGATTGCAAAGATTTTGTGAAGATATAGAAATGATGATTGGATTCCAGCCAAGTAAATTCTGGAGAGTCTGTTGGGCATTTGTGACCCCGACTATTTTAACAGTAAGCAAAAAAAGAAAAATAATTCAATGTCTTCTCCAAAGAGTTTTGTTGTTGTTTGTTCACCATTCATGATGTTTCTAGGTGGTAGTAATTAGAACTTGAATGCAGCTAATTAAACACAAGTGCTTGTGTTCTTACATGTGCATGTAATAGGAACAGAGTGTAAGTAATGGTATTTTTGGTGGAGAGGGGTGATGAGTTTCCACATGCTGCTGTGGTGGCCTTTCCTGTCCCTGCAAAATGGTCCTGTGGCACATTATTGCACAGTGTATGTGTGTGTGTGTGTGTACGTAGAGGGAAAGGAAAGGTCATGATCCTCCTGTCTGCTGTCAGGTTGGGTGAGGGAAAAGCCATTTTATTGAGTCATGAACTAATCCAGGAGAGGTGATTTGGAAAGGCAGAGATGGAAATTTGAGTGACAGAGTTTTAGCTGCAAAGGTGGAGGTACTGTTGCAAAGGTGGAAATAGGTGCTTTCTGGATAAGAAACATAAAACTTTTAGTTTCTCTAGGGGAAAAAAGAAAACAAATGAAAAAAGGAAAAAAGGGGCGGAAAAAGGGAGAAATGGAGGAGAAAGAGGGAAAAGGAGAGAAAAGAGGTGAAAAAAGGGGGAGAGAAGGTGGGAAAAGAGGAGAAAGAGGGAACAAGAGGAGGAAAAGAAAGAAAGATGGGGAAAGAGGAAGAAAAGAGTGGGGGGAATGATGAAAAAATGAAAAGAGGGGGAAGAGGAGCAAAGAGGAAGAAAAAAAGGGGGAGAAAAGGGGAAGAGGGGAAAAGTGGAAGAAAAAGGGGGAAATGAGAAAAAGGGGATAAAAGGGAAAGAGGAAGAAAAAAGGGGGGAATGAAGAAAAAGGGAACAAAGGGGAAAAGAGGAAATAAAAAGGGGGGGGAATGTGAAGGGAACAAAGGGGAAAGAGGAAATAAAAAGGGGGGGGAATGCTGGAAAAGGGGGAAAGAGGAAATAAAAAGGGGGAAATGCTGGAAAAGGGGAAAGGAGGAAATAAAAATAGGGGAATGAGGAAAAAGGGGGAAAGAGGAAATAAAAAGGGGAATGGGGAAAAAGGGGGAAGAGGAAATAAAAAGAGGGGAATGAGAAAAAAGGAGGAAAAAAGAAATAAAAAGAGGGGAATGAGAAAAAGGGGGAAAGAGGAAATAAAAAGAGGGGAATGAGAAAAAGGGGGAAAGAGGAAATAAAAAGAGGGGTATGAGAAAAAGGGGGAAAGAGGAAATAAAAATAGGGGAATGAGGAAAAAGGGGGAAAGAGGAAATAAAAAGGGGAATGGGGAAAAAGGGGGAAGAGGAAATAAAAAGAGGGGAATGAGAAAAAAGGAGGAAAAAAGAAATAAAAAGAGGGGAATGAGGAAAAAGGGAAAAAGAGGGGAAAAATGAAAAAAGGTGGGGGGAAAAAAGCGGAAAAAATAGAAGAAAAGGCAAAGGAAAAAGGGTGTGTTGGAAAAAGGGTTGTTTCCGACCCCTTCCGAGCCGAGGCGATGAGGGAATTGGCCCCTCCGGGCCGGGCCGAGCGCGGCGCTTCCCCGCGGTGCCCGCAGGTGGCGCTGTGGGACAGCGGCCGGGCGGGGACAGCGGCTCCCGAGAGGGATCGGGGCGGGTTTGGTTGGTTCTGTTCTTCCTCTCCCTTGGGTTCTATTCCCGCCCCCTTTCGAACATCTTCCTCCGAATTTACTCACTTCGCATTGAGGTCTCCGTTCAGTCAAAAAGGACGTCACGTTCTCAATTTTGCCATTGCTCTGCGTGTTTTCTCCAAGTCTAATAGCTATGTCTGCGGTTACTGCCTAGATTTATAGTCCAAATCTAATAACTATATCTAAGATTTCCATCAGAGTGTTTCCTTTATGTTTTAGCCCAAGTGCGGGTGCAATCTGTGATTGCACATAATTTTTTTTTTTTTTGGGCACAAGAATGAAATAATTACTTCAGCCATTTTAAAAGCTTTCAGCTTGATAAATCAGCACAAAACAACAAAGCCTTCCTTTACCAGCATTTGCTCTTTGAGAGCACGTGCTTCCACCTGGAAGTCCTCAAGCCTGGACCACGTATGCAGCAAGATATCAGTATTTGTGTAGAGTTTTAAAAACTCATCATTTCACAGCAGTGCTGAATAGTTCCTACAAGTCATATAATCACAGAATGGTTTGGGTTGGGAGGGCCCTTACAGACCACCTAGTTTCAAACCCCCTGCCATGGGTAGGGACACCTTCCACTAACAATTATGTTGTTTCTTAAGGAAAACAAATCTGAACTGACTGTGTTTGTTTTCCAAACTTGCATGTTCTGTTGTTGTTCTCTCCAAATGCAATATATAGTGAACTTGCAGGGAGAAATAAATTGACACTGATCAGTCATAATTCAATTTTTATGCAATGGAAACAGACAAAGCAAACCCGAGCAATAAATTCTTTTCTATTATTGCTTCTGTAAAGCTAATATTTGATACATTTGAACAGCCTAATATTAGACTTTCATTAGACTCCACATCTCTGGAAATAAAAACTGATCATTTTTATATGTGCCTTCACCTAGTTATGCTTCTATAAATCTTCTGTGTGCAATTATTGCAAGCACAGGCATTTCCCAAAAGTTACTGAATTATGCACAAATGTAAGCAGATGTATTGCTGTTCATACAGTAAGTGAAATGGAGTAACTTAGCATAATCACATTAGGTAAAACTGCCAATAGACCATGTAATAAAGCACATTACTCCAGGGAGAAGATTCTAATTTCAATTCTTCTGGCACAAATACAGTGATTTTTGTGGGATTTTGCAGGATTTCCTTGGAATTCATTAGATTCGGGCTCTGAGCTGTTTATTATAGCTTGTGGCAGCGCCCTGCCTTAGGTGTATGCACTTTTATCTGTATTCCATATATTCCAACTCTGTGTGTGGGTACCTACCGTTTGTTGCATAGCAGGCTTGTTTTGCTTATTCAAACATATTTGTTTTCCTTTCTTGTTTCCAGTTCATCCTCTGCTTCAGCTTTTACCAGTGGGAGCCGATGACTTATGGAGCTTACCACTACCCCGGCTGGTCCATGGTGCTCGGGTGGCTGATGCTGGCCTGCTCAGTCATCTGGATCCCAGTTATGTTTGTGATAAAAATGCATCTAGCCCCAGGCAAATTCATTGAGGTAATTCTTCTGCCTCTTTGCTCTTTACAAATGCAGTCGCAGGAGACTGTCTCTTTTATTTTACATTGATTTTTGTGGTATTGAATGTCTAATAGTGCTAAGATTACTTTCTGGTAAACTGGTTATTGTGTTGCAAAGAGATGCTCGGTTGATTTAAACTGTAGACCTATTCCTCACTCCTCAACAAAATGCTCCTAAACTGTGGAGTGATTTTTTTTTTTTTTTTTTGAAATCTAGAAGGGGTTACAAATTTCATGAATCCTGGAATGGCTTTACTGGGAGAAAGCTGTTCTAGCTTTGTTGGCCTTTTTGCAAAAGCAGTGTATAGATGTAAGAAGCACCAACTGCTGGTGTGTATTGTGCTGCAGGCACCCTGGCAGTCAGCACCAGGAGATGTCAATCAGGAGCTGCCTGTTTGCAAAGTGTGGGATGGTTGGGTTCTGGAGTCATCCAGGATGTGCTTCAGGAGGTTGTGCCACTTGCAGGAATAAAATATATGAAGAGACCTCCCGCTCTACATCTCAAACTACTCATTATAAAACCTAGCTGGCAATCTTTGCTTTACCCTTCTTCATCTCTTTATTTTTCTTGAATAAGCTGATCCCTCCTGGCACCTGGGCTTAGAATAATTCCAGCTGGCACTTTATTTTTACCCTGCTTAACCTGTTTATTTTGCAAATCAGATTCCTGACACTTTCCCCCACTGCTCCAGAAATGTGGTGATCACCTTCTTCTCTCCATCTCTGTGCCTTGTCTCTGCCTGCCACCCCCATCACACCCTGTCCCTTTCCTGTGGGCTCCTCGGTTCCTTGCAGGGTGTGGTACAGCAGTGCCTTTCTCATATCGGCGTTTCATCCCTTTATTGCCCTCACCATGTCTTCTGAGGAAGCTCAATGCTCTTATTTGAGGTCTTGGAGGCTTTCTCAGCTCTGTCTTCTTGTCACTGCATGCTGCTTGTGCTGTTCTCTCCCTGGGAGAAGGAACAGACCCTCTCTCCCCTTTCCGTGGCTGCTTTTGCAGTTCAGCTTTCCTGCAAAACCCATCGGGGCTGTTTTATGCTTCAAAAATGAAAAGGAGAGAAAGTGTACTAAAAGAGCATCATCTTTTTGGTCTCTCAATATGCCACACTACACATGCCTAAGGGAAAAGACCAAGACTCTGCTTCCCATAGAGCAAAAGAATTTCACGGGAGAGGAATTTTCATAGTGGTGGGACACCCCAGGGAAGGCATCCAGGCACATGGTTTGGAGCAGGTCACTTCTCTAAAGGGCCATTCAGCCCTTGTGTGGAGCACATTGGAGTGCACAGGTCAGGAGACAACTACTCCTTTTGGGAATGAGCTAATGTGGAATTAGATTTACTTGTTCATTGTCTCATGAGCTCCTCTCACTGAGAAAATTGTTCTCCTTCAAAACTTCTAATGTGTCACACTGGCCTATATATTGCCACAAAACTAGGGTGCTTTTCTTACTGTCCCTCCCGTTGTGCACCCAAAGGAACACCCAAGAGTTGGATCTGTTTTGATGGGGCTTTTGCTGAAGTTATTTCAGCTGTAGCCTGGTATTTCCTCAATACTGGGTCTGTTGCATAAAATTATTATGGTTGATTTGGGAGGTATGAGTTGCAAACTGGTAATTAAGCAGAGATTAAAATAACTGATAGAGAGGTCTGATCCACTTTATTAGGTAATAAACATATAATTGTTCCCTCTTAAGTCATCAGAAGTATGTTTTCTTTCCCTTTTATCTCTGAATGCACCGATCAAATTATATATTCAATAAGGAAATCAGCGGAAAGATTAGAAAATTTTTGTTGTTTGCCAGGTTAGCATTCTCCTCTTTCTTTTTCCTGCAGATAGAAATGAAACATCTCAAAATTAAAATCTTTGTTCATTCATAGTGATGTACTACTTTTTGGTCATCTGTATACTTTTGGGAAATATGCTAAACAGAAATCCAATTATTTTAATGCAGTTACCCAGTGCTTAGACCATTGGGCTAAGTAATTGTGCACATGTCCTTCAGTAAGAGAGCTTTGCAATCTGCAGCAGTGGTTCTGAGCTCCCCTCATGGTGTGGGGGAGAATGCATAATTAAAATCTGGGCACCTTATCTTCTATTAATCTTGAAAACTTTGTGCAAAACAAACGCTGAGCATTGCAGGGCCGTCATCAATAATCTTAAATGAGCTTATCCTCGTTTCTTCTGCATTGTAATTCTGCTCTGTAACATCAAATGAGACTCTCTTTTCTCTCCCCCGTGTGGCAGCGACTCAAGCTGGTGTGCTCCCCACAGCCTGACTGGGGTCCGTTCTTGGCCAAGCACCGCGGCGAACGCTACATGAACATGATTGATCCACTGGGAACCTCCTCCCTGGGACTCAAACTGCCAGTGAAGGATATGGAACTGGGGACACAATGCTAATAATTATTAGTAGTGGGTGGCAATAACATTGTCAGCCTTTTCTGATACGTTTTTCTTTTTTTCCCATTTTGTTCCCCCACCGTTTCTTCTTTTCTTTTCCACAGTGCCTGGAAGTGGTTGTCTAGGAAAGTAGGATTTACTGTTGCATGCCATAGGGAAGACCTAGCTAGACCACTTCCAGGTGTAGGTGATGCTCGTGAGATGTTCTGTACCCAGTGAAACAGCAAAACCACAGCGTGTGCCAGGTGACATACCGGTGATGTAGGAATAAACAAAACTGAATTGAAAAATCTTTAAAGGAAACAATGTGCAGGATTTGACCCATTTCCCACAAGCATCCTCATAACAGGTGGCTATGATGGGACTAGGATTTTGCTACCAGTGTATTCAAAGGAAGGTTCAGCCCTCAGATGGGCTGGAAGTGAGCAAAGAAGGGGATCTCTTGTAGTCCTGGTGTAAATCCAGCATACAGCTCCTGTGAAAGGTGGGGTTGCTTTTTCTACACTGACAGCAGACCTTGCCCCATCATGTCTGCTCACTTCTTTTATAATTTATACTATCTTTGAGGGATTGTTATGTTATGTAAACAAATGGAGACTGTGTGAACAGCACACCAGGAAGTAATATGTGGGGTCAGAACAGAAACATGATAATCCATTTAATCTTTTCAGGTAGAAAAATAAGAACAAAATAAAAAATAACTAGTCAATTGAGACTGGGACTAAAGTGCATTTGAGTCTAGAAATGGTTTGGAAATAGTGCCAGAATGAGGTGTATGGGCATCACTGTTTAAAGTACTGTTATATGTTTTTTCAATAATTTGATATCTGTCACTTCAATTAGAAATGCCTGAGTTTTACAGTGTGTCTGAAAACTTGTTCCACAAGAAGTGCAACTGTGTTTTTACTCACTTCAATACTCTGAACATAATTTTCCTTGTTTCTCTGCTTTTGTTTACAGTATCTCCTCAAGAAGCCATCATATAATTTGTGCCTAACTTTGTATTCTTACAGTGGTAAGTGTAGTCTAGTTACCACCTGAAAACAGTTATTAGAAGTTAGATGTGCTGTTCAACTTTGTGACTCCCTGTTCATTTGCCTATAAACATCTTTATATAACCTATAACCTTCAGATGATGTATTCTTCTCTTTCAGCCAAGGGGGAAATAGCAGGACCCCACTGGTCTATATATTATATATATAGCACATAAATTCTTCGAAGCAGTATTCTCTCTGAAATGTGAATAGGGGTTTTCTTTACATTAAAACATTTTCATTAAACAAAAAAAAACCAAAATCCACAATAATTAACCACTGCAGTCATCCACACGGTTGCAACCTTAGATATACAAAATGCAAGGATTGAGGTGAGAGGACAATCTAGTAGATGGCCATTATAACATTGCATAGCAGTAGGACATTCTAAAGCATTATATTTTAGAAATCAGATATAAGCAGTGATATGAATACTAGATTAAAATAGTTTTGTTACCTATTGGGCAGAGTGAAAAATAGAGCTTTTTAAGAGTACATTTATTTACCTAAATAGAAAATTAGCCCAACTTATTGTAAATGCACTAGAATGAGGGAGAAAAATATATCTTCGATAATTGGCAAAACGGTAATCTTTATTATCTTGTTATATCCTATACATACATATATGATATTTTTTAACAGTGATCAGTGTTCATGTAGTGTGTACTAGTGATGTTTTATGTCCCTATAAATATCTTATCAATCAGTGTAAAGATGATGAGCTTAGAGTAGTTTATCCAGTTTTTTCCCTCCCCAGACGCTACTGTAGTAGCCTGTAAATGTTCTTTCCTTTCAGGGGACTGTTTCTATCCTGTTCTTTTGTCGGTCTGTCTTCATATTGCAGGGTCTCAGGTAAATCCTCCATTCATGTGTGTCCGTAGATCAGTAGGTGTGTTGTTTCATCCAGTTGAAGAAAACAAAAAACTAAACCTTAAAGTAACACTTTCACAAACTGTTAACTTCTTTTCTCTGTGTGTGTGTGTGTGTATATATATATGTATATTAAATATATTAATCATTTTGCTGAACTTCCTCTTTCACGGGGCAATTAGTGTTGCCAGTTCTAGGCACTGCTGGAGACCTTTAATCCTCATGCAGAACAACTGAAGCGCTGTCAGGGGTTGTCACCCAGGGAAGGGAGGGCAAATTCCGCAACATTTTACGCTGACCCCCCGAATCTCCACTCCACGGGCTCTTGCTGGTCCCTGTCTCACACAGCAGCAGGACAGGACCCTCCTTTGAGCTTCTCTGCCTTAAAGCTGTGCCCCCTTGTTTCAGCTTCGCCTGCTGTTTTAATAAATGACTTGTTATTCTTGCTTCTGGCTTTTATTTTCCTGGCAGAGGCGGGTTTCAGAAGCCATGCTCTGTCTGATCTCATGAAGGTCCAGAAAGATGAGCTGAAAATTTGGTCCCCACGTCTAGGTGAGGCTGAGAGACCTTCCCTGGGTGCAGAAAGGAAGCTAAGGATTCTGTGTTTTGAAGTCAGTACCTCTAGTAGAAATTAGGCTTTTTTTGTCAGGACAAATCGCTCTAGGCCTCTCTTGGCCAATATTCCTTAGCATCTTGGTTTGATTTTTGGAGTCCAAGCCAGTTTATCTTCACTACTGTGATTGAAAAACAACAAGTATCCACAGGTTTGGTCCTCTTTTGAAAGAAGAAAACACACAAACAGTTTAAGAGTACTGAATCCTTTCACTTATTAGCTTGTCTCAAGACAAACTGAGATTAACTAATTGCAATAAAATTACCTCAGTGTAAGGATGTCAGTTACTGCTACATGAATGACGAAAGAGTTATCATTTGAAGGAGTACTGCTGGGTTATGATGTCTTTTGGCTTGGATTACCAAACCAGAATGCATATGAAATTGCAATTGAATTGCTTTCCATGATTTATGTAATTAATCTGCTTGCTTTTTAATTTAGATGTTGTTCCTGTGCCTGGTAAGTCATTAGCGCAGGATTAGGCTTGACTTTGAAACTCAGTAAACAGATGATAGTGATTTTTTTTCCAGCTGATCTTTATCTTCAGCTTTGACCCCATTACTAGGCTTGCAAAAACCTTTGGAGAAGGGGGAGAAATGTGTACAAAAATCACAGAAAATGTGAAGTTTTCACTGTCTGTTAAAAGCAGGTGGTTTTTTTTTGGTCACATCAGACCTTTTTAAAAGTATTTTACTGGCCAAATCTGAGAGTTGAGATTAAATTAACCAGCAGTGTCTTCTTTAAATGGAAGTAATCTTGAAGTTTGGGAATGCACTTCATTTACCATATTCTAGGAAAAGTTTGCATGTACTTTGATAATTTTCTAAAAATAAGTTTAGTAACTAATAACATACCAGTAAAGATCTTTAAAAAAAAAAAGGAGGGGAAAAAGCCATACTAGTAAAAATGTGATGTACGTACTTGCAGATCTATCTATCTTGTGAGTAAAAAATGTTTAAATTTGGTGAAATTATAATGCATATTTTTTTCTTTGAAATTGAGTTTCTGGATGAGCTGAGATGCATTATTGTATGCATTAAAGATTATACCTAATGCAAATGCTTGCCATCTTCAAATTCTTTGGGGTCTTCCTAGTGTTTTTAATATGCAATTTTCAAAACCTGTGTTTCAGCTAGACGAGGCAGCACTTTGTTTCCAAAAGAAGGGTTTAACAAAATGACCTTTAATTGAGAAAGACTTGGATTGTCTTTATATAATGTTTCAATTGAGTCAAAGTAGTCTTTTGGTTAGGTTCTGCTCCACTGACCGCATTAGACGTGCCTCCACCCTGAAGATCATTGCTTCTGATACGCTGTGTGACTGTCTCTTACCATCAAATTCCAACACCTGCTTGATTTTAAATACCTTTGGTCTGTTTGTTATGTACAGTTGTATGGATAATATGATTTCTTGTTGCCTGTGTTAAAGCAATTGCTTATGTATGGCAGTCATTGGTTTTCCTATTGGTTTCTTATTCTGCAGCTCCACTTCTTCTTGCAATCAAGGATGGACTTGTAGGGGTTGTGGGTTGTAGGCAGCAGAGCTTTTGACAGCTGGCATCCCAGAAAGCTTCTCTGTTCTGCTATAAAACTGTTGTAAGAGTCACTTGTTTCTTGGTTTGGAGTTGAATGGTGTGCACTTAAGGTATTTGTAAAATGGTCAGAGCTTGATATTCCCGAGTGACTCAGGTTGATGACTCGAGGGGGGAGGGGAGGGATATTGGGGTTTCTGCCTTTGTCACCCTCAGGCACTCTATTGCCAAAGAGAGAAGGTTTTCCTGATGGGTTTAACATAATGTGAGAACCAGGCTGGACCTTAATGCTTGCAATGTTTCTGTTTGCCGATAGCATCTAGATACATCTTCAGGTAACCATTTGCCTTATAGCAATCTTCCATTGTTAGGAAAATTATTGATTGACTAAAACATGTTCCTATCTGTCCTTTATATTACGTAGTATTAGCTTGTAAGGTAGATGCTTGGCTGGTATAAATTGTCACAGCTTTGTCTGGAGCTGTGACAATTTACACCAGCTGAGAATTTGCGCCCTGTGTCCTATGGCACTTTATTACGGACCCATCGCTGATGGGTTAAATCTTAATTACTTGCGTAATGTCATATATAAATATATATATATATATATATATTTACAGGCATTCTATGGGGTACTGCTGCCTATGGATAAAGATTTGTACCCTAACCAGATCATTATAATTTTTTCATGAGCTGTATGTGGAAAAGATATATTATGTTACAAAGGATGCATCCTATATATCTCATGTAGTGCATATTATAATGCTGTATGTTATTAATTTCAGAAATCATTATTCTTGAGGCCCTACCTCAAATTTTGTATTTATGTGTACAAATGCAATTTATTGTATTATATATTTGCCTAATATATTTGGATGTGATAAATTAAAATTATTCAATAATGTATGGACTCTAAAGACTCTAAATAAATGTCCAGTGTTTAAAACAGAAAATACATCAACTTTTCTGGTGAATGAAATGCTTATTTTTCCACCACCTCCTTCCCCACCCAACACACGCCACAAACATCATTCTTACTTAACACATAGCCTTAAGGTATCCGCAGAATTGATCCATTTGATTGTTAGAAACATGGAGCAGCAACTGGAAACAGCCCTCGTGGGAAATGGGGATGTTGCACAGCTGCAGAAACAAGTATCATTTAAATGGCTGGATTCTTAACTATTGAGTGCTCTGTGGCTTGTGGAATGATGGATTGCTTAGCAGAGGACCGACTGGATTTGTTTAAATCTTTCTTATCCTACGAATTCAATCATCCCAAAGGTTGTAAAACTGTTAAAAACAATAGAGGTTCATATCTGCTGTAGGTGCAAATGGGAGGCTTAAGGGAGGAGCAAGTGAAGAAGGAACACGTAAGGACACGGTTCCAGTGGAATTCCTGCGGTGTGGGGAGGGCAATGTGCCACAACACTGGTTTGGTAAGCAGGTGCTTCCTTCCCCAGCAGCCTGCTATGGGAATTGTACTGGTGCAACCTGTTTCACTGTTGCCAGACACAACCTTCAGAGAAACTACTCCCAAATACAGCATCTGAAGCACGACGTCACGATGTGGCATCAAATATGGTAGCACAAGGCAATGATTTCAGGCAAGGGCTGATCCTGACAACAGGATTGTTTCACCAGTTCTGGTAATCAGTTCTCCTCCAAAAAAGTACTTTGTTCTGCCTTTAAACTTGCATTTCTCTGAGATGTGTATGTGTGGGCAAAGGGAGTGGCAGGACCCAGTGACTCCAGTCATTCTTTTCATATTATACATACAGATGTACTGCATCTTAGAGAAGTCTGAAGTTGCCAGCAAGCATAATGAGAGTCCTGAGAGACAGGTAAGTGTAATTAATCCCCTTTTCAGGAAGAAAAACTGAGGCACATGGAGTTTGTCAAATACCCAAAGTCAACCCCTGTAAGTCTGTGATACAACACATCGATTTTTAGGAGTAAAAGACAGTTGTTTGCTGTCACCATTAAGCACTATGGCATCAAATTTTTAAACTCGTGGGAATGGGTAAAAATCCATGCCCTTTTAACTTGATTGTATGGATTCACCATGGCCACATTTTAAACCAATATATGTAGCTTAACACCAGGAAGAAAGGTGTTTCTTTTACAGTGCCCACAGATGTGCTTAGTTTGAAATAATTTTACTCTTTTGGTGCTGAAATTCCTATGGTCAGGGTATGGGTTGAAGGGCACATCTTATACCAAACAGATTATTCAGTTGTAAAGTTTATCTTAGACTTTTCAGTCTTCAAACATTTGCTGACCATCTGTTTGGGAATTAAAAAAAAAAAAAAAAGCTTAGGTGTTGCTCCATGACTGGGTACAGAAGTAGACAAATGATTTCTTTTTGTAAGGCATTTATTAGTTATTTATGAAATTATAAATTCCGACATGGGTACTTTCAGCCTGTTGAACTGATTATATAGCCTTTTACATTTATTTATCAGTGTGCAAGACAGATATGGCGTATAGTAACCCCCCATTTACACCTACTCTTTTTCATAACGTTCAGGTGTGAGTGCTGCTGTTAATTCCTGCCCTCTACTGGCAGCAAAGCAAACCTGACTCGTATGGATTTTAAGCGTCCCTGTGGAGACAGGCTTTCCAGGGATGCGAGCCTTCTTTGTGAATGGAGACTTTTTACTCCATGAGCTACGAGGTGATGGGGGTTTGTTTTTCTTTTTCTTTTTTTTTTTTTTTTTCCTCCCAGGTGGAAGCACTGTCGTTTCCCAGCGTTTGCAGTTCAGCTGGCAACTGAGCCCACACATATTCAGATACACTTGGAGTAAAATTGCCTTTTAGCTGTGGCACGCAAACAGCCTTACAAACGCTCAGAAAGACACTAGGCCTAATTAAAAATGCTTCATCAAACTCCAAAGTGTCACAAGCTTTGTGGCTGGCAGGGCTAACAGTTTAACACCACACAGTTAGCAACTTCACAATAATTTAGGTCAAAATCAAGAAGCATTCAATGACCAACTGAGAGCGCAAGAACAATATTTCACAGGAGTGTTATCTGAGCTGAAATCCAGCTTACTTGCCAGGACAAACATTTCACTCTTGCAAAAGTGCCATCAGACAATTTTTTTAAATGTAATTGCTATGAATATTCAGGAACACAGTTCTAATTAATATCTGAATGTCTGGCTTTTCAGCTATTTATACTTCCAATAAGATCGTATCAGGAGGTCAGATTTTCTGGTGATAAAGGAAGATGATTTGTTGCCGAATGAGGAGGTGCAAGAGTAGTATTGGCTGCAAGAATGGGATTTTTTGTTTTCCATCCATTTGCCCTGGTCAGTTGAAAATGTTTTTAAGATTACTAACGCTCTCTGAATGTCTGAGCCTTTGGGCACTGAGCTGGACTACAGGAAGAGCCACATCTGTGGGACCGGCTGTTTCCAGAGCACTTTCTACCAAGCTCCTTGTGTTATTTTCTGTAGTACCTGTGGGCTTTTGAATGCTTCCAGTGAACAGAAGAACAAATGGTTAGGACATTCTTTATCCATGAGATTGTTCAAGATGTGTTTGAAGCTGTGCTTTAAATCTGTTAACATGGTGCAAATTTTTGTATGTACACACAGTAGGTTTTATTTTTAAATAGCATTTAATACAGATTTAGATTAATCAGGTCTATTTGAGAATCTAGCCATGACCAGTTTAAAATATATATCTATTTTAGACTCTGTACCAAATGGAAAATAGAAAACTTGGCTTGAATTACATTCAATTTGGTGTGTAGAAAGACACTGGTTTTACTACTAAATAAGCACAAACAGATCTAAGCTAACAGGAATTGGATATACAGACCTGTTTCACAAAAAGAAATCTCTTAAATAAGAGAGTACATGCTATGCAGAACATTGATGTGATCAGGGTGGAATCAGAGGGGTGTGTCTTCACGTGCTGATGTACCATTGCCTCTTTTTCTTGTTGCTATGGTTATGTAGCATATCCATGTATACACACATATACTTGTACACCGTGTGTGTACTTCTCCCCACACCCCATGGCTAAGAGTGGGGCTAACAACAGGGCATCCTCATCAAAGGTAAGAAGCTAAAAAGTTATATTTGAAAAAAAAAAGTTGTTTTGATACACTGGAGATAAATTACTGAGGTGCTTTTGGAATGACCACCCCGGAGATTTCCTGGAGTGCATCACCTTGCTTGCAGCCAGGAACAGCTGTTTCCTGAGATCCTACTAATTAAGTAATTAGGCAGCCAAGTCAGACTCTGCTCTTGCCAATGTAAAGGTGTGTGAATGCAACTATCCACTTAAGATGGGCATGATTTGTATGGGGTCATCCTAACTTTATCCAAATGCACAGTTTATTATTTTACATTTAAGATGGCTGGAACTGGTGTGGTGCAGAACCAAAGCACGGTGAGGGGAAGCAGTAGAGGGGATGATCCTTGGGCTTCACAGCTGAAATGACTTGTTTTGAACTGTGGCAAAGCTAGATCAGCTGGAAACCTCATTCTGTTCCTGTTCAGTAGGGGGGGAATGTCATCGGGGCCAATAATCTCTCCTTCAAATTGAAATCAGGTGTTCTACAGGGAAGAGACATTACAGAGAACCGAGGCATGCCGTGATCAGTTTCTTGCCAAGGATCGAGTCAAATTAAAGGGCTGGAGGGAAGAAATATTTTGAAAACAGGTTTTAAAACAGCCATCAGGGCAGATTCTTATATGGCTCACAAGTACCATTAAATACTTTGCTTCCCCTTTACACTTTAGAGACATGAAAAAGCAGTTAAGTACTTGAGTTGAGCAAGGACACGCAAGAAGCCGAGGAAGGGTGCAGGTTTCTGTATTATATCCCAGAACTTCTTTTTGTTTATTCATACAGCGCATGAATTATTACTAGGACTAAATAGTTAATGAGGGTTGATTCTCACGCCGAGAAGGAGGAGGACGCGCGGGGGGGGGAGGCGCTCCCGCAGCCGCATCTCGCACCCACGCGGGGTGGTTCATTCGGGGAGGTTCGCGCCTCGGGGGCGCAGGCAGGGTGTGCTCCGCTGCGGGCCGAGCCGTGCGGGGCGGAGTGGCGTGCGGGGCTCCCGCTCGCAGCGCGGCCGCGGCCGGGCGGCGGCGCTGGAGAGGCCCGGGGGGGCCGCGCGTCACGGCGGGGGGCGGGCGGGGAGCCCCCGCTGCGGGGGCGTCGGGGCCGCGCCTGGGCAGCGGGCGGAGCCGCCGCGCCTTCCCTCCCGCTCCCGCTCCTGCCGCCGGAGCCGCTCCGCGCCTCGGAGGCTGCGCTCGGCTGCGCTGGGCTCGGCTCCGCGGCGCTCGGTGCGGCCCCGCAGCCGCCGCCGGCAGGGAGCGAGCGAGCGAGCGAGGCGGACGCCGCCGCCCGCGCCGCGCCCATGGGTCCCCTCCTGCTCCTCTGGGCGTGTGCGGCCGCCGCCGGGGCAGGTGAGGGGCCGCGCCGGGGCTGCGGGGCCGGGGTCCCTTGCGGCGCTGGAGTCCGTCCCGGGGGTGAGGGCGAGGGCCGGGGCCGCCGCCCGGAGCGCGCTGGCAGCGGGAGGAAACTTTGAGGGGAGGCGGCGGGGACCGGGAGCCGCCCCGGCTGCGGCCGCGCATCCCGCGGGGGCTCCGCCGGGCGCTGACCCCCGGCGGGGCGGCCGCGGGAAAGTTTTGCGAGAGCGGCGTGCGGGCTGCGCCCCGCCGAGACGGGCGGCGGGCGGAGCGGGGTCCGGGCGAGGGGCGGCCGCGGGGGTCTGTCCGGGTGGCTCTGCCCGCGGTACCGGGCGGGACGGATGCGGTACGGGCGGGATGCGGCTGCAGGTGCGTTATTCCAGCCCGTGCCGTGCCCGCCCCGTTTTCTCTACTGTGTTGCACGACCCAAGTACCGCTTCTTGTTTCTTGCGGAGGCTTTGTTCTCTTTCCCCGGGTACCGCTCCTCCTCGGTTGGAGCTGAAGAAGGGGACGTTTCTCCCTGGTGCTTGTAGCTCTATTCCCAAGGAAATTACGCGGCACAATTATCAGAAGTGCAAAGCAATTCACGTTTTATAATTAAATTCATATAGTAATTGTTACCTCGTTAAAATCTGCAGAGAGATGCGACACAGAAATAGTTGAAAGAAAATACCACCCGTCCCTTTTGTAGTGGTGTTACCCCTGATAGTGCATACGGAGATTTTAAATGGTCAGTAGGACCCAAAACTCTACTACTCTGAAAGTTCTTTGTATGCAACAATTGCCACTGAAGTTGTGAGAGGAAAGAGCAAAATGCCTCTTCTCTAGCCTCCTCTTTACCATTTGAATGATTGCACATGGGTACGTGGAAATGGCTTGATTGTGTTGAGTGTGCTTTAAGTAAAAGTTTTTCCGTCCCCAAATGGCACGTTACAAACGTCGAGGAGATTATAAATGTGCTGCATATGTTGCATGGCTGCACATTAGCTAGATGGAGCGTGGCGTGATTGCTGGTGCTTGGGTGTAGGTGATAAAGGCACAAGCAGAGAATACAAGCTGTCGGAGCTGTAAGGCAGAATTAATTTCTTTTAGGGATTTCCTAGTGACATCATTCATAATTATATGGCTTAATCCTCTAATCTACTGTAGAGCCTTCAGTTCACATTGGGCCGAATCCACCAAGTCCTGAGATGATTTTTACTCCCGCCCACCTGACTGAATCATTTGGGGTGTTGCTTGTGTAAGCCACTGATTTAAGGGGAATGGCCCAATTACTTTAAATAGGAATTGAAAGCAACATCAGCCGGAATTGGGCCCAGGCATTGCACAGTTCTCCAGTGAGAGCAGACGACTTGATGCTTAATTTTTACTTCAGAAAGAAACAGTATTTGCAGCTGCTTGTTCCACTGAGGAGAGACAGCATAAAATACCAGATGCGAGTGCAGTTGATATGCCTGTGGTTTCTTTCTGATAGACTGGTGGAGACCACAGGGGAAAAGGAGACTTGGTTGTCATACTGAAGCTGCTGATTTGTTGTTTATTAATTATTAACTACGCTTTTGAGTGCCTGCTGCAGTTTGAAGAGCCAGCTCAGGAAAATGACTAGGTATTTAAAGCAGTGTAGGATCTTGCTAAATAGTTACTGTGACATTGGAAACACTCTGCTTTTGAAAATATTTTAAAAGCTGGAAGGGGGCACACTGAAGCTGTCACACAAGATCCTTCATTGGCATAAATCGAAGCCTGTGCAGCTACAGTGATGTATACTTGTTGAGCCTTGGGTATTCAGGCTGGAATAAACTGTTTTAATAGAGCAGTGGAGCTGCTGTGATTTATGGGAGTGCCTATACTTGCTTGATGTGGTTTCTGTCCTCACCCTGTTGGTGACTGCGACAGAGCTTTCACTTACTTTAATGGGGTTAAGATTTGTCTTACTGGACATACGTTGTCCTTTCTGTTGAGCAAGATTTAGTACCTATTTGACCTCACTTCATTTAAGTAGGTTATTGCTGATCTGATTTGAATAGATGTAGCCCTTTCAAATGAGGAACAGCGTACTCTCTTCCTCACAGAGACAGCAAACACTGTCTTTCCTGATAGGTAGGGTCACACAATTTACATTGTGCTGCTTTTGTCGTGAAAACCTTAGAAGAAATAATAATGCCTTTCTGGTTTTGATGCTGGTGTTTATTCCAGAAGGGGAAGTAGTTCTTGGTCTGTCAGCGTGTTCAGTGTCAGTTGTGGTTGTTCACTGCCAAGCGTCTGGGGTGTAGGTCAAAGATAGTACTATAAACTTGATGATGTTGCTGGTTATCTGGGAAGTTTTTACCTTTGGAGAAGTTCACCTGGGTTCTGTAATTCTAATTTTCTACAAAATGTGTTTATCCCCATATCCTTATGAAAGCACTGTGTATGTACTGTGTATGTATGGATGTGTCTGCACTCTTGGAGCTTCAGTTCCATCAGACACCTCTAGATCTTAGTTTTCCTTGTAGAGTAAGGTTGCTAGAGACCTAAAGTGTTCAGTATTTTTTACTACTCTGTCCCTTGTGGAGTAGAATCCTCTGCATTAGCACAACACGTTTTTCCAACAAATTTTAATCCTTGAGGAAAGGAGGAAGTGCTGTAGTACAGATGATTTATGAGTAGTATGTGTGACGTGTTCGTTCTGTGCACCTCGGTAATTTCTCAGAACCTTTCAAAGAATCAAACTAGAGTATTTGCTGCTTAACTGATCCAGAAGTGCAGTCCTGGAATAACAAATCAATCAATTTAAAGCTGAATGTAAGTCCACTCAGTGGAAATCAATCTGGACGTGCTTTACAGGTAATGTCCTTGCTCCATGGAAGTCAGTGGGACTTTTACCATTGACTTCAGCTGTGTCAGGATTTCATTCTTGGAGCCTGTTTCTATTACTAATGATGTTAGTGAAAAATTTCATTAGGAAAGTGTTTGGATCCCACACAAGGTATTTGACCTATGTCTCAGGCACAGGTCTCATGTCACACTTATTGCTGTGTTGAGAGAGACACGGAGGTCAGGCTGGCCTCTCCCCATCCCCTAGAAAAAGGACATATGTTTAATGAACTTGGTGTGCTGTAACTATCAAGTTGCCCTTAGCTTTTCAACATAGAAGTTTCAAACTGCTTGAGTCTGTCTTTTCTGTCAATCCCATTAGGTCTCTACTGGATCGAGGAGTGCTCATTTATTTCCTGAGCATAAGCCTTTTCTAAATTTTAGGTTTAGATTTGTACTTCTTCTGTAGGTGCTTCTGCAGCCCAGAGAGGCTACTGCTGGTTTAGATGAATGAATGTCTGTTTTAGGTGGCTTTGGTGCACTTTGTAGGTGCCAACT
Organism: Manacus candei; assembly: GCF_025592945.1. Taxonomy (NCBI): domain Eukaryota; kingdom Metazoa; phylum Chordata; class Aves; order Passeriformes; family Pipridae; genus Manacus; species Manacus candei. Next base: position 809,832 of record NW_026138057.1, read on the forward strand.
GTGCTGAAATACAGAGGTGCCCTTCTAAAGCAGTATCAAACAATTTTGTGAGTCACCCCAGGCTCTTAGATTACAGGATGGTGTTCTTTGCCCTACTACCCTATCTCCTCCAGGGTCCTTTTGTCCAGTTGGGAAGATGGATTGCATGTACACTATGAGCTGTGGGCCTGATTGGTTGGGCACAGCATAAAATGTGAGAGGAATTCTCAGTCCTCAGGTCTCCCTGGAAATAGCGTGGCCAATAGATGAATGCTGCAAATCTCTCTCATCAGTTTGCATAGGTGGTTATGCTTTCCTTATTTATTGCTCTTTAACCTTATGAAGATACTGGATTAACGTATCAGTTTTAGAATGTTTTAACGTTTGTGTAGGAAAATCTCTGAAAAGGAAATAGTTTAATTGAAAGAACTGGAATAGAATATCTTCTCTTTCCTGCAGCAGGGGTACTGTCTTATAAGTAATTACTGTATACAGTGTGTGTGGGAGTGGGAAGGTACTAGAAATGTCCGTGCTAGATATTCTTCTCCATTCTTTTCATTACCTGATTTGAAATAAAAATTGATCTCTCTGCCTCCAACAGCTGTAGGGTTTGGAATGGATCCTGACCTACAGATTGATATCATCACAGAGCTGGATCTTGTGAATACAACCTTTGGGATAACACAGGTTTCAGGACTACACAATGCCAGCAAAGCATTTTTATTCCAAGGTAAGAGAAGCATCCTCAATTCTCTTATCTCACTTCTATCTGCATGAAATCATAAAAGCTTTGATGCTTAAGTGATTCCCTGTAATGGTGGTCTTACTTAACTGTTGCTTTCTTTAATTTTTATTTTTTGGGAATAGTTCTTGTTACTTTCCTGAAATGCAGATGACATTGTTTTGTGTGTGCTGTCAGGTAGTGGAGGTTAGAGATATTTAGGGAAGTATTTCTGGGTAGATTTTCAATACTCCCCAATATTTATTTCTAACTAAATATGTGAAAGTGGTTCCAAGGGATGGACTCTGTTGTGTTCTTGTGTTCTTTCTCTCTGTGATTATACAAATGCAGAGACACACACAACTAAAGCTCTGTAACTATGAGAAAGCATTTAATGTGTTGACACTGATTAGTAACGTAGCAAGTCTTTCATCGACTTTGTGAAAGCTGCTAAATTGGGAAAATAGAACAGTACTGTGTTTAACTGCCCAAGCTGAGTACCAGGGACAGGATAAGTCACTTTGAATTGTGATTCCCCCCCCTTCATTCAGTATTCTAAGATCATTTTGTGAAGTGTTTTAAAGTGATGTTGGTTTTTTTGTATTTTTTTACTGAGTGAAATTCTGGATGTAGTTTTATAATGTATTTTAAGTAAGGCCTAGATTAAGAGACAATGTCCTGTGGGGTGAAAGCACTGAGTTGCTACAATATGCTTATTAGGCAAGAAAGACATTTATGTCATTTAAGATTAACATGTGAATTAAAGCACAATTGGGAACATTTTTATTGTGGAGACTTCCTATATTTGTTTTTTCTTTACTGTGCTTTACTCAGTGTTGAATTGTGCATATTAGTGTCTCACTTTTTCATGTCTGTCCTCTGTTGCTGTTTTTAGAGGCAAATGATTATGATCTCATTTAGCTTTAGTTCTGGATTTGCAGTGCTAACTGACTTTATTGTAAATAGTAAAGGAAGGGAGTCTGTAATCTTAGTTCATTCTTTATCTGGCCAAGGCCAGCTTAGGAGTCAGAGCAGATGTAGGGTGTTGACCTTGGCTGGATGCCAGGCACCCACCAAATCTGCTCTATCACTCCCCTCTGCAACCGGACAGGGGAGAGAAAATATAGCAAAAGGTTCATGAGCTGAGATACAGGCAGGGAGAAATCACTCAGTGATTACTGTCATGGGCAAAACAGAGTCAACCTGGGGATATTAATTGAATTTATTACTAACAAAATCAAAGCAGGATAATGAGAAGTAAAAACAGACCTTAAAGATGCCTTCCCCCTACCCCTCCCTCCTTCCCAGCTTTACCTCCCCACCCCAGCGGTGCAGGGAAACAGGGAATGGGGGTTACAGTCAGTTCTTCACAGGTTGTTTGTGCTGCTGCTCAGGGAGAGGAGGGTCCTTCTCCTGCTCCTCATGGGGTCTGTCCCATGGGAGATGGTTCTCCACAAACCTCTCCAGCGTGAGTCCACCCCACAGGCAACAGTTCTCCCCAAACTGCTGTAATGTGGGTCACTTTCCCACAGGGTCAGTCCTTCAGGCACAGGCTGCTCCAACGTGGGTCCCCCCCACGGAGCAACACATCCTACCAGGAAACCTGCTCCAGTGTGGGCTCCCCTCTCCATGGATCCACAGGGCCCTGCCAGGACCTGCTCCAGCACAAGCTTCCCAGAGGTTCACAACTCTCTTTTGGGCATCCACCTGCTCCACTGTGGGCTCCTCCAGGAGCTGCAGGAGGATCTCTGCTCCCCCATGGACCCCCACGTGCTGCAGGAGGATCTCTGCTCCCCCATGGACCCCCATGTGCTGCAGGAGGATCTCTGCTCCCCCATGGACCCCCACGTGCTGCAGGAGGATCTCTGCTCCCCCATGGACCCCCCTGTGCTGCAGGAGGATCTCTGCTCCCCCATGGACCCCCATGTGCTGCAGGGCACGGCTGCCTCACCACGGGCTGCAGGGGAACCTCAGCTCTGGTGCCTGGAGCACCTCCTGCCCCTCCTTCTGCACTGACTGTGGTGCCTGAGCTGTTCTTCTCACATATTTCCACTCCTCTCTTCTCTGGCCACAATTACATCTGTGCAATAACTTTTTTTTTTTTCATTCTTAAATATGTTATTACAGACCTGTTACTGTCATTGCTGACTGGCCCATTCTCAGAGAAGCCACCCCTGTAGTCCCCCCCCCCCCCAAAACCTGGCCACACAAACCCAATACGGACATGGAGACCACCTCAGGATTTGTTTCCAGTCTTTTATGATACAACAAGTAGCATGATTTTCACTGATTTCCAAATTAATGTCCAGAAGTGCAGCATTAATTTATTAATTTAAAGATATCAATTGTGTTTTCTTCTGATACCTTGACTTCAGGTTTGTGTGTTATGGACAAAGAGTATTGAAGTACAACCATTCCTCCAAGGGCTGCAGTGCCCCAAATATATGAATAATTCTAATTGCTATTCCGTGCAGCTTATTGCAACCACACTGGTGAACTGTCGTGGTGAGTTTTCACAGGCTGGTGGTCAAAGCTGTAGGGAAGAAGTCTGAGATGTTTGTCAGAGCATGGATTGAGACCATTGCTGAAAGGTTAATGGTGAAGATGTTATGGATATTCTGTTCTTTTTTCCTTGGAGGAATACACCTGTAGTTTAGGAACTTAGGCAGGACTAGTGTAAAAAAGGTAGAACGTATGAAATTTGTATGAACTGAAAGATAAATGTTCATGGGAAGCAATAAACAAAAATTCACTGTATGAAGTGAATAAACAATTTGAACGCTGTAGTTAGGTACATAAAGCTTTTTTTTACCATTCCCACAACAGAAATTGTTTTTGCTAATGCACACAGGAATAACCCTGTGCTTGAATATCACCTCTAAGTGTAAAACTTCCTGGAAGGTGGCTCGGGAAGATTACTTTCTTCAGTAAAGCTCATCAGCCCTTGGGTCAAGAGAAGATTGTCAGATGGGATGGAAGTCTGAGGCTGCCCTGTTGTCTGTTTCCCTTCTTGTTCATATCTGTTATTTGTTAAATGTCAGCAGCTGAATGAATTCCCTTTTACTGACAGAGGTGACTTACTTTACAACTACAGTCTGGCTGTGTGCCAGGTACCTTGGCTGGAACCAGGAGATACTTAATTTTGATTTTTTTTATCTTGCCATGCAGTAAAACCAGTATAGAACTTGGGGCAATGTATGGACAACTGCTGTGTCTAAGATAGAAGTAATAGTTTCTGCCTTGGAGATTCACAAGAAAAACTTCACCAACGTGACACTCCCAGAGCAAAGACTGAAAGTTAGTGGTTAGTTTCAAGATTACTTTATCCTACAGGACTAGCTATTCCAGCCTCCAAGATGTGGTCTTTTCAGCCCAGCTTTGCTTTGGTTAGTCCTTCCCATGTGTGAGTAGTCACTCACACGTGCCTTGCTGCATCCCACTGCTCCAGGATCGCCTTTCAGGCTCTGGCAGGGAAGCACCTGTTTCACCTGGCAGGATGTTTGCTGAACATGGAGCCACATTAGAAGACCTCTTTCCAGGCTTTCACTGCTGAGGATTCCCTAGTTTAGGACATAAGGAAAGTTTGTGAGTATGTTCTTTAGCATGTGGTTTTTCATAGGGATGGTTTTGCCTGCTGCCTTTGACAGCAATGTATTGGGGCTTGGAGCTTCCATAAAGGTTCCCTGTGGATCATTTTCTGTCTTGTAAGATGTATTTTCTAGAATGGCTGTAATGGAGCTGTTCAAACTGAGAGTGTTCTTTTGTGTGTCCCAGCAAGTTTACATTTTTTAAGGTAGAGGAATGGTAATTTTTCCCCAGCCTGGACAGTTATGTGTCCAAGGGTAGTGAAAATATGGATTGTTCACCTAAACAAGATTCCTTTTCTGTGAATTAAACTATTTGAAACAGAAAGCTTTATGAGTTTTGAGCATTTTTTTCTGTTGCATTGAGGTGAAAAGAGGAAATGAAGAAGTGGGGTGATTTGAAGACACGCACAAGAGAAAGGGAAACTATTATTTTTAATTAGATCTTTGATCAGTGGTGTTAGCTCTCTTACAGTAAGTGACACACTGTTTGTTACAGACTTTCTGGGGAGTGATGTCATGATTTAATTTATCCTAGAGAAAACATAGATTTTTTTTTTCCCTGGAGAGTTTGCAATTTCAGTCCGATGCAATTTCGGTTCAACACATCGCAGCGAAGCTGGTATCCTGATTTTTTAATAATATTGATAGTAACAGCCAACACTCAGATTTCTGTAAGAAGCAGCTCTACAAGCAAAGAAATGCATTAAATTCCGTTGCAGATTATGTGACAGCGTGGTAGAAACAAAGTGCCAATCGAGAGATGTGGGTTGCCTTTGGGCAAGCAGATCTGTTCCTAATTCAGAAAAGCATAGAAACCTATAATTAAGTGTAGTGAACTGAGCGGTCCTATTGGGCATGGACTTCGATTATTAGAGTGTTTCAGCGAGATTTTTGATTGATCAGTTCCATTGTTTGTATGTTTTAGTTTCATTCTCTGTGAAATGGGGATGAGAAAATAAAAAATGCAGTGTAAGTATTGGCAGTGTGAATTAGAAGAAATGTAGATATCTAACTCATAATTGCAATTCTGCAAACAGTCTGATTGTTAAGATCCCTGACATTGTGGGGACTTTATAATTTATTAATTTGTCAACACTAGAGTGGGGAAAAATGTCTTTGTGGGTTGTTCTGGCATGAAGGGACAAAGGAGGGTGAGTGGAGGTTCTTGGCTAGAGTGCTCTTGGGGAATGGGGCACCAAAGGTCCTGGTGTCTGACCCACATCTCCTCACCTCCAACCAGGAGTCCAAAGAATCAAAGGAAACAGTTTGGGGGGCGGGTGGGAAATAAACCTAAAAAAAGTATTGAAAATGTTAATTGTTCACCTAATATGTTACAGTAACATCTTGCAAACATTGAATGAAACACATCTGTAAATATGTCTCACATCTGTAAATTTGTATCTTACAAACATGAAAAAATGAACAGGATCAGAATCCCAGAACGGTGTTTTAGTGTAAATTTTAGTACATCAAGAAACAGGGAGCTATGGCTCCCTTGATAGTGCTCCATCCTGTTCTGTTTCAGATAGCAGGGAAGCAGGGCTTGTTTTGACCCTGACTTGGCAGGATCTTGGGTTCAGTGGTAGAGAAAAATTCTCATGGTAAATAAGGCAAGAGGAGGTGCTTCAGTGGCCATCCTATTTCTAGGTAGACTGAGCCCAATTTTTAGCCTAGCTGTTAAATTATGTGATTACCAACCAGTCTAACTTTTGTTCTATGCTCAGTTCTCATTGGGGAAGTAAAATTGTATTCCTTTTACAACCTGTCAGCTGTGCCTCTTTCTTTTTAATTCTTCTCACAACATCTCTTTTGTGCTAACAGAGACTTAAAGCCTTTACTTATAAAACAGTTCCCCTCTAGAAGTTTATTGAGGCTTTGCTGTTTCCTTTCCTAGCAATCTGGCAGTATTTTTCAACTTGACCTTTAAATTAGGAATGGTCTTTTTACTATGTATGCTATGTTTAGCATTCAGTAAAAGAAACCACTAAGTACTGTTAAAAGTCTAAAGATGTATAGTCCTTTCTTCCTTGACCGTTTTTTGACTTGCATTAAACAACCAGTAGATTTGTAAGAGAAACACCTGGCCTGGAGCTCCTGCAGCACAGGGTTCAGTCATGCTCCTTATTCCCACTTTGTACAAGTGTCTGCTGAGTTTTTTTCTGTGCAGCCATGGCTCCAACAGGAAAGGCGAAAGAATAACAGGTATCTTAAAGTACAGAGAAAGGCAATGTTTTTGTGAGAAAGAGAGTGAAACTTGTTGAGTTCCTGAAACAAAAGGACTGTCCTGCTTCAGGCCAAAGAGAGATCAAAGCTGCAGTGCTAAGGCAGGTAGAGGTGCCTCCCAGAAGACTCTCTTGAGTTTCTAGATGAAGTGCAACCCTCTCTGTTGGTGTTTTCTTTCAATGTTTTATGAATCCTGACTTTTTTTCCTCACTTAGAGAGTAGAAGTGTTTCCAGACCTCACTCCAGGAGTCTGAGTCCTAGGAGTCAGGTTTTGCAGTGCCAAACTGAAGGGAGTTTTGATTGCTGGCAAGCTTTGAGATTTGGTGGATAAGGACAACTGCATAAGTTGATCTTGTCATCAAGAGTGGGCACATACCCTTTATATCAGGAATTCTGGCTCTGCTTCTGGTAGGACAGTCTTCAGGATACACTTGCGATGTGCTTGGGGAAGGAGCTCAGCACTGAGCTGTGCTCAGTAAATTCACAGGCCAGGTGAGGAGGCTGCTGCGTTTGTTCATCCGTGCGTGAACATCATCTCACCTGAATCTCACTGACCTGTGCGCTGTGGCCGAGGCTGTAATCCACTTCAGGTGTTAAACTCAGTTGTGCCAACATAATGTGTAAGGTGTGTGAGCTGCAGAGCTTCAAAAAGAGCCAGGACTGAATGAGAGGGAGCAGATAACGGCTCAGGGAAGAAACATATGATTACTCTTCTGGGGGTGGGTGGTGGGAGGTCTGCAGTGAGTAGGAGAGATAAACTTTAATTTTAGACTTCGGGCTTTAGTCCTTCTTTACATGAGATAATGACACAAGAGTCATTGCTTTCTGTGGGATCTCTCCTGCTATGTTTATAGCAAATATTAAATATCAGCGATGTCGTTTTTACAGAACAGAAATCTTACAGTACCAAAAAGTTAGGAAGGCACAACATGAGTTGCTGGAAATCTTAGTTCTGCCTTCTGTGGTTGTAGAAGAGAGTAGCTCTAGTATCTTCTCCATGCCTGGTGGTATCTGAATATTCCATCTTGCTGGGATGCTGGAGTTTTTGGGGCACACCTCCTGAGGCTGTTGGTGCCCCACTGCTCCCTATTCTTTGGGACAGTTCCTTCTGAAATACCCTTTCCCTGAGGTGCTGCCAGCCAGGCTGTTCTCTGAGGTGGGGCTGTGGGAAGTGGCCAGAACCAGCAGCACCTCCCCTGACAGAGGTGCCCTGCACCTCACCACAATACACAGGTTTATCTTTGTGGAAACTCTGCAAGCTCCTTGAACTCGTGACCTTTTATTTTATATTTTATATTTTATATTTTAATGGTCAGAGGGTGGTATTTTGCCTGTGCTGTGTCATGCTGTGTAGGCCTGCTCTGGTTCCCACATGGGCAGGTGAATTTGGGGTTTTGCCCCAAGATGCCTGTGGGATGCCTATCCCAGGTTTCTGGGTGCTCATGAGGAAGAGGCAGCTGCTGTCAGATAGAACCCTTTGTATGTGTTGGTAAAAACTGCATCAACATCTGAGATGTGGGTCAGCCTCTCGCCCCTGTTGTGTTGCAACATTCAGGTGTTGCTGCTTCCTCGGTCCTAAGTTTTTGTGGGATTGTGAGAGATAGGGCCCATCCCATCCCTTGGAGAGCGGATGCTCATCTGCACTCTGTGCTCATCCCTTGAATGTCCCCCTGCTTTTCCAAGCTCCAGACTGGCCCTTAGGTGGGCAGCTGCCCACCATCCTAGAGTGTTGCCAGAGCGTTCCCTCAGAGCTGTTAGCCCTTTGTCAGCACTCCTAAAATAAAAGTTTAAATAGGATCCCAACAGCTGGGCTGGCTGCTCCCAGGAGGATGGAGGAAACTGTGACTTCCCTGATGGAGGTGGTTTCTGGGCTTGTGTCCATCAGCAGGTCTTGATGTCTTTTTGGGATCTGGAGTGCTTGTCCTGACTTCCCCCCATCGTTCCCAGACCTCTGTAGAAGCTGGAAATGAGAGGGAAATAAAGCTGGAAGTTTAGGGGCAAGGACTGAGTGTGTGACAATGATGAGTGGTCTCCCCTGGGAGCCAGGCAGTGACTTGGGCTGATGCTGGGCAAGGGTGTGGAAGCAGCTGGATGAGATGAACTGTGACAGGCAGGGCAAGAAAATGGCCTCAGACGGGCATGTGGAGGGGAGAGGAGAGAAAAAGCTGTGTTGAGGAGCTGGAGGCCAAGAAGGAGACAGGTGATGGCCAGACAGGGAAGCTGTGACAGGGATGGTACAAGGACTCTGACCTGGGGGGGAGTGAGGGGCAGGGGTGGAGAGCACAGTAAGGGGAGCTGTGGACAGCAGCTGGGAGAAGCAGCATGAAGAGAGAGGCAAAGGGCTGTGGCCTGGGTGGAAAACCCAAGGACTGCAGTCTTGGACTAGGAGAGTAGGACTGGGTAAAAGTTTGCTTATGGTAGTGGCAGCACCAGGGCAGCATGATAGGGAAAAGCACAGAAAGTTCAGATTTGGTATTGCCGTGAAGTACCCGTGGTATGTGCCAATATTTAACAAATGTTTTTGGAGGATGAATCTTGGATAATATGTTTTTTTTTTTTTTTTTTTTAATTAGCCATTTAGAACCTTCATTTTGCTGTGCTTTGGTTGTTCACCTGTAAAGTTGAGGTACTAATGCCCTTTCCTCCAACAATCACGGTGTGAAGAATTCATTAATACTTGTAGAGGGCTCGAATACTACACTGCAATAATTAACTTGATCGTGGTGTGTTCTGCCTTCAGAGAAGGATTTGACTACGGCAGATTTACTGTTCAAGGTGAGCCTTGAACAATAAAAATAAAGCAAAACTTAAGATCCTTGTTTGTTAAATTGTTTTGTTCTTCCTTTTGTGCACTGATTGTGAGAAAGGAGCCCTCTGGAAAGAGGTGTGTGATCCTGTAATTAAGAAAGGTTTTGGAATGTGCATCCCCAGAGGGTTGAGTCCCTGTGATACTTGAATTCTAACAAGTGCCTAACTTATGAATTATATATATTTTTAATATAGCTAATGTTTTAATGTGTTTTGTATACACAATGTAATTTTCTTTTGCAATGAAAAAGTCTTCAGTGTGGGTTTTTTTCTTTGCAAAACTGACCACTTTCAGAACAGAGAAATGATCTGAAACTAAATACAATGAAGTAGGAGGGGATGAATGAGGTGAATCATCTTCAATGGAGAAAATTAAAGATCACCTGAGACGTAATTATTAAACAATGCTTTGAGGCTTTGAAGATACATAAACTACTGTTAACTTTGTCAGTTCCCAGAGGTAGTTTTTAAAATACTCATATATACCCATCCTATCTTGGCTGTTTCTTGTTTAATGTTTCAATTATGTTAGAAACCTGTTTAGGAGTAAAATTTATCCAGCATATTGATATGAAGGTATTACTTGTAAATAATTGCAGAGTTTCTTGCTCTATATTCTCTTGTTTAAAACACCCCTACCCCTCCTTCCAAGTAAGTGTAGACTAAAATAGAACCATAGTCACATTAAACAACAGTGACCAATTTCTACTTTCCTTCTTTTTTTCCCCCATCCTGAATGCTGTCATGCTGCCTTCTCTTACTTGACATTTTTTGGATTTCCCATCATGTCTGTAATGATTAGGAAAGAATTCTGAGCACACATTGCCTCTGTCCTTGACAGTTATTTTTGCTTTTCTGGGAGACAATAATTGTGCTACTTGTCTATCTCCATTTGCCATGAGTGTAAGTACAGAGGGGAAGTGGGATAAGCACTTCAGTACTTCTGTAGTATGCTAAAAGCCTTGAATGCTTCTGGCAGCCTGTTGACAGAGTCCTGTCGTGAAGAGAAGCAGAAAGGAAAGCAGAAAGAAAAGAAAGTTCTCTGCTCTTCAGTGGGCTGAGAGGGGCATGTAGGAATTAGTTTCTGATACTGCTGGTAGGTGTTGTGTTCCACACTGTGTGAGCATCTAGGTCCTTACAATGAACGTAGTTCAACTTAGATCAAAGTAAGAATAACAGTCTGAGTTTCTTGTATCTTCATCAAAACAGAAATACAACAAAAATGGTCTTTTCCTGCAAAGATTTTGGCAAACAGATACTCTTAAGTCATTTCATACTGCAAGTAGTCAGGTTTTATTAACTACTTGTTTAGTAAACAAGTATTAAACTAGAGTAAGAATATTGTTCTATAACAAAGTCAGTACCTGAGTTGTGCTGCCTTGAGGCAAACCCCTCCGAGTGTCCCTGGGTAGAGAATCCTGCCCAAGCTCAGGGCAAGTCCCAGCACCTGATATTGCAGGTCTGGGTTAAAAGAGAGCAGAATTGGAGCATTAGTGGGCACTGCTGAGTTAAAACTGCTTAAACAACAGGAGAAGGGAAAAGCAATGCTCAAGAATTGGGCTCTCACTGTAGGCAATGGAACAGGATGGTCCATTATGGTGCATTTTGACCCCAAGAGCAATCTCTTAATTCTTAAACCAATTTTAGTAGAAATACATTAATATCCATTTGAGAAGAGCATTTACACTTGACCTACTTAATGACATTACTTCTAAACAGAGCAAACCTTTTGCCTAAAAGGAAGTAATTTGAAATTACTATCACGCGAATTTAAACACATGAAATGATTTTTTTTTAAAGATTTTGTACCTTTAAAAAGTACACATAGGCAGGTATAACCAGACCTAATGCAAGAGGCAGGGATGGACCATTTCCTGTGGTGAAACCCCTGCTGTCTTGAACTATCTGTCAAGAATAAAAATTAGATGCTACTTGAGACCTCAACCTATTTCTTCTATGCCAAATTCTAGATTAGTCCTACCACCTGCAGTGTGGGTGTAGAAATCAAAAAAGGGGGACATTTTTTTCTCTTATTTTTCATTTTCACCACATAAGTGGTATGAAGAATTCATGTCATACTGTGCTGGTTTATGGCATTATGTCATGTGATTGCCCTGCCTTTTGTGGCCTTTTCAGTGATAACAGTACAGAACATTAGATTTTCTCTTTTTTAAATGGAATGGACAAAAAAATTGGTTTTTGGCACCTGATGTCCACTATAACATTGAGCAAAATCCTTAGTTGTGTAGGCTGCATACCTGCTAAACCAGCAAAGTTCTGTAATTCTGACAAGAGGGATCTGTGAATCAGTATTTTGGAGCAATAAGTACTATAGCTCAGAACTGCTTTTGCTTCTTAAAAATGTCTCATTGCAGTTTTTCTGTCCTTCATCCTACGTCCTTTGTGGTAACATTTCTTACAGAGTTACAGCTGAGTTTGCTGTGGGTCCCCTGTGCTATAAATAGGAAAATAGTATAGGATCACTACAGCTGCAGGGATTATTTTAGAGAGTCCGTCTTTCCCTTGCACATGTGGGTGACTCCTCCCTCTGAAGCTGTGAGTTTTCCATTTGGCATCAGTGGGATGCTTACTTCTTCTTCACTTACTTCTAAAACAGTTAAATTTGTGTTGTAAAGCTTATTTCTGTGTTGTGTAGCCTCCTTCTTTTACTTGTTCTTTTAGTTTTTAAAAAATCTTTTGTAAACTGGAACAGAGCAAAGATATTCTGAGAGCAAAACGTATAAAACTGGATCTAGTGGTTTAAATACTCATTGCTTCTATGATGAAAGAGTGTCTACAGATGGCATTCAGACTTTCCTCTGCTTCTCTCTCTCTACTTCAGCTCATTGTGAATAACAATGTCGAAATTTTAAAGCCTCTTCTTGGGGACTGGGGAAAATAACAAAGCCATGATGTGTGGGAGGAGAGTGGGGTTTGTGTGTTTATGTGTCGTGATTTTTCTTGGTCTGTGGAGGTCTCTACGGATGTTCATCGTGTTGTTTGGAAAATAAAGTAGCACAGCCTTAAAGCATGATATTTATAGAATAATTTGGTACATGCTGGTGATTTGGAAACCATGTACTGCACTTACCCCAAGTCTTCCTTTTAAGGGAGTCTGCTGACAAGTTGTGGTAGGAGGACTCTGCAGTACTAGTTACAGTAATCTTGTTGGGGAAGTGGGCAAAGTAATTTAGGTTTACTTCACTGTAACTAATTATGAAGGCAGAAAAAAATAATCTCTCTTTTATAATACTATTGCCCACATATTTAAGTCATGCCCTCTGCTTTAGCTTTTTTTCTCTGATGCTGGCACTGCTTTTAATGTTTTTTGATGTCTTGTGAGTACCAGCTTTCAGGTGGGATGTTTCTAGCTTCATGTCATCCTAATCGTTTCAAAATGCAGCCATTAAAAAAAAAAAAGTAAACATTATTGCTGGTGTTACTGCTAACAGCAAGAAATGCGAAAAAGTGGGGGGACACATGTGGCAGTTCTATTTAAATAAAAGCTTATTTTCAGAAACAAAGGCTTATGGAGAAAAGGGGAGCTCTTAGTACCCGAAGCACGTTTGCTGTTACGGATGAACCCACAGCAATGGATGCTATCAAAGTTGTCATATTTTATTCATGAGTTGTGGTATGCTTGGGCGAAATAAGAAAAGCAATACTCCAAATCATAATTATGGTGTAAAAAAATAAAACAGTTATTATTGTGACACTTTAAAAAAAATTAAGTATCTCAAATAATTATATAAAACTTGTGGATAATGACTAATGTTAGCTGTGTTTATGGGTCTTTGTTGGGGGGTGTTGAGAAACACTTCACCAATAGCATTTATACTTATTTTGGGAGAAAATATAAATGTGTGCTTATGTGTGTTCCAAAAAACAAAGACAACTGGAATATTGAATATAAACATAAAGAGGTTGACAGCAGAAATTATACTTCAATAGAGAAGGGCTCTGACAAATGTATTATGCCTCATGCTATTATCATGCAGTTAATAAATAAAACAGACACCCAGGATTTAATTTGCTTTAGCAATAACATGGAAGTGATTTTTCTCCTCAGGGAAAGAAAACAGAAGGGAGAATTAGTTCATGAAACATGTATTGTTTAATGCTTATATAAATCATATATAGAGAATTAAAAAAAAAAAGATTTTAGTAATACATGGACTAAATGCTTTAAAAGTAATTAAAAAATTATTTAGACTGTCAAGTCATTGGGAGTTTTTGAACCAAGAGAGCACTTCAACATATGCTTACTTTGGACTTTATGGATAATTTCATTGCCTTTAGTTGGATTATTCATGTGATGAAATGACTGGAAATTAAAGCCTTTGTGTAGGTGTAGCCAGCTCTGTGAGCTGCATTAGGCGTAGTAACCTCTCTCTGCAAGTGAAGAAAGCGAGTCAAAGATTTCTGTTTTGCTGAAACTTCCCTGTTAATGAACTATTTAAATAGTATTTTGATTTACACACTCAAGAATCCAGGTTTTCACCAGGGAGGCAGATTCTGATTTCTATGTCCTTGCTGAAGTTGGACAGAGTCAAAGTAATTTAGGAATTCAGCTTCTCTCCTGCTTCAGTGGGATCTGGTACTTAAAATTTCTTTGAAATGGATTACTTGTTTACTCTATCTGTCATGTTAATATTGAGCTTAGGATTTCTACATCACTTTAGAAGTACTTGTGATTAATATTTATTTTTAATACTGTTGCCATAAAGTATGAGCAGTATTATTACCTGGAAGAAGGAAGAATGCTAAATGAGAAATCAGAATTATTACATATTGCCTAAGAATATAAATGGATCAGTCTCTCTGCATGCTCTGTTGAAAAAGCTTATATTTTATTTCTAGATTACAAACAGACTTAGAGTTATAGTGGGAGGAAACAAGTCCAAACTTACACTTAGTGGTAAAACGTAGCTTCTGTGTCTGATTTTTTGTTCTAAGTAACCTTCTGCTACTGTCTTAAGTCTCCTTTAAACAAATGCAGCTGAAGAACATGTTTTGTCAGGCTCAGTATATATTATAATTTTTTAAAAGCGATTTCTAATTTTTTTTTTGTGTTTGTGACGTAGAGCATACCTGAAAATGTTTTGTAGAAGGGGAGGAGAGAAATTGTTTCGCTTGCTTTTGCATGGAGTCGTGTTTTTGAGGGGCTCATTATTCCCTCTGACATTAGCATTTAATATACCCTTGAAATAGATCCCTGAAGTGGACAGTACTCCTGAAAAACGGATAATACATTGGGAATGATTCTTAGAAATGCTTTTTCCCAATGTTGTGTACGTTGCCACTGGCCCTATTCAAAGCGTTGCTGGTGTAGTCCATGTTCTTTCTGTTAAAATGTTTTTATTTTCCAAATCTGCAAACAGCAGTCTTCATAGGCACAGTGATGTGATACCTTATCTAATGTAGGTAAACAGTGGAAAAGATGATATAATCAGTGACTCCTGAACTAATTAACTAACAACACATGTAATTTGATTAACTCACATGATTTAAGAGCAGATTATGTGCTTTTAGTGATAGTGAACTCCTGGAGCATTTCAACAAAGCATTTAATTTAAGGGATCAGCCACTTGTAAATAGTCTTGATTTCAGTATGAATCCTTTGAGGAAACAACAGAGCCTACTTGAGAAGACGAGCTCAGCTGCTGCTTAAAATATTTGGAAAAAGTTCAAGTGGCTTCCTTCAGTAACAGGTGATGTGCAGCCTTAGCAAGGCAATCACTGTTGAGCTCACCAGGAAGGTTGTTCCTAAGCCATTTGGCTACTGCAGTTTTC
Organism: Manacus candei; assembly: GCF_025592945.1. Taxonomy (NCBI): domain Eukaryota; kingdom Metazoa; phylum Chordata; class Aves; order Passeriformes; family Pipridae; genus Manacus; species Manacus candei. Next base: position 824,943 of record NW_026138057.1, read on the forward strand.
TGACTTTGCTCCATAATGGCCAAATGGTTTGATTGGCAGAGTCAGTCGCTGTGCTGTGCATGTACCCAGGGCTGCTGCTCATCCTTCTGCTGCTGGAGGGATCCCTCCAGCGCTTTCCCTGGTCAGTTTGTCCAGGTGGGTGGAAAACACAAGAAAGGGCCCTGGAGGTAGGAAACCTGTATGAATTTTTTTGATGTAGGCTTTCTGCCACCATAGTTTCTCTACCACTTCAGGCACCTTTTGCTGGCTGGAGAAGCAGAGGTGGCCACCTTCTCTCTTGGCATGTATTCATTTCCAAGTCTTGTGCCGTGTCTGCTGCTCTGTTTGTTCCAGAGTTCTCAATTTCCAGAATTCAGTTTGAAATGCTGATAAAGCAAACAAAGGACTTAGACTCTCTGACAACTACTTAATTAGCATGAGTGTGGTCACTCTAGCTGGTGCTCAAATCAAGCCAATTTTCAAGAAGTGAAGAGTCTGACATTAGCTAAATTATTGGTTGAGGAGAAACTGTGATTTGATAAGTGTTCTGCTTGATTTCTTTAGTGGCTTAAAGTTCTCCTGCCCCAGCATCTGGAGTTTTAGGATTGGGTTTGTAATAGCTTCCTGAAAGGATTAAAATATATATATATATTACAAAATATGAATACATAATATTTTAAATGGTAGATTAATTTTGTTGGGAGAGACCTATTTGGAAACGAGTTTCCAAACGTGTATCAAAATGACAGCAATATATGAGCATGTATAGCCAGGGTAGTTTTGCATCATGCAAAAGGAGAATTTCCATTGAATTACACTTCTGTAGTGGAACTGCTTTTGCTGTATAGTCATGGGAACTTACCTTTGTGACATTAGCTGTTCACCCTGGTAATTGCTCCATCCTCTAATTTAATGAAAACCCATTAAACCGAAACAATAATTAAAATGAGACATCATCTCTGTAGGAGGCTTGCATATTAAAATCACCAAGCATTTCACTGCAGACGGATCTTATTCCTGAGAAACAGTGTTTGGAGCAACACGTAAAAAGTGATTTACTATGAATAATCATAATTTAGAAAGCTGTGCTGTTGAACATGATTTCATACTGTTTATTACTGACTCTGAGTGGATCTAGCAAGGCAAAAACATTTACAGTGTCTTTTCATGCCGGTGAGAATACGTAGAAGCAGTGATGTGCTTGAGGGAAAACATCACACCCTCTTTGGTCCTGCCTGGTAGCATAGTTTTTAAGAGAAGGGTGAGCTGTTTTCTGACCCCTCTCTCTGGGTTGCTGGCAGGGAGGACAGGTGGTCCTGGTCCCAACTGTTCCAGTGCAGGGGCCCCAGAGAGCAACACAGTGCCAGCCCAGCATCTTAACATAAATTTGCATTTATTTTCCCTTGGCAGTACCCCACAACTTGCAAAAACCCATCCTGGTGTGGAAGCAGTGTAGGCAAGTGGATCTCTGCAGCACAGTGGGCTGTCTCAAGCCTTAGTGCTGATTGAGCTCCCAAAGTGCTCTGAGGGATATTCATGGCTCTGTGCCCGTTCCTGGGACAGGAGCATGTTACAAAGTCTTTTATTTTGTTTGCATATATGGAGAAATTTATGTGAATTTTGTTCCCACAGCTTAAAATAAAAAACTAGTGGTGTCTGCAGGTAACTACATTTTGCCCTTGCTAGGTGGGGAGGGACACTGAAGCATTTCACTGCCAAACAGGGAAATGATTCTTTTTGGAGGAGATTCCCCATTGTTAGTGTTAGCATCCTTTTGGGGACTTTTGGATCTGTTAGTGACTTGTGTGGACTGAGGTGTGCTCTTAGAAGAGTAGGAAAGAGTGGGAGTGGTCACCTGTCACCAGTAGTGTTTTGGGCTGTTTTTTATTTTTAACCAGTTCTTCTGTTTTGTGGGACCAATGTGCAGAAAAGGAGGCAATGCACTGGATCTCACTTGAACTCAGACTTTGAGGAAGCACCTGCCTGCAGTGAACAAGAAGGCTTTTGCGATTCTGTTTCGTGTTAGGAACTGTCTGCACTCAGAGTTGCTAGTGTTGGATCCTCCTCCTAATCTTGGTTTCATTTTTGAAAAGCTGATGACTTAAAAAAAGTGGGGCTCTGGCATGATTTTTTTTGTTTGTTTGTTTGTTTTGCTTTTTAAGTATATATTTTGGTTTTATTGGATTTTGCCCATAGCAAGGTAAAAGCCAATTGGATGTAATATTCAATTTTTTAATTGCTGTAACTTAAATCCAGATTGTCTGTTGTTGCAGAGTTAATTTCTACTTGCTTGTCCAGAGTGACTGTTCAAAGGCTCTCCTGAAAGCATGTTGAAGCAAATAGCTTTAAAATGATTGAAGTTACCAATAAAGCAATGTGTTCTGCAGTATATTTTCTGCCAAAGGAAGTAAAAAGTATTCAAGCAGGCTAGTGAATGATAAAAATGTATCTGTAGCTTTAGAAAATGAGTTGATTCTGAATGAAATTTTAGTATTTTTCCTCTAATGGGGGCATCTATTATAGAAAAAATATTTCCTGGATGGCCTGGGATTCAGCTTTTAACAACTGGTACATGTCTTTCATCGCTTAAAATTCCAGCCCAAACGGTCACGTATTTCCCTTTGTACCATTGTTGTCAAAGTAAGTTTGGCAAGACCTTTGCCTTCTTTTCTTTCTCCAGCTCGTTTTGCCTGCTTCTGTGTGGTGGCAGTTTTCTTACAGTTTCTAATGGAGCTGACTCCCAGCTTCTCCCACTTTCTTATTAGGGGCCTCTAAAGTGTTCTGGGTTACAAACTGCAGAAGCCTGAGGTTTTAATTTTTAGTTGCTGGAGCTGGTGATGGACAGTGCATTGAATCCCCACAGGAAGATGTGACTTGAGGGCCTAAATCAGGTTGGGTAAGGCCTGATGCTAATCCTGAGTTATTACACCTAATTCCATTTGGATGGAGGGTTAGTGTGTACCAAAATACCCCATACGTATGAAATGCACAGGTAAAGCTTGACCTGACCTTGTTGGCCCCAGAGCAGCGTTGCCTTTCATTTGGACTGGTTTTCATGAGGAAGTTAAAACACACCCATGCTGAAATAAAAATTTGAGACTTATTTTGAAGGTGCTGATAGTGAGTATTGTGAGCGGTCGCAATTGTGGGTAAAATTTCTCCGGGTGGCCGGGGCTGTAAGAGCTGCAGCTGGGCAGGGGGCCGAGCTCTTCTCTGCAGAGTCTGGCCAGGGTTGTGCTGCGGACTCTGAGCCCTGCGTGAGTGTAGCCCTGGGAGCTGCTTCCTCTTGTAGCTCTTTTGGGCTTGGTAGGGCTGTGCTAGCCAGGGGCTGAATGAGCTCACCTGGGACAAGGCATCCAGGAGAAGGCAAAGTGGCATCCCTGGGGGTGGGGGAGATGGTGCCAGGCAAGGAGATGTGGGATGGTGGTGACTAAATGGATATGGTAGGTTGTCCTGGCAAACCGCACTGTTGGTTTGCATTTGGCACTTCTTCCTTAGACATTCAGGAAGGACATTGAGGGGCTGGAGCAGGTCCAGAGGAGGGCAACGAGGCTGGGGAAGGGACTTGAGCACAAGTCCTGTGAGGAGAGGCTGAGGGAGCTGGGGCTGTTCAGCCTGGAGAAGAGGAGGCTCAGGGGAGACCTCCTCACTCTCTACAGCTCCCTGACAGGAGGGGGGAGCCAGGGGGGGGGTTGGTCTCTTCTCCCAGGCAGCGATCAGTGAGACAAGAGGTCTTAAGCTCTGCCAGGGGAGGTTTAGGTTGGATATTAGGAAGAAATTTTTTACAGAGAGAGTGATCAGACATTGCAATGGGCTGCCCAGGGAGGGGGTGGGTTCACCTTGCCTGAAGGTTTCTAAAATACAACTGGATGTGGCACTTAGTGCCATGGTCTCGGAACCACAGTGGGGTTGGATCAAGGGTTGGACTTGATGATCTTGGAGGTCTTTTCCAACCTGGTTGATTCTATTCTATGCATCTTAAAAAAAAGGAATTTAAATCAAGCAACAAATAAGCTCCCTCTGACATAGGTGTGTCTTGTGCTTTTCTGTTTTGCTGAAGGTAGAAAGTTGCTTCTGCTTGATGCTCTGAGATGATTTGTGTCTCTTGGACTTTCAAATAACTGAGTATGCTTGCTTTCTTTCCTTGTTTAATTTTAGAAACACTCTGGTATGTCTTGAAAAACTCACCAGACAGTCAGTATTTCAAATTAGGAAAATATAATCACATAGAAGGACATATGAAAGTCATATCTGTGTTTATTTATTTTGCTGAGATTGCATTATCATTCAAGCATGAAGCGATGTTTCAGTGAAGATTGCTGTATAAAACTATATTGTTCTATATAATGTAGGAAATACGACATTTCATTACAAGCAGACAGTTATTTTTATCGAGAACATAAAAAGTATTTTACCTTTCAGGCACCTGTGGTGAGGGGGTGTATGTATTCTCAATTTTTCTTTTTCTTTTTCTTTTTTTTTTTTTGAAGTGTGAAAATCAACCTGAAAATAGAAAGCTCTTATTCTAAATGGATCATACTCCCAGTCCATTTGTATGGTATTTTCTGGAGAAATCAAGCAAAACACAAAGAGATGATGTTCCCAGGGACTGTGTGGTGTGAGGAGGGACACTGCTAGAGAGGTGCAGTGTGGGAGGTGTCCCCTGGGGACAGGAGCTGTGTTGGCTGGGCCGTGTCCTCAGCAGGCCTCTTGAGCAATGGTTCTTTCCCAGCGTTTGGGTCCCAGGTTGGAAGCCCAGGTTTGTGCTCAGCACCCCTGTCCTGTGCCCTTTGGTATCCCCCCACAGCCTCGGTGGGCTTCCCAGCTTACAAATCCAGTTGCAGGCTCTTGGGTTCCATTTGCCATCTTGCCACAGAACTGGTGGGAAAGTCCTCTTGATGTTGGGTTATGAGAAGTGGCATTTCTGTAGACACTTCTGCATCTGCAAGTAAATTTTTCACCTGGCTTGCAGTAGGGATGTTCCAAGCCACTGGTAATGGGCGGAACTACTCAAAATAAAATAGCACTGTACTTGAAAGTGTGTTAATTTCTAAAAGCCTGGTTATATAACTTCCTTAGTGCCAATTATACTAGCACAGTGTTGCAAAGCACTATATGAATTGTGTTATCTAGTAGTTTGAACCCAACACTCTGGAATTTCAGAACTTTGGATCTTACTGCTTTTAATCAACAGAGAACCAATATCAGTGTTGCATGTGGTTTTGGTGTAGTTGTGCCTATGAAGTCACACTGAGTATGGTAGAGTATGCACAATATTTCAAAGTATGTTTCTAACTGAAGTATGGACTGTGTTGATTAACCATTCTGGATTCTGACCAAGGAACCCTATATTTTTGTGTAAAATTTGATAAACATAGAAATAAAATTTATAGAAGTTTGATATTTGTATAAAATTTGATGGATAGATGGTGGGATGTGGCTTTATATCTGGGCTTCCTATAATGAAGAAATGTTGTACATTGCAGGGCTTGACTGAAGTTTTAACATATGTGTTCCACTGACAGCACTGCCTATGCTTTCATGTGAAAGAATTTTTGAAAGCTTAGTTAAGTCATATTTTATTTCTGGTAATTGTGACAACTTTAAGAAAAAAAATTGTCAGATATGAAGGTTTTTAACCTTCAAACGGTGATAATTATCTTCATCTGTCAAGTCTTGAACATTGTATCTGAGTCTTACTTGGAACTTAGTACCAGTGGATTGTCTGTCTCTGTAGATAGCAAACTGGGTATTGGTGAATTTATGGGTGTATGGGATACACAGTTTTGTGTCTCCTGTATCAGCTTTGTAAAAGGAAACTACACAGTATTTATGACCAGTAATAACATCTGCTAGGTGAAGATAACGATACAGATAACAAAATCTAATAGATAAAGACAAAATCTAGTCTTCTGTGCTGGATTGTTTATTCTTCCATTCCACTATATGATGGCAGGGGAAACAATTTCTGTTCTTTGAAGCTTTACCCTCTGCTATGATAAAAGTCGTGTTGGACAGACAGATAGTTTGTTGTGGTAAAGTGGGGGCTGTATTTATTTATCAGGGTAATTTAAGCCCCTGGGAAAGATTTGTAAATGATGACTAAGTAATTTTTGGTGTCTTATTTTTCAGAGATGAGCCTTTCAGAGTGCAGGTGTATTATGGATTCTGAGTGTGTAAACTCATTTGGAGGGTCTTAAGCTGTACAGGAAAAATTGAGACACCCAATTACAAAACATGCTTGAATACTTTTTCCTTGGAGTTTGGTTTCAGTCCATGGCATTCCTTCAGTAGTTGTGTGTCTGAGATTTTAGATTGTTTTTCAAGCCAGCCTCTCCTCTTTCTGCCTGCAAAGCCTCATTTAATGACACAATGGGGCCCTTTTTAGTTTGGGTGGTTTTTTTTTCTTTTTTTTTTATCCTGCAGTGAAATTCTGAATTGTAAATCTCATCACTCCTTTGTGTGTTACATCATGCTTGCTGGGCCGTATTCTCAGGATTCAGCAGAGTTATATGGGTTTTTTGCCAGCTGAGAATTTTTGCTGGCATTTTTTGGCTCCAAAGTAAACCTTTGGAAAGGATGCACACAGGGTTTCTAATTGGTTGTGACATCCAGAAACTGCAAGTGGCTCAGGTCTTGCAAACGTGTGACAAAGGCCCAGCATGAGAGAGACATGGGGTGGGAAGGTGAATTGCCCTGATTTCTGCCTTTCTGTTGTTAATTGTCTTTGACAGCGGATGATGTATGGCAAATGAAAGGATGAGGGAAAAATGAATGGGGAGGAGATGATTCATTTGAACCTTTGAAGATCAAATATGAGAAGGCAATGATGCTGCTTGGACATGAGCAGGATTAGCGAGACTGAAATGTTTCTGAATCTGCCTGGTCAGGTTGTGGTTTAATAAATATTGTATGAGCTGTCACACTCTGCTTGTTTAAACTGAGAAATCCCTGGAACAGCAGCGGATTGCAAGCGTGTCTTGTATTTATTTCTCAGGCAGGAGCGCAGCCGTAGAGCATTATTAGCAATAATACATCTCTGCCTTACACTGTGCAAGGACAGGTTCCCTGTGATGTATGATGGAGAGGTGGAAACCGAGTCAGTGGTAAAAACTGAAATTGGAGCTTGGTGAATTGTGTTGGGAGAGGCAGTGCCTGAGATTTCTCAGAATTTAGGAGCCTATTTATCTGCCTGCAGCACACCTTATTTACAGCAACTTAATCTGCTCGCAGCAGACACAAATGGCTCAGCATCCCGTCAAAAAATCCATCAGAAAATCAGTAGCTGACCAGTTGTGAACTTGTCCAAGTGACAAGTGGGCATGCTGACAGAGATGGCATTTGGGTTTTTTCTTGGAAAAAGTGCGGTGGTGGAACATGGTAGATGACTCTCAAAAATGAAAAATATTGATGTGAAAATGAAAAATGTAATCTAAATCTTTCTGACTTGGCATTTTTACTGTAATGTTATTTCCCTTTTTTTTTTTTTTTTTTTTAAATAAAATTCTTAGATGTAGAAAGAGAAATCCACGCAGCACCTCATGTGAGTGAGAAGTTAATTCAGCTCTTCCGGAATAAAAGTGAGTTCACGTTTCTGGCCACTCTGCAACAGAAGGCATTCACTTCTGGAGTTATACTGTCCATCCGAGAGTTAGAGCACAGGTAAGAGGAAATTGTTTCTCTCTTGTAGCAGTAGCAACATAAAAGATCCTGAGCACTCTGGTCTACTTGGGCAATGTGTTGAAATGGTGGATGTAAAATCTGATGTGTAAGGTAGAGCATTTCTTTGTAGTTTGCAATGTGCTTTTTTTCTAGTTGATTTTTTTTTTTATAGGAGCAATTCATTATATATGTATCCTGGCCTGTAAAATAACTTAAACAGAAAGATCAAAGCCAATGTAGTATAGATACTTTGGAAGTTACAAACCTTGTAATGCAATTTTCCTAACTAGTTTATCATATGTGCTTTGGAGTCTGCTTTTTCGTAAGAGTTAAACTTGCATGTGTTTCTTGCTTCACTGTGTTTTATAACATTATGAAAGAATATATTTTCTTGGAGATTCAACAATTAAGCTATTAAGCTACTTGTGCTTCCCTATGTATACACATACTGTATATGTTTTCTTCCCAACATAAGACATTATATTCCTTTTTCATGTATGCTTTTTTTCCCCCTTTTTTTGCCAGTGTAGGAGGAAAAAAAGAGGTCTCTTTGATTAGCTATTATAGTGGCAGACTTCTGTTTGTTTAAAAAAAACAAAGAGTACACTTGGTATTATGGTCCATAATACAATTCCAATGATGTTTTGATGTTTCAAAGTGTGTGTTGCATCAAATAGCCTCTTACGTGTAACTTTGTGAATGCTTTTTGAATAATATCTTAGGTCTTGAAGGACCTTTGTGTCTAGTCTGACACATAAAAGACTAGTTCTAGTCTTTTCTGTTGTAATACAAGTAATAGGATATTCTTTGGTTGCTCCCATTTCAAATCTAATACCGGACGATCTGCAACACTTCTTTTATGAAAAAAAATCTTATTGGTATTTGTCTTAATCATGTACATGATACTCAACTCTTGGCCCAATTCCTTACCTTTTTTTGAGGAAGTATATGAAGGAGAAGGCAGTGGCTTTATTATGACCAAACGGTCAATGATGGCTTTTGCCAGTGCAACAGCAGAGATGTCCAGACTAGGGTGGCTAAGGGGAGGACTCTGCTGTTTCCCTATTCTATCACCATACTTTTCTGTCACCTCTGCTTTCTTATTGGTCTTTTACTTTATTCCTTCTTGCATTTTTCAGGCCATTGTTTCAGTCAAGAAGAAAATCACTGTACGTTACAGAGGGATCCCTCCCTCCATCTCTTCCTGTTTTCCTTCTCTTACTCTATCATTCCTTTTGTCTTTAATTTTCAATTCCCCCAAGCTTTTCCAGGCCATTGTAGCTCTCTGAAGTCATGGTTAACAGGATCAGTTTGCCATGTTAAAGGTTTGTTTATTTATTTATTTATTTGAGAAACAGGATGTTGAGTGCAGCCATTGAACAGACAAACAGTCACATGCCTGCACTTAGCAAAATCCAAGGTCAAACTAGACAGGCAGTGATGATTATACGAAGCAAGGCACATGGATTTTTAGATATGGCATCTACTGAATGCAGCTACAGGTCCTCTATCTTGACAGGCAGGGGCTTGTAGAGAGATGTGCTATGCAGGAGTAATCTTGGTTGAACAAAATACGCTGCTGTTGCCCTCTCTGACACTGAGGTTATCTATAATATTTAAAATTATGACATCTGCTTAAAATATATATGCAGTTGAAGGATTGTGTGCTGGTCTCGTTTAAACCTTTGTAGCTCTCTATAGTAACTGAGGAAGTTTGTCTGTAGTTTGATGTAAGAGTCAAAACAGGCATGTCCAGTGTTACTCATGACTGCTGTTACTTTCTGAGTGTCTGGATACTGTAATTATCCTTCTTTTTTTGGACTCATTGTGTATCACTTGAAGTCATTGTTTCTCAGGTTGTTACTCAGACCTTGGTAAAGATAGTGCTTTCAAACCATTAGGTCTGTGATGACAGAAATTAATTAAGTGGGTGACAATGGAGAAAATATTTTTCAATATAGATGAGGAGAAGAGAACAAAGATTTGGGGCACTGCTGAAGAGGACTCTGCTTACATTAGAACTTTCACCTTGGTATTTTGTGATGTTTCTCTAACTGCTCAAGTCATTCTATAGGTTTGCATGGGAACTGAAATGGGTGCAGACCCTTGTCACATGGAACCTTTTATGAACTGTTACTCCTACTAAGCTTCTGATAATTATCACGGTTCTGTTCTGGTGACATCCTTTTTTTGGTCAAACCTTTTCAACTTCCCCTGCGTCTGTGAAAATGTAAAGAGAATAATAAGGAACATCTTTATATTTGATCATGATTAAGATGTATGGGAACAAGTATAAGGGTACATTTGTTACTTAACCAGTATAGGCTATGGAAAAACCGATAACTCTTCTCAATTTCTTCTCTTTCCACAAAATAGGAGATATTATAGTTAAGGGCATAATGTTTTTTAACTTACCTGCAAAAGTGGCCAAAGTTTAAGGTTTCAGATCATGCAGGAAGTCAACAACATCTGAATTAAAGGAGCTGTGTTAGCTGTTGGTACCAGAGTTCATATCTCTAGGGGAAGTGTCTTTTTTGATTGTGCACAGATTTAATAGATGAGAAATAGGTGTCATCACAGGCAATGAGAAGGTGTGTGTATATGTAGACATATACACTTGTGTATATGTTCTGAATTGCATAGGACACCATAACAGCATAGGTAGTTACCTCATGGCAAACTGTCTTTTGATGTAGTGGAGATGATTGTCCTATGGTGGTGTTACATGGTCTAAATTTCACTTCTCTAGTGGGATTTTATTTTCCAATGGACTGGAACTCTTAAACTGAAGATATTAAAATAAGATTAACACAATTTTTCTTGAAGTGATTTAGATATGCTGTTTTGTTTAATTCTAAAGGGATATTTCATGGCAATTAGAGATTTGCTGTTAATTTATATCATCATTTGATGGACAGGAATTATACTACGATGATGGCAAATGCATCTTTGTTAATATTTTGTTGAGTCAGTTTAATAATGATAAAGACTTTGTTTTCATGATTCAAATGTATTAAGATACAACTTGGAAAATAGAAAGCTTAATTAATACAGATAAAGTCTAATTGAAGAGTCTGAGAGTTTGTGCACACTGTGCACATAGTTATCTGGGGTACAGTGGTGAAGCAGAAGATTATATTTTTGTTCCTAAATTATAGATAATGAAATGTAATATGGGATGGACAAACATGTTACTTAGGGATGCAGAAGATGGAAACTGTTTTTCTTGATTGGGGGATTATGCTAGCTGATTCTTCCTAGATGAGCTTTCTGAGCTATTTTGCTCACAACCTTTGACTCTTCAGAGCATCGAAACACTTGGAAAAGGCCATCAAGATATTTAAAATCCTACATAATGAGTCCTTATTTCAAAAGTGATTTAATACAGTTTCATCTGAAGTTGTCTGCCTGCTCCCTGCTTGCTCTGGCCTTGCATGGTCCAGAGCCCAAGAACATAAATTAGGTGGAGTCAGTATTGCCTTTCAGCTGTTTAATCGCTGGGTTTGAGATATATTGATGGCTCTTTTCCACTACTGGCCAAGATCAGTAGCTGGAGAAATATATCAAGGATGTTCAGGTACCCATGTGTTATCATTCTTTCTGAAGAGTGTTTAAAAACGTGAGATCCCACCATGGTAGGACTAAAGAGCAAGTCATAAGATGAATGTTGTGAAGATTTTCTTACAGGGAGCACTAAAAACTTCATTTATTTATTTATTTATTTATTTAATATGCTTATAAGCTATGTCCATGCCAAATATTTGGAAACCTGTTGGAAACCTGTTAAGCTGATTGTACTGCTGTGGTGAAATGGAGTTGTCCAGTGGAAAATCTGGCCCTCCACTATGTAGCAGCAAGCTGTGTTGATACAAATATTCAGGGGGAGAGTCTGATAAATGTGTCAGGCTCGCAGTGAAAGATTTTTATTCCTTGCAAGTTAGTTTTGGGTGGGGAGGGCAAACAGGCATCTAGTACACTGCTGAATAGTTCCCCCCAGGTGACACCATGAACAGCTTCTGGGACTGCTGAGGAGTAGATAGAAAACTGTGTGTTCATAAATAACAGCTGGAAGGCTACCAGGCCATTATATGTTTAATTAAAAACACAAAGGGGTAATAAGCTGGTTAAATTAATCACTGAAACCTAACTGATGAAAGGAAGCCTATGCAAGTGACTTCTGACCCTAGTTGTAAACCTGAAAAATTGGATTTACTCCCTGCTATGTTTTAGATTATTCTCTGCAAGATGGGTATACGTATATTGGATTCTGAGATGCCCAGTATTCAAAAAGGGAAGGAAAAACTCTGCGAATGTCTCCATTAACCTTTTTCTTTTAGGGTAAAGGGCACATCTTCATGAATATTTATATGTAGAATTGCTAAACTGGAAAGCTGTAAAGAGAATATAAAGATCCAGCCCTACTTCCATCCCTCTGAATGAGGTGATGTGAAATATGTGAGATACCTACAGCTTTTTTTCCTTCTGAAAAGGTTTTTAGAGATGCAAATGCGAATAGAATTGTGCCCACCTGCTTCTGTGCTTGGGGTTAAAGTATGCAAAAGAGTAAAGTGAAGAAGAAGTGTTACACAAATCTTCTGCTGATTTAAGCATTGTGAAGGAGGAGTTACTACTCGAGGAGCTACCTTCCATCCTGTGGCTCCCTGCTGAGAGCAGGTGTTTTATGTACACTAGGTTGGCAATTGTTGTCTCTCTGAAACATTAACATGCTGCTCATAACCAGCTGTCGGAACACATTGATTGGACCACGTTGGCAATTGGAGAAGAATGGCTGACAGTTTGAAACTCTTTAAAACCGAGTTTGGACAGTGCAGAAATGTTATGGTCAGCCAGCAGCAGGATGTGTGGGTCCCCCAGGAGTCTTCTCCACCAAGCTGAGTTATTCTGTTTGATTGTTTTATGGCCCTCTGATACAGGCAAAGAACCAGAATGTCTCAAACTTACACTAAATGCAGCTCTCTGAAAACTGTCCGCTGAATTTGGGCTGCTCGTTAAGAATGTAACTCTCCCAGTTAATAACACACTTAGGTGTTCACAACATGTTAATAATGTTCATTTGCTTGGTTGCTGATAGGCTGGGTGATGTGTCTGGCTTTTTTTGGGCTTTCATTTGCAGTTTTGTAAGGATACCTGTGTGCTTTCTTCGCCCCAGGCACTGCCTTCAGAAAGGGAGGACGTGGCAGAGCCTGCCCCAGTGACCACTGGCTGTGGAAAGCTGCCAGAGCTCGTGGCAGCGGGGCAGGGAAGGTGGAGGCTGCATGAGACTGAGGGCATCCAGAGGGAGCAGACACGTGGCAGGGCCTCGAGAGAGGGGAAAGTAAAAGATTTGTTTTCTGATAATCGAGGAGAAATGTGTGTGTTGTCTGCAAAATCGGATTCGTTACCGGGTGTGCAACAAGCCAATAATTACACGCTCCAGAGAGATATTGATTATTTATTTCAGATTTGGGCAAGCCTTGGGTACTTGGTAGTTTCCCACAAATCAAGCACACCAACAGGACTTTCCACACTGTTATTTATAAACAGAAGGTCAGAGTTAGTTACTTTCCAAGTACAGCCCCTCCATTATGATTGATTAGTAGTTTCCATACAAGTTATGTAATCACAGCTAAATTCTATGTATGCCCAAGGGAAGGGGCTTCACCTGGGCAGGGGTCTTTTTGACCTATAGGTGTGATTTTTTTAATATTATAATAAAGACAGTTCTGCTAAGGGACATATGGACATTGAGTTTTTTACCAGGTTGGTAATGCATACATAGACATACAAAACCACCTTCATTTACTACATCCTTTTGCTTAACAAGTTTCACAATGTTCTTGACCAAGGGATACTAACTGTTCCATTGATTGTATCCTTTCTTGCTAATTAGGAAAGTCTTAATCAGCCAACTTAAAGTAGATAAAGAACATCCAGACCTAAGATAATTTTTGACATTTCGCAGCATGTGGAATTTATCATAATGCAAGAAATCACTGAAAAGCTGCTGAAGCCAAAAGTGAGATTGGAGGGAAGGACCTTTCTTCTAAGGACACAGCAATCAGGGGAATTTGTTTTCAAATACTGTAGTTTTACTCAGGTGGCAGACCTCATTAGTTTAAAAAGCTGTTATCCTCTTTTGTTTTGCTAAAATCCAGTATTTAGAGGCTGTGGATTTGGGGATCCCCCGAGCTGAACTCTTGCTGCAATGATGAGCATGAGGGAGGGAGGGACTGGACTGGGGCTGTGCCTTGCTTTGGTTACAGCTCTGCTGGGGGCTGTCTGGTCACACTCACAGCTCTAGGCTTCAGCATACCCACAGTGATCCCTGAGCTAATGCCAGCTCGGAGTGCCAGGCTAGCCTTAAAAAATGGACAGCCCCCATTCAGAAAGTCCTCAGATAAAAATGTTTTGTGGGTTGCAAATGGTCCACTGGGGAAACAAATCTTTGGCCAAGGGTTGTGCATGGTGAGCCCTTCAAGGACAACTGCAGAGTGTTGTGGATCGTGTTCCTTGCTAGAGTGATAGTGTGAGTACCAGCTGACTTGGTACTGGAGTGGTGATATGTAGAGAAATGAATATTTTCATGTTACCTTTCAGTAAAGTTAGTGTTTACTGGTTTGTGGTTTTTTTTTAAATTATGATTTTTTTTTTCTTTTGAGGCACAGTTAAGGAGTCACGACTTCACCTTAGTTCAGATGATACTCTTCTCTGTCCTGCTGGCTGTGCTAGCTCTGAAGCTTGCTAAGATGCTGTACTATTTTTAGGTGCAGTGTGGTATTACCTACTTGGTTTACTAGGAATGGGAGAGAGACCAGTTTTTTTCAGATAGTAGGCAGGTTGCAGCCACGGTGAAGATAGGTTTTTAGACATATGAAATGGATTCAAAAATGCTTAAGGTCAATCCTTACTAGACATGCCATGAAAATGAGTAGCTGCTTTGTACCAGCTCTGATTCCAGCTGTCTTTTACCTGGCAGGCAAATGTTGGGGTTACTTTTTTCTTGATATGATCAAAGAAGAAAGTAAATTTGTATTTGGATGACCTTTGCCTAGTTGCAGGTACACAAACACATCATAAATGCTTAATGCCTTGCAGCTTGCATGCCCTGCTGCAGTGTAGAAGATGTGTAGAACAAAAGACAATGTCAATAAATATTCTATAGTAATAGAAGATGTCAGCGTGGGTGTGTTTATTGCTAAATGTTTCAAGCTAGCTGGTATAACATGATTCCTGTTGTCCTCAGAGTGGTCTGAATGGAAAAATAAAGTCATTTAATTGATTGAATTTAGTTCCTCTTGCTTGAAAGCATACAAATGTTCGAAAGCATCCTATCTAGGTAGCCAATAACAGAGTGAAGTTGTGGTTTGAAAGAGTTTAGTGTTACATTTTGGCTATGTTGGATTTGCTTGTATAGAAGGAATTCTTTTGAACTGGAACAGGTGATGATAGTCTTTGTACAATATACAGGACTCAGCTTTTGCGTTTTCTCTTGTAGAAAGTTAAATCTGATTTTTCAGCAAGATACCTTCATTGTTACAGGTGATCCTTCTACTCACGGACACCTTTTGTGCTACCTGATGTCAGTCTGATTTAGCTCCTGAGCTGTGATGGTATCAGGACAATCTCTGCCACAGTAGTAAGTCTTTAATGCTGCACAAGTGAAGATTTGCCATGCATAGTTTTGCTATGCAACCTCTCAGTCTATCTGTATTTAAACTAGCTGTAAAAAGTAGCTTTGAATGGCTTGTAAGTATGCATGTTAAGGGAACTTTCCTGTCCTGCCATCCAGGAGCCACTCTGGCGTTTACAGTCGCATCATCTGAGACTTTCACTGTGGGGACCAAACCCCCCTCACTGTGGGTGGCTCCAGTGAGCTGATGGGTGCTCTGCTTGGCTTCTTACACACACAGCACTCACACAAGGTTTCCCTACCAGCTGGACCTCAGGTTTCCCATAGCAGTGTCTCAGACCTCTGATCCTTAAAATAATTTAATCATGTTGTGACAACAGAACAGACCGAGTTGGGTTCCTCCGAGGAGAGACCCCGAACAAAGGAAACGCTGGGGGTTTTATACTCTCACAGTCCAAGTGGGTGAAAGTCTGGGGCCATCAGTTCCTGCTGTGTCTCTGAGTGTTCGGTCACCTGGCTGGTGCCACAGGTCCCGGTGCCCTTTGTTGGCAGTTCATGGCCTCTTGTCTCGGGCTCCCTCCACTCAGAGCTCAGCCTGCACCCCGAGCCCCCTGCACTAAATGTATTCCTCAGCAGGTGTGTGCTGAGCGAGGACTAGGGCCGTGCGCTTGAGTGTGTTAAGAGCACTCCTTCCAAATCCAGTGTTTCAGAGTGTGTGATGCTTGAGAGCTCGGCATCTTGCCCTGTCACTTTATAGTAAGTAGGGTACAAGAACAGTGCCTGTGGAAGCGACTGAAATATTTGCCTTGACAACTGTAACTTGTTCTAGTTTTGCATCCATACAGAGCTGTGGTGACAACTGCAAAGTGAGTGTTTCCTTTTGTTTGAAGAGGTGTATCTTCAGTTTCAGAGGCACTGCTTTTTCTTGCTATGGCTTTATTGACGGGGGCAGTGATCTTGGGCGGATCCCTGCCAGCTTATCCTGCAACATAGTGCCCAATGCCTGCTCTTGGCCCGACTTGCTTTCCACTGAGGACTGTTAAAACAAGATCTCTGTTACTTTTATGTTGCTGCCCAGGCTGAGCCACTTGGCAGCACAGCCAAAATAGGCACAGGCTCAGTTGGTGGTAAGGAACAGCAAAAGGCCAAAAGTGTAATGATCTGTGATTCATCACAGATTCTCTGTAGACTGAAAATCCTGAAATCTCTGTGATAATGGATGCAAATTCATTGCCTGTCTCTAAATACATCAAGAAGTGTTTCTACAAAGATGCTAAAGCAGAGTCTTGCCTGAAGCCATTTCTGTCATTAAATATCATTAAATGGCACAATGCTCTTGTGAGTTGAAAAAGCTACGTGCACAAACAAGTCCTGATTTGTGCAGAAGCTTCCTGAACTTCTAGCTGATTACATCAAATGGACTAATCTCTGGACTTTCCTTGAATTTGCTTTGTTATTAGAAAAAAATAAGAAATTGTGCATTGACTGGACTCACAGAATTTTCCAGAAGCTTCTGTTCAGTACCAGCCTGATTCTTATTATGGCAGTGATTTTTTTTTTCCCAGCGTTTGGGAGACCCGACATCGAAGTGCTGCTGCAGCATGTGCAGGGTGAATGGGGCTTCCATCCTTGAACTCCTGTGGTTTTGTGACCTTCTCCCACACAGTGTTAAGCAGATGCACAATGTTTTGACTAGATGGCAACCCCAAGTTTGTACATATTTGCAGGGATGCCATCTGTGCCTGCTGCTTTGCCCTGGGACATCTGTTCAGTAGCTCTAAGAGCATCTGCTCTAAGTGCTGGTGCTGTTCCTTGAAAGAGGCTGTGGGGCTTCATTTGGCACTTGATCAGGGATGACGGAAGTTGTGAAGTCAGAATGATAACTCTGCTTTATTTATGTTTGAATGTGATAAGCAGGAAGATTGCCAGAATTGGATGCAAAAAGTAGTTTTGCATTAGTTCTTAGAGCTCTTATTGGAGTATTTAATCTGCATTGTGCTTACCTGATGATGTGCTGCTGAATTCTTTGGTGGCTATTTTAATGTTTAGAATGGAACAATGTAGTGTTTACCACAGCAGGAGATCACTTCTGTGGGGGAGATGATGAGTAGGTGAATATGTTTCTTTAATGCAAATGGTGGACTAAGGCAACTCACCTTACAGAAATACTTTTCTGCTTCAGGTGTCTTACACCTTCTTATTTAATGTTGATAGTGACTTTTCCAATTTTTTTGGTCATTACATCCGCAGCAGGTGTTTCCAACTGAAAGTATACTTTAGGAACCTTGCTCGTCTGATCTGGAAGTGAAATGAGTGATCAAATGCACAGTTAAGTATTCACTATGGTGGAGACTAAAAGAAATGGGGAAGAAAAAAAAATCTTTAAACATAACTGAGTCAAGCTTTATCCTCTTCTAACAATATTTGTGTGTGAGTTGCATAGGGGTTGCAAAAACTGTCAGAAAGAATTTCAAAGCATCTTGAGTTGGTTGTGGAATAATACTGTCCTTCTGTAAAGCACATTGCCTTAAAATGTCCCAACTTTTTTTTGATGTGCCTAAAATCAACCTGAATTTAGCAACATATTTTTCTCTTATACATTGGAATTTGAATGAGAGACTGTGGACAGACCTGTTAAAAGCATTTGAATTCTATAACTGTGCAAAAGAAGCTTAGCAAACAGGGAAGTCCTACTAGTGGGAGAATTTCAGCCAAGGTCATATAGTACTGCTGTTCCATAAACAGCAAGCTTTCTTAATATATGTGTTCTGAGAATTTAATCTGTCAAAATACCTGTTAGCTTTTGATCGTGCTTTTTTTGGAAAAAGAAAATATTATTGAGAAATCATGAATAAAATAAGAACCCATCACTTGGTGCTAAGAAGTTGCCAAGTAGATTAATGTCTTGCACCTTTCTTTCTTGAAAAAGAAAGAGGGGTAGCAGGGGGCTAATTGTAGGACAAGCTGACACAGGCTTCATGCAGAAGCAGAGACAGTTGTAATACTCAGGGGTCTCTCCTGGGCTTTTGATATGGATCTCATGGCAGCATTGGAAGTTCACATGTGTCTACTGATGACACATTTATTCAGAGGGTCCCAGATGATGTTCTATTCCTGTGTTTTCTTTTAGCTCCTCACAAAATGCTGGAAAGTACCTACAAAATGCCAGTTAGAGATCAGTTAATTTTCCTGCGTCTTGTGCGGTAGCTTCTATTCATTTCCCCTCTCTCCAGTTTTACCTGTTGTTTTATAGCAGATAAAAACTTGTGCAATGGCATTTCAAGTCAAAGATGAGATGGATATTAAAATCCATTTGTTTTCTCTGGCTTTACTAATTATTTTCTCACAGATTGACGATTTCTTGCCTGAGTGTGTTTTTTCACTCATTTATCTTCCATTCCACAATTTGCAAATTAGAACTTGGACACAGAGTTCTGGTTTCCAGGAGTGAATGGCCTTTGTGTCATTGATTTTGAAGAGCCTTTCTTTCCCTCAGAGTCTGATGGGAGGAGGAAAGAAAGGATGATGTTTGCTACTGAGAAAAGCTGTTTGCACATGACTTCTATTTTGGTAGAGAAAAGACAACTGCATCTTCCACACTGTGAACATGTGAAATGTGTGTGTAATCAAGGTCTCCACGTGAATTTGTGCATTTTAAAAAGAAAAATCAACGCAAGGGTGTTGGTTCACATTACCTTGTGTTTTTTAAATACTTGAGATATGGTTGAGATATGTTGAGGTAATCCAACTGGTTTTTGCTGTTGGGATTTTGTAGACTGGTGTTTGTCTGAGGGTAACTGCCTGTGATTTGCACTTGTTGAAGGGTGGTGAAAAATAGGTGCAGAATTTGTCTGCTGTCATCCTCCTTTCCTGCCACTGAAGAGGTAAAACATGGTGTTTTATACAGTCCTGTGGCACTTAATGCATTAGGTGTACATATATAAAAATATTAGCACTAGCTATCACAGTGAAGTCTAACTAATCATTTCTGTGTTGTATAAATTAGTCAGGAGATTGACAACAAATTCGATGCCTAAGCAACAAGCTGTTTTCAATCCTGAATTAACTATTGACACTAAAGCTTGTCAGATGAGAAACTATGTTGCTTTGCAATTCCCTATGCTGTACAAATAACAGAGCACAGATGTGATTAAGTGCAGTATCTGACTGACCTTTCCAGGGTGGGACTGTTGCTTTTACATTAGCAAACAAATCATTATGAGGTGAGTGATTAGCTCTGTGGCTATTGGAGACTGTGAAGGATGACCACAGGAAGCAATTTGCTTCCTGCAACAGGAGCTCATCTTGTTTTTAGGCTCTTAAGCTTCTGTGATCAACCATATAAATATATCTATATATATTTATGCAAATACTTTGTGTATGAGAGGGATACTTGAATGTTACGTAGCTCTCCCTCATTTTTTCTTTTTTAAGTTTTTTGTCATCCTTTTGTGCTTTTACAGCAGATGGCAAGTACAAATTGTTAAAGTATAACATCACTGACAGTGCTTGTCCTAGTGCTTTTCTGGCTTGGGAACGCCAGCAGCAGCATCTTGTGACCTGTTACTGAGCATCAGAATAAAATAATGAAAAAAATTCTCCAGATTTCTTGTGAACGTAATTTAGATATTTTAATGGGCGATGGTTGTAGTTAATCAACATTCTGCTCTACTCTTTAGAAAAATCCTGTTTATCTGCTTTCCTTGTGCCATTATGTGCATGAAACAGGCCGGTTCCTTCACAACACCAGCCTTCCTGATTTAATCCACTCTGTACTGCCTGTATTTTATTTGTACCTATGCCTGCTGTGTTTTTATTCAGTTTTGGTTTTGCCTTTACCTCCTTGTGTTTTCTACTTTGCCTCTTGAGTTTTTCATTCAGGTGACCTGATAATGCTCATATGTTGCACGAAAAACACGATGACAAGGCACTGGCAGGATTGAGTTTCACATTTGGTGAAGATTTACTGTCTTTGTGTTCCCCTTCCCCATCTGTTGGGAACTTTTGCACGTGTTTCCAGCTAGTGTTTTATCTCATAAGTAAGTTCCTCCCAAAGAACTCTGTTTTTCAGTTCCAAAAAGCCTCAACTTCACTGGTAAGGTCTGATATTGAAGAAGAGCACAGACTCCGTGTAATTCCTGTGCACACAGGCTGCTGGGGTCTCTGCAGTGTAAGAGGCTTGTGGGGAAAATGAAAATCAGCACTTGGATATTTGTTATTTTGTGTTGCATTTGTTTTTTGGAAGTGGATTCCATAACTGTAATTTTTTCCTCCCTACCCCAAACTAGCACCTATCTTTCAACTGCCATGTTAAATCGGTGTTGCCCAGCAGGGAAAACATGACACTATATCTGGACAATCTTAACATCTTCACTTGCTTGTAGAGTTATTTCTACTATAAATGGAGGTCCACCCTCTTTCTATATCCAGAGCTTCATTTTAGCAGGAAAAAGATTTGATATGCTGTAAATACTTGGTGAGGTCCAAGAGAAGCCTTCACTATTTACATGGTCAGTGTGCCCTGGAAAGGCTAAATTCATCCTAGAAAAAGACTTGGCTCCCCCCACATCTGTGTGAAGCCAGTTTGTCAGCTGTTCTTGAGTGTGATAACTGTCTGAAGGTTTTGATTGTTGGATTGTTTATGCCAAGTGTTGAGATGCCTAATCCAGCCAGGAGGTTCTGCTGTTCCACTGTAAAGCCAAATGATCATGGCAGTAACAATAAAAGTCAGAAAACGAGTGAAGCACAACTGTGTGTAGGGGAGTCCTGAAAGTAAACAGTTGTTTGGTTTTTTTAAACTAGATTTGCAAGTAGTAAATACAAATGTAATGATTACCCAGTGGTTTCTTAACTTAATGACTTTTTATTTGTTTGTGGTATGTAGAGTTCTTTATTTTTCAATTTCCTACAAATCTTGCACTCATATAAAATATTTTGATGAAAAGTATAAGGCTTGGTTTCTTGTAGTTGAACGTGTTCTGTGGGTAAAAATCCTTCAGCTTCCTGGGCTAACAAGTGGTACTTTGAGCTGTTTTCATGTAGTTACTGGATTCATACTGCTTGGAATGCATAGTCTTGTCTCTCTACTACTTTGAAAAAAATCAATTCGTAGCTAATCCATGCTGAGTAACCTCTTTAGATTGTGGCCTTCTGTGTGGTGTTTGCTTAAAGATGAATTAAGAAGAAAGTGACAGAAACAGTGATTATATATAAAAAAAATGCAACTGATTCTTCTTTATGTTTTAAATACAGCTATTTTGAACTGGAGAGCAGTGGCCTGAGGGATGAGATCAGGTATCACTACAGGTTTAATGGGAAGTCAAGAACAGAGGTGTTCCCGTACCGCCTGGCAGATGGACAGTGGCATAAGATTGCTGTGTCACTTAGTGCATCCCATCTTCTGCTCCACGTGGACTGCAACAGGTAAGAAAATAGGTCCAGTAACTTATATTTCTTTAAAAAATAGTCTCTACTTACACACAGGAATGAAATTGGAAAAGGAGGTTTTGTTTTTTTCTTTTTTTTAAATGTCAGATTCGAAAAGCACGCTCAACTGCCGTGGGATAAGAAAAGGAAAACAAAGTATTGAAATGGAACAATTCATTGTGATTATGAACAAATGTGGAAAAGGTTGATTGCTGACTGGGGAGTATTAAATGCATCTCTGTAGTTTAGGCACTGGCTGATGTTATGTTTGCCTGTGATTACATTTAAGTGTGATGGGTTGGCGTGTGGTGAACTGCTTCCCTCAGCATACCTGAAAACTTGAAGAATAAGATAGGTGCATCAGAGGCATTTTAATTTCATTTTACATAATCAGACAATGCGCTTTTTACTGATTTTTCTATCTGCTGCCTCACTTGGAAACTTCTGAGAAACCTGGAAGGTTCTTTTTGCATGTCTGGAAACGGTGCTTTTTATTTTCTGAGGGGTATTCTGTCTGTCATTGCACTTTTCCTTTAAAAGTTGTGAAGATTGTGTAATGGCATAATGCCAGGACTTCAAGGAATGAAAAACAGCAAACCTAGCATCTCTGCTCCCTAGAATCCATCTTGCCTTTGGATTTGATCTCACAATGTATTGTAGACTTCAAACTTAGTGGTTGATGAGCAGAGATCTCGATATTGGCATTTTCAAAATGGTCTTTAGGACTGAGGAAAACAAACCATTACTTTTGTTTTTTATTGCACTGAAAATAATAAAAAAATATCCTTTGCATTCAGTGAGAGGATCAGCATGTGCATTTTGGAATTGGGGCACTTAAATGGGCAGGCTGATGGTAGCAGATATTTTTATCTGAAGTCTTCATTTTTTTCAGACAGGCAGAATAAAGTTGGATGAGTATTTTAGGAGTAGGTGGTTATTGGAACATTTGAAAGAGTTTAAATTTTGACCAAAGTAATTATGAGATACTGTTTTGAGAAGAATGTTACAACCATTTTCTGCATCTTCATTAACTACTGGAAAATCTAATCTGAAGGAATGTTGCTTATTGGATCCTTTTATTCGGACTTTAGAAGCAATTAAGTGCTTTGAGTAATTTTAATTTCATTGAGGCATGAAATCTACAATTTGTGAAGATTGTCCTCATTTCAGTAATTTGATTTATTTTTCTTACCCTTATTGTATATTTCTTACACTATTTCTTTGCTTATGACTTTATGCTTTTTTGTTAGTTTATTGATATACTGGGTTTTGGGATGGGTTTTTCATTATCTACTATGATGTGTTTTTTATTTTTTTCCTTATTTTTTTTTTTATAATGAACAGCAGATGTGTTTTAGGGAGACCCTTTTTAACAGACTGTTTAACCAGCTACTTTCTTGCACAAAACAACTGCCTGGTGCAGAATTCTATCCAGGGACAAGAGGACTGCACAGAGTCATGGTTGTGACATGATTTTCTTTACAGCAACAGGCAGAAATAGATAAATACAGTCATGGAATGAGCTGTACTGTCATGTCAGGTGACAAATATGTAGAGTCATCTCTGTCAGGGGCTGATCCATCTAACAGTGTCCCTTAAGGTGGTACATCTCAAGGTTGCTCCCAGCATAAATCCATACCTAAAATATCTCTATTTGGCTGTGTATTTGTGGTATTTTATGACAACTCCTGTGGAAAAGTAATGAGAACAGTTCTGAAAGCACGACTTGAGGGCAGATCATAGTAGAAGTTTAAATGAGAGGAAAAAAAAGGAAGTCTTTAAGTTCCTGACTCAGCTGTAGCATCACTGTTGAGTTAATTAGAGAGTTTAGTGAATGTTGGTGTTAGTTTCCTGTATTAAATCTTAACCCTTTATATCTTTGCACTCAGAAGGGAGTCAACATCTTGTTCATCTTGGCACTAGCACTTTCTGATGACACTGCAATAAATGGCAGAGCTGTGAAAAAGAAGAGCAAGCCAATGAGGGGATACTTCTGAGCACTGCTGAAAACCCTAAGCTTGCTTCACCTTAGTGCTAGGAAAGCTGCTGCTGAAAGTATGCATAGAATCCAGTGCTGAGAGCTGGGGACTCTACATGTAAATGTCACCGTGTTGGGCTGGTGTGGTGTCAGTGGCTCTGGGCAGAGTTCAGGATGCCTCATGAGAAGTGATGCTTCCACACAGTTAATTGAACAGGTCACAGGGAAAGAGGATATGACCCGTCTCATCTCCTGCAGAGATTTGGTGTCATCAGAACAAGAATTTAGCTTAATGTGTGCCTGTCTAGTTAAAGAAGTTCTCTGCTTTTTGTTTACTGTTCTTTCCCCTGTAAAAAATAAAAACAAAGCAAAAAGGAAAAAAAAAATAAAATTGACCAACAAAATGAATCCCTTAGATTTCTACTGCATTTCTTTAAGGTGTTTGCAACATTGCTTCCTTACAGATATGCCTGAATTTGATAAATGCGTTACTCCTTTTGTTTAGGGCTGTGGTAATATGTTATGTATTTGGAAGGCTATTGTGAGCGAATCATTTGTGAATGCAATGTTAGTAAAGTTAAGCTGTATGTGAGAGTGCATTGAAAGTGTTTGCATTGGGGAAAATGCTACAACCTAGTTTTGCTACAGGATTTGTATTGTGATACTGAAAGCTGGTCTCTGGCCTCCAAAAACCTGCAGTAGATCAGAAAGCATTGGAGATGAAGCTTTGCATTTGTAAACAGATAGTCGAATCTACTTTTACTCTTCACAGCCTTGTTGCCCACGTTACTCTGATTTGTAAAATTGCTTTGACATTTGATACTTGATTATCTTTTGGATTCGATTCAAAGTCAACTTTGTTTTTCAGACCTGGATAGGTTAGGGCAAAGTACTTGAGAACTGGTAAAAGCCTTTAGTGCTTCTAAGCATCATCTTTAAAACAGTGTAATTGCCTCTGTTCTAATGAGATATAATACCGTGGGGGAAGCATATGTATCAAAGGGGTATATTTGCCCAAGTGCATGTCCTCTTGAAGTCGGCTCCTGCTGCATCTTACTTGCTCCTTCAAGAGCAAGGAGTGAGAATTGTAGCTGGCTTTGATGTTACAGCTTGGAGCTGCTGGCACAGAAATCATAGAATCATATTTTGGGTTGGAAGGGACTTTGAAGAGCATCTAGTTTTACTGCCCCTGCCATGGGCAGGGATACCTTCCACTAGACCAGGTTACTCCAAGCCCCATCCAACCTGGCCTTGGACACTTCCAGGGATGGGGCAGCCACAGCTTCTTTGGGTAACCTGTGCCAGTGCCTTCCCCACCCTCACAGGGAAGAATTTCTTCCTAATATCTAATCTAAACCCACCCTCTTTTCAGTTTGAAGCCATTCCACCTTGTCCTATCACTTCATTCCCTTTTTCAAAGTCCTTCTCCAGCTCTCTTGTAGCCCCTTTAGATTCTGGACAGTAATATAAGGTCACCCCAAAGCCTTCTCTTCTCAAGGCTACACAACCCCAACTCTCTCAGCCTGTCTCCAATGGAGAGAGAAGGAAGGTACCTTAGAGTCCGTGCTGAAAACCTGTTGAATGTCAGTGGACTCTTCTCACTGACTCGAAGAGCCTTTGTGCTGGGCCAAGACAGTGACCTCTAGTCAGGGATATGTCTCAGAAAACTGACATAAGAAGCTGTGGGTGTACTTGCTAACATGCTTTTAACTTTCTAGTAAGGTTCTGAAAGCTTAGAAAAATGAAAAGGCTGCATTAATTATAAATGTACTACTGATGCACAAGTAAAACCTATGCTGAAAGTAACATGGAAATTAAATCTCTTGCTGTTGGTGGGATCTGTGCTCTTCTATTCTAGGCAAAAATGGGTTGTCAGGGACCTTCTGGAGAGTGTTGAGATTGAGCTAGAGCAACTGTGTCATTGTCAAAAGGTCCTTAAATAACCTGTGGTACTAAAGGATTAATATATAAACAAATTAACTCTGCTACGCATCTTTCCAGCTTTGGTCTCTGTTCATACTTGCACTGAGATTTTCAACCCCAGGAGACTGTCAAGTCCTACAAGATCCGGTGTTTGTCTTCTCTGGGAATTAGTTTCAGCTGTAGAGTTTTCAGCAGTAGAGTCTGTAGCATTTCCCATGGTACCTGCCTGTCCCCTGCGATGCTTGTCCCCTTCAACAGTGACAGCACAGAAGTATGTTCCATTCAGTAGTGTTAAGAGTGAGAGGATAGCATGGAGCCTACAGTTTAAGAGATGGTAGGTACTGTATCAAAAAGGATTTATTGGTAATTTATTTACCAAATAGAAATTCCAGGTTGTTCTCATTGTGTTTGATTAATCTGGGGAGGTAAGCTCAAAAGGTGCTTCCATTTTTAAAATTATCACCAATCTTATTGCTACAAAGGTACTCACCTTTTCAGACAGTGTCTGTACTCCTTTACTTGAACTCTGTCTGCAGGCATACAAGGGAGAAAGGTGCTTTGATGCAAAAATTAATGTTTTTCCAGTGAAAATCTGTGCAGGAGTGCCTTTTGCTGTGAATACAGCCTGTGGTTTTGATGGATACTCTCAGCTGTTTGATGGAGGGGGTTGGTAAGAGCATAAGAGAATAGATTATAAAACTGGAGCAGGCTAGGATGTAGTCTCCAACTGAAAAAACATGTTGTCTGCTTCTTTTATGTTAGAACAGCGCATTAGGGAATAAAAAATGCATGAGCAGTGAGAACTTTTTAATTGGAAAAATAAATAAATTAAAGTAACATCCTCCAAATATGGGAATCCAAGACCTCTGAGTTCTTATAAATAAGATATTCTGGCTGCCAGCCTGAGGTTTTCAACTGATCTAAACAAAGTTCTGTGACTTTAATTAACGTGTAATAAATTTAAAGAAGGTTAAAGGATGTATTTTAAAGAGGGATTTGCTGCTTTAGTTACTGTAAAACACTTTCTCTTGAGAGAGAAAATGGTGTGGTGGCAGTGTTATGCAGCTAGGTAATTTCCTCTCACTATTTGAATATGGTTTTGTGACCTAGATTGCTTCTCTGTTCTTTAAGCTGTAGCAGAAGCTGTCAGAGAAATGGTTACTTGGATAGAGTGCTATAATTGTGCATTACAGGTGCACCCAACATCAGATCTGTGGTGGTGTGGACTGGAAGTTAATTTTCACCTGCTGGTTGTCCCTTTTGTTTGACAGAAAGGCTGTAAACTTTTTAGCGTAAGAGAGATCTCCAACTGGCACATCACATCAGCTGCCACCAGGCCTGTATCATTAGAGTTAACTGCAAGGAGATGTTTGGGATAAATTCAGAATTATATTATTTTTAAAGAAGTTTCTTAATAGCCAGGGTTTTCACTGAATGGCTAATGCATCAGCAGAATGGTAGTATGGGTGTGACCAAAGGCTGAATCATGATCTGTTTTCACTCAGTCCCTAATTATGATGAGAGTTTATTGTATTTATCCTAAAAAATCAGTTGAACTATTTTGTATACTGTGCTGATGGAACTGGGAGAAGGCATGAGTATTTATGAAAGTGCTGAAAAAGTACTACAGAAAACATATGATAACAATCCATACCTTGAAGGCAGCCTGCACGAGTACTTGTACAGGTACCTGGAGCACTGTGCTCCAGCAGAGAGGCCTCACTTAGCTCCTGCTCAGTGTGGAATCTGCATCTGCCTCGGGTTCCTTTCAGGAGCTGATCCAGGTCAGTAGACCTGCTGATGTCAGTAGAAGCCATTCTCTAGGAGTTTGGTTAAGGGTCTTCAGTAGGAGCTTGGGGCAGAGCTCTAGGGACCCATGGAGCCAGAGTTTGGTAACTGCAAAGCCCAACTACTGCTGAATGTAGACTCAACACTGGTTTTGTCTTTTTTTTTTTTTTTTTTCCCTCCTAAGTCAGAACTGGGGACTTGCAGTGCTTTCTGGTGAATTGTAAATGTTGACAGATAGGTTGATGCCTCCATGAGGGCAGGAATAATGTGTTATGCTTTACCATTGGCAACTTGCATTCCTTGTGATTTTATTTTCTGGGTATGTCAGAGAGAGAGAGAATGGATGATGGTAGATGAAATAATATTAAATCAAGACAGGCAAGCCTCAAATGATTTAGTAATTTCCCAGAGGGTGTGACTTAGGTTCATTATCGAATTCTCAAATATTTGTATGTTGGTCCAATATACATGTAGACATTTATTTAATATTAAAAGCAATAAACCCTTAAGTTGCTGTTGTTAGTTACAAAAGCAGTCTCTGAAAATTTAGCCTGCATAGTTTCAACTGTATCTGGATATTTTTCTACGATCTTTTTTTTTTTTTTCAGGAGAAATCTCCTGTTACTTGGCTCTGTTTTCTTTTTACTTGTTGGAGTGCTAATGGGGGTTATATGTACAGAGATGTGATCATGGTAATTTGAGAATCAACAAGATAGAGCAAATGTTTTGAGCTTTTTCCTTTCAGATTATAAAAACAATTATCTTGCTCCAGCCAGACGGATTAACTGAGATCCAAGGCATAAATGAACTCTTCCATTTGAAGCGGTTAGCTAAACTCTGGAGTTTAGAACTACGAGTCAGACAGGATAATACTGGAGCTGAAGTGAAAAATGCCAGTATAATTCTAGTTAAATACTTTTGTAAAAACATTGGACCTTTGCCAAAGAGCAGGTGAGAACCCCCCTGACCTATTCAACAGCTGACTTGAGATCTGAGGCTCCATATAGCAAATAGTACAGAGTCTTTCCAAACGATCTGAAACCTCCTGAGTGTGGTGGGGAGTGAGAGGGAGATTGAGCAAACAGGACTGCTGAACTTTGTGCAACCAGCCCGGAGTTTTACGAAGTGGGTTAGTGCTTGAGGTGTCTTTCTTTGGTCATTCAGAACAGCAATAACTCCCAAAAGAGAATTCTTTTTAGAAATCCAGTCTTGTCAAAATCCTCAAGTTGGCTGCAGGGAGGTGGAGACTGCTTGACTGCATTTATTACTACCCCAAAACCTGACAGTTCTCATCACTGCACGATTTGGTGGCAGAAAACTGACAGCACCCTTAGGAGTGGTGGTACAGGAGCAGTCATGCTTGTTCCTTGGGTGTGGGGAGCTGGAGGCATATGAGGTGCTCAGAGGTGGAAGGTGTCAAGGCCTGGAAACACTGTGATGTGACTGTCATGCCTCAGAGGTGTCAGGCAGTGGCATGGGTCTCACTGCAGTGGTGTAGTGTCCTCTCTCACTTCACATGTCATGCAAAGCCCCTTGGCATATTTGCAGATGTAGCTGTGTAGGAGAGGTCTAGCCAGGCCTCCATGGTGTTTGGATGGTTCCTGCAGTGTTTAAGGGAGTCGAGTAGGCTCAGCCCTGAGTGTGGGGACAGTGGAGTTTCTGGTTCTGTGCCGTGGGCACGAACTGCTTCTCAAATATGCCAGTTGAGGGAATGGCAAGGGCAGCCCAGTTTCATGCTTCAGAAGGTGAGGCATTTCTGGGAATTGAGGAATGCTCCATTTCTACACAGATAAGTATTCAGTAAGCTGGTTGAGGTAGTTTTATAGTTTTGGTGGTGTAGGGTTTCTTATGGAAAAAAAAAATCACATATTGGCCTCTGCTTCCATTTCAAATATTTTAATGTTATGAAGAATCATTGTTGTGATCTGTATTAGCAATGTAATCATACATCCAAGGAGCAGTAAGGAGAAAGATGATAGTTTAATCCTCAGTATAGGATCAAGTTAACATGCAATTTCCAGTCCTATAAGTTATTCTTATATCTGAGACCAGTCAGTAAATGAAAAAAATCAGCTGAAGCTGCATTACTTAATTAAGCTGCAATTTTAGTGGCATTCTCATCAGCCTGTCAGTAGTGAAAGCAATTAACTAGCACTGTGCCAACTAAGGCAACTAGAAGGACTTCCTCAGCCTGAGCTGAATTTCTGATTGTCACACCACCTTAAACTCTGCTGAAAGGTGTTCTGTGCAGCATCGCTTGGGGACAACGCTGGCCCCAGTGAAGCCTGAGTGAGAACTCTCATTGACTTGAGCAGAACCATGCTTTCACCTCCTGAGTGTGTCAGGTGTGAGAAATGTGCTGTCCCTGGAGGGTGCTTTTCTGCCTGTCTGCTGGCAGTTTCCATCTAAACTTAATTTTAGAACCAATATAATGGCTTGTTCTATGTTTACTCTGTGTTTCATACACCTCCTCAGTCATGGCCAATTAGTTATTATGGAGAGAGTGTAATGTTGTCTTTCAAACTCCCAAGACTAAACCAGGCAGTTGAAAAATGCCGTGGGAAAATGGAGGTGTGGGTTACCCACTGAACCTGCGGGAACAGCTGAGGAACATGGAATGAGCTGGGTGGGTGAGTCCTCCCTCTGCCAGTGGGTAATGGGGAGGAGTGGCAGCTCTGGGGAGAGCAGAGTGCCGTTGCCCAGAGCTGAGGCAGCACTTCTGGCAGGGCTCTGGCATGAGCGTGGCAGCCAAGGCGAAGTGTGCGATCCTCAGCCTGCAGTTGCCTTCAGTCACTGCAGGAAATTGGCTCTGGAATATGGATGAGGTTATTTTATGATTACATACAAATCATTTAGTGATGACATGAACCCCTTGATGAGATGATCCTACGACGAGATACCCCGTAAAGCAATTAACTTCTCAGCAGATGCGTTTCTGGAGGGGGGGAAGAACCTCTCTAATAGAAAGGTTGCTTGTGGCTGGCTTGATTTTAAATTTATCTTTTGCAGGAGTGCAGAAAGGAGTCAGAATCAAAAGCTCGATTCTTCTTGCAATTGCACCTGTCTTATTTTACTGGGTAAATTAACTTTGGGGTTGAGAGGAGCATGACACAGGAAAGACAAAGACTGCATATATTTTATGAAGAATATATGTTTGGAAGCTGTAAACTCACTGTGCTTCAGGTTCTGCTGTAACTGCCAGCTGTGAAGACCTGTGTGCTACAGGGACAAGGACTGGCCCATCCCTTTTATAGAGCAGGCAGATGTAATAAAAACAAAATTTCAGCACTGCCAGTTCTCACTCAACAAATGCCTTGTGACAAACCCCAAAAGCAATCTTAGATTTTTTTTTTAATTAATTTATTTTTTCATGACAAATTGGAGATGATATAAGCCATGTAACCATGGTTTTACCTCTTTGGTGTGGTAGAATTTTATTTTGAGGTTAATTTTGCTGCAAGACCTTAAGTATCAGTGCTTCTTTGTGCCATTACTCTGATGCACATTTTTACCCTTTCGCTTTCTGATGCAAGATAGGCCTATTTGTTTACTACTTGTTTTGCAGATATTTTAATATAATTTTTAAATCTCATATGTATGTTGCTCTAAGGGCTTCTTGCTTAATTTGTGGGAGAGGAGCTTTTCTTTTTATATCTTGAAACAATTCATTGAATTAATTTCTTCCTCTTATTTCTAGAATCTGCTTTTAATTGCTGAGAATTGGTTTGCTATTTGGCATCTTGGATGTACTCTGAACATTTGGTTCATCTGAGATGGGCTTTTGGTATGATGTTTGGTATGGTAACAAATGAGTGTGCTGTGCTTTTAGTTTTCTTGTTAACAGATTGCTTTATTCAGTGTTCTGGTCTAGAACCTGACCTTCAAAGCTGGGTGAGGTTAAAGGTGGTCTTTTAATGACCCTGTGAGTTTTAGATTGTCCTCATTTATAAGTGTGTTTGACTGTAGTGGATACTTGTGTGCATGATAAAGACCCTACAGCTATGTGTTTTATGCTCTGGGAGTCAGTGATACTTACTCACAAGTGGTAAAAAGATGCCAAAGTAACTTTGGAGAGTCAGAAATTTGTTTGAAAAGTGGTATTAGGTCCATGTAGCTCTCAACTCTATGCTGAGATGTTTGAAGGTAAGTACCTAAATTCACATTAATCCATAGGAGATGTGCACATTGATTTTTATAAGGAAAGTATGTGTGTGTGTAGATGACATTTACCTCAGCAGTTCAGAGGAAGAATTCTTTTGACCTAGACACCATCTTAAGCTCTGCTGAATATGGTAAAAGTTATCACCTCCATCAAAACCAGCAACAAGTACATTTCTTTTGTGCTTCTGCCACCTGTAGATTACATACAAGTTTTATGGGCAATGCCAAGACCAGGAACCACGTGCTATTCAGCTCAGATTTACCACTTCAAAATGGATTTTTTCCAGACAAATATTTTTAATATTTTTTTAATAGAAACATTATTAAAAGAAAAAGGTTTCTATTGTGTTTTGGTGCTGTTAGGCAACTAAACACCACACAGCTGCTGCCCCTACAGTGGGATAGAGTAGAGGATCAGAAGGATGAAAGGGGGGTTTGGGGAAAGGGAGTTGAGATAGACAGTTTAACACGTAAAGCAGAGCAAAATAAGGAATCAATTCACATCTCCCATCAGCTGGCAGGTGTTTAGCTGTTTCCTGGGAAAACAAGGCTTTGTCTCACATAGTGGTTATTTGGGAAGACAAATGCCATAACTCCAAATGTTCCCATTCCCTTTCTCCTTTCGCCCAGCTTGTATTGCTAAGTGTGATGTCACATGGAATGGGATATTCAGTTGGCTCTGTCCCCTCCCAGCTCCTTGTGTACTCCGAGCCCACTCACTGGTGGGGCGGTGTGTGGAGCAGAAAAGGCCTTGACACTGTGTAAGCCCCTCTCAGCATTAGCTGAAACTTGGATTTGTTATCCACAAATCCAAAATATAGCACCATACCAGCTGCTGTGAAGAAAATTAACTCTGTCCTAGCCAAAAGCAGTACAGTTGCCAAAGCTGAGCAACACAATAAACATTTGGGTATCAAACTACCTGTCTTGATCTTAAAGGTCCCACTCTGGATCCATCACAGGTAAGACACAGTTGACCTCATAGTTTGCCATAATTCTTTTTCCCTGCAACTCTTGAAAAATCTTAAGCAAACAGCCAAATTTCTGTTTCTGCTTAGAGTCTGACTCAACCTATTTTCTGTTTTTTTTTTTTAATGAAGATGGGTAAACACTGCAGCCTTGTAGACAGGCTGTTAGCCTAGGGCTTAGACACTCTTAAGACTGTTATTGTCAGGAACCGTTTGTGTCTGTTTTGTCATTTGCAGAGTAAAGGTCGTAATATTGACCTTGTTTGTAAAGTTTTGGAATCTACCTCGGGATCTCCAGCTGAAAGACACTACACAGGCATAGTACTCTGAGAAAGAAGGATTTCTGCCCTTCACTGTTGTCATTCAGTGGGTCGTGTCTTTACTTTGAATCGATAATGGTGATTGGTTTTAGTTTAGTGCTCAAGAAGTTCTGCTAAAATTCATTGATAACCTTGCAGGAAACTGAAAAACCTACTGTGTTTTGTGAGGAAAGCCCCACACAGGCAGATAATATCTCTGTGAATTTACCTTTATTCCATTTATATGTGGAGAATAAACCCTCAAACCTGACAGTGAAATGTTCTCTTCTAACCATCTTTACTTGCATTTGTTTAATTTCCTCCTGTGTGTTATAGGGTCTCTAAAGTTAGTTTGAATTTCTTCTGAATGAAAAAAAAAGATTTTTTTTTAATCAGTTATATTTAGATAAATTTTTATTTTTATATTTTTTATTTTTTATTTTTAAATTTAAATTTTTAGTTGAATTAATCAAAGTGAAAAATAGAGTACATTAACTTAATCTCTGTGATTGTACAGGAAAATCAATGGAATCATTTGGCTGACAGAGCTTGAAGAGAATTGAGCATGCACTCCTGAGTCTTTTACCTAACATGTACTATTACTGGACACCTCCTATTTTTTTTTCTCCCAGAGCTGAATAATAACTTTTGATTAAATAGTTGGCAGTTACTATGTGTATTCAAAGATTAATAAGAAAAGGTTTCCTTCAAACTCCAAGATTTTAATCTAAATTGCATTCCTCTGTTAAGTGATTGTGAACTCCTATACTATGACAGAGGAGATAGCACAAAAAAAATCAAAATTTCCCTCAATTTATTTTTATGAAACCAAACACTGGAAACTGAATGAATAATTCAGTTAAAGTTGCTGCAGAACTGAATGCATGTCAAATAATGCATCCTATCTGTAAATACTATCAAGAAAATCCAATCACATTGGTATTGACACATTTTCATAGGGAAGCATATACAGAATGGGTTGAAAGAGAAATATGTAAAGATATCCTAATATTTATTTTTAAAATCAGTTCTTAATCCTTCTGGAAGGATAGATATAAATACAAATGCCAATATTGTATCCTAAGGCTCAGGACTGATATAATCAGTTTCTTTATGGAGCTGAGATTCAGAAAACATGTTGGACAAACTCTTTGAAGCAGCTGGTTGTTTTTATACAATGGGTTGTGTTAGGAGGCCTCTCATTTGAAATTTTAGGTTCACTGAATTTTTGAAGGTTCACCCAGAGATTAGCAATGGTCAAAGGTGGTCAGCACCTCTGCAAATTAGATCAGGAGAAAGACTGATGCAAAACACGGGGGAACATCTTTCTCTCCTCTGACTTTCAGACATTGACAGTGCTATTTCAAAGACTGCCATGAACAGAACTTCTCCACACCCATCACTGTATTTAAAGGATCTGAAGATCCAGATGGATGTGTACAGGGTAATGAATGGTTGCAAGAGTGACAGTTTCGAGGATCAGGCTTTGAATTGCAAAAATCTGTTTTGATGATTCACCCTGGTGTCAGGAAGGGCTCCTGTGCAGCTGTTGGAGCGGCCTTCAGAGAGTGATTCATTTACTGTAAGATGAATCACACCCTAGAAACACTTAGGTCTCCTCATTAAATGAGTCTAGAGAACTAGCTCCACTGTAAGCATAAACTTGTGAGACATTTGAAACTGGGCGTGATGAACTCAACACCTGTTCTCTCCATGGAAATTTATAGCTTCAACACAGTACCTATGGCAGCCATATCAGGAAAAAAAAGCCTGTTCTTGCATTAATAGAGACCAGGGACTGAGACAGGAAGTTCTTGCCATGCCTCAGCCACAAGGATATTTGGGCTGCAGCTATTAGTTTCTGAAGTGTACTGCTAATAAACTAATGCTGAGGAAAGTGCCCTGTCTGCCCATCCAGCAGCCGTTCTGGCAGTCACACCCTTCACGGTGGGCAGCTCCAGTGAGCTGAGGGGTGCCCTGCCTGACTCCCTGCACACACCACACTCACGCAGTCAGACCAGGTTTCCCTGCCAGATTGACCCCAGGTTTCCCACAGCAGGGTCACAGAAGTCCAGATCCTTCAAATACTTTAATCTTGGTGCAAAAACTAAATAACGAAATAGCAGCTCAAGCTGGGTGCCTTGGAGGAGGAACCCCAAGCAAAGGAAACCCTGGGCTTTTATACTTTCACAAGTCTAAATCTCTCTGGTTCAAGCCTGATTAATGCAGTTTAGGGCTGTGTGTGTGTTCACAGATTTCACAGAATATTCTGAGTTGGAAAGGACCCATGAGGATCATTGAGCCTGACTCTTAAATGATTGATCTGTCCAGGGCTCAAACCCACAACCTTGGTGTTATTAGCACCATGCTCTAACCAAGTGAGCTAATTTCGGGGTTTTCCTATCTAGCCTGCAAATTGGAGAAGGCATGTTCTTATTTTAGTAACCCATTCATATTTTAAACCTGAAAGAATTTGAAAATGTCATGATTTGGTGTGCTGCTTTGTAGTGACTGTTGAATTGCACTCTATTTTATTGTTCAGAATTTTAGGCAGTTGCACCTCCTGATCAGTCTATGTTGGCTGCTGTACTCTAATGTGAGCAGACATAAAGTTTATTTTCGTGTTCTGCTAAATATTTCAGTAATTTTGAAAATGCTTCTGGCATGGCCAATACTGTCTGTGTGAAGTAGAGCTGCATCTCCACAAAAGTGGAAATACTCTCCCAGTGTTAACTTCTGTTTTTAAAAGTTATGTGTAAGAAATCATCTTCACTGCAAGAGACAATTCTATGTCATGCTTTTTCCAGAGGGAGTGTGACCCACTGTGTAAGGCAGCTAAGTGTCAGTCATGCTTGGTCTAATGGCTCAGACTTTGGGCAAAGACTCCATCTTTGTGATCTTGGTTAATCAGTCTTTCTGTGTTTCAGTTTGTACATGTGTAAAATGAGGATATTTCCCTATTTTACCATCATGTATTATATACATACACATTAAACTGTTGTATATTTACACATTATAAAGATGCTAAAAATAATTTATATTGAATATGCAGAAGGGAACTGTCTCCTTGTCCAACAGAGCTTGATTTCTAGGCAACTTGTTCTTCTGTGCAGAGAAGGATGTGTGTATATGTATTAGCATGCAAATATTTTAGATGTGCCTCCTTTCAGGAATCCACTGATTATTTTATAGATTTTCTGTTATCTGCATATTGTCTTCATTATGGCAGAGACACCTGTTTGGATTGATTCCTTGAGAAAGGTGTTCCCAAGGATTGCATAAGAATATTTAATAAAGTGTGCAGATAGGGTAGAGATGTGGATACAAAACACAAGAATATCATGGGTATTTGTCTACTAACAGATGTTTTTCTCACTACATTTTGGTAAAAGGATGAGAGGTTAGTGAATGTATTCTGAGCATGAACATTTCAAGACAGTAGGATTGGTTCATTGTTATTACTCCAGTTTTATGGTTTAGCTTCTTTGAAATATATCAGCATAAAGTAGGGGCAAATCAAGCTTTCTCTTGGGAATTGAATGCAGCAATCATAAATCTGAAAGTCTGAAGTATGTAGTAGAGCTTCCATTAACCTGGAGACCTGGGTCTCCTCATGTTGGAGGGACTATTCAGCCTGCAGTAGTTTTAGTGACCACAGTTCCCTGGAGTCCTCTTTCTGAGCATTCCTTTTCTTGTGAAGTGTATTGCACATTTCTCTGTGTCGGTATCAAAGCCAAATGTATTGAAAACTGTTCTCCAAGGAGCTCTAGACCAGCACTTCATAAACTGGAAGTGTATAATTTAGCCATTCATATGCCAAATACAAAGTATTGGTCAAGCGGGTGTAAAGCCAGAGAAGGTGACACACCTCAGCCCAGAAAGCCAAGCAAGGGAAAGTAAGTGATGTGGAAGCTTAATGTAGCTGTAAAAAAGAGGATTCTTTTGTTTCTATTCAGCAAAAATATTTTTTCAGCCTGAAAACTACTTTCCTTCCAAAGAAAACCAATATCGAAAGGGAAGCAGAGCAAGGGTTTTTCCCACTTCACAAGCAACAGTTATAAGTGAACCTCACCTTTAAGCAGTAACTTTTCTAATTGCACTTTGAAATATGTTACAGAATGTTCATGCTTTATGGGTTTGTCTAAGTGTGGAAACCCCCGGAAAAACCACCTGAATGACCACTAATATTTGAGAGATTTGCGATGTACATGCATGAGTAGTGCTAACTTATGGGTGAAACCCTATTCCCAATTACTAATGCACATGCCATTGTAATTATTTTGTATTGACAGGCTGTCTTCAATACCCAGGAAGTCCTTCTCTTCCTCAAAAACCTGTTCTAGGAATAAAGCACCGCTTACCATGTTTTTGTGATTTAAACCAGAGCTTGGCAGGCAGGAGATGGGTCCAGTTCCTGGCTCTGCTCCCACTGTGCCTCAGTCAGCTCTGCTGGCTATCAGCTGCTATTGTGTATAGCTGGTGAAGCCCTGTTTGCTGAGGTTTGAAAAAGTTTCATCCATGTAGTTCTAGTATTACTTTGTTTAGCTGTTTTACAGCTCTTTAGCGTCTTCCAGTCTTATTGGAATTTTAATTCCTTTTCATTGAAGAAACAGTCTATGGTAAACCATGTTCCTTGTGAGTTTTTGTTTATTTATTTTCTTTGGTTTTGATTTGTATTTTTTTGGGTGATGTGCTTTATGACCTTTTCATTTCCCAATAGTATAGAGGGGCTGATAGGATTAGCAATATGCTGTGTGTATGCTTGCTGGGGCTTTTTTTTTTTTTTGCTAGTGTTTAACAGTGTACAGTAATAAAGTAAGTTCACATTGTTTGCAAACCAGATAGTGGCAACCAAAACATGTTTTGACATAGGAAGATAATCAAGGACTGATTTACATCTCATACCTTCTCTTGAATCCTGAGCCTTTTACTCCATGGGCAGATCTTATGAGAAGAAAACAAACCAGTCTTTCAGACATATGTGGAATAAGGCACAAACCAAGCATTAATTAATCCCTTAATTTAAGGTAAATACCTGCTTCAGAAATGGAATTCAAATTAGGGTAGAACTGTAGAGGAATATGGGGAATCCTGAGCTTTTGTGGCCTGTGAATGGCACTTTCTTAAGAGCCTCTGGAAAGAAGGTTGATAGAGCCCTTTCCACATAGGTTGAAAGACTGTTAAAAAATCAGAAAAGACAAGATAAGCTGCTTCAGTCTCTGATTTGTCTTCCTTACTTGCTATTGTTGAACTGTCATATAACAATGTCAGTTAGGTTTTGATTTTTTTTTTTTTTTTAGTATGCAATTGCACAGAGATACTGTCGAGTATCTTCATCAACTTTGAATAGGTCAGGTGAATAAAAATCAAATATTCTTCAATAAGTAGTGTTGTTGAACCTGGTCAGCACTGGGATTTTATCTGTTAGCAGAAACTGTGTTCTTTCATGAATATTGACTAGTCTTTAGGAGATGAGAAATTTCCCATTTCATTATTAACCAAAATCCTGAATAAAGTTGTGTTATATATGCAAAGACAAATTCCTAATATGAAAGTGGAATTCAGTGCACATGCTCTCAAGGAGCATATCAATTTTTGGTTCCTCGTTCAGAATTTTGCAGCAGTTTTGCATCTCAGTAGATTTTGCATGAGGTATGGCAGAAGGGATCTATTTACACTTTAAAATATTGATAGCGATGGTACATGCAAAATTCCTATAATAAACTTGAGCAATAAAATTATGAGTATTAGAAGAAGTCTTCTGAGTCCTGTATTTGCATTCTTAAGCTGTAATTTTCATATAACTATTTTGTTTTAGGTTTAAGATTTTCCTTGGTTTTTTCTCTTTTAAAAAATAGTATGTTTGCTTTTAGTTTTATAGATTGCTTCCATTTGGTTTTGACAAATGGTTTACTGCTTTTCTTGATAAGCAAAAGTGGGTGGAATATATGACTCTTTGTACTTTGACATAAAGAACTTTATCAACCTTTCTGGAAGTTCCTTAATACTGGGATGTTATTCTAGGCCTCTGCAAATATGTGAATTTTCCAATAACGTGGTATGGTGGGTTTGACCCTGGCTGGACACCAAGTGCCCATCGCAGCTGTTTTATCACTCCCCTCCTCAACTGGACAGGGGAGAAAAAAGTGTAATGAGAGGCTTGTGGAGCGAGATAAGGGCAGGGAGAGATCAGTCACAGGCAAAAAGGACTTGACTTGGGGAGATTAGTTGCATTTCTTACCAGTTAAATTAGAGTAGAGTAATGAGAAATAGAATACCTACCATTCACTGCCGCAGTCCGAAGGGATCTTGCTCCTTCACAGTTCACCTCTCTCTTCTTCCTGTGCTTGTCTTCATTCCTGATTTTTCTCTACCTCCTCCCCTCAAATGACACAGGGGGATGGGGAATGTGCCTGCAGGGGCACAGCTGCCTCCCCATGGTCTTTACCACAGGCTGCAGCCCCTCTTCCCCCTCCTTCTACACTGTCCTGGGTATCTCATGTGTTCTCACTCCTCTTTCTGGATGCAACTGCTCTCGTGCAGTAACTTTTCCTCCTTCTCAAATATGTTATCCCAGAGGCATTACCACCATTCCTGATGGGCTCAGCCTTGGCCAGTGGCAGGTCCATCCTGGAGCCAGCTGACTTTGATTCTGTTGGACGTGAGGAAAGCTTCTGGCAGCTTCTCACAGAAGCCACCCCTGCTAACAGAACCTTGCAATGCAAACCCAATACTTGTGGCAACTTCCAGTGTGAAAAATGAATGATTACACTGGTGAACCTGTGCTAGAAACACTCGGAGTGGAATTGGGAAGATAACTGTGCAATGAGTTGGGTTGATTGTGTTTTTCTTTGGTGTTTGTTTTTCATGTTTGTTTTAAAGCCGTAGCTTTAAAGAAAACTAATTTCACCACAGATAATTTCACCTCTTTAAGCTGAAGGTCTTGATGTGTTCAGAGTCTTTTCTATTGGCTGTCACGCTGGTGTGATTACACAGCAATACATACTCCCTGTGAGCTGGATAGTAATGGAAACAGATTTCATCATCCTCTCAATAATCCTGATTAAGCGTGCTGGTTTTGTTATGGAGCAGTGAGTTCATGGCTCCCTCCGATGTGACGTGGCAATATGAGAATCCAAGGTCAGTAACTCTGGCCTTGAATTTTTCATGTTCTGAAATGATGATATCATTGTAGTGGTCTGTGTTCCTGGAAGAGTTGTTATGGAAACTTCATTGCAGCTTTTCTAAAAATAAACAAACAAACCCCCAAGCAAAAGCTTTTTCAAACTCCAAATACTTCATTGATTTAAAAATTCTGTCTTACAACAGTTTTTCACGACTTAATTTCCAAAATTTGGTATGCAGAGTGCTGCAGTCATGTGCAAGTTTATGCAGTCCATAAAGGTTGCTTATGGAGCTCGTATTACTTGCTGCTATTGTTGGATACCATGCATATGTAAAGAGGTCCCATCCTGTGCCGGACCTGTGCTGGTGACAGACACCAGCTGGATGGGCAGTGGTGGCACCACATGTGAGTGCCCAGGCTGAGTGAATTCTATGAGGGGAGAAAGGTCCATGTGCAAATCCAGAAGAAAAGGAAGACATGGGAGTAGTGTAGTAGTGTGGAATAAAGTTCCTTTGTGAAGTCCATTCAGAATTCTAACCAGCCTGAAATTCCCAAAGGGTTGTTGGATCTGGTTGGATCTTCTGTATGATTGTATGTTTTCTCCAGGGTGGATGGTTGAGTTTGAAGGACATCCCTAGACTAGGATGGTCCTATTTTATTATTTTCCCTACTATGGTAGGTGCTTTAAAAGTTCTAATATACCTTCTTCATCACTATCAATGATAAGTATTGTGTTTAATGTTAGGGTTTAATGTTGGGGTTTTTTTTTTTGCTTCTACTTTCCATCTTTTATTGTTAACTAATTCTGAAAGTTTTCAGAGGAAAAAGAAAATTCAATGGCAAAATTCAAAATAATGGCAATGTATTCCCTCTACAGGATTTATGAACGTGTCATTGATCCCCCAGAAACGAATTTGACACCTGAAAGCAGTTTATGGCTCGGACAGAGAAACAGGAAACATGGTTTCTTTAAGGTAAGCAGTTATGAAATGACGTGTGAAGAAGAAAAGTAATAGTCAACAAGATACTTCCACTTAGTTATCTCACACTCATGAAATATGAACTGTAGAAACAGCGGACAGTTGGTAAACAGCTTGTTTACAAAGTAAAAGTTTCTGATATTTATTCCAGTTTTGGATTAGAAGCCACAGTACAAGTGTTTATGTGTGAAAGGAGTCTATAGTGCAGCAATAGGCCAATCTGCCTATCCTCAATCTGGGCATGGATTTGTTGCCAAGGTGATTTACCACCCACTCGGTTTCCCTTTGAAGCTGTCAGTTCCTAGACAATTTTACAAGTTGCCTTTTTCTGAGGACCTCTCCTCAAAGTCCCCAGATTTTAACAAGCTAGGACAATTATTTTATGCTAAAATTATTTCAGCATAGCAACTACCAATTTTAATTGTGAGACAGAGGTAAAAGCTAACTTTTAAGTTAAATGATGGTCCGAGAATTGCTCTGAACCTGGACTACATTTCATCCTGCAGCAGCTGAGCTGTCACTGGGAAGTGGAATTGATAGCATTATTTTATTCTACAGCTGTTGGTTTTTTACCTCAGCTGCTTCCCACTATTCCACAGATGGTAAACATATGTTTATAGCTACATGGGGAAAGGAAGAAGTTATATTGGAGTTGCCTATCTGAAATTCTTATTTTATGCAGGGAGTCAGAGCCTCAGAACTCTGGGATATTATATATTTGCAAATTAATATTTCTATGTGTTAACACTTTGGAAACAGCAGGGTAGCTAATGATATGCTAATGAACTGACAATTTTTATTGATCATAATGAAAGCCGACAAGTGCCTTACTTTGCTTTATGCATGCCTGAATATTTTACCAACTTTCTTCAGGGCAGAAATATAATTGGTTGTGGTTTTTTTAATCCTGCTTGCGAGTTTCAAAAGTCTTAATTTTTTTACTTTACTCATTGCAAAAACTTGGGATTTTGCCAGTTTGTAAAGAGCACACATCTCTTTCCATATATTTACATGCTCAGCAGGACCTCCCTTTCTTTTTCAGAGCAATTTGTTTCACTGTTTTAGCATATAAAAAAATAGATATATTTTCCTTAATGTGTAAACAGAGATCTGCAGGGAAATAAGAGCGTTAAAAAAGAATTAGCATTTTTGTGTGTGTGCTGGAACCATAAAACTGTGTGTAAGAAAAAACACTGGATGCTGTTCTGAGTATCATCTTCGACATTCCAAAAGTTTTCTTTCTTTCTTTAATGATAGTTAATTAATTGTCATTTCTCTTCATAAATGAGTAGCATTAAAGCAATTTTGGTCATAATCTCACGCCTATATTAGATCGTAATTCTTCAGTATATCGGAAGAGGCAGGAGGGATATGATATTCCTGAGTCACTGTGACCAGCTGCTGCAATTTTTCATATTTATGCTTTTGTTCCACATCCTTATTTACAGTGATTATTCCACAAGTAGTCCTGCTGGGCCTGTGGCCTTGCTGGGGACTGAAGTGCTCTATGGTGTAATCAAGGGAATTGAAGTCTCACCCCTTGCTACTGGTGTGTCTTACTGGTTGTATCTTATCTGCTACGACCAAGCACTTGGAGTTCAGACAAGGCAGTGTGGTTGTAGCACAGCAGTGGTGGGAACAAATGTGGAGCTGACTTAAGATAGCATTGTCTGTTTGGTTTGAAGGCAATCTCATGAGTTACTTCCACTGAAAACTACGTGCTGACACTTCAGGTTTGTTTGTGTGGCTCTGTCCCAGTTCTGGCCAGGACAGGGTTAATTTTTGCAGTAGCCAGGAGGGAGCATGGCCAGGACATGGAGGTTATTTTATACCACCTCACATCATTGACAGGGGTGGGGGAAAGGGACTCCTTGAGGAGAAGGGCTTCCTTCTGGTTGAAGAAACGTGGTGGAAGGAGCCTTCCAGTGTTGTCTATTATCATGAATGTTTGTCCATGTGAATAATTTCTTATACCCTTTGCTATCAAAATTGTTGCTGTTACTGCTCATTTTCTTATCTCATTGCTGTTCCCAGTAAATTTTTCTGGTCTCAACTCGTGATCTTCACTTTCTGTGCCTTCAGTTCTCAACTCCATCCTGCTGCAGTGGGAATGGGGAGAGAAAGGGGGATCTGTGGCTTGGGAGAATCTCAGTGGGGGCACTGAATTGGGGAGTACCATTCACAACAGCCTTAATTTATCCACCCCTTATTCTATACCATTTATGTCATGGCCAGATCCTACACCTTCCAACTACATATACATATATATGAATATATATATACACACATATATATGTACACAAGCTCAGGTCTCATTTCCGTAGTCAACGGCCATCCCTCTAAGATGTCTGTTGAGTTCATTTAGTCCATGACTGTGGGTTCTACCCATCCTAGATGTCTTCCAGGGCAGGAGTTCTACCCATCCTAGATGTCTTCCAGGGCAGGAGGGCTGGTGTGCTGTTGGCTGGTTGCCAGCTGCATCAGCAGCTCATGACTGATGTCTCTGGAGTGATCCACACTCATTGTCCATGGTAGTTATGGAATTCAGTGGAAGTGTCATTCAGCAACAACCTCCATGTCCTAGCCATGACCCCTCCTGGCTACTGCAAAAATTAACCCTGTCCTTGTCGGAACCAGGACAGTGTCCCAAACACCAGATTTGTTTTAGGGCTAGAGAATACTATTATAATCAGATTAGGAAACCCAAGTAGATGCAACTGAAAGAAAAAAGAGTGTTGCCACACATCCAAGGAACTCTCTCTCTGGGATGGATCTGATTGCTGTCAGGATCAGAATTATCTGCAAGATTTTGTTTTATTGCTGGGGAGAACCCTTCTCCCTAGGGGTCCCTCCACAGAGCTACTGCAAAAATGAGCTTATTAATGCATTGCTGACAGGGTGATTCATGTAGAAAGACAGTAATTTTCATAACTGCTAGAGCAGGCTCTATTGATCCTGCATATTGTGTCTGGGGATTGTATGCTAGGTGCTTGAGAAGCATTTTGGTAATTTTACTGCACACCATCATATGTATATCTCATATCTATATATAATCTCATATGACTCTATAATAATTTTGGACTCAGAGTTGTATGGACCGAGGTGCAGACTAAATACCGTGCTGAGGGCAGCTGTACAGGCAAGGGGCATGTCTGCACTGTGTGGAGCAGCACAGTGCTCATCCAGTGGAAATCTGCTGGTGTTGGCATGGCTTTGCTTAGGCACATGAGTTTCAGGCATTTCTGCTGGTGTTCCAGCAGAGCCTTTCCCCAGCCCTGGCTGGTGCAACGGGCACAGCTGTGTGGCTCCCATTAGCTCTGTGGGAGAAGGAGGTTTTAAAGAGGGTGAAAGGCAATGGGGGAAATGAAAATGCAGAAGTGGAGAGCTCATGGAATATATGAGC
The DNA here is from genome assembly GCF_025592945.1 of Manacus candei. Classification (NCBI taxonomy): domain Eukaryota; kingdom Metazoa; phylum Chordata; class Aves; order Passeriformes; family Pipridae; genus Manacus; species Manacus candei. Next base: position 869,266 of record NW_026138057.1, read on the forward strand.
CTTTTCACAGAATGTGAGGAGGGTTCTATTTAGTAGAGACAGGAGAAGTGCCATAATCTGGACTGTTGTATTACATTCTGATGGGATGGGCTTGATACTTATTGCTGCAGACCTGAATTTCATCCTGTAGCGGGTAATCTGCCTGCACAGATGAAGGCTCTTCATGCCAGCGAGTCCTGATGCTGAACTGAAGCTTTGATTGTCATTAACCAAATGTTTTTAATGATAGTATAAAGGTGATGCCTGCTTGGGAGGGTAAAACTAGAAAGATTTTGGCTGCTGACATCTCCCTGTCAAGGCCAAATCCGAGCTCTCAGTAACCTAGACTTAATGCTCAAGCAGGAATAATCTGAGTTTGTTCATGTTTGTTACAATAATTATGGCTGTAATAAGTGTTTGCCTATAATGAAGTCTTTCTATTAAAAAAATACATCATCAAAATTTCTGCCATTTCAAAGTTCTCTTCTATACTTGATCATATTCATTCTGTTCATGTGGTTATAGACTTTTAAAAGGCATCTATGTTAGTGAACTGAAGTTCATATTCATATCTTTTTCTATGCTTTTACGTGGCCAGAAATTGAGACAAATAAAGTAGTTGTGTTTCCTCTTCAGGCTGTATTTAAATGCAAATTTATCCAAAAGACAATTGAGCAGTGTGACTCTCATGCAACAAACATATTTGAAGCTTAAGATGCACTTAAAAAAAAAAAAAGGCTGAAGAAAATACCTTATCACTTCTCTCTGGATGGTGCCTTGTTAGCTGAGTGATATGGTCTGGTGAAACTTTGCAATCTCATTTTCTCTTGGTTGAGCTTTTCACTGGAGAGACTTAAGAGTTGAAATATATTTTATGCCTCACCTTTTAATTTCTCACTGATGACTGCTGACAGAAAGTATGGAAAATGGCTTTCAGGATGTTCCATTTCCAGTGACAGTATTACTTCTCATTGCTTATGGTTTCATTATTCTCATAGATGAAAAGGTTAATAAATGTATATATTTATGCAAGAAAGACAGTGTGATCTGATTATCTCTACTAATATTTTCAGTTAATATTTGATCATGAAACAGTAAGCAGGAAACAGAGCTTGCTGATTACCTTCTGCTCTTTTAACAGATGACCATATAAATGTTAAATCATATGTTACCTGCTGTACTTACCAGGCTTCAAGGGCTATCTGAGGCCTTTAGTTTATTTATGGGTGGACTTCAAGGGCCTGTGAGCAAGTGACTACGTCCTTGGTCTGCAAAACGCACTCTTTGGCATTTTAACTGAGAATTAAAGCATAGTCTTGCAAATCAGTAATCTATTTAGATAATAACTGCTGCCATGATAAATTTCTTTTCAGATTAAAAAAATTCTTCAGTGTCTGGGAGGAGATAGAGCTGTGTCACAACATCTGATTAACAGGCAGGGGTAGTGCAACTATCAGCCCTAGAGGTCCCTTGTTTTCCCTTTCTCCTCTCCCTTAGTGACCATGACATTATTAAAGCTGGTGGATCTTGTGAAGTGAGTACATTGCACAGTTGAAGATGTAGCAAAAGCTTTGTCCTGACCTTAAGAGAGCAAACACAACCTTCAGCACTTTCTGGACTATCTGGAGGATCTAGGGTTCTTCAGGGCCCAGGTGTGCAGGGATACTGGGCCATCTGCCACTTCCATCGGGGTATCTTTGCAGGTCAGGGACAAGAGAGGATGAAACCAGCACTGGACCTTTTGGTCCTGCCTCTCTCCTGTCCTGCCCAGGTTGGTTTAGGATCATCATACAACCTGCACTACTGGCTCTGACCCTCTACCAGTCCTGTGCAGGGCATCTTTCTATCTGTCAGGGGTAGAGAGAGGATTTCATTCTGACTGATGGCACGATTACATGAACTGCCTGTTGAGACACAGAGCTAGTAGGCTAAATGAAAGCAAACAATGGAAGTGTAAACTATTACTTACATCTGGCACTATATACTTGTCTTTTCACAGTGTTTGATTTCACAGACTTATTTGGCTAAATCACTAAAGAGTTTTACTGTGGAATTTCTTTTTTTTTTTTTTTTGTCTTTTCGAAAAGTGTGTCATCGGCTTGAGCAATGGTTATTATTTTACTGCTTTTTTCACCAGTCTCACCCCATTTTAAGACATTTAAGCAGCTTATATTTGGCGATTACAAAAGACAAAGCCGTATTATTTCTGCGTTCTATGAAAATAAAAATCCAAACACGCTGATAGGAGGAGTTGTTACATTTTGTCCATCTTCAGTTATTTTCCTCACAAGAAGAGTGAGCTGGTAATTTTTTCGTATCCACTGAAGAAATGACTTGTGAAACATCTTCTACAGATTTAAGTCAATGTTTGTAGTCTGTATTACCAGTTTTCTCTTCTTTTACAAAGGGTGTTATTCAAGATGTGAAAGTCATCTTTATACCTAATGGATATATAACGCAGTGTCCTAATCTGAATCGCAGTAAGTAGCAATTTCTTTATTTTCTCTATCTTAGATTTTTCGTACAGATTGTTTTCTTGTTTTAAAAATAATATTTTCGGGCTTGTCATTTTTTTGCGTGTGCTCACTTCCAGAAGGCAGAACTTCTGTGTAAACAGATTGCATTTTATGTTCAGATAAATCAAATATGATAGGCTGTTGGTTATTTATGGGTTATTGTGTCTTTCCTTCTCTTCCTTGCTGTTTCTTTTTACTCTTCCTCTATTGAGCATGCCCGACCTGCAGTGATTTCTTAAGTCTGGTGCAAGGAATCATGGATTTGCAAGAACTCCTGGCAAAAATGACTGCAAAAGTAGGTACCTAAGCTTTTTTGTTAGTTGCCCATTTCCTTCTGTGCTAAGATGAAAGTATTTATTCCTTATGCAGCTATTCTACATTTTCATGGCAGAGCCATTTTTTTTCCTCCCTGTCTGCAGTAGACTTATGGATATAGATCCACGGATGTCCCTTAAGCTTAATAGAGTTTCTGTTGTCTACTTTATTATTTGTAAGATAGTGACAAAAAAATGCCCAGATACCTACTTTTTTTTGGTAAGAAGCCCTAGCCTTATTTCCCTTTTCATGCTGAGGGATAAATGCAGAAAGAAGAGTGAAATTCCTCAATAATTTCCTCACCACGTGATGCTGTCCAAGGGGATGTGTTTGTTTGTGGGAAGTCTTCAGGACTGGTATAGTGTCCTTCCTGGGAACTGCAATGAGGCCCCAAAATGAAAATGCCTGTGAACCTGCTGGCTGTGCTGATCTCGACATCACCTTTGATCAGTGGTTTTTATCAGTGTGAAAGTTAATCCAGCTCCAGGTGATGTGGTGTGGGCTTAGATTTTGGGGATTGTTCTCCCCCCTTCCCCCTTTTTTTTTCTTTCTTATTTTTCCCCCCTGGTTTGGATCATGAATTGGATGAATGGGGACCTATAATGCTGGGGGGGGGTTTTTGTTTGCTTGTTTTGGATTTTGGAGATTTCCTTTAGGCTCTGCTCCTACAATACACAGTCAACCCCTGTGTGAACCAGGGCCCTTCAGCTAAGGCTGTGGTGAAGTTTTGGGGTGGGAAACTGTTTTAGAGGTGACTGAACCTCTAATGTGTGTTAAAGGACAATCTGAACATTTTTGGAGGTTAATGTTGGTGAACCATCTGGTTTGTGGTAAAGGACAATTAATTGTCTCTTCTGAAACAGCATTTATGTGTTAATTACTTACAGATTTAAGTGAAAATTCAACAACCTGTGGATGCATTTAATCTCAGTGTAGTAACTGAAGAGGAATTTCAGAAATAGGATTTGCATAGTAGTGCTGCTTGTGTAAAAACATTATACTTTTTACTGTGCTGCCTGTAAGAGTTCTTTCCCTTCCCAACAGGAAAGGGGAAACTATTTTTTAGAGAATGTGAGCATTATCCTGACAATCTACTTACTCAGCTGACATGCTTTGGACAGGTTGGCTCCAAATGCAAAATGTGAAGCTTTTAGTTCAGTTTTCTGCTTGTGCTGTGAAAGAGAGGCAATTATTTTGAGCCCTGCTGGTGGTATGAGCAAGTTCCAATTATGCACTGTACTGAGGAACTTGCTTCCTCTGATGTTAATTATATTTTTGCTTGCTAGTACTTTATGAGGGGAAGCAAATAACACAGTATTTGTACTGCAAAGACTCTGTGCTTTCATAAAGTGGTGCTGGGATAATCCTTCATTGCAAGTTCCTTTTCTGTTGTAGTAGTCTACTGACTGTCTCACTGCAGTTGTTACAGAAATACTGTTGTCCAGGGAAAAAATGCATGCAGCAGGAAAGGAGGTTAATTTGGTAGACAAATGCAAGTTAAAAATTGAAGGTCTGGAGGGAAGCATTAAGGTTTGTGCATTAGGCCTTTTAAGTCCTAGCCACAATAGCCACAAGTGGTACTAATGTAGATACAAGTATATTGTATGGGATGATGTATGTCAAGGCAGAGAGCAAGGCTTTGGAGGGCTGTGAGCTGCCTGCAGAGATCCCGTTGAGCAGGGCAGGTGGTCAGAGAATGGCTTGCTAATGAACATGAGCAAGGATCCCTAGAGCCTGGTCCTGCAGCAGGAGGTGCAGAGCATGAACAACAACAAGACCTTTGGAAAAAGTGGTTTGATGTCTAGTTGTTGCTTTTAGGTTCCACTATATGTAGGATTTCAGTCTGTGTTTGGTTACAGCTGTATCACAGCCCTGAGTTGACCAAGGAGTGTTGGAATGAATGTTTGTGTGCAGTTTATATACGTTAAAACTGTGAAGACCCAGAGCTGGTCTAGCCTGGGAAGAAAACACCCAACTAGTGTTTCAGGCTCTGATAATTTTAGTAGCTGTGCAAACTGTGCAGTATGAAGGCAGGAAAGGGGAGTACCCTCCTGCCTGGGCTTTACCTCAGGGTCCCCTGAGTCCAGTGCTGGCTCAGGATGGGACATGGGGGCTGTGTAAGGGGCCCAGCAGAGCATAGCAGGAGTGCTGAGTACAGGAGCATTTGATCGTGACCTGTAACAATCTAACCACACTTTTGTCCTCTTCCTACCCATGTTTTGTGAAGACGTAGCTTTTAAAGATGAATAAATGCTAGCTTTTAAAACCTATTTTATTTTTGTCATGATTTGAATCAATTCTGAATCTCTCCAGTATATATGTCCAACTGATTTAATCTTTTGTCCTTAAATTGAGTCACACTGTATGTCACAGTATTAGAATCTGGCTAAAATGTTAATTTGCTGCAGGAGAAGAGGATTGTGCTATATTGCAGCATTCCCAACTGCCGTGCTAGAGTACTGTTAGTTCCTCTTTAAATGTAATAGCTAAAATAATTCAGGCAGCTTTAACAATCTGCTGAAATCAGTCCAGGCATCTCCTGCCTTTCTTTGAGTGGAATATAATTTCTTTTGGTAAATTATGGGCCCACACTAGGATGTGCTTTGTATTCGGGTGTTACATGAAGACTTCAAGCACAAAACTTTCTGCTGAGCCTTTGCTTGGTTGAGGTCAGAAAGGTTGAAGCTTGACTTTGATTAAAATCAAGAAAAATCGAGTACTTGAGTTCACTGATGGACTAGTTAATCTGGTTTGTTTACATCATGGGTTTATATGCCAGGAACACTTTTATGAATAACAAAATGTTCCTTACAAATTTTGATGACTTGGGGTTTTTTTTGGTATTTTTTGTTATTTATTTTGTCAGAAACAATATGGTGTTTTTTTTGTTGTTGTTTGGGGTTTTTTTTGTTTGTTTTTTTGTTTTTGTTTTTTAACACAAACCTGTCATCTTTCAGTTATTTGTATGGGCAGAGAAGCCAGGAAAGAATGCACATACTTATTTCTAAGCCTATATTTCTACATTTGTTTACTTATTTTTAGTATTAGAAAATGGTAAAGCAATTTTGAATGCTCTTAGGGATTAGAGATCATGATACTGGGTACAAGGTGGTTCCTCTCTGGAGGATGTTAAGGTGGTCCTTTGTATGAAAGGGAGGTCTGTGCTCTGGCTGAGGAGAGTATGGTTCAAAAAGCCTTGTCCTTTGCTGCTGCTGCTACGAGAATGAGCATTGTCCCCATTTGTTATTGCACAGTATCTCATCAGTAAACACAGCAATTTCTAGCCTGCAGTTGCAATACTTGGAAAAGATGCATCAGTTTTAGCTTCTTGATATGCATTTGAAGTCGTTGGAATTGAGGAGGTAATGGGAACAGGGAGGAGTGTTAAGTGCCACCAGGGTTTACTCCAGGAGCATGACTTCTCCCTGATCATGTACTACACTGAATTAAAATGCTTTCTTTCCCCCTCAGATATCAGTTGCTGTTATAAGGTTAAAAGCATTAGTCTAGCTGATGCTTAACAGTGATGAGATGGGGAAGTCAGTCTGCCAGTCTTCCTGCTTTTTTACCTGTGATCAGATTGATGAGCGATTAAAAATTTAAAAGAAAAAGAAAATTGTCTTTTTGTACTTCTGGTAATGTCCAGACATTCCTGAGGGGTTTAGTTGCTGTACAAGAGACTGTTGCATGAGTCATAAACTGTTGTCAATTAGCATGGATAGTTCCATCAAAGTCTGAGGAATAGGTTTAGTTTACACCTGCTGATATCCTGGGTCAGTGTTTCAAAAGTTGTAGGCAAACTTGGCATGGCTAAAAATAGCTATACTGTTTTTGCTTTTTTAAATAATGTGTTTGAATTGCATAAATCTCATCAAGTTACTTTAATTTATAGTTAAATTATGCAGAAACAAGACTGAGTCAACTGGAAGACTGTCATTGTGAGAAAACTTGTCAAGTAAATGGATTGATCTATAGAGACAAAGACTCATGGGTTGAAGATGATCACTGCAGGAACTGCACATGCAAAGTAAGAATTTCTGGAGTTTCAAGAACAGGACCTAACAAAAATGTGAAAATGGCCTTTGAATACATTATGTTAACTCTGAGAATTATTATGTTTTTAGTATGCATCTAGAGGCAGTATGGACAATAGAGAGGAGAATGATAAAATAAATAAAATTTTGACATTGTGTATTTGCAGGCTTCATAAATAAAATCTACTTTCCCTCGACAGTGCTTTCTTATTTGTTTTAATTATAGCAGTGAGGGCTTTATGGTTTTGGGGTGAACAGGTGGCATTGCTTGTGTTTGGAATTGTTTTCACTGCAGTAGCTTTTTCAAAAAGGAAGCATTATCTTAATAGTATTCATAGATGCTTAGTCGCATCTTGCATGGTAAAAACTTGCAGATTCTGTTTTCAGCATTTATCAGTCGGAAAAATACAAGGAACAGAAAGAGAATTAGTATGTAAAACTTGTATCTTTGAAATTATTTGATAAATATCTGAAGAGAGCCTTTGTTTGCTCAGGAAAATAGAAACCTGATTGTTAAAAATCTCAAAGATGATTGGAACAGCATACAGAAAGTAGTGCTTGTGTTCTTATAAACAGGGACTTATGCTTTCCACTTAATGCATTTTGCTCAGGGAATGGGGGGTAAAACCAGTAATATGTATCAAAATAGGGCAGTTCAGCTTCAGATGCACTTTGATTCATTTTGTAGTTGGATGGGATTAGATCTGTTAGTGAAGGATGGGTTTGTAATCCAAAATGCTATTTTCATTTACTTAAATAGTCTTTATTTGTGTTTTGTGTAAAATACTCACTAACTGCAGTGGTAGTAGTAGAATTTTGTCTTAAAACCCTTTGCTTAGAGTGGAGTCGTGGAGTGCCGAAGGATGTCCTGTCCCCCTCTTGAGTGTCCTCCTGATGCTCTCCCAGTGCATGTGGAAAGTCAGTGCTGCAAAGTGTGCAAGGGTAAGTACATCACACAGACCTCCCAGTTTCACCTTCCATTTAAGCAGAGTTAAACCTGTCCTGACAGCAGGCACATTCTGTAATGACTTTCAGAGGTCCTGGTAATTCAAGTGACACGAGTCACAGTGGCAGGCTTGATTTAAGATGAAAATAAATAACTGCTGAGAAATGAAACAAGTATTGCAAATTTCTTAGGTACTCTTTTTACCTATGGTCACTGGAAAATTATTCATCTGGTTTGGGGCTGGGAACCCTGTTGATGCAGAGGAGCATCAAGCCTATGGTCTGAACTTTCTGTTGTGATGAATAATGAACTGAACTGTTACTTTTTTGCCTGTCTTTTATTTCAGGTTGAAAGGTTGTTCTTTAAAACAAACATGACAGAATATCAGACCCTGGGTTAGGATTGCTGTGTGGAGTGATAGTTTGCTGTAATTAATTTAAAAATAAATTAATGAGAAGAAAGAAAAGTTAAGTAAATTTTGTGATCAGTGTTATTGTTAGCTTTCAGTTTCTTCTTCTGGTAATGAAAGCTGTCAATTAATGTTCATGGGAGGAATATTCCATATTTGTTGCCTTAATAGTTAGTACAAGGAACAAAGACAATTTTTATGTGAAAATTTGAGCTGTATACTGATGCCAGTCATACCTTGAGAAATTATCTTTCCCCTGATTTGTTCTGGAAGACTGGTAAACTTCATGCATGAGTTTTTCAATAATTTATTAAGACAGGGATGTTGAATAATTTTAAGATTTATTAGGAAAACAATAACACTTTTTTGGCATTCTGTCACCCTTCTTCAGTTGTGGAATTCATTAGTTCCATGCACAAATATCCTTTAGCTGTGATCTTGCACTTGTTCTTCTTTACTTATGTAATCTCATTTCTCTCAGCTATATGTCAGCATGAATATTCTGCATACTGAAAGAGTACATGAGCAGAGTGCTTGAGTGGTAAAGTGGCCATGCTGGCCTATTTTTTTTGTGTCTCAAAATGTTTTTGTTTGCGACACAGAGTCTAGAAAGTTCTTTCCTGAAACTGGGTTCTCCTCTTGGCGCGTGTGTGCAAAGCAACTGGAATCTGACACAAAGGAATTGTAAGGCACAAAATCCTAGGTTCAATGTATATCCCCCTGGGTAAACTGTGTTCCTGTTATTTGTGATGGGAAGAGGAACAATCAAACTTGCCTTTTGTCAGTGATTGGCACAAACTTGGCTTGTTATTCTGACAAGAACTCAGCATGTCAGTCAATGGGAAGGGACGTGTGGAAGTTGATTGAAATGGATTGTAAATGCGAGCTCCTTGACAAAATGATGTGCTAGGACCACAGTTAGCCACTTTTGGGGAGATAGTAGTAATTGCAGAGGTTTTCCAAAGAGCTGCACTGCAGGTGTTATTTTCTCACTGCTTTTTCTATTTAGCTCTGATAGAATCATCAGCTGTAATTTGCCGTCTCCAGGGATTATTGAATGGCTGGATTATTGAACACTTTTCTGTCTCAGCTAAGGGTTAATGAACAAAGTAGCTCTAATGTCTGATATGTTAAGGGGTTTAGGTGGTTCAGTTTTGATCCCTGCCATCTTAGCCTTTCAAATAATATTTGACAAAAGACTATAATTTTGTTTAAAATATCACTTCTTCTGAGTTGTACATGAACTTGCTTTCTGGTGTCTCCATTCTTTTGCTAAAAACATTCATGTCAGGAGAACAGACAGAAAGAAAAAGGAAATTTCTCTATTTATATCCTCCCAAAAATAGGTACTGGGATTCCTAATTTAAATGAAGCCTCCTGATCTGAAGTGTTCTTTCGAAGTGAGACCACAACAAGTCAGGCATAAAAACTAGGGCAGCTTTCAAAAAACAAAGAAAATTAGGATACCAGAAGGAAGAAGCCTGTTTTTCAAATGCTTTGGTGGTGATGAAAACTGGGTTCTCCTGAAAATTAGGTGGTTTGTTTTTTTTTATTTTTAAGAAATGAGCATTTTCACAAAAACTCGTTAGAAGAAGATGATCTAGCAGTCCTTTCTGCTTAAAATTTGGGAATCAAATTGGCTCTGGCAGTTGCTGCTGTGGAATAAATACTCCAACTGCTATCAGCTGTAAGGAGGACACACATGCACCTGTGAGTGCTTCCCTTACCTTGGTATTCAGGAGAGAAATTGAGGTAGAGCAGTCCTAGGTAGTCTGAATCTTTTGAGAACAGAGTACTCTGAACATGGCATTGTGCATGTGGCTTGCCTCGGGAAGCTTTAAGAGCTCTGCTCAATTGTAACGTGGGATTCAAACCTTTTAGCTTTCCTTTCAGTGCCATAGGTCAGACTGTTACTGGTCAAGTACAGAAAGAGCTGAATCTCCACAACAAAAAGTTATTTTATCAGCGTTTAGCACTGACCTGGCCAGAAATGCAGGGTGCTTTTATAATGGATACTTGTGTGAGATCATACCAGTCCCGCTGTTCTCTTTAATTAATGGATTTACTGTCCGTCTCTGGAAGTGAAATTTAGATATGTAGTTGCAAGGGGACTGTGGTAGTTGTGGTAATACTTGACAAAGCTCTGTGCTACTGTGGCCCTGCTCGAGGTTGCCTTCTCCACGGTGGCAGTATTCTCACTTTGCCTTGAAATGAATGAGGAATGCTCACAAGTTCTAGTCTGCTGATTCATTTGTGGAGCTGCTTATCTTTGGCAGAAGGATCAAAACTTCAGACAAGAATTTTTTAGTAGGAGCTTTCAGTTTCCTGGGAAATCTGCTTATTTCGTGTGTGCTTGAGGAATATTTTTCTGAAATAGATTTTCGTAGTTTGTTGATTCAGTACAGTCATTCACTGCATCTAATCCATTTTTGCAGTGCTCCAGCAAGTTGAAGAGTTCACCTTTGTATCCACAAAAAAATATGAAGACTTAATTGAAATCTAGGCTTATATTATTCTCTTGATGAACTGTACACTAATAAATGTCTCCAATTCTTGAAGTGACTCACAAATACCTCTAATAACACAAATACTGTAGCTAGTCTACAGAATGTCAGTAGTTAAAATATTTGCCATTGAATGATAAGGAATTTAGTCCAGGACATGTTGTTTATGCTCTTATTCCCTCTCGTTAGTTTGGGTAAAAATGCTGCTTTCTCTTTAAAACTAATTATTTGTTTGCCGCTTTGCTTGTAATTATCTATAATACTGACTTCTGATGAAAGCAAAATGCATCATAGTTTTAACGTATTCATATTTTTTCAATGAATACTGGTTTTACTTTTGTGTTATGCCTTGCATTTGTTTACTGCTTAAATACTGATTTAATTTAATTTTAATCTGCCTCCTTCCTCTCTCCAATTGCAGCAAAGTGTATCTATGGAGGCAAAGTGCTAGCAGAAGGTCAACGAGTATTAACCAAGAGCTGCAGGGAATGTCGAGTAAGTTTCAGTTGTGTGAACTTTTCCTGATTTTAAATGTATCTGTGGTGTTCAGAAGTAACAGTGAAAAGTTAGTGCATTTCTTTAGGCTCCCTTCATGCAAATGTGACATCTGTTGTCTTGAAAAGGTGACCTTGAAGTCAGTGAAAGCCAAAAATACGAAAACAAGGCAGGAATATTACCCTTGCAGGATGGGAAAAACAGGGGCAAAATGACTTGGAAGGATGTTTTCTCTTTTCTCTCTGCTTTCATGAGCTCTAGAAAAAAATAGCAGCATCTTAAGGCAATTACTAATTTCAGCCAAATTGCTAAAAGCAATTCAAGCAACCTGGTTTGTATTGTTTGAGTTACTCTATACTTCCCCTAGTGTTATTTAAACTCCATATGGGTCTCCTAATTGTCAAGGTACATTACTGAGTATTGGGCTGGACTGGGGTCTTCCTTGGCAAATTCATAACACTTAGGCAACTACAGTCGGTACTTAAGAGCTCAGGTAAACAGGCTGTGTTAGAACCACTCAGGGAGTGTTGGTGAATGTGAGAGTATTGGAAAAGATTACAGTGATCTGGTTATTGTTGTGCTTGTAGTTGAGTGTAGAGAGCAGCAATTTTATGTTCACTAATGGAAATGGACAATAACTGGTTGCAGATGTTGTGAAAACAGCTTGTTATGCGGAATTACTTTGCTGTTGTTACTGTGTATCTGTAGAGGGGTGCTCAGCACTGCATATACAAATATGTGGGCAAGGTCATTGCCTTGGAAGATAGACTGAGTTGCCTGTTATTTATAATATGACATAGAATGCTTATTTGAGAGGGGAAAATGAGAACGGGGGATTTTCACATTAAAGTGAAACCAGAGAGACTGAAGGTCTGTAGAACTTCTCTGTGCTATAAATTAACGTGTTATATTCATCATTATGAGTATGATAATATGTTCATGAAGAATAAAAGCAAATAGTGACCATCAAATACCTATCATTAGACATGAGTGAAATAATGAAAAGAGCTTTTGAATTTTGCTTATTGTTAAAGGAAAATGATATGGCAGTGCTAATTACAGTAACATTGCAGTTGGTATTTACATCTTAATGGAGAGTATTGATAAGTATTTGAAATGACATCTGTGAATGCCACACCATAAAAAAATAATGCATCCATGCCTTCAAAAAACACCCCAACAAACAAGGTATTTCTACAGCTGTGCCTCAAGTAGATGTTACACCTCGCTATTCTGGAGAGAGTTTTTAAGTGCATGCTTATGTGGGGTGCTGTGTCCATATAGGAAGTTCATTCAATATGTCTTCAGCATTTTGACCTCCTAAATCTGTAAACAAAACACCTCCTTATTTTCTGCTTCAATTAGGAATGCTCACTAGATGAAGGATGAGTGGTGATGAGTCAAATGGCTGTGTCATTGTTTTCTGTCCTGTGCAGACAAGGTGTTGTATGAATAAAGGAAAGGCTTTGTGATAGGGAGGACTATAACAAATTTAACATGGTTTAATTTTCCAGACTTGAATAACAGACATCAGGTTTCAAAAACTGATGATCCATGAAGGAACGCAGTGGAGGGTACACATCAACTGTGAATTTAATAGTGTTGATAAAGGTGACTTAAAAATCTTTGTGTCTCTAAAAGAGGATATATTTGTAGATGGGATAATGTCAAAAAGATTAAGTTGAAATTTCACATTTCAATTTTTATTTGAAGATAGATATTTTATTCTTTGCATGGGTACTGATCCAAGCTTAAGAGGCTTTTAACTTTTGTTTTTCCATCTAACTAAAATAATAATGCTGCTGATGGATCCAGCTAGATCAAAGATTTTCTTTATCAGGCTGTGAGATAGTCTTTTAATTTCTGAAAACTAATCCAGACTAAAAATATTTATGATGCACATCCTCTTAACTGTAAGCACAGATGTTACTGTTGAACAGCCATTCCCAGCTGGAATCCTGCCCATAAACACTCTCTAGATGAATCTGCAATGACAAAATGAGTGCACAGGTATTTCTAAGAATCACAAAATGGTTCAGGTTGGAAGAGACCTCTGGAGGTTGTCTTGTCCAACTCCCCTGCCTGAGCAGGCTTGCCTGGAACCGGGTGCCCGGGACCGTGTCTAGATGGCTTTTGAACGTCTCCAAGGATGGAGAGTCCACAGCTTCCCTGGGCAGCCTGTGCTGGTGACTGGTCACCCTCACACTGAGAAAGTGTTTCCTGATGTTCAGATGGACCCTCCTGTGTTTCACTTTGTGCCCATGGCCTCTGGTCTTGTCACTGGGCACCACTGAAAAGGGCCTGGCACCCTCCCTGTGGGTATTAATGTGCAGCTGTAAATACCAATTTATTGCTGTAACAATTTGTTGCTGCTGTTTCCAGTAAATAGTTGTTATCTCAACACATGATCTTTACTTTTTTTGCCTCCAGTTCTCCTCTCCAGCCTGCCGTGGGGGAGGGAGAGGGGGAGGAGGAAGTGAGCAAGCGGAACGTGATTTCAGTGGGAGCACTGAATTGGAGGGTACCATTCCTAAACCACGGCAGGCTGTTACTGATCAGTCTTTCAGGAGAAAGTTCCAAATAGCAGCCTTAGTTGTCACTCCAAGAACAACACTGTTCCTTATCTTTACAAAAATCTTTCTAGTCAAGCTTCCTGGAGGTCAGTGAACCCCTGTCCATCTTCCTAGCATTTGTATGGCTCGCAGCATTAATGGAGAGGAGTTTGGTTTTGTACCTTGTGCCATCAAACACGCCTGGTTACAAACAGGCAGCTGATCAGCTGTAAATTCCCAGTCCAACAAAAGTTATGGAAATCTTCTGATGCCTTTAAATAAACCACATCACCATACTGGTGAATCTCGCAAGCACCAAAATAAATAAATAAATAAGCCAACCCAAATGCAGAAAGGTGCCATTCTCTAAAGCACATACACACTTGTATTTTCTGGCCTCTGCACCACAAGAGAGAAATGGAACAGCTGGAGAGACATCAGACATGGGCCATGAGGATAAATAAGGCACTGGAGCATCTCTTACCAGAGGAAAGACTGAGAGAGCTGGGACTGTTTAACCTGGAGAGGAAGAGGCTCAGAGGGGGTCCCAGCCATGCCCCTTTCTGGCTCCTGCAAAAATTAACCCTGTTCTGGCTAGAACCATGATACAGTTAAATCAAGACAGGAAAACCCCCCCACCAAAATAGCCTTATCTGAATCTTGCTATTATTTCTCAAAGCCTGTCATCTGAGATAAGCTGTTAGTGGTTCAGATTTTCACTGCATGTCACTGATTAGGCTTACAGCCAATCCTTATTTTATGTACTTGCCTTTGTAATTACAATACATTTAATTATCTTATTGTAAATGTTTGATTCCAGATCTCATTCTTTGTGGATTGTATGTTACAGTTTGATGTATTTATTCCAGAAAAAAAGTCTTTTTGACATCTTTTTCTGTCCAGATTCTATCACTACGTATGTGAATTGAGTATAAAAAGGAGTAATTTTTCTAAGACTGCCTGAAGCAATAATTCTGAAGTGTGAACTGTTCTTATCTCAGTGAATGAAGTCTGAAATCTAATGATGATAATTCTTATAATTGGATTTGTACTAGTATATAACAAATTGATTTTAACCCAAAGAACACTCAACATGGATATATTTTAATTGTTTTAAAAATTAATTATAAATAAGGTTGATTTGTTTTCCCAAGATGCAAATTCTGCAGAAAATAGGAAAATTAAGGAAATAAAATCTTCATGTCATTAAATAATGGAATTCCCAATTTGTGTTCTATCTCCTTATGAGTCACTAAAGAAGCTGTGAGCTTGGATTAAATTTGTCTGTAGCTTTTTGACTCATCCTGATCACTCATTTCACTTTTGTGCCATTTCCTGCCATATTTTTGACCAGATTTATTGTCAGTCAACGCTCTCTGTCCCTATGTTGACATACTGTACTCCTCCTGCTGTAATTGTCCTGTCTGAGCTTAAATAGGCAATGAGTTATATATCTAAAGCCAGGGCTTTTCTAGCTGGTAGCTTGATAACATGATAGTAAATGATGGCTCAGCGTGTCTGGTTCTTTTATCATCTTTGTTGCTGCAATTGCACAGGCAGCCATGGGGGGATTCCTCCCTTCCACTTATGGAAGTGGGATCAGGAGGAGACCTAATACCTCCATTAACTTCACTGTTCTTGTGTGGGCACTTGCTTCAGCGATGCGTTGCTGTGTGTGATACTGCAGGGAGCTGCTTTTTTTTTCTTACCAAAAGAATCACAAATCCTGAGGCCTGGGGGGTGTTTTAGCATTATTTTTCATGACAGCAACTGATGCAACTTGCCAGTAAAGACAATTGGAAAGCGAGAGAAATGACTTGGCCCTGCTTTTAGCCTTGAGATTGTAACCTCAAGGGCAGCGACTGGCAGTGATTGCAGAATGGTCAGCTTTGCATTCCCTGGGTCTGCTGCACTCCTCAGCTCTAAATCCTGCTATCTGCTGGATGCCCTGGGCATCATTTGTGCCTTGTAGACTCAGCAGGCATTTCCCAACTGTGTAGGGCAGCTTGATGCTGTGAGAGCTTCCTCTGGAGCCTGAAGGAATGTAGCTGAACCAGAGTGGCATGGCTGGTGAGGCTGATTACCAGCAAAGGTTTTGCCTGTACTGACTCTGACACCTGAGCCAGTCTTTTGGCATCAATGTGCTACACTGTCTTGTAGATATGAAAGCAAACTTCTGCACAGGGGTGTTCCTTCATACTGGGTATGCTCATAGGTATTGTCAATATCCTCTGTTCAAAGTCCTCAGATTATGAGAATAGTGACCTTAATAAAATTTTGTCTTTTTTTTTGGTGTTGGTTTTCCTTTGCTTTCTTAGCCCTAGATGTTTTTGGATCATATTTTTAAACTTTTCTTTGCAATCGTGATAGCTGCAAAATGTTATTTCTTTGTTTGAAAAAAGCAGAAATTCTTATTCCACCATGTGAGATGTCATGAGAAGTATTTTGGGAGGAGTTGAGGAGTGGGGACTAGATTAATGTTAGAAAGGTATATTGGCAACATAGCAGCCTGCCTGCTTTCTTAGTGGAGTTTCACAGCTTGGAAAATGGGATTACTCAGGTGTGGACAGTCCTGTGGGGTAGTTACTGCAGTTCCTACTGAGCAAAAATTCCAGTTGTTAATCTCTGCTCTTACCAGTCCTCAGTGATGGCATAGCTGCAGAAGGGATGCTGAAGAAATAAATTATGGTGTGAGAAAGGCTGGAGGGGGGATAAGGTAAAAGAGGAGGCTATTTGGGGACAAGATTTTAAGAAACAACTAACTGAAGAGCCAGAGGTGTTTGGTCTGGAGATATAGTGAAGCTGATTTGCTGGATGGGAAGAAGATGGAGTAAAATTTGGTGTAAATTCTCTGCAGAAAGGCTTAATGTCTATGATTTTAGAAAATTTCTACCAGCTACTAGACTTCCTATCACAGTCTTATTCTAAATCTGTCAGGAATCAAAATCGTAGAAACTTCTTGAGCTTGATTTTTTACAGCAGTTTCTAGAGGGCTACCTCAAGATGAGCTTTCCTCTTTGAAGGGCCTAATTTTGGAAATGAGGTGATTGGTAACTGTAAAAAACAAACCATTGTAATTGGACACAGGAGAACAACACATGACACTTGAAAACACTGGTCTTGCTGTGTATGTTTGAGTTGAACAACTTATCAGTGAAGTAGGCTGTAAAATAAGGGGAGGCAAACTCAGACTTGCATGAAGCAGGAAGACTGTCTTTAACAAACACTGGAGTGAAATTCTTTAATTCCTTCAAATACTTGTAAAGAAGACAACTGTACTTTCAGACTACGTATTTGGTAAAACTAGAATAGAATTTCGAGCTGAAGTGCCTTTTCTTTTGTTTCGACACTGGGCAGAGAAATGCACAAGTAGATTACTTTAAATTTGATGTTACGGTGGAACAAATGAATTTAACTTGCTTCTTGCTAGTTTGCTGGAGATTGTTGTTACTAAAGATTACCAGTTTTAATGTGATCCTTACCGTTGCATGTGGTTTCCAAATGTAATTTTTAAAAAAATGTTGTTTATTTTCAGAATGGAGTTTTGGTAAAAGTGACAGAGACTTGTCCACCTTTGAACTGCTCAGAAGATGATCACGTTCTTCCAGAGAACCAGTGTTGCAGTGTTTGTAGAGGTAAGCCAGAGACTATGTGTGCTTGGAAGGAATGTAAGTTGCTGATTCAAGAGGGGGACTAATTCCTTTTTCATGAGATATTATGTGATAGGAGATAAAAACCTGAGTCTAAAACCAGTCTATGATACTCCTTTGGTTAGAAGACTTATCAGATACAAAGCTGCAATTGCTCTGAGTTAGAGAGGAGGAAGGAGAAAAGGAAGATTTGGGGGAGAAAGGGCACAGTATCTCTGAAGAATTACCGTTTCAAGGATCTTATGTTTGAAAAAGAAATATATTTTGTTGCTTAAACTTGCAGCTGCAGTAAATGTATGTGATTTTGGAAATGTGGCTTTTTTAAGCTCTTTATTTTAAAATCACGAAAATAGTGTTAATATTCCGGTTTGATGGATATTACGAGGTTGATCTGAGCACTCTCAGGACCAACTTATGAATTAAGCTGGACAATAAAATAATGCTAATACAAAATAAAGATTAAAAAATTAACATTATTGCTCTGAACCCCATTTTTCCTCCTTCCAGTGGGGTGCTGAGATGCAGGTTCTTCTTGCTTGTTCCTTCTCAGCCCTGTGAGTGCTGGACCAGACTGAACAAGCCACAGCTAAAATCTTAGTTGAGGAAATCCCCTTAAATGAGGAAAATGCAAGTATCACAAGGCTAGGGAACTTGGACAAGCTTTCTTCTTAAAAGGTGTTCTAATCAGTGAACTGTGGGGTTGAATAATCATTCCCTGTGTGTGTCTGTACTGTACCTCTGCTCCTTGTCTCTCCCTCGGAGCTGAGTCTCAGCTGGGCTTAAGGAGAGCCTGGTCTCTCAGAGCAGGACTCACCTGTCAGCCTTTTAGTGATGCACCTCACAGATCTAAAGCAAGAGTTGTTCCAGATCAGCATTAGACATTTCCAGGCTTAGATGGTTATTGAGGACCCCTGGAATACTTGTCTTGGCTGCATATAAATTCCTCCAGTGCCATGGCAGGTGCTGGTGAAGGGGCTCTGAACCTCTCCTTTCGGCAGTAAATTTTAATCAATCAATATGCATAGTTAAATACTTACTGAGACCTTGACCTTAGAAACACATGCAGGTGGTTGCAGGGACCAGCATGTTTGAGACTGTTTGCTGGGTTATGGTCTAATTACACATGAATGTTTTAAAGCGGCTTCTAGAAACATCTGTAACTATTTAAGCAAGCAGTAAATGTTGCTTCTCTGTCCCTCAAAGGGCTGGATGTCTTAATGATACTTCTTAACAGATGGCCCAGTTTGATGTAGTGCAGTACTGAAAAAATCGTATTCATTACTTTAAAGCATTAGAAATCTGAAAGCTTCAAAGTTGATGAAAGATAAGTTCTGTAATTATTCAATTCCATAATATTGTTAATGATAGGTACTCTTTTTAGAAATTCATCTCCAAACTGGCCTTATTATTTATAATATAGCATGAATGGGATATAATATATACGTATGTGATCATCTCTAGAAGCAAAGGAAGGAATTGTACTTTCCCTTCCTATGAATTCTGACACATGGTGCTTTCAGTTTGATACATTAAACTTCCACTTCAGTTCTGCTTTAGCTGACTGCTAAAACAGTACCACCTCCTTTTGTGTTTCATCTTTGCTCTTTAAAATTCTTTTGAAAATGATGCCTAAAGATATGATTAATTTTGTCAACTTTACAAAGGCATAAATTGAATTTAGCACTCCTAAGTTGCTTTTTATATCTTGCAATAGAATATATGCTGCTTGACACTTCTGCTTCAGTTGCATGCAAACTAAAGTGGTAATATATAATTTTATCATATGTAGATTGCTGGTGTTAAAAATGGATATTTATTAAGAATTCCATATTTGGTATGAGTTTTATCAAGCAAACAGGTACCCTCTGATACGCCAGGCAGACCATAGTTTCTGGTCCTGGCCTGTGCCAACATGTCCTTTTCTGGGAAAGGATAGAGTGCTTCTCTTGTTTGCAGAAGTGACCTCTTTCAGAGCCTATATCGAGCTTTTATTGTCTAAGCCAAAATAATAAGGAAAGAAATATTGTAATAATTGTAGCCCTAAATAATCAGAATGTTTGTTGGAAGGCCACACAGATTGTTTGCATATCACGTGCAAATTTCACATTTTAGGTATGATGGTGGCAGAGAATTTGTTGCATTAGCCCTTAGCTAAGCCTTAGTTTATTCAAGAGAATATTTAGTAAACATTTACTAGCAATGTTGAATGAGAACAATATTTCTGTGCATGTTAGTGACTGGTGGGTTCTGGGCCTCGTGTCAGGTTGTGTTGTCTTTAGTACATGTAGCTGTGGAAAAAGATGTCCTCTCCTCAATTTCATGTTCTTTAGAATTATAGAATACATTTGCTGAATTGGGCAATGGTGAGAGGTTTGCAGCTTTTGCTTTTCTAGCTGCAGCAAAGGAATTTCCATTAAATGAAAGGGTGAGTGTGAGGGAATTAACAGAAAGAAAAAACCACAGAGAAACACAAAAACTTCATGATGCTGTGGGATGAGACTGTATCTTCTCCAGGGATCTCTGTAGTACTTACCACAAAAATAGATAAGTGCCTAAAATAAAATAGGGTATGCAAGGTAAAAACGAAATCTGTGGTGTTTATGGAGATGGAAATTCTCAGTGAGCAACAAACAGAGTTGAATCCTGTAATGTATGTAGCTGGTGGGCTTTCTAGCTAGTCATCGTGGTTTGTAAATGGTAAGAAAAGCAGACAGCCAATAATGCCTATTCTCAGGTTTGCCACATGAGTTTATAGTACAGCAAAAGCTAAAAATGTATTGCTGAAAGCCAATCTCTGGATTTCAGTAAAATGGTTGTGTAAGGTGTACAGCAAGGCGAGCGTAGGATGGAAGAACTCAACTCTGCTTCAAAATGACAGTTTATTTTTGTGATTTGATGTACCTGCATGCAAAAATGGGCCTCACCAGATCTGTATATAGCATCTATCCTTGAGTATTATGTAGAGTATACCTAGTTTTCCCCTTTATACTTTTCGGCAGGACAGTGTGGTGTTATTAACCTGTCTTTTAGGCTTACAGAATTTTTAGTTAATTTTCAAGTTTTACAAAGAATCATTGCGTCATAAAATGTATTTTTTACTACTTTTTTGAGAATCACTCATTTTTCTTACAGCATGCCTGCTACACTTTTTATAGCCCAGGGACAAATCTAATACAAAAAATAGTGTCATAAAAGTGTTTTATTGTTCCCTGTAGCTGTTTTTCTCCTTGCCAAAGACAGTGTATAATTTTGAAAGAGTGGATTTTTTTTTTTCTCATTTGAATGAGTGATTCAAATAAAATTTCATGAGAGAATTTTGATGTTGTTATGCTCACAATTTTAAATACACAAGAATAGCCTTAACAACCCTTGCAGCTGCAGATGTGCTCTTCTTAAAAGAAAGATTGTGATGATATAATGAAGTAATGAGAGTGGTTTTGTTTCTAGAGAAAATAATTTTTATTTGCTGTCCTGCAATATGATTGGACTGATGGATTTAGATGCTGATGCTGGTTAGCAGGAAATGGAGGATCTTACTGATGAGGTGAAGTGTGCATTTTACATCAGGAAGCAGCATTTAAATCTAAAAATGGGGCTTCAGCCACTCTTATTTTTACTGCTTTGTTTTGTTTTGGGGAGGTTTTTCTTCTTTCAGTTAAAGAGTGAGAAGGCTCTTCAGTTAACATGTTTCTCATCTCTCCCTGTCTAGCTGTGAAACTGAGTTTTGATTCTTCAGAAATTGAATTTTTTCCATTTACTGCTGGGAGGTAGGAGTTATTTCAAGGCTTTAGATTTATTAAGATTTAATGGAGGTTGATAAATATGAATTAGTTTATTTCTAAACATAGTTGTAGCATTACTGAGGATTTAGAAGAGATTTATATCTGAAAAAAAAAAAAAAGAAATCTTTATAAGCTTGTTAGGCTGTGTAGCTACCATTATTCTCTTGCACACAAATAAGCACTATGTAATAAGTTCTGCATTCATGTAGCAGCTTGAAAGAATTTATGAAGTTACTGTTTTATGTCAGACCACTGCGTTCTGGGATGACAATCTCTGAGGGTGTAAAAGCTCTTGTTCAAAGTGCTTCATTGCTCATGACTCATTAAAAACAGATTCAGATCATGGAAAGGCATAATTGGTAATGCAAATTTTATGACTCCTCCTATGACTTCTCCCCCAGATTTACCTTGTGTATTTATGTCCTAACTGTAGGGTTAAATCATAAGAGTAGTAAAGATTTTGAGGTTGGAATTACCTCGGACTTGTTGAACATTGCTAATGCTCTTTAACAAAAGCATTATCCATGTTTTTTTAGAAGCCTCTCAATGTGAAAGAGTGAATTGTGAAGGATAGCTTCTTGAACAGCAAGAGAACGGAGGTTTTACAGGTTTTTTTGATGTGAACAGCTAAGGATGTTGTAAGAAGTATAGAAAACATTACAGGTGTTATAAGGAAACCCTCAGATATAAAGAGAGGCACGTTAGTGTTGCCCGTAGAAAAAGTAGGAAGAGGTTTGGATCTAAGATGTATTGATTCCAGCTAGAGTCTTGAATGAATTCTTGCATTCCACAATCAATAGTTAAGCTAAATTATCAAGTATGTTAAGTATGTAAAAACCTGGATGACAGCACAAAACAGCTTAGCATGCTGCTGTGCAAAAGCATGTTCGGGGAACTGCAAATTGAAGGTGTTGCTTGACAAAATAAGAGTGTCCCAAAATGGAATAAATGTTTAATTTTAGACAATCTGACTTGGGACCACTAAGCCCTAGCCAGTTGTGCAGTTCCTGATGCTGCAGAAGTGATAGTGTTATGTCTGCTAGCATGTGTCTGGATCTTTTCCTAATTGTCTTAGTAGATTTATTAGTAGTCTCTCTGTGGTCAGAATGAAGAAGTAGAAAGATACCCCTATGTTCTTAAGAAATGATGGAGCAAACATTTCAGCAGCCTTGATAAAGGAAGAGAATAATGTTATCAGGAGTTTTTGGGGAAGGAACAGAGGTCACCAGGCCCGTCAAAAATGTAAACACACTCTTCAATATTTAATTCCCCTGATAGTATCAAACTGTATTTTGAATATCTTGAACGACTTTGAAGGACTGTTGTGCTCATTTGTGACTGTGTATGTATGTGTGGGGAAAATGGTTTCTGGCATCTGTTCTGAATTTGTTCATCTGTAATTTGAATTAATGCTTGCCTTGTCATCTGTGTTGGCCTGAAATTAGTTAAGATTATCTGAACTATTTAAGATTTTCTGTGGTTCAGTCAAATCCTCTCCAGTTGCCCGCTTGCTCAGATTTGATGATTCCATTTTAAGCCATTTCTTATATTTAGAGAGGAACTGACTGTCTCAAATTTTGCTGAATATTCTGAATTAATTGCTATTGGAATGCATACCCTCTGCTAGCTGCCACCAGGGCTGAAATTTAGAGATCCCACTGCAGTATCAGTGGGGGGGTTTGGCATTGGGGTAGGTATCTTTAAGGAATCCTATAAATCCATTTCACACCAAAGAATTAGTAAAAATCAGATATTTGCCTCCAAAACTCCTGGCTGGGGAGAATGGAGACCAATGTCTAAGAATTCCAAGAACCACGCTTCCTTGGTATGCTCCTCATGGCTTTTTTAAATGTGCATTTTCACTGCAAAAAGAAGTGCTTGGAAAAACCTCTGATCCAAGCAATGTTATGCTTACTCTGCCAGAGGCACAGTGAACCCTTACTCTTCCATACTATCAAGTACATTTTTTTTTCCTCCTGGTTAACCTTAAATTACAGTTGTTTTATAAAAGCTTGGTAATATACAGTGTTATAGCACCATGCATGCTCTTAACAGGAATGGCTTCCACTATCCACTTACAGAGGTATCGAACAAGCTTTGAGATGCTATGGAAAATTAAAGTGGAGACCTTCTAGACAGCGTATTTGAAAGATAGGAAACAGTTTTTCACAGGTCTTTTATAATAATAAATGCTGAGGCAGTCTAGAGATGTAGTAGATGATGTGCATTAGGAAATCCTTGTGCATTTCCTAATGACAAGAGAAAAATTAAATGACCTTTAGAGCCTTTAATTACTCAAGTTACAGAACTGGAGTGTTATTTTTTCCTTCTGTGCTCTTTTAACAGCCTTCAAGCTTGAAAACCTGAGTGTGATTCTGAATGGAGACAGTTCATATTTGAGTTGATAACAAGGGAACAAAAGCAAAACAGGTTTTTACAGAGAATTTTTGAAAAATAGGGGACAGCTCTAGCTGGGGTAGTCATCTACTGAGAAATTTCAGAGATGGCAAGTAATTACTGAAGAATTCAGTGATGTGATATTGAAAACTAATCACTGGCTTGTGCTTGGGAGAATGTGCTGTTAGAAAAGAGTGGTTGATCTGGGACTTGTGATGAAAGTTAACAGTGAGAAGCCATTGCTTTGGCTAATTCTAAGTCTTAAATTTGCCATGAGCTGATCATAAGGTAAAAATGTTGACTCATTGGGATACAAAGAGCCTAGAAACAAAGGTTTTTGGTGCACAAAGTTGTATCAGCACTCTTGTATCTAAAACATGCTGGGAAAGATGAAATATTTTTTAGAGGTCTGGATGAGAGGGGAATAGAAATAAATATAAACAAAATACCCCAAGAGTAACAATCCACACTGAATTAAAATGTGATATTTTTTAGTCCCTAGCTTAACGCACTGATATGTTACAGAGATTCTGACCCAATAATAATCAAATATAAAACTAATACTGTGGGTGAGTTCAAAGGAGAATTATTATTCTAAAGAAGCCAGTAACAGACTAGGATGTCACAATCTTAGGGGAAACAGTGACAAAGAAAATGTTATAAAACTTGTTGTCTCTTGGATGTTATCTAGAATGCCAACAGAATAGTAATCCTGCTTGGGGAGCATAAATTAGATGCTGAAAAGATAAGTTTGAGGAGATGGGTTCCAGTGTTCAGTTTCAATTATAGTTATAAATGCAAAAATGAGAAGTCAAATACTGTGATTGTGTAAATGGCTAAAGGCAGTGTATTGGCACCCTATTTTACCAGAATAAAAAGTACCCAGGCTTGACAAGGCTGTATCTGGAATACTTGAGTGGTTTTTACCAGACTGTGAAATGAGTGAAGACTAGAAGGGAAATCTGAAGTTTTCATTAAGGGAATTGGTTCTTTTTCACAAGTTGGATTACAATGAAAGAACAAGCTTAACTGAGCACAGGGAAGATTCCTTGGTTGTTAATAAAATTAATTTGAAGATTAAGTGTAGAGTTGGATGTTGACACATCCAACATGAGAAAGTGTCCTCCTTGCTAACAAGCACTGACATTTTTTAGAAATTACCTCAAAACTCAGCATTAGATGATCAGACTCACGAAGCTGGAGTGCACTAAAGTGACACAAACCTGCATGTTAAATTAGTAGGTGACTAAAGTGCATGTTTAAAAACAAATAAAAATAGAATGTCAAAGCACAGGATGTGAACAAAGACTTGCATTTAGATCTGAGGTCGTGTTTTCCATAGTTGTCTTTAGAGGTTGTTAGGAAAGTTTACAATCAATGAACTAGAATTCTTGGTTGGCTCCTTTATGACCAGGCAGAACTGGCAGAAACTGGTTTTGTATTCATATAAGCTCAAGTTGGAATACAAGGAGGTGATGGTATGTCTGGGTTTCTGCTTTCCCTCCTTCCAGGAGAGAAAATCCAGACAAAACAGAAATTGCCAAAATGACTGCTTATATATCTCAGTCAAATAGAAATTGGCTCTTGGATATTAATAGAGAAAGCCCATAAAACATACACCAATGGAGGAAAAAAAATTCTGTTGTCAAATTCTGTAAGTTATCTCCTAACAGTACTTCCAGTGGAGTGCCTTTAAAGAGATAAAGTTGCAATTACTTTCACTTTAGACTTCAGCAGAGAAAGATGTTGACACGTCTTTGAGATATATTGAAAATCGGAAAGAAAGAACTTCATCCAGTTGTGCCTTTAGAGAAGGAAGTGGCAAAGTTCAGCCTATTTTTAGAAACGACTTTGTATGGAATAAAAGAAACTGTTCACAAAGAAACTACCGAGAATTCGTGTGAAGGAAAAAAAGGGAGATTAATAAAAAATGTCCTCTATAAAACACGATCCATGGAATAATTATAAACGGTAGAAACAATTGAGCTGTTTTTTGATGACAGAATTACAAGGCAGTGTCTGGGGTTGCTTTGACTACAGGTGCAGTTTTGTGCAGTGCCTCATTTTGGTCTCTATGTGGTTATGCATAATAAGAGAATTTTGAAGGATTTTTTTTTTTCTTTTATATTTCACTTTATTGTCTTTTTGGTGTAAGTTAGTCTTGCACTTTTTGACAATCAGAGGCTTATGCTACATGGGTTCAGTAGAACACTAATGAATTGTCGTTGTTTCCTGCTTTGGGGTTGTCTTTTCTCCTAACTTAAAGTAGTCATACAAATACCTTTTTGAATAAAATGGTTTTACTGAGAATGAATTGATGGAGAAACCCAAAAATCCTGTGTGCACCAGCTAGGTTTGTAGAGAGAATTTCTGGAATGTAGCATGATGAAGTTTGAGTGATACAGTCAATGCAAATATCTGAATATCTGAAATAAACACATTTTAATACCATATTGTATGTTCCTTGTATTTCAGGCCATAACTTCTGTGCAGAGGGGCACAGATGTGGTGAAAATTCAGAGTGCAAAAACTGGAACACAAAAGCTACTTGTGAATGCAAGAATGGTTATCTCTCTGTCCAAGGAGACTCTGCATATTGTGAAGGTAAACAAAATATTCAGACCTGCCCCCTGAACAGCCTATTCAGAAATATCATTTGAAATAAATTGCACATGAATGAATTTCTTTGCAAAGTTCAGTTTCATGATGGTGAATAGGACAAGGACCCTTCCTGTGTTCATAAATAGAGATTGAAGGTTACAAGTGGTGCTGGACCATCTGGATTACCTGTCCATGGGAATAATTCATTGTTGCAGTTGTGCCTTGGCACACCCTGGTCATGCTGAGTTGAAAAGTGCTGTTTTTCGGAGAACAGCACCTACCTTCTAAAATCTCTTTCAGAGAACAGCATCTTTATAAAATACATTAATTTAGGAAGTGGGAATTCTTCAGGCATTTGTGAGAAAGGTAAGAGTGAAGGAGTACTGAGGCTCGAATATAAAAATGACGACCTGCAGTCCTCCCTGAAGTACTTCTGTGGGACAGGTACTTAACTGAAATGGTTTTCCTATGATACATAAGAGACCTTTTGTAAGAAAAGTGTGGCTGAGGTAGTTCTGTTCATGTGCTGTTCCATCACAGGAATGAATGCAATGGGGTATTATTCTCCTTTTGGATTCTCAGTGTTTTCTAGAACTTGTTATTCATAGCTGTGATGCACTTATTAAAAAATAAATTGATGATTCAGTATATACCACATTCCTTCCTGTCTTTGCATTATGGTTTTTTTTTTTAAATACTCTTGCATGTCAGGCTGCAGTATTTAATCTTTTGACCATTATAGGAAGTTTTCAAACTACTTTGTAAAAAATATTTCCCTGGATTGTTTTTCCAATAGTACTGGTGATGGAAGGGAGATGGCATTTTTGACAAGGTGTTAAAATATACCATAAGAATTGGAAGACAGGATGAAAGAATAAAAAAAGACGTGCGTGGACTGTGCTGAAATGATCCTGCATTCATAAAAAGATTTTTTAGTGTATGCAAGAGAACAGGATGGCTTTATATAGCAATTTATAAATGTGTTCAGTAAACTGCAGCTATAAATCTTACAGTTTTAAGTCAATTCTCTACAAACAAAAATTTGAATGGTCCTATATATGCACTTCCAGTGACTGGGAAAACAGTTCCTGCATGTGTTTTTAAAGGTAGGCTGCAGATATATTGTGTATAGAGAGAAACTTTTTTGTTCAAAAAACTGTGGGAACCTCTGCTCTATGTGTACTACAAGGACTTCTCAGAGATCAGAAGACAGTAAGAAGGCTGTTTATCAGCTATGATACATAACACAGTATTAGTTCTTTTTCTTTTCTGTTTTAAATAGCATCAGTGCTTAGTACTTTTATTTACCTAGTATCAGACTGTCCCTTTTTTAATTCTGTGGAAAAAAATTTAAACATCTTGACCCAAACAATTTTGGAGATACTGGCAGTACATTAGTGGGAGTGATGGTGAAAGAAGGAACTTTTTAAAGAAATTAGTAGGAATTACAACATACCTGGTCTATGTTGCATTAAATTTCAGAAGAGTAAATCAAATCCCTGACTTCTGTGCATGTGGATGAAACATGAGGCAACAGAACAAACACAGCTGCTTTTGCTGCCTGAGACCATGGGATAGATGAGTGTTGCTTTCTGCATTTTATGAAATTATAAATTTGCTAGATGGAGTGCAGTTCTTAGGAGGTAATGCAGAGAAGAGAGGCCTTGAGCAAGGGGAGCTACAGACTGACAAATTGATTAGCCAAGAGGTGACTCCTTTCAGCTCTATAAAGACCTTCCTTTCACTCCTCAGAACAGCTCTCTGCAAAATTTCTCTCTATGCCTCTCTAACCTCCTTCCTCTCATCTCTGTGTTCAATCTGCTAAGTAGGATCATTTCGTGGTTGGCTGTACTATAGTCTCAAATGCATGGTGAAGCTGTGACTTAAATAAATGAGGCTAAAGGCATGGATCCGAAGGTGCAGTTGCCAGGATGTTGATAAGGTATAGGGGTGGGTTTTTTCTTTTACTCTTTTGGATTTCTGTGTGTACTGTATAAGAATCAAATACCCAAAACACCTGAACAAGACGAAGGAAGGAAGGAAGGAAGATCTCATGCTCAGTTGTAGTTTAGATTTGTCTCTGTCATTCCTAAGCCTTCAAACTTAAGACATGTAAGATTACTGTTTCCTTGGAGGTGGCAAGGTTAAACTATTTCATACTCATGATATGTGCTGGGAAGTGACACCTTAGTTTGGAGTGCTCCAGATCATTAACTTGGAGCTTTCCAGATTTCTCATCTCTTCCAGTATTTGAAGTACTTGTGGATGTGAATTCTGACGTAGATTTACCTATGGTTTTACTGTTATTTCTACTTGCACTTATTTACACAGTTTTATCCTGCTGGAGCTTACAGCATGAATTTCATTTTGTAAGATCTCTGAAGTGTGGTGAGTCTGCTTTGCTTTTTGACAAGTATGTCTCTTTTTTTAACATTCCGTATTCACATTAGCAGTACAATGGAAAAAAGAATAAAAAAGTTTCTAACTTTTATCAGAGAATTTGCATCAGCATATTTGTACAATAAATAATACAAACCTGAGAGGCTTTTACTATTCATTTCCAGTAACTACTTTTCAAGTAGTTAGCAGCTTCTCACATCAAGATGTACATGCAGGATAACTACTCACTGTGTGCATTCCACTTTTGAAATAACAGAGATGTGTTCAGGAAAGATAGAAGTTTCTGAAAACAAACAAGTAAATGGAGCTTGTAATGAATGAAGGAGATAGGTGGAGATCCTCTATGTTCTGTAAAAGCAATGCACTTTACTTAAAAGTCAGGGTTTTTTTGACATTTGCCTTCTTTTCTTGCATATATGAGAGATAATTAGAGTATTCATCTTTTGAAGAGAGATTTATAGAGATATTTTTATTAATTATGTTGCCTGACAGTTGTGGATACTTAGGCACAAGTGTTGAACCAGTGTCCATTTATCTCTGTCACATATGCATGGATGAATTCTGGGAACTGTGCAAGTCCAAGATCTGCAGGACTCAAACAGTCAAGTTGTAGCAGTCTGTGCACACTTGCAGCTGTGACTTCTTGGAACGTGACATGTGGGCTCCTGTGCTGAGCACTGAAAGTTCCACGTGTGACTGTTAGTTGTGGGGCAGCAGTTCATGGCAAAACCAGGACTAAAATGGGGAATTCATTTGAGTCTCTTTAATGTTGGTCCTTCCAGGTATGTTATGTGATGTGTGCAGCAGACCTGCAAATGCCTGTGTATAGGACTTCTTCAGAGCTGAAAAGCTCTGCAGTTTGTGACTGCTTTGCAAATACTGATAGGAACAGTCTGCATATGGCAAACTGAGAGGCAGGGAAGTGTCAGCAGATAGAGAGTCTGAAGCTCAGAGATGATGAACTGAGGAAAATCAAGTCAGCTGAAAGCCAGGCTTGTTGCTAGCAAGCATGCTGATCCTCACTTAGATACTAACAGGAAAAGAGCCATGTCTTCTGAAAAGAATTCAATGATTATCTATATTTCACAGTAAAGAGCAAAAGAATATTCCTCTGCCACATTTCAGCTCTTCATTCTTATTACATTCTTAGCTTGAAACATTAACAACCCCTTTCCACCTGCAAAGTTGTTATGTTGGTACAAAAGTGATTTTTATCTAGTTGCTGTTGAGCTCTGATCCATTGTGAGAACTGTTAAAACCTGAAGAGGGATGAATATCACAGTTAGGACAAATTCATGCCTCTTCTCACCAACAGGAGTGCACGGAGCAAGAAAATTAGTATTAACCTTCCATCCACACCTTCACGCACACTTTCTTAAGCTCCCAAGAAGCATCTAGAAAAAGAGGTACAGTAGCACACCACAAGATGTCTTGTCATGTTTTGCAGCATGTGGTTAACCAGAGAATGGTCCTGTGATAACAGGATTTAAGATTTAAAGAAGATTCTTTCTATAATTATAGAAATCTATAATTTCTATTATAAGAAAGAATCCATTGACTAAAGTGGACCTACAAGATGAATATTTTTATTTTATAATGATATGGTAGAGTGTTCTTTTCCTGTATATCTAAGGATGCTCTCTAGGATGATTCCTTATGTGACCTGATCTCAATGTCACCTTAGTGCTGTTACCTCAGCTTAAAGAGTAATGAGTTAAATACCTTAATATTTGTGAAAATCCAATCCATTTTTGAACTTGGGAGAATGCTCTAGAAGCACTTGTGACTTTCACTGAAAAAGAACACAACCAAGTCACTCTTTCCCTTCTGTGCTCCAGACACGTTCTCGTAATCTGTTGTTCACAAATTATGGCTCATTTGAAAAAAATGTCACATAAGCTATGAAATACTAGCCAGACTCAGAAAATCTGCTTAGTTTGTGCTGTGAGGAAGAGTTAGGATAACGTTACTGGGCTTGGCAGATTTTGGGGAGATGAGATAAAGAAGAATGAAAGCTTTGGGAGAAAACTGAGTGCTCATTTGGCAGTGAGCATGGATCTAAGCTTGCAGCACAGACTGACCAGGCAAAGTGTCCACCTGATGTGCCAGACCACCATGCAGTCATCCCCTGTAGGCATCCAGTCTCCCTTCTACCTGTGGCACTGGAAGACAGACCAGTTAAAGCTTTTTATCTCACTTACTTGACAATAAAATTCTAAGATCACTACTTTTCTTCTTTTTTTTTTTTTCTTTTTTATTTTTTCGTCTAAGTACTTTGACTTAGAGCTCTGAAAGGCAGTTGTCTCAATATTCTTGTAAAACAAGAGATACCATTCTTAGTTATCTTAAGTTTGTAGAATAATATAATTTCCCAACACTCATTGGTTGACTCGTGCACAAGGCTATCAAGCTCTCAACATGACAGATCATTGACTTGGAATCTCAGGATTTTGCTGCTACTTTAAAAATAAAACAATGTTTCATTTACTTGTGATTTGTAAATATCTTCCACACACACAGACACACACACACACACACTGATCTTTATTGCTTTCAGTTTCTTTTCCTTTGAACTTGATGTCAGATGTAGTCAGAAAATCCTTTACAGAAACATAGATATATAAATATACTGAAAAAATGTGTTCTGAATGTACAATAGTGTAGGTTTGGTCAGAAAATGTTTGTTTTCTGAAAGTCACATAGAAAAAATAATTGCAACACAAAGAGGCAGAAAGTTGGAGTTTTTTCCATTTTCGGAGAAATCGGGAAAAATTAACCTTTTTAGATTAATGATTTAGTTCCAAGTGCAAAGACATCTCCATCAGCATGCTTTAATGAAAAAAAAAACAACAAAAAATCCAAAACAATCAAAAACAGAAGTTTACTTCTGTTGCAAAACACAGAGGAACAAAAAAATCTTTCATCATACAGTGTGGCTTCTGTTACGGTTCTGAAGATGAGAGCTCCATAAAGCTTACCTCTGATATTTAATCCTTTGACTCATCACATCCTGTACATAAATAACTGTTCAGTGGCAGAACTTTTCATGAACCATTTGAACTGAAAAAGAATAAACCCAGTCCTGCATATGGCCCTCAGAGTACAAATCTGCTGGCAATCCACTGAGTTTCTGCAGCTGGTGTTTTTCTTGCTCTATAAAGTAAGGTGAATTTTGTTGAATTTTCCCCTCCTCCTCTGCAGTGATTTCATTGCAGCTGTTCTAATTTCACCGCCTTGTGGCTTGGGAGGTGACATTAACATTATGTGGTACCATATAAACCTTCTGTGTGGCAGTGATGTACGACTGTGGTTTTGGATGGTGTCCATTGGCTTGACTTCTGGGTCAGCTTTTAATGATAATCCTTCTGTTTGTGGTATCTCAAAAAACCTGCATCCCAAGACGTCTGTGTCCTGCAGAAGTTATTGACTGTGTGCTATAACAGACTCATGTTCTGTGCTGTACAGGTGTACATGTACACGAGCTGTACGTAGGGGGTGCTTCAGGTAATTCCATCAAGTTAAGGGGATGGGACAAATGTTGATGGTAAATGGACTGAATTTTTCTCTATGCTGAAACCATAAAAAAGAGGAGGGCGGGAGAAGAATCTAAAAATGTTATGGCCAAGATCATCATCTCTGCCTTAAAGACTACCTTGATGGCTGTTCAACTGAAACACTAAGTCCTCACGTGGAGGCTTACAGAACAAAACCCCAAACCACCCCTCCATGCCAAAAACCCCAGATAACCCCTCCACCCCTGCCTTTTATAAACACATGACTTGATGACACGTTGCTTTTTTAAAAGTTCACATTCTTTAAAGACACTTGTTAACTTACTTTTTAAAACTTCAATTACCTGACAGTGTCAAACTTAAACTTCTGCTATGTATATAATCCTATTTATCAGAGAAAGTGCCTTCTCTTGGGGGTATAATACAAATAATAAATTTGTCTTGCCTACTGTTTTCATAAAGAAAGACGTTTTATTTAAAATTATATTCTTAACCATTGCACGAACTCAAATTCATCTTTTATAACATCATCAAAAGGCAGGCACTTGTCAGTCAAAGTCCTGCATCTGTGGGTATATGGACTTCAATAAATGAGGCTGCAGATTCCTTCTGCTGCGAGCTGCTCTTGGAGGAAACTGAGTTAAAAACAAAATAGACCTTTCTCCTGCCGAGTGAATTCATAAGTTCAAAGGCAGAGATGATATTCTTGCCAGTGGACAGAAAGATTTCAAGGAAAATATTAAATTTTTTTTATACTGAGAAGATTCAAGAGTTTGTTGGAAGATGATGTTTATGCCTTATATGGTGCTGGATATATTATTTCTGTTATCAAAACTGCTTTTATATTTACAAGTTAATTAGTTTAAATTCATATTCCAACTACAGAACCCTGGAAAGTGGAATTATCTGCCATCCCCTCGAGTAACTTTAGTTCTTTTGGTGTAATGTCATGCTGAGATTTATATGAAAATAAATTCTAATTTCTAATAAGGTAACCATATGTTTCGGACTTGTTATAATAAAGTGCCATAAATAATTATGGCTCCTAAGGAATTCAGCCTTGCAACTGTCAGTTCTTATGTTAGCAACTTGCATTTGAACAAATTACAATCATTGCTATTCAAGAAAAAAAAGCATCTTCACCCCTTCAGAATGGCAATGAAAATCCTGCTCTGAGGCTGTTGAGATTTTTGTTGACATGGAGAGATGGAGGATGCTGTGTCCCCAGATCAACAAATGCTCTTATGTGCCTTCTTCTGCATTGCATGGGATATAATTTGATAGGTGGGTTAATGAAAAACCCAGTGCCATGTTGTTGGCTACTAATTGTAGTAGAATCTGTCTTAAAAGGTGACTAATAAGTCAGGAGAAAAGAAAAAGCTGTTGCATGTTCCTTCTGGGCCGGAGTAATTATCATTACACTGTAATGGCCCTTTGTCGTGTGCAGAGAGGGAGCTTCAGACAAAGTTTATTAGAGAACACTCCTGTTGAGTCATGAGGTGCAGAAAGGACTTGGTTTCTAAACTCTGTTTCAGAGAGGAGTCCAGGGGCAGCCCCTGAAAGGGAGAAGTTTGTGCAATGAATGGCGACGTGCATGCACTACACCTTATCAGCAGAAAGAGCTCTTGCTGGTCTTTACTCATTAAGCCCTTGTATCTGATCCTGATATTTCCAAAATTCTTTCTTCCAATTATGACCCGGTATAGCTCATGTCACAGCTGTGCTGGCATCAATGAAAAGGAAGAACGTGAAAGAGCTTTTCGTGGAGCTGTGGTGGTTTATACCAGATCAGTGTTTGCATCAAACGTTTGGCAGCAAAGGAAAGAAAAAATCAGAATTGTTCTTTTAGTGGTCATCAGAAGTTTGCTTGTGTTTGAGCTGAAAAATACTGAGAAATGTTTGTATATAATGAGGAGGTTTTGCTTGGACTTGGATGGAAGCCACTTACCAATACTTTTATACAAGTTGTTAAAAACTGTGCACATATCTCTTAAATCTTAGGGGTTAAGGTGCTGAAGTTTTGCCTTTTTAAAAACCTGGAGCATAACTGGAATAGTTAAAAAATGACATGTGTGTGTGTATGTATGTATGATGGATGTGTGTGTTTATGCATATATCCAAAATGGAGCTTTCCCATTGCAGCACAACAGCCTTTAGTTACCAGGATTCGAGAGAATAGCAACTTTCTCAGGGGCCTGAGGAGTTCAAAAGGGGGTTGATGTAGGGAACCTCCAGTTAACTTCCAACCTAAATTTTTTTTGTGGTTCTGTCATCTCTTATCCTGTGCTGTGTATTGTGTCAAGAGTACTGGAGGGACATTGGATGCTGTTGACCCTCTGTGGTTGCCTTTTGCAGTGCTTGGGTATGCAGAGAGGGAAATTACTTTGCATAGTCTGGAAATGAGAAAAAGGTAACATCATTTAAATGCTGGCGCTTACAAACATTTTTTCAGCTGCTTGGAAGAAACGTGATGTGCAGGTTTGATGCTCAATCTGTCTCCTCGTTGCTATTAAAGAATGATTTGTGGGCATGGAGCTCCTTTTCCAAGTGGAAGCTCTCAGGGCCAGTTTATAGATAAGATGTTATAGATAAGTAAAAATGCACGTTGTAAATGGTGCTCTGTAGCTGCTTCAAGGTCTGTGCTGGCAATGGTAGAACCAATTTTGAGGCTGTCTAAATGTAACTGTTAGAGTGGCATGAGTAGGTCAGAGGAGGGAAGCATGTGCACTTGTCCTACAGCAAGAGCTGTTACAGACTGAAATGAACACCTCCCTCAATTTTGAAAACACAGGAAAAAACCTGATTTGCAAGAGAACCCGTATGAAGGACTTGGAGGACTCAGATCTCAGCCTAGAGTGTAGAGACCTGAGGTAATGGACGCAGTGAAGAAAGTGTAGAAACTCATTTTGTTCAGGTTTGTATATAGATGTCAAGGGTCCTGGGAGAAAATAGCATTAAACTCCCCAGGAACTGTCCTCATTGCCATGGCCTCTCGAAGAATCTTCTTTAAAATGCTTTTAAGCACTTTTAGCTGCTTCAGTGCAAGTTGTCTGTGGCTCTGGTGCTTCTTGAGCAGATGCTGAGCCATAAGTGGGTAGTGACCCTGTGGAACATGGTGGCACTTTGCCTGGCTGTGAAGGCACAGCACCCACCTTGGGAGAAGGTAACAGAGAGGAGTGTTGCTACAAAACAGGTGAAAATGAAAGGTTAGGGCTTTGGGGAGCCAGGAGACTTATGGTGCCCAGGGGCTGTAATATAAAGCACAAATACAGCAGCTTTACTGCATCCAGAAAAGGACATCTAGCAGATATTCTGTGTTGACCAGCTTGATTAATCTTAAAGGATTTGCTCTAAAGTTAGCTGCGAAAGAAAATTGAAAAAAGAGCAACAAACCAAACCACCTCTCCTTTCTCCCTACAATTGTTAATTTTTTTTTTTAAACTGCTGAAGGAAATTAAGTTTTTGTCCTTCAGTACAAAAAAACCCCCTCCAAACAACAAAGAAAACACCAAAACTAAATGGAAAATATAATTTGGCTTGTCATAAAAATATTTAAAAAAATTATTTTTAATGGAAAATGTGTTTTGCCTGTGGTAATAGCATAGCTGGAGGCTGCTCTAGTAAATATTATCTATTGTCTTTTGCCTTACATGAATATATTTTGTTTCCAGTAGATGGAAAAGTGAAATTGGTTCTAAAAGTACAAGAGTCTCCAAAGCCATGACAAATGTCAGTTTATACCAACATGTTTTTCCCTGCAAGATTTAGTAAGTGACTTACTGATACAGTTCTGGGTATTCAAAGTTAATGTGCATGTAAAAAACAAAGCACAGAAGTTAAGAAATTATTGGAAAAGACATTATTGCTAACCTCAGGCTTTGCTATGTGGTTTGCTCTCCATTTTTCCTTTACAATTTCAGCATGCATATTTTGCATCCTTTTCCAGCATTTCTCCTTGTGGCTTCTGTTCAGATTAATTTGGAATTAAGCTGGATGCTGATGGTACAGGCTATGCCTGTATTAACTGCAATCCATTCTGAATTTATTAAAAGACATTAAGCTTTTGACATTATCCAGATGTAGTACAGTTACACTGGTATATAACAATTTTAATGTATTTAGACAAATTTAGACAACAAATTTAATATATATAGGCATATTTCTTTTTTATATTTGTATCAAGTTTTATTTTCAAATAAAAATTCAGTTCCTTGTGTTTTTTCAATGCAATTCATTTATGGAAACACATTTATAGATTTATTTAAGCAAAGGAGTAACATAATAATTATTGTGTTGCATGAGGAGCTATATTTGAACTGAAACTAAAAATAAGACTGCTTTTTTCAATTGCATTGTTCTATCAAGAAGAGGAAGCTCCAC
Source organism: Manacus candei (assembly GCF_025592945.1). NCBI lineage: Eukaryota > Metazoa > Chordata > Aves > Passeriformes > Pipridae > Manacus > Manacus candei. The sequence goes on from NW_026138057.1 coordinate 905,738, forward strand.
CTGGGCCTTCATATATTTAGGATATACCCATTTAGTGGTGTATGTCTGTGCAGGTTTCTCTTGATAAGGAACAGCACAATAATACCACTAAATAAGCTGAAGTAAGTGTAGAAAAGTAATCAAACTGCTTACATAGCAAGAAATAAGTTGGTTTTTTTTTTCTGATTTTATTTACTAAATGTTATTGACAGCTAAGGAAAGACATTCTATAAAATATTCATGTACATATTTAATTTTTAGAAAGAGAATTCCTCTTACTCTGAAAGATTTTTGACAGACAAATCAATTTCATTTAGGTAGGTAGCTGCCTCTAAAAAATCTCTCAAAAAGTGCTTTTTTTTCTAATACATCTACCTCTATTTAATAATCTACTTCTTTGTACCTGAATCTTTTTGGAGGTTGGGGAAAAGAGTTCTAAAAAAAGTTAGAGTGAAACTTTGATTCAAGTAATGGAAATTAGTGCAAAGATATGTTCAGCATCTACAAAGATAATTCTTATATTGATGTTAGTTTCCTATTGATTTGCTGACTCTTACAATATTTTTAGTGTTCATTTCTTTTTAAATAAAATACCTTCCCATTTTTCCAGTTAGTGCACCTGTTCTTCATGTCTAAAGGGTAAATTTCAAAATACCCCTTGGGTGTTCTACAAATTTTTTCACTGTCTGTCCTTACAATTTTCTTTTTGTTTTTTTTTTCTTTTCATTTCTAAATTTGACATCTTATTTTTTCTTCCTGCTGTGGATAGTTTCTGATTAATTGCATTTTATTAATTGCATTTTTTTATTGGTTCTGTTGAAGATGTTTGCTGTGTTTATGTCTTGTCCTGAACTCACTCACTGAGGCTGTATGTGCCTCATATACATGAGGTGATAACATGCCCCTATAGGGATCACTGTGTTTAATAGTGGAAAATTATTTTCTGTCCACTTTCAGGCTTAAGAAAGTGCTTGAAAATTATTAGGATGAAATTAGCAGTGCACACTCCTTTTTGTCTCTTGTCTTTCCTTAGGATTGATAACCTCTCAGCTTTATTTTATTATTTTGTTTCCCCTAATCCTATGACTCATATTTTCCCTTCTAGCTTTCACCAGAGAATGTGTCTGTTCGTATTGGTAGCTATTAGTGCTGAGATAATTATACGAACACATGGCAGCATCTTCAGACATGAATGTGAGTTAGTGTTAGCTCCAAGACATGCTGTCTTTTGCAAAAAAAAAGGGAGAATACCTAATTTGCAAAGAATTTGCACTGGAAAATTCCTGGTTGCCTCGGGGCTGTCTGGAGGCGTAGGCAAAGCAGGCAGTTTCCTGGGGCACCAGACTCCACCACAGGCAGGTTGGCCACGTGCTTGCTCTGCTTTCCATGTGTTGGAGCCCAAGACACAAAGCTTAGTGGTGCTCCTGCTGCCTGGGGGACAGGTTAGAAACTGAGACCTGTCCTCATGGTGGATGTTCAAGAAGTAGCTGTTGCCGTTCCCACTTTTTCTGCTCTCAGCAGCAGATCACTCAGGTTTTTGTTTCCCAACTTTCGAGTCCCCCCTCCCCAAGGCAGTAAAACACAGTTTTGTGCAGAGTTGATTCAGTGCCATCTGTTGTTAGTTGGCTTATGTGGAGATGCCATGGCAGCCTGAGTTTGTTGCTGATGCATTCCCATTTCCAGGAGTAGGAATGATCCTAGTTATTTTCTCGGCACAAAGCTCTTCCTTACCACTAGAATACAGGCATTGTTTTCCACTGCGAGCTTCTTAGGCGAGAGGAATTTTGCAGTGCTTACGTGGACTTGTATTGTCACTTGACTGACAAAATGGAAAATCAAGCAAGCATGTGGGAAGGTAAAGATCACTGCTAGATATTAGAATCTGTGTGACCAGCAATTAGGCTGGTTCAGACTCTTAAGATTCTAGTCTTGGAGATGGCAGGTTCATGCACGTGAGTTATTCTTCAGTTAAGCACTCTGTTTCCCTGGAATTATATAATGTCTGTTTAAGAACCACTGTGTTGGTCATGAAACATTTCCTCCATGTACTTGGGCACAAGTGACATTAACCTTTGAAGGTCAGGCCTCCTGCTCTGTTCTGGAGCTTGTTTTAACCCATTACCCCTTCGGTGACTCTATTTGCTTTTCGGCTTTCAGTCTAGTTAGCTGAATCAGTGCTATTGTGAAAAGGTCAGTGGCAATCTGAAGTGCATTCAGTTTGTGTAAGGCACAATTTCCAGTCGTTCTTTTCTATAGGAATCAATTCAGAGCCTGGCACTGCCACTGTGTGTGGTTTTCATCCAGTAATTTTTCCTGTACAAACAATAATATCAAATTTGTCTAAAAGATGACCTGCCTTTGTGGCTGATAGGGCAGCTGATGCTTGACAGCACTGGAGCTGCAGTGCCCCAACATCCTTTTTAGTGATTAACACCTTGCTAATTCTATATAAAAGGCTACAAAAAATTGAGTGTTATAAAGATGTACGGCTTTTCCCATACACTGTTTTGGTTGTCAGGAGTACTTGGGTTTGTGTTTTGGGTACACTAGGAAATTTTCAACTCAGTCTGAGAGCTAACAAATTGTGTCAGTTTTTTCTTGGTTAGTATTGGCATTATTGGATATTCAATAATGTGCAACAGATGATGAATGTGGAGGCGAACCGAACCATCCTCTCTCATTAGACATTTGGAAACAAATGAATTTTGGTTTCAGATGACTAGAATTCTTTCTTTCTTATTTAACACAGTATAAATACCTGCAGCTCAGTTACATCTATTTTGCAATTCACATAAATCTTGAAATGAATTAATGAGGAACATGGAGAAGAGGACAGATCTTGGACAGGGAATCTAATCAATGTGAATTCCCCTGAGCTGCATCTCTTTTGTGCTAGGCTCCCATTGATTTTGTAAACATTTTAGTGTTAGCCATAATCCCCTTTGAATATAAATCATTCCCCAGTATTTTCTCCTGTATTTTAATTAATTCTGAACTGACTGACTTGAGAACTCTTCCTTCAGTCTTGTTATTAAACCAGAGAAATTCTCCCTTGTTTTCTTCACTGCCTTAATCTGACCCCTGTGAAATCAGTGGGCATTTAGAATTCTCGAGAACTGGTGAAGCTGAGAAAACCTGAGACAGCCAAAACGTGTCAAAGTTAGAAACTGCAAGAAAATCAGAAATCTTGCGGGAAAAGCAACTGATTTTGTAGTAAATTATTTTCTTTATTTTAACTTTTATGAGTTCCTGTTACAGTTGATAACACCCTTTCCTTCAGAAGAAAAAGGAGACTGAGATGGTCCTTCTGAGACTGGAGAGTGGGGACAGGGGCATTATACCCTCATTTTGATTTAAGGATACAGGGTCATGAGCTGTCTATTCCCTTTTAAACTGAATTAGTTGAAAAAAAAATTGAATCTATAACCTGGTTGATTGGTACACAATTTCTTTGACTTCAGTCTTAGAAAAGAACATTACTTAAATTGAAGAGATGATAGTGAAATGATTTTGTTGTGACATAAAAAGTATCCTATATCTAGCATGAAAGCTGGCACTGTTATTCCTTGAAAAATACGTGTGTAGCAGTAGGAGGTATTTTGGCCTGTAGATTGAAAGACTGTATCATCATTTAAACTGGAGCTACAGGGGATAAACTGAGTTAGGGCTCTCCTAAGTGCAGCAGCATCAGACACTATTCCTTGATAATCCTGGTTGAGGCGGGGGAGGAATTTTGTTTGAAATTGTCAGTTGTATGTCTTATCACAGCTTGGTTTTATTCTGTGGAGCAGATGAGATTGTTACTTGATTATATGAACGAAAAAAAAAATGCTTTGCTTCTTGAGAAGAACTGAGAATATATTTTTGTTGCAGTTGTTTAACCAACAGACTGAGTGGCTGTGTAATGTTCAGCTGAATTGCAGGAGTGATATGATAGTTTGGTAGGCATATAAATATGAAACAGCCTGTTCATTTTATATATATATATATATTAACTTCAATCCATGTCCTTGTGGTGCATACCTAAAGTTCCAGTGTTTTGTTTTTCCTAGTTTTGCAGTTAGCCTTCCTTTAGAGATGTCATTGCAAGTTTTAGGGTGGCTACAGGATGCCTTTGTAGTCTTGGGGGGGTTTTCTTCCTCCTGATTAGATATATCAGTAAGTGCATGTATATATGCTTATAACTGGTTTTATTTGTGCAGTGTCTAGGACATATATTTTTGGACACAGGCTATCACTGTAATAGGTGTTCTTCAGATGTGTGATTAAAATAGGATTTATTTTTCAGGAGACTTTTTAACCTAAGCATAAGACAAGAGGCCGTGTTTTAGGTGGGAATAAAACATGGTTTGAAGCTGAAATCCAAGAACAGTTTCCTTTTTGCTGAAGTAAAATCCTTCACTTTTTTCACTGAATACTCTCTGTTTTAAAATTTATTTTTGCAAACCTAGGTTAATTCTGTTGACATACATTGATTGTGGTGATGCAAGTAAAGCAGAGGCATCTCTCTTTGCAAAGCTGAATGTTGTGGTAAGTTCTTAATTCATTGAGAGCTGTCAGCCTCTACAACAGACCTTTCCTCCAGCTGTAGATCAGATATCTGGAAGGGTTTCCTCTCTGCCCTGCTCCCACAGGGCTGGCAGTCACCTGAAGGCAGCAGTGGCTCATTGCCATCCCTGGGAGAGCTGCGGGGTGGCACCTGTCAGGAGATAACAACAGGAAACCACACACAGCTGGAAAATGCAAAAATGTGGAATTGCTTGAGGTACACCTTTAGCTGAACTATTTTTTCAGGACTTTTGGCATCGTGGAAGAGGATTATTCCAAGGAAGTTTTGAAGGGAATGATGTTCTTGGGGTGAAGATTGCAGAGCTAGTCTTGAGTGCAATGTGAGAGAATAAGTGACTGCACTTGTTTGTTTTGTCTGTTGTTTTTTTTTAAGTAATGAAAACTGTAAAAGTTGACTGAGGTGATCTGAATCTAGTTGGGAGTCAACCTCTTGGCAGCAAATAGGTGATTATTGGTAACATGGGAAGAGTACCTGCTAACCCTTGAAATAGAAGACAAACATGATAGACAATGGCAAATCAGTCATGGAAAGTCTAGAGAAGGTGTGATTAAATCTTTTTTTTGAATCTCAGTAACATGAACTTGGATTCACACATTGAGTTGTGTAGAACTGAAAGGAAGTGCTGAGAGTGAGGCTGCTAAATGCCTTTCCCTGTGGTGGTTCTCCCTCCTTGGCCACTGAGGAAGAATCCAGAGCTTGGAAGCTCTTCCCTTCACACTTGTGCTGATCCCTGAGACAAGATGTAGCATTGATTAGCTTTGAGGAGACATCTCTGCAGCACCCAGCTCCTTGCTTTCTCAGCATTTTTGGGCCCTGGTGTCCAGTCAGTAGGCTGGGCTGTGGTTGGCTTTGTTGCTCATGAGGTGGCTGTGATGATTGTGTGCTGATGTGATAGCACATGATGGATCAAGTATGACTGAGTAAAAGTTTTAAAACATTTTTTCTGTGAGTATTTAGCACTGTAGTGCAAGAGAACCACAGAGCAGAGTCCTCAATACAGAGTGAGGCAGGGATATGCTTGGACTGTGAGAAATTGAGCTGAGCAGTGCCCAAAGAGTTTAGATCGATTTTGTCTTAACTGCAGTGTTCTGTTTTCATGTTCCTGTGCACTTAGAAACCAACTCTTTTAATTTAATTTTACTTGACTTCGGTTTTACTTTTTTTTTTCATTTTATTTAATTTGTTTGTTTTTATTTTTGTTTTAAAATCTGGGTTACTTTGAAAAAAATTTTTGGTTTACTTAAATTTTTTTTTGTTTTACTTTCTAAAATTTTTTTGTTTACATTTTAAAAATTTGTTTTACTTCTGAAAAATGTTATTTTATTTTTTCTTTAATTTTACTTCACTGTATTTTACTTTATTATTTACTCTATTTTACTTCATTATTGAGCTATTTAACTCTTTTACTGTTTTATTTTACTGTTTTGTTTTACTGTTTTGTTTTACTGTTTTGTTTTACTGTTTTATTTTACTGTTTTATTTTACTGTTTTATTTTACTCTTTTATTTTATTCTTTTATTTTATGTTTACTTTTTTTTATTTTGCCTTTCAAATTTGTTCTTTAATTTTTCTTTATTTCTTCTTATTTTTTTTCACCTTACTTTATTTTGCTGTTTTACACGAGGAAAAACACGTAGAGAAATGGAGCTGAGGGAAGAGCAGAACTCACTCCTGCTGCAAACCTGGTTTGGGAAAGAGAGTCCAGAGAGCCAGGTCATGAATGGTACCTTGGTGATGCAAGAGCAGAGGCAGGAACTGAGTCTTGAGGGCTCCAACAGTCACAGCAATAATACAAGTGGTAAAATAACTTTGTATCTAACCTAACTGTACTGCAGTAGGTGGATCTCTGCATTACTGTGCTGCACAGTTTAGTATTTTTTTTTCTGGATAGGATTTTTCAGTGGTTGTAATTCTTGGAAATCAAACCTGTTCCTTACAGAATAAGCTGAGGCATTGCTTCTTTTTGATGTTCTCTATCTTTAAATTGCAATTTTATCGTCTTACTCTTCTTATAAATTTGAATAGATTCAAATCTCGGTACCAAGATTCTTTCTGAAGTGGACAAGATGGAAGGTTTTGAGTCCTTTAAATAGCTGATCTACCTTTTGTTTTTTCAAGCTTTCTAAATCCACATGTGCATAGATAGCAAGCAAGTGACCTAAAGGTGAATATTTCACAATGTGTTGATTGTCTGAGACAGCAGTTGGACTTGATGATCTTAAAGGTCTTTTCCTACCTAAATGATTCTGTGATTAATATTTAACCATTGAGGTTGGCTTGAGTGACATGTGAATAGTGAGATGTAAGGGTGAGGATAAATGCTAGAGTATGATCAATCATTATGTTCTTCACAGTTTGTGTTGTGTGTTTCCATTTAATAACTACAAGTGTCTCTCACCAGGTTTCATGCATTTCTCTCCATCACCTTTTTACCCCCATAAAAGAATGAGTGATGTTTATTCATTACCTCAAAGTCACTTTGCTGTGATGAGGAGCAATTTTGAAGGATGTTAATAATGTGAAGGTACCAGAAAAATTGTTCTAAGCTTTGATTATGTGAGTTGCTTGTTTGTGAAAGGAAGCATCGTCCATGGCTGCGTGCATCCTCATACATATTTATACACCAGTGTATTTTAGATGTTAGCTACATCTGTACCTTTAGGCTGTTGTTTTGTCTGTTGTAATCATGTTGCAATAATTAAAACATCAGAGGAAGAAACAAACAAAACCTCATTTTAGTGTAATAGAGCTGATGATGCCTGACAGATAGAAGTAATTAATTTTTTGCATTTAAAGCATACAATAGGAATGCTATCAAAACTGCACTAACCAAACTGTGTGTTGAGGAGGCACTGAGTACACTTGAACTGTGTGGAATGTACTGATACAGGACATATTTGGATTTCTTTGTTTGTTCCTTTCCAGTGTTTTGTTGCACTAAGAGGCTGCATTATTTGAGCAAAGCCTGGTTACTCATGCTCTGCTTTCTAAATTCTCATTTGCTGCGAATGGTATCTTTCCTTTCAAAAGATGCCAGTCATGGTTTTTGCTAAATGTCTCATCAAAGTTGATGCAAACTCCAGGCCCTCACTGTGGGTTTGACTCTTGTTATTGTTCAGATAGTTTAGCTCTGTAGACTCTCCCTCGCTTTTGCTTTCTCAATAGGCTTCTTGATTTTTGCTGAGATTTGAGAACTTTGCTGTATCCTGTGATCAGCAAATGTTTTCTCAGAAGCTTAGACCAGCAGTTTTAGTTACTGGCCCTAGAACTATAAAGTGAATAGTTAAATATTCTGATTTCAACTGTGCTTGCCTTGCTGTCTCTAGGAGGGTATGGTGTGGTGGGAAAGATGAAGAGCTATTTACAAGTGGTTTAAACTGAATACAGATACTTTCCCAAGCTTTTTATCATTTTTTTCCTTTGTCTGTGCACTGACATTATTTTTCTAATGTCTTATTTTTCCAAGTAACTGAAAAGGCTTCCTGGTCTCCCCATGGGCTTCCTAAATTCCACTTCCAGTGGAACCAGAACTCAGTGTGGTCCCACAAAAGCAGCAGATAATTGCTGGGGTGCAGCATTGTTGTGTTGCCGCAGTTCCCTACATCCTGGATCCCAAGAATGCGTCTCCCAGGGTACCAGGAGTCAAATTCACAAAGCAGTAATGATCCAGAGACTTGCCCATTGCCATAGGGACAGGAACAATGCTCACAACCAACAGATAAAAAGGTGTCTCTGCTGTTTGCAAAGCAAATGAAATAAATTATACGGTCTCACAAAAGAAAACTGTACTTAAGAGTATAATTGGCCACTGCAGACATCTTTTTTTACCTGACAAAAAATTAAGCAAACATCCCATGAGCTATTTGGCTTGATTAAAGAAACCCAGCGTGGCTCTTTTGAGTCAGTAAGGCAGACTTGAATTGAGTTACCTGAGGTTTATTGTGACACTTGAAATGACAGTAATCTGTAGTCTCAGTGGTCATTGAATGCTGGTTTGAACTTAAAAGTCACATGAGAGACTGCTTTTAAGGTCAGCAAATGAATTTTTTATTGGAAATGCAATATATAAGAAGAAACTATTATTAAAATCATAACAGGACTTCTCTATTGACAGTTTCCTGATGGGACAATTGGAACTAAGTAATTCTCAGTTATGTTTTATGTTCCTTTCTCTCATCATCATGTGTGTAATTCTAGTGTTTTGAAACATGTGGATCTGGATTAAAAAAATCCACAAACTTCTATAAAAGTGTTTTTAGGATCCTCAGCTAAGCAGTCTCTCTGTTTCTGTTTTTTGAGGGGATGAAAGAGCTCACGGCCCTCTTGGGACCAAATATTTTGTATCCTGCACTGTACAGTGTAGTTAAGTAAGAATATGCTATATGAGGATGAGAAAATAGTTGAGGTTTTTCTTGCGTACAGAAGAGGTATGAAAACAAGCACAGTGTAAAGAAAATATACAGTTCTTCTAACAGACCAGCTGTCAGTTCTTTTCCATTGCCTTGGCAAGTGCCTTGACCATTGGCCTTCCAAGGGAAATTTCACTATCTCCCGATGAATCTTTTTATGAGCAAACATAAGACGCTTCATATTTCACCTGCAGACGAGTTTGCCCTGTTGGGATGGTGGCCAGGAAATGACAGTGTGAATCCTTTAAAGTGGAGGAGTGATCTGGGTACTCAGTGTGTCAGAACATATTTAATGGTTGGGCTGTTGCACAGAGGGAAGAAGCTGTTTCTTTCTCTGCCGTCTTTTGGAACAAAAGAGCAAAAAAAACAAAGATAAAAAGAAGGTTGTCGCTTTTTGAGAGAGAGCAAGAGAGAGGATCAACCCCTAAAGATTCTTCAGCTCTTAATCTTCAGTTTAAATCCTTAGATTCTCATGACTTTAGTGGGTATTTTAAGGGCTTAAGTAGGAATTAGGAGCCTACATTCTTTGGCCCTTTGTGCCTGTGTTCTCAGGAAAATGTGAGGTGGAGGTAAGTGTCTCCCTGTCAGGTGGAGGGACACCTCTAAGCCTGGAGGAGAGGTGGGATTTGAGCTGAACTGTTGCTATTGCATTTTTTTGTCAGCTAACATGGGCAGGTTTCTGCTCAGCAGGCTCAGTGGTGTGAACCCCATGCTGTGGGTTGCCTTGCTCTTTTACATGGACCCTTGGCATCTATTTTGGGTTTTGGTCTAGGAGCTAGACACCTGTACATTTTAGGGAGCTAGTAATAGTTACGTGGGAGTTGTGACCTCTAAAATAGCTGTTGGACCCAAGCTTTTATGTCTACCTCTATGTTTTTTGACTAAATTTTAACAGTTGGAAAGATTGTATGCACATGAGATGAGCTGTCCTTCTTAATACCCGAAGGTGTAAACACTTTCAATAATTATTTAAAGATATCACAGTGTGTCACTCCTCTTGCCCAGCTCATCACAAAGAACAAAACATGGGTACTAGCTTAGGAGTTTAGAGAAGTGAATAAGTGTCTATATCCTTAAAGATGAGGGAGCTAAGTTGAAGTGAGCCAAGCATTTTCTGAGGTATGTTGTCTGCTGAGCAGGTTACTCAATCCAGCAATAAGATTAAATGTATGTATCAATAAATTCAATGGATGTGATTTGTATTTGTGCTTATATTATGAGCTGATGCACAGACAATTTTCTCCCTGACATTATCAAGGTTATAGCATAATTTTTAGTAGAATTTTGTGTAACATTTGGATCAATTTTAAGGGCAGGTGAGAGACCTCCAGTTTATATTTGAGAGATGAATGACTGATCACCATTGAAAGGTTGCTCATGTATTAGTAACATCCTTGAAAACCTTGTAACTTATAATTTTTTCAGATATTAGCGAAAGAAGATGGTAATAGGAAATAAATACATAAAGCTCAGGTGTGTTCTTTTTGTGAAAGTTAAGGAAATGCCCTGTGCAACACTTCACTACTGTCCTCAATCTTTGGACTTAATTGCTCATAGAAAGCCCCAATGAGAAAAAACAGAAGTTAAAACCAGTGAGAGAAAACTAGACATTTGTATCTATGGGTGTCCTGGCATTTTTTGTCTGAAAAGGCAATGTTTTAATTACCTGCATGGATAGTATGGTGGTGGGTAGATGAGTATTCTGCTTGGTGGTATTAGAACCAGCAAACAATAGAAAGTAGAAACATGGCATTGAAAGAGGAGACACTGGAATGTGGTGTTATGTTAGAAAGAAAATTTCTTTATTTCATCAGTCTTCTATAACATTCACCTGGTTTATGGCTCATGGTTCATTTACTGTCTTCATTAAAGACTGACTAAATTGATATCCTAACCTGAAAAAGTATTCCAAAAGTAAAATTGAAAATTGTTTGGCTCAGAGAGTTTATAAGCTTGGTTGTTTGAGTTCCTTTATTCCCTTTGAGAATAGAATACTCTTTTCTTGTTGGCAAGTTTCAAGAGCTGGATTTAGAAGTGCTATTCATTACCACCTACAGAGATCCAAGGTCTTTCAGAAGTCCTTCCAGTTTTTTGTGGATCATGTGAAACAGAGTACTGGGGACAATTTTGTAGCACAGTGTTGTTGTCTGTACCATGTTTTACCCATTAAAACAATGTCTATGCAGAACCATCACCAGTACCTAAGATTTTGTACCTGTTCTCACAAATTAGCAAATACTCTGCTACTTGTGTGGCCTCACCTGCATAATGACATCTGAGCCCTGTGAAAATGCCAGTAGATGTTCCACCTGCACATCAAAGATCTCTTGGTGTTGAAGTCAGGTCCTGAGGAACTGAATACAGTTCCTCAAAAGGCTTTTTGTGGATCTTCTTCAAGGGGAATTTAAAGAAAGAATTTTGCATGGAAGGGAAAAAGACTGTTTGTGAGTATTTAATGTTATATAAATGCACTGTTTTTTCAGGTCAATGCTGCTGCTTCCACTTTTGCTTTTCCTTTAGTGTGTTCTGGTTAAACTTTCATGAGTTGTACAAGATTTCAAGAGCTGTTTGTGAGTATGATTTTTCCCTGTTTAGGGCTAGAATGCTCAGATGCACTGGCCCAACCATGTAGCTGTGACAATGAGCAATAACATTAATCAGTCTCACTTGTCATTTCCTTCCTATATTTTTATATCTTTACGTAATACTTTTACAGTAAAAACCAGTGCTGAAAGACAGAAAACTGATCTGGGAGATCATTTTACTTGCTCAGCAATTGAATATCTTAACAAAATGATTCCTGACAGATATTTGTCTAACGTTGTCTTAAAAACCCCCTGGAGCTGGAAACTCTACAACTTCCACTTGGAAAGTTATTCCGGTGCTTTGTTGCTTTTATCATGAGAAGACCTTTTCTAATACCTAATAGAAAAAAAAAAAAGAAAAAAAAAGGAGTTCTAGAGAGTCACTGTAATATCTGAGGGTTCAATGGCTCAGTATCACATTGCAAAATTAGCAAAGCTCCAGTGTGAAAGAAGTATAAAACATAATAAATCTTTTTGCTCTGCCCTGCATTGCAGCACATCACTTAGAGCATTTCCTCTAGACTGGGACAGATTTGGATTTGCTGGAAGAAGTCCAAGGAATAAGCAGATGTTAAACTAACATAATCTTCATTCACAGGGCTGGTGGTGTTAGGCTATTGAGGAGAAGGACACATCATAACAGTCTTCAAACGCATAAAAGGCTGCTGCAGAGAAGCATGAAATAGTGCCTTTTAACCCTCGTGTTCGATGTGTTGGGTGTTTTTGTTTTGTTAGCTGTTGGCTGGAAAAACAACCAATTTATCAATTTCATTTTTTGCTCCCACCCAGTATCAGTGGAGTTTATTATTTCTGTGTGGGTGTATAACCTTGCCCTTTTGAAATTCAATTCTGGTTTTAAAGAATTGTTTTTTCAATTTGTCAAGACACTTTCAAATTCTTACTTTCACCAACATTTTTGTAATTCCTGCCTGGTTAGCACTGTTAGCAGATTTTATCTGTATACTCTTTATTTCATCATCCAGGTGAAAGCACTGAATAATATCAGTCAGGACAAACCCTGTGGAAATAGTGCTTAATGATATTAATTTTGATTAGTAAAACAAATATATTCTTGACATGCAGTTCAGAAATTCTTTTAGAACACAATGTATGTCACCAAATCTCCTTAGGTTCGTAGCTGATCTGTTAGTGTCTTGAAATAACTCTGGGGTCTTCAGTGACTAAGGAAAGAGGAAAAGGGCTAAAATGTCCTTTATCCCGTAATGAATAAAATAAATACTGCTCTAGGGCTTCCCAATACTGTTCATTCTCACCCCAAAATATTTTTCATATATTTTTGTATATATTTGTATATATTTTGTATTGACTGTGTCCATAGCTATGTAAATGCTCCTGCTGATGGTGTTATGAAGGTGTCACTGAATCATTGCTCCAGTGCTTGGCTCCTGGGTCCCAGTTTAGCCAGCTAAGGAACCTCAGTTTGGCTTTAGTCTTGTGAATAGTCCTGTTGAGTTAGCTGGAAGTACTCAGATGCTTCAAGCTGAAAACCTGGTGAAGTGCTTTGCTAGTCTGTAGCTTTGCACTTCGGTGGCAGTTAAACACTTTGAAGATATTTCTATTGATGGAAGATATTATCATCAAAATTTTGAGCTTGGTGGTATCATGACCTTCTGAACTTCTGGCATTAGAAAACTCTTTTTTTTTTACATGAAACTCTAAATAGCTTGGAACTCCTACTAGCTGCTGTAGCTCTTACTATGAAACCTCCTTTAGCAGTGGTACAGAGAAAACCAGGGCCATTTTCATTCTATGAAGAAGCTTAATTTACTTCACATGTGCTCTTGCAGTCATTGTTGAACTATGTTGTATTTGTCACCAGCATTGTAACATTTCAGATTAAACAGGTTCACACCTGTGAGCATTTTGGAATTTAAAGTATTGTGTCAAAAAGGAATTAAAACAAATTGATTACAGATATTGCTGAAGATGGTTAAAGATCCTTCTGCATATTAAAGCCTGACTGGTTTGGACTGTCAGTCATGGCTGTCAGTCTTGGAGGGAATCCTTATGGCAGCTGGTTTGTATTTGGAGCTGCCCTTCACTACATTGTTAAAATAATAATAAAAAACCCTCTTACATCTTCTATGCAAGCAAGTGCTTCTTATTGTAGATGCCAGACACTTATAATAATGTGTGAGACAGCACAATTGCAAGTTAAACAGAAGCTGGACTGCATGTGAGAAAAATAATTGTTCTGAATGCCTAAAAACCACTTGATATAAAAATGTTTTTTTGGTGTTCACCATCTTGTGTGGCTTAAGCTTTTTCCATTTATAAATTAAAGGAAAATATTGGTGACTGCTTGATTCAAGAGTTGCATACTAAAATATGATTGAAAGAAAACATTTTATTTAATTGTGGGGTTTTTACTGTAATAAGAGAGTAAGTCAACACATTAGTTGCATATATTAATCATCTTTCATGTATGGTACCTGTTAATAGCAAGTGTCTAATAGAATGTCAAACTGTGGTTTTAAATGAAGTTGAAGACCCAGGAAAGAAAAAAGACTAAGAAATATTTTACTCATTATAAATGAATGTTATTCCTGAATGCATGGTGGACAAATTATTGTTTCACCTTTTCAAAAAAACAAGCAAAAATTTAATCTAAAATGAAGTGGAAGGCGGGGATTGCTAATAATGTTTAATCCCTTGGGTCCCAGTTTGTCTTTGTTATTAAGGGCATAAGTCTGCACAGCATTTCCAGGCAAGGTTTTAAAGCTAAGGTAGAAGAGGGGAGAAAGCAAAAAAGCTTAATAAAGTGTTAGCATGACAATAAGTGAGTTTGCTAGAAAGACAAAAGTTGAATGTCAGTCAGTGACATTCATAAATTGCAAGTTAAAAGCACTGGAAGCTTTTCTGATATCAGAAAAAGAAGGTAATTGGTGTCTGCCATTGTCAGCAGTATTACTTATCTTCAGTATTTTCCCTTTTGTTGGTTGAGATGATCTGTGTAATTTCTTTCTCCTGTAGCCTTGAGAATGGAGAACAGAAGGAAAGCCAGAAAAGCAAGGGAAGGGAAGCTTTCTTAGAGTGATGTGTTTCAACCCTCTCCCCTCCTCCCCTGCCAGTCGTGGTATATAATAATACAATAATGTAAGTCATCCAAAAATGGTAGTTGAGATAGAATGCACTCAAAAATAATGCATTATATAAAGTTATTTTTCAGAATAACATGAGTTTTGAATTGCTTTTTCTCAAAAGTTGACTTAATCACTATGTGCAGTCTGCTGTGGAAAAGAGCTGAGCTAAGGCATGTGCACTATTGGTCAATTTGACATCAAAAGCTCTAATTCCAGTATTTTTATTTTTTTCACAGCATAAAAATGTTCTTACATGCTCAGAGATCTATAGCTGATATTTTCCTTTTTCTTTTCCTTCCTCTGTCCCCTGATAATTAGATTGGATTAGGCTATTTCTGGATGTAAAAATTCTAAACTGCAGAAAGAATTCTTGGTACTAGCACATATTTTTCAATTTAAGCTGCATTTGCAGCTAGGGAGGTCCATGCCCCCTCCTGGCTGTTTTCTTAGGGAGTGTAAGGCTCAGTGTCTTGGCCAGAGGAGGGGTTTGACCATGTCATTGTGGCCCATTTTTACTCAGCTTTTGACACTGAAGCGACATTCAGGGTTACTCTGACTTCTTTCCAAAAAGCATCGAATTGCCCCACAGTTGTGCCATTATAATTGTGAAGTTGGATATAGAAGTGGAGGGTGATTGGTGTAAGTTTAAAACATGCCTTCTGCTGTGTTATGTACTCACAGCTGGGTTTAATATAGATGTTTTTTGGTAAAGAAATAGGAGGTAGTGGAGGCCTGATTCTGGAGTTCAGAGCTGCTTATCTGGTTTAAGAATTACTTTTCTGTTGCACCCTTGCAAAATTATTTTGTTTCTCCAGGGAAGGCGTGTTGTTTCTCAGGAGAACACTGTACCCCAGGTGCTGCTGTGGTTGCCATGGCACTTTGCTAGCAAGCAACCTCTTAAATATGTTGCTACTGGCAAAGAAATGGTGTCTTTTTGATTGCTTTGCCAGATGCTCATTTTATAGAATGTTCTACACAGAGCAGTTTGATTTTTGGGATAAAATGTCCTATTTTTTGGGATGAAATGTCCTTAGTTTTGAATAGATAAGTTTCTGAGCTAGTGTCACTTTTTTATTCTTCTTGGTTTTTTGTGTTTTTTTTGGTTGCTTTGTTTTTTTTTTAATAACAATAATAATAATAAAACACCCTCCCATCTTCTTTTCCCCATCTTCTTTTTATAAGCTGTGTTAGTAGCTGATATGCAAGTGTGATTGAGCCAAGCTGGCTTTGGTTCCATAATCTCACTGAGAAATGAATTTTCAAAAATGTGCTTTGCTTGTTGAGAATACCTGCTTAAATTTTGTTTGCAATCTGTCCTTTTTTTCCTTGTCAGGCTCTGGGATGTAAAGCAGAACAGCCTGTGTGCTTGTGTGTGTGTGGAGAGGGTGGGTAGGAGGCTGAGTGAGCTACTTGCTGTTTAATAACTGAGTGATGTGGGTTTTTTTTTTCTTTTTATCTTCTGAGCAGCCCAAAGAGAGTTGTGGGGGTTTTTGTTTGGTGGTTTTTGTTTGGTTGGGTTTGTTGTTTGTTTGTTTTGCTTGTTGTTTTATTTGGCTTTGTTTTAAAAGTTTTTTCTTCAGACAAGTCATGGCTGTAATGTGTCTCCATGAGCAAAGAAAAACATATGAGGGTGTCTTTTGAAAATGAGGATATTGGTATTCTTCACACCAAAGCATCCAAGGTAATAGAATACAAATGAAAGGACTTAAGGCTAAACTGTACCTTTTGGCACTTGTCTGAACAAGAAGTGCTGCTTAAACTGAACAGCTAAGGATTATCACAGGAGGTGTCGTGGCCCAGGAACCTCTCCCTCCCCCTGAGACCCTTGTTCCTGTGTTGCAGGGTTTTGCAAGCAGCAGGGAAGTGGTGACACGCTCCCAGTGAATTGTGAGGGCTGTGCTGGCTGTGTGGAAAGCTGGAAAAGCCACTGTCTCTGGCCATTCTCCACATTTCTAGTCCACCTGCTCTGGGTGGGAAGGTGTTGGCATCTATTGCCTGAGTGGATTTATTATGACATATAGCATAAGTAGGAGTCACAGTCAAGCCCTTAAGCAAGGTTTGCTTTAGCTACTCACAGTTTTGTTTTTTTTTTTTTTTTATGAAGGCTGTAGTGAAAACTTATTCAGAAGGTTATTCTAATCCTGTCCCGCAATATGAAAATAAAAGTGTAATTTCAAACAAATGACTTGCCAGACATTGAATGCCTAGTGAGGTTGTGCTAGTCCCCAGTGCAGGGGGGTCATCAAATCAAATATTGTGGCTGAATTTTGGAAGTGCTTGGATAATTTTATGACCGATAGTAGCATTTGTAGTTATGGAAGGTAAGGTAAAGATCATCAGCTCTCATGCTTCAAGGCATAAGGTAATCACTGCAGTGTTACAGGAGGGCTATTTCCCTGCTGAGCAGCATTACACAGTTGGTTATGTACATTATGAGGTGTGTTCTTTCCTTTGATATAAGCCATTAGCCAAAAAGGTGACACTTGATGGCTGAACAGGTTGCTAAGACAAACCTTATATCAGCTGTCAAGGGGATATATGTCTCTGTGTGAAGAGGTGCATCACATATTCCAAGCTGTTGCTTGCAGAAACGTACATCACTAAAAATCATATAAAGGTGAGGGGTTCCCATTTTGGGCTCAGTAACTCTTCAGCTGCTGTGAGGGGCTTATTTGTCCTATATATGTGAATGATTGTTTGCTCTTTGCTTAATTGGTGCTCTCTCCTGCCTGGCTCCTGCTTGGAACCAACTTCAGACCACAGTCTGCAGGTGTGCATTTTATGGTTTCACAGTAGTTGGCAAGAGTAAAAGCTATGTTCTGACTCTCTGCAGTCAGTGACAGGGTTGTCAGGCACTGCTGGGTCCTGCCCAAGGTATTCTCTGCCCTGATGGGTTAGACCTGGCTTCCAGATGGCCACTTAATACTTCTGTGTGCTGTCCTTATTTAGAGCTAGCCATGAGAAGAAGCTAAGCATAGTGAGCTTATGTATAATAGTAAAATATATATATATATATTCTCAGTCTTTGTTTAACTAGGCTGGAAAGGCCAAGGTTTCATTGTTTCTTGTCATGAAGGTTACTTTCCCATTCTTGTAATCCCCCTAGAAACCATTTTCTGGACATACTTACAGGTTTTGTTTCGAAAGCAGGTGATCAGGAATCACCAGACTGTTTCATATGAGATCCAAGTAGTCCTCTGAGTTGACTGAAAATGTCTGATCCTCCCAGCAATTCATGACACCTTTTCACAGCTGCAACAAATTGGTACCTCTGAATCGTTCTATCCACCAGCCTTCTTCTCCTCCATTTCTTAAATTTGATGAACTTCCAGTTTAAAGCAGAAATCCTTGTCCTTTTTTTGTCTTGTAATGATGCATTTTTTGCTTTTAAATTTGATCCCATTCAGTTTTCTAGCTCACAAGGTCATCTCATTCTCGTGTGTGATGATCTTGTCCTCTTCCATGCTAATAGCTGTGTCACCTTTGCATTTCATGATCTAATCCTTGAACCAAGGTTGCTAATGAGTATATTAAGCAGGGTAAATACCAAGACTGGTCCCTGAGAAACACTATGAGTAACATTTCTCCATCTTTAGAACTGTTCTTTTTCAGTACAGACTCTTGTATTGCCTCCCATAGACAGTTTTCTATCCACAGTATGATGTATTCTTATATTATTCCTAATTGTCTGCCTTTTAAATAATGATTTCTTAGAGGACACTGTCAGATGCTTAATTTAAACACAGATGTATTAGTTGCACTGTATTGCCCTTGTCTAAGTAGTCAGCTGTCTTACTAAGAAACCCATTACTTCTCTTGGGTGATCTATTAGCAATGAGAATATATTTCTTTTTATCCTATTTCAAGTCTACCTCTATGCCCTCGATTACTGCCTCCTCCAGAGTCTGCTGTATTCAGTGTCAAATCACATGAATATGTGTTTATCACTTCTCCTTTCTTGGAATGCAGCTCCTATATTTAGTATTCCCCAGTGTTACTTTTGCTTTAGCAATGATGATCAGGGACACAAAAGGACAAAGTTTTCAAGTAAAGGTTTGCGAAACTAAATGGTATCATGGGAAAATATCAGTTCCCATTAGTTCAAAAATTTAATTAAAAAACTTGCCACTGAATTTTATATTTTCATCTTCTAGTTCTTTCAGTATGCTCGAAATGTTCCTGCTGGGGTGGCATTATTCTTATGAGAAAATTTGCCCAGGTTTTGGGGGTACCCAGAGATAGCTTTTCATTGAATCCATGTGCAAATAAGAATCCTTAACCAGTTCTTCTCTTTATTTTAATCCTTCTCTCCTACTTAGGTGAAATGAGCCTTTCACTGTTCAGTTTGTTTTCCTCTGACAGATTGAGCTCAGGTACTATTTTTACTGTGTGGTTAATTTAGGACACGTGACTTACCTTGTTAATTAATCTGTCTTTTTCCATCCTGGTAACTTTTTTGCTTACTCCTGATATCTTCTTTGAAGTGCTTTTTATCCTTCCTATGTTTTTTTTTTTTTCTATTTCGTTCCAAATAGTTTCAACTTTTTATTGAAGTTATATCTCTATATTCTTGAGCTCAATGCAGTCCTATCAGTTGTGTCAACTTTCTTAGGCACTAAGTGTTGGCTCTGTTGAAACCCAGACCTCCCTTGTAGACTTATTTTTATATATCCTCATATATCAATTAACTTGTCAGAAGATGAGTTGGTACACAGTAATTTGATCAATAGTTTAGCCAGCTTTTCTGTACAGTTATTGCTGCTTTTCAATTCTTCACCCTGATGTTGTCCCCAGTGAGGCTCAGCTGTGATTAGAGGTAAAGAACCAGCCTGAAGACTTCACATTGTGGGTTAAAACGTTGTAAACTGTCACTAAAAAAGCAAATCAGTAAAGATGAGGTTTTCAGTCTTTTCTTGTCTTTTGATTTATTTTCAGTCAATAGGATGTGATGACAGGCTTACTCCAGGCTTCATATACATTGTATATTTTCTGTTTTCTGCTCTTTATTTCTGGAGATTGATGGATATCTGATGTTATATCTTTTAATAAGGTATTTTCATTGATTTAGGACTGTCTTAATTTTGGTTTCAGATTTATAACTGTAGTTAATCAAATTCTGTTGTATCTTAATTAACTTAAAAATAATCTTTAGTAATGAGATTATGAATGTTTAAAATTTGGACATTCAGAGGAACCTCTCTCATTGAACTGCCTGTAGTTTTAAAGGAAAACATTATATGTACAGTGGGCACGCTTTTTACTACTGAAACATATCATGAAAAATGAGATGACAAATGAAGTGAGGAGAAACAATATATTTGATGCACTGCTATAAGCAGAAAAAAATTATAATGGGGTCTTTCTGTGTAATTATTGTATCCACAATCAAATTATTTCACTTGTTACAATTCTGTCCCTTCTGTGGAAGGCCATGCCTAGCCAGGGATTAACAACTCTGTGGCTGTGCTGCATAATTCTTTTTGTTTCCTGCTGTAAAACATGCCAAAAGCCAGTGAAGTCACAGTTTGAAAATGAGTTGTAAATTGCTGTAATACAAGAATGGCAAAAAGAATGAAACCCCCTGCTTCTTATTAACATCTTAAATTAATTGTCTGGCTAAGAGAGCTCGTTCCCAGGACCAGAACAGCTCTTCTGCTCATGGGCCAGGCATTGCATTCCGGTGATTCAACCTACTGATTCATTCAAGATACCTTTTACCTGTATTTTTGGAAGTTTTCTCTGTGAATTCTGACCCAGACTTTCCTGGCTGAGATTGTGAAATGTGACAGCTTCACAGGTGTATGTACAAAGGTGGTTTGTGTTCTGCATAAGTCGTGTTTTGAAGACTGAATTAGTGACAAACTCTACATCTTAAAACGTATTCTGAAATGAAATACATAATAAAGTAAGTGTACTAGAGAAATACCTGATATAGGAATTGCCCAAGTGCCCTACATTTGGTGTGCTTGAGGGAATTTAAACAGTTGCATTCTAGGCATTAAATTTAGAGAGTCTTATGTTTTTAAGCAATACTCTTAGCTATAGATTGGACTAGAAAGAGAAGAATATAGGGTCAACATTACCTGTGCAGGTAGACTCTGGTTGAAGGGAAGAAAGGGACAATTCAATATTCATAAAAGATTGTCTTTAAGGGAAATTATTGTTAAATTTAGTAAAAGCCCACTGATTTTGCAAGCAGTGGAGGGATCAGAGGGACTAGAATACTGGGTGAGCCTGTGGGTCCTCCAGAAAAATCTGCTCTTGGCAGAGGAATAATAATGAAACAGTCACCTGAATAATGTGTGCTTCTCAAAGGTTATAATTTGGTGTCATGAGAAGGCCAAACTCCCACTTCTAGTAACGGTGGTTACAAATTATTTTTTGGAATTTGAATTACTTTTGTTTACTTGTGCAAAACCTGTTGTGACTCCTTATATTTGCATAGAAGTTAATATCTCTGAAAAAGGTATCAGAAAATGTGTCTCAAGTTCTTACTTTCAAAGTTATTCCACAGAAGCAAAAGCCAGTGTTTCAGCTGCTTACAGAGTAATTAACAGGTGTTCAGATGTTATGGAATGTATAGAAGTGGGATGAAGAAATGCAAATGTTTGGGGAGTGCTACAAAGCAAGCAAACAAAAAATTCCCAAGGTAGTAAATTCACCACCTCAAACAGGAAGACCTTTTGATATTGTCCCTATTTATGCTTCTCCAGACTGTGGCTGGGATGGTCTCCTGGTGGGAAAGACCCGTGTTCAAACCTCTCCACATCCTCTTCTGTGTATGGCACTTGTTCCCTTGCGAGGCTGAAAGGGGTTATTTTGGAAATGTCACACTCTTCAAAATTTATTTTATTTATTTATATTAACTCAGCTATACTTTCTCAGTTTGATCTGTATTAATGAATACTTTCTGGTAAGCTGAGACTGTATTTTTGTCATGTCATTTACTTAAAGTTTGCTTAAAATAAAATAAGTCATCCATCTCTGCTAAAAATGCCCCAAAACCCCAATAAATGATTTCTAGTACTTAACTTCTTTGCTCTTTTTGATTTGTGAGTAACTCAAATTCTGTAAACTCTGTGTTCCTGAAAAGCTGCCTGTTCTGCATTCCCCATCTCCTGCTTTTCTTGAATCAAGAAATTTGTCTGCTTTCATTCCTTAGGGAGGAACTCCAGATTTTGTCTGTAGTCTTTGGAAAGCTCTCTAAAATATTTAGGACTCTGAAAATGACTAACAGTCTCTCTGTTCCTAACAGGACAAACTGGGGATATCAGCTTGGTAGAGAATAAATATAATACTTTTTCATTGTGCCTGTATTTAGCCTGTATACACTTTTTTTTAAAATTTCCCTTTTTTTTTTATGGGTACCTTCAGGATAGCTAACAGGTAAGAAGAAACAGGTCTAGTATAATGATCATTTCCCATTTTCTTGCCACAGCTATAATAACACATGCTACAGTATATTGTGAACCTTACAGCCTCTGGAAAAAAGCTATGGAAATATAAAGATGGAGAAATAAAGCAAAATACTGCTGCTACCTGGCCACTGTCAATTGTGAATAGTGGCATTTACTTTAAAGAATTGCAGCTTTATTAAGATCTAAGATTAAATCTGCCTATCACCTTAAAAATTTGAGAACTTGCCAGCTCTGAAGAGAAAAATTCCCCTCACCTCTCTTTGCCACTGACAAAAAGCAATCCTGGCAGTGAATGAGTGTGAAGGACTGGACAATGTTAAATCTTTTAGTCTTGACCTCCCTCTTTTTCTGTAAATGAGCCTGTTTTTTTCTTTCAGAGACTTATGGTGAAAATGGCATCTGAACACTGAGGCAAATATACTTTACCAAGTGACTGTTCAGTGCGTGTGGAATAGTTTCACAGTGTAAAAACCACTTGTTAACGTGCTTTCATAAGTTTTCATTTCCTCTCAGAGGTTGCAGGAAGGGTATCTGAGCTCTAGGTTTGCACAGGCACTGCACAGGAGCAGTGAGAGTCTGATGTTAAAAACTGCTTTTACAGTCCGTGGTGGTAGCCCAGGCTCTTGTCAGAAGTCAGGGGAGGCTTACAAACTGATTTCTGAAGCAACTGTGTGATTCTAGGTGTAGGTTGCCTTTTCTCTCTCTCAAATTTAGGAGTTAGCCTCATTTTCTCCTCAGTTGTGTGAGGCACCACATGGAGTTGGGCTGTTCCTGGTGGTTTCCAAAGGAATCCAATGGTCTGCAGCCCCCTGCCATCATGACCCCCCTGCTCTTCAATGCTGAGAAGATAGGGATGTGACTGATGAGGTGAGGGATGAGAAAGAGCAGATATAGCCATGTTCCTCCTCTCCTTTCAGGCTGAACAGAACATCACAGCCAGGTTCTGCTGGTGAAACCTGCTGAGTTCAGATTCAGCTGCTCACCATGACTTGCAGTCTGGACACTGTCATATCCATATCCAAGAGGGCCTCTGCTATGGGAATGACAAAATTCTTTAGCACAAAAGCTTATGTTTACAATTTACAAGGCAGAACTGTATTAAAGTGGCATATGAACCTCTGTCTCTGCACTGTGGTGATCAACCTAGAAGGAATGGCAGTCAAATTGCCAGCTCTCTTATTTATTGTGGGAATGGGGAGGTTGACTCCTGTGGGTTTGTTATGACACTTTGTTGTATGTTCCTCTGTTTTTTACTATCTTTGCTGTTTGGGGCAAAGAGGAGGCTCATAGCAGTGAACTAAATACTCTTTGAATTGTGTAACTTTCTAACTACATGAGGTGATTTTATGTTTCATAGTATAACTAAGATATCAAACAACATGGCAAAAATACAAACAGCTGAGATTTGTACTCAAAAATATGAACAGTTTTGCCATCGGAGAAATCAGCAGAACTCAAAAAAAGTGAGAGATGCTGTGAGTAGAGGAAAAAATTATTTTCTCAAGGTAGTAATAAGCTGGCTATACCTAAGGGAAATGCAGTAAGGAATAAGATTCACTTTAGTCACCTTGGAGACAAGCTCTTCATCTGTCAGTAGATATTTAAATTATTATTAAAATATTTTATTATTACTATATCAACAACATGATTAATCAATGTTTTAATACATGGTGCTACAACACACTACTTTTCTGACATAGAACCAAATACAGATTTAGCATATGGATACCCTGGATGTGCTCTTAGTATTTATTAGCCAAGTCTTAAGAACTGCCTGTGACTGTATGAAGATGGATGCTTTTGTATTTTTATCTGCCTTGTGTTAATGCCTTTTTTTGTGTTACTGATTCCTGAACAAGCTGCAGTATGGCATGTCCCTTTAATTATATGCCTGTGCTTAGGATGCCCAGATAGAGACTTCAGGGTTTTGAAGTGTGAAAGAATCCCTTTTATTTAAGATGAACACAGCGTGCACAGGGAACAGAGCCCCTCCCAGATCTGCATGGGGAAACTGGGGATTGTTTTAATTTATGTATGAATACCAGCTTTTTAAATAGTACAGATGTCAGCTCTCTGGTTTTTTTTATCCCCTGAAAATTTGGCATAGAAATATTCTAGTGCACCTCATGAGCTGAGTCTTTTCCTTGAGCCAAAGCAAATACCCTGTACCCATCATCCATGATGATGTGTCTTCCTTGTATTTTAAGAAATAGCAGATTTATGGGGCATTTATCAGAATACAAGAATTTAGTACTTATTTGAAAACAGCAAGAAGATTTGTATAACCTAGAATCAGTGCAAATTATATGCTATGTAATTGTATCTACGAGAAATTAGCATCAGTCTTCCTTTGTTTACGAGGTTTTTATGGCCCTGTGCAAGCCTCAAAATAATTTAACCACAGTCATTTCACTATTCCTGTATAGTTTTCTTCCTTCATGCTTTCTCTAAAACTGTTTTAACAGCATCTGGTCCTGGGATAGTTTTCCAAGGTCAAAGCAGCATATGATTTTACCATTCCAAAATCATTGTGATGATTCAGAAGCAGAGTTCAGAGCATGTGACATGTTGGGTTAGAAAATTTAAAATTAATAAATAGAAAGCTGCTCAGAAAGAACTGTAAAAATGATGAAGGGCTTGTAGGAACTGATTTATGAGGCAAGACCAGAAGTTAGATGAGAGCTTGGCTGAAGGGATGGGCTGAATGTGTGTTCAAATATGTGCATGAACAGTCAGAGAGGAGCTGAATTCAAGATTTGTGAATTCAAGATTGTGGACTAGACAAAAGAGTTGTTTTAGGGCTTTCAAGATAATAAGAAGGTAGAACTAAGGAACAAATTTGTTACGATTTCTGAAAAACTGGAAGGTAAATAGAAACTGATTGTTAAAGAGAAAATTATTTATATATATATGTATATATTCAGCTTTGTTAGACTGTAGGATTGATCAGTCTATTGTGTCAGTAGATTATTTCACTTATTTGTTATTTGGATTTGTGAAAGCACTACAGGAGGACGAAAAGCTGTTCTTTATTTGAAAAAGGTGGATGACTTCTAAAAAAAGTCTTTTTAAATCTTGAATATCAGTGTTTTGTGAGAAAGCAGCGTGTGCTCTACGTCTTGTTATTGTGCATTATTAATTTTTCCTTGACATTTATTATACCCAGAAATAGGAATGCAGTCTAGATAAAGTAGTTGCTCCTTTCCTTTGATTTCCTAGCATGTCAAGTGAGTTGTCTCAGAAAGGCTGGCAGTTGTGTTAAATGATGGGTTTATGACTCAATAGGGTTGCAGTACATCACTCACCTTAATGAAAAACAATGCCTAACTAATTAAAATTGCACCTATCAGCTGCTAAAATGACAGTTATTAGCATCATTCTTACAGGAATTAAGTGGAGTGGAAACTTGAAAAATCTTGATTTTGCCTTTCCATCCTAAATGGGTCTTTGATTCTTCATTCTTTAGTACTTAAGACATAACAAATATGGTGATAAAATTGCTTAGATTGCTTTTTCACAGGCTAAAGAAAATGGAATTCCTAGTTTAAAATGAGTAAATTAAGTGGGTTGACCTTGACTATCTGCCAGGTGACCACCAAGCTGCTTTATCACTCCACTCCTCAACAAGACAGGGAGAGAAAAATATAACAAAAGGCTCACGGGTCAAGATAAGGACAGAGAGAGATCACTCAGCAATTACCATTGTTGGCAAAACAGACTTGACTTGAGGAAATTAATTTAATTTATTGCCAATCAAATCAGAGTAGGATAATGAGAAATAAGAACAAATTTAAAGAAGACCTTCCCCCTACCTCTCTCTTCTTCCCAGGCTCAACT
Organism: Manacus candei; assembly: GCF_025592945.1. Classification (NCBI taxonomy): domain Eukaryota; kingdom Metazoa; phylum Chordata; class Aves; order Passeriformes; family Pipridae; genus Manacus; species Manacus candei. Next base: position 931,640 of record NW_026138057.1, read on the forward strand.
TCACTCCCGATTCTTCTACCTCCTCCACCCAAGCAATACAGGAGGATGTGGAATGGGAGTTATGGGCAGTTCATAATGCCTTGTCTCTGCTGTTCTTTCCTCCTCACACTCTTCCCCTGCTCCAGCATGGGATCCTTTCCACAGCAGAAAGTCCTTTGTGAACCGTTCCAACGTGGGTCCTTCCCACAGGCTGCAGTTCTTTGTGAACTGCTTCAGTGGGGGTCCCTTCTGTGGGGTCACAAGTCCTGCCACCAAACTTGCTCCAGTGGGGGCTCCTTCCATGGGGCCGAAGGTCCCACCAGGAGCTTGCTCTGGTGTTGGCTGTCCATGAGCTCACAGCCTCCTTTGGGCATCCACCTGCTCCAGTGTGGGCTCCTCCAGGGGCTGCAGGAGGATCTCTGCTCCCCCATGGACCCCCACATGCTGCAGGAGGATCTCTGCTCCCCCATGGACCCCCACGTGCTGCAGGAGGATCTCTGCTCCCCCATGGACCCCCACGTGCTGCAGGAGGATCTCTGCTCCCCCATGGACCCCCATGTGCTGCAGGGCACGGCTGCCTCACCACGGGCTGCAGGGGAACCTCAGCTCTGGTGCCTGGAGCACCTCCTGCCCCTCCTTCTGCACTGACTGTGGTGCCAGAGCTGTTCCTCTCTCCCAGCTGCTATTGCACAGGGGTTTTTACCCTTTCCTAAATGTGTTATCAGGAAGTGCTGCCAGTGTTGGTGACGGGCTCAGATTTGGTCAGTGATGGGTCTGTCCTGGAGCCAGCTGGCATTGGCTCTGTTGGACATGGGGGCAACTTCTGGTATCTTGTCACAGAATCCACCCCTGTAGACCCCCTGCTACCAAGACCTTGTCAGCCAAATCCAATATGGTAAAATGAGAGTTTCTTTTCTGTAGGAAGTCGTGTTGTAATTGATAATGGCATAAATTCTGCAATTCTTTTTCAATACTTTCTCAGCAGAAGGACATGTTCTAATTATGGTTTTGAGAAGGAAAACTACTTTTGGATTGTGATACTAGGGCTTTGACTGTTGTGGAAATATAATGTCTTTTTTTATACAGTCTTCTCAGTCTTGTGTTGCAGCCCATCAGCAGGAGCTTTAGCCCTGTCCACGTTGTTCCCTAACTGTTTTCGTGTATGTATATGCTAACATCTAGGCTCCTGCTTCCCTCTTTAGCTCAGTTTCATCTCTTCTTTTCCCAAACATTAGGGAAATTTCTTTTTCTTCTGTTAACATTGTTACTCTGAACCTATTTTGAGGTGCTCCCTCTGCTTTCCATCAAAGGGCACACGTTAAGGATGGAAATACAGGCAGTGGCTTCTCCCTTCATTTCCTATTCACAGCAATCCTGGAAGTGCTGTTATTCCTCTTGGGAGTAAAGAGGAGGTTTTTGTGGTCAACACCTTCCTGGAGGCCATTTTCTGCTATTGCTGTGCAGGAAAGCAAAGGATATGCAGGGTTGGGAGACATGATCAGAGCAGATTAGGGGAACAGTGTACCTTAACTTGCAAAAGCAAGTGAATTACCCTTGTGAACACCTGTCAGTCTGGGATTCAAGTGTCATGTAATAATCTGCAGTAGCCAGGTGTGTTGGGGGACCAAGTCCCACCTGTGCCTGCTAGCTCTCTTCTGTTCTTGGCAGCTACAGATCGATATTCCCTATTATATGCTGGTATAGGCATGTTGATTTGCATTGACATGAGATTTGTAGTCTCAGAATTATTTTCAGTTACAAAAATGAGAACTTTGTGTTAAGAAAAATCTCAGAGACACTTCAAAGTAGGGTCTTTATTATGTAATCTCATGAATTCTACGTGGAGTGGCTTTACTTTGACAATCATCACTTTTCGTGTTTTTTGAAGTCTCTAACAGTGGGAGTATGTTTTCATGAAGCAAATAGTGTCCTGTCTGGCTCTACTATGTGGGTGACTTCATGCTGTATGCTAAAATGTGACTAGGTTACACTGCTGTTAAAAAAAAAAAAAAAAAAAAAAGGAACAGTAGCTTGAGGTGTATGTGGAGGGAAGAGAAAGTGTTGGAAACCATTGGAGATGAGGAGTATTTTGCATTGATTTTTGATATTGACTTTCTATCCACATCTTGCTGTTTCTATTTTTTTCATTCTTTATTTACAACTAATGTAGAATGACCAATGAAATCAGGCTAGAATTTGCTTCTTAATCTAGATGGTGAAAAGGCATTAGATGGAGATAGAAGTCTCCATTCTTTTATTGATAGTGGAAGCTCATGTTGTTTTCATAATGGTTCTCTCCAGAGGAAAATACATGGTTTCATTGACAGCAATCTAAAAGTTGCTATTTTGCTATTAAATAAAGTTTAATCTAGCTTGAAAATTTGAGTCAGAACACAGCATTTTAAACCAGTAATGCTCCCTCAACCCTCCTTTTCTTTCTCCTCATTCAGGATGAGATCTTTGTTGATTTATCTCCCTCTGCAGTGTACACATAAGTGCACGCACACACACATACACATGCAGCAGGTTGGTTCAAAGCCCATTAAGATCATGGTGTCTTTCTGTTGACTGTCACAAGGATACCTTCACCTGATATATGCTTCTGCCACTCACTACCCTGCTGTGCAGTCCTGTATTTTATGGGGAATTTTGCTGTTTTTTGAGAGTACTGGTAAAACCCCTTTGTAGTCATGCGGGAATTGGGCCTTACTGCTGATAACATGCTCTGAAATATATGTAATGGTGCTGGTAATAAAATAGTAATTCACTATCAGGAATAACTACATAATGCTGCTTCTGTTCCCAACCTCCACTCCCAAAGGTGTGCTGTGTACTACAAATTAAAATTCTGCTTCTGCAAGAGTCTCAGAAACCTTGCTTGCAGTGAGGCTCTTTGCCAGAGGGCATGTGCCCATTCAAGATCTGCCATTAAAACATCAACCAAGCAACAGACTCACTCACAATTAGCTTTCCTGGCCAGGGAGGGCTGGCTCTGCATCTCTCTACTCCATTCTTCCTTTGTGCTCTGACCACTTGCCTTGGTGGAACTTGAGGGAATCCATGTGAATGTATTCCTCAGGAGCTGACACGGATAAAGGAAAAGTATGTAAAATATCATTGACTCTCTATGATTAACAGGGGATGTAGTAATTTAGATGCAGATTTACTAGAAATACTAAGGACCAGAGTGTTCCCATTTCTTCTTTTTTTTTAACCACAGATAAACATGTGACTCTCTTATCAAAGGGGAAAGCATTAAATCACCAATTCAATTTCATAGCCAAAAGCAAAGCAGTTAAAGTAACATTCATGCTAAGTGTTGAGGCAGGACTTAAGGTTGCGGGTAAAGAATATTTTTATCATCATCTGTTGGATTCCCTCCCCCCCACCTCCTCTTACTCCTCCTCTTATTTATCTCACCTCAGGTTATGCAGTCTTATTGCAATCTCCAAACCAGAAATGCCTCTTTCAGTAACCAGTGCTATAAATCACACCTGATTATCATATTTACTCGGATGAGAAATGCATCTTGCATTTTTCAGTTATATCAATTAAGGTTATATTTATATTATAATGTATATTTATAATATCTAAATGTATATTTATAATATCTAAAATTAGGTATTTTTCTTCTGCTGATGTTTTCTTGTTTATTTAGTTTTACATTACAGATGAAATTAAATTTAAAAAGGCACAAACAATAAGACTAGATTGTGTAGCAAGGATGTGGAACACAAAAATGTGTTTAGCAAGGCTCTAAGGGATACTCAAGAACTGTTTTGCAATGATCCATAATTTTCTTATCTGAATATGATATTTTTCTCTATCCCTCTGTGGAAACTGATTAACAGGGAATAATCTGGACCCATGAAAATAAAATCAGTAAATCCTCTATCATGTGAAACCACATGGTTTGAATTATGTGGCATTGAAGAGGCAGTGCTGCAATTGCTCAGCAGTGGTGATGAGTCTGCCACTTCAAGTTCAGTGTTTCCTCATGGATTTTTCAGCAGAGCTGGATAGAGGTACATGATGTAATGGAAACAGTTGAATAATGAATTGTTGGGAAGATGTTAAGAGAGAACTGTTGGGAAAATGCAAATAGTGTCATGAAGGCCGTAAATAGAGAAAATAGGGCACAGTTGGTGTTTACCAACATGGGACAATATCCTTCCATTATCTGTGTGCTGCACAAATACTCATTGAGTGAAAAAATTACTTCAGTATGAAATTGTGGAGTATTAATTTTATATGATTTGTGCTACTAATGTATTATATGTCTCATTTACTTCAGCAGTATATACTAAAAATCATCATAAAATACTAGTCTAGTAATCTTCCAGGGACTGTAGGGTTTTTTTGGACATAATAAAGACACCACCCCCAAAAAAACCCCAACAAACCATACAGTTTTCACAAGCATTTAATTTTTCAGAGGGTTACAGTGTCCTTCAAAATGCCACAGTAAAATGTTGCTGTGGGCACAGGGATTCTAGATCAATTATATGGGTAACCTTCTACAATTTATCATTTGAAGATAGCATCTGGGTGGATTTGAAAGAGTAAGCCAGTCAATATCACAGGACATAGATAGAAGGAGACAAACTGAGTAAGAGTATGGGGGTAAAAAATAGAACAGTGATGCAAAAATTGTGGATGGAGGTATAAGACAAATGCTGATGGAACCAGGTGTTTAATGTAATGGCATGAAGAAAGAATTGTTTATTTTGATACAGTAATCCATTGTTCACCCTTAGCCATTAGTAAAATCAGATAGAAGGGATTAAAAAGGTAAGGTATTAGCTGAATGAAAATGGATGTAGTTATTTCAATGTATCGTTTTGCTTGGCTAATACGGGTGAATGGAAGATTAGAGAAAAACAACACTTCCCTCACCTCTTCCCACCGTATAAGCATCCACTGGTATCTCTGAGAATGTTTGGAAAGATAATAAATGAGGTGGTGAATCTGTTACAGAAATCTTACATTCCTCTTCCAGCAGCAGTCTTTATTTCATCCGTGCTTACTGAGATCCAGAAGGAGTTTCTTTCATAAATGAAATCAAAGCCAAAGCAAGTCTGGCTTTGGGAGTACACTTATGTAGTTAACTAGGAGCAATCTTTCTTGGGAACAGAGCTCTTTTCATGAGAATGAGGTGATTATATTGCTGTGTTTTCTAATGGGCAGTAATATACTTGTGAGCAGTAGTAGTATAACCTTTTGTTTGTCATAGACTTATGTAATGGCAACTCTCACAGCCCAGCATGAAGTGGTTAGATTTAGAATAAATTCTCGTGCATTAAGAGCCTTTGAAGAAGAAAAATGGGTGAAAGAGGGAGAGTAGTCCAGTTGGATTTATTATATGTAACTCTTCCTCCCCCTTTCCCTGTAGTAATTTGTTGGAGGTTTCCATCATGGGCTCTAGCCAGGGAAAAGCGATTAAGTTCCTCTGTGGCCCAGACAGGCACCACTTCTGTAAGGGAATGGATATTCACATATTTGTTGATCTGTATGGATTCATCAGAGGGACGTGGCACAGATCAGCCCCTTGTCATTGTACTCCAGGTTTTAGAAGGGAGTGATGGTGAACAGTGTCCAATTGCTGACTCCAAACTTTAAAGCTCACGGTTGCCCGGAGATGTGCTGTGCTGACAGACTGTGACAGAGTAGCTCACGTTTTACTGTTTAGTTTATCAAACCATTTTTGGTGGAAAGAATTTGTCCCACATATGCCTTGTCATAAGCCCTTTTTTTTACCATCTTCTCCTCAACAACTACAGGATTCCCAAAACATCTCCTGCTTTATGGGAAAATATACAGGATATCTGATGAAGGATGGGAAAAGCCAGTGACTTTTGATGTTTTCAATTTCTGATGAACTGCCAGACATGATTATTGTGGTGAAGTTGACCAATATTTTCTTTATTGGGTCCCTATACCCATTTATTATATTTACAAGGATGAACTGTGGGTACCCCAACGTTTTACTTATCATGTAAATTTTTATTTATTCCCAAATTAACACTTGGAGAAAAGCTTTGAGAAAAATTCTTTTCTGAGAAAGATAGCATGTACAAATATCATTATTTCCTAACTTTCAATAAGTGTGGGTGATGGATAAAAGGATTTATAATGTGAAATACTGAACACACGATCTCTAAAAAAAGAACAGCAGTTTTTGAGTGGTTTTTAAGATAAAACTAATAAAAAAGAACAAGCTAACGTCATCATAGGACTTACAGTGACATGGGTTTATTTCTAAGTTCATATTTTTATAAGAGAAGCTTTCAAAATGCTTCATATTTGAATGGCATTCTCTTTCTGAGTTTGTCTCTTATCTCTTTCTGAATTTAGCTCTTACCTACTCCAGTGTCCTTGGCAATGCTGTCAGGACTGTTGCTCTATGGATAGAGTTGGCCCAGATCTCAGCTGGTTCATTACCTAGTCCTGTTGTCAGGGGACACAGTGATAGCTCTGTAAGCCATGAAATCTCCTGTGTGCTCACACAGCTCCTCCTGTTGAAGCTGTTGAGTTCCAAGACCCAGCAACTCCTGTAGGGCCAGCACCAGCTTAGATGGGATTAACTGCATTTTAGATGGGATTAAGTGCATTCTAGATGAAGTGGTCTAATTATAATCAGCATAGAATCATAGAGTGGCCTGGGTTGGAAGGGTCCTTAAATATAATTCCAACCCCAATGCCATGGAATGAACACCTTCCACCAGAACACTTCCAGGGATGGGGCATCTACAGCTTCTCTGAGCATGCTGCTCCAGTGCCTCACTACCCTCATAGAAAAGAATTTCTTCCTAGTGTCTAATCTAAACCTCCCCTCTGTCAGTTTGAAGCCTCAGAACAAAGCAGTTTCTCAGTATTTCTCCCAGGCTACCTATCATTACATCTTACTTTTTACTTTTCAGAGCACTTATCACAGTTTAAGAGGCATAAGTCATTGTCCTCTTTTTTTTTTCCTTTTCTTTTTTTTTTTTTTTCCTTTCTGATAGACACCTGAAATATAAAATTCTCTCTTCAAGTAGCTGCTGGTATTCCTGAGTATGTTAAAAATACCTGGAGGTGTCAAAGAACCTCTGCCACAATGTCCATGAGAGGATGTAACAAATGCTCCTCGGAATCCACGGATCCCTTATAGCAGAGTGTCCTCAAAGGCATTGATCTGCCCTGATGAAGTCCAAGAGGCCAGAGAGTAGCTGGAGAGCAGGGAAGGTGGCACTGAGTTGGGTAAAAGTCCTGAATCCTGCTGGCCAGGCAGACTGGAACGGAGCAGTGGCTTGCTCGTTACATTGCCTCTGATAAGCCACTGAGAGGAAGAGCAAATTAAGCAGCATCTTGAAAGAATTCAAAGTTCTTACACACACTCAGACACACTCCTTAGTAGCCTGTTCTGCTGCTGTGCATTCTAAATAGAAATATCAGTATATTTTCAAAGTATAATTAGAAAGAAAAAATTAAAAGACTTGGATAATCCCGGATAAAGCAATCTTTTTTAACTTCAGTTAGTTCTAAACATCACAGCAGCTGCTATAATAGTACAAGAAGAATTTTGACTTGGTTTTTTTTTTTTTGTAGTTGCTTTGGCGTGTTTGAGCAAATGACTGAGCTGCTGCTGTTAGCCAAAACCTGTTTCCCCAAATGTTTAATTCTGCTTTCTGTGATTATTTTTAATCTGTGTTCTCTAAGCTGCATTATCATATGTGAATTCTGGCTGCATATTTTTTAAAATAATTTATTTGCAACTATCAGAGATACCTTATGAATAAGTTATCAACCATCCCTAAGAGCTATAGCTGCAAACATCTTTAAAAAGTAATATTTATAAGTCTGTGAACATTTTCAATTAATATGTTTATCAAATGAATGCACTTAGGGTTAAGAAAACAGCTCCTCTCTGTTAGGAACACGACCACATTACTTATATTTTCTTTAATGCTAACACGTCAGTGGCAGCTTTTGAACTGATTGAAATGATCCTTTAGGACAAGTTCAATTTAAATAAACTGTTTTTATCCTAAGAGATCTCAAGGCTCTCTGGGACCATCCCACCAAACCAATGGCACAGACCTTTAATAATGCATCATGAATTGCCAGTGTAGTGATGGAAAGCACAAAGCAGAGTGGAACTGCAAGTTTTCAGTTTTCCTTAGAGAGGAACAGAATTTAGTAGAATAAATAAAACGAAAAACTTCTCACTGAGGGGGACATTAGATAGTTTGGACAGCAAGATTTAAGAATTTGAGTGCTGTCTTTCATGATAGGGTTGTGCTATTTTGAGGAATGATGACCAAAAACGACTATAGATGAAATTCCCTGGCTCCAAAGAATCAGGGAATTGGTCAGATCATTTGAGATTCAGGTTATGAAAATCTCTATTTTTTTAATTTTTGTTTTTTAAGGCAAAAAAATCATAACTTGAAGAGGCTAATGATTAGTGTGTTATTGTAAGCATTGACAAGGATGGAGAAGGGGATTGTATTGTACCTAGGCAATATTTTAATGTCTAAGGCTGAACTTCATCAGGGTGGCTTTTAGGAAACAACCACTTTCCTGGGTGGATTGTTTACTACTGTAGCTGAGAAAGAGGTAGCAAAATGTTCTGATCTCTTTTCAAGAATAACCAGTTACTTTCTTGACTGTGATTGGTAAAAGTGTTTAAGACTATTGAAATAAAGACCAGGAAGGTACCTTCATTTGAATTTTTTTTTTGTCCTTCTCAGGAATGTCACTTTAGTTCAGGGCTGGAAAGTGTGACTTTCAAGTATGATTTGCATGTGAATGTGTGCTTTTAAATATTTATTTATTTGTTTAAACTAATAGTTATACAAATTCCATCCCTAAGGGGCAGTTAAATAGACAGAAAGCAGATTTGGAATATTGATACTCTAGTCCTGATCATAAAGTAGGTATATCAATGTAAAGCACTTTTACACTGTGCCCAGAGGAAGAGGCTGCACCATTTTAATGATGCTCTAAAAGTCAAAATGATATTATTCTATTGATGGTTATTTTATTGCCTATGGATTCCCAGGTGATGCTACACTAGCCCTAATTTATGAAGGCGTTTTTTGCTGATTAGTTACTTAATGACATTAGGGTAATATTTCTCAGCCTTGTTGAAAGGGAAAATTTTACTTTTGCTTGTCTGCTCTTGTTTTGGGTTATTTCCCTGCCTCTGAATGGGCAGCAGCTCCATCCTCAAGTCAGAGGGTTGCCTGTGTTTGCATTGCTGCCCTGCCTTGGAGGACATGAATTGCCACGGAGGAAACTGGTAAACAGTTGTTGGTAAACAGTTTTAAGGCTCGTCTAAACATTTGCAGCCAGTAATTAGTCTTTTCTTACTCAGGCAACTGGGGGAAGCTGAGCTCCTGCCAGCTCCCAGGGAACTGCTGACTGCTGTGTCTAATGCTTTGTGGTTCCCTGAGGGTTCTGTTGCACAGTTTGAGAAACCAGCCCTGTGCTAGAGGTGAAAACCAGGTATAGGGTGTCTAAGACATATGAGATATATCTGAAAGAATACAGGCAGTGTGGGGGGGAAAAAGGAAAAACAAAAAGGCAAGTGGAGATGAAGTGAGTCTGGCAGTGGAAAGGAGATTAGAGCAGGAGAGGACAGAATCAGGGAGAACTTGGAGAGCAAGTAAATATAATGACCAGGTTGCTGCTTAGTCAGTGGAGTGAAAAAGGCACGTGTTCATTTTTGCATAAGCATAGGGTGACAGAAATTTTAGGGCCTGTCTTTTGCTCCACCACTGTTGTGCTCCGCTGTTTCGGAAACTTGGTTGATATGATTCCATCAGCTTGTGAACATATTTTAAGATTTGATATTATTTAAATAGTAACACTGGTTGACTTTACATTTTTAAAAATCCAGCTTATTTAGACTAGGGTCTAATACAGTTCAGGCATAGTATTGACTTGAATAAAAAGAGAGAAGGGGAATTCCTTCCCCCCCACTGCTTTAATAATCATGAATTAGAGATCTTTCTGCAAAGCTGTCTTTTTTGTTTTTTTTTTCCCCCCTCCTGTTTTTGATTTTCTGTCTTTATTTCCTTATAGTGTGCCCAAAAATTCTAATTTAGTTTGGTAAAATATACTCCCCAACCAGAGGGCAAATAATTGTGAGAGAGATGCAAAAAGTGGAATTGATTCTGATACAAATACAAAATCTGTTAGTGCTCTGGAACACTTCATGCTTCGTTTCATTTTGTTTTGGTTTGAATGTTACTGTCTTTCAGTAGTTAAACAATGAAGCCCCAAACAAGAGGTGATGATACTACTAAAGGGATTATTGTGGAATGCATGCAAACATTGGTCTGCAACTCCAGAGGCAGAGAGTGCTTTGTTTCAAGATTGTTCACTCATGGTTATTACAGGACTAAGAGTTTAAAAAATAAGAGGTCCATTTCTCTTTTGGGCAAATGGACAAAACTCCCATTGCCATTAATAGGAACTGTGCCCTCTTTACAGCTGAGATTATTTTGGTTTTATGTGACTTATTGGAGTGGACAAATAGTAAAAAGATGCTCTAGTTGAGATTTGGTGTCTCATTGTCATCTTTCAATATTACAGATATTTAGCAATAGAATTCACAGTGAGGCATGAAAAGAGTTTGGGCAGTTTGTAAAGTACATTTGCAGACTAGAAAGCCTCTTTCCTGGGCTATGGGTTGAACACCCTTTGTATTGTCTTTCCAGCCCACCTTGTTTTGTTGGTTGGTATGAGCTGATGAGTGCCTGCAGTGGCAAATCACCTGTCAGGTGCTAAGCAGGTGGTTCCACTGAGATATTTTTCTTGTATTTTATCCCAGTGTACTCACAGCATTGCTAAGTGCACTGGCAACTAATAAAAGATAGTACATGTATATTTGCCTGTGACTTCACAAACACTATTTACAGCTGTAAAGAGTAATGGTGATAACTAATTAGCTGCAGGGTATGTGAGTACTGCGGTAAAGAGAGCTCTGTATAGATAATGAACCCATTAAGGAAACACTTGAACCCAGTAGGACACCCCTCACCAAGCCAACCCACCCTGCAACACAATAGTCCTTGCTGAAAAGCTGGAGCCCAAATATCTGTGTTGTTGCAAAGCTGAGCTTATGTAGATGGAAGCTGGTGATATGTACACGATCATTATACTGTGCCAAGTCTCATTTTGAAGACCATAAGTATACCTTTTTAAAAGAAAAACAGACTACTTCACCAGCCTAGAGAGAAACATAAATCATATATTTTTGTCACCTCAAAAGACCACTAAAAGATGAGCTTTAATATTTCAAATGCGACAAGCAATCTGTACACATGAATCACAATTTGAGTTCCATTACAGCTGAGCTGATATATACCACTGTGTGCTTTATGGATTTTACTCTAACAATATTAAGTAAAAACCCAAAGCCTTTTGTGATGAATACCTAACCTTTTACAAGAATTTGTAGAATTGAGGTCCAGAACAACAGTTTTAGTGTAGCCCTACAAGCATTAATAAGAAAATTCTGTTGCCAGTTTTGACCTCTTAATATTATTCTCTCTAAAGAAAATGTGTGTATTAGTAGAAGGCTAATGTTGCAAAGATAAAAGAAAATGTGAAATGCCGAAAGGGTTTATGGAAAATGCGCCAAAGAAAATGGGCAAAGTTTGAAGGGATGGATCTTTTGTTACTTCTGCTTCTTTTTTTAGGCCTGGGCTTTTTCTTCCTGGACTCCAGAACTTCTGCAGCAACCCAGTGCCAGTTTTCCTCAATTCTTCTATTTATAGTCAAGTCACCACTTGAAGTCCTTAGTCTCCTTTTCAGATATTCTCCCAAGGCAATATTTTCATATAGGTTGTGAATTTTCTTTTTATCTCTGGGTATTCTTGTATCTTTTGTTACAGCAATCTGGGACTTTCTTGCAATGAATCAAAGTTCAAATTCCTTCACCTCTGAGATTTTTAATCCTCTCTCTTCTCCTTGGGGGAAGAAAGAGAGGTGTAGTCCAATGAATTCAGTGAGGAAGCTGGAGATGAAGAGTAGTGCATAAGGTTAATTTTCAGGTGAATTGGTTGCTGTTTTGACATTCTTGCTTTCTTTACAGACATCTTTTATTCCTTTTCCTTTTATGCTAGAAAATTATTAGATATGCAAGAACAAAACTCCTCAAAGCTATGCTCCAAAAGCCTATTAAAAATAGTCTGTGAGCAGAACAGTGTGAACACACGTCAACACCTGAGTGTTTCCCAAGTGGCTCGAGCACTCAGTGGTGTGATAACAAGACATGTGGGAGGAATTTTTGTGGCTTTCATCTTTCATATATTGATGCTCCCAACTTTTTAAAATTCATTTAATCAACTGGCACTGCAACTGAAACAACAGAAATGCAGGAACGAGATAGTTTAAGGTGTTTGCAGTGATATACAAAGTATTTTGCCTCCAGGCCATCATTTCTAATTCATCCCAAGTTGGCAGCAGTGAGAAATCACTGCCAACTGACAGCTGTTTGCTGGCCAACATGAAGCAATTTAGCTAGTAGTTCCTGCTGGACAGCTGTCTGTAATGTGGAAAGTGTGAGTGCAGCTGGCATGTGTTTCATTTTCAGAGACTCGAAAATGTGGGTGTATCTCAACTGCAGCCACTTCAGCTGAGGAAGGTTAAGCAGGATACCGGAATTTAGGTAACCAAGAACTCAGCATGTGCACAATTAAACTCCCCCACCTTCAGGGACTGAATGCTGCTGGTGCTAATGCCTTGTAGCACTTCTGCTGAGTCTCCATAAGCATGGTGTGTGGAGGGAGAAGGGAGTCTGTAGCTTGGGCTCTACAGATGGCTGGGCAGAGACTGCACTGTGGGGTGACCAGCTCACTGGTACTTCAGCCTAGGAGGGTCTTCAGCTGTGTTGTCAATTGATACCTTTCCTGAGTGGGAGCAATCAATACCAAAAAGAAAGTAATAGGGACAAAAAAAAAGAGTCTGATTCATCTTTCTTTGTGTGGACGTATGTAACACTAGAATTAATACTTTGAAAACCATGAATTACTTCATGTAAAGTCTGTGCTGCTAAGCAGAAAATCTATCCTGCTGAGAGAAAAATAAAGAAAATTCTTCAGTGTAATGTCTGGTTCTGCAAGGAGGGAAGGGGGAAGATTTTACAGTTTACAATATCACAGAGCTTTGAGATATTTAAACAGGCAAGTAAATGATAGGTTTGAGTCACTCTTGGGAAAACAGTTTTGATTTTTGGATTTGCAGCAGCAATAGAGATTGCTTAAGCAGAGGTATGGGGTCAAGTTTTTGCTGCTCCTTAGTCATCTGTTTTTTCTTTTGACATGATGCAATGCAGGCATAAAATGGGCTTAGGTGACCAGTTCAGTCTTCTGCTTGTGTGAGGTGTGGAAGTGGCCCCGAGCCCTGTCCAGTAACCCCTGCACAGAAACTCCTGTGTTTCAGGGACAAGGCACTGTCAGAGTACTTGGGTTAATCCAGAGGTCTGGAGCACTCACTGTCCAACTGAGCAGTTGAATCTGCTTCTACATTGTCCTGACAAACATTGCCACATCATATCTGACCAGCACTGCAACTAATACCACGCTGTTCAGAGTTACTATGGCATTAAGAGTTAGGATTTTCAGTATGGCATACTTCTGACACTGTTTTATGTGTTTGAAAACTGCATCAATTTTTGTTTTTCAACATTGTAGGAAAAAATCCAAACAGATGTAGTACTTTTCCAGAGTTAAAAAAAAAGTGTTTCAAGAACAGCGTGAAGGAACCCATTACTATGATACAGGTGTTTTAGCTCTGTTTTAAGGAATATTTTTTGCTGAATTTTCCTTGCTCCTTAATGCTGGTGTTTAACCTGATTGCCTTTGGAGCTGTAAATGGAATTTATTTTCTCCAATGTCCTGTCACTGACTGTAACCTTTTCCTTTGGTGGTTCTCCCCTGCAGATATTGATGAGTGTGCTGCCAAGATGCATTACTGCCATGCCAATACCGTGTGTGTTAACTTGCCTGGCTCCTATCGCTGCGACTGTGTCGCGGGATATGTCCGTGTGGATGATTTCTCCTGTACAGGTGAGCTCTTGGGTGCAGCAGCAGTGCTCTTGTACTCCATGTGCTGTGTGTGTTATTGAGCTTCTGGGTCCTCCCTGTTCCATCCCAAATGCCACGGACCAGCTGGTCCTCTGCCAGCGTAAAATTTAGGCGCAAGCAGGGAGATAAATGTGGTATGAGGTACCTTTCCTATGTGTGAGCCCTTTGGAATTAACTTGGAAGGTGGCTGAAGAAGGCCTGTGGTGCAGCCACTGAGTGCTGTTGTCAGCCAGGACACGGTCCCTTTGTGCCCCACGTCTGGCCCTGGGCGAGGGGCGGAGGCTGAGGTCGGATTGCCCGGGCTGGGGGAAGAAATAACACTTTGTCAGCTGTGGTTTGAGGCTGCTCAGTGGATTGAGACATGAGAAATTATCCAGGAGGAGAAGCTTTCTGGACAGAGCTGAGAGCAATGTGTAAAAGGAAAACTGAAAATGTATAAAGTCCTCCTAATCACTTATTTTTAGGTGTTTTGGAGGTTGTTGTTAATGCTGAGAACTAATGTCTCAAAGACTACGACACATTGTTCAGAAAATGGAGCAAGTGTGATAGCATTAGACAATAAATCTTTTTTAATATCTATCAGCAAAATTATCTCTAAAAATTCTTAATGGAAGGTAGGTAGGTCTCGTTTCCATTTAGGGGTTTCTAAGGGACCTTCTCTGGCAGTCTCAGAAAAATATGAGAAGCTGCTGAACTGCTCATCCCAGCTCTACCTATCTTGGATAACATCCTCAATCACAACACTCTAGAAAGGCTGATTTTGGGATTATTTTTATGGATTATTTTGATCAGACAAAGCAGGAAGATATCAGGCAGGTTTGCTGAAATGGATATATCAGCTTGGCACAATACCATGTTTAGAATGGTGAGCTGTTTTCTCAAGGAGTGTTCCATATGAGAATGATTTCCAGCCTGGAATAACTACATTGTAATGCACGTTATCATTAGGGAAGGTCATAGGAAATGTTGACTTTTATGATGACAGCATGTCTTTTAGCTAAGATTATGTAGTTTATAAAATTGTAGGAAAGTCCTCTTGAGAGAGGCTGGTACTAAATTGCTGTCAGGAAGCTGATTTTTATTTTGCCCAGAGTCATTATTTCTGTATAATCTGTCTCTTTTGAGTTTTTCTTGATCTTTTATAATATCACATGACAGATGCAGACCTTAAAGCTTCAGACCTTCAATTCTGTTCTAAACATGTCTGCTGGGTGAGGTAGAAGCCTTCACAGTGATGGGGAGAGTGTTCTTGCTAATCTGACACTTGCTTTTCAATAGATACACTACTGACTTCCTAATAATCCTTTCTTTCCAGCAAGACACTATCATTAGGCATGCAAAGGGTTTAGAAAGCAAGGTATTTGTGATTTACCAAAAAAGAGTGAAGTGGTAAGATAAGTTGCTTGACAGTAATGGGTGAGCATCCAATTAAAATGCATGCACACACAAAAAAATCAGGAGTGGACTTGGGAATAAATAATAGAATGAGGGAGATAACTATTTCTTGCAGGTTTATTGTCTTGCTAAAAAGACTTCATTTTTGACATCACGGTTAAAAAGCCCAGCAAGCGTGTAACATAGATCAGGAGGAACTTAGTTCATTGCCTGTTGTATTTAGAAATGATGGCTTGTTATAATAATAACAACTGTAGTTAAAAGAAGTGCTGTGCAATAGAAGCACTAATCCTGTTTTGCATTTTGCATTATGTTTATACAGACTTTAAGCAATAATAGCAAAGATGAAAAAAAAAAAAAGAAACAGGCAGCAAATATTCAACTAGTTCCCCCTTATACTGAAACCGAGTGTTTAGAAGGCACAAGTGAAATAAATTGTAGCTATTATTCAGTTTTTTAAAATTATTACTCTTTATTCAGTCAAAATAAACGAGAAATTTTCTTGTCATTGAACCATGCAATTGGAGAGAAATCTGACAGCCTGAGACGGGCTGGTGTTCTGATGACAACTGTGTGTGGGGGGGTCAGACTCTGGTGGGTTCAGGACAAGGATTAAGAAGTTTCAAATGTATGTGCTTAAGGCACGTGCATGGCATGGCATGTATTTTATGCACTGTTGACCTTAAAGCAGAGTTAGTCCACAGAGCAGGAGTTATCACGTTTTGGGAAGTCTGAGTCTGCTTCATGAAGGCACAAAGTCATCACCTGCTGTTGAGCAGATTGTGTGTGTTGCTGGGCAGGCATGTGCTTGGTGGCCTTGGTGTCTGATCCCCCAGCTCTGGCAGCTTGCAGAAGGTGGAAGGCAGTTGTATGTGGAAGCCGTAAATCAGAAATAATTTTTGAGCTGAGTAAAATATTTTAATTCGATATTGAGGGGTTTATCTTTATAAAAAGAAATGGAGTAACTATTGATATGCTATGTCAGTTTGAATTGAGCAAAATGAAATTCATTCAGATATTCCTGAATTTTAAATACACTGCTTCAGATGCCTTTTCTTAAAACACTGAATCTTTCTAAAATTAAACTAATTTTTGCTGTTTTGACATTGCTGAAACCTTTCTTCCCCAAACAATTTTTGAATAATTGTTCCCAACTGTGAAGTAGGAACTTCTGTGGTTATCAGTAAGAAACTACTGTCTTGGAAGCTGTGCTGATTGCATAGAAAATGCAGTCATAGAGACAGAGTGACTAAAACAATATTCTGGATAAAGTCTCCAATTATGTGAAACTCCTAACTATGATTTCAAATTAAGTAGTGACTATTTCAATAAATTATCAGTGTTCAGTCTCACATAAGCAAAAGACCCGGTGTGTTGAGGTATTTTGTGACAGGTTAGTCAGCCTAGTAATAACTTCAGCCTTTGTTCACCAAGAAAGGTACATCAGTGTTTTTCTGCTTACCTATTTCTAGAGCTCTGTGCTCTGAATGTTAACTAAGTTGTTGAGTGAAAGACAGTTTTATTAAGAAAAGTTACCTTTGAATAGGAACCTGCTTTTCAGTCTGTTCCTGTGACACTGACAGGTTGTTTATCTGTTCTCAAGTAAATCACAGTCTTGTCCATTCCGAAACTGGCAGCAAGATTTGCTGCTCCAGATGTTCTTGTTTGCTGGAATCTACTGATTTAAAGCATTTGATTGACTCTCACAGGTTTTTACCCTGGTTGCTTGTTGTAAAATAAGTTCTCTTGGGTTGCTTTCTTCTGACATAGCAGTTTGGGAGTTTGCTTCAGAGGTGCATCATTTTGTTTTATACTTTTGAAGCATTATAGATTACTTAATAAAAATATAATAATTTTATTTTTGATGGGCTGCATCTGTTCTCTGGTATGATTTTCAAAATTCATTTATATGAGTTTTTGTAGTTTGAAACTAGAATATTTAGTTTCTATGTCCCACTGTCACTCAATAAAGTATGCAAATGCCTTTTCATCTTAATGAGCTATAAATTATCTATAATAATTACATATAACATGCTGATATGAAGAGGTAACAGTGTGGGTAGGTTTTGTCTCTTTTTGCATAGTACTGGAATTTTCTGTGAAGACAATCAGAATGGTCATGAAAAAGATTCCTGGCCTTTAACACTTATGATAACCATTTAAAAAAGTATCAGTGATTTTGCAGTGTTTTCCTTGAGGCTGCCTGGGACACCAAAAAATTCCCCAAATCCTGCAGTCATTCAGAGGATAAGTTACTTCACTTTGTGTGATCACTACTGGATTTGAATGCTGTATTTCATTTTATTTGGGTTTTTTTGTTTGTCTGTTTTGTTTTTCGTTTCCTACAAATATTCACTGATTATGTATTAAAGCTTGAAGACCTTCACAACTGAGACTGCTGAGAGATTTTTCTTCCTCTATTTCCATGTATTACTCATGGCACTCCTGGAAGATGAAGAAGCCTCCTTTGGACTTGGGAATGTCTCAGCCCATTTTGTCCTTGGGGCATCTTTGAAGAAGTAGTACAGAAAGTTATCTTGCCATCCAACATATGTCAGTACCCTGTTCTGCCAAAATGTGGTGAGACCTGTGTGCAAACACCCTTCTCTTTATGCACCCAGCTTTGCTGACAGATGTTTTCCTTTGGGAAAGTAATCCACCTCCATATTTTACTGTGGAGTTGTGCAGTTCTGCATAATGTATGAACACTGGACTGTGTTTTTATCCCTTTTTCAGTCCTCATTTGGTGGGATGATGTTCACGGAATTTCTTTAGGTTTTGGTCTCTCAAAGCAATGACTCACTAAAATATTTGTATGTAACTTGCATAAAGCAAGCCCTTATCTACCACAGAAACAGGAAGTATTTTCAAAACACACAGTACAGTATTTTAATTCTGTGGAAAAAATGATGTTACATAGAAATATATTATTTTTAAGAAGTCTTAGAATATAAATATTAGTCTTGAGTTTACATGCTAATTTGATTTACAGTATGGGAAAGTAAGAAAGTAAGGAAGTAAGAAAATCTAATGATTTTGCCAGGTTATCCCATAAGCCCCTTCCCTTCCATCCTGTGTGGTTTCTGGAGCAGCATTCAGTTTGGAATGTAATGCACTGTTCAGAACAAGCCCTTCTGCAGCATGTTATTAGAGAAGTTGTGCCTAAAGCATAGAAAAACATAGAGTTCTGAGAAATTTAATTTTCAAGGGAAAAAAGTGAGAAACCCTTTCTCCTGCTCTTCCCTTCTTCCCCTCCCCTATCTGTGAAAGGCAACTCAACTGCAGTAATTTCCTCCTGTGGTTAGAACAAATGTTCAAATTGTTTGCTATCGCTAAAATTGATGCCTTTATATTTTTGTGGCTGGAGTTTACCTGTCAGGTTCAAGGTGGTGTAGTTGACCCCGTAATAATACTAATAATGCAGCAAGTTTCACAACAGTGAAGTGGCAATCTGGAAGGGCAGGTTACTGGCCTGTCACATCCAGAATCACTGGCTGTGTTTGTAAAGGACCTGAATAGAAGCTGTCAGGCAGCCCATTGATGATATGGTCACTCTTTGAAAGACAGTGCTCTTTCTGAAATCTAATCTACTGACCCTCTTTCCCACTGGTTCTTTTTGTTGAACTAAATTAGCATTCAAGAAAGCAATAGCATTGTTTTTGGCGTGGCACTTGCACTTTCAAAGTACTGTGCAGGGTCTTGGATGTTCACAGAGGTCAGTAAACAAATGTTACTGCTGTTCTTGTGATGGCCTGGATTTGGGGAATTGATAGACTTGTCTGCTAGCTGAAAACACAAGTCTGTGTCAGCAAGCAGTGAAGGTAGGTCTGTGGTAGAATAGTTTTCAGGTATGTTTTGGGGAAGTGGTCTCTTTAGATCTTAGGATATCTTTAGTATCTTGAAGGCTTCCCTCAATCCATTCTTTGCCCAGAGAGAATATGTTTTTGGAATTGCCCTGACCCAGGTGCGGGACCTTGCACTTGGCCTTGTTGAACTTCATAATGTCCTCAGGTGCCCACACCTCATCCCACCTCTGGCAGGCACCACTCAGCAAAATTGCCAAACTTTTCAGAGAAAATTATGAAAATATTAATTGGGTTGGGGTCATAGTTATTGTCAGCATTTAGAGATTAGGTATCAGATGTTCAGCACAATGGGTCTGACTTGGGCAGATCTGCACCCCCTGACTTTACTTGGCACCAGTATTTATTCCCTGCTTTGGAATCCACCCTGTCCACTACACACTGAAGATACCCATTAACCTTCTAGGAGCTGAATCTTGATCTGTGTGCTTGTCTTCTCACTGCACTTGGAAACTGGTGTTAAGACAACCTGAACAGATGACACTGTGCTTGTGTTAACTCAGCAGGCACAAAGTATTTTTGTGCTGGTCTCTCCTTTCCTGAGGTCCTTTATGTCAAGTATAGATAAGGCAGGGCAGGATTTGGCTCCCTGTGTTAAGTAGGACTCTTTTGTTTGAACTGTAGTCAATAGCACCTCCCTTACTAGAACTGTGAAGGGAACTGTCCTTTAGTTCAGGGGGCCTTGAAATGCAGAAACATTTGTTTCAAGTCCCTCAGAGGGCTGTTGGCCAAGTTCAGCAGCAGGTAATCTATGCACCAGTGGGTATTGCCTGCCTCAGAGAGCATTTCTTTGCTCTGCAGGACAAGTCAACAGAAGACTAGAACAGTATTAAATCAATCCAGCAAAACAAAAAGGGAGCAATTCCACATCAGTTGACTGACAGTCACCCGAGTTTTGACTCAAACCCCATTAATTCAGGAGAAAGCTTTCAATCACGTTCATTTTGGCTTTAGGTAAGTCCACAGAGAGATAACTAGTGCACTATTGCCACAGGGAAGCTCTGTTTTTAATAATTATAAAGAGGATGATTCTTTTGTATTGTCAGAGAATGCTGTACTAAAATAGACAGTGTAGCTTCTCAATGCATCCCCTGAAGCCTGGTAAGTATTTAATTGCTCTTTTGGAAAAGGGAAGCTGAGGCACAGAGAGGTGGAGTGTTTTGCCCAAACTCATGCTGAGACAGTGGCAACATTGGAGAGTCTAGTAAAGAGTCAGAAAAATTAGAAATGGGAAAAACACAGACTTGTAACAACAAGAATTCAGTGAACAGTAAGGTTTGTTTTTATAGATATTGACATTTTCACAAGAAACAATAGCAGTTCATTGAAGCACAGTGTGCATGGGACCTGAGTAACCACATGGCCCTCATATTACAGATCTTCTCCTTCTTCTTTCTATGCAGTTTTGTAACATCTTTTGTTACTTTGGAGTTGAATTATTCCCCAGTCCTCTAATTTTAAATGCCATGTTACATTCTTTTGTTCCTGACTTCACCCTCATTTTCTGGGTTTACTGGGTTTAACTGCAACATTTTTTACACTCCTTCCTTTAAAAAAATGCCATTAGAAAAACTGCATATTATTTGCTCCTAAGTGCTTTCAATCTGAGGAAAAAAATGTACTAAAAATGTAATATTTACGGTGATTTAAATTCCTCACTGGTAAATAGTTTAATTAAACATCTTTGTGCTTTCTTATGCTCTAGGCATGGAAGTGTTGCTAATTTGTCCAGAGCAGTTGGTAATCCTTTCAAGTCCTTTTGACACATTGATTTTCTGTAACTTTATTAATACTAAAATTAATTAAACAGCTGACCGCAAATCATGCTGATGGTTGTATTTCCTGACTTAGGCATAATTAACATTTTCACATGATTTCTTAGCTGCAGCCTTTTGTGCTGGTGTATATGCTATTGCAAAAATTTAGTATTTTAAATTCTTTTGCCTATGCACGTTCATGCTTGGGCATAAACTTAAGCACTAAATTTAGGCTTAAAAATAACAGTATCGATTTAATACTTGTTCAAGATCCAGGAATGAAGCTGCCCATCTAAAGAACCAGCAAGGACAAGCACCTTGTTAGCATTTGTCCTGAGCTCTCTTACTGCAGGAGTTCTCCTCGATACAAAAGGACTAAATCCATTTTTATGGCCCAAGAATTCTTGATTCCTAAATCTAGCAAATACTAGAAACAGTGAAGTGAGGGATGGAAAGAGAGAACCACCACACTGATTTCTTAGTGGGAACCTGCAGCAGCTGCAGGATCAGTGTCAGTGGCTGGGAGCAAAAAGCTATTGTGTTTTAGTGATCTGCTTCCACTGTAAGTTTGAGTGCCTTAAAGAGTTCCTTTTGGGAAAGAGTTTACTCGGTTGAGTTCTGATCTTTCTGGAGCTCGAACAGCTAGGGTTTGTCATCTTCTTTGTCCAAACAAGTAAAAAATGTCCCAGTCTGTATTCTGTTTTTAGAACCGTTTGTAACAAACTCTTTGTTCTTCAGACACGGAATTGAACTCTCCTATAAATCAGGGAAGTAGCTGAATCACAGGGAAGGGCATCAGGCTCACCATTGCCCCTCAAGGCAGGATCCTGAAACATCCTTTGTCTTATCTATTCTTAAAAAAACCCTAAACAACTTCAGTGAGGGAAATACCTGAATCCCCTTTTAGTGTGTGTGTGTGTCCCCCTTACTCAGCCATTCTAAGAAAGGTTTGCTTAATGGCTCCCTTAAATCTCCCTTGCCACAATTTAGCCTGTCACCTCTTGTCATATTCTCAGTGAACATGGAGAATGCTTTGACATTTCTATTTCTATTTGTAGTGCCTTTTAATATTTGAAATATCTTTTCGTGAATGTGCTTTATTCTCATCTGAAACCCAAAAGCCTATTTTTAGTTTTATGGCTGAACAGTACAACAATACTCTAAGTGGGTTTTCCTCATAACTTCACGTTTTCTCTTCAGAAAATTCTGGGTCTTTGATCCCAGACTTTTGGTGTCTTACAGAAGTTTTTTTCATGTTGAGTTGCCAGATTGTTGTTGTGTGTCCAGGAAGATGCTTTAAAGAATGGTCCCAGGTAAGAGGAGGTGCAGTGTGTGTGAGGTCGGCAAGTCAGACAGATAGATGTGGCCTAAACCTCCCATATTGATTCTCAGAGTCCCAGGTTGTGTTAATGTCTGCCTCCAAAGGCTGGTTAGCCAGGCCCAGTGCTGACCACTCTGGACAGGGGTTCTCTGTTTGCCCTGTTGTGTCCTCTTTTTCTGTCCAAACACATTGTTCAGCGAGACAAAGAGATGTCAGGGGGATGACTAATGGCCAGGTACAAACTCTCTATAGAGTTTGCTTTTGGGGCTTGAATAGATTCTGTGGCTTGTCTGATGTGAGTAATAATGAGCATTATTACTCTGGAAAATGTTTGGAAAACAGGCTCAAATGCTCCTCCACCATGCCTGTGTGTATCTGCAGTCTTATGTGTCCAAAGACTGTGCAGAGTGTGGCACACACATGTGCTACATTTCTTCCAAAGGAATCCCACACAGAGGAGGAGGAGGAGCCCATTCACATTGGAACATGGGAGTGCCAAAGTCCTCCCACTTCAGTTTAAGGAGTGGTGATGATGATCAGAGGTGCAATCACTAGACCTCTAGAAAGGCCAAGAGCTTGCAATATATTTATTTGGATTTGACAGGTGTATAACTCATGAAAGGCAGTGTGTCATGGTGGATGAAAATAGTCTGCTGAGTCAGAAGTGACACATCTGTGAAATGTGCAGCACTTTGCTGCTCTGCCATTGTCCTTGCTCCTTGGATTTATGATTTTCAGAGTAAGGCTTTTACTTCAGAAACAAAGGAATTCTATAAAGCTTTTTAAGCTGAACAGAAAATTTTCCATAAAGTTCATGGTGCTTATGTCTGACGGGCTTTTTTGACAGTGAGGAATATGTATGACAAAGGCTTTAGCAAGTTTTGGTTGTTTTTTTTTCTTTTTTTTTTTCAATCTAAATGTACATTTTATACACAATGAGACAATATATTAACATTTCTCATTTTGTTGTGATCTCATTTTTATACCTGTGCTGAATATTTCATAGTTGTGTTCATATTGATTGGGAGAAAGCTAATATTTTATTAACAGCTATTGATTCTTGAGTGTCTATTACTGTATACAAGTGATCAAAGAATCACCTTCTGAGCAACCTTAGAAACTGAAAAGACCTTAGGACCCTGGTTCGGTGATGGGCATCTGTGATTTGTTTGAAGTGGCTGGGGTTTGGTGTAAGCCCTGTTTAGACATGCATTGTAGATCGTCCAACTCTTGCTTTGCTGGCTCTGCATCTTCCCAGATAACTTAAAAAAATGCTTTTTTCAGCAGAAATGTGTGTGTTAAGGGATGGGGCAAAGTTTCTAGCTCTGAAGGCGTGCAGTGTGATTTGTTCCTTTGGATAGTCTCATTCCGGTCTTGGAGGACCTTTATGTTCTGTCTATGAGCAAGAACATTGAGATATATTATGGGTAATATTGCAGGTGAATGCTAGTGTGTCTGATAACCTAGATAATCCTCAATTCCTAAATTTATTTCTGGATTTGTAAACATAAGTGAATAACCATAAATCTGGTATAGTGTTGCCTTTCTGAAATGTTTGTGAAATAATGTTAAAAGGTGTAGAGCAACTGACACTGGCAAGCAGACTTGCTTGGTCCTTAAGAAATATAGCCTTTGGGAATAGCACAGGGATGGGGAGAAAAGGAGGTGCTTTGATCTATCACTTTGTAGTTAATATTTTCATGCTTTCTACTGTAGGCTTTTTGCCTCCCAGTATGAAATTTCCTATTTAGTTACATGATTGCGTGTAATAATTGCTCAAACTGGGGATTTTTATGACTCTCACAGAAATAGCTCTTATTCTTCATTGTCAGAGAAGTGGGGCAGAGCTGGGCAGATGAATGACACAGCCTTGCTAATTGTGTTCCCATTAGAATTGTCTATTGCAATTTCTATGCGCTTAGATTTTTTTCTTCTTTTCAGTGTTTACAAATAAAGTTCATTTTTAGAAAATATAGTTCGTGCTGCTAGACTGAGATAATCAGGTGTTTTGGGGAAGGCTTTCCTTGTTTGCCATATGAGAGCAGAAGAGCTGCCAAGCAAAGGATAAGGAAGTCTGTGGAGAGGGAGCTTAATGGCCTGAAAAGGAAAAATATATTTTTCCTATTTATTTATGAAAGAGAAAAGTTTCCATGTTTTCAGGATTCTAGGGATTTGGCTTAGTCTGCTTTGTGCTTCTCATAATGTAGGGTTCTATTTCACAAAATTCAATGTATATAATCTTTCATAGTGCTGAACTACCAACATTTGTCCTTTATGCTAGTTTTTGGCTTGCTTGTTTGTTGTTGGCTTTTTTGCTTTCAAAATAGCACAAATGTTGAAAGTGGTATTCTGTGGAACATCTGACATAGCAAATTCTTCTTCAAGCAGTAAATTAAGAATGTGCATATTTAAGGCACACGTGCTCCACAAAGGGCACAGGAACCCTCTGATCTTTGGAGACTTGCTTTCAGATGCATTCCTTGCTATTTATCCAATCCTGAACTGCATCCTGTGTTATAATTAGGCCACAAATGTGGCTTTGCCATAAAGCAAAGACATTCCAAGTGTAATCTCATTTCACCACAACGTAAAAAGTTACTTTTTTGAATGTGCCAATACTGTCTGCTCAGTACAAAGCTCAAGAAATGCTCTGCCCTTGTACTTCACTCTGCATGCTTTTAAGAGCCCCACAAACCCTATGATGCATGATGCAAAATTGTCAATTATAAGTGATTTTTAAATAGAAAAAGGTAAATAGTATCTTTCCTGTCTGGATGAGCTTCATAACAGAATGGGGAAAAGCAGGATTACTACCTCATCATCAGTACTCTTTCAAGTTTGGGAACAAGAACTTGCACATGCAGGGTGCTGCAGTGGAGACCCCTTGCAGGCTTCCTGTGGCCCAAGGGAGCAGGGAGCTGTGGGCTGACTGGCACCCCTGTGGGAGTCCCTCTGTGAGCAGCAGGGTGCTGCTCTGAGGTGCTTGGATGGCTCATGGGATGTGTCAGAGCTCCAGCAACAGCACAGGGAGCCTCACATTTCTTAGATTGTGATGAAATCCCAGAGAAAAGGGCGTTTATGATCTGAACTGGACTGGTGTGTGCCTTTTGAGGAGCATGGCACTGTGCTGTGGATGTCAATAGATGCAACGTCTGCCTCGTGCTGTGGCCCCATCCAGCTTGGGGTGCAGTGTCAGGCACAGAAATTCATCTTTTCTCTAGGAACCAGGGTAGTTACATGTATTAAACCCACATTCAGTTCCCTGTTTCTCTGCCTGCGTGTTCCACACTTAGGAAACTGGATTTATTCCACTCCTTGGTGAAAGTTCAAAATCCACAGTCCAAGTGACTCTTCTCTCCATAGATCTGGGCTCTCTAACTGTTGCAAGCTCAAGATGTGTATAGCATCTGGGAATTTTGGTTCCTTTGCACTGTTTTCTTGTTGCTGCTGTTAGAATTGAACCACCGATGGAGATACTTCCAGGGATGGGGCATCCACAACTTGTCTGGGAAACCTGTGCCAGTGCCTCACCACCCTCACAGTAAAGAATTTCTTACTAATACCTAATCTGAACCTTCCCTTTGTCAGTGTGAAGCCAATGCCCCTTGTCCTGTCTCTCCAGGCCCTTGTCAAAAGTCCCTCTCCAACGCTTGTGTAGCCTCTTTAGGTACTGGAAGGGGCTCTGAGATCTCCCTGGAGCCTTCTCTTCTCCGGGATGAACAACCTTAATTCTCACAGCCTGTCTTTGTAGGAGAGGTACTGCAGCCTTCTGAGCATCTTTTTACTCAATGCCTCCTATATAGAAAAATGCACATTGAATCATGGCAGTGTATCCACCCTTTTGCCTTCAATGATGTCTGTCTTTGCATGATTCACCCACACTACCTGCCCTTTCTGTGTTAGTCAGGAATCAACAGGAACAAGAGTATGGAGTGCAGATTCAGTCTCCTCCAGTGTGACCCCTGCCTGGGTGAATTTGAGTTATCATCTTACTGCTGCACAGACTGGCTTAGCTGGCCTCAGATGAGGGCAAGAAGGCCAACTTCCCATTCTTCCTTCTTCCCACAACCAAACTGAGTGTAAACTTGGTCTTCTGTCAGCTGAACTCATGAAGAACAAATAATTAAAGCAGCATAAGCAGGAAGGCCCATTGTTATAGACAGCAGTCCTGGATACACTCCTACCTGACTCTTCAGAGAGCAGTCTAAAGTCCAGATTTTTTTTTTTCCCCCAGATAAAATGAATTGCCTTTTTATTAGAACCTGAAATCTCCACCTGCAGTTGACCCAGTACTTATTCTCTGTCAACAAATTTGGTTGTTTCAGAGAAAACACAGGCCTCCATGCAACTATGATAGATCATAGAAGGAATCCCTTTCCTTGGTTCCATCTAATGATCACTTTGTGCCTTGAACTGTAAGAATCAATAATTTCATAATTAAATTTTAGCTAGCAAGACTATTCATGTTCATTAAGGGGCTACTATTTTGAATATTATTGGGTTTAAACTCAATACCGTCTAAAGTATTTTATCATTTAGATCCATTCTGTAAAATGACTGTTTACATCTGTCCACCCTGATTTTTTTTCCCCATTTAATTTCACCAAGCAAGAGAGCCTTTTTATTAATACTGGGTGAGACAGTATTCTACATTCTGTTACTCATTTTACATACCTTTGTCGTAGCTGCTGTTAATTTTCTCATAAGTACTGAATAATCGTAATCTTTAACATCTTTTTATTCAGTTCTAAAGAAAACAAATGGGACCTTCCAAGGAACAAAGTTAAGTAGATACATGAATATTATAGTGATCTTGGAAAAATAATCATTTTTATCACTTTCATGCTCTACAAAGAGGAGGATAATTGCTGCTATCTGTTTAAATCCCTCAAATGCTTTTTGTTGGTATAATTTCAATTGGCCACAATATATTCTTTTCAATGTCCTTACTTTCTAAGCTCTAATATGAAAATGTGATTATTTTAGACATGACAAAAGTAAAATTGTGTCTGGAAAAGCAGTCAGGTTATTATGAAATATCTGATCTAATTAGATTAGGTGAACCTAATGTGATTTAAACCAATCTGTTAGATGCAACATGGAATCCTAGAATGGTTTTTGTTGGAAGGGGCCTTAAATATCATCCAATTCCAACCTCCCTGCCATGGGAAGGGGCATGTTCTCCTAGACCAGGTTGCTCAAAGCCTCATCCAACCTGGCCTTGAACACTTCCAGGGATGAGGCAGCCACAGCTTCTCTGGGCAACCTGTGCCAGTGTTCCTAATATCTAATCTAAATCTCCCCTCAGTTAAAGGAGAAGAACAGACAAAGGATATTTAACAACAAATACAATAACTGGAGTCCTAAGATATTTCCACTTCAAGATACTTCAAGATACTTCAGGAGTATATTAAGTATCTTAGTAATTGTGTGAATCAGTTACCTTATTTTTACAGTGAAGCGCAGATTGTACACAAAATGTGTACAGGGGTTTATGCTCTTGTAAATAAATGTCTGTGAACTTATCTTTTTTTGTTTTTTCTTTTTCATTTTCTGTCTGTAATTGTTCCAGGTGATAACCCTTAAACTGTGTGTAACTGCAGAGGGAGGGCAGGAAAGTTTAGACTTAGTGAAATATCGATTTCAGACATTGTATAATGATGACATCTCCATTTTTTTCTGTAGTTTCTTGACATTTATGAATTGGTGCAGACAATGATGCTCCTGATTCTCCTCCACTTTTTAAATGCTACCTCACCTTTTATAACAACTGGAAAGAATGTGAAAAACTTCATAAGAATTACAATTTTTCTTGGAGAGACACATTCTTGCTTTTTTTTTGGTTTTGTTTTCATTTATCATATAAAGTATACATTTACATTTGGCTTTACAGAAAATACTGTTAAATATTATGTTCTATTTAATCTCAATTTTCATTTGAGTTTGTGCTTTCTGAGCCCTGATATTAGCTATCTTTTTTTTTTTTTCCCCCCAGAACTGAGTTACATTTGTTACTCATTAATGGTTTTTTTTTTCTTTGTTGTTTGGTTATTTTTCTTCCAGGTAATTTAAAGCTATTAGCATGCTATTATGTTCCATGTCTTTGTCCTCCTGTATCTTTTCTTACTGGCAAGTGAACTAGTCTGTATCTTATGCATGCTGGCTTCTCCTTCTATGTACAGTTGATAGAAATCTGTTACAAATCTTTATACACGTAGTTCAAGACCACCCTATTCTTTTTTTTTTAATTTTTTTTTTTAAATCATCTTTTAGTTCTGTTTTATTTTTATGTTTAGCCCAATGGTTATCATACCAGCATTGACCTAAGATGTGGTGATCCCTTCCAGCCTACACAGAAAATGAGAAAGGCCATCCAAGATTGAGGCAGTAATCCTGCTGTACTTAATAACCATCTTTTGACAGCATTATTATTATTATTATTATTATTATTATTATTAAACCTACATTGTGCCTTCTCAAGCAAGAAATGGCACCCAGTGAGCATCACAGAATAATAATTCCTTCTTTTTGAAAGCGTTTTGAAAGTCTTACAACACAGTGTCACAGGCTGTAATAATGCCAAGTAAATATTTCAAAGAGAACAAGCCTAAATTGTGAATCTTCCCCATGAATTGTTCAAAAAACAAATGAAAAATAGGATCATGAGCTAAAATTGTCACTGTTCTTTGTGCTAGAAGCAAAGGATGGAAATTATTTTGGGTCTGGAACTAACCATTGATTGACCCAGTCCAAATGTGCCACTTCCCCATGGGGGTTGGTGAAGTTTCAGAGGAACATTGAAGTTTAGAAGGTGCAGCTGACTCTTCACTACAGGCTCATCTTAGGCCATCATCTGTCCATGTTACACATACCCCACTCGTAAGATATATTTTCCCTTTATTATGCCATGGTTATTTATTCACAATTTTTGGTGAAAAGGAAAGGAGGGAGCTTCTGAAGCTTATTTCCTCCTTGTATATTCCCTCATTGTCATTCCCCCAGCAGGGATCTGCTGAGCTGTGCAGGACTGCTCCCGAAGGCCCACACCGAGACAAAATCCTTGTTGGAATCCTTACATCCAATTATGAGTAGGAATAGGAACTAGGCATTTTCATTCAGGTCTCTCATAGGGTTAATAACTATGCTGATGTTTTTTTTTCTGTATTGCATGGCTGCTTTCCATAAGCTCTATGGAAATACAGCAGTTTTGCCAGTGTTGGTGTGGGCACTAGTGACAAGACTTGGTGACAAATCATTCATCTTTCCCAGCATGAATACTTTTTAGGATGCTGAACGTGTATCAATCAGAAAAGCTCTTTCTGGCTGAAAAAGATTACTTTCGTCTCACTACAGAAGAGTTTAAAAACCCAATACTGTATATGTGTAATTTTTCAACTATAAGGTTATTCCTGGATGACCTTATCTTACCTCTTGTTAAATATTTGAAATGCGTGTTTATCTTCCTAATTTTCTAACCTGCATGCGAACCCAGTGATGTGTGCCCCACAAGATGACTTCCTTGGGTTGTAGCAGCATGAGGTATCCCATTGAAATTCAATTTCTGGTTCCAGGCAATTGTTTTGTTACACTAATTTTATTCACCTGGCATTTTCCTCGTGCTGTCACCTAAGGATGCAGGGTCAAATTAGTATCAAAAGAAATCCTTTTTTTCTCCTTCCAAATTAAACTGTTAATATTTAACTATTCAAATTGCTGATAATTTTTAACATATTAATTGAATGATCTCTTTCTGTGGCATTGGGGTGCTTGTGACTGTTATGCATAAGGATCCTGCTTCAGTTGCTGTAAGATGGAGATTAGATGGAGGGCTCCTAGCTGACATCCATCCCATCTGTATGCATGGGAGCTTGTGGCAGGAGATTTCCTCCAGGGAATTTATCACCGTGATGCTGCAGGCCCTGTCTGTGTTCAGGTTTTCTGAGGAATAGTAAAAATCAAAAGCTCCATAGTCTTCTATGGGGAGAAGTTACTTAATTACTCTAATGCTAATTTAGTGCTGATTTCAGCACTTGTGCAGCATAGCTCAGGGATCTGTTGGAAAGGCATGTTCCTCTTTTACCTGGACAGTATTTGCTGTTGCTCACAGAGATTTGTCATATGGCAAAGAAGTGACACACGAGATGCCGGTTCTTCATGACTGTGATTGGGTTTGAGCCCCTTAAATGGAAGATGTTAGAAGGACTGAAATTACAGTCTATATCAAAACTATGTGCAAGACATATCACTTCCCTTATTCCCCCTGCCTGTGGGACTGGGGTGGGCAGTGGAACCAGGAACATTGTCTTTTCTTCTCTGTATAGGGGTGTTCTTCTAGGAAATAGTCGATGAAGACACAAAATGCCTTTGCAGGGGTTAGAGAGGATCTAGAGCAGAAATATTATTTGATGTGTAAAGTATGTCTTCGTGTCTTTCTCTGGTGACCAGTGACAGGACCAGAGGGAACACCATGAAGCTGTCAGGGGAGGTTTAGGTCCTTCACCCAGATGGTGGTCAAGCACTGGAACAGGCTCCCCAGGGAAGTGGTCACAGCACCAAGCCTGACAGAGTTCAGGAAGATTTTGGACAATGCTCCCAGGCACATGGTGTGACTCTTGGGGCTGTCCTGTGCAGGGCCAGGAATTGGACCTGATGATCCTTGTGGGTCCCTTCTAACTCAGAATATTCTGTGATTCTCTGTTTACTTAATTTGATCTTTTTATTTCTTGGAATTCTGTGGAGCTGATGGCTGAGCATGTACGTCCTGACACCTTCCTCCAAATAATTTTACAGTGATTGTCTGTCTGGTGCTTAACCTGTGACAGTAAGTTTACATCTGTCACCTTCCCAATTGGCTTTTATCAGATTTGTTTCAGCCATTCCTTGTTTGTAATTATCAGCAACCCTTTTCAAATTGTGTCTTGATGATTTTTGTACATGGAAATTAGCCCCGAAATGTCAGTGGTGTTTCAGCATGTCATAATGTTTTTCTGTCACCCAATAGTAATAAATGTCAGGTTTCTCTTAGATTACAATCTTTTGTTTCAAATGGTTCAAATATTCCAAATTCAGTCTTTTTTCTCATTCTTGTCTGTTGGTAAAAAATTTCATTGTATTAGATGAGTTGTTTTCTGACATAACACCTTGCTGACCATTTCTTTACAAAAGAGGTGGAGAAAGTATCTTAGTCACCAAGTCATATAGTCAGTTAATGAGAGAGAGGGGTGGAACTCTGTGCCAGATGTTCTCACCCCTGGACTGTGCTTTCTTCTCTGAGCATGTTCTGCGGGAAGATCTGTGCTCAGTGTAGCTAACAGCATCATTGCTCCCTGTTCTGAACTGGAATGCTCTATATAATCCTGCTTTTCTTCCCTGAAATAAATGCTGGAATTAAATTTTAAGCAGTACATTAGCATGTGATATGCATAGCCACACATGTTTTGTGAAGGTTATTTCTTGTTAACATGAAATTTGTTCTTTCCGAGTTCACCATTGCTTGATTCTCATTTCTCAAGTTCTCTCTTGTTTGACTTCTGTCTCGCTCTTTCTGGGGAAACATTCTGATCCTCCTCCAAAGTTTAGCGCTTCCTTCATAATTTGTGGTCATTTAGCCCCTCTTTCTCTGTCTCACTGGGTGCATATCTGTGGATTTGTCTCATCAGTACTAGGTACTCAAGCCCAGAATTTCATTGTCCCTTCCTCTGTAAATTGGATTTGCAGACCTTCCTCACACCAGGTGTTGTGCTTTCTTCCTCATTTATCTCCTGCTCTGCCAAGGGCTGAGTGCAGTATCCTGTTCCTACAGCAGGGAGATTTTGGGTGACACTCTGTGAATCAGTCACTGGGTAACCCAGAAAAGGGAGCCCGAAAATGAATTTGACTTCGTGCCCTGGGGGCTCCTGCCCTAAATCTCCAGTGTATTTCTCCAGTGCTTTCTGTGGTGTTTGATGATTTTAGGGACTTTATCTTACTGCCTCTTTACCCCCAAAATTATGTTGTAAGGTTCTTGCATCATCACCAATTTTCTTGGAAAATCCTACACTTAAATCCCCTTTTAGCTGTGAAAGACTCAGCAATGTACAGCATATAAATTCAGTTTGATCCATCTTTTGTCTCAGCAGTGGGATCTTCATACTGTGCCCTGATTTGCTGATGTAAGAAGGTATAGATGCAGCCAAAGGAACTCAGGTTGTGATCTTGTCAGGTCTCATAAGAAAAGTACTGTCTATTGTGATCACTATTATGGTACAATCTCTCTAGGGAAAAATATAGATGCCCTAGGAAATGATGATGCACTAGTTTCCATTTCTGCTTTCAAATAAAAATTGATTCTGCCTATTGAGAGTATATATATGATGCTGAATTTGCACGCTTTGAGGGGTAAAGCAATTTGATCACTTCCTTCCATGTAAAAGTTCCACAATAGTTTTGTGAGGCTAAAGGAGTAAGCTGAAGACTAATACACAGGAGTGACATAAAGAACTAGACTTTTCTTTCTTTTTCCTCTTTAAAAAAAAAAATAAATTAGAGTGCTGAGAACTCTAAAAAAAATTTAGAGTGCTGAGTCCTACTTAAACTCATTGGGGGAAGTTAACTTTCCAGCACTCTGAGAGAATAAAACATTTACTAATTTAGATACCTAAATACCTAAAGTCAGCTTTTAGACATCCATTTTTAAGAATGTCAGTCAGCACTCACAGGCTTTCTTGGGGCAGTTGCAAACAGGGAGGTGTTTTTGTCAGATTCATGTCTTTTCCTGCAGTATGATGTGTGTTTACCCAGGGAAGCAGTTGAGTCACCACCATGGAGGTAAGAGATGGGTAGATGTGGCACTTAGGGACAATGGTTTAGTGGTGGCTTTGGCAGTGCTGGGTTAGTGGTTGAACTCAATGATCTTAGAGGTCTCTGCCAACCTAAATGATTCTATGATTTTGAAAGATTCTGTTTACTTTCAGTTAGAAGCAAAATTCTATCTCAACTCTGCCAAAAGCTTAAAATGTACTGGAGTCTGTCCTTTTAGCAGCATTTTCTTACTTAAAAAGTTGTACATAAAACATGAAGGGAAACCTAATGGCTCAATTATGTCTAACTTTGTAAACAGAAAATTGGGAGAAGTATGCTAAATCTTTGTGACTTCCCTATCACCTGTAATACACACTCCAGCACTCTTAAAGCTTCTTCATTGCATCTCTGATAGGTGCAGAGAATTAATGTATGTCCTGTCCTCATTATATTTGAACTCTGCTACAAAACCTTAACTGTGATTTTATGTGTTCTTGTATCAGCAGACTGACACATCTGTCACACATGCGAGTTCATTTAGAAACAATTCCACCTTACTACATTGCAATAGCACTAACAGATTTTGTGCTAGTTCGAAATGGGGTATATATTGCTTTTTTTGCAATTCTTTTTTTGTGTGGAAGTTAAAGCATCATGGAGTGCTGGAAACCAAAACTCTTTAGAACTTTTATCACCAATATAAGTTCATGAAGCCGTGATGAAAGTTGGCTAAAAATTGCATCCAAAGGTCTATTTCATACTTTTTGTATTGGTGATTTTGAGATTTCTGCAAAATAAAACTTGCAGGTATTGCTGAAAATACATGAAAGATGAGATTCTGATATCAACTTGATAGAAGTGTGCAGCTTTCACAATTTGATGGATAAAAAGCAGCCTATCCTGTTATATTGCTATATAAAAAAAAATTGCTACGTATTACTTTAGGGTTTCTTTTCTGGCCCAATACAGGTGCTTGGACCATATTCAGCTTTTTACAACAAAATAAAACTGTATCTTAAGATTTAATGGTAACAAGCATCTCTCCTGAAAACTCTAAATTAGGCAGTGGCAATTGCTATACAAGGTCTCAGTTATTTCAGATTGTGTCCTTGTGTGTGATTTCTTTATTTTCCTAAGTGAATGTCCTATGATTTATAGAAGCAGAGAACTTCACAGAAGTGGTGTGTTGTTCTTTTCTCTATCAATATTAATGTCATTGCTGCAGTGTAGCTGGAACTGTGTAGCTGTTTTGTTTCAGTGTGGCACATCCCATGTAGTTCAAGGCTTTATTTGCTCTCTGTCTGAAATGATATGCTTTGTTACTATGTTGAGAAAAGCAATAACTAGTTAGAGACATTTGGAATAACTGATGGTTTACAAATGTACAAATCAATAGACAAAATTAAGGCACCTCATGAAAGTCCAGTTGTCTTGATGCTTAATTAGTTCGTGAAAAAGTTAGGGATTGTATTAGAAGTTGAATATCCCATAGTAATAATCAAGATGACC
Organism: Manacus candei; assembly: GCF_025592945.1. NCBI lineage: Eukaryota > Metazoa > Chordata > Aves > Passeriformes > Pipridae > Manacus > Manacus candei. The sequence continues at coordinate 966,321 of NW_026138057.1, forward strand.
ACATTGCTTAGCATGTTCCAATTAAAAAATATTGGTATGTTTTATAATTCAGGCATGTGTGAAGTACTGTGTGTGAGAGAGAGCTCAGAACAGGATGAGATCCCAGCATATGGACCCGTGCTCTGACTCACCATTGCACTTCACGGCCCTACTGTATCTTTTATGGAATCTGGAATTTCTTCTGGATTCCTCAAGTAAATAAATATACAAATAGGTGGATAAGAGAGTGGCATGCAGACCAGGTTACTGCATACCTGTAGAAATACAGTGCATAAACTGGTTATTCTGGTTTATAAATCCAGTAGGGAGAAACACCTTTAAGATGTTTTGGTTCTTGCAGATGAGGGTATAGCTATTTGCTTTTCAACACCACTTTTCCCATGGGCACAGTATTACATTTTTGTTGATTTTGTGAAACATTTCTTGTTCCTCTGAGGCTTTGTCTTAATAATTGATATCCCTTAGTCTTAAAAATGGGCTTACATTGGTGTGTGTTTCATTGCAAAAATTTGAGAGATTAATTCTGAGCTGTATGAGCAGAAATGAAGCTCCTCTGCACTCCTATGCACCATTACATTTTAGAATTACCCAGAGCCTGTAAGGTAGTCAATGCACAATCCTTACTAAGTTTTAGTTCTGAAAGATCATCTGGTCTTCATGGAGTTCAGCCTCATTACTGACGACTGAGTGGTGTGGATGTGCCAGCTCTTTGCTCAGTGAGAAACTTCCCTTGCAGAAGGGTTCATTCTTTTGATGGTATGAATTTGCCAACATAAAGATAGCACAGGAGCGTTTTTTGACAATGAAGCGTGGTTTCTCCCATATGGAAATTTTTGTTTGCATCTCTAAATATGCAATATGCAGATCTCCAAACTCTTGTAATGAATTTCTTGTCTAGATCCTTTCCGAATTGAATTTAATGCCTTTCTCTACAATTGGGCTCCAAGTTTGCTGGCAGGTTTTAGAATTAAAGATGCACATTGCTAATGACACGAATAACCTGGCTTTCAAAAGCAAGTCCACAAAACTGCAGCAAAGTATCCAGTTGAAATTAAGAGTATGTCAGGTATATTGCCATTTTACTATCAGGCTCTGATAAAGGTCTGTTTTGAAATTTCTGAGTATGTCAATATGGCTAATATTTCACTAGTATATAGGTCATGAAAATTTAATGTAAAAACCACATTTTGACTCTTCATATTAATAATCTAGTAGCTGGTTTTGATAATTTTAATATTCTTTACTAATTTGACATGTCTACTCAATTCAAACACACTTTAAAAGACTAGGGAAATAATATTTAAATGTAAAGAAAAAGCAACAGTGATTCTTGAACTTTCAGGCATTTGACCTAGTTTGTTCAATGTGGTTTTTCTTTAATCTTGGGGAGCTTCTTATCAGAGTGAAATGTGTCTAAACCTAAACCACAGGTTTTCAAGATTTCACTTCTTCAGATTTTCCATTTCTTACTTTGATTTCTTGTTTTCTTTTTTATGATTGTGTTCAGAAAACAATAAAACCAAATGTCTGTCTTCCCACTTCCTTACAAACCTTATATAGGCATTTAAGGTATATGTGCAAGTATTTTATAGTGTGCTAGCAGGAGATCCATTTCTTCTTTCTTCTCTAGCAGAAAACAAATGCAATGTTACTGTCAGCAAGGCTACCTATTATTCATCTTGATTTAGTCAAAAATAAACATTTTATTGTAACAATTTAGAATTTCTTGTCACTGCTCGGTGAACTCATCTCATGGAAATTCAAGTGGGTTTTATTGGTAGGTTTTTTTATAAAGTAGTGAGGCAGAACAGAGGATCAGAGTATAAAGTACCTTTCCCTGGTGGGGGGAAAAAAAGGTAGGTACATATACAAATGCTCCAAATTAGCCATTGCCATGCAGAGAAGAGATAGTGAAAATGTCACCTCGCTGCTCAGCCGTGGTGGAAGATGAGCAGGGTAGTGAGATCCTTTGGGAGCGGTATTGAGAACAAGGTGATAAATATTATTATGCTATTGCATAAATTCATGATGTTCTGGTGTCTTGAATCCTGTGTGTGCTTCTGGTCTGCCCATCTCAGAAACTGAGGGGATGACGTGGAGAACTTCAATGCAAAACAGGATGTGGTGGAGCAGAACTCGTCAGGCTGTGGAAGGTTTTACTGCAAGAGGCAACTGCGTGTACATTTGGAATTCTGCATTCAAATCAAATTCCACTATTTCTTCCTAATTACCCAAGAGTAGCATGTGTCTACTCTTTTAGAATGTAGTCTAAATAATTTCATGTTTAACACCAGAAGCTGTTCATTGTGTCATAAATTACTACAGCATTTTAGTTTCTTATTAAAAGAATGGGAAATGTGGTATTTCTGCCAGGATTTGTATGTTTAAGTGCTCATAAGGATGATGTTGCAGCAGGGAACAGTGGGGTTTCCTGTTCTGCACCCTGTTCCTTCTCCCTGTTTCCTTGTGGAAATGGATAGGGTGAGCTCGGATGCTGAAGTTTGGAATGGACATAGATAAACTTAGTTTCTTTGATTCTCGAGTAAGGGAAAATACAGATTTTATTTTTTACCCAGGGTTTTCTGAATTCCCAGTTAGCTATTATCATTCACCAGCTTACCACCTGCGATGTAATTTGTTGTTTGATGTATGCATCTTGTCTCTAATTGCCCTGGTTTTCTGTGGGAGATTCTTTCTGTGTGTTCAGAATAGTGCTTCCTTTTATTGTCCATTTGAAAGCTGTCCCTTTTGTTTTATCACAGCTTCTTATGAGCTGAAATCCTGATTCCACTAAGCCCACAATTCTGCCTAAATTCCATTTTTTTTTAATGTCTCATTTTTGAAGCCTTAGTTATTTCATAGATACCTGAATCCCAATAACGTGCAACAAAGGGTTGCTGCTTTTAAAATGTATTTGGAGACATGCTTTCTCCTTTCTGAGTTTTCAAAGACCATTGCTTAATGGTTGCCAGATAGCTAATTAATTTTACATTAGGGTATGTATTCTATACAAATGGCATCTGTATTAATAAAAAATGGTAGCCTCTGATGACCTTGCTGTTCTGTGAGTTGTCTCTGCATTGTAAGCCTCTTGGTTTATAGAAATGTTGGCTGCATCGGTGGCTCTGCACCCCAGGAGCTGACTGTTATCTCAACAATTTAGAGAACAACTTAGATTCCTTTTTAATGTTGTAAAAATAAGAATAAATAGAAATAGTCAGAATCTTTGCACAGTATATTCCAAAGATGAATGTTGTATTATTAAAGTATGAAGGCTTTGAGGAGCTAATGGAAGAGAATCCTTACAATAAGAAAATTGTTCCCATCTTGTAAGCAAGTAAGACTTTTCAGTGGGATTTCTCCTGTAATTCCATCCCAGTGTCTGTCTTTTTTTTTGAAAAGCATCTTTATTTAAAGACAGTAAAGATAAAAATATCAGCACTCTTGCTTGAAAATAGATCCTGTGTTAAATGTACCTTTTAGAAATTAAAAGTTTGAAATCCATTATGTGCTTTTGAACTGTGCAAGGGAAAGATGTCCTCATGTTCTGACTCTTGACCAAAAGGTTCTTAGCTTTACTATGTATTGGTTGCTGTATATTTCCAAAATATTGTTCTAATTTTCTATTACATTATTTTAGACAAAGCATGCAACAATACAAATTCTAGAGTTTTCCAAGCATGTACAGAAAAGAAAAGAAAAAAAAGAGAGAAAGCTAAAGCGGAGTAGATCCTGTCTTTATAGCCCATACAAACCCAGTAAATCTACTGTTGTTCTCTTTCAACATGGAAAAGCAGAGGCATCCTAGAAATTCTGTGTGACTTCTGGAAAATGCATTCTAAAAAAAAATGCACACAAAAAATAAGCAAAGGCCATCTTCCTCTTGTATGATGAATAAAAAATGATTGTACTGAAAAGATCTCTTTAGTAAAATGCAGGTACTTGTAATAGCCAAAACTTCAGGAGTTTAGAACTATGCCATTTTTTGACTGACACTTCTTCTGATGCTAATTGTAAGAGCTGCCTAGAACGTTTCACAAACACTACATTTCATGTACATATGAAGGGAGAAAGTTTGTATTTACCTGCAATTGTTTATATATACAGGTTTAGACATTTGTGCATTTGTTTTTATAACTACATGACAAATCCTTTTTTAGTTTGCATGCATCCTGCATTATTTTAATATGGTTGTTTTAACCTACTCTAGTGGGTTTCTGTGGCTGGGTTTTGGTAGCGGGGGCAGCCACAGGGGTGGCTTCTGTTAGAAGCTGCCAGAAGCTTCCCCTGTCCCATGGATGGACTTCCTGCTGCTGGCCAAGGCTGAGCCAGTCAGGAGTGATGGTAACGCCTCTGGGATAACCTATTTAAGAACAGAAGGTGGGTACCTGGCATCTGGCCAGGGTCAACCCACTACACCTACTAACAGTTTTGCAGTGTGGTGTGGGTGGCTTTATGCAAAATAAATTACTTCAGGCAGACCAAATCTTTGTCTTGCACCTTTCCTTCTGCCCCCAGTGCTTTTCCTCCTGCATTCTTCCTGTTCAGTTTATCCCAGAACAGAAGGTATTTTTTTAAGTACCGCAAAACAGAAGTATTTATGTGATTCCTCAGTGAGATTAGGCTAGGAAAAGGGGGATATGAAGGATTTGGCAGAAATATGTGTACATGAAGGCTGCTGACTTCTTTTTATTCTTTTTTGAATATTCTAATTTATACTTCACACCGAAGTGATCAACGATCATCAGCTGGAATTCTTAGTCATTTGAGAGGTGCAGGAGCTGCTACAACCTGGTGTGCATTGACCCCTTTAGCTTTAAATGGATACTTGTGTTTTGAAGGCAGCTAAACGTTTAGTTAAAATTTAAACAAGTGGTTTCACAACTGAAACACATCATGATTGAATGTTGTGCCGTTGCTGAGGGTGCAGCTAAATACAGCTATTAGCAGAGCCTTGACCTTTTATAGCAAGTCTTCTGCTGGCAGGCACCAAGTTTACTTGTGTTCCTGGTCTCCTACTGCCTCAGGTGTTATCCCATTGTTGTTTTTACATGTGTCCACAGTGGCTGTTGGCTGCAGATGTTGGTGTGCTGGGCTGTTTGCCTGGGTGGGGTCCATCTGCCTCAAGCACATGCAGGGGGATGCCCTCTGGTCACAGCTGTCTTGGCAGCCTGGTAATTGTGCTTATTTCAACCATTTCCTATTAATTCAGTGTTCTTGTGACTTCTGCAGAAAATGATCTGTGTTTTCCCATTGTACTGCAACTTGTTTCTTCTCTGGGATTTCAGGAAAAAAGGAGATATTGCGTGTGTCCTGATATCAGTGTGCTTCCAGACTGGATGTGTTTTGGCGTAAGGTGGTTTTTCTGCTGTTTATAGGATGCACTGGTGCTTTTTATAATAGGATGTGCAACTAACCATCTCCTTGAAACTATTTTCTGGTGAATTAACTTTGCTTTTTATGTGATTGTTATCTCTCTAAGGCCATGTAGTATTGAAAAGAATTCTGTCACCATCAAGATAAACTTATTTTTATTAGGTTGCTGGTGAACAAAGCAGAGATAACTAATATTTGTCTTCCACCGCTGTGCTTGTCCTGTTTTGTAACACTACCCCCATATAAACATTAGACCTGTAGTGCTCTCAGTGTGGACTTCTAAGTTGTTGTACAGAATTGTACAACACAGGTGATGGAGATGTGTTTTTGTAAAAGTAAGACTAATTTCTTACAAGTGCTTTTGGAGGCAGATAGCCATTCTGAGGTGAAGGCTAAGGAAAGAATGAACTTCATAGCCATTTGTTCACAAGATGGCCTGACTCAGATGTGAACTCAGAAAATTATCAGAAGATTCTCTTTATTGTTTTGGAAAAATTCATGAAAGCTTTTGGACTTTTGATTCTTCCCTTTTTTTTTTTTTTTTTTTCAACAGAAAATTGATATCCTTAAATCTTATAACATCTTTATTTTATAGAGTGGAAAAAAAGAGGCACAATAAACTACCTGGTCTTGTGGCTTTACCACAAAGCATGGAATAGATGCAGCAACAATCAGAATCCCGAGTAACAGAAATACTAATGCTGACGATAATTTACTGAGATTTCATAAAAAAATTAACTTGCCTGTAAGCAAAGAATGGTGCTGCTGTTGTAACTATTCATCTAAAATGGTACCTCATCTAGAAACAGATAATAATCTGGGGGAATGGGAGTTGGGTCAAGGAATTATATCCTACAATGCTGTCCTTCTCAGTAAGCCTGCCAGTTCCTTTTTGTCTTTGATCATGAGCTCATTTTGTGTATATTACGTAGGAAATAGAAGTCAGAGAGATGGATGACTTCAATCAAACTTAATAATGAAAGTTTAATTCCTGAGCATAGCAGCTTACTTGTTTATATATACATATATATATACACACAGGTATAAAAAAATTAAAAAAGTTACTTTTGTTTTTGTATTTCAGAGCCCTTTGTGCTTCTCATTTTTGGCTACAAGGGAAATTGTCAAAATAAGAAATGACTTGGGCTTTTTGTCTCAGCTCTCTCCTCTTTGGTGCTTTAGTGCTTTGGAATGATGCTGTGCAATGTCCTTCTCTGTATTTGCTGTCGAGTCAGTATTTACCATAACATTAAAGCAAAAGCAGGTTCTGTCTGATGTGCTTGAATAGGAATTTTTGAAAAGCAGTGTGTGTAAGAAAGCGAATTTCTTCACAAATTAGTCACGGTCTCCTTTGAATTTAAGCAAAACCAGAGCCCGCTTTCCATTCTCGCTCTCCAGTGTGAACACCCAAGTTTTCCAAAGGATGATCTCCTGTGAGGGCACAGGAAACCCAAGGGAACTTGCTACTGACAGAATCTTAAGGATTTTTCATCTGGATGAAAAGATTTTTGTACCTTGACAGAAAATCAATGCTTTCTCATTCTTATTAGGCCTGTAGCAACATCAACTATAGACATCCCTGCACCAGGGAAAACTTCATTTAAAGTTCCCATCATTGCAGCCATATTGCTGCTAAGAAATCTTGGCATTCCTCATGCAGATGAGGTTCCCTTCATCCTTCTTGTGCTAACAGCATCAGGATGTCTCATGAAGGGCAGGTTCCCATGGTCAGATTTATTGCTAACTCTTTAAATTATATCAGCTTTCAAACAACTGACCTCGGTTTGAAGTATGACTGTGGGAAAACAGCTTTGTCAGTGCCAAATCTTTTCATATTTCCAGCACCTGTACACACACCTGCAGGAACGGTAAATACAGTGATTTACATTGTCAGAGTCCTAGAACAACACAGCAGACTATCCTCTCTTGTGTATTTTGGCAAAACACATTTGTTACCACTGGGAAATCTTTTGTTTATACTTGAAGTGCTGAGAAGGTAATAGGCTAATTTTGGCAATTGTTTGAGTGGGAACCTTCTTGTGTACACAGCTGAGTCTATCACAAAGGCATTCTCATTATAGTTTGAATACTAACACATGAAAGCTAATGACAATTAAAAGTAGGAAGAGGAGGGAGAGATTATGGAGAGGGTGTCTCTTTTAAAAGAAAGCATAATTCAGCTTCTGCTGCCTTCAATGCACTTCCTTGGAGAGTAGCTTGATGCTTTTTGTGTCTGACCCAGCAGTCTGAGCACCATGAGACTGAAGCAGCAAAGAATCAGGCTGTGGGAGAGTTTCTTAAAAGATGAAGGGAAGAGCAGGCAGCCCTTGAAGAACCCTAGTGTTTAGAATATGTAAGGCCTCTGAAAATTGGCAAGAAGCTGAAGTTGAATTACCAAGCAGAGCTAGGGACCAACATAAACTAACAAGTATAAATGCAAGCCTGAATTTATCAGCTGAAGCCAGGCACATATGAGAGTGTGTGTGAATTCCTTGCTAAAAGCAGAGAGAGAGAGAGCGGGTGATATATTGCTTTGATGCTATTTAAGAGAAAATAGTCACAATCCATATCATTTTGCTGTCAAATGTATTTGAAAAATAGAAAACATGTTGGATATATGTACTGCAAATAGTTATCAACAGTGTTCCAGAAGTATTTGGTTTAGTGGGTTCCTTAGGATTCATCATTCAAATGTCTTGAGTTATCTTGAAACTGGCTATTGTTCTGTAACTGTGGTAGAGCGAGAGCATTGCAGAGGTGAACTGCAGCCTGTCAAAGCCTGTGATGCTGCTGTTCTCAGTGGAGAGACTCTTCCAAAGGGCTTCATTCAGTCTGCAGAAGTGAGTGTTTTGCTGGTGTTTTAGAGGCATTACCTCTCTGTGATCTGTAGAAGGCTAAATTTAGTCCATTGTCCTTTGAACCCCCCTTATGCATCTTTACACCCCTTATACACTTTAGCAAATCCTGATTCCAGGAAGAGATATCTTTTACCTCTCAGCATATGGATATCAGCCTGATGATTGCAGTTGCATAAATGAAGACTACCAAGAAGGGTTCCAGGTCCTGGTTGTTGCCCACTGTATGGTTTTAAGAAAATTCGTTGCATCCTTTTGATTCCACTGAACAAAAATTGTAAAACCACTGGCACAAAAGTGTCAAATATTGAGGTTTTCTTTTTGCAATCCTACTGTATGAGGGAAGCTCCTCGTAATTGCAGGAAGAAGAGAAAAACTTCAGGGTCAGGTACCTCATCACCTCTAACTGATGCTTTAGGAGAACAGAAAGTAGCAGGAGAGTAAAGTGCAGAGCTGTGGCAAATTTGTCTCAGGGCAGCAGTTAGAGTTGCTGGATGAAAGCAAAATATGGCCCATTTGTCTGGGAGCCTCTTTGAGGCTCGAGGGTGTGATTGGTGCTCTAAAAATGTGGAATGTTACTATGTGCTATTAGAGAAGGAGCGAGCTCAGTAAGTGTTAGAGCAAGCAGTTGTGACAACTGAACTCTGGAGTTACAGGGTGGGCTATTAGGGCCCCTCTTGTGTTCAGTTATCTTGTATTTATGATTATTACTGCAGGTGGTGGACAGTGATGTAAAGGTTAGTCTTCACAGCAGATATTTTTCTCTGATAATCCTCTTCATAGCTTTTTGTCATAGCCATACTTTGCTTCCTCACAGATGCCTTTTTTTTTTTTCTTTCTGTTTTTAAACCTAAATAATCTACTGTTGCCATGCACATGTTGTTGAGTTTCAGAATTGGAGCAAGCCCATAGCTGACTCCCACACCAAGCCCCCAGCGTTCAGCCATTGCAGCAACCTGGTTATTCCACTTGGTTTTCAAATGCCACCTCATCTCCCTGAAAAGCTCACTGCATCTCAAAAACTGGTTTCTTTTCTTTTTTTTTTTCCCTCCCCCCACGTAGAGCATGATGAATGTGGCAGTGGCCAGCACAACTGTGATGAGAATGCAATCTGTACTAACACTATCAGGGGACATAGCTGCACCTGCAAACCTGGGTACGTGGGGAACGGGACCATCTGCCGAGGTAAGTCTGTTATTTGAGAGACACCATAAACGTGTCAGGCTTTATTACTGTTTTCTGACAGTCACCTACATGCTGGGAACTCATGATTGCTGGATTCTGCAATGATTTGCTTTAAGGCTTATCATCTGGCAAATGGAGTATGCGTGGAGATGATGGGAATTGGTTTGTGCGTAACTTCTTAGCAGGAAAGAAATATTTTTTGCGTGGTAGAGGAAGAGAACTTTTTATTTACTACACTGAATACTGTCATTTGAGCTAGTAGAATTCAGCTTTTAAGTGGTGTTCATGTTTTATAAACTGTGGATGATATGTGCTGTCACCTTTGGCTTTTAAATTTTAATGACATGCATTTCAAGTTAGGATAATTATCTTTTATGCTAACATCATATGGTTGTTATTTGACTACTCGCATCAGAATCACGTTTTTTTTTTACATATAAATCTTTAAATGTGTTTTTTGAAGATTTCTCAGTTATGTAAACAAGAAGTATTGATAGCTAGCCATGCTCTTTTTGAAGTGGTAGATCATTTATTTAGGGTGGTTTTTATGTTTTTCTTTCAGTAGAGAAAGAGAAGCAAATGTCTCATATAAGGACAAAGGAGGGAATATATTAAATAGTTGGATTAGTGAGAGCTGTGTCTTGAAGTACTGTTGAGTTGTAACTCATGCATTTATGAATTACACTTGTCTCATAAAAAGCTATATTTTGTCTTGTCTGGGGTTTCATACTTTCTGACTTTCTAAACAGAATTACAGTAATAGAAAACTAACTTTTAGGGGTTTGTTTTATTTTATTTTTGAAGTGACAACTATTGAAACTGAGGAACGTTTTGGATAAAATGTTCTGTACAGTTTGGGGCACAAGAGGCTGGATATTAATTTTTCAGACTGTAGTAAATTGGCCAAGCAATTCCTTAAAGGAAGATTGATGCCATTCCTGTTTCAAGCTAAAGTCCTTCACAAAGATCAGCTTGTCAGCTGCTGAATTAGCCTGTACCATCAGGCTGGGTTTTCATAGGACTTCCTTTGGGTACTTTCCACCCATGCAAGAGCATCCCTTTATTTAAAACTAAAAGGGTTTGTAAGGATTTAGGAAGGAATAGAAAAATGTTGTGAATGTGTTGGGCAAGTTAAACCTCAGTCTGTCTGTACTGAAGGTCAACAGCTGATACCAGGGAGAAACTCATTGCAGTATGTTTTCAGTCTTTGATTACAGTAAATGTAAATTGCAGCACAAACAAGTGTAGTTTCAGGGAAGTCTGAGTACTAAACAGCCTGACTGTGGCATTAATATTATTAAATAATTAATTTATTGTTAACATTATTTATTAATATTAAAATTTATTTATAAGTATTATTAACAATAATTTGAAACAGTGGTATTTGGATAGATTAATAAAATCCATGTTTTCACACTGGTTTTCTTCATTTGTGTACCTGGATATTTGGTTTAGTGTGCAAAAAACTCCAAATGGAACTCCTACTGCATATTTATTAACTTAGCAATGTTGTAGCAATGAAATTTCACTGGAGAAATGCAATAATGTTTTTACTCTCAAAGTTCTGTTGAAATCTGAGTTTCTACAATAAATATTTTTATATATAAAAATATTGCATATTGTATATATGCATGTATTTTTAGTATGCCTTGAGTTTCACATGCAAATGTAGTTATAGTTGCCTTTTTGAGGTGGATTTACATGAAAATACAGGAAATTTTGTTCTTATGTTCTGACTGAGAGGCATAAATTAGAAAGAAAACTGGAGATTGTAGGAAGGGGTTTGCAGTCTAATAATTATTAAAGTCACTAGGGATAAGAATAATCCAGCACTGCGTGGAGTAGTCATTACTGCAAACCAGGTAGTATTAGAACTGTCTGCATTTTAGTAAATTATAAAACAAACAGTGCAAAGTACTGGTTTGAATTTCTCAGCCTGTGGTTCTGTGGTTACTTGGAGTTTTCACAAGCTTTGATGCTAATTAAAGAAATGTTCCCATTCTGTCCATGGTAATACCAGAAGCACTACTTTTGCATCTTTTTTTTTACCAAGTTTAACAGTGGTACATTATCAGTTACCTGTCACAGCAGTTTCCTGGGGTTGGCATAAGGAAAGAGGTGTGAACACATCAGGACAACTATAAACTGCTTATATTGGCTTGTAGTATTTTAGGGCTTTATCTTCAGGCAATATAGATTGGGAAAAACATAGATATAAGTCAAGGTGATATACCATCTGGAGATAAGATAAATGTTTCTATTCTCCTTGAGACATCTGTAAGTGCTTTATAAATGTTTGCATGTTATAGATGTGTGCACGCACAAATCAGTTGTTCCCAGCACTACTGGAATAACACATCTCTGTAGTACAATAGGAAATCATATTAGTATTGTCCAGCCAAACCATAAAGAGAAAAATGATGATTTTATGATGAGAGAAAAGGACTGGCTTTGTGCATGATTCTACAGTCTATTTCAACAATCTATGTTGTAAAAAAGTGAAATCAGAGTAATGATCTTCTTTGGCTTTAGTGAATAACACTGAGATAGTATTTATAAAAAAAAACCCACAGAATGCTGTTATTGGTGTTTTAGAAAAGAAAATGTGTAGTTGAATCAAACTGCATTGTGAACTACTGGTAAATATAATGTGATTACTCTGGCAGGAATTTGTGCTGTTTGCAATTTTCTTGAAAAGTATGGAGAAATAAAAGGGACAGAAATAACATGGACATGGATATTATGATTGCTGGGGAATTAGAAATAAATCAAAACCCAACTGTTGAAGAGGAAACCAAATATTTTTTTTCTGTATAATCTGGCTGTCACGTGTTTTGAGTAGCAAAAAAATTTTGTGGATAAGGAATTGTGTTAACAGGTTTGTTAAGTTGCTCTTTTCTGTGAATGAAACTTTGAAAAAAAATCAAAAGAAGTAAGAGTGATTCAGGACACAGAAAAGGTTGTAGGTGGGTAGTGGAAGACATGCCATGCCCTTTTACTTGAATTCTGTAATGAACTTACAGAATCCATAGGTGAGGGTAGAATAAGGACAACCGGAGCAATTTCACTAAATTTCAGGATAGGATTTAATAGTGCAGCATAAAGGCTGCATTTAGAGTAGAAGGGAAAGGTGATAAAAATTGGTTTAGCAACAGAATGTTCTGGTTTAAAAAAGTCATGGTGGGCAAGTGGCTACCTGGTTTAGCATGGTACTTTGAAGTGTGCCTGTCAGTATGGACCTTGTGGGAGATGAGTGTTTAGTGGCAGTGGTTAGATGAAAGAAGTTTCCTGGGACAACCATGTTTATGAATAACCCATCACTTGTGGACAGGACTGTGTGTGTGAGCGTAAAACTCTGTCACCTACAAGATGAGTAAAACTCAACTGTCATGGCTCTAGCTGAAGAACGAGGGATATGGAATACAGAGATAAATTCTGTGTTTTGACTGTGGAGGATCTTGGTCTGTGTACTGTTGCAGTGTTTTTGTGTGTAATCTTGACAGGGATAATCTGGGAGGCTGGAAAACGCGTAGAGGGAAAATGTCTTGCTCTGTTTTTTGTCTTGATAAGTTCTAGTTCCAGTTCCACTTGGCAGACTTGCCCCACATGCTGGGGAAGTGACATGTTGAAGTCATACGTGCCATTTGTTTAAAACACAAAAGACTTCGTGCCCCACAGTCTACTCTGCCTTAGTGAGAGGGAGGGCAGAGAACACTTGATGTGGGATGTACAGTCTTACAGCTTAGCAGAGTTTATCATAGAGCTTGTGCCACAGACTGAAGTCAAAGGGAAAAAAAACAAGGTGTATTGAAACATCATTAGGTTTCCTAAAATGATTGATGACATTTGGGATTAAATACCTTAAAACAAACAAACCTCCACCCACCAGATTTTGTCAGGAGCAACATGCAAGTTGCCATCAAGGTTTGGTGGCAATTAGATCTTTTCTTTAGTACAAGGAGCCCTAGATGTAGTATGCAAGCCTTGTCCTAAGTCTTGGTATTTTGTTCCAAATGTTTGTTTTAAAACATAAATTCTGCCCACAGCTGCATTTGTAGACTATCAGAAAAACAGAAGTGGCCTTGAGTGTATTCAGATGGTAAACAGGAGCAATTCTTTGGAAATGTAGACAATGTGTGTTTGTTAATGTTTTTCTCGTGTACCTCTGTTGTGGAGAATGAACAGAAGTTTGGCACTTAATCAAATGCAAATAGTTTTCACTGTACTTCTATATTTTACATGTATAATCTGTCTAACAGGTATATTTAGTGTGCTATTAATAGCTCAGTGGTGTCTACTGAGGTGTAGATTTATTAGAATGATTAAATGAAGTGGATTTAGTTACAGTCATAAACCTTAGAGCAAGTGTGTGCAATATGACTGATGCCTGGGCAGAGAAACACCAGGTATCAAGAAATAAAAATCAAAATAGTGTTTATTCTGATTAATATTCAGGCTATATAATGGTTTATTTCTGCCAGAATATAGACTATGATTATTTTTTCCCTGTTGTATTCTTTGCAACATTACACAGGAGGTATTTAAGAGATTACAATCCAGTGTATGGTGGAGTCTTAAAGACAAGGACCATTATTTTTAAGTGGCTCAGTTCTTCTGGTGTAATCTGGAAGTTTAGTTTCTTAATTGTACTGTGGTTCCCTATATATTTTTGCCTTGGAATGTGTGTTTAGGAGTGTCATTGTTACTGATGGACTTGCTGGTCACTTCAGGAATAACTTATTCAGAACCTTATATAAAAAGCAATCAGATTTCAAAAAGGTACTCTTTTATATGGTAATGGGGGGAATCATATGGAGTCTTTATTCATAATACACCTAGAATGTTTACTGACAGCTAGAGTATATCTCAGGCTTGACAATTGCTTCTGTTTCATGTCAATCAGTAAGTTGGCTTCTTTTACATTGTTTTAATCATAAATTGTAATTGGATGGACGTGTGGTTTTGTGGCAGTCTGAGAGCTCTCTTTCATTGCTGATTTCTTTGTTTCCAAGCAGGTATTTTTTAAAGTATTTCTTAGTCTGAAATATATTTAATAATCTGAAAGATGTGCCCATAAAAGAAGTTATGTTATCTCCCAGTGTGTGGGGAGTATAGTGATGGTGTAGTAAATAGGTGAGTAAAGATAAAGAAGTTTTTGTATTATGAAACTTCACCTGCTGTGAAAAATACTCGAGACTATTTTTAGTAAGAGCTAAAGAAGTAAAAAAAAAAAAAATCAGTCTCTCTGGTTATTTCTGTGCTGAGTTGTCTGCTTTTTTGGGTCCCTTTTACACTGACATCAGCAAAGCTAAGGTAGATTAAATGTCAGCAATGGGAGACAGACGTGCTGATATCTTGATATTAAAGCATATCAGATCACTGTAAGGTAACTAACTGCCACTTAGGTTTATGTTTTTTGCATGTATGTGTGTCTGGAGGTGGAGTTGAAAGTCTTCATGAAGCATTGGAGTGAGTTATGAATAATATGTAGGGCAAGATGGAAAGGAAAAAAAAATGTCTTTTCCCTATAGCCTTCGATTTTTTTTTTTTTTGAAGCTATAAAGCTTTGAATGGTTGATATGCCTTATCACAGCTTTAATTGCTGTTTTGGTGCAATATTCACCAGTCTCATGAAAGAATATGTGAGTTTTGAATCATGCTGAGATTTTCATCTTCGTTCTTTGCAGTCCTGAGCTTTGTGTAGATTTTTTATACCTAATGAACAGTGAATAAATCACTGCAAAAGCAAGTGAGTGCATACACTTGCATTTTGCTGTCACTTGGCACATGTGGAAAACACCATGCCAAGTGTAAGAAACTGGATAGTCACACTTTTTGTGTGAGGCATTCCAGATACAACTGATTTAATAATTTTAAACCAGTATATAATTATACAACAGTGCAATTAGAATTCTTGTAGGTTTTTTTCATTCTAAAACTAGTATTGCTGGACACAGAGTCAAGACTGATGGAAACCACTAAGTTTTCTATAGTCCTAAATCCATTGTATTAATAAAAATGAAAATGTGAAATTTTAATGTAAGAATCTTTGTATCTTTGTTCATTATTAGATAACTATCAAGTGTGGTGTGTTCATTATAAGTGCTCTGTTTGTGTTTGGATTATGAGTTATATAAACTCACTTTGTGAATTATTTGCTAGATTTTAAATTTCAGTTCTGATGTTGTTCTTGGGTTGGTTTTGGACTGTGATGCTTTAAAGTGATTTTGATGAAATTAGGATGATTTATGATAATTTTTTCTTGCCCTTAAAACATCATCACTTAGATTTAGTCGTGTGAGGTGTTGAAATGCAGATGTAAAAGCCTGGGAAGGAGAGAGGCGTTGGGAGAAGATTTATTAAGATTTATTTTATTTCTCATTATCCTACTCTGATTTTGTTAGTAATAAATTCAGTTAATATCCCCAAGTTGAGCCTGTGTTTTTCCCTGATGGTACTTGGTGAGTGATGTCTCCCTGTCGTTATCTCAACCCGTGAACACTTCATTATATTTTCTGTCCCCTGTCCATTTGTGGAGGGGAGCGATTGGGAGGATTTGGTGGGTGTCTGTCAACCCACTGCACTGCATTAAGAGCTAAGCTCTACATATCCACCACTGTGCTGTCCAATTTTACAGCCTCTTTAAGGGCACAGTGTTTCCTGGGGATTGGATCCTGTTCTGCGTGTGAGATTGTTCAAGATGATTTAGAATGCCCATCAGTTATGGAAATAGCTCATTTAAAACCCATGATTAATGTAACTTGTCAGAATCCAGATCCTGATCTCTGTGCTGTCACAGATTTTCTCAGTGCTCTAGATTTATAACTAATTTGAAAGGAGTGTAGCAGTGATTTGTGCTTGCTAGAGGAGCAGTCCAGTCCAGAGAACTGTTGTACCTGTATAAAAGGAAAGAAGAGCTGTAGTTACCTGAAGTATTTTGAGACTTAATCTGACAGGTCTTTCTACCTGTATGAGTAGGTGCAAAGGGCTCAGCAGACCTACTCATGAGTGTTTAGGAGAGCTCCTCGGTTCAGATTCTGAGGTGGCTCACTTGCTTATTGTCTCCTATTACTTTGTTTTACATTCCTTGATTTCGAGTCAGCAGTTCACTGTAAGGTCACAGTCCTCTGCAGCATCTACAAAAGAATTTCCAGTTGGTGACAAGTTAACAGATATATTCCCCACAGTCTCCTGGGCAGTAAAACTGGGTTGTGTGGAAGCATGAGACTATTTCAATAGTTATTTCTTTCTCTTTTAAGAGAGCAGTTAATAAAAGCAACAAATGTGAAGATTTTACTTTATAATTAATGTCTGCTCCATACATTTTACTTATTTTCTACAATGTGTTTGAGATCATCTTAATAGCTCCTGTTTGCAGCAGGTGTATCACCTCCCAGGTCTCTTTTGCTGAGCATTGAGGAGTCAGTTCAGGGCTTCCTGAAGTCAAGAAGCAGCTTTGTAATACTATTAGAATGGTTCATTTGTGTTCTACAAGCTAGTATTTTTTTTTTTCTTTCTTCCTGTAGTATTGAAATCTAAAATTTGAACAAAAATTGTCAGTCATTAGCCCTCAAACACATCCTTCATTGAAAGAACTCATTCACTATGTTCTGCTGCTTTTTTGACAGTGGGACAATAGACATTATGGTCAGTGGTTTGGTCTGCAGTACTGACTGCCCTGAACCTGTGATCCTTATGATGTGTGAAACCCTGGCTGTTTAGAACTGTGACTCTCCTGGCCTGCCCTGGGAGCTCGACATGCAATTATTGGGTGCAAAGTACTTATTTTTTGATGGTAGGTGGAAGAAGTCAGTTCATTAAGAGCATCTTGAAATATATCATTGCACAAAGCTGATTGCAGTGTGGGATTGGCTCAGAGCAGCCACAGGAGCATAAGAGCAATAGCAGCACAGAGTTCTCTCTCTTGTGAAGTCATTTACAGTGTGCAACCATTTTAGGATTCATGTATATGGAATGAGTACATCAAAAGGCAAGAAGATGCCAAAAACCATGAAATTGTTTCTATTCCCTGTAGAATGTAACCAAACAGTATTGAAACCTGAATATAAGTATCTTGCCGAAATGTAAAATAAGGGCCTTGCAGTTATTGGTTTTGGCAGCAGTTTCTGGTAACGCTGTGCTGTCACCCCAGTGCAGAAGGAAGTAGCTTTTCACACAGCACATAAGTAATTGGAGAGCCCTTGGTCACAGGGTGGTGAGGATGCCAGGCAGAGTGAAAAAGCTGTTGTATGTCAGAAGAACAGCCTAACTAATGAGTGCACAATATTTGGTTTGAGAAAGGTGATGGGTAATCTTTAGTCACCAGATCCTTGCCCTGTTCTTACCCTTGATGTTCATTATGGGCTGTATTTGGAGAGAGGATACTGGGCTAATAGGCCCTCTGGAATAACCTACTTGATTTATTTTTGTGTTCTTTGGGCTGGAATTACTATTAGAGCAATCCTTTTTGGGTAAGGATAATATTAGCCATTTATATATGTATGTTGTATTTGTGCAAAGGGGCTGTTCTTTGCAATAGTAATGGAATAGACACCAACCAGAAAACTGCTCTCAGCCTCCTCTTCCTACTGATTTCCCCCACTACAGCACACCAAGGTAAAACCATTAAGTGATTTGTCAAATGTGACATCCTGATCCAGGATTCAGACTCTGTTCCCAGTCTGATAGGTCTGTTCTTAAACCATTGGGCTGTGATTTCTCCACAGGAACTGTCAAAAATATTTTAAACATACCTGAAGAATCAAACAAAAAGAGTCCAAAATAAAGCATTTGGGGATATGTAAAAATTAGGTTACCTATTCAGTCTTAAGTCCTTACTGGTAAAACCACAGGTGCTGTGGGGTTTTTGGTACCTCTCCCTTATTCAGTGCACAGTGTAGACACATAAATCAGTGAAGGAGATGAAGTCCTGAAATAAGGTTTTCTGTGTTTATTATTTTTGTTTTTCACTGTGTGACCCTATTATTGTTAGCTACTGTCCCAGTATCTGTTCTGAATTTAGGATGTTACCAGGTCCTTCAGAAAACAATATATATTTTTTCATCAAATGCTTGCAGTGGAGTGAAGACATACTTTAGCTGCCTTTACATCAGCTTTCCAACTCTCCAGCTGCAGTGGTTTAGTTGTTCAAGCAGCTGCCCAGGTTCTCAGGCCTGTTGCTCTCTCATCCTTCTGTTTTATCATGACTTTAGGAGTACAATATAGTCTTTGTGGTCTTGCTGTTGGAGGGGGGATGTGGGCAAAAGAGGTTCAGTTCCAGGTTCCCAGGTGGGTGTAAGGGGACTGTTTGACTTTCCTCTCTGCAGCTCCCATGGTCCTTACTGCCTTACCATTCCCTCTGTTCCCCAGTTGCATCCTTCCTCTTCCTTTGTCCTCCCCTGGCTCATGCAGCACTGTGAAACATGGTGAATGCTGTAAGAGTATTAAGAGGGTGTGATTAAACATTTACCAACTGTGGTTTTTCTCAAATGTGGCAAAAGGCGTATCCTTCAAATCTCTGTGCCAAAGTGGGGACCCTTGGAAAGGGGAGAGTAAAACAAACCCCAAAAAACAACCAATACTTATTTTGAGAAATAGATGATTTTTTTTCTACAGTGCAGCTTCTGGTAGATACTCATCACAGGAAAAACTTATTACAAATGGTTTACTTGACCACAGTACTGAAAATGGCATTTTCTAGCAATAAAGCTTGCATTGCCCTGTATGTAGGTATGGCTCACTTTGTTTGCATGAGTCACATTGGTTGGCTTACTAGTTTTGGAGGTTGCATTTATTTTTTGAACACTGGGAATGGCAAATCTGGAAGCCATGCAGGATGTTTGATGGGACAATTTGCATCTTTTTATCTGGAAAGATTCTCCAGTTCAACTGTTTCACAGTGGTGCTGGTGTTTTAGTCTCTGCAGTGTGCTGGAAAGTTGAGGCACCCCTGTGTGTGTCTAGAGTTCTTACCTAAAGTGTTCAACGATAAAAATAATAACTGTGTCTATGCTAAGTGAGCATATGCTAAGTACAAGACTAATTGCAAGCTTAAACACTATACTGAGAATGGTACCTGAAAGAAATGTTGAAGTGAAAAAGAATGTATTCTGGAACCTACTAAAAAAAAAACCCCAAATGATGCTTTGAAGATTGTATCATCAAAATGAATTATTAGGTGAATTCAGTACACGAACTACAAGAAGAATGTGAATTAAAATAGCTCAGAACACATTATGTGCAGAGGGAATTAGAAGTTAAAGTAAACCAAGTAGAGGTGGGAATTGAAGGTGTCCCTCTTTTCAACGTAATTTAAAATTCAGTCATCCAAGAGTAAAAATGAACAATTTGTATGTCATAAAACCGAAGAGTTTTTATTTAGGTATTCCTGAAGGGCCAGAGCTGTTTCACCTGTGTTGTTATTCTGTCAATAAATACTCAAACAACTTAGTGTGTCACCTTGATAGTGCTTGCAGTTTTCCCTCACTTTTCTTATTTTTTTATTTTTTTTTTTTGCTTGTGAGTGTAAAGAGGGGAATTGTCAGGGTGGATTTTTGAAGCTGAACTTCAAAACTGACTATTTATTTGAAAGCTAGATGCTACAAAGGCACATCAAGAAGGGACTGAAATTTTAAAATTATGTAAAATTCACAAGTGTGCCTTTTGTTTTTTAAAAAAGTGAAAGCAATGCACATCCATACCTTTGTGCATGTCCATCTTACCTGTCTTCCTCTGCAGTCTGTTAGTTATGTTGGAACCTAAAGGGTATATGTATATGCCTCCCATAGATTATGGGATGTGTTTGCTGCCACTGATAAACAGGCTGGATAACTGTTCTCAACAGCCACTATTGTACTGTTAAAATGTCTCCACCCCTTCCCTTGAGCATATGATTTCACAGTGTCTAGTGGCTTTGCAAAGGAGCTGCTGCCAGTGGAAAACTCTGGGATGGAAAAAAATGGCATCTGGGTGTGGAGCTGCTAGAACACTTGCAGAGTTCAAGTAGGTAATATCCATTCCCGTGCATTAATTGTAATGGTTTACTGATGCTCATTAATATGCCACTTTTATTACCAAGACACATGGTTGTACTGCTTTCTTGACACCTATTATTTCCTCCCTCTGAACAGAACAAAGGAAACAATAGTCATCTGGTATTGCCATGACACACGTTATTTCCCAATAAAAGATGGAGGTAATCCAATCAGTCCTGCATGCACAGCACAGTATTCCCTTAGCCTTCACAGAGAGGCAAGTGAGAAAATTCTCAATGTGCTAATTTTACACCTGACTGAGCAAGGTACGTGTCTAACCAAAAGAAGTGATTGACTCCAATGAGTCTACTTAAATAATTAGGCACTTGGTTTTTTAGTTTCAGGCCGAATATGCTTTGCTGTGTTTATATCATACAGATATGAACAGGCAGCAAGCATTTATCTTCTGCTGGGGTATCAAGGGGAGGTTGAATTCATCATTTCTGAAGAAAGGAGAACTGAGTAGCCAAATCCACCCATCTTTGAATCCTCGCGAAATAGAGTGCACTTGGAAGAAGATTTAGAAACTAATTTTCAGTGACATCACAGAGAAATAGTTGAAGCCAAAATGAGTGGGAATCTATAAGTAATTGCCAATGGTTATTACCAAGTGATTTTCAGTGCTCCGTTATTTATTTATACTTCTACTGTGTAAAAGCATTGGAATTCAGAAATAGCTCAGGTTTTACCCACTGAATATTTCCACCCATTGCATTAAATGTTCATCCAATTAAATAAGTGCCTGCACACAGCTGGAGTAGAGAACAGACAATATACTTCCCAACTTACGGCCACTTGCTGTAACCACTAACCCACAGAATTAGGCATCCTTGCACTTGCTTTTCTGCTCCCATGTTTTCCACAAGTTCACTTGTGGAATGGAAGAGAAAAGGATGGGAAACCTCTTCGGCTTCCCTTGCCACAGTGCTTTTCTTCAGAAAGAAATGGAGCTCTGGGTTTCATTTTTTCTTTTTTTTAGAGTGAGGGCAAGTTAACCCTTGCGCTTCCACATTCCTGGACAGGTGCTTCAGCAGCTGATAATTGAGGATGGCATATCCCCTTCACCTTGATTTGCATGGACCTGTGTGGCTTTAGACTGGGGGCTCTTCCTGGAAGCCAGTGCTTTTGTGAGACTCCCTGATGCGCTCTCAGGGCACCTGGGCACGAGGCCAGTGGGACTGGAAGTCTACACAGTCTAAGGCACCTTGTTTTCCACTTACTCCAGATGACAACACCTTGTTCTTTGCCAAAAATTTATCCATGTCTCAAGGTAACTGGCGAAACTCCAGTGCCTGGCACTTCTCACAGGCTTGGTGGGTCAGCTGGAGAACTGAGCCAAAGAAGTGTCCTGGTTCTGGCCAGGACAGGGTTAATTTTTACAGTAGCCAGGAGGGGGCATGGCCAGGACCTGGAGGCTATTCTACATTTCCAGGGGACATGGAAAAATATCCCTTCCAGGTAGCAGGATGGCACAGTCAGGTTTTTTTCAGGGCTTTCCACAGGGGTGAACACTCGCATGTGAAGCATTCATCTCTTACACGCTCACTTATTAATATTGTTGCTGTTACTGTGTGTTTTCTTGTCCCATTACTGTTTCCAGTAAATTATTCTTAACTCAACCTGTGATCTTCACCTTATGTGCCTCAAATTCTCCTTTCCATGCTGCTGCTGGGGAGGAGGAGCCGAGGACAGGGGAGTGAGTGAGCAGTGTGTGGTTTCGAGTCTTTCAGTGGGAACACTAAATTGGGGAATACCATTCCTAAACCTCGACAGGTAGACTGAAGAATAGCATTTTTAGATGTAGGTACATAATTCTGTCCACATGGCATTTGAGGTATGCAGGTCCTTTTTTAGAATTTTTCTGTCTGTTTTTTTCCTTTATGTGTTACTTCTCTTACTGTTCCTGTTGGTGTGGTTGTCTACTGGGGAGAGTTACACCTAGTGACATGGTAAGTTATACCTAATGCATGAGATTTATTGCATGAAAACAATTGTAATTAACTGTGACTGATAAAAGTAGATGTTAGAAATTTGTAAGCAGTGTTTCTTTGTGCCTAGTACTTGAAACTGAAGATTGCACATTAAACAGAAATATGATATATATCTTGAAATACAATTTCAGATACTTCTATGATGTGTTTCTAATCTCTGAACTGTGTTTTTTTCTATATGCTTCAAAGTCTTTTATGTTGCTGTGTTCTAGCAGTTGGTGAGAAATATACTGGCTTTCAGCACAAATAAACTGCACTGTAGAATGTGACTAAGCTTAACATTAGCAAACCTGGCATTTTCATCTGGATACAGTTATTTTATTGTTAGTCAAACCGTAATGTTCTTTCTGATGCCATGACCCTGATAAACCTTGTAAACTGTCATACCAGACAGGTCCAGTAAGGTCCCCATCTGCTCCAGACAGCCGTGCTAGGTACATGTTAATGAGGTAATACGTGAGGGCAGATAGTCTGTTCTTGCCTCGAAAATTACATTTGGCAAATAATACATCAAACTGCTACAAGAACTTAAGCTGTTACTTCTCATGAAGTTTTTCAGGTGTGGTGAGAAAAAGCATCTTCATTAAAATTTTGTTGATGCCATCAAAAGAATACATGCACTCCTCTGACACTTCCCACTGTTCCTTTGGAGCACACTGCCGTGCTGAAATGCTCTGCAGGACTGATCACTCTGACGTGTCGTGGGTTGCATTTGTGTGTCTTGTATTGGCAGCTTCAACATACAGCAAAAGCACCATGTATCTCCACTTAGCTGACTCACTTAAGCACTTCTGTCATCTACAGACTGACTCTGCTGTGTGAGCATGAAAATACTTCTTATTTAAGGGAAATTGTTTTAACCCTATAGTTGGAAACACCCTGATTTATAAAACATGCAGTATGGAGGTTGCTGAAGTTGGTGCCTATGCAGGCAATTATTCACATTTACGTGGATGGTGGCATTTGTTCATGAGGACTGTTGAACACACATTCAGAGGCTTTAATATGCCTTTTCTAGTGTGTGGAGTGATAAATGGCTGCAGATGTGGAAATGTCATAAAAGTACACAATCTTACTAGAAAGGAGGAAAGTAGAAACTTTCATGCAATGATATTTGAATTCCACTTACACTCACCAAAGGGAGAATCATAGAGTGGTTTGGGTTGGAAGGGACTTTAAAGATCATCTGTTCCTAACCCCTGCAATGGGCAGGAGCACCTTCCACTAGACCAGGTTGCTCCAAGCCTTGTCCAACCTGGCCTTAAATACTTCCAGGCGTGGGGCATCCACAGCTGCTCTGGGCAACCTGTTCCAGTGCCTCACTATGCTCCAAGTAAAGGAAAAAAAAAAAAAAGCTTTGCTGCCTCCAGTGTTAAATCTTACTCCTTGCTCTGTGCTACTCCAAGTATATCTGAAGGTCCATTTTTAGTGTGCATTTATTAACCTGCAGTCAATATAATACTTCCTGTCATGTTTCCATTATTTTTTTTATGAAATTAAGATGCCAGTATAATTGCCAGAGTTATTGTTGAACCCAGCCTACCCGCCTTTTCATGAAAGTCCCCAGTTAAATAATCAACTTTATTCAGTCATGTTAGGTATTTCTCATTAAACCATAATAATTTGAAGTCTTTTCCAGTAAGTCAGGTGAGACTTTCTCTTGAATTTATGATAATTATATTGGTGATAGATCAAATAAAAATATCTTCTGCTAGCAGGGTTATTTGCATTTCACTTGTGATGTCGACTAGCTGACATGAAATCTCTTTTCTTTTTATTGCCTAATTTCAAGGATGCAGGGAAATGAATACTGGGTATAAAATGATGAGAAGACAAATAGATGCTTTAAGTTTGAACCAACATAAAGCATAATGTGATTTTTGTTTTTCAAGCCCAAAGTCAGTGCAGACATTTAGAAGGTTCAGATCTGATCCTCAGCAGTTGTGGATCATATTTATTAATCTCATTATGTAGTTGTGCATTTAAGCAATGCTGAAAGAAGTGTTTATTAATGTTCCTTTTTTTTTTTCCACTGAGGCATTTGCTATGCTTGTATAGATATGATATATTGATAACATATTCTATGGAATTTCTGGGTTAGGACACATTTTCTGAAGCTAACACCAGCTTTTGTGGTGGTGTTTGTGGAATCATGGTATCATATAGGTTGGAAAACATCCTTAAGAGCATTGAGTCCAACTCTGTGTGGTTGCAGTGATCAGATGAGGGTGATACCAAACCTACCTGGCTCGTGAATGTGCCTGTATGGATGGGCTGGTTTTGTGTTCATCCGTTTTTTCCATGTGATCCCTTCCTGCCCAGGTTGTGTGAGTTCTGCACTGCCATGGTGGACTGCTGAGCTGCTTGGTCCCCATATGCCTTCATTTAATGGGATCAATATTGAGTTGATAAATAAACAGGGGGAGAGAGAATCGAGCAGGTTCAGACAGGCTCAAATCTCATCCGCGCTCAGTGAGTCGATCAGATCGGTCAGGTCAAAATCGTGTCCTCTCCCCTGCGGGAGCCTCAACCTGCACGATTGTTCAATGCTTCTGTACACAGAATGAATGGAGACTATATTTTGTACACATTACTGTCAGTGTCTTAGAACACCAGTTAATAAGGGCAAGGAAACAAGTCTGTTCCTAATGCCTGTCACTGCCTGCAGCCATCTCTGCGCCATGTGGGCTGGGGAGAAGCACAAGAGAGGGTAATTCAAGGAAGCAACATAACTCAATTGTCTGTTTCCCTTCTCATCTCATATTTTCCTTTCTGATTTTAATGACACAGCCGATGGACAGGCTCTAGCCCTTGGAGTTATTTTGGATTGTCTTTGAGTGATTTTTTTTTTCTTCTTTTTTCTTTCATTTCTTTTTGACTTCCAAATTGCTGCCATTGTTGCCCGCGAGCTGCTGCTGAAAGGGCAGGACCTGTGGACTGTCCTGGGGGTGTCCTTTATATTGGTTCACAGAACAGCCAGCTGAGTTGTACAGCGAAAGCTTTGGGTTTGCTCTGCCACAGAACGAAGTGCATTAACTGTTTCAGTGCATTTTTTTTTAAAGAAGTATATTAAGCTCACTTTTTCTCCCAAATCTCCCAGCTGACAACATAAAATGTTACTTTGCCACTAGGACGGCATTTCTTTTGCTGTCATCCTATGCTGGGGGTTAGCCAGGCTTTTTAACTTCTTGAGTGTAAGATACCTGAATGCATTTGGTTTATTGATTTTTGAAAAATACATGGTGTGACATTAAATGAATAGTTAAATACTAAACTGTTAGGAAGAAATGTCCCTTTAGTGTATTTTAGATTAGAATTTGTCAGGACAAATACTTCCCATTTTAAATTCAGCATACCACCACAGACTACGCAGGCAATTATTTTAAAATGGTTTTTTTCTTTGCTGGTTGATTTAGTGTGAATGAAATCTAAATTGATTTCTAGAATTTATATTGAAACCTAGTCCTAAAGGCAGAAGTCCTCAACTCAGTTCATATATGGTGTAACACTGACAGGAAGCAGGAAAACCACTGTTCCCTTGGCAGTGGGCAGACTGTAAACTCCAGGAGGCCAGTCTTCAATGACCAGGAACAAACTTGTGAAAGATGGTCACTTATTTTTATTATTATTTTTTCTAGGCTGTGTTACTGGGCCAAGGACTACTGGGGTATATGGATTACTTTATTTTTGCAATCTGTTTTACTGCTAGTGTCTTTGTCTTCCAGTCTTCATGAACCTTTGTCTTTCTCATGCATCTTTATCTTTGGCTCATCACCCTCTTTCCAAGCAAGAAACTTGTGAATAATCTGGTTGGAAACTTATATTCGCTGCAACAAGTTGGTTGCAGAATGTCTGTTTTACACGTTCGAGAAATATATTTTTCTCTTGTGCTGATTATTTCTTTTCCAACATTAGAAGCATCTCTGATTGTGAACTCTAAATAGGAATAGAAGTGTGGCTAGCTTGTACAGTGAGAAAATGTTTAATTTCCAATTAAGTACTGGGGCAGCAATGCCTTAGGGGCAGAAAGGCAAGAGGGGTGAAGAATTCCTTGGTGGTATTTGCTGACTGGGTGATTATTAGCAATAGGAGATAGTGAAACTTAATTAGAGTTTCTGATCTGGAACAGTGTATTAGGTTTAATTATGTCTGGAAGTCTAGTATTTTACACTTTTTCTTTTAATTAAAATGTATGAATGTGAGTAGCAAAGCTTCTAAGTCTTACAGTCTGGGAAGGCCAAGAGCAAGAAATAACTACATTGTCTACATGATGCCATATTAAAAAAAAAAGCCCACAAAAAAACCAGTGTTAAAAGCTGAGGAAGCTGGAGTAAAGGTGAACTTAAACATCTGACCTGTAAGAATTGAAATGAATTTCAATAGTGTACAGAGCTGGGCTTCTTGGCACAGCTCCAGCCAATATCTATGTGATCCAATATGTAGCAATTCATCCTAATTTTGAGTTGTCATGGGGTCACTCTGTGCTCTTGATTGTCCCATCTTTGATGTCAAACATAAACATTGAAGATCCAGTGTGGAGAACGTTCAGAATCATACAAATGTGGTCCCTGAGTGTCCTGGGGAAATTCCAGTTGCTATTCAGCATTGATGAGCTGCAGGGACCTATATCTCAGCAGTAGATGAAATAATTCATTTGCTAGATTTTCACTGCCTGGTTTCAGGTTTAGGAGTGTTACTAAGATGCCTTGTGAGATAAAGCAGACGATATAAAGCGCACAAATTAAAAGTGAAAGGGATGGAAAATATAGGGAAATGCACATTTACGGTGATGAAAGTGCTGTTAAAGCTACCCTAATTACTCTTGATAAGAAAATACAGTAATAAAGATGACACACACTACAGTATGAACTTAAGTGATCTGCCTCAGCATTCCTTCTTACATTTTAATCTCTCCTGAAAGAGAGTGATCCACCACTCCAGCGTAGCTGATGGTGGTGATAGATGCAGACCATTTCAGCAGTTCTCTCTGTTTTGGCAGCTCTACTCACTCATCAGCAGCGCTCAGACTGCTGGGATAGATCTCCCTGTGGTTTGTTTTGTATCTCAGCAGATTTTCCCTCTCAAGTGATGCTTTTGTTTTATGTTGTGAGAGATTGTATTTATTCCTCCTTGGAGTCTGGGTGAAAATGGCACAAATAGCACAAATACAGTAAATCCTTGCAT
Organism: Manacus candei; assembly: GCF_025592945.1. Taxonomy (NCBI): domain Eukaryota; kingdom Metazoa; phylum Chordata; class Aves; order Passeriformes; family Pipridae; genus Manacus; species Manacus candei. The sequence goes on from NW_026138057.1 coordinate 993,944, forward strand.
AAATGAAGTTCAGCTGGTTCTTTTTTTTTGTTTCTGACCTTCAAGTGATAGAAGGTCTTCGTTTAGTACAGGTGAGGATTTTAAGTTGAATGAAGGTACTAATACATCTTCCATTCAGAAAAAAAAGATGCAGAAACAGAGCATGAGGTGGGATGTGAGCATTTTAGCTGCATTAATACACCTTGGGGAGTTGGGTAGGAAGCTGAAGCGTAGAGGAGGAAAGCAAATGCAAGCTGTAAGGAGGTAATGAGGAATGGCTGATGTGCCTGTGCTTTGTGAGGGGCTTTCTTCAGTTGTGGGAAACACGTGGAAAAGAGCCATGCACTACTGGGGGAAACTGAAAATCCCCAACACCCAGGTGTATTTTAGAGATCTCTGTGCTGCTGCTGAAGTCTCTCCACTATTATTTTCATTATGTCCCTCTCCCTGGAGTCATGAAATGCCATTCTTAGTTCCAAGTACCTAAGAGTAGTTTAATGGAGGTATATGCTGATAAAATTTGTGTTGGATTAAAAGCCCACGTGTTTCCCTATTTATAGGAACATATAGGAAGAGAGTAAATGCCAGAAAACAACAATAAGATCCTCCTGGCAGTAAATGGGTAGTTCTGTTCTGTTCAGGGTCTGTCTATGGGTTTGGTGTAGGCTTGGGCAGCCTGTGCATCTCTGGAGAGCAGGGCAGGCACACGGAAACCAAAGGTGGTTGTTTGGAAGTGCAGGAATTGCTTTGTAGATGACTGTTGAAAAATAAGTGGAGCCAAGATTTATAAACCCCGAATTTTAGTGAGAATGACATAAACTGTAACTTTAGGACCTGATTGCTTCCCGTGTTCCTGTTCATGTCTTGGTTTAAATTGCAGTTGAATATAAAACCTGCAGCAAATAACAGTCTGGGTGCTTGTGGAGAAGAAAGGTCAGAAACTCAACTGAATTTATGGTGGTTAGATGTTTATAGAGTGCAGTGGCTTCTACATCCTCCTGTTGCAGCAATCACCTAAAGAATAAGGTCTTGGGGATCACAGAAATTGGAGCTAGAGAAGGTTTTTTAACAAGAGGCTTGCAATTGCTGAAAGCACCTTCATGGATCTGAGCTTTGTTTTAGATTCATTCTTGTCATCTTTACCAGTGTGGAGTAAGTCTGTATGTTGTGTATTGTAATGTATTGTTGTGTATTGTAACCAACTGGAAATGGGGAATAAATTATTATTGCTTGTGTTACATAAGAAAATTATGTATCATGTACAAAAATTAGTAAAAAAACTTACGAAGGGTTGTGACAGCACCACCCACTGTAGTACAACAGATGTTTCTTTTTTTAAAACTCAATCATTGTATCCTACAGTGAGTTAAATGGGTTACAGCAAGGTTAAAACTTTGTCCTCAATGATGTCCATAATTCAAAGCTTTCTGGTATCTTAATGCTGGAGAAATGATTCCCATTTGTAGCATCTGAGTCTTGGACATGTTTACTGCTCTCTTTTTCATATCAGCAAGTCAGGTGCAGACAAAACATCTGAAGATGTTGTTAGTGAGTTAATAACTACAATCAATGTAAAGATAGATTTAGTAGCCAGAGTTGTAGTGCAGAAATGTATTAAATTTATATTTCCTTGGGTTTTGTGTTGGTTTTTGTGTTAGTTTTTTTCCTCTTGATTAGAAGTACTGCTCAGTCTGTTCATAGAATAATAGAATGGTTTGGGGTTGAAAGAGACCTTAAAAGATCATCTTTTTGCAACCTCCTGCTGTGGACAGTGACACCTTCCACTAGACCAGGCTGCTCAGAGTTCCATCCAGCCTGGCCTTGAACACCTCCAGGGATGGGACATCCACAGCTGCTCTGGGCAGCCTGTGCCAGGCCCTCACCACCCTCACAGCAAAGAACTTCCTTCTAATATCTAATCTAAACCTGACTGCTTTTAGTTTGAATCCATTCCTCTTTGTCTTGTCACTCAATCCTCTTGTAAAAAGTCTCTTTCCATCTTTCTTGTGGACTCCTTTCAGGTACTGGAAGGCCACAACCAGGTCACCCCTAAGCCTACTCTTTTCCAGGCTGAACAATCCCAACTCTCCCAGCCTTTCCTCATAGCAGAGGTGCTCCATCCCTCTCAAACTTGGTGGCCTCCTCTGGACTTGCTCCAACAGGTCCATGTCCTTCCTGTGCTGGGGACCCCAGAGCTGGAGGCAGCTCTGCAGGTGGGGTCTCACCAGAGCAGAGGGGCAGAATCCCCTCCCTTGCCCTGCTGCCCACACTGCTTTTGGTGCAGCCCAGGGCATGGTTTCTGGACTGCAATCACACATTGCTGGTCATGTCCAGCCTCTCACCCACCAGCACCCCCAAGTCCTTCTCCCCAGGGCTGCTCTCGACCTGTTCATCCCCCTGTATCAATACCAGGGGTTGCCCCAACTCAGGTGCAGCACCTTGCACTTGTTCTTGTTAAACCTCATGATATTCCCATGGGCCACTGCTCTGGAATGGCATCCTGGCCCTCTGGATGTCATCCCATCCTTCAGGTGTGTCACCTCAGCTTGGTGTCATCTGCAAAGTTACTGAGGGTGCACTTGATCCCTTCATCTGTGTCATTAATGAAGATATTAAATAACACTGGTCACAATATGGACCCCTGAGGGCACCACTTGTCACTGATGTCCCATCAGGACTCTGAGCTGTTGACCACGACCCTCTGGATGTGCCCATCTAACCAATTCCTTATCCATCTAACAGTCCACCCATCAAATCCATCTCTCTGCAATTTAGAGAGTTTAGGGGTGTTATAGGGGACCATGTCAAAGGCTTTACAGAAGTCCAGATAAATACATCTGTAACCCTTCCCTTGTCCACTGACCCAGTCACTCCACCATAAAAGGCCACTGGGTTGGTCAGGCAGGACTCACCCTTGGTGAAGCTGTGCTGGCTGTCCCAAATCACCTCCCTGTCCTCCCTGTGCCTCAGCACAGCTTCTGGGAGGATCTGTTCCATGGCCTTCCCAGCACAGAGGGGAGGCTGAAAGGTTGGTAGTTCCCAGGGTCCTCCTTTCTACCCTTCTAAAGGATGGGTACGATGCTTCCCCTTCTCCAGTCACCTGGGACCTTACCCGACAGCCATGACTTTCCAAATATTGTGTGGAGTGGCTTGGTAACTACATCAGCCCTAAATCCCTCAGGACTTGGGTGCATTTCCTTGGGTCCCATAGACTTATGTACATTCAGGTTTCTCTGGTGGTCACAAACGGGATCTTCTCTTATATAGGAGGGACTTTGCTCCCCCAGTCCCCATCCTGCTGTCCATCCTCTTTAGTGGTGAGGGAAGAGAGGTTGACTCTCTGAAGCAAAAAAGTTGTTGAGTACCTCACCCTTTTCCTCATCTGGAACTTTCAAGTTGAACTACCCCTTTTCTCTCCTGTTTTTGCAATACCTATTTTGCTTAGTCATCAGTCATCATGATTTTACGTGTTAGTAGCTGTGTTTATTGGAGATTGTAAAATCCAAATAATAGGAAATTTATTAAATTTCCCTATGAACAGATTTTTGCCTTGAAATTTACTTAGGTATTGCTGTGTTCTGATACACGTGAATTGGAAAGATTGATTTTTGATAGACTGCAGCACTTTTTTGTTGGTGGTAAATTCTATATGGAATTAAAAAAGAATAGTAGACTTCTGTTGTCTATCAGCAGCATGACAGTAATCTTAAAAAGCAATCTCTGCCAACAGATGATGCTGTAGAAAAGAAACTTTGCACTCAATAGGCCTCCTCATTACTGCAACTTCTGCTAAAATAAACAAGTACAGAGAGCTTGGTTAGGAAAACTTGAGTGCTCTTGAACTGAGGCAGAGACTTGCAAAAGTGTGCTGCCTTGTTTTGCAGATATATTTATGGCTGCCCTGAATAAAAACTTGGAAACTTGGCATTGGAAAAACACATATGCTCAGTGTCTGCTGCTTATATTTTAGTAGCCTGGTTGGTTCCCAGCAGGTTTTAGAGGCATCTTGATATCTGACATTCGTTACCCTGCGAGCAGTTCTCGTTGGGTCAAGATTTTTATTGCAGATTTTGGAATGACCATTCAGCAAAGTCTGCTGCGCTCTGTGAAGCTATTGATCCTGTAGATCTAAGCAGTCTCTAAATGCAAAGTGCTTCCTGAGAATGTTGATGCTTCTATGCAGCAAAAAGAAGAGTGTTCTTTCAGCAATGTTAACTGTGCCAAAGCTGCTATGGGCCTCATTCAGGTTTTGAAATTCAGCAGAAGCCTTTACAATGCATTAATCAGGATGGATCTGGAGCTGTTGCAAGGTGTTACTCGATTAGAGGGTAGTTCTGGGAACTTGGTGTGAAAGCTAGTAGATAGCATGGTAGGTCACCATTCAAAATACCGAAAAGACCTCCTTAATCTTAACAATTAATGTATTAAGGATGACCTATGGGGGTTTTGTGAAGACTTTCACCCTGAGTTCTCCTCCGGGAAGAATTATATGGTCTCGTGGATTAATGTAATCATCGACTTTAAATACTGTAATAACCTCAGAACTCTTAGAAGCTGATTACAGGGAATTTTTCTGTACAGCTGGGGCTTCTCATTTTGAAGTAACATAGAAAGTGAGGTGGTCTATTGCTTTAGGTGAGAGGGAGCTGCTACTGTGAAGCAGCTCAGTGAAAGGTGAGGTGTTTTTACTGAAAGCAAAGAAGCTTTAATACTGTGCAAAAATCATGTAAGATCTCATTGGAGATGTTGTATATAGTTCTGTCATGTTTGTTCCAAAAAGATGATTTTGAATGGGAAACATGTTCAGCGATGACTGCAAGGGCGTGTGCAGGAATGCAGAATCTATCTGATAAAAAAAGGATTAAAGAGAGTTGCCTTTTTTTAGCATAGCAGTATGAAGCTTATGGAGAGTTATTTGTACCATGTACAAATTCAGTGAGAGATAAACATCAAGGGAGAAGAAGAAAATTGTAAAGGACACTGTAGTTACAAGAGCAAATGATACGAAACTTCAAAGAATAAAACAGCTGGGGAATAAGAAGAGGGCTGCTGACCATTCAAGGTGTAAAGATGCCAGAATTTTATTAATTACTGATTCCATATCAGTAATAATAATAATAAACAGTTATTTAATAGACAAATCTGAAGGGGGAAGAGCCTGGGGATGAGAAAGTGCAGAGATGGGCTTCAAGGATTTGGTGATTACCTGTGCTGCCACAGTTGTAGCTGTAGCAGCACTTCTGAGCAAAACTTTACATGTTCTGCTTCACTGTTAGTTGTTTATGCATGAATGGAAGGAGAGGGGTTATCACTGAAAGTCATCATGGTGTTTATGAAAAGATGTTTATGGAAGACTTTTATGGGTAAGGTCCTAGTGCTTTACTACTTCTGTGTGCCCCTGGAAGAGGAGTTGGACATCATCTGCGTGAGGGATTATATCTGCTGACATCTTGGACCAAGCAGCTTCTCTGGCCCACAGGCCCCACCACATCCTCTGGCACCACAGAGGAACAAACCCAACTGTGGTGGTGTCCTACTTGGTGGTGTCCTTGCTCAGTGGGAGGAGTTGGGATGGTCTGGGGATGGGAACAATGTTTTCCTGTTCATAGGTGCTGTGATTGGATCCACCCCTGCACGTATAAGTTCTCCATGACTCCATGGCATGTCATATTTTCTGCTTGATGACAAATGAGGTGGTGGGTGATTGAGCAGCCAGACCAAGCCAATGCCAAGTATCTGTCAGACCATGAACAAGATTACAAAACTCAGGGAAGAAAGAGTCCTGACACTGATAAATTATGATGTATTTACTAGGTCAAGGTCTTTCACTCAGTGAGGAGGTGCAAAAGAAGTGCTTTTTAGCTAAGCTGTCCTATTTTAAGGTGTTTAAAGACATAATAAAGACCTGGTTTGCATTTCAATGAAAAGGATCAAAAAGAGAAAATCTCTATGTATGTTTAATACTTGGATTATTGAATAAGAAATCTAACAGTTAATGCATTGAATAAAAAATGAGAGTGAAACTATTTAGGGGAAGAAGTAAATGAAGAGATAAGACCATTTATATCTTATTTCAGGCAGAAGCTAAAAGCTGAGAGACACAGAGGTTTGGTTTCATTGCACAAATAACTGTGTGGCTGAGGCAGCATGAGGACACATGTCACAGAACTCTGGCTCTCTCCTCGGAATGTGTTCCATGTGTTAAGGTAGATGTGATCAATATGATGTTGGTTGTGTTTTGAGATGCTGGTTTATTGTGCTGTTGTTGTTTGTGTATCTGTGGTACCCGATGGATAAGTGGATCCCAGGATGTAAGTAGATACATGAAAAAGCAAGATAAAAATACAAGAAAATGCTTACTGTATGCTTTCATTGAAAGAAAACTCTCAATGAGAAAAGCCTTGCTTATCTACTGATGAAGTTCAGCTGTCACTCACAGCATGATATGCAACAGTTTTGAAAGACAACCATGAGGAAAAGTGGCCTATTTAACTGAGGAGAGCCTGAAAAGCCAACCAAACAAAACATCCCCTGCACCCTGCCTGTTTGTATCTGAAATACTGATGGATGGGTGAAATTGAGGCTTGTCCATGGCAATGTTTATTCTGAACTGTGTAAAGAGAATCTAAAACCAAAGTCAGTAACCTGACTTGAGTGAGGAAAAATTAAATTCATGTGAAAAAACTTCAGATCTCACCAGCATGTATGCAAATGTTTAGAAATCAATACAGCTCAAGCCAGAGCAGTAAATAAAGATGAGCGCTGCAGTCAACTCTTGTATCATTTAAGCATCTGGTCTACTCCAGTCAATGCCAAATTTAGTTCATGTAAAATAGATGTAAATGAATGTCTGTTGCAAAAGAGACTATAAAGTGAATATCTGCTAAATGGAATGTTGCTGTGGCAGAGTGACAAGAAAAGAGATTTCAGAATTGTTGTGCAGAGGTTCTAAAAGCCAACAGCTTTTTTTGCAGCTGCAGTTGGGTTAACAAACAGGATTCCGACATCTTTTGGGGAAGAAATGTAGTCAATGTTCAGGAAAATACATTTTTGGTATTTAAGAGACTGGATAAGCCACATCTATGAGTATAATTCCAGTCACCATTCTGAATACGCAGTTTCTCATCCAGAGCTGAAAGGACACTAACACAGTATCTATCTTAGAGAAGGATTTTCCTTTCTGCTTCACACAATGTCATGTCAGCTCTAACATGGATCTGGGCAGAAGGGATGTGAGTGCTTGAGTGCATCCTGCTCTCCAGCAGACAGGCAGGCAAGCAGCAGAAGGAGCAGGGCTGAGATAGGAGTCAAGGGGGAATTGGTCAGTACTTGCAAAGACTGTAGAAATTCTTTCCATCCTCTCCTTTCCTCTCCTCTCCTCTCTTCTCCTTCCTCCTCCACTGACCCTGCAAAGAGGTCACAAGTTTGGAACCGAGTCACAGGTCCTCCCTGCAGTTTCTCCTTGGACCATGAGGAAAAGCCTCATTTAGGCTTCAGATCTGGGCTCGAGAAGATAACAAGCACCCTTTTTGCAGTATTTTATGATAGGAATAATTTCTGAAGGTTAATTGTGGTTTTGTTGTTGCAGTATTTACAAGTTCAGTGGTTTGTGATAATAACCTTTGTAGTCTTCCTCTGGGCAACAGGCTCGTTGGAAGTTGTTCAAGTCTTGTGGGAAACAGCAGATCCTGGGAATTACCTATACACTCTTAGCTTCTTCTACTTCCAGGTGTCATCTTCTCAAAAGATTCAAACATAGTCAACGTTAGACAAACCATGAGAGTGAAATGTAAAAGTTCTTCCGACACTTGTTCAGTAAGAGCACCTTTCAAAAGATAATAGTGTCCCAGTGATTAGGCCCTCTTTTATTCCACTTTCATTCCATGACATTTTGTTTCGTTCCAGAGTTTTATGTCCATCTGACTGACTGTCCTTCTGTGTAATTTCTCTACTACTTTGGTAAAGAAAATGTAGCTCCCTAAGAGACTTCAGAGCAGAAAATGAGTAGGATCCTTGGGGAAAAAAAAAAATCAATTTTTGAAGCCTCTTTTTAATAAGCTTATTGATCATCTTGCTCAAAACTTCTGCTGGGGAGCTGATGCCTGTCCTGATGTGTTGCTGGGTGTTTTGGTCTTGCAGAGGAACTGAGGCAATTTCATCAGTGCTCTGGCTGCTTCCCAGTGACTTCTCTCATTTTCAGAGCCACTGGTAACCTCAATGGAAACACCAATAAGATGATGTGCACTAAATCTGTTGAAACTTCTTTAGTTAATGAATGTCTCAGAGATGCCCTTTCAGCCTCTCTTCAGCTCCTGTGTCTTCCAGGATTGGAATCACTGCTGCTGCCAGGCTTTTAGTCCATTCTTCTGCTGACAGTATGATTGACTTGTTTGGGCAGCAGCTGTGTCCTGAAGAAAGGAAATCCTTCTTTAAATGAAGAGTCCCTATTAGAAAGCCTTGTCTATTGAAGTAAGGTCAGAAGAGTACAGATAGACCAGACTGGTTGGAACTTGTTGAGCTCTGATTTTTGACTGCTTTCCTACTTTTAAAAGGTTATAGCAGAAGACCAGCCTGGATCTATACCAGTTTGTACTTTGCTTTACTCTCACTGAGCCTTTTGCTCAGTTTCATTAAAGTTCATCTTGCTGCAAGTCTTGGTTTGTTTTTTTTCAGTATGTTAGGGACCATTTCATATTATCCAGTACTAAGAATTTGCTGCTGTTTAATTCCTCAGTTTAGTTCTTCTGAGGCTTATGTATTTTCACACTAAGACAATGCATGAGCAGGCAAAGGTATCATGCCCTGGGTCCTCTTCTTCGTGTGACTTCATGTGCTCCTGGTTACCAACAGCTGTGTGGTATGTGCTGTGGCAGGCAGGCAAGGCTGCTCTAGGTGTGACCTAGGTTTTGTGCAAGCCTTTTTGTCCTCAGTTGTACTGATTCTTGTCTAGTGGCTCATGATTTTTTTTTTCTCAGTTCTTCTAGGAGAGAATGAGCTGGATTGTGGGTTCCTGTAAATAGTATTTAGCCTTTCTCCTTTCAACTTAAATATTTTGTTGTTCATATCTCCCTTCAGACTTAAATTAGAGGTTAGGTTTTGTCCATCAGTGATACATGTACTTGTCAAAGCTTCAGTAGACTTCGGGGGAAAGCTCTGATGCATATTAGAAATATATGATGTTAGCTATTATTGCAGAACTGTACCACTCAAATTGCCACCCCTTACATCTGTGGCTATCATTAAATGTGCAAAAGGCCAAGCTGTAACTAAACAGGACTGTAACTGTGTTGGGGATGTGCCAGTGGCATAAATGGGGAAGACAACAGCGTGTAATAGCCTTCTGGAGTTAAAAGCATTATGCCTTAGACAGATCTGCCAGCTCAGATGCTTATTTGGGAAAGCAGTCACTGGGGCTTCAGTTTGGAGCTGATATGTCTTATTTTCACCAGTCCTTCAGAATGTTCTTTTTCAGTTACTTGCAGGTGCATCTTTATGGATGGTTCATGAGGTTCATGTACATGTAATGTTTTTGCTACAAAATGTCTTGAAGAGCCGTAATTACTAGAGTGAGTGATCAACTTGTGTTAGAAGTAAGGGGACAGTAGCTTTACTCTTAATTTTACAAAAGTCCTTACACAGTCTGTGCAGTAAAGAAGTACAGTTCTGAGCTGAGTCAGGACCATGGGTTTATATCTATTAAGGTCACCTTTTAGTCATCAGAATCTGTTTTCAAACCCTTGTGTGCATCATATGTGTAATGACACAGTGACTTTTTCTTTGGTGCCTTTTCGAAAGATAACAGCTTTTTCTTTTAATTTCTGTACATTTGTAGATGTTGCAGGCTAGTTCTTCCCTGAATAGGGTTCTTCTACCTTTTGAAGTCAGCAGGCACTTCTCTTTTAATTTTTAAAATTTAAATGTTAAAAGATGTGACCAGGATTCCTGTACAGCCAACAGTATTATTCCCTTTTTCTAGTGATTGGTTGTCAATGAGATTTACATCTAGAGGTGCTCTGTTTTTTCTGGGTGTGTTTTCAGTTTCTCATTCCTTCCACACCTTCACACATCCCAGCTGTTCTGTCTCCCTTTTTACTTTCTTTGTGTTACTTCCTGGAACTTTTGGAAAAGAGAAATACAATGCATCTCTCTGTTCTCTTGTGCGGTGTTTGAGCAAAGCTCTAAGTTTCCTGCTGGAGATTCTCCCTCCTCTTGAAGCCCAGCTGGCATTCCTTCTCTTCAGAAATAGCTCAAAATATTGTATTCAGAGGCCCCTCGGTCCCTTGTCACTCAGATCTGGGGTGCTTTGTCCTATCACATCTAATTTAGTGTGTGTTGTACCAAGCAGTGCTCTATTCAACCCCATCCGTTTCCACACTTTCCAATGCTGATGGACCCTTTTTAGCAACAGAGAAAAAAGGTGGGATCAGTGCCTTGCTGCCAACCAAGGACTTCCACAATCCACTTAGACAGAGGAAAATCTTTCTAATGAGGATTGATTTCTTTTTCATTTAGGTGCATTATTCCTCTTCTGTGCAGTAACTCCCTACCTGCAAGAGAAGTTAGCGGATTCCATATTTGAGATAAAGGTTTGGATTGAATTTGCAGCTCAGTATTGCAGCTCACATGCTGCAATGATATTACTTTGCTGCAGTTATGCTTTTTTATATGAATTGTCAGCAGCTTTTACAGACAGGCTGAACTTCATAGAAACCTAACTTAGAATGCACAGAATGAGAAAAATGCCTCTCTTGTAAGGCTCCTGCTGACCTGATAACAGTCTACAGGAAGATGCCTATATAAACAGAAAGAAAGAAATATCAGAAATAACCTCAAGTTGCTCAGATCTTACTTTCAGCTTTATGAAGCTATTTTTTAATATTATTAATGCTATTTTTAATTTTCCAGCATTTCCAGCCCCATTAATTTAGTTTGCACTTCATTTGGATCAATTATTTGCCTCAGCCCATTTAAAAACAAGGAAAACAACAGGATGGATTTTCAGTGTATTAAAGAACGTGGAGTTCTTCCAAAGGCTCTGATTAGTCCGAAAGGCAAATCTCAGAGACTGACCAAGTGGAAACAAAAATTCCATGTTGGATAACTGACCAGTGGATCTATATTCTCACCCTGGTGACTTTTCAAGTCAATTTTTCTACTGATCTTGGCATCAGGATTTTTCCCCCTTAGTAGGAATATTCTCATGAACACTCTAAACACAAGTTAATAGTAATAAAGCTAGAGCCATAGAATGTTCAGCAAAAACAGATAAAAGGAAAGTAAAAAAAAACCTGCTTCAAAACTGCAAGGATTTAGAAGGACTTCCTGATGTGATGGCAGTGCTGTTAGAAACCAGTTGAGATCACATTCGATGCATCACTATGCATCTTTACATTTTCTTCTTGGAGATTAAAATACCCAGGGATTAGGACAGTAGAGAAGGCAACCTCTGTAAACCTAACCTGCATGATCTTACCAGGCACATAATCAAGATACTAAGATGTTAGATTTGTGCTTCATTGTGCCCTGCTGTATGTCATAGAAGGGGGTCAAAGCTGTTCTGAATTTTCATGTTTCGTTTTTTTCTTTTAAAGAAGTGCTTGCTATAAAAAGCAGATATAAGGCATGAACTTTATAGCAACACTTCTCTAATACAACTGGGTATATGTAGTATTGTTTAGTATTGTATGTTCCTGCCCAAGAGTATTGACAGCATCAAATTGTAGTTATTAATACAAAGCAATACTTGCTGCAGGCTTATTTGGGACATGCACATTATTGAAGTACCAAGGTGCAGTATGTGAATTTTAACTGCTAGAGAATGTGATTAAGATATTTCAGCTTGGAGAAACGACTTGTATTTGTCTTTGCAGCAAAATTATTTTTGGGGCTGATACATTGTGTTATTGCCCTGGGAGGTTTTGGTTTTTCATGAGTGAACAGTATTGCATTTTGCCTGGATGTTTTGAGTGTTTATTGTTCCCAGGGGATGCCTTGTTTATTTGTCTTTCTCCTGATCTGTCACAACATTTTCACTTTGACTCAGATTTCCTACAAGTTTGCACGTGGCAAGTCTTGTAATCTCATTTGCTTCCCCAAACTTCATATGCAGCTCTGAGAAACATTCCCTTTTCACTGAAGTACCTCCTCAGTGGCACAGTACAGTTAGAGGTAGATGTAAGTTACCATAGAAATTGTATTATGATGCTGGATTTGTTGATTTATTCAACAACAACAAAATACAAAGCAGCAGGTAGATGACCTAGGCTGAATTCCCTTGAGTATCTAACTGATATAGAAGTATCTTATTCCTTTATGTGTCTTTTGGAAACAAGAAAAATCAATTCTTTCTTAAGTATGTGCATTCAGCTTCTTAATGTCTTAAATGTGTATTTAAATGCCCTGATACTGGTCAATTAAGTAAATGGGGCTGTGGATCCTGAAAAAGCAGAGCTTTTTCATGGAAATAGCAAAATCCCTGTATTATTTGTGTGTGACACTCCACTCTATGAAACACACTGTCTTTATCCTGCCCTATAGCTTTTGATGTTCTGCCAACCCCCTAGGGCTGGAGAATTACTGTGCTGGCTAATGTGCCATACAGACCACAATTTAAAAGGTTTGTTTTGGATGGATGTAATTGTCTGTGGCAGTAAGGTACAGTCTGAGGAATCCTGCCCTGCTGCTGACACCAACTGTTTTGTGGTTAAATAGATGACTTCAGGCTCTGGATTGCCTTTCATAAGGGAAAAAGTACAAGCCCATGAGACTGTGCAGTTCTGTGCAGCAGATTTCTCTCTGTACAGGTTTGCTGCTGCTGTTCATTACTTTCCTTAAGCCCATTTGGTGCCTGCACAATTATCAGAACTCTGGTCTCGTAATGACGTGTCGTCTCCTGAAACCTTGACATGTCAGCTGCAGTGCACAGGAGTGACACTTATTGTAACTAGAAGCTTGCTTTCTGTCCAGTGTATATTTTTATTTCAAGTTTTCTGTTTATATAACAACAGGGTATCGTTATTCTGGCACTATCCAGCAGTGGTAAATTTGTTTGCTATTAGTGACTGATTGTGTACACTGTAAGAGATTTATTTTCTTTTTGCTGTGCACTATTATTCATAATGTAGGACACACCTAGTAATTTTACTGGGAGATTTTTTGGGGAAAAAAAGCAAACAGCAACAACATAACAGTAGTGTGCATAACGTTTCACAGAACTGTTCAGAGAGCATTTTTTCCCCACAATTTGATTTGTTTTGTCAGTGTACATTAGAGATGACCACTTGATTGATGCTCAGTGAGACCATACTTTTTTATTTTTTTTAAGTCAAACCTTATTTAACTCTGTCTTTAAACAGAAATGGCTTCTGTACTCAGGTATTTGTATGAGAACACTTGAAGTTTAAGATTTCAGGACTTTTATTTTCTCTTGACTGGCGATGAAGATATTTCAAAAGTTCCTTTACTCTGCTGGAATTTTTATTAGTGAAGCCATACGGTATTTAAATACTTGTGGTGCTGCTGCTTTGCTTTTATTTTCTACCTGGTATCATTAGGCATGTTTTCATCTTTACACACGTGTAACTGGAAACAGTGTCACAGAATGGGTAAGGTTGGAAAGCACCACAGAGGGTCATCTGGTTCAACCTTCAAGCTCAAGCAGAATCATCCCAAGATCACGTGTCACAGGAGTGTGTCCAGATGGTTCTGGAATATCTCCAGGTGCTCCCCAGGCATGTGTTCCAGTGCTTGGTCACTGCACAGAAAGAAGTTCTTCCTCATATTCAGGTGGAACTTCCTGTGCCACCTCCCTTCAGATACTGATGGACATTGATGATGTCCCCTCTCAGCCATCTCTTCTTGAGGTTGAACAGGCCCAGCTCCCTCAGCCTTTCCTCATAGGAGAGATGCTCCAATCCCTTAGTCATCTTTGTTCCCCTCCTCTAGACCTGCTCCAGTGGCTCCAAGTCTCTCTTGTCCTGAGCAGCCCAGAACTGGACAGAGCCCTCCAGATGTGGCCTCATCAGGGCTGAGCAGAGGGGCAGGATCACCTCCCCTGACCTGCTGGCAAAGCTCTTCCCAATGCACCCCAGGACACCACTGGCCTTCTTGGCCACAGAAACACACTACTGGCTAGTGGACAGCTTGTCATCCACTGGGACCTCCAGGTCCTTCTTTGCAGAACTGCTTTCCAGCAGGTCAGATAAATGTCTTTAAAATAAACATGGATGCCTTCAAAATAAACAAAATTTTTGTATCTGATTCATATATATCCCCACGCTACACATATACATCTTATTCTTGCCTTAAGTAATGTCTTTGGTGTTAAACAAACTGTTATTTAGAATTATGCTTAGTGTACACTTATTTGCAGTAAAATATATGAAGACTAGGTGCTACATGAGAGAATATACTTCAGGGAATTATGTTGCTGATGAATTTGTGACTTGTTTCAAAAAACACATGCTTTGTGTAGCTCATTTACTTTTTCTTTTGAGAGGACACTTGTAGAGTCAAAGAATATGTTTTTGGAAACTGTTCATAGAAGATTTTAGTGAAACCTCTTGAAACTTGCTGGTCAGGAAGGAGTTAAGCTTGTGTTTAATAAAGTTGGGAGCTCATCATCTGCCGGAGCTGCTGTTACCAGATTGCAGAAAGTCTCAGTGTGAGGATATTGGGAACAGAAATGTGCATGTACAGAAAGAGTAACAGTTTTCAGAAATGCCTCACTCCTTTATAAAAGCCAGTCACAGCAGGCAACTGGAAAAGCTAACAAGTAAATTAATCTTACCTGCTTTCATGTCACAACTTATATAGGGAAGAATTTCCACAAATCAGGTCATATAACTGTGCCTTTGTCTTCTTCCAGAGCACTTCTTGAGCCTTATTGTTTGTAGGATGTCTGCCAGGATCTGCACAGTGGTACGACTGCTGTGTGGCTCTGGTGGGTCCCCACAGTCATTCTGCTCAACTGTGAAACATATGCCCATGGTTTTCCCTGAATTTAGTCAGGGAATATTGTAATTATGTTTCTCCTTCCTAAAACTTTTCAGCATAGAGCAAAATCTAATTTTTTTGACAGGACATGATTAAATGGAATATTTAACCTAGATTTAGGAAGGCGGCTAACTTCTGATAAGCCAAAGGCTGAATTTCAGTTTGTGGAATTTTTTTTTATATTGCAATTTTATTTGTTTGGGTTTTTTTAAGTAATTTCTTATCTATAAACAGTTTTGTAATCCTTAAGCACTTTAGGATGCATAGCTGGGACGCTTCTTGTGCATAATCGTGAAATGTATGTAAGAATATATGTGGCATGCACGTGAACAAGTCTATTAAGAGCAGTGAAAGCTAAATTTGTTGTTATTCAGGGAAGCAGGCTATTAGGAGCAAGTAAAAGTGTGTACTACAACAACAAAAATAAGTGCCAGTTCCCCACACAGCATTTATGAGTATGAGGCAGTTTAGTCATGATACCAGAGAACTGATACATCTGTTAAGAGAAATGCATTTTATGCACCATAAAATTAAATGTTGCATTGTTAAGAAATATAACAAGTATTCCTGCAAGTCAGTTTTTGCAAACTAAACATTGTAACCTGACATCCTAAGAAAGTGGTACTGGAACTCTGTTTTGAAATCATATTCCATTAGGAACATGCACTGTACTTGATGGAAGGATTACAGCTGTCTTTTATGGGGCTTTATTTTTCCTGCATTGAGACTATCATTTGTACCCTTAGCAGACTCAAGCAAAAGAAAGATATTTCATATTTATGTTCAACCATATAATCCTAAATGAATCCAAAGTACTAAAAACATCTATATGGCATATGTCCCATGGTGCTACTGAAGTGCTGTTATCAGGTTGGGAAGCAAACAAACACTATCTGGAGTGTTTTGCGTTCATTGGGAAAGAAAATTTTGGCCACCAAACACACCAAGCTTTAAGTACTGTGGTTCTGAAAAGTTCCAGCACCTTTAATAGAATCATAGAATCATTAAGGCTGGGAAAGACCTCCAAGATCATCCAGTCCAACTGTTAACCCAGCACTGCCAAACCCATCACTAAACCATGTCCCCCAGTGCCACATCTACATGTCTCTTAAATCCCTCCAGGGATGGTGACTCCACCACTGCTCTGGGCAGCTTTGACAACCCTTTTGGTGAAGAAATTTTTCCCAATATATCCAATCTCAAGGCAAATCAAACCAGTTGTAGAGATTGTTTTCATTACTTTGATATCTTGAAGCACACAAGACATTGTACTGTACAGCAAAATACAGAATGCACTGATGCAGAATCACTGAAGTCAGATTTGTAACTGAGGTGCCACTGCTCTGTAAAAAGCCACCAAGGATCTATGTATCATTTTCCTTTTGCTTTACCATTCCTCAACATGTAACTACTCAGTTCTCTGCAGAAAAAAATAGAGACAGGGAACACAGGGGCAGAAACTCAAGTCAACATTGTGCATGTTTTCTAGGTATTAGCTAAAATATTTACATGATTACAAGTGTATGTTAAGACACAAGCCAGCAGTATGGTCTTATAAACCGTGTCAGTGATGTACTCCTTGGAGTCTTGTAGCTCTAAGAATTTAGAGGGTAAATTCTGAGGCACTGTGTAAATTGGTATAGATTTACTAATTGACACTAGCAGAGAGGGTGGCCCCTTGGGTTTCTAAAATGCTCTTGGCTCATTCAAAGATTATACACACAAAGATTATATTTGCTTTTCTGCTCTTACTTGTTAAATGCATTCTTTATTAAATTATATTTCTGTAGTTAACTCTGTTCTGTAGAAGTGCCTGGCAGGTTCAGGCTCTTAATGCATCTTCCTCACTGGGGGGTTGTAAGGCTTAATTGTTCATAATGTATAAAAGCTTGAGATGAAAGGATTTATTTAAAAGCAACGTACTATGATGATTATAAAGCTGATGGTGATGTGTATCACACCTGCTGTCACACCAGCTTGAGCAAAAGCAATCTCTGCCTTTAGACTGAAATTTCTCTGGAACAGTGAGAACAATATCACTTTTCAGTGCTTCCTTTTTCCCTATTGAAAAATCTGGTGTCTTTTTCAAAAATCAAAATATTGAAGTTTATTATCTTTTCTTATGGATAAAACTAATTTCGTGAGATTATGTTAGGTAAATCCAGATATTGAGCTGAACATGTCTTTTGACACTAGGAAAATTAGAATAATTGCCAAAAAGATTTTTTTTTTTTTTTTGAGAAGAATCTGCTATTGTGGTGATATTTTAGCTACTGAAAAACTTTCTGATTTAAAGTGCAGATAAGAGCTGAGATTAATTGTCTCCAGTTATTTGCATTCTCTTTTTGATCCATCAACTGCAAAGGTCAGAGGAAGTGTAGGAGTGCAAAAGTTATCCAGACCTACCTAAGAGAATTCATTATTTAGTGTGGTATGTTTTAGCACTGGGTTTGAACCTCTCCTCCCCCACCTCTCCAACCCCCCTTCATTGTTCTCTTTGTTATTCTTTCTTTGCCTTGTATAAACTTGATCTGAATGAGACAGAATGCCCCGGGGCATTGCTTATGGGATGCAGGGCTTTTCTTCTCTTGATTGCCTTCTTGGCAGCATCTTTAGTGAATTCAAATCTTTATCTGTTAGAGACTGCAAGGTAAGGTAGATTCTGTAAATTGAGATTAACTTTGAATTCTGTTCCTTAATGGGGAAATGTCTATATCTAACATGGCATCTTTTTGATAAGGAGTGAGGGCTGGATGGGTATTGTGGGGGAGCTCTGAAGCTTCACCTGACTGAAGTCCTTCCTGTTGTGTAAGCAGAGGACTGTGATCTCTGGAACTGACAATTCCCATCCTCCTGGTGTTGGTCAATAGAATGCAATCAATGCAATTTGAAAAAGGAATTTTATTTCGAGTGGAGTGTCTTGGCAGAATGAGGGAGATTTAAAAGTTGATGAAAAAGTCCATTAGAAAAGGTTTTCAGAGATACCACTGTAGTTGTTACTTGTATAATATTAAGACAAAGAAAGAACACCTGAATTTTAGTGGGCTTGTTTAAAAAGACACAGCTCAAGGTCTCTTAATGTCTTTGTAAATTATTTGTCTTTACACATCCTTGATCCAGACCTGAAAATCCCATTGTAGTTTTATTTCCCATTTTCGTCTTCTCCCTCTGGGTATTGTCACCTTCAGATAGTTAAATGCTACCAATAATTCCTTTTTTTTTTTTTTTTGCAGCTATCAAAACAAGTATTTGTTTGCAGTTTCAGTTGTTACATTTGCAATAAGGTACAAGCAACCCTAAAAAAAATGTTGCTGAATGCAACATTTTAGGGGCTATGATGGCACCCAAACAACATACTTGCTTCCAGCTGTGAAGGAAAATGCTTTCTTAAAGTTTCTCTACAGTTTCAAATGACAGCGTTCCTCACATAGAGAATTACCATAAAATAATGTTTTATTAACATTTTAGGCACTTTTTTACAGCTTATTGAACATTCTGGTGTTTTTTGTAACAATGGTTATTTGAGGGTGCTTGGGTAGATTTTCATTTACAATAGAGAGAAAATCTCTCACATTGAAACAGATTGTTTCTCACTGGTAAACAGGCTTGTGCTTTGTTGGTGAAGGTGCCTGTCAGTGCTACAGGGCAAAGCAAGAAGAGTGAATTAAAAGGCTCTACAGCTATTCCATTAGAGGTAACCCAGTTAGTCTTGTGCTGAACAGAGTGTGTTTGTATTGGTTGGAACACTAGGATGAGAGATCTGTAAAATGTATGTTACTAGAAAACTGTTTTTATATTGTCTGAATATGCCATATATTGAGGTCAAACAGACCTCAGATTGCATGTACTGTTACTGAATTCAGTTTTTTTCAATGAGTTCAATGAGATTTGAATCAAAGTCCTTCTAAAGTTGTGACAATAAATCAGGCAAGGGAAAATACTTCTTTTGTGCTTATAGAACGTGCTTCTTTATCCTTAAGATTTATTAATCATAAGTGATTTCTAAAGAAACTGTGTTCTGTTTGTAAATATAAATTATTCTATACCCCTATGATAAAGCAACTAGGGAATATAATAAGCACAGTGATTTAATGCAAAGAAAAGTTCCAGCGGTGTCATGTGACGTGTTGTTCTCAAAGTAAATTTCAGTTTGGTTTTACAGTTTTAAATGTTGACTTGAATATTGAAAGATGGTGTTCAGTGGGTATACTGAAGAAATAGTCTGCCCTATTTTGTCGTGCTTATTATTAGGTTACTAGAGAGACAGCTGCAGTTGGCTTAAAATGCTGCACTAAAAATATTGAAGAGTCTAGCCTTGAGGAAGCAGAGCAGTAAAATGGCAACAGGAATATTTATTTAGCGCAGAATCATCTGGGGATGTGTGAGATGCTTTCAAAAGTGTGGTATATCACAGGACAAATTTTAGTATATTACTTTTGTCTTTTACTGCTTCTATTGATCTGTTTCAAATACATTTTCGAAAATTGTCACACGTGTGTCCTCAGAGCCATAAGATAAGCTTGACATCAATAAGGGTTTCATAGATGCCATTTCACCTATAGAGCAGAATGGACAAGTCCTGCCCATTCAAGATGCTTTCTGAATAAATTTAATTAAATATAGCTTGTTTGTTCATTAGGAAAGATTTTAGGTGAAAATGTATTGATCAAGGTGGATAACTTACACATTCAAAAGTCAGTTGCATTATTGGGGTAGTACAAGGGAAATTATTGGTATTTATCACTATGATTCATTGTGCTAATTTTAAGGAGTTTAGGTTTCATTTTTCAAAAGACTTCAGCATCTCCAGCCAAACAGCACTTGAACCAACCCTGAAAGCACCCAGATGAATGATCTGCTGCTTGCCTACAAATGGCCACAGCTTGATTACATATCAGTCAAGCAAAACACCAAGCACCAAGAGAATTTAACATCATATAACAACAAAAAAAGGGCCCACTGCTAAGAGTTCAGTGCCTTCTGAGAGATATGCCCAGCCTTCCAAATTCACCTAAATCTTACTTTTGTGAGTGCTGTGTGACAGAGCACTGGGTGCCTGAAAAGATTCACTGCTACATCAGCTGAAATAGCCTAGTGACAAACTCTAAAATATTAGTTCATCACTTTGATAAATATTATATGGCATGCAAATACATACATAGACACTCAAACTCATGCACATTAGGTGTGTATGCCTGTAGTTTCTTCCTGATGTATTTGTTACACTTTATAATCCTGCTATGGACTTTTCTATTTTGCCCCTTTTTTCCTTCTTTATCCTCACTGTGCCTGCCAGATTTGAAAGAATTCCTTTAGGCTTTTCTGGGTGCTTTGAAAAACCCCCATCTCCAAACCTTAATTTTGAATTCATTGATCTTTGTTCAGACTTAGCTCTAATACACTTACACGTTTTGTGCTGCCAGGATTTGGAATTTTGACTACACTAGGCAGCAATTAAACTGATTACGTTTGCAAAGTACCTCTTATTTGTGAAATTTCTAGAAAAATAATTCAGGAGTAATAACTTCACAATCAGCTGAGAGAAGACCTGAGATTTATAGGCTCTTCCTGGACTGAATAACCCTCATACATACCACACATAAAACCAGAAGCATAAATTAGGTTGGAAACCACTCACAAAAGTGGTAACTACCCAGCTAAGGGTTTGTCTTCCAGCCACAGATATGTTCTCATCCTGACTGGAAGACAAACCTGTCCTTCCCTTCTTGCTCCAACATGTGGGATGAAAATTTTCCAGGACAGTTCTTTTGCCCAAAGTTCATTCCTGCCAGATTTGTCCTTCTCTGACTCCAGCCAGCTGTAAAAGGACTCCAGTGGCATTTGGCAGACTTTTGTGTGAAATAAGTTGCACCCTGTATCCAGTGGATGTAGTTCACTGAACCAAAAAGAGTTTTGTACTTTTGTACTTTTATAGATGATAGTGTCACACTTGAGTACAGAGAAAAAGAGCAGAACCTCTGCTGCTCCCTTTGCTCCCTCGTTTTACTTGTGTGTTTTCTCTTAACTTTCTCAGCTGTCCTCTAAACCCACCTCAAGAACTGGTATCATCCAATTACTCTGGTATTTGGCTTACATAGTTGGATTGTTATCAACTGTGCCCTTGTGCATACTTGTCTGAGTAAATTCAATCAGCTAATGAAATTGTGGTCTTTCCATCAATTGATTATCAAATTGCTCGTATAGTTACACCAGCCCATCTCTCTTCCGAAGCTGCATATTTTTGTTTACCCAGGCAGTGCCTGACCCCTTCCTTGCCTTTCCTGTGTGTCCCTTTTTTTCACTTTACAGGCATTTAGTATATCTAGAAATAATTTTTAATTTATATCTGATTTATTTGGGAAGGTGACCTTTGTATCTCTTCATAATCAAGTAATATTCATTTAAATTTGTAGGGTAATTACTTGGTTTTGTTTTATTTATTAATTTTCTTTTACTAAAATATTTTTCTGTATTCAAGTACAAATGTTTTATAATAACTACTGTATTACACTTGGAAGTGAGAGGCATTTGCTCAGCTTCCATGCTGCAGTACCTGCTTTCCTATAGTAGCACAATGAGGTAGTGATACCAAAACTGGAATAATGCAGCTTGTGCATGTTCAGGAGCGTGGCATTTTCATGCTGCTCTTTGTGGAGCTCTGCAGTGAGACTCCCCCGTCCCTCCAACATCATCACAAAAATGACATATTCAGACTTAAAATTTTGGCTGTTTCTGTTCTCTACAGATTCATCATCAAGGAGGATGTGCATCAAAACTAGAATTCCTCCTCTGCAGAGAAATTATGTCTTTTTAGGAAAGGTCTTTATATGATAAAGGCTTTTATTTTGGTGGAAAAAAAATCTGTTGGCATTACAGAGGTCTGTTCACTTTGGCAGAAGCTTCCTGAAATCAATAGATTCTGCTTCCTTTACGTACAGAATACTGAATAAATCTCTTAACAACGGAAATTTGCCTGTGTAGACTTTACCCTAATGGCATTCTCACTTAATTTGCTTGATAAAACCTTTATGGTAAATTCAGTAACCACTCTCCTTTTTAAAGAGGTTTCCAACCTGCAAATAATTTCAGAGACAGGATCTACTTATGGGAATACATCAGCAATGTTCGATCCAGCCATGATTTATCTTCCTTGTGTTAACTTTGTTTGAGCAGGAGGGAATCTGCAATCAAGGTTTATAACTGCTAGTTCTGTGGTACTGGTGGATTCCCAGCCCCTCCTGCTAGATTTTTGATTTTGAAGGGTCTAAACCACGGTGGAAATCTATATCCCAGAGCCCATAAGACATATAACAAAGCACAAGCACCAAAGCAAGTGGCTTCAGGAAAGCCCAGGTGCTCCAGTTGATTTCCTGTCCTGTCACTGAGCTTTCCTTGTTAGGTCCTCTTTGTCCATAAGGCATGGATACAGAAGGGATGTAAAGACTTCCCTTAATTAATTTCTTCTGCTGATGGTGTAAAGGAAAAATCTCACTGTTGGCAATGAATGAATTTTGATAAAATGTTCTAAAAGGCTTCAGCCAGAGGCCTGACTATGAGAGAAGAGACTTCAAATAAGTGAAGTTTGGTAAAATTGCTAGCAATTGAAACTGTCTTCCTATTATTAGAGGTATTGAGTATTCTTAAAATTTAGAGTAGTGCTATCAGTACTACAGATAAAACTGTGAACTATTTTTCTAGCACTTAAGGAAAGTAGCCTTTAGACAAATATTTTGATCTTGTAACTATGCTCTGAGATTTGTGGGTTTGATGTTCCTATTTCCTACAAGCCTACAATGCAGGAACGAGAGGGTTTGTAGAATAACCATCTGGGGAACAGCAGGATAATGCTGGCACTCTTCCTTGGGGTTTTCTTTTCTTGCATACAAATATAAGAATGAATCACATCCCCCAAAGCCTGAGCAATGAGGACAAGCTTAGTTAGTCTGTATTGTGGAGGATTTTTCAGCATCTACAAAATTTGAACTGGACAGTTTAATTCTTTCCTTCTGCAGCCATTGCTCAGCTTCATCCTCCAACATCTGTGTAACAAGCTGGTGCCCGGGTGACTCCTGGACAGTCCAGAGTCCCTTCTCACAACAACCTGTAGTTCCTCAGGGTGTCCCTGTACCAATATTGTTGTGGTTTTTTCTTTTTTGTTTTCCTCTTTTTCTTGCTGTAAGTTGCTATGATGTGACATTTCAAAAGACTCAACAAGTAAGTGCTAGCACATTTGAATATGCATATAGGAGGTGTGTTTGGATATGGATATGTAGGAAGGAATAGAAAGACAGAGTTTTAGCCCATGGCAGGCATCCCCCTCGCTCTCTCCAAGATGGGAATGGCACACATGGCTATGCCTGTACATGTCAAGACCTGACTGCTGCACTGACATAGCACAGAAGCTCTAATGGGAAAATCTTTTACATGACCAGCCCTGTCTCATAAGCCTTTCTGTGTTAGAAATTTTAAATGAGAACAGAAGAAAACACCACCTCGCTCTGCTGACCTACTGATAGGATTTATTGTAAGGAGCAGACATTTCACATTAGTAAGTTGGTAGCACCCGTTATGGTGGCAAAGAAGGTGCATGAATGCTCTGACTGAAGCCCTCTTACCTACCTCTCCCTCTCAGCACTAATAACTTTCAGTGGACACGCATCATTGTTATAGACAATAAACCTCATCTTTTTTATGCCCTTTATGAATTCCTGTGAGAGTCCCATGTAGTTCTCTCCCAGTACAATGTGATGTATATTGAGGATAAACCATTCACTTTTGTTGCCATTATCTGCCGTTTTTTCCCCCTCTGCCAGAAATTTTAGTTCTTTTGATATTTGCAGAAATGCATTACTACTTCACAAAAGTCTGCTTATTCTCAATTTCAGACCAGAAAAAAAATGCAGATGTAGGATTTAACTTGCATCTTCTCTGAGAATGCTGAAACCAGAGATGAGCTCTGGAAGGAATCCTTTGAGTCTCATCAGTTTTTTATATATTTTGGAGCTATATTTCATACTTTCAGCTTTCTGCACAATTATGCTTTTCTACAAATATTTATATGTAAAAAATCACAAAATACTACTCTTAAAACATATTTCTCTCTTTCCCATACAGTAGAAATTGGCTGGTTTCAAATTAGAAGCATTTTAGAGGATTCCCATATGGAGTGTGTGCATTGATGAGCAGGAAGTGTTACTGGGCCAGAACTGTGCTTTCTCCACACTGCTGCCTTGCTCCAGTCACAGGAGTGCTTAGGATGTTCTACTCCTGTCTTCTCTAAACCACTGTAGCATTCTTCTCCCCGTGCTATCCTCCACGAAACAGTATGGCATGCTGTGAATTATATATTTACAGGAAGGCAGATGTGTCTATCAGTTCACACAAGAGGTATCATGGTGTGCTTTTTTTCCTCTAAGTGGTTAACAATTGCAAAAGATTCTTTTTATTGCCTAGTACTTTATTCACTTTATTCTTCTTTTAGTGCATTGGAAAATAAATCTTAAACATTTCTTCTGTTATCTAGCACTTCAAGCCTTTTCATAGCATTTGTAACATCTCTTTGCCAACACTCCATCTGTGATTTTAGCTTGCAGGAAGCACTTTGCAAATCTGTTATTAGCTTAGATGCAGAGAGCTGCTGTTTAAATATTAATTGTAACTTCCCTCGTAAATGCAGTCAAACCCACTGAGTAACCTGTGAAGTTCAATAAATGTCTGGGGAGGGGGGAGTGTGTTAGGGGTAGGGCCTGCTCTTAGTTGTAGCAAAGGTCTTATTCAAGTTACCAGTACAAAACAGATAAGTGTCCTGATGTCATTTCCTTTCCTCTTCTTACCTCAGTCCTGCTCCCTTCACACACACAACAAAAAGAAATAAAAAAGAGTAACATTCACCTGCATACTTGCACACTCAGTGGACTTTCTGCCTAACCAGCTGTGAGCAGGAGGAACAACATGACACAGTGCTTACATCAGTTGTTTCAAATCCTAGTTATTGGTCAAACACACTTCTAAAGTACTTGGGTACTGCTCTGTCAAGAATCACACCTCACCAGAGGCATTATCTTGGGCTTGAGCCTTTCTCTGTTTTCAGTCGTGACCCTCACCATTATTTAATTCCTTGATTCCACAAAAAATAAAATAAAATTCCTCTTAAAAATAAAAATTAAAAAAGCAAAATATTGTGTGTTTGCAGACATTTCAGTGAAGTGTGTTGGATAGAAGTGAGGAACAAAGCAGTTGACACCATCTGACCAGCCTGTGTTCTCTGGGTTACCAGGGCATTGTAATTGTAATGTGCATATTTGTATAATTGAAAGAAGATCAGCCCCATTAAAATCATATGATGTATTTTTCCCTCTCCTCTTCTTCCAGATGGTTACTAATCTTTTATTGGTGAGGTGGTTTGCCTACGGTGTAATCTGAGATTTTTCCTCTTGTCCTTTGAGTTACTCCTCTTTGTGTTTGCAGGTGGACTGAATTTTAATATGCTGAATTCTGTTAATTGCTTAGAATTTAGTTGTTTTTCTTGTTATCCTGCAGTACATGTTTTTTTTTTAAATGATGTATTACCCACATATTCCTTTTATCTTGCAGCATTCTGTGAAGAAGGATGCAGATATGGTGGAACTTGTATAGCCCCTAACAAATGTCTCTGCCCTTCTGGATTCACAGGAAGTCACTGTGAGAAAGGTAAAGTTTTACTGAAAAACACCTTCTTTGGTAATGAGAAATACGATATACTGAAGAAGTAATTACTTTCCATTCATTCATTCTGCTTGATATTTTCTCTCCATTGAAGATATGACTGTTCCATTTCTGCCATTTCCAAACTGAAAGTTAGTCTTGTTTGAAACTTTCTGTGTTTAATTGTATCAGGGGTTTTATCAGCTTTTGCTTCCTGTGACACTTTTAGTTAATTAGAAGGGATATCAAATGAAAAATATTTACTCCATCTGTTTCCTGTGGTGCAAGCTTCTGCTTTTCCTTCCTTGTTTCCTTCTGCTTTTTCTGAATTTGTTGTGCAAATTAGACAAGAATTCAGATGCTTGCTTTTCACTTCAAGTTATTGAATTCTCAATATTTGATTTTTTTCTAAGTCACAGAGGTTTTTTATGGAATCACAGCCTATTCCAAGGTACTCACTAGTCATGATTAGAGTCTGCCTTTTCCCAGATTTTTCTGTTTCAAGATTTGCTTCTGGCAGCCTCATAGTTCCACCTTTCTCTTCATTTCATAAAGAACTGGTTCCTTCTCTACCTTAAATGGCTCTTATTAGATTCTTTATAGAGGAGATTTGGGATTTTATTTTGGTTGGTATTTATTGATGTTATATGTCACTTAACTAACATTAACTAATCAGAGTTTTTTGCACTGCATGTTTTGTTAATAAACTGTTTGCACTTGTATTTACTGTTGGATATGAAGTGGGTTGTTAATGCAAGTTGCATGCTGTAGCATGGATGAGATTATAGCTGATAAATTTTTTAAGAAGAAAAAAAAGAAAACAAAGAAATAACTGTTAAATCATTGGAATCACTTATAACCCAGAGATTGTGCAGTAATTTGTGTGTTTATTAAAGTCACTTAAGCCCAGTTGTCAACAAGTTTGCTTTAAGTAGCTTCTGAAAACTGCTAAATCCTCTTATGAATGTAGTCAAATCACTGCATAATAAAAGCTCATATTTTCCAGCACTGTTTATGATTATTTAAGAATGAACTAGAACATTAATATTTTCACATCATCCAGAACAAATTTGAGGACTTGATTTTTTTTTTTGCCTATAGCCTTTGGGTTATTTGTTTCAAATAGAAAAAACTCCAGCCATTTGCCATGTTTTAGGTAGAAAAGCCTCCTGCCATCCAGCAGTGAGTGCTGGCAATATAATGGGGAAGTAATACAAGACGTTCCTACCTCAGAGCCCCACCTACCACAGCTCCCCAGCTGCTGATCCTTCCTGCTAGTTACTCTCTCCCATGAGTAATTTGCTCGTTCCTTTCTAAAACATCTGCTAGTCAGAGAGATGAGTACACTCAGAGGGATGCAGGATACTTGAGGTGTGTTTTATGTGTGTGAGAATAGTGCTGCAAAACCAGTACTTGCACTGCAAAACCAGTACCAGTGTTGCCCAAAGGTGTCCTGCCTACCCAGGACTTGAGCCCAGCTTTCAGCTTTCTCTGCTTGTGTTTCTTTCCCCCAAGAGCCTTAGAACATTCTTTTTTCTTATAGCTGTAGAGGGACTTTCGTAACTAGAGCACAGAGTCTTTAAGCTGTTGAAGTGATGGTTTAAAATTGATAAATGGAGGACATAACCAGTTTTGGCTCCTGTGTTTTTCATGCCTTTTGTGTTGTTTTGATCTAAAATATGAGTTAGCACACCAAGTAAAGGAAGCATGGCAGGCATGGTACTCTCATTACATCAAGCAATTTAGAGGTAGATGTCAGAAGAAGATAGCTTCTGTGAATAAAATCTATACAACTTGAACCAGAAGTCAGTTTATTTTTTTTCTTTGAAGATGTATAGGATTTACCAGTATGCTGCAAATCAAGATAATGATGGTAACTGAGAAACCTGACGTGCAAGCTGGTTTGAGAGTGAATAGGGCTTTGTGTATGGGAATTTGTCACATTTTAGTGGTGTTAGAGGGTTTGAAAACTTCAGCAGATACAGTCTATGTCACATGCATATTCCAGTAGGTAAGTGCCTATCAGAGGTACGTGAGAACAGCTTCAGCCTTCTGAGGGTGCACGTCCTGGACAAACTAAATGTTGAGAGTAGAAAGGTGGTGAACCACTTTCAAAGCAGGGTTTGCTTCCCTTTGCTTCCCTGATTACTCCTGAAGTATGTAATGCTGTCAGGAAGAGGAGGCAGTTCAATAAAGACTTTCCTCACAGTCTCACTGCAGTTTGCTGCAGTGTTTTTAAAGGGCACCTAAGTATTCAAAACCCATGTCTGTTTTGCTGTTGTCTGTAACATTAGAAATAAACACTTTGTTATATTAAACATATGGTAGCACTGCCTCAACCATTATGACACAGACCAAAGACAATGAAATGGTGGGGCATCACTTCAAATCAAAGCTTAAATGTTCTTGGCAAAACCTTGTCTGGTGGAAGCTCGTGGTGAAGTGATGCATATCAGAAGTAAAATGATGTGTTTTGGCAACATAGTCAATTTGCCACAGTGCATTTGAAAATGTCCTTCAAACTGACAACACAGCAATTCCTTATACATTATTTGTGAGCTGAAAGGACTCGTCACTGGCTAAAAACAGTATGACCCAAATTGGCTTCATCGCCATTTAAAGGGTAAAATGAGCCAGTAATTAGAAATGTTGTTGAAAAGCAGGTGCATTTACTTCTGAATATGAATCATATGTTACTCATCGTTTCTGACTGTCTGGTTGAAATGATGGTATTAGGTTAATTAAAAATTCTGAGATTTGAGAAGGGTAGGATTTATGCTGATAATTTACTTAGGTGAAATTAAAATACACTTTTAAGGCTTATGTACAAATACATAATTCAACATGCTGCTAAGAAGAATTACCTCTTGCCAGTTGCTTTGCCTGACATAAGGAATCATCTTAACATTTGTGGACTGTCTTTTCTTTTTGAAGGTGAACTGCAAATTGATATTCAGAGATACTGTTGAGTAATTCCTCTCTCCATTCATTCTTTATAATGCAGTTTCTTTAAGTGTGTGCTTGGTGCTTCTAACTGCATTTTTGTCATTTTCTATTTAGGATCTGATTCTGTCTCCAAATCAATTCTTTGTTTATTTTGTGTTTCGCTGACCAGGGCTGAAATCTGTGATCTCTGTGATTATTACCATTTGTGATCATATTTAACACAGTTGTGATATTTGTGTTGGAAACTTCTGATGTTAGAATTTTTACTGCCATTGCTGTATCATTCCAGCATGTGTGTGCCTGACAGCTGAACTGGAGATAGGCATCCTTAGCTGTATGTAACACTGTTGACTTAAGCCTAGGTCCATCCTTCACAGGTATTCCTGTTAAAGGTTTCTGAGAGACATTTTGGTGTGCAGAGAGGAATGCAAATACAGTACTCTGTGAGAATTCCTGGCAGCATGAACTCAAATGCCCTGGTTTTGCATCCATCTTGTATTTTGGACACCTTTAAAACAGAAAAACTCTGATCGTTCGTTGAGCTGCTTTTTTTCTGTCTGTGGATGAGCCACAGGTCAGTGGGGTTTTTGTGATGGTTTTTGGACAGGTTCACGGTTATCCTGTATTTCTGGAGCATTAACCACTGCCACTAATGAAGTGCTGAGGATGAGATAGGCAGGACAATCTATGATATCAAAGGCAGGAGTAAGCACAGAATTGAGTGCCTTGAAATTGCAGGCATTCCTTGAACACCTGCCTGCATGTGCTGGAGTTCAGCATGGGACTAAGAAATACCTCTCAACATCTGCACAGCTCTGGGATGGTGACCAGCAGTGGCAGAAATTTCAGCTGTGGGGGTCAGTTACGGTATCTGTCTGTACAAATTATAATTTTGGGTCATGAGCAGGAAAAGCGGAAGGGTTTGAAATAGTGGGTTCCCAACAAGGGGCAAGGAAAGGAAAGTGCAGGATTTTTCCAAAGGCTGTAGGAGGCCTTTTGGCAATGGTGGGGCATTGCCTCCAAAAGGGATTCAACACAATTGCATCACACCTTTTCTCCCCTGGCTCGTGACAGCTGCTGTCTGAACTGGTACACAATGAATGGGAAATATGTTTCTGGTAGATTAGAAGGATGTTGTGTAGGCTGGAGCTCAGGGAGGTGGATATTTTTGTGGTAGCAATACATGTGTATTTACAGTCTTTGTAAAGCAGTGGAAAACAGTTTTCTCATAGAATGATAGAGAGATGTCAAAGAATAACCTGCTGATTATAAACAGTCAGAAGCGAGGGTAAAACATGGCAGCTGAGCATCAGGGTGTGATAATTACTGGAGTTATTTTTTCGTGCTGTTTTGGGCTGTGCCTGCAAAGAATTGTTTAATATTGGGGTGAGAGGTCCTTTTTCAGTGTGTAGCATGGCTGAGAAATGTGCTTTGAACCCCAATAATTACATTGCAAGTGAATAAGTAAATCAAGCCTTGTGGTGTTGCACTAGTTACATGTGGATTGATCACAGATTCCACAGGTGTGTAATGAAATGTTGCTGTGCTTTTATCTTGGATATGTGATGTGTACATCATGGAAACAAATCTTCAGCTGATTTGTTTCATAATAGTTGACAGAATCTGGACTTGTTGTCTAAGAAGCTGCATACTTCTTTTTTTTCCCTTCTCTTCCCTTAAGTGGCTTCTTCTGGAATATACTATCTTCTGCAGTCCTTAGGGTAAAACTCCTTACAACCTGTATTACTTCAGACCCTAGAGATGGAAAAAATGTATTTCTGTGTGCCATTTATTTGATTCCTAAGCTGGATCAGTCTTTAGGCATGTATCTATCAAAGTCAAGGAACGTGGTTTAAAAAAATGAGCAAATAAAAACCAAAGCAAAGCAGAGAAAGATTTTTCAGTGAGTACAGTAAGCTAAATGCCAAAACTCCCTACCTTTCTCTATCTAAAATCTTTCATAAAATAAGAACTGAGCTTTATTTTGGGAAACAAACCAGCTGTGCAGCTGTGGGCTCAAGGCTTTACATGAGATTCTTTCTAAAGTCTCTAATTTCAAGGTGAGGCAAAGCCAGTATAGTGCAAGATAAGAGGGGTGAAGCGAATGATGCTTAGCTTATTACAGAAAACAGTGGTTGTGGTTGATATGTCACTCCTGGGGCTGTGACAGACCCAGGGAAAGCAGATGTTCCAGGTGGCTGAGGTTGTCCTGCTCCATTTGCTGCCGAGCTGTTTGCAGCATTTGCCCAAGTGGTGCTTATTGCAAAATGGCAAGGGATGATATCTTAATATGATGGAAAAAACAAAGCTGTCATTTGTAAAGATATCAGGGAATAGATCAAAGAATATCTACTAAAAAAAATCTGACTAAGGCCATCTCAGAGGATCAAGGGAACATCTGTCTCCAAATCAGCAAGTAACTCTCAGTGGAAGACAAAAGTTGTTCTGTCTCGCAGTGCCAGTGTCCCAGACCAAGAACATGGTTCATTGCCCAGCTGACCATTGCATGAGGAGATGACTCATTTTTTTTTTTTTTTTTGCTGTTTACTCAGCCTCAGATACTGTAAATTTTAGTTTTAAAAGCCAGGAAAAAGCACTAAGCAGACTAGGTTTGGGGTGGAGTTTTGTTGTTGGTTGGGGGGAGGTTTTGGAGGGGGTGTTAATGGAATATTTTTATCTTTTTTCATTGTTTATTTGTTATGTTCAGGTGTGTAGGTCTATGTGTTTTTCTTTGTTTCTAATTAAAGGAATAACTGCTATATTAATCTGTTATGTTACCTAAGATGATATTTTGACAAGTAACAAATGGTTCTAATGTTCTAATATTTTATTATTTCTGTGACTTGTGGTCATACGTATTGGATTTGCATGGTGAGGTTTTGATAGTGGGGGTGGCTACAGGAGTGGCTTGTGTGAAAAGCTGCCAGAAGTTTTCTCCTATGTCCAATGGAGCCAATGCCAGCTGGCTCCAAGATGGACCCAGCAATGGCCAAGGTCAAGCCCATCAGTGATGGGGATGGTGTCTCTGGGATACTGAACTTAAGAAAGGGAAAAGGTTACTGCACAACACCAGTTGCAGGTGGAGAGAGGAGTGAAGACACGTGAGAGGAACAGCTTTGCAGTCCCCCAGGTTAGTGAAGAATGAGGGGGAGGAAGTGCTCCAGGCAGCAGAGCAGAGATACCCCTGCAGCCCATGGTGAGAGCACAGGAGCTGTACCAGTTCAGAGCATCTTTGCAAGTGTCCTTCCCCCAAACATGTTCTCTGAGCCCCCATGTGCCCCCATTCCCACTAACTGTGGGCAACTCGTGGAGCCAGTTGGCAAGTAAGCTTGGAGTGACTTCCAGGGCAGAGGGTAGGGGAGGTTAAAGTGAGAGTTCTCATGTTTCCCTGGGGCTGGGCTTGCTGCATACCTTTGTATGAAGGAAAACTTATCTTTCTGGTGTAAAGGGCTGCTGGTCCAAAGGATTCCGTGCATTTCCCCAGGCTGTGTGTAACTATGCAAATGGACAAGTGCTCCTGATTTGTTTGATCATGTGCCTGGAAGATGCAGAGAAAGGTGCAGGGGGTGGAAGCAGTATTCCCAGGCAAAAATGAGCTGCCTGTCTTTCCTAGGTGAGAGAGGAGCGTGCTGTGAGGATAGCATGCTGCTATCCCAGCTAACCAGGCAAAAAAATGTTAGGGCTTCTCTCTTTGCCCTGTACTTAGCAGCTGGAATTCCTGGGGGAAAAGGGAGGTTTGCTGGTTCCTGTTTTCTTTGTTTGTTTTGGCTGCTGCTACACAGTGCTGGATGTTTATTCATCCATAAATTCTAATTAAGTACTACAAGAGGAACATCATGTTTAGAAAGAGACAGGTAAACTAAGCAGCAGCCAACTACGAACTCCAAGTATAAAAGCCCCGTGTTCCTGCTGAACTTCCTACAGCCAACAGCCAATACAGCTGAATTTTGTGCAAAAGCCTTGCTCAAACTGAGGCACTGGAATCGTTCTCCGCTGGAGGCCGTGTTGCTTTGGTCCTTTCACAAAGTGCTGAGTCCCTGACTTAGTGTTCATCCAGTTTGTCACCAGGAGCATCTCCTCACCTTCAGTGCAGGTACATTCTGCTTCAGGTTCCTCTTGGATTCTGAGGACCCAGGCAGGAGGATTTAAATTAGTTTCAAGTGGCAGAATCACCACTGAATCTATTAAAGGAAAGAGAGAGCTATGAAACACTCAAACTTCTGAGCAAATATTTATGTTTGAGCAAATAGAAATGTTCATATATTAATGACATCTCTGTTTTGCAACTGAGAAGCTCCCATACATAAAGCCTTCCTTGTGATGTGAGCTGCACAGAAGACAGTTGCTTTAAAATACCAATTTCATGATGAATTAACTACAAAATTAACTACATCTCATTTTGCTATGATTAAAAAAAAACCTACAAGTCTGCTTTTGAGTGCAGTGCAGTGACGCTAATTTATAACCTAGTTTGTCAGGACACTGTGACCCCTTTTTTTTCTTTTTCCTTTTCCCAGACAGATGTCTACATCAATGAAAAACAGTAATTCCACAGAGAAGTACCAGAATTAGGTAGCAGACTAGCTAAATATTAAATAAAAACTACCTCAGGCTGTCCAGCTGCAGGCAGTATTTAGGGAACGTTACTGAGTTTAATAAGGTCTTTGCTGCCTGACTTTTTCTTATTAATAGCCAGCTCTAGATTGGAGAATCAACCATGAATATTTAAATTTGCTGATAACCTAGAAATAAAACTCAAGGCTTAGTAAAACTGAAGCAGGCACAGAAAGGTAGCTATAATTTTTGAGACAGAAATCCTCTTGGCTTCAATGGGAATTTCACCTGAACAGAAACCTTAGGATCTGGTGTGACTGAATGAGATGAAATGAAAAATAAATGGCTCTAGTGAAATGAAAGACACTTAGAGTGGGGTTTTTGTGTGGAACAAGCTGTGTTACTTGAAGATACCAATGATGAATATGCCACTCTTAACTCCTCAATCTATGGTACAAATCTAACTAGATAATCTAGGAGTAAGATGCTATTCAAACTGAGTAGAGAATTCAGTATCTTTAGAAAATTTGTACAACTCTGAGAATTTTACTATATGGAGCCATGTTTCTCCTGAAGTTTAATACTGTGAATGCTAATGTATTTAATGAGTGGATCTCATTGAAGTTAATCAAGGTGTAGTGAGGGAAGATGTGCCTCAGTGATTAAAACCAGCATCAGAAACCAACTTCTTTTTGAGAAATAATGTGACAAATGAAGAGAATGGAGAAAACCAACATGCCAGTGTTGTAGATGTTATTGTGTGTTTAATTCTGGCAAAAAGTCAGTTTTCCTATGTTTTTTCTTTTTTCATTTAAGATTTTTTCCCCTGAAAATAATTATGGTATGGGAATGCTTTAAGCTGATAGAAGTGATGCAACGGGGCAAAAGAAAGTAAATGTGACCAATAAGATCTTTTCCCATTTTGATAGGAATTAATCACCCCACTTGCTTTCCTTGGGCTGACATTTGGAGGAAGAGATCACGTCCCCATTCATGTAATCCTTGGAAGGTGAATAAAATGGCTTAAATCACTTTCTTATGTGACTTATGTAGATTGCAGCTTATGTACAAAGAGGATAACTAATCCAATTATTTTGCTTTATGAGTCAGGGTGAAAATGTGAGTTAAACCCTTGTTGAAGGGAGTGCCATACCCTCTTTATTACCTGAGATAGCCTCTGTAATGTTGAATTTCTGTTGAATTTCAGTCCTTTAGAGTTTGTTTTTTTTTTTTTATAAGAGTAACACTCATGGTTTTCAGCACTCTGCCCCAGGAATATTGCATAAGTGGTACAATTCTACCCTGCAGTGAAGAAGCCCAGAAACCAGAGGAGGTGGCTCTTTGCAAAATCTCCTAAATTAAAATCAGTGTGTGTAGTCAAGAAAACAAGTTTATATTTAGGATTGTGCTCATATGTACCACAGAGAAGAAATGAAATAGGAAGTTTTGCTGATGTGGAACCTTAGAAACTTTCTTTTCCCCTCCCAAGGCTTTTTCTGTATCAGGTGAAATATTTTTATGTCCATAGTCTCCTTGATGGTGATGTGTCTGTTCTCTGAAAAAAGCACGTGATGTACCCAAAGACTCCCCTTCAGAGTGGACTTTTTCTGCATAATCCAACATATCATGCCTAGTGAAATACTAAAAAAAAAAATAATAAATCAATAGAGTAATACCTGTTGGGTGTGAAAAATGTCTACAAATCCGTGTCCTAGGAAGTGTGGCATTAAAGCCTGTTCCAGATTCAGGGCTCACTTACTCACTGTGCAGATTCCTGTTGCTTTTGTTAGGCTTTTGTTCATGCCTGTAGTCCCCAGAGAAAGAATATGCAAGATGTTACAGTAACACTGTGCTTAATGTAAGGTAGGTATGAAGCAGAAAAGGAAATTCGGATGGTTCTGGTTGAACATTTTCTTTGCTAGTTCCGTTATGATTGAAGCAGCTTTAAAATAACATTCATACTCAACCTCCAGGAACTATGTGTCAAAGTTATTTTCAAACTTTTTATAATGTTATGATAAAAATCTGTTCAGTCCTTCACATTTGCAGAAATAGAGTTCTTCCTAAATACATGCTTTTAAAAAGGAGCCTCTGATTTAGCAACTCAGGCAGTTCAATAGCTGGAGTTTTCTACTACTTAAGCTGTGTAACATCTGAATTATTTCTTTCAACATGTAATATCTTCTAAGTGGATCAGTCATTTCAGAGACAAACAAAATGGTAAAGTTTTTATGTGAAAGAGTGAAATTACCTTTCTTATTTGATTTTTTTCCTGAAGAGACATTCTCTGTATGTCGACAATCTAATCTTTGGTATGGTATTCATTTATCTCTTGAATGAGACATGAAATGAAAGCTCTAAACACTTCTGGTCATCAAAGATCCAGTTGAACCTGTATCCTATTCCAGCTCAGGTAATTGCATTCTGCCTTCTTTGGCACTGTCAGTCGGAGAAATGACTCATTTGAGAGAGCTGTCTGGCTGACATGGAGTGGCAGCCGTGCCTTAACGTCATGGATGGCTGTTTCTGTGAGAGGTTATGGATCCTTACAGCTTTTGATGGTAATTACAGGGGGTTAGATGTGAATGACTCTTAGGTGGTGTACCAGCATGTAGGTGTGTGAGGGTGAGCTCATCCACCGTCCTTCTCATTGCACTGTCTTGGAACTAGTGATACCTCTGATCTGGACAGCACAGTTCACCAGGGCCAGTTAGAGGTTCTTGCAGACCTACCACGTCATCTCGTTGTGAGCTGGTAGGCAGAGGTGTCCTTGGAGCTGAGAAAAGGGGAAAGGCACTCAAACTCTGAGGAGGATCTTGTGCATCACCCTGGCTTGTGCTGCAGCCACCCAGCCTCTTTATAGTAGCCCTGCTGGTTCATTGCCAGCTTGAGCTGTGGGCACTCTCAGTTTAAGAGAGATTAAGCAGATTTTTCTCATTTCCAAGAGTATTTTAACAGGTTGCCAGAATGGGTCTGTCCTTTCTTTTGCAGGTGAGCCACTGATCTTGAAAACCAATGAAAGTTTTCAGACTCAGAAGTGAAATTACTTTGTAGGCACGAGGAGAAGGTTGGTGCTTCTCTTGGGTTTTCCCAAAGTATTGAC
Source organism: Manacus candei (assembly GCF_025592945.1). NCBI lineage: Eukaryota > Metazoa > Chordata > Aves > Passeriformes > Pipridae > Manacus > Manacus candei. The sequence goes on from NW_026138057.1 coordinate 1,030,203, forward strand.
AGTGTTTATCAGTCAAAGTACGGCCAGTACATGTGTTTTATTTGCTTGCACGGCCACTTATGAGGATTGAATTCCAATAAAGAGATGTTTTACGAAGGTCTCCTAGGTTTCCATTCAATGTTTTGGAGCACAGATGGTACTGCAATATGGGAGAGATGTTTAGTTACTGGTAGTGGCTGATGGGAGGAAAAAGGAAAAACTTGTCCCTGGCAGTACTTTGTGATTAGCTTTCCTAGAAGGAGATCGAGTGGTTTTGGTTGGTTTGTTTGTTTTCTCTTCACCAAAGACTGAGTAAAGAATGTTCCATGAGCTGTGTCAGCCCCTGCAGAAAATAAGTTTAATGGTGTGACAGGGGATTTTCCCTGACAAATACTCATTCTCTCCTTTTCAGGATGCCTGTCCTGTCCACCTCTAGTGACAGCCCTAGCTCTGGAAAGCCTATCAGTCTGTCCAAAATGAATTCAAAACAGGGGAAAAAAACCCCTCTCCCTGTATCATGATGGATTTTTGTTTTGTGTCTGTTAGCGATTGTGAATTCTACAGGTAATGAAAGCTCCTTTTTGGGATGAGACTTTCATTGTCTAGTAAAGCCTTTCTGTCCCCCATCTTTCATTGTTTTGTTTTTCACCCTTGGAATGTCCAACATGGAGTTTTTCAATTCTTACCATTAACTGTGTGGAGAAAGTAAAGATTTTATTCATCTCTCAGAAGTTTTCTTCCGTTTTCTCATCTGAAATCTTGTTTCTCCTCCAACTTTTATGGAGTTTGCAGCTGATGCCATTTGAGGTGTGTGTGCTGATAGCAGTAACAAGTCCCTCAGTGATACCATTAATCATTTATAGGTTAGGGAGTCTGATACCGTGTGATAATGCTCAGCTATTCCTAAGGCCTTCCTTTTGAGATGACTGAGTCGTGAGTCATAGGTTTCTTTTTGAAGAGAGATTTGATTTTTTTTTTTTTTTACATCTCCCCCCATCCTTATCTTTTCTCAGCAGGTTTTATTAGGCGAATGAGATGCAGGTGGGTTGGGTGTGTATATGGATGGTGGGAGGTCACTGAGGGTGCAGCATCTGGTCAATATAGAGCATAATTTCTCTATATCAATGTCTGTCTCACTGAATTGACTGGAAAGGATTTTTTCCAGACCCCCTCCATGATAGATATAGTTTGCAGATGTGAAAAGAATTAAATACAGAACTACACAAGGAGGAAGTCCACTACTCACTCATCCAGCTGCTACAAAAAGACCTATTATCTCTTTGTTAAAGTTGTAGGTTATCCTAGTGTTACTAACAGTTTTCTTAGCGAGTGTTAAATAAATTAATTGCTGTGTTAAATCCATTATTATACCTTGTTGCTGCAATCAGCAAAATGAAATTGGTCACTTAGTCCATTTGCTGAATAGTTTCAACAGTGAACTGATTCACTGTAAAAATAAATTGAAATAACTCCTTTGGAGGAAATTCTTCCAGGGAGAAGGAACATCCAAAGTGAGAAATGTAATCCAGTTGACATTGCTGCTCTGTTAACTTGTGGAAAAATGGAAGACACGTCACTTCATTGCATTTAATGTGGTTTTTCATGAATGCTAAATTCAGTCTAGTTAAAGAAGCTTATATATAGTATGTTCACATTTCTAGATTTCATGTTTCACTCTTCTTTATGTTTCTGTGTATTAAGCACCAGACTTAAAGGGCACAGACATTTTTTTCTAAGCCAATTGAGGGAAGAATTTTGTGTCAGTCAAAGCTAAAAATAACTGCCTGTATGTGCAACAACCAATTTCTGTTTTACACTGAAGGAAAGATAGCTTTTTTAGAGTCATGAAGAAAAGAGTCCAACCAAATCAGGGAGTAACTTCCTAAACTTTTTTCTTTTTCCTATTGGAATGTGTCACTTTTGAGTATAAATAAAAAATGATACCTAATCTGAAGGACTGGTCATATCAGAAGGATAAGGTAAAAACCAAGATATTTTTGAAGATGTAAAGCTGTATAGGCTTTCTGGTTTCCATAAGCTTTTCTTTATACTGTCAGTTGTATTGAAACAGGCTGGAAATCTTGACCTATTAAATTTGGGGAAGAGGGATTTTGTGAAAACTTAATTTATCTGGCAGAGTGATAAAAGGCTTTGTCAGTCTTTACCCCACCAAGTTGTCTTACACTACGAGCAGTCACATGGATTTCAATTGTCTAGTAATGATGTAAAGGACAGCTCGGTGTAATGCTAGCCAAGGATAAATTAATCCAGAAAATATAATTAATGGAAGTGGTAAAATGTATTCAAAAAACATTTTGAGAGTAATATTTGATTCAGAATGTCTGAGTCGTTTATCCGATGTTGCGAACATCGAGCTGTATAAACATTGGGATACACTGTAAGGTTGTGGTTTGTCTATTTTTAAAACACTTTGCATAACACTTAAAAATTACAGTTGGCTCCTTCCCAGGTCAGTAGGTGATTTGAAATTTCTGGACTCAGGATGAAGCTGTTGCTCAGTCCTCAAAGTTCAGGTTGCTGTAGTGAACGAGCAATCGCTGGTGGGAACTAGAAGGTAAAGAATATCTTTTTTTCGTGGCTCTGATTATTTTGGGTGGATGATTTTTAATCTTTACAGGAAAAAAGCCTTGTATTAATGTACAGTGTTGTCAAATGTTTAAGGTGGAGAGAACAAATGCCCTGTAATGTTGGCATTCTGACATATCAGGTCACGTGCACACAGAAGAGAGGAATACTTATTTGAGGAATATAAACACGGAAGCAAAACTTAAGAATGGAGGGTGTAATTCCAACCTTTCTGTCTGGTGTATATCATGTTGGCACATTATGTGAATATTTGTACTTTTGGGGAATGCTGCCACAAGTAAGGCAGCAGAAGCTTGCTTAGCACAGAGCATCTTTTCTCTAGCTGATGTAGGAAAGTATACAGTCTTCAAATGTTTCTAGTGTTATTAATTTGTTTTTGCAGCATAGAAGAGGCAAAAAACCCCCAAAAAACCTTGACAATTCTGAAAGTGGATTGAGGAGTTACTGCAGAACTTGCTTTTTAAAGTGCATCTCATCCAATATGATTATATAGTTTGTTTATAATCCACTTTAGGGACTATAAACAAGAAAAAGTACGTTGACAATTATATATTTCAAACAGATTTTAACAGATTCGAATTTTGAGCAGGTCATCCATAACAATCTTGACTGGATGGTCATGTTGTTAATTTAAAACAGGATTTTTTTTGTGGTACTGTATAAACTAGCATTAACATAATGGACAGTGGCAGTTTATGGACACGGAGATTATTTCTTCTTTGGAAACAACTGTTAAAATATTTTTCATATAAAAAGGGTGGAGATTATAGATGTTTATTGATCTTGATAATCAACTGTGTTATGACATTGCCTGCAGCTGTTCCCCCAAGACACCAGGCAAACACATTGTAAGGCAGGGGATGAACAAGGATCTGATACAAACTCATCACTTGGGTTCCTTTCTATGAGTAAAGATCCTGACAATTTGGCAAAGTCATCTCCAAGGGCAGAGCTCTCTTAAGACAGCCAGACAGAAGATTTTCTGTTTCCTTGGGTTATTAAAAGCCAAGGTAAAGCCTCCTTAAAAGACAAGTTTATACTGGAAAGATGAATTGATTACTGTGTTATTAAGGGCTGACTTGGCTGTATGTGCTTCCTCCTACTTTCAGAAAGGAAATCACATGCAGCCCCTTTAGTTGCACCTATATATTTTGTGGATAAGTAATTCATGTATAACACAGCTTATATGTGACTAAAGTGATGTCTTTTAAGAACATCCGAGAAAGGAGTGCAAAAATTGCTTGTAAATGTTGGCAGATAATCACAGTATTTATGAATTCTCATTTATTTTTCTTCTCCTTCCCTCTCAAAAATACCCCGTGTTGTTGTGAGCATTCTGTTACTTACAGAAATTAATTTGAAAGTGAGATAATCTAATCTAAATTCAGTGTAACTGTAAGCACTGCTAAAATATGCTTTCGGGACTAACATAGCATTATATGTGTACTGTGGGGTGTAGGTCATTGCTTGTTTTCAGAAAACAAGGATGTTTGTGTCTAAATTGTACATTACTGATTCTAAACCACAATTTGTGATTTTTGTACACATTTGCTCGATGGAGATCAGTACCAAAAAAACCAAAAAGCACCAACACAGCCCCAACCTACATAGCTATACATTTTTGATGTCTTTTTCTTGTGTTTTATCATAGTGTATACCTGTGCTGAAACAACATATCCTAGATCCATAGAATTATGTAGATGATTTTGAGTGGTGTCTCTGGGAAGGGATTCTTGTACAGTAGTGAAGAAGTGGAATAAAAATCATATTTTCATTATTCTAATTCTGGTTTTTAATCTGTTTTAGAGCTTTGTGCGTGTATGTACATTTAGAGTGGCTTGGGGGGGGAGAGGATGGCTGGCAAAAGACATAAGGGCTGCACCATCAAGTAAAAATAAGTGAGGAAAAGAGAACTCGTGGTATCTTTCATCTGGTCATTCTGGGTGCATTGGTGGCAGAGGTGGCACTATTAGTTGCAGTGTTGGTGTGGTGACTTGTACAAGGCATTGTCCCAAAATATTGTTTGGGATAATAGCACCTCTGTAGCAGTAAAGTCAACTTCACAAGAAAACAATGTGCTGATATGGTGCAAAACAGTTTCTAGTTACGTATTTTACCTTCTCTCAATGATTTATTAACTTACTGAGATGGGGATGATGAGAATATAAAATTCCTTTAGATGACTGCATGAATTCCTTTTCTTTAGAGCTGAGGAGGGTGTCTCCCATGCTTGAGGAATAGTAACCAAGTGGTGAAAATAATTGAGATGCTCTCGAATTTTATTTTTTTTTAATTTTTTTATTTTTATACTTTTCCCTCTTTGGTTAGATGGATGTAGGTCATGGGCAGACAATGTATCCTTGTGATGCTTCATAGATCAAGCTTTTTATTTCATGGTTCGTTTTCTCTGAGGAGTGATTCTGACAGTATTACAGCATTTAGATTTGAGAATTTCTAAAATTATATGCTGGAAATTTGGCTTCACATTGTAAATATGTAGTGTAACTGAGTAAGAAGTATCAAGTGAATAATACTATGGAAACGATTTGGGATTTTAAAAAACCAAACAAAACCTATATTGGACTCCTTACTGTAATTTAAAATTCAGTATAAAACTCAACTTATTAATATTTAAAAGGAGAGTCTTTTCTCTAAAAATAAATGAGTAGATGTAATTATTTATTTTAGCAAAGGACTTTAAAATAAGAAATCATCCACTGGTGTGGAACTGCCCTAATGCTGCTGGCTATGAATATATTATGGAGCTATATCTTTATAGAAAACATTTCTACCCTATCATCTTCATTTAATTCAGTCATTTTCTGCTTTATTCATTTCACCTGGGTTAAATTTTGTTTATACTTTAGGGCAATCTGTTATTGAATATGATTCTCATAGGTCCCTCTGAGAGATACATATAGCTCCAGCCTGTAACTAACCTTCCTTTTACGTGTCTTTATTACTGAAATCTGCTTACATCAGAAGCATATAAATAATGAAGCTGGCAAGAATTTAATGCCATGGAAAACCTCAGAAGCAAAGCCACTAACTTTGTGCATGGATATCTTTGTGTGACCTTTAAGACACTCGGTTTACACTGCCCATAGTACTTTTTGCACTGGAACCAAGAGAGGAGTATGTTGCTGAAGGTGCTTCTGCAGTCAGTGTTCAAGGTTTGACAATTAAAAGATGTGTATTTGCCTTTTCATTAACTTCCAGCTGTTTTGGCAGACTTTCTTAGCATAATTTGCTCTTGACGTATATTATTACTTAGTCATGTTTTCAAATACTGTATATTGTTTCTAATATTAAAATACATTATAATTAACTTTCAAGATTTCTGAAAAGAGTACATTTTTTTTCATGGAAAACAGTGTAGTCTTGCAACCCCAAATTTTTAGGAGAGAAAAACCCACAAGATAGTTGCTTAGATTTATTTTCTTCCCTCTTTGGTATTCTGGAGACTTTTATTTTTCTGCTTTGAGTAGGTTTGAAGTTTCTGACAGCAGAGTGAGTACCCGTGGAAATGGTTAGGACTGAATATTAGGTACACAAGTGGCAGGTAGACCTCCTGCACACGGTTCTTGTCACTTGAGCTATCAGACTTCCTTGACACTCTCTCATGCCACATTTTGTACTTGTTGTTTTTGTCCACTGAGGACAAAAACTGGCTGTCACTTGCCCATACGTTGCTCAGTGCAACCTGTCTGAGGCAAGGATTGAATATATTTCTCTGTTCAAAAGGGGAGGAGTTTTAAATGACCAGGCTGCAGGCAGAGGGTGGAGCAAACTGTTGGACCAGAAATATAAAGGTTTTTAACTTCTCTACCAAAGAAAACTCTTGTGATGGTTTTGTGACCTCTTCTTTCTGCCATATTGATCGGGAAGTGTCAGTGTTGGTTGTTCAGTTATATCAGTCTGATATAACAGGTTAAGGGCAGTAAATCTCAGACACGGCCCCCCTAAGGTTCATTGAGGTCCATTATTATCTGGTCTGAGGTTTGTGTGTGAGTGAGATGTATATGATCTAAACAGAAAAGCCTCCATCAGAATAGCAGTGCGAGTGCTCAAGAGTTTTCTTGAAATCCAAACTGTGGGACATATTTTTCTGACAAAGTGAACTGCTTTCTAACCCCTATTTTATTGTGTGAGAAATAGGTGTTAATATCTGTTCTTAACTTACAACAGGATACTTTAAGGGAGAAGGTCTAGGAGATGTGTTGGTGATTTGATTGCTGGAAGCCTTAGAACAGTAAGTCTGGAACTGTTCTCACAGTTTCAATTCTTTGAAACCAGATCATGCACCTCCATGAGTATTATGGCAGCTGCTCCTCCGAAATAATCTTTGTTCTTTCTTTTTCTTGCAATCCCCAAAAACAAGCAAAAAAGCAAACATGGATTATATAAACCCCCTTTATACAAGCTATGAACTATAATTGTTCTTTTTCTTTTGCCTCTTCTTACTTTCCTTCTCTAAGATGAGAAATGGTCCCATAATTGAAACAAGACTATGCGATTTGCTTTGTCTCTGAACTCTTATCCCTGTTTCTTCCTACTGCAAACTTTCTGTTAGGTTTTGCAGGACATGTCTGGAAATAGAACATCTCATAAATCTGATGGCAGTCAGCCTCTATGTGCAGTTGTGTTTGTGCAACTGAAAATTTTGCATTTCATGGCTGTTGTTTGAAATTCTTCTTTTTACTGAGAGGAAGTTGTTGGTAGAGTTAGACATGGCTCTTCCTGGTACTGGCGAGAATAATCTTCATTGTGGCTCAGTCTTCTGTGGACTGTTGTCTTGGTGCAGAAAGACTGATTAGCCCAGAGAGGAAAGAAGACGGGTGCTCCCTCCAGGTTTAGAAAAGAAGATTGAATGTGTTGGTGTGGAACTGATAAAAGGAGTCTCCTCATCAGCTTTAAACACTCTGATTGACAATTTTCAACTCTAGTGGAGCTGGCTTGGGGCTGCATTAAAAATGATAACTGCTACTGATCTTTTTGCTTGGTTTTATGTCTGCTTCATTCTTGGTGAACCAGGGCATTTGAGTTAGTTTTTATTTTCTTGCCCATCTCCTCTGCCCTTGACCGACCATCATTAATTTCTGCAGCTAAACAGTGGGTTTCTTTGGCATTTGTGTTATCTTACAGAATCAACATAGAAAGGGAAAAAAGGCAAGGAGACCTTAAATATTTTTAGGTTTATCAGACAGCTGAACTAGAGGCTTAGAGTGTTTCAAATCCATATAATGCTCAGGGAATGCTACATGCACTTCAACAAATACTAATTAGATGTGATCCTCCATGTGGTTTTGTGTGTCTGTTCCTAAAATGCAGCGAGTAGTCTGATTGTGGAATGGTGGGAAGAGGCTGCTTTGTGAAGGCAGCTTCTTATGCTCTGTGACTAAAATAAATTATGGCTCTTTTGGGCTTGAGGTACACATTATTTTGGTTGCTCATAGATCTCCTGCTGCTCAAGCACACTGGGAAACAAATGGATTTCTTTTATAAGAAAATAAACCCCAGAGTTAGTTTTCTCAAAGCTTGTTTTGATCCTCTGCTGAAAACAGGATTACTGTGTGTTTCCCTGGCTGCCCCAAGTTGTCTCTTGTTCTTTTCTCATCTGGTCTGAGATAGAGAACAATACATGGCCCTATCAAGGAGATTTGTAGGTCCTGAGTTTCAGGAAGCACTGTCCTCCTTGTTCATTACCACTCCAGATGAATTCCTTTCTTCCAAAGAAAAAGGAGCTGTATTTTACCGTGTTAAATTACTCTGTCATTGTTAGTTATATATATATATTTTAGGAAGGAGAATAATCTCAGATTTATGGAAGGCTAAAACTTGAATATCTCTATACAAAAACCTTACAAGTTTATGTATGTTAACTATAAGGTTATGCTTATTTGGTCTTTCTAGTCAAGAACATGAAACAAGAGTAGTGGCTGTGCTAATCAACAGACATATGTAATCCTCTGAATATCAGATCATTTCTCCTGCTGCCTTGAATTAGAATATTTTGGATGCTAAAATGTTGCTATTCAGTTAGTCGTGTTGTACTGGTTCATAGCAGATATGGATGGAGTTCTTTTTGCATAGTTTTCTCACCCAGAACACACAGGGTGATTTAACCTTTTCTCGGAAACACTGTGTTTTTCTATTTTCAAGAGACTTTTGAGGCTAGCGAAGTCCTAAACAAACCACTTGAGCACCAAAAGAGCTAAAGATATGGTATAAGATGTGTTGCCTTACATGAGCTGTTCTGTATCTTCTTTCCATCTGATCTGAAGGAAAGGTAACAGGTAGCAGCTCAGTACAGACAAGCTGCTGAAGAAATAATCTGGAGGGTCATGTGTGGAGTGGGCAAAGCGATAATAGCTCAGGTGCAAACCTCGTCTACTCCAGTGCTAGAGAAATACAAAGACTCTCTTAGAAAATTGTGGTCAACACAGGAAGTTTAGCTGAATGATAGGATATTAAGTGTACTAATAATAGTAGAGACTTGGCAAGTACATTTTGTCACTCTTCAGTATGTTATTCACATATTTTTAGCTTGAAAATGCTGCAGAAATGTCCCTTTGTGCAGAATGCTCAGCCACTGACTAACCACAGTTTTGTTCCCAAGACTGCCACATTTCTGTTTCAAAGTGCCCTTCAGGCTGTATGTGTGAGCAAGGTGGAAGTCTCTGGATGTGCTGGACAGAAATTCAGTCCCAGAGCAAGTGGTAGGGAAGGGCAGAGCTGCTTTGTGGGCAGGTTGCAAAGCTTATGGGTTCCACAGCCTGCCCTGAGGCTTGGGAATGTTGCACAATATTTTTAGTTTTTAATTACAAGAATTTGGGTCAGTTCTGATTTTGTGTGTATTTCAAAACTGGTGGCATGGAACAAGGTGTTGATGCATTTTAGATGTCAAGATGAGCAAGATCAGAAGTACTGCTTCTTTACAGAAGAGTGCAGTGGAATCATTACTGCTGTTAAAAATCAGTATCTCCACAAGGTACCCTACATCCAGTGGCCAGTTGCCCTTGGAAACAATTCATGAAAGCTGACCTTCCCAGCCCTTTGATTTTGCCAGAGCTGTGGGGAAAATCAGGGCTTTTTTTACTGTCATTTAGGATTATGTATAGGATAGAGGAAAATGTAGTTCTGTTGACAAAATCAACGTGGAGAGATATGATAGAGCTCCAGCTATTAATTCATATGAAAACATTGTTCTTTCACATAAAAATGTTTCTTAGAAAATGCCTTGTTATTAAAAGACAATGATTGTATTCCAATTCAGAATACCACCCTGCAGTGTGTACATTTTGACAAGGTATATGAGTTATGAGTCTTATTTCTGAAAGCACTCTAATACCTAACCTTTGCAGGTGATTTATGATAATTTTTAGGAGACTGGGTAATACTGTAAAAGTACAAGGTGAGGAGAGAACCATATCCAATTTAGAAGTGATTAAAATAAGTCCAATCTAAAGAGCCTAGTTTACAATATGTTCCGTTCACCTCATGAACAGTAGGAGGCATGAATGCTGGCAATATCCCAACTTCCTGAATTAATTTTCTTGGTCTTAATAACCTGCAGATTAGCCACCTAGTATTGTTGCATGTGTTGCTTTAAAAATCTCAGTAAGCACGTGTCATAATTTGGAGTGGAAGTAGTTACAGACTGTGACTGACACTTCTATTAAAACCCTCTAGTTTTCAGGGTCCATTACATAGCCATAAAAATCACTTGACATTTAAGGTCTCTGCCTGAGAGTCCTTTTTTCTTTCACAAATACAAAAGTCCAAAATACGTACTTAACTATTTTTTACCTCCATAATAAAAGAAGAAAACATATTGGTTTTGAAGACATCACCTTCTCATATATAAACCACTGCCAACTTTTAACCCGAAGTTTTGATGGTTAGAACAAGGCAGTGTTTCTTCTTTTACAGGAGCAGCTCCAGTAGCTGGTTATACTTCAGGCCAGGTGTACACTGAATTTCCTCTCTGCCTGTTGTAAGGCCAGCCCTGCTGGAAGGTGATACCTCAAAGGGGTTGACTTCTCTGCCCTGCAGAGAGCCAGTCTGTGGGTTTGCTGGTCTTAGAGCTGTTCCAGGGCAGGGGGAGCACTCCTCCAATTCTGCTCCCATGAGCAGGGCTGGGGCTCTGTTGTAATCAAGCCAAGAACCGCAGCAGGGCTGGTCCTTCCCACCATTCCCCTACTGAGAGGCAGTGACATCTCACAGCCAAGGTGAGGCATCTGTTACCTCTCTCAGATGGGAGAGAGGGGGAAGACTTTTGAATTCCCCTCCTGGCACAGCTTAGAAGAAGCAAATAACAGTAGAGAAGCAGTAGGAGGCATTTCCTAAACCTCCTCTCAGAAATGTCCATCCTCTTCAGCCAGCCTAGGACTGCTCTGCAGACGTGGTATGACTTGACTGCTTTCACTGGGAAATCATAGTTGGAAGGGGCCTTAAAAGCTTGTCTAATCCAACCCTGCAATGAGCAGGGGCATCTTCAACTAGATCAGGTTGCTCAGAGCCCTGTCTGGTCTGACCTCAAATGTTCCCAGGGACGAGGCATCCACCGGTGTTTTGCCACCCTCAACATAAAAAACTTCTTCCCTGTATCTAATCTAAATCGACCCTCTTTTAGTTTAAAACCATTACTCCCTGTCCTATCACAACAGGCCCTGCTAAAACGTTTGTCCCCATCTTTCTTATAGGCCCCTGCAGGCATTGAAAGACAACAAAGTCTTCCAGGAGCCCTCTCTTCTCCAGGCTGAACAACCCCACCTCTCTTAGACATTCCTCATAGGAGAAGTGCTGAGAAAAGGCATAAATTCCTCCTTAACACCACCTTTACAGGATCACTGCACTCCAAAACCCAAGTGGTCTTCTAGCAGTTGAGAAATGTGTGTGGTGGTAGAGGGGATGGATTTATTTATCTTTTTCCACACTGTACCTCCATATTGACTAGGTTGGTAGTTAAACTTTCCTCTCATCTGGTTTTTCTCTCTCATTACCACTCATATACAAAAGCTTGTATTTCTTTCCACCCACAGTATCACCTTTCTAGCTAAAGTCCAAAGTATTTTAGGAAATTCATTAAAAATGTCAATGGAATGTGCTTGCATTATTTTAATTAAGAATCAGATGTTATCTGGGAGTCAACAGACGCCATTCTAGACAATAACAGAGCTGTTGGTTTCTTCAGTGAAAATGTCATGGTGATATCCTTCAATGTCTTGTGATGTTTATATATTCTATTTTATGTGTGTATGGTTTGTGGCATTTGGCATCTAATACTCTTAAAATTGATATTTACCAGATAAAGAACTGCAGACAACTGCCTTAAAATGTGATCAAACATATTGCTGCCTTTGAGGGAAAGAATTTGATTTTATTCTGATCAAACTGGTTTTACCCTACTGTAACTTTTGTTGAGTTAGTTGGCAGTAATGAATTACAGCAGAGTACATTTTCTTGGACTCTGTGACATATTTTTTTTGTTCTTCTGTTGGTGTTTCCCCTTGACATAATGTGTGAAACTTCCTCTGTGAACCTGGCAGAACCAAAGTGTCATCCTCTGCTCAGGAGGTTTTGAGATCCTGGTTCTAGGGAGCTGGCAAACTCCAGTTCTCTGAGGTAAAACTCTTTAATGGGATAGTTCTTCAGCAAAATCCCAGACACCTTGTTATCTGTAAGACACCTTGGGAAAACCATGGTAAAAAGCTGAAATAGAAAAGAATCCTGCCAGCTTGGCTCTGCTGGGCTAGTAACAAAAGCAGGCTACTGAATTTTTGCCAGGAACAGGATTAAAAAGGCTTTTACAAATATCAAACCGTACTTAAATTTGTAGTGGAATATATAAATGTATCTCTTAATGGGCCAGAAAGAATTTTAAACACAGTATCTGGGACGTTTGACTCCTTCTTTTCTTAGATGTCAAGGTCTGAATTCAGGAATCTCTGCTGCATCATCTTCCTCCTCAATTAGCTGCATTTATCAGAACTCTAAAGTAATGAGAGATGCATAAGGAAATTAGTATCTTCTCACTCCTTGAGTTTGCTGAAGTCAGTTTGCTGAACAGGAACTTGAGACATAATATCTTTAATCTACTTTGCTGTAATTTAAGCATAGTGCTTAAGTTCACTTCAGAATTAAGACCTATTTTTGTATCTCCAATTGGTATTCGTCTGTATATTATTTTAATTTTCTTTCCCCCCCGTATCCCCCTGAATTCATGTTTTCTAGACTTCTCATTACTCTTGTTATCCTCTCCTCTGGATCTTCAGTCGATCCATACCTGCCAATAAACTTGTTACCTGCTCTTGGGTGGACATACTAACGTAGCTAAAGATCCTATCAGGAATGTGAACAGCAGGGAAGGATACACAGTACTTTTGTCCATTCCTTCCAAGGTGGTGATGGCTTTGATTTTGTTTTTGAGCATCATACTCAGGTTGTGATCTGCTCCAGGTCTTGCTCTGCTGAGTAGTTCTCTCAGCAAGGGTGGTCAGGGAAGCAGGTGGTCACGTTCGAGGTGTAACAGCCTGAGCACAATGACTCAACTCTATTTCATGTCTGTTAATTCCCTGAAAATTGGCCTGCATTATTTACCCACTTTCTGCTCAGTAAATCTGAACATTTCTGTATCACACTGCTGCTCATCAGTCCTCCTAATGAGCATTGAGAGATGATCATTTGTAACCCTGAACCTTTAACTTCCATTAATTTCAGTAGTCAGAGGAACCTGTGTTTGGTTAAATGAACTGTTGCCAGCAGAATAAATCTCCCTGCACACATCTAGAGCATAAATGACAACACATCAAGGTGTCATGTAATGGCTATTCCAGGTGTAAGAGTCTGGTGTACTTTTGGATCTGTTTGTAAGCTTAGGAGCAGCGTTGAAAACCCCTGCAAATGTTTCCCATTTTAAATGTGAAACAGCTTTTACAAGCCCTTGAAAACACTAAAATAATGCTAAAAAATAAATGAAGCATTATTTGACCTGAAGCATAGTTGTTTCATTTTCCAGTGTTGCAAGGGAGTAAAAAGCCTAGTTATTTTGACCTACTCTATTTAAAATGTTAATCGTGCAATATAAAGTTTAGAGATCTTCTGCCATTGCTAATCTCAATCTTCATTTCTCTTCTTAATTGCACAATTGAACAAGAAATCGTAATGTTTTTAAATTAGCTCTTACGATCTATTGGGTCTTATGTGAAGGGGAAGATAGTTACTTGTAGGCTATGGGGTTTATTTATAGCTAAATCTGGATGACTCCCAGGAACATTGTAGGAGAAGCTGCAAATGTAACAAATATTTTTGAAAAATATATATTGAAACGTCAATAGCTTTCCTTTCCTCAGTACTTCCTGTCCATTTCTGTCTCAAAGAAACCCATATTTTGTATTCAAAGTGCTGTTTGGCTGATCTGGGAATAAGCAAATATGTGATGCCAGGACTTGATAACTAACAACAAAATTATAATGGAAATTGGGCAAGTTCTGCTTAGACAGAAAAGGGAAAATGGATGGGAGGGTTTGCCCTGTGGTATCTGGTACTATGAACAATAAACAGTGTTGTCTCCTTTAGAATTTTATCATATATTAACAAATGTTATTAATGGAATAATAAAGTCTCTAGCATTTTATAACTGCATTCAGATGATCTAACTTAGTTCCCATTTACCATGACAGACTGTGTCACATAATCCTCTTTATGGATTTGTCAGATCTGTTCTAAAAACAGCTATTTCTTAAAAAAAAAAAAAAAGTTACTATTTTATATCTTGCTACTCAACCTGCAATGCTATTTGAGACATTGCTGTCTTATGGCTACGAGCCTTCCACTGATTTCCAGTCCAGACTTATTCCTGACAGTTAATACTCACTTGTACTGGTGTTCTACCACTTGTCATCCTTTCTCTTAAATGAAAAAAAAAACAAACCACCTTTTTATGATTTGCTCCTAGTGAGTTAACGTAAAGGAATAGTATCTCCTCTTGGCTTTGAATGTGCAAGGCAAAATAATTTCCTAAAGTAGGTGTTGTGTGTTCTAGTGGCTCTCTTCAGTTTTTACCTTTTTTTTTTAGCAGACTTGAAAAAGAATTGTATTGAGATAAGCATCACTATAGCTTGTTTTATGGCATTAATAGTGTTATGTTTTCATTACAAATACTTCTGTTGATAAATTCTAGATAGCTTTTGCCTTTTTCAACAAAGCCAGTCCTCCTTATCCTATGATCCTCTGATTGATTAATATGGTCTTTATCCTCCCCAGTAATTTCTCACTGATAATTTCCCAACTTTTAACAGAAATGCTTATTACTAGGCTCTCAAGCAGAATTGTAAGGCACTTTATATCATTACTTTTCATTTAATTTCTATTAGGCAAGACTTTTCCCTTCTTTCAGAACGCAATTGCAGTATTTCCTGGCGTTGGCAGTGCTTTCCAAAGTTGTACCAGTCATGCTGACCAAAGTTGTGCCCCCTTTTTTGTGTGTTTGCTGAAGATATGAGATGAGCTCCAAGACAAATGTTTGAAAAAATTACTTTCTTCAGCTCTCATTTTTTTTTATCCGTAGGTTTCCATGAACTTTAAGGGTACTGTTAGTCTGTTTTTATTGGTGAGTATACTGAGATGCCATAGTTGGAAAAGCATGGATTTCCAAGGCAATTTAGTCACTTGTAATGGGGCTGTGAAAAAGTAAAGTTAGATGTCCTACTGTGCAGTCCCTCATTAAATTCTGCAGTTGGATGTCTGTGAATGTTCCTGTTTTCACAGGTAAAATGCCCACACTTCTGTATGTATCCCATTTATCTGACTTATCAGGGATGCCCAGCTTCATGCTTAAACCATTGTGACTAAAACTTCAAAGTAAGCTTTACTGAGACCCAACTAACTGGAGTGCTCCAAGAATCCTGCCCTGGAGCTGTGCTCTTGGAAGAGCACACCCCTGACCCAACCGTAGCTGCTACTTTTGGTTGGAGACTTCAGGGAAAGCGTTTCTGCTCGTGGTTGTACGATGCTTACAGAGTGGCTATTAATATTTTTAACCTCAAATTTTTGATTTAGGATGACTCCCTGTGCTTGAGGTGTGACACATCTCCCCTCCTCCCAGGGAAGGGTCTGTGGGAGGGTCCCTTTTAAGGTTTCCTGATGTTGGTGTTTCACAGTGCAGGAACCAAGAACAACAATTTGTAATGAAAACATAACAGTATTAATGCCATAAAACAAGCTATAGTGATGCTTATCTCAATACAATTGTATTGGTGGTTTTTTTTTATTTTTAAAAAGTTGACAAAGTCAGGTGGGCTAGGGAAGGAGGGCAGGGATGTTCCTAGTTCCTTCAAAAAGTCCTCCTTTCTGTATAGCTGGATTAGCTTTTGGCTGTTGGAGCTGAAGTGAGGCATTGAACTGTCTCTAAAGAAAGTTTTACAACTGGGCTCATTTCAGAGTTGAAATTTGTTACTTATTATAAGTACTAATACATGGAAATGTATCTTTATAATGATAGGCTCTTTGGGGCTGGTCTGAGCTGTTATCTTCATTTCACACATGCCTTCTGTATCTTCACCATTTGTTCTCATTTTCTTCTGTTTTCTCTCTCTGGCTACCTTACTTCTATCTCTTTGCTTCTCAGAAGAATAAAGGACCAAAATGCTGCACCCTAAATTTCTTTCATTATCTACAGAAAGTTTCACAGTATAATTATAATGCAAATAGGAAATGATTTATATTTAGAAAAGACAAGGCATTTAATTCAATACCAAGAAACAGGAATGAAAATTACTCTCTTTTCTATCTATGAAATTGCCCAGTCTTTGCTGGATTGCAAATTTTGTTCAGGCTGCCTAATGCAGTTTCAAGTTGTATATTAATTATTAAACATGGTCCAAACTGTCACATTTACAAAGTGTTGCTGCATGCAGGGGTGTAATTTAATGTCTGCTGTCAGGGAATAAATTCATAGACTATAGATTTCAGTCCTGACTAGGCCACTAACTTAAGTGACTGGAGATGCTTCCCTTACTTCTCCAGGCTCGTTTTTCTCTGTCTGTGGAACGTATATCATGACAAGTACCTATAACATGTTGAGTGAATGACTTGAGTAGTTGATGCAACTAAGAAGTTGGAACTTGCTTTTAGAGAAAATGTTGGTGTGTCAAAAGCTAAATTTTGATATGATTTGAACTATTTTGTCCTGTGAATATAAAAATACTTTTGGATATACTCTTCAGAAGTGAGAATAAGAAAATTTCATCTTCAGTATTGCTCTTGGTAATTATATATTGCTTTTCTTGTTGGCTTTTCATGGCTTGTCAGTGGTACTAGTGCATACATTAGTGTTAAGCCATTAAATTGTTGTACAAAACACTAACAAGTGACAACTGCCCGAATTATCTTAAGAAACCAAAATTAATTAAAATATTGTATTTCTGTACTACGCCTGCATAATGTATTATGAATCGGTATCAACAAAGGAAATATGAAAGTTTAAACTAATCCTAAAATAAATTTTCAAAAGGCTTTTCAAAAGGTAATGACGGAATATATAATTTATTAAATTTTTTTTGATGTACAGTGCTTCAGAATATAGATCAGATATTGTCTGATATTCTTCAGATAAATTTTCAATAAGCTATTGAAATAGACAACTGTTTTGCTGTCCTCTTGCTAATGTATATCAGTAAATCGTGTCTAATTGTCAATATAGTAGCTGGTAAGCAATTATAAATCAGTGAAAACCACAAGCTTTAGAGATAAGCTATGCAGCAGGAGAGAAAAAGACAAAGTAAAGACATTATCCAGTTCATGAAGCAGAATTTTATGAGTTGTGGAACCAAAGGGGACATTTAAAATCAAAAGAAAGACAATATGGTGTTTGCTTAAAAGAGTACTGTAGACAAATAAGAGGGTAGTGAATGATAAGAACAATAATTAATGTGAATCTGAGCAATTCAGCTGGTTAATTGTACGTGAAAGTCTACTCAGTTTTCTTGGAAATGGTAAAAGCTGTTTCAAGTTAAAAGGAGAAACTGGCAGCTTGATCTGTGTTTCTCAGCAGTTTCAGAACTGGGTCCTCTGTAGAGCTAAAACAAGAATGCACTTTCCTCTCCCTCACTTAGAGCCATGTGTTGGAACTATGAAGAAGAATTGTTAAAATAGTGGAATTATTTTTTATTAAATTTGCAAGAATGCTAGAGTGTAGCCTGAAATTGACTTTCAAATTTTTTACACACAGAAAAAAGAGATTGCAAAGATATTTGGCCGAACATATTTGACTGAACATACTTGGTAATTGTTCTGCCCAGAGATCCAAGGCTCTGCCAGGAGGCAGGTCTCTGCTATCCAGTGAGGCAACTGGGGATCCACATTTTTTAGTCAGCTTCTGAAAGTACCTGTTTTGAAGTGAGATCTGTTAGACGCCTGTTTAGACACAACTTACCAGGGGTACATGGTAGTTCTGGACATATCTGGTCACAGGCTCCAGGCCAGTTCTTTCTGTGCTGTTCCTTGTTTCCATTGATGTTTGGATCAGGGTAAGCATGTCCCTCAACTCTAATTTAATCAGAAGGTACCTGAGTGATATTCTTTCTCCCTGTCATTGTTCCCCTCCAAAGGAAATGTCTACATTTCAAAGGGTGACTTTAGAGTTTCTTTCCATAGCATGTCAGCAACAGTCATGGAATGGTTTGGGTTACTTCAGTGACATATCAAAATGAAAAACTGCAGCTTGGGTAAACTATTTAAAGAATATTATGAGTTACTAAGTAATTACTAAAATGCTTTACACACACACACACACCCCGAGTACATCAAAGCATTTCTTATTAGTGTTTGAATGAAACAGTTTGACACTTCAGCTTCAGTATAACACAGCCAGGAAATGCTTTGATCTAAGTGCCAAACTGCACCTTTGCAACAAACAGGACACACTCTGATGTAGTAAAAAAAAAAAAGATGGATTTTTCATTCAGAATTAAGTTTTCTGTCCTAACTTTTTTTTTTTTTTTTTAAATTTATTTTTTATGACATAAAATATTTGGAAGGTAGCACTCTATGGGGTTGCATTTCCTTCCTGAAAGTGCAGTCCATGGAGCTCAAATATGACCCTATACCAGGATGGGAATTACATTAGGGGAAACAGTACCTTTACTGCTGTTAAGCAAAGGTGAAAGCACAGCAAATTTGAAATATGAAGCTGGACTTTTTTTCACTCCAGTGTGGTCTATGGTATTGACACAGCCAGGATTGGGTTCTTGAAAAACTTCTCTCTGGAAAATTATGTTCCTCAAAGTAAGTCTAATATTTGTGGTCAAGGACACCTTCTCTTTGTCCTTGCCTGCATAACTGTATGTCATGGAATAGCTGCTGTTGATAGCTCCAGGGCTGGCTGTGATTGGAAAAGGGATTTCTTTGTACACTGCCTACTGTTTTGATGGCTTTTAATGGAGGAAGAAATTTTTTTTTTTTAAATATTTTTGAGCCAAGCATCACAGTGAGCCTGAAAAATAAAGACATAGATATTCAGTTCTTCCTAGGAAGCCCAATTTTTGCTTCATGTCTTAGGTATGATTTTAACAGGGCTAACGGAGACATTTTGACTAAAAGCAATGTAAACGAAGGTAAAAATTTAAACTTTGATGAGTATAAAATATGAAAGCTATTACAGTAGTTTGGAATATTCTAGTCTCATCTCAGAAATGGAGAAATGTTCTATGAGCCCATTGGCCAAAAACTAACTGTTACATAGGTCTTTGTAAAAAAAAAAAAAGAATTCAGATGAGGTGATGAGTGATCACTGACATGTGCAAGAAGGCAAGAAATTTGATCAAGCTTTTGCCAGCAAGAGCATATGTGGGTTGTTTGGCTTTGAAAGGGTAGGAATACTTTTCTGGAACAGTCAGAGCAACCAAAAAACAGCCAGCCTAGGACAAAACCTCAAAGCGTGGCCAATGAAAAGGCAGCTGTTGTGTTGCTCAGTGGATGGAATTTTCTTCCTTATGCTAACTTTTCTTTGTCAACTGTACTTTTTATTCCGTATTGGGAAAAAAAAGGAAAGAAGAAGAAAACAGGAAGATATGAAAATGGATAAAATAAAAATGAAAAGCAAGCAATGGCGTATTGTAAAATATATCTCCCTTAAAGCATTGCTGGAAACACTGTTTTCATATCTTTTAAACTCTTTTCTCTATCCAGTGTCTCCCACTGGCCCATTAAAGAGGCCAAAACAGCCCCAGTAGCTTACTTGCCTACATGCCAGTCAAAAAAACACTGCTCTGAAGATGAGCCTTTCAAATTCATCTTCAGCTTGCTGAGCAAATGAGCTGCCATCGGTGCAGGAGCCCTTCCTCCCAGCTGGTGTGGCCTGTTCAGCTGTCACTGCTGGCAGTGCAGCAGTGCACCAGCATCTCCAGTGGGCACATCTGAGCAGGAGGGTGGTGGGTTATGAGACTTACAGCTCTGAGCAGACTGGTTTGCCCTCAGGATGGGCCCTGCTGGATGCAGCAGCTTGGACCAGAGACCTCTTTCAGCCCAGCCAGTCTGAATTAGTCTGAGATTCTGATGCATAATTTAGATGTACAAACCCCTTCATCACAGTTGTTGTGGATTCCTTTCGGTGTAGATGCATGCATTGCCAAGTGAAATATAGTTGTTCTTACCCTGTTTTAATGGGAGTGATTATGGCTGTCTGCCTTTGAGGGAGTTGGCTGAGCTTCTCGTTAGAGTCAGTGGAGAGAAATAGTTATTTTTAGTGCCTGATGCATCTGAAGTAGATGTTAGATGAATTGTAGCCTGAAAGCACCCAACTCTCCATTGATGATAAATGGGGACCAGGTAACCATCTGGTAATACACGTACATTTAGACATTCTAGACATCTAAAGTGAGGTGAGATGTATCTCACTCTGTAATATTTTTGCTTGAAGGGGTTTCGATGTCTTTTGTGGGAATCAAGATTGTTGTGGGAATATGGAATACAATTAGTCCTCTACAGCTTACTTCTGTTGAACAGGATGAGCAGCAGGTGACTGTCACCTGTTGGAAACTCAGACCTTTAAAAATTATTTAAAAAATCAGGAACAGATTTTCTTCTGCTGTAAATAGAGGGTGGGAGGATAATGTCATTTTTCTTCCTTTTTTTTTTTCTCTTCCTTTTTCAAAGGCAAAGAGGGCCATGTGTATCACTTGGTATCTGAGTACTAGCTAATGGCACTGTGATAAAATAGCACATTCTTAGTTTGCTGTTCACCTTTCCATAGGAAGGAAATGTCATTAAAAGGTAGGTAGCAGTGGCCTGTGTATGAAAGTGCTTCATTTTAAGGTCAAAATCTGAGTAACTGAAGAAGAGGAAAGAATTCTGAATTTGGTTAATTAGGTTCCTGTGAGCTCCTCCTGAAATTCTTGTGAGACACAGAAAAGACAGTAGTGCCAGACACGGGTGTGATCCTGCCCTGGTGGTGAACATGTCCCCCACAGGCACTGCTTCTCTCACCTCCTGGTTGCTCTGCCCAACACACGTGTTCAGCTTGGCACAGTTTTGCCACAGTCTTTGTGAACTGGCAGGTGGTGAATCAGCCCCCTTTATTTCTAATTCTCCATGATAAAAGCTGGGATATGCCAATGAAATGCACACAGTCTTTCCTGAAGGAAAGGATTTCCCAGAAATACACTTTGCTCAGTAGTTCTGGTTCTTTCCTAGCTATGCTTTAGACAGGCAGAGCAAAGTCTCTTGCTAAGGTGCAAGAGGACTGTAAATATTCTCTTACTATTCCAGTTCCTTCTTGTGTGCTAGTAGCTTCCTCCTTTCACCTTTCTTGGTACCCTGTGTTTATCAGTCCAGCAGGATGACTCTGCAGGGGCTTCTCATTAAAATATGGGTATGTGTTACTGGTTTAAACCAGATGAAGACAACATCTTAATGGCAGTAACTTTTTATCAAGCAGTTGAAGTGACCATACTGGACCAGATGATAATTTAGATGCATGTTTGGGTATATTTCTGCAACAGGTCTATGCAGGCTGGAATGGGGTTTGAACTAAAATTATTCCTATGACTGTGAGGTTGGAGGTCAAATTTTCAGTTACTGAAAAATGAGGTAGTTTTACCAAGAAAGTGTCCCTAGGAGGATAATAAATGATGTCATCTTACATATTAAAAAAAAAAAAAAAGGTTAGTATTTTGACTGGATGTTAAAGAAAATAAGATTTGCCTCTAAATGACTGGTGAATTTTGGGGTGGTATGTTATATAACTGAAGGATAAGTAAGGAAGGCATCTTTTTTTTCTGTATTTCATGGATTTAGATGATAGTCTGTAGGATTTCTAAGTTGGCAGATGTTAAGAACCAAATGAAATACTCATCTCTCGCTTTGCCTTTTCTCTTCTGTATTTCACACTCTGCGAAAACCTTGTTTTGGAAAGCCAGGTATTTTATATTCCAGTTTGGTGGCCCCAAGTTCCTTGCCCGTGGCATGCCACGTGCTTTACTGGTATTTAGTGCTCATCTATTGTAGAGCAACCATTGGCCTAGGTCACTGTCAGGCAGTAAGCATCTTTTTACTGACTCCCAAGTGATTTAAATCTTACAGACAGTGACACAGACAGCAACATATTAGGTGCTTTCATGTGGCCCTAAGAATAATTTCCTCTGCCTGTTACCATTTGTTAGACGAGGTCGTATTTCCTGCTGTGGAACAGCTCTCCCTACAACCCTTTTCTTGCTCATGTCCTCTGATGTTCATGGCTAAACCACCACTGCTGTTGTCCTTGTTTAGGAAGTGAGTCACAGCTGTCACATTGTCTGGAGCAGTTCAAGTCACCCAATCTCTGATTTGGACCTAATGTGCACCATGGAGATCATAGTCTTTGAAGAAAGCTCCTTATCCAGCACAATTATGGAAAGAAATCTAAAGGGACTAAAGTGCTCTGTTTTCAGCGATTTTTCTCTTTTTCTGTCAAAGTTAGTCTTGCTCCTAAATGCATAAATATGCATAAGGTCAGGGTTTTTTTTAGATATGCTCACTTTTTTTTAGATTCTTGATGTTTTGGTATCCTGTGTGCTACAGATCAACCTCATTTCACTGATAATGAAGCTCTGAAACAGACTTTGCATGTACATATATCCATACTTAAAAACTCTTTGTAAAATGATGGCATTCTGTATATTCATTCCTTAATCTACATACTACCTGAAGTATATATGAAGAGCTCCTAGATGTTCTTGTAGGATCCAAAATATTTGCTTACAAATAAACAGAAATGCAGATAATTTTTTTTTTTAAAGATCAAAGGGAGGGCCAGTAGTAGCACCAGTGTTAAACCCCAAGGAGCTGTTGCTTCTAATCCTGAGTTTACTCATCTAGCTGGATTCACTGAGCCTTTCCAACCACTCAAAACCCACAAGCTGTAATATTTAGGTCGTGTAGGTGCTTGAGGTGCTACAAAGTTCAAAGTGATCCTTCTAGTCCAGTAAAGCCTGCCAGCTTTTGCAGATATGTTTTTGCAGAACAGTTGCATAGGTCAGTGAATGTGAAGACAGTAAATTACATTGTGGTCTTTGGGTTGTAAAGTGAATTATTATGAGGAACTCTTTACTTTGGGAATGCTAATGAAAAGCAATTGCATTCAACTTCTGTGTAATAAAGCTTAGTTAATCCAATGAAATGAGGGACACAAAACCAGATTGGATAAATGTGTGTTTTTAGTGAGTGGAGGTCTTATTCGTGCAATAAGCAGTGGTGACTGCATCTTCTTCATGAATAATCAAGCTCCTTTCAGATAATAAAATAAACAAAGGCCTTTTGTATTTTATTTTTTTTTCAAAATACTGTAATATTACATAATACTTAAGAAATATTTTGAGATCACAGGATGAAGGATGATATAGAAGTGCAATGTATTTATTATTATTATTGTTATTAACATTTGATGAGTCCCATGGCTTTTCTTTTAAGATTTTCTACTTATTTCAGTTGCACATTTTTAATTGCTTAGAGAAATGATGTAGTCATATCTCAGAGTTGGTTTAATTAGAATTATTGATGTCTGAAGCAGCACCCAGGCTGGGAAAACTGGGGTCTGATCAAAGTGACAACTAATGGTTTAGTGAAGTTAAAAATTCAATCTGTAATTAAAAAATGAAAGAGGGAGCATATGCTTTCAAAAGGCACATTTTATGCTAAGGAAACAGGCATTTCTTATTTATTTGGAAATATTCATTGCAGTATTTAAAAAGAAAGGTAAGAGTAATGACTGAGTTTTTCACCTGGAAGAAACTAGGTGCAACACTGTGCTTTCATACACGCTGGTATACTTTATTCTCTTTAATTAGACTTAGAACTGCATGTAAAATAGGAAGCTCACTTTAAGATGGGTTTTTAAGATTTTTGGAATCTTGAGTCTTTTAAGGGGAAATCTTTCTAGCTTGATTGGAAGTACATATAAATGTTTACAGTTTTTAAATGTCTTATATAGAACAAATAGGTTTAACATTGAAATTAATTCTGATTTGAGGTGTTGAAAAAAAACAGAAGGCATTAAGCAGTCAGTATTACCTTTTGTATCTCAGCTCACTGACTGGTGAAGATGCACTGGCCAGTTGAGCATCTCTAGTCAGCTGGGGTGATTCCTCACCTTCCTTCTGAACATGGCAGTGGACACATTGTGTCGGTTTAGCCAGTTTTACTATTTTATTTTTTTTTTGCAGCATGTTGACTCTGATTATCTGGTGCGCTGAAATGCGGCGCTGTCCCAGTTTAACTGGGAAAGTGCACTTTTTTTCATGTTTCTCAAGTTTACTGGGTTGTGCATGGGAAATCACGACACCACACTGCTTTTCATGACTGTGCACATGGTGTGACAGAGTTGGGAACGTGGGTAAATTTAACTGCAGTGGAGGAGGGGGTGGGTAACAGATGGAAGGTGGTGGGGCTGGAGAAAGTTCAAGCAGATCAAAATAGAGAATGGCTTTTACTTGTGTGATGAGCACAAGGAGATAGGCAGAGTGATGCAAGAACCTTAATTTCTCTTCTTAAACAATCCTTCCAGTCTTTTGTTATTTGATACCTATTATGTAGGGTCTTTTTGTGCACCCTTCTTATTGTCAGAAACACATTTATATATTCCAAGGTGCCTGGGGAACTTCCCTTGATGAGAGCAGTTGCAATCCAGCGTGTCGTGTGGGAGACCCACCACAGATATTATCTTTTTATGAAACTGTGTTCACACATTCTCCAAAACTATGCTTACTTAGTTTTTTATCATTTGCACTTTATTGATCAGCCCTTCCTGAACCCTTTTCATCCCTAATTAAGGATGCAGAGAGCTTTATGTTATTCTGCTTACGATTTCAAGAGCTCTTTTTATACTGCTTGTTTAGGGATTTGCTTCCTTGGGAGAGTTTATTACTGTGTGAATGAAAATGCTTTTCTGAACCTGTTAATCATTTCAAGATTTAAAAAAAAAACTAATTGAGAATATTTCTCATTATTATTAAACTCCCAGGGGTGCTATAGGGTGTGCACACTATTATAATCTAAACCTGCTATTTGGATTTGCTTCTTGTGCCCTTTGGCACAGTGGTATACGTGGGGATTTTAAGGAGAATGAGTGACACTCAGCCCCCCCCAGCCACAGTGAAGAAAATGTGCTCTTTATCGTTTTCTCATCAGCTGCCACCTCCTGTTAGCAGTGAAATTGTTTTGACAAGTGCTATTTTGTCATACTCGATTATGAAAGAGCTCAAACTAATCAAAAGAACTTCCTAACATTGTGGAGTATTGGGCTGCAATATAATCTTCCCAATGAAGTGGGGGAGGACTCATCATGTGAGTCATTTTAAATTTGGTTCAGGCAAATCATGGAAGAATGTATGGAAAGGAGCACTTATTCTCTGTCACAGGATGTTCTAGATCAGATAATAGGCTATTTCTATCACTTCTTGATGTTGAACTTTAGCATTTCAAGTGCCACATAGAGTAATATATTGGTTAGGCATTGCACCTGAAGATTGTGCATGGAGTCTGATAGCATTGAATAATAATGTTAAGGCTCATCCATGAAGCTTTTATACATAGAGCCAGTGTCACCTGAATGATTCCTTTTGTGCAATGCACTGGACTGCACAGCTGGTAAGTTGGGTAGAGAATGCTGTTTGTCAGTGTCCTCTTCTATAAGAGGTTTCATTCATCTCTTGTAGCTCTGATGAACCAATTTGCAGCATCCTGTGTAGTTCATCTGTTTTCATTCAAGTGAGAGTTCCTTCTGGGGCAGAATCAGAGAAGGACAGAATGGTTGAGGTTGGAAGGGACCTCTGGGAGTCACCTTGTCCAGCCCCACGGCTCAGTGAAGGCCACCTGGAGCCAGCTGCCCAGGACCACGTCCAGACAGATTGTAAATATCTCCAAGGATGGAGACTCCACAACTTCTCTGGGCAACCTGTGCTAGTTCTCAGTCACTCTTATAGTAAAAATATGTTTCCTGATGTTCAGCTGGACCCTCCTGTGTTTCAGTTTGTGCCCATGGCCTCTGGTCACTGTGAACCATGGAGAGGAACCTGGCTCCATCCTCTTTGCAGCCCCCCTTTGGGTATTAATGTGCATCAGCAAGATGCCCCTGAGCCTTTTCCCCTCTCTAGTTTAAACAGTCCCAGCTGTCTCAGCCTTTCCTCCTGCCAGTCCCTTACCAATCCTCGTGGCCCATGGCTGGTCTCTCTCCAGTTGTTCTGTCTGTCTCTCGTGCTGGGGAGGTCAGAGCTGGATCCAGCACTCCAGCTGTGGCCTCACCAGCGCTGAGCAAAGGGGAAGGATCACCTCCCTCAACCTGGCACTGCTTTATCTAACACAGCTGAAGACACCATTCACCCTCTTTGCAGCAAAGTCATCTTTCTGGTTCAAGTTCAACTCGGTGTCCACCCCAGACCCCCAGCTCCTTTTGTGCCAAGTTGCTTTCCAGCTGGCTGGCACCCCTCAGCTGTTTTGCTTTAACATGTATCCCCTTTAGGTAATTCTTCTTAAATTTTGTGATCTTGGCAAAGAATGTGCAACTCTTTAATTGCAGGACATCAAAATCATTCACCAAAAATACTTTTTATTCTCATTGATGTGTTAGCCTTCTTATGAGGTATTTAATGTATTTTGCCATGCAGATTTTCTGAAATGTAATTCTGCAATCTGTAGTGTGTTTTTAGTATGGTCTTACCAGTCATTGTAAATTCAATGAGCCTGAATTTACAGAATTTATGCTTTGAATAGGCTTAAAGCAGCTTTGTGCATAAAAATACTGTACTTTAGGAATGGGTTTGAACTTCTTTTTAAAAAATCTATATAATCCTGTCTGTGTAGAAGAATACCTCTGTGTGCTGAGGGCTCCATTGATTACAGTGTATCAACACAACAGACCTCTCCTGTTGATCTTCTTCTCTTGTTTTTTTCTACTATGCTTATCTAATATTCTGAATAGCTGCTTTTATATAATATATGTAGATACAACTCCATTATCACGGTTTAATTGAATTAGCAGTCAGGGATGAAGACAGTGAACATTCTTAAAAAATAAAGCCTTTGTTCATGAGTCATGAGGGGAGTGAAGGTTGACCTTGCCTCTACTTGGTTATTTGAGAACATTTTTCTAAGGAATAGAGAATGGAGACAGTGATAGGACAGGGGAATGCAATTACAAAATTGAGAAGTTTCTCACAATTTGGCTTTGGACAACTTTGGAAAGTTCTCTGTATCTCTCTTTGCCTTATTTATGTCACCTGTAAATTGCACATGATATCCCTCTATTCTACCAATAAAAATAAATATATAATAATATATATGATCTAAATTATGTAGTGCTAAATTAAATAGTGCTCAGTGATTTACTTGTGGTCTGCAGCTGAGTTTCTCTGCAGAAATTCTACTGGATTGATTTACATGGTAACCTTAGCACGGAGACCACACACTATTCCTACCTAAATAGGTAGAATAATTACAAATTCGTGGTCCTGACAAAGTGCTCTAGTACATTTAGGAAGAGCATAATGTCAAAAAGAGTAAGAAAGGGCATTGCTGGAGAATTGTGGGATATAGGAGGTACAAGGTGCTAGTGGGCTAAACATCTGTCCTGAAGTTCTGTGTCATTAATCCAGCTGGACATGGGAAGAGCTGGAATACAAAAACACTGAGCTAGTAGCCCTGCTATTATCAGGGTAATGTGATTTGAGAGACATGTTGACCACAGGCCTCAACTTTGACAGAAAGTCTCTTCCTCAGTTTGAAACTTAACCTACTAATTGTGAAGTCAATCTGTTTGTTTCTGGCTTGTGGAGTGATAATTAAAATCCTCTTTGCAATGGAAACCCAAATGCAATACTAAATTTGAGATAGTTCTTCACCCTGCCGGGCTTTCTAAGGAGTGATCTGGCTCTGATTTTTATGTCCTACATCACCCAGTAGTCTTTAAATATGAGAAGAAAAAATTCTTGTTGCAGCTCCACTGCTGTGAAGTGACGTTTATTTGAACCATTCAGGACCTCTCGGTTGCACACTCTAAGTGTGCTGCATATTTAGCATGCAAATAGACAAATATGAGGGTGTGAGAGAGACATGCACTGAAGTGATAAAGACATCGTCTTGGACTGTGTATAAATTTATAAGATAGTAAAATGAATTTCAGTAAATTAGATGTTGTATATTAAAAAAATTAATCTCAAAAATTGCTGGTGCAACTAGTCTGGGTTATTATCCTGATGTCAATTTAATTCCATTTATTCTTGTTAAAGTCATCATTCTAAATTTGCACATGGGTTTCAGATGATTAAAAATCTTGATACCAGTCCAGAATTACACAATAAAGCATATTACAGCTCTTCTTTAATTATAATGGGAGGTGGGCACACCTTTCATCCCCCAAAGCCATTTAGTACTATTAAACTGTTGCGTGGGTTTGATTATTCATGAACGTGAGTTTATTCACTATCTTAACAAATTTAACGTTTTATGGTTTACTGCCGTGTCCTCAAAATAGAAAAATGGACCCAAAGCCTGTAACATTTATACAACCAAAACTATTCCTGCCTGAGAAGGAACTGCAAAGGCCAATATAAATATAATGCAATTAAAATCAGTCTGTGAAAACAGCCATGACTCCTGAGGAGAGAGGAATATATTATTTGGTGCTGATTGTTTGCCCAAAATCTCCTAATGAATTAAAATGAAAGCAATTAAAACAGAGGCTAAATGTCAAAGAAAAATGTCCCAAGCAGCTCTTCCAATGCCTGCTGCTGGCTTCAGGCAGAGGAGGGGTGGGGGGGGATCCTTATCACCTGAGATACTTAAAATTGTGAAACAAGAAATCGACGATTTAAAATATCAATAGATAGTTCTCAGACAGATGTCTTCCCTGTCCTTTCTGGGTTTTAGTATCTCTGTTGCCATAAGAATGAACTGGCCCCATGAGGTTGAGCAAGAGCCATGAGCCGTTATTCAGATGTGACTTAATTACAGAGTTAT
This sequence comes from Manacus candei, assembly GCF_025592945.1. Lineage (NCBI taxonomy): Eukaryota > Metazoa > Chordata > Aves > Passeriformes > Pipridae > Manacus > Manacus candei. The sequence continues at coordinate 1,059,276 of NW_026138057.1, forward strand.
CTGTGTTCTTTAAATTATCATTTGTTTAACAGCCAAATTGCTGTACTGAAGCTGTACCCTTGGGATTCCAGGCACGCTGGGTTTCACACCCGTGACAAGGTCAGCCTTGTAGCCTCTTCTCTTGGCACTGGGGGAATCCAGCAGACTTTAAGGGTGGCTGCTGACAATGTGTTTCTGCTTTGTATAGCATATGTTGGAAAAAAAAAAAGGCAGGCCCTTCTCATAGTGAACTGTCAGAGCTAATATAGAGATTTAATAATATAGCCAATGTAAGGGTTAATAATGAAGAATAAAAAAACCCTTATGTAAGTTTATGTAAAACTATAGAGGTAGGCAGATTGGGAGGGTTTGTTGGTTTGTGTTTTTTTTTTTTAGAGAGAAAGATTTTTTTCATCTCATGTTCTCATCCAAAGTAGTTCTCTTTGCTTTCAGGGTTTATTTGAAGTAGTCGAATGAATCCTTTGCAGCAGGGACACTGTTTGCATAGTGCTGTCAGTGACATCCCTTTCTTGCTCTCTCTCTCTTGTGGAGTGGCTCAGGCAAGAGTAGGAGATGAGAAGAGGCTGTATTTTACATATAACTTATGCCTCGGTTGGCTGGGTGCATTTTTCTGGTGTTTTTATGTTGAAGAAAAATACTGTAATATGGAAAACAAAGTTGTAGTGCTCTGGAAGTAATGGACTTAACTGTCAGGGTACAATTTTAATTCAGGAAGCTTGAGACCTGTGTGATCCTTTCTTGTCAGTACACACTTTTCCTGCTTAAGGGTCCCCTGGTCAACGAAGAGCTAAAGATAAGGATCATGTATTTTTTTGCATGAAAAAGAATTCAGTAAGGGTTTGATGAACAGACACTTTTATAATTCAACTCTTCTGTCTCATTGAAACTGTAGATTGCTAGCTGTGACATGACACTGAACAGTTTTCTTTTCAGTATTATCACACAGTGACTTAAATGTGATGAGGCATTAGAAAAGATTGAATTATTTTAATTTTACTTTTTCACAGGGTTCTGAAGCCATTGTGTTTTATTTTTGAGTCAAATTATCCTATTTATCTTCTCTGCATAAATACCCTTATGAATAATGCAAGAAGCTGGGATGCTAAAAGTAAAAATTACAGACCTGTCCTTAAAGGGCAGGATTAACATCCTGCAAGGGCTTATACGTGACCAACTGTTACCTTTTTGCTACAATACAAAAATGTGCCATTTTTGAGCGTTTGCAAAGCCACTATAGTGGAGTGTTGCCAGATCCATTACCAATTCTCTACTAATGGCAGTTAAGTAACTGAGTGGGGTAAAAGCAGGCAACAGGACAGTCTGTAAGAGATCTCCTTTTACACGGACTTTGTAAGAAGGCTTGAATGAAAAATCTACAAAAACACTTCCATGGTAGTAAAAGCAGCCATGTCTTAAGTTGAATTAGAGCCAGAAATGAAAAATAGCACACTTAATGCAAAGGTAATGCAGATATTTAGCTAAATACTGCAGAGGCAAATTAAGGTTATGAAAATTTTCAGTTCCCAAGGAAATAGTAAATTGGCAGTTTCTCATAAGCACTCACAGACACAGAGAAAGCCCACAGGAAGTTGTGAGCTGGTGAGTGTGTTTTCACTGACTTCTGTGAGCATGGCATAGTCCCATGGGACAACAAGGTGTGGGTGTGCATGGAAAGACCCAGGCTCTTCCCTCCATGGCAGGATGCTGTGAGAAGGCAGAGCCTGGAGCCCTGAGGGCTGTGTGCTCACTCTGCTGCCAGGTGCATCAAGGGCAGGCAAGACCAGGAGCATGGGAACACAGCCAAAAGATGCCCAGCAATTGTTTCTTCTGACCTGTGCCATGTTACAGAATTTCTGTACAGGTTTTAATGTGCTTCTTCGAAGAATGATTCTGCTTTTGTACTGTTTTTACTCACAGGTCAGAAGCATACACTTTCACTTCAGCTTAACTGTCTGAAGGAAGTTATACATATAGCACACTCTGGTGCATGCTAAACCCCTCAAAATTAGTGGATATGTGGCTCAAATTCCATAGCAAAACCCCAAAACAGACTTGGATAGAAGGACTTTTATCCTGAGGCAAGTATGCAAATATAGTGCTAGGATCTAAAGATGGAAAAGCAAAGATGAAGAGAGGTGAATTGATTCTAATTCCCTGAACTGGCTGTTATGTATAGAAACATCCTCCTATGCAGAAGAAATCCTCAAAAAAACTGTTTTCAAATGCCATAGTATGTCCAGATGGAAGTTACATATTAAGTTAACTAAGTAGTGTCATGGTATATGACATACCATTTTATAAAGCTGTTATTTGCATTTTCCTCTTGGTATTCTGAGCATCTTTAATCTGAATTTCTAAAACATCCACAATATTTTCCTATACCTGCAGAGCTGTGTTTGTGTATGTGCTACAAATAACACCCAGGATCACAGGAGAAGCTTACAGACCTCATCACAATATTTCCTCCTCTTTTAGTGTTTATGTACATCATTTTAAGGAGCAGTAATGGGTTGGATAAATGGAGAAGCTGTTAATGGTTTTCCTTGTTTATACCCCTCGTTGTGCATTTTGTATCACATGGTGCTGCTGATGGTGTGTTGCCAAAGGGATCCTAAGGCGCTGCAGAAGCAGAGGGAGAGTTGCTTCCCCATTCTTCTCCCTGCCCCATCCACCCAGCCTGTCTCCAGCATGAGAATAGGAAGAGGGCTGAGCTTGACCTGAAGAGGAGGGGTAGTGGATAGAGAGGGGACAGAGCTTGAAGGGTTTTTCATTAGTTGCTTCTGCATCAACAGTGTCTGTCATGGCATTTTCTGAAAACAGCCTGCAAAGCTTCTCCTTATGCTTTGCCTGCTGCCTCCAGCATGGGCAGGCCAATGCTGGCATAACTCCACTGGTTGAAGGGGGTCAAGTAAGTAAAGGAAGAACCTGTAAAACTGAAAATTAGTCTTTTTTTCTTAGCTCTGCTGCTTGAAGAAATTGGTTAGTGTCTCCCTACACATCAGAGAGCAAAAGCTGTAACAGTTGTGGTACTGCCACAGTAAAGTCATCTAGTCTTGAAACAGTTTTATGAATTATTTTACTTTTCTGACATAATCTAGAGACATAACCTAGCTGCTCTTCTTCCACTGAGTAAGCTGCTGCTTAGTTTTAGTACCCTGGCAGACAGCCTTTCTTTTTTTTACCCACTAGTTAGTCAATTGGTATCCTCTACCATGAGCCTAAATCATATACTTTTGAAAGGGTTTAAGTTTAGGGACGAAGTTTACGAACACTCTTGATTTTGTAAATTAAAAATGTAAAATTGAATGGATAGAGGTCCAGTACAGGATTGACCCCAGGAAGCAGTCTTTAAACAGGAACATTCTCCAATTCAACACTGGGGAAGAAAGGAAAGCAAAGAGGATTCATTTGCAGTTGACCTGCAATGGCAAAGTCATTCACTTTTCAAATAGGATTAAACTTGTTTCATCAGCCATGACATGTGAAAAGATCATTGTTATAAATTCCATTTGCTGTAATGAATTGAAAGTGTCTGAGTTTGCAAGCACCACTCACCGTTGATGGACAGGTAGATTTGTGCAGTGTTTTAACACTAAAATTAGCTCCCACAAAATAAAAAGTACAGAGAAGGTGGCAGCAGTGACAGATTTTAAAGCATTAAAAAATTGACTTCATTGTTAGATGGGAGCAGAATAAAGCTAGAAATAAATAGCATTTATAACCCTGTTATGTAGACACCTTGGTTCATGCTAGAGTGGTTCATGCTGGACACAAATCTTGGAAAACAGCATTTTTTTAAGGTTTCTCAGCCATATTTCCACAAGAATAAATATTGTTACTGAAATGAGGAAAAATCAAACTTTTCTATGGTATTGCTTCTACAAAATAAGAAAATGGGATTGTATTGAAGGATACTTCAAATCCATTTCCATGTGCATTGACACGACACCAGTGCAGTCCATGAGACCATATTGGTGTGTGTATTTTGTAAAAGCTACACTCTGGGGTTAGTTAATAACCTTAACTCAGTCTTGCGTCAGGATCATGAGACATTTCTTCTTTGATGCTTGCAGAGCTAAATGCAATTTCTGAACCTATTTCCCCCACCTTTTTTGGTTTGGTGCGCACAATGTTATGCATATTTTAAGTGTGCCAAGAAAAAAGAGATCTCAGTGGGTGAAAATGGGAATTATATGGGAATAATTTGAGTTTCATTTTAATTGATAAGGTACCCAGCTGAAAACTGTCCAAAATTGAACAAAAAAAAAAAAAGTTGAACTGAATAGAGGAATGAAAATATAATGGCTTTTTAAATTACCGCAAGGTTAACATATAATTAATTTGCTAATTTTAATTACAACCCTACAAAATGTGCTGAAAAACGCTCAAAGGGGAGAAGCAGCCAGGTGCCAGCCATGATTAGCCAAGGTTACTAGCAATTATGAGGTCTCTATTAAACATGGCACAGAAATTTGAGAAACTCCTTTCTGAAACCAGCACATTTATTGACACTCAGCAGGGCGTTCATCATACTTTATCTTTCCATTGCTACAAACTTGCTGTCATTTGCCTCACTCTTTTCCTGCTAAATGTTTTATTGCAGCTGAAACGAGGACTGCTTTTTCTGTTTGTTACACACGAGCTGGGTATTTATTTGGATCACGGAAACAAAAGAGATTAACAAGTGTTTGCCAAGTGCGCTGAGCACCTTAAGTGCCAGATAACTGCCAATATCGCAGCTGAATGCTGGAAACACAAATCCCGAAGGAAATGCTTTCTCTTTCCGAGGTATCCTGGGACACGGAGTTTGTAAAGCAGGATATTGCTGAAACTGCCTTTTCGGTGGGCAACCTATTCTGCAATGCTTTAAGTGCATAGGCAAATGTAACTTCTGAGTTCAAAAAGCCAACAAAAAAAACAACCCAAACAAACAAAAAACCAAATAAGGAACAAAGAATCTGCATGTTTGCTTTGCATTTTTAACAAATTGTGGTGTAAAAGAATGTCTTGTCTGTAACAGATTACATGATGTATTATTGTTATTTTTTATTGTTGTTATGTGAGTCGTGTGTTAAGTGTCTCTTGTTGGGAACCGTAATAAACCTTAATCCATATATTAAAGGAAACTTAAAAAAAAAAAAAAAAAAAACCAAAAACCAAAACAAAAAAACCAACCAATAACTTTTTTTTTTTTTTTTTAAAAAACAAACCTACAGTATTGGTGTCGAAGGAAATTAATTTCCTGGCTGGCTTGTGTTTTTCTCTGAGGCAGATATTGATGAGTGTGCAGAGGGGATCATTGAGTGTCACAACCATTCACGCTGTGTTAACCTCCCAGGGTGGTACCACTGTGAGTGCAGAAGCGGTTTCCATGACAATGGAAGCTATTCTCTTTCCGGGGAGTCCTGTGTTGGTAAGCAATGATCAGCAGAGCCTTTTTTTACCTCCTTCTGCATGGTGTTCCAAAGTGACTATTGAGCTGCTGTCCTGCGCAGTGACTGTGTTTAAGGCTAAAATGCGAGTGCAAACGAGCGTGTCTGTGTTTGTCAGCATCCCCAGCCACGCAGGGTGGGTGCTGGTTCATGGGGCATCACGTGTTTGAGTGGTTATCACAGGAGGGAGGCAGCTCGAGATCCAAAGTGTGACTTACTGCACTTGTTCATTTATCATAACAAGTTGCTATGAAAGCTGCAGTGAAAGTGGGCTTGCTGCGGAGCGTAATTGGCCTCAAAAGGGGAGGAGGTGGTTTTCTAATTCCAGATTTCAGCAGTGATGAACATATCTGTGGTATGTCTATGTTGCTTTGGTTTTGCTTGTTTTCCATTGTTTGCCATCTTCATCCTTAATTTTTATAATGATGCAAATAACATCGGAATCTCTGTGCACCATGTTTGCAGAATAAGGCCCCAAAGGCATGAACAGAGAGGGATTTTTAAAGGGTGCGGAGGAGTTTTTCAGTTGTTTTTATGGGAGGACAAAGGATAAGGCTCCATGAGGAGTTAGTTAGCGCTGGCTCTGTGATCTGTGTGCCCTCGACTGGCTGTGAGACACTGTGTGCCACTGCAGCAAGTAAGCAGCAATAAAACCATAGTGGAGATGGTAATTGTAGCTATTCTCAGAAGCCTTAAACATAATTTCTCTGTGATATTTTATCAGGTGAGTTTAAAACTGCTTAGAAGGAATCCCATTTTAACTTCTGTAAAGATACAGATCAACTGCTCGTAGTGTTATGTCCTTTCTTTGGAACTTCAGTTGCTTCATCTTTAGTCAGTTATATATATGAATGTCCTATAAAAGCTCTTCTCCTCCTTTTGTGACTTTTTTTTAATGCTGTAAACTTCATTTATCATGGCCATAACTTCAAAGGGCATTTTCTAAGATTTAAAGTCCATACTTAAAATAAAAGTTTAAGTAACAAAAATATATAAATTTACTTGTAGCAAACATTCCCATCTTTCATAAATTTTGGCTATCAGAAGTCCTTGGGATAAGGTAGCGTCACGATTTAAAAATGCAGAGGAACAATAATTATTTTCAAAAGCAATATTTTGTAGATTGTCCAGCTATATTAGCTTTTTACACGTTGTCCTAAGCTGATGGGGAGCTCCGTAAAATCACAGCAGTGAACTTCATGGGGGTAGCTGTGTAAAAGATGGCAAATTTTACAGCACTTTGTGACCTGATAGATAAAACACCATATGAAAGCCATGTATTTCTAAACGAATTCTCAGATGTTAAGAGTTCTCCTTTATTTAAATGTTGTAAAAGGGGTAATGAACAGAGCAACATTGAAAATACCTCCTTTATGAGAAATCCACATGACATAACCTTCAGAAAGCCCTGAGGCAGTTGGGGACAAGGGGCATTTTTAGCATTTCTGGTGCTTACCTGTACCACTTGCCTGGGGAGCCCCGTCCCCCATCAGGCTGACCTTCTGTGGCTGATTTGGGATGAAGAAGATCTGAGGGTCAAGCTGATCTCAGGAGAAGACAGACACAGACAAGACTGTGGTTGAGAATGACCCCTAGGTAGGCTCAGCTGCTGGAAAGGTCAGCATTGCTTGGATTGAATCGCTGTTGAAGGGTTGGGCACTGCAAAAAGAAGCCCCAAATGTTCTGTTTTCTGCGGAGACTGGAGGGATGGGATTTCATGGAAACAAACTGCCCTCATTTTGACCTGCACAGCATGCTGGAAGCTTGCGGGGTGAGGTGCTCATCTTGCCATATGCGGGTTGTAAACAGAATGTGAAATTAGCGGGTTTATTTTAATGAAATAGCTTCTCTGAACCATCTGCTGTGGGGTTACCAGTGAGGGAGAGAATGAACCAGTTGGCTTCACCAGTATAATGAAATAAAATAATTAAAAATTAATTGAAAGATTCTGCTAACCCATAGTGACAAATTTCAAACCAAACCATGATGTTTGTTTTAAAATGCAACTGAGAACTGGTTAAAACAACAGATAACACTATACATTGTAGCTAAAACATCACATTACGTGTTGTTTACGTGGTGGAGCACTTATCAGGGTGAATGTCTTCGCCCTATTTCAGAAAAAAAGAGGATCTACTTAGCAACAGCATTTTTTCCTGCTGTATTGTATACTGAATTTGTAGTGTGCACCTGAGGTAGATTTGAGCCATTGTCTTCCAGTGTGTTTTGAAACATTTCTTCTTTCTTCCTCCCTGAAGGACAAACTTGGAGAACAATAAATAGGCTAAAAACATAAGCAAAAGAAGATTAAACCCTCCCCTACAAAATAATAGCAATAACAATAAATACTACTACTAATAATAAAGAAAAGAAAATCACAAGACAGTGGGAGGCAGTACTCATCTCTGACAGATTGCCCAAAGCCCAGGCAGCCACTTGCTTTTGCTGGATGCATTTAGGTACCTATTGGTTAACCCCCTTTCCCTCCATTTATTTGGTAGGTGCTCTTGGAGCTGAGTCATTACTTGCAATGTCTCTGCAGTGCTTGCAGAGCATTAAGAAAAATAACACGTATTTGGGAGGTGTTGTGATACCTCAGTGCTTCTAAAAGCTTTATTCTCATTGAGTGGGAGAAAACAGTGGAGTTTGGTCACCTGGCAAGGGACAAATGTGTAAATCAATGGATGTGGTGGGTAAGGTCATAATATTGCACCAGAGCTGGGGTAATAAGGCTGTGTGACTTAGCCAGGCCACTTCCAGATGGGAAAATTCTCTTATTGCTCAAAGTATCAGCCAAAGGCAGCTTTTAGCAGAGATGTCAGCTTCATAAAGTGATGGTGAGCAGGCTCAAATTAAGTGAATGTAATTTAATTTCCTGCAGTAGAGGCATTGGTCTTTCACAATGTGTTATTAAGAATACTGCTTGCAGACAAAAGACAATTGCTCCACAAAGTTGCTACTAAAGCTTACTTGGCAATTAAAACCTGTAGGCTACAGTTTCAGAGTTGTTTTGTTGGGTTTGTTTTTTTGGTTTTGTGGTTTTGGTTTTGTTTATTTTTTTGGTGTTTTTTTGGTTGGTTGGTTGGTTTTGGTTTTTTTTTTTGTTTGTTTTTGTTTTTGTTTTTGTTTTTAAATTTTGTTACAATTTTGCTGCACTCTCAGGTAAACAAACAATAATACTTTATAGAGAAGTGTGAGTTGTCATGTGATACAGTATTTACTACTATCTACTGATACCATATAGAAGCAACTGGCAGGTGGTGTCTTTTGCCTGCACTAAGTGCCCATGCAGAACCAAAGAATGATCTGTACAGGTTATCAGAACCAAAAGAAGGGAAAAACTGGCAAAGAAATGCTGTATTCTGGGAAGTTAATAGTGTCCCACAAAGCATGCTCCTTTCTACAGCAGGAAAAAAAGGCAAAGCAAATTATACTTTTGGATCTCCATCTCTCAGATGCTTCTGGTCTGCAGAGAGCTGTTCGGACCCTGGAGTGCAGATTTACTGATTCCATTTTTTTACATGGTGATTTGTCTTTCTGGGTCTTGACATTGGGACTTGCAAGCACAGAAGGAAAAACAACCAAGGCAGCAGTCCCTGTCAGTGTTGTTTGTTTTTTCTTTCTTGGGTTAGAGGAGCTGTTGCAGGGGAAATGAGAGCTGGGAAAAGGTAGGACTCAAGAGCTTGTGAAAGAAAACTGCACAGGTATTAGTCTCCTACAAAAGCTGGGTGCAGCAGTGCTTGAGGGTCAAATCTGAATGGGTTTTAAATCAATTCCTGAAGCTTTCATATATTTCATAGTATGCTGCAGTGTTGCCTCTTACCTAGATTAGAAAGTAAAAGAAAAGGAAGTTTGTTCTTTGTTTATTTTACCCCTTTCTGTATCGCACAGAAAGCTAGACCTTGAAAATCTTTGAAAATCTTCCTATATGCCTGAGAATTCCTTTCCTATCCGTTGTTAGAGAAATGATACATAGGCAGAAAGGTTTGTTTACGGTATGGAGTATCCAAGACCAACTCTAGAACCTGCTGGTTTACAACTTTCTTCTCTTCTGCTCATAGAATTTCTTAAAGCTGATAATATCGGAGTCTGTGTCGGTGAATTTTATGCTGTAAATTAAAGATTATCTTTCTTACTTTCCACTTAGTAAATTCTGATTCTTGTATTCTGACAGAAAGTTGTGTTACATGTCTACAAGGTAATTGTGTTCAGTCATTTTTACATTTTTAGAAAGCTTTTGTAAATCCTATATTCAGAATCTAATTTACTGTGCAGTGTTCCTTAATAGACTGTTATGTCTCTATAGAATAAATGTACTATCATAAAATATTTTCTAACTAAGAATGAATCCGTTTAGTGATATTTTTTTCAAAGGTGACTCCAAATAACTTTGATTTAGAAAGGAGGCAAAAATCATTAAGTGACAAGTTGCCTGTGAAAGATGATTTGTCAAAACAGTGTTTAGCTAACTTGTACATACATTGGTTTGGGAGCCCAGCATACATTTTTCACGTTAACAATATACTGTAATGGTTTAATGTACCATAACAGTTAAAATTAGCACATTAGTAAGGTTCTTTCTTCTGCATCAGCTTATCATGATAATACAGAGCACCACACTGCATGGCTTGCTTGCACAAAATTTATTAAGGTGCTATGGAAAAGTTTTACCATTAAAACCTGAATAGCCTTGAAAACTAAGAAATGAAGTAGCAAGGGATTGGTTTAAAATTTCAGTGAAACCGAGTTAATGAACTTGTGTTGATATGTACAGTCATGCTTGTCTTCTGCCCTATTCAAGTGCAGTGGCCATGGGACCTCTCATGATATCTGAGGCAAATTACTTCTCATTGCAGCCAAAAAGGATGGAAAAGAAAATTGCATCTCAAGGGATTATTTGCTTCCATTTTGATTCTGTTTTCTTGTCTGCCCGCATTACCAAGCTCTCTCTGCACTTTGAGAGTATTTTGGAAACGAGCACGTCGTGGGTGGTCTGTTTTCTTTCTTTTCTCACCCACGAAATGTGACTGGTGGCTAAAAACCACCTATGATCAGGTACTTATGGCTGTATGTTTGTTTGTAGAGGCACAGACTGGAGTGTTTGAAGAGTGAAGATCTTAATCAGTGATATGATAGTTGGGGTGTCCTGGCAGCAATCCCTTTGCTGTTGGCTATACTTTGTTGATAGCAAATAGCATCAGGCTTTGCAGTGTAAGCAAGTTTCTGGTCAATGTGGTTGTTTCAGCTATAGCCACACTTTTCCTTGGAAAGCAACTGTGTGGAGGGGGGAAGTGAAGTTCTGCCACTTTTACTTGTGTTAATTAGTAGTTTATGCCACAAAAAATTTCAGTAGAATGAATAAGATTGCAAAGACCTATTCCTGGTGTGAAAATGAGATTGCTTTTGCAGGTTGACAGGATACATGAAAGAACTAATCCCCATAAACGTAAAACCAGACCTTTTTTTGGTCCTATATATGTGGGGAAAGAATATGGACTCTCCTTGCTATTTCCAGTGTTCTTTTAAGTTACTTGATCTATAACTTAATAATTTATTTCCTTCCTACTTTGTGTTGTTATAATGGGAAATGAGATTTATGTACAGGTTTTGCCTTGCCTGTCATTAAATGTTCCAGTTTTGAGCCCTCATCTTCTGAGAGCAGATGTGGGAAAGCAAACGAAACCTGAGGGGAGTGTGGGGAATTTGAACCAAGCAAGGACTTAAATAACATAAAAATAATCCATATGCAAAAGTCTTGTAATAAAGTCCAATTGTTTTGGACATGTTCATAATTTTTAAGCCAGACTGATTTTTCAACACCTAAATAGACACATTGATTCTACTTGCTAAGAGAAATTTCACATTAAAAATGAGCATTTTCTTCTGTGCTTTGCATAGCCACGTACATGCTGAACTTGCATTGATATGAGCAAGTCCATTTGAACTCCATTAAACTGAAATATTTTCTTAAGCTAACTGAGAGCTGACAATGTGGGAGCATTTGTCTGGGTTTTTTTCCTTCCCCACCCCCCAGTCTGGTTTGAGGCTGAAGGAGTGACAGGGGCAAAACATGTTACACTTAGAGCTTTTTATCCTCAATTTTCTGAGAACGTTGGCTGTTTGTTCTGACTTCAAGAAATGCAGTCAGTGACAAGAAGAAAAACTGCCAAAGGGATGTTCTCAGAAAATTAGTTCTATTAAAAGTTCAGCTGAAAATGAGTGCAGAGTCCAGCCTTTTCTATCTGATTAATGACTAAAACTTCTAAATAATAAATGCCATAAAATAATAAGAAACCATAATTTGCATAAAGAACGAAAAAAATGAGCAAACTGAGTAGCAATTAGGAATTTATGTTCATGCTTTGGTTGATTGGCTTTTTTGTCAAGAATCTTCCATTTACCAATTTGGGCTGCTCTTAATGGGGACATCCTTTTTATGTGTGCTAAATGGAGAACAGCGGTAGCAGGACATAAATAGGGTGTTCTTCCCTTTTACATATGTATAAGAGATTAAGTTGGCTTTGTGCAATGTGAACAGGTCTGTACTACTGAGAACATGAATAATGTTAGTTTCTATAATTGCTAACATCTGGCTTTCCATAAATCTGTTAAATTACATGGAAACAGAATTAGATTTCAGTGTCATAAGTAAAGCAATTAAATGCAACTCTGTAGGCAATATGGCTTTATATTCATCTGTGAAATCCTTTTAGTTTTGAACTGTGAAAGCTACCCTTCTAATCTGTACTGTGATTCTTCTGCATCCTATATAGATTATATTCAAGGAACTCTTAATGTGATGGGGAAGACAATATTGATGATGCTTGGTGAAACCACCAAAGGCAGAGTGAATGCTTCATTTATACCTTTGTTTTCAACAAAAACTACGAGTCAAAGTCTATTGAAAGGAAAATGGGATATCTTTAAGAATGTTTTAAGTTTTACAGTAACTATTTGGATTCACTGCATGAACTCCCCAGATAAATTCATGTTGCATAATTATATTTTACCCTCCAAGAGCAATTTTAATGGGCTACTGTAATTCTCTTTTTCTGGTGTATAATGATTTTATCTTGTCACCTATTCTTTGTGTCATTGCAAAATCATACTGCGTAGCTTTAAGACTTTTTTTCTGTATCAGGTGCATCTGATTTCTTTTTTTTTTCTCCCTGCTCCCCCCAATTCACTTATACTTCTAGCAATGGCAAAAGGATGCAACTGACTGCTTTTATTATGGGAAATGTTGCTCATGCTAGGAACTTATCAAGAGTAGTGCACCTCTATTTTGATGTAAAATCCAGAACAGAGAGTGGCCTAGTTGACAAAAGGTCACTCTGAATGACCAGTAGTTACCAGTCACTGGGAAATCAGTATATCCTCTTGTCTGAAGGTTCGAGTTTGTCTCTGGTATATGGTTCCACCAAGTATGTCAGACTCAGCATTTATAATTAAGCCTGATGGAGATAGTTTAAGAATTCTTGGTGAAATCAAAGTAAATGCTGAAGAATAACCTAAAAAACATCAGTATTTAATGTCTGGCAAGTAAATGTGAAAGGTATAACCCCTCATCCACCAGCAAGACAGATTAGCAACGATTACTTAATGCAGAAATAAAACTTGCCACGTGAGAAGAGTGTCCAAAGCTTTATAAATCTGCTGTTTTGCAGATATTGATGAGTGTGCCTTGAAGACCCACACCTGTTGGAATGATTCAGCCTGTGTGAACCTGGCAGGAGGGTTTGATTGCCTTTGTCCATCCGGACCATCCTGCACTGGAGACTGTCCCCACGAAGGAGGCTTCAAGCGGAACGGGCAGGTGTGGACCCTGAGAGAGGACAGATGCTCCGTTTGTTCCTGCAAGGTGAGATCCAGCTGGTCTGGGCTTCAGGAGTCCTTTAATTCTCTGGGCTCATGTCAGGAACCCAATATTGCAATGCTACTGGTGTTGGCAAAAATATTAGCCTAAGCCTAAGGCACTGAGGCAAAAGGTAAAGGGTAAAGCTGTCTCTGCTGTGGGCACTGAAGTTGGGATGGGGATATTCTTCTGGGAAGGCATTTCTTTTCTTATTTTGTGAATATGTACGTAGCTTAATAGTGGCTAATCCTGCTGAACTTCTGCTGTGTCACCCTGTAGGCCAGAGCATCTCGGAGTGTGCCTTGAAGAGGGTCTTGCATTACCCTTTAACACAACGTTCCAACACACTTACTGGAAGTGCTGAAAACTGGTTTTAATTTCTCTTTGATGGGGATATGCACCTCTCAGTACTGTCAGCCAACTTCCTGTTGGTACTATTTCCCTTTCCTTGGAATACATGTGAATTAGCTGTGTGAGAAGACAAGTCTGAACATGAGTCAAAGGTTAGAGGACCCAGCAGCAGGCACTTAATTTCCTCAAGTGAAGAAGGGCAAAGGCCAGCTTCTTCCTCCTCATCCCAGCTTGGCTGTGTTGGCAGCTGTCCCATTTGAGCAGTACAACTCCCTCTGCACCTTTGGAAAAGCCAGGTCTAGTATCAGTAGATCTACCTTAGAGTTAAGACTTAGATCAGGGGGAGGAGGGAGGGTGTGTTTTTTGGTTTTTTTTCCCCTGGAAATTATCAGGGTTTTTTCTGACTATGGTAACCAAGTTAGAAGAACATTTGGCTCTACTTTCTTGATTTTCACCGGTTAACAGAGGAATGCTGTCATTGAAATCAAAAGAATTTTAAGAATGCCCTAATCTGAGAAGTGGTTGGTCTTTTATGGCCCCTTTGACCTGATTCATTCATAGCATGGGTAAAGCTGTCCATAGGCAGAGCACTGCAGGCTCCTGCATCAGGGCAAGTAAAATTAGATTTTGGCCACTGTGAAAAGCTGAAGATGGAGCATGGGATTTGGTCTCTCAGTCTCCATGTCTCAATGCTTAGGAGCCAGAGAAGCATGAGAGGGTTTGAAGGGGGACAAAGAGGAAGAGGTGTTTCAAAGTTGCAAGAAACTGAAAGCCTCATCATTTCTGTTTTGCAATGGTGTAGCAGAAGGGAAAATAAAGACTTCAGATGAATAGAACCTGCAAAATACACTGCTGGATTGGGCTCAGTAGGGAATATGTTCTTGTTAGTTGCTATATTTTTTACTTCAAGTAGCCTCAAGCTCCCTAAAACTCCTCCTTTCAGAAGCTGAAGTGTACAACTCTACTGAATATATATCAAGCTTTTATGGTAATCTTGGGGAACTGGCAGGCTTACGAAAGGATTTCCAGTCAACAGAATAAACAGCTTAATATATTTGAAGACATCTGGTCTGCCTTTGCAGAATTAAAACTATTAGTATTCCCATTTCAGATTGTTTGTAATTTGTTTTATTTGCCATTGCACGTGTTTCTTATGTTGAATGCTCTTATCGGTGTATGAAAATATACACATGATTAACTAGTACATAGATAGTCTAAACTAAGCCTGACACTGTTTGTTGCTGTGACTCTTCCTTTATATCTTCTTCAGTTTTTATCTTGGGAATTACCATTTGCATTTAATTTTGTTCCAGTAGCTGCCTGTTTCAAGAGGGAAAAGAGGGAGAGCTCCTCCTCTGTCACATCTCAGGCAGACTCTAAAGTCTTCACTCAGTGTTTATTAAAATGTATTTTTATACATTGGAAGTGGTAGCTGCCAATACACCAGGCTACTTCTCAAGCCTATCCTTTTCATGCAATTGCACACAGACCTGGTCCTGCTTATCTTTTGCATCCTGCTCAGTTTGCAGTGAGGAAAAGAGTAGAGGGTAACTAAATCCTTCCTTATACTACTTACTTGAACTTTGAAATGATCCTACTTACTTGTTTTATCCAGGAGACAAATCAGCATTTCAGTTTTAAAATAAAATGGGCTTTTCTTTTGCTATAGTTACTCTAGGAAAGGTCAGGTGGATATACTTTGTGCATTGGCTGAAACACATAGATACTATCTTGAAAATAGTTTAACTTATAATGGATGTAAAGGAAATTAAATACCTTACATAACCTTACTTAATGAACTTCAAAGTTATTTGTGAAGTAGGATACTATGGGAGATAAGATATTATATTGTTTCAGTTATATAATGAAGCAAAGTGTCATTATTGAAGCACAGGGTATTTCAGTGTTTCACAGGACCCAGTTTCCTCAAAACATCCTAGTTCATCTGAATGTATATCAAGTTTACAAAATCAGAAATTCTCAAAACTATAAATTAACCTTGTACCTTAAGTATATTTGGTGTGTCTTGTATAGGCATCTTCCCAAATTCTTGTGGATTTAACAGGGCATCAAATTTAAAGCTGGTAGAAATTTGAAGGGGAGGGGGAGCTGTTGCAGTTTGCCATGAAAAAAGCCAAGCCTGGCTGTAAACTCTGGCTATATCTGGGCTTTTGAGCCTGTCCTCTGATTAAGACAGCCCTGTATGAAAAAAGCCTGGGGGATGCACACAGCACTGGGAGCAGGGGGATGTGCCGAGCTGATGTGTGTTCCTGAGGATGAGAACTGTTTGCTGGTTTGGTTTTGGAAGGGTCTGATTTCTCTCCAAACTGGATCTGGGGCCCTGTGGAAACTTGAGTTACCCTTAACATGTGTGTGACACCCTTGTGTGTCAGTTCTACCTTTGATAAGAACAAAGTTCATACCACTGGTGCTTTTGAAGCATGTAGAACTGATGCAGGGAAGAAGGTGGGGAGGAAGAGGTAGTAATGAGATATTATTATCATGTTGTTACTCACCTAAAGAAAATAAAGTTTTCTCTCTATATTTTTTAATTTCCTACATATTTCTCAGGGCTACTGGAGAGCTGAAAAGATGTACGTGGCATGTTGTAGCCTAAGAGGCTTTATGTCACTGCAGTATAGGGATAAAAAGGTTTTTTGAAAGGTATAGAGCTAATTAGGTTGTAGACAAAACACAGATGCTTAGACACTAAAGAGAGTAGCAGTGTATTATGATTACCAAAAGTTCTCTGGCAAACTCACCAGGCTTTGTCAGTGTTCTGAGATATGGAGAGTAAAGGCAACGTAAAAGATGCTCAGGGAAGCACAGAACTACCAGCACTGTCACCAGCCAAAAGGGCAAATCTGAAAACTAATCCTGAAAGCTTAGAAACTGAATTGGATCTAAGCAGACAGGCTTAGCCATTATTAATGAGCACAGAAGAGGAGAGAGACTGCTGCAGTGAAGGTTCCTGGATTCCTGGCACAGCCCCACACGCCTGGAGCGGGTGCTCCTGACAGAGCTCTTGCACTAAGCTGACTTTGGATGTGTGTCTGGACCTGGCCAAACCTGTTGCTAAGGAAATGGGCCACTGCCATTCTTCCTTATGATTTACTCAAATTGCTGAGTAAGGAAATAAAGCTTTTTTATTCCTCTTCCCACAGCTAAAGCAGCAATCTAGCTGCTAGTACCGAATCCCTACTTATCCTAGTTTGATACAACACTGAATAAACCCTGCCTAGTAACGTGTGCCCTAGAGTTGGCAAAAGCAGTTCAGATCCATGTTAACCTGGCATGTTTTCTACATTTCTGTAATTCTGTGTTTTCTTCAGCTTTACTTGTTAGTCTTAAGAACTCATTTTAATTATTCTTACAATAGCATGCAATATTCTAATCCATTCAAAACTGTGATGAAATGCAGCAGTGACAGTGACTGACATGGATATTGTGACTCCCTGGTGCTAATTTTGTACATGTTGCATTGTGGCCAAGACTGACTTTGCTTTAAAATAAGAACCAAGCATACATCCCTACATCAAATCATAAGCAATCAACCCCCCTGTACTACATACTGAGCAACCTGGTCTAGTGGAAGGGTCTCTGCCCATGGCAGGGGCATTGGAACAAGATGATCTTTAAGGTCTCTTCCAACCCAAACCATTCTGTGATTCTGTGCTGTGGTTAGGGCTGCTTTGTCTGCCTATGGAAAAGCCATCCTGGGCTGCTGTCACTCTTTTTAGAAATCACTTTTTTAAGGGATCAGAGGACATTAATTCCCTTGAATTGAAAGGTATACCTGTATTTGCTGGCAATGAAATTTGGTTCCTTCTGACATCAGATATAGTTTTATAGACTCAGAGCAAGGTTCTGATGAGAATAGGAAAAACTGTGATGAAATGAATGGAGTTGTTTTAGGAATTGTATAGTTGTGACCCAGAGCAGAATATACCTTCCTTTGTCTCACAGCTCTATCTTTAAACTGGCTGCAGTGGATGCTTTGCTTGGGTAAGGAGTAATCCAATAACTAGCAGTGACTGCAAAAGGAGTTAATGTCAGAACTTTTCCATAATCTCCTCACTGTTAGTTGTGACTTCAGTTTCCAGCCTGCATGTGGCATTTCTCTGTGATGTCTCACCTACAAGAAGGGGTGTAATTTTAAACATGACAGTTCATCCAAATTTCATAACTAAAATTAGAATCAGTTTGGTTTTCTCTGATGTGAAGATAATATATCCTTTTCTCTTTACATGCAGAAGCAATTCTTCTGCTTATCTCAAACAGTTCTGTTCAATGGTCTTTAACAAAATGAGCCATTCAAAACTGTAAGCAAATATTTAGCAGAATCATATTTTGGAAAGCCTATGAAATCCAGGGCCTCTGAAATACATGAACTGAATTATAATGAGTGATGATGAGTCCATTTGTCTTTATGCTGGTGTACTGTGTTCCAGATGTGAGGTCAGGAATAAAGAACAAGTAGTGCTACTGTGACTTTGTTATATTTTGCTCTGATAAAGTTAAAGGGGCCACCTTTATTCAACTTATTTTCTACCTTTATTCAACTTATTTTCTTCATGGCGGTACATTCAGTCAAAGTAATGCTAAATAAATGTTATATGTATTAGAGTGACAACTGCTTGAATAGTTTGTTGATGAAACCAATGAGATATGAAATTCCTTCCCTATATTTCTTTTGAGATACTGACTCATTTTAAATTCAGTTAGCTGGAGACAGGCAAACTGTTCTCAGATTCAGGCAGTATTGGATCCATGCACTGACAGAAATTGGGATAATACTGGTATTTGTCATATTACAACAGGCATGATCCAACCCTTGTCGGTGGTATCATTGAATACACTAAGAACTTAATATTTCCTGATATGCCAGAGGTGTGCCCTTTGCTCTGTACGCCCGTGACCTTATCTGGGTGGCTGTCTGGCAGCCTGTGCTTGACCTCAGGGCAATGTGTCCTCGCAGGACGGGAGGATTTTCTGCCGGAGGACGGCCTGTGACTGCAGGAACCCCAGCGCTGACCTGTTCTGCTGCCCCGAGTGCGACACCCGCGTCACCAGCCAGTGCCTCGACCAAACCGGGCACAAGCTCTACCGCAGCGGGGACAACTGGACCTACAGCTGCCAGCAGTGCCGCTGCCTGGTATGGGAAAAGCATGCTGGATAGGAACAATAATAATAATAATAATAATAATAACAATAATGATTATGACTTTTAGCGAAACATACCTGCAAGCAGGGGCGTGGCTCTTCCTTCACCTGCTTTTCTGACTGGGGATGACGACGAAGTGCTTACGGAGCCCCAGAGAGAACTGAGAGCTACATCATCAGTTTTCCTCTTTCTACTGAATAAGTAGGTCTAATGAGCAAAATGAAAAGCTTGACAAAAGCTTGGAAACCATGGCACTATATTAATGACAGCGCTGGTCTGCTTTTGAGAACTTCTATAAGGTTGTCTGATCTTTAAATTACTTTTTCAGATTTTTTTTCTCATGTGATGGATTTGGTTGGGGAAGTTTCAGTTTTTAATTACATCAGCTGGTGTGGCTGTCTTAGCAAAATGGAAAATGAAATCCCTTTTTAAATTTTTTTTTTTCCCCATTCAGCAAATGCTGGAAACACCAAGGGCCAGTACCACTTTGTAAGTCAGAAAAAAATTAACCAAATAAAAAAGGCTAAAGAAAACTGAAATTACTAGAAGAACATGCAAAATAAAGAACACTTATTTTCTCGTTAGACGCTGTAGATTGTTTCCTTAAAGCTTTAAGTTTTCCACAGATACACTAATTAGTGCATCAGTGAAGTTCATTAAAATTATCAGCTTTCCATTTATAGCTGTGTGTATAACGTAGTCGTTATGTATGATACTAATCAAGAGGTGTCTGAGCATCAGGAAGGAAATTGCATTCAAAGCTAAGTTACTGTTACAAGATAATTATCCATAATGCACAGAGTAAGTATTGAGGTTGTGTCTAACGGTTCTTTGCCTAATTTTATGATGGGGATAACATAAAGAACTGTAAGACAGTGGCGCTCTAAATCAGTGCTACCTGTAAGGTCCTGTGTAGTGTGTGATGTTCTCAACATCTGAAGTGTTTGCAGAGTAGCATAATGCAAGTTATTGAAGCCCTTCACAGGTTAAGTTTAGACACACAGAATACTCTGCAGAAGTGACCTGATGTTTCTGTCTTCTCAATGTCTCTAGCTACTAAACTGCTTTGGTTTTGGTTGTTCATTTGTTTTTTTTTATTTCACAAAGCTAAATAATAAAATAAGTCAGTGGAACATAAATGGTATTGCTCTAGCAATTCCTTTAGGAGTCAATATTGTCTGCTGCGAGTTAGATCGGTGTTCGATGCTTGTCAAGCATACTAACCTACATCTATCTGCAGTGTTAATTTTCTATTTAAATGCTTGCTGTGATCCCACAGAGGTGTTTATGTGACCAGGAGTAGAAAGAGTTCATGAGTCTGCAAGGCAATCACTGCAAAAATTATAGTTTGTGGAAAATATTGGAACCCGGTATTTAACCCTGTCTTCAAAATCCCCGGAGAACTCAAGTCCCCATGCTATGATGATAACAGAAACAACCTAATGATAATCTGCTACATTTAGGGAACTTCAGCTTAGTATTCAAATGTGAATTTGTATGATCAACCAAACTGAGATCTGATCCATTCAGTTTGCTGCAATTTTGGCAAAACAAAACTTTTCCGTTCAACAGGATAAAGCGTTTCTTGGTAACTCATAGATGGCAACAAATTCAATGAGATTTGCTTCAATTTTTATAGGAAGGAGAGGTGGATTGTTGGCCTCTTCTGTGCCCGAGTCTAAACTGCGAGTACACGGCTATCTCAGAAGGAGAGTGCTGTCCCCACTGTGTCAGTGACCCGTGTCTGGCTGACAACATCACCTATGACATCAGGAAAACCTGTCCAGATGGCTATGGAATCACAAGGCTTAGCGGCGCTGTATGGACAATGGTGGGATCTCCTTGTACAACTTGCAAATGCAAGGTATGATGGGCCGGGTGCAATGGTCATGGAAATGTACATCCTGAACAAAATTAGGTTTGTTCAGGAAAATACAATTGGGTTTGTTCAGGGACAAAACAAAACTTGCCCTTGGAGGCTCCCATTAAAGTCTTGGGGAAGTAAATGAGACCCGAGAGCCTACAAAAACCCCACATCTTTTCTGTGTTGCAGAGTGGAAACAAAACAATTCTCTCCTTGCTGAAAATGTTGAGCACAGCTATGTTAATATCCCAGTGCAGCATTCTGTTGGAGTGCCCTTCAGGCATTCTCAGTATGAATCTAGACTAACATTTCAATAATTGCCTGATGTGGATGTTCATGAACATGCGTATTACAGACCTGGTAAGCTGAGGCAAAAACACTAATAAAAGTTTCACCAGCAAGTCCACAAGTAAAAGGGCACTGCAGCTCACAGATGAAGCCACTCCCTCAACAGTAACAGGAGGGGAATGTCGCAGTTTCTGTTCCCTGATCTCATCAAGATGCATTTAATCCAATGCCTCTAATGCAGAAGTGCAGTCTGTCTCCTTGGCTTTGTGCAGCGATGACCCCACTGTGCTAATATCAGAATTATGAAAATGTTGTTTTGAGTTTTATAAAATGTTCTTTTCACTGTGGGAGAGCAAGCTATTGCTCCAGGGCTTTAAATTATTGAAGGTAGCTTTCCTAGCATTTTTAAATTTTTTTTTTTTTTGCTGATTTGTGTTGGATTTAAAAAAAAAAAAAGAAAGGTAAAAAAATGGCTCATTTGGGCTTTTAGTGGTTGTAATTTTTTATTACATTAGATATATTACATAAGATAGCTTTATAAATGACTGGATGTTAGAGAGAGATATTTAACAAAGGATTACATTCCAAAGCTGTGTGGTGTGTGTGTGTGTTGTCCCCATCTCCCCCACATCTGCCACAAATCAAGAACCTGAACTATCTGCTATTTTCAGACAAACAGAAACCTTCCTTTTGTGGATCACATCAAAACTCTGCCGCAGGTGGGCATGGAAGGCTTAGATAAAGTTATTAAAAAGCAAAGCCTTGCTGGTGAGTCTCGAGGTACAGAAAGGATTCCCTTCTTTCTAAACCCCTTCTCAGAGAGGAGTCTATGTGCAGATAAACCCAGTTTTAGCCTTGGATTACGTTAATGGTTTAAATTTAAGGAATTATAGAGGTGTGATTGAACAACTTTTGTCCTGCAGGTTTTAATGATTGGCAAGATGAGAATATTTACATAAAATGAATAATTTATTTTATACAAATGATCAGACAAAAGATCTTAAAACTATTACTGCACAATATAAACACTAAAAATCTACTAGTAGAGTATAATATAGCATAAAGTAGTAACAAAGCAATTCCTGAAGCAGTTATATTAAAGCTAGCAAAAAGAAGTAATTATTAAGTAGACATCTGATGTGAGTCACCCATACCAACGCTGGTGAGGAGATCTCTTTCTCTCAGCATGGAGGAGTAACCTTGGAGGGCGTCCCCAGCCAAGGGAGGAATCTCCACACATACACCCCAGGAAGGGTTATGTCAGAAGAACCTGACTGCATGAGGGGGGACTGGACTGTTAGAGTATATAGTGATTGACTGCTGGTCACAGATCTACAAGCCAGCAGACTAGCTTATCTGTCAAATCCTGTTTCAATAGCAGGATGTGTATTCGAAGTCTGGTGAGCCAGGATGGTTTTAGCACACTTCAACACCAAGGCAGCACCCTGGCACCAGCAGTTTATAGCTTGCATTGTGTTGGATTTTAGGTTTTATCAGGGGTAGGCTCTCCTGCCACAAACTCTTTCCATTGACTTTCTTCCATGAGAGAAAAATCCAGTCATCTCTGTTGCCATTGCTGTGCTGTATTTTGTTTTGGGGACTGCATCCAGGTTTGTAGTTCCTGAGTAGTCCGGGCTGGTTCAGTGCTATTTGTTCAAGTCAGCCTCCTCAAAAAGCCACCACTGGGAGCAACAGCGACCCTTGGGGTGATGGAAGCAGGTTTTTGTAGGCAGTGGATGTGTACCTCTGCATGCCACCAGCCCCTTTGCTCTTTGTGACTTGACACCTGCTTGTTTGTCTGTGCAGAATGGGAACGTCTGCTGCTCGGTGGATTTAGAGTGTCTCAACAACAACTGACCTCGTCAGACTGGACTGTGCTGAGGGAGGAACACTGATGGAGTTAACACCTGAAAGGAAGTCGTGTGCATTGGCATTTTATATACAACAGACAATTACCAAAGTCTCCAAACTAGGAAGGTGTTTGGGAGTTGCCTTTGGGACCGATCACTCTGCTCATCCTTGTCCGGGTGACTCACAGTACAGCGCGTAGAAGTCAATGGTTGCTAAAAGTTTTCAGTGTTGTAAATTACACACTTTTCCTGTCAAGAAATTCGCAAATATGTTTAAATTATTTCATGGGTAAACTAATGCTGTACTTTTGTTTTAATTTGTGTACTGACAACATTGATAGAATTCAGCTCTTCTTACTTTGAATCTAGATTTTACAAATAAGGCAGCCTGTCGTGATTTTTGTCCCATGATATCACATACTTAGTTCCAAGGTCCCTGTTAGATGTATTTATGAAAATATGTATGTATGTACAGTCAAATTGCATAGTACTTATATTTCACAGCTGTCCAACATTTTAAAGCATTCAAAGGTATGGACAGAATGGAAGTAGTCAAAATAAGTCTGTCTTAGAAAAATTATAAAATTAAATGCCATGAACTTAATGAAATGGCAGAAAAAGCACTTTCTTCTCCAAATGTGCAGAGCAGCAAGACTCCTATAGTGAGAAATGGAACTAAAACCACATTCCATTGCCAATTCAGTACAGATTCAGGAAAGAATTACCAGTATTCCATTGAGTATACTTCCTCTGGATTATACAGCGATACAACAGAGACCCTTAAGATGATGTAATTTAAGTTGACTGAGGTAGAATTTGCTTGCATTTGTAGCATCATTGATGAGTTCAGAGTCTTTCCTTTTTTTGTGTTTGCAGTAATAATGATGTCTGTCATGCTCAGTTACTGCTCCCACAGTGACAAAGTGCAGAGGCCCCTGTACCAGTGACATGCAGGACAGGAGGCCTTAACTTCCATTGCTTGGTAACTTCCATTACCCAGTTAACAGCTCAGAAACAGATTTTATCTTTTCATATTTTATGACATTCAGAAATATTTAGTTTTAAATTTACTGCATTGTTGAGTACCTAAGTTTAGACAGAAATATAAAGTAAAACTCCTAGCCCCATATCGAGGTTAGAGTTTAGATTCTCTTCAACTAATGTCTATTTTTTTTCATGAGGCTAGAAAGTTTGTGACATTAGAACAACAATATATTTCTATGGTGATGCATCTATGGCTTAAATGTCACATTCTCAACGTGTTGTTATGTTTTGTTCTGCTCATTGTGTGGTGTTTTTTTTTATTTCTGTTTATTTCCTTAAACACACTGAGTGTACGGAAAAGATTGCAAAAATAAGTATAGTGGCTACAGTTTGGAAAGTCTACATTTGTGAGTTTTTCATAATTTCATGGAGAAAATGTGAAACTGATTAATAAGAATGAAGTGTGACTATACAGTGAAAAAATTAGTCGTCTTTTAAATGAAGTACTATTATGTTTATAAGGGGACAGTGGCAAAGAATATGAAATTACTTTAATCATTCAGACAACTTTATTCCCATTTTTTAAATGGGTTTTGTTTTAGTTAACAGGTTTGTGTGGTAAAGTTAAATTTATTTTCTTAAAATGCCCCATCATTTTCAGCTAATAATGTGTTGATTCTATTTGCATTGCCCTGATGATTGTATAATAAGGGAAAGAGTTGTGTTTTATATGATACTCAAAGGATGTTTGTAAATCATAATGTCAGCTCATTTTGTATATCACATTGTAAAACCCAATGGTAATTCAGTTGGATAGGATATCCAGTGGGCTGAGATATAAAGGGGAATGATTTAAAATTTGTGGGCATCTAAATAAACTCCTATGTACAGATTGCTTTCCCTTAGTTTTATTAACAGGGTTGTAAAACACTGATCAATGTCCTTTCCAGCTCAAACTCATGATGTTGCAAAAAGGAGAAAGAGTGTTTGCCTGGAGATGTTGTAAGAGTTGTAAGAAATATTTCATTTATACTTACTCAGACAAAATCATATATTCCAGTCTGTCAATCTGACCAATTTCTGAAGCTCTGTGAAAGGAATTAAGACAGTGCAAGGTCTGAAAATCATTCTTTTCCCGTTTACCTGGTAGTAGTGAAGCCCTTTTCCAGGATGCTTTATGGAAGCTCCAGACCTAGTTAGGATCATATTTAACAGGAGCACTGAAGTTAACATTTTTCCACTGCAGAGACCAATTTTCTTCCAGAGCGCAAAGGCAGATTAATTCACTAAAACCCTTTCAGAGCATTTTGTACAGCATTATGTGTCATTAACTCCAGAGTGATACCGCTTGAATTGTTTACACAGAGTCAAAATATTGACACAGACCCTGTTTGTTTATGTTGCATTTTAAGCAGCTGCCCTGACTGTGAGGAACTTTTCCTTATGAAGCAATTTGATCACTAGTCACATCACATTTACCTTCAGAGTACTCAGAAGCCCCAGCCCCAGCTCAAAGAGCACATTAAGAAGACTCAGTTCCCTGTGTTCCTGTGTCACTAAGGTAAGTAAGAACTTTCAAAACGTCTTTCTTGATGAAATTCCTTATTCCGTGTAAGTATATGGGCACTACAATGAAAATGCTGAAAAAATAATGCTTATTAAAATAATTTAAGAAAATTCTCCTCTACGTTTGTGAGGTGGACCTTCTCTCTGCTCAGAAGTACATATACATATATATATGTTATATATGTGTATATATAGTGTATATATATAGTATAGTTTTAACATGAAAAGAACAGCCACTATAATTTCTGTGAAAAGAAACTTGCTGCTAGTTAAGGGACTTGGTCAAAGCTCTCACTATAGGCAACTGGAATTTTGTAGCAATTTCTACTTATTTATCCCCTGAAGGAGTATTTTCTCTGTAATCTTCTGATGACAAAAAATTACACGAACGAGAAACAGAAAATGAAAATTCCAGCTCTGGTAAAATGTTTTTGCCCTCTTCCTTTTGGCTCAAAGCTCAGCCTAGGTACGAAACCAGAACCTTGTGTTGTGTTCTGTGAGGAAAATGACTTCTCAGCTCTGCTCCCTGTGTGTTTGCAAACTCATCTACAGAGCTGAAGCAAATGTTCCTTCATAGTGGTCCCTGGAGTCATGGACCACACTGAGCCAGGCCAGGAACTATTAAAGGCCAAAGTTGAACTATTCCCCACAAATGCTGAATAATAGCCTAACTCACAGGAATGTATGTAGGCTTTATCAGAGCCTCTGTGTTGCCTCAGAGGCCTAAATAACAATGGTCTTCCAGTAATGTATCTTCCCCCAAGAGCTGTCAGTGAGTTTTCAGGTATAACTGTGTACAAGATTTAATTAATAACATCTTTTCAGTCAGATCACAATCACAACCAAAGTATCATCTTTTTTTTTTCTTTTTTTTTTCCTATGTCTGACAATAATCTTTTAGAAAACAAAAGGTAAAATGTCAGGAGTCATTATACAAATGGTAGAGTAGATTGTAACAGAATTAAATCATAACTCCTACGAGCAATATGGGAATGTCTCACATCTAATGGTACTTACGTAATCATAATTAATGAGGGGTTTTTAAAAGGGCCCCATGATACAGCTTGATGTAAAATTTTAAGTGAGTGTTGTGATAAGACATGATTGTTTGAGGAACATATTCTGCCAGCAGAAAAATGTACCTGCCAACAAGCTCCTCTTCCTCTTAAGGTACATCTTTGATGCTCATTGATATTTAAAGTAGTGTAAGGAAGACCTGTGGTGGAATACATTAAAAAACAAAAGAAATCAAAAATATCCAGTCTGAGGTATCTGAATGTTTCATACCTAATTCTTCTCTGTTACTGGTAGAAAGCAACAATAATTCTGATTCAGCTGGTCATTGACCTCAGAGGCATTACTGAACTGCTGGTATTGCATTTAATCTGCAAATATTACTTGCAGGTGCTAGCAGAAGTATTTCTTGCTGCTAGCTGTCAACAGATAGTCCCTCATATCAATTTTTATCAATAAACTAATAAAAAGGGTCAAATTCAGTTTGTTTGGTTTTTTTTTTAATGAAATCATCATCAGAAGATTGACAACACATGATATCAAAAGTCATGCCCGGTGAAAAAAACCACAAGCAAACAAACAAACATAAAACAAGGTCCCCAAAACCATATATCTGCCATTTAAATTCTTTACTGCTACTTCAGCTGTGCAGTGTGAGGGGATGAAGTGAGGTCTGATGGGTGGATTTCTGACTGGGAGCCGAATCTTTGTTTCATCAGTGCCTTACACTTGAATTTTATTTTTTTTTTTAATTCCTAAATTTGTGCACAAAATTGTTTCATTTAAGTGTTCTGATTGGAATTGAGTGGTTTTAGGAAGTAAGCCTTAATATGTTCTCTTTGAGACAGAGGTAGCTACAACAGGATCTGGACTGATTCAGGCTTCTTTTTCCTGTGTGTCTCCACTGTGAAGGGGAGAAACCACCTTGGGAAAGGGCACAGAGTTACCTGGCCAGAACACTGGTGTTCAGGAGGTACTGGGGTTGCAGCCAGTGGTTCTACAGGGCTGGATACTGTTTTACAGCAGTAGATACAGTAGGTTTTGGTTGTCCTTCTCTCTTCTGTAATTTCTTTCCAACGACTGATCATGTCACCTGTCCCAAGGCTCTCTGAGTGCCTGTGTGCTTAGACCTGTACCCACGTAGGTCCCCCTCGGTGAGGAACTGCTTAGAGGCTCTGCAGCAGATCATACCCTCGCTCAGAGCTGAGACCAGGAGTTTTTCATGAAATTAAACCAGAGCCGAAAAATCCTTTTTTCTAATAATGCAGTTGATTGATTGCTGTTTGATTAACTCTAAATCTACTTTTCCTCTCACAAGAATTGGAAATGCATTTGATGTAATCCAGGGCTTCTTTACACTAGTGTTGATGGATTCCCTTTGGCAGTATTAAATATGCAGATTTGTTTTGGTACCTGAATATTATGCAAAATATTCACCCAGGTGCTAGAATGTGTGGGCTTTGCCGCTGTTGTGTCCCCAGACTCCAAGCAGGAAATCCTTATTCAACATCTATGAAATCAGAATCAGAGAACCACCAAAATATGTTCAGGTAAGCACTAATTTTCAGGGTAAACTTATCTGTGAAGGTAAGCATTAAAGAAAACCAAATATGTATTTTTGAAGTACATTTGCAGCTGGAGAGGTGATTTTTCAGCCTGGTCATAGGTTTGGCCTTTTGCTCACATTTGGCTTCCCAGCCAAAACCAGGAGAAAAAGTCTTTGAAAGGCGTCTTCTGCTGTTGCCTTAGAAATGTCAGAAACACCAGGAATGATCTGCTTCTCTTAGGGTGTGGGTTGGCTAAGGATGAGCTTCTGGATGGAAAAGATAGAAGTAAATGCATAGCAAAACAATCCTTGCCTCAGTGGGCTTATTAGTAATGTCAACAGGTATTACTAAATTGTCTTTTGGGTTTGGATGTATTTTAATTCTACTTACAACAAAAAGTGATTTTTCCTTTCTTTATAGTTTATTCTCTACTTTCCTTGATCATTTTGCTGATCTCTCAGGCCTTCCCATCATGACAGTCTTACAACCTAAATGGGCACTGAGGAGATAACATGAAAACTGAGCAAAAGAAATATTTGCTTTCATGTCTATAGTAAAAGGAAATTTAGAACAGCAACTGATATTTTTTTCATTCAAATGTCAGCCTTTTTGTTTTATACTGGTCATAGCTAGAATTAATGCCTAATCTGGACCTCAGTTACAAAAACTGTTGTCATTACTAAAGCAAGACAGATCAAACCAGTCACCCAAGTTTCAGGCATCTTTTATTTAACAACCTCTCATTTAAGTGTCTACTCTCTCAGGCATTGAGGGAACTGCATCTCTGGCATTTGAAAGAGTGACTGCAGACTGCCCCTGAGCATGTCTGTTCCATGTCCTTTCTGCCTGGAGTTCTCCAAACTGGCTCAGCAGTATTGAAAATTCATTTAGTAAACCAAGAACACAGCTGTATCTCAAGCCAAGTTGATAGATTGGGGGAAGGGAGGACAGGTGAGCTGTAATTAGATGAGTCTGACAGCAATCTCACATCAATCCTTAACAAAACCTTGGGCATCACCAGGAAGTATTTTGGGATATGGTATAAATCACAAATATTGGCTGCAGTTCTGTATGCCTGTGGAGTTCAGGGGAGTTAAGCTGAAGGTTTCCTATTTCTAAGTATTGCTCAGCATGAAAGTTCTAAGCTATTTCTCTTCCTGAATTCAAGCATTCTTGTAAGATAGATGGGATTATGGTGTGCACATATATATCCTCTACAGCTGGGCAAAAAAGAAATTATCCCTGATGACTTTTTCACCTCTGAGTAGCCATCTCATTCTATGTCAATTGTCAATGCTTGAGATACTATTTACAGAGGAGCTTTTCTAGTGTGAGTAGTACTATTTCAAGAGAAAATAGATGGATGTCATCTATTTCAGGCGAGTTGATCCACTGCAAGGATAGCATGAGAAATGTCAGTCCCACATGTTCAAAAATTATACCCCAGCTGTGCTAAAATTAAGAGCTAAGCTTTAGAAAGCTCCGTGTTTGAAAATGTACATTTTTCAGTGATTCAGGTGTTTCAGTGCTGAGCTTATATTATCACTGTCAGTAAGACTCTGCATTGCCCTGGGCCACAGAGGTCACTAGAAAGGGATGAGCAGTGTCATGAGGGGATAACGGGGGAAAAAAACTGATGTATGAGCGACTCATTACATGCGCAGATAGTGACAGGGAAAGGGGAAAATCGTTTTAAGTTAAAAGAGGAGAGGTTTAGATTAGATGTTAGGCAGAAATTCTTTACTGAGAGGGTGATGAGGCCATGGCACGGGTTGCCCCGAGAAGCTCTGGATGTCTCATCCCTGGAAGTGTTCAAGGCCAGGCTGGATGGGGCCTGGAGCAACCTGGTCTAGTGGGTGGCACCTTCCTGGTCCCTTTCAACCCAAGCAAGCATTTCCATGATTTCTGTGATGATTTCTCTGGTGTGTGCCTCTCCATGGCTGTCTGCAGTGTCAGCTGTGGAGAGCCAGGTTCCAGGGCAGGCTGAGCTGGGGGGCTGTGAGCCGAGGTGCCCCCCAAGAGAGGCAGTGTTTGGGCAACCTGAAGTGTGTCTATGGTCCAGTTGCTGGTCTAAAAGACTGATGTGTCTGATCCAGGCCAAGCTCAATGTGCATCTGGGTCTTCATTAAAGATAATGGGCTAGAGATATCTAGCTCCCCTTGAGGGAGTTTGGGAGCTTTTGGGAGAAAGCTGATGCTGGAGATGGCTCTGTGTTTGGAAAGGAGTGAAACATGGTGCTTGAACTGCCCAACTTTCCTTTCAGTGTTTTCAGTGCTTTTGCTCTGAATTTATGCCAAAATGTGGCCAACTCTTGTGTCTAAGTATAAGCAGGAAAAAAAACCAACCTGTGAGGACCCTGCCCCCAACACCCAGAAAATAAGGAAGAGACCCTAAAGAAAAACACATTCGGTGTTGTTGTCTGCTTTGCACTGAGCAGACAAACACAAAAGTGCATACATTTAGCAATTTTAGTTCATAATGGGAATGCCATAGTATAGGGGCAGTGCCAAATTCATAGCACTAGCTTTAATGCAGAAAAACTAGTATCTAGCACTGTGCCATTAAGTCATGGTGTGGTCTAACTGCACCATGGCATATCATAAAAGTGCATGCAGAAACATTTTTGTGCAGAAAATACATCCTATCCAAAATGTGTCTTTCAACAAGTGTAATCAAAGTGAGATAAATTGATCAGCGAAACAGTAAATTTAAAACTTTATGGTGCGTGACTGGTTTTAGATTAAAACAGATAAAATGATTTGTGATAGCTTGAAAATAAGAGGTTTAGGAGCTTCAGTGAAACCTCTGAGATACTTCAGAGGCGATCAAAGAATTGCAAATTTTACAATTGCAGAATTGTAAAAAAGATCCTGGTTAAGAGTTCCTATATATATGGGGTGATGTTTGGTAATCAAGGCAAAAGAAATCATTTTATCAAAGCTTGGAAATGGAGGGAGAGAACCAAAAGGAAAATAAAGCTTTATGAGAAGTAAGCAGGAACTCCAGAATGAGATTTCTGCATTTTTTATGACATGAGAATACTGCCTATAGCAAAAATAAATGGTTTATTAAGCTCAGGCTGGCACCAGATGCAGAAAAGAGGTAACAGTTCAGAAACTGGAAAGCCATTATCAAATATGTAATGGGACATCACTGACTAATCTAGGTTATAAACATTCTTTTGGCTTTCTGCATGTGAGAAAAGTGAAGCTGAAATCAAGCAAATAAAACTAATATTACTTAATGCTGGAAATACGATGTCATTGGGCAGTTTAAATTAGGAGTGTGCAAGAGTAACACATGGGTTGAAGAGCCAGGTAATAGCAACACAGGCAATGATGCTTTTAGCAAAGACAAATGAATTTGTGAAGCTGGTGACACTAAATGTGGAAGTGATTTATAGGAAAGACTCCTAAGCCTAGGAAACAAAAAAGACTACTCCAAAAGAGTCAATACACTAAAATACTATTAGATTATTTTTTTTTTTTTTTGGTATTTATCTTTAGAATGTGGACACTCCAGATTTTAAACTGCTTCAGCTTTCTATGATGTGATTTTATTTAGAAAATAACCTGACCCTGGCCACTGGGAGAAGGTCCAAGAGCAGGAAGGTGGATCTTGGAGCTGCGACTTCCCCACGAGAGTGGGGCTGGTGCCAGGGCGGGGGCCAGGAAGGCAGAGCAGCCAGCCAGCAGCATGGCATTTCCCACTGCCTGGCTGGAGTTGTAAAGGCAAGATTTGTTGAAGCAAAGGGCTGCAAGTAAAACAGAGCAGGACTGGGATCCCGAGTCTGCACTGCTCGTTTCTTTCCAATGAACTTGCTGAGAAAACCAATGACTCTGTTGTCAGCTTAAAAGTGATTACTGGAGGTTTGAAGCTTTGTAAACCTCAAATTAAGTTCTGCTTGCAGTTCTGCCTTCCTCATCCCACATCCCCACATTCATCCTTGATAGAATGTTTCTTTAACATTCTGTGGGATGCCCAAGACCACAATGACAGTGTAGTTCTTCTACACTGTCAACACTACAAGTTTTCCTCAGATGTTTGATATTTAGTGACCCTTAAAAGAGTGCTGAGGTCTCTAGAGGATCAGTGAAGAGCAGTAGATACCTTTGAGGGCCTCTACAGGGAATCCTGGGTGCATAAATTGAGGCACACAGGTGAGCTGAGCAGTCACCTCTGGACAGAGCTGAGCAGAGAGGGAACGCTTTGGAGCGAGGTCAGAGCACAGCGCTCTCAGCTACACATCTTGAGCCTTCTCCAGTTCAGTGATAAATGGCAATAATAAAATTTCCATGTAGGATCTAATAACATAATATATCATATAATCACAAAGCTGGAGTTTGAAAGGTAAACAGAATATTTTTCTGGCAAGGGTGTTACAGGGAGTTACGATTTATCTCTCTCTGCAGAATTTCTGTATAACCTAACCATTCCACTTGTTTAAATGGTGAGGCAATTAGAAAGCTTTTGATACCACTTTGTCTTAGACATTATAAAGCAAATTGTTTGTTAGTATGGCAGTAAAGGCTTTGCTGCAGCAGAGCATGCTTTGCAATGATAGAAGCAGATGGTTTACAAAGTTACAGAATAAGAACTGATTATTGATTTGCTATCCTCTAATAGCATCAATGTCAAGTGATAATGTACTTTATTGCTTGTTACAGAGTAAATAGCTATTTTTATATTACTTGCTTTCTTGCAAATTGGCTACAACCAGAGAAAGTAAAATATATGGCTGTCTAATGTCTTGAAACAGTAAACAAATTGCACAGGAGGAACATCAGTGAAGTGCTGAAGAACACTAACAGATATTTGTAACTTCTACCTTTGTCAGAAAAAGTTCACTAATACCAGAGATAGTCAGAGCCCTGTTGCTTTACCATTTACTTTTAATACATACAGTTAGTTTAGCAAAATACCGAATATGTTCTATTTTAGCAGAACTTCAGATCAGAGGATTTTTAATAGGCATTGAGCATACAGTGATGTATTGGGTTCTTTATTGTTCCCTTTTGGCTTGAAGAAAAGAAAATTATAGAAGGTTAAAAATGCAGCTAGAAGCAGGAGCAATATAATTCAAGGTGACTGTGTAGCATGTATAAATAAACATGCAGTAAATATTTTGCCTCATATTCTGGTAGTTTTTAGTAGCTTTCCCCAGTTCAGGCTGAGGAAAGGGAGGCCATTGTCTCTTGACAATGTTGTTTTCACTCAAGCTGTTGTTCTTTGAAGAAAACAGACTTTTTACAGGTAAGTGGTAAATCACCTGCCGTGATTTGTGTGCCCAAACTGTGGTGGGCATTGGAACTCTAATAGGTTTTTCACTGTCAGTTTAATTCAATTTTTGATCATTGCCTCTTTTGCAGATTAGACTCTTAAAACTTGCTGGCTGCTGATCCAACCTGTGAGCTGACTGGTTGCGTGGTGTTATCCCACTGTGTGTTCCTGGAGGCTGGTCCAGGGAGCAATGTGGTCTGGTAAGTGGTGGTAGTGCAGTGGCCAGAGCACTGGGTCTGGCAGTGCCTGTGCTTTCTTTCCCCTCCACCTCAGCCTGTGAAGCCCCCACAGGGCATGTCCAGATGTGGCTCCTGTGCCCGAGAGGTAAATGGCTTTTTCTGCCTGGTACAGGCATTGTAAAGGTTAGTGAGGCACTGAGTAAATAGTGGGGAGAAGGGAAAGAGTTGTTTCTGCAGAAGAAGAAAAGATCTGTCTTTTCATTGTATTAATCTATGATGAGGACGAGAGTCTTTTATCTTGTATGATTTCTTCACTAGTGTTTAAATATGGTGCTTTTACAGCTAGCTCAGGAAGACAGTAACCTGTCCTCTGCTCTTGTGCCAAAGGGAACACATACAAGTTATTAGGACATAATATACTCACTGATGAGGTAATAACATGGCAAAGCAAATGAAATATTTTATGACAAATTTAAATAGCGGTGGATTAAAGTTCAGGAGGACTGGGGATTAAGAAAAGAGACTTCATCTGGTCAAGGTAGATAGTGGCCATTAAACTGCCCTCTGGAAGATATGCTGAGCCTTAAATTTGTGTGTGCATGAGTTTCCCATACCTTGTTTTTCCTAATCAAATGCAGTCTCAAGCAATTCCTAAATTGTGCCTTCCTCCTCCCCTGCCTCACTCCCTCCCCCTTTTCCCCCCCACCCATTGGCTTCCTTAAGTCTCTTTATGGGCTTATAAGTGGGAAATAGAATTTAATTGACTGCCTATGCTATATTTAAAATGGTGACATACCTAAATCTAATTATGCAGGGGAAGATAACAGATGCCACTTCGTCGGTGCATTGCCAGCAGCAATGTCCACCCTATTTTCCTTTCTTTGCATTTCCTACAGTGACTGCAGTACAGGCAGGGAAGGGGAAAACTAGTTCATTACAAATACTGTAAAAAGACTTTGTGCATAAACCCATCTCTCCCTATTGTTGTAAATTTATAGTGCTTAAGTTCAGAGAAGATCTGACTATGCTGATTAGAATGCTGCAGGAAAACCTTCCCTACTACTGGTACCACACTGACAAATCTCAATGCAAATTTGAAAAAAAAAATGTTGATTCATTTCTTAAGTGCGTCTTTTTTAAGCCATGCAATTTTTTGAAAGTGCACTGGGATTTCCTTTGAAGCACTTCTTGACTTTTAATAAATATATCAAAAGTGCTTTAAAATATATCATAGCTAATTTTGCTCTCCCACAAATCCATCACTTTTCATTACCTTTTAAGTAATTCGCTTTTTTCCACGACAGAGAGGAAATGGTTCAGATCTCTTGGTGATAGGTTTTTCTTTCAGTTTTTATGGTTGCCAGTGTTTAGGGGGAAAACAATCACGCGATATATCAGCCTTAAAGGAAAGAAGGACAGAAATGTGTTCCCTCATGACACCTGGGCTAACTGGATATAACAAAAGATACCAGGTAGAAGGGCAATACTGGAGCAGTTTACAGCGCTCCGTGGCAATTTAGGAAACCAAATTCATATGGCTTGCTGATTCCTGGAGAGGTCCAGGAGTAAAAATCAACCCTGACAAAACATTTGGGGGTAACCTGGGGTTTGTTTGCATAGCAGCCCCTTGCATTTCTGCTGTCTCCTGTGAGCTCCTCAGTGCTGTTTATACAGGAAGAGAAAGACCTGCAATTCCAACTGGGATGCTTGGACCCTTAATGGCATTCTGTTAATGCTTGGCAAGTATGATATGATTTCCAAAAATCATTCTGTTGCTTAATCTTCTTCAGTGCCAAGGGTTATTAGGAAGGGACTGCAGACAAGATGAGAAATTGGAGCGTTTATAGGTTATAGCCTGAATGAGAGAATCTTCAAGTGGCTTAAAAATAACTGAAGGTTTTCTTTTAATCTGTGGTAAATTTTGGATTATCAAAACAAGTATCATAAAAAAATTAAGGTGACCTGTAACTGAGTAATCATTTCACTTAAACCTTGAGAAAAAACACAGGAAAATGACAGCAGAAACTGAGTGCTGCCTGTTGCCAAAGCACCGAGCTGGATGCACAGAATTGTGCTGGGGTTTAAGAAATAATCTGAGTGAGTTTCTTTCCTCGTGTGCACACCTAAGACATGTCTCCAAGGCACATATGTGAGATTTCCCACTTTTTGCTCTCTGAAAACTTTGTAATCTATTACATAGTTCAAAAGGGGGGAAGAAAAAATCTTTGTTTCATGGAAAGGAATGAGACAATGAGTTAAGAGCTGTCATTTTGGGCTTGTCATCTTTGCTCTTACTGCCCAGGCTGAATAGCTGCAGGGTTTCTGAGCTGTTGCAAGCAGCGTTTGCAGCTGGATATGAGGTGTGATAGGCAGCTGATGGGAATTTCAGAAATGAGCTGCTTCTTCACAGTGCTTTTTTAGATGCAATCTCTGTGAGCCCAGTTCCAATGGATGGGAGGATGCATGTGAGAGGGGAAGGAAGAATGTCAGCAAGTTTGCTGGATGCCCAGGTTAATTTGTACTAATCTATTTGGGAGGAGCTCTGCCTGCAGCTATGGAACTTGTGATCCACAGTGAGAAAGCTGCCTTATCAGGCATGGAGCCACATGGTCCCTGGCAGTGTTCCAGTGGCATCTCACTGATGAAATAGGGGCTTCCACGTATGAAGCAGATGGAAGCTTTAATGGGAAGCTTGTATGACAGGGAGCGCTGAAGTTACTCCCTTATCCTCAAGTTATACAATTATATATTCAGTAACATTCAGCGTGCTGCATTACAATGAGTCACCCAATCTTTCTTCAACTTACAGATAAGATGTGGTAGAAATTGAGATTTCCAGGTCTCAGACACAGTTTTGAAATATCAGTGGGTTACTAAAGTTGCTTGATACAGCAGGAAGTCAGAGTAAAGTGTGGGAACTACCTGGAAATAGCAGCCTGAGGCCAGCTAATGCCTGAGCTGATCAGCATTCAGTGTCCATGCTGGCAAATGAGAAAGAACAGAAGTCAACAGAGCATCAGAAGGATGAAAGGGTTGTGCTTCCTACCTGCCCTTCAGGCTGTCCTCCCTAATGACCCCCCTGTGCAGCACTTGCAGCCTGGGACGCATTGCTGGGTGACACTGGGGGTGGGTTGGGGAGCCTGTGGCTGCCCATTGTACCAGAGCCGCGTGTCCGGCGGGCTCCGATGACCATCCCCTCCTCTGGGGAGGTGAGGAGAGCATGAGGGATGGAAGGACACCTCCCATGCTGGCAGCAGCCATCCAGCATGCTTGGTTAAAGAGGATGTAAGACACAGAAGAAGCCGAGTGGTAAATGCAGGTCTGGTCAGAATGAGGACAGAGCTGAGGAGGCAGTGGGGCTTCCCCCGTCGCCTCGGTGCCACCAGGCTCTCTGGTGGAGAGGTAGTTTTTCACTATTATTTATTAAATCTAATAACTGCAGCTTTGACTGGCTGGTAGCGAGCAGAGGCCCATGTTTTGTGCAGGATGATTATTTATTTATTTATTTATTTATTTATTTATTTAAAAATCAAAATCAAGACTGTCTGC
Organism: Manacus candei; assembly: GCF_025592945.1. Lineage (NCBI taxonomy): Eukaryota > Metazoa > Chordata > Aves > Passeriformes > Pipridae > Manacus > Manacus candei. The sequence goes on from NW_026138057.1 coordinate 1,096,199, forward strand.
GATTTGGATCTAATTTCACATTTATTTTTCATAGTTTGTTTGCTTAGTAGCTCCGTGGTAAGACAGTGATTAGTTAAATCAGTTATACATAAATTCAAAGACTTGTTCTTCATTTTAGATATTCAGACTTAATTGGATTTAAATCAGATTAAAAAGTGACTTCTGAGGGAAAAATACCCCCAAGCATGCAAAGATGGTTGCTTTTTTTTAACTTATCACGTAAATGGCAGTAGAGATTTCTATCTTTATAACATTTATTCCCTGTTACAGCTTACAATTCTATTTAACTTTCAAAGAAAATATATATTAAAATGTTAGCAGGGCAGAGTAGGAGGAAGCCTCTGACATATCTTTCTCAGAATAGCCTGTTTTCTAGTCCAGAGTATTTTCTTCAGATGGTAATGAAATTTAAAACTTAAACATTATGAAAGGAGGTCATTCTATGATTTTATTTAATATATTAATTGCTGTGAAAATCATATAATGCAAGCTGTATTAAAACCATGGAAGAGACTTGCTATCTCTCCCAGGAGATGCCCTGGTAGATCCAGATACTTTCTCTCTTCGGATTTAAGGGACTATCAGGGATTTAATTACAGGCTTGGGCCACATATATAAATATGAATTACTGAATAATGAAAAGCAGGGTTGTGAGAGTTTGGACGAAGATGGAGTAGTTCTCAGTGCTATGGTAGTAGTTTGAGATCTCCAGAAATAACGTCCATGAACCCAGCAGAGAAAGATCCTTGCAAAGGAACAGAGCACGATTTGCTCCTCACTGTCAAGCACAGTTTATGCTGCAGGGCAATAGCATTTTGCTGCCTGGCCTTTTGCCTGGTTTACTAAATTCAAACATTTTTTGATAGGCATGTGGACAAACAGGGCAGCTGCAGGATCAGCTGTCTGCAGCTTCCCAGCCTCCTCAGGATGCAGAAGATTGAGGACGTTATGCAAAATCAGGTACTTAACCATATGCAAGGCAGGATAAATGTATAGCTTTTAGAGGACAGAGCAGAGATTTGTATTCAGAAAATTCCCCATCTGGGCTGATACAAGGCTGGGGAATTCAAGCCATCTCCCCCAAAAGGTGTGTTCTCTAGGGGGCTTGACAGAGAGTACTGCTGCAAAGATAAGGCGAGGCAGAAGGAATAACAACCACTGATTCCAAATGCCTATGCTCGTCTTTCCCATCAATTATTTAGACAAGAAAGATTTACATGAAAATTAATCATTAAATTTTGAATTGCTGCTTTACATCAATAATGAAATAGCTGTGCCAAATACAAACATAAAGAGAACAGGATAAGAAATCATCCTTAATACACAAAAGGAAAAGTAATATTTTAATGAAACTCTATAAAGCTCATTACTGCTTTACGATGGAAGGTTACTGTCAGTGACCTAGAATAGAGAGCCAAAAGTGAAACCTCATGTTTAATCTATCATAAGTGATGTTGGCATATTAAAATCGTGGGCTGAAATCTGCTATATTCCAAAAACCAGTAATTTTAGGTATCGAAATAATTTTCATACAATCGGGGGGTGGTCTTTCAAGAGTGCGCATCCAAAAATGTCATGGGAGACACAAAATTTCAGTATTTTAATCTTTTTAATTGTTTAAACCAATTTTGTCAAGTACATTTCTTGAGAAAAGAGACTAAGCCTACGAAAACCCATTTAATTGATAATTTTCACATTATCTTCAGTTGCTGTGATTTGTATAATTAAAAATGCTGGGGGAAGGGCTTGGTGTCTTCTTGAAACACTGTAACCTCAAACTTCAGCTTCTTTCACCCCCACCTCCCAAGTAAACTTCTAATGCTCTGTCCAGAAAAATATATGTGGAAGGCATGGAGAATAAACAACCTGTATGCATCAAAATCTGCAAGTAAACAGAATGAGCTCATTATTTATTGTAGTAACATGATGTTGGTGTTATATGTAGAATTTCTGAATGCTTGGTCTTGAGAAAACTGCAAACTAAGTCAGATACAGCACTGACCTAAAAATATACTGCAGTATATTTGGTAAGTACAAATGCTTTTCTAATTTCATCTGCTTTTAACTTGCTGGTGGATCTTCTCGAAGTCTTGTGTGTGATAAAATCACCTTTGAAGGCATACTGTGGCCTACATCTGTGAATATAAAGCAGTAAGGAAATGAGAAGTATGACAAAATAACTTATATAAGTTTTAAAGTTATGCACTACTCCTTGACCTGCTCCAACTCCTTCATTTGCTGTTGTTTTCATTTTGATTTGTCTTGCCCTTTCCCTTCTGTATTTCACCAGTTTTGTACCTGTAGCGAATTAGAAGGAAGACAAACATAAAGTCAATTCCAGTTGCTGCAATTCCCCAGATTTTAAAAGGGAAAGACATTTATTTAATTTGCTTTGCAGCCTATGAGCTCACCAGGTTCATTAATTTCTCAAGAAGTAAATAAGTTCCGGTGGTTTGTTCTCCAATTTATCACTTTTTGTCTGCTTCCATTTTAGCTGGTAATTCAACCTGGGCCTCTTGCTTGAGCAGACTCTGTGAGAGAACACATCTGGGCCTTTTCACCTCGGGGCAAAACTGTGCAGAAAACAGAGGGGTTTTTTTGGGTAGTTGCTCTTGTAATTGGCACCACATGGTTTCAGGAGCACAGGTAGCACACGAGCATGGGCTGTGTTTCACTGAAGGGGACCAATACATGTATTTTACTGGTACTGGGGTGGGTTTATTGGGAATGGATGTTACTGGTCTTGCGTCTCCCACTGAGTGGCATGAGAAGTGCTCCTGTGCATGCCAGCCAGCCAGGCATTGTAGACATCAAGAGCAAACTACAGCCTACTTGTTTGCTGTCTTAGCAGAAGGGAAACGCAATTAGGTGAGGAAGTTTCATTAATGAGGCTACTTTATTAGCAGCTTTTGGTGGGCTGGGGTGTGGAAATGTTAGATTTAGAAGATAACCAGCCTGCATTTTTATCTCTACTTAAAATAGTAGAATGGAAAATTATCTTATCTCCATAAACTGCTATTTTTCACATAGTAAATTATTTTACCACCCAAAGCAGATGCCACACAAAGAGTTGTGGTTGGGAGGCATGTAGTTATTTATCTCGGTCAAAATGTCTCAGTTAAAAAGCTATCAGTAGGAGATAATAATAATAAACACATATGGCATTTGGCTAGATGAATACAAGATTATACTAAATAGAACACATTTCTTAAAAGAATAATTGTAACTAATTAGAAATCTCCAGTTATGCTTAGAGTTGTAAGAAAGTGAAAACAAATTTAATTATGCAAGGTCCCAGTTGTGCCAAAGGTGTTATAAAGAATATCTTTATGGGGACATTCAGTGTAACAAATTGGTTCATGTTATTATTAGTGTGCTCGGTTGCGCATTTTCTTTATATCAGTTTAAAGTTTAATGATGGTGCTTGTAGAGCTAATTACCAAGGATCTGCACTGCACTCATTGGGATAGTCACCCAAAAGCCTTACATTTTTGCAATGCTAAGTTATCAATACCTCCAAAGTATCTTTGACTAAATTCTTTGTGTTCAGATATGTACAAACAGGCACCTGAAAGTGGAATATCTGCGATGGTGTCCCCGGTTCCCCTGAAGCGTAAACAGCAAGTGTTGTTCCTTCATTCCTGCATGCCAGCAGAGGATTGCTGGCCAGCACCAGGATTTACTACACTGCACTGGGAGATTCTCAGTGAAGGGCTGGTTATCTTGGGTGATAGGAACGTTCCAAAGGCTGGGAGCAGGGAAACGTGGGCAAGGAAGGCAAACAGTAGCCATGCATGTTCCCTGACAACAGTTGCGTAGGCGTGCTGAGAAGGAATGCTAACTCTTCATAGTAAAAATGAAAATCTTAGTACACAGCAAGAATATCATGCATCTCCTGCCTGAGGAAAAGCATTTGGACTGGGCAACCCAGATCGTGAACCGAGGGCTTTTCCAGTAGCACTCGCTGTGTCCTGCCTGACCTGGGAAGTCAGGGTCTCCCCTGTGAAAACAAATCTGAGGTACCAGTGTAGTCACGTAGGAGCACTGATCATGAGAAAAATGCTGTGACATTAGAAGGATGTGGGAAGATTTGATGCAAAAAAAACCCCCTGTTATTTTTGGAATTGATGGAGAAGTCAGGTATGGTTTCTGGATGAGGCTGTGCTGTCTGAACCATTTCCCCATTCTTTTCTGGCAGCTCTGTTCCCCACTGCAGCCTCTCTGGAGGTGATGCTAACAACATGGATAAATGAAGCTTTCAAATGTGTGCAAGTCTTCCCACTAGTTTGGTCAGGCCCTTTGAGGGCAAGTCTTTTCTTCTCTGTTACAGGAGCTTTTCTTTCCAAGAGCACGATGTGATTCTCAGCCCTGAAGATTGCTTTCCTGCCAATAACGATCCCTGTAGGCCACCACCAGGCTGTTTTGCCTTTAACCCCTCCTGGCCTGAAACACTTGGACCCACTCTCTTCTTCCCCACCCACCTTGAAGATAATCACAAGGCAACCACCTCTCTTCCTCCCACTCCTCCTCCGCTTTGCAGGATCACAACGAAGGGTTAGTCTGGGGAGCTGACTGTGGGACTGACCCTTGATTAATGGCAGGAGGGGGCTGGCAGGAACAACAGGCAGCACTGTGTGCCATGGCCAGGGAGGGATTTATCCCACTCATCTGACACATGGCACTTAGCTCTTCTGCAGTGTTGCGGGTATGGAGCCAGGGCTGCAAGCCTTGGCTTTCAGTACCTCTGATCTCCAGGAGTGGCCTGTATTTCAAACATACCTTAAAAGAGAAAGGAGTGTATCTCAGCCTTGAATGTCATGTTCCTGGGCTTTACACTCAAGTATGTGGGGGGAGGCAAGTGAGAGAAAAGCAGCAAAGCTTTTCTCCCAGCAGATCTGCAGGCACTGTTGGAAAAAAAGGGGTTGTTCCTGCCACTGACAGGAATGTGGGATGGGATGGGGTGGGATGGGGTGGGATTCACTTCTCACCACCTCAGAAACCTGTGATGGTTTCATCATCACAGCTGCAAACATCTGCAGCTGAACTGGGCACTCTAGGCTTCCCTTATTAGTTAATGGAGATGATTAGCTATTTTTAGGCATGACTCACCTGTCCTGTTTTAGCTCTCTATTTTAGTTCATGATGAATTGTGTCATGTCCATTAACAATTCAGGAGAGAGTCTAATCCAAGCAGCTCATATGTGGACCTCTTAACAGATTTATTTGGATCAGTTCTACACCTGTCTGTGTAGGGTCTTAAAGCACTGGGTGTCTTCCAAGGCCAAAATGGAGGCAGACAGTGAGAGAGACAGTGCAGAAAGCTCTTTTGCTGTCTTTGCCCAGAAAGCAGCATCTTTTCAGGTGTGACTTTGGCAGCCAAACAGTTGTGCTTGTGGTCATTTTGTGCTGTCAGAAGTATCACTGGTCCTTGTCTATAAGCAATGTGGTTTCCATCTGTACAAGCTCCCTCTAGCCAGAAGAAGAAAAGGAATTTTAGTTACCCTCCCTCTCAAAAAGCTGCTGTTTTGTTGACAAATTCCTCCCTCCCCTTTGCCCTCTTCCTGCCCTCCTTTCCCTTGTGGCCCTCTGTCTCGACCCCTCTTGGTGCAGCCAGACCTACCAGTTCTCTGTAGCTCCTCCAAGGTTGCTGATCTTCCTTACCTTTTGCTGAAACTAAGCAGAGAGGCTCCCTGGCATAGAGGCAACAATATCAGCTGCTACACCTCAAAAGTGCTCTACTGTGAGACCTGCAGTGACAGGCCCCTACACGTGACCCACACCTCTCTGCTCCTGCATGGTACAGAGAGCTTGCTGTGGGTTGGAGGAGGCAGCAGGAGGGAATACTGGGCATTTCTAAGCTGATGAAAACAGCAGGAATTCCCCAGTGGTGGCCCATGTGCAGGGACCAGGTGTAGGCAGCAAAGATGTCCGTAGGGATGAAGTACAAAAATGATGAAAGACTGCTTTGTCTTCCACACCATTTTTCTGCGGCTGACGTGGGACCGTGGTGTTTCCCATGGGAATGGAATTCCTGTATAGCACATCTCTCAGCTTCTGGCTGCTCAGTGAACTGCACAAGCTCTTTGATGACACCACATGCCATGCACTGTGAGTGGTCTCTGGCTGCCCATACCCTGCCTGGCAAAGTACCCAAAAGCCCAGCTGTCCCAGCAGTGAGGTCTCTCACAGTGCTGGTGTCCATTATGACACCCTCAGGGCAAGTTGACCGTAGAGGTGGGTTATATGGAGACTGAAGAGTGAGGCATTTGTGATAAATTTGGGTGTCTAATGGAACTAGAATTGAACTTCTGGTTTCCAAGCCTGAATGTTGCTGCGTCTCTTCCTTCCCTTGCTTTTTAATCTGAAGGATTTAGCTTCAATTTGTTTCATCCCTTATTACACCATATCGTTATCAGTGGCCTAAAACTCTGCTGGATATTTATTTTAATCTCAGTTCTGACCTGAGTGTCCATACCAGCTGTCTAATGATGGTACAGTCATGAGCTCCAAGATCTGCCATCCCTAAGCTCAGTCTGAATCTAGTACCTGTTCTCAACTGGAATATCTGTGTACCCCTACACATTTCCATTTGCTATCTTCCCAGCTAACACAGTGAATCCTGGCTGGACTGAGGTCACTGAATAATGCTTTGTTCTGCTCACCATTTGCATTTCATTTCCAGGCCATCATTCCAAGACAGATGAAGAACTTGGCCTGTGATGGATTGTAGAGGCTTTGGATAAAGGGTGGACATTGATCTTCATGGGTAGGATTTCCTCTCTATAGAAGTGCAGAAGTCCAAGGATGTGTGAGATGTAGAGAATCCACCTTTTGCAATTGATACTTTATAAGCAGGAGTTCAGAGTGTGTGTCCAGCTGTTATATCAGAACACAGCAATGGTGCAAACTTCCTGTTCCAGTGCAAGATAATCCTGTAGGATGTCTTTTAATACGGAATGCTGATATGTGTCATGTCCCAGGAGTCTGATTCCCAGTAATCTTTCTTGATGTAAGGAGAAGGGAGCACACACAGCAGGTTCTAGCTATATCAGTTACTGTACATCTGAAATGTGTCCTGATACTGGAAGAATTTCTGTAAGATAGCATAAAATACATGAAATACAAGTCATTTGGCACACTTAGGAAGCTCTGTCCTACAATTCATTCCCCTTCTGCTTCTGTTGTTGCTAATGAAACAGCTGCTCTTTGGTTTCAGGCTTTAACCTATTTTTAGATTCCTTTTATGCTGTTGGCCCTTTGAAATGCATGAATTGCTGTGAAAGAAAGCCAGTGTCATTGCTGTGAGGCAAGAGGAAGGCCTATAGGTGAAGTCATGTCTGATAATGAGATACTGTCTCACCTATTCATCTCCTCCCTTTTTTTATTTCTGTAAAGCAACCCAGTTCCCTTGGGCACAAGGTTGCAATACCTTTCTTGCTTTTATTTAAGCATTACAATATATCAGCCACAGCCCTTCATTAGCACAGCACCAGCAGATAACTCCCTCCTTTGGGGGACTTTTTTGTCTCATCTAGAGTCCTGTTCCCACTGCAGGAATGTGCTGGCCCAAAGTGGAAGAGGAGGTGGAGGACCTTGGATTCCAGGGAGAGAAGCTGGAGAACAGTGCAGAAAGAAGGAAGCTGTGAAGGAAATTGGGGGCAAGCAGAAGGTAGAATCTATTTATTGGATGAGCATTAAACCCTATTTCTGTGAGCTGCTGGGTTCTCAGTGGGATGTCAGACTTTGCCATTGTGCAGCAGTGTTTCACTTAAAGGGGTGTGAGTGGGCAAATAAAGTAAATCATGAACCAAAGAGTCATTATCCTGATGACTGTGGTTGCCAAAGAGGCCAAATACACAATCACTGAATTGATGTATTCTCTGATCTGACCAGTGTGACCATAGGTGTGACTTTAAATGTGATATAAATCCTTGCATTATTTCATGAGTTATGTACCACCTACAATTAATTAGCTCAGCACTAAACTAGCTTAAGCAGCAGTTCCTCATGGGATTTGCAGTTTGTGGGCCCAGCTGTGTCTCAGCAGACACTTGTGAACATGCTGTGGCTAACTGAAGTGGGAAGAATCATACCTAGTGTCTTGGTTGGAGTGTTGACAACTTACTCATTTCTTTTAAAATCTGAGCCAGGCTCAGCACATTTTAGTTGATTCAAAAAAAAAAAAAAAAAGGTATTTTTGTTCCCCAGTTTCTGTTTTCTCCTGAAAAATATTTCTGAACTGATCAAACAATTTTATTCTTTCAGACAGACCTTCATTCTCATTGCTGCAGCCACTCCTGCCTTGAGGCAGTGAAAGGAACTCCTGTTTGCTCTGCACTGATACACAATTTCACTGGAACTGAGTCATCTCCCATGTATCTGCTAAACCCTGGCTGAAGACAAGATCATCTCAACACAGCAAGGTTTGGCTTTCTTTTTCATGGTTGAAAAATGTGTTTTGAATTCTGTGCTACAGAGAAGATCTAGCAACAAAATGTGTGTCTGAGCTGTAATGGCAGCTGCTGTTGCAGCTTCATATGAGTTACCTCCAATGAAGTTTGCACTCAGAGGAAATTATCAGTAATCTGTAACACTCTTGATTTGCTGTTGGCTTTCCCTAGGTTCCTACGCTGATGAAAGTGCATTTTAAGTTGAATTTTTCAGGGCCTCTGTATGTAGTATTACACAGATTGCAAATATCTGCCATGTTTTCCCCTGTTTAGAATACAACCATTTATGACACCTGTACAGTGTCTTGTGTTCTTATTTGCACAGTAGACAATGAAGTTTAGAAAGCATAGTTTGTTAAACAGAGCATGGTTAAGGAGTTAGATGGCTGGGAAAAAGCATCCTCCCTAAGATTATAAGTGTTAATTCCTATCTGTTTTTCCTGCCCTTACTCTCATTATTTTAAGAAAATATCAAGCATTTGCTTTCACATCATATTGCAGTTGAAAATACAGTGTTAAAATTGTGTTGGATGACCAGAAAGGGTGGCCTAATGAAGGTAATTGATGGCAGCAGCTGGAGAGATAGTGAACATGTCTGTGAGGTTTGAAATAAATGACAATGGTATAAAATAAGTTTTGTGATTTTTTGAATCGTGCCTTTGACACTGTCCCCAGCACTAAATCTGCTTTATGCCTTTGTATAATGCTCAGCAGAGACTCTTGTTGTAAATGAATCACTGATTTGGTGACCTCAGCTGACACTCCAAAGAGTTGAGGACTGGTTCATCTCAGATGACCACAAGCTGAAATTTTGGGATAAGTTTGACCTTCTATCTGTTAAGTGGTGACCTCAAGTAAGCCCATGAGATAATTGATGACCTTGAATCACCCCAAGCTGAAATTTTGGGATAAAGTTGATCTCTGGTAATCTCATGTGATAATTAGTGATCTTGGATGGCCATGAGCCAAAATTTTGGGATACAGATCATCTCTAGTAACCCCATATGATAATTGGTGATCTCAGATGACCCCAAGCTGAAATTTTGGGGTAAAGTTGACCTCTAGTAAGCCCATCTGTTAACTGACAACCTCAAGTAATTCCATGTGCTAATTAGTGACCTCGGATGACCACGAGCCGAAATTTTGGGGTAAAGGTGACACCTCTAGTAACTCCATCTGTTAATTGGTGATCTCAAGCAACTCTGTGTGCTAATTGATGACCTCAGATGATGCCCATGTTCTAACTGATGACCTCTTCTGCCCCCAGACACAATGCTTTGCATGTCACCACATTAACTCCTAGAGGTCAGTTCCAGATGCCCAAGTACCAAATCTACCTCTACAGGTCAGCTCAGGCCCATCCTGTCCTGTATTTCTTTCTCTGAAGTCCCCTGAGATGTCCCCATGAGCCCACAGTGTCCCTTGAAGTGACCTGGGGACCAAACATGCTTCAGGACATCCACTGAGATCATCCAGATACCCAAAAACACTTTTGGGCTCCCCCAGGGCTCAAGAATTAGGCCCTACTATAATTTGTCATCACCCACTTGCTTTCTTGTGATCGTTTGAGGTCACTTAGGTACCAGTTATGTTCCTTGGGATGACCCAAGGTCAGTTCCTGGGCTGCTCTCAGATGCTCTCCAGCTCCAGTGTCAGTTGAAAGGAGATGGACTGGCATAAAACCACTACAAAATTTGCATTTCATACTTGCTCTGAGAGCAGCTTTCAGGCAAGACCCTCTGAAAGGAGCACATGAAGAGCGAGAAGAGTGACCCCCATGCAGCTTCCCCTCTCCTTCCCCTGAGAGAAAGCACAGTTTAAAAAAAAGGTAATGTCAAAAATGGAAAACAAGCAGCAGCCCTGATTTATTTCAGGAGATAAGGGGAAGAGTCAGCCTGTTTTCCTTAGAAAACTGTTATGAAGTAAAAAAAACCAAACCAAAACAAAAAGACCAAAACAGTGAGGGGATTTGAGGGGATTGGATGGGGAAAAAGATCACAACGCAAATTACTCCAAGAGAGGAGGAGGGAGACAGGGCTATATGAAAGAAAATCAGACAATGCAAAGTTCAAATGTGCAGTTCCAAATGCCCAGCACTAGCTGAAGATAAAAGACCTCTCCTTTTAGCTTTTCCCTCCTTCCTTTTCTGTGAGCTACATCCTGCTGGAGCTCAGAGCATGGCAAGCATGGAGACAATGCCTTTGCTGAAGCCCAAGATGACCCAGCTTCTACCCAGGTACCAATACACATATGAAGATGCTTCCCCCTTGTGTTAACTGGTTGAAAAACCAGAATGAGACCATAGGCACCAGCAAAGCCCCAGGAAGTCCCAGGAGCTGCCCTGCATGGCAAGGAGCTGGGGCAGCACAGGGCAGGCACGGGGCAAGGCACCCTCCCACACCATCCACAAGCTCAAAGGAGGCACAGCCATACTAAACACAGTAAACACTGTTGCAGAACCCCTTTAGGTGCCTCTTAAAGGATGAGCAAACCCATACCTCGTGCTGACCTGCAACAAAATCCAAGGCAAAATCCTGCTCCTTTCAAATCAGTGTCAAAACACATAGTGACATACTGCAACCAGTACATGACCATTTTCTAAAATGCCATCATCTTCCAGTGTCAGTCCCCATGCTATGTTTAATAGGCTTGCTCATCCCTTCAGAAAAAAGCTGTGTTCTGGTGCAACTCCATCAAAACCAGTGGTCAGAGCAGAGCATCAGATAGTGTCCACAACTTCAAGTCTGCCAGACACTTCTTCAGAATGCAATCTAGAGGAAAGCAAAATACCAGGCCCTCAGGTAAGCTCTGGGCAAACTAGGTCATACCAGTCATGTTGGTTTGATTGAAAATGGATTGTTTGTGCCTTTATTTAATAGTTTAGTTTCAGAGCAGACTGCTTTTCATTACCATTTTAAATAGACATTACCACCGTAGTTAATAACTTTCATGGTATTTTTACCCTCCAGCAACTTTATTATTTATCTTTAAATTATAAATGTTCTGCCTTTTTTTTTTTTCTTCCTAGAATTTGATAATAAAACAGCCAGGAGAACCATGCACTTGTGAAAGAAAAAAGCAGTGGAACTGAAACCAAACACCTACTTGGTCAGCAGGAGATCAGAAGTCCTGTTCAGCTCCCAGCAACCTGCCTGGCAGTGTGGAATATTGCTGTAAAATCTATGCAGTTATGCCACCTTCACATGGATGCCTCCAGCCAGATGAAGTTTGTGTGTGTGTGGAATTTGTGCTGGGGTGGAATACCTGATATATTGCACTCCCAGAACCCTTTCCAGCAGCACAAGTTACTTGTTGCTTGAATAACAAGCATCCATAACTAAATGTCACTTTGAATTGTCCCATTGACTCACTAGCACCACACAATAAAACAGTCCTTTTCCTTCTGGGACTGCACAGATGGACACCTATGTAAGCTGCAAACTGAATGAGAGAACAATGTTCCCTGATGGTTTGTGTTTATGCAACAGACAGAGCCAAGGAGATTATGTGAACTATCTACTTTGGTTAATACTTCATCTTATAGAAATTTAATGTTTTATTAATTTTATAAATTTTATAAGTGTTACTTAATTTTATAACATTTAATGTTTTGGGAATCCCAGCTACTCCTTTGGGAATCTGTGTTGATATCTCAGCTTGCAGGAGCTGGGGCCTAAAATTGGTTCCTCAGATAAAACCCTGTGAAGTTGCAAGGCTGAAGGAAATAATCAATGGTGGAAGACACATGGAAAAGCAAATTCAGTGGGTTATTTTTAAGGAAGTTCTAGCTACTCAGATTGTGAAAGGAAGAGCATTTATTTAAGAAGCAGAGTGGAACTCTCCCATTTAAATGTATTGGTTGACTGAAGCGGGAATATTCAAAGCAGATTTTTCTCCCGGTAAGCAAGTACCAGCTGCTGCCACAGAAAGATGTGCAGGACAGTGGATCCAGCTTGTTCCCTCCCTTGCTATGGCCTTGCCATGCTCTCAGAGCACCTCAAAGGCTACCCTAGGCTCTACTGTCTGGTAAAAGATCCCAAAGGATGAGAATTGATGATGACAACTCTGGCAACAAAGACATGTCCCCTCCTGCCTTGATATGACTTCAGGGGAATTTTCTTAGGGATGTGGGATGCCTTTCAGATATATCAGGAATATTTTAATATGTGGACAATTAAGTCATGCCATGGCATCTCCAACTCAAAAGTAACTAGTTCTCCTTCCCTGCCACTTCTGCATCAGTAAAGCTACTATTAAACCTTTGTTGTTTATTCCAAGAGCAGCAAATCTTACTAGGAGCCAGGAATTACTAAGTAATAGCAGGCTAAACAGAATCAGTGTGACTAAGTAAAAGGTCTAAATAAGATCTCAGATGGCTAAAAATACAAACATCAAAGAGAGAAGATTAGAAACAACTGAATGATATCAAAACCAGTGAAGCATTGGTTTCAGAGCAGAAAAGCTTTCTGACAAAAAAAAGCAGAATAAGGGCACAAAACTATTTCCTACACAAAATGCTGGAAGCCCATTGAGGGAGTGGTCAAACTTATGGAATCACTAGAAATTCAGTGCAAGCTAGAAAAATGTTCAGCGAAAGTCATCTAAGAATTCATGCCATTTCTAACTTCTGTTAGTGCTGGGTGCTGTGGGACCTTGAGTTCTGAGCAAGATATAATTAGAAAGCAACACAAGCCTCAGAAGTTATTCCTATTTCAGCTATTTCTAAGGGCACTTTTAATTGGCAATATTCAAATACAAACTCCTCCAGATATGAGTAATGACACAGTCTTCAGCTCTCTCCTAAATTATTCCAGATTTCTCAGTGAAAGGTTCTTTTTGTATGAGGTAGTTATCTCCATTTAAAATAATAAGAGAGAAACTTGGATAGATTCTGAGCTAAACATTCTTGAGATTGGTTTGCAATGAAAGAAAGAGAAAAGCAGCTCAGTAAAGGAAGCAGCAACAGAAAGACGATTGGAAAGCTTCAATGTGTTCAGAAGACTGAGCACTGAGATATATGTATAAATAAATATGTTTATATCTCCATAAACACCTCGGAAGAGAATGAAGAACCGTTTTCTGGGTTGATGGTCTGGCTGCAGTAATGGGTTGTAGCCATGAGCAGAGAGCTGCTGTTTGTATCCCTCTCACATCTGAAACAGCACATTGTCCTGACTAAATATAATTTGTCAAGGATGTCACTAGTTTCTACACTTAATCAAAATATACCATTCTTTCATTAGTCACTTGCATCAAAGGGATAATAAAACTTAAAATTCCTTATTTTCCAGAGAGCTCTATGTTAGGTAATTCTCAATATGACTCCTCAGGATGCAGTGACTTTGAGCAATGATTTTTTTCTTATTGTGTATTTATGAAACACATTTATTTCCTGATGTAAATAATTAGTGGTGGATTGTAGGAAGCACAAAACCCATACGTGTGTGTTATTATGAAACATGACAGCAAAGCATTTATTGTATTAAGCTACAAAACACCCTGCAAGACACACTGAATGTAAGGTAAGGTAAGGAGGAGATAAAAAAACCTCTCACCTGGTCAGCTCAGGAAGTTTAGGAACACTGAAATTTTGCAGGCTCATATCACCATTTCACAGAGAGCTGCTGCACAGCAAATGTGGGAGACAGGTAAGGCTGGGTTGTGATTCATACCCCATTGGAATTTAGTAGATTGGATGATGTTTTCTAACTATCACAGAATCATAGAATGATTTGGGTTGGAAGGGACCTTGAAGATCATCTTGTGCTGTGTGCAGGGGCACCTTCCACTATCCCAGGTTGCTCCAAGCCCCACCCAAGCTGGCCTTGAACACCTGCAGGGATGGAACATCCCCATCTTCTCTTGGCGACCTGTTCCAGTGCCTCACCACCCTCACCCTAATTGTCTGAAACAAATCTAAACAGCATGAACTACTGAAGGGCATTCAGCTATTTATGTTTCCTGTAGAAATCCAAGCCCCTGACAGCTTGAAATAAAGGTGCCCTTTGTGGATTTATTATTGAAGTTCTTACATTTTCGAAGCAGGCTATGAAATTCCTGTTGGAGGAAGGGGTGCTGGCACTGCTGCTGGGGCCATCAGGGAAAGCTGAAGGCCAGAGTTCTACTGCTTTGCATGTTTTTCACCACAAAAGGGTCATAAAGGACCAAAATGCAGTTCTTTTCCCTTGTTTTCCCTTTCACCATGGGATAAGGCACCTTCTGAACACTGTTTGTTCTAAGAAGGATCTCTCAAACAAACTGAAAACAGGCCAGTCACCTGCATGACTTCGTGCTATCTTAGTATAGTATTTATAATGCTTTATTTGTGGTATAGGTAATACATCCCTCAAAAAGTGGGAAAAACTAGTATAGTATGAAAAAATGTACAGCCCCTGCATTAGGTTTTGGCGGCATTTTTAGGAAATCTCTGAAACTCTAAATAATACTTAAAAGAAATGTTTTAAACAGTTAGTTCATACAGACTTCCAGTTGTGTGAGCCCCCACACCCTTCTCTGTACGGGCAGCTGGGAGGTCACATCCAGCATGACTGGCACAGCTCTGCCTGCCTTTTCACAGGAAGGCTTCAGAGCTCCAGGCAGCACAGGCTGGGGCTCTCCTGATTTTCCCTTCCCCAAGGACTCTGCTTGGCTCTACCTTGTTAACTGCCATAAACAGCTCCTGCAGAAAGAATGGGAGTTTGATTACAATGCATCAGGCAGGCCAAGGAACGTGAATCAGCATTGTCATCCTGCTGCAGCACACACCTCACAGTGGAAACCACACGGGGAATCAGAGACGTGACAGTTCAGGCTCCAGGTTATGAGGATTTGTGAAATTTCAAGGAATTAAGCCTGAACTTTAGGTTTAATTAATTAGTCAGGTAATTATGACATGCAAATGTTGCTCTCAGCTCCAGACCTAAGTATCTCCAAAATATCCAAAGCTGTTATTTTGCTATAACAAGTTGTATAACAACTTATACATTGTAAGCATAGAGGATCACAAAATAATATGAGAAATAAGGACCTATAAAATAGGTGTTTATTCTCAGTATTCTTCTGAGCATAATGAGGTACAGTATTCTTATATCAAGGTCAGTTCTTTGATTCAGTGGTGCCAAGTGGCTCGGAAATGCTGCTAACTAGGCACATTTATCAATAAAAATCACCCATTTGTATTGAACCCTTTTTACAGTAGACAGCCCTGGCAACAAGCAAAAGGAGGTCAAAGTGAACAGGGGGGCAATGTGCCTGTATTCATGGCCTCAACTCATTTCAGAGATCACCACATTTCCACTTCATCGTGTTTAAAATAGAAATGAATTTCACAAATTAGATTGAAGTCCATGAGCAATTAAAAAAAATGAATTGTGAGTCAAGCGCTGTTATCACTCAGTTAGAAAACTGGACTGAGTATCATTGCTTTGGTAACACAGCAAAAAATGGGCCCATAATTGACACTGGATAGATAGCTGGAAAGGAAAATAATGAAGTTGCCCATGGTAAATTTGAAGAAGTGAAGTCTTTTAACTAAAGACAAAATAATTGGAAAGTTTTAGCTAAGAAATAATGCGTAAATGAACAGAACACTACCATAAAAAGGCTTGTGTAGGCTTAGATAAAAAATAGAGCAATTGAGACTTGAAGACAGCATTGGCAGTGATTAGAAAAGTGGAGACAGAAAATTAGAGAAAATGACAAAATGTTATGCATAGATGCCGCCTTCTTTAAAGTCAGCGTTTTCTCTGGAGGTGTTTGGAAAGTAAAGTAGGAGTTGGGAAAGTGGGTGAAGAAATGAGATCACACCACTGTACAGGCAGTCTTTGATGAACAGCAAATCACCTCTGGATTAGAGGTTTCCTGTGGTGCTGGGGTGCCACTGTTCTTTCTTCACCCATTTTTCTGCTGTGCTAACGGCGTGGAAATTTGGCAGAAAATAAACCCCCTTGTGTCCGAGCTGGTCCTTAGTGATCAGAGGGGCTGGGGATGGCTGCACTTAATTTCTGGCTTTAGCCAATTTGGCACTGTGAGTCTGGTTGAGTTCAATAAAAACTGCACAACCACAGGTGCAGTTTGCCAATCCAGTACTACAGGTCTGGCTGAGTTCAATAGGGACTTTCACAATCCAGATCCACAAATACTATGGTTTATTGAAGCAACAGGAAAGGAGATCCAGGATTGCTGGTGATAAATGCACTAACTTTCAGAGCATTACTATGTATTGTGACAGAAGTAACACGATGAAGATGCAGATTATATAAATACAAGTATTCACAGGTCTGCTCCAACACATCTGGAGGCACAGAGCTCACCTAAAGGCATCCCATCAGGGAAGGAGGAGAGACACAGCCTGTGAACAAATCTTGAGCAAGCAGAGGTGTTTCCCCATGTTCTTTTAATTCTTCATTTTCTTTTCTTCATCTGTCAGAACTGGGGCAGCAATGCAGGCACACACCACAGTGTGCCCAAGACCTGTGCACGTACATCACCAGTGTTAACAGGTGCCCAGGCACTGGGCTTGGCACCAGTGCAGAGCAACATTAGTTAGCCACAAATGTGCCAGTGAACCCTATGCATGTATTGCAGCCAAAACCTGATGATTTTGAGGTGCAGCTCACCTGGGTACAGGTGATGGTATTTCCCTGCAATCCTCAGTTGAAGCTCCTGTCTCGAGTGAGTTGCCTAACATCCAGGAGAAATAGGTACATCGCTAATTTAATATTTTTCTTTTTTTCCTGGGCAAATTTCTGGGGTCTGTAGGTTTCCTTCACTCTGTCATCACCACTGTTTTTGCTTCCAGTCTTCCAACCAGCTAAATCACTGAAACAAACAGGGTAAGGGAAACAGAGTCATATAAGCAAAATATTGTTCTGTACTCTGCAACCATTTTTCAAACAGATCACACTGATTTCAGTACCAAACCTGTGTGAACATTATAACTGGGGGGGCATGGCTGCAGTCCCACCTGACAATAAGCAGATTTGGCCTGTGATGTGAGCAAGATGCAAAGGTGATTTCTTCCACTCTATAAACCTTCCTTTTTCAAGAGTAAACCATCATCTGTTGTGAAAGTAAGAGATTGTCTTTTCTTTGCTTCCTAAGGTGCCATTCAGTTTGGTGGGAAGATGCACCAGACCCTCCTGTTTCTGGGTACCTTCACCAGTAAGAGTGGCATGGCCTGGCACTGTAGCTCCTTCAGGTGTCTGCCCCCTTGCACTCCCCCAGGAAAGGTGCAGTATCTACCAGTTTCATTTTTGCAGTCCTGCTAGGCTGGCATGTATGTGCATGCAGGGGAAAATGCCAGAAGCTGTGACTTCAGCAGAATAAAGCAGGTAAAGTTCCACAGGCTGCTTGTTTGTTATCAGGGAGGGAAACAACCTCCACCCTGCTGTTACCTCCCTTGTGCTCCTTCAGAAAGGCACTTTATAAACTGGAAGTACATAAAGGGCAACATGGAGAAGAATGTACTAGTGTTGGTGCATTATGAGTCTGTGAGGAACAGCACACCTAATCTCCTCATGTGATACAGTTACAGCAGTAATATCTTTTTAATCAGCTAATCCCACTGGTTCCAATTTTCTGCAGCTTGTCCAGTCTTCGCTTATGTTTTTCCTCTGCTCCATATTAATTTTCTATTAATTGGTGCAGATGTGCTTGCAGAGGGATTTTTCATTATGCTGTTAACTCACAACTAAAAAGTTGTCAGGAGCAATATATCCTTTTTAATAGATGATTTTTTTTGTATATGTATATTAAGAAAATACATTTAAAACCATCAGCAATACCCAATAAATAAATACCAAATAAATACCCAATATATACCCAATAAATATGTAATATACATATATAATAGAAATATCCTTTCCTACAAAAGTTAGGGAAGATCTCAAATAAAAGACTCCAAACCTTTAGCTTGGTAATATGCATGTCTGTCAGCATCTTACAGTATTTGTTCATTCAGCGTTAAAATTGATTGAAGGTGGTTTCTAATAACCACATCATCTGCTCCTCCCCCTTCTCTTCACTCTTTTGAATAACATTTAAATCTTTAATACAAGATTTTTGCCTTGCTGTTCCTATCCCAAGGTTAAAGCTTTTTATTTCCACTCAGTAGCCGAGAATGGAGTTTTGAAATAAGCAATAGTGGTTGCAAGGATTGCAGCAAGGTTGGATGAACAATTAAGATAATGGTGGCACTGCATAATATCTGGATAATGATTACTGTATTGCAACACTGTATGATGTTTCAATGGAATGGAACATGGATAAGGTATGGAATAAAAGGAAAATCAAAGGAATTCCATTTGAATAAATGTTTGGCATGCCTGAGTGCTGCAACAGCATATCTGAAAGATAAAGGATGTTCACCAATCCAAAGCAGTGTTCTCTGCTGGAGAAGAGGAGGATTTAATTTGTATCTTTTTCCCCCCACCAGATTTATATTTTAAATGCATAGTGTTGCTTTCTTGAATGCTCAGTTCTTGCTTGAAAGGATATGCTCCAAAAGAAAAAAGTAAAATAAAATAAAAAATAATAATAAATTTTTTTTTTTACCTTTGTTGTGCCAGGGCATAAAGGCAGAAATAAGCTGCATAGTGGATGTTCTTGGGAAGTCTGCACAGGAGGAACCAATCTTTGAGCTGATTTTCTCCAAGGTAACAATAATGTCTTGAGGCAGAAGGAATATGGGCTATAAACTGTTTGATTACTTGGTTGTCTGGGCACATAGACTTCCAGGGCATGTCTATACTACTGCTATGCTGTTGTATCCCCTGATTTGAATCTGTCAATCCAGTAGATTTACATTCTCTGAGAAGAGGGACTCCAGGCACATTAACTACATCTTTTCTCAGGGAGGGAGCTGGGTTTGTGTTTCAATTGCAGCTGCTGAGAGTGACTGAGGTGCCAGTCAGGAATGCACTGGGATCCTTAGGGTGTTTATTACTGTTGCATCAC
Organism: Manacus candei; assembly: GCF_025592945.1. Taxonomy (NCBI): domain Eukaryota; kingdom Metazoa; phylum Chordata; class Aves; order Passeriformes; family Pipridae; genus Manacus; species Manacus candei. Next base: position 1,115,605 of record NW_026138057.1, read on the forward strand.
CTTTTGCAACCCAAGAGTTTCCTCAATTACATTTGTAGCTTTTTATCACTTTGAATACGTTTTAATCTATATTGTTTATTGAACTGGTCTTAATTTCTTGGTTGGTTTGTTGGGATTTTTTTAATAAGAGTTTACTAATCAAATTTCAGGAATTTGATTTGTGCTAGTACAGTGAGTTTTAAGATCTGCTACTTGGACTGGAGGGTAAAAGTATGCATTGTTTTGCTTGGAGAACCAAGCCTTCCTGTTTCACTGCCCTTAACAAGGCAGCAGCCTATCCCCAAAGCCCAAATGACATTTTTCTGAAATAGTTCAGGCAGAATGCATTGTGCATGCATCCCTTGCAATATAGTTGCTAACAAAAATAAATATTTTAAATGACTTTTGCCAGGCCCTGTGTTTACCAGGGGTATTGATTAAAATTCCATGAAAAAGTCTGCAAGTATTACATTAGAAACAGGAATAACATCCCTCAGACATACCTGGCCTATTCTGGGTGTCATTTAACTGAGAGTAGAAGCTACTTGTGACCTGTCTTCCCTTTCATTAGTCAATCAAAAAACTCTGGGCAGAATTATAGATCTCTAGTTTAGCAGAAGCAATTTTCTGTTTTGGTCAGCATGACCCAAACAATCAGATGCTCAAAAGGTGCTTGGATACCTGCTATGGCTGGCTGATGCTGTGTTTCTTGTGGTCCTAAGCAGGATCAAAAGAAAAGTCATTGTACCAAATGATCTATTTATCTATCTATCTATCTATCTGTCTATCTGTCTGTCTGTCTATCTATCTATCTGTCAAGCCAAGATTGATTTTTTAACAGTTTCATAAATACAATCTTTAGCACTTGTCTTTAACCTTATAGTTTTGGAGAAGACATGTAAACCTTACATGCCTGAAAATATGCAATCCTTTCGATTGTGGGAGGTGTGTTCATCTATTAGACAAAGCAATAAGTTAACCTATAAGCTCAGCATAAAAAGTAGTACATCTGTCATCACCACAGCCTTAAATGAGACTTGCCTTTGGCATCACCTTGCTCGTTTCACATGGCTTACTTGCCTCACTGGACTTTACAGAGCAGCTTTTGGAAGAAGGAAGGTTGATTCTGTGAAGAAATTAAGATTTCTACTTAATTTTGCATTCCCAATAAAGTTTTAACTCCCAACAGACGGGAGCAGATAATAAACTGAACACTTCATCAAATTCATTAATCCAATGTTTTACATTTTTATTTGAAAAGGAGTGTCAAAGCACACTAAAATTGGATATACAGAGAACAGAGAGTGAAAACAAAAGCTTAGATAAGAGTAGATAAGCTACTCCAAGATACGAAGAAATGAAAATCTCCTGCAAATACATTGGAAATTAAAACATACTGGAGAATTTAAATGACTAACTGAACCTAATTTCTTTTGTTAACACTCTCAATAAGCAGAGAGGATTTCTCATTTGCTTATTTTTCTCTCCCTTCATGTGTTTATGGAATAGTCTTTGTGGCAATTTAAAGATGCTTATATGTTTTTCCAAGAAGTCTGAATCATTGGCCTCTTTACAATTATCCAGTTTATAAGGGAGAGAAAAATTGAATCAGACCTCCACAGTAGGGACAAATGGAATTTTCTCCTAAAATGATGCCTGTTGAATCTTATTGCAGTGAAATAATGATTAAACCATAGCAAAGAGGAGGTATATGTGTACAGGGACCAATATTCCACATCAACATAACTCAATATATTTTATTTGATCACAGCCATAGTACAAATGTTCTCTTGGATGACAGCTTGGATCCAATAGGGAGATAATTTGGGATAGGTGCTTATGTCTTGTCAAAGTTATATAGTTTCTTTTTGAAAAAGACATCTGGTTTAATTGTTCAATGCCAACTGAATCCTTATAACCAAAGGCAATAATTGCTTGCTGCTGATTTATATCCATGAATAATTGAAGGACTTGCCTTGCTCTGTCCTTGCTTTGGCTTCTGGGATTGAAGGGACCCAGGCTTTGCATTTATTAAATAGATATAATCTTGGTTTTATTTAATTTTCATTTTCATGTTCTTTATTCTCACTCATATTAATACTCTTCCCCTATTGTTACACACAGACTTGTGTGTGTAACAGCACCAAAACAAAAGGTGCCTAAAAGCATGTCTTGTTTGTGGTCCTTACATTTCTTTAGAAAAACACAACTTGGTGGTTTTTCAGGGGAATCTATGTCTGAAATGTCTATAGAAGAGCTCTTCAAATGACAAATCACACTAGTCAGTAGGGTTTCCTTCTAAAAGAAAAAAAGTCTTCCTTGTGTTACATTTTATAGTATTTTTCTTTATATCAAGAAACTGCAATTATGATGATAGGTTAAGCTTCCTTTTCTTTATGCAGTCTCAGAATATGCTACAGGCTAGCAAACTGCCATTACTCTTGAAAGGCAGCCTTACCAAAACCTCTGCATGTGAATTTTAAAAGAGAATTTCACCTTATCAGTTGAATAACATGGTCGTTTTCATATTCAAAATTTAAGAAGTGCCTGAAGATAATTTTATTTGCATGCCCCCCCATTCACACACACATATATATGCAAAATATAAGAGTGTTTTCTTTCGTAGCTGTTTAGGTTCAGACAAAGGTTATTAAAGGTAGTGTTCATGGCATGACTAGGCAAATGAACCATGAGTGTCAATGGAAGGAATGTCACCCTTTTCTTAGCACACAGTACTAAAAAATTGACTACTTATATGGGGCTTGCTCCTGCTTCCATTTTACTTGGAGTCAAAGAGTCAAAAGGAATAATATTAGATTCATTATATTCTTTCAAAAAATATGCAAAGTGCTACATATTTCAGCTTCTGACCACTTCTAAATTAAATTTAATAGGCTAAATGAATGCAGCATGCAAAATTTGTCTTTAGAGTTCTTTAAGAATATGCTATACATTATTTACAGGGTAAATATTTATGAAGGATTAATTATCTGTGACTAGAAAATAGCTGAATATGGCAACATTCTTTTTGAGCAGTGATTTAGGAAAAGTTTTCCACCTTAATTTTGAAACCTTAGTGTATTTTGCACATAGAAGTCCCTTAGAAATACAGGAGAGAAAAAGCTCTAACACATAAGTGGACTAAGACTGAAAAAACAGGCTTCAATCTCCAACTGATCCTCTCTTTTCATCTTATAGATTATCAGTTCTGCATATAAGAAAGAGATGCACCATTCCTACTTAAAGAGGGATTAGATAAATATTTGAGATTTTTTTTCTCTATTCACAAGCAATCTGCAGGTGAAAATAAAAGTTACTTCACTGGCTCTGGAACTTGCAGTGACCTTCCAGTGGCTACTTGGTTTAATACTCAGTGATTTCTAAGGGAGATGCTCAAAAGGACCTCCCCTCAAAAGCATGTGTAATGTCATGGTTGGGACATTCACTTTTAGTATTTGACCACTTGGTTCAAATCTCTGCTCCTGACCAGGTAGGAAAGGGATGTTGAAAGATTGGATGAGTACTGTGGCATGTGGGTGAAGGTGTGGCACTGGCTCACTCCTCTCTCATTTCTGAGGAGGGATGGGAGCCACTTACACACCTTGCTGTACTCAGGAGAGGAATCCAAGGCAGTCAAATGGCACAGGAACAGAAAGAGCTACTGTGGGATAACAGAAAAATTGAGTATTCATATCCCTGATCATAATGGCATGAAAAAGAAACAAACTGCCTTTCATTCACCAGCTTTATCACAGGAGAAGAGCACATATGTGGAAGTTTATCCCAAAACCAGCTGCTTTAGTACATAGGCAGCAAGTTACCTCCCAGTAACTCCTCTCTCAAAGCCCTCCTTACTTTCCTGGGCAGGATTTAAGCTGCAGCCTCTCCTGAAGAGCTTCAGAGGCTATCTCAGATACCTCTGCTCAAGAAGTTCAGGTTCTTGTCGTGCACACTGGCCTGGCAAGTGCCACCTGTGCTGTGTGTAGGAGAACCCAGGTCCCTCACACAGCTGCCAGTGCCTCCCGTGCTCCTGAAGGAGGGCATGGAGATGCTCAAAGTTTAATCTGTCACACGAAAATGAAACAGCCTATCCTCCCTCTGCTTTTAAAATGCTAGGTGTAAACACGTTGCGTTAACAAAAGTGGAAAACAATGTTTTTGTTTGGGTTTATTTTGATCTGGTTTACTGCCTTGCCTTGCAGATCTGGAGCCTATTGATAAGAAAAATCTGTCCTTGGGCTTAAAACTGAAGACATGACATTTTTGTTAATCCTGCTAATCTCATTAGATATCTGCCCAGAAGTTTCTCTACAACAAAATGAGTCAGAGGGTAGAATGGTTATGGATTTTTTGTTAACTTGTGAGAGTTCTTCCCTGGCTTTGGAGCATTCATAGCTACCAAAATGAACCAGCTTATACTCTGCAAACCCCTGTAAGGCCAGCATAACTCACAAAGTAAGGCAATTCCAGCTGCTTCAATAATGTGAAGGCCACTTTCAATTTGTTCGAATGGTGGGTACACTGCTTTCTGTAGAGGAATAGCTTGACAATTTAGGTAATTTCAATGGACTGTTCACATTCAGCTAAGTCGTCACCATCTGTTCCACCTTACCATTATAAATGCAAGCAAGCATTGTTCACAGTTTCAGCTTGGGTACATTCCTTACCCTGCACAGTGCAAGCCATCCATCTGTTTTCTGGCAGGGAATGTAGACAAAAACGGGGGGAAATTTCCTCTTCTGATACTGCAAATTCTGTGAAAAGACAGATTTTAGGTAGATTTTAGATTATAATATGGTGGTTTTGATGAGGACCAGATAAAGTAAGAAGTGTTTAAGTGATGTTTGAGAGCATCAGTCTCCTTTTATGTTCCTCCTTATGTTCCTGGCTCTCTCATGGGCCTGATAGATCAAAATCCACTGGTGAGAAAAAAGAACAACTATAATGCAAAAAGCATCAAAGGGGATACTGTGATATATTCTCCTTGCCTTTTATGATATTATAAATTCTTTTTTTAAAAAAGGAAAATGTGTAATATCTTGCTATGCTGAGAATCAAAATAATGCTCATTTTCTTTCTGGGATTATGGTTGTTTAAAGAATGAACTTCAAAACTTCAGTCCAAGTAGATCTCAGCCCTTTTATACCAAGAAAACTGTCGTATAGCAGAATCAGCAGTGATACACTTTCTTCTCTAAAGCAGCTCCTCTTTCAGGCCCTTTCAAATAATCAAAATGAGCTGTCATAAGGAAATCCAAGAGGATTTTTCTTGTTTGTATATTGTTTTCTTTTCATTGCCAATGTATAGTATTAGCTTCTAGTTCACTCTGCTTGCCAAAGGCAGCCTTGCAAAATGGTAGGTCTGGGTCACACAGTACTTACACTGACTGAACTGCCAATATTCCACTGTTAATTAGTTGCTAATGATGCAATTTGCCCTGACAATATTTCAGCAATAGAAACTCTCCTGTTTAAACATCTTTGACAGTCTTATTTTCTTGACATATTAAGACCAGAGCAATGAAGTCTGTTATTATTTCTGACTTTATTTCTTCACTCATAGATTTCCTTTGAGACAGTGGGGTGATGGGTAGTTGCAGACAAAGCCACTCATCTGTAGGATTCCAGCTTGAACTCAGACAGGGATTCCAGTAAGCAGAAACCTGTTATTAGCATGTCTTGCAGTGCAGGGACATTTCTGGTAGAATGTCTATCACAAACCCCCACCATTGCAATTGCTGTCCCTCCTAGGCAGCTTTCCCATGCTGGACTACAGAATTCACAGCCTTGCCAGCGTTACAGGTTACAGACAAGAGAAGATTGGGATGTGTCCTTGTGGTCCTGCCATTCCCTGAGGGTATTCCAAACCCAGAGCTAAGCAGAAGAGGGCCACACAGGAGCTGACTGCACTCTCCATCTTAAACAGAAGAGAGTCAGGTGTCAGGTAACGGCAGGAGATGACATGCTGAAGACATCCCAGTTCTCACAACCACCAGGGTACAAAATTTATGCATAAATATCTGTGTTAGCCACTGTGTCCTAAGCATTTTGCATTTTGTTCTCTCCTCTTTGACCTCTAATTTATATTTGAAACGTTTTTCTGTATTTCCTACTGCAAACTGTTGTATAGGTTAAAGTCTTTGAGACACCAATTGAGTTTTTAGCAAGGGAGGACTAGAGCAAGCTCAGTGACTTGATCCACATAAGAGAGTTAGGCACAGCTTCAGCACACCTAACCCTAAGTGCCCTGCTATTGTCCACACCATAATCTGTTTGATACAAGTGCTAAAATTGTATTAATCCAGAGAAGCTGGCACTCTCAAATATCTAAACTCTTGGCAGGGAATCCTAAGGAGATGGGCTTAAGTTTCACCTCCTAAGAAGGAAAGGGCTACAGGAAGGCTTTGATAGCAGAAATTGTAAGAACTTTATCTCAGACTGCACAAGCCCATGCTCCTGGAAACAAACTCCTGCTTTAAACAAACAATGGGAGGATTTGAAGCTCAGTTGCTCGTCCTCTGGATCGAACCTATAAACACCAGGTTCAAAGTAAAAAAATAAAGGAAATACACAGGACATTTCTTCTTCCTGTCCTCTGTGTTCAGTACAAAATCTCACCTGGCTTTCTGTTCTAAGTGGATTCATTTGAACAGTCTTTGCAGGTATTATGGGGAAGGAAAAATTCCATTTCTGAATTCTGCTGGAGATTAAACACCATGCTGCTCCTAAGAAAAGACTGCTGTGTTGGCTCAGTGGACAACTACTGAGGTATCCTAGTAAGTGGACAAGTAGGCATCTGCAGGCTTAACTAGTCACTGGGCAGGCTTTGGAGCATCTATATTTTTGATTTAGCCATTCAAACAAAAAAAAAAAAATCAGTTGAGCTTTGTGTGCTCTGCGGTTAAAAAGACATTCACCAGGCACAGTTGCTGCAGTGCTGCAGTTTCCTCTGTGTGTGTACATCAAAAGGAGTCAACAGGGGTTTCTCCAGTAATTGGGATCTGTGTGTTGCTGAATGCTGATAAGGTGGTTTCCCATGCACCAGCAGGCTTCCTCTGTTTCTAGACTCATTTAAAACGATTCCATAAAGTGGTTTGGAATCCTGGATAGCGAGATGCATTTCTGAAATTTATTTCATATATCATAATGTGTTTTGATAAATACTGTAACATGTACCCCAATAGTATGGGAACATTGTTATGTAATAACAATATTATTGCTTTAGCAAAGTGAATGTGTGTGGTTGCCATGGTCTGGACTGCACACATCCTGGTGGAAAGGGATCAAAGATGACACTTGCTGGGTTTTTTTCAGTAATTTTATGATGTTGGCTGGTTTCACCCTGGTACCACGAAGCACATCACAGAAACTCTTCACCTAATTAGTTCTACTGATTATCTTTCTGACTATTCTTTATGACTTGATTCTGGAAAGAGATCAAGGCATTTTCACATTGTGATCCAAATAGCCCTACTGGCATGCTCGTGCTCAGGAAAAAGAAAAGAAGTAGGTCTTTCCAGGAGCAAAATATGATTTCCAAGCCCAAATTAAAGATTTTCAGTCACAAAAGGGGAACTGAGTAGGTGACAAGAAATTAACTCTTTTTTTCCCCTTGAAATTTTCCTTCTCTAACTCTAAAAGCAATGTAACAGAAATTATTTTTTTTGTTCATATCAATTTGTGACTGAGGATTGATAACTTTCTAAAGAGTTCACAAACACTAACATTCCTTGGATTCTTATATGTATCATTATAGCCATACATAAGAAGAGAAAAGAAGTAAAAAAAGGAAGCTTGAAGGTTTTTGGGGACATCATTTTCATCTGCTACAACTTGGCATAAAGACTTTTCATTTATTCTTTTGGCTTGTCAAGAGCCTGCACTTCCCAAGTTTTAATAGCTCTTTTGTAGTTAAGACTTCCATGTCTTGTTCTGGCTGCTGGTCTCTGTGCAGTCTTTCAGATTTCAAGTCACTTATCTCCTCCTTTACCTGTAATTTATGGACTTGATTACTTTTTAAAGCAAGTTTTCAACATTTTGTCTAATCCTGACTAACAACATTTTAAAGAATGCCATGCTTTGTCTTTTAACATGTAGTATTTTAATTTTTATTTAGTATTTTGTACTCCAAATTTCATTCTGTACAGTCCTTAACTGCAACTCTAAAATGATCTGCATTTTAAAATCAAAATCTAATGCTATTCACTTGGGGAAAAGAAGTCAATTTTTAGCATGAGGATTAGTTATGTACTACCTACGACTCATTATGGTGCAGTAAAAATAGTCCTTAATTTTAAAGGGAAAAATGTTTTTTTTTTTCACTCTCTCATGAAAAGTCTGAGCATATATGTTTGTGTGGTAAGACTCAGGATCATCTGAAGCTCAGAGTTTAATGAATTGCCATCAGTCAAGGAAAAATCCCAGCTACTACCAAAACCCACCTTAAACTGTAAGGTTCAGTCTCTTTCTCATTTTCCATGTGAATAATCTTTATTTCACTTCCTTGTGCAGTGGTAAGTCTGACTTTTCTCTTGGTTTATTCATTCACCAAATGACCCCTTTTAGAAGAGAAACCTGGCAGGTCTGACTGTGCCATGTTTAGTTAACAGTAATTGTGTGAAAATGCACACACACAAGCCTCAGATCTATCTGTGAGGGGCAACAAAATTAGAGATGTGAATTTATGAGGTTAGATTTTAAAAAATGCATGCACAGCGTCAATGAACAGTAATTGCAATATGTAACTACATGCACAAACACAATTAGACACAGGAACGTGAATGTGTAAATGTTCTACTTGCTTATTCAGGAAGGGTGGCTCTAAATGAGCAGCAAATAATAGCACATTTGTTTTGCAAGTGCAATTATGTTATGAGTTTTGCCTCTGACTCATAAACCAGGCTTTCTTTAATGTTATAAGTTCAATGGCATTCATACATATACTCTTGGTCTGACACTGAACATACGATTAACTGATAATTTTAAAATGCCAATTTATAAACCTGCAACCTTTGCTTTTATATTTTTATCCCTTTTTTTTTTCTTTTGCACAAATTGTTGTGTGAGAAAACTTGAAAACCCATATGTTGGGTTAGGAGCAGTAGCAAGTCCGGGGAAGGGCAGTGAAGCTGGTGAAGGTTCTGGAGCACAAGTCTGATGAGGAGCAGCTGAGGGAGCTGGGGGAGCTCAGTCTGGAGGAAAGGAGGCTCAGGGAGGACCTTCTCATTTTCTCTAAAACTCCCTGAAAGGAGGTTGTGGCCAGGTGGGGATCAGGCTCTTCGTCCAAGTGACAAGCAATAGTATGAGAAGAAATGGCTCAAGTTCTGCCAGGAAAAGTTTATGTTGGTTATTAGAATAAAATTCTTCCCTGGAAAAGTGATCAGACATTGGAACAGGCTGCCCAGGGAAGTGATGGAATCACCATCCCTAGAAGTGTTCAGAAAAGCACAGATGTGGCACTGGGACATGGCATAGTGGTGAATATGGGGCTGCTGGGTTAATGGTTGGACTCAATGATCTTAGACATCTTTTCCAACCTAAATGATTCCCTGTTTCTATATAAGAGAAGACACATTAATTCTGATCTGGTTTTGGCATACAAAAAAGCAGGTCCTCCTGTAAAGCCCCAGGGGATAAACCTGTTCTGCACAGTAGAGCAAACATTTTCTTGAGTCCAAATCTCACTCTGCACCTACAGAAGTGAGGTCAAGAGGTTTAGCTTTGCAGTGCTCTGTGTCAGTGCCTGCACTGTGCATATCAGGCTTTATTATGCCAGCTGGGGGAAAAATCTCTTTTTTTCACTGTGTTCCTTATTTTGAAACTGCTGACTAAAGTATTACGTTAAATCCAGCTGAGGTAGTGTCATAACCCCATCATTATGGGCATGTTGCCACCACGTAGAAAATATCAACAATTATATATCAAAGTCAGTTAATGAGAAGGAGGAAGGAAAGTAGTGCTTGGTTTTACAAGATAGCTGGAAATTGAATTAGCTGCACGGATACAACTCTGTTTTGCAGCCAGAGGAAAAATGTTGTCCGTATGAATCAGATAAGCAGTAGTTTAAAAGTACATTTCCAGAAAGAGTGACTCCAACAAAGTATCTGCACCACATTCTCTTTTACATGTCTAAGGCAATGAGTTTGAGAAAACCTGTCCATCCCACACCATCATAATCTCAGAAAGGTCAAGAATCTTATTCAGACTGAATTCAAGCCCAATGTACATCCAGTCTGGGGACACAGGATGATTTTATATGAAAAACTTACTGAGCTAAGCTCTCTTGTCATTGCTGTAAAACCAGCATTTTTCTGCCTTCAGCCACTGGCTTAAATTGGAAGCCTAGGGAGAAAAAAGAAGTTTAAAAAGGGGGCCAGATACAATGGTGAATCTAGTTTAACAAACTGAGAATAGCACAAAGGCAACAGTTTCCCTTTGCTCCCTCCCTTCTCCTGAAATCTTGTAAAAGAGAGAATGGCTGGATGAGTTTTAGCAGCTTATTGACCTTCAAAAGCTCTGTCTTGGATGTCACCTGGAAAAAAAGGCAGTTCTGCTGAGTTCAAAGATAACTTGGTGTGCTGGGCAAGGCTCAAGCATCCTACAGACCTGCTGGCTTGGGTTTTCACTGTGTGGGCTTTTATTCTTAGGAATTAATCATTCCTGTACATTCATTCAGTCTTTTAGTACTGACAGGCCTGAGTTGTGAAGCCAGAATTGTGAATAAGACTTGAAATGCATCTCATATTCAGTTAGAAAGGAGTCTTACCATTGCATTCAGAGTTATTAAATAGATGTGAAATTACTGAAAGAAAAATCAGAGCCAAGTGTTTCCTGGCCTTATCTTGGCAGATTAAACATGCACAGTCAGCAACCCTGAGCCACTGTGCTTCCCAATTCTACCAGTTCTTTATCGTTTTCTAGTTTAGTCTTTTTCAAAGACAAGCACAAAACAATTTTCTTTCTTTCTTTCTCTTTTCTTTCTGTCCCTTTTGCAAGGGCAGAACACTGAGTCCACTTAAAACCGTGACGCCAAATCCTGCCAGTAGAGGAAATCACATCGCTTTTCTTGTGAATGCCTTTAAATCTTTGCTGTCACAAAACAGCCAGCAGAACTTGCTTTGAAACTGTATTTTCCCCTCCCTCTGCTTTCAACAGGAATTACTCACAGTACCTTTTGGGGAAGCAAAACCGCTACATTTTTCACTTCTATTTGATGGATACAAGGAACGCCCGTATGAAAAGATGAGGCAGTTGGATTTACTCCTTCAGAGTGATGGAAATGATCATTTTTTTTTGTATATAACAACTTGATGGGACTGAATTGTGTGGTGAAGCAATATACTATGAAATGCAAACAACTCTCTGCCCTGTTCCTGGAGGAGAGAAGAACCACTGTGTCTCAGCCCCTGCTGCAATGCTGAGCATTATGAGCATCGCCACTGCCAAGAGAGCATTCTGTCAGGTTCAGCTCCACAGGAAAACACAGAATGTATCCCAGAAACTTTGAGATCTGTTTTAGAAAACCCAGGGGAGTAGTTGCAGAGTTCCTGCAGTTCACAGACATGTTTGTCGTACAGTGCTACAATCAGTTGCCATCTTAAGAGTCTGCTGCACGGCTGCTGAAAAAAATTTGGGTTGGAAATACAGCCCACATGTCTTCCTTGCTCTGCCAAAGATCAGTCAGAATAATGAGGGTGGAAAAAGAAGACTCAGAGCAGGCCTTAATCTGCTGACTATGCTCTTCCCAGATTGGTTTTCAGTGAGTTCTTGTTCTTACATTCTGTGACTGTTTGAAGGAGGAGGGGAGAAAAAAAAAAAAAAAAGGCAGCACTTTTCCAATTAGATTCAAGCTTTTAGATTGCCCTAACAGAAAACTGATATTTAATAAAATTATTAGGGAGATCTGGCAGGTTCAATCAAGTATGGCATAGCCTGGTACAAAAACAAAGACTAACTCTGAAAGAGCACAAGATTGAGATGTATCAGAAAAGAACCCAAAGGAGCAAATGCTCATGGGAGGCTACTACAGCAGTGAGCTCTTCTGCAGCACTCGTGTCCCTCGGGAGCCTCCACCACACCAGATGCAACAATTAGAGCTGAGCTGGAAATGAGATTTTAATTGCAGCTTTCTACTGCTATTTTTTCACTCTAGAAAAACCAAAATAATAGTCTTAGGGCTGGGAAGGACCCCCCCATAACAAGATTCATTTTACCTTGAATGTCCCCACTTTTAGCCATTTTGCTAGTCAACTTGCATGAGAGCCAGTAGAGATAAATGAGCGTTTCTGGAGCACAGCTCATCTGCTTGTATCTACATATTCACTCCAAGGAGAAATGAATCATGCTCCATAAGTAGCTTTTTCTTTCCTCTGAACGTAAAAGAAATTTAGACCGTTGTTTCAGATGCTGATGATATATCATGATATATCATTTATATCACGATATATATACTGATATATCTAAATGATATAATATAACATTATATAAATCCTAACTCAAACCCATTATTTTCACACCTTTTCACCTGCAGGTCACTTTCTGTTCCCCTTCCCTGACTACTGTAGGGGTGTTTTTCCTGTTAAGCGTTCACATAATATACAGGAACACACCTGTGGGAAAAAGAGCAGGGTTAAAAGGAAAGAAAAGAGGAAAGTTACAGACATCGTTATAACAGTATGGAAATTATAGGGGGAAATGTGGTTGCTGCTCCCTGGATGGAATGTGGCCAGCATGGCCAACTTCCCACACACAGACAAAAGGTGGAGCAGAGTGGAGACACCATGGCCAGGCTCTGTTGAAGCCCTTGCAGAGGAGGGCACTCAGTGGTACTTTTAGCTGATAAGCAGCACAGCAGCTGAAAACCAAGGGAGATGAAAGATGGTGTTTTGCTGTTGAATCGGCAGTCATGGTGAAATCACTCTCCTCAGGTGTAACACCAACACATGTCTCCATCCCAGGCTTACCTCAGATGTAATACTGACATTACTCACCTTCAGGGTACAACCACCCCTCACTGAGCATGATGGATGATCACAGTCACTCAAGTTCCACCTAAATGTAAAGAAATGGTAAAAAAGTGAGTTAAGAATAGGAAGAAGTCAGGGAAGACTCCATTGTAACTTCTGGGATCAGTCAATGAGCTGAACCTGTCTTCTCCCCCATAGGGATGCCTACTGGGTAAGAACTGTACTCTGTGCACACTGAATAATTGTCTTGAGCTGACTTTTATTGGGGATTAGAGCTTGTCTGTGTATTGCTTTGAATTAGCACATTGCTTTGAGTATGGTTTTGCACCCGGATACTGTCACTGGCAATTCTCAAACCTTAACCTGTCACAATTTTATTAATAATGTTATTCCACACACTGTTAGTGTGAGTCCTTCAAGGGCACTGGCAGCTGCTGGCAGCTGCTGGCAGCAGGTAACATACTTGAAGAAAGGTGTGGAGACCTGTGAAGGATCTCTCTGTTGCTGTGTGATGCTGAACAAGTCAGTTGAAGCGCCCTCTGATCCAGTGAACTGCTCAGTGAAGGGTCCCCACAACGGGACGCTGACAGACTGGTTGGGCACAAGGGTCTCAGCTTTCCTGGGGCCCTGACAGACTGATCAAACACTCAGGGTTTGAGGAAATCTCCCCTTTTCATGTGACAGCACTACTTGATTCCCCTATCACACGTAATTTCCCAGCTCTGCTGCTTCTAGCCTCTTTCCACATTCTCTCACACACTCATCTCTCTTTAATGTCATTCTGGTTTCTACCTTCTCTGCAACAGTTTATTCTAAAACGTTTTGATGGGGGGGGGGGAAGAAAATTAGAGATTTATTTAAAAAATTAGAGATTTATTTTCAAAAGGCATTTAAGGATTCTATATCATCCAGAAATATCCTGCTCTGTGGTCACTGCTGTACTTCCTTTATGTTTCATACAGCAGAATGAGACTGCATTGGTATGTGTCTTTTGATTGTAGATAACAACCGGTGCATAAGATTAATGTATATTCATGAGTAGAATTATAGCTGTGCATGAAAGTACTACATTAGTGCTTGGTAATCAACATCTACTTTTCTTTTTTTTTTTTTTTTTTATTTATTTTAAAGTCAGCACAGTCACTAATCAAAGATAATTACGCCACTGCCATTTGAAATGTTTATCGTGAGTTCTGTAGTAAGAACAAGAAGTGCAGATTTTTTCAGTACTGTTACATGCAGTACCAGCTGAAGCTGGGCCAACAAACAAGCTGTGCTTGACTTTGCAAAGCTTATTTGTAGAGTTTTGGCATGGAAATATCAATTGTAGCGAAGTAATATTTTATATCTGAATACAACCTTCTACCTAAGAATCACAAGGTGATAGTAAATATTAATAAACTATCTGCAGTATGAAATACAGAGGCACTGAATCCCCTCTCAATGGCAAAACTAAGGCACAAAACACAGGAAGTTTCTGAAGAAGTGGCAAAATGCTGAAGGACAGCATTCAGATCCTCTTGCTGTCACTCCTCAGATTTAGACAACCTTCTGAAAATAAAAATGCAAAGGAAGGATCATTTCCATTATTCCCAAACCACAGAAGGATAGGACAGTAATGTTTTCATTTTTGACTACTACATACCTAAGTAAGCTCTAAAAGGGACAGCTAAACAATAGTTCATTTAAAAATACAAAATATACGAATTCAACTGAGGAAAATGCCTAAATTTCTAAATTTGGATTGGCTTACGAAACTTTTATGTCTGCTCACATTAGATGGGTACTTTCTTTATAAACCTGCCCTTTCTCACCTTTCTTCACTGATCTCACATGCCTCAACTCTGTGCAGAAGACTCCACCCTGCAAAAACCTCACAATGTTTCACATGACATGAATTTTTTATTAGTCCTCCTTGTCGTTCTTCCATCCACCATTTTCCTTAGCCTGTTTTACTCCGATTCTTTGAGAGGGAAGACACCTTTTTACTCCCATCCTTTCTCCTGGTGTTATGTGAAATGTAAGGAGACCATTTTTATTGTGGATATGAAGGCAGAAGTGGGATCAGTATTGCATGCAATAAGATATCCAATATTATTGAATTTAGGATGGTGCCAGGAGTATTTAACAAGGTCCCAAGCCTTCCTCTTTTTGAATCTTGTGGCCTTGAGGGTGAGGGAGGAGGTGGGGAAGCAGAGATGTTGTTTGATAGGACAGGTCATAACTCAAACATGTTTCCATTTTTGGTTCCCAAAAGCTACAAAATAGTGTGATTTTTTTCAAGTACTCCAAGACCTCATCAATAATTTTCCTGTTATTCGAAAGCAAAGACTGAAGTTTTCTATCATAAGAGTATTGCAAAACAACTTGATTACTTAGTCCTAAAGGCAGGTACAAAAGCTTACGGTTTCTGGGTCACAAAGATGGTTGTTCTACTGCTTCTTTGCTGTGTCTCATTTTCAAATCCCATCTCCCCAGAAATCCCAGAAATTTGTTGATTCTACTTGAATGTATGTAAATTATTTACTTTGGCTCACATATTATCCAAATATTAGTTGCATTTTTTTCTTTGTTTTTGTTTTTTGTTTGTTTGTTTGTTTGTTTGTTGGTTTGGGGGTTTTATTTTACCTTTTTTAACTGAGTGCAATAATTTTCCATTTGTGTAAATCCTCAAATGGAAATGTGTAATCACAATAGGCAAAAATGGTAAAGTCCTAGCATTGCCTATTGTACCAGGAAACCTTAACACTTACACAAGCATTGAGATGGGATATTCTGCTTTTAAAGAGTCCCATCCCATCCATTAACACTGAAACAATTTTGTCCTGCTAAAACCATCAGGCCAGGAGCCAATCACTAGAGGTGTACAGTACTGAAGAGTGTTGTTGTGTCATTATAGTTTTATTGGCACAGCCCTGAGGCTTGCTTCACCTGGGCCCCTGCAACATTCTGCTTCAAGTGCTGGCAGAGCTCCCTCTGCCCTGTAGCTTTCTGGAGCAGTAAAATCAGTTCCATGCAATTGAGTCGGGAAGGGTCATTCAGGAGGGATCCTAAACCCAAGATGCTATCAACAATCTGTGAATGTAATGGTCTTCTGGCACTTTTCAGATCAGTCCTGTTTGAACATCTAGCAATAAAATTAATTTGTGAGAACTGTGCTCCAATTCTGGTGCCCCACTTCACTTGCCATTCTGTGATTCTCCTTTTTCTAGCAATTCAAGCTCCAATAAAACCCCAGTGAAAGCCACAGCATGAAGTTTCTTCTAAAACATAATGTACTGCACAGGTTTCTGCTCAGGTTCCTCAGTGGCAGACCGTAGCTCTTTCCATTTTGATAATTAACAAGGCAGTGCAGTTTAATCAGTGGCTACATCCAGCCAAAGCTGAAGGTCTGTTTGTGGGCACAACATGCTCCATGGCCTGCCTGACAGCCATCCAGACGGGTGCCTCATGAACAGCCCGCACTCTTCCTGCTCCAAGGACAGTGGTGAGCAGCTGCCTCAGCTGCTGGGGCAGGGATCCCACTCTGACATCCACAGAGAGCTGTGTCACCAGAGGGGCTCTGCTTTAGAGGGTCCCTGGTTCTCCAGACAGCATTTTTTTTTCGGCAGCAGCCCTCACCAATCAAGGCTAGAGCACCTTTCTGAGTCAAGGTTTTAAAGCAAATTTTCGCTATGTGCTAATGCAGAGTGAGAGAGGAGTCCACATCCTACTGCAGCACGGACTAAGAGGCATCTGTGTGTCAGCCAGTTGCCATATGGTGGCAATGGAGCCAGGTCAGGTTCTTCTGCCAATGCCAGTAGAGAGATCTCTGCCACAAAAAGCCTCTAGCAGACGGCACACTGGACGCCCACACAGAACCCACGCTGGCTCAGGAGTGGATAATACTTACTGGAAATGAACATGGATGATGCATCAAGTAATCAGGAAACCAGTGAAGGGTTACAATGCCTCACCACATTGCTTTTTAGGATCAGTATCTTCTCCATCACATTTATGTGAACGCTTGGAGCTCTCAGGCAGTCAGGGATACAATTGTACTATTTCCTATAGAGACAGAGCAATTAAAACATAATCAGTCATCGCTGTTTGAAACAGGATAATCCTTAAAAACGCTTAATATGAAGCACATGTTCATATAACCCTCATATTAAGATCTGAATTACTATGACTGCTTGAAGAATTAATAACAGAGAAACTTTGTTGGTTGGTATCAACAATTCTCCAAACGTCAGCTTCTTTGGGCCTTAGATCAGCTTTGCTAGTCTGTAGCTACTGAGGTGGTGATGAGCACTGCAAAAAGAGATGAGAAATAGCCCTGAACTTCACTGCAGAGTAATAAACACGTCAACATGCCACTTATACTCAGTGTCTGAAAATTAATGATGGGGGGAGGTGACACATGCACAGCATTCACTGAAAACGGGGCAGGATTTTTATTGGCAGCATCCACCCATGTATGCTGGAAGTTCATATCTCTCATATGCTTGAAAATTAGAGTCCATTAACTGGGAGGGGGACAGAAAAAGGAATTTCCATGAGTTATGACAGCAGCCTGGAGGGGGGCCGTGAAGGGAGGGAATACAACATTTTTTTTTGTTTTCCTAGAACAAAACCTCTCATTTCCATGAAAATGTGCTTAATTAAAAGAAAAATAAAAAATCTGTATGTTCAGAATTACACCAGTCAGGATTTAATGATACAGCTGCTCTGTGGATCTTCATGTCTCCAAAAAGACTAAAGCAGCTGCCTGTAAAAACTGGACTGGGAGAAGCCCGCAGATGTGAACATGCTATTGATAGCCTCTGAGCGGGCTGCTGAGCCTCACAGAGAGCCCTGAGGTGGTGACAGACCATGGATAACTGCACTCCCTGGTGCTGGTTAACCTCAGAGTGATGTATTAAGCTACTGGAGATCCTGCGTGGCATCCTGTTGGGAAGGGGAAGGAGCAGAATGGCAGGTAGCGTCCCAGGAATACCAGGCTAAGAAACAGCAAGTCTTGATTTCTGGGTACACTGGGACTTGATTAAGTCAATGCCCCAGCTTCTCCACTTTCATACCATGAGTAGGAAAAGTAATTACTTTAAGTGATTAATTACACAGTTAATTGTGTCAATTAATGCTGCACTATACATTGAAAATATGCTCCAAAGATTGACACTTCAAGACGAGAGTCTGACGGGCTCATGGTGAGTACGCTGCCAAGTTTCAGTTTGCAGACTTCTAGGTGGATCATAATTAATTAGCATTGTGGTTTAGAAACAGTATTGTCCAATTTAGTGTTCCCACTGAAACACTCCAAACTACTGCTCCCTCCCCCTCTCCCTGCGGAGGGATGGAGGGGAGAATTGAAGGCACAAAAGGTACAGATCATGGGTTGAGATAAGAACAATTTACTGGGGACAGCAAATGAAATAACAATCCAACTAAATAATAAGCATCCAACTAAAAGCAGTGGTGAACCAGGGACCCAGTATGTGCATGACCAGTACAATTTGCTTATAAACTGAAAGGCTTTTTGCCAGGTCTAATATGACACTTATGATGACACAGTGATACAAGTCACAAGTAACAATTACTGCTAATTTTATGCACTGTTTGGAGTAATTTGCCTTGCACTGTTGTCAAACATTTCCAAACTTTCCAGTCTCCTAGAAGCTACACTCACTGATGAAAGTTGGGGCTGTTCAGGCTGGAGACCTCACAGCAACCCTCTAGTATCTGAAGGGGACCACAGGGAAACCAGAGAGGGACTCTTCATTAGGAACTGTAGTGATAGGACAAAGAGTAATGAGTACAAATTGAAAGAGGGGAAATTTAGGTTAGATATTAGGAAGAATTTTTTTACTGTGAGGGTGGTGAGACACTGGCACAGGCTACCCAGGGAGGTTGTGGATGCCCCAACCTGGCAGTGCTCGAAGCCAAGCTGGATAAAGCCTTGAGCAACCTGGTCTAGTGGGAGATGTCCCTGCACATGGCACAGAATCATAGGATATGCTGAGTTGGAAGGAACCCATCAGGATCATCGAGTCCAAGTCCTGGCCCTGCAAAGGACCATCCCCAAGAGTAACACCATGTGTCTGAGAGCATTGTCCAAATCCTTCTTAAACACTGTCAGGGCTGGTGCTGTGAGCATTTCCCTGGGGAGCCTGTTCCAGTGTTCAACCACCCTCTGGGTGGAAAGCCTTTTCCTGATAACCCAACCTAAACCTCCCCTGACTCAGCTTCAGGCTGTCTTCTCAAGTCCTGTCACCAGTCATGAGAGTGAAGGGATCAGTACCTGCCCCTCCACTTCCCCTCATGCAGGGAGGGTTGTGACTAGGTGATCTTTAAGGCCCATTCCAACCCCTTAACATTCTATGATTCTATAATTTTTGGTTAGCTTAGTATGCATTTCCAAGTGCAGTGAGCTATTTCTGCTTAATCATTTTAATTATGCAATGCCACAAGGTGATTTATGAATTCTATTATATAAAGCATTTTCATTCTTAAATCACAGTGACACAGCAAATGTGAAATCAAACAAGAATGCTGGGCTTTGAAGTCAGATTAGCAGAGGTACAGACATCTCTGAGGGAGATACCATCATCGGGGCCAAAAGCTGCAAGCAGGTGCAGCTCCTTGGGGTTAATGCCAGTAGTAAATTCAGTCACTTTTTGAATAGGGGGGTCTGATAGAGAAAGGTTTGTGGCTGCCTGCATGGCTGTTGCCTTACTCACATCGCCAAGAATCCTTCGTTCACCACCTCTTTCATGCACAGACTAAAGAAAATCCTGACCTGGTTCTCTCTTGGAAGTTTGCTGCCTTTCGTGTGACACCTTCTGACCAACTGAGGTGAGGAGAGAGCAGAGATGAAGAGTGAACAGAATTACCAAAGCAGTGTTTTCACCACTGAAAGAAGGGGGGACTCTCCTTCTGTTCATCAGAGGAGTGGTGCAGGGAGGACAAGGGTTTCATTCTGAATGCAGAACAGCAATAATGACAAGATCTATTAAAGCTCCTCTTGGGCCAGGAAAATCTCACACAGAGAATCCCTAACAGTCTCCCACAAGTGAGGCATGACATCTTCACTACTCGGAATAAAATGCTTAATTTTTTTTTTTGTACTAGCCTCACATTTTCTGAGAATAATTCTCCACACCTGTCATCCTAACTTCTGTCAGCAAAGTCAAAGATTCTCAGAATAATACATCAGAACACATTAAAGGAAGGAAATATTGTTAAGAAAATGCCCAGCAATAGCAGTGCCTGAGAGCACCAATTAAAAAGAAAGTCAGTGTGACACAGAAATGTACAATGGTGCATGTTGATTCCCATGCCAAGTACCTGGAGCTTGGTTGTATCAACCTATCAGGAAGACTGTGCCTAATAATTCATAACCTGACAGCTACTTACAGCTTACAAAAATTCCAGGTCAGCAAAAACAGAGGATGAATTCCAACCTTTTTGGTGGCAAAGTGAGGCAAAAGAGCTGAGAACAATGGCAGAAAAGAGCTGTTTGGCCAAGATGAGAAGAGGACATAGGAGAAGAAGGACAAATTAATCTCTTTTGAGGGCCACTAGCCTTCTTCTGGTAGTTAAGACTCTCTAATCCTTCTTCTATATACATTAATCTCTTAAAGATATTTTGAGGAAGCAGCTTGAGTAGACGCTGAAAATGAACAGGACTAAGAACAACTAATATGAAGGAATATTGGCCATGGTGTTTCTGTGACTTAACAGTTACAACAACAGGCAGGATAAAGCCTAAGGGTTTCTTTCCATTCTTCCTTCTTAGTTTACTTTTTGGAAGCATAAACCAATAATCTTCTTAAATGGAAGGGCAAAAGCAAAGTGAAGACAAATCTTTATTCCAGTGCCCCAACTTTCCTCCTTAAGCAGGTGCTTTGTTAATCGATTTTCTTGGCTTTGACCTTTTGCCACAACGTTTATCACTGGGCCAAAATGTCAGCACCGTAGATGGGGGTTTGTAACAGCACTAGTTAAAATGACTTGCATGCAGTTCTGGAAATGGAGCATCTGACTTGCTGCTAGATGTGGTATCTCCTCCTCAAGGGGCACAAGCAAAATGCAATATCACAGTCACTTTTCTGCAGTACAAGGACCCACAACTTGATTAGAAAAAAGGTCATGGAAGATTGTTATTGCTTAATATATTATGTCTATGAAGGCAATAAAGGCAGCAGCAAGTTAGCCTAAATAGGTTTTCTTTACCAGTACTGTGATTCTGCCAGTTTCTCTACCTATTGTGTTTTCTTACCCTTTGTACTGAATTGTTCAATAATCTGAATGGCTGCATTCATCTGAACCATGGTGCATTATCTTCTCCTTTCTTCCTTTCTTGGGTCCCCTCACTAATGCTGCTTTTCAGTTCATTGTAAAAAGTCAGGACCACAATGAATCAGCACACTGGGTGTTCTGATGATAACAGCAAAGACTTCCACAACCAAAAGAGGCATTTCCCACATTAGCAGTCATCTTGCATACAACTTAATGAGGCACCTGTGTTATTGTGACCAACAAAACACTTACCTATTCTAATTCAGCTGTCAAAAGACAATGCTTTCATATATACATTAGATGTGTATTGTGGGTTTGTCACTGTCAGTAACCTTGAGATTATACTGGTGACATGTGGGGTTTCACTTACAAGTCAATAGAAAAGGATATGAAGTGAAAACTTCTGCAAAGAAGTAAAGCAGGTAACAGTGATTTGTCTTAGTGGAAATACAAAAGGAGAGCTGAGGATAGGGAGGGACATGTCAACCAGACTGTTTCTTTCCCCGTGTGAATTAATGACAGTGCTTCTTAAAAGATTTTCCATTAATTTGTTGGGTTCCTGTAAATTTATTATCTTGTAATGGATTCCCATTTCCTGGGGAAAGTGCAGTACTGGAATCCACTTCTATTAACTTGGCACTAGTTTGACTAGAATGACTTTCATTGGAGTCATATATGTCAGGTTTAAACAATTTTAGTCAGTTCTTCATGTTTGAAATCAGGCAAACCCCATTGCCCGGCTCTATTTGCAGTCACATCTTTTCAACTTTAAGTATAATGATGACTATGCTAAAAGATATTACATATATGTTCTATAAACTAAGTACTAAAAGATTGATTTTGAAGTCTCCTGAATCTCACCTCTTTCTTGAGTAGAGCATTCATTCTTCAATGTACAGAGTTCTCTAAAAATTAAAATCTACTCTCAAGCTATCAGATGCCTGGTGACTGAGGAAAAAAAGGCATGGAAATAATTGAAGTTTGTATCTCAGTTTGCCACAGAGCACCAGTAGAGAAATTAAAGTTATTTAAACACTTTCGTGTGATGATAATCTTTGTTTCACTATTGTCTACAGGTTACACTCTCAGGAGGGACATGTTTTAATCAATAAAGCCTCAGCATTACCAGGCAGTGTGATAATAAGATTCTGCAGCATCTGCTTTTTTCAAGGTCCATGAGCATGCTACAGAAATCCTCTCTGTGCCTCCATGGACCCTCTCTGCTCCTCCTCCCCACACCCTTGGTGCTGCTGTGACTTTAGCAGGATGGCAGCAACATCTCTCAGCTATCAAGGTGCTCATAGCAGGGCTGAAGTTACTAGCTCAGACCATGCACACTAATGGTTCTTAGTAAATTGATATGTTATTATTGCTTAATTTTGGTAAACATTCTTACTGGAAAGTAGGGTCTCAATTGCAGCCCATCTAAAATAAGCTCGTTTATGCTAATGTCTTTCTCCTTGACACTCAGTAAATTCTTCCTAATGCATTAATTATGACTCCTGATGGACCAATGATTATTTCATATATGCTAATTAGGAATCATTTTATTCAGTCTGCCACACACATCAGTAAACAAGTGGAATGAATTCCCCACAGGGAGGATAAAAAGACAATGATTTTCCTTCCAATGAAGCTTAGAGAATTTACCCCACAAACAAGACGTAATTAGAGAGAAATGAGGAATTAAAAAAATACATTTACAGGTGTGAGAGACACCAAGAACACGTTCTTCTCACTGATAGAATAAAGCAGATTTTTAGCTAATTCATCCTTAGCCAAAAACTCATTCTCAGCTAATGAGTTTTTACTATATATGATTAAGAAGTGCAACCACCTTCTACAAAGTAAATAAAAATTACAATCAAATTAGTTCCGTTTGTGGTAGAACAAATTGATGCCAAAAAAAAAAAAAAAAAAGTGTGATTTCGGCCGTAGGTTTGGAAAAGATACAAGGTTGAAGAAAATCATGTGACACATCACTCTCATTTCTATTCACTGAATGTCAAGGTTAAAACATCGTGGAGAGAACTCTTTGCAACTAACGCTTATGACCCTCACCACTACTAAATCCCACAGTTCTACCACAGGATCAGGTACACCTCCTGTTCACGACTGCTGTATAACTATCTCCATAAAAACATAATTTCAGGCTTGGAACCAACCGAAGAGAAACATAAAATGAATGATAAAAAGCAATATCACGAGGAGATATGTTGTTAAGCACTAACTCTTAGATCCTCATGACATAAATGATAATGTATTGTAGGATGAAAGCTGGCAATATTTACGTGCAGGTCAGATCCCTAAATATATATTTGTATATCTATAAATATATATATAATATGTATATATTTAGGGTTGAACTTGGAGAAAAATTTATTGTGTGTGGCTATGACAATTTGCACTTGAATTTTTCTCTTCATGTCTTAAATCAAGGTAACTCATTTTATAAATTTACACTCTCAAAAGGCAAGAATCCTGCTGGGTACTTTCTGAAATCATGAATAAAGAGTGTAGAATATTCTGCAATCTAAATTGAACCACCAATTTTGATGCTTGAGCCAATCTACAAACTAATTTGGTCTTCCAAAATCAGGTATTTCTGTGTTTGGAGGCTCACTGGTTAAAATGGATGCAATAGTAGCTCATACAATTAGAAAAATAGCATGAAGTCTGAATGAACAGGCCAGAATGGTTCTGAATCAGAGGATTACTCTGAAGGCATATAACTGGTGGGATGTACATTTTTGTATAAACTCTCTCTCAATCGTAAGTATAGACCTATATTTTTTAAAAAATAAATAAATAAAAGAAAAAGCAGATGAGCAATTGCCTGCAAGAAATTTGCACCTAATTCTATCGTGAAGCCTATGACCACAAAAGTGGGATGAACTGCACTGTCCTAAGAGAGACACATACTGTTGTCTGCAAGGAAACAAAATATGAATTTTTACTTGAATTATTCTAGAGTCTGGGAGTATTGGGATGGAATCTGAGCCAATTTGTGGAATCTAAAAAAGGGACTTTCATCTTAAAAAGATCCCATGGAATATGAATTGCTGAACAAATTAATGTCATCAGAAGTACTTTTATGTGTTACTTAGGCTGAAGAAAATGGAAGTACCTTTCCTAGGCAGACGAATAGAAACTTACAGTAACTACAAACTAATGTACAAATTAATGTACCATTGACATATTCTTAGTCCTTAGGAAAATGTTGATTCTGAATTTTGTGTTCCACAGCAGGGAGCAGTCTGTAAAAACTTCCAAATTCATCTTGCGAATAAATTGTAGTGAATAATTTGTTGGTTTGCGTTTGTTGTTTTGTTATGGTTTGGGGGATTTTTCATCTAACTTGAAGAACACTTTTAATCAACTGAGACACAGAAAATGCAGTGCTGAAGACATGCCATCAAAAGCAAAAGTCCTTGTGTGAAATCATCGTAACTTTTACACCACCATCATCATAACTTTTTTCAGGCAAGGCGACTCCTTACCATAAGGGTCAGCAGGTATACACTTACTCCTAATGGCACTAAAAAAAGCTAATGACTCCCTGAAACATTAGGGGAAAAAAAGTCCAGGGTTATTAAAATTAACATCAGTCATCACTGACAGAAAATCCTTAACTGTCCAGTTAGATTACTCAGCCATTCAGACTCTGTGGAGATAAAGGGCTACTTACAGGCTGTTTAAACTCCCCTACAGTTCTAATGAATGCAGAACAGATAAATCTGGAAAGCAAGCACCTTGGGAAAAAAATAGTAGAAAATGCAAAATTTAATTTCATTCACGTACTTTGGTGTTTTGGGGGCTGATATCCGGTTGAGTGGTTGTTGCAGTTTATGAAAAAGGTAATGAAAGATCAGATGGGTGCTGTTCAGGAGCATTAGCCATAATGATCACATTGTAAGCTATTAGCAGTTTTAAATATATAAATATATAGCAGCTAATGGGATATGGGTTTATATCAACACGGTAAGGTTATTTTGCCACTAACTGTTTTTTAAAGAGAAGAGATAGAAATACTAAGTTATCTGTATGCTGCACTATTTAATGTTAATTTAAACAAAGTTATGAAGAGTAAATTTAATCTTATATACAATGTATTGAAAACTCATTAAACCATAATGATGGTCCCTTGCTGGTAGTTGAGCAGTGGCATGCTTCACTTGTTGTTCAACACATCACCTTAATATTCAAATATATCTATCTCACTAAACATCAAATGAAGTCCCATGGAAATCCAAACTCTTACTGAGTTTTAGTATACACAAGTAGGGGAAATTTCAATGAACTAATAATTTTTTTCTCTCACAGAAACCTTCATAATTCTATTTACATCTTCAATAACCACCTTCTCAAACAGCAAATAGTTTCCACAGTTTTGTTAATTTTCTAAATTTTTATTGATTTTTTAAAACAAAGAAATTAAAGCAAATAGCTGAAGGTATGTCATCATTTTATTAACACCTATTTATTGCTAGTCACAGTGGTTACTGACTTCATGGAAGGTAGGACTGTCCCAGTAGGCTTCCTCATAATATGGGCATGAAATTTTCACCCCCACACAGTTGATCCTGCGAGCACGATGGCATTGCTTGGAGGAACAGTGACATATAAGACTAAATTTGCTATCAATTTGCTATTTGCAACTGGTATTGAACACCTTTCTACTTTTTGTAAGTTTCATAGGAATACAAACAAAGAAGAAGTTGATTTCCCGGTCAGAATTTTCGTTTATACCCTGACATTCAACCCAGTTGCTTTCATTGGTTTATGCAAATTCTTGTTCTCCACTGCTAGTGTTTCCAAGAAAATGGTATCATTGTGCTCCTTATAATATTACAGAGAGAAGGATCTGAAAATGCTTTGCTACATTTCACACTACATTTGTTTAAAAGCACAGAATTTACTTTCAAGCCATTTAGGATTTGCATACCTGTTTGTGGGGGTGGAGAGGCAGCGCTGAGGGAGGAAGAGGAAGCAGTAAAAGTCAGGCGCTTAATTTTCAAACCTGGGAATCATATTCTGTTCCACTGGACACAGAGCCTACTTTCTGGACAAGACTGACATCAATGAGAAATTTTAACACTTTCAATATAATGGATGGCGGGTTTAATTACTTAAATATATAATTGCCTCACAACTAAGCCCAGTCATGGTTGTGGAGATGATGTTGGGGGACAATGGAGCACAGTACAGTTTAGCCAAATAAATTCACTCCCAACATAGCTCCTGTATTGAGGTGAAAGTCCTACACCAAGGCATCCTTCTGGCACCTTCCTCAGAGAGCTCCTGGCAGAATCCAAGTCTCTGTTCAGTTTTAATCTTTGTCATTGCATGATTAGCATGAGCACACTTGACTCACATAGAAATGTCAGATTATATATTAAGAATCCCTCTCTATGAAAAGAGTGTGGATCTTGAGAAATATCAAAAGTCATGTGCCACAATTCTCTTGTGCTAGAATCTGCAAATGTAAAACCAAAATATTGTTGGTATTCTAAAAATGAATCAGAAATATACTCAGGTGGCACTAGAGAAAATTCACTTTTGTAGTTTGTTTGGTAAGATGTTTGTAATGAATGGGTTTATAAGTAAAACATTTTAGTTTAAATTAGGTCAGAAAGAAAAATCAGGAGATGGACAAGGCAAAGAAAACCTAAACAAAGGGTTGTAGGAAGGATGAACTCTTTACCTCCGCGCTTAGAAACAGCCGGGAGAAAATAAACACATGTATTACTGCATCCATTTACTGTAGATGAAATAAAATACCTTACATTGGTAATCACATAATCAGAGATGCACTCTGCCCTGGAGCAGGGTTCCTCTGACACTGAACTCAAATTCATGCTGAGGTTCCCATCTGCAGGTGCAATGACACACTACTGTCCTTTCAGCTTGCCATGCACCCATCTCAACCTCATAAAAACTTTCACATTTCATTAAGTTTATAAAATGATCTCTATTATGTATTTCTTTAACACCATTTCTACTGATTTCTACCTTATTATCTTATATTTAATGATCAGTTCAGGGAAGTGGCTTTTTTAAAACCTCTTCTTTGGAATTTGTTTTTCCCTGGGAGCTGTTTTCCCTACTTATGTTTGGGAGTCAGGAAGATACTGCTTGACCAGCAAAAGTTGGCCTTTCTTGGTCTCAATGAAAAAGAAAAAAAATTGCAGCAAAACTGAGATAATAATTAACCAATATGATTGAGAATTGAGTTCCATTATATCCATGTATCACAGTGAGAACATTCAGCACTCATACAGAAAAAAAAAGAAAATTAAAAATTCAGCAAAATATTATATACCATGTATAGCAAAATCAAAAGCCCACTGATTAGAAGGAGACTTTGCAGCAAACTGTAATCAAAGTTTTGATTTCAATTTTATGCTTCTTTGGTTGTTTCAGAGGCTTCTTCATTCTCTAACATAATATTAGAAAATTTAACAAAAGGAAGTTGAATGGGCCTCTGGAATTTTGGAGTTGCTCTTTGCCTTCTCTATCATTACAGTTCCAAGAAATTCAGGGAAATGTATCCGGCTTGAATACATCCTCAGATTGCTTGGCTGGAATGCTGTGTGCCTACAAATCACCAAAATGTTCTTCTCTGAACAGAGTGTCTTTGGGGAGAAAGGGATGTATAAATCCTCCCACTTCCACACGGAATGGAAAACCTGAAAGGAAATTAGTTCAACATATAGAACTAATTCTAGTCATTCGTGTCTTTCACGCCTGTTAGTCGAGCATTCCCATTGCTCCACACCTGCCTTGATAATCACCACAAAGTATGACTGGAACATCAGACTGTGTTCTGTCATTAAAAGGTAATTAGTTTTAATTTGTTGTTAATGATAAAAGAACCAGCGATGGGGGTTTGTTTAAAACTCTGCGTCTCTTTAACTGTGATTTTTAGTTAGCCCCATTTTTTATGGTGCTGTAAGACTACTATTCCTGATTACATTACTCCTTCTTGTTCATACGGGTATTAATCTTTCACGGATAACGTGGCCTGTTTCTAATGAATGCCTTAAGCCTTAGAATAAAAGCACTCAATTTGGGTTCCTTAGAAATAGTGTCTCATTGAAACCACATAGGAGATTGATTAAACACCTTGCTGTCCAAATGACTTAGGAAAATTAATGGACCCAATCGAAGTAAAAACCTCTATGTTCTTTTCTTGTAACAAAATAAGGACAACCTAAACGTAAAAAATTGCCAAGGAGATTATATAAGCAATCAGCTGCTAACAATGCTTTTCTAAGTGAGCCAATATATCAACATTATTCAGAATTCTGGCTTTATTCAGGCTTCATTGGGAAGAGCAATTATACCAGAGAAAAAGTAGTAGAATTTTCTCTCTTATTAATAAGGGGTAGTAGTAGAGTTTTGGAGGTTATTACAAAGCTAGTGAGACATTTTCAAACTGAAAGAGGGGAAAGTTAGGTTAGATATGTGGAAGAAATTCTTTTCTGTGAGGGTGGTAAGGCACTGGAACAGGTTGCCCAGAGAAGTTGTGGATACAACCCACCTCTGAGACAAGGTAACCAAGGTTCCTGCTAATAAATCCCTTGGGGTGAATTCGAGTGAAAGGACACTGAATGACTGGTGTATATATAAGGCAGATTTATTTTAAAACTAATTGCAGCAGAAAGAAGGCATATGGCCATTTTAGTTATTTTCTCTAAAAGTATGAAAATTCATTAAGAAAATATGTAAGGGAAAGAAAGAGAGGGAAAGTATGGAAGTAGATAGTGAAGAGGAAAGATATCACCGTATGTGGATCCAGTGACAAGACTTGATTGTTGCAATTTCAGTGTCACTGATTGGAGCAATGGTCACAGTTTTGATCCACTCTGAGGCACAGCAATTCATTAACTCCTTCTTGCCCAGCCTTCTACACCATCCCTGCAAGTGTTCAAGGCCAGGTTGGATGGGGCAGTGAGCAGCCTGGTCTAATGGAAGTCTCGCTGCTCATTGCAGTGAGGTTGGAACTAGATGATGTTTCTGGTCCCTTCCAACTCAAATAATTCAAGGATTCTATGATTCTAAGATATTAAGATAAGGTGTTTTCATAACTGGAAATGAGATCCATCAGTTATTCATGCCTCAAATAGCCTGAGGTGGGTTTCCACACTGGTGAAGCAGCATCAACATCAGCTTCTGAGCTCTCTTCTGCATGTTGCATGTGTCTAAATATGCATGTAGGGAGATCATTTCACACTGCTCTCCAGCCAGAAGAGGCACTGATCATCTTACTGAAAGTTCACAGGAAAAACCCATCAAGACAGCAGCTCAGTCCTACCTGACTTCTTTGTGTAGACTGCCTTTACAGTGTGTATTTTGGGGAGCAAAAGTATGCCTTTGTAATTATTCAGTATGTGATGCAACTCTCAGGGAGTTCCCTCTGAGATCCATCGATGCTACTGGACTGCAACTAATAACTAAAAATCTTCAAACAGAACTGTCTGTAAGGGTGGTTGCTTGCAGAGAGGAGACTTCAATGAATTCAGAAGGGGTTTTTTTGATTATTTTTTTACTTGATTATTATTTGATTATTATATGCATGTCCTTACACTCCTACATCCAAGAAAAGATCAGCAGTGCTGACAGTCAAAAAATGAAGCAATTAAAAGAGTGGAGTTTAAGTTGCAACCAGTATCACATGAAAGTGCCGTAGGAGAGTCTGAAGTTTTAAAGCAAAAGATGAAAAAAGAGATAAGCAACAGCAACATGCTCTGAATCAGACATTTAAATGAGTGGTCAAATAAAGGCACTGAGGGCTCACAGCAAAATGCAGCACATAAGGCAGTTTTGTAGAAGAAACACCTGAAAGACTTGCTGAAAGACTTGCTAGAACATCCACCTTAAGATACACCTAACTAGTAATGGAAGACAGCTTTAGGCAAAGGTGGCTGTATGTGGGGACGAACAGCAGATTTCCACAAACAGGTGAAGAGTGCATTGCTTTAAACCTCAAAATGCCATGGTCTCAGGACCAACCTGGACAGAGAAAGCAGTTGACTGCCTTCTGTCTGCTCCATGGCTCAGGCAGATGAACCCCACAACAGCAAACACTGCTGTGGAGCCACTTTGCAAAGTCGACTCATCACTACAAGTGACCCCCGCGCTTACTTATGACATTATTACCTTCTGTCCCACTGCTAAAATTAAAAACCAGGCTCCCATTTCCACAGTTGAATAGGCTGTTGTGTTTAAATTACACCCATTAATTTCAGGATTCCGGTCTGCAGAAGTCTCTACACAACAGCTCGTTACAATTTTCTGAACATCATAAGAAACCCAAGAATTTTATCCTTAAGATTCCCTTTATTAAAATATGCTACTGGAGACTGTAATTTTTAAAGTAACCTAACATTGTGTCAAGTAAAAATCCTGAACTTTTCTTTACTTGAAAGAAAGCATTGCTACATCAAAAATGTTACATTTTCTCCAACAGCCCATCTCTAATGTGAAAATTAATGTGCCCTGCCTGAGATATTCTGCAATAATACTGAATGCATTAAAAATTGCTTCTTCTATTCGGTACTGATTAGATGGCTTTTGAAGTATAAAATGGCCAGCCACAATTGCTTTTTATTGATTTACATTTTTTATTACATTTTGCGTAGCATAAAATTAATTTCCAAATTATTACCTAGTTAGCAAACATTCCAGCTAATTAGAGATTTTGAAAAATCTTTCCTATGAACTAACATAGGAAGAAGTGAGGGAAGGACTTCAAAACTGTAGTTTTGCAGTAGCTGCCAGAACCACTTCAGTAGTGTGGCAATACTGGTGCCCAAGTCTAAAAGCCTCATCATGCACCAAAGCATCACAACAGCTAAAATAACCACAAAAATCACTGCTTTTTATCACAACTATTTAAGAAAAATATATATTTTGTCTTAAAATAATGATGGCCTTTGTGATTTTCCAAAAGGAAATGAAAGAATTATTCTAATGAGTTTTGATTTGATTCTATTTTTTTTTGCAAAAAAACCACATGTAAAGACATTAAGTGAAGGGTAGATCTGTCTCCAATTATATCTATT
Organism: Manacus candei; assembly: GCF_025592945.1. Classification (NCBI taxonomy): domain Eukaryota; kingdom Metazoa; phylum Chordata; class Aves; order Passeriformes; family Pipridae; genus Manacus; species Manacus candei. The sequence goes on from NW_026138057.1 coordinate 1,146,894, forward strand.
AATCTGGAACATTCTTAATACAACCAAATCAGGAAAAAAAATAAGAATAATAAGAATTTTGCAGCTTCAAATACATTTCCTTATTCCTTTCAAATAAAATAATAAAAAGAACTACAAATTGAAATTGTGTGGACCTAGGATCTCTGAGTCATCTTTAATTTGTTGAAACTAGTTAGTACTGAAATTTAGACTGATGAAATAAATTTCACATAGGCATTCCCAGATTTTCTTGATTTTGTGCAATGAATTGTACAGCCTTCTAGAGGCTGCACTCCTGTGACCTATATGTATTCCACCACAGAAGCTCCAACCTCCTGGACCATTTCCTTGATGCAGGGGGCAGCCACCCCCAAGGGGTGGCATCTCTCTGGTCAAGGAGGCACTTGTGCAAAGACCAAACCATGCTCATCTCCTGACCAGGAGGTCTCCATCACCAGCCAAGGGCTGAGCCAAGCCCTTCCAGCAGCTGGGCAGCACTGACACTGAGGTCTTGCTGCATTTCAACTCATCTTGGTACAAAAACCAGTTTCTTCCTTCCTCTAAGGCAAGACTGTGACAACAAAAGGGAAATGCTGTATCATCATTGTAGCTGCCTCATTTTTATATAGATTTACATCTGGCACCTTTACAGGACTGCTGTAGAGATACAAGCCAGACTTAAGAGTTGACCCAGTCCCTAGGAAAGTTACAGGGGCTTCTGTTCAGCTCTAACCTTACACCAAACCCAGCATTGCACACTTCTACCGAGCACCAGCTGGATGGGGCTGAAGAAGTTCTTTAGTGTAGGTTGTCAAACAGCCCTTCTCTTAAAGGTTGCATCATTTACTTTAAAATTAAGGGGAAAAAAAAGAGTAAAAGGAAAAAAGGCACAAGGGTGCTTTGCTTTTGGCTGCTTTATCATCTGTGTGCTCTGCTGATGGATGATGGAGCCCAGTACTGACCATCTAGTGCTGCTACCAAACTGCAGTAGACCTGCCCAGACCCTCTACACTCTGAATGCCTTCATTCCTCCTCTGGACCCTCGAGGTCTCCTGAGGTCTGCTGCTGAGCACAGGGCTATACCCGAGCAGCATAACTGCACCTTGAATCCACGGAATGGCTTTGGGCTGGAACACAGGCTCAGGATGGTACTCAAATATAAATCCCACCGGACTTCAGAGGCACCAATGAACTCTTCAGCAGTATGTGAAGGAGAAGCAATCAATCTGAATGTTCAGCAGCCGTTCACAGAACCAAATATCCAGAGAGAGCTTGAAGTACAACATCTGAGAAGATTCTGTAAATGAGAACACAACATCTACTTGCAAATGCCAGTAAAGCATTCCCATCCCTTTGATTACATCTGATACTCTAGAAATGTTTCAAGTCTGATGCTCACAGAACTGGAGCTATTTTTTGTAAGAACAAGAGAAATAATCTGTGTTATTTTTTTCTGTGTTGTACCAAATCATTTAAAAATGGGATAGCATTTTTCATGCTTAATCCTATCTAAAGTTCCTTATGCTTTGATTTATTTTAGCAATATCCGTTTTGTGATAATACTGTGGTTTTTTTCTCTTTTATAAAACCAGTTTTAATGTACTCATTTACTTCAGAGCCTCACAAAATGAATTACTAAACAAATTAAATCTCTCTCTCTCCCAGTATCTGGTCTACTTTGGAGTTGTCCATGGTATGGCAGTAACTGAAGTGACCTGCTTGAGAGATAACTCCTCATTAGCTGGTTAGGAGGGAGAGTGGCCTCCCCACAGAATAAGAATAGTAGAGTCTTGGGAGGGTATGCCTTTCTGTTTGATGATTCAATTTGCACTATTCTCATCCCCGAGGCACACTGAGATTGTAAGGGGCATGCCCTGGTGTTCAGAGTGCCACAGGAAAATGTTCACAGCTGCAGTCTAATATTGGGCTTCAATACTTTCTTGGGACATTCTGGAATAATATGTCTGATTTCCTCTAGCACATGTAAGGAACAGCAGATTATGTACAGCTCCTTCTCTGCCCAGCAATGCTCCCCAAAAGCCCAGGGGATAGTTTGACAGAAACCACGTGGTATTAGTCTGTGTTTTAACATGGGAAACTAACACTCAAATCCAGATAGCCCAACTGCTGTATGATGCCATGTTCTTTGTGTTTCTTGCTAGCACTGTCTCATCAACAAATGTCATAAGGCACAAAGATAAGGAGTCGTGTAGGCCACCTGAATTAGAAATAGACAACAAACACAATAGAGAAACCCTAAATCCCACTGGTACTAAGGACAACCCAAAGTCTGACAGTCAGGAAGAGCTCCTGCTCAGCCTCACTGAGGGACTTCAATACTCTGTCCCAGGAATGTAAGCAACCAAGCTTCATGATGCAAAGGCATATTGCAAGATGTTGGGAAGGCTACAGCAGCATGACAGCCAGCTGCAGAGCTCATCACAGGCTAGCAGACACCAAGACCATCGGTGAGCAGGCACACCCCAACCTGTGAAAGAGTCACAGATGAGGAGCCAAAGACAGGAGCCCTAAGCACAGCAGGCAGGTCTGTGGCCAGGTGTAGAACAGCAGCTCAGAGACAACAGCTGAGTGACTGCCATGCTCAAGGAGCTGCAAGTACCAACTGTAACCAAATGCTGCTGCCAAGGGACAGACAACTAACACAACTAGCAAGATTACAAAAATCCTAGCCATGAAGAGGCCAATACAAAAATAAAAAAAAAAAAAAAAAGGACACCTACCCCCCAAAAAAAAATCCCCAAACCAAGCCCAAAACTAAACACTGAAGCTGCTGTAACAGAAGCGGTGGAGTCCATGGTCCACACTTGCAGGTAAGCTAAATAATGAGTGCATGTCAGGGCCTGTTTTTTACTATCACCTACTCTGTGGTAAAGGGCCCAGACTGACAGTGAGTTCTTAGTGTTCCAGGGGCACAGGGCAATGCAGATGCAACTAGAGTGGACAAATGAGAAACTTCTCAGAGAAGAAATGCAGTCATAGTGCTGAGAAAATCCTTCATGAAATTTGAGAACACCGATGAGAAGCTGGATGCTTGCTCAAAAGCCAGTACTCTGGAAGGACAACGAAGCCACAGAGGATACAGTGGTCCAGCAGCAGACCAAGCCTTTGCAACCCCTTGCAATAGAATCCTCTGGGCAAAGCAACCAAGCAAATGTTAGGAAAAGGAAGGCTTACATTTAAAACAAAGAGGTCACAACCAGAGTGGAATTTGGAGGGAGTAGCATGGTAGCAGAGGGTTTGGAATAGGCACCATGAAGTCCATCTGCTGCCATTAGGTTTGACTGCTAGCTGCTGTTGACTAATTTATAAAAAGTTCCATCATTAAGCAGTTAGTTTAGATTTAGATACATGCAGTCCTCTCAGTTTATTATCTAATGTGAAATACCCAGAGCAGCAGACACAAACAGAAATGTTATGTTCCCTGCAGCTCACAAAATCAAATGCCTTTCAGTTCCAGGCTTTAATTTATAGTCTTTCTTCCAGGTGGTGGCAAGGCACAGATCCAAGGTACAGTGTGGCTTGCACCAGCTGTTGGCACTCATGCAAGCCTAATTTTGGCAAGCAGGGGAAGAGGCAGGGCGTGAGATGCCATGGCAGCCGTTCTGGTGTTGGCTTGGTGCCTTGAGAGCATGGCAGAATCTCTTGTATGTTTGTCAGGCCTGGATACTTCTCCCAGTTATTGTATGTTCTTTAAACCAAAGTGAGTCTCCAGCTGTGTGGTGAAGCAAACTTTAAGCAACCAAGTGAGTGTATGATACAGAAATATATAGAAATTTTTGAACTTGCACAGGGTCTGAAACTCTGTCTCTGTGCACCAACACATTGTGCACTTCAGCCTGATTCATATGGGCAACCATTTAAATGACAATGATGGTATTTTAATTACAAGTATTTCTAATTTTGGCTTCTATCAAGTGCAGTGTTAAGCTAGATCCTGAACATTTGTATAACAAAATTGACTGAAATAATACTATAAACTCTAAATAGTTGGCTACCAAACCCCACATGAAACGATGCTCAAGTAGTGCTGATGTTTGAATTAGCAGCTACAGATTACAAGCTGAAGTGAGCAAACTCAATTGCCAAACACAGATCATGTGCTGCTTTATTATTTGGCTGTTCTCTCTTGAGCGCCCTGGGTTGAATAGAGCAACTCCAATTCAGCAACTGCTGACATGAAGCCAAATACTATTCCACTGCTTACAAAAAGCATGTGAAAAAGCAAGGAAAGAATCACGAAATGAAGAGCTGAAGCAATGCTCATCTAATTCAGAGCTGAGAGCATGGAGGGTGAGAAATGAAGGACCACCTGCCACACATGTAAAGGACAGGGAATTAAATACAGGCATTATATGGACACATGGCAAGGGCAGTTGCAAGGTGTGCCTGAAACCTGGGTAAGCATCCAGGTGGTAACAAGGCCCCTGCCTTGTGGGGACGTTATTTGCTGGTGTCTCAAATTTTGGTGCTATAATCCTCAGTTTCACTGGTGGATACACTTTAATTTAACTTTAGTTTAATATAACTCTAATTTTAATAAGATTATCTGGGGATAGGTTCCCCGGAAAAAGTGTGAAAGGGAATTAGGATAGTTCTGAGAGAAATCCTCACCTAATGTATCCTAGTCAGAAGAAGAGACACACACCCTCTTCCAGACATGCTAAAAAGCCTTATTCTGGGGTGACATGGCAATGATCCAGGAACAAAGATAAATCTTTTCGTATTACTGGGCATGCCTTGCATTTTAATTATTTGACAGAGAAGCAAGCCAGGGGCCTGAAGACAGAAGGAGGCATGGAGTGGGTTGGGGCTTTATTTGGCTCACTAGACCTGGATTACTTACCTGAAGTGAAAAAAGATTTCAGTAAGAGATCACGTAGAGCTACCAATGCCAGTTCTGTTTCCAAGTGCATCAGAATTTAGCCTCAAATTAAATCAGTAGTATGGGTCCATACTTCCCCTGGTCTAATTCACAGCAGAGCCTTGTATCATTGGCTTTGTTACCAGGGAAACCGGCTGCTAGGAAAGGGGTAAGGTTTAGGATGAATATTCTCTCTTGTGACAAGATAGAACATATTTAGTACTGGAATAGTGTGCATCAGTTGACAGTGGCCAATACTTTTTTCTTTGAAAAAAAACCACCCCGGATTCAACTCCCTGTTTGGTGATGAGCAAGATGATAATAAGAACTCTAAAATCCACCTATGACATGTGTTGTACAAGCAGAAATACATAACTTTATAAACAACCTTAAAAAACACCAGCACCAGAAATTGCAGTGTTTTATCTGTGGTGAGCACTACTGTTGGATGCCTAAAGTATTTTACTTACCAATTCTAAGATTAGTTTTGAGTACAACACATGCTTGTTTATCCAGCATATTGGATATCCAGCAACAGGTCTCCATGCATTCATCTGTCTTTTTGCCTTAGGGCACCTAAGGAAACTTCTCAAGTAGAGATTTGCCCACAAAAACCGTGCTAAAGGTGTCCCTCAGCAACAATTTCAGATGAGATGATGGTGGCAGGTTGAGAGCAGCACACATTCCTTTTGTACCTTCCTCTGCTTTTTTACTGGTGTTGACTTCTCTCTGAGAGGCACATAAATACCTTGTCTATACTTTTACCTTGTGTACAATACACCAAATCAGATCACCCAAAACACATGACCTGAACAGTCCCGCTCAGGGGAGGTAATGAAAGCCCACCTGCTGAACTGGTGAGAGCCAGAAAAATCAGATGCTTAAAGACAGTGCATTAATAACCTCTAAGTAAACACCAAAAACCCATGAATATTTTAAATTGGTTTCAGGGATGTAGTTACTACTTTTTAGTAATAGGTATTATGACAGCAAGGATTTTTTAAAGGAGACTGATGGATTTAGGAACCCTGCATATTTGGATATTAAGTCATGTAGAGCATTTAAAACCATTAATGTTCATAGCTGCAATAAATTCATATTTGTTAAACTTGTTTCTGTTTTGTGCTTGCAAACTGCAGACACATAGAATAAAAATGGGTTCTGAAATTCTGTCATTTCAATAACATGCACTGGTCTTTTTCTTAATGATATATATAAAAGGAGTCTACAAAACAAAGAGTTCCATTAAAATGTTTAGCACCTCTCTATAAATAAGAAAGACAAAAACCCCTGTATAGTTTCAGCCTCAAAACACTTCAGAGAAAACAACGGGAAAGAATAAAATCCATGCCTGTGTGATGGGCACAGGGGCTCATCTGCACGTGTGTGTGTGCACTGTGTAGGTGTGTGCACACTGTGAAGCACCAACTCGATTTTATTAGATGGATCTCTGTGCTAGCAAACTATTTCTAGCAGTGAAAACTCCAGAAGCCTTTGATCTGTGGTTCTAAGCCAAACAAACTCTTTGCCAACCCAGGCATTTCCCACACACTGCTCTGTGCTCTCCACAAACACCCCAGCGGGGTCAGCCCTTTGAAAGGAGAACACACCCAGGCTGCAGGAGAGACAACTGTGAGGAGCATTCCTCAGAAGGCAGTTTATGAACAGATGGCTGGAGTGGTGCTTGCAGCCTACCCACAAGCAGCAAAAACCTCCCCTGTGATTTATTTCCCCACGAATCTGTCAGGGTCTCCCCACGTCCTCTGGAAATCAGTTCTTTCAGGTAAAAAATCCAAGCCTTTGCTTTGCTGTCTTTACTGAGCTGTTAATTCGTATTATCACAAGGTCAAATTTCTTTAAAAACATGAATATGGCCACAGTGTTGCATAGCAAAAGATCCTCTACCCCAGGATCCTTCCTGTACCAAGTGCCAAAAGAGGATGCTAGGGAAGAATTTCAAAACAGGGCAATCACACTGTATTACCTTCCAAATACTTTCACCATTTCCAGATCAACAGATCATCTCTGCATACACAGAAACCCACTGTGGATTTCTCTTCCCTGAAACTCTCTAGCTTCCTCTTGATCCCATATGAAGTTTTAGCATTCCCAAACCAATGAGCTTACCAGCTTCCTCCCTCTGACAGCATCAATATAGGCATAAAGGGATTTATACTGACACTGCCAGTGAAAGGGATTGACAAATAGCAGCTTTTCAGCTGCTGAAACAAGAACATGAAAAGAGGTTGATTTAAATAGATTTCTATCACAAGCAATTGAAAGCAATCAAGGGTTCTGAACAACAAGAATGACTCTTTTAAAACAACAGTTAGAAGTCAGGCTCAGCTTTAGCTTTCTAAAAGTTACAGGTCTAATGTAAATTATTATAATTTCTTTATATTGTATCTATAGTTAGGAATATATAGCAAGACAACTTGTTCCAGATGACAAGTCAAATCCTCCCTATGATAGCTGGTTCCTGGAAGTGCCTAGAAAATTAACAGGGGCTTATCTTTTCTTACAGCAACTCTTTTACTCTTTGTTTCATTCATTAAAAAAATAACCTTGGATACCTAAAACAATTCTGTTTATAAGAAAATAACAAAATTGTTTCCTACTGAAACATTCCTTAAAATACTGCTGGAGGGGTCTCAAAAGAGCTATAGGATAAACCACTGTTTCAGTGTAAGGGTAAGGCTCAGACAAATCCCACATAATTTATATTTATCTTGTTGCTAAAAGAAATGTCTGACATCAGTTTTCTTTGAAAAGGAAGATTACCCTTGGTTACTAAAGGAGAAATTATATCACTGGGAGCCAACTGCTGGAGTAATGTTTATGATACCTTCACCCTTAAATGGGCTCCCTTGAGTAATGCTATGGAACAACTGGCTTCCCAGAAATATGACATCATCTTCTACCATTTAATTGAGTCCTTGAAATTGGTGGAACACTCAGGAGAGGCTGTTCAGGTGCAGCTTATTGGGACTCCAGGATCTACATCTTTATACACTGCATTGGATTTTCCTAAATAGGCTTTTATTTCTTAATTACTCTCTTCTCCTTGACAGATATTTGCAACTCTTATTACAGCAATTTTGCAACAAGCCACATTACAGTCAAATGTAAATCATTACACAAAATCAGAATCCTGGTTACTTCACACTAGAATAAATTAAATAATTTTGTTCAGCAGGCTAATGTTATAATTCTCAGCACTTCTATTTTTTTTCCATCTTTCAGAACCATGACTGTGAAAAAATGTCTGAAAATAAATCTTTTCTACGCTAAATAGGGTCATTTCATCAGACAGTGACAAATGTCTCACTGGGTGCAACATATGGATCACTTCAATTACAAGGGAGGCTCAAGGTCCTTCCTTTTGCTTTGTTTTTATTCACCAAAGAGATTTTCAGACAAATATATACCTTAAAACATTGGTTTATGCTTTCTGTGCACTCACATTTGTAGCAACACAATCAATGCCATGCACATCTTAAAAAACAATTTGTTGATTAACACAAAAGCACAGGAGTTAGAATGACAGCCTGTATGTGTTCTTATTTTAAGCATTCTGTTATTAAACAATGTTTATGAGGAACACCTTATGTGACAGCAGGAAAGCCACCACCACTCAGAAATTAAATAAGACTCTATTGTAAGTGATATTCTATACACTTACTATCACAAATAAACAAAGAATCATTTTCATGCCTGTATGGAAAGAAAAACCACTTATATTCATCAGAGCAGTGGGTGCAGTTCAATTTGTAGTTACAACAATTTTAAATTAGCATTTACTTTACTAAAGCCGGTGTAATTCTGCTGACTAAGTGACATGAAAGAGGAGTTCAGGTGATTTCCCAGCTGGTCTGGATCCCATGGACCAGATTCTGTGTGTGCATGTCAGTCAGCTCCCAGGTGCCAAGTAGGAGCAAAGGAATCAATTGTCCTAGGGGGCTGTGGAGATGTGGCCCCTCCTGGGTGCAGATGTCCCCTCAGGTTCTCCTCTTCCCCAGAGCAAGTCTTCAGCAGTCATCTCTCAGGGGCAAAGCTGGAGAGAAACAACTGGGTCTTCAAGTCCAGCCCTCTCTGCTGTCGTGGATGTATGAGCCAGACATCTCTCCCAGCTCTCATCCTCCAGGTGACCAGGTCATCCAGACTGGTGACCTCAGGCCCTCAGGTCTCCTTCCAGGTCAGGAAGGTTTGGTGATACGAGAGGGCTCCTGCACCACCATGGCTGGACCTCTTCTCCCCCCACCCCAGCCATGTGCACCAAGCTCTATATTAGGGTCTCACCAGAGGTTCTTACAGTACTGAACAGGTCTATGGGATGTTTGTGCTTTTGCAGGAATGAGTTGGGAAGATATTTTTGTTGCATTTATATAACAATTACCAACTGCTGAACTGGAACAGACTTCAAGGCTTTTCTGTCTGCGCTTTCAGCACCCACATCAGATCAGATTCCTCTTTCTCACTCATCTCTTGCACCTTGGATGTGTCACTTATAGTCTCTTTCCCCCCAAAACAGCTCTTCCTTAACCTGAAAAGAGCTGCAGAGAGAACTACCTACTCCATCCATCAGCTAGTCCCCTAACTCCACTTCTTTTCCGTGTTGGTGCTTTTCCTTCTGAAACTAATGAGAATTATTAGCTGAATATAGATTTCTTCCTCTTGGCCACAGAAATCATTACATTTTAAAAATTAAATCAGACATCCACCTCATTATAACCCATAATTTCTGAGATACTGAGAGAGTACCTTGAGTGCTGCATCCGTGTTCTGGGTCCCCAGTGCAGGAAGGACATGGACCTCCTGGAATGAGTCCAGAGGAGGCCACGAGGATGATTAAAGGGATGGAGCACCTCTCCTATGAGGAAAGACTGAGACAATTGGGATTGTTCAGCCTGAAGAAGATGAGACTTTGGGGTGACCTAATTGCATCCTTCCAGTAACTGAAGGAAGCCTACAAGAAAGACAGAGAAGAACTTTTTACAAAAGCATGTAGTGACAGGACGAGGGGGAATAGATTGAAACTAAAGAGAGGAGGTTTAGATTAGATATCTTGTCCAGGAGCTGCTTTATGCTGGTGACGCCGCCCTTGTCGCACACACAGAAGCAGCTCTGCAGCGTTTAACATCCTGCTTTGCTGAGGCTGCTGAGCTCTTTGGGCTGGAAGTCAGCTTAAAGAAGACATAAGTTCTCCATCCAGCAGCACCTCAGGAAGTCCCCCATCATCCCCACATCACCATTGGCCACTCAGAGCTCAAATCAGTCCAGCAGTTTAATTACCTTGGTAGCCTCATCTCCTCAGATGGTGAGATTGATGGGGAGACAGATAACAGGTTAGCAAAGGCATACAGTGCCTTCAGAAAGCTTCATAAAAGAGTTTGGCAAAATAAACACCTGAAGGAAAGTACAAAGATCAGTGTTTACAGAGCCATTGTGCTGTCTGCTCTCTTATATGGATCTGAATCACGGGTCATCTACAGCCACCACCTGCGTCTCCTGGAACGCTTCCATCAACGCTGCCTCCGTACAATCCTAAACATCCACTGGTCAGATGATGTGACCAATCCATCTGTTCTAGAACAGGCAGCAGTCACAAGCATTGAGGCCATGTTGCTGAGAACACAGCTGTGCTGGGCAGGGCACTTCTCCAGGATGAAGGACCAACCACCCCCTCCCTAAGATCCTGCTCTATGGTGAACTTGCCACTGGCTGCTGCTTGAGAGGAGCCCCAAAGAGGAGATACAAGGACTGCCTGAAACAACATCTCAGCCTTGGCCATATTGATCACCATAACTGGTCTACCCTGGCCTCCAATCAGGAGGTCTGCAGACACCCCATCTATAACGCTGCTGTGTCCTTTGAGAATGCAGCAGGATCACTCTTGAGGAGAAAAGGCAATGCAGAAAGAATTGTGTCTTGCAGAATTTACCACCTAAGGAGTCTTTCTGCTGTGCCTTTTGCAACTGGACGTGCCTATCTCGTATTGGCCTCTTTAGTCACCAGCACACTTGTGACAAACGTGGGTAGAGCCCTCCCCAAATCTCCGTTCGTGAAGCCCAGCCATGATGGTGAGTAGCAACCATAAATATATATTATTACTTTATCTTATTCATCACACCCAACATCATGAAGAACACCAGAGACTCATTATATTGCACCTCTACTTTCAGGCACCATAGGAATGAAGCCTTTGAGCAATGTCTATCACATCTGGAAGGGTGGGGCAAGAAGGATTCTTCCAAATTGAAAATCAGAAAGTTTTAAAACTTGATGTCATAGATGTAAAACTGTTCAGTAAGGTGCTTAGGAATTTTCTACATGGGATGTGACTAGTACCTGGCTTAGAAGTCATTCAGATACACCTCTGTGACAATACTAATGATCCCAGTTGTGTCAAAAGCATGCAGTTATATGGCAGCAGCCTCAAACTGAATAATTCCTTTAGTTAATGAGAACCCCCCACTGTTACCTTGGGGAATTGTAAAAGTCAACACTAAGTGATCATTTTTATCCTTAATTCTGAAAGTCCCAGTCAGGATTAAACTGTAATCATGACTTGTTATTAGATCAGTATATGTCTGACTAATGCTTGGCTGCAGGAGGATTTATCACGAGTTCAGTTACATCTAATGCTTTCCCACTTATATTGCTCCCTGCAGAGCTAATCGGATCTCAATGGAAGTTTATGGGAAATTCAGCTACTAAAGTGACAGATATACAAGTCTTGCCTGTCCCTTCTTTATGACATGTATTTTCTCCTTTTTTTGCTCTTCTTCTTTTTTTTTTTTGTTTTGTTTACTTCTGTGCTGGTTGTGGCCTGTGTTAATTTTCCATTTGTTCCTCCTCTCTCTCTTATTTTTTCCCTATCATTGTTTCAGTTTCTAAGCTACTTAGCTCATTGTAGCACAAAGTTGAGGCAGATTGTAGGCACACCATACACCAGAGAATATTCCCTCTTTTTTAATTTTTTTCTTTTTCAGGTGTCCACATAATTGCCTGAGGAGATACCCTTGTAGTGATTCAAAGGGGAGAAACTGAGATGCATCAGGAGATGGTCATTCTTCCAGAGGCAGTGATGCACACACACTCCCACAAAGGTCCAGAACAGAAACCAGGAGCTACTGGTTTCTAAATTTATGGACAGTGCAAGCAACTGTCACAAAACATCTGTGAAAGACCAGGCAGGATACAGCCTTGAAAAATAAGGATCCTTATTGCACCTATACAGTCATCCTTGTGTGTTTTGGATGACTAAGTTGGATGAATGAATGATCAGGCAGCTGGGACAATTTTCTCTGGTACTGCAATCCGTATGATCCTGAATTTTTATAGACTCTGCACATTCAAGGAGGCCTGGAAAAATACAGGCATTCAGTTATGAAAGCCTCAGTATTCAAAATACATTTGAAATATATAGCTACACTTCTGCCTGCTGTAAATCAGTCTCTCTCTTGTTTGAAGTTAAGCTGTATTTCATCCAGCTGCAGATGAAAATGGCTCAGGGTAGAGACTGTCCCAACACACTGGCTAGCAAGGGCATTAGTATTAGTGATCTAGATCTGAAAAGCTGAATTATTCAGACCCAGAGTCACTATCAGGCCTGATATTAAAGCACACTAATTCCTGGTTCCCAGCAGAAAAATGAAGTTACAAGCAGGAACCTTGGCATATAAGAATTTATCCTATTCCTTGTGAGATTAACTTGCTACTGATGCTGTACGTGGAAACAATCACCCCCCACCATGAATCCTTAAATATCAGGGATTAAGTTTGATCAACCAGGTTTATTAAATCTGGTACCTGCTCAGTCCAATACTAGCAGATGGATAAATATGTATGAAAATATATAAAACCATGCAACAGAAAAAGAACAAAACAAAAGGAGCAGGCTGCCAAAACACAGCACTAGCAATCAAAAGATTAGAGAAGATGTGTTTTTTTGGTTTTGCTTTTTTATAAAGATGGAAGATAGGAGAGACTGGAAGAGTTGGTAGGTGGAGTATATAGGTCAAGAGGTATTTTTCTAGCAATGAAGTGATAAAAACTCCATCTCAGAAAACAAACAAATGGAATAAGCCAACTAATGTAGCAAATAATGAAGAACACTCCTTAAGTAATTGTAATTAAGTAAGACATGCAAAAATATGGAGCTAAGCCAAAACCAAGCATATCTAATACAAATGTTAGGAGTCTAAAATGGAAAAAGTACAACAGTAATTTCATGGAAGGATTGTAACAAAAAGGGCTACAATATCAGAAAGAAAAATACCACTGAAAAGCACAGATCATACTGACAGAGGATGAAGACAAACAAAGTATTATTATAGTCTATTGTCAAGTAATGTGAGTGTATCAAAATACAGTACACATATGAGGATTGCCAATTAGTGCCCAAATCAGAAATTTTGTGCTACTAAAACACCTAATCAGGATGGTACAGAAACAAGAAAATGCACAAGGACATTAGAGAGGCTCTGAAGGTCGTAAATACATCTCCAAGTACACTGCATAAATAGTCCTTCAGATATTAATGTGTAACATATTATTTTTACTCAAAAAGTAAGAATTTTTCTTCATCATTAGTTACTATTTTTTTAGTGAATCTATGAGCCAGAGAACCCATAGGAAGAAGGGCAATCCCTGATAAAGAGGGTGTGTACAGCCAGTACTGTGCACACAGAAGCTTCTGGTAGGTTTTGACTTACAAAATTAATTCTACAATAATGGCTACAAAGTATTTAATTGGTTTTGGAACCAAGGGCCAGCTTTAAAAAGGTGAGCAATTTAAAAATGAGATAGCTACAGTAAAAACAAATTAAGTAGCTAAAAGGATAAATAGCATGGAGTTGGTTCTGGGGTTTCATCAGAGTACAGTGATGTATATCTCACTTCAGAAATCAGTAAAACAAGACCAAAAGGGAGATAAAACACTTATACTGGAAAACTGAAGAGTATTTTAATAATTAAAAATAAGTAATGCTAAACTGAAAAAATTAGAAAAGTTTAACTGAATAATTAAAAATGGAACCAGGTGTGCCAGGCTGAAAAAGATGTTGAGCAGCAAAGCCCAAGATGGTACAAAGCCAAAACAGCTGCATCCCCTTTACTGGATATCCAGCTTCTCTCACCACAGCCCTTCAGAAAATGGAAGTCTCCCAGGTGGGGCTGTTCAAAGATCAACCCATAAAAGGAGCACTCAAATATCATGCAAAAGCAGAAAAGCTAAATTAATTTATTGCACTGGTGTTCACTAAAGTATCGATGAGACTCCTCTATCACAGGCTTCAAAGACACTTTAGTGACAGAGCTGTCTAAAACAGGAACTACCAGTGGAAGCAGTTTAAGGTCAAATCAACAAATTAACAATAAAAAAATCCCCTGGACTACTACATGGTCTCCATCTTAGGAGTCCAAATATGAAAATTCCAAGTAACAACCTGTGTGTTGTCACTTAAATCATCTTCAGCTTCAGAGGAACAGAAGGTAGTAAGTAAAAATATATTTATTGGACATGGATAGAGATGACATAATGGGAAAGAATGAACACAGCTTTTGCAGGAAAAAGTATTGTCCTATAAATTTCTCGAAGCTGAAGGAGTCAATAGTCATATTAATGAGCAGGTTGTAACAGAATACTTTAAATGCCAAACATTTAAAGTATTTTTGAGAAGTTTTGTTATAGAACGCTGTTTAAGCAGATAATGGGTCAGAAAGAAACTTTTTTCATACCTATATAACAGCAACTACATTAAAAATTAATCAAAAAATAAAATTAATAAACAAATAGTTTTCACAAAGCAAAGAGATCACCAAGAAACCAAGGTTTTAGGAGGGAATATCCTGAAAAGACACTGAAGGGAGAGAATGTTGCAGTGGTAAAGTTTGTCTGCAGTGATTTTCTTTCATCAGTAATCAAATCCAAAAACTAACCATGAAGAGTCACAGAAGGGTCCCATGATACTTGAATGGCCAATAATAAACTGTCAGATGTATTGTGTATCATTGAATTTGGATTAGCAAATTTGGGAAAAAATTATCAGAGGCCAACTCCATATATAGCTTGACTGACTCTACATTAATTGTTTCCTGTAGAAAGGAATTCTTGAAGACATTCATCATGAAATTCTAGATGTGCAATCTGCAGGCTCTGAAGAAATCGCAAAGAAAACATAATTATTTAGAAAAGGAAAAGAGAAAAAAAAATTCTTCCAAAAAGCCACTTACAGTCCACTCCTCCTGAAGAGAAAATAATGAGTTTTTTCTGGCTAGCCCTAAGAATGACACTGCTCAAAATAGTGATTTTTTTTTTCATTTATTTTTTTTTCCACATTGCATTTCCTGATTGAATTCCCATTTAGACTGGAATTCTTTGAAAAAGATGGCACCTTCCTTACTGTTTGCAAGCTGAGTAATGTATTTTCAAGACCATTGAAATCACGAATGAATATTTTTTATGAAAAATTTCTACTTTTTTTAATCTGTGTCCAAAGCCTGTCACAAATCTGAGAATTTACAAATCATCTAAAGGTGATATTATATTTACATATTTGCCTTTGCAGATTAATTAAAAACCAGCTTTAATCTATCTATCTTTTTAGCTACATGTGTTGGAACTAGGAGGCTTGAAGAATCTTCTGTCCACAGTTTTAAGGACCTATTCCAGTAGAAATAAATCCTTGAGGTTTCAGAACCACCTTGCAATTTCTCACTTTCCTTCCATGCTCCCATCTAGCCATCAAGAATTGAACTGACATGGTGAGTCCACAGCAAATCCACCCCTTCCCCTCTCCACACACCCCTTCATTGTGTGGGAAACCACGGAGCAGCTAATTCTGTTTATCACCTCTTTGTAAGAAGGACAGTTCAGAAGAAACATCACCCGTCGTATAATCTCGGGAGTTGAGGGTCTCATATATTTCAAGAATCAATTTCTAGCACTAAAATAAAAGGACCTGATGCTTAGCTAAGATAATGTGAAGAATTCAAATATTTTCTGATGCACATAAACTAAATTCTACTAATTCCTCGCTTATAATCCGGCAAGATTGTTAACATAAGGTGCATTATAAAATAATTCAAAAATTTTAAGGTGCATTATTTACATGAAAATACTTGTTTTAAGTTGGTGATGACCGACACAAAGCTAAATGTTCGAAATGCCAATATTTTAAAATTAGGGTGAAATATTAGACTTGGTACAGCATTCATTACTGAAGTTTTTGCTTACGTGTATGACACCAGACTTTTCCTTGCACTTTGTAGGTGCTTGGTTCCACCCAAAAGGTGCAGAGCTGTGGAACACACACCCACCTCACCAGAAAGGAACACACTTCTTTTTAAGCTGCCACAAAATTATGTGAACAATCTTTAGACCAACTACTCCTAGATTGAAATCCTTCCCCTTTACAACGAGAGCAAATCAGCAGCAAAGCAAATAAAGATTCTGCATGTTCTCAACAGGTTGAGGCCTGGAATGATTTAGCATAAAATAGAGAAGCCATCAAACCTCTGAATCCTGCCATGAGCACCTTGCAACATGGATCAAAATATGGATTAGCTTCACGGTGGTATCTCTAGATCTAGAAGGGGAAGTGTTTATGAAAAAACTTAATGAGTATTGTCTTTCTAACAACTTTATTACAGCAAGACAAGTGTCCAAGCCAGGAAACCAGGAGAGCAGCAGCAGCAGCAGCCCAAATCCATGCCAACAGCCTCGACAGAGCAGCTGTGATTAGCTCAGGTCCCCCAGGACAGATTAAGGTGTATTAGCAGAACAACACGAGCGAGACGAGCACTGCTGACAACGACCTTACTGATTTCATGGAGGGAGAGTTTCAGTCTCCAGATCTTTCAGCTTCAGCATTTTTGAGCAACAGCCACAGTTCCAAAATAACTGCATTTTTAGAATAGAAGAAATAAGCAGGGAATTCCTTGATGGGTATTTCTGTCTTCCCCCCTCTCTCTTCGTAGAATCACCAGCTCATGGGCATTTGTGCAACTAACAAACAGATGCAAATCACAGCATAAAATTAAGATTAAAGACTATACAAATGCAGAAGTACTGGACTGCTATTTTAAAAGAATATCAATGGAAAAGTCTCTTACATAACTATTTTCTCTTCAGCATATTAGGTTTGCATATGTAGTGATCCATTTCAGAGTTGTACCACCAAATCCTAGGAGGCCAATTTATCCAATAGAATGTTATAATTAACCATATCAAATGCTAAGATCCTTGGAGGCTGTAGGAGCTCAACAAAACAGGTGTTTATACAAATCAAAAGGAGAAAGGATAGAATACAATGAAACAGATCAAGGAAGAAAATATTGGCCAACACAAGCATGATGTACTTCTCTTCTGCAGCTGGATTATTCCAGAAGCAAACTGGAATAGTAAAAAAAAAAAAATAAGCCATTATTTTTCATTAAATGAGACAACCAATTTTCACTGGTATTGTACAAAGGAATATGGACTATGTCTGTGTGACAAAACAAATACAGCCTGAATACTATAGTGGTTAATTCCTGAAAGTTTGCAATAGAGTGCATAATTTGCAATAGAGTGCATGCACGACGTACACAAATCACAGAATGCTATAGAAATGGGTTATTGTGCTCTTCTTTCTATAGAAGTAAACTCTATTATTTGGTACTATCTCTATATATCCAGGATAGATTTTAGTAAATAAATGGAAGCTTTGGGAGAGATATAACCCACACCACCCCAAGAAAAAAACAAAACCAAACTGACATCCCCACAACCCAACAACCTGCAGCCTGATTTAGATATTGTGGGTAATCATATTGCTGTTGCTTAAATTGCCCCCTGACATCAGGCATGCTGGTAGTTGATTAAAATAGTCTTGTACTTCGGCAGGCTCCTTTTTTTAGGCAATACCCATGGTTTGAATAGAAGCCTAGACATCTGTCAGGCACCTGAAATCAGGGTTAAAACAGAATGTTTCTGTAAACAGCAGCTCTAGGCCCCATCAGTATCTGTGGACATGTGCTCATAGAGCCAATGAGGGGTTTTGTCCCTACCTACATCCCTTCCAAAATGGCACTCTCCTTTCTTTTTCTGCTGTGTCACAAAGACATAATTCCTATCTCCCATAAACTGGAACATCAGGATGGTGTTCTGATGATCGTAATGGGTGTGTTTGGTTTTTTTGCTCTTAGGAGATAATGTATTTCTAACAGCTTCTGTTTCTTCACATATGGATGATAACCAGCAATTTCCATAAGCAGCACTAACTCCATCTCAGTTGAGATCATTATTTGGAGGATATATTAAAACTTCTTATTAAATCCCTTTGTTAACTGCTCTATGTCCTGCCATAAGAAATAAACAAACAACTTCCCCCCCCCCAAAAAAAAAAAATAAATTCAAAAAAAGTCAACCAAAAACCCCATAACAACTCCTGACTTCCATGCATTATCTTTCAGAGCATCATGAAATCCTGATTTGGCAGCCCAAGAGTGGTTACAGAGCTCACTACACATGCCAGTGTGCAGCTATTTGTCTATGTGATGTGCACATACTCTTTTCAAGCACTTCCTCCTTTCTGAAAGCCAATTCTTCCAGCAGATTTAAATTGCAGTTTAAATTTAAGTTTCCCCAACAAAGATCCACAGAAGACCTTCAGTTTACCTTACACTGAAAGCAATCTCATAATAGCCTGCATGCAAATGCAATTTTAGAAAAATTTCAGAGAAAAGTTGAGGAGAGTTTCTCATTTGTAGGGAGAAGGAGGAACCATTAAAAACTGGAAGGCTGATTTGTGAGCTGTTTGAAGTGCCTTGGAGGGTTCCAGTGTTTCAGAAGTTACCAGCAGAGATACATTAATGAACAGAGAACAGCTGACCCACTGAAAGATGCGTGGCAGTTACTTCTATCACATAGCTTTTGTTGTACTATAGAACTCAACTCTCCTAAGGATTCTGTAGTCTGCCTTGTAAATACTTCAGTCTATAGACAATAGATGGCTTGTATTTGCAAGAAGAGCAATCATCCCAGAAGCCAGTAATGGTAAGGGTATGGAACTTAAAAAAAACCCGAAAATCAGTTAAAGACAAGGAATTATGAGAACTTTAGAAAGGCAAAGGAGGAAAATAGGAAGGGTTTAGCTAAAAAATCCAACTCACGCGCCACCAACCCCTCCCTCAAAGGAAAAACCCCAAACTGAACGCACACAAAAAGACCCCAAAAACCAAATAAACCCAACCCCTCCCTCCCCCCCACACAAAAGGGCTGTTAAGGCTCAATTTTGCAAAAGGATCTATTATATTTTGTATCAACATTAAGTCATGTTTGCCAAAAAATTTGCTCTGGGAAGAAACCATTGGAATATGCTACAGTGCGGGGTAAAGCGTTTTCAATTTATTCTCAAATAACATCCTGTGATGCAACATTCATTTTTAACCATATGGAGTGGCTAATAAGGTCAGAAATATTTTGTGTTGTATAATGCTGCATGCATAGGCAGTGTGCTGGGCCACTCATAGCTCTCTTATACATTAAAAATACTAGGATTTAAAGGTAATTTATAGAGATTTCATAAAAGCAGCATCCCTTTTCTGTAGGAAAAAATCAATTTTGTACTTTGTAATCTCGTGTTTCTCATTAGCTTATGATCCTGCTGTGACAGAAGTGCAAGAGTTATTAAGGAAAGAAAGGAGAAATATCCATCCTCTCACTTACTTTGTGTTCTGTGTTCTGTGGTGTCCAAAAGCGCCAGTCAAGATTGAAACCTAATTGTGCCTGAGACTGTGAAAACAGGAAATGAGATCACATTACTGTCAGTAGCTTGAATAGAAGATTATGCCTGGGTCTGCTTTGGGGCAGTTGGCAGAACTGAATCTTGAGGAGATTAAATGAGATGTATGTCAAGAGATCGGTGCAATAAGACAGCAAACCTCTTCCAGGTGTAAGGCATACATAGCAAAGGAATGCAGGATGAAAAAGGTTCAAGGTGAAAACAGATCAAGATGTTCCAGGCCTTCACACAGAGGGATAAGGGATTGAACCTGGCAGTTAGTCTACTATCAAGTAGGACTTACTCAAAAGAAGCCAGTGCAGCAATTTGGAGGCAAAAGCATCAACACAGAGGAGGAAAATTATTTCAGGAGCTGAGTGACACATAATTCAAGAGGATTACAAAGAAATAACAGACAGGGTAAAATATAGCCTACCCTGCTTAGACAACAGTTTTGATTATAACAAGAAAGATCTCTTCTGAACATGGTTTTTTATGCATGGCTACTGTCCAGATACACAGGCAAGGTCTATGTTTTCCACTCTGTTACAGCTCAGTACCTAGTAATTGGCCACAGAACTTAGGGTGCAGTTGGTTAAAAACCTTGGTCTGGTTCTTTAGAATAGAGAATGTCATTGGCAGCATCATCCTTCAGCATCATGCTTGGCTTGTATCTTTAATTAACAAAGTTAAGTACCTTACAACATTAGTCCAGGACAAAATTAGTGAAGAGAATTTAACAGAAGGGAACAATCTAACATTCTCGAATAGTGGAAAGGCAGCAATCAAAATCTACTGAACTTTATTATCATGAGCACACAGTTATTACATTTATGAATGTGGATGTGATCATTCAAACCATATGGATAAAAACCTCCACCAAAACTCTGCTTAACTGTCATTTATTGATTATTCTTCTAAGTGCTTACATACTTCCTGTGGAATTTGCACACCATTAGTTTTCACTGAAGTGGTTTAGAGGAACACAATAATCAGAGGTTTGTTTTTTTTTTTGTGTGTGTGTTTTTTTTTTGTTGTTGTTGTTGTTTTGGTTTGGTTTTTTGTTTTGTTTGTTTTTTGTTTGTTTGGGTTTTTGTTTTGTTTTGTTTTGTTTTTTTTGAGAAAAATCTACCCTTGTATTTCATTGTTACTTTGATCCAGAAGAACCACAGCCAGCTATATCTTTCATATGTCTGGTTATGTAACCAAAACCAGACAACATGGAAAGAAGGAGCTGATATGAGGTTTGACACCTGTATGGAAGGATCAGCGTTGGACTATGTTGACCTTAAGTTTCATTAAGAACCTTAATGCAGCTCCTATCTGCCTTCCTCTAATACTATAAATCCCCATGTTTTACCCTAAGGCACTGGCCTCTCAAGGCTGTACAAATCTATTTAATTTTTAGATAGGAGGTCAAGCTTTGAAACAGCTTCTTGCCTCTCTCATCCTTCTCTGAATCATGCTCACGCTGCACATCTTACACACAGGATTGGTGCAGAACCATCCCAGTTTACTGCTTCCATCTTCCCACCCTATGTAGTGTCTAAAGAGGAGAGCAGCAATGGCAGGTCAGGGCTTTAGCTTTGCACAGGCTGGCCTTGTCTGCCTGTCACAGTATGGATGGCTTTGCTCCAAAGCCAAGATCTCCTTGGGGACCGCTGCAGTACCTGGTACGGAACCTTGAGGGTGACCTCCCGCTTAACCCTAAATATCAGTATAGACTCGCCCTGTGTTCCAGATGCCGGGTTAATTTGTTTTACTCGGTTTTTGGTGTTTATTGATTTTGTGGAGGTGTAATAGGAGGGCAGAGTGTGCAGACCTTGTTTCAAAGGCGTGTGTTACAAGCGGGCAGGAACAGCTGCCGCTGTGAGTGAGCCTTCCGGTACCAAGGCCCGTCTGACCCCCGGCCACTGATCCTCCCTGAAGGGACACAACTGGCCTTTGCCAGTTCAAAGGCCAAGAAGCAGCAATAAAGGTGTTTAACAGACAGAGAGCAGCTCAGTTCCTTTTCCTTTAACTATGGGGAGGGGGAGAAAGTTTAACAGGGAAGGAAGGCTGGAGGGGTAGCAAGAGCACAGTTTTTCTTATCTCAAGAGGGGTAGTGAGCAACAACCATCACTACTCTATCAGTTAATGATATGCACTGCTCAGATTGTGGAAGGTATCTTTGCAATGAAACCATTGCTCAGTGAACTAGATAACATGATAAACTTAACTTTTATTTGCTTGTGGCTGGTAACTTCAGGCTTCGTACTCATATGCTCTTGTTTTAAGTCAAATGTTTAAAGTATGAGAGACTTAAAAGGGGACAAAGCAGATGGCCTTAAATTTTAAATTCCCTGATGTTTCTTTAAATAGTCTAGCTTTAAAATACAGCTAGGCAAAGCTATGAAAGCATAAAATTAATTGAAGCCACTAGAGTTCAGCTAATAGAATTTGGCTTAGTCATGCTTACTAGGGACATAAATCTAGAAGACAAAGACAACAATTAATTTAATAAAAAATATAATGTTAAATTAAACATTGGGTTGCTTATTTTTAATTTAAAGACAATAAATTTTGAAAAATGCCTTAACTTACTTTGGATTTGCTTTTTAAGCATAAAGCCCTGCAAGCAACAGTGTAGCACTCTCAGCTCCAGGTGAAAAAGAAATAAGTTCTCTTCTGCACTAAGTGCTTTATGCATAATTATGTCATAAAGGAAAGGATAAGTTCTCCAAGTGTGGATTGCTCTTAAATTGGATGTTAATAGGAAACTGGTAGTGTAAAACACCAATGATGTATTGCATAGCATAGAATTACTGAGGAAGGTGGGTCTGTGGAATGAAGTACCCAACACAGACACAACTCATTAACAAGAGTTGTGGCAGTAATTCCACTAGTTTCACCTGAGCTAAGTGTACTTAATTTCAGTTATACCTTTGAGAAAAAATGGGAAGAATAGAAGTCTGGATTTTTCTGTTAGTCTTCAACAAAGGGAAAGAGGCAGAAAACCCAAGAGACTGATCACAATTAAGGAAGTTTAAAGCAAAGTTTTATAAGGGAGACTAGCAGAGTTACTTGAACATTTCTCTCTCAACTTCTTAAACTTGTCATAGTGAAGCAATAGATAGAGACCAAACATTTGTCAAACAAACTCATGCTTCTATTTTTACAATACATTCCTTAAAAATATCTCTGTGCCTGAGATACAGATGAAATACAAAAACTTGATCGTGGACCAATTAACAGTTAGAATTGCAGATCAAAAGAATACCATTTTGAGTCACCTGGTTACCATTCCCAAAAATCTGCACTTAATTGCTGCTAATTCACAGAAGAAAAGCATTTACTTTAATAATAATTTCCAGGGCCTATTAATATAGAGAAGAGCAATCCTGCCTCCCAAACCCCTATGATATAGATGCTGGAGATCAAAACTGGGGCACCACTTGTTAGCAAGTGCTGCTATGTCCTCAGACAAACTCTATAGCCTTGGAAGATGTAGTTTACCTGGAATCTCGCTGCAGCTCTGTGTGGATCAGTCAAATGTCAGCAAAGTGTTCCCTGCTGTACCTGTATTAATTAAAGATGGCCAACAGTTTCAAAAGAGAAAGTAGCAGTTAAACATGCATATAATCATTAATGATATAAGGCTATTCTTAATTATCTAAAGGTTCAAATTAGGTAGTCCACGTGCTTCAGCACTGCAAACACAGGAAAAAAATGAACCCTATAATTTCCCTCACAGAGATGCTACGGGAGCTTTACTGAAATAAATTTGTCAACTTGCAAAGTGTTTCTTCCTGTGAATGTCACTGTTTGCACTACCATCAAAGTCTGCTTGTATAGGTAATTTTCTTAATTAATTACTGTTTTCTTTGAACACAGCCTAAAAAAAGAGAACTCAGCAGCAGCAACAAAGCAAAATAAAAAACCATCTGAAGGCTCCAAGAAAAGGAACATCTAGAATACATCATGAAATATTTACCTAAAGGAGCCACAAAAGTATCATCAGCTGACATTTACTCAGGGTTAATATTGTATAATATTACTATTCAAAGAAAGAAGAAGATTGGTGGATAAATCTTGCTCATGTAAAGAGTCCTACTTGGGTCAGTCAGTGCTCTTTCCAGTAAAATGAATGCTTTTGTCTTAAGTAGAACACTGATAAAGGGCCAGCATGTGAAATTTTGCTGTATTGAATTATTCCAGTGAAACACAAGAAGTCTCCCCATGGTGTTCCCTGAGATCATTTACCCTCCACATACTACCACTTACTTATTTACCTTTCCCTTCTATTCCCTGCACTTTTCATTTATTTTATGTTACACCAATCAGTGTTTTGCCTAGTCATCATCAGTCATCATCTGCCTACCCCATATTGTCTGCTCACCTCTAACCTAAGTTTTGAGTCTTAGGTGTTACTAAATGGTCAAAAAGAAGTCAGGGAGCCTTATAAATGCATGGAATTAATATTCCCAGGACCCCATCTTAAATGGAAAAGAAATAATACACACCATTACAAAGTTATTTTGGCACAATCAGGAAATTCAATTCTGATGCCAGGAGTGGAGCACACACTTCAGAAGCAGCATGGCAAAATAAGGAACAAGTTGTTCAGAAATGGAAATGGAAATCCAGACAGCTGGAAGGCAGAGGTCAGCTCCCGAACACTACCCAGACCCAAATGACCCTAAAAGACCTCCCCTTTTATAGTCGTTCTGACCAAGATACACAGTGAGAAAAGTCTTTAAAAGAAACCTTAGAGTGGATGATACTTATGCTCCTCCAGCTGATGTCAACAGAAACACCCTGCAAAGCAGACCTGTTACATTCCTTGAGATGCCTCTGTGCTGCCCTGGCCCCAAAATTCATAGGCATGAGTGTAGCACAGGAAGCACTGCCCACTGCTTCAGAAGCTATGAGTTGAAGAGAGGGGAATTTCCTGGTTTATATGAAATGCATTCATTGTTAAGGAGTTCATTATACTCCTGCAAGCAGGTCCAGTTTCAGTTAAAAGTATATAATATATTCCTGATGACTCTTCCTCCTTCTCTGCCAAACTCCAGTGCTAAACTCTACTCCCCAACCTGCCAGGTGTTCAAAAGCATCTTACAAATGTGAAGAGGAACAAAGAAAATCAACATGGCTGGTTTCATAGCATTAGGTTTACTGTTATCAGTAATTACGGAGTCATCCATCTTACAAGCATGACTATCTGCAAATAACCTGCAATTTGCGAATGAGCTGCATGAATGCACTTGTTTTTATTTATACCAACCTTGTCAGAGTTTATGTTTTACTGGATTCATCAGTTCAACATCATTCTAACTGCTTCAGTCACCAGGTACCAGCAGTCTCTTTTCTAAGAGTTCTACCAACCTCCTAGAACCTTGGGGCATGAATAAAACTTAAAGTGAAGATAAATTAAGGAAGCCACTGGCAGTAAAACATCCAGACTTCAGTTGTTAGCCACTCTCTCCTGTCCTTTCAAGGGAAACTTGAGCTGCCTTTACAAGGAGAAGGGTTAGTGGTACTCTCTGAATATCAATAACCCTCTGCTTAGTTCAGCATTTCATCAAAGTTCTCCCAGTTTTTCTGTAGCCTTGAAAGATGACACTTGTAGATTTTTCATGGAGTAGGAATTCTAGCCAGTCTATCCAAGTAGCTGGTAGGTCTGTTTCTGCAACCCATTAGACCCCTCTCCCTTCTAATAATCAGTTCTGTCCTCATGGCTCCTAAAGATTTCCTCTGTTTATACCACTGGCATAGCAAGTGGTATAAATACACAATTTTCCACCACAACTCTGTCTTCTGCTCAAAATACAGCCTGAAAACAAAGGAAGAATTCCTCCTTCAAAGTCAAGAAGAAAAAACGGGAACAAGCCCCAGCCACTTATGGTCAAGCATCACTAAGAACTAATTCCTGTTCCACAACTGTCAGTGTAAGCACAAGTTCATCCTGCTTTTTCCCCTGTCCACAAATGGCATGAGATTTTGGATAGTACCACCTCACTTATGCTCACAGAATGTATAAAATAACATGGAGCAGGACAACATGGACAACAAACATCATGCTTAATGGAAGTTTTGGTTTTCTTCTGCTGTTTTTTTTTTTTTTGGTATGTTGACTTAATGTCCTTGTTTTGTATTGCTTTACATTTGCACATCAGCATACTCTGAGGAAATAATGGCCACTTGTTCTGTCATTGCTTTCCTGCAATTTCCCTTCAAGAAATTCCTCTCTATAAAAAACTTCCTCATGAAAAGTTTTACCAGAACCAATGACAAGGAAAAAAGTAGATATGT
This sequence comes from Manacus candei, assembly GCF_025592945.1. NCBI lineage: Eukaryota > Metazoa > Chordata > Aves > Passeriformes > Pipridae > Manacus > Manacus candei. Next base: position 1,172,817 of record NW_026138057.1, read on the forward strand.
TATAAGGGGAAATCAATTTACTCAACACAAACCAGAATTTCAACATGGACAATTTACTTATTGTAAATTGCAACCATTCCCTTTTCAGCCTTTTTATGATAAATGTAATTTCAATGACAAGTGAAAGACAGGGAGAAAAAGGATCTTACACTTACTTACAGGTGTTATGAAACCAGAATGGTCCTCACAAAAAAGCAAGAACAGTATTTCCAGTTGCTTAAAAAAATCAGCAGTTTGGGAGGTATTTTAATGCATTACAGGACTGATATTTATAATCACAGGAAATTAAAAATTGTAAACTTAGTTATTTACAGAATCCAACACTTATACAAGTCTGTGATCAGAATGTAACCCTATAACACAATCAAAAAGTGAGTAGAAAATACTCATAAAAGACCATTTTCATACAGTTCAAGAACTATTAAAATATTGTTAGCAGTAATTTCATATAACAAAATAACAGAACCATAGATTCTTCATCTATGTTGGAAAAGACCTTTAAGATCATTGACTACAACCATAAATCTTACACTGTCATATCTCTTTCTGGCCAATTCACAAGCAGAGGGAAAAAAAGGCAAATTCATTACCACTGTTATTAATTTAATATTTGACATCATGTACTGTTTAGCATTCTTATTTTAAAAATAAGAATGGTGGTGCTTCTTCATGAGGAATTAAACCAGCTATACTCAGTAGAAACTTGCACAGAGTTGCAAGACAATGAGTTGCTCTGGACTGGCTGAATTCACTGAACTGCTATAAATTCAATATACTTAAAAGCAGTGTAAAATAGACCTTCTTTTCCTCTTTGTATTCCTGCAGAATAGTAGTTGGTACACCAGATACATTTGTCACTGGTACAATAGGGAACATAAGGACCAGCAAAAGCTATAAAAATCAAGTTAATAACTTTTTGCCTATGACAGGTCCATCAGATTTGGAATCCATTTCATTCACTTTTTAGTGATGATCAAACTTTTTATTCTATTGAGTTTCTCATGCAATTTGTCAAGAATTTTGTGGACATTAATAACCTATCATCACAAAGGTGCAGTAATTAAAGGCCTTGTTTTGACAAAATTGTTACAATCCTGGCACCACGTAACAAAAGTGAGAAAAGCAATTTACTTGCAAACTAGATGTTAAATATCTTCACATGGAGACTGGAAAACATACCACTACTTTATTGTGAGGTGTAATTTTACGTGTTTCTATAGTGGCAACACACAATACAATTAATTTATTTTCAGATAATAGGAGAAGGAGGGAAAAAAAATAAAAACCCATGAATAGCCATTTCCTGTCTTGACTAAAATGTTGCCATTCAGAGTAAATAGATGCTATTACATATTTAGAGATTTATTCATCAGCATTACACAGCGAGGGCAGATTGCATTAATACAGACAAAACAAGCAAGACTACCAGCATTATATTTTGCTGCAGAAATATATAAGAAATAAGTCTTATTTACTTAATCCAGTTTGGGGGGAGAATATGAGCATATTACTATACAGCAAGGTTTGAGAATTCTAATATGAAGTAAGTATATGAACTCCCTGCAGAGGGTCTTGCAAGTTATTAAAGTAACAAAGAATAAATGTTTTTTCCATATGAGAAATTCTTGTAACTGCTAGACAGTGAACTCAGAAACAAATTCTAATTTCTGGGGTTATATTGTTCTATCTGTCTGGTAGTAATTTTCTGCATTTTATTCACACTTTAAGGATTTACCTTAGCTCAGCTATGAGAACTGAACTGAAAATGTAATAAGAACTTATGTATTTCAAGCTACCACCCAAACTTGTAGACTGGATAGGAAAAGATTATCTGAAACTTGCTCACTGAGTTAGTTTTATTTCTGGTACACATACAATCCAGCAGATATAATAAAACATAATAAGAGACAAGGCTGAAGAATCACATCAAGATGCAATCTCATGGAAGATTAAGAGGCCATGAATGAAGATGCAGTGTTTATTAAGGATTTGGGATCATAAATAGAATTATTCACAAACAAAACCAATCCATCAAAAGCGAGCTGAGATTGAAACTGCATTTCAGTGGAGCCCAGCTCTCCTATGTGGTGCTGATGAATATATCAATATATTCAATTTTGATTACAGTGGGAACAGAAAGCCATAAACTACTGTAGGACTGGGTTCAGCACCTTGTAAAACTGCACCAGTCATTTTTTGGTACAACCTTATTACAGAATAGGCTTAGTAGGTTCGCTCACAGGCAGATTGCATTTTGCCTTGTTGGAAGATGATTAAAAACCTGGTAGTAAAATGGAACTCAGTGGTTCCATAGCTGTCTGATACAAGAATTGTCCAAGCATTTAGCCTGGCTACATGATGCAGGGACTGCATGGGCAGTGTTGGCACATCCTCTGTGCAACCCTGGGAAAGATGTTTCTAACAGGAGAGCAACTATATTCCTCACACAGCGTTCCTGAAGGTAGAACAAGATTTTCATTGCACATTCCTCTCCCTCAATCCTTGGGGCACAGCTGGCAAAGGAGACCCTTTAAATCAATGCTCTTAAAATAAGCGTTGGGAATCTACAAAGAATATCATAAGAAGAAACTCTCAGCCTAATGTTTGCTTTTTAAGAGGTAGATATATTTTAATAATTAATATATGTTAAGGAAGTTTTACACGAAATTTTATTTCTCTCTTTCTCTATATGTATATATATCCAAGCCCGGTTCACAATGAAACACTGTTTGAAAGGATTGTTCTGTTATTAACTATTTAAGTGTGGTTTGGTGCACTAGTTCATTTAAAAACTGTAGTCTCATTACTCCAATAGTCCCAGAAGTAGTTGACATCGTTCCCTGATCATATGCAGCACACTGAGCCCATGGAAGTCAGGTTTTCTCTGTGTATTGCAGTTAATGTCAGAGAATGAGGTTAAAACATATTGTTTTCTCCTCTGTAAGGCACTTCTGTCCCTAGTGCCACTAGAGGTTCCAGGGAATTATGGTGGGGGAGAGACATCAAAGTTAAATGATCCTGCAAAGTCCTCAGTGTCAAGGGTTCTGGATGCTTAAATTGGAAATCTGCAGATGGGAAACTTTTAGAAAAGGTCACAAGGGTGACTCAGACGTTTTGGTGAACCATCTAGACACCATTTCTCAGCAACTCTGTTAAATTCCTCCACATTAACAACATTGTGTCTGCGAGGACCATAAAATTAACAAGCCCCAAGAGCTTAACAAATGAGCTCTAGAGGGAGATGCCTGCATGCTGCAGACCCAGCTCCTCCAGCCTGCTTTCTTTTGGCTCAGACTTTATTCACTCCAGCTCCCAGGGGAAAATTCGTGAGCAGAAACTTCCCTGTCACACCGCACTTGACAGTCCTTGACTGAACCACTCTTACTGGTTCCTGTTGGAAAGCTAATGCTGCTTCTCCGAGCAAAGATGGGGATTGTCAACAAAAGAACCAGAGAGCCGTACAAGCTGCAGGGCACCTGACAGTTTGGGGAGAATCTGTGAAAGGATAAAGCAAGAAGGAAGAAATTCTAAGCTTCGAGAGTTCCGCGGCTGATACAGAGTTTGCCACTTTGCAACTTGGATTGGGAGAAATTGTCCTCTTAGGCCAGTAAAGCACCTGACAGTACAGGGAAAATTTAAAGTTGCTCCTAGATCAATTATTGGGTCTGACTCCTGGAAAAAAAGTACAAGATTTCCGAAGCCTTTGGTACAATTTCTCAAAAAAACCCCAACGACCTGACTTCTCTTAAATTGATTGTTTTCCACTCTTTGTTTCTGCTTATAAATGATGCATGAAGACAACTTCAACTTATTACACCTTCAGCCATCACAACAGGAACACGTACTGCTGAATGGGGATGAGCACTGTACAAATATTTAGTTAAGACCTGTAAAGCACTGTATTTCACTTTCCCATCACACCTTCTGTATTGGCTTCTTTCTTTTGTTTTAATAAAATTATTTAATTGCATTTGCTCCTGGGAAGTTGTGATATATTGTTATGGTAGCTTGTGGATAGCTTTTTTTGCATGGTAATGTCAGTAAACAGAATTATTGATAGCAATGGTGATCAAGAAAGTGGTAGGTGGGGACATGCTGAGCCAACTAACCTTAGTCTAGTGAGGCTGGACACTACATTATGTCTCTCCATGTTTATGTTATGGATAACAAATCAGTAATAAATTGCTGGGACTGTGTAAATAGCATTTGTCAACAGGGTTTGGGACCCTTGGTAAATCTAAAGGACTGGAGCAATGCAATTTCATGTTAGTCATTTTTGCAAGTGTGGTATTTGTAAATCTCTGCGAAAGCTTGGTGAAAAGTCCCATCGTAAGCGAGCTGCATTTTACCTACTTATTTTCAGTAGCAATGTGCTTGAGAAAAGCATAATTCTTCTGACATGGCACAAAAGTAGTATTAGAAATAAATAAAGCCAAAGTAGCCCTTCTACTCCACACAATACAATAAGGCCTCACCTGAACACTGCGACATCTCACCTTAAAAGATTCGGGACTCTATTTAAGCAAGTCCATGGAAGAGCACCAAAAAATAATAAAAATTCTAGAAGAGGTGGAATATACACAAGGAAAAACAGGAAAGCCTCTCAGTCTAGTCTAGACAACTGAGGGGACAGCTCCAACTATTAAAAGGTTGCCACAAAGAGGAAGGGAATAAACTGTTGTACACATATTCAGCTGAACAAGGTCAAAAATCAATGGACAAGAGTTGATGAAGGCACTTGGATGACATGTTAAAGTTTTCCTAATCATAAACAGAGATAAAAATTTAAATATTTCCCTGAGAAGGGAAATTATAATCACATTTTATTTGATTATAATTCAGTAATGTGAACTTCTAAAATGAGATTCGTCGTTGAAAGTGGACTTGGGACATTGGCTCTGCAACTCTTCCTTCTGTTCAAGGAAGCAAAGAGGACTAACACAGAAATAAGAAAAAACTGGGACAACTGCACACAGGTGCACAACCACTGTTTGGGGTTTTTTCCAATACAGAGCAGAGCCTGTTATGAATATGCCTTGCAACAAGAAATTATTTAGTAAGTTCATTCTTTGAGTTATCTAATATATCTATTGCCCAAAAATGTTCACAGTAGCTCCCCTGGAATAGAAAAAGGGCACTTGTAAGCAGAAATAACTGATTGTGGGCACTACACATATCTCGAGTGGCAGTGACAAGTGACACAACCTTCCTCTCCAGAAGGAGGCCAGAAATTGGAATAATTTTCTTCTTCCACCCCTCCAGAGCCAGGCTAGAAGCAGAAAGTGGCTCTAACCTCATTTCTTTGTGGATTTCATGGCAGCAGACTTCAAAAATGACAATCGATTTTCTAGATGGAGGAATCATAAAACTTTTGAAGTCCAGATAGATTTAATCTACTGCATTTCTTAGAAAATCAGTTAGCACACTTAAAGCTGTTTGATTATTCAGACACAGTCTATCTTTGGCAAACCTTTGGTTCATTTTATACCCTTTTTTCTTTATCTCTGTTTCTTTAATTACAACTTGTCTGGTGCATATCCTTCACCCACAGTAATTATAACAAGACTATAACTGCTTTCATTATCTCTTCCTTCAAGATCTCTTTTAAATCCTTGCATTATGCTGAGGTCAGAATAATGACACTGTAGTTGTACAGATCACTATTTTCCAGTGTCACACAAGGTTGGACATGATATGGATTAGAACTAAAAATAAACATAAGGAAATACAGTGGGTAGAGGTGAAAGGAGAATATCTGGCTGCAACTGAAGACCTTTGTAAAAGTGTAAATTTTCATTCTTGATCCTTGAAACACAAGTGCAAGTGTCCTGAAAAAATATCTAGACAATAAGCAGTTAATAGGTATTGTTAGTCTTAAGAAAAAAAATACATCATGCTGCAAAGCCCTGAAATAGAAATCAAGTTCAAACACACACTGTGCAAGATCAACCTCTGAGCAAAAACCCCAAGATTTTTATAAGCTGAGAATTCATCAATCAAATGACTAAGGAAGTGAATGACTGTTAAATAATCAAAAATTACCAAGAAATGCAAAAGTGGCTGTAAAGTATTGTCCATTAAGAAAAGCATGTCCCACCTATTACTTTGATATCCCCAGTATTCATACATTAAAGATATTTCACCAATAGAATTGGAAACATTAGCACAGTTCAAGCAATTATAAGATTTCACCTAAGATACTGTTTTACAAATACATAAACAACTGAAACAAGGATAAGGGTCTGCTTAGATTTTAAAGGTTATTTGAGTGCCTAATGTGGAGCAGAACCTAAAAAAGACTGATCTGGTTAATTAATAAAAATTGAGGCTGAGGGGTAATATTTTTACTTGTTGTAATATATTTCTATCAGTACAAATGTAAACAGGTCCAGAGCATTCCTCATAGAATTGAACATGCCATGGCATGTCCAGGTTTTCATCCACCAGAACCCCCCAAGTCTTTCTCAGCAGGGCTGCCCTGCATCCCTTCACCCCCCAGGCTGTGTTAACACCCTGAGGGCAGTTTCTTGGGGGGGGTCTTGAACAGTTGGAAGTTTGCTTTCTTAAAATTCAGGGTCCTGATTTTAGTCTTTGCCTGATCCGTATCCCTCAGGACTGCAAACTCCAGCAGTGTGTGATCACTGCAGCCCAGGCTGGCTCCAGTCTTGATGTCACCAGTCAGCTCATGTTGGACCATTGGGTCCTGTATCACATCCCCTCTGGCAGGGCTGTCCATTACCTGGCTTAAGAAGTTGAGATTTAGAGACACAAGACTTGCCTGCAACACTAAAATTAAACAAATTTTAATTTGCACTCAAGTAGAGATTGAATTTTCATGGCATTTTCTCTTTTCTCTCCATGAAAACTTGATATACCAGGGAGGAAGGAGACTGGGCTAATGAAAGTGCACAGTAACTTGATAAAACTGAGTTTTAAACAGCTGGTTTAGATATTGAAGTTTCCAACTCAAATATAATCATAAAGGGAAATTATGGAAAAATATTAATGCTTAAGAAGTAAAAATATTATTTGCCACTTCTTTCTGCTGTGGTTCATGCCTGAATGGGAATTCGGAACAAAACATTCAAATGTGCAAGGGGTTGAGCACATGTTTAAATGTTGTTCACACTAGGGATGACTTTATCATTTGTTTCAGTAATGTTCACAATAAGAAGATAATACTATCAGGTAGAAGTCAGTACAAATACATCAGTGTTAACAGAGAATCTTCAGCTTTTACACAACCTGAGAAGCCAAACGTTCACTTTGTGAGTTTTTCAAGGACATCTCCAAAGATACGATCATGGAGCTGACAGCAGTCACACACATCATGCACATTGCTGTCAGATTAATTTCCACCTTGTCTTGTTGGGAAAACAAATTTAAAAATATTTACATCTTTGGTTAATGTTTTCATGGCAAAGTTCAATTATCTTTGTAAAATGAGATGTCGTGTTATGCGTATTTTAAGGTGTCGTGCAAGAATGCCTTTTTCTTGGCAATTCAACATTCTTACTGGAATTGTAGTAAATTCTCAAGTAATTGAGCTTTAGGATAATATTGACTTTATAACATCCATTATCTGCTCTTTAAATAAATAAAGATTTCATTTGGCTTTTCAGGATGCCTAGAAATTTTACATCCATTGACTCCTCCGTCAGTAATTCACCTTATACATACAGAGATAAAGTTGATTACAGAATCATACCCTTTTAATAGGAAAACTCTTTTCAATTCAACTTCTGTGTACAAGTACAAGCCATCATTCCAGGTATACTAAGTACATATTTAGAAAAAAAAAAAAAAAGCTTTATGTATAGAAGCAAAATTGCATTTCCTAATTACAGAAATGTACATAATTTAAGAAGTAATTGACCAACAAATGTTGTGTGTGAGTCTGTTTAACCCAATTATTTGTCATTTATAAAGTGGGAATATAGCTAAGATCATAATTAGCAGAGCCACTATAAATAGTAATTAGGAACAGTTTAGATGTTTGCTTGCTTTCCTATAATCTTCCCTTACAGATGTCATAAGGAATCAGGAGGTGAGGACCCCAAATTCTGGAACAAAACCTAAGCATGAAGCTACATTTAATGTTTCAGGCATACACTTTTCCAGAAAGCTCAGAGATCTGCCCAGAAAGATTTGACTGCATAACCAGGCCCTCAGGGAACATGTTTCCAAGCAAAATCTAGGAGCAAGGGCAACACAACAGCTATTCATCCTTCAACACTATGCCAACTGTGTGCACAGTGCTAATGGTGTCACCTTTCCAATGAGAAGGAAACACGAAGTCCTAACAAACCTGGATATTAGGAATGTCACTGTACTTTGCCCAATAATGTAACAGCCAGCAGCAGCCTGGCCTCAGCACTGCCAGGAGTTTATTCATCAAAACCAAGAAAATCTTAATTGGCAAACTTCCACCTTCTGGTCTAAAGCACCCTAGGATGTTTTACTGGCTTCAACTCCACTGTGATGACAAGCAAAAATAGTATGATAGACACTCTTCATATTTAACCGATGCCTTTTTGCAATACTATACAATCCATATGATTGTTAGGCCAGTCCCAGAGCCTTCTATACCTGGAAGATGGCAGGAATTGAACGTTTGTATCGGGCTTTTCCTGTAAGTGCTGTTATCAATCTCACTTGGGCTGTCTCAAGGAATATCAATTTACGGTAAATGGAAAAGCTCCAGGACAAATAAAAACATCAGTGTATCAAAAAAAAAGCCAAATTCAAGACCAGCTTGAATGTCACTTTGAGACCTGACATTGCAGGTGAATGTCTTTACCACTGGATAGTCTTTCCATCTTATTTCTCATAGAAAGCTTCGAAAAGACTCGGGTTTACCCCGCTGTGGAACAGAATCCCTTCTGAAATCTCAGGAAGAAAACTCCAGGTGTGGCAGACAGTTCCTGTACAAACCCTGTCAGATGCTGGACTGAAAGCTGCATTTGCACGTCCTGCCCCTCTGACTTGGCACATCTTTTCCCGTGCTTGGTGGCTGTTGTGCCTGAGCCCTGAGCACTCCTCTGGCAACACACCGAGCTCTCCTCAGGGGGAAATTGGGATGTGGTTATTTCTGCGATATGGGAAAGCATTTCTGCACAAAGCTTTTGGTACTACTTCACCTTTGTGCCTTTCCAAGACTATTATGAATAATAAATTCTCAGGAAGTTTCCTATGCTTATAACTGGGTTCACAGCTCTGCTGTGTGTTGATTTGGCTCACGTACCACATGGCAGCAAGGTGTCCTGGAGAGCAAAAATGCTTATTATTTTCTAAATGCTACTGTGATAGCTTTTACTTCTCTCATTTTTGCTTATATCTTTCAGCTGAACTGTTATGAATATACTGAAGGGTAAAGAATAACCTTCCCTAAGAATGAAACACGGGAAAGAGAGTAATTCAAGGAATCATAATTGGCTAGGGTGGTGGGAATGGGGGGAAACATCCAAGCCTGATGGGAGAAACCAATGTGCAAGAACCTGAGCAAAACATTTTGCATCCCTATGATATGAGGGAAAATCTGCAAGTTTGTAAGAAACAATGTGTTCACTGTAGCATGGGGCTAATCAGATGAAGACTTTGGTATGGCAGCATGTGCTAACTTGATTATAAATCTTTATTTATCTTCTTCTGAAACACATGAATCCCACCCATGTGTTACCATTCTTTGCCCATACACATCCCTCTGAGGAAAATTCATTTTGTGCAAGTCTTTACTTAGGTCTGACCACAATTCAGTCACCAGATAAAAGTCTAACTTATCCTTTGGAAAAACTCTGGTAACATTTAAACTGTAATTGCTTTTGCAAACTGACAACTAATTATCCACAAGCAAAATGCACATTAAGCATTTAAATAATGAAATGTCAGTCAGTGTAATAGAAGTGTCACTTTACTTTTTGCTTTCAGAAATTATTTTAGTCTTAAAGTTAATCTATATATGCATGGGCAAATGTATTTTGCAATTATGCTTAGTCACATAAAATACAATCTTGCAAAGTTGTACTGTTTCTACCTGCAGACTGCTTGCTTATGTTCTTCAATAACCACTGGTATTTGTAAAGGTACAAATATCCCTATTACCACAAGCTGTTTCAGGCCCACATTTGTTTTTAAGTGCCCTCTGCACTACCCTGCTGCTTGCCAAGGGAATTTTCTATCCACTGCTGATTACTAAAACGTACTTATTTTACTGTGCTATGAGACTGGAAGTCAAATATCATCACACAGAAATGAACCATGTTAACAGTTAGGGTTGTGAGGTTTGAAAACATGGTGCACTGTGAAGCTGCAAGAACTAGCTATCTCAAAGATGTGCTTCATTTCCCTAACTAATCACAATTAGTTTCTCTACAAGTCGAGATTAAGGAATGTTTACTTAAAACGTACTTTTTTAGCAGTGGTGAAGTGACAAACAAGGCACAAGTAAGACTGTTGAGCAGCATCTTCCCTGGACGAGTCATTCCTAGTTCTTCTCATCAGGTTCTTCAGAATCTCAGCTCAGCCCTGAGGCCAATTAATGCCTGCAAGCCCCTCACGGATGTTCAAGGAGGCTGCCTTAGGGAAGGGAGCATCTTCCAGTTACCTGTCCCTTGCTCCAGCTTCCAAACACTCTCAGGGGGGTAAGGAGAGCAGCTGCTTCCTCCTCCTTGTCCCTTCAGGGCAGAAAGGATGCTTCTTACCCCTGCATTTCACTTCACAGACTCCCTCCCTGAGATAGGGCATGGCTATATCACATGGCAATGCACAGGACTTAGGTTTTTCCACTTTAAATTATCAAAAAGGATACCAAACGTGGCAGTGCAAATAGTGCAACTGAGAATGCATTCCTTTGGGTGGTGTGACATTTGTACCCCGCTACAACTGGGTTTTTTTAGAGAGCCCTGTGTCACATATAGCAGAAATAAATACATGCCTGCTGTAGATTCACACTTACTGCCCCTATATATTCAGGAGCACGTAGACTGATGCATATTAAAGCAATGAAAATATTTTCCAAAGCATTTCAGTGTATTTTATACCTATGTGCATACATACACTCATCTCCACATATGTATATTCTCTACAAGGTTGCAGGCACAGGTGAGTGTGTCCACACCTACATGAACTTGCATTAGGACTAAAAAAACCCACAACCCACAAGGCAACAGTTGCACTCTCAGAGACAGACACAATGATTTGTGCAGAGAACGACACAGCACTTCAATGCATCGGAAATAAAAATTCTACAGCAGAGAACCAGGATTCAACGTGAGCAAAAGAAACAAACTGAGTTCAGGATGAGCCCAAATAATAAGGATGTGGCAGTGGTACTCGTGCTGTAATACTGTATTTTAACAAAACAATTTGGAAGTAGGAAATAAAATATGCAGGATTTGAATAGAATCAGAAAAGCAGCCCTCTTCCAAACACATCCATCATTTCACCTTTAAGATTCATGCTGCTTAAGCAGTAGCCCTGCTTAAGTGTAGCACTATAAGTGGGCATGAAAATATACCTTGCATACATTTTTGATAACAGTAGTTACTGTAACTGAGGTCGCCAAATTGCTTTTTTATAGCTAGCCACTTCTTAGTCGAAAATGCTCTGTTTCCTGTCTCTAGCCAAGAATGGTTTCTGTTTAATAATTTATAGAATGGTTTGGGTTGGAAGGGACCTTAAAGATCCCAGTTCCAAACCCTCTGCCATGGGCAGGTGTAAAACCCTGGGACAAAGCCACGAGCTGCCCAGGCATATTTATAGTTAAGACTCCAAGAATTCCCAAAGAACTATTGCAAAGGATTGTATTTTGTTAAGTTGTGGGTTGGTGTTTGCTGGGTGCTTTGTGGAATCTTCTCCTTGGCTGTATGTTACCACTGTGAACCTTTTGCCAAAATGCCTGTTTGCTCAATAAATTAAAAGAAAACTCTTGGAAAACACATGTAGCATGTTCTCTTTACACAGCTTTAAGGTATTAAAGAACCAAAAGGTTTTGATGAGAATAAAAATAATACTTTCCACACTGTAAGAGAAAAAGTAGAGATTTTCCGGGCAACATTTTAACTTAAATAACCAAAACTTTAAAGAGTTCTAATTTGTCACATGATAACTCCTACTGAGGAACAGGCACAGCATTTTGGGAAACAAAGGGCCTTGATTTGACTAAATCATAAGCTTTTGGGAAATGCTGTGCAGAGTTTTTGTTAAGCTTACTAGGTGGGCAATGCACTGCACAGAGATTTGTAGCTTTGCACTAACTCAGACACTCTAATTCAGCCACATATGTTACAGGAAAAGCAGGATCAGAAACAGGTAGTTTAACTCCTTTCACTCCACTTATTCATTTTTCATTACAATTGCTCTTCAGTCAATTAAAACCCAAGAATTATTAATTGCTCCATCTCCACGTATATGCAAATTACTGAACTTCTTTATTTGGTTCATTTGGAGTTTGATTCATAATGTTCAAGAACAAAAAAAGAAATTGCTCTGCAGTTGTGAAAATTGATAACACAGGTTCACTCTTGAGGTACCCTGCAGATGCAGGCTGCAGGCATCATCTCTTAATCATCCTGATCAAGATACCTGGAAGGCTTTGCTGAGGATCTCTTCCTCCCCAAGGACCTGTGTTTAATTCTGAGGAAAACCAGATGGCACAGCGAGAGCTGCAGTCACACCCTGCAGTATGGGTAGGTGCACATCTGAGAACTAGAGCTACAATCACAGACTGCATACAGTTTAGAGGTGATAGGTGTAGAAAAGTGTGATTTTGATGTCCTCACAAGGGCAAAATTTGGAGTTTCCTTCAACTTTAACATTTCTCAGTTCGGTTTGGTGCTTAAGCATACACTCTTCCTCCTTTGTTGAAACACTGCAATTGGGCAGATAAACTACATGGTTTAGATTTTTGCTTCATTAATGGAAGATTCATAGTTATTTCCAGAAAACATTCACATAATCAAAAGTAATATTAATATTATCAGTGATGAAGGCTTTAAACCCACTTTGATGAGCATTTGTGCCTGCAATATGCATCAAGGCAAACATCTGTTATCTATAACACAAGGGAGGTAGAAATATGACCATTTAGTTTGCAAAATGGTATTTTAGTAGCTGATTTTTGAGCTATTCATCAAGCCCTTTTTTCAGCAATAGAGGAACAAGAGCAAGAATGGCTTGGATAAACATCCCCTCTCTGCTTGTCTGTAAAGAGACAGAGCTAGCTCACACATTTTAAATAGCCACAGAGCCAGTTGTTATGAAGACCTTATGCTTTGATGCTATTTTGATATCAGTGTGATTGTTGGAGTCATTTGCAAGGGGAAGGAAAGGCCAAGGAACACCATATTATATTGCCCCATGTGAAATGGGGAGATGGAGGAAACATGAAGCAGATATTCTCACTGTACTGCTTTACCCTCCCCCTCACCTTCCTACACACATTCCCGAGGTTCAGGATATGTAATAGTGCTATTTTGGAGATGAGTGAGCTGTGACTATAGTTCATAGAAGGCTTTTTCAGTAAACCAATTTTAATTTTTAGTAATACTAAGAAGAGCGATCATAAACAGAAAGAATCATTTTGTGATGACAGCAATGAATTTCTTGCCATTTCCTCTATCACAGTAAGAAAATGGGAAATACATCCAAATAACATTTTCTTCTGCAGATTCATCATCACTAGATCATATTTTATTGCTATTATATGAACACTGTATTGAGATACTTGTGCTTAGAGAACACCTTCTCATTTTTGGTAATTTCCCTTTTATAACTCTTGAATTCCAGCTAATTTTTGCCTCATTACTTCAATATAATTCCTCTCCAATGAGAATCTTAGGAGAAGGGGCACATTTTATGACTTCAGTGCCTCTTCATAAAAAGATTGTTAAAATAAGTATGAAAACTATTGAGTCCAGCAGAAAAAGGACAGGTATTAGAGACTCAGTCCAGATATATTTAAAAATTTTCTCCCTTATGCCACTGAAGAACTAAAAGAAATAAAAAAGCAATTTTTTTTTATATCAGGGGGGAAAAAAAAAGTAAGAACATAGTATGAGATTGATTTTGATTTGTTTACTGGAGCCACCAGCTCCTTCTAGGGATTAAAGACCAAAGCTTAGAATATATGTTTAAACTAACCGGATAAGAGATGCAGAAGATTAGCCACAGATAACCATATCACTGGTTTCAGATTTCAAAAACTATGTAAGTGGCATCACCACACCAAAATAAATCTGAAGTAGAAAAATTAACAAAACAAAACAAAAACCCCAAGCAAAACTTCTTTTTTTGAACACCACAGTCCTTCCCCATTCACAATATGCAATTAATTCTCTCCTGCTATTTATATCCCCAACATCATCCCATATCAAGCAACCTTGGCACCAGAAGCCACTTAGAGCCAATTAACATTCAACTATCCCTTTTTCAAGGCTGTGTGCTTCCCATGTTTTTATGCACACGAGGAGCAGCTGTCAGATCCACCTTTCAGCAGCTTAACAAACACTCAGATGTTCTCTGCAGGTTCAGTAGCTGCTCACAGTAAGGCTGCTTTCAATCCAGTCAGGGGGTTGAACTCTTGCCTCTTCTCCAGCAGCAGCCCTGCAAAATTATCTCGGCTGGAAGTCAGTCACCACTACCTAAATTTTCATCTCTGCCTTTAAGTAATGGATTTTGTGGGAGGCTGTGCAGTAATTTCTGAAAGTGAATCCAGGACATATGGGAAATTCTTGGTCTCCAACTTCTCAGCTAGCTGATGAATGCCAGGGGTCATCCAATAACGGCGTGATCAACAGCTCCAGCACCACCACTGTGCAGCTAACACTTCTTAGGGCATGAAGTGAATAGAAGCACTGTCATGGCTAAACACTTTTATGGATCAGGGAAATGGGGAGGGAGTAGGAAGGCAAGAGATCAGAAGTTTCACAGTACCTCTCACAACAGCACTGTATTACTGTGAGAACGACTTAAGTCCTCGGTGCTGGATGAACCCTAGAACAGACATGAAAAGAAGCAGGATCCTAGAGTGGGTCTACTCACCCAAAATACTGGGAAAGAAACACCCCAGCAGATGAATCCAGGAAGAAATACAATTATAACAGGCTGTATTGCCTGTTCAAGAATTGTGCTCACATGCAGTCACCCTTTTGGGATTTTGGCCCTGCCAGCAAATGTCATCCTCAGAAACATGTAAGTAAGGATCTGTGGATCCCCTAGTGAGCACCTTGCTAAGATAACCCCCACAAGGAAGCCACTCCATGCCTCATGGTAAACTATAATTGCTGAACTTTCACTAATAGTATTCCTTCCCCAGGGCTCTGTGAGCTGCTGTTTGTAACACTACACATATTAAAAGTGACAAGAGCTGAGCTGACACCTACAGCCTGTAGAAAACAGGCCTTTAGTTTGTACATCCTTTTAAACCATTTTAAGTGTAGACACTGACCCACAGACATAGGGAATAATAGTTGTGGATCTTCTTCTTGAAAATGCTACTGCTGAAATAAAGCTGCCAAGGTTTTTCTCATATAGGCCATCTTGCTTCTTGTATAAAACACTGTCATAAAACTAAATGCTGTCACAGCAGCAGACAGCATGCCAAGCAGACTCTGCTGATCTGAAATGTATCCAAAATAACTAAACCTCCTGAGCCTGTAAATTCTGGCTGGAAATTCCATTACAATAAACTTTCCAGCACTGGCACTCTGGGACGTGGAAAGTAGTCTGTTCTCTTGGTCTTGTTAATTCCTTGATTTATACTCACTTCTGTGTTCTGCCCAAAATAAGTCAGATTCTACTCAATTACAGTCTGAACTTGAGAATATTTCTCTGTTCAGTTGTGTGGTGTTCCATCACAGTGAAATAAAAGACTACCGAGGTGTAGCACAGAAGATAATTTTTTTTTTTGAGAACCTAAGTTTGCTTTGCCTTGTTTTTTTATTATTCCTACAATTTTTCTAGGAACATACTTAGACCAGGAATAATACTATCTGTTACATGCCTATCTGTGAAAACTTATCACGATAAAAGAAATACACCAGATTATGACCTGAAAAAAACCCAACAAAACACCACATCTGCAGAGGTAAATTCCAGCAGTGAACGTGGTCTGATGCAGGTATAGCAGGGAGAATTTTTTTTCCAAACAAAACACTACTAGAGCTTAAGTGATCCTTCACACTGAAATAACCTTACATTAGTATAACCTGGAAAACTTTAATAGTGTTGTAGTCAAGGAAACTATTCTGACAGAGAAGCAAAAATAATCCAGAAAGCAAAAATATGTTAAAGGTCTCGGACTGGTTCCTCAATATTTGCCATCTAGAATTCCCTTCTAATTTTCTTGTCCAGCACAGCAATCACAGCTATTCTCAACCATGGATGCACTGATAGGTTTCTAAAAGATGCTGAGGAAGAGTCCTAAGTTCATTTATGAGCTCAATTCTTTTCTCAGAAGGATGATATCAGTTTTCTCTGTCCTTTTCTAGTTTTTTTCCATTATTATTTTCAATTTCTTAGAAGGGAAGCCCCAGATTCCCACATTTGTCCTTTCCTTATTGGAAGCCTCCAGAGTGAAGATGAGGCATTATCAGAAGCTGTTATAACATTGGAATCACTGATCTATTAAATCTTTGTAATCTCGACATATTAAAAGATAAACAATAGCTTTGTTTAACAGTAGTGATATGTAAGAAGAAAGTACAATCTGGTAAATTGAAAAAAGTAATTTAACTCCTGTATATCATTAAATAAAGAAGTTAACCATCCATAATCACTCATTTATTTTGCCAGCGGGGCTGATATCCCACTTTTTGGTGGATTATCAATAAGAGACCTGATTAAAAGGAAAACCTGTTACTTCCCCATGTTTATGCAGCGTTAAGAAAGAAGTGACCTTTTGCACTCTTCACTGCCCACCCCTTGCACATGTAGCACCAGAGGAGGCAAATTTGGTTTCCCTTTGTCAAGCAGGTAACCCAGACAGAGACCCTGGCACAAGAGGAGGAAAATTCAGCTTCTCCTCAATGCACTGAGCAGGAGACACAACAGCATTTTGGGCTTATATATTTCCCTCTGCCTCACAAGTATTTTTATGTCAAGCCAGACTGCAATTTATTCAGATTTGTTTGCCAGCAAACCTGATAGGTCAACTGAGAAACTCAATCTTGAAGTGCTTGCACTATGATGTAACAACATACAGTGTTTTACTTACACAGTGAGACTAAAATTGTTAAACTTGTATCCTATACAGCGTGTTTACACAGCATTACCAGGAAAGAAAGTTTATTTTGCCTACACGGATCAATGCATGCGATGAAGGACACGACAGAGCATTTTGACTGACCACAATGAAGTTCTTCTGACACAGAAAAATAGTTTCTGTGCTTTTCCTGGTTTGTTTTCTTCGTGTGCGTCTTTAAAAAACAAAAACAAACAAAAAAACTAAACTAAACAAACAAAAAATGCGACATAAAGTTCAGTTGTTTGAGAAAATCATCATAGAATAATTGCCACACCAACACCATTTACCACGCTCCTTTCCCATTCTTTCTCCCAGTGAAAGCCACATCAAGTAATTACATGCAATTAAACATATTCTTTCCAATGCTCTTGCCTTGTTTTCTTTATTCATTTCACCACAATTACTGTGAATTTCCTTTTAGTAATCAACTTGCATTTTTCAAACAATTTTGCATGCATTTTATGCATGAAAAGCACAATACCTCAAAGGGGAGGATCTTTGTAGTCTACCCTAATGGAGGGCCATTTCACAATCCAAACTTGTTCTCTGCTTCATCGAGGGCCTGATAATAGGCTCTACACAGCAGAAATAGTCAAATTGTAGTTTGAACTGAAGATTTTTTTTCATTTACTGCATGTTAGCGTTTACACGAAACTTCAGTACAAAAGGGAACTTCATAAACAACAGTGTTTAAAAACAAGGAGTTTGTTCACTTGAGATAGCAACTTAATATGAGAAAAATATATTGCAACCTGCAAAGGAATTCATCCCATCATTGAATTATTTGATTTCTAGGCCGTTTGAGGCAGAGACTGCCTTTGGATGTGTTCTGTGGTATACAGCCTGAGTGGGTCTCAAGAGTCAGGATACAGAGATAATTGCATGATGCAAATAACAAACACACATAAGCCAGCATTGATAGACATAAAGGACAGGATCTAAGTTCCTTATCAGAACATAATTCTTAATATCTTCCTAGTCTCAAACATTTTAGGAACACAAACACTTTCCAGTCCTCAATAAATAACAATTTATTGACTTCTCTCTATACTAAAGATAGAAGAAATATGCTACAGCCTCAGCCACAATAGTTATAACAAGTCCCACTTCTAATTTTCAGAGGTGTGCTGTCCAATTACTGCTATATAAAACAAAACAGCAGCTCTTACACCAACAGAAATGTACACAGAGACCAGCAGAACTCCCAATAAACCTTTTCTTTATAGCTTCTTCCTCAAAACATCACAACTGTTTCTGATCCTTTCTGCCACCAAAAACACACTGGGAAACCACAGAGCTGGAAGAAATCCATTCCTTCATATTCCTCCCCATAACAACAGTGGTAAATTTTCCTTAAGTATATAATGGTGCAATAACAATGCACTTCAAGACTCTATTCCTGCCTGATGCTTACGGGCAAACCATTCAAATTTGCCCTAACAGCAGCAGCCCTGACCCACACTGACCACAGCACAGGAGCAAGATAACCCTCCTAAAGCTTGCTTTGATGTCTGGCAGACAGTCCCAGTCCCACACTACAGAAACCCAAATGTTATTATCTACATGTGGGATCTGCCTTTGATTGCATCAAAATTGTGAACAAAAAAAAAAATAAATCTAAACATGAGCAGAATAGATGGGACATGGTCCTGAGTTCACACTGAGCTTGGATCTATCCTCAGGGAAGCCACTGCAGCATGGCAACTGGTCACACCAACTAAAACAAAGGTGCTCCATCTCCAGGCGTTTATGATCCAGAAAATCAAATATTTAATCTCTTTGTCCTAGGATGGGCCTTGCTTGGAGTCAATCCTGTAATGATCATATAGCCAGAATATTGTCAGAAGCAAGACATTATGAAAAAAACCCCCACAAAACCAGTAAAGTAATGCTTTTATTTTTATATATAAACTCCCATGTACAGGCAACTTAATTGAGGTGGTGGGGAGGAGGGTTTGCATAGAGACTTACTAGCAGCTTATATTATTTGGGTTACAGTTATCTAGAGTTTGGAAAACTACAACTTCAGCAGCTGAGATAACGTTTAGGTTCTACATGTACCACAAAATAAGGAAAATGGATGATGTTAATAGAATCAATTATTTTCCCCTGTACTTCCCTGGCCATTTTAACATTGGAGTTTCAGTTTGGTGAGGGTAAAGGGTAAAAGCAGGGATAGAAGAGGAGTGAAGGAAGAGTTTGGAGAAGATAAAGCTCTTGTTCTGTTCATAGTTAATAAATAAGAAGAGGTCTGGTGTTAATACATTATAAATTTTTTCTCTTATTTTTCTCTGGGTGTTAAACCATCTATTTTAGTCTAAGTATTGGCTCCCTGTCTGAAGTTAAAATAATGAATAGTATTATGGACAGTGGAAGCTGAAAGTCAAACTAAATAATAGATGGATCCTGAAAACTCAGCAGAGTTAGACTATTGGAGTCAAAAGGCTCCAACATCTTATTTTCTATTTTAACCTAAAGAACGATAGCCTGGTGATATTTCAGGTGGAAATTGAGGTCAGGATAACAATTAGAATTTGAAAAAGTAAAATGTCAAAGTCCTCTTCATGACTGGAATCAGTTTAGTCCACACAGTCATGAAGGTGATCTCAGCAGTAACCAGTTCCTACTGCTATTGTTTCCTGTGGGTATAATAAGTCATAGGAACATAAATGCTCAAGAGTCAAGTCTATGTTTGGGTTTTTCAAGATACAAACTTTTAGGGATAATAAATAATGCTTGGCTTTTTCTTCTTCCTCAGAGAATTGCACTGAGCTGTAATCCTGGTCAGGATTAAGGTTTGGAAAATCCTGATGAACAGATTTTAGAAGTAAGACTTCGGTTAGTTTGTACATGCTTCCAAAGTTAGGAACAATGATATAGGCACTGGCTAGCACCAGTAGCAAACCACAGTGCTGAGACCAGGGTTAGAGCTGGACTTCAAGAGCCACAGTGTCACCTCTTTCTACCTGGATTCCAGTGCATCCACAGAGCTGGAGGTGCTTTTGTTTTGAGAGGGTGTGACAGCACTCTCTGGAGTTTGGCACACATAAAGACAGATTACTTTCCTAAGCAGGTTATGTTGTGGGTGCACAGCAAGTCCTAGAGGTCTTTGAGGGCTGCACTTTGGCTTCTAAGTCTTTTTACCTCAAGTTTGTCTGATACAGATGGGCCTGGCCAAGTGGCTGCCTCTCACTGCTGCCTCCAATTCCTCCTGGTCTTTCCCTCAGAAAGGATCTAACACAGAATAATTTCTCTCACCTTGTATTTTGCTTTGAAAATTTATGCTTCTATTTTGCATTTGAAAAAAAAAAGTCATCAGTAACACTAATGGGCATAGGAAAATTTATTTTTTTTCCCCTCACAAACCTATGATACCACGAAACAGCTTTATGAGGAAAAGTTTCATTTGCCTTTCAGCCATCAGGCATTGGCCAGTGTTCAAGGAAGCACATCCATCCAAATGAACAACTGGCTTGTTTCAGTACTGAGCAGCCAAATTCATCCTTGGAGTAAAACCAATTAATATTTGTGAGGAATATGTGGCATACATTAATTTAGGCCATTGGAAGAGGCAAAAGTGGTGTATCTTAATTATTCTGGCAGGACATACCAGTGGATTATGTTCTACAGAAAACAGGTACATGTAAATCTGAGAAACACAGGTTTTATTTTTAATTTACCTTTAAAAAGCAATTGAGTTAGACACAGCTCTATTATGTGTACATCTCCTCAAAACAAAACTGCCAAAGTACCCACATTCAGCACCTTTCCTCCTCTCATCTCAGGCAGCATATTGGATGGAAGCACAGCACAAATATCTGTACGTAATTTAGTTTAAAAAAAAAAGCATTGAGCCTTTCTGCCTTTTCCAGAAGTATATTGTAGACCACTCATTCACCATCAATAGCAGTGCAGGAGCAAATACTGAAGACTAAATCTCTGCCAATACAAGCTGCATTCTTTGTGGAGCCTTGTGGTGACTCATGGTTGCCCTTTGGACAGGGAAAAATCCATATGCTAAAGCTGTCTCCCATGTGGGGGAAAATGGTCATATTTGGAAAAGGAAACTGCAGTGAAGGAACGAGCTGTGAAAAGGGCCAGTCCTGTGCATCAAGGAACTATTCCAGCCACTCTAACTTACAGTATCCCTGGAATTGTGCTAAGTTACCATCTGGATTTACTCTCTGGTTGACTTATCACAAGAAAGATTACTAAATTTTATTATTTTGGTTTTTAGGGATACTTGATCACAACTTTAATGGCATAAACAGTGTTTTAATATTTATTGGGGAAGACAATAGGAAAATTACTGCTTTCTTTGTCTTCCAATGGCAGACATTAATTTCAAAAAGAGAAGAATGAAATTACATGCCCCAAAGACCACAGAATTTTCTTGTACTTCAAACACTGTGAAGCAGTGAGGCACAGGGAATTTCTGAATCAGACTGACATTCATCCACAGTATCTTGGAGTCACAGGGATAGAACTTTTAGTTATGTTTGCTGTCTGGAAAATATCAATAAAGCAGAGAGCTTAGGTAAATATCATTCAGAAGCCAGCTGGCACTAAGCAGGACACCCATATCCACCCTCAGGATTGCAATGCAAACTCTGACCCTGTTTCCAGCAGGAAGGCATCTGCTTATTTGATAGTGAGAGCCCATATATGAGATTCCCAGACATCAATATTATAGAGCTTTGATAGTGACAAGTGGCATATTATACCTGCTTCAATTACCTAGCTTTCATTATTGCTGACTACTGGGCCAGAAAATATCATACATGAAGCACCTGCATTATTGAGCTATCAAAAAAAGTGAAGATAATAGATCTATATTTTTTCTATAAAATGCTATAAACCACACAACACCTAGATCTTTTAAGCATCTGACTCGTTTTTGCTTGTAATAAAGGGCTCCTGACCTGATGGTGTTGAACACAGGCAGCTATCATAGGACAAGCCCTTTGGAGCACAGTTCTGGGCACATGGAGGGGAACAAGGTGATCAGGGACAGTCAGCATTGATTTAGTAGGGGTAAATAATCCTGACCAACCTGGCTGCCCTCTATGATAAAATACCTAGGTTTGGGGACAAGGGGAAAGATGTGGTTGTCATTCACCTTGGCTTTAGCTGAGTTTTGACACTGTGTCCTACTACACTCCTGTAGCCCAGTTAGGACATTATGGTCTGTATGGGTGAACAATTAGATCAGTAGAAAAACCTGGCTGTCTGGAGGGGTTCAGAGAGCAGCAGTTCATGGTCATTCTCTACCTGGATGGAGTAGCCCACCTGGCAGGGGTCTGTGTGCCAAAGTGGTGCCTTGGGAACTGTACCATGACCTCTCCTGTTCAACATCATCATCAGTGTTCACTCACCTCCTCCAGTGAAGAGCAAGAGATGACAAAGCTCAAGCAATTAGCAGATGACTATAAATGAGGGACCAGCTGATACTCTCACTGGCAGGGTGGGCAGTGCTGCTATTCAGGAGGCCTTACAGAAGAAGCCTGGAGAAGAGCCAGCCTCTAGAGGACTGAACAGCAGCTTTCAAATACCTGTGAAGAGGTCCTCAAGAAGACAGAGCCAGGCTGTCTGAAGTGCTGCATGGCAGCAGGATGAAAGGAAACAGATCTCTGCCTCTGATGATATTAATTCTATAATATGTGCTCCTGCAGGAAACATGAAAGGAACTAATCCTCAGGTTTTACTGAATGGCTAAGAAACCTTTGCATGGCTTTACAATCTGTCTTGCATTTAAAAATGCTGTACTCAAGGGATTCCTGACAGAACTCCCACAGGCTGAAGATGTCCTGAGGATTAAGAAATTTTTTTAAGTTTGTCTGAACCACAATTTGTCTTCCTTGTCCCCTAATCTGCCATGCATAAACTTTGTCTTTAGGTGAGGATAGGACCCACAGATATTGCATATATCTCACAGTGGTATGAACTGCCAATTTTTAGCAAAATGATTGCTCTACATAGTCTTGTTGTATTTCTGTAGTATATTTGCAAAGACATGTTTTAGGAATTATTCAGCAATACATTTTCTCAGCAGAGCAAATGTTTACCTGAATAGTCTGATTCCTTATAACTGCTTCTATTTTTGGAGGAAATAAGCTTTGAGGTCTCCAGGGTTAGCATGCAAATTATTGTTTTCGCTTTCAAGTTTGGGTCCTTGCTTGCTCATGTTACACAGTTTTCCAGCTGGGAAGGGACATTTCCTTCACTAGCCACCAAGGTGAGAGGGTTACAGTGAAAACTGCAACATTTGAGAAAAAGGCAGAATAACCTTAAAGCCCAGACACTCTCTGACCATTAAGTCCAAAGAACTGCTTATCTCAGATCAAATCCAAGGGGAATCTGCACCAGCAGAAGGAAAGCACAAGAAGAGACTTTTCATTATCTTCTGAGACCTTCTAGCACCTTCCAGTGCCAAAAGAGGCTACAAGACAGCTGGAGAGGGACTTCTGACAAGGGCAGGGAGTGATAGGGCATGGAGGATTGGTTATGAACTGAAAGAATGTAGGTTTATATTGGATATTGGGAAGAAATTCTTTACTGTGAGGGTGGTGAGGCACCGGAATAAGTTGCCCAGAGAAGTTGTTCCACATCCCTGGAAGCATCACCTACACCATGTTAACATGGTAAAATTAACATGTTAACATGGGTAAAATTTCACAAAATCTAGAAAATTCTTCATTTTCAGTCAAGCCACTGCACACCATGTGATGCAGAAGCCATGCACGAGGTACCTCTGGGAAGCTTTTATCTCAAGCACTCGGAGCTGCTTTGTCTAAACATTATTCTTATACATGCCTGAAGAATTCTGCTTCATTGAGCTGATGCATGTTGAACATCTAAAACAAAGAAATTCTTCTGCCTTCATACTGAACAAACCTTTTAAATGCCTTTTGAACACCTAAAACAAAGAAATTCTTCTGCCTTCATACTGAACAAACCTTTTAGATGCCTTTTGTCTGAAACTCCCTGTGGCTCAGTTACTGTCCCACAACTTCACTGTAGACCTGCACCATGGGAACTGCACCAGCTTTACACCAGTAGAAGGGCAAAAGCAATTTATCTGACTCTGTGGACTAAATTTTCTTCTCTAGGCAAGGAAATGGGGAATGGTAGATGTTCCTGAAAACTTTAACTTGGTGTAGTTCAAAATATAATTCCTTATCTCACTGACAAAGATTTACCTATAATTACAGACTGTAATGATTGTTACAGAACCAAGTGCTGAACTGGACTAACACCTTTAATGCAGGGAACAGTCTGGCTACAAAGAGCAAACCAGCTGCAGACTCACTAAAAAAACTGGTTTATGCTCTTCTGATTGCAGTTCAATCCTGCTGCTTCCTCCGTTCCCTGTTCCCTGCAGTAGCTGGTACTTGGATCAATTGACTTCTCCAAACCCAGGTGGACTTTATCAAATCTCTTACTGTAATCTGTCAGGCACTTCTAATCATATTAGTGATTTCCCATCATATAACATCAGTAATTATATTATTAGACTTGGGGTTTTTTTTCCCCCAATCTGATATAAAATTGCCTCTGCATATTAATAACTTTTCTATCATGAGACTTTAATGAAGCAGAATATCAATGAGATGTGATGGGGTGGAAAACTGTTAGTGATATAAAAGATGTTCACATTTGGGTACAGATATGTCACTCTGCACTATTAGAAATGGTTTTCTTACAATGAGAACAGGTCTCTCTCCTTTCTTTTTTGTTTCATTTCCCTCAATGTGGGACAACTGTAAAACTTTATTTACAATTCATATGGAGAATGATTAAATAGCTTTCGTTCTCTGTGTGTTGAACAGCACTGCAAATCACAAAGGCATTCACTTGGTAAGAAGAAATTACAGTGATATTGTCTCATCCTCAGCATCATTTGTTACTTTAAAAAACACAAGAAAGTATGTCAAATTGTGCTAGAGACTGTAGTTTTATCTAAAATAAACTTATTAAAGAAGACAGTTTTTTTATTAACAAGTCAGAAACCAAATGATTAAACAGCTTTCTCTCTGTCTGAATACCAACTAGAAATCAATGTACATTATACAGCAGTGGCAGCTGAGATTGCAGAAGATCCAAGGACAGCATAAAGACTGTGATTTGCTGAAAACATTTCACCCGGGCAACAGCCATAAGATGAAGTCTAGTTTGCCCACATAATACATTCCCTTGCTATTTTCAATCTGAATTTAGAAAACTTACTTGCATAAACTGTAAAAAGGTGGTCTTGTTACAAATCCATAACTGTCAGACTAAAAAGAATCGTTTCTACATCCTAAGCAGGTGCCCTAGAAAGCCTTTTGAAACATCATGTATTTCTGCTTAATGGCAGGCAATGCTAAAATTTTTTTTATTGGTAGTTGTGACAATTGCAGCAATACAAAATGTAAGTGCAGAACAGTGTTTCAATAACCTCCTTGCAACACTGAAGAGAAAACACCATAGAAAGTCTGATTCACCCACAGTGATTCACAACAAGCCAGTTTTGTGTAGATCTTCATGGATAGAGTGTACAGAGAATCGGGATCTACCCATTCAAATGATTGAAGGATGATTGCCATTTAACATCACCGTGAATGGACCTACAACATTAAGTTTGCATACTTTAGTAAAACATGCAGGGGTTTTGGTTTATTTTCCTCAAACAAAAATATAAGATTTTTACATAGTTTCACAAGCTATGCTTGATCTACTTTTTCATTTGCTGGACATAACCTGGTAGAACTGGAAAAAAAACAAATAAATGAAGGGCAGAGCAGCTGAAAGACAAAAAGTAAACAACAGAATGGCAGAGATATGTCATGGAAATTAAAAGATTCTGGATGATATATATTGACCACCACAAAATAATTTTTTTTAAAATTAACATATTATTAAAAATAATATTCATCCTATTACTTCAACTTTAGTGATATAGTTGGAAATTATTTAGCATTATTTATTAGCATAGGAGCTGACAAACATGAAACAATATCACCCAGAGAAACCAGTGCTTTCCTGAATGGCTTGGGGAAAAGAGTCATGTACATCATACAGGTAATACACCTTCCACCACCCAGTACCTGTGTCTGTGTGCCTAACACAAGTGAATCTAGAGAAGCCTTGGATAAAATAATTGCACTGCAGGTGATGCTCAGGTAGGAAATATTATGGCTGTAGACAGACATAAAGACAAGTTCCATCCTGATTTATAGTGTGTAAAATTGTACCAGCTGCAGTGGAGGACAGTTATAATATGTCAATGCAGTTTATAGGTGATGCAAAGCAGAACAAATGTTTGCCAGGTCTCAGTGATAGATTTTATTGAGGTAAAAATGCAAAGCCAGACAGTGTGCAAACACTGGAGAACATGCCTTTAAGCTGCAACTATTTATAGTGTGCAAAGATAAAAAGTTTGCCAGGTGTGCCCCTCACACCTTCTCAACCCTTCTAAAGTAATCTATTCCCCACTGGATGTGAGGAGAACACATCCAGGCTATGCCTGACCCACTTTAGGGAGAGGTGAGGGATTATGCTCTGGCTCGGGGTGACCTGTCACAGCACAGTTCATGTCTGTGCAGCTGAACTGCCTTTACTGCCCAAATTAGAGTAATCACACCTCAGCTGCTCACTGGGAAATGGCCTTGGGGGGTGGCTGAGCACTTTTTGGGACAGTGCTGTCTGAAAACACACTTTAATGTTATGTCTCCTGGCAGTGAGGACGACACCTTAACACCTAGTTTGGTTTAAGTCTATACCAGTCTGTGATCCCACCATAACAAGTGTGAAAGGAAAAACAACAAATTTGGTTCCAAACAAGGGAATTTCAGGCAGCAGATGGACTTTACAGCTTTTCCTTGCAAGTAGGCTCTAGCCAACCATTTCCCTCACAAGTTTAGTGTGGTCCTTGAGATGTATCAGAGTTTATGCTATAGTGCAGGTACAATATAATTTCATAAGTGGGTACACCAGGTCTTGTCCCCCCATGGCAGCCCACAGTAATTCCCAGTGACTTTGTGGAAACTGCATTCATATCTTGCAGTGGGAGCAGAGGGTTTTACAATATCAGATGACAGCAGAATTCTTAGTAACTTAGAAAATCCTCTCTAACTGTCAAAGGCTGTCATCATTTATTTTATTACAGTGAATAGTCAAATGATTTGAAAAGGTTAGCCCCACTCCTGTAAATTATACACATAATATCTCAAATGCTCCTTTTGTTTCTAAGCACTTAATTCTAGTAATGCCCAGGTAATAAAATCTTGTTCTGTATTTTTGACATTTACAACTATTCTACACAGAGAAAAACTTGGAGATAGTTAATCATAACAATGAAAAAATCGGATAAACATCTAATGAAAATTTCAAATATGCAATATATGCGTTACCTTTGCTCTATGAAAGAGTAGGAAAAGCAACTGGAGGAAAGGCCAGACATCTGACTCATTCCTGGAAGAATATGGATGAGGACTCCTCATTATTTCATTTGATAGGACTGTCACCAGCTGGAATTTCTCTCAAGGTAGATAGTTCCAACTTACAGTGGCATCGCTCACATTATTATAGGAATGTTTAATATTATTTTAGGGTTAAGAATAGTGAAGGATTCATGCTCTTAAACTTTATCAGATAACTCTCTTTGCAGTTACAGCAATAATGCATCCCAGAACATCATTTTAGTGGTGCTATACATAGATATGTAAGACAACTACAAATAAAATAAAAATATACACACAGAAAAGTATCTTTATATTGTAAAAATTATTAATGCCTACACATTCCAGGTAAAATAAAAATCCCATAAGAACTTTCTTTGAGCAAGTCAAACAAAACAAAAAAAAATTTCACTCTGAAAAAGACAAGACACATAGAATGTGCATAGAAAAAGGAGACAAACAAAACACTTATCAGGAATGCACTGCAAGCCAAATGGGTGCAACAAGCTTACACAATAAAGCTCATGTTATCTATTATTCATGATGCCTAAAATTAGGGAAATACTGGGGAAAAAAATTAAATGGGAGCTGTATGATTTCAGATATTGGACAAGGTAGTAAATGGGCCTTGCTTAAGGACTCTGTGTAGTAATGGGAGAAATTTCAGAGGGTGACTGCAGACATGGAACAAATAACAGTATTTTTAACCAGTTAAAAAGAAATTTTTTTACAGTTTGTCACACTCCAGTGTTCTCTTTCAGTACATGAAAACACTGGAGAATGTTATCACAAGAAGAATATATACAGCTGAGAGGACTGAACTGCAAAGGGGAACTGAGAGAAATCAGTGTACAAAACATGGCTAAGTGATGACAGAAAGATGTGAGAGAATGCAGTAAGAATTGATTAGGGCAGGCTACTGATCTATAAAATCCTGAACCTGTAAAGAAAAAAAGTATTATCATTGAACAAAACAAAAAGGTGCAAAAAGAGGTCTATTATACTACAATATAAGCCAGTTAAACTAAGAAAAGCACTTAAGAAAATGTGATGCATCTCAATACATAATCTGACATGTCCAGTACTGTGTTCTTTGCAGGAAAAAGCCACTGTTGAATATTTACTGACAGTGTTATAGACTTATTTTTTTCTATATGAACATCACAGAACAAAAAACAAGTCTCTAACTCCTTTTGTGCAAATCATTTAGTATGCTGTCATTTAGTATGTCTGATATGACTGCAGCAGTATTAGTGGGATGGAAACACAAGGTAAGTCTATACTGAAATGGAAGTGCAGGTCTGAGCCCACACTAACTAGCATTTCAAACAAATTTGCTTTCTGCATGCTCTGCAATTGGAATGATGAGAAAACTTGAGTTTTTCTGATCCAGCAGCCTTCAAGGGCCAAATGAAAAGAAAACACACCTGCTGTTGAGAAAACTGAATGTGTATTTCGTGCCTAAAGCAAAGAATAATCAAGAAAAATGTCAACACAAAATAGAAGATAATTCAGATTTCCAATTCTTTTTGTGCTTTTCTCTTCCTATCTTACAAGCAGTCTACTGTTGAGATCCAAACACGCTCATAGTAATGTTTGAAAAATAGTTTTCCTCTGAGCTGAAGCTGGGACTCCCCAGGCAGCAACGCAGTGTGACGTGTGTGATTTACTTCCATTTCAAAAATAACACTAAAAGGCTTTGAACAACTATTCAGCAGTGTGGAATATCTATTACTGATTCCTTGCAAATATTTATAAAGCCCCTTTTCTGGTGCCCAAAAAGTAGAAAAAAATCTGAGTCAACTTGAAGAAGCAAGTCAATTCAAAGAGTTGCCTAAGCTGGAAATCCAAACTCCCTTGTCTTTATCCTTCAGGGACATAATGAACAACACCAAAAAACCTTTGTGCCTACAGTATTTGAAAAGCAACAGGCAAAAAAAGGCAGATGTTCTTCCTACCACTAACATCATGTTCCCCTCACTGTGAGCGTCCTCCACAACTTGAAGGTGACAACACAAGTACGATTTTTGCTCGGTGCCATTGTTCAGGATGTGATGAAAGCAGTTCTGAAATCACTAAGAAGTATCTTCCAACCCATGGTCAGGAACCTTCCTATCAGTGGAATGCCTAAAAGTGAAGAATGCATGTTAAAATACTGCTTTACTAATGCGCCAGGGGAGAGATGTCACAGCACACAACCATCCAGGCACCCAGCAGGTAATTGGAAGGATGGTTTTTTTATACTCTACACCTGCTGAAACAACATGCCTAACATACAACTGATGTCATCAATAACCATTTCATTGGTTTTTATAACAGGTCATAAAGAAGGAAACTATTTCTCATATTAGCAAGTTCCTTGATACCTGAAGCATTAAAGGTTTTGCAGGGAGAGTGATAACAAAGAATGTTGGATGACTAAAGAAACAGTGATATGAAAGAGCCTTCCAGGTGAATCCTGATATCTGTTCTGCTTTCTAAAAGGAAAAAAAAAAAAAGAATGAAATTATTTTCCTTATTTTTGTTCCTAATATTCTTTATTTCCACGCTCAGGTCTTGGCATATGTGGACATAGGTATTATTTTATATGCTTTAATCACAGTAAAAACTACATTCTGGAGATGTAGTTATGGGCAGGACCAGAAAGAAGGACTACTACAACTAATTCTCAACAGGAAATATGTGTAACTGTTGATCCATCTTCAGAGTTTGTCCTGTTTCTATTGGGGATCCACAAAAGGAAAAGAGACATTTCAGTAACAGTTAAGAAATTAAGAATAAAACTTGTAAGTTTGCAAGACTTTGGGCAAGAAATAAAATCATACTGTCTAGCTCTTAACATAGCTTAATATTTAATACACTGCCCTTCTCGTTTGTTCAGTCAAAAAAAAATAATTCATGAACTTGACATCAGGTACAATGATGTAACACTTAAATAATGCCATAATCTTAGTGTATCCAGGAGCCTAAGGAATCAAATTAGTTGCTGTTCGTGGCTATAGTATTTGCTTTTCTTCTTGGATCAAAAAATGATTCACGGGTTACGCACGATCACTTTTTCACTGCTGCATTGATCATTTAATACAAATGCTTCTCCTGAAAATTGGGCTGTTTTCCAGACTGTAAATTAATCTTTGAGCTTCACAATTAAAGACATCATGCTGATGAATGAGGTAGTAATGCTGATTTACATTCTGCACTTATGTGACTCGAAGATATGATATACACTATCCTTGCCTCCTCGGTAGATCCTCAGGCAATCTCTGAAACACCATTGTCCACCAGCTTTCTTTGTTATCACTGTCCCTGTAAAACCTGTAATGCTTCAGATATCAGGGAACTTGCTAACATGAGAAATAGTTTTCTTCTTTATGACCTGTTTTGAAAAGCCAGTGAAATGTTTATTGATGACATCAAACTGAGAGTCTTGAAGACGGATTATTTTTTTCACTCGGGGGATTGGCACACCAGAGGCAAAACCTGGACCAACTTTCTTTCCTGCTACAGCAAGTTTTGGTCAGGAAAAGTTATTCTGAAAAGGATGGAATGCATTCATCCTCAGCCCAATTCAGTTCTGGATCTCACTGAAGAAACTGCCAACAAACATGTTAATTAGAGACAGCCTAATTCTGTAGCTGTGCTGCCTCTGGAACACAGGCTGTAAAACTTGACCAGTGTCTATCATTTGAAAGAAAATGGAAAATGCCCCCAAAGTGGCATGTGAGAACCTATAATGAACATGTAAGGGCTTTCAGCTGTGACCTCTCCTTTCAGGGTAAGTCTCTTTGCCGTTTAGAGTGGAGATCTGCTGCTCTTTAAAAATCATCTGGCAGCTTCCAGATTCCAGTCAGAGTAGGTGGGGATTGGTAGGAAGCAAGATGAAGAGGAGAGTCCTACATCCTCAGGGTCAGAGTGGGAATTTCCCCAAGCCCAACTGTGACAGGACTGCAGAGATGCAGGAAAATGAGGCAGATGCCAGAACAAGTTGCTGGCAGGGTTTTTTTTTTCCTGTTTCTCCTCACCTGAGACCAAGACCTTCCAGACCCTGTTTGATTAGAAGGACAAAGAAACTCTTGCCAAGCTGGGCTGATGTTGGGAAAACAGGTAGCAGAATTGTCAGTTTTTCACAGCCAGCTATGCTTTTGACACCTAGTTCAAACAAAGGCCCTTCAAATGCTTATGCTGAGGAGAAAATGGCAAACCAAACCTGATGTCCACTAATTTGAAGAATCTGATCTAGCTGAAGATGTCCTGCTCATTGCAGATGGGTTGGAGCTAGCTGACCTTTAAGGGACCTTCTGGTCCCTTCCAACCCAGAAGCCTTAATTACTTTAAAGGTATGTGGTTTGTGGTTTAACTACATAGCATTTAGCCACAGAATCATAGAATATGATGAGTTGGAAGGGACCTATCAGGATCACCAGGTCCAATTCCTGCTCCTGCACATCATCATCTAAGTCTATGGTCTTTATAAATTTTGAGAATAAATAACCAGCCTTTCCCGAAATTTAGCAAAGAGCAAACAATACATTTATGGCTTAGGATTTATATATGGAAGGGCATGTGAAACTTCAAAGGGTTACAAACATTTTTAATGAATTCCTCCGAGTTATAAAAAGCCCATAAGTAAAACCAGAACTCTCAGTGAATGAACAGTATGCTCTCACTTGGAAAAATAAATACATATGTAAACTCAGTGAAGTTAGAAATGTGCTATGTTTAACATTGGGCCCTTGTGCTTTTAATCTCCTTTACCCCAGAATTGAAGGAAATTGAAAGAAATATTTAAGGATTGTAGGCATTATAATACCAACATCATATTCAGATTATTAAACCTCTTCTTCATTGTGGTTTAAGATCCTGCTGAATAGCTCATCACTTGTCTGTAGTTAATATACTTTTGGTGCACTTTGACATAATTCTAGAAAGGATAAATGAAACTATCATAAAGGCTTTTGCTCTTAAGAACAAGTATTAACATAATTGCTCTAAAAATATTTAAGGGAGCTGAAGGTCACTCACTGACTCTTTGTGTCTAAGACTGTACTGCAGTTGGCTTCTGTCTCCTGACAATAAACTGATCAAGACTGTTGCAATATCTAGATATAAATGTCTGCCAGTGCTGCTGAAGTTAGGGATTTATCACAGGATTTTCCTTATCATTCCTTGGGTTTAGAGATTTATAACTCCATTAATCACCCTTTAATATTCATGCTGTAAATTTGCCATCATGTACAATGAAGTTTAATTACCAGATTTTATTTTTCCCCATTTGTGGAAGGGACAAGTCAGATTATTCTCAGTCGCCAGAAAATGACAGCATTTAGATTAGAGGTCAACATACAAACCTTTACAGATGTCTAACACTCAGCATTACCCACCATTCTGTTTTCTTATACACATGGAATACAGAAGAAAATCACAATTAAACTGCTTTTTTAGTTCTGCACAGTCTTGCATAGCTGCTAAGAAGCACTGACAAGCCCGTAGATCTCTCACACACTCAGATTTCTGCTCTAAATAAAATCAGAGCCTATGCAAAGAATGCTGCATTCAGAGGTTTGAAAAGCAGCCACTGCTCCCACCGAGATCATTGGGTGATCTTGGCATTTGGTACTTTGGAAAATCAGGAACTCTGGTGTGGGGTTTTGTGACGCACGAGTGCTACGGGAACTCCTGGACAGCACCTTTGAACTAGTTACAGTTAATTCTTCCAGGGGCAAATTTTGCTCTCAGTACGAAGTAATTAGATTCTTAATGCTACTATGCATATAAAAATATATTACAGATCAATGTACAGGGATGAATTTCACCCCCTATGCATGATGAATCTTAATTGCATTCTCCTCCAAGTCTTAGATCTCCCTATAGGAGAGCTGCAGTCCCTCATTTAGATTGGAGGAAGGAGCACTTTTCTGAATGGGTTTCATAGCAACAAAATCCTGTCAGATCCAGTCAATAATGCTGCCACATACTGGCCTAATGAAATACGATTTTGCATAAGCAAGAAGACACATTTTAGACAATATGTTATATTTGGTTGTAAGGGAACACAGGTCGCAGTTATTCTTTGCTTTCCATCTTCAAAGTGCTTCAGAAGCAAACTAATTAATCCTCTAAGTAATTAATACTAATTATTTAGTAGATGATTATTATGGTAGTCTATTGCTTTAAACTAATTAGTTGTAAATGTTTTCATGATATGCTATAATGTTTTATATGCAAGTGTTATGATCTGCTGGATTATAATGTGTATCTTAAGGTATTTATTCCAAAATGGTCCACTGTGAATTTATACCACAGGTCACAACCTGTAACAGATGATCAGATGAAAGCACACACAGGCTAAAAGAGCAGGTTCACAGCAGGACTCATCTGCTGGCATTGACACTACACTAACTGGAATCCAGAGCAAAGAATAAAGTATTTAGTCCTCCTTACACCATGCATGAAAGCAGCGAGGACTTCGAAATCAGGAGTTTCAGCTCAGTGTGATGATGCACAACATACCTCAGCAAGCTGAGCAAGGATGCCCAAAAATCATCAGCTGCAGTCCTGTTAGTGCTGTTAATGAGTGCTGTGGAGGACATGAATCAGCTTTAGGACTTAAGGACATGTATTCATGTGAGCTTTCTTTCTTTTTCTTATACCTAGGAGGGGCAATTGCCTCATGTTAGTCTGTAAGTAAAGAGAGACCCGAAGTAATAGGTATAAACAGTCATCTGAGAGTGAGAAGCAACCAGAATATCCTGTGCTGCAAGAGAGGGGGCACTCACTTGGGTGGTGGAGATGAGGGCTACAATCCATCAAAGGGGAATCGAGCTGGGTCTCCCACGTGCAGCAGAAATGCTCTTATGTCCCAGGCATGCTTTCAGCATGGATTTCATCAAGTGTTTTCCAAGGCTGAGGTGAGTACTGAAGTGCCTGGTTTGTGAGACCCAGCAAGGCTCAGGGATGAGGAAGATGCTGAGTGCTCAGCAGTGCCAAGACTGAAGGTCTAAGCACATCCTGGAGACACTGGCATCTTTTTGCCTTTGACTATTGCTCTGACAGCAAACATCCTGGCATCATTTGAACAGCAGTGGTACTTCAACAGCACAACAAAGCCAAGTTTTAGCTTTAAAGTGTGTTTCAAGTAAGAGAAGGACTGTGTAAGAAATTACTTCATGGGGCTCTGTGTTTTGTTCTCCCCACAGTGACTCTACATCAAATTGAATGGGCTTGCAAAACAAATTTTGAAATGTAATCTCTAGCATATAGAATACCCATGATCTGAAAGCCAGACTGTGCTCATTGTACTTCTTTGCACCATACAAATAAAAATTTTGCAGTCCAAATCTGAAAATTCAGTTTTTGATTAAATGGAATTCAGCTCAGCTCACTACAAAATCACTGGTTTAGTACTAGCTATGATAAAAAGCTGAATTCCCACGGCAAGTTAAATATAAAAGGTCAAAGACCTCGAGGCTACTTTTTCTTTTTTTTTTAAACATAGATACATTTTGAGAATCCTCTTCAAATACAGACTTTCATCATTTAACTTACTCCAACATAACAGAATTGTCATGAAAATAATTTAATATGAGACTGAAGCCAGAACTGTTGCTTACTATATAAAGAGTACAAAGGGAATTGATTCACTGAGTTCACAGCTAGGTACTGTAATGCTTCTCTTTCACACATTACAGCCTTTGAAGTCTAGAAAAGCCCATTTTAACTGTGTACTTTAACCTCCTGTTTACCACTAGCTGATGTTCATGCACTAATTTCAGCTTCACAGTCCAACAGCTGGGTGTAAGCAAGACATTTTCTTTCAGATATATAACCAATCTAGACTTTACTGTTTCCTAGTGATGAAAAAATATAGAACTCTTTGTAAACAGCTCCATTTTAATGATCTTCAACATTTAATATATACACAGAAAAACATTCACAAAATTCTCTCTCTTGACTTTTAGCCTTTTGTTTTTCCCGGTCTTTTCTGTCTGACTAAAAAGACTGCCAAGTTTTGTGCTTTAATTATTTTACTGCCCTTTAAGCCTTTATAACTAGAGTCCTGTGCCTATCTGTACTTTATTTTGCCAGAGATCACACTGTGAGATGCCTGTCCTTTAATTTAAACAAACAAAACTGTCACATTACTAGCTTGATTCTAACCCTTGAAATGTCTGTGTTTTTCCAGTATGTATAAACCCCCCCCCCAATATTAACAACCCAGAAAGCTCTTTTGCTAGCTGTTCTAAAAATCATTTGATGAAGGTTAAGTTTTAAGATGTTGAATTTATGTAGATATTCCTGAAAGGGAAAGCATGTCATCACTATTTTAAAATATAAATATTTATCAGTATATTTATAGTTATATATATATATAATCTGTAACTATTTAGAATTTGTACCGTGAAGATCAATGGGATTTTTACAGCCACAGCTCTACCATAAGCAGAGTAGAGCTTAAACATAAAGATAAGATGTTTTAGTGACACATAGATATTTCCTAGAAAAAATACTTCTGGGGGATTCTTTACTACTTTATTGTTTTTCAAAAATGTCCTATTCAATGTTTTTTACCACTGATCAGTGTGTCTTCAAATGCTGTATGTTACCTGGAGCTATAGCAGTGAACTCTGTCAACCAAACATTTTCAGAGAACAGTTTTAGATCACTCAAGTAGCTTTTAAGAGGCTCTGTAAGTTATGGTTCTAGTCATATGATAAATATAAATCTGAAGTAGAAAGTGCCATCAGATGTCTATGGGTAATTATTTGCTCAAGCTCACAGATGCTGGAACATGCTTTGCTTTCCTGAGCACTCCTAGGAAATCTGGAAAAGTTCTCTTTGACCTCCTACTTTGAAACAGAGTTCAATTAACTTAGACTAAGTGAGATGTAAAGAAAAATTCTGATATCGTTTCAGGGAGTTTCTGGTAAGTATTCAGCCAGTTAAAAATCTGGACCTTCCTTACCCTTTGGATGTGTTCTGTGAAGAAGCATAAAGCACACTATTGCATTGACTATGTTGGCCCGAATATTTAGTTCTCCAATGAGCTGCTGCACCCTGAAGAGAAATTAGCATCCAAAGTATATCTGAAATTCCAGAACCACGCTTCTAAAAAACCTTTTGGACTTTTCCAATTATCTCCTCCTCAGAGGAGTGTAGAGAATAGACTGTGCATTTTAAATCTATCTATGAAGAAACACATTATAGAGATACTCGTTTTTCCTCCAGATCAGGACTGACATTTGAACAAAGTGGTCATTATTGAGATGACCAAACCACATGAAAGCAGGTGAAAGAGCTGGTACCTTTCAAGGCACTCTTACAGAAAAAATATCTCCTGAACCCAATACTCATAAATCCAGTCGGATGACACATATTTTTAATACAGTCATTCCTTGGAAAAAAAAAATCCTTAAATTTTATACAGAACAGTGAGTTTTCATACAAGCTTTATTCTTGTTATTTTAGGGTTTCTCTTTGATTAGTCCACTTCTGTTGGATGCTCAGATAGCAGTGGCAAGCCAAGAGAACATTTTGTCTCTTCTCCAGCAAGAAAACTGAGACTGCCTTTCCAAAACAATCCTCTTTATAAAAACGTTTTCTATGTCACAACAGGATTAAAGCTATTGTGTTAATTCCACATAATATATGGGAGAGTTTTTCAGCAGGCAGTTTCTTCTCTGGGCACAGCGAAATTTTATCCTTGAATGTTACTTCCCACACAGGCACTGTTTCTATCAAATAAACATTTCAAATTTTAACTTGACGGCTCTAAAAGCAGTTTCTTTCTCTTCTTTCATGGACACATAATGTAGCTTCATCCTCAAATGCTGGAGCCTCTTGCCTTTGCTATTTATTTGCCTTATTATATTCAAACTGCAGCTCTTCTATTCCCATCAAAATATCCTTTCTCCTTGACTTGCCTAAGCGTCTTCAAGGCTTTTTGGGACTCCCAATATCAATATAAAACTCCTCATATTTATCTGAAACATTATCTATGTATATATGCAGACCTAATGACTTAAACATAAGCTTTCATGCCTTCCTGCCATCCTCCATATTCTTAATCTTCATAGTCCTTTCTTCCAGCCCCACCATTCTCATTACCAGCTTCCTTGAACTATCAACCTTTTTTCTAGAAAAGGTACTTTCAGCTTTTTTTCTTCCAAGATCCTAATTGAATACACCTTTTTTAACTACCTAGCACAGAAATTCCATCAATAATTGATTAATAATCCCTCTTGCAAGAAGTACCTGTCTGTCTATTCCTGTGCCTCACCATGAAAGACATAAAACAAACATTGTGATCGCTGCTCACTGGAAAGATTATCTTCTTTTAAAACTAGTTTTCTCTTTCTCCATGATCTGTTCCCACCATGTTCTACTGCCATTTTCTATGTAATAAATTTATAATCTTAATTTCTTAAATATATGAGGGTGCAAAACCCACTTTTTTATTATTACCTCAAAATCTGTCCTGAGAAGTATGAGGATTTTCTAAACAAAAGACCACCTGTGCGTCAGCATTATTTGTCTCTTTCAAATTTCAAGTTCCTATAATTCATTGAGATATTGGAGCTCTTAAAAATAAGCAAAAAGAAACCACAATAGAAACTACGCAGAAACTATATATGAAGTTTTCTCCCACTTCTTGTAATACAGTTTCTTGAGCTTCATTGTTACCTTTCAAGTAGGAAGAGTATCTGAAACAGAAACTGGATTTTGCAAAAAAAAATCATGCAATTTTAACAATACCAATACTAGTGCTTTATTTACATTCCACAAAGGAAGCTTTCATTTTTTGATTCCAAGGGAAACTTACTATTCTTTATAAATCTGAAAAGAATATATTTTGACAGTCCAACAACAAACACTGGTAACAAATTCCAGCTGCTTGGTATAGCTGTAGTTTCATAATAAATATTATGTCACAATCACCTCACATCCAACCTGTGGAAACCCCATCTGACCCCACTAAAAAGGGGCGGGGAGGGAAAAAGCTCTGAAAATCCTGAACCCTTTTCATTATGAAAGCTTCTGCTTCACATTTTTGGGGTATAACCTTGCAAGATCAAGGAAGCACCTTGCAGGTGTGGGCTGTAAATGCATGGATTATGTGTGGGTTTACCTGCAGCAACGGGTTACTCTGATAACTCTAGTAACTGCAGTAGAAATAGCCCATACTTCTAATACCCTGTAGTGTGACTAGTGGAAATTTCTTCATTAAATGTATTACTTTTTTAAAACCTTACTGCTTCAGCAATTTAGCTGAACTGACCACAGCATCATGGTCCTCTACACCGGATACTGGTATTTGTAAGAAATTAATTGGAGAAGCACTCACCTTTAAAATGGACAAACTGAAATTAGATCATTTTCCTTGCATGCAATTAACTTTTTTTCCCTAGTCTCAACTGCCTTAATCAACCTGCTCCTTCCAGTCTTCCAGAATCACACTTATTTAAACATAACCTCACTCCAAAAGGCTAGACCAGTAAATCACAATGTATTTTTGTAAACCTGGCTCTATAGCTGGCTGCTTCTCACCCTCATATTCCCATGTGCAGAAATACATTGCAAATCACTGTCTCTCTTTGCCACCTAGTGGGAAGCCTGATTTTAAAATTGTCTTTGAGCTACTTCCCTTTAAAAATATGATTATGGCATCCTACATCAACATAAAACTTGCAAAGGATCACTGGTGAGCCTTCTGAAAGCATGGCCAAGGTATGAAATATTTCTAGGGTCTAAATTACAGAGAAAGGAACACAAAGAAGGGTTTGAGATATTGCACTGCTGTTCCAAAGGTAAATGTAGCTTTTGAAATAAATCAGAGAGTTTTTCAAACCCTTACATAGCAGGTAGTATCAAAGCATGATTAATTTCTGAGAGAACCAAAAAGCCCTGGCATTGTTAGTATATGTTTGCTTGTAGGTTCCTCTGTTCTAAAGTTATGTTGGAATATCATCAAGTCTGTCCCTCCTCAAAATATATTTGCACGCAAAAATTGATACGGATAAATATGAGAAAGATTGTTAGAATTGAATTAAAATCCCTTGCATTATTGTGGGAATCATGATATTGCTGGTCTATGCCTTTAAAGAAACAAAACCTAGTTCAGGTCTTTCCATGCACCAGTTATTTAAAGTCTTTCATTTTCCAGCTGGGCCAACATTAGACAGTTGTCACCAGTGTCGTGAGGGTACAAGCAGTAAGAACTCCAGTCCTGAGCAGTTTGATCTCCTGCTTGTGCTGAGACACCAGTTACTGGAGCCAATGGCCATTTTTATTTTTCACATGACTGGAACTGAACTGCTTGCAACTGGCCCGACATCACACCAGCTGAACCTATGCTAGCAGCACTTCAGAATACTTATTTTTTTCTTATTTTTAAAATGATTTCATACACATTTGATCTCTCAGAGCTGTTACCAAATCCATCGCAGAGCTAAAAGCGCAGCTTGCTGGCAGCTGAGCATCCTCTGCTTCTGGATGGGCTGAACACACGACACAAGGTAAGGTAAGGACACAGATTTGGGCCACTTGACTCTGGAGATTGGTCTCAGCTGCTTCGAGGCACATCTGTGTGGTCTTGGCCGGGACAGAAACATGACTGCAGTGCATCACTAGAATGCTGTTCCCTGTGAGCTATAAGTTCAAAACTATGAGGATCAAGAGGCATGAGATCTTCTGGGGGTCAGAGTATGTAACTGCTGGAATAGATTTACTTCACGGATTCAAAAACTTATTAATCATGAATTTGTATTATTTGCAACCAGTACTTGAACCTGTATTATATCAATAAACCACAACTTCAAAGATTTGCAGAAGCTCTCCAGTATACATAATAAATAAAACTCAGGTTTGTGAAAGTTCACAGACACAAGCCAAATAAAAGCAAGCACCTACTGCCTAGTGGTGAATATTCAAAAGAGCCTGAGTTAAATGCTTTATATATCTTTACTCTCCACCATTCCAAATATATGTCGTAAATATAGCTGTTTGCTGCCAATCTTCTTAAATCAAGTAAATATTCAAGTCATATTCTGTAAGATGTACTCAAATGTGCACATTCTGTACTAGCACAGGTAAACAGGATAACGTGGTTCTCTCATCTGCCAGCTAACATGAAGCATCATGACATTTTTCAGGCTGTTACACAGAAAGAAGATTACCAATGTCCTCATGTCCCCCTCCTACAGAACAGATTTATTTAAACAGATATCTTCTCCAAATTTCCATCTTAATGTCATTCTGATGCTGCATTTTCTCTAGAAGAGGGAATCAGGCAGTTACTCTTAATTCTTAAAATTTGATAGACTTGGAAATGGTGATTCTTTACTCTGTCAGCTCCATATCAGTTTTTGGGTTTGGTATTTTTCCAGTATTCCAGTGAAGTTAAGGACAAGGGAAATCATGAAAAATCCTTAATCATGTTCCAGAATAACACTGTTATGCTTAGCTTGGCACTCATTGAAATATTACTGGCATGAATTCATTGCCTGAAGATGCAACTTGCAAGTGGGTCAAGGAAGACCCACACAAAGGACTGCTTAGATGAAAAGACAGAAAATGCATTTGATTCATCTTTCATTTCCCCAATGTCAATTCAAGTCCATTACACAAGGGTAAGTGATTAGGAGAGGCAAAAAAATAAAAAAAAAAAAAGCCTAACAGCCTTTTGGAGATTTTCCATCCACTGAAGACTGTTTCTAAAGCACTTTGACATTAGTAACAATTTCTCCTTAGCCAGCTTGTTTCCATTCTTCAGGCCAGA
Organism: Manacus candei; assembly: GCF_025592945.1. Lineage (NCBI taxonomy): Eukaryota > Metazoa > Chordata > Aves > Passeriformes > Pipridae > Manacus > Manacus candei. Next base: position 1,214,272 of record NW_026138057.1, read on the forward strand.
TTTGGATCCATATTTGGATCCATATTTGGATTACACGTACCATACAATATAATAATCAATGTGACTTTCAGAAATGCTAAACAAACAGTTTTCTTGATATCTGCATTACTGGTTTGCACCATTATTACAAGTTGTGGCATCTTCTAGTTCCACAGAGAATATTCAAAGCAAGGACATAAAAGAAGTATGCAGTTACTGTGATTTGTGGTATCAGGTATGACAATCAAACATGATCCATACTGCCAGAAAGGAGAGACTGGCAAGGTAAGGCCAAAAAGGTTTAAGGCCCATTCCTGCCCTCAATGGAAACACAAGCTGGGGGTGTTACGAATCCAAGAACTCATCCTGTTTTCCTTCTTCCTTTTTTTTTTTTTTTTAGTTTTCTCAGTCAAGCAAACTGAGTTTTTGTGTACATACCTCACTAAATAATTTCTCCACACCAATCACAATTCCTATATTACTTTTTTTAACTTAAATGGCAATTTCCATAGCACACGTGTTAACTTAGTATGCTGCTCTCGGTGAAGGGGTTCCAGATTCTTGAGTTTATCATACTAGGTCTGGTCAGCCTGGAGAAGAGGAGACTCAGGGGAGACTTCACTGCAGTTACAACTTCTCATGAGGGGAAGAGGAGGGGCAGACACTCTGTGGTGACCAGTGACAGGACTCAAGGGAATGTTCTGAAGTTGTGTCAGGGGAGGTTTAGGTTGGATCTCAGAAAAAGGTTCTTCCCCCAGAGGCTGGTTGGGCACTGACCAGGCTCCCCAGGGCAGTGGGCACAGCACCAAGGCTGACAGAGCTCAAGAAGTGTCTGGATGATTCTCTCAGGCAAATGGTGTGGCTCTTGGGGATGGTCCTGTGCAGGGTTGGACTTGATGATCCTCGTGGATCCCTTCCAGCTCAGCATATCCTGTGATTCTGTGATATTTTTCCGCACCGAGAGAGATCAGAGTTTGAAGGATAGCTTTCTGTTTAGGTCACCAAACTATTAAAAAAACTGAAGTGAAAGTCATTGCAATCCATTGAATCTAAAGCAGTAAAAGAACACTTCTTCTAAAATACAAGTTTTATACACTTTGCTGTCCTACAGCTATCTGGTATGCAACGTGGCATTGACAACCTGTTACACTGATCTTGAAATTCACTTATGGAAGAATTAGGAACAGTTAATACAAAACAGGAGGACAGTAAAATTTGGAATGGCTTAAATTGACTCAAAGCATGGGCACTAAGCATTTCAGCATTGAGAAGTGGAAGGTAGTGAGACTCTTGGTAAAAAAAAATGGATGGGAAATTTACTCTCTTAAAGACCATATGTTGTAAAAGTTTGAGCAGGAGTAGGATGTAGCATGGTGGTGGATAAATCTAAATACTCTTGGCACTGTGTTTGAGACTGCTAAAAAGAAAATCAAAACATTGCAAGATCAAAAGTTTCAGAAGACATTGGAATAAGATCAGCTCTGGTGTGAGAAGGTGAAACTCCCATAAGGAACAGTTCTCTGGTACAACATGATGCACTTTGGCTAAACACAGGCCAGTAAGACAGGCAAAATTTCAGGACATACAGAACTGTAATGTTGCAAGAACTACCAGCATGTGTCTATATGAAGACTGCTATTTGCTCCATTTCACTCATGATTCATCAATATTTCATGAGAAATTCTTGGCTTTCACTGTGCAATTCACATAACTTATGCATAGGCTTCTATCCTCTGAGCAGAACATGATTTTTAGAGTTATTTTTCCATTGAAAAAAAACCAGCTTTGAGAAAGCTTTTGATGTGCTCTAATTCTAAAACTGTTTCCATGGCTATTGATACCATTGAGCTTACTCACTATTATATTTAATGAAAACAATATAGGGAAAACTATGAAAACAAAAAGGGACACACACGCACGCACAGAGTCTTTTCTGTTTTTCACATACAGACATTTTTCCTTCCATAGAATAAATTCTACAAGATCTGGACATGGAATAGGTGGTTTAGGGAAGCACAAGCTTTACCTTTTCTCCTCCAGAATTTGAGAAAACTCCATTATCATAGGGGTTTTTTGAAAATGCTGGGAGCCATATTCCACATCTGGCCCACACCTGGCAGCTACATGACTGTAAAGCATCAAAAGTTCACAAGTGCTTCAAGGACAAAACTGGCTTCCATTGCTTCTTTTATCATTCTTTGGTAGCAATTTGTGCCATAAACCTTAAAATATTCATCCTCAGTTACTATTTTGCTTGCTGAGAGGTACAAGGAAAAAAAGGAAATAGGGATTTCTAATACTCAGGCAGTGGGACTGCCATGGACAAGACAAATGGACTTCTTTATGTTGGAGGTACTATCTCTAGGATCAAAGAGCCACCACAAATAAAGGTAACATCAGGGCTACCCAAAGGGATCACAACATTCTATCAACTTCAGCGTTTTATGTCTTATCTTTGCGTTCATATTTTGTTTCCCTGGTATGAGCACATTGCCAAAAGTAATTAGATCCCTATCTCCCCCTAGCTCCAAAGAATGCTCCTATTTAATTTAACAGAGTTTGTGGTCATTAAGGACATACAGAACTCTCTAGGCCTTGTTCTTGGTATTTTCCTTAGCTTGACACGGTAATATCTGAACACAAAGACATTAAACGAAGAATACAATTAAAAGGAAAAACAATAATTAGAGTTCTCATTGCTGATTGTTTTCAATTTATTGTTGCTAATTTATTTAATTTCCGTTCTGCTTTGGGTAAAAAAGATCTTGTGCTGTACTGTTTTTGAATGTTGGCATAAAGTAACATCAAAGAAACAGTTTAGATTTTCTTTTGATATAAATTTTCCTACACTTTAAGTGATAAAAAAAAATACTACACATTGGCACAATGCATCTTCTTTGGAGCACTCGGAGTGTCTCACAGCAATAAAAGGTATTATATATTTTCTCATGGGTAATGGCATGCACGAAGTTGATAATGTAGTAGCATTTACTGAACCCAGAAATAAATACCAATATACAAGCTCTCAAGAAGTGGTATCTTTTTTACATGTCTGTATACTGAATAATACAAAACACAACACTATAATTTAAATAATAATTAGTATAAAAAAAAGGAAAATCCTTTTTTTATATATCTTGTCCATTCTTTAAATAGATATTATAGAAGTCTGAAATTAAAAAATATGAGACTGATAACATCAGGATAAATGCCTATGCTCTTCTCCATATTAAGAATTGTATCATAGAGCAAACAATAAATGTTTTAGAAGGTTTACACAAGAAATAAAATATGACAATTTCTCTTAGGAACTGTGGACACTGGAAGTGTTCCACTGAAATACTGTGGATTGTACACTTAACTATTTTGGTGTTTTCAGAGATTACTGAAATAGAAATACATTCAAATCCAAAACTGTCAGTTTAAGACAACCTGAATGAAGCTCAAAACACAATAATTATAATTTTGACTAGAACTACTTAGTTGAAAAAATATTTGAAGCCTACTATCTGTATAGACAACGTTTAGTTATTGATCAAAAAAAGTCAAACATTGCCAAGAGAACCAATGTTTATAGGGAGCTCATCTCTTCAGGTCAATTAGCACTATAGATTTTCAGCTGACAAAACTTCTTCTATCTGATCTGTATTTTTGTCACACATTTAATCCAAACTGCTTTTTGTACTCGAGCTGTTTTCTATTCACCTCAACGAACCACACAGGAGATTTCAAACCCATTCAGCATAGTTCATCTTAACCCCAACATGCTCATTTTATACCTCCAGACAGCTTTCTCTAACATTGACACAAGGGTATTCTCTAATTCACCCACCCATTTTACCAGATTATTTTATTCAAGTACTTTTTTTCCCCTGCTACTTCTTATTCATTTCCTAATGTAATTGTACTGGAAGTGAGCAAGTCAAATTTCTCAGTAGCCTTCTGTTTCATTATTAACATTAGGTAAATTTTAACTTATTATCACACATGGTTCCCTGAATTCTCTTTTATATCCACATGCAACTTCCTTATTTCACCCCTCTTTTCATTCTTTATATTGTTTTTACTTAATATGCTCTTCCCCCCCCCCCCCCCACTAAGCTTATGGTAACTCAAAACCAAAATTCAGTTTTAAAAATCTACCATAACTGTGCTAATTGCAACTACATAGGAAAACTGAGACTTGTGATTTCCTGGTATTTTCTTGAGTGGGATTACTTGCAAATGCTAGTCATGTGCTTTTTTTTTTTTTAATATATACAGCTCCACGTTTGTTTTCATTGATTAGTTGGTACAGGGCATTGATATACCATAATCATCTATTCAAAACATCCCTGGTTTAAACATAATCTTTTGCTGATTAAGAAGGCTCCAGGTTTACCTTGGAGGTAAAGGATGCATTAAAATAGATTCATCACTCATTGAAATTATGGTGATTTGGTAAATGTGTGATGCAATAATTTATTATCAACAATAAAAAATACAGAATATTTTGGGCTACTCATGCTTTCTGAAGACAGAAAGGTGCTGCTCGAAATTACAGTACCGAAATTCTTTTTTTGTAGGTAGCACTTCTGTATCAAGGGTTTTAGACTCAAATCTTCAAATTGCTTCCCTCATGCCTTGGGTACAATCTGAAGTGCTTTTACAGAACTGTTTAGCAATAACTGACACCAACAGCTTCACTTTAGGACAATGAAAACTACCAGTGCATGGTATTTACCAAAAACCTTTGTCCCTACAGTTGAATACTCACAGCTCCAAATATGACCTGATAAAGGACTATATGCCCAAAAATATGTCTGCTTTCTAACTCTGCCAGTTGATCTGATAAAAATGTTATCTTCTTTTAAATCTTTTGCCTTTTAAATCTTTTGCCCTTTTACCTTATACAAAAGGGAGCTCGAGCACCAAAATAAAAGCCTCTTACTCCTAAACCTAAAGGGACAGCAGCTTTATCTGTGCTGGCAGTAGACTGTACTGCACTAAGACCCCTTCCATTGGTGAGAAACACATAGGGCAGCTCTGCATTAGCATTTTAGTGTACATCCGGAGAGCAGATTTCATGTCAATCTGTTAAATATTCCTGTTTACTGCTCTTTCCTTCTCACGGCAGTGTGGTTTTGGAACTGCACCATTCGGTCCTTCTGCAGGTGGAAATAAATCCAGAGGTGTACTCCAGGAGGACACCCAGCAACTCCAAACCACCCACATGCATTCCTTCCACAGGACCCAGAATCAGACCACTGTGAGGTAAAACCTTCTGAAATTCCTACAACAGCTCCTCCATTCCAGAGCTGCTGCTGCCTACAGTCAGCATCACCTGCTGACACAGATCTAGCCATAGTAAGCAAGTGGCTGTTCTTACCATCTCCAAAAATCTGTTAATCTTAGAAGTCTCTTGTTAGGTACCCAGAAACAGAAGACATGTTAAAATTTTGTCCTGATTAACTTGACTGCAATGTCTGCAGACAAGCTGAAATAGCTCTGAACAATCATCATTCCCAGAAATGAACTCTAACCATCCAGTAGCATCTAACTTTCTACTGGAAGATGGCAAAAACTAATTGCTGATGCCAAATTTTGAGAAAAATTTTTTAACAACTATATCAACAGACAAAACCCACTACTTATTTTGAAGGAGCAATCAAAAAAATGTTCTGTTTCCTGAAATAAAGCAACATAGACAGGTCATAATGAAAGAAGCTACAAAGTCAGTGTTGCAGCCTGTACTCCAGACATTGTCTGTGAATTACTGTTACAGGATATACTGTAGGTAATAGCCACAATTCAAGATAATTGAATTTAATCAAGATAAAGGATGATGCAGTAGAAAAATTGACTAAATATATATAATCACTACATTTTAAAATACTTTGTTAAGCAGGAAGCATTCAAAATATCAATTAGTGTATTGTCACAAGCAATTGGAAAACACAGGTCTTAACCCAAATAGAGTAATCTACAAATGGAGGAATACTGGATTATCATTTTCACAGACATTTTGTGCTGACTTACAGCATTATTTCCTAAACTCAATGATGTATGGGAAGAAATTAATATTTGCAAATGAAAATGAGCATATTTCATCATAATATGATACATATATTCTTTGACAGAGACATTATTGGTAAGGGCCTCAAGCCAAAATCTGGCTGTTATCTTATTTGTATAAAGCTGCACTTGAAAATCAGGGAGAATAACTGAGAATGCAGTATTTTCTTCAGCTCAACCATTTTGGTTCCTTCTCTAACACTGCATTTGTGCAGCAGATGCTCAATATGTCTACCAGAAAATTCACAAGGCCTATACAACAACTTGAATCCCATTAAAGCCTCTCATTGGGACTTCAGTGGTGCATCAGCCCTTTACACAGGGGTGACTTTCACCATAAATAATGAGCTTTTTGAGGCAAGGTTTTCAATGGAGTTATAAAACGTTTGTGTTTACTCTCAGAGTGTAAAGCTTCCTGGTGTCTCAGTGGTGCCACATTTTCTCTGCCCAGGACTGCAGTGGCTCTGAAATATGTATGCCTGCTTCAGCCATGATGTACAGGTGGACTGGATCATAATCCTGAGCAAATTTTAAGGTCCTCACTTAATGAAATGCATGTAGTTTAGACATGCCTGCACTTTATAATGTGCAGAGGGGAAATATGATTTTAATTTTTTTTCTTTTGCCAGGCAGGATTCATTTTAAACTGTGACAATTTTGATGGTGCTGGCTGATTTCTCAGCATCTGTTTTCTGTGTTTCATCCATTCTTAATGGCTTTCTCCCCATACTTACTTTACAGGCTGATCTCTATATTATGCTCGTTCTCTCCCACTTCAAATCTACTGGCAAGAATGAGGGGATATTTTAAGAAATTTTAAGCTTTACGTGACTCCCTGATGGAGTCAGATTAGCCTTTCACTTACACAGTTTGCTGCCTAACCCTCTCCTAGCAAAACTACATCTTTTTCCACCATCCTATCCTATCTCTGTGCTGTCAACTCACCAAGTGCTTCAAACATAGTGGAGAAGTTAATTATATTCAAAACTAAAACTAGTAACCAAAACTAGTAATATATCAGAAATTCGATCCAAGAAATTATACAACCATGCATGTAACATGTATACAGCAGCTGAAGTCATATCAAAAGGAACACGGCCACTTCTGGCCTTTTTGACCCCAATTCAGATTGCAAACCTGCAAATGAACAAGAGTAGGAATAACTGTAAATTAGGAGCCCAGTTGAAGAAGAGGCAGTTGTACATAAACAGAAAAAACTTATAATGGCATTATGTAATATGCCTATAATTGAAGGATATATTCTTGTCAAAAAACTTCCACTTTGAGCCATTACTGAACTTCCTTAGTGTTATGAAATTCAGATATATATTCTTTGACAAAGGTGAATTCCAGGGAAATTTTTAGAAAGCTGCAATAGCAACTAACCACTGATTATTTTCTATAAGAGTTTTTATTCCCACAGGCCTTTGAAATTATTGGTACTATGGCCAGATTTTATGCCTGTCCCAGGTTGTTTACAGCTGAAATTTGGACTTTTTCTATGAGTAATAACTCTGTTTCTAGATCAACTGTCTAATAAGCAGGTCATTTTACATGGCAGAAACATCATACACTAAAAAATTGTTCTCTTTGCACTTGACCCTCGACTTCCAGAAACTTGGACCTAAGTTTAGCCTTTATCTGTCCTCTGCTTTTGTTCTGTATAGAGTTTGATACATTAATTTTCTTAAAGGGAAATTCAAGAAAACAAGACTGATGTATATAAGGCAGATGGAATTCAATGCTTTAGGTTTTGAACACTTTTCAGTGAAGCCTGCCTCTTAAATTAGCCTTTCAAAGTGTCCAGGGGTACATGATGTACATGAAGGAAACTGAGATGTTCACTGAGAAAGAGGGTAAAAAGCAGATAAAGAACCTGCTGTTTTTGTGGGAGAGGAAAAAACCAGAAGCAAAATTACTCTATTACAATGAAGAAAGCTACAAGATTTTACTCTATGAAATAAAGAGATTGTTGCCATGGTACCAGCAAGATCTCTCCTTCACTTATATGCACACACATGAACCTTTTTTGAGAAATTGCAGCAGACTGCACCTTCAAAATTATAAATGTGCAAGGAGAAATATTTTCTATACACTCCCTCACAGTATTTTAAATAACTATTCGCATTACATTCAGATGAAATCAGACAGGTAATCATCTCTTGCAGATCTCTTCCAAAGCAAAGCAACAAACATTGTATTGACACTGAAATGCATATCCTCAGAAGACATGAGGTAACTCAAGGCACATAGAAGGGTGTACTGACTTCTGAGCCATTCCCCAGGAAAGGCAGATTTCTCAAGAACTGGAAACTCTCCTAAACTGGAGGAAGTCTTCTTCAACAAATGTGCAACTGGCTTAAATTTTTTATCGGGGATGACTTGGAGCCATGTTCTTCATGTTCCTACTGTTCTTATTATTACTCCTTGGGCTCAAATAGTATAATCTTATGTTCCAGTCTATTTGTCTTTATGACACGTACAACATTCTGCACCAGCTTCCCCAAGTGCTCTGAGAATCTAATGGGAAGACTTTTCCTCAAGAGTTCTGGGACACACACAGTCAGAGAGTTACTCAGGGCTGACGTGAAAAGGCACCATTCCATCTCCACTGCACTTTAAATAGGTAGGTGTCCTTTTCATGCACAAAGATTTCACACCAGCCCTTAATGTCAGTACGAGCACTGATTTTTTATAACGACATTAGACCATCTTGCACCTACAATTGCTCCTTGCAGAGACTGTAAATTTAATGAGAGACATTTTGAAGACAAGAGGGACCACCTACTAACACTCAAATAATCTGTGTTCCTGCATAACACGACATACATTGCCCCTTATGCTAATTTATAGGTAATGAAGCAATGTATGTTCTCAAACAGATCACTGATTCACTGAAGATCACAAATCACTATAAAAGTCACCAGTTTTTGAATAAGGTCTTACAAGAGCTTTTTTAAGTTTATAAACTCATTTAAAAATGTGAGCAATGGCAATGTCACTAATGGCATACACACAAGTAATACAATTTCCCAATTCCCAAAGGAAAGTCCTTCCTTCATAAATCCTCTCAACACATGTGTTGCCACAGCTGGAGCTTTGCAGGGGGAATTCAGGGTGGGTTGATTACCTAGTATGACCTGAAAGCCTTTTCCAGAGGCAATACTGTCTTGAGCACAGTCCTCAGTCTGACAGCGTGCCCTACATTCCCTGGTTATGCTGGAGCTGAAGCTGGACATATTTGAATAGGAAATCAAGCTATTCAGACCATGCTGCATAAGTGACTTGTGGACACAGTTTGAAACTTTACATTCCCCCTGCAGAATCCATGGCCTTTTCCTGTAAAACAGAGATTTCACCTTCCAGGGCTCTTCACTTCACACTTTTCCCAGCAGCATGACACCCTTAGAATAAGCAATGAGAGGGAAGACAGATCACATACAACTTTACACAGTCATATTGGACTTGATGATCTGGAGATCTTTCCAGCCTTAATGATTCCATGATTCTTTGGTCAGTTATCAATCCAAGCCCCACCATTTCATCCCCCCAGTGCTAAAGCCACCCACTAGGGATGGATGAACTGTGCTGCACACAGACCTGGAACACATGTGGACCACAGTGCCCTACTGCTCTTCCCATCTCCCTTTCAGCAGAAAAGCAACAGTGAAAACAGATGCAAAATTGGGCTTTGCTGCTCTCCTTCTAACAGGCTCCATGCTACAGACTGGCAGGAAAGATTATAAATAGAACAGAGCTTTTTTTCTCATTACAGTGATTTTAATGAGAATGATAAATGGGTTCAAATAAAACCATTCAGGCTCCAGTGATAAGATCCCTATCTCTTCCAGTGCTGTATCCAGCCCAACTCTATGATGTCATTATCCTCCCTGAATGCAGTGAAATTTATGGCAATTTAAAGGATCAATATTAGTATATATTCTATATGCTGTTGATATCTCCAGCACAGGAAAACTCCCCTAACTTGATCTTCATTATGACCACACTTCCAGGTACTTCTGGTCCCAAATGATAAAATAGCTACAGATTAACACATACATTGTTCTATGCATGCATGAGACACTTATCTCTTCGTTGTTGTTTACTCCTCAAAGATCAGAGATCTTCTGTTATGACTTGTACTGAGATAAATAATGTAATTAAACAACACCCAGGAGAGAGAGGAATAAAAAATGCCTGAAGAACAAACTCATTTGGTTTTCAGATTTTTTTTTTTTTTAAAGACTGCCAAACTTTAAGAAGGCTGCCAAAGACTACTTCAGAAGGAATACAACAATCATCAACACAAAGCTTAAAAGTGAAAAATAGATAAATAATTCTAAAACTTTTATAATGAAAAAATCTATCAGAAGGTTAGAGGCAACTGGAAGTTCACTAGTTACCTTATCAGCACAGCAAAGGCACACGTCAAGGTGAAAGAAGAACAGGCTAAAACTTCAGCAATTACAAGGTGGAGGCAAGGATTTTTGCCACAATAAAATTTAAAGCTATTGTTCCCTGTCATAATTCTCCTGGAAACTCTCTGCATTGCTTTATGTTTTTCCTGATCCCAGAAAAAAAAATGTAGAACAGGTCTGCAAGACTATGTTATCATCTTTTAAGAATCAGAGTATTCACACAGCTCTGTGAATTCTTGGTATATCTAATGTTTATACTCATGGTTACTTGTGAAAATGTTTATCTGAGAACATTTAAAGGATCTTGATCCTTGAGATTAGCTCAGTTGGTTGGAGCATGGTGCTAATAACACCAAGGTTGTGGCTTTGACCCCTGTACAGGCCAATTCACTTAAGAGTGGGGCTCAGTGATCCTCACAGGTCCCTTCCAACTCAGAATATTCTGTGGAAAGTCACAGAATACATGTTCTTTTCCATGCCTTTTTTGGAGAGCCAGGTTTATGATTCTTTCTGAAAGAGGTGGGACACTCAGCCGTGCTGCCAGAACACTGTTTCACTGAGGGTCTTGTGCAATACCCTTGCACTCTTGGTAAATGGCAGAAACTGTTCCAAAAGTAAACCTGACCTTATAGATTATAATTGAACCTAGCAACGAATAAATGTGAGTGCCACCAACAGAGTCATCTGAGTATTTCACCCGGTATGTTCCATGCCACTGCTAAACCCTAGAAAGGGAGCTAGAATGTCTCTTTTCCCCTCTCCTCCTCTCTTCCCATGCCTGATTTTCAGGATTACACTTTTCTGCAGAAAATCTACCTGATTTAAGGTGATAACAACTTTATTGTTTCTTGTCGTACACAAGGAAGGAGGAGAAACTAGACCTTTCCAGACTTAATATCTTACCCACTGCTGTCTATTAGTAAAGACTGGAAGACTCAACACAGCTGTCCCTTCAGCCCTGTGCTCTTATAGTTTAACCACTGTCTTATGTGCTAGTAAAGTTTTCCAGTGATATGAGAGCTCTCTGTCCTTAACACCTCATATGACTTTTTGGCATAGTAAATTTTGCTCTCCTCCCCTCTTTTTCCTGTTGGGTTTGTCAGTTTTGTTAGCACATGTCCATTTTCTCTGACCTCATGAGCTAGATAGAAGCTAAGTTTTTTTATGCAAACATAAGCCTGAATGTTTACTGCAATATTTACCCAGCCCCTTGTCCTCTGAAGAATGAAGAAGTCTGTGTTATGCATTGGCATTTGGATGAGATTCCCCCCTGTGGACTTACCTAAATATAAAGCAAGAAACTAAACATTAACAGAAACCTTCCAATTTGAGCCCCCAGCAAGCATCACGTTCTCTAAAGCACTCTCTTTAAGTAAAAAAAAAATGCCACAGCCTTTTTTATTAGGGCTGGAATCAGGGAGTGAAAATCTCTCCACTTCTCTGCACTCCAGGAAGGTCCTCAACCACCTCTTCATTCCAGAGATGGATAATGATTCCTGCACGTGTCACGTGCACGCAGGAAAGTGCTTCAGGATGAAAGATGCCATATAAATGTAAGCTGCTATTAATTATGGCACTCAAAGGAACATTCATGTAGCTTAGTTTCCCAAACCAAACCTACATTAACCTTGCTCTAAGTTCTAAATTTCATTTTCTCCGTATCTTTTCATTTGCCATTCTGTCAACAAAGAAATATAAATTCACTATTCCAACACACCTCTGAACCTAAATATATTCTCCCTGCTGATTCAGCTGCAACAATGGACTAATATATATTATTCCTAGAGTTCAGCTGAGGCTGATGTGAGGCTCAACAAGGAAAATGAGAAGAAATTAGTTTGGTTTTTTGTGTACATACAAATATAGACATTTTTCAACATGGAAGCATGAGTACTAAGCAGAGAGATCAGGAGTGAACCTCTTCACCAGTCATGCCTGCCCAAGCCTCATCCTGTTTCTGACAGTGCTCTTTAAAGCATGAAGCATCAGAACTGTGAGACCCAGAGGAAAAGAAACCAAAAGAATCAAAAATCCATTATTGATACTTTACCAAATGCCTAATTTAAGGGGTTTTAAAACTTTTATCCTCTGATATTTTGCAGATTAACCTGAAGTGAATGAAAAATTGATATCATTTATTGGGCTCCATTTTATCTTATTTTTAATTAATACAAGATGCAGAAACAAGATTGACTTGATTATTTCTTAATGGGATGAAAAATAGTGGATTTCTCAAAATATAAGCCAAGGCTCAGAAAATTCCTTCCCTGAACACTTCTGTTAAAATTATTTCTAGTCAGGTTTGTGTGTGGCAAAAAAATCAATTTATTACTACTGTCAATTGTCACTCATCCAGAACTACTTATGAGGACAATTCATTTTGCAGCTCATACTAGCAGAACTTTTAATTCACTGGGTAGCAGTCTATACTTTTACAACTAGAGAACACATTCAGTTTCTTCCTTTTTGGCCAATATTGATAAAGTGCAACACTCACCTTATTATCTCTGTAGATCTGCTCTCACAGAAAATTACAATTCAGACACCAACAACATCCTCTACATAAAAGGCTTCTGCAATTCAGGATGTTGTCTGTCCCTCTCAAAAGTCAGAGAATGTGATGTTCTCACCTGGTCTAAACACCATGGATGATTCAGATTCAGTTGTGATTACAGCTGTGGACTGGAAGCTGCAGATAAAGGTTAAGAGATGGAGTGGGCCCAGCTGTGTTAAATAACTTGCAAAAGCCTAACAGTGAGTGAGGAGCACCTGTAGTCTAGGAGAACTCACATTAAAACAGTTTTGTACTACAGTTGATAAGTAACTTTTACCTAAATCTGGACTACACCACCCAAACACCCAAAGTGCTGACTTTTTGTTGTTCTACCAGAACCTGTTGCATTAAAGGGTATAAATTTAATCATACTGGCATTCCCTGTTTTAATTTGCAAAGGATTAGTTTGTATTTTTTCTTCTTAAACTCTCTAAGACTTTATGGCACTCTAATGAGTAACTAAAAAACATTCAGACTTGTTAAGCCTCTGGTAGATGTTCTTTAATAATATAATTATTCTTGGTCTTTTCAGAGACTAGGCAACTGGGACTATATTTTGTGGTCTAGTACGCAATCTTTCTTGGAATTTAACTATCTTGCCTTATGAAGATCCCGTGTTGATAATCAACACCTTAATTTTTGCTCATTATATTTTTGATTTTTACAAGCATAGCCACACTGTATTGATATATTCCTGTAGATATATCAGTTGTCTTCACCTCTTCTTCCTTTACACTGCCATACTGCTGCCTATTCAGAAATAGGAATAATTTCTGATAGCACAAGCATCACATGCAGTTGTATCTCACAAAAATACGTCTATAAGTTTGGGGAGGAAGTGTGGCAGGTACACAGCACAAGAGAAACATGATAAAGCCAAGTATACCAAGATGGCAAAGATGAAAAGACACATAACTACACAGTCTACTCTAATATTTTTACCAGAACCCTAAATTTCTCTTCACGAGGTAAAAACCCAATGCTTTTGGGATAGAAAACATAAAGTATCTATTGTTCTTCCTCCCTGGCAGAGCAACCAAGCAATCTGGCCCCACTTGTAAATCTCATGTAAATCCCACAGCCCTCCAAATGGGACAGAAAACTGATCCTTGAGCTTCAGCCCAAAGCACACTTCAGCTGTCAGCACCAGCTACCTACATGTTGGCTTTATCAGCACCTACAACAGCATTATGGAATATTTCCACATAACTCATCCATAGCCTATACTGAGTGTACCTATATCTTTTCTATATCTTATAGTAGTGGAGTAATAATACTTACAGGAAAATATTCCCAATGCTAGCACCTTCAGTAGCTCACCTGTCTCCCATATTCCTCAGAAATTGCCTGTAAAAGCTCCCTTCCTGGCAGCATCCTAGCACTGACAGGACACACCTCTCACAGATTTCCCTCTCAATAGTGCCACTGATTTTTTCAGTCCTACTGAATGGTTTAAAACAAATTCTCTAATGACATTTAAGAGACGTAGTTTGGGGGGGGAAAATATTCTGCCTTTATGATTTTACCTTAATAAAGCTAAAAGAGCCATAAATATATAATTACTTTCAAACATGGCTAATTTGTCATATTTTTGTTTAACTGGTGTGCATAGTGCCTAACGTAGAATGTATAGTGTGGGGGGGTTACATTATGTATTTATTTACTTACATACTTAGGCTCAGTGCTAACTCTCTAGCCTGCTTTGTAAAACTTGCAGCTGGCTCCAAGCTCTTCCCAGTGAGGTTCTCAGGGAGGATACTGCCTATCCCAGACTCCAGTCAGGTGTTCCCAGGAATCAAAAGTCCTTGAGAGCTGAATGTTTCCTGTTCCCTAATCACATTGGTGAATGCTGCATTATGAAGTCTCTTTTCACCAGCTTTAACCACTTCTCCTTTTGAAGTGAACATTATATTTTAACTTATATTTTTACAGAATCTAAAATCCACTTAATAGAAATGGAAAGAGGGCATAATTTTCCCTCTATTTCTCTCTCTCTCTTCTGCAATGTCTTTACCTATGTCAGCCAGCAGCTCTTTTTTTGTCAACTTAAGTGCTACCTATTCATTTATTTCCTTCCTTCTCTCCAGGTTTATTCAACAGAGATAAAACAAGAGGATCAAAGCCTAACACAAGGTCATGCCTGTGTTTACAGGTTATGCAACACAACAGGAACATATCTGTAGAGCAAAACAAATCTTGCTGGAGAACTGACATCCATGAAAGTTTCAGAAGTATTTATTTCAGAGTAACAGAATGCCCACTAATGACTACAACACACTAGATTCAAAGCTTGAATATTTTTACCACTTTAATTTCATCAGAAAGGGAACCAGCCTGTGTTCAGAGGTTACTCTGTGATACAAAACACAGCATGGTAAAATGAGAGTTTATTGGGTGGCTTGCTTTAAAAACAGACTCCTGAGTTAAGTTGTTCATGTAGACATACCCCAAGTCACCGAACCCAAAGTAATTCAAATCCTAAAATTACAATTTTCATACAGTCAGCTTTATCAAAAACCCCACACTTTGAGGACGATGGACTTCAGTTATTCAGTAGTAGCATAAACCAGTTATCCAGAAGACAAGACACCTGGGTACACTTACCACTTCAACAGGAGGCACTTCAATCAATACCCTACTGCCACACAGAGCACATAATGACTGGCTAATGCAGTCATCCTTGATCCCTTCCATAGAAGATGAGCTACTGTGAGGCCATAAAATCAAGCTTCAGAGGACCAAAGCAAATGCAGTCTCATAGACAGGTCAGTCAGCAGGAAGAGAACCAAAAGGCCTGCATTTTGCTCCGATGATCACTTGTGTGCTTTAAATCACCCAGTCAATGGAAAAGGAAATAGAACCCATACTGTAAGTAAGCTTCAAATTCAGGCAAAGCATACAGTCCCCCATCTGACAGAAGGTGGTAAATTGTATGCCAGTCTTGACTTGAGGGACATTTATGCATGCCACTCAGAGACTTGGAAGTGGGGACCACCTGCCCCCCTTGCTTTTGGACCACAACAGGGCAAGGCAGGTGTTCCAGGTATCCACCTCTCTCTTTGCTTTTGCAAACTTGTTAGTGTTTATGTTCGAAGCCCTCAAAGATCCTCTGCTTCTTAAAGTAGGTGTTGCTGGGGTTTTATGGGTACTGGGAAATGCTTCCTAGCTCCGGGCATCTAAATTCCAACTGTGTCCTACAGACAGAGATATTGTTGGCTTCTCCCTGTGACCTTTTCAGGTTTGCTTAATTCAACAACCTGCTCAGCTCAGTAGGGAAGTAGGGATGGAGTGATTAGTATCATTACTGCTGAAGCATCACCCTTTACGTTCCTCTCTCCTCCGTTTTTCTTACTTACACCAGTTTCTCACATTCTTTGTTTTCAGCTTTCATTACAGCTAAAAGGCTCTGTGGCTCACAAGGAGGTTTATTATGTCTGTCTCATCCTGAGTCCTAACAGTGAAAAGTAAATTGCAGAGAAGTTAGCAAACAAGAGAGGCCTTGATATTAGCTTTAATTTTTAAAAAGCTAACTCTTCTACTAATGGATCTTATTAATTAGCTAGGAATCCTTAAAAACATGAGGAAAGAAAAGGTTTTCTTCAGGGTAAAATGCTGGACTGCAGCATTTCATTACAAAACACAAATATGAACTTAGGAGGAATTCACAGTCAGGTGTATTTGAAAAGGATTGTAGGCACCCAGGGAATGTTTTTATTTGTTGATTTAATCTGCATCCAATTTCCTCCTAAATCTTAAAGCTCTTCAGTGCAGTCTTCTCACACAATGTAGAGTGTGATGCATGCCTTGCAGAGAATTTTACCCTGGCTCAGGCTTTGAACTGGCTGCTAAGGGTAATGGAATATGGAGCACTCATGTGTTCTGCTATTTCCAACTGAAACTAGGAGATGAGATGGTAGTTACTCTTTTGGCTCTCTGTGTTCTGTGTCACTGAGGTTTGAGTTTCTCCTTTAATATTGGAGAAAACCCTGTGAAGTAGCACCATCTGCCCTGACTCCATAATCTCCCCCAGCACTGGTTACTGTCAAAGATAAGATGCTGCACTGGATAGTTCTAACAATGACTGCTGTTATGTTTTTTATGCTTTTCTGAAATGTCAGTAGATCATAACCACCTCACATTGCCACAGTCACCCTTCTGGTTGATCTTTCAGTAGAAAGACCAAAGCCTGATATTCTTCCCATCATAAGCAATGCAATTGGACCTGTTACCTCAGTGAAAGTTGCATTAGGTCTGAACACAGAAAAAAGTAGAATGAAAAACATGAAGTGTTTTCTCCTTCTCCAAGGTTATCTTCTGAATCAGAATCAGGTTTTTCAGAGTACAATAAACTCCATCTGTTTTCTGCTACCCAAGAGAAACAAGAGAATACTGGTGCTGGTCACAGGAGCAACAACTCCTTGTACACCAGCATCACTCTGGAGAGGCTGGCACAGGGATCAGCATTCAGCTTCTGTGTCAGCTGTACTACCATAAAACATGGGCAGCCAAAAACCCCTGCAGGAATATTCATACCTTGGGTAAGAAGGAAATATCATTAACCAAACTTTATCCCTGGGTCTATAAAAAGAAACTGTATTTCTACCAGTGAGATTTACACATATAGCTCCAAGGGCAAAATAAAGCTGCTAGATAGCATTTTACTGTAGAGCTGTGATTATTCACATTGTTATACCCAAATAATTGTAGATTAACATATTATAAAACTGTGTAGTGAGTAAATCCTACTTTGCAGCCAGAACAATTCCAGACTAAGATGCTTCCTGATGAATACATAAGCTAGTTCTGCAGTCAATGACACTGTGACACGATGTTGGAATATCAGCCCAGAGCCTTTTGGACAGTACACAGAAGAAATGCAATGGGTTATTTACTTGGTATTCAATATTCTTTTGTTATGAAGCTCATTTTGTATTTCCTTCCAATTAGATGGGAAAGGTTCACACAAAGTCCAATCTGTGTTTAAATTACATTATCTACATGTTCATAGGGGTTTTTTTTTGCCATTTATGATGCTAACTGCAGGTGTCAAAGACCCAAGTTCTGGCATTCATCTTGAGTCTGCACATGAGAGACCAGTTTCTGAGCTCAGCTGTACAGTATAAATGCAAAAGCTATTACCTGTCTCAAACCCAAAACTTTCCCATAATAAGGAATCAATGGCCTTTGTTCACCAGTCTTTGCCACAGTCCCTTAATCTGACACTCAAAATGGCAGAAGACAGAATAACCCCAATGGTGCACACAAAATATCAGCTGGGGCTTAGGGTAAATCTTGGTCCTAATGAACTTAATGGCAGAATTCCCACTGATTGCAATGAGACCTGACACAGACTGTGACAGCTGCATGTAACCCAGAGCAGGCTGGTAACAGCCCTTCAGCTCATTGTATGTCTTTGGAAACACACAGAGGCTTTCACAAGTCCTTTTGTCCACTCCAGCAACTCAGAGATTTAAAATTACCCCAAGGCTAATGCTGAGAAGTACAGATACAACTGACTGTACTTCTCTGCTGTATAACAAAAATAAAAATGAAATGTTCTTTCAAGACTCTCTCTCAGACTGATATTTTGTGGACTTTCTAGACTGTTAAAATTCTAAAAATTATTAGCATGGCCAAAATCTGTTCAATTTAAAATGTTTTGCAATGCAGTTTAAAAATAAAGAAAACCATTCATTTTTAGTTAAACAGAAAGTAATTTTTAATTTAAAATCTTCTAAATTTTTATATATACATATCTAAAATTTTTTTCATTTTTGACTGGGACAATGCTTATAAAAGTTGTTGAAACTTCATTTCCCCAAAATAGTTTTAATTAAAAAAAATCGCAGCTCATTGTTTGTAGATTTGACCCTTGGATAGCATGAGGTTGGTAGAATGGGTTGCAAGCTGCTTCTGGACTTCTTTCCGAAACAAGTGGCTTGTGGTGATCTAAAAACATCTCAAGATGGAAGAGAAATAGGTTTAGTAACCCCAGCTGACAGAATTGCTCCTGCTGTCGTGCAGCCACTGTACTCTAATCTGAGGGGCAGTTCAGGGCTCCTGAGACAAAACAGACACTGAGAATGGATTTGCCTTTCAGTGCTTACCCCTCTGTTGCACTTGCACAGAGCAATATTCAGAATTTCCTCCTTGCTCTTTGTTTTTCCTGCTAGCAAAGTGGTTTAGTACTGCTATACTGAGTCCCACCACTCCATAGGGTTGCCTAATTATGCCTACGAAACGTGAATTTTACCTTCTTTTCCTACTGTACCTTTGCCTTTATAGCCCATATCACAGGTGTCTATTCAGTGGGAAGAACAAGGTCAGAGTCTTTTATTTTCTTTGAAGAGGGTAGCACAAAGCCATCCTGGTTTTTCTTGATTTAATTACCAACTTTATGAGGAAAGCTGTCACACAGGTTCTGTTCCTGTGACTTTGTTTCAGTCGCTACTCGGGGCCATGGATGTGTCGGATGTGCCTCCAGGCACTTCTGGCCTGCTGAGATCTCTTTTTGAAGCCCCGAGAAGTGCTGATGAGTTTTCATACCCCCGCGGCAGCACAACCTGTCTCCTTGGCAGCTGAAAACGGCGCTGCACTGCTCGGCCGCTCTCTGCTCCCGCGCTTCGTGGAGTCTTTTCTTGGCACGTTTTTATCAACAGGTGTGAGGATGCTCTAAGAGGCCCGTGCTACAGCCTGTAACACACTAATTGCTTAAAGGAGCCGTCCTTTCAGAAGAAATGACGCCTGCATTGTCATGCGGGCTGCCGATCATTGCCTGGCACCTCTGTGCTCAAGGCAGGAGTCCAAACAACTTGTGACAAGGCACTTTGCCATCTCAGCAGATGGACATGGGCATAAGCAGCTTAGGGACTAAGTCTGCATATCAAGCACAGGCATTGAGGGCACGATTCCCGGCCAAGAATGCTGCAACTGCTGTTTATCTTCTGCTTACCAACCTAGAGTTGTTTATCTTCTCTTACCAACCCAGAGTTCAGGGAGTATGTCATCGCTAATTAAGACCTGGGCTGGACTCAGTTTCGAAATCATAAAACACGACTGTGCAAAACAAGGGTCTGTCTGGCTTGAATTGAGCCACAAGTCCTAAGAGAGGCTGAGGGAGTTACCAGGATGAAATCAATATTGAGGAGGACCAAAACGATACCTCAAAATGCTGCTGTTTCATCAGATTCAGGAAAAGGGTAAGGGAAGTGTGAACAGGGAATTGACCATTAATACCTGAGTGGATTTATAGTTTCTCAAAAGAAAAAGTAAAATGTGGCATCACAAAGGTATGCAGTTGGAATGGGAAAAAAATGGGCTCAATATGAGAAACAATCCTGACTGTAAATTCCATTAATTTACAGAATAATCTCAGAAAGGCAGGCTGAGGGGCATTTTTATTTGGCAGTTGTAATAATGAAAGAAAAATCTTCTTCAGAAGCAGAAGATAATACTGTATTCACTGTGACAAAACCCAGGTCACCTAAGGGATCTTTTCTTCTCTCAGTTCCATGAGTCAGATAAGATTTTGTTTCCTCGGGTACAGTGGTACTACAAGTCCTAGAATGCCTTTGAAAGCCTAAACTAGCATTAAGTGTTTCAGAGACCTTGTCCATGTACAGAAAAGACATGAAGCAGAGGATTGGGCAATATATTATTTAAACCATGACATGACATGCTTCTGCTCTTTTGAGACAACTGCAATATCCAATGACAGCATAAAGGACATGTTAAAAATATATTGGAAATTTACTAAAACTGGATTTTGATCTTGCCATTGTTATTTGAGTTTCAGGCCAAATATTCATGAAATGTCATAAAATCTGCTCCCCTTTCTTTACAATTTTAGTATCAAAACTGACTTCTAATTAAGGTAAGAAAAGAGGCTAAGCATTTGCTTTTGTGATAAAAAACAAACCAGAAATAGATAGAAGGAAAGCAAGTAAATAAAAATGCAAAACTAAAGCTAAAAGGGATTCACTGTATGCCACTTAATTGACTATTTGAAATACAGTACCCTGATAGGAAAATCTGGCCCAAAAGGTAAAACCAGCTTTTAAAAACAGTGTAGTCCTGACAGCTGCTTTTATTATCATTACACTTGTATCTGTATCAATATTTGAATTTGACTTCTGTCAGAGGACCTTCACTTGTGAGAAAATATCTTTGGTAGCGTCACAAAAATGTTGCAAGGTCATCATATCCCCTTGCATTGTTTCATGTGATAATGTAAATATTTTGGGTTGCAAAGTAAGTTAGAAAAAATCTGCAGTTTTGCCCTTTTTTGCACTTTTTTGTACTGTAACTATTCCAAGTCTAAATCAAAGCATGGTGAAGTTAGAATTAGCTCAATGATTTTTTTTTTTTTATTTATCACATTTCAAGTCACTGAGTTTTCATTTGAATATCCCAGTGACCTAGAGTCACACATGAATGTCAGATGAACCATTCAACTCATTTTCTCAGACTGCTCAGACTGCTTTGCACTGCAGCCAGAGCTCCTTACCACACCAACAAAGTAAATTTAATGGATATTCTTTTCTACCTTATAAGATGAAGGTCAGCTACCAGGTTGAAGATGATGCATTAGTCTTGTCTTCTCTGCTAACTGGCAGAATATCTAATTCAGGTTTGGAAAAAAATGTAGAAAAACAAATGTAGGGAAGACAAAAACCTGAAGAAATAACCAGTAACCAGCACTAGATAATACACCAACACTGAAAATGTCTGCTGCTAAATCGTGCTGCTTTCACAGAATCACAGAATATGCTGAGTTGGAAGGGACCCATAAGGATCCCATAAGTCCAACCCTTAGCCCTGCTTTCTTCTGTTTCACCTTCAGCTTTTTTCTCCTCTTCCATGGTATCACAAGCAGTGCAGGGGAGGATGAAGTATCTCAAAAAGGATGTCCAAAGATGCTTAAAATGCATATGTGGTACTAAAACTAGACACTAGCATTATTGTCGGTCTAAAGGTAATTCTGTCCTTCTTCCTGTCTCCAGCTTCTTGGTTTCTGTGTCCACTCTCTCAGAAATTCACTCATTCCCTTCTGAGGCTTGGTCTAGTTATTCACCTCATCTTCCATTTCACTGATCCATACTTCTATCCTGCACAAAAATTCTTAAATGCCTAAGCTCCAGCAAAAGGGGTCTTGCATGCCTACTATTACTGTCAAGAGGTCAAGAGTGCTCAGCTCCTGCCAAACTTGCTCTAAAGAGGACTTGTGTGGCCTCCCATCACTAACCTTAGGCCTCGTGTTCACAAAGACATTTATTGGGAAATGGCCATTTTCTTGCAGTTCAGCTTCAGCGGTGGCACAGCCAGTGCAGAGCCAGGCAGGCTGGAGACAGGCAGGAGAGACTGAACATCCTCACCCAGGAGCTCCTTCTGCTCCTGCTGCCAGGAGAGACTGAACATCCTCACCCAGGAGCTCCTTCTGCTCCTGCTGCCAGGAGAGACTGAACATCCTCACCCAGGAGCTCCTTCTGCTCCTGCTGCCAGGAGAAGAGGGCATGCTGGAGCCTTGAGTCCTCCCCACGCCTTCCTCCAGTATGGTTAGCCCACAGTAACTAGGGTACACTTTTCACAGGGTAACCGGGGAAAAAGACAGAGGAAAAAGAGAAAAGTAGAGGCAATATTCTTTCCTTAGGCCTCCCCATGCTCCTGAGAGATGTATTTCAAGAATTAATTCTCTGTTGTGGGGAAAGGAGCATGAGGAGGTGCTTTTTGGAAGCAGCTGTTTTAGGAAACAGTAAGCACAAGCATGCATTTGAAATGTGACCCTGACCTACTCTGTCCTTCACATTTTGCAGGAAAATGCTTTTATCTACTGCAGATCTACAGCTTTTATCCCTTTTCTGAAAGAAGGGGTCTGTGACCTCTCTTTGAAGTAGCTAAGCAGGGACTGTTCTTTTCCTTTTAAAACACAGTTGAAAGGGGAGATGATGAAACAGCATTGAATAAAATACGAATCCTTGGAGCAGAACTCAACTTATCCAGTTAACACACAGTGCCCTACCCACCAAGGTATGTTCATACCCTATTATCTTACTGCCCCAATGAATCCTGAGTTCATTTCTATTCAACAATCTAGATTCAACAGGATAGCTGAAGAGCCATACCCCATCATACCCCATTAACCATGGACACCTAAATGAGGCAAGAAAATGGGGCATGGGGGTCTCAACCCTGCAAGACAGGAAAGAAAGGTGAGCATAATTCTTTTGCAATTACAGGCTACCACATATAAAGGAAATGGCAGGGTGAGATTACCTTCCCTCTAGGGGAAAATGATACACAGTACTGCATTTTGCCCAGTCTTTCCAGTTCATAAGGCACTTAACTAGCTGGAATCCCTTTGGAGATTTAATCACAGGATTATCTAATTACTGGATCTCGATCGTGAAGCCCATGAAACCTGGGTTATGAATTCATTGTTACTTTAGCTTGGTATCTGAACAAGGGCGAGTAAATCCAAACTCTGGAAGAAGAGGGAAAAGATAGCTACTGAAGGATAACCAGTTACAGCTACTCTCCAAAAGCCAACAGCAATCAAAGGGCCTGCATCCAGATCCCGACATGCAGATGGAAAAGCATAAACTCCTGGCATATTTAAGGTCACCAAAAACAACAACAACAACAAAAAAAAAGAACCGAAAAAAAGGAAAATATATAATAAAAATGTCATGAGTAGTACAACTTCTTAGGTTTCTCATTAAGTGTGTTCCACCAAAGCAAGAATCTGTGGGTTCACTAACTGAACACATTAAGTAAATTCTTGGTTCAAAATTCCACTGGGAACAATAGTCATTAGGCACTGTCACCTACTGTAGATGGTTATGAATAATCTTAAGAGAGGAAAAAGCTATTAAATATTTCATCTTAATAATACCTAGCTGCTGTCTCATGGTGTACAAAAACAGACAAGAGAATTTTCCATGATAAATTTATCTCCTAGAAAAGGAAGAACTGTTAGAGATTTTTTGGCTGATTTTTTTCTCCACTTGTCTTTTTTGCCATTTCACTCCACACGCTCTGGAAAGCATTTGCTGCCAGAGAGGAAAAATATATTATTTACTGAACCAAACCAACAGTTCATATAGTTTTATGCCCTGTTCCTGGTGGCAGTCATTATGAGTTACGTGACACAGAATGGGATAGAAGAGGTACAAGAAATTCTAACTGAAAATTCTGAATAGCAGGCTCAGTAAGAAAATCTTGGCTTAAACTCAGGATTAATATGTCCCAATACATAATGATTTATAATCATTTAAATATTGTATCCCATTACTATTTGTCAGGTTTTCCCAATTTTAGTTCTGGTAGTTGGATAATACTGAACTGTTTCAACTCATACATTTCTAAACAGGACCTCACTCCTGTACTGATCATACTAGTTCACTAACATGAGTTAAATCAATTGAGAAACAGGCTGTTCTCCATCTGCTACCAACAAATGTGATCTAATACATTAATTATATTAAAACCTTATCTTTGACAAGTTCTTTTAAACGGTGCTAGAGAACCATTAACACCACGTTTTCCAGTTAAATTTATTTTGGCTCACAGTCTGGTCTAATATTCCAACCCACCCTAACTACAATCTGCTTTTGAAGAGCAAGCCATTAGTTTTCTGTTTAACAGCTGTCTACTTCAGTTTAGATTTCCAAAGTCAGATGCAAATCCCTCATATTGCCTCCATTCTTCCTGACTGCTCTGCTCAGATAAATTTCCCCATGACCACCATCTCCGTTACGTTTCCTAAACCAGAAATGAGCATGGATTTGCAACATAAGCAGTAGGGCTTCAGACTGGTTAGTCTGACACAGGCAGACACACAAATGGGTTTTGTATCCTGTTTAACATTAGCTAGTGTGTGGTAGAACTGATTTCTTCCCACACTTAATTCCATTCTTCTAGAATTGTGAAAATTCAGTGGCCTTGATTAGGTATCTTGTCAAATAGTTTCTGATGAGGTACATGGCTGGATGGATATTTGACTAGTTCTGCATCTGAGCTCCAGCAGAAACAGCTCATTAGTTCAGCTCATATTTTTCAGCAGAAAGAGCAGGATGAAATGTCATGAGGCTGGCCTGGATTATGTGCGAGGTTTCTGACCTAATTTACTTTCCTTTTTCCTTCTTCTCCCCCCTCCCTCCAGTAAATCTAATATCTGACTTGCATAACTACGTTGAAAATTATAAATACCTCTTCTAGGAAGCACTGTGAAAAGTCATTGCATCACAAGCCTTACAAAGAGATGCTGAAAAAGATCTTTCATTAAAAGTGTATTAGGTGCTAAATGAATCTACAAAGCCATACTCAGAGGCTCATATATTGCATGTACGGGGAATGAGATTATATAAAGTTTGTCTCTGGCAATCTGCTACTTAAATGGAACATTAATGTAATAGAAAGTATCTGCTTCTATCAGCAAGGCTACCATCAAAAACTGTACAGAGTAATCTCTGGCTGTTAATAGCATTTCACAGGAATCACCACAGACAGCACAGAAAACATATCCACTGCAGCAATATCCAGCAATATCCAATGGATAGTCCTTTCTCTTCAATGAATTTAATGCAAAATTAGAAAGGTCAGCACTTGAAATTTTTTCTGTATCTCAGGTCCCAAAAAATATGAGGATAGCATACCAATCTGATCCATATTTTCCATTTTATCTCCCACCAACACTGAAATCTGGTACAAAGTATATAAGGAAGGAAGAAATGTTCTCAGGCATGGAGTGTGGTTCCCCCCTTATGTTAATGATATGGAATTTAAGTTGTACTTAATGGATTAAGATGAGGAAATTAAATTGAATTTCCAAGCCAAATCCTTAACTGGTGTAACTCACATGTAGTTCAGACTTAAATAACACCAAATTAACAATATAAACTGCTAGGCAGTAAAAACATTCACAGTAAGAAGGAACACATTACTTAGCTATGACATTTCACTGACTAAATAAAATATCAGGTTTCAGCAATTTTAGCAACAGCAAGGCTTCAAGTAGTAGTCAGTAAGATGCTTCTGAAAAAAAAGTTATTTGCTATTCTCTTTGTGTCTGAAAGAGACTTTTTGTCTTGTGTTGTTTTGCCTTCTATCACTTCAAAACCCAACCACAAAAACATGGGATGTTTATAGAGCTTCATTTAGACTTCATCAAGGAATGGTGGATAAGGGCTTTTCTGACCACCCTGACATTGGAATTCCCTTCTCCATATTCCTTTAAAAGCCTGTGGACACTTCACACTTAAAACCCACTGTTATGCATAACACTGACACTCCCTTTCTCACAGATATGACATAAACAATATGTTCTGAGCATGTTGAACCCAATGAAAAAGAGGAGAGGAACTCTCCATAAAGTCATCAGAATATTTGTTTAGGAACTGGACAATCCAGATCAAAAAGCTTAACCACATTATAAAACTTGGACCTGTCAAGCCTATCAGCAGACAGTATCCCACTGGAAACCACAAGACAAGTTGTTCCCAATCTTCCCTTGTGAAGCTCTTCTTCTTTGCATAGAAAAATTTAAAAATTTGCTATTAGTTTGAGAGAGATCCTTGGAATTCAAAAATGAATTAAGTCCTTGAGGAAATTAATATTTGTTTCCTAAAAGCAGCAAGAAGCTGGGGAGGGCCATGAGAGACAAGGAGCTCCCCAAAAGCACCGACACCAGCGGGAGTGCCCCTCTGCTGGCCTTTCCCCAGCTCCTGGATGATTTGTTTTGCCCTTTTTGCACGTTTACTTATAAATCCATTTTTTAGGTAAATATTAGATGCAAGAATTTGGTGACAGAATTCGTAATCTTATCTCTGGGTTGTGAACTCACGCAGCCCTCTGGGTTTGCAAAGTCAGGAATTACAGCTAGCACTGCAGCAAGAGAAATCCCCTTGAGCATCTGCTCTCAGTGCCTCAGTCCTGTGTTGCACAAGGAAGGGCACAGACCAGGTTATTCTAAAGAACTAAACATAATAAAAACAATTTTTTTTTTGCCAGGTAAATCATCACTGCCTCAGTCAAGAAGCAATTGTAATCTCTAATTGCAGAAACAAGTATTTTTCCCAGTTCAATTAAACAAGGAATGGTAGTGACTAATTGATCCCCCATCTAAAAACATGACTTTCTGCCTCCTGTTAATGACTTTGAGAAGACTGAAAAGCTTTTGTCTTATTAATATGGCACATTTTTTTAGAAGTACATATTTTTCCAAAATATTTCTAGATTAGATTTCAGGACAGCCATAAATCTATGTTAGAAAATACCTTGGCAAGCAGCTAAGGTTTGTTTATACAAAGTGTTTCTGAGTAATACTTAGCAGATTATGCTGCAAATGTTTTCAAGGCTAAAATCAAATCTGATCTAATCAAAAACAATTCAGTGGAACTTCCTAGAGGAAAAGACAGGTCCACTTACATGACATCTTTATTTTTTGTAGGATTTTCAGAAATATGGATGTTACATAGAGATGCTCACACTCCAAAGCCACTGAGTGTTTGAAAAAGCCATTTATAATAAAAATTTTAATAAGCAAATTGATGACTTAGGAGCCTAATTCCCATTTTGAAAGTCAGATAGGCACCAACAAGCTCAACTGTTCTAAAAATACAAGTGACTCAACACCATAATTCCTCAATTCTCATGCACATATCCAATGTGAATTAAGCTTTTTTACCTTTTAAGGAACAGAATTATTGCAGATGGCAACTACTGATATTAAAGCAAATAAAGAGACTATGTGTACCATCTCCAGATTCTTCTTTTATGTCTGAATCTGAAATTATTTCATCTTGGAGTTGGTCAAGGGTAATTTTTTTCAGTCTTTAAATTTGAGCAAGAGGGCTCTCATAGCTGGGGGTAGTTTGTAGAAGACTTCTCAAAGAGCATCAAAACCAAACCAGAAAATACAAATGCTGAGAATGGTGACAACTTTTATATTCAGAAATATTTGTTAGGCCACTATTTCAAATAGCTTTTTCCATGAGAAGGGATTACCTGAAAAGGAAGAAGGTGGTCATACACATTTGTACCTCTTGCTCCCAGGGAAACAGAAGGAAAATTTTAGTGTCATTTGCATACACATTCTAGGTAGTCTGCCAAAATCTTAGCACAAAAGCCCCATTCCTCTTCTGCCAGGTAAGGGGGATGCAAGAGAAACAGTGCACCCAAACCCCCGTTTCCTTCCCTTGCCATGCTGGGTGAGAAATGGTGCAGCTCGCTGCTTCCTCAGCATCGAGATGCCTGTTGGGGACTTGCCTTTCAATTTTGCTTTTTTCTTGCATCCAGAAATATCTTCAGTGCCTTAACGTTTCAAAAGGATTTCCATCAACTAAATATTTTAAAAAAATCCCCCAGACATTTTCTAACATTCAGCAATCTGCTGAGTTTTGGAGAAGATGATTACTTATTTGAGAACAGATTTTCCTTTTTCTTAATTTTTGCACAGTGCTTTGAACAATAGGAGCCTAATTATACTAATGGTCCTCTGCCTCTAAAGTCTGTAACTCATTTCAGAGACTTGGGCATTTCCATCTGGGCCAAGTCTGAAAATTCATTATTCTGCAAATAAAACCCCCAAATCTCAAAGCATAGCAACATTTAAAGATCTACCAGATCTTTAAGGATCTACTTGAGCCAATAATATAAATATACTGACTCAGAGAAACAAACCTGGTTCCGTGAATTTTCATTTTGTTTCCAGACAGTATCAGATACCTTGTCTAAAAGAACTGCACTCATCCAATCTGTTGCCAGTAACCTTTTCCCATTTCATACAACATATACATTGTGATAAATTAATATCAGCATTCTGGTATAGTTATATTTAGTTACATAGTCATTAGTGATAAACTAATACCAGTATTCATACCTGAATTTGGAAGATGGAGACCTAAGGTACCATGTTTGCAAACTCAACGGGAACACTTGGGGGAAAAAAAAAAAAGTAAGGGAACCTAAACTTCTAAATAAATGCTGTTGAAGAATACCTCTCAGAGTAAGTGTGAAAAAAAAAAAAAAGAAATGGTTAGCAACTGTATGTTTTAAATCCATGAAATGCTGCAGTATTGGAATTTGTTGATGTTTGTGCCCTTTCTGACAATTAGGTGCTTGTCTGTGCTTGCTTTGTCTGATAAGAGCGTGTAATCTTTGCTGCTGCAAAATTTCAGGCTGCTGATGAAACAGCCTGAGGAAGTCTGGAATTACCTCTTTGACATGCCCAGCAGGATGTCTCAAAAAATGAACCAACAAAACTTTGAGAGAACTCTCCTACAGAAGAAAAACCAAGAGAAAACTATGTGCATTACAAGCGTAAACACACTTTGACATCTGGGAAATGCTCAGGTAGGATTAAAATGAAGGGCAAATAACTGTCTAAAAAATAATCCAGTATGGACAAGAGTCTGTGCACAGATATGATTCCCCCAACTAAATGTAAATATTTGTCCTTTACTGTTTTATTCCCCCTTGTGTACCAAGCTTATACAATGGCAGGACAATTTGCCATGGTCTACATTAGAGGATATAGGCATCATGTTAAATTATTTCAGTTGCAGAAAATCACTTGGTGAAAGCACACATCAAAATTTTTCTGTCTCAGATGAAAGGCTGAAGGTTGGGGGAACAGAACTTGATGATGATCTCAGACTGGTGACTGAGACAAATAGGAAGTCTTCTGTAGCATCATGCTACCAGAAAATGAAGACATTCTTTCTCACAAGGTTTTGCTGATATTTTATTATAGGTGACATTTCTGTGAGTACCCTGTGTGCAAAAGATGGAGCACTGCACTACAAAACCTGTAATGAAAAGCAATCCCAACCAATGTTGATTTCATTTATAGGCAGCATCACAGGAAAAAAATGGAGCAGAAACCCAACACACTCTTTTGCTATATATGGAACTTCCTTGCCAAGGATAGTGCTCTAGAATTTTTTTTCCCTCTGTCTGTTTTTGCTACAACTGTAAAAGAAGATTTCTGCCAGCATGTAGCAATCACTACAACTTTGTAAAAGAGATGATAAAACAAACATTGTGAGAACAGGTAGCTGGAACAAATGATGCAGGGGCTTTCCTTCAGCACTACATTCCTAGTCATAAAGTATTTGAAAAGGAAGCCTTCATATGTTTTCTTATTTTTATATTTACTTAAACAAAAGAATGTTGAAACTTTAAGCCTTGTGACTCTCATCAAGAAAAACTTCAATAAAACAGGAAAAGATCTTGTACATCCTGCGAATTATTGCATCATCAAAAGGTAAATTACAACTTAGTACTTCAGAATAGTATCGTGCAAAGGCAATAAATTTTCAATGCCACCTACTGGTAAAATAAATTACAAAGTGTGCAAGACTGTGCCTGCAACACCCCTGCCTTGAATAGTCGCTACCCAGAGACATAGCCCATATGGCACACAGGCACTTCTGAGCTCTCTGCAAAAGAAAGCACACTACTCCGTGGGATTTTATCGTAGAAACATAGAATGGTTTGGTCTGAAGGGACCTTTAAAGTTCATCTGTTCCAACTGCCCTGCAATGAGCAGAGACATCTTCAACTACAGCAGGTTGCTGGCCTTGAAGACGTCCAGGGATGGAGCATGCACAGCCTCTCTGGTCAACCTGTGCCAGTGCCTCCCCATCCTCACTGTAAAGAAATTCTTCCTAATATCCAATAGAAACCTGCCCTCTTTCAGTTTGAATCCATTCCCCCTTGTCCTATCACTACGTGCCCTTGTCAAAAGTCCTTCCCCAGCTCTCTTGTAGTCCCTTTAGTACTGGAAGGTGCTAGAAGGTCTTCCCAGAGCCTTCTCTTCTCCAGACTCAACAACCCCATCTCTCTCAGCCTGTCTCCATAGCCGAGGTGCCCCAGCCCTCTGGTCATCCTCATGAGGCCCCCAGAGCTGGATGCAGCCCTGCAGGAGGGGCCTCACAGGAGCTGAGCAGAGGAGAAGAATCCCCTCCCTCGCGTGCTGCCCACGCTGCTTTTGCTGCAGCCCAGGACACGTTTGGTTTCGCGGCTGCAAGTGCCCGTCGCTGGCTATGCCCAGCCTCTCACCCACCAGCACCCCCAGGCCCCTCTCGGCAGGGCTGTTTATCACGGCAGAGGGAATGTCAGCCCACGGCCAAGGCTCTGGTGCAAGTATGGATAACCAAGGCCGGCAGCTCACAGCCCCAGCACCTGCCGTGGCCTCTCCTGCAAACACCACCTGCTCCACAAGTGATGGTCAGCGTTCGCTCCTTTGGTTAGAACCACTTCCCTTCTCGTCTGACCAACGCGCTGAGCGGCTAGAGAGGGTTTCTGTTAGAATCAGAATGATTCGTCCCCCCTTGAGCCACCCCAGGCCTTTAAAATATTTTAAAACAAAACAAAAACAAACAAACCCCCCCCCCCCCCCAAATAAAAGCAAAACCAACCAACCAACCAAAAACACACACACACGAAAGGAGCGTTTAGTTTTACCCCGCGAAGGGTAATTAACTGGGGGCGGGGGGAAATGTCTCAGACACGTTGTGCAGTCCCAGCACAGGGCAGTCGCCATCCCTTGGTGTGTGTGGGGGGGTATTTAAAAGGCGTGTAGATGAGGCGCGTGGGGACGCGGTTTGGTGGCTAACCGGTGGGTTAGCGGTGCGGCTCGGTGGTCTCGGAGGGCTTTTGTTTCCCAGCCTAAAGGATTCGCTGCCCCAGCCCCGGCCCCGTCCCCGCACCGCCCTCGGCCCAGACCCCGCACCGCCCCGACCCAGACCCCGCACCGCCCCGACCCAGACCCCGCACCGCCCCCGCCCTCGCGTCCCTCAGGCGCCGCCTCAGCGCCCGCCCTGCCCGCCGGCGGGCCGACAGCGCCCCCTGCCGGCGCCGCGCCCACAGCCCCGCCGGGGCTCGCCCCGCGGAGCTGCCCCGGTGTCACCGTCCTGGCGTCCCAAACACACCTCCCTTCGCGTTATGCGCTGCGCCAGTTTCGGCTGGCGCAGAGTTTATTTTCTTCCCGGTAGCTGGGAGAGGGCTGTGTTTTGGATTTAACGCTAATGACGCGCTGATGTTTCGGGTTTTGCTAAGGAGGGCTCCCCGTTAAGTCAAGGGCTCTCTGCTGTCTCATGCTCTTCACAAGGAGCCAGGAGGGATCGCGGCCAGGACGGGTGACCCGGACTGGCCAAGGGGATATTTCACACCGTAGAATGCCATGCCCGGTGTGTAAACTGGGGGAGTTACCTGGAAGGGGGGGCTACCTGATTTGGGGACGGGTTTGGCATCTGTCAGCAGGTGGTGGGCAGTGGTGTCGTGCATCGCCTGTTTTTCTTGGGTTTTCTCTCTCTCTCCCCCCCTTTTTAATCACTATTATTATAATATTAGATTACACCTTATGTTATATTTTACTTTGTTTCAATTATTAAACTGTTTCAATTATTAATCTCAGCCCACAGGTTTCACTTCTTTTCCTAATTCTCCTCCCCACCCCACCAGGGTTGGGGGCAGGAGTGAGCGAGCAGTACTTTAGTTGCCAGCTGGTATTAAACCAGGACATAAATGCACAGTTTCCTGTGTCTGTGCACGCTCTGTGTTTCCCAGGGGCTCCCAGGGCAGCGTGCCCAGCCCCTGTGCCCCTTCCAGCCGTGGCAGTGTGGGAGGACAGCAGCTGTGGGAGAGCTGGGTCGGCACCACGCTCACCCAAGGCTCCTGCAAACACTCTCCTCGCTCAGCCTGTTTGCCTGTGAGGAGTTCAAGTAACACCTGTTCTGTCTGTGGGGCTACAGCCGGGGTGCCCCATGGGGACCCCTGACAGCCAGCCCAGTCCCACCATCCCAGCCAGGAGCCGGGCACTGGGGCAGCCCCAGCCTTGGGCACTGGGCACCTCCCTGGGGATGGAGATGGGGATGGGCAGAGGCCAGGCTGGGACACAGAACCATAGCATGGCTTGGGTTGGATGGGACCTTAAAGACCATCTCGTTCCAGCCTCTTGGCCATGGACAGGTTGCTTCTACGAGACCAGGTTGCTCCAAGCCCCATTCAAGCCAGCCTTTAACACTTCCAGGGATGGAGCATCCACAGCTCCTCTGGACAACCTGTGCCAGTGTTTCATCATAAAAAAATGCACCATCTCTAGGCTGCTCTGGTGCCCAACAAAAGCCCAGAAACGAACATCACATAAGCCGAAATTTTTAGCATTTGCTATCTCATTCACAAATTTATATTGAAAACACATATTTTAGTAGTCACACTTAAAGCTGTCAATTTCTTTCCACTGCAGATATAGATAGTTTTTTTTAAATATGAACAAATAAAAGCATAATTATAGGGCATAAGTACACAATGGTGACTTTGGAAATAGTCCCTTAATTAGTTTCTTTAGGATGATGTCAAGCACCTAAGAAACAGCACAATAAACCAGAAATTTAAGTAACTGGAAGGTTTCAATTCTGGCAGGACTGCTTTCCCTTGTTATAAAAAGAACAGAACAAATTTCCTGAAATGTTTAATGTCAGTACTTGCAGTTCTCCTTTCACAACAGCAAGAGAAAAAAAAATTGTCTAATGCCCAAAAGTGACATCTGTGAAAAAAAGTCTGTGCTAACAAGAATGAAAAGAACATCTAGTATAAATTATTCACAGAAATTCCCTTAATAGACTAAATTTACATCATAAAATCCTTTTTTACACAGTTTGCATAGTAAAGAAAGTTATGTTATTGATACTAGTGTTAAACCAGCTTTATGTGGTATAGCAGATCAGACTCATGCTATGTTTAGCAGATGGACACATTTCTGCTGTGTATAGGGACTGTATCAGTTAGCCATCTGAGAACATCTTATCAGCACATTCATCCTTGCCATCTAATTTTAATTTAAGAGCATCACTATCAGTAGTTGAGATTTAAAAGGCTGAGAAAGCAGTCATCACCAGAACAGCCTTTTGTTATACAGCCCATCTCAGATAGCTCTTGCCACCCATTTGAAACTGGTGCTGCAGGCAGAGAGCAAGAGAGTGAATTGAAGCAGCAGCCACCTTCCCAGAACAGCCTTTGGAATATCACTTGAGGAGGCACATAGTAGAGTCAACCAAATTAACATTTTCAGCGTTATTGACGCTACAAGATTTATTACTCCCTGTTCAATTTAAAAAGATTCCCTGGGGAAATTTTTAAGGGGTGCTTGCTTTATTAGTTGTTATTGAGTTGGACCATTTGACGGCTTGTAGGGAATGTCTGAATAACAAAAGCCTTGCTAGGAAGAGATCAAGAGACCCCTGGTGACTGATCCGGATGGCATTGATTTGATTTTAGCATGATGCATTTAGTTTCCATTGTTAGAAGAATATAGAAGATGAATTTATAGAACAAATAGTAACTGTGGGGCTGTGACAGAACCTGGAGCCCCACAGTGCACACAGCTCTCACTCTGGTAAGCAATTAATTTCAGCAAGATTACTGTGTGCAGCTGGATCACTGCGAGGAGGAAGCACTAGGGCTGAACCCCACAACTTCTACACTTGCTATTCACAGAGCCACTCCACTAATGTATCACACCACCTCTGAGGGGAGGACAGGAGGAAAGATGAGAGAGGAAGATTTCTGTCACCTTAAAGTTCGTGAATAACCTTCTTCCAGCACAGAGAAGCCATGAAACATCCTTGCATAAGCAGGATGTAGAAACAATAGAAGCTTTCCGGGAAATACAAACATGGGGTGAATTAGAGTCACGTAGTCATGCAGTGTAAGAGGTAGTCTTGCTATTAAAATACAAAACACAAGGCTAGCTAACAAGTAACAAAACACAAGGTTAAGCACTGATAAGGCTGAATCTATTTTTTTCTGCGGGATTATGAAAAAAACAGAGCAAATCTAGGAAAATGGAGACAGAAAAGACTGTAAGTTTGGTAAATTTACCCAGACACTAGAGCATTTATAGAGCCATGTACAATGACATCAGCTTCCTCTATATGCTGATAAAAAGAACTAGGAAAGTGAGAGTGCATCGAGTTTACAGGATTATATAATCAGCATCATTTGCTATTTGCAATTACCTAAGTCCCTCATTTAGATCTAGTCAGCAGTCGAAAGTTGTATTGCTGCTGTCAAAATGGCTTTTACTTTCCGAAGAAAGGGTTTGTGAATATTCCTGTTACACCAAGAAACAGGTAGTGGAGAGACATGATGTACTCAGAGATGGTTAAAATCAACTTATCTAAAGCTTAAACTAAAAGCTGAAGATTTTTTGAAAAGGACTTAAAATATGTCTTTAATAAATGCCTCGAAAAGTCTGAGTTGTTTCAATTTCAGATGAATCTCTGCTGGATGGGCAGCAGCTATCCATATTCTAGACTGAGAACTACACTGAGATATTTTTCTGCTACGGTTCCAAAAATTCCCTATGTATTTATTTTCCAGTCCCTAGTTCCCTGGCAAACATATAGTCGTGGCAACCTGATTGATCACCTCTACGATTCCACAGTGCAACCACTGAGTGCAACCTCCAAATTACCATGTGAAGGAAGCAAAGGGGTTTTGCTCAGCTGTAAGCATTTTGGGCCATATCAGATCTGAGCTGTCAAATTCCAGATTTCATCAGTGACTTAATATTAATCGATCATTAACCCCACATCTGTGCTAAATACTGGGCTTTGGTAAAAAAGTGTGCCAGGCAAATACTCAGATCATACAAACCAAAGGAAGACTGAAATCTGTTTCTCCAGGCACACCAAGGTTATTCAGCAGGAATTACATTTGTCCCACTGTTTTTTGACCCATCTAGACTTTGCTGTGTACAGCCACTGTAATTATACTTAACCCTCTCTGTGTCACATATGCTAATGTAATTTTCTGTAATGTATTGGAGTCATCCATAATTCACTCCTGCCATTCTAACAGAAAGCTTTATGCCTGTGGGGCTGAAACACACGTTTGGTTTTCCAATATGCCAGATGAATTCCCAAACCAGTGGGTTACAGTCAGTTTCTTTAACCTTGACTCTGATGCCAACCAATCTACAGAACAAAACAGGTTTATTAGCAAGAGATTCCATGGGGTAGGAGATATTCTCAAGCAACAGCTCTAGCTCACCATTTCTGCTGATCTAGCATTTCTCTGTTGCCAGGTTAATATCCTTGTCATTGCCCTACACAATTACCTCGTGCTAACTCTCTCTTGTTTTGACCAGACTAAAAGAAATTATTTTTATAGAACAAAAAGTCTCAAGAATAGTAAACTTAGCAAAAGAATCAACTTCAAATGATTAACATTAGCTCTTGAAAATCCAGTTGGACTCTCAGTTTGAATGATACGTCTGTTATTCCAGGTCTGAAACCAAAAAAGTCAGTGACTATGAATGTCTAAATGGTGGCTAAAACATACAAAAAACTATTGGTGGGTGTTTCCCAAGTGGAAGCTCTGCTCATCTTCCTGACTAGTCCGTGTACAGGAGGAGCAATTCAAGGGAGCCCATAAGGTACTGCCATCCCTGACACACTGCCCTGCTCTGCGAGAGCCAGACACAAGGCACAACAAATGCCTCCTGAAAAGCATGTAGCTGTGAGGGAAAGGAAGAACAGGCTTCTTCCCATGACACCAAATCAAAATACCATGTTCAAGAACCTGTCCACAGATGACTAAACCCAGCAAACTGGATGATCATATTGTGGTGAGCTACAGCCGTGGGGGTCACACAACAAGAAGTATCCTGCAACCAAGTGAGATCAGCCTCACTGAAAGAATGATTGATTGCAAGCAAAGAAGAAAGAAATTACATAGGATAGCGCTTTTTTTCTGGGGACAGTATTCTTCTTCGTGCTTTTAAACCCAAGACAAAGACTCTGTGAATGTCAGATGCTAATTTAAACTAAATGAAAATGATTTCTAACTTGTCATATCAAACCCTTACAGAAATGCATCTCTGTTCACTGTGTAATGCCTAAAGATCTTCTCCGTTATATTTGTTTTCTTGTTGATTCTCCTCATCTAAGAAAGAAATTCATTGCTATCTAAAAATAAATGATTCTGACAAGCTTTTTCTCTTTTTCAGTGACTTTATAACAGTAACAAAAAATCTTGAGCCGCTAACTTTAGTGCAAATTTTGTCCAAAAATGGACAAAACTAAACATTTCAGGATTAGGTCCATAGAATTACACCACTATTAGATTCAAATTGATAAATGTTTATTCACCATGAATGATATTGTAATACTTCCAAAGGGACCATGGTGGGAACAAAGGACAACAGATCAGCAACAACCAAGAGCAGTCTGATGCTGAAACCTTTTTTATATTTAAATGTTAAATTTCAAACACTTGCAGACAAAGAGACAGGGGTGCGTTCAAAGGTGACAGAAAATGCTTGCAGCTCCCTAGGGGGAACTGCTGGACATCGAGAGACTACTGTGACAGCACCTACCTCCTGAACCAGCAGCTTCAGAAAGGAAGAAATCTAGTTTTGCTAGGAAGGAAAAGGGAGAATATGGGGCTGTTCAGGAAAAGTAGAAGGCCAGCCATGGAAGCAGCAAAAGCCCAGTACTGTTACCATATTCTCATTTCCTTCTTAAGGGAAAAGCATTGAAACTCCAAGAACAGGAAAAGGCATTCTGAGCTGGCTGGGAAGAGAATGATACACAAACATGAGGGTAGGAGGGAAGGCATGTTAGGGGAGGAATGGAAGAAGGGGTGGCATCAGAATCTAGTGGAAAGGGAAGGGATCCGGAGGTGGGAAAGAAGAGCTATAGCACCAGTGGGATGAGAAGAGAGAACAGAAGTGGAAAAGGTTCTGGGAAGTTAAGTTACATGTCAGAGGAGTTCTTGGCAAAAAAATGTTTGGGAACCACTAACATAAAACACTGTGCATAGTATGGCAGTAAACGTACATGAATTATTATTCAGATTACAGATAATTTTCACTCTGTGTAGAAGTGTGAGACTGTAACAGGAAAAGAACAAAATCAGAGCTATGAAGTGTGAAAGAAAGTAGAGAGAGAATTTGTTTTTCTCAGGTCATATTTTTACATACAGAGAGGAAAACATTTTAATCCTAAAATATTAAGGAAAGCAGTTAAGAAGAAAAAACATGAAGTCTCAATTAAAAGAAGTACCTCTGGATTAATATCTTGTTCTATGGTTTGTCTAACCTGTTACTTTTCATTCCTTTCCTTTTCAACTACATTTTCAACATCTAAATCTGTATTTTGTATGTCTAAATCTGTAGTTTATATGTCTAACAAACCCTAGCCACTGAGTATGCTTGTCACATATAAGAATCACCACCCTGCCAACTCAGATTGATATCTCAGTCTTGCTCAGCCTTTGTACTGGAAGATATTTTTATACAGGCCTCTTGCCATCAGAAAAAAGAGTCTTACTTCTGGTCATGTCGACAGCACAGCAGGACAGCTGGAAGGTGTTATGGAAGTGAAGCTGCTAAAGACCAAGGCTGACTAAACCACATCAAAGCAGGGCCTTTTGCATTCACAAGATGAAAAAATTAGAAAGGAATTACCAGGAGAATAGGTTAGGGCTTTATAACTGGGAGTCATTAAATTGTATGAGACGTAGTTCAGGCTTTAGGATAACCTAGATAGGAATGGGGTGGGAGAGATCAAGGTACAAATGTAGGTAGGAGAGAAAAACTAAGTTAAGGTCAGGTTACTCTGGCAGAAGTTAAATACATTGCTATTATGGACTTTAACACTAAGGCAATTGTGAATCCCCTTCCTAGTCATGGTTCCTGCTGGTTACTTTGCATTTTGAAACAGCAGAACAGGGCTCTAGCCAAGCCATTTGTTTGGATTTGGCTCAGATATGTCTACACCCCGCTGAACCAACTCATTTCACTGGCAAATTGATAGAAGCTTGAAACCTATCACTGGAAATTATTTGTTGCACGAAGCCAAGCTCACTTGGCCAAGTTCACAACAGGTGTAATAAAACTGAGGAAAGGCTCTGGCACATTTTTCATACAACTTACCCCAGACCCTGTTTCCTGACATAG
Source organism: Manacus candei (assembly GCF_025592945.1). NCBI lineage: Eukaryota > Metazoa > Chordata > Aves > Passeriformes > Pipridae > Manacus > Manacus candei. The sequence goes on from NW_026138057.1 coordinate 1,253,243, forward strand.
TCCTTTCCTGTTCGCTAAGCAACTGCTGAGATGGATAGTGTAATATCATGGAGCAACGTTCCTGTCATTAATAATTTTATCATTGAAACTTGAATTGATAGATTATCACTGGGCTGTTTCAATCAAAAATAATTATGAGTATTGACAAGGGGAACTGTTCTGGAAGAGCAGTTGATGGCAATGCTTACCCTATCACTCTCTGGCCTTGGGTTTTATCTGATTTAAAATCAGCAGTTCAGGATCAGTATTAGGAATCCACACAGGGAAAGTTTCAAATCCAGCTTCTCAAATCGCAGGCGGTCACAGCGACTGCACTTGATGCACCACATTATCCCAGCAAGGAACATATCTGTGTGTCAGAGTTTCCTGTGGGAGAAAAGCAGTGGAAAGGATCACAACATTCCGTGTCCCAGCTCTAAAAGCAATGAATGACACCAACAAGAAAAAATTAGTGGAAGCTTATGGGAGTTTCTCAAAATGTAAAATAAGTGTCCATGAAGCAGCACGGGACACTGACTATACTTCAGGAAAGGACTGTACTAAAGTTGCTGGTCTTTGGAGGAGGAAGCTCTTTTGTATGATATAATAAGATGTACCACAGCAAAAGGAAACTAATAATCAATTCTCCACTGTCTGCTAACACCACTAAAAGGATTCGTGTTAAGAAAGATTGATTAAAGCATGTGCTGCCACTGCTGCTGACCCTGAAAACAGATGCAATTGCACTGAGTTTGAGAATGTGAGCCCGAATCTAGCAGCAAAGCAGGATATTGAAAATGAATTCAGAACAAAGATTATCAGATGTCTGATTAAAAAGCACTATAATAGAAGAAGAATAAGAGATTTTAAATGTGAGTTCTGGGGCATGCAGATAGAAAAACAATGATGGACTCATAGACCATTAGCATTTATTAAGGGCAGTAGTACAGAGATACTAAAACATAGTCAGTCAGAAATATTATTTAAAAATAACTTGGATGTTCATAAATGCAAGATAAAGAGAAATGCTCTGCCTCTTTCAGCTTTCATTTGAGCATGACAGGAAACGTGTGGGGAGGATATCAATTTTACAAACAGAAATGGAGGGATGAAGTTTAAGAACTTCATTACTTTGTGAAAGTACAAAGGAAATGAAGTAAAAAAAGCTGCTGCAGGCCATGGCAAAGTTAGCTGATACTGGCTAGTGATTGATAAGAGCAGCAATTACTGACAGTTCTAAAAAATGTCATTCTATTTTAATTCTCAATGTGTCAGACTCAGGAAAATTAAATCACATCAGAAGCCATAGACCTATTACTGAAAGGTCAATTTTTATGAAACTTTTCTTCAAAGTTTTAACGAAGAGATTAAATAAGCCTACTCCATTAACTCGAGTCAGACAAGTTTTAGGGGAACATCAGGCAAAAATGGGCTAAAAACTATTGTACTTAGAGACATGACACAGAGCTTTGCTTCTATTTTCAAAGATCTCTTGGAAATCAAAGAGTAAATGACCTTGAATATTCCTATCATTCAAGACTTCTACAGAAACATGCAGATTTGCTTTGAACTGAAAAATGAAGTAGCATCACTAGTCTAAATTAATGTAGAGGTGGTACAGGAAAGCTGGTGTCATCCCTCCTGTGTAATGTCACAGTCACTCCCCTAACACCCCCACTGGAACTGAAGGGGCAACTCAGAGTCAGAATCACACCACTGCACTATCAAATCTTGATGCTGTGGCTCCTCCAGTAACCCGTGGAAGAAGGAAAATATTATGATCACTGAGTCCTTGTGCAACTGACTGATTTTTAAAAGCCATGCCCAAAAAGTGCTGCGATCATTTCTTGATCCATGCACAATTCAAAATTTGAACCACAGACTCTGAGAAGCTGTGTATGATTGTGCTGGATAACAGTGAGAAAATTGAGGACCAGGGTTGATCTAAGAAAATGAAAGGTTATTCTGGACTTAAAGGTCTAGCTTGGGAAAAAAAACCCCCAACAACAGTTCTTGAAAAATAGGCCTTCTAATGCATTTGCAGTACCACAGTTTATGTATCAGATTGCACAATATCACTGGGCTATTGGTGAGTGCCTGTGTGTTCATCTTTTATGTTTGATAAGGCTAAGCCCAGTGATTTCAAGCATTTGAAAAGTACACCAGTACCAGCTATCTTAGCAGAATGACTTACCTGAAGATTCAACCCAAAGGGAACCATCCAAGACTATATATTGTATGTTCATTAGAAGGATAAGTAATGAATTCAACAATCAGGAAAAGTCTTCAACAGTAATATTAATTAATATTAACTTAATACAGCAAGACTTGAGGATTTCAGAAAGTATCCAATCAGTAACTAACATGGCATTTTTTGCCTCTTTTCACATTTGAACTGGTGTGACACAGTAGAACTTTTAAAATGAGATAAGCAAAAAATGACAAATGATACTCTTCCTCATATATAATGCACTTGAATTGATATCCAAGAGGGAATAGTTAGAAGGCACAACTAGTTTGTCTTCTGCTAAACAATAGAATTTATAATTAATAAGAAGAAATATATTATAGACAGTGTCAATGGTCTCAGGGAAAGAGATTTGACTTTTATTAGAGATTGCATAGCTCCTCTTATGTACTCGGCCAATTGACAGGAAAGGAGAACTAACATGCTGAAAGGTACCCACTAAAAATGGCAGATTGGCTCCACAGAAATTACAGAAGTATGTTCTGGCCTATCTGTATTACACTTCAGCCTTCCTACCTGAAGCCAGAGGTAAACAGGAAAAAAAGAAATGTTATTGTTGGTACTAGTAGGCCTCTTTGAAAGCAGATGAATCACCTTTCATTTTGAGGGCTTTTAGGTATTCCCTTGAAATTTTAAATATACTTCCCAGCCACCGAATGTTTTAATTTGCTATTACATTTTTCTTATTTATTGCTTCTATTCTTTTTCACTCTGTTCCTCACAGGCTCTGCTTTTTCCTCTACAGAGTGTGTACATAAATTATTAGATTGTATTGATTTCATCCTACTATTCATACTTCTAATCTTAAAGTACTTATTTTTAGATAATTTTTTTTTTTAAATTTGTCATCTTACTTTTTGCTCAGTCCTTACAACTCTGCTCTATGTGGCTGAGGGTTCCTGTGTGTTTTTGTGGCTCCTGCTGCTCTTGGATGCCTCTCATGTTCATGGAGCTCACACCACTCATCTGTATGCCCAGGCTGAGCTGTGTATGGGATGGACAGGCCAGCGGGGGCAGCCCTGACAACTCTGCACAAGGGCTCCCCTGGGTGGGGAGATAAGTGCTACATTACCCAACAGGAGCTGGGATAGGGATCAAATAGGGCTAGAGACTGAGGAATGGCTGGAAACCCGTACAGTCACTGTATCTCCCACAGTTGCTGGGAAAAGCTGTGAAAATGAGAAGGAAACTGCAGCAACCACCCATCTTATCAGCTCTATTAGAATTAAAAAGACTGTACTGAGCAGTACTGGATCAAGGCTGATGTCATCCACTGTTTAGTTTACCTCTCGAGCTGCCTTCCAGCATATATTGGTATTACAACATCCACTGGGGGACAGGCCAGCACAGGCATCCACATCTCCAGACAACAGCCCCTTGAAGCACACAGCTGTGTTGTGAGATGGTATCAGCCAGTGCAGAGCCCCAGGAATCTGGGAAAACCTGTGTGTGCTTGGGCAGGGTTGGTTATTGCAGAAACCCCTGAGTCAGCTTCCTTTCTCCCTATGGCTGTCCCACAGCCTTCCCTGAGGCAGACAGCCCTACACACCTTTATCTTGCCTGCTCCTTGCTTTTCTCCTTCTCTCAGATCTCCATAGAAAACTGCATATTGTTGATTTTCCTGGGCCATCTATCTTCACTCATGTTTGCTTGGGAGTGTTAGCTGCAGCCCTACGCCTAGACCACTCTGTAAGATAGAGCTTCCTCTCTCTGCTTTTGAATGGGACAAGGAGAATGGGACTGCTGGCAAAGAAGGGCAAAACTGGAAGCTGCACGAGGTTGTGAAGGATGAAAACCTTCAGCCAAGGCATTGGAGCTAAACCACAGAGCCTGCTTAGGAAGATGAGCTGAAAAGAGATGATGTAGTTTGATAATGATATCAAAGAAGCCAATAGGGAAAAGATACTTTCTTCATTTAAGTTTTTTACTGGAGTGCTATATATGTGCACAGCAATGAATGAAAGCTTTGAAAACAGTGTAGGTCTACCAAATATACAGAATCTAACAATCATTTATAACAGGAATTGTGAAACATTTTCTTAAAGCTTACATTATAACTGCTGTTGTAACTGTTGTCTCTTCATGGAGAATGTTATAAGCAGCAGAGAAAAACAGAGTCATTCAATACTGCCCATATGATTAGACAATCACTTGTACCTTTATTTCTATTACTGTCACCATCCTGCCAGCAACACGAGTTATACTTGAATATCTCGCAAAAAATAACTACTAATACACATATTGAGGGGCTTACCATTGAGGGGTTTAGACTTTTTGACAAAACTGCTGATCTCTTGATATAATTTTTATACACTTGGTAGTAAAATACATAATCAAGGACAGTTTAAAACATGCATATACAAGAGATGTGCAAGTCATTAAAAGCTGTGTACAAAAACTTGTGATTAACACAAATTTACTTGTGATGACACAATCTTTGTAGGTATCTCATGCAACCGCATATTTTTTTTGTTCTCTTGTTGGAATCTTTAACATTCAGTTCTGCTTTACTGTCTAAGCTAATTAATGCACACTAAACTGAACTGATTTTGTTAATATTTTAGCTAGAGATATTGAGCTCCCCACATCATTTCAGTGCTCTGGCTTTCACACTTCAGCCTCATTCACTCACTCTACAATCCTCCGTGTTAAAAAATAATATAATCTGACTTTATTTTATCTATTTATCACACTGGGATAATCAAGAGATAACAAGTGAAAACCGAAATGAAGCATGAGGTGTCAGCACACCTAACGTCACAGCAGAAAAGACTGTCACCACCGGAGGGCACTAAACCCTGAGAAACTAAATTGGCTATAAAAGGACACACAAGAAAATGGATGATTTCACTGGAAGCACACAGGAATTTGCTAAGATGATGCAACTTCTTATCTTAACATTGTCAGTTAAGTGCCAGACTGATAAGAGCGGCTTTATCCCAACCCTACACTATTCAGTAAACTGTTCTGTGAGTGTACCCACCAGTGCAGGACCCACCACAATTAAACACTGAACTTCTCTCATGATGTTTAGGAGCAGTTTAGCAAGATCAATGGAACTATATCCATGCAGGCATGACGAGAGTCATGCCTCAGACATTGTCAGTGAACAGATTCTGCTCATGTTCAACGATCCTTAAGAGTCTCTCTACCAGCAGGAAATACATTAATTCGTTCTATTTCCCAGAAGACATCAAAATAACTTTTCCTTGTGGTCTTTTTTTTTTTTTTTTGGTGGTTTCTTTGAATTATAATGTTTAAGAAGGCTTTGATGGCAGCCGTAAACCGGGCAATCCAGTTGTGGGAGTGCTAACTGCGGGATTACAGCACTAAAACGTCTGTTGGTGCCTGAAAGGGGATACAGAGGCTGCCGTTAGGATTCCCTCGATCTCCAGCAGCTCTCTCCGAGCCGCTGCTGCTCGGGCCGGGCTCCCGGAGCTCGGTCCTTCCCCGCGGTCAGACCGAAGCGGCTCGGCTGGGCCGGGACCGCGCCCATGCGGTTTCCTTGCCCCGGGGAGAGCGCACGCCGGGCACTTGGTGTTAGTTCTGCTGTTGTCAACGTGCAGTAACTCCGGCCAAGAAAAACGTAGATTATAGTCTGTAAAGTCATCTGTTTGTTTAGACACCACAGGTGTTACAGCCGCCTGCGGTGCTTTCCGCAAACAGCTGACTGGAAAGTGATGAAGGAGGAAAAAAATGCAGTGAGTAACGATGAACTTTTGCATACTTTGCAAAACTTTTTACTTCCTTTGAGAAGGGCTGGCACTGTGCCGCCTTGCAGCACATCTCTTTATGGCACTCTCTTTCCATTTCCTGGCGGTTTTAGGGCTGTGCGGTAGCAGGCACAAATAATCAGCTGTCTCCATACACAAATTCACTGCCCACTCCCATCAGCAAGCCTTGCTGTATTTCTTCGCTCCTGATCCCGCTCTTCAAGCAGCTGGGTTTCCCTTCGGAACTGTGTGTAGAGGGAGGAGTCAGATCTCAGCCTCTGGAATATGTGCGGAAAGAGTTTATGGAGCACAGACTGAAACTCAAACGAGCTGCGATCTCCCCTGGGCTTTCTCTTTCGACAGTGGCTATTACATTCTTTTCTTTACAGTGGCAGCCTTCACAGGAGAGCACACAGCACAGCATCCATCCCTGTCTCCTGCCTCGTTTATCACTCCCTCCCCTCTCCTAACCCAGCACAGCCTGCTGTGGCAGCCTGATGTGGGCAGAGGCTGACCCCCCTTCACTCACAGTAGCTGTCCTGTGATCTCCCACATCTCAGACGTGTTGAAACTTTAACAGATGTTTTTTTCCTGGGATACAGAAACTATGCTCTGGTGCATTAAAAATAATAAAAAAAAAGCTTGTGATAACTGGATGGTACTTCTGGGTACCATAATGCTGGATTTGGGTACCTAACTTCCATCTAAGTCCCACTTTACCTTTCTCAGGCTGTTTGGTATCAGGCCCTACCTGTGTCTAAACAATTAACCTCTTTCCAAATTACACTATTACTTATAAAGGGCTAATTGAAAGACAGGGAAATACATTAGCTCTTTGACCAAAAAGCTTCAACAGCCTTTAAATCAGTTGACAAAAGCACACTCCTGAAAATATGGGAGGCAACAACATTAATTTCTGGGGCCCATCCCACACATGCTGAAATCTCAGCAAATATCCATGGGGTAGTTGAGCCATCAGAGGAGCAGAAGGAGGCTGAGGAGGCTGGGAAGGAAAGGCTTCCCTTTCACTCCTGTCTCTATTTCAAACTTGTGTTTCATTATTGCTGACTTGTGTTCACAGTCTGATTTGAAAACTTACTAAAACCCTGGAGATATATATATATATATATATTTTAATATATCTATATTAAAAAAAACCCTTTTTAAACAAGAGAAGTGTACACAATACACTTCAATAGCAGAAACCTGGTGCACCTTCTGAGACTGTGATGTGGATATATGACATGCACAGCAGAAGGAATTCTGAAAGGATATGTTATTTGAACAACTTGGGTAGGTCCCCAGGTGGTAAATGAAAAAGCTGTATATGTTAGATTCTCTCCCAGAGGACTGATAAGAGAATGAATTTTTTTTCAGAGCATCTAACTGATAGATACAAAAGACTCCCATTTTCCACATGATTTAAGACTCGAGGTTATCTTTTTAGAGGTGCTTTAATGCCAAAAGGTTTAGACAGTCTTTTAAGTTGACTTTTGAAAGTTGGGATCTCAGGTTGTAAATTAGGAGTTCTTTTGAACAGCTTTGAGGTACCTACCTGAGACAACAATAGGCATAGAGATATCTTTGAAATCTTCTCCTTCAATCCCACTAATTTTGTGTTTAAACAGCAATTTGGTTTTTTTAAAATATGAAGGCCTGTAAATCAGTTCCATGCTTTGGAAAAGGCCCATCAATGGACAGGAAGACTTTATAAGGGTTACAAACTACCCACTCTCCTTTAGCACACACAAAGGATTATGCTTTGCTGCTGAATATACATTTATTCATGAATATGTACATTTATTCACTGCTACCAATTTTTGGTGGTGCTTGCTGCCTTTACCCACAGTCTTCTAGGTATTTTTATTGTTTTTTGGTTTATGTTTACACTGTATTAGAAACAGTGTTAGAACTCCAGACCACTAAATACAGAAATACTATAGCTACTTTATTAATATTTCAGGAATAAAACGGTCCTGCCATTGTGTGGTCCCCAGTCTCCTCCTTTATTTTGGCAGTACCTGTTGTTTGCAGTGATTCATGGAACTGAAAGCCCAGGAATAATAAAAAAAAGGAGCTAAAAAAGGTCAGTCAGTTTAACAGGTTGACATAAGTCATGCATCACCTTATGATTGATCAGCCATGACACTGGAAAGTGGGAGGGAAAAAGGTGTGTGCCCTTTGAAAGAAGTGTGGTCCTAGATCACTTGGGCAAACTGTGAAGCCACCGAGTCAGACAATGGCTGCTTAAACTCTGAATGCATAGGAAAATTCAGTGCTAGGTATTGCACGGAGCTCCTGTGCTCCTCCACAGATCATTCTGGGAGAGCATCGTCCCAACCCTACCACAGGCCACTGTGTAATTTGCACAAAGTCGACATACCATCAGCCTGTGCAATTACAGAGGTCTGTAAAATCTTCTTTGGCATTCTGGCTGAGGTACTTACACAGTTTTAGGTATTGTTGGGTTTGCTGCTGGGTGGAGCTGGGCAGAGGGAGCGTGTAATTAGGAGGCAAAACTGAGCAAAGACCTCTCTGGTTCTTGCTGTTTCTGGCTCTTGTTGAATAGCAAATCTAATTGCATTGCAACTCTAATTGCATATTCCGTGGGCATAAAAGCATTTATCCAAGATATCTAGTGCTATGAGGAAATTAAAGGCTTAGAAAGTGCAGCTTTTAAACTGAACGTTGTGACCTGGTGCACTGTATGCAGTCACAAGCTGTTTGAAGGCATGCTTTGGTACATCAAGCCCTTCCTCTTTGTTCCCACCATCCTGCATCATGATATTAAACCCAAACTAAATATTTTAGGCTTTGGAAAGCAACCAGACACATTTTTAGGTCTTGCTCTCGACTAAAAATACACTTCTTGAAGCAGTAATGCTCCACAAATAAAGGCCTAGTATGAAAACATGCCCAAACTCAACTGATTGACTTGAGTAACTTTTTATTAAGAATTCCTGTAATGAAGCTGCTGTTGTGTTACAGTTGCCCCAGCAACAAAACTCCCCACCAGTTTGGTGCACGAAATGGTTAACTCAGGTAATAAAAGATGAATGTACAAAAAAGTTAATCTGAAAGGCCTGAGATTATATTAGTATACAAAACCATATACTAAATACATGTACTGAACATAGAGAGTGTTGGGAACTGCCTCTGATGATTGAAGGAAGCAATGAGGAGCCAGGGCTGTTTAGCAATGATTTAGATGAGGGATTGAGTCCACCGTCAGCAAATTTTCAGATGACACCAAGTTGGGGGGGAGTGTGGATCAGCTGGAAGGCAGGAGGGCTCTGCAGAGGGACCTGGACAGGCTGGAAAGTTGGGCTGATTCCAAGGGGATGAGGTTCAACCAGGCCAAGGGCCGGGTCCTCCACTTTGGCCACAACAATCCCAGGCAGGGCTACAGGCTGGGGACAGAGTGGCTGGAGAGCAGCCTGGAGGCAGGAAGGGACCTGGGAGTTTGGATTGACAGAAAGCTGAACATGAGCCAGAGTGTGCCCAGGTGGCCAAGAAGGCCAATGGATCCCGGCCTGGATCAGGAACAGGGTGGCAGCAGGAGCAGGGAAGTGATTCCTGCCCTGGACTCAGCACTGGTGAGGCCACCCCTGGAGTGCTGTGTCCAGTTCTGGCCCCTCAGCTCAGGAAGGACATGGAGGGGCTGGAGCAGGTCCAGAGAAGAGCAACGAGGCTGGTGAAGGGACTCAAACACAAGTCCTATGAGGAGAGGCTGAGGGAGCTGGGGCTGTTCAGCCTGGAGAAGAGGAGGCTCAGGGGAGACCTCCTCACTCTCTGCAACTCCCTGACAGGAGGGTGTAGGCAGGTGGGGTCTCTTCTCCCAGGCAGCGATCAGTAAGACAAGAGGTCAAGGTCTTAAGCTGTGCCAGGGGAGGTTAGGTTACATATTAGGAAGAAATTCTTTACAGAGAGGGTAATCAGGCATTGGAATGAGCTGCCCAGGGAAGGGGTGGATTCTCCTTCCCTGGAGGTTTTTAAGATGAGACTGGATGTGGCATCAGTGCCATGGGCTGGGAACCACGGCGGGGTTGGATCAAGGGCTGGACTTGATCTCAGGGGTCCCTTCCAACCCGGCTGATTCTATGATTCTATGAAGTACAGCTGCAGGAGCAGCTGTCAACGGAGCCTCAAGGGTTAAATTTCTTCCTGGTAGCTTTTACGGGGCTGTGTTTTGCCTCTGTGATGATAACGCCGTTGATAACAGAGGGATGCTTTAGACAGTGACGAGCACAGCGCGCCTGTTCTGCTCCTGGCGGGGGGCGCACCAGACGCTGGGAAGGGACAGGAGCCGAGCCCACACCACGTATATAAACACCACTCTCAGGCACACGGTCTGATTTTTGGGGGTTTGTTCCGTGCGGGGCCAGCACCTCCCCGGTCTTTCCGACCCTCCTGCGAGGCCCGGCCCCTCAGGAGCCGCCGGCCGGGGCTGCTCCCCCGCTCCCGCCCGGCCCCGCTCCGCCCCCGGGCAGTGCGCATGTATTGAGCGGCCCGGCCTGAGTCACCCCCTCCGCTCCTCGGCCGCTCCCGGCGAGGGCAGGAAAGGCGGCCACCATGAACCGCTTGGGCAAGAGAGGCAATGAGACCCTCATCGAGATGTCGCTGTCGGCGGACGGTGAGCGCGGGGAGCGAGGGGGTCGCTGCTCGGTCCCTCCTCTGCCCCCCGGGCAGGGCAGGGCAGGGCAGGGCAGGGCTGAGCTTCCTGCCCGCGGGTGACTCGGGGCCGCGGAGCCGTCGCGGGTGGGAGGCGGCGGGGCCGAGCGGGGCGTGGGGGATTTGGGGCGCTCTGGTTCCTCCCCGGGGCCTGCAGGCCGGCGTCTGTGAGGTGGGGCTGGTCCCGGGGGATTCCTGGCCCCTCCTGCCTCGGGTTTTGATCCTCCGGCTTCCACTGAGCGCAGCAGAGCCACTTTTCCATGAGCCTGATCAAAGTATGATTAGATCTTTATAAACCCCAGGTAAGCCTTGAAAGCAAAGGTTCTTACATCATCATCCTCCCCAGATGAGAACCCCCTTGATTTTCATCCTAAAGCAAGCTGCAAATGCACAAGTCCCTCTGCCTGACGGCAAACTTTTATCCTCCCCGGAGGCACCAGCTGGGATGAGGTGCCGGCTCCCAGGAGCTGAGGTTGCCATTACAGGAAGGTTCAGAGCAGGCTGAGTCACCCCTCTCTTGGAAGGTGGGAGAGGTGGGAGCAGCCCCTCTGCCCTGCCACCCCATCCCAGATGTGCTGGTGCCCCTCAGCTTTGGGTGAGGCCCCTGCAGCAGTGGCAGCTGGGCACTGGGGTTTGTGTCACGGCCTGACTTCTTCTGCAATAGCCAGGTTACAGTTTCCACTTCATGTCGGCATGGTATGTCATTACTTATAATAAATGTGGTCATATTAATGATTTTGTAAAATAACATGACGCAAGTGCGTATTTATCAGCACCTCACCTGGCAACGTGAATCAACAGTGAGATGTAAGAGAGCATGTTGATGCTTTCAGCATGGGACTGTGGTTATTTAAAAACAAAATAAAAATGCTGACCTGGGAAAAATTTCTTTTTTGGGGAATAATGCTTTGCCATCAGTCCTAGAAGTGAAGATCTTAAAGCAGGAAGGAACTCGAGTGTTGGCTTCTTGGGTCATGTGTTCTTCCTCAAAGCTCAGTTATGCTGTCTGTTTTAGCATAACGTATAATGCCATAATATATGTTAATGCCCCCCCAGCACTAGTGTCAGATCGTGATTTTTCTAAGTATTTGACAGTCTTGTTTCAGAGAGATACGATGGCAGGCACTGACTGTGAAAATTACCCAGAAGAAGCTCTTAGCAGTGCCAGCAAGGAGCGGTGCCCAGCTGCGGGGAGGCAGGCGTCCACAGCAAGTGTCAGACGAAGGCTGGCCCTCTCTGGGAAAGCCTGGTGGAGCTGGCAGGCTTCTTAGGAACTGGAGCAGATGGGTGTTACAGCCTCTTGGCCAGCAATGCTATTCCAAAGGGGATGTGGGGAGGCCTGAGTCACTGCCCATCCCGCTGCCTGTGAGCAGTGAAAAGTGCTAGAACTGAACTGCTCTAACCAGGGGTTGTTCTTCTGAAGTGGCTTGAGACTAAAAAATATTTACAGAGCACACAAAATATTCCCATTTAGGGAATGACTCTGTGAAGTCAGGTTTGTAAACACAGTATTCAGTTTTCCCGTGAGTGCCTTGTGGGTTTTTTCTAGTCATGAATATTGAATATAAGGAGATTTGAGGAGTTTCAGTGAACAAGGATGGTTAAGGAGGATTTACCATACAGTAGCACATAACAGTCCAGACAAAATCTTGTAACAGTTCAATTAATTTTTTTTTAACTAACCACTTTTCTAAAACAGAAACAAATTGAATATGAGTAGTCTTTTTAAAGTTTATGTAAATTTGTTGCCCAAAAATCTCTCAAGGTTAAAAAAAATAAAATCTTCCTTAAATTATGTCTCAGAAAACTTAACAGTATGCATGTACTGCCAGCAGAACTTCTTGTAGATCTAAACATCTGTTTTGTGCCTTTAAGGAAAAGCCTCCTAAGGCTGTACATGTCTAATGTGCATAAGAGGGCCCATGTGAGTCAGTAGGAATAAGGCAGAAGAGAAGACATCTGCTACTTATTTTCCTTTCCATGTTTGTATTTGGATAGTGTGTGTGTATTTCATTCTGGTTTACTACTGCTTTTCATTAAACTTGAATGCTGGTAGACAGGTTGTGGGGATGAAAAACTTTCTGCTGCTGGTACACAGTTTAACTTGCAGAGTCTGTGTTCAGAGCCTGTGTGCCACAAATCCTACCTGGAAGGAAGTTTTCTGGCTTCCTGCTGAATTAAATCTGCGTGAGGTAACAACTTCCACTTCTGTGTGTGTGATTTTGCATTCTGTTAGAAGATGTGTGTCATTTACCTCGAATATTAAACTCCAAGAAAACTGAACTTGTGAAATTGGAATGTAAATATCAGAGGAAGAAGACCACACTATATTGCTAGGAATATTTATGTCTTTGTTGCCTTTCAGTGTTTTTTTTTTTTCCCCCAGCACTTTAATGCTACAGTAACTGTGTTGTGGGATATATCCCAAGACTGTGGATCTTCTGGAAACTTGCAGTTGGCTCCATGCCATGATTTGAAATATGCTGCCTTTATACACATGGCTCCTCTTCAGAAACTTCCAGGAGTCTGGTTTGAACTTGAAACACTCTAAGCCATATAAATTCAAATGCTCACTTAGTTTGGTTGTCATCTTGCTTGTGTTTCCTCTGAGAAAGGTGGAAAAACATCAGGAAAAGCCTATGGTATGACTTGCAAACAGCGCTTGTGCCAGTGTCTTGGCATCTTGTAATGCCTCAACATTCAGGGCCAAATACTGCTGTCATTTAACAGCTGATGATACTTCACTTATTTGATCAGAATTATTATGATTCATACTAATAACATAAAATACAGGCCTGTGTTCTAAACTACATCTGTCTCTAATTACTGGCGCAATGTATGGAGTAATTTCTGATCTATTTGTGGAAACGCTGAACGGGATATCGTGTTCCCACAGGGCTAAACCAAGGGGTTTGTTAATGGGAAGGCTGTTGGAAAGATTATTCCTAGGTAAGGAAATAAAAGCTCCAAGAAATTTATACATAGTTCAGAATATAAAAGGCAGGGGATAAAATACTCTTAGACCAACCAATGTGTAGTTTCTGAGTGGAATTTCTTTGCTGGCTGCTGTGAGTCACTGTGGGGGCACAGCGTAAATACAGGTTGGTTATTGGAAGGTAAACCTCCTTGTAGCAGAAAACTCCTGTCTGTAGTAGGAAGACTTGCTTTTGGGAACTGATCCCAACAGCTTACATCACATCATTGTATGGTGCTTTTAATGAGGAAATGAGAATATCAAGCCCATTCCACTGCAGCTGTTAAGTATGGACTTTTCTCCAAAGGTTATGTTAGTTTAAAAAGAAAAAAAAAGAAAAATTGCTCTTGGAAAACACTTATTTTAGGTGAGAACCCTGCATATGAGCTTAAACTCACTCCCTGTAGCCTGGTGAGCAGCAAAGGAGGGATTAAGTCCCCCACATGCCATCTAAACCCAGTAGCAATTGGGTTGTTTAGGCCACACTTTGGGAAGCTGGGAAATACAGCTGGATTCATAGAATCATTAAGGTTGGAAAAGACCTCTCAGATCCCTTGGGTGCAGAACTGAGTGATAGTCCTGCCATCACAGGTGAAAGTGTTTTAGCCTCTATGTAATAAGGGGTCCACAACTTCAACTTCTTGCTCAGAAAAAAAGAGAAAAATCATCTGTACCTGTCTCTCCCTCATAACAGTTCCTGGAGGAATGCTTGGTTCCACCTGGGGCCAGACGTTCTGGGCTGTGAATGCCAAATGAATGCCAAGAAAGCCACCAAAATCCCTTCTGGTGTAAGGCAAAGTGATGTTCTCTCAATGTTTCCCTCTCCATCAGTTTGCAATTAAGGTACTGCCTGGTGTACTGTGCTACTCTGAGGCGTTCCCTACACAAATAAAAATAACTACTATAAAAAAGGATGTGCACTTTAACCTCTATGTACAAAGGCTTAATAATTACTGTGATAAAAGCAATCACTAGGATAAGATATCAGGGCACTACTGAAAAGGTGCTTTTAAAATTATGCTGAGAACTGTTGGCAGATAATTTGTAAAAAAAAAAAAAAATCTCAAACAGCCAACCCATTAAACCCAGTACCGTTGTCTTCATGTTTAGTATTTGTAAACTAATGAGTTGCATGTGCAGGTGGAGGAGATTTACAGTCATCCGACATAAACGTGTAATTAGGAAGGTGATGTAAAAATGTGGTCAGATGTTAACAGGCAGGGTAATAATGCAGTGAACTTTTCCACAGGTTTATTATTGTGATCTGGGGATGGAAGCAAAGAGCAGTGTGATTACTGGGTTGTGTTTTGTTATCTAGCAGTTATTTCATTATATTTGGTGATAGCTTTTCACAAGCGTGTGTGTGTAAATGCACGGAGGGCAAGGAAGATCTAGGGATAGTTCTTGCAATTATAACATAATTGTGGAAGGATTTTGAGGTGTTTGCTGTGTACCAAAGCTGAATAGCATGTCAGGAATTATTTATAGGTTAAACATTGTGTGATGGCACACCATGTAACATTGTGTATTTGCTGGAACAATTAGTACATTTTGTGTAACATTAAACGTTGTGTTTGGGAGGAGCTGATTCTAGTCTGGGACTTGGCTACTTGGATTACACTATAGAGATTTGTGTTATTCATTGAAACCTGTGGCTGTTAAAGCTGTGGTGTTCTTGTCTCCATTCTCAATGAGGTAGTGAAGTTCCAAACACGTTTTTTTAGGAAGCGAGTATATCTTTTTGTGAAGTACAGTCTTATAACTGGAAATCCCAAGTGATTCTCTTCTTTACCCAGCTCCCAAGGGTAAATATGAAATTTAAGGCCTTTGGCAAAGTAGCAGAACCCCAGCAAGCCATGTGGGCAGGGCTTGTGATGCACATGGTTGGCCTTTCATTTTCTGCACTAGCCCTAAATTAGAGAGGGTCCTGTGGTTTGTTATTCAAAGTTTTCCTAACTGTTGGGTAGGAAATCAGAAAGCCTGTGTTTCTGCAATTTATAGTATGCTAGAATATACCATGCTAACAAGTAATAGCTAGCAGATGTGGGTTTGAGGCCACTGGTGGTTGGATGCCTTTACCTACTTCAGTTCTGTTAATTGACTGGTGCTCACATAAAAAACTCCAAGTGATGGAAGCCCTGGTCCATTGCCCTGCTCATTTTCTTGACTGATAGGAACTGTTCCTCTCTGGGATCAGTTTAGGAATTCCAGAGTTACTCCATTGTCTTTAAAGTAATTTGGACAAAAACACTAATTCTTCCAATTCTTGCATTTGTTTATAAAGGGTCTTCCTATGCTGGTGTATTTTTATGTTGTTTATTGTGAGAAAATGAGATACACGGTGGATATACTAGCAAAATTCTCAATGATGCATTTCATTAGAAGCATAATCAGAAGTATTGAATGAGGTAGAGCATAAGGACCAGAAGGAACAAAAATTTGGAGATTAAATTGGCCATCTGAAGCTAAATGTCTGGATAACATGAAGCTGAGGAATACTGTCTGGTGTTTTACCACCCTGCTCTGCTGAGGTTTGTTTGTCATCCTAGTCCCCCTTACTTGCATGCATATAAATGCTGCAGAGTTTAAAAATACCTGGCTTTATCCAGCTATCTCTAGTCTGGGCTTTCTTTTATTAACTGCATTTGAACCTGTTAATCAGTTTACATGTGTCATTCTGCAGAATGACCTTAAAGGTCTGGGTGCTTTAAGTCTTTTCTATGCTGGTGCATAAAATATGGTAATGGTTGTTGCCTTAGCTGCAGTAAATGCCAGTTTAAGATCTGTGTTACAACACTGTGCTTGTGCTTTTTTTGCTAAAACCAGCTTTACTCAACTTCTTTTTTTTTTTTTTTCCCTTTTTTGTTATCCTGCTGCCTTTCAATCAGAAGGGGAGGTGGTTTATTGTGGTCCTTTAAAAGAGAAGCAGCCGAGGGTAAACGTGGAGTTCTGATTTAAAATACCCAATTACTATACTGGAGACTAGGACTAAGACTTCGTGTCTTTTCCAAGTGCTAAATGAGATTTTCTTATTGATAGGAACAGATTTCCCCTGTATAAAAGACTTCTTTTTCTTTTTCTTCTGATGCATTGATAAATGCCTGTTTTCTGGAAAGTGCTTGTTTAATAATAAAGCACATACAGAAAATTTATATGTCCATGATGCAGCCTATGCTTGAATGCAATCTTCTTTTTTTTTTTAAGGGACTAATAAAATTCTTTTAAAATGTTCGCAGTAAACTTTCTTGGATTCACTGAGAATGTTTTCATTGTCAAGAAATAGTTTTGACTTTTTAGTAGCATTTCTGCATGTGCATAAACCACCACTTCAGACATCATTTTTACATGGAACTTCTGGCTCATCAGTGAAGTTATTACTCTTCAGGCAATACCATGTGAAGTAAAACCCTATTTTCCTTGCTCAGGAGCCAGCAAGGTGGGTCTCCAGTTCCCCATGGCAGCTCAGCCATCCAGCTCTGGGAGGATATGATCACTATGCAGCATAAGTTTAGTTAATAAGTCATTTTGAAGGTGTTTTTTGTAGATATGGAAGCACTTGGCAGTACTGATTATGGTGCTTGCTTGGAATGAGTGACCTTTTTCTGGAGAAGTCTTTGTTCAGTACATGTTTTTATTAGTGATGCAATGCTGAATCAGACCCTTATCAAAGATGGAAATGAGATGGAGTAGATCCCACTGCAGCAGTAATCCCATGGTGATTGTTTGGGAGCAAAGGACACAGTACTATAAATAGCACATTGACTTAGTGATAAATAAGCATGTTTTAAATTGATTTTTCCTTTCTGTCAGCCAGGCCAGGTGATTGAATAATGGCAGGGGTTTATTCAGATGGTGACATCTGAATAAACATTCAAGACATCTAGGAATAAAATTATTTTTCATTGCTTGTTAAGGATGAGTATTGGGAATTTTCTTCATGGTACAGAGTAGCTACCTCATAACAGCTGCAATGTAAGTTTCAGGATTTGTTAGGGTTTTGGTTGGTTTATCTGTTTGTTTTTCATTTTACCTGGACTGTCAACATTTTGCTCTAGGGATATGTTTGCTTGTAAACTAATATGCCACAGGTGTCAGACATGTGCAGAACAGTGTCAAAGCTCTGAGAACTCTTTTGACCTCCTTGGTTTTGTTGGCTGAAAAGGATGCTGTTACTGTGGCTAAGAAAAATAGTGGAAATAAATGAAAGCAGTATTTTGGAAACAGTACTGAAAGTAGGAGCAGGACATCTGTAATAGTGTCTTACTGCTGCTGAACAATGCAGTTTATGAGTGCCTGCCTGAGAATCCTGTCTCTGACTTTGCCTTTAGAGTAAGACCTCTATCAGAGGTCTTATGTGTGCAAATGCAGATGATTTTCTAGTTTTAGTAGCAAAAGGAAAATTTTGATCCTTAAAAATATCTATTCAGCTGCCACTTGGTTTTAGACGCATCTAATCCGTAAACGTCTTTACTGGTAGGAGCACATCTGTCGAGAGCTCTGCTTGGTGCACATGAATCAGGGTGATAGAAGTTGGAGGAAAGGAAAACTTAAGAGCCTTCCCTTGCTCTTTTTTCCTGAGGCCCAGTCTGAGCTGTGCCATGCTGCAGTATCTACACACCAGCTGCAGTGGGCCCAGCTGTACCTCCAGTGCAGCAGCATCAGCCAAGCTTTTTAATTTGAGATCACCCAGCAGACCTTACTGAGGGATGCTGAAGTAACAAGGATTGTCATCTTCCAGAGAGATTGCTGATTAGGTACAGTTAAAGGGGCTACAGCATCTGTGGTCAGATGTGGTCAGACTGTCCTAGTAATTAAAAAGGACTTTTTCATTGGCTTTCAAGGACAAGCAGCACAGTCCAACCACGCCTGTATTGCTAAAATCTCTTCTTCCCATAGCAGGGTAGACTTCTCCTTGGTGTTTTGGAGACCAGAACCTGGCCTGTAGTGTCCTCCAGAGTGTTTGTGCTCTATCTGCCAGAGTCCTAGAAGCTGAAACCACTGCTCAAAAAGTGCACTAAAGGTTGTGTGAGAAGTCCCATGGTCTGGGGCCTTTTGCTTGCCTAGTTCAGGCACCACTGTTGTGCCCAGGACGTGGCCTGTGACAGGCTGCATTTCTCCTGCAGAATGTGCAGCTCATTTTTTGGTGCCCCTCACCTTGCTGCAGCTATCAGAAAAATAGGGGGCTATGGGAGGCATTGTTTTACAATGGCATTGTTCCTTTTTTTGCAACAGCATTGAACACATGCACTTTTGTCTTTTCCTAAATTATCAGTTTTGCCCTGTAGAAAACCAAATTTAAACTACTGTAGAATGACTAATCATTTCATTGCACAAAAAGCCATTTTTCATGCTTGTTGCAGAAATCGTGAGATTGCACTGATAAAAGTACCTTTTTTTTGTGGGTAAACTCCTTATGTTTTAAGAGGTGAAATCAGTCTTGATTATATTCTTCAGTCTTCAGTGCTGAATGTTGATTTCTGTTTTGAATTACTGTTGTTCTGCTCGTTCAGGTCTGTAATTGAAGTGGAAATGGTCTGTAATTCTTAGGGGTGGCACGCCAGAAGTTTCTAAGTAGGTTTGCCCTGTGGCTGGGTGTAGTTTGGGACAGCATATGTTAATACTGCAGAATTACAGGCCATGTGAAGCTTGCTTATTTCCAGTAACGTCCAAACTCCCAAGGCACACGTCTTTAGGAAGTTGCAAATAGCTGAGTGAAGAACTGTAAGGCTGTGGAAGGCAACAGTTACATTGGGAAAGAGGCATTTCTTTCAGCTAGGACATGGACATGCCCGTGAAGGCCAGTGGTTTGAACAAACACTAAAATCATAAATGTCTGAAACAGTTTTAGTGAGTTTTGATGGTCATAGAGTTGGTCTGGAGTTAATTTTGAACAAAATAAACTTCAAGAGGTGACTGCAATTTGTACAAAAGCATTTTGTAATTAGGTTTACTAACTGTCTTTGTTTGTTGTTCTCAGCGTGCAGACATTTGTAGAATCTGTTTATGTGCATAAAAGCATGTAGTGTTGAGGAACAAGGACATACCCTTAAATATAGTATTTTTACTGGAATGTTATTGTTTTACTCCCATCTTTAGATAAGAACTTGTAATTTTGTGAAGAATTTTAGAGGCATTTTCTTGGCTGGCAGAAACTATTATGTCCTACCTGCTGCTGATAGGGAAAGAGCCATCCTTTTTTGTGTTGCTGAATAAGGTGCCTGGACAAAAAGGTGAATGTTGGTGTTCCAAGAGGAGCCTGCTCCATACCTTCTGTCTAGCTCATAGTCTCTGGCGTCCAGGGCTTATTCTTTTGTTGGATATAGTGGCTGTTGTAAAGGATAGAGGAGAATTATGAAATGGGTTCATATTAAAAGTGAATTTTACTTCTGGTTCTTACTGAAGTGTTTTTTCCTTTTCAAGATGACATTGCGATTCTCACCAAGTTCCAGCCATCACAGTCAGAAGGTATTGTACTAACCCATGTTACACCTTCCTCCCTTTTGTCTGTGTCCTCTGTCCCTTTTGTTTTCTGCTGGGAGCCTCTTGGAAATCAGACTTCAGTTAATATGAGTCCTTGATATCCCCTATGGGCCAGGCCTTTTGCAGTGTGATTTGTAAGTCAATTGTTGGCTATCTGTGGGCAGCTCTCCTGGTTAAGAACTAACTGGGCATTTCTATTCCTGGTGCTTGTTGTGGTTCTGGGATGTGGCTCCTTTACACCTTCCTACATGACTTGGACGTGCATTGCTTGTGCTGCTCTTGTTCAGGAATCTGTTCATGTATTTTTTCAAGGAGGCAACATATTACGTATGTCGTACTTCTCAGTTCATGTATGTTTTGCATTTTCTTTTTACCTTCTTTTGTGCTGCTCTAGGGTTATTCAGGTTTATTCACGTGGGTCTGTACCAGGGTGAATTTATGCTGATACTTTTGGTCTGTGTTTGGCCCTGCCACCTGTGAAAGCTTTGCTCTTTCCTTGCCAAGTTATGGGAAAAGAAGCCCTGATAAACGGGAAAGTTGTCCTTGAAGAGAGCTTCTTGTATAAACTGCTTTAATTGGTATTCTGTGATTGGCCAGTTGTCCTCCAAGGTCACTTGAAGGAGAGTTTGAGGAGGAGGATGAGGAAGGCTCAGCCCCAGACTCAATTAAGAAAGACCCCAAAACGTTCTGCGCGTGCGTGAGGGGATTTCCCAAGTTCTCCCGCGTGCGCTGAGGAGATGCACTGACATAACTGGGAGGTGGGACTGAGGGCCTCGGGCTGGGTGGTGCTGGCCACACCTGGGGGGTGGTGGCCACTCAATTAATTGTATAAAAAGCAGACAGTGCTTTCTTGGGGGGAGTTAACTTCACACCAAGGACAACGTTGCCTTTTGGCGGGGACGCCTGCCAGACTGTGAACTTACCGACTCTCTGAGGGTGCAGCTTCTGCTATGGGTAATTACAGGCATGCTAGGTTGGTAGGATAACTTTATGGGCAACAGCTGGGTAACTGGGGGGGGGAGGGTGTCATGCTGGGGGCTTATTTCTCTCCTCCTTCCTCCCTTTTGGGTTTGTTTGTTTTGTTGGCCACCTCTTGGTAATAAATATTGGTTTTTGTTAAGCTTTTAACGGTGTCATGGTTTCAAGTTTCAGTTTGTCTCAGACCCCTCTCTAATACAGGGTCAGAGAGAATTTCCTTGCACAAGTTGCCTAAGTAATCAACGACAGTATTGGGAAAGCATTTAAAAAGTGGAACTCTGAATTATAATGCTTCCTGAGGTCAGACTTTCACAACTACAGAAAGGATAAAAATCCAGAAAAAAACCCCAAATACAAAGGCTGTTATAGGCCGTGGAATCAGTTCAAGTCCCCTCGGCAGCATCAGCAAATTGAATGTTCCTGCTGCAGGGACGAGGTGCCCAGGCTGCTCGTGGCCTGGGACTGGAGGGTTGTGTGACAAAATGTCACATTTGTTTCTCCTGCGTATGTTGGACGTTCTTGCTGTGTTGGGAGGTGAACTGAGTTCAGTTCTGTGCTGCAGAGCTTTTCTGTGTTTGATGTTCTGTCTTACAGCGTAGTCCCTGTAGCATTTGGGATATGTTTGGGTAGAAAGAATGATCCCACATTGTTTACTTTCAGACTAACTTTTTAGAGGTGACTTAACACTTGTCTCCACACACATATCTGCACACAGAGACACTTTTCTACAAGTGCATAAATAAAACCCAAGTGTTCAGATTGTAGCTATTAGTACAGATTTTGCAGGTGCAGTTTGCTTTAGCAGAATAGCATGCAACAGCTTTAAATGTCGTGGCATTCAGAAACTTGTCCATTATATTTTACATACCATTATGTACCATTGCCCAGTTTCTCATTATATTGTATGTAAGCTTATAAATTAGAGACCATTTTCTGTAAGTGAACTTAGAGAAAGAAAAAAAATTGTAAGAAACAAAATACTCCCAAGCTCTACTTAAGTAACTTATTATTTATTTTCAAAGAACCAGTTTATATCCTGCCTGGATACAATTTTGGCATCAAATATTTGCAGGTTACAAAAAAAGAAAAAAAAAGTTGGGTTTCTGGTAGGAATAATCTAATTGTAGTTGTCTTGACAGTGGTCCAGTGTAAGACGGACCAGTTATTCAGTCTGTCCAGTCTAAGCTGTACTCAGCAATACTTCCTTGATGGAGAGAGGAGTAAGATGAAGCCTTGTTTTTGAAAGAAAGAGACACCATTATTAGATGCCTGCTCTAGATTTTGATGAGCTGTTTTCAAAACAGCTTACCCTTTTCCATTGGTGGTGGAAGTTATTGAGATGCCTGATTTAGGAGACCGATGTGTCAGTCTAATCACCAGAGAGATGGTTGTTTACCAAAACTTCTTGGAGCAGGAGCCCATAGCTGATGGCTCAGAGTTGTTCCCCAGAGGAAACCTATGACAGAGTAAGTTCAGAAGCACAAAACCAGCTGATGTCTCAATACAGTTTAGGGTTCTGAAGGTACCGAATATGATTTTCCTCCCTAACATTAACATTTAAGTAACAGTGTCCTTGGTGAAGTGACTGTATTTGTGGGAAAGTCATGCTGGAGTTCACTGCTGTTAAAATGAAGGTAGTTTCTTTTGGTTTGGGTTTTTCTTGTTTTGGGGTTGTTTTTGTTTTTTAAACAACAAGAAGCTTAGTTAGGTTCATATTACTATTCTTGATCTGTTGTCATGTCTCCATTATTTGGGCATCTGTAATCTTGAGGTTATGCATCATTAACCCCTTAGCAAAAAAACACACCCTAATTCAATGTCTAGCAAGCAATCTCATAGATAATTGACTTTTCACAGCCAAGGCATCAAAGCTCTGGGTGCCAGACCCTCTTATACAGCAACCCAGCAGGTATTTGAAACAAGAAGGATACATGATGGCAACAGATTTTTGTTTGTCACAGTTAAAAATATGTTTCTGTGACTGCAGAGTTACACCAAGGTAGGACAGACTGAGTGTATTGTCTTGCAGTGTTTTTTCCCCTTTAAATAACTGTTCTTGGAGATTGACTGAGGATTATTTTCCACCTTTTCCTTGTTCATAGTTCGATGCCTTCAAGGTCCACGTCATTTTCAGGGACAGTAATATTTTAAAATAAGGAATGTATTGATGTGAATCTCTCTTTCAATGTTCCTTAGGGGAAGAATGCAATGGACCCTTAAGTGAAACCATTTCAACTGCAGGATCAGAAATCCCAAGCAGCTCTGAGGTAAGGTACAGTGTGGATGGTGTTAGCTACTGTACTGCTGGTAGGAAGAAAGAAGAGTGGTTGCTGTGAATTGCACAGTTAGTGTTAAAACTAATATTTCTTTTGGATTGTCTTCTACCCCCTTTTCATCCATGTAAACATTTCCTTCCTGTGTTGTTTTGAAAGAGCAAAACTGTGGATGTAACACTGATACTCACTGAGTCTTGTAAGAGACTTAACAATGTCAGTGCTACAAAACAGTAGAGGTAGAAACCAGTATGAACTTAATGGTGTTTCCAGTATTAGTCTTGAAATTAGAATCACACAATCATTAAGTGTTTGGACAATTGGAAAAACATAATGTTTCTGCACAAAGCAAATGCTTTGTTTTAAGCTGGGTATTCCATTGCTGGCCTGCTGGGGAGATGGAGGCATGGGAGTGTTCTGCTGCTCTAGGAATGTTGTGGCAGCGCTGCAAGAGGCACGAGAAAGCAAGTAACGGTTTGAGTTACTAAAATACCTCCTCCTTGCAACACGTGCAATATGAAAAGCATCATCAGCCATTCTCTTTTCACAGCACTTCATTGCTTAATATGTGCAGTACACAATGTGGTGTGGTAGCAGTGTGTGGTTAGTATTCAGTTAAGAAACAAAAAGAATACTGAAAATACATGTTCTTGAAATTGGTATTTTATTTTCATTCCTATAGTCTGATTTCTTTATTGTTGGTATAGGCTTAGAGGAAGATAGGAAGAGTTTCAGATAGGAAAAGAAGCAACTGTTCTGTCAAAGTAGAGTCTTACACTGGCAATGAGCACTCATCAGAAGTGACGTCTGTTGAGTGTTGAAAAACTGCAGCTGTTCTGCTGAACTTCTTAAAAGTAAAACATGTCCTCACCTACCTCTGAGGGTCAATTCTGGAGATGATCACATGAAGACAGAACTCAGAAGAGCTTCCTAAATTACACAGTTCTTTATCT
This sequence comes from Manacus candei, assembly GCF_025592945.1. Taxonomy (NCBI): domain Eukaryota; kingdom Metazoa; phylum Chordata; class Aves; order Passeriformes; family Pipridae; genus Manacus; species Manacus candei. The sequence goes on from NW_026138057.1 coordinate 1,277,512, forward strand.
TCCTAGAGCATGCAACCATATCATCCAAATGTTTTCATAAATGTACCAGTTCCATCTTAAAACTTGTTTGCGTGTTCACCCTACCACTTTCTGAATCTGTTGTAGGAGTTGTAATCATCTTTTTCACCAGGAAAATTTTCAGTCAACAGCTATATCAAATAGTTCAATGAGCAATGGGCAGACATGATCTCCAATTATAGTGTATGAATCATCATACCATGATAAGCTGATTCTGAGTTACTTGTGAGTCTCTGAGTGGATGGAGATGACCTATTTCACCAAAGCTTGAAAGAATTCACTTCATGCCTTAGGATGTATGAAAAGACAGGGAACATGGGAGAAGGGCTGCAATGCATATGTCATATATGTAGAGACATGGGATTTGAACCTTTTTTGAAGGGTGAAAGATTCATTATGGGATGAGAAAGGACACTGATCTTCAGCACACTCTTGTCTGGGAAAAATATATCTGGTTATCCTCTCAAAAATCTCTCCTTGATAACTTTATGCAGCCTTGTCGCTTGTTTCTTCTTTTGTTTCCTTACATAAGTATTTTTCCTCTTAATTTGTTCTTAAATATCTCAAAATATTTTCATATTAGCAATATCAGTCTGAGTTGACTTGATAACTTGGGTTTTTTGTTTTGTTGTTTTCCTTGCTCCTTCTGAGAGGACTTGTTGGCTTTAGATAGTTTGTTTCTGCAGATCAGCTGGTCATCTGATATTTGCTTACATTAAAATTAGTACTTTTCTGTGCTTTGCCTTATCCTACACCATGTCCCCTAATACATTGTCATTTTGCTTTCTGTGCATTAGCCAGACGTAAAGCTAGAGAGTTATTCTTAATCTTCTTGCCCAGTTTCACACTCTTATCACTCATGACAGGCTTAGTTCTTCATTAATAATGTCCTAGATATTCAGGTTAGGTCTATACTTAGCTTTTCTATGAATTCATTCCAGTAGTAAGATAGCCCCTAATATTTATGGGATTTTTTTCATAAAATGTTAATCTTTTGTCTCCATATATTGTCACAACTTCAGGTGTCTTCTGTATAAACTGGAAGAATTTCTTTTCCCTCAGTTCTTTGCTAGGCTGCCTTTGACATCCTTGATGCATTCCTGTAGGAATTGAGCAGGGTCTTCTATCCCAGCATGAAAGACAAGCTGTGGTTTCTCCTCTTTTCACCAAGCCCTTCTGAGCTGGGGTCAATATGCTTTGTTCTTGTTTTGACAAGTAGCACATTTCTCTCTTTAATGATTTTACTCCTGTGGCAGGCTGGTAATTTTCTTGTCACTTAACAATGTTTCTGCAGTTGAAAAATATGAACGTTTGGAAGTCTTAAACCAATTTAAGTCAAGTAATTTTGAAACAGGAATGGAATTAATTAAAACATTGGAAAGAGTTAAATGAACTTACACGCAGGTCACAACTTCATTAGACTTGGGCTGTCTTTTGGAAGAGAAAAAACATAATGTACAGTAGCAATATGTTTCTGCTCAGCAGAAATCCTGTGCAGAGAAATTCTGTTCAGAGAAAAGCTGAGGCCTTACCATTGATTAGAGGAGGGAAAAAATAAATCTAGATTTAATATGGAGAGCAGGAAACATTACCTATCCATAATTCAGTGATTGTTTCTTTCTTTCTTTCTTTCTTTCTTTTGTAATCTGTAAAGGAATATGTGATTTGGACATAAGGAGTGATGCAAGTAAAACAAAGACAAAGTTGAAAAACAGTCTGTAGTGAAGCCTGCCAACATATATACAAAAGTTGGATGAAGTCCAGGACTCAAAGAACATTTGAGTCTCCAATCTGTGGTGTGTTTGGTCCTTTGTGATTTTGCCTGTTTCACCCTGGGTTTTTCCTTTTTTTTTTTTTTTTTTTTAATCTTCTTCTTCAGCCTCTGTATTTTTCTTATTATTTAATCTCCCACAAGAACAAAATAAAAATAAGATCACTTGGAGTTCTGCAGCTTTTCATATTCCAACCCTTACAGAGTAAATCATCTCTAGATGTCGTGCAGGGAAGCGAGGAGACGTTATCAGCAAACAGGAGGTGGGAGAAGGGGAAAAAAAAAGATATGATGGGGGTATTTTCAAATAAGTGCTGCAATGGGAACTGCTTCCAATTATGTCCTTGTTAAATCACTAATACACAGACAGCTGCTTCTGTTAGGGATGGGCAACTGCCCTGAGTGAATCTCTACATAGAATCTACCTGAATCAGAAATACATAAATGCCTCTGAAAGTCCTTTCAAGCAAATTGGAAAATGAATGCAATGAAACCTGAGAATTCGTTTTTCCTCTGTGCTTTACTCAGAGAGAGTGCTAGAAAAGTATGTGGTGCTGAGTCTGTTCAGAGGTTGTAATTAGTTGTTCAAGTTACAGAGTAAATGAGGATGAAACCCACTGACAAAATAGAGTTCCTCTACTTAGGAGGAAAGAAGGTTACTCAATTAATTCAAGATTGGAAGAAAGGTTAAAAATTTGAATTTGTATGAAATTTCCTAATAGTAAAAGTTCAGGCCATTCAGAAGGGATAAATCTAAAATTAGTACAGATTTTATCCAAAATTGAATCCCTGGTTTTTAGTATATCAACATCTGTAAGATGTGTATACAGAGGACTATTTGTCCTCTGCTGTTCTAATTAAGAAGTACAAAGTATTTTAAAATGTTTACTTGCTATGCATGTGCACCCCTTGGTATGCAGGTGACTGCACTACTCTGAGGAAGGCTGCAGGATTGTGCCCTAATCTAACCCTGAGGAGTTAAAAATTACTTTTGCATGGTTATACATGAAATTTTCACTTTTCTGTTAGTTTACACTGGTGAAATGCTCACTAACTCATTGTTAATCAGCATTGTCCATAATGTAACTTGGTCATGAGAAAATCTGAGAAACTGTCTTTATTTAAACCAGGTAAGCAGAAGTAAATTGACAGAACTCCATCAAATTTAATAAAGCAATGCATTTTACCAAAATTAGGGGTATGACACGTAGATGATTATTTTTTTCAGAGCTGCAGGTGTTCCAAATTAATTGTTTGGGTTTTTTTTCCTGAAGAAACACCATCATAATACACATTACTTTTCATGCTTGTTAATTTTTCAATTCAGACAAGGTGGATTTTCAAGTAGAGAGAAACATATAATACCATTATCAATATTGTGAAGGCAGACCAAATTGGATTCAAAATCTAGATGGAAGCACAAAAATACTTCTTCCAAGTCTAACAAAAACACAATCTGAGGGCTATTTTGGGGAGAGCCAGAGTACATTAAAGGCTTATGAGAGTGGATTCCAGAGTAAGAAGGACCAACCCACCACTGCTGCCACCACTGCCAACCTTCTTGGTTTTCCTCTCAACAGAGTTGGACTGTTTGAGTTGGGTCCTGTTTTGGGGGTCATGTGTTACCAAGATTGGACCCCCTTTGTGCTGTACATAGATTTTGGCATACAATGAAAAAGTGGTGTGTTTCTACAAGAGTACTTAAAATGTGCAGGAGAGGGTTTGAATACCAGTTTTACAACAGTTAACTCCAATGACCCGAGCTAATTAATTGCAGACAGTTGTCCTGAGAGTAGGGTAGGTTCCCTAGATTAACAGGAAAGCATTTCACAGAATGCAGAGGAATGTACAAAGGCCTCTGCCAGCTGTGCATCTTCACCTCACAGCTGAGTGTTTCACTAAATGTATTAAAATTCTGTCTGTGTGGGCAGTGAGCACCAGTGAGTGGCTAAACCCTGGACTTACATCCAGCCATGGAGGAATGTGTGGGATGGAGAGGCTGGATGAAAGTAGATGGAAGAATCCCAGCATGGATGGGGAGGGCTGTGTGCAGTGGAGAGATCAGGAGCTGTGGGGCAGCATTGAAAGCAAGGCTGTGCTTTCATGGAGGTTCAGTTTGTACAGTACTTTACATGGCAGGTACTTGCAGTGTATAACTGGAGAAAAACTCTCTGCTTAATTGTCTCAGCCCTTCGTTCTCTACTAATAGAGCAGGTTTTTCCTGTAGCATCAGTGACATGAGGATTAGAGTTGTAAACCCAGGTCAGACTATCTCACAGGAAGAGCATAGTGCAGCTATTTATATTTGCACTGGTTCTCATGTGGATTCCTTGCCAAAATCCAGATCGATCTCTCTGTGTTTGTTTGACTGCGTTCTGAAAGGGACATTTTTGTCTTACTTAGATAAGCAAATACCCAGAGATAACATCATAAAAAGAATGAAAAGATGTGTTTATGTATTACTTGACGTGTCAATAGGACAAAACCAGCACATTTGTTTCACAAAATTACAGGAATGAAATTCAGTGGTTTCTCTTAAGAAAAATGGTAATGAAAGTGAAAAATATTGTTTTCTAATTTAAAAAATAATAAACAGTACTTTATGAAAATTGGTTTTAGGGTAATAAACCTTTTGAAATATTAAAGTTCTAAAGCAATGAATGATGGTCCAATAATGAAATGCTGTTAGTATTCTGCTTCTATTGAAAGTTAACTGAATTCCATAGAGAACTGTTATATTTTCATAATGCCCTCACACTGTTCGTTGCACCATTTAAACCTGTCTGTGGTTTGTGTACAGAAGCAAAACAAAAGTGTGATGTTATTGGCTGTCAGAATTAGATATTGCGGAACAGCTGAGGTATCGCAAACCATTATTTGTTCCAATGGCAAAGTCTGATCTCAAAATCCATCGCTGCTGCAATCCCACCGTGGGGCCAGGACCCCAGATGGCTGATGGTTATCTTTGTAGCATGGCTGTGCTCTGCAGAGCTCTCTGTTCTTGGTGTGCCTGTCACCTCTGTGGAGTCTGACCTGAGGATGTTGCAGCAGCCCCCAGGCCCATGTACAGGAAAACAGCACCAGACCTTGTACAATTAAAATCAGGGTAGGGCCTCACTGGCTGTGGATCAGAACTGGAAGCTGGAATGCCCTCACTAGTCTCATTAAGAATAACAACTGCAACTACTGGTACCAATTTACCTTGTCTACACTGGGAGATTGAGGGTTTGTTTCCTTGCATTTGTTTTTGTTCAGTGCATGTTGTATAACTTCGGTTGGTATTTCAAGAAATAGCCGTTTAAGGGGCATCGCATTGTTCTGGATGTGAGCACAGCTGTCTATGCTATGTACACTTTCTCTCTTTGGTATCAAAAGAAATAAGAGTGCTGTTAAAAGTTGTCCTTCATCAGCTTGTAAACGGTAATCCCTGCAAACTTGTTTAGACTTTATTTTTTTCTAAGGGAAATGCTGAGGAATGATGTATATCTCTTACCAAAAATGGTAATTGTTAATACTTAAAATTAATAGGGGCCATGTAAAAGTTGGTGGCCTAGGCTAGAGACCAAACTCGCCTGAGGAAGTGGAGATTGCTTTAAACTTTGACTGTCTAGACTGAAAATCCATCTACTGCTCAGAAGAGCTTTTGTCAGCTTAAGCCAGAAACTTCGCTGTTTCTTCTGAATTAGCCTTTTATTTTTAAAGCATCCTTTGCATCATCGCTAACAACATTATGTTTTTCCCGTGATGCCACTGGCAGGGCCTAAGCAGCACTGAGACTACTTTACTCATCCCTGAACATCAAGTGGTAAGCAGTAAGCAATATTCATGCTTCCTTGCATGAATTTGTGTGGCGTCTTCTATTACAGTATGCCAAAACATCCCTCACCAGAAAATTTTCCAGTTTCAAGGATGCCATCCTTCCAAAAAAGAATCTTTTCTAGCTTATAAATTATGAATGTGGTGTTTGCATTTATTCCTGGTGATGATTTAAAAAAAAAAAATTCAAGCAAATCAAAAAGATAATAGACAAAATTGGAAAGTTAAGATTGGTGGAGAAAACTGGAAAGTTTGCTTTTTTTATCATTGTTTTGGTTTGATGGGCTATAGGGTACATTCTGACTCTGGTGTTATTAACAAATGTGGGGTCCCTTGTTACCATGATAGCCTGAGGGCTGTGTGAGTCAGCATGATACTTTAAAAAGTTGTAAAGAGCAAGAAACAAACACTGATGTAATTTGAAACGCGTTGCCTCTTTTTTTTTCATTGTAGCAAATAATAAGGAAAGGCTCAAAGTAGCCACTTACTGAAATTCACAGAAAAGATAACTCTATAAATTCTCAAATATATCAGAAGACTTAAAATAATCATGTTTTATGGAGAAAAAGTACAAAAATTCACTTAAGATAACTGAAGAAGTACATGCTGAGGTGTATTAAAACTGTCTGCTCGCTTACATTGGGCTCTGGTGTCTTCCATTAACACCTATGCTCTCTTAGCATACTTTTTATTTTTCTTTGTTCTGTTCTTGTTTATCCAGAGAGGCTTTTTATGTGCGTTTAAATTTCAGTGCAAATATCTTGGTGTCTTAAACGGCTTTGAAGTGCATGTTCTCAAGCTTTCAGATTTTAATGTGGTTCAGAAATGAAACACAAGTGAGAGTGAAAAAAGCAGCTTGCAAGAAATACATGGGATTTTGTGTTTCTTTGGATGGGAAAGATTATGGTTTTTTTATGCAACCTTGTAACCTGCATGAAGTCTAACTGGAAACTGGGATGTGTGGTGTTAAGAGTGTTGTTAATACACTTCTTTAAAATGAGTAACTCTTCAGTTGCACGGATTCCTCCAAGGAAGAATAATGAAGAGAACTTCATGGAAAGGGGCTCTCTGGTAAAATGGGAACTGAGTTTATGGTGCATAAACCAGAAATTTGCCTTTTTGATTTTCATGAGAGTGCCTGTATATTTGCATATGTTCTGGAAATGCATTCACAGGAACTTTTTGCTTTTGGAAATACGTTTATATTATATATATGTGTGTGTTTATAAAATTATGTCTAAACTTATTTATAGGTGTATATATAAATATATATAAATATATATATTTATATTTATAAAGTTGTATCTAGCATAGCAGCATTTAGATCCGCATGTTTTTCCTGTAACTGTGTGTTTAATTCAGTGAACAGGAGGAGCATATAAATATTCCTTGCAAACTGGGGATCTGAGTGAAGGTGTTAACTTTGTTTTTAAGCCATTGAATGTTTCCTACCCCTTCAGTTACGGAAGCTTCTCTTGTATTTTGGTTCAGCTTTTAAACACTTATGGTTTTGTCCATTTCTGTATTCTGAAAGTTTTTCTGCAGTGGAAATTTATAAATTACCTGATTACTTTTTAATGCAGTTCTTTTGTTTTTTTTACCCTGTTCATTTTAGATCTAACATGCCTGTGTGATTATCAAAGGTATGCAGTCAATAAAATAAATATTTGGTTTGTAGACTATCTTGTAAGCAAGCAAATGTTACAAACCAATTTCATTTTGTAATTTCAGGCAGGTTTTTTGCCTGGAAATATAGGACTATGACAGTATAACTCTTTGATGTGCTGATGGGGTTCATACAAACAACCATTCCATGTTATTAATGTAACCTCATAGCCAGAGGTGCTTCCCTGTGCTGTAACTCTAATGAAGCTAATGGGTTCCTCCACCCCAGATTAGTGTTGGTTACTGCTTTGTTACTGAAAGTGCTGCTCTAAACCACCTTCTCACAAAAAAGGTGCAAGATGCAAAAAGCAGAAGGGGAACAGTGCTGAGGTCTGAACATGCAGTCCCATGTCTGTGGGGTTGGACTCTTGGGAAGCCTTGAAGTCCAGGGCATTGAATTTGGGATGGGTGTTTCTGAATGTAGGCCCCTAAGGAACTTGCACTCTTCTGACTGAGTAACAATCTGAAAAGTATTGCTTTAAGAGACGTTCCCCTGTCTTTGAAGCATGGGTATGGAGGGGCTGGGATATTTAGCAGCAGGGTGTATTTGGAGGAAGCTCCCTGCCTATAAGGAGTGAGCTGTGCTAAGTGACCTGTAAGGACCTAAAATTCCTGTTAGGTGCATGACCAGAAACAGAAATCCCTCAGAGTCCTGTAAAAACATGAGATTAAATCATTCAGGTATAACCTGCAAAACATATTTGCTTTTTGGGTACTGTGATTCCCTTAAACCACTGAGTGGGAGCTGCCCACACTGCCTGAGGCCGTTGGGCCACGGGGACATTTACCGCAGTCCCCGGCCCTCAGCTTCAAACCAAAGTCATTTCTCTGAAGCACTTTCTGTGCCAGTGTTAGTGGTTGGTGCCACTTCCAGCAGCTGGGTTTCCCCTCTCCAGCTCACCGTGTCTGACTGTTTGCCTTGGCCCTGCAGAAGTGTGTCTGAGGTCCCTGCAGAGCCAAGGGCTCCTCAGTGAGCGTTCAGCAGTGCTGGACAGTCTGGGTGGTTCTGGGGAGTGTGGGGCCACCAGCCAGCATTTACACATTATACCCAAACCAGTCTGGGCAGAGAGGGCCATGGGCTCTTACAGCCTTACTTCATCCTGAGCTGTGCTTGTTTCCATACTGACAACTTGGTCTCTCCTGTCTCCTGTCCTGTTTGAGTCAGGGTTTCCTACTGCAGGGCTGTAGATCGTGTCCGAGGTGAGGATTGCAAGTGTAGGTACTGGGAAGGTTGGTTGGTTGGACATGGTCCAATACCCCAACCTCTACTGGGTGTCTAGACAAAAGTTATCGAATATGGGGTAATTGGAAATATTAATATAACTCTGTATGAATCCTGTAAGTTTGCACTTCTGTAGCCATGTGAAAAGAAAATTTCTCTCTTTGCGATAGATCATTACAGCATTCAATTAGCACATCTGTCTGCAACTTGTGAGGTCACTTAGTTCTCAGAGAGATAATTAGACTATTGAGACTGGAAAGTTACTACAGGAGGGCAGTATTTGAACAGGTGGTTTTTGTAAACTTGCTTTGCAGCTGATGGATTTATTCAGCTTTTTGAAAGCGTTGGTAAATGCTGAATGTTTGCAGTAACACCATTTCATAGGCTCCTGCAGTGAACTTGGGTTGGAAGTGACCTCTGGGGGTCTCCTTGACCAGCCTCCTACCCAAGGCAAGGCTGGCTCCAAACTTAGGTCAGGTTGTGCAGTCCTGGCCTAGCTTGATCAGGCTATGTGGTCTTTGGGGATGGAGATTATGCAGTCCCTCTGGGTAAGGTAACCTTTTGTACCCATTCCCACTCAACCACACCCTCACATCCAGTAGAAATTTCTCTTGTTGCGACTTGTGGCTGTTACTTCTAGAGTCTTCACCATATGGCTTGGGGCTCCATCTCTTCTGTAATTCCTCACTGGGTATAATTTAATTATTCAAAAGCTTCAGCTCGCTTTCTGTGCTGTGTTGGGAAGTTTTAATTTGGTACTTGTATTGCAGAAGAAACACATTATAAAGCATCTACTGTGATGAGGTGTAGCTTCATTTAATAACTGCAGGTTGTCCAGGATAATTAATTTGAATACAGTTCTGGAAAGAGCTGCTACTAATCCGTAATGTTTAGTGATTCACTGATAGCACCAATGCAAATGACAAACTTGTTATATATTTTAAACCTGTAGGTGCACATGTATGCACAAACCTGCATAAGTATGCAAGACTGATCTTGTTCTCCTTGTAAAATCCAAATGCAACCAAATGGAAAGGAATAATTTATGTGTTTAATAAGCAGGCCTGTCACTATCCGTGATAAATAATCCTATGTACAGAAGGAGAGGGAAGTGATAAGTATTCCCCTTCTCAAAGCAGATCAGCAATGACTACTGCATCTTCTTAAATTGATAGTCAGGCCTTTAATGACTGAGGGTTCTGACGCATCTTAAAAAATGAACGAACGTTGGTGGCACTAAAGATAAAGTATTACTTCAATTGTATTGAATAATCTAATTATAGCTATGCAACCCAGACAATTTGGGATACTCCTCTGGCAGGAGCATTTTTTGAAGTAAATATGATGTATTGATTTATTTCTTCTTTGTGTATATGATTCTGTGGCTTACACAGTGTAAACCAGTGGTTGGGGTGGCCTTTTTTAGGGCAATTCCCCCGCACTGTAAGTTGTTAGAATGCACTTTGGGGTTCACTTACTGTAAGGCTGAATAATTACATTACTGTTGATTCTCTACAGATGTGAGTGTGGTTCTGTGCACTGTGATAACTTGATTAAATCAACATCTAAACTGTTGCAGTTTGCACGTAGTCACAATTATATTTACAAAGAAAAACCCAAACCTGTAAGTTCAAAATAGGATAGAAAAATGCTTTTTCTTTTCATCTGTTGGATTCCATGGTTTTTCTGAGCCTCTTAATCATGCAAGATTATGTACTACATTTGAAAGCAAAACTATTTTCTGAGGTAGCAGATTTCAGTCATACAAAGTAGTCTACTTTAATTGATCTGCTGTAAATATTTCTCAAGAAGAAAAACTACAGAAAACCCTCTCAAAATTGCTGAAGAGGGAAGGCAAAGAAAGGATGGCAGCATTTTCAGGAAATAATTTCTTTGACCTTTTGCAGCAGTGTCTTGAGCTCCCCAAAGGCTAGGATAGGGAACACAGGAATTCTCTGTAGTGCGTGGATGCTTCAGGTAGGCTGCTGTCTGGTTCCAGCAGTTACCAGTGTGTCTAATGGAGATGCATAAAGTTGTGGAACAATAGGAATTTTCAATTATTTGTATTTCATTTCAGCCTACTTGAAGATAAACATGTGTCCTGGACTATGTGGATAATATTGCTTGTAATTTTGTCAGCTCTGGAATTACATGGTTGCCATTTGTCCTTTTGTGTCCCAGCGGGTCCAGCCTGTTATGAGTGTAACAGAAATGTGTGCTTGTTGTATTACCCTTGCACTACACTCAGACCCACTTTCTTAATGTTCTTTTTTAAATCTGCTTAAGTATCCAAATGATGGCAACTAGCACTGTAGGAGTTATTCTTTTAAAACATATATTTGCTGTCAAAATGGATTCCAGCACAGCTTTGCCTCTAATAGAAAAGACGTGATAGTCATATTATTTGTGGGTGCTAGTTCTGATAGTTGGAGGCTTTTCCCAGCTTTAAGGGGCACGGATTTCTTGCTCACTGTAGTTGGGGTGTGTGTGCTCCAAGCAGGTGGTTTGGACCTTGGAGGGAAGCAGTGGGCCTGCTAACTACTTGTTGGTTATTCCAGCAGAGAGGAAGGAGATACAATCTGTTCCTGAAGCGACGTCTCAGGGTAAACCAGTGATGAATGGTATTGCAAGTGGCTTGGATGGCTGCAGTAATAACATGCTTCACTGTGTGATGCCTTTTGTTAGCTGTGAAAAAGGTTCACAGTTATAAATAAATATCCTGTGCTTTCTCAGGGAACTTTTTCACATGTATCCTTGCATGGTGTGAGACGGAGACAACAGAGACATAGCCCTCTGAATTACTCTGTTTTGTTCCTACTCTAATAAAATGAAAACCCAATTCAGCTCCATAAAAATACACTTTTGTTGATGGGTGTGGTTTAAAAACACTAGCCTTCCTCAACAGAGAGGCCAGATTTCCTCTCTGGAATTCCTCAACATTTAGCTTCTGGAGAGCACTTTGCTGTATGTCTTGTACACAATTTGGTAAAGCTGAATATTGATATGATAACAAATAATATTACCTAATATTGCAAATAATATTACCTAAATGAGTTAACTTCCTTAGCAGAGTGGGGTTATAGTCTTTTATTTTCCTAACATTAATTACTGTGGCCTAATTGATGAAAAAGGTAAATGTTGTTACTATGACACTCTGGCCTGCTGATAAATTAAAATATGACCTTTAATAGATCAATTGGAATACTAATTACCCAGTTGCATTGATACCTTTCATTAGATGTGGGGTTTTTTTCCCCATGAAAGTAAATACTCAGTTTTGAAATGTCATTCCTGTGTTGTTTGTGTGCCATTTTTATATGTAGTCATTGCTGGGACATATGTCTCTGTGGTGGTTGATTTAGTGAATCTTGTTATGTAGAGGAAAATGCATGGAATTTACCTTTTGCCACCTGCTTCAAGTATTCACAAGTATTGCTACACTAACATGTATTTATTCTTCCTGCACCAGTTATTTACATGTAGTGCTTGTGGACATATGCAGTTAATTTTGAAATTACTTTAACTGGATATAGCCTTGTTAAATCTTGCCCAAGTATATCTTCAACTATGAAGAAGCTGAAGAATTGTGACAATGTGGGGAAACTTCTTTGTCTTCTGTTGTATTTTAGAGAAACAGCAATACTTGTTTTTTTATTCATATGCCTTTATCTTCTACAGATTGATAAAAGACATCAAAGCAAAGATTCTATTTTCTTCAGGGATGGTGTCAGGAGAATCGATTTTGTTCTCTCTTATGTGGATGATTTTAGTAAGGAATTGGAAAAAAAGTTGGTAAGTTTGTCTTTTTGAAATCCTCTTAATTTTTATCTCCAATAACCTGAATATCAGTTACTAATTCTTTCAGATCACTACACTCAACTGGAATAGGACTTAGCTAAAAATTTTATAGCTATGTGAAAATCCATTCCATGTACAGAAATTTCTGTGTAATTTACTGTTGTGTGTCAGGACCAAATTTTATTAGATTTTGGGGACTGTGTTTATTGAATTGATCACTCTCCATTGCTTAGGCTGGGCAATATATAATATAGTTGAGCAAAGTAACCCAAATTATTTTACTTCTTCATGGACAGTCTAGCTGAGACTTTGGAGAAATATCTGTAAATAGTTTTGTCTGCAAATACTTTTAAATGCAGGTTTCTTCTATATGAGCAAAGCATCATTCAAACAAGATTTAACAATAACTATTTTTTTCCCATCCATTGACTGCAGTTAGAGCAGAAATAATTTCTTAGATCCAAGAATCAATGCAATTTTCCTTTAATACCTTTGAGACTCTTTTTGTAATATATACTCTGAGTAGCACAAGCACAGCATGTCCTCTTTGAGCTTTTCCCTATGTTTGACTTACTCTCTACATATGTATATTCATTGTTCTAGGAGAATATTTAAAGTGGCTTTGATAAGAGCACAAAGTACAAGCTTTTTCTAAAATGCCAGTGACTATCCCTGAACTTCCCAGCATTCAGTTCCCTGACTGACACCTATTTGTTCCATGCTCACACTGACACTTGTGGCCTAACTTGGCTAAACATGTAAATTCAAGCTATATAAAAAAAATCTATACTATGAGATGCAGTCAAGACAAACAACAAACTTCACATAAAGCACAATATTTAAAAAAAAAAAAAAAGAGGGATTTTAAGGTTTTTTTTTCCTCTGTATTTCCTGCCTTCTTTCTGAGTCAGGAGAGGTTACATTTACAAACTGGTCTCTCCAATATATAACTCCAAAGTTTATTCGTGATTTAAAAAAATTGAAAAGAGAGAGACACCAAAAAAACTTCATTCTCTTGCAATCATATTATTCTGAAAGATAAGGGTATCTGAAAAAAACTAATTATACCAATGCTTATGACAAAATCGTGATCAAAACTAAAGGTCTGTGAAGTAAAGGACAGTTATCATCTATATCTTTTCATATTTCTTTCATAATTAAAAATCCTAATTTCCTTTGAACAAAAACTGCAAGATTGAGCTGTTAAAAAACTGACCTATTGCTTTCATTCCTTTATGAAGGAAATACTGTTTTCATTAAGGATTTATGCTGCCTGAACTTGCATCCAGATATGATCCAGTGTAGAGCACAGCCCCTCATCTTACTCATTACCTTAAAAAGCCCAGGAGTTTCTGTCATTGTCTCTGTTTGATGCTTTTCCCAGGTGAAGCACCCTCAGTCAGCTCTGCTCAGCTAGCCACATTCCAGAGATTTTCTTGGGAGACCAGGATTATTTTATAGCTGTGGTACCATAGGTTTATATACAGACATAAAAAACTTTTTCAAACTCAAACCCTCTGTCAGGCTGTAATCCTAGTTGCATTCCTTCTTCTCCTGCAAAGCAAAATGCATTTAAAAAAGGAGGAAGAGCAGACCACTCAGCATAGAGAGAAAAAAGATATCCATGCAGAATTTGTCAAAGCAGCTCTTAAAATAGACTTCTCCATTAGTCATACTCAAATTATTTAAGATGAGAAAAGAAATTGAGACTATTTAGGTAATGTTTCAAGTGGGAAGGAGAATAAGCCAGATGGTCAGTCCCTTGTTCATATTGTGTGCAGCAGTTTCCTCCTCATTGCTTTATGGATCATTGGGGGGTAACAGGAATCTTTGCCAGACCAGAGGCCAGGAACATGAGTGTCATTATTGACTGAAGGGTCCATGTGAGGAGGAGCCCAAGAGTTTGTAGCTAATGCTGTGTTTCCTCCCTGAGGTAAAAATGCACTTGCTAGGAAGAAACATCTCTGCCTTGCAAAAGGCCAAAACATCCCTGTTAAGTTTTGTGAGGTTTAATTCTCGTGTATGTCTGTTAGTTGGAAAAGAGTTTGTGGCCCCATGGAGGAAGAGGTTTGGTCAGTGGCCCTGTAGATTAGCTCTGCAGTCACTGGACAAGCAGGCATGGAGATATCAATGGTTTTACACGGTTCCTGGAGAATCTGCATTTGCCCTATATTTGTGTTCAGCATAGACCTTTATGCAATTAGTATGCCTGTAAATTGGTGCAGACTTCTTAGCATACAATTACTGTTGTCTCTGTGGGAGCAAGATTGGTGCACTGCAGCATCTGGAATTCATCTGACATATACTGTACTTGATATTGTACAGTCATCACAGCAGTGTGAATTTCTTTTGCTGTGGCACAATGATACAGCAAAATGGAACAGCTAAGAATAGGAATGTTCATACAAAGAGAATTAACAGTTGTGACAAAGGGTTTTGTTTCCTTGTCTCAAGGAAACAGCTTTATTCTGCATTTCTAAGAATGGGATAAATAACTCCTTTGTGTATTTCAACACAGCCCTAATACAGATGTAAGAGATGGTCTGTTCATCTTCTCCCTTAGTTTCCTGCATTAACTTCTTTGATGTTCCCAGACATATTCCAGCTTCAACGCTGTTTTGAACTTACCTTCTAAATCCAAAACACAAACTCCTCTTAACAAAAATTAGGATTATATTTTTGTGAGACAATACTTTTATATTTTTCCTTAAAATCTCCAGCACATAAGTGGAAATATTTTACTCACATATGAGATGTATGTGACCATCAAAAAAATAAATAGAATTTATTAATAATTCGTTAGATATTTTATAACTAGAACATGATCTTAATTGTCCCTAAGTATATTTCTTCACAAGAACTCCAGAGCATTAGGACTCAGGGATTTCTGTGCAAAGTTACTTGCTCCTGTGTTGACTGGAAGCAAAGTGCCCCTGTCCCCAGTGGTGCACGGAGATACACAAAGACATTTTATTGAACCCTTTTCCAGTTTTCATCATCTCGAACAGAAACTTCTGCTTTCTTGGAGGCACCACATAGCCCAGAGTTAGGGAGCCAGGGCCAGCAAGTATCAGATGCTTGTTGCTGGTGCTGTCAGCCCTGTTAGGCTGCTGGCTGGGAGAAGCTGCGTGTCCAGCTCTGCAGGCACGGCTGAAAGCTGGGCTCCATCCAAGCTGGGCACTTCTCCCTGCTGCTTTACAGCAGCTTGGCTGGTACTTGCAGAAGGAATCATAGAATATCCTGAGGATATTCCAATGAGTCAGCAGTGCCCTGGCAGCCAGGAGGATCAACTGTGTCCTGGGGTTTGTCAGACAAAGCATTGCCAGCCAGGCGAGGGAGGGGATTGTCCCACCCTGCTCTGCACTGGGGTGGCCTCACCTGGAATATTGTGTGCAGTTTTGGGCACCACAATATAAAAAAGACATGAAGCTATTAGAGAGTGTCCAAAGGAGGCCACAAGGGTGAAGGGCCTGGAGGGGAAGATGTATCAGGAGGGGCTGAGGGCACTTGTTCCGTTCAGCCTGGAGAAGAGGAGACTGGGGGGAGACCTCATTGCAGTCTACAGCTTGCTCATGAGGGGAAGAGGAGGGGCACATACTGTTCTGATCTCTTCACTCTTGTGACCTGTGATAAGGCTTGAGGAAATGGCATGAAGCTGAGTTGAGGGAGGTTTAGGTTGGGTATTAGGAACTAAAGGTTTTTCACCCCGAGGGTGATCGGGCACTGGAGTTCAGGAGTTCATAGAACCACAGAATCATTAAATATGCTGAGTTGGAAAGGACCTATCAGGATCAAAGTCCAACTTCTGGCCCTGCACAGGACAGCCCAATAATCCCATCATGTGTCTGAGAGCATTGTCCAAATGCTGCTTGAACTTTTACTTCCTAATACCCAACCTAAACCTCCCCTGAAACAGCTTCATGCTATTCCCTCAAGTCCTGTCACTGGTCAACAGAGAGACTCACTTTGGAGGGCACAGGGAGCACCCTCCCAGCCATGTGGGCAGTCCCTGCAGGCTGCCAGAGGGCCAGTTATCCGTGCTGTTGGCCTCCTGCTCTCATGGCTGTGGGTGGATGAGATGACAAGAGGCCTTTCCTAAACAGGCTCCATCTCGTCTGAAACTTTCTTCCGAGGGAGCTGTGTGTGCAGCCTGACCAAGATCAGACTGATCCCATACTGTGTTCTCTAGGATACAGCTAAGAGCAGGGTTCTTGTACACCTTACTAGTAGCATGTAAATGTTTCCCAAGGCCATGTTTACTTCCCAGTATCCTACTGACTGCAGTTAGAATAAGCCCAAGAATCCTGATACGTAAAAGGCTTTGGTGAGCTTGGTGCTCCCTGCCTAAAGGAAGAGGAAAAGCAAGGAAGAGGAGTTTGATTAAGGAGTATTATGTTGTAAACTTAAAATTACTTTAATCTCCTGATCCTTGACTGTTGTGACAGGCAGTACCACCACAAACAGGTTTATAGTAGTTGTCTCTCTTCCACTGATCATGCAGTGTTACATCTGCATTGGGCTTTTTAGTACTGCTGAACTTTGGATCTTGCTTTGTTAATCTTATCAGGATGGTTCCTTACAGCCTAGCATGTGTTAGATGATAGAGTTAGTCTGTGCTTATCCCCCACCATGTGAGATATCCACAGCAGTGTTTGGAGAGGTCAATGCTCTACTGGCCTCTCTCCTACCTAGGCCACGGTGGTCTCAGAAAATGTGGTTTCAGTGCTTTACAGATGCTTGGGAGAGGCTTAAGAACTATACTTAAGATGTGAGGAAGGGCATTAGCCTACTCTGGCTGGTCTTCACTAATGGGATGACTTACAGAACTTCCCTCTGTGACTGCAGAGTGGCCTCTCTAGCAGAATCAGAAATATATCCACCAGGTACAGCTTTTTAGGTTTGAGGCAGGAAGCTTAAAATTCTAACAAGTACACATTAAAACCAACCAGCACTGGTCCAAGGGTATGTTGGTTTTGGGTTTTTTGGTTTTGCAATAGCAGCAGACTGATTTCCTTTTAAAAATGGTTGTTTCCAGTGACTGGAAAGTTCAGTACCTTGCATAGGTTTCAGAGAAGGGGGCTTATGGGAGGAGAGCAAAGTGCTAAAAAGAGCATAATTTCTATTAGACCACTGTAGTTTGTCACACTAAGTGTATAGTAAGGAAAAATAAGAAGGATAAGTAATGGGCCAGACCCTTTGGCACTGTCTGTTCCTGAGCTGCACAGCTGGAGAGGAGCTGGCTGGTGTCTGGTGGCAGAGGAGCCTCTGAACTGACTCACTTGGCTCTCCTCCAGTGTTTGCTGGGGAAAGAACACACACCACTGTGCTTTGTTTGGAGAAAATGTAATCCAGACTAGCACATAGCTTTGGATACTAGCCTTAGATGTCAGATTTTCTATAACACTTCAACATACACTCCTAAATCACCTTTTAGTTGTATTGTTTTCTGTTTGAGAGGTGCATGCAAGAAGTTTAGTGGGATTGATTATTCAAAAATACTGCATGGAATGGCATTTGCCCCCAACATGTTCTAGAATTGAGGAGTTAGCATCTTTGCAACTCCTATAGTCAAGTGTCTAATTTAATATCTAATAATATTTGGCAAAATCAGATGGGACAAGTAAAAATGAAAGGCTGCTAGCACAAGAAAATACATCAATACGTCTTAAGGTACATTTGAGGGCTGTGAAAGCTATTCTTCAGTCTGTATTCATTTGTCTGAGTAGTTTATGCAAACTGAAATGCAAAAAGGGCAGACTGCTGCTCACAGACATGCAGGGAAAGGAAATTGGCTGACAACTGTGGTGTTTTGCATTTTTAAGTGTGTTTGAAAAATGTCATTTAAGACCTTTCAATAGAAAAAACATCAGGCAGCATTGCAGGTTTTAGACAAAAATAAATTTGTGGTCTAGCTTGTGCATTTCAAAGAGGCTAGGTCTCAATATTTGCCTTACTTTATGGTTATTCTGACAGTTCTTCTGCCAGTTTTGTGTAATTGAAAGGAAATGAATGCAATCTCCCAGTCGGAGCAAAAATTACACGGAGAAGGAGGGGAAGAAAATGTTCTTCCCTAAAGGCACCTAAAGGCTTGGCAAAATAAAGAGTTCCAGAAGAATCTCAAGCTCAGAGAGGTCACGCAGCCACTGCTCACTGCCACAGGCAGGTTTGTTTGACTCTGCTGAAGTCCACACTGACTTTGTGCAAGCTAAGCACATGGAAGATCACACGTGGTCTTATCTAGTGTTACAGTGATGTTTGTGAAGTACTGTTTGAATTGCCTGTAATCAGTACTTGAACATCTCTATCAGGCATAATTGTAAAACAGGTAAATAGGTGGGACTGTGAGCAATCAGTCTTCCACGTGCTTCCAGGATTTTTCCTTCCATCTAGTTTTGATTGACATTCTCTTAGCAATGTAGCTGAACTTGAACAGTTACACACCCCACATACCAGCCTCCTGAAGAGTCAGAAGTGCTCAGAACACAAGACATCAATTCCTTCTCTGATTAACCAGAACATGCCTTTTCCTACCCAGTAGGTTTCCTGTTGCAATTCCCGATGTGTTGCCATCACAAAGCCGGCCTGCACTCGGAAGTGGCCTGGTGTGCATCAGCTGGTTTTTGTCTGATTGCTTTTAGAAGGTCACATAGCATTAAGGGGTTGTCATCAGGGCAGCTGAGAGAAGTTGAAACTCAGTGAGTCATCAGTAAGGGATCAGTTAGTTGCTAACTTTGTCACTTACTAAAGTATTTTGTTTCTCTCTAGGAAAGACGAAAAGAATTTGAGAGCAATCTGCAAAAGGCAGGTTTGGAACTAGAAACAGAAGACAAGAAGGTAAAAAAAAAAAAGGAAAAATTAGGATGAGAGAAGTAGACTTGCAAATTAATAAACCACTTTGTTTCTTTGGGAAAAATTATCAATTATGCTTGTGGATTTCAGTGGAGTGTGACTTAGGTGAAACAGGATTAATATGTTTGAGTCCTTTTTCTAGATACGTTCATAAGAATTGCAGAAGCAGAATAATTGTGATTCAAGAGGAAGAGATTGGCTTTTGATTTCATAACAAAAAGAAAGTGGTTCCAGAATAGCTGTGATTTGATTTAAATCCACTTAAATGGGAAGTATGCTCACAACTACATTTAATCCTGCCTAACAATGAGTAATAAGTTTGGAAGGTTGGTGAGTGGATTAGTTATGCCCAATGGATGTTGTAATTATGAGGAAAGGGTGAAACAACTTGAGGATGTTTGATTAGTGTTACTGTTTGGTTTAACAACTGGAGAACATGAGATTTTGACTGATGCAGTCAGTGTGCCAGAGGCTGGGTGGGGTAAAGTAACTCTTGATGAAGTTCAGACTTTGTAACATCCATGGATAGGGGATTCATTGAGCAATATGTCAAAAGTACCTTCTGATTGCCATTTTCTGCTGTGTATGCAGAGGAATACTGAAAGTACACTGTTGGGTGAGGCCTATGATAAGAATATTCCTTGTATTTCCAGTGCATTCAGTGTAATGACAATTTTCAGGCCTCAGTGTATGAGATTAATATAGTTTGAAAAGCCTTCGTGAGCTTTTAGTAGTGCAAAGATTGTTTTTATGAATGGATAACGACTCAGATAAACTTTTCAATTAAATATATATATATACAAAAAGTTCCCCTATTCCCTCCTCCTTTTTTTTTTTAAACCTTTCAGAAATATGTAGAAGTGAATAAATTGTGTATAAAAACTACTCCCATAAATCTTGCAATAAAACAGTGTGGTCTGACACCTGATTTAACTGGTTTAACTCTCCCGGGGCAGGAATCTGAAGATGGCAAGATCTTTTTTGTGAAGATCCACGCGCCGTGGGAGGTGCTGATCACGTACGCAGAGGTGCTGAACATCAAAGTTCCCATCAAGGAGAATGACATTCCCTCCACGGTGGAGAACCCCCTGGACTGCATGCTTTTCCCACTCAGGCTGCCCGAGAAGGTGATGCACCCTGAGCCGGATTATTTCACAGCCCCGTTCAGCAAGGACAAGCAGGAACTGTACCTCATAAACGACGAGAGCACTTTCTTCTCCCCGTCCATGAGGAACAGAATTGTACGTACATCAGTTTGGCTGCTTGCATTTACGTGCAGTTTTACACAGCCCCATCAGAACATTCCTGCAAGGAAGGAGGGGGCATAGAAACTCTGTGGTAGGTACAGGGAAGCCTGGGTGCCTGTGTGTCTTTCTTAGAAATCTGGTGGGATACTTGTTGGAACGGATCTTCTGAGTGTCTGTCTGTAAGGCAGTTGTGCCCTCAGTATTTTTACATGGGGTAAGGCCTTCTGAAGAAACACCTCCTGCTTTTGCATATTGTTCCAGCAGATTACACACAGTGCACGACCATTGTAGGGTTCTGTTAAATGGCCTTAAAATAGGAAAGTTCTGAAATTCCTGTGTTTGAATCCCAGGTTAATTATATTCTTACGCGTTGCCCTTATGGAACAGAAGAAGGGAAGAAAAAATTTGGGATTAAGAGACTGCTAAACAATGGCACCTATACAGCTGCATATCCTCTTCATGATGTAAGTATTTTAGCTTTCTGCTTCCTTGAGCATTTCCCAGTGTTTTCAATCTTTTACCTGCTGTGAATTTGCTGTTTCCAGCAGATACAAAAATGTGCTCAAACCCTTCCATTTGTCCCATTGATTCTGTTTAATAATACACGAAACAAGCCCTGCTATTTGTCTTTTATGTACTGAAATGTTTCTTCCTGTGGAGGAGTTTTTAGGATATACCCCTGTGTCAGTCACATCATTTCTTTAGAGACTTATATCTCTGAATTCTACCATAAGGCATTTTTAGATACTTTATATAGATTTATATTTTTAAATGTTTGCAAATATTTTTTCTTTCCTTAGAAAATAAAAATAAATGGGTGAATGGACATTCCTTAGGTTATCAGTGGGAAATTTTAGCTGATCAGGATCTATGCTGTAGAAGGCTAGTCTAGGCTGGGAAGTAATTATTTATCCTGTTGGGACTACCAAAACCACAGATAATAAAAAGCAAGAATCTCTCCTATACAAGTACAAGCAAACTTAAATGCTAAAAAATCATGTGAAAAAATTCCAAAACTTGTGAGACAGACTCACAAATCTCCGTCTAAAAATACTTATTTAAGCTCTTAAAATATTTTCAAAATGCAGACTTTAGGTTGTTTAAACTTCCTGGTTTCCAGTTAGAAATTAATTTTCCTGTTTTTCTTTGATTTGGTCACAGTGCCAGTACTGGAAAAAGGCAAATGATCCCAACTGTGACAACGAGAGGTACACGCTCTACATGGAGTGGGCCCGTTTCCTGCGCTTCTACAAAGAGCAGCCTTTGGACCTTATCAGGTACAGTGCAGCCTGTGGTTTGTTGTGTTTCCCTGGGTTTTCACTGTCATACAGCTGATACTCATTTGTAGCTTACAGATAATTCAGATTTAGAGAAACACATGCAGAGAATATCTTGGATTTTATAATCGATACCTACACGAATTTTTAAAGGGCAATTTGAAATGCTGAAATTTCAACACAGACTTGAAAAAAACACTGATAAAAACAGTTTGGAAGCTTGACTCTTAGTTTATAAGCCTAAATTTAAACTCATCTCACCCAAGATCTCTTTTTCAGCCCATCCTAGACAACAAAATATTACTTTGTTCACAGGTTACAGTTCTCCATTTGTAACGCGGGTGGTTGTATTTCTGTGGATTATCCATTTCTCCTAAGGATATGATCAGGACTGGTGTACTCAGTTTCACTTGTGTAACTCCCTGGAAAAATCAGAAAATAAATCTTCATTTGCATTATCCTGTGGGAAAGAGAAAGAGTGATTTTAAAGCTGGAGCTTCTGCTAGGAGGGAAAAAGGGACGTTCAGTCATCTGGTTCATTCAGCTTGAGTAACTTCCCATGGCCAGCTTCAAATCATTTTTCCACTGTACATCAATGCATTTACTCTTATGTTAAAAGAGAATTTTGCCAAGTGTTTAATTTTTACTCTGGCCAGATTGCTCTATTACAGTTCTGAATTTTGCTTTTTATTCCTGTTAATTGCATTTTTTTTATTTTTTTTTTTTTTGGTATTCAGGAAGTACTATGGTGAGAAGATTGGAATCTATTTTGCCTGGCTGGGATTTTACACTGAGATGTTATTCCTTGCAGCAGTTGTTGGCTTAATCTGTTTTCTTTATGGCTTGTTTACAATGGATGAAAATATGAGCAGGTGAGTGCAACGCTGAAACTCTCCTGGGCAGAGTTGAGCAACGTGAAAATTTAGTTCTTGCAAAAAACTCCCAGCAGATAACAAGCTTTAAGGCTTGTCAGACTAGAAAAATTTGTTCTTCATCTGTCTTTATTGATTGAAAAGGTGATGGGCCACTGATGCAGAACTTTTGACTGTTAATTAGTAAGAATCAATTTGTAGGTGAAAAGCAATATTTTATTGCCATTTGGCAATAGCTTTTCATATTGGAGAACCTGCAATACATGAAGTCCTATGTACCACTTACATATCTCAAAATTGTTTATTGTTGCCTTAAGCTTATCTATTTAATCTATCTTGCAGAGCAGTCTGACCTTTTTGAGTAAGTCATCATTTGTACTCATACCAAAAGCACGAGTAAAACAGATCAGCAGTGTTCTCCCATCAAAGAGGGATCCAGTGTCTCAGAGCCATAGGTTGCTTTTTTTTTTAAATAAACATTGTATTTGTTTCATTAGAGGACCCAAGACATATTGTATTCAGGGACTGGGGGTGGGGAGAGGAAAAAAGGGTTGACATTTCATTGCTTACTGTTTTTTATCTTCCAGAAAACTGTGAGTTTTAACCATAAAAGATGAATAAGAGGTTTAAATTCTCATCTATTCTATCGAATTATGTCATTTTGAGACTTGTATTTTAGCTAGGTTAAGAATTCACCTGGGAATACTGCTATACGTGTTCAGATTTCTCTGGATACTGAAGGACTATCACAGGATTGTAAACTTCACCCACTGTCATAGTTAAATTGAAGTAGCAAATTTTTCTGCAGATAGCAAAGCTGAAGTTACCTCTCAGCTTTTAGAAAAGGTGTTTGGATCTTGCTGCTGACCTGCTGACAAATAACAGGGTTTATATCTCGCCCAAAAGCAGTGCCTGTGCTGTATAGCTCCTGACACTCCTGATTCTTTGCTGACAGAACCAGAAAGCTCATACCGAGGGAATTGTTAATTTTACTTCTCGTAGCAGCTGCTTCATTTCTTGGCTTGCCCTGACCAGCCACAGGTTAACACCAGTGAATGTGACAAGATGTGGCATCTTTGCCATGAAGCTGCAAATCCTGAGCTTTGAACAAGTGGAGTTCTTGTTTTATTTAATTTTCAAATAAATTTCGTGTAACAGCTCTTAAGATGCTACAGAAACAGATACTTTATGATGTTTTCCTCCTCAGCAAAGAAATCTGTGACCCTGCAATTGGAGGAGAGATCATCATGTGCCCGCTTTGTGACCAGGACTGCGATTACTGGAGACTAAACACCACCTGTCAGTCTTCACAGGTCTGTGTCCGATTCTGCAGCCAGTTGTTATTTTTATTCATCCTGAAAACTCTTTTGGTACTGACCTGTTCCTGGGTATTCTGTTGCAGTATTCCCATTTGTTTGACAACGTGGCAACTCTTTTTTTTGCCATTTTTATGGGCATATGGGGTGAGTACGTTTCATAAGTTTTATGTCAAGCATTAAGATCGTGGCCAAGCTGCTGAGGGACAGGAGGGAAGTGGGAGGAAGGGGAATAATGGCTACACTTTAGTATCCTGCCTCAGATGCAAAAGCGATGAGAGAGTAAAAATAAGTTTAAGTTACAGGGGAATTAAGAGAAACACAGAGGGATTGAAAAACCCGAAGAAAATCCAGCAGATATCTAGGATATCATAAGGATATTATAAGTATTGTGTACTCTTAACTGCTAACATTTGTTTTTTTCCTTTGTAACCAGAGAGGTCCAACATTATGCAGCCCATGAAAGAGTCCTCTCTGCTAAGCCCTGCACATTATCACTGTCATTGTGAAAGAGTGGAGAGCTTTTGTGTATTTTCTTTTAAGATCATATTGTGTTAAATATATATTCTTTTTTTAAACTCTGTGAAGGTTTATAAATACAGGATAGCATAGTTATTTTCGTCATTTCCTTAAATATATCTCTTGTTTCGTGCTGTTTGTGTGAAGTATCGTAATTAAATGTTCAGTTTGAATATAGGTATTTCATTAGCTCACAAAGATCTCTGTGCTAGCAGAAAATCTGTTTATTTGTTATCAAAGGATCTCACCACTAACTTTTTTCATATAGAATTATTAAAAAAAAAAATCTATTAAGGTGATGTTGTAGGACTGCTGTACTAAACTTTTCTTGTTTTTTAAGCACTAGCGTTTGTGTGACATGGATTAGTCACTCAGGAAGTACCAACCAAAGGGTTTAGAGCTGCAGAAGATAAGCTTTCCTGTGTTTGTATTAACCATGAAGCCTCCCAGTTCAACTAAGAACAATCAGATTACTAAATGTTTACATTACTAAATGTTTACATTTTAAAGTAGTTTATAGAAGGTTCTTAAAGTGTTATATAGTATTATATACTTTATTGTTGTTTATATATGAAATCAGTTCCCTCTAGCGTCTTAAAAAATTCTTAAGCCAGCCTAACTCTTGATCATATGAAAACCACCATTCACTGTCTTTAAAATGACCGTGATATCAAATAAGCATCAAAATGCAACAGAAATCTTTGAACTTGAATAGCCATGCTGCTTATTTGTAGTCATTGTTCATGTGTTGCAGGTTTATACACCAGCAATTATTTGTATCATCAGGTTCTTTTGTTAATTCCATGTTGTTTCTTGCATATGAAAAGTAGTTAAACTGTAATTGAACATGGCTCTCATAACCATGGAGATACCTGTAATGTCTTGGCATCTTCCTTGTCATCCACTTCTGGAATTCAATTAGCTAATAAATCACTGGATTCATATTATGATCTTAGCTGTGAACTCCCATAGGCAGTCAGTAAAAATAGATGGTTGCACTGAGGATAAATGATAAACCACAGAACAGAAGCCAGTGCAGAAGCAAGTTGAACTTGGTTCGTGAACTTATTAATTTCTTCCTTAACCGTATTTGAACATTTCCAAATCGTAGTTACGCTTTTCTTGGAGTTTTGGAAGAGACGGCAAGCTAGGCTGAAATATGAGTGGGATTTGGTTGATTTTGAAGAGGAACAGCAGCAGCTCCAGCTGAGGCCTGAGTACGAGGCAAAGTGTACCCAGAAGAAGAGGAATCCTGTAACTCAGGTAAGGAGTGTGGACACACATGCAAGTTCAGCTGCACGCGGAGAGTTTCATAACGTGCAAATTGATGTGTTAACTCAGGAAAACAAAGGCAAAGTTTATGGCTTTAACACCATCTTTGCAG
Organism: Manacus candei; assembly: GCF_025592945.1. Taxonomy (NCBI): domain Eukaryota; kingdom Metazoa; phylum Chordata; class Aves; order Passeriformes; family Pipridae; genus Manacus; species Manacus candei. The sequence goes on from NW_026138057.1 coordinate 1,303,266, forward strand.
CATCCTTCAGGTTTCAGGGCAGCAGTCTCTGAAATCTTCTTGCCTTTAAAAGCACTCTTTCTCATCCCTGCACAACATAAGAAGAAGCAGTTGTCTTGATCCAAAGACAGATAAGTGGGTTAGCTCTGGTTTTGGTTCTCATATATAACTGCTTTGTTTGGGGAACACTGGAGAGATGAAGATTGCTGAACTCCTGTCTCTGAAATCTAATTGAGATATGATTAATGACACTATTTAACACGCTACTATTAAACTTATATATAAATACTTGCTTCACAGTCTTAAGCTGTGCCGGGGAGGTTTAGGTTGGACATTAGGAAGAAATTCTTTACAGAGCGAGTGATCAGACATTGGAATGTGCTGCCCAGGGAGGTGGTGGAGTCACTGTCCCTGGAGGTATTTAAGAAGAGACTGGATGTGGCACTGAGTGCCATGATCTCGTAGACAAAGTGGTGGTGGGTCATAGGTTGAATGACCTCAGAGGTCTTTTCCAACCTAGTTGATTCTGTGATTCTGTAATTGTTTTCATTTATATTTAATTTAGGTAGGAGTATTTGACAAATGTAGGGATCAGCTGGTTGCATTTCAATACGACACCTACCACCTCAATTTGATGTATTTTAAAGTCATCTTCCGTAGAATTGCATGTAAATAGCTTATTGGCACTAGTCCTAAGTATACTTAAATAACAAAGTCTTCAGAAAAGAAATAGAAGCTTAGCCAGAACATAAACTGTCATATAAACAGTAGCCCTGTCTTTCAGGGTTTCTCTCCTTAATTCTTAGGAAATCCATACACTAATCTTATTTCTCGTGAGAGAGAGTTTTTCCCCTTCCACATGTGCAGCATTAATTCTGCTGTTGTACTTGTAGTTAGCACAGTGCACACATTGCACAGAGCTCTTTGATAACTGTGCACCATGATTTTAAGCGTAACTGCTGAGGGTGTTCATTTCTGCATGCTCAGGAAAACAGCTACAGGTACATCAATTCTTTATTAGTTAGTTCTACTAATTGAAAACACGTGCCTGCCTGTCATGTGTTAGTTGCTGGTTTTCTAGATTCATCCAGATCCCTTAGTTGGGGGGGGTGTTAACTTTATTTAGGAAATAGAAATGGACTGTAATATATTTTTCTGATCTCAGAGTGAGATACTGCTCTGCTCTGTGCTTTCTAAGTATGCATTAACAATTACCATAAAAATTCAATGGCTATACAAGCCTTATTCTGTGACACATCAATTTATTGTCTTGTTGGTTTTTCAGAAGCTTTTTTGCAGCAGGGTTTACCAGTGATCCTTATCAGTACCCACTAATAGGGTAGCTTGCACAAGGTTGCCACTCTGTGGTGTAATTTTCTTTCATTAGAACATGTGCAATACTGAGCACATGGAATGGCAGTGCTTTCAGGTTGATTCTGCAGACTGATATGGTTTTGTGGATATGGGGCAATGACTTTATTGTGTCCCACAGCTGGCTTTGCTTCACTCAGAAAATTGCTTCCTCATTAGTCCTGTCCGTGATTCAAAGTTCTAGGTGCGCCGAAACCAAAATTGCCCATCTGGAGGCTTTGATTAACAGCTCGTTTGTTTATGATGCTAAACTATCTAACTAGATCACAGCTAAGATCTGTTTTTGCTGATTGCAAGAGAATTCTAATTGACATAAATAATGAAGCATTTGATTTGAGCTTAGGCTCTGTCGTTGCACTTTACTGCCTACATTACATTTCCACAGTATAAAACTTGTTGAATAGCCTAGAGTATGTGAAATATTTGCTCTTAGTATAGAATATATGTATTTTTTATTAACACAAAATAGGTGTAAAATGTTATGAGCCTGTGTAAAGTCACCCAGTATGGATACTTGTGTCTTATCTTCATCTGTTTCCTAAAGTTCTGTTAATGGAGCCTTTAACTATCACCATGATGCTTGTCTGTAACACTTGATGCCGCTTTGCTTAAGAGTGCCTTGTCCCAAAGATTTATCAAATTCAGGTTATTTTTTTACTAAAATCTTCTTCCACTGGCAGTAGTTCTTAAATGATCCTTTCATAACACATGTAGTTTGATATTTTAGGAATTAGAATAGCAAAAGCTTTACACATGTGTTGTATGGGGATACTGGCATGGGTAAGACCCGGTTGCCTGGTGCTGTAGCAGAGCTTGGCAGCTGCGTTCGTAGGCAGTTCTTCAACCAAAAAAACAGTAAAATTGAAGGAGTGGAGGGAACCACTCTCTGACTGGCACATACAAATGACAATTTCAAGAATCCTCAGCACGAAGACTTTACAAACCTTGAGCCGAGTTTTGGACTCAAAGCTGTATGACTGACCTAGCCTTACAGTGATAGTTCATGAAGTTGGTCTTTTTCCTTCAGCTGCTGATTGATTTTGCAAAGGTTTAACCATTCTTTCCAGGTACTGTCTTTACTTTTAGCAGTTTTATGGCCACTTCTGTCCTAATCTTTTTGCCCCCTGCCCCAACACATTCAAAATCATGTCCTGTCTGCCATTTTTGAGAGTGAGGGGGGTTCTGAGTGGTTTTCCTTGGATGTGGGCACTTTAACACAGCTGATCAGAGCTCTGTGTACTACTTGATGTTGTAATAAGATGTTGGAATAAGATGAACTGTCTTCTACTTGACTGTTTCAGGAGATGGAGCCTTATTTGCCTTTAACTAGCCAGGCTGTGCGGTTCTGCATCTCAGGAACTACAGTGTTGTTCTGGGTGAGCATCTTTTTGAATCGTTGCTTTAACATATGTCAGAGTTGCTGACAGTTTAATCTAACTTGTCCCTTCCACCTCCATTTCTATGAGTCCGTGTTCTTCTGCATTTTTTTTTTCAACTATCAGTATTAGTTTGTCTGCTTTTCCCGTGCTGACAAGACAATTTCGTTGGGTTTAACGTACCTACAAAATAATTTCGCTGGGTTTAACGTGCCTAACACAACAATTTGAGCTCTGTGTCCCTCTCCCAGGTGTCTCTGATCATAGCCAGCATGATCGCCGTGATCGTGTACCGCCTGGCGGTGTACGCGGCCTTCGCCAGCCTCATGGAGAACACCCAGACCCTGCAGCCCATCAGCGGGTTGCTGACCCCTCAGCTGGCGACCTCAGTCACAGCCTCGTGCCTCAATTTTGTCATCATCATGATCCTGAACTTCTTCTATGAGAGAATAGCCATCTGGATTACTGATATGGGTAAGCAGAGGTACTTGAAGACAAAACTGAGGGAATCATTGAAGGTAGAACCCGTCGTTGTTCTCAACTCAGGCACAGTGGGAGCATTGTAGCTAGAAGCAGCTTGCAGCAATGACTTGGGTGTATCCACAGCCACACAGAACATTTTCCCTCCATCTCAGTAGTTCTCATAACCTGGTTTCTCTTTTTATAATGTTTGCTTGTATTAAAACTAGTCCACAGAGACAATCACAGATCTGAACATAATTATCTTGTATTATATTAGAGTCACCAAAGCAATCTCAGACTGTCTTGATCTGCCAGTATTTCAATTAGAAATCCTGTAGATATATTTCTAAAAACAGATCACAGCCATCTTTACAAGGAAAAAAGACTAAATAATCATGACTCTTAGTTTGGGGGGAAAGAAAGGAGGGTGAGGGATAGGATAGGACAGTACATTTGTCATTTTTTCCTGAGTGCTGTTTCCCTTAGCTCTGTCTGTTCAGAGTTGGAGTTACACAGGTGGAAGGCAGAGGTTGAGCAGGATGAGGAGCTGTGCCTAAGATTGGTAGCATAGCCTGCAGGCAGGCAGGCCCAGAAGGATCAACTACTTCTGTAGCAGATTTTATATTTGACTTTTGCTTGCATGCTGGGAATACCCTTCCCTAAGCCCTCCTTAAATATTTTATTTGATTTGATTTTTCCTTAATGATTTAGATGTACAAGTCCCTGCAGATGTTTTATAGAAAGAAAAGAAATGCAGAATATTCAGCCTGGGAGGGAGAGCTGAAAATACTAGGTGCTTGTAGCTTGTACAGCTGTCATAAAAATAGTTGGGTGATTATTTTTTTTTTAATGAGGTCTTGCAAGTGGAGTTAAGAATTGAAAGGTGTTTCTTGTAGAAACTTAAAGGGATGTTTCATCTGGTTTCTTTTGATTTATCATGGACCATCTTTTGTCTCTGTGATCTGTATTGCTTATCTCACTTGGCCAAATTAGACCAAGCAGAAACAGAACAAGTAATAAATAAAAATGCCCATAGCAAACTCAGAAACAAAAGGAAAATCATAATTTTTTTATCTTTCTTTCCTGAGGTGCAAGAATTATAGGCATGAAGGCTCAGCAGTGTTATTTTGCTGGTTGCAAGTGTGGAGGATTAGTTTCTTGAGTGCCAGCACTAGCTGTGGTCCTGGGTTACAGGGGGAAAACAGCAGTTCACTTGTGTGGGGCTGCTGCCCTCCTCTGGGCAGACCTTCTTCACTCTGCAACTCTTGGAAAGGTTAGGCCAGATTTGGTGTTCAGACTTGCAGGTACAACCTGCCCCTGGTGCTCTGAACGTTTTGTATGCCTGGCATCAATAATTTGAACAGCTCAGTGAAAATACAAATATCTTAAGGAGCTGCAGCCTAGGCACACTGAGTGCTGCCTCCTCTGCCACACACTCCCATGCCAGGTTCCCTGGAAGTACCTTGTGTTCTTATGGCATACAAACCTACACCAAGCTTGCAACCATCAGTTTATTCAGATGTGGAAAATAACTCTACCATAAGGCAGGTGAGTTCAACATGTCTGCCAGGTCCTGACCAATTCAGAGGGATTTGAATGCTTGTAGTGTATTTTCTTCCCCTGTTTCCCAACTTGAATTGATTATATGTTATCATTTAACTGAACATTTAACAGCAATGTGCTTAGGGCTTCCTGCTACCTTTAAAAATATAAATGTGATGGACAATGAGCAGCAAGGGGCAGTAAAATCCTAAGCTTGGTGATGTTCGATACCATCAAGATGCTTGTACCCTTCCTTGTTCTTCCCCCCATTATGAGACTCATCTTTCAGAGGCACATCCAATTTCTGCTGATTTCAGTGTTACATACAGCATTTTGGAAAAAAAAATACTGTAACATACTTCTATACTACAAAGAAAAAAAATAATCATGTGTGTTGCTAACAGTGAAATTCTCATCCTACAGGAGACCCTGGTAGTTACTGTTTGAAATTCACGTTGGATCTCCTAAAATAGTGTAATATTTGGGAAGGGACAAGTGCTAGTGGACAGTACAAAGAAGTGGAAATTAAAGCTTATAAAAATTTAAAACATGAATTTCCTTTACCTGCCTGCTCCAAACATTGCACTGTAAATTAAGGGTAGAGTGTCTGAGAGCAGGAACTTCATCTGATGAAATACTTGTAGGTGTTTTTCTTTTCCTTTTTTTTTTTCCTTTCACATCACTAGTGCATTATGAATATTTATGAATCTGTATCCTTTTAAAGGGAATAAAGGAGAATAACATTACTGTTTTCTGGTTTCACAGAGATCCCCAGAACTCATATGGAGTATGAGAACAGGCTCACTATGAAAATGTTTTTGTTCCAGTTTGTCAACTACTATTCATCCTGCTTCTATGTGGCCTTCTTCAAAGGGAAGTTTGTTGGTTACCCAGGTGCCTACACATACATGTTTAATCGCTGGAGAAATGAAGAGGTAAGACTTCCTTGATTAAGGTGGATTGTTCCCTTCAACCCATGCAATCATAAATTCCCAACTGCAGGGTTGATCTGAACTGAGCTGGACCTCAGTTGGCTATCCTGAGGCTGATGGTGGGGCTTCCAAGGACTCTTCCTGCTGTCAGGGAAACACAAGCTGTGAAAATCTGTCAGTCACAAGAGTGAAAAATCAAAAAGCTTTCCTCGGCCCCAGTTCTCCTGAAATATCACTGGGTCTCTCTCCTTAGCTCTTAAAAAAAAAAAGTCTGGTGCTGAGAGCTCACTGAGAGCCACAGATTCGCCTTGCTGGGGCTGAGGGGTGGGGACCACAGGCAGATCCTGCTGCTGAAGCATCTCTGAATTACTCTGTCTTCAAATGGTGGTTGTGTTTTGGTGGGTGTTTTATCACACGCTTTGAGCACTGGAAGCCCTTCTGTAACAGCCTTCCTGGGAGGGTAGCTCAGCTGGCAGCCCAGCTGGAAATTAAGTGTTGTCCTAACAAGTTTGAGAACTCCTTTCTTTGGTTTATGCAGTAGCAGAATATGGTTTATCTGGGTAATGCCCATTTTTGGTGTCCATTAACCCCCGGGTTGTCTCCCCCAGTGTGACCCTGCGGGCTGCTTGATAGAACTGACGACACAGCTCACCATAGTCATGGCTGGCAAACAGATCTGGGGCAATATCCAAGAGGCCTTTGTACCGTAAGTTCTCTCTTCCACTGAGGTGCTCATCTTATATAGCCAGAGGAAGTTCTTGGAAGGAGTGATAACAAGTATTGCCATATGAAGAAACTAAGAATTCTGTAAATCAGGCACAGATTCTGACAAGTAGACTAATTTCATAGAGGCTTTTGGCCTATTCCTGTGAAAGCTATGCTTGTAAAAGCACATTGCTTGCTTAGAGAAAGGGAAGACTTCACAGATTTCACAGAATATTCTGAGCTGGAAGGGACCCACATGGATCATCAATGCCCAGCTCTTGAGTGAATGGCCCATACAGGGATCAAACCCACAAACTCAGTGTTATTAGCCCCATGCTCTAACCAACTGAGCTAATCTGATCTGCCTCACTCATTGTTAACTTTTCTCTGCACATGCAGCTGGATTTGTAACTGGTGGGGTCGTCGGAAAGCCAGAAATAATCCTGAAAATTTATACAGTCGCTGGGAGCAAGACCATGATCTGCAGACATTTGGAGCCTTAGGCCTGTTCTATGAATATTTAGAAATGGGTAAGTTTAAAATTACACATTTGGAATTGAGGACAAGACACCTTGTACTGACACTTTCAAAAAAATAGCTTCTCGATTCATTGTTATGGGTTGATTCATCTGCTTAACTGCTGGAAATCATTAAATAGGTCAGCCTAATTAAAAAAAAAAGCTGTCTTTGCATCTTGAACTACAGGGAATTTCACAGAAACACTGCAAAGACTGTTTGCTTCCCTCATTTGAACAGGGAACATTGTTCTCAGTGCAGCCAGCTGCCTCCGTGTCTGTTCTGTTCTTGTTCCAAAGCATACTCTTAGCTGATGTAGTGGAAATTTTAAGTATGGGATGAGTGCCAGATATGCTGTAAGGATGGGTACTGCAGACATGAGATCTGTGAACTGGCTCAGGGAGAATCCCTTCAGCTTTAGGTTTGCACTGATCAGTGCTTCCCTGCAGTCCAGCAGAGGGAGCCTGGTGATGGAGCAGTGCTTCCCAAAGGTGAGGGGAACACGTCGGCATATAACATCAGTTTACTAAGCCTGAGAAACTGAAACTGAAGCCAAGCCAAAGCTAAAAGGCACTTTAAAAAAATTAATATTTGTCTATTATGAGGACACATTTTGTTGAAAAGTGGACCTTTGTATTATTTGATTTCTACAGAAATAAATGTTCTAGAGATGTTTAGCATTGTTATTGTCACTTAACAATTAATTTCATACAAGGCTGTGATCTTGTGAAATTAATACACTCAGAACAGTCAGTGTTGTCAGCCATGCCCTTGCTCTTCCAGAATCAACTGAACCAGTGTGCTCCACTGTTGTCCTGGGGCTGCTAAGCTAATAGGAATTTTGTTGCTTGTCCAAGGTGAAGAACTCATCACTGAAATCATGGAAGAGCTGATGACTGGTGTATGGGAATTTATTTTTATCCACTGCCTAAACCAGAAAAAATATTCTATTTCCTGTTTTTGAAATATAGTGGCACTATTGGCTCTGCACTAAGATATTTAGTGTTGGTAATATCTGAAAGGATCATTTGTGTATTTTATTTGCAGTTCTTAAACTAATGTAAAGACTTTCCAGCAGAACTATTGCATACAGAATTGGTATGAAAGTTTTGACTAAATCAGTACCAATAGGTGGAGGTAAAGTTATGATAAAAGTAAAAGTATTTCCTCTTTTCCAGTTAGGAGTATAGTTAATAAGTAAAAGGAGAACAGGATTGCTCTGTACAAACTGCAGGAGAAGAAGACTACCTTGTTGGTCTCTCATAATTGAGAAATTTGATGTATAAGTTCCTCCCAGTTGCCCAACACTTACACACCACTCATACAAGAACTGCAGCACCATGGAAGAACTGGTACCCAGCACTGCTGGCAGCAGCATTTCACAGGACCCAAATGCCTGTTCCTGTGGCTGCTGCTGAATGGCAGCCTGAAGAGACTGCAGAAGGCTTGGGGCTGGGGCTGGTTGTCACTTGGCTCAGGCCAGGGCTGCACATGATTTGCTGTGCAGCCTGGCAGAAGTTTGCCATTTGTCTGGGAGCGGCAGTCCCTCGTCACCCTGAGGTGAGGTTCCCCTTTTGTAGGGGCAGATTTTGACACTTTTCCTTTTCTCCCTTGCAGTCATTCAGTTTGGATTCATTACTCTCTTCGTGGCATCCTTTCCCCTGGCTCCCCTTCTTGCTCTGATGAACAATATCCTGGAGATTCGAGTAGACTCCTGGAAGTTAACCACCCAGTACAGGAGACCTGTGGCTGCGAAAGCACACAGCATAGGGGTCTGGCAGGAAATCCTGAATGGAATGGCCATCCTGTCTGTTGTCACTAATGTGAGTATGTTAACTGTGCTACATCAACACTCATTCTTCCAGGTACTCAAAATGTGAAGAATTAAAAATCAGCTGATGCTTTTTCCCCTCCATCAGCACTGTCATGTTGCCCTACAGAAATATCATCAAACCATTTGGGTGGTTTGGCTTCTCCTTGTGTGGACAACAGGCAGCTCCCAATCCACGTTTCCTTGGACCATGATCTTTCATTCAGTTGTCTGTGTTTTCCAGCCTTTTGGAATGGCATAGGCCAGTCAGAGGCTTAGTCTGATGAACCACACTGATTGCCCAGAGGGGACAGGAAAGGTGGATGAATTCTTTGGGTGAGATGCATTTTTGTCCTTGTCACTATGAGGCCTGTTCTGTGGGAATTCTGCTCATTCAGGTGCTTCTGGATGCCCCTGTGGGAGCAGTGGCTCCTCTTCACAAATTGGAAACTAAATGCTATGCCAGTGTTTCATCTAAAGCATACTGTAAAGAGACTGCTGAGCAAGAGAAACGCCTCTTTCTAGTGTATTTTAGGCAACAAACCCACTTGCAGGTATTGCCTAAGGAGCAAGACCCCTCTGCCCTTTCAGTATCTCAGGTTTCGAGTCAAAATGTGCTGAAGCTGCACTCAGCATCTCTTACCAAGTGCCCTAATTGTGCTTCTTACCCTTCCTTAAAATATTCAGGGTAATGCCAGGGTGACAGAACTACAACCCCTTTATGAATCTGCTCACAAATTTTTTGTGCCGCTTTCTTAATTTCTTTTTCCAATTTCTTTTCAGGCATTTATTGTGGCATTCACATCAGATATGATCCCTCGTTTAGTGTACTACTATGCTTATTATGAAAATGAAGACTCACCTATGTCTGGATACATAAACAACAGTCTGTCAGTGTTTCTAATCTCAGATTTTCCTGGCAGAAACAAACCTAAAGAGAATCCAGAAAACTTTCTTATATGCAGGTTGGTGTAATAATAAATATTTTATCACTTCGTTTAGAATACAGCATAAAAAATCAGAGCAAATCTGAGTAGTCCATTAGAAATTAAATTATGTCATTCTGATCATTCTAAAGTGTGAGAGGTAATATTTAGGCTATGAAAAAGGTTAGTGCTTGAGGTAGTAAGAGCTCAAGCCAGTAACAAAAAACATCACCTCAAAAAAAATCACTGCTGAGAGTCTCACTGCTAGGGTACTTCCTGCTTTTTTTTGTTTACTTAATTAAACTGTTGATTTTTGAGTGATGAAGGAGATTTATGTCCCTAAGGTATCAAACTTCAGCCTATATTTTCAAAGGTTTCCAGGCTGCCTCAGTGGACAAGGAAGCAGCATAAAGGAGATCTTTAGATTCCAAAGTGGAAAACAAGATATGGTCTTTTAAGTCAATCCTTATTTTGCTCGATAACACCAATGATCAGACCTGTCCTGCTTTCATTTTAAAAACAGTCCCTTCTCGATACGAGAAGCGCTGGAGATTCTGGAATAATCATGAAAGAGCTTTGGAGAAGCCCATGGTAAAAGAAGAGTATTGACTTGGTGATAAAAAATCTCAAACTGAAAAACCCCAAACCGACCACCTCAGCACTTTCAGAAGCAGCTACATTTGTGTGATGGTGTAGAACACTTACTCAGGACTGTCCTTCCATGAAACCCTGCTTCTGTCCAGTCCCTGTCACATTTATACATGTCCATTACCATGTGATACATCCCATCACTGTCCTGTTTTATTTGATCATTGTCTGAAAAACAAGTAACCCATGTACCGGGTCTCACACATGGCACATCCTCATCTCTGCTCTTGCTGTGAATGTGAGGGTGTTTAGGCAAACAAAAGATAGAAACAAATTGAGAGGCAACCTTTTTCTGCAAAAGGAAACAGACCATTTAAAACAAGAAAAGGTTCCTTAAGTGACAGCTGTATTTGCTTGTAAGTGTCACTAAGCTTGTAGTCTGTCCCAGGCTGACTGTGACATTCCACCTTTGCATGTCTGTCATTCCAACAGGTACAGAGACTATCGATATCCCCCAGATCATGAGAGGAAATACTTACACAGCATGCAGTTCTGGCACATTCTTGCTGCAAAACTGGCCTTTATAATTATCATGGAGGTAAGCTGCCTGCAAAATTTCCTTCAGAAATTGGTACCTTATAGATTCTCTAGATAGTTAATAGTGTTACAGAAAATAGGATTGCTGGGAGTATGAAATAATTTCTTATCTAAGTAATACCAAGTACTCATGTCCTAAATGATTACTATTATTGGGCCTTTCAATTCAGCAAGTTAACCTCAGACTAGGAGCAGTGAAAACACCTGAGGAGACTGCTAATGTTAATCAAAATCACCAGCAAAATAAAAAAGGTCTTTATACAGGTGGAAGAGATGTGAACCACCAGGAGTAGCACTTGCCTCACTTTCACAAAGTATTTTGCAGTGATGTATATTGGCTAAAAATAGCTAAATCAATAGTTTGGGTAACTGGCACTTCAGTGTTAAGCCACTGTTGAGCAAGTTATGAAGGGAAAAGGGAGTAGTTAAAGTACTCTTCTCAGCCCTTTTCCTGCTGTGCTTTATCAGCTCTCAGTAGCTGAGCATTATCAACACGGCTGTGTGAACTGTCTAACAAACCACACAGGGAACTTAGAAAGCCAGAGTTGAGATTCAGACCCTGACACTTCACTCTTGGGCTTGCTAATTTCCCATTAATGGTTGGGAATTAAAATTTCTGCGTAAATGGATGTGTTTTAATCTTCATGCACATTTTAGATATGGGTTAGCTTGGTGTTATGTAGTGTTCCAGGACAGCCAAATTAAATGTATTCTCTTTGTGAAGAGAAAGTGACCTTTTTGGTGTTAGATAAAACAAAAGGTGTTTCATTTGGTAATGAGTTGTTACTTCTGTTTGTTTTTTTTTAGCATGTTGTATTCATCGTCAAATTCTTCGTAGCGTGGATGATTCCTGACGTCCCTGCAGATGTGAAAGCCAAGATCAAACGTGAAAAGTATTTAACACAAAAAATCCTACATGAGTATGAACTTGAAAAACTGAAGGAGAGACTGTGTCAAGGTGATAAACGAGCCACAGAGAAAGAGTTCATCGCCACAGAAGGGAGAATGGAGTTATCCAGAGCAATGTAGCCATGAAACCAGCTGTTTGGGGTTTAGCTCATTTTGGCTTTTTTTGTCTGTGGTTTGCTCAGTATGCGTCATGTTGAAAGCTGTAGGAGAGTTCAATCCTTCACTTTCAGTCCAAAGGTTTTAGACTTTTCTTTAAAAGTTTTACTGAGCTTTCAAGGTTTAGGAAAATCAACTGTTTGACTTCAGCACTGGTTTTTATTTACCCGTGACTTTGGCTAATAACTGTAATCCTGTACTCCTAGAATTTGGACTCCTGGTATAGGGACTGTTACCCTCAAAGGGCTCACAGGGTATGATAAGGTCATTACCACCAAGCCCTCCCCCTGTTGCTAACTGCAAAGTTCCAGGCTATATCCCAGCTGAATGAAAGGGATATCATAGAGGACTGCTCTGTGGAAAATGCTGAGAATTACTATTATGTTATGTGATCATTTAAATAGGAGAACACTCCTGATACAAGGGTTAGGATTTAGGGCTTTTTTTTTATTATATCCACTATGTCTTATGAAACATTGGTTTGCAGCTTTGAACTTCTATATGTTTTGTAGAAGGAATTGATTTTTTTAAATTTATATTGGCTTAATTCCACTTGGAATTATTTATAGGCATAGAATTCAGTTAATGCATACTAGCGAAGTAAACAAAAAGCCATAATTTATTTTTATAAAGATATAATTTGCCAAAGAGTTTGCTCTTTAAATGTCAATATTGTGGAATCATCTAATTGCGGTGGCTTTTGAAAATACGTGTCAAGTTTGGAGAAGTACAGTTATTTTACTTCTCACTCTCAAAACCTGCCATTTTTGGAAGATTACGTTTGACAGTTTTGGCCAAAGCTGCTCCTTTATTTATTTATTTGTCTGGATTCTCTGTGAATGCCAGCAAAGGGCTAAAGCTGTGTGTCTGTACTCGGTGCCTGCTGTGGAGTGTGACTGCACAGGGCAGTGGGCTGGGAGCTGGGCCACCACACTAATTGATCTGGCTGGATGGTTTGTTCTTGGACTTTTATACAAAGGATTTTAAGCAGGCTGGATAATCAGTGCTTATGCTGTTATTGTCCTTATATATAGGAGCTTGGGGTTTTGGGGTTGTTCTTTTCTTTTTGTTTTGTTTTTTTTTTATTTTTAATCTTTAAGAAGGGTATTTTTTTCTGTTTTGTTATGGGGCTTTTCTACAAAGTTACTGAATTTATAAATGTATAATAACTACTTGTGCAAAGTAGCTTCCAGCTGTTTATGAATGTGCCCTCATTTTCTAATTTGAAGCATTTTAGGCATTTTTATGATTTTGCTGTATATTTAAAACATATCAACGCTTCCACGCTTAGTGCCTTGTTTCTTTGCATCTGGCAAAAGGTGTGAAAATTATCTCTGCTGGGCAGTGCCTATTTCCAAAGTGTGCTTTGCAGGCACCTGTGAACCTGCAGACAGAGCTGTTCAGTGTTAGCCAAACCACACCTGCCTTGGCACACTCCTGCTTCAGTGCCATGTGAACTGTTCCAGAGAGCACTTCAGGCCTAGATGGCTTGGTTAAAGTAACATGTAGCTGAGTTCTCTCATGCTGAAGTACACAAGCTAGACAAGATAAGAAAATTTTACTCTATTTGCACTTTGAAAGTTATACTTCCTTGCAAGTATACACACAAAAAATTGAGGTTTGTATTCCACATCAGCCGAATCCTGTACTGTTTACTAACTACTACCACAGCTTAAGGTATGTTGTTTTAGCAAACCTTGGAGTTCTTGGTGAGTAACCTTAATGTTGTAACAGTTTTAAATCAGTGTCCTGAGTGGAGCTGTTCAAGGTTTAACATTAAGTGCCTACCTCGAGCAGACATCCCCTGGTTTGGCTGCCAGTCAAGGAGATGATGCAGGTGTACATTTCTCGTTCCTGTAAGTTATTCACCTTCTTTCTCTAAGTTTGCTTGAGCAATCAAGCTCGTTGGCAATTCATGTTCATCATGAACTGACCCATGCTCTTGAATAGTCAGATATCTTTGTAGTGGATTTATTAGAGGAATGCATGTGTAAATAAATAAGCTCTGCTGCTTAGTGTGTAAGCCAAAGAAGAGTATCATTCGCCATAATTACATATCCAACACCACGATTTGCACAAGGAAAGCACTGTGCTGCTTCCTGCACATATACTGTTAATTAAACTGCTTAATTTAGATGTCATGGTTTTGCTACTGTTAGCAATGCAAACAGTTGCTTCAAACAGACAGGTGATGAGATGCTAAAGGATGTTTCTATGCAAAACGTACAATCTGATTGAAGCTGCAAACAAATCTGGAAATTCAGCATTAAATGCACTGTTTCTGCTTATGGAACATTAGTTTCTTCAGGTAATAAAGTGTCCTAATATACTACACTTGAAAAGATGTCAGCAAAAGAGGTGTGTTGTGAATGAACAATGCTATTTAAAAGCAAAATGGAGGAAAGCAAGGAAATACCTTTGGGACACAGCATTGATATGCAGAAGCCCTGCATGCAGACCCTGAATCTGAATTATGTTTTGACTCCTACTCTGTGATTCTTTCAAACTTATCTTTTTCAGACCACTTGCTATGTAATACAATACAAACAGGTGTTTTGCATATGTTGTATCATATTATAGAAAGTGGACAAAATCTGGGATCAACTTATTTAAAAAGAAATATATATATATGTCTTAAAAATATGTCATGATGCTTCATGGTATTACTTTTTCATATACAGAAACTGTTGAAAAGAAAATTCATTGTCATATTAAGAGCTAACATCACATAACAAAAAAAGCCTTTACATAATACTTTGCCTTTACCTGTCATTAAGCAGTATTCTAACTAAAGATATCAGTATGGTTAGGTTTGTAATGGTTCACGTACATTTGCTGAAGCTCTTGAAAAAGGGACAAAAGTCAGAAAAATGGCCTGATCAGTTTGGAGATGTGCTGATTCTTACTATTGGAATATTTCATTTTGATGTGTTTCGGTACCTAAAAGTGTTCTTTAACCAAAATAAAGAGAGTTCTGTGTTGGAACCACTGTAATTTAAGCAACAATAGATTGCCTCATTAGAATTAGTTAGAAACCCAAAAATTGCCTTCCAGGTGTAATACAATCAGGGATTTCTTTTTTTTTTTTCCAATTAAAATTTAGGGGTTTTTACCTGGGGAAGATTTAGTGTGGTATGTTCTAAGCAAAGGACTGCAAAAGAAGAGTGCTACTATGAGACACTATACTGTTTTTTTACAGAAAATGTTCTTACTATGCTTTTACTTTTTTATGCAATACTGTCAGTTTGAGGCAACAGAATGGAGTGAAAATAGATGGACTTTCTAACTGTACTGCTGACTTTTTACATGTACTGCTTGTTTGACTTGTGCTGTTGTGTAATCCAAGTGGCATTTTTGTCTGCTAAGTATGTTGCTGATATATATGATACACTAATGTTGGAATAAATTTTTTAAACATTGCATTCAGCTGACATTTAATATGCACATTTAATAAGATTTAAATCTGGCCAATAAAGCTGTGTCTATTTTTAATGTGCTGTCAACTTGTTTGTGCAAATTCCACGAATTCTGAGTGAAGCTGAACCATTGAAAGTCAAAATGCCTAGAGAGCCTCTTGGAGAGGTGTATTTATACAGATTCCTGCAGCTCATGTATGGTACATTAATACAGATCCATTTTCAGCCAGGCTGCTTTTGCCTGCACTCTCTGAGCACAGTTTTTATTCTTGCAGTGCCAGGACCTGAGGTGACTTCTCAAGTTCTCAGTCCCACATGCAGTTCTCACACGCAGCACAAGTGGTTCACATACATGCACTTTAAATAGCCTTGAGCACATACACTGGAAGACATGGCAGAGCTGAAGCTTTCCCAAGCAACTGGTGAAGTCTTACTATACATATTTTCCTGAAAACTCATTTCTGGCACCAGTGAAGGGCTTTGGATTAAACCACAGGGAATCTGGGTTGAAGTTTATGACTTGCTCTCAATAGATTGTTTTATCCCAGCACGTCACCTCTCCTGTTGTACCACAGTATCAGAACTCTGGGAACAGAGTCACCTGCCACACTTGGTGGGTCATTTCCTTTGTAACCTTGAAATGATTAAAATTAATAGACATGCAAGAGCAGTAATCAAATTAAAGAAAGGTGTGAGATGAATAAAAGAATCTTCTCTATTACAAAAGGAGGGGGGGGAAATGCCAAAATAAGCAAGGTATTATGTATTGTGGTGTGCTTGTTACTGAGGTGAGATAAGGTACTTAATTAGCTATCAAAAGGAAAACTAGAGCATTAAAATGGAGAAGAAGGTGATAGCAAAGGAAAGAGAAAGGTGGGGGGAGAAAGGATGAAGGAAAGTGCTGTTGCTGTGCAGGATATAGGGGATATTTATGTGTTATGTTGGGAGTTCTCAGGTGCATTCAAGCTTTGTTCTTTGGAGGTTAAACCTTGCCACCACTGAGGCCTGTAGTAAATGGGTAATTTAAGGTTTAATTTAAGGTAGAGTATCATCCAAAACCCATTATATTTTATTAAAAAAGAGTAGCATGGCAGCTTGTGAGACAGTCACAAATTCTAGAATATACCTGGCTCTCCCCATGATTGGAAATTGTAGCTACCCATCAAAAGTCATAATTCCTTCATTTATCTCGTGCAATAAATAAGAGATGCGCCAAAATTCAGTGGTTGTACTTTTTGAGTCAGAAAAACGGGTAAGGCATCTAATTCATCCACCCAGATTAAAAGGATCTTTCTAAAAATAGGACCATGTTTATTCTGTGCAAAAAATGGTGGGGAGCACTGAAATAGAAGGCATTTTTTCAGCATTTGCATCTGAAATGGTGTAAAACACGTTGTCTTACAGGAGCAGAAAAATGTGTGGCCCACTCACTAGTGGATCAGTGGGAAAGAACAGCAATATGTGGAAGAAACAGTATCCCGGCATCTGAAGTCTGCAATTTGTTTGAGATGTGTAGGATCTGAAATAAATAAAATCTTGCCCTGAAAACATTGTCTGAAATGTTTAGGACCCACTGCTGAGAGACACAAGGGAGGGGTCGGGGGTTCCCTGACATCTGGTGTGGCAAAGAGATTGTACCAAGAGAGGGCAAAGGGAGCCCTCACAAAGGACTTATTTAAAAGTCCTCCCTTCCCTAAATAGAAAGAGGTAAAGGGGGAAAAAAAGGATAATCATTACCATATGAAGGATAACGAAATGATTTCCAGAATACCTGAATTGCTGTGTAACCTCATTAAGCCACAGCTATTATTTCTTGCCTTCTTCCTTGCTAAGGGTGGTCACAGCAACTCTTGGCTTGGCATCCTTAAAAAGGAATAGCTAAATTAAATCTCAGTCTGCTTTTAAATAATCAGTTGTCTCCATACAACACTTACATCATTCAGATGCAACTGAGGAAGGCTTTTTTTTTTTTTTTAAAAGTAAGTATTTGTACCAAGAAATCTGCCAGGAGATGAGTAGGATGTGAAATTCAGCAGCCATCTCAATTTTTGGAATGTGCACACGCACATTCCCCTGCCATAATTAGTGACTATGCTTTCTCAGTCAGAAATGAGTCAGTCTGAAACATTTAGTGAGGGTAGGATTCTTTTGAGTTATTTTTTCAGCTGCTCAACAAACCAGTGCTGTTGGCTTGTCAGAAATACTTTTGTTTAAATTATGGACTGGCCTGCCATTGTCCTTGGGTGTTTTAAGCATCCAACACTATTCAGCATTTCGGTTTTGGTACTGAAAGGTGCAGAGGCCATAGCAACTGCTTCTGTCATCAAGAGACATTAAATAAACGAGCCTTATTGTTGTGTTGTCCCTTCCATAACCACGGTAGGTTTGAAACACTTGATGTTGTGAGTCTGTCTGGCCCACACCATCCTCAGCAATGAAAAGCTGAAAAGGCAGGAAAGCTCTAGCTCAGATGGCCTCCAGTTCCTTGGCTTCTACTTATTTTTCTCAGCTAGTGTTTGGTGCAATGTAGTAGGAATAGTGCTGGAATGTTCCAGCACTGCATGCTCGACAGCTCTTTTCATAGGTTGTTCAAAGAGGAATAAAAACACTCCGGACAGAAGGTTTTAACAGGGAAAACTGATAGGAAGGCTGGGTTCCCTGCCATGTTACCTCATCACAACAGGCAGTTTTGCTGTCAGATTCTCTTGCATAAACATTTCTGCTGACATTAGCCCATTACTAGAGTGTCAACAAATGGTAATGCTACAGGTAAGCCTGTTCTCTGGTTGTGGCATCTATGTATTATTCTTCAAATAAAATTCTGGCTCCATCTGCACTGATGGAAATTGTACTAGTATTTTCAGATGTGGCCGAGATTTCAGCGTCTCTGTAACAAAGATGCAGCTAAAAAAACCCCCAAACAGCTGAAATAGTTGGGCCAGGAGATTTCTACACACCTTACCACATGATGACAATCTGTTAATTTTAGGGTGTCATGCTGCTCGAAGCAAGCTGCTAGTGCACTGCAATCAGGAAGGATTCCCTGTTTCCCCCTTTCACATAGGATTGCCTCTGTGTCAGTGACAGCTTTTCAGCTTCCCCAGAAGCAGCAGAGGAGACAGTGTGGAAGGAAAGTCTCATATTTTGAGGGAACAACAAGATCCCATGTGTTTTATGGCAAGCAATAAGCGTCTCAGTGCTTTTCCTTTGTGTTTTTGTTGCTGTGCATTTATGTGGAAATAACAAATGATTCTGTGGCTGCAACTGGCCTATCACAATGACTCATGTTTTTATTAGAAGATGCCACAATATACCAAGTCACCACATACCAACAAGCCATTAAACTTTTTCATCAGCTGGGATTGGTAAAAGGTTGATGAACTGGTTAATGGAGGTCACTGCTGTGGTTAGAAATGAGGAAGGTGATATGGGGAGAGGAAATCAAAGCAGGAAAAGACCCTGCTTCATACTTTTGCTTAAATTCAAAGTACATGCTGAACATGTGGAGGGAACTGAATATAGGAAGGAATTATGAAGTCTTTATTAATGACTTTATCTTCAAAAGGAGGAAGGTGAATAAGCAGAGGGGTAAGGGCTCATGAACTGGAGAAAACAGAGAAACTGAGGCACCAGATGGGCTCAAAGCCAGACCATGCAGAGGAACTGTTAGTATTTAGATGTGTAGAAGAAGCCTTTAAATGTAAGTTCTAGTCTGTCCAAAAGTCTCCCCTGCCTAGGAGAGGGGAGCCAATTTTATTAGCAGTTAATACGGGAACCGAAATGGGGCAATTGAGAGGTTGATTCTGCAGCGAAGGAAAAAGCAGGATTTTCTTTGCTTTTGCAAACCTGGGAGAAGTTAACTGCAAAAAAAATCCTCTGGAGTGTTTGCTTCACTTTCAGTGCTGGACGAACTCTGCTTCCCAGAGTAACCAGACACTTCCCTGTGCACAGAGCAGCCCCCCTCCTGTGCACACACCACTCACCCCTGACTGATGTGCACCTGTCCTTGCAGGGACCAAACTCATTCCTGGGCACAAACACAGCCACAGGAGCAAGGCTTTTCCACAGAGCTTGGGTGTCTGATGAGGATGGAGCAAATGCTGAGCAAGGGAACTTCAGTTTCTGTTGTGCTGAGAACAAACATCATTTCCTATAAGGCTAAATCAGTGAGTTTCTTCATTCTGCAACAAACACCAATTATGTGGTGCACATTTGGCACAGAAATGCACAAAGTTCACAGTCATTCTGAAACTTTAAAATTAAACTTGTAACCTGTAAAAGGGTTGATATTATTTAGCATAAGAAGATGAAGTGATGTCAGATCATTGCCTTTGAAGGGCAAGTTCCTTGTATCCCTTTAAAGCATGCTGGAGGAGCAGCCTGGCCTGGAGGTGTTCTGACAGGGCAGCCCGGAGCAGCAGGTAGGGATTTCTCAGCTGATTATAATGCCTTTGATCAGACCTCAGTGATTTGTCAGTAAAATGTCAAGCACCAAAAAAAAACTGAAGACAGTCCCACCACGACTCTCTTGTCAGAGCTGGCAATGATGGTACAGGCAGTCACAAGATGTTCACATTAACTGTAAGGCAGAGAGGAGACATCTGTCACATAAAGTGCTTCGTGGCTCTAAATTTGGATGGCAAATAGAGCCAGATTTTGGTGGAAATGCAGATGCCATCTCGGACACTGTTCACAGGACTCTCCTTCCAGGGACTTTTCCTTATCCCATCTGTGGGGCTGACTGAATGTTTCTGTTATCTAGATTTTTTTCCTACAGGGGAAATGCTGGACTCAGAGGAGGATTTTCCCTTTCAGCCTGGTCTGAGCTGAAACCTCCCTCTTCTGATTGCCATTTGAGCCAGCTGCACTGTATCTTTTGAGATGTCTTTTGCAAGACAATCAGGACAGTTCACCATGTTTCCTGCTACAGCAACATCTGTTTTGTCACATGTCACAGTGTGGATCCCTATCTGGTCCTGAGGCACCCAGTGACATCTTTGAGGCTGTTAGACAGAGATGGGTCATGATCCACCTCCCCATATGGACAGTGACTACCCTGACCAGTCCTTTCCAAGCCAAACCACTCCATGATCCTACAAAATCAATAGCAAGGACACATCAGCTTCCCAAGATGGGATTAGACCATACATGTGGGAAATATGCTGACACCCATGCTTATATTCTGGACCACTAATTTGGGCAGCTACAGGGATCACATAAAACGGCTTCAGGACTGCAAGAGTCAACCTCCAACCCTGAATATTCTCTTCTTTCAAACAAAGCAAAGTGGGCAATGGACAGAGCTGGCAGAAAATCTAAAACCTTGACAGAAATTATGCTTTCAATTTTGGTTTTTAGATTGATCTCTGTCAGGATTAATTTGTTTCTTTCTTTTATTGCTTTATTGTGCACAATTAAAAATGCCAGTGAAAGAAGTTAGCACATTTTCACTCACCATTTTTGCAAATGAAATGATTCCCTTAATTTCATTTCCTGATTATTAACAAATTTTTCCACTGTAGGACTTTGCATTAAAACCAAATCTCTATGTGGAAAAATTTCAAACTGAAAAACCTTTAAATTATACAAAATTTTCTAAATGGTGTATTAAGTATGTTTGGGGAGTATTTTAAGATACTAAGAACAGGAGTTTTCACTATTTTTTGTTACCATCAAAGGCAAAAAGTTTTCTACTTCTTTCAGTTCTCAATTTTCCATCTTGTTCTGCAAGTTTGAGTTACCAGTTCCCACACTCAAGTTGCATTTCAGATACTTGTGTGTGCGAGTTGTTGTGTGACCATAACATCAGACAGATTATATATTATTAGGGGCTTATTTATATTAGCTGGAGAACTAATCTCAGACTAATTCACAAATAGATTCCTGAGAAGTATCTGGTATTTTGAATACAAGAAGAAAAAGTTCTCTCACATGCTCTGTTTGCACAGTCTTTCCTCCTGATGCACAGAGAACAAAGAACTTCTGAACCTGATGTCTCTTGGAGCAGCTGCTAGCAAAAAAATGAATTGTTACACTTTGGTCGAGTACTTATTAAGGGGTTTAGAATTGGGCCCAAATGTTTAGCAACATTATCAACTGTATCTGTAAACTACCTGTTGTCCTACTGCAGGGAAATGGATTGGTGAGGCACGGAGTATTTTGGAAAACAGGGAATATAAATGTGAAACAGAAACTGCCTTCAGCCCTCCTAAAAGGCCTAGTTAGTGTCTGTTCTCAGGCTGATAACCTGCCTGTGGTATGGGAAAGGAATTCCAGAACATGAATAGTTGTGAGATTTTCTGAAAAAAATGCTGGCACTCATGAGAAACTCCTGTTGTGTTTAAATCATATTCCTTGAGACTGGGTTCGAGGAGAGAAACCTGGGCTGATGTTTTTACTATCTGACCACCTCTGTGTCCCACATGGATTTAAAAGAGAATCCTGCCCTCTCTTTCCCCCACTGGTCATATTTTTCCATCTCCTTCAGGCTGTACGACTGGTCACCCATCCTTTCAGTGAAGAAGAATTAATGAGGATCATTTTGAAATCTATTGGAAGTGTTGGAGAGTACAGGGCAGCTTTTGAAAGACAAGATTTATGCAGCCTTTTGGAGAACACTACTCAAGGTACAAGACAGGAGTGAAGGAAAGATGCCCAGGTAGATTGGGGAAGCCTGTGCTGGGCTCAGCCCTGAGGTGTGATGTTAACCAGCTGGGAAAGGACCTCTCTGTGATTTATGGTGTGCCCCCACCATGGAGCACACACCAATCAGAGGGGGATTAATATTCTTGTCATAAATGGAAAGAAATGGGCAGCCTGCCAGGGAAATTTGTCTGTGAAAGCAGAAGAACAATTCAGTGCACCAGGAGTGACTCAGTAATATGAGACTGATTGAACACATGGAGTCGGTGGAGATTTTTATTAAAGATAAGATCCCTCCAGGGAAAGGTGTTTTCATAAGCCAGGGAGGCCTCATAGTAAAGAAGAATTTGGATGTGAAGAAGACATGACTGACAGAATGGATTTTTAGGAAAGACTTGATTTCCAGCCACTCAGTTTGGGGACTTGTACTTATTTCAGAGCTTTGATTATTATATGATTATTCCTAACAGAAAGTCAAAAAACCATGAACCCTGTTGTTCTAAAGGCACCAGATTTAGCCTTTGTAAGGCTTCTGATGTGTTCAGTCATTTAGAAGGCAGAAGATATCCAAAATAAAAAAAAAAAGGAATATATGACATCATGGTAGGTATGAATGGATTGACGGTCTCAGACCAATTACTGGACACATTAAACCAAAACAAAACAAAAGTAGGGACAACTAGTACCTTCCTTATTAAATTAAATTTCAATCTCCGATGGTAAGGAGAAAAAAAGGACCTGCATAAAAAAACCCCATTCAGATTACTGTAAGAAAATTTAAGTCCTTTTTTGTGGAAATAGGCCCAGTGATTTCATTGGAATGATATACAGAGACCTACAGTGTGGAACTGTAGGAAAATATTACGTGAGAGAGAACCAGAAAACAAACAACTAAATATAACAAGTTATGTGTTGCAGACAATAATTACCTCTCTGCAGCCCCCAGAGTGTGAGCTCAGGACATCTGGCGAACAGCAACAGAGGCGTGCTTGTAGCCTCCCTTTTCCTACATATTTACACATATCTCAGTCTTTAATCTTTGCTTGGCTGTAGCATAATGGATATTTTTCATGGACAAAGCAGGCTTAATAGCTCAGAAATGCCTGTTTCTCAACAGGGCTTCAGAACAAACAGTAAGACGATTTTTGAGAAAGCAGCATCACTTCTGAAAGGAGGGTACAGAGGATGTGAAATGTGTATGGAATGATTCTCAGCTGGTGAAATGCCATGTGCACGTTAAAATTAGTTCCATACAGAAGGGTAAATCCTGAATTCCTTTCTTGATGTTCTGCAGAGATTTGCCTCTTGCTGAGCTAGGTAGGAATACAGCCCAAGCAGAGACTTTGGCATTTGTCTCTTTCCTCCTTTCAGCTGTTATTTTTCTGGTAGATTGAGAAGTTTCTGTAGCAGTAAAACAGAATAAATAGCATTGTCTTACAAGAGCTTTCTATCTACACCTTAGTATTTGGCTTTGGCAAACAGAGTGGGATTCCTAGATCATACACCACAGCACGCAGAGACAGCACTGATGGTGACACTGATCACTTCTCCCAGCACACAGAGACAGCACTAGCAGTAATACTGATCACTTCTCCAGCTCTGGAAAAAAAAAATCCAGGTAAAACTGCCCATAAAACACCGCCCTTTGGGTATAAAAAGGAAACAACCAGCAAACCTTTGCCACGAAGGGAGCCAGAAAGTTACTCAACTAGAGAATGAGTTGTAATAATCAGACATAATCCATAAAAGTCCATGGTGAAGGTGTCAACTATTATGATGAGGGCTGTTGGAAAGAAAACTAAAAGACAGAAAAGGTTGTCCTGGCTTTCATGATGAAAATGCCAATTTAAGAAATGGACAAGGAAACCCTGAGCCTGGTAAGGGCAGAAGGTTCAGTGTAAGTCTTTTGAACTCTTTGAACTTCCAAGTCTTGCAAAGAGACCACCAATTATGCAATTAAAATTCACCTCCCCCCACAGGAGAAACTCTGGAATAGCTAAAAACTTCAGAACTGGCCCCACAGAGACTGAGTCGGGCACTGGGTCAGTTTGACCCAGATGGAACTGAGTAAGCCAGGTGCATTCCTGACAAACTACACTACAGGCACTGTATCATCCCATGGCAATACACAGTGCATCTGGAGCCACAGCTTCCTCTAGTGGAACCAATTAGTTGATCCACCAGATCGGTGATGATTTATTTATAACAAACCATAAGAAAAAACAGATATAAAATATTTACACGTAAGCACCAGATTCTAAAATTAGATGCGTGCGAAGCCCAAGCTCAAAGGATGCTCCCTGTGGAACAGGAAAGGGATCTGAATCAATAACTTGGGATTTTTATTTGCATTTAGAGATCACAGATATTTTTAAATGGACAGGTTGAGTTGGGTGCTTTGGCCTGAAGTGATGTATCTATGTGATACCCTGATCTTCCCCCCTCCCCTGTGGAACACAGCACAATCACCATCGAGATCATTAGCAGTGCCCTAAATTAAAGCAGAGATTCTCCTGTCATCTTAAATTATGTGCTGCCCTAGTATTTCCAGAGGAGAAGGAACATCTAATGTATTCCACAAATCAACAAGAATAGCATTTCTGTCTTTTGATTCCCTCAAAACCTTTTACAGTCTTTGGTTTTCCTTTGCATCTTGTGGTAAGAACAAGAATACTTTTCTACCTTCAAACCCATGGACATGATTTCCAAAGAAGGTATCTAGCACTTCCTAAGTTTTTATAAAAGAAGCAAGACCTTTGTGGTTGATAAAAGGCAGAGAAATTGTTTCTCAAAGATGCAGCAGTATTAAAGATAACTTCTTCAATTAATGAAACCAACAACATCTAACACTGATTGTTTCAGTGTTTTCTAAAAAAATGAGACTTCTGTTTCTTTTTGTGTGTGTGTTCATTTCCCTTTACAATCACTTTTGAACCCATTTTTGTCCAATTTGACAGAAACCTAATTTTTCTGGAGTTATGAGTTCCCTAAAATTTTCAGAAAAATAGTTTACCAGAAGCAGTTTTGTAAAGGAAAACAAAAGAGGCACAATAAGGGAGAAGGAAAAAGACTAAGGATGCTGACAGGAAAGCATGAGAGAACATGCAAAGGAGGACTTGATTTCTCATAGATCCTGCCCAGGGCCTGGTGTAAGGAGAGGGTAGTAGAAAACTAGGTTTGCTGAGGACAGGAAGCCTTGGAGAGTCAGATGCATTCATTAACAGTTGGACTCAATTATCTTAGAGGTCTTTTCCAACCTTAATGATTCTATGATTCTATGTTTCTGATGCTCACAGAACAAGCAATATTTGATTTTATATTATAAATAAAATTCTGGGAGTATTTTGATTGAAATACTCGTCTTTTGAGGACATACCAGCATTGCTAGCTTGGATTAGTGTCACCTGATGCAGATACAAATGTCTGACATAAGAAACCTGTCCAGACTCCTCATTTTCCTATTTTGGATCCACACTGGAGACAAAGCTATTAGGTTAATTCAAAGGAAATTTAAGATATTAAATAGATTACATTGCCTTGAATTCATATGATGGTTGTCAGCTTGTCAAGAAATGAAACTATGGACTATGGGATGAATGAGAGCCTCCCCCAGTGCAAAGCATGGTTCTTCCTTGGGAAAGCACAAGAATCACATTCTACAGACTCCACTAACCCCAAACATCAGCTAAACACAGGCTTCCTCCTTGTTTACTTTTGGCTACAGATATACTCATTGTCTCAATATCCTCCTACATAGAAAAGCTATGGTACAGCACTTGAAAATACTCAAGTATCCTTAGGTCACTGGAACCTGTCCTGGCAGAGTAGTGGTGAAGGCACAGTGTCTCAGGTCTTTGTATCACTAGCAAATTATGCTTTGTGGAGGTAGATTTGAATTGCAGCTTTATGTATATTTTTCTCCTTAGAGAAATCACTTCCCATGTAATAGAATCTACATACAGCATTAATGTATTTTGTGTTAATTTGGTCTATTGAAAAGTCAACCTTTGTGCTAAAGGTGGATAATTCTCCCTCTTTCATAATAAAAACCTGAGGCATATTAAAATTGAGTGACAAATTTAGGCTGTAATGTCAGTCCCAGACCCAATACCATAGTCCAAGAGCCCACACCACCAGTTCAGATGTTAGCCTGCTGTTGTACTAAGAACAACGATTTTCCAGATATCTGTTATGAGTTGTGTTGGGTTGTTTCTCCCCACCAGGAATACTTTCCTGACCAAATGACATATCTGATATTACATTTGGTGCCTCTTTAAGTGTTCTCCTAGCAAATGAATGCCTGCAATAGATTTCAGCCCTCTTCAAATCACTGCAACTTGTGATCTGAAACAACAGAAATTCCTCCCCCAACTTCTCTTAATACATTTCAAAATAATGCTAAGAGACAAGTCAACAGGAAAGAAATGACCACTGCAGCTTCGTAAAATCAGCCTCCAATTTTCTAATTCCAGCAATAAAAAGGCACCACAGCACAGTCCTCAATTTCTGTGTTTCTCACAAGGTTTCTCACACAGTGAAAAGAGACCTGACTGTCACTAAGACCAAACCACCTCTTGTGTAAAAACCTTTTCTAAGCTGTTAAACAATCCAGTGATGGACATCCTGGAATAACAAAGTAATGACAGATTAATGATATAAAAAAGATCATTAATCATCGTATTAATGAAAGATAGGATAATGTGCTGCAGCCACAAATCCTTGGCTAAATTTCGTTGTGGGTAATTGCATCCCACTCACCAAGTGCTGCAAGGCTGTCCTGGGTACTGAGAGAATTGTCACTGTGTCACAGCCCCAGAGGTAGGTGCATTTCTGCCTGTGTAACATGACAGATGGCTTCAAGTCCTCTGGGACACTTTGCATGTAACTCATGGAGCAGTACTGGAATTCAAAGGAACAGATGTTCCTGTAATATCTGGGAAGAATATAAGCATCTCCATTTACTTCTAAGATAAATGTATTCAAGGCTGTTAAATTTCTCCAGAGATATTTAAAAAAAAATAAATTAATATCATTGCTTCCATGATTTAAAAGGCATTTGCCATTGGGTGGATTTTTACTGTTTGGTTTGTGGTTTTATTTAATCTATCTGCTAATATTAAAAACAAACTAGATTTTAGACAGGAAGGGGAGGATGGAAGAAATAAATAAATCTTCCTGTAACATAACAGGAAAATTTCCAGCTGTGGAGTAGTCCTATGTAGTAACTGCAAATCATCTAATGGTTTGGGTTGTTTTCACAGTGAAATCCACAATATCAATAGAACATAAAAATTAACTGCAATTCTAGTGCTTTAGTAGCTTTTACCACTAGAGGGCTGAAGGAACAGCTTCAACAGGAGCTGGATTATCTAAAAATTAGTCATTGACATCAGAGTCAATAATAAGAATTTACATGCTTAGAAAGAAGATATTCCTTAATACAAAAAAAAAAAGTGCGGTTTTCAAGTAATTTTATGCTGTTTTGTTTGGTTTGGTTTTGTTTTTTAAATGACTCTCATTACCCTCTCAAAAAGCAATAGCAACTTGCAAATACTGGAGTCTGTAGCAAGTCTTCAGAGTATTCCATCATACATGTTAGTGGAGAGATCCCTGGGCAAATTACCTCCAGTTCAGCTTAAAACTAGAAATCACCCTGAAAAATGAATGTGCAACTTCCATACTCATCCACATTTCATTCCTTGTGCTTATCAGGCTGTTGGCAGAGCAATGTAATAACATTCAAGCAACTGGATAAGGGCATCTGGAAGAGTAGCCCAAATTACAAGCTCTAAGCTGCCACGTATCCCACTTAGCTGAAGTAGTGGAAAAGCTACACAACTCTGCTTGACAGAATCCACAGCCACAGTTTATATTGAATCTGTGGCCAACTTCCCTGCTAGGATTTTCCATTTGTCCCCGTGATCTCAGCCCAAAGTTCCAAATTTCTGTTTCCAAAAAGGCACGAACTGGTTGAGAGGGGTCATCTGAATGTGTATGTCCTGCCCTGAGAGATGCATTCTTCAGCAGGTTTCAGTTGGAGTATGTTCTCCTGGGGACACAAAAGAAGAAGGATGAACAGTTTTTGGGTTGTTGTAGAGATACAGAGCCAAGATTCTGATCCAACAGTTCAACTTCTGCCATGTTTGCTTTATAACATGTAAATTACTGATCTGGGCCACGGTTCAGGAAATTAAAATACCACTCAAGATGTGTCACAGGTCATGAGGAAACAGCAAGACATTGTGTGAACTTCTGGTGTTGCAGCACATTACAGCTATTCCCTTCAACACCAGTGGGGAATGACACTTCTCAAGTGGACACAGCAACCACACTGGGCACACAGCCTGTCTGGAGATACGTGCACAGAAAAAAGCAAGGCCAGTTCACAAAACACATGTTTGGACACTGCTGGACAGACCTCCAGAAGGCAAAATAATCTATAAAATATTGTCAACCCAGCCTCATGTGGTTTTAACTGGGACTGAAGAATCTTTACAGGTTGGTGTGCAGAATTTGGCGTAGACAGATCTTTGAGGTGTCTACACATGGACACTACACCTAAATCTTCAAATTGATGGATTGTGTGATTTTTCAGGAGACTTTTGAGTTGTTGCTGTGAATCATCATGACTCTGGAGAATAAATCAAAAGCCAACCTAAGCTTTTCAAGAAGTGACCCTTGCAAACTCTCAGGGAGAATGGGGAAGCTCCTGGTTTAAAACAATCTGTTTGTCACATATTTCTGCCTCTTAAGTCAAGGTATGGCATAAGGGTTTATTTCAATAATTTTTATTATTGAATAGTTTTTTCAATAGTTTACTAAAAAAAAAAGAGTTTACAAAGCCATTGCTTCTTCCAGACAACCTTCTTCCTGGTGGCTTGGCAAGGACGATCATTATTTTGGCATTGCTGTGGGATTTTGAACTTTCATAGTCCCAAAAAAGGTAAAAGATTGCTTTGTTCTTAAGGTTACATCAAATTACTTTGGATTTAATGGACAGCTACCATAAATAGGAGTGAGAATCAGATCACAATTTTTGTGGCATATTTATGCTATCCTCAGCCCCAAAAGACTGTGTTACAGACATGCATTTCATGGCATAACTAAGATTTTAAGCACGTATTTTTTTTTAATGAAGATGACTAAGAGCATTAAGAGCAGTATTTTGTCACCTTTGAGTAGACAGGGATAACAAAATGTCTTGGATTTTATAAGTGTGATTATATGAGTTTAAAATAACATACAATTATTTTTCAAAATGGATCACAAAATTCCTATTCATTTGTAAGTTCTGAATGCATGACACTTGGGAAGGAGAAAATCCATTTTGCAGTCTATCAGCAGCAAAGATAAGATCAAAAAAGGAATCTAAATAATTAGTTTTTTTAAACCTCTGGTATGTATCATGGTGAAAATTTTAGACTGAGGTGTAGTTTTCTTCAGAAAGACTAAAACTTAGAGAAAAAGAAATCTCTATTGGTGTATCGACTTTGTAGTCCTTTAAAAAAATGATAGTATATTTAGGCACTATTCTGAGGGTAATTGTGGAAGATTTTGAGAATAGGTATTTAACAATAATAAAAAAAAGACCTAAGAACCACATCTGTAATTCTTCATCTCTGGAAGAGATTACTAGTTGAAATATTTCAATTAGAGATTTGTAGGAAGGAGCTATTTATAGAAATAAAAGGGCAGGTAAGGACTCAATCCTTAAGCCTTCACATGAGCAAAAGGAAAAGAAAATCTCATGAGGTGAAGAAAATGATATTTAATTGCAAGATTTCAGGATGAAACAATAAGCTTTCTGCTCTGTGTGGAAAAAAACCAGAGTAATCTGCAGCATCCTGCACCACACCATATCATCCCCCAGATATTCTTAGAGCCTTTTCAGAGCTGCATTTTTTACTGGGCAGCTTTGGGCTGAATCTCCTCTTTCCCCCAGTCAATACCTTTAGCAGTGATTATCTGGGCTAGAATGTTCTGCATAACTTCCTATTTCCACTGGCACCAGTGGAAAGAGCTCACAATGATTTCACTGAAGTTTGAATTAGTTCTTCCGTGAGTGAAGTCTGTCTGTGACAGGTATTTATTATAAAAATAATTATTGATCATTTTAGTTACTGTTATGTGTTGTTTCTTTTAGAAATGGCTCATTCTACCAAGGTTAAGTACTTAATATATTATGTTAAAAAAGCTTACAAGACTGTACATATATTGTAATACTAATGAGATTCGCTCTCTACTGCTCTTATTAGTGCCTCATGTGAAACCAAAACAGCTGAGCTTGATCAGGGTGTGACTCAGTAACGTCTGGATAGAACATTGGATAGACATAAAATTCCTATTTCAGATAGCTACAGCAGCAGCTTAGTCACTGTAGGATTTTACTGTACCAGGGTTGTTTGCTCTTTTGCATATTTTATCCAATTAAGGACTAACTAATTCTCCTCTAGCAAGAGCCTACAGGAATGTCTCACCTGGACTTTCAGACCATTTTTGTGTGATGTGATATGATAACTTATTTATCTTTCCCAAATCAATCACCATTTATTTCTTAAATGCCATTATTTTTCTAATAATTATTGCTGCTACTTAGTGGCCGTAGCATCAGTGCTGAGCTTTCTAAAAAAGAGGCCAGAGCTCCCTGCAGAGTGTGTTTAGATAAACAAGGCACCCTTGCCCTGCAGGCTTTACAGTCTCAAATTCCAGCTCAGAAAAGAGCTCAGTACCTTTCTGAAAGGCTTGAGTTACAGAATCCAATCCCATTTCGTCCATCCCTGCAAAACAATATTCTGTTCCCGCTGCCTCTCAGAAAAATCTATTAATATGGGTTTCCTTTGAGCATCTGCAATGGCACACTGGAGCCATGAAACACTGGGAAGACGGGATTATATAACTGTGCAGCTTTTCTTCTTCTGGGAAAAATCCCTTTCAGATTTGTGATGGCAGTGAAGATGCTGTAAACCACATTCAGTGCCTGCCATGATTTATAAATCAGGTCTGTGATATGATGGTAATTAGCAACATTTCAATTACCTATTGTTTTAATTTATTTTCTATTTGTAGTTCTTTTACAACTTTGAAAGGAAACATCGAAATTCTACATGGATCAGTCATCGGGGGAATTTCAATATTAAAATAGTTGGTCTTGCATAGATGTGCTTTGACGCTGTAAAGCTTCATTAACCCTCCAGCAGAGGGCAACATGTGAAAAAAATATTTATGTGAATCCAAAGAGCAGTTGCTTTTAGGCTATTGCAGCTACAACACACCTTTTCATCAAGGAATCTTACTTTGAAAATACACCATTTACGTTTAGTCACCAACTGGGCAAGTGGAGGATCTTAATGATTTTAGAAGGATTTGTTTAGAGCACAAGTTAGAATTTTTAAGTAACACAGGAACTTTAACAGGAAACCTAAGAGAAATATAATGGTTACGACTTAAAAAAGAAATACCACGTTTTGAATCTTCATTTTGCTTCGATGTGATAAAAGGTGGAAAATTACGTTCATTGCAGTGCTGTAAATACCACAAATCACGGCTGAGCGTCACACTGGCCTGCTCAGAGGCATGACAACAGAGGGCACGAAAGAGATGGAAAACATTAAATGCTTGAGAGAAAGCGGTCTTAACACGGATTCTTAACATGACACAGAGTAAGCTGTGCGGGTAAACATGGACACAGAGGATAAACACACCCCTGCAATGGGTGTTATCTGTTCACAAGCGCTGCAGCGGCATTGTTTGCAGCTGTGCCCCGTTTCGCCGGGAAGCGGGACTGGCTGCTCCTTCCTCCCGCACCGGCAGCACCCGCGGGTCGGCGGCACCGCGCCGGGACGGAGCCCGAGGGCGCGGCCCCCGCGGCTGATGGGGGAGCCGCCCCGGGCGGAGGGCGAGGCTCCCGCGGGGCTGACGGCGGGACCCCCCGAGCTGAGGGTGCGGCCGGTCCGTGCCGAGGGTGGGTCGGTCCGTGCCGAGGGTGGGCCGGTCCGTGCCGAGGGTGCGGCCGGTCCGTGCCGAGGGTGCGGCCGGTCCGTGCCGAGGGTGTGGCCGGTCCGTGCCGAGGGTGTGGCCGGTCCGTGCCGAGGGTGGGCCGGTCCGTGCCGAGGGCGCGGCGCTGGCCGCGGTGCTGAAGCGCCGACTGGCCCCGGGAGCCGCCGCGCCGGTGGCAGCGGCAGCGCGGACGCGCCGGGGCTCCGCGCATCCCGTGGGCTTCTCCCGCCGCTCCCGGGACTCGGCCCCGCGTGTGCCCGCGGCGGCTCCGCGCACCCCGCCCCCGCCGAGCCCGCACCGCCGCCGAGCGCTCCGCACAGCCCCCGCTCCGTCCCCTCCCAGCCGGGCACGGCTCTGCCTCCGCCCGCCGCCCCCGGGCCCTGCGGGGCCGGGGAGACCCTGTGAGACCCTGTGAGCGCTCCCGGCGCCCCCGCGCTGCCTGCGGCGCGCTCCGGCTCCGCGCACACGGGCGCGCTCCCTCGCCCCCCCGGCTCCCCCCGCTCACACACGCGCGCACGCTGCCTCGCAGTCCGCCTTCTCCCCGAGCCGCACCGATAGCCGCCGAATGAGGGAGAAAAGTTGAGGGATTAAAGCAATATGAAACATCGTTGCTCGTAGCGGTGCCCTCCACAGAGCAGAGCAGAATCCAGCGAGCATCCCCGCAGGAATGGAGTCGGTAAAACAAAGGATTTTGACCCCCGGCAAGGAGGGATTGAAGAATTTTGCTGGTAAATCGCTGGGTCAACTCTACAGGTAAGACTGAGATCTCTTAAAGGACTCTACTTCCTAGAGAAAATTGGAAGTTTTTCTTAACTGCCCGCTGCTGAAGGAGGTCGAATGGTTCGGGGAGGTTAGGGTGGGAGCTGCTGAGATACTGCTGGATATAATCTGGATCCAGGAAACTAGTGCTGAAGCTGCTCAATATGGCACCCTCGTAACTTCTCTATCTGATTCGTAGATGGTGTCAGTAAATATGTAGCGAAAGATTACCCCATCTTTCTCCCACAAAAACAGGATCCCATCTTGAAATCATAATCAGGAGGGGGTAGCAACCTGTATTTTTCTTCTGTCTCAATTTTGCAATGCGGTCACAGGGTCTTTCCCCCTGCACTTAACAAAGCTTAAAACAAAAACAATTCTGGTTTTGATTAATATTGTCTTTTGTGTAATTCGTCGTCAGAGGAAGATGGAGATATATAAATAATTGATATCTGAACGATTTTTTTCCTCCTGAAGCTGAAACATATAGAAGAACGTGTTTAATTATTTATCCATCTGCCTTGAGAAGCATCTGCTTGTCCTATAAGCGATACAGAACTGCAATTGCTAAACTCAAAAGCATCACTGCTGTATGTTTCTGTGTGTAAAGAACACTTCTACCGTCTTCGAGCCCTGTGCACCCAGATAACCAAGCCCAAATTCTTGCATACCCAAGATGTGTATGCACTAAAGTTCACACAAGTGCTCCGTCCAATCTGGTGACTTTGGTGACCTCCAGAACGTTTGAGAATAGTCTGCGAAATTCCAATATATTTTCAATTGTACCGTCTGCTAGAAATTACCCCGAAGTGTTGCTTTTTGTTTGTTTGCTTTGGTGTTGCTTCTTTTCTTTTTTTCCGAATTACAGTTGTAAGGTAACTGCGGATTTGTCTGCCCAGGGTAGGTCACGTAAAAGTCTTTTTTTCCATACCTATGCGGCAGTGCTGGGCACAGGCACAAGGCTGTTCCACAGCATGAGTCACAACTTCTGCTGCCATTTTAAGGAAAGGGGACATACCAATGAAGTGATAAAGACAAGATGAAGATTTCAATTTTCGCAGGAAGCGTACCAGTAAGAAAAGCCAAACGCAAAATTAGAGTCATCAACAACACAACGAATTACCTGCAGTTATTGGTCATGTTTAAGTCATTTTCAATGGGAGAAAAATAATATTTTTTAAAAGGATAATCCAGAATAACTGCTGCAATATAATTAAGGAAATAAACCTCTTTTTTGTCTTTTCGTCCTAAAAGAGTCCACAACATATAAATAAAACGGTTATTTCTACTGCTTTTTATATAGTCACATGGTGAATAATTGAGAAACGGTGTTTGTATTTTCCAGCAAAACTCCGTTTCAATTCACACCTCTATTAACAAACGCGCGATTTTCTAATCTTTTTCAGTGCAGGGGAATTAAGTACTTTGTTTCCGATTCTTAGAATTAAAACACTTTTCTTGTCCCTTACGCATTGATTTCCAGTTCTTCCCGAAGACAAGGCACCCATTCAGGGAGAAAAGACTTCTACATTATCCTTTATCCGCACGAACGAATTTTTAACATAAAACCACGGTGGTTTATTTTATTCACAACTTTAAAACACTTCTTAGTGCCGCGGTTTTTAAGCATGGAAATACTTCATCCAAAAAAAAAAAAAAAAAGGAAAAAATCAGGAGAATTTCAGCTGAATAGCTTTCGGAGAAAATCCCTGTATTTCCCCCAAAACACGGGTAATCTTTTGAGCCTTATTCTGCTAATCGTTACTGCCCCATCAACCGGATGAATTAACCTGAAAGAGATGCTCCTCCGAGGAGAATTTCTGACTTGAGGAAACACTCCTAGAGCAGAGGTGAGGGCAGCGGTAGGAGAGTCCAGAGTGTCGGGAAATGGTCGCATATTTTGTTCTCAAGACGATATAATTGGTTAGTTTTCCCGTCTTTAAAAAATCTCAGTGACTACAGAGGAAGATTTAGGGATTCAGCGTGGGACATTTGCTTGATAAACCTGATTTTTCTTAATACCGACACAGCGTTTTAAAAGCTTTTCCACCAAAAAAAGAAAAGTTCCGAATCACCTTTCATGGTATTTTTTCTGTTGATTCGAAATAGCTACAAATAACTATTTCTCTTCAGATTCCTGCAGATTGTTTTCTAGGAGACAGGGTTTTCACGTAAAACCTAAAACCAAGCGAGCGGAGGCAGTGAGACAGGGCTTAAAGCTGCTCTGGGTTGAACCTGCTAAGGGATCGCACGCTCGCAACGTGTAGCTGAGCAGCTGAGATCTTCGGGAAAGCCTTCTCCGGAGATGCCCGTTCTCTGAAGACGGTCATGTTTTCTTTCACTGCATGTGACAGCCATTTTGCAAATCTAAAATAAGTAGCAGTATCGCCCTCTCCTCCTTCTCCTCCTCCTTCCCCACCCCTCAGCTCCCCCTCCCTTTCTGTTAACATTTCTTTTGTTCCCAGACCTTAAGCGAGATGCGCACCAAGATCATCCCCCTTGGTGTTTCTAATACGGCAAGGAGGGAATAAAAAACTCAAAAAGACCGTCTCTGTTTCCACACTACGAGCCTTGGGTTGCCCAACATGGCGCCTCTGCAGTGGTTACAGATGATGTCTTCTTGGTGCGTCCTACATATTTAAGCAGAAGTCTTTAATGATAGATGAGCGATTCTCAGCTAGAGCTCCTCCCTGGGCTGCTGCGGCGGGGTGGCGGGGGGAGTTGGGGATGACTAATCGTGACTCCCACAGGTCATTGCTAAAGAACAGTTGAAGGTGAATGGAAAACAAGGAATAAATCCTCAAACCACCCCAAACCGAGCCAAAGGAGCGGGGGGAGCGGTCAGTTTAAGCCTTCCAGCTATCCGAAATGGTTGTGCCTTCAGGCGGCCGGGGCTTGATTTTCCCTTCTTGTGTCGGGCAGAGTCCTAGAGAAGAGGCAGAAGCCCGGGGACACCATCGAGCTGACGGAAGATGGGAAGCCCATGGAAGTGCACGAAAAGAAAGCCCCGCTGTGCGACTGTACCTGCTTCGGGCTGCCCCGGAGGTACATCATTGCCATCATGAGTGGACTGGGTTTCTGCATTTCCTTCGGAATCCGATGTAACTTGGGAGTGGCCATCGTGGATATGGTCAATAACAGCACCATACACCGAGGAGGAAAAATTATTAAAGAGGTGGGAACCCTTCCCTCGTTAATCCCATGTCCTCCCAGTACAGCTCCCAGGTCACGCACCTCAGCGCAGGCGGGACGGGCTCCTGATGCTCTCACGGCATTTCTCGAGCCCCGACGCTCCCCGGTCCCGGGGCGAGCGGCCCCCTCGCCCTGCCCGGCCCGGCCACTGCCCTTCGTAGGACGGAAATCCCGTTCTTGAAGCAGAAACATTTCCTACCAATTATTTCTATTATTTCCTTTCGATTCCCAGCCCCAGTTTGCGGTGCTAATTTGCGGACACTTCACCCCCCACTCCTCCCTTTTCCATACAACCTTGAAAAACGCAGATATCTCGTAAAATAAACGTAGGGGAAGGAGGGCGTCGAATAAGGAGCTGCCAGCGGGTGCCCCGCGCAGTAAAGGAGGCGGGAAGGTTTGGCAGGAAGGTTTGAAAACACCAGGGTGAATTTGCTTTGATAAAAGGCGTTAAACGATAAAAGCCGTTTTTAAGCGAGTTATAATGTGGAGAGGAAGAGGCGAACGATGAATAGAGATGAGTGTTGAACATACAAGTCGAGAGGCAAACCCCTCACGGCTTGCTCCCTGCACAGGCAAGAGGTAAGTGCGGGCAGGGATGCCGGGCCACGCCTCTGGCCCCCGGACGGCGCAGGGCTGTGTCTGTGAGCCGAGGGTCCCAGACACGGTCCCGGGTCCCCGGGTCTGCCCTGTCCGGGGTTCCCAACACGGTCCCGGGTCGGCGGGTCTACCCTGTCCGGGGGTCCGGCGGTCCCGGGTCCCCACGTAGGGGGTCCCAGGTCCCCGGGTGTCTGAGCTCGGGGGTCCGGCGGTCCCAGGTCCCCAGGTAGGGGGTCCCGGGTCCCCGGGTGTCTGAGCTCGGGGGTCCCGCGGTCCCAGGTCCCCGGGTCTGCCCTGCCCGGGGCTCCCGCAGGAGGCCCGTGCCTCGGTCGAGCATCTCGGGGCACACGGGGCTCCGGTCACTCAGGGAGACCTTGCCCCTCTCGTGTCCCTGGGAGGCACGGGCGGTGCTGCTTCCATCGCTGTTATTGGTTTTGTTTTGCCGTTTATTCATCCGGCGGGCGGGCGGAGCGCGGAGGGCAGAGCCCGGCGCCGACACCGGCATCAGAACCCCCTCAATTGCCCCGTGTGAAGCTGCTGCGGGTGAAAGCTCTAAAGTGGCACAATTACAGCCTTCCTCCTCTCTTTATCTCCTTCTCTCCCGGTCCCTCGCGTTGGAAGAAAGCGAAGTTTAACTGGGATCCCGAAACAGTTGGCATGATCCACGGCTCCTTTTTCTGGGGATACATAATCACCCAGATCCCCGGCGGGTACATCTCATCCCGGCTGGCAGCGAACAGGTAACAGCGCCTCAAAAAAGGAAGGACCGCCTGTACGCGACCCGCGAACGCGGCTGTGACGGTGCATTGCTCACCCTCCTCCGAACTACCCTCAGGTTTTGCGGGGGGGTATCCCAGGCTGGTCTTCTTTTCCTTTAAACAGTCGCTTGGGAGGTTGTGGCAATGATACTCTAACAACACGTATTCAGAGACAAATTCAAAGATTCATTATTTCATTAAAGCTTGAGAGATTTTTTTTTTTTTTCCCCGTGACTGAACAGAAGAATTTTATGATTTTTTTTTTTTTAATGGAAAGGAAAACCATCAGCGGGAATTTTTCATTAGCGCGCAAATGAATTTAGAATGGTCGAAAAACATGTTTCAATGAGACTTCCACAGTGAAAAGAAAGTGCAGATGGTCCAGGGACTTAAGGACTCGTTTCTATGGTGTCTGGCAATTTTTCAAGCACCCAGGGTGCGATTCTACCTGTTAATTAGATCCACTGAGTATTGGAGACACATGAGGCTTTCACATCCGCGCTTAATGCCACAGGGCTCATCGTTAGCAGGAGCAAAGGTCCTAGTGCCACTCTTCAAACCAGTACCGTACTAAGTGCAAATGGATCCTAAACTCAGCAATATATACCTTTAACTCCTCTCAGGAGTGGGTAACATCAAAGGCAGGGCTGGATGGCCAGAAAGGCTTTGCCTGTCGAACAAGCTGACTTGAGTATGAAAGAGAGAGGAGCTACTGCAGAAATGCTCTCCTCAAGGTATATACCTTTTAGACAGACCCACACTAGAAATGATGAGTATTTATGAACGGAGAGATGTTCTGTAACTGAGAAGACACTAAAATCCCACACTTTAGGGCAGATAAATCAAAATATAACATTTTTTAAATTGAGGTATCCATGTCTCTGTTTACAAGTGCCATCTTTCTGATAATGATTTAGAAATGTAAAGGTTATTTGAAATAACAATTAACAGCCATTTAAAAGATTACCTTTTCTTCCTCTTTTGATCATTTTTGCATCTACACAGTCTGTAACTCCTCAGGATTAACTGGAATATTGCTTGAGTAAAGGCTGCAGAATTTGACCCAGAGAATCAAAAAACATCAGTAATTGAACCAATTCAGATTTAAAGTGATGCAACTACAAAGATTTGCAAGACAATGGCAAGGACATTGCCAAGAAAACTCAGCAGTAGAAACACACAAGCTGGCATATGTGAATGAAATCTTCCTCCTCTTCACAAACATTTACATTTATGGCAGCAAATGAGGACTAGTCCTAGTTAAGCTGCGTGTATTTTAGTTACTACTCCTGTGGAAGTACTTCATAGCTCAGGTGTATTGAGTCATTCCCAGAATATTAATCTCTCTGCCTGTGTATTCTACAGGGAGCCCAGGTATTCACCCTGGTCATCACATGGTGTGATGAAACCAGCCATTTTGGGAATATGTATGAGTGCTGATAAACTTGTGGGTACAGAAAGGGCCAGACAGTCTGATGGTATATTAAATATAAAGTAGCATCAGAGAGTGGTTCCCTATTCTGGAAATCAGTCACACTGAGAGGAATCTTAAGCCATGTAGGACTAGAAACACATCACAAGCTTCCAACATGATGCTCTACTAAGGAAACTGGTGTAACCCTAGGATATTTATTTTTCTTTATTTAGTGCAATGAGTTTATTCGGGTCAATGACATAGACTTAGGATTGCTGTGGTCAATTTGGACACGTGTATATTAATATGAGTGTTGAAAAATTAGAGATTGATTTAGAGATCTTTAATTGCTTCAGAAAGGATAGTGTAAAATGATGCTTAGTGAAAGAAATAGGAAGAATTATGTATTTAGGATATTAGCCTATAAAAAAGATTACTAGGAGGCAATCTGATTACTAAGTATGCACAGAATTCCACTGAAAAAAAAATGCTGGGTATAAGGGTATGCTTTAGTCCTCTGGAAAGCTAGAACAAGAATCAGCTAAAAAGCTTAAATATTAACAATACTGACTACCTACCACTAGTCCAGCCAGAGAAATGATGGTAGATTCTTTTTCACTGGGTTTTAAATTCCTATATTGGAAGTTATATTTTAGCTGTTGTGAAATATTCACAGTAGAGGGATAATTGAACAAAATATAAGCCATAATCAAGTGTTAAGGGTTAATGCCATAGTGAATTTCAGGCTAGGTGGCCCTATAACTGAGCACATTTTGTTTTTAAGCTAGAAATATAATAATTTTATTCAAATTATTAATCCCTTTTCCACATTCATGCTACTGCAGCTGTCTCTGAATAAACTTCCTGCTGTGCTGTCACACACATATGGAAAGGTGTGAAACTGCACTGGTTTTTACCACCTCATCTCAAGATAATTTAAATGTCATTATATTTTAAGCTTCTGATACACCCTTTAAACTTCTGGTACACTCTTTAAATATTCTTTATGTTGGAAACCTATAAAAAAGCCCTTTCCCTACCAAAAACATTACCAAGATGCTCTGGCAGTATTTCCTCACTGATGTCCTAAGTGAACAGTTAAATATTTACTGTAAATCAGGAAAAATTCTTTGAAATTAATAGGGTATTTTTAGATTACACAACAGGAAATTAATTCACAGTTTTGTAGTTAAATATTTAAAATAGAAATGCAGGTTTTGACTGTATGTGCCAAACACTCTTTCAAAAATAGGTCTGCAATAATCAGAGACTTTTTTTTTTATAAAACAAAGCTGAGTGACCATTTTAGCTCATCTGTGTGTACTCAAACATTAGAACTTTCTTACACAAAGA
The DNA here is from genome assembly GCF_025592945.1 of Manacus candei. Lineage (NCBI taxonomy): Eukaryota > Metazoa > Chordata > Aves > Passeriformes > Pipridae > Manacus > Manacus candei. Next base: position 1,343,262 of record NW_026138057.1, read on the forward strand.
AACACAAAGGGCAGAACAGAGTGACAATTTTTAAAATATTAAAGCCACCTTACAATTCTAGGGTAATATTTCCTATTTCTGTGAAAACTCAAATCCTGGCACTATTCACATTAAAAATTGGAACTACATAACGATATTACATTTCTCTACAATGCAATTATCTCTCATCTGTGTTGAACTCTTTGTCATTGTCATTCTAATCTGAATGAAAATATACAAATCAGCCTTTCACTTCAAATCCACCTTTGTTTTTCGAATGCCATTCTTCTTGTTATTAAGGGCTAAATCCTTCTTCCCAGCAAGTAATCCAACAGGATTATTTGCATGAATAAACTGAATATTTCAGACAACTGTCTGTCAGTGCATCTTGTCTCAGAGTCCCACAGATTTTCACTGAAACTGTCAGTGAAATCAGAACACTTCTCTGTAATTCAGCCTTAATGACAACAAGCATAGGGATGTAAGGTAAAGGACTGGGTTAGAAATACAAGTAGAAAGATTTCCTACAAGTTTACATCTTTACGTTTTTCTGTTTTCAAAGCAGAAATTGTTCCATTCCTTTAGCAGGAAGACACACTGTGAGTTTTCTGATTTGCAAACAATTATTAATTCACAGAACGAGCAGGGGATCTGTGGATGTTTAGACAAGAGCCAGCCTCTGAACTTCTGAGAACATGAGCTGACCTTGCACTGAGGGAGAAGCCCCTGAGGATGCACTTTGCCATCCACACCTTTCATGTTCAGTTCAAAATCCTGCAGGTTGAACTGGGCTCTGATCCCAGGCACTGGTGCTGGGCTCGTCTGTCTCCAGGCAAAGAAGCCAGTGTTGCACAAAAAAGCCCAAGATGATTTTGTCACCCTACTGCATTGCAGGTTCTTTGAAGTACCAGTCACTACAAGAGGGGGACTGGAGAAGCTGGTGGCTGGTACTGCTGCTCCCTCTGCCATATGGCTCAGGCTCCTTCCATTTTTCTGTCACGAATGATGAAGCTGTTTTCGCAACTTAATGATGCAACAAGGGATTTAGATGGGGGTTTTGGCTGATAAAAGGGGGCCTCAGATGTGTGACAAAAATTAATAATGTACCCAAGCCCTTATTAAACTAGATTAGGTGGCGGGAGGTCGACTTCTACATATTAATGCTTCATGAAGGGCTTATAATAGGATTTAGTATGAAGAGCACAGAGACACTTCCCCCTCCTCCCTTATACACATATGAATGAAAATAACCTGTTTTATCACGATTTAAAAAAGCCAAATAAAGCTGTTATACTACAGCTTCTGGCCACAGACTATTACTAAATAGGATTGGGTTTAGGCGATTCTGTCATGAAGCACGTTCACCCTAAGACAGTGTTTGGGAATAAGTGTTCCTCTCTAATGGCAAAGGTAGATTATTCTCTCTGTTTTGCTGGGCAGCTGAGTTCGTCTACCACTCTAATATTCATGGCATAATCCCAGCTTTGTTAGCCCTATGCCATGTCATGCAAATTAAGGGCCCAAATCAGAAAAAAACCACTACATTCTGTCAATCATTTATGAAGCCATAAATTGTCAGGGCCAGCATTTCACAGGAATATGTTTACAGTAGAGGGGTCAACAGGGTCATCAGGAAACTAGCCTGTACTAGATAAAAGTCAGAATGATTATATATGTCACTGAATAGCTAAGCAGGGTCTCCCCATACTGGGTTCATTTCCAGTCCATTAATACAGAAACATAAATAAAAGCTATCTTAAGAAGGGTTATCAGTGTGATTGCAGATTGAAAAGACAACTAGACTAAGACAAAAAGGAGTATTTAGGTTACAAAGGAGAGGACCAACTGACATGATAGGTATATAATTTAAAAAAATATCAGTATAGGTAATGTAAATATTCAAAATGAGTGGCAAGTCACAGTTTGTAGGTGAACATGGAGAACAGCTGAAAAAATTAAAAAAAAAAGTCAGCTGTATTACTGAGCAAAAATAATCTTTCCAGAGTCAGTAAGAGCACTGTTTGTTTATATTGACATAAATTGGGAGCAAGTAAGCCATCATTAATAGTGTTTAATTTTTATCTTCCAAGGCACCTAAGGCAAGAACATTATAGGGGAAAATACTATTTTCTCTGTTACTGAGAAGCAGCTGTATAACTCTACATTGACAAACATGGAATTTTGCAACTACTTGAATTAAGAATGGCAGTAATCCTCAAGATACTAAATGCAGAGAACTAGATTTATTATGACTAATTATTTCAGGACTAAATATAAAAAAATTCAGAATTTGGCCCTGATTGTTCAGATATAACTGCAAGAGTAGTGTTATGTCTGAAATTTGGACTTATTTTTGCATTCTATCCTCCAGTGATCCAAGTCCCTTAAATCAATATCTGTAGAAAATTTGCTACACAGTTAACATAAAATTACACCAGATGCTTTCATGGAATCCTATACTGGTCTGGTTTGGAAGAGACCTTAAAGATCATCTAGTTCCAACCCCACTGCCATGACACTCCTTTGAGAACAAGCTGATAAAGAAACTTATTATTTATTGGGATTATATCATCCAGATATCTCAATGCTGCCAGACGTCTTTGCTCCCAGTTCTCTCCTACTCCTGAGCTTCCAGGAATCCTTCCTGCATGAGCAGTGATATCTAAAAAAAAAAAAAAACCCTCTCTGAAATAAAACCCACGTGTGCTTCTGACATGATTAATTACAGGCACTGTGTCCAACAGGTATCCCTAATCACCTCTGCCTGCCTCCATACTTCACCCCAAAGTGATTTGTTCACTGGATTTATTGCAACAAAATGCTGTTCAGGTTGGTTGCATAAAACCAGTAGTGCCACTGTCACTTTGCTCTGAAGGAATCTGCCTTTGCTCTGAGCACTCCTGATACAATCAGTTGTAACATGTGGCCCATATGTCAGAAAACACTCCAAAAAAGCAGTACAGCTGCAGCTTTTGAGTCCAACAGTTATCCTCCCAAACAGCTCCACAAAACATTTTAAAATTAAAACCACAGATGATTCCTCTGATAAGTGTATTACATATCTCTAAATCAACAGAGACAGTGGAATCACAATGAAGCCCTGGATGTTGGTAAGGTAATTTGAATGAGACAGCCTTGGTTTGAAACATTATCTCGCAGATTACATATTTAAAGAGCAAGCTGTCCCAGAGCTAATGAGCTAGAAGGAATGAGTCAGAGCTTTATCTAGACATATATGGATATAATGAGTTGTAAAACGAAACCGCAGGTTTGAGAGATTCCCCAGCTGAATTCAAACAGGAAAGAGGGAGGACTGGCAGAGTGAGCTAATGAATGAAGAAAAAAAAAAGCAGACAAGGTGAAGAGGCCCTGGGTTGCTTAATGATGCAAAAGAAAGAAGTTAGGATTGCTGTTGGGGTAAACTGCAGAGATTAAAACCCTTAAAATAAAACATGGGTAGAAGGCATATATGGGATATATGAAGCGAAAAGCTGGAAAGGCAAGACTGCTGCTAAGTAGGACAAATGCTTATTACTTCTGAGATGGAACTTGATCTCCTTGTGAAAGGATGATGTAATGCACTTGCTGGTAAGAGCAACAATCTGAATTTAATGACCCAGGAGTCTTTTGCATTCGGCATCATTTACAATGATATTGATATCCAGCAGTGCCCAGGGTCTTCATGAAATACACATTGACACACCAAAAACAGGGATGTGAACAAGCAGTGGAAGGTGCAGCCTGAAAATTGTCTGGGGTCCTGGTATGAATCAGTGGCGTTAGTGGGGTTCGAAGAGGGCAGAAAGCTCAAGGGACTTGGGGTTACTGATACACACTGAATGAGCCTCTGCTTGGAATTTCACACTGGTGCTTGAGCCAGACCTTGCATGGCCTGTTTTGCTAAAAGACTCAGGAATATTTGGGATTTCTTTATCTTCAAACCTGGCAGATCGAATCACAGCAAGTTCAGGTTGTTAAAATGTTTTCTGTATTGAAGTCTCAGAAGGCCCTCATCACACCTGGTGTGTAAGAAGGGAACACACCTGTTTGTAAGAAGGGAATTGTTAACCAGCAGCTAAACCTCTGAAGTGTCTATACATCCAAAGAGAAAACTAAGTTAAAAACTTGATCACAAGCTGTCCCTGCTGGGACCTTTTGCTGAAAAAAGGATTCTGAAAAGCTGCTGTATGACCACAGACACCCCAGGTAGCTCCTGTCCTGTTTCTCCCTAGACATTATGTCTTACTGGAAAAAATAAACATTTAATCCAGCATTGAGCCTTGCAGCTCTCAGACGAGGAATTCTTTAGGTTGTATAAAAATATGTCATAATCAATTCTATGTTGTGTTGCTGGCCCTTTGCAGGAGCAGGTGTGTCAGAGATGAAAGACAGTAGGCAGAGTCAAAGGTAATAAATTTTAGAAATCTTGGGCTGACAGAATGGTCTAAAAAGTCACATTATGCAATACATGTTCAGCTGCTCAGAGCTGCTGCTGCATTAGGACTCTTCCAAGCAAGCACTGTTCAAGAAAGAGCATTGAAGGAGAGTCAAAACCTAGTTTAATTTTTTTATATATGTTTGATAAAATAAGTCTTTGTTCAACATATTTTATGTGGTTGCTGTAAGGAAAAGGAGTGGCAAACCATCCCACCAACTGGAATCCAAATAAATTTATTTTTTTTATAATGACAGAATTTTTTCTGTCCTCAAACTAAGTTGGGAAAACTTCGCAAGAAAACTCATGTTTTCACTCCTCTTTGGTTTCCACCCTTACCTAACAGACTGTTATCTAAGATGAGGAAAAATGTTTTATCACTGCTTAAAAATAAAATACCTGTTCAATACATAATCTATATCCAATGAAAATAATGTTCTCTAGAAGATTATCAATATTACTGTAAAATTGTCAAACCCAGAGGTTCTATATCTCAGAAAAGAACGTGAGCTACATTTTCCATAGGTTCCTCTTTACAGTCAGAATAAACTCCCTTATAATATTTTGATTTAATTTACTGTCGTGGTGTGAAATGCTTTCAAACACCCACACCCCCTATGATTTCCTAGAAAAACAGCAAAAAAATCAAACTTTCCTATTCAGTAAATAGATCTTCCATGAATTGGTGATCGGTGGCATTTTGGAGGTAAAAACTGTTCAGTTAGAGTTCTGAATGAATTTTCTATGCAAGGCATTGAATATTTTCTATGCCTTCATATTTCTTAATGTAAATCCATTACAATATATGCAATATTGTAGCTGTCAGTGACCAGGACTCATTATTCTTTAATTATTGTGGATTTTAATTAAATGGCATTCATAATTCACTGATACAGCATCTTAAAACTACAGCATTTTCTTGCTTAAATAAGTATTAAAAGATCCTATTTTGAACATAGAGAGTTACTTGTTAATTTTAATTTTATTTTTATTACAGGACGAAGTTAGTTAAGGTATTTAGAAAAACCATGTTGTTTGGTATCCATAACAGTTTAATTTTCTCAAGGTGGGATCATTCATTCAGGGTGAATAGAGACATAGATAATCGTGGAATTTGTTAATTATATTAAAAATTCACATAAATACACAGGTGATCCCTTGCTTTCAGACATCCTCTCTGTAACTCAATATGTCACCCATCTGGCACTGGGTGTCTGACCTGCATCTGTGCTCCCACTGTGCTCAGCTCACTTTTTGAGCTGCCCCTGCTTCCAGCTGGGTGATAATCTCTGTAATACACCCCGTGCAGAATGTTCATGTCACGTGCATCACCTGGCAAAGGTGGATGGGAACAGTGCTGCTGCTGCACAGATGTAGAGATTAGAGATCCAGAGATGAAAAATAAATACATTCCTTTCTCTTTACTTTTTCCCCAAAGAGAAAAACGAGCCAGTTGGCTTGAAACCCAAACAGATTAATTCCCCCTGCAACCTCACTCCATTTTAAGCATTTTTCCTGAATTTTCGGAGTAATTTTCTTCCTCTACTCCCATCCCAAGCTCCTCACAGTCAAATATGATTTTGCTGTCATTACTACTTGTACTACAGGAGGACTAAGTCACAGTTCCTGACCTTGATGTAAGGCCAATGTCAGTAAAACAGTGAAGATCAGTGTTAGATTCTGCCTTTTGGGACTGAGTCTGCTGAGTCTAGAAATAGAAATAGAGAAGTAAAGCATAATTCTTTTTTTCAGGACTGCTTCTGGTCACTTATGAGGACCAGACAGGATTTATCCTCCCCCCCACCTTGGCATACTACTACTGTGTTTATTGATTTGTCTTCTTCTGTATATGGTTATTTTCTTCTAGATATAGTTGCACAGTTGCTGATTTTGGGTCAGAAAGGAATTTTCCCCCAAGGCTAGGGGTCCTGAAGGCATGTCAGGGCATTTTAATTCCATCCTAGTGCCAGGGCCAAGAGTGATGGCAGTGCCATTGGCCTCTCCTGCTTGGTCTCTGTGATATACTGTAGTTTCTCCAGAGCTTACCTTCTATCTTTTAAAGCTCTTAATTTTTGCCATGGTATTAAAATATGTTCTGTGGTGTTTTGAGTGTGCCCAGCATGAAACAGTTGCAATGCATACAATAAATACCACTCTGGAACCCCACAGGCTGTGAATTTGGCATGAAAACAGAAGGATCTTCAAGAAAAACAGGCTTTCCAGCCCATTCGTTGGAGTTAACATTGTAGCAAAGTTGAGCAAAAAAGAATTGTTTGAGAGGTAGAAATTGAACATAAGGGATCATAAAATCAGTAGCTTAATAAACAGAACAAAAATCTAAGCACAAAAAAAAGAATTATGCAATTTGAGGGTTTGATGTGCAGGTCAGTTAAATGCTTCAGAAACGCCTTAGGAACAATCAGAATGTTCCATTTCCCAATTAAATATATTCAAATGCATGCTGCATTCAAATATTCAAATATTTTGACTGACTGGAGCTCAAAATCATTCTTATTTGAGCTAAATCGTAATAAATACTGTTGGCTGAGATATTTAAAGCTATTAAATATAAAATAAATATTTTGTATAAACAGTAAGTTTATACAAAAACCAGCACTACATCAGAATATTCTGTTAGGTAGAATTTAGTATTTATGGAGGTGATATAAATATAACAAGATAAAAGTGCGCAAAGGAGAAATATTGATGATGTTTGTGAATGTGCATTGAGGGATGCAAAGCAAATGTAGGAAGATTTACTTGCTCTTGATTAAGAGTTATAGAGGGAATGAACTCACTAAAATAGCTGTGCACTAAGTACATGGTGCCACTTTTAAATGTATTGAAGAAAAAGGATAAAAAAGCCATTGCTAGGAAGAATCATAATTTAACTTGAATTTATTCTACCTTTAAATACTTAGATTTTTTTTTTTTTTTGTGGGAGGTTTGGAGAAATATTTCTATTTTTGAAAAGGCTGTTTTCTATAAAGCATAGTTCAGAGAACTGACTCACAAGTGACACTGTGGAATTATTTCATCATCTGTTCCCTGATGTAACTAAATATTCACTGGTACTTGTATGTCTAAATTCAGGCAAGAGTTTAATCTGGAAGAAACATGTCTGATCTCTCCTTCAATGACATCTTCCTTTCTCTTCTAGAAGGAATAGACTCAAGGAAACAGCTTCTCTTTAGTGAACATGAGAAGAGAGGCAAATCTAGGAAATGCAGCTTTCAGTTGTGGCAAACAGAAGCTGATTTCAGACACAGAATTAACAAACTAGAGTAAATTTCCCTGAAGAAACAGTTACCTACCGTAACAGTTTTGTAAATCTCATCCTTATCTAGAGACAGAATTTTTTAATGTTCTGTCTTAGCGTGATTTTGATTACCAATGGAATAAATTCCATTGGCAAATCAATGGAATGTTGATTTAGAATGGTTGCACTGATTCACTTGCTAAGAATCTGCTCCAGCAAGTCTGTGCACAATCAAAAAATTTAAAAACATATCACTGCATTAGGCATTTAGTTAAACAGCTATTCAGAAAATAAAGGGAGGGCTAAAAACCAAACAGTCCTTTCTTCCCCCTCACAAGCAAATAGGGATTTTCTTGATGAACCTTTAGAACAGTTACTGACCACAGAGCTTCAAAAACTGCTAACAGGAAGATCCAACTTTTTAAAAAGGATTTGTAAAAATCACAAGCAAAACTCCTGTAGATCCCAAACTCTTCTTATTAATAAAGAAAGAAAAAAAATCAAATGAAATCCAAGATACCACTGAGGTTTATGTGAGCATAAAGGTATTATTTTAGGAGGTATTAGATTATAGGGAAATGAACTGAATGTACTTTTGGAGTAGAAACATACACAAAAAAAAATAGGGAGTAGAGACAGAACTCAGGTCAAAACAGTCCCCAGAGTGCAACACAAACACGTGCTTCAGTCAGTCCCAGCGAGTGCATCGGACATGCTGACAAAGCAAAGCCCAAAATGTGCTGCACAGGCAGTTACATGTTGTTAACTTGAGGTGGAGATCATGGGGAACACAAGGAGGAGACCAGATTTGGAGCTCTTTACCAAAGCTCCCTTATCAGGCTCTTTAATGTCTGTCAAAGAGAAGCGGCCCATACTCGGTTTGCTCTTTACAGATTTGCTTCAGGCTGCAGTTCTAAATTCAGAACGTGGAACAGAATGTCTTCGAGGGGAGTTTTCACCCTGCTGCTTTAGCCCAAGCATCCTGCATCTTTGGCCTGCCTCTCTCCAACCTATGGCACTGTGCCAGTTTCTGAAGAACACATGCTGAGGTTAAAGGTTTCTGTCAGATCAGCTCCACAGCAGATACTGGGATGTCCTGTGCTAAGACATCTCCAGGATTTCTCTTTGCATTACACTGCTTTTTACAAAGTGCCCAGTCGTTGCTGCTGGCTTCATTCCTTTGCATAGTTCCACTGAAAGGAAAATGGGAGGAAGAAAGGATTATTTCCACAATAAAGGAACGGATGAACACTAAAATAAGATATAATAATATTAGAGAAAAGGTTTCCTCCTACAAGGGTTGGATATTAATTGAATCAAATCGAAATTCAGTCAAAGCAGTGGAATTTTGAAAATGAATCACCACTTCACACACTTATTTAGACTTTGAAATGTACTTTATTTGAAGCACTTCCTAGGATGCTGTGGAATCAAAATGAGCAATGTTCCATGAGTAGCCCCTGAAAAAACAGCGGAATGATCTGTTTTCTATGGAGATGTGTTTCCAGATTGATTAACTCTTGTGTCAAAGAAAATCCCAGCTCTGTTTGAAATTCTTTCTGCTGCTTTTGGCATCTATAAAAGTGGACTCACTTCTGCTTTGTAAGGAGTGAATGCATGGTGTCACTGTCTTAAAATTTAAGCACTAATGAGAAACTCTATTGGCCACCTGTTTGAGCAAACCATTTGGAGACAATTTCTGACTTTGTTTCCAGAGGGTGAGAATTCAATCAAATTTGGTTGAAATAAATGCAAAAGTTAAAGGAAAGTGTGGGGTTATAGGGAAAGAAAGATCTATACCTGGGCTTGCATAAGATTTATTTCCTTAGGAAATTATGCTACATAGACACATATATCCATGTTTGGCCTGGGTCTTATCAGACAGGTTATTACACTAGATGGAAGCAGACATTAATGCAGTCCAGCAGTAAGTATATTCCTTACCTAAAGAACACGTGGAGGGAACATCTGTATTGATATATGAGCATATGTGGAATAATGCAGTTGGAAAACACTGAAGTTACTTACTTTCCCTTTTGTGTCCCACCTTTGCAGAGTGTTTGGTGCTGCTATACTGCTGACATCCTCCCTCAACATGCTAATACCCTCTGCAGCCAGGGTGCACTACGGATGTGTCATCTTCGTTAGGATCTTGCAGGGCCTTGTAGAGGTATGGAAAAATTATAAAATAACCAGTAAATGTGATAGGTGGTTGTTAGCACCTAACAACTAGCAATCGTAGCTTCAGAAGGAAAATAAAAATTGTTCTCAATTTATTACTGATTTTGAGCGTAAAAGATTTCAAAATGTGAATTACAGCCCTTTGATTTTCCTTCAGCTATAAAAGTACACAGCAATGTTTTCTCTGGCTAAGAAGCCACTGGGATATGTATTTAGCACTGAAGTTTCACTAAACCCTTATCCTGCATAAGGCTTATATTGGTGTAATTCCCAGCAGCTAGTTGCTGGCCAGCCTCACAGAATAAATATATAATAAAAAAGTAAGGTTCTATCATAAGTACTGACCATGCTTTTATTGGAATGAATGAGAGATTTACTGTAATTTAAAGGAGAAAAAAAAGTAGCCTTTCTTTCTTTCTCTTTCTTTCTTCCTTTCTTTCTTTCTTCCTTTCTTTTTCTTTCTTTCTTTCTTTCTTTCTTTCTTTCTTTCTTTCTTTCTTTCTTTCTTTCTTTCTTCCTTTCTTTCTTTCTTTCTTTCTTTCTTTCTTTCTTTCTTTCTTTCTTTCTTTCTTTCTTTCTTTCTTTCTTTCTTTCTTTCTTTCTTTCTTTCTTTCTTTCTTTCTTTCTTTCTTTCTTTCTTTCTTTCTTTCTTTCTTTCTTTCTTTCTTTATCTCTCTCTCTCTCTCTCTCTTTCTTTCTTTCTTTCTTTCCTGGATAAGATACTGAAATGAGCACGAAACTGGTTGCAGGATCTTCTTCCAAAACAGAAGGTGTTTTATAACCTTCTACATATTGCAGCTGATCAGCTCAACATTTATGATACCCTCGATATTTGCAAATAGTTATTAAATTTTTTCTAATCTTTGCATAGGAAACAAAATACCAGATTAAGAGAAAAGTGACTCATATATACATATATATATATATATAGATAACTATGCGTACATCATAATTCTTAATCAGGAATTTCATAGGTAATTATTGTACATTTCATAATACATTTTCCAAAATTTCAGCACCACAGATTTAGCTTTTCTATTGTTGGTTAAAGGCTGATTTTGAAGAGAGACCTAAAAAGGTAGCTGGTTTAAAATCAAGTAAAATAATATCATTCATTGATTTTCTTTACATGCTCAAGAAGGTTCATTAAAGACAAAGAGATAGAAAAACTTCTCTCTTCAAATTACATTTCTAAGCTCTTATTTTCTAGTTTTAAAGCAGTGGAACTTTTAATCTGTACTTCCTAAATTATATTTTAAATGTTTGATAAAAAAAGTGAGGGTTGGAGAAATCAACCCAGCACTTGAAAGACTCCAGAGTGTGTGTGTTTTCATCTTTTCTTTGGCTTTGGTTCTTGTGCACTGATATTCTTTCTCTTTAATTATTTGCACTTCTGTCCTGGAAGGGGGGAGCAAAAGGAAACATGTTTTATGTCTGTTCCATAAAACCTCTTTAATGATTTGGAGTGATATACAAAACTCATCTCAGTTGGAAGAGATGCTGAAGTTTTTTCTGTGGCTGTGCTCAGACTTTGCTATAGAAATGCAAAGCATTCTCATCTTGTTTATAGTAATTAAAAATTAAAACTCGTAAAAGGCAATTAACTGAGTGACTGATCAGCATCAACTAACTTGTGGCACCCCCATTCCCCAGGGGGTCACCTACCCTGCCTGCCACGGCATCTGGAGCAAGTGGGCCCCCCCATTAGAAAGAAGTAGGCTAGCAACCACCTCCTTTTGTGGTAAGTAACTTTGGCACCTTTGTCTTCCTTTCATTTGTCGTGTTACAAGTGTTTTGAAACTGAATTTTTCTCCCCCTTTCACCCCCACGTGTCTTGTTTTGTAGGTTCCTACGCAGGAGCTGTCATTGCAATGCCTTTGGCTGGGATTCTAGTGCAATACACGGGCTGGTCTTCTGTGTTCTATGTGTATGGTAGGCATTTCTGCTCCTTTCACTCCACTGTGGTATGACCTTACTCTGCCCTATCTAAAAATGTCAAAGCTACTGTTAAGAGACCAAAAAAACCCAGGCAAGTGGGACTGTAAATCTAAAAATACAGATTTTTTAACAATGAAAGAACAGAACAAGGAAAGAACAGAATTTAAAGGAAAGAATAAGTAGGAAAGTAACATTCTCAGTAAGAAGACAAGCTAGTGCATAGCGAAACCTTCATCACTTTTAGCACAAGCAGTGCAAACTGCTATGCAGATCTATAGGATCTCTGCTCACAGTAACGTTGCCCTTACATTTATAAAACTGCAAATTTAGAGCACCTGCCCTGAATAAGTTGTCCTGATTTTTATCTGAAGACCTGCAAAACTTTATTCACACTAGTTGTGCCACATTATCTTACACTGATGGAAAAGTATGTCCACATTGATGTGGATTAGGGGGAAACCTTAGAGAAATTTGATAAACTACTCAGGAAGTGCATTGTTGTGTCAAAAAAAATGCCCCATTTTGCAGGTAAAAGATTTAGTGCAGTAGTCAAACAACAGTGGCTTAAAGCAGAATGGAACTTCACTTGCAGTTTGGTGAAATGAAATGGGAGCTGTTTCATTGCATTGCACTGTACAAATTGATGTTAAGATCAGTGAATATTCACTTACAGTGAAAGCATTCTGTAAATGAAGCAAAGACTACTTCATTGTGCTCCAGCTCTGCATGTGTTTTGCACAAATATTATTTACAGAATCCAACTTTCTGTTGGAGAGTTATCTCTACTGAGATAACTCAGTAAAGAAGCACTAACAACAATTGCCATTTAAATTTGTTATAATTCTTCACAGATTTTTTTTTTCCTTGTTTGCTGCTTTACTGTGCATTTCTTTTTAAAGTCTTTCTTTCCATTCCAAAGGGAGCTTTGGTATAGTCTGGTACATGTTTTGGCTTTTGGTTTCATATGAGAGTCCTGCAAAGCATCCTACGATCACAGATGAAGAAAGGAGATACATAGAAGAAAGCATTGGAGAGAGTGCCAACCTCCTAGGTGCAATGGAAGTAAGAATATTACTCACACACTGGTTTTCCTACGAGATAGTAAGAAAAACAAACATCCCCCTCACCACCCAAATGAAGACAACAACAAAAAAATCAAACACCCTCCTATAAGACACAAAAGCACATTTCGAATAATTGCATTTTTTTGGGGGGTGGGAAGATCTGAAATCTGCTGGTGGACTTCTGAGTAGATATTGCTTTTGCACTAGGAGAACACAGGTTCCATCTCCTAGCAGGTGACTCATGGAATTTAGGCCTCTTTTTCTACTCCAAAGTATAAAAAAGAGATACAACCACATTTGAAATTGCAGCTTCATTTAGACTTTTACAGTATCTTGAGTTCAGACAGTTAGTTTCCTTCCTGTACAGTAATTTCTGGAAGGGTTTTCCTCTTTCTAAAAGTAAACTGGAGGAAAAGCACTACTGAGTGTCTTTTAAGGTCCCCAGAACATGAGAAAATACAAATCATGACTACTCTGTGTTTTGTTTGCCAGAAAGACTGCGAGTTGCAACAGAGTGTGCTGGGAGACCCTTAAGGACATTCCCCATTATTGTGATAATATTGCTGCACATATGTTATCAAGCCTCTCGTAATCTTAGTTCTGTACTGCTTTAGTTCTCAAGAACTGCTAAAATTCTGAGAATTTTCCAGCCACTTAATACTCCTATCATGTTAAATAAGAATTTTCTTATTTCTGTAACTGCTGAAAAGTTTTAGAGTGTTTACTCACTCAAGAAAATTAAAAAAAAAATTTAAACCTCACTTCATCTGCTCCAATTTTTACACCATCCATTCCCAGTAAACCCTCACTACCACTCTTCATTATTTTTTCTGTTTGGTCAGATTGACTGAACTCGGGGATATATCATTTTTGTCTTAGTAAAAAAACTTTGTTCCAGATTAAATAAGGAACTGAAAATATTACAAAGTAATTTCTTTGATAGCTGACAGTTTTAGGTGCTCTTGAGGGACTGTCTGAGCTGATATTCAATAACATTCAGTAGCATTCATGGTTTTGAAAATCTGATGTGAAATGAGCTACCTCAAAGGATGTCCACACAATTCTAATTTGGGCTGTATAATTTCTGTCTATTTTTCATTGTTGCTTTTTAATTAAACCTTGTTTTGGAAGCTATGATCTCGTATCAATAATTCATTTGCTTCTAAAATATTTAATCCAAAATTTTCCCCACAGCATCAAGTTAGATTTGCTGGCTGGCTTCTCATTATTTAAGTCCCACTTAATCCTTAGCTCTGACTTAGGTGCAGTTTAATAGATGTACAAGGTGTTGCATATACCCATCCGTGGGCTGTTTTTCTTTGAAGAAAAGCCATTATTCAAATCAATAGTAATCTAAATTCAGCGTGAAGTGATATTCAAGCATTTATCTGGGTCTGGATCCTGTATTTGCATCAACACAGATGGGCAGAGCCCTGAACTCCTGGAGAGGTGCTGGGACTCAGCAGGATTGTACTTCTGCCCATCTGTCTTTTTTTTTTTTTTTTTGGTCATTATGCAATTCATTTTAAAAATACAATAAAACAAACAAAAAAAATATATTGAGCAAGGAGTTTCAGCTGAGGCTTTAAAAAAAATTACTTAGAATACTGGAATTAGAATTCAAATGCTAAAGTACATGCTTATAAAACATCAGGATGAAATTGTATAGTTACAGTGTAAAATCTTAGTTCTGTACTGTTGCCTTAGACAGAGCAACACTGTCTTTTGAAGACATATTATTACTGTTTTGGGCTTAGTATGTTCATGTTTACATGACTGAGATAATAACATTTGTACATGAGGGTTGTGATAAAGTTGAATATCACTGAGTTTCTCTGCCTGTGCATTTTGTAGTAATTTTTACTTACGTTTTTAAGTATAAAAACTTCATTTACCCTTTATGGTAAATGAAGTCATTGGAATTCAGAGACATAAAGCTGTGCTTATGTGCACTTGTTGGAGTGTAGGTAAAACAAGGGTAAGAAAGGGGAAGATGGGTAGCTGGTAATGATCAACATGGTAACTGGATCCCCCTTTCTATGTTTCAGAAATACAAAACTCCATGGAGAAAATTTTTTACATCTATGCCAGTCTATGCAATAATAGTTGCAAACTTCTGTAGAAGCTGGACTTTTTACTTGCTGCTCATTAGTCAGCCTGCTTACTTTGAGGAAGTGTTTGGATTTGAAATAAGCAAGGTATGTAAAAAAAAACATAAAGCTTTTATCTTAACTGAGTAAATACCAGAGCTGTACCTGTGGATTTTATTAGGAGGAGAAAAGAAAAGTGTTCTGCATCTTTATCATGGATTTAAGTCTTAAATCTTATTCTTCCCAGTTCCTGTTTCCTTGACCAGCACAAATAAGAGAAGTAACAACAAGGACAAAGGATGGGATAGGGGAAGGTGGAGGCAGGATGAGATTTAGTGATGATCCATTTGGGGCTACATTGTGAGTTAAGTGCTCAAACCCAGACCATGCTTAATTAGACAGGTATTAGAAAGGTATCTAGAGACCCTTTGCACTTCCATCCCTGGTGCCCCAGGGGTTGCAGAGTCCCATTGAAGTCGTGAAACTAAAGAAAGCACTGACAAGTGTTTTTTTTTCTTGCACTTTAAAAAGCAGGGCCATCTAATTCTAGGAGGGATAGCACAATTTATCACTTTTCTATATCCCCCTTAAATGTGGTGAGAACTGCTCCCCCTTTTTCACTTGGAAAGCAGAAGAGACAGTGAAAAAAATATGAGATACAGGGATGATCAAAGGTCCCACGTGATTGATATGAAGTTTGGCTCATCAATCAAGGCTAGGCTTTGCAAATGAACATCTGGGGAGGTAAATATAAATACATGCAAACAAGCCTTCAGCATGTACAGTAAGCTTTCCACTAACACAGATTTCCTGCTTGTGAAAGTGCTGGGGGCTTGTGCCTTTGAGAGAACTGTATTCTTTTGATTTAGTTCCATGAGGTTCAAGTGACAGTGAGAAGAGTATCTTCTGAAGTGTTGCCATATTATGGAATATTGTCAAAATCACACAATGCCATCCTGCATTTAAAGATGGGCTTCCCTTTTCAGCTGGAGTCACTTTAGAAAGCTTTGCTGTGCCTGAAACATCATCTGTCCTGCATGCAATAAGAATGGCACTGTTCTATAGAATTAATTCGATCATTTTGTTCCAAAAGATTTTTCTTGGAGTGGATTCAAAGTCGAAGCTTTGTAAACAATGAGGGCAAAGTCAGTTTTCTGACATCTGCTGTGGGTATGGATGCTCATAACTGAATAGTTATAATTTAGTCAGCAACACCTCAGTAATTGTAGTACCACAGTTTCTTCATAGTTAATATTTGGCTTATTCAGAGAAGCACTTATTCAGATGAAGGAAGCTCCCACACATATATATATGTATGCCATATATATGAACTGCAGTGAAATACACAATTTCACAACTTTAATTGAAGAGTAGAGAAAACTTGTTTCCTTTTTGTTCTGGTGGAGTCTGTCTGCTCTGCACGCTGGTGCAGCTCAAGTGAGGTGTCAGGCCAGCTGATGCACTGTTCAGACAGGAATCATGCAAAACCCCCTGTGCTGAAGCACTCTTACAGGTGTACACAATGAATTCCCTATAAATCTGTTATTATATGTTGGACCAGCCACCACAAAATTACTAGGTCTCGTTTTGCTAGTATGTATATAGCACTTTGAAAATCAACAGCGGATATTTAGTGTTTTATCTTTCCCTCAGTACAGAGTTTTTCAGATAGACCTTTTACCCATGTGAACTTTGGAGCTTGAGGAATGGTCACAAATCAAGGGCAAATGGCAACTGTGCATGTGACTTTGATCCATAAGGAATCTGTCTAAGCATGTGAGGTTTGCTGCAAAGCTGGGCTGAACACCAGCAGAAATGCAGCAATTCAGTTTAACATGTTTGATCATAAATTTTCTGAAATGAAAGGACAGAGGAACTATAAGTGAGGGAGAGAAAAGGCTTTAGCTTAAATATAAACTGTGTAAACAATCTATAAACAAGAAGTGTCATGTCATCAGACATTCTTAAAATCATTTCAGGTCACTGGTGTTGTTCAGTTGATAAACCAAATTAAAACATTTTTTAGCACATAGCCTGACATTAAAAAAATAGTAAATAATTAATTAGTTGCTGAATGCTTCAGGAAATGAAGAATCAATGTTTTCTTATGGTTTATACTTTGCTAATTCTAATTATTATTTTAGGTGGGTATCTTATCTGCTGTGCCACATTTAGTGATGACAATTATTGTTCCTATTGGGGGACAAATTGCAGACTTTTTAAGAACCAGGCAGATTCTTTCAACCACTAATGTGAGAAAGATAATGAACTGTGGAGGTGAGTCTTCCTATTTTATTTAAAAGTTGTACAGATTTGATGCCCATGTTGTGTTCTGCACAGAACAAACAAACTGCACAGTTTTACGTACTTAGGAAGCAATACTTTCTGCATTATTTTATGTAGGGCAGATGCTGTTACTAAACAAAGGAAAACATAGTTGTTCTCATTCCCAGTTTCAATATAATTATTTGGTAGTGGAAAGAGCATTTAGGTTGTCAAAGAAACAGATGAGCTTTGGGAGGGTAATTTGCCTACCCTTAGCTATTTACTCAGTCTTAGCTCCTCATCTAAACATCCTCTGCACTAAAACAGCCCAGTCTACCTGAAGTTACATCCCTGACTTCTGAGGTGTTGAAGCCACATGAGCTGTATCCTTGCTGTGACAAGGGCTGGAAAATTCATAAGCAGGTTCAGTGTATATTCCCGTGAGAGGTGGCTGGAATGACCTAACCACATCACAAGTATTTATTTTCATTTCAAAACTGACAGGAAGTAACAATAAATTAGCATACAAAGAGTAAGATAAGGATTATTTGAGATAGGAAGAACACGTTTTTAGGGATGGAAGAAATACCTGATTATATTCTACTCTGACGTAGCATTTTGTTTGCATTCCTGAGAAATATCACCATATCCTAAGGCCTTCAGTATTTGAGAGGGAATTAAATCTGATGCCTGTGTTTATTTATTATTTCCCCAGGTTTTGGTATGGAAGCAACTCTTCTTCTTGTGGTGGGATATTCACACAGCAAAGGAGTGGCTATTTCATTCTTAGTTCTTGCTGTAGGTTTTAGTGGATTTGCCATATCTGGTAAGATTTTATTACTGTTATTACTAAATTATTTTATCCTAAGAGATAGAACCTCTTTGTTTTTATTGATGGATAGTGATTAAAAAGCCCCCTTGCTTTGGAATTCTCAAAGGATATTATTTGTGGTCCCTACAAAAGAAAGTACATTCAGTATTACATCTTTTACATTAGATTATTTCTGTACAAATACTTCAGTCTTTTTCATATTCATTGCAGCAAATTAGACTTTCTTCTCATTAAGATGCTAATGTGTGCTATAGATTTTTCTTGAAATCAAATATAGAAGACAAATGGACTGGTATTACACAGTGATACCTGAATTTACACATCTTTGTTTAAATATAGGCCTTTAACCATTTTTTCCATTGTATATTGGTTAATACCTCGTTAGTTTTGTATTATTTTATTAATTTGGGGTCTAAGTACTGGATTTTTTTTCTGAATTAAAATTCAGCTGTTTCCCTTTCCTGCTGATTCATCATCCCTTTGCCTTTGCCTTTCCCAAACACAAGTCACCTGACCTTCCATTGTTTTCCCACTGTGATCTTTGTATCCTCTCCCATGCTGGTTCCTTATGTCTCAAATGGGCTCTCTTTCATTTTGTGCCAAACATCTAAACTCTCCTTAATCAAATCTGTCCTTAATCCCACGTATTCTTCAAGGTATCATTCCTGTTTTTCACACCTTGGGAAGCATGTTTCACTTTTTCTCCAAGTTGTCCATATCATTCTGCCTACCTTTTCCCTTTTCCCTTTCTGAATCCAAAGGTTTGTTTTCTGTTTTCACTTGCTTTGGTGCTTATTTTGGGAACAATTAGTTCTGTCTCTTTAGCTTATTTAAAAAGTTACCTGCCTATGTTTCCAATAGAATTATGCTGCTGGAGATGAAAGAGAACAAACAAACATTTATAAAAATTAATTAATAATTCAGTTGTAGATACTGTCTTTTTACTCCATGCATTTTACCACTGAAGAACGGAAGGGAACTCCCTTCTGCTGGTCTGTGTGACTCTACAGGAATATTTAAGTATTATAAGTCTTCTAAAGAAAAAGGAATGCAACTAAGCAGCCCAAATATGTCACAGTAAAATTGTGAAGTGATAGCACTACTTTCCACAACTGAAGTAATGCTCTGCTCCTGGTGTGAATGTTCACTGACCTTTCTATTGCAGGATTCAATGTCAACCATTTAGACATTGCCCCAAGGTATGCCAGCATCTTAATGGGGATTTCTAATGGAGTCGGGACCTTGTCTGGAATGGTTTGCCCTATAATTGTTGGAGCAATGACAAAGAACAAGGTAAATGGAAATACAGTTTTCAAATCTTCCAGCTTAATACCATTGCTTTCAAGAAAAAGACCTTTCTATAATTCAGCTTGCCAGGATATCCATATTAGAGGCTGGGACTTGCATCCAGGGATGCAAATTTGGAGCATGCAGGTCGATGCTTTTGTGAAGTAATGAATTTTTCTAAGAAAGGCGGATATAAATAATTGGAATCCGGACACTCAAATGCTTTAGCTGTGCTGACTAGCACAGTCTCCATCCCTAATTTAAATCTTTTGACTCAGAAGAGTTAGATAGATCTATGTGCTGACCTAATGGAGCTAATCTCCTCTTTACAGACACGTGAAGAATGGCAGTATGTCTTCCTCATCGCTGCTTTGGTTCATTATGGAGGTGTAATCTTCTATGGCATATTTGCTTCGGGAGAGAAACAACCCTGGGCAGACCCTGAACAGACAAGTGAGGAGAAATGTGGCTTTATTCATGAAGATGAACTCGCTGAAGAGACAGGGGACATTACCCAGAATTATGTAAATTATGGTACCACCAAGTCTTATGGTGCTACAACCCAAGTCAACGGTGGCTGGCCTAATGGTTGGGAGAAGAAGGAGGAATTTGTACAAGAGGAAGTACAAGACTCATACAACTACAAGGAAGGAGATTATTCATAACAAACCTAAATATTTGGTATATTTTGTAGTGTTTGTGATTAAATTCATTGTGATTGTTTGCACACGGAAATAAAATGTGGTATAAACATGTAAACACATATCAAACAGGAAGGTCTTACTGTAAAAAAAGTACATCAAAGTGCAATCTGTATGAGTTGTGACATGTTATCACTTTCATTAGGTTATATTTGTTCTATAAACATTAGAGTTTTAAGGGTTTACTGGTCAAAACTATAGAGGCAATTAGATACTTACAGTATACAAGAGCTAAAACTCATAACTAAAGATTAAAGCACAACTAAGCAACCAAGTTGGCACATCTAATGCTCTTTTAGCAAGCCAAAATTACTTGACCATTAAAAATGCACTTATATATTTGTTACACTGTATTGAAAGAGATTGTGTTAAAGACACACATTTACTCAGTGCAATGTAGGAATTGTGTGTTTAGCCTAGGACAAGAGCTTTCTCAGAGAAGAAGGGTTGAGTCCTAGGCATTTACAAGGATTGATCCAGTTCCCTTCATGGTGATTGTATCAAGCCTAAAGAACAAATAGGGCATATTGTATGTTTATCGTGATTACATGCTGCAGGCTACTCCGTGATGAATAAAGGAATTATTTAGGAGTTTTATACTGAATGTTTGGGCACAAATTCTTATTTCTGTTGTTTACAGAACCTTGTGAAATTATAGATATTGTCATGTTCTTCCCTGCATTTATCAACTAATATAAAAACAATATATAATATTAAGCCTGACTTTTCAGGCAGACCGTCAAATCCCTCTATCAAAAAACAAGCTTTATGATTCTATTCTTTGCAGTATATTCCAAATTTGTACTGGTGTCTTTAGAGAGAGAAAAAAAAATCAATATAACATAGAAAAAAATATAGTCTTTTACAAAATTCCAAAGAGAAATTTACTATGAGCAAGTAGCCCTATGGATGCATTTGTTTTGCAGAATATTTTGAAGCCAATAGAAGAAACAGAGAATAATTTAACCCTTATCCTTCCCTTAATAGCTTTCATATTTTTACACATCGTGCCACAGTTGTATACATAGATATAAGTTTATTGAAGATACTGTAATTATAGAAAATGTTGTTATTTTAGAAATCCCTGAAATAAAAGATGTATTTGTCTTTCGATTAAACCTAATAATAATGGACACTGAATATGAGTAACCTATAAACTCACAATAAACCAAAGTGGTAAATAACTAGTGTTGGGTTGAAAGAAGCCAACAAGCATCATGCTTGTCTTTTTATCATAACTCAACAGTGACTGCAACATTAGTGTACCAAGCAATAAGTGCAATGCATTATGAAGTGCATAATCTTCTAGACTATATATTAACCTTCATTTAGCTTGTTGTATATATTTGGGGTTGTTGGGATCGAACCAAACTGAACCAACTGAAGTTAGCAACACCAGACCACTTCTTAATACTCTAAAATGACAACAATGATCCATTTCTTAATTCAATCAAATGGTTATTATTGTATGTAATAATCCATTCTGGATTCTTGGTCTGTTCATTGTATTGTGCTAGTGATTGGAAACCCTGCTACCGCAATATACAACTTGAGGATTGTTTCTTCTCCTTTTTTTTTTTTTTTAAATGCAAACCATACCTTGACCTTAAGAAAAAAAAAAAAGTATTTTGCTTTGTGCCTCAAAGTGATGTAAAACGTGACCATAGCTTTTGCTGTGTTTAATGAAAAAGATGTGGACTGTGTCACTTTCGTTGCTGCAAAAAGTGTTAATAAAATGCTCTATTTATCCTTTTATATAAAAAGGACCACCATGGTTTCCTGTAGTTTTTAAGTGCGTTTTAATATAGATGCTCAAAGTGATAGTCACTGCAGAACAAATTCTGCTACCAGATTCTATCAAATACCAAATTCTGCTTGTTCCTCCTCTTGTGAGGAAGGCTTGGCCTAGGTGTGGAAGAGAAAGGAGGAAGGGGATCAGTGTGACAGACAATGCAATGAAACTGGGAAAGACGGACTAATCCGTGTTAGCTAAAGAGCTGGCATGGATCAGCACTCTCTAAAGAAAAAGTAAACCAGCACAGACCACTGCCCTTGGAATTTTTCTCTTTTCTTGATGGTGCAACAAGACTCCTTAACTGAAAAGTGTTACTTTCCATCCATTTTTAGATAAAGCCTGCAGCACTCAGTGACTAAGAAATCCCATAGCAAAAGGAAGTATTTTTCTACTAAAATTTCTACTTTTCAGTGATTTTCTTTCGCCAAGTAGAACAATGTAAAAACACCAAACTGAACAGAAGGCTTCAAAACTCCAACCAAAGCCAGGCCCAGCATTTTCCCCCCGTAGGCTGATTATCAGGAGATGCTGAGTCAGTTAACAGGCAAAGTTACTGCTAATTCTTTTGCTGGGCTGGTGTCATGTTGCCATGGAGATTGCTGAAAGATTCAAAAGTGGGATAAATAGGGGCTGTAAAATTACTCCTGTATTTATTGGGGCGAGTGGACAGCTCAGAAAATGCAAACTAAATTAAAATCCATTCATCTTAATTTTCAGTCTAATCTTAGAGTCTTGGAATTAATTAATGTTAATTTTAGAATTGTTTCAATAATTTCCTTTCATTAAGTGCAGGTAATTTTTTTTTTCTTATTAGCCTGACACCTTTTAATCACTTAGAACGAAGGAGACACTTTAACCCAGGCATCAGACACTGCACTGTTCAGCATCTGCCACTCAGTGAGAACTCAACACTTGCCTGTAAATGCTATACTACTCTAGGAACCTCCACATCCTCTTTTTAACTCTCTGCTTCTGCTTTTACTCTTTTGCTTCCTCTTTCAATGGCAGAGCAGAAGAATCCATTCTTCTGGGAAGGAATAGGAGTGTGAGAGTTTTTAAGTTTTTACTTTTTCACCAACTCCTATTCGTGTGAAAATACAGCAAGAAATCATCAGGAACATGACTGAGAAAGAAGGAGGGGGAAATGAAGAAAATAATTGGGTTCTTCAAAGACAAGAAGCAACAGCTGGATCTACTTTAGGGAAAAGGAGAGTTGAGGGGACATGACCCTTCATCTAAACTTCTATATTTCTTCTCAGTAAAGAGGTTTATGATTCTGCCTTGCTTCTTCAGTTTTATAAAGCAGTATTGCTAAAATATACCTGTTCAGCCTCTTCTGAGCCGTGCCCTTTCTGCTCAGAGGTTTCTCTTCTGCACTCAGACTCAAAGACTTGCTCTGTGGGTGTGTTGCACTTGTACAGTGCCGTGTTCCCTTTTTGGGACTCTCAGCAGCTCAAATCACCTCTGTCTATCAGACTGTGCTCACAGACACTTGGTGGTTTTGTGCTGTCACCCATTTCTGTCCTGTTCCACTGTCTGGTACTCCCTGCTCACTTGCTACATTGAAAAAAAAGGAAGAGAATTGTTACTCATTTTTTTATTTATTGGTTACTTATCTTTTCAGTGAAGAACCGTAAGTAAAAGGAAGGAGCTGAATCCAGGCTCCTCTAAAACTATTAGAAAAGCTTTGCAGTCAGATGAGCTAGAATAATACCTCAGATGTTCACCTTTATGTCCTCAAATGATTCCATATAGACAGGACCAGTCAAATGGTGACAATTTTTAAAATATTTGAATCTCCATCAGTGGGATCCCTTCTGTTAACACATACTCTTTGTTGCAGAGATAAAGCCATCACAGAGTGCTCTTTGCTTTCAGAGGTGATCATGAAATTCAATCGACCAAATTTCATAAAAACACTGTTCTATGGGGAAAAAGAAAGCCTCAAGGTAAAGGCTGAATAAAAGTTACAAAAGAGTATCTGCAAATATGAATGAAATTCTATTTCAGCATGAAGCTAGGAATAGGAATGAAGGTGGAAGTCAGAATAAATGTCACAGTTCAAAGCTGTACTGTGAGAAAGATAACATCACAGTCTCAGTTGCTGCCTCTGAAAGATGAAATGTTTTGTTCCTTTCGTGATAAGCTGTGAAAGAATTTCAAGGCTGGTCTCAGTCTAGATTAACTACTTAACAGCAGATTCTTTTGTGCTTATTTGGAAATTGTCTGTGTTTTTTGGTTGAACAATTTTCACTGCACTGGGAGTTTTAAGAGTAAATAATCAAAGGACCTAGAACTAGAGTCAGATATTTTAATTAGATATCTATGTATATCCTCTCTACCCAGCTAGTGTGTCTGATGTCACTATTCTAGCTTTGCTTAACACCTCTTTACTCAGCTGTAAACCAAAGCACAGCAAAGAATGAAAGGTATTATGTATTTGCTTATGAACCACTACAGAAGCCTGTGTACTTATACTGAGGTCAAGTGCTTAGGCAGCATCTTTCATGTTTGGGAATTAATGTCAAAAAATGATTGTTGGAAAATGCCTCCTTGGTAAGACTTTTAACGCAATAAACATAAAATTCTTGCAATTTTTGTTTTAGATGAAGCCATATTCTCTCAAACACCACAGGTGAGACATAAGAAAACAATAAAAAAATCAGCTTTTGAACAAGAATTCAACCTGTGGAAGGCTCTTATCTGTAGGAAAGTAGGTAGAGAATAAGTATGAAACAGATGTAATGTCAGACATAAAATATATGACTAAGTCAGAAATTACAGGAAATAAAGCATTTTAGGAAATCTAAGGAAAATCTTACAGAAGAGCTGATAAATCTCACTTTTCCATGTAGTGAGGTTTGGATTGGAAGGGACAGTGAGAACAGAAAAACACTTACAGGCTTTCATTGCCCTGAGCCTCCTGCTCTGGGACCCCCACTTGCACCCCCAACAAAAATGATGCTTGGAAGCAGAAAATGAACTAGATAAGAAAGCATTTAAACAATAAAATAGTGCATTGTTAAAGTTGGATGGCTGCCTTTTAATTAGAGTTTGTGTTGTATAATCAATTAAATGTGCCAGCCCTGGCTGGATACCACCAATGGCCCTGACTAAATGAGTCTGTGAGGAAGGCATGATAATTTTCTTCAAGGCAAACATCAGAACAACTAACAGAACTGTTAAGTGCTTTCAGTTTTAATCTGAAGAGTTCCCGTGTCATCTTCTTTTTTGTAAATGTTGCTTTGTGGAATTAGAATTGAATCAAATAAAGAAAACATCAACTTTTTTCCTCTGCTGTGTTTTTCTGTGCAGTTATGTCTGGTCGTAGGGTCAATAAAGCACAAACTGTTTACCCTGCACAGGTGAAGCACCAAATTAAAAGTGGTGTTGGAAAAGATGCTTGTTGGCATGCACAAGTCTCAGAGAGCAAATCACAAGGCAGCACTGCCCATCTAACTCTGCCTTAGGAGTCCTGAAGGTGGTGGTTCACAATGGTTATTTCCTGACTGGAAATGTGATGGGACTGTGATGAAGTGGATTGTCTGTGCTTTATGAGTCAGTATTCTCCATTGCATGAACATGCAAATCCCAGTTACTATTGACATATACCCTTTAATAACAAAATAATAATAATAATCTCAGCAAAAATCTAAAAAAGGGCTAATTCATATAACATGTTTGTATACATCCTCCAAAAACTTTTCAGCTCATTTTAAAGAACCTGAAAATGAAATACATTAAAAAATTAATTACATACATTACAAGTCATTTTAAAATACGTGTTTCAGGAAACATACTTTTGATTTTTTTCCACATTTTTCAGTATAACTCAATCATATTTCCCAATTAAAACCATTTCTCTCTCATTTTTATATAGCAAACACATTCAGCAATGAATGAGACAAATTAAAATCTAAGAAATCAGAATAACCTCATTGGCCCAATTTCTTCAAAGGACATTTCGTGTGTGTCTGTGTTTCATATGAATAAAAATAAAAGGTTGTGGGTTTTTTTTAAAGCATTTTCTAGTTCATTTTTTTTCTTGCCTTGGAATATCTTTATTAGCCTAGAAACTTGTTTATACAATGCCAAATCATCATTTACTCTTTGTATCACTGAATGTAAGTACTCCATGTTTTATTTAGAATAAAATCCTTTGGGATTATCTGTGGTTTATTTGTTCTTGTGCATCGATTTGACTTGAGAGGACCCAAAAACTACTTAGCAGAAAACATACAAGCTGAAATAATTTTTGTGGTATTGAAATACCAGTACTACTTAGCATTTAACAACTGGCACTTTTTTAAGATCTATTCCCTAAGTGATACTTCGATGCGCAGACCGTGATACCTTGGAGAATTGTGTGCTATCCTCGATGAAAACACCCAGTTCTGCTCCCTCTGAGGCAATGTGTTGGGAAGACATTGATGTTACTGCAATGAAGACAAACCAAGTTCCTCAAAATTGTCACTGCTGTGTGACAGCCACTCTGCAAGCACTGCAATTCTGCTCTGGAACAGTCCCCACCGGGCAGGACCTTACCCACAGTGCTGCTTCTCACTGGATTTCAGCCTATATCCCCATTTAAAAGGATGGAAGGGCTGAAGCAGAGGGAAGGCCCTTACTGTATTTTCCTCAGACTCAGAGGTCCTGGATTTGTTAGTTCTCTGTCAGAATGAAAGGGACTGCACAGTGAAGCGGGTCAGCCTGGGAGGAGTCCTGGGCCACGGCTGAGGCTGCAGGGAACGAGCCTCTCACAGCCCAGCCAAATGCTCAAATCCTTCTGCTGCTGGATTGACCTCCTGTAATCTCCTGGTCTCTACTGTTTACTTAGCATGAGCTGGAAAGGATATTTGAAGCAAATTAAAAAGAGGTCTTTGTGACACAGGGCAGACAGGGCAAGGCGTGGTTCCTGCTCACCGAGGGCTGTGTCCGTGTCTGCCTGCCTTGGTGCCCACACAGCAGATGTTCCAGATGTTTTGGCTGCAGCATCAGTTAAGTAATACACCTGAATGCTCACTTAAGTTGCTGTCAGTCGTGAAAAAGGTTAGTCACACAAGAAAGACAATCCCGTGAAATAACTAATTAAACAGCCTAGAGGCATGTGAGGAAAAAAAACCCTGAGATGACTAATAAGCAAACCTGGAGGCACTGCTTGGAAATGCTTATTTTCTTTTTAGCTATTGATTGATTTAATCTTGTGAATATATGACTTTCAATTGTGTTATAAAAATAAAACAGTGTATCACATGTAGGTTGATTTACAGCAGTATTTTGGTAGCATGGTTCAACCACTCCCTGTGGGATTGCTATTTCCTCTCTTACTTCTTTCGTTTCGAGCAACTTTGGCTTTCTTTGCTCTGCAATGAAATCACAAAACACGTGATTCATCCTGGAATAATCTCACAAAAATAATCCCAAAGGCATACAGAAAAAGAAAGGTGTGAGAAAGAATGAGACAGAAGACAATCCTCCAGCTGACTATGGGGAGAGATTTAAAGGTCACCATCAACACAGGCTGCAAAACCAAACATCAGAAAATACAATAAAATCAATTAGCAAAATTGCTGATGTGTGAAAGTTAACTATCTTAATAACAGAGTATGAACATATTATGTCTTCAAGCACTTTTGGGCAACCTCATTCGCTTTCAGAATAAAAAGTCTATGTAATTTTCTTTAGGAGTTAGGATTTCCTTAAAAAGCTTTTTTTTAAGTAAATATGTTAGAGTTTATATGGACAAAAAGTGTTTACAGAGTGGCTTGAAGCCTGACATCCCATTAAGTGTGGCTTTGCTTCTGGTGCCTGAATAGACAGTGCAGGAGCCACCGAGACCCTGTGCCATCTAAAGTGAAATGATGTTCATCTCCCAGGGAAAAATGCTGGAGTCCATAATTTCATTTGCTGTGTGTGGCCATTAATTTGAGATTAATAACAAAGCCCAGGAAGAAATAGAGATGAATTATTGATCTGCTTTTGGGCACTAATTAGAACAGGTTTACAGTTAATCTCTAAAGCACTCTTTGTCTTGCATGCAATAAGAAAAACAAATTTAATTAGTCTTCTGTTGTTCTTGTGATTTATTGAATGTATGACAACAAACCAGCATCATATTCCTAATAAGGCATTTATGAATGGACATTTTGGATTGCAGGCATCCTCCTCCTTTGTATCTGTAAAAGGAGCAGAGGTTGTCAGTAACAACTTTGACAGTAGTCAGGGTTTGGGGTAAATTTAGCAATAGACTAATATTAGATTTGCAGTAGATAAAATGCTTTACTAAGAAAATACAGTCACACTTTACCACTAGGATTTGATCTCTGGTGTTGAGTAACCTGTAACAGTGCCACATTACCAAGCAAGCAAACCTAGATTTTACAGTGAGACATCTGTCAGCAGGATCCTTTCACTAATCTTAATCCCAAATCTCCCTGGAGGTGCTTAAGGAAAGACTGGATGTGGCACTAAGTGCCATGGTCTAGTTGACATGGTGTTGCTCAGTCCAAGGCTGGACTCAATGGTCTCAGAGGTCTTTTCCAGCTGAATTGATTCTGTGATTCTATAATTCATTTATATATTATTTTTAAAAGCAACGTATTTCAGATGATCCTCCACTCTGATATGACATCCAAAGTGTGACATAATCTACCCATTAAACAGAAGAAATGAAGGTTGTCATGAAATAACAGTTAAATTTCTTTGCAACTTTTAAAGTTCTATTAATGTTAACCAAATTCATCTTATGGTTCTTGCATTAACATTCACTATTACCTCACTACTTAATGTTTTTGGATTTATTATAACTTAAAGAACAGAAAATCAGAAAATCATCTCTCCTTTTTCTCTTGAGGCTTTGAAGCAGGTTTAAGTCCACAGACAGAAGAATAAACTCTCCTTGTGATTCCTCCTGCCTTCTGCTGCCTCCAGACGATGCTCAGACCTCAAACCGAGCATGTGCAACAAACACTCTCCAAAAATTATGATTGCTACACTCTATGTTTATATATTTATATATGTGTGGGTGTGTGTGTAAAGTCTGAAGATTGCAAAAACAAGTACTAACAGTTAGGAGACATCATAATTAAAATCTGCATGTACAGTCCTTCTCCACACACACTGTGAAACAATGCACAGTGAACTAATGTATTTTTCCAGGAGAGCTCCATGTCAATACACAAATTAATAACATAACCTAACAAGCAGCTATTGAATATGCTGTTTTCTCCTCCTTCTTCAGTGTTATCACCCCATTTAAATCCCGATTTGAAGACAGAATGATTATTTTCCTTGATTACTCTTCAGTAGGACTCATCACTGCAGTGTCCTGGTGCTCCAGACATCCATCCCCATGTCCTCAGCACCTGTGTAATATGGGGGCTTTGATTGCATACTTAATAGGAAACAAGATCAAACCCTGAAATTATAATTAATTTATAGGGCACTAATTGGGGAGTTTTTAATCCTGATTTTTAAGATCAATTGGTGATAAATGAAACTACCAAAGTTTATAATATAGCCTCCATATCATCTGCAGTTACAAATTCTCTGATGGCATCAATCAGATGCATCATCTCAGCATAATCAGACTGTTTCTTCTCTATCCTCCTCGAATATTTAATATCTATAATATGTTCTGCTTCTTTTTGTTTAATAGCTTGTTTATTTTCAGTCTAGAAGTTTTGGAATAAGAAAGAAGGAAATCACTTCATTGGAGTGGCATTCAACAGCCACAAGTAAAACATCATCTCCCCTTCCTGGTAAGGGGCTAACAATCCTCTGCCTCAGTCACCACGCATTTTTCAACTAATGCAACAAGTTGCTTTTTTTTTCACCTACAGAAACCATTTTCTGTGTAATCCATCAAGCAATGATCTTATGAGAACAGCAGTGCCCAACACCCAGCCTGTGTTCCTTGGCTCACCATCCATCAGCCCAAATCTGCAAACTGCAATTACCAGTGCAAATCTAGAATCTTAATTTCATTTGATTCCTTAACCCGGAGGTTAAGGACAGCAAAATTGTTGTCTCTTATCTACCCAGTCTTTCCTTGTGGTTGGTAAGAGCAGCCATAAAGGTCTACATCACTCATGGAATCTTTTTCACAGGGATTCCCCCTGAGCTGGAACTCTGCAAGCAGATAAATACTCCTGCATTTGAGTACAACGAAGTGGGGCATTTTTCCTGAATTTCAGTAGACAGATGATTGTACATGTTGCTCTGGAGCCCAAATATTTCAAAGCATGCTTTCAAAAGCTTCAAGGTTTTAAGTATTGCATGTTGATTAAATTGTCTAAATAAGCAATTACCACTTTCTGAGAGGTTGGTTTCTTAATCTGTGAAAGAATATCGTCATTTTTTCATGTGTATTGCAGAAAGAGATAAAACAAAATGGGACATATTGATAGAAACAAAGCAACAGGGTTGCAAAGAGATAGTCATACAACTCTGGGAGAGCAGCTCTGCTGTCTTCAGGTGATTCAGACCAGTTCAATAAAAGTAAGTGTGTCCCCTGTACATCTGCCATTTAAATTTTGGAAGATTTCATTTATGCCCATTTTTTATGAGTTAACACACATTGAATAAAAGGTCAGGCAAAAAACCAAGTAACAAATCAGTTTGAAAATGCATATAATGAAACTGCCAAACTACTTTATAAAAGACTTCTGTCTTCAAATATTTGGGAGAATTTTCCTAGCTATTTACTTAGAAATCAAAACCTTTATGCACATTAAAGCAAATGCAGGAAAAAAAAACCCTTGAACAAACAGTGAATCATGTGCTGTTCAGTCTAAAAAAGGCAACTCCACAAGGAGCCACTAGAGTATAAGAAATTTCAGTTATTTGTAAATTCATGAGAAATGTAGTTAGTCAAATCCAGGCAACGAATGGTTCTGAGCAAAAGGGGGAAATTGTACAAACTGCTCAACTGACAAAGAACATTTTGGCATCCAAATACTGAGAAAAATACTGAATATAAAATAAATAGCAACTGAGAATACAAAAATAATTTTCTATCTCGCAGCTGCCAGTCTAGTGGTGAAGTACATAGTTTGAAGATGTAGTCCTTTATTTACATAGAGAATGAAGTGCTTGCTAGAGGCATGAATTATGTCATCTATCTGTCTTTGGTATTTCTGAGTTGCCTCCTTGTCTTTTGGTTAATAATATCTGTTTCTCCAGACAACTACTTTTAGAGAGAAAATTAGCTCTGTTTCTTGAGTATACAAAAACTAGCAGTGTGGCTGCTGTATTAGATAACAGCAAAAATGAGCTGGCAACATGATATGCCAAATTCTTCAACTTCTACCTACTCCTACTGTTGCACACTTCTGACATGTGTCCCACATCCTGTGTCTCTCATCCCTGGAAGTGGCCAGTCCACCCACCCTACATCAAGGTGATTAGATATAGGATCATATACACCAAGAACAAGCACCATGGCAGGGGGTTTGGAACTGGATGATATTTAAGGTCCCTTCCAGTCCAAACCACTCCATGATTCTATGGTAGGAGCCTGATGTGATGACAACTGTTAGGATGTTCCTTTCAGAGAGATGAATTCCTTTCAAGATTTTCAGATAGGCTACGTTGCTACGAAGAGAAATAATTTCCTGATCAAAAATTTTAACCACCATTCAACATCAAATATGGAAAGTGTGTTGAGTTTCACTTTTATTCTCTCACAAGCACTTGTTTCCCCTGTATTGTAAAAATTTGTGAAACTAGATCTTTCTCCCTTTTCTCCACTTCAAAATCTGACTGTCAGGACTCTGGCATAAAAAGACCTTGCAAATAGATAGCAACCTATTTTTTAATCTTCACCATCAAAATTAAGTGTGCATGCTTGACTTCCTCTCCATCCCACCAATCGTATGCTCTGCTAACAAATTTGGCATTTGGAAGGGAGAGGATTAGTCACTGGAGCAGCGAGGGAGAACTAAGGATTCCTCAGAAAAGAAGTGCCTTCAAACCTTGTGTCTGCTACTCATCACTCCCTTCACATGAGGATTCAAAAATACTTGGCATGTTTAATGGCAAGTTGCCTTTTTAAAGATAAAATTATAATAATAGGGCCTCTCTGACAGCTGCCCTGTGGTTTGGAATATGAATACTGGTCCCAGGGGAGGCAGATGAGAGGCCAAAGTGCAGATGAAATGGGGAGAGGTGAAAGGTTATTAGCTTGAGATGTGTCTCCAAAATGTATCTTCACAGATCTTTGCCACATAGCTCTGCTGTTATGTGAACATCACTGTTTTAGTTTTGGAGTTGGGTGCTCTTTAATGCAGAGTATATATAAAAATACAGATAACATAGTCATCATACACATGATAGACCTGAAATAGCATTTAGCAATCTTTAGAAAAGATTATGAAACATAATAAAGAAAATGCTGTTAATATTAATTATTATAATTAGGTGGTGGATTAATTACATGGAGAGGAAAATCTTTAGACAAGTTTTCTTTCTTCTGTTCATAAATTATTTTCATATTTACCCAAATCACACCCTGCTATAAAATCTTAATTTTTCTGCTGTAGTCAAACATTG
Source organism: Manacus candei (assembly GCF_025592945.1). Lineage (NCBI taxonomy): Eukaryota > Metazoa > Chordata > Aves > Passeriformes > Pipridae > Manacus > Manacus candei. The sequence goes on from NW_026138057.1 coordinate 1,375,639, forward strand.
GCAACCACCAGTAATAATTAGCCAACTAATTTTACTACATGGACAGCCTAGGAATAGATATGCACTCTCATCCCAGCAGCAGGAGATACACAGAACCTGTGGAAACTGCTGGGAGCCTCTGTCAAGACTGGGAAATGGGATATGCTGGGATATCACCAAGAAACAATTCCATTGTGCCCAGCAGAGCACGGTTCCTTTAGCAAGAGAAGAAGAAAGCTGAGTCCCTCTTTGCTCAGGCTGAGCCCCTTTCAGGATAGCAACACACAGCACATATAATTTTTAGTGGCAGCAATGTACTGTCCAAGGATTTACACACCCCTGACCCCGCCCAAGGTCTGCTGAAATCTCACACAATATAACTGAGTTTCACTGTTTCCTCTTAAAGGCACCTGACACCAAGTAAATATATAATGGAAATATTCTTGAAAGAACATTTTAACTCAGAACTTGACATTTGGGAAGTACATGAGCTATAGATGCTTCTGAAATTTCGATTTGTGTATCTTTCTGTACGTGTATGGCAACCTTTTTTTCAAGGATCAGTTGACACATTTTGCATTTATTTGATACAAAAATTGTACAGAAGGACAACATTGCTAAGAGCTCAAAAGCTGTTTCAAATTCTGCTTTTAAAAATATTTGAAGACCTAACTTATTCTCTACTTACACGGCATTTTTAATACATTTTTCCATGATTTTTTTTTGCAATATTTTATATTGATATTCAGTAAAAGCTTTTTCATCCAGAGAAACATGCTTTTATCACTCTGAGCCTGCCAAGAGGTCCCTGCAGCACTCAGAGGATGATCAATACTGTAGAAAACATCAGACACATCTCACTTGTTTCTTCTCCTTAAAGCACATGGTGTACATAACATGATACTTGAAAAATTCCCACAATGTCACGATTTCTGACAATTCTTGAGTGGGAGCAGAAGGTAAATAATAATTAATTAGTAGTAATATCTTTTTCTCTAAATAAAATTCAGTGCAAGTTTGGAAAAAGAAATACTTGTTAGAGAAATACATAGAAAGAAATGCATATTAGAGACCCCTGAGTAGAGGCAGCTACTGTGTGCAGTGGGCACTGTCAGCACAGCTAATTTCACTACTGGAACTACCTCAAGAGAAAACTCAGTTGATTGTGGTCTTATATAAGGAGTGACATCAGACCATGTCTCAGTTCTGGAAAATAATGCAGCCTTTTAAATCTAGCAGGTGGCAGACTGGCATGTTGACAAGGAGAAACACTAGAAGTAAAAGCTAGTTCATTTTTAAAGTCAGAATTCTCTGTTCAAATTCAGGGAGATGTAATATTTTCTTATTTTGTTTCCTTTGCCCTCAGCCTGTTTGGAATTTACAGGGGAGGCAATTTTTCTAGGTTCAGGTGTGGCAGCTCTGGAACCTGGGATATTTAAATTTTATTATTATAATTTCTTTCAAGTTGCAGACATGAAATTGTGATAAACCTGAGAAAAAAACCACCAGTACAAGCACAAATCACGGTGAATGCAGCACTTATCATAATGTTTTTCCTCAAAAGAATATTAGAAAAAATATAAACAGTTTTTATTTCTTTATGCTGCTTTTGGCACACGTTCCTTTGGCACCTCTCCCATTATGTGAAATGGCTGGTCACTTGGCACACGTTTTGGAGGTAGGATGTGGAATGTGCAGGGCAGAGAGATCATCAAAGGTCCAGCAGTCTCACTTCTGTGACCGTGCAGAATGGCTGATTCACCTCTTTGGGTCCACGATGGTGAGCAGAAGTGCAGAGAGCAAAGAAGAAAGATGGGGCTGCAATACAGTTGATCTAATATATTTTTTTTTTCAGGATGTCAGCAAAGCTACTGATTGTTTATGTGTTACCTGAGTGATCTCAGAGAGATCTTCACAAAGAACAGAAAGCATTGTGCTCTCTTACAGATAGGAAAATCCAAGGACAGCAGACTGAAAGGACTGTGACATGTTTGCTCCTGGCAGAGCTAGGAACAGAACCCAGTTTCTATCTCCAATGTACTGTTGAACTCTGCTCCTTTTTGGTGAAGAATTGAAAATAGACACATACTTGGATTAATTGGATTGATTAATTTCAGCACAATTTAATTATTGATTCTGATCTTTACTCATCAGAGTCTGGGAATTGTGGTTGAACTGCTGGGAATTACACTTAACAATTCTCTACCTTCGTTTCTGCAAGTGGGACTTCTGTAACATCAGGCTGTGAGTGCTGATGATGTTCAGCAATTCACAGGATTTAAAACTAATTCTAAATAATTTGATGGGGAAAAAATGTTTCTCTATCTCGCTTTTGAAGGCTCCCTTCAAGGGCACAGACTTGTTTTTCTACTTATTTTCTATTGTTCCCCTTGAAGCAGGGAATTGCAAGAAACAAAAGTTTACTGGGCACTTCAATAAACCACTTTGAAAAGTTTCTTAGCTTTGCAGACCTGCAGTGAACGAGTAACAAGTGCTCCTTGAAGGATCAGAGCCAATGCCAGGGAATGAGAGTACATGCCACAGACTGCTGCTGTCTGTCTTGGTAGCACTCAAACAGAGGAAGTTTAGAGGAAGATATTAGAATTATATTACTAAGGCCATGTACATTTCTAAATACAACTATTATCTCCTAAAAAAACAACATCTGCATTTCAGGTCCTCCACCTCTCAAAACGTAGCATTTCAAAGAAAAAAGCATTAACAAGCACAGTAATCCTATGTGAGGAAATGCATTTTTACTGAATTTTCTGCATTCATACTCCTTAAAAAGCATTAAACACAAATTATATATTTTCCTCAAGGAGTGTCAGTCTTTGAATTTCTTTCTTTGAGAAATATGTTCCTTTCTGAACAAATGTGAAAGAAGAATACAGAATGCCCAACAGTTTATTCTTGAGATAAATGAGTAAAAGGCTTCTTTACTTTCTGTCCTAAATGTGATCAAATGTATTTCTCTGTGCCATAAGTCCCAAATATACAAAGAATCAACTGAATTTTCTAATAAAATGTGCCTCCTTTGGATTTAATGTCTAAAATACAAACATTCAATCCTAAGACAATGACAATGCTTTTATCACAGTGAGTGACTGAGCCACACAAATCGAGGGTAACTTGTGTTGCCAACAACTTTCACGGCTCTTCTTACCTTCTCCTTGTGCTGTTCAATCAGAAATGCACACAGGTAGTTACCATGGCAATTCCTGCATCACATGGTAGTCATAAACTGTTGCAGAGCTATGGAGCATCTTCTTAAAGAAGCATGCAGAAGTGCACATAGGTAACAGATAAAAATCTTCAGTAAACGTTCTTGTACAGTACACCTTGAATTAGATCAGGTGTGAAAATGTTACCACAGGAAAAAAAAATCGTGTCAAGATTTCCCAAGCTGTACACCTGTAACAGTGAAAACATATTTGCCCATGACTAGTTCAGTGGGCACAGATGAATGATTAGATTTTACAACTTTAGGACAGAAAATTTTTGTTCAACACTGCACACAATTGTTGCATATACCTTGAAAATAACTGTAACAAAAATAACCTATTATTTCCTTTGTAAAAAAGTCCTGAAAGCACTTGATAGACATGATAAGAAGGTATCTGTATGTGTTAAATTAAACTCATTCAGTCACAGAGAAGAAGCAGAATAAATCTGATTTTGAAATTCTGGGATTTTTTTTCAAATATGAAAGTAATAATTTCCATTAATTAACATATGTTTTAGTCTTTGGGCACAACCTAAAGGGCAATGGGTGAAGAAAATATCCCAGTTACTCAAACAGAAAAAAGCACTTCAAGCTTAGAATGATGTTCTTGCCTTATCTCCAACATCTGAGAACAGAGCTCTTGTTGCTTTTGAAGCAGCTCTGAAATTCTCATTTGGGTTCATCCGAGGCAACTCCTGGTGTGTGACCAGGGAAGGACACAAAAGGATGGAAAAAATACAAAGGGCTTCTTTATAAGTTTTGCTTGCATCTGTGGGGGTAACAAGGGGAGAAGATGAAGGAGGCCACGGATTTATCCTTTTTCTGTTTCACTAATGCAAATACTGGATTTTTGTGTGACTCACAACATGGAGAGCAGCAAAGCCCATTAGGCAGCCTTGTTGCTGTTCCCTGCAGTATAGAGGCAAACAGGGCTCCTTCTTTTTTCTACTTCACATCAATTACAACCTGTGACTGTGATATTTCCCAGAATCTTTCTGCACATTGGGCCAGACACACAAAAAAGAGTAGAGAGATGTCCTCGGTAGAAAGGTCTGGCCTCTTCTCAGTTACAAATGATACAGAAACAATTTAACACAAAACAGCTGAAGTGGTATTGCCACTATCACCTGCCACCAGGATTTATCACAGTTTTAAAAGTACTAAATGATCTCTGATCTCCTGATGATCCAGTGGTTGCCTTTTAATCCCAAAGACATTGGCTCCTCAGCCAAATTATCTAAATATATCACTTCTCTGCATCTGATGTCTGAACCCATCTCTTAATCTGCATCCTAGAGCATCTCAAGATCTAGCAGCATCTCTATAACACTTTGGAACATATTTTTAGAAGGAAAATTATTAAAATTATTTTCAAAGCCACTAAATTCTTACACACAACACTATACACTGCATTTGTGCATTCCACATGAATCTACTGCTGTTGATCAGATCCCATCACCACAAAAGACTAAAAAAATTTTGGTTTTCTCCCAAAGTGGAACTAATATTACATGCCTAGTCTGTTAGACACCCCCCTTTAGACTCTTCAAGGCCACTTAAGCGAAAGTTAGCACCTGGATTTAAGCCAGCACATGTAATGAGCACAGGTTTGGTGTAAAAGCACTGCTCAGTAATTAATTTTTTTCACTTTTGCAGAACTTTTAGTTAATTTAAAGGAAAAATACCTACAAATCAGTGGAGTCCAGCTGAAACAGTGCAGGTAATTTCAAAGCCAACACTGATTTGACACACTTGAGAAAGAAAAACAAAAAAATTAGGGATAGAAATTAATGATATTTGATTCTTTGTACAAGCAACTGTGCAAGGAACGGGGAACTTCAGCTTCTACCAACATCTGAAGACAAGGAGGGGCCATAAGCACCTCACAAATGCTTTTTCCAACAATTGAAACTTTTTTTGGGGCGTATTTTCTTTTTCTATTTTCCATATCAGGGCAGGCCCCATTTCCCCTGTTAGCTGCCATAAGGCACTTGGAGTTACAGAATTTAGTCCCAGGAAAATGTCAAATATAATGAGAAAGAAAGAGGAAAAGTTGTAAAAAAGAGAGAAAGCTGGCAACAAGTTCTCCTTCGGGTCACATTCTCACAGGTTTGGCAAGTTCCTCTGTTTCATCCACTAAAAAATGTGCTACCACCTCAGCTGCTTCTGCTGCTGCTGGGGTGTGTCACCAGGGGATTGTCCATAAAAAGAACACCTCCTAAAGCACTGCATAATGTCAGCGCCAGCTGACAATGTGGAAAACCAGCTTTACTCCTGAAAAAAACCCCAAAAATCAACCACTGGGGGCGTGGGGGGAATTTACCCCTTTCTTTCTTTACCTCGAAGCAGATTGTGAAAGAAATGGAATATAATAATGTTGATGAAGATAGTGTAAAGTATTTATTATAGTAATGACATGTTTGAGGATAATTTTGAAGGTATTAGGATACATGGTGGGTCTAAAACCTGAGCTTCTGAGGTCCTCCATTGTGAACTCCAATCCTGAGAACCCTGCAGAAAGAGGAAAAGCCACTGACCTGTCAGATATAATCAGTACTTCACTCTAGCTCTTTGAAAGATAGAGAGCCACAGTTTACCAGAATAAAAAGTAAGGTTATGATTAAGCTACAAGTTAGTGGGAAAGTGATAAAAACTAACAGAAGGCATGTCAGAAAGTTTGAAATATTTTCTTTTTCAAATTGCCTGTTGATTCTGTATGTTGACAGTAACTGGTTTACACCTAAAGCAAAATTAAAACTTAAAGAATGGGAAAAAAAAATCATATATCAGACAGAACTCTACAGAGATGTATCTGGGAATCTCTACAGAGGTTCTAAACTAGATTAAACTATATGATAAAACTATCATATGAAGACATTAAAATGAGCCACAGTGAACATTAAGGTCCTAAAGACTGTGGGGAAAAAGTGGTGAAATATTTATGTTAAAAATGAGCATAAATGGGACCCTCCATTCATCACTTACTGATGTTTAGGAATATATTTTATTGTTGTAGAAACCTGAAAATCTGTCTTATATCAATATCCCCAAGTGAGATAACCAGAATCCGGGGAATGTCTGAAGCCTGGGACAATGTAAGATAAGGACTAAATTACAAACTCATAATTTATGAAACTTAGAGTACCAATTGTCCAGCTATCTGACCAACAAGATCCTAAAACAACTTTCTGCACAGTTGTTGAGGGGAAGAAACCTTAATACTTTCAAGATGAAGCTTGATCATGTTGTGGAAGTGTATATGCAATGTGTTTGCCTGAATAGCAGCAGAGTACATATTTGGATTCACAAGTTTGTCTCTGGTCCTTGCAACAACATGTAAGATTACTTTTAAAGGGAAAAAAGATGCCTTTGGGAAATATTCTTAGTGCAGGCCTAAACAGCACTTCATATCCACAATATGAGGCTATTATTATTATTTTCTTTAGTGAGTTGGATTCTGTTATAGAGATAACAGCCTTTGTTTTTCTTTTACAGCAAATTTCTGAGGCAGAATTGATATAAATTAATCTTCAGACTGAATAAAGCTTGCTCTAAACGTTACTGACCATTATTAAAATGCTGTTAAGTGGGTCTGCTAGTCTTTGGAGGTAACACATATGTGTCTATTTGGATTTTAGCTCTAGATCAAGCGTGGTAACACCAGGCAGCTTTCCATAACTGCTGTTCCAGGCTGACAGGTACAACATTATCTGTTCTCTTCTTCCCCCGTACGTTTTCTGCTTGTGGGGAAAAAAAAAAAAAAAGGTTTTATTCTCTAAATAGCCAAATGCATCTTCTAACTTTCAAGAATATCAAAAGGTCTGCGAGGATCAAGATGAATCATTTGACACACACACACACACACATTTCAATGAACACGTGGGTGGACGCCAGGAAGTTTCACTGCTGTTAACTTTCATGGCTGTGAAATTAGCAGGTAACAACATTATGTCCTTGATTTCACAGAAGTTTCACTAACAAACTCTGTTGGGCAGTGATTAAAGCATTATTCTGAGATTTGAAAGATTGAAATTGAGGCCCATGTTATCATGCAGGCTTCTTGTGTGTTCTTGAGCGTGTTCAGAAAAGCCATTCAAATGTGGTGCAGGAAATCTATGCTTTCTCCTCTGTATGAGGATATTTGTTTCCAGTTTTCTCATCTGTACAGCTGAAGCACTTCCACATGCAAGGAAGGATGACAGAATCACCACACTTGTCAGAACACAGCTTACTGCTTTGACCCCAACAATGAAAAAAAGCGAGCACCTATGGAAGAGCACAGGCAAGGTAGAAATATGCAGAGTTTCCTGTTAACACTTCAAGCTTCCAACAATTTTCAGCTTGGAAAATTCCCAAAGCCTTCTGGTATTTGTCTACTAAGTAATAATTGACGAATCTCTCTTCCAAATGTTTGTTAGTCCCCTCTTGGCACAATATATTTTGTCATCCGAGATTCCCAGATGCCTTGAAGCAACGAATTTCACAGGCCTAATACAACCTCCCTTTTGTTTTTTATGGTTTGGTTTTGAGTGAAGTTTTTTTTTTTTTTTTTGTTGGGCTGTTTTTTTATTTGGTTTTGAGTTTTTTCTGTCAGCCCCTACTACCCTAATTTGATAGTCTTGCTTTCTTGTGCTGGGTAAGACAAACGACTGCTCACTGTCCTACTGATGATCAAACTTCTGTCTTGATTAACTTGTCTCTAATTCCATGTTGAAGATTGGTAGCCTATGCCATCTTTCTCTGTGTAACACTCATTCCATTCCTTTGAATTCCTTATCTCTGAAAGTTTTCTAGTTCCACTATATATATATTTTGTGAGGTCAGAGAACCACAACTGTCCATGACATTTCTGGTGTCAGCGAATTATGGATGTATTCAGTGGTATAATGCAGTTTTCTTTCATTATCTTTTCCTTTTCTAGTGATTCCTAATGTTTTATTTTCTTTTTGACCTTTGCTGAGTGCTGGACCTGGCATACATCTCTATGCTACGATTTCAATGCCTGTTTCCTAAATAACAATGCTCATCTCATAGCTCACCATACTGTATATGAAGGTAGGACAATCTTCTCCTCTGCAACCCATTACACACAAATAAACTGGAAATCTCAGGCATAGTTTCTATATAAATAATTTACCCCAGAAATGAGAACCAGAAATAGTAACACATCGGTGTCACGTGGAAGAGAGAGGTCAGATTCCAAATACCTACTTCACTAAATAATTAAATTCTTATATTACTTATTGATTGGAAAGAAGAAGCATACCTCACCCTTCCTGAGTGAATGCTCTCCCCAGGCTGTAGGCTCTGTCCCTTGTCTCAAACACGCCTTCTCTTTTGCAGAGCTTCATGAATATTTAATTGTTAACACAGTGTGGGGCAGCTCGGGCAGGAGGGACTGACAATGTATTATTCTACAGTATTTTACTGGCTGATGACTAAAACCAGAAGGAAGGGAGGGAGAGAGAAACGAAAAGGGGGCAGGAGAGGTGGGAGGGAAGGAGGCAGGGAATAGGAAAAGAAGGGAGAAGTTAATATTTATTAGACAAAAGAGGGAGCTGAATTAAAGTCTGTAAGCTCACATTAATCTTTGTACTACTAAGATAAATTTTGGAGCACCTGCTCCTGCTCTCTTTTGAAAGAAGATTGGCCCCACCTCAGAAAAAAAAGCGGAAATGGTTGATTCCCAGGGAGAGTTTGGGACTGAACTGAGAGAAGCAATGGATCAGTGTGACTGCCAGCTTTTTAATTCCTGCAAAGGAGATGAGTTCAAGCTATGCCTTTCTCATAATGATTTCCTCTTGGTTTTTCACAGTTCCTTGCTCAGAACTCCTGCCTTTGCTCAACATATCATCACTAAGCCTGGTTTTGCTTGTGCTGTGCCAGGCCCAAGGGACTTGGTGTCCCCACAGTGGCAAAGCAAATGAGTTTGATCTGCCAGGTGTGGCATTAGGAGACCCAAGGTCCCCTTGCCCCTGCAGTCTCCAAATGGAACTGAAAATCCTATGGATTTTGGTTGAACAGGGAAGTCAGAATTATTAGACTCTTACTAAACAGAAATAAAATGGCTCGTTATTTTTAAAGGAAATAATTTTTTAACATGGCAAATTCCCAAATGAAGTAAATATTGGAAAAAAGGATGAAGTCCTAATAAGTACTTCTAATATATAGTGTTTTAAGAGTCTCCACACAGTTTTCCCACATGTATAGTTTATTATGGTGATGCTTTCATTCATGCTGCATTTCTGTGTGGATTTTATGCTTTTTTTTGGAATATAGATTATTTTGCACTGTATGTGCAATTACTGTAGTGGGGTCCTAATCATGGTTATGGGCTGTAGAAACATTGGCAATGTAATGACCACCTGTTTTATCTACATATGAGCTTTTTTAGTTACCACCATTTTTATGATGTTTTTCTGTCTTACTTTTAAATTGTGGCATTTCTGGATGCCACTGCTAGCGTACTCACTTCAAATATTTTCTTCCACAAATGGGAAGAAGAAACATGAATAAAATCAGCAGTCCCTCAAGGTGCTTTGAAAATCCAGGCCTGTGGCATTTATATGTTCATTTCCCATAATAAATAAAAAGGAAATAGTCAAATACCCTGTGCAACTCTGAAAAGTGTATCTTAAGATTTATGACAATGTCCAAAAAGCTGAAAAGGAAATTGTTTCCCCCAGCAATAATGTGCATTATTTATCTCTGTATTTAGCTGTATTTCCATTCTTCAGCAAAGAAAAAAAAATATTGGTAAGCCTGGAGACTTCAACTTTTATCATTCCTGTCAAATATAGGATTGTTTTCATTAGTGGTAAAACTACTTTTGCTCAGCTATATGCTGTGGATTCTCTGCTAAGCTGTAATGCAAACTAAAAGCTTTTTTCAGGTATTTAAAATAGTTCCTTATTACTGACAGTTACACACAACCAGATTTAGTTAAAGAAACATGGCTGGATTTAAAGAGCACGAACCCTCCAAAGACCAAAAAATAACCAATTCTAAAGGGAGTTCTGGAGCTTTTAAGTCTGTTTCTGTAGTACAGAAATCTGATGTGGATTATAAACAGAGAGCAGTGCCCTAATAGCTTCCAGTTTTATTTTACATCATGAAATTGTACGATTCAATGTGCACACTCCATGACAGAGTGCCCAAATCTGCCCTTCTATGTGTCCTTGTTGATTTTAACATTACTGAAATAGCTCAAAACATAAAGAAAGCTATTGTAAAAATTTTCAGGCTACAGAATACTTTAATGACATGTCCAGTATTAGCATATTCTGTGCAACACAGTAGGTTTTTCACACGGGTCAAGTACACCTTTGGTTCCAAAGGTGTAGAGGCCTCCTTGGAATTGAATCAGGGCCTTTCTACCAAGTGAGGGATTACTACTCCCAAGAACTCCCCACCAAATTAAGGATCACTATATTTTAGTGCAACATTTAAGCATGTGGAACCCGAGGATCCAGAATTTAATATCTCCCCTTTAACATTCACGAAGCATTAGTCAAGCCTCAAAAACAGGGGGTTTGGAGGCAAAAGAAAAAAAAAAAGTAATAATTTTCACGAGCCGAAGATCAGTTTAATCAGCTGTTCACCTCTTATTTATTGTTTGCTTTTTATTTTCTGGATCATGACAACGTTATTACACGATGTTGACCAGCTTCCTTCCAGATGTAGGAGGACCTGAAATCGGTATTTTGTTTCCAACAAAAGTTTGGGATTCTCACAGAGGTGATCACAGAGCTGAGTCTAAAGCCTGTGATGTACTATCAAGTCTGCCCCTGGTGTGGATATCTGATATACAGTAATCTGTAGACGTGCTGGGAAGATGTTTTTACAAAGGAAAAGCTCACTCTTTGCAAAGAGTTACTCACAGATGATTCAGGACTCCAGCTCTGGGTATGCAGGGAAGCAGAAGCAATACAGAAAAATTAATGCTGTCCAGTGAAGACACCTTCCATGGAGCCAAAGCTTTTTTCAGGTTGCTTCTAGCAGCAGAGTCCTGGTATTGAAGAGAAGGGAATTTTTGGCAAGGGCAACTAAACCAAATAAAAATGAAATTGCTTTTTAGAAAAAGAAAAAAAAATGAAATATGCTGCATAACAGTGCATTTCCCTCTGCCAAAATCTGGAACACTCTGGTATTGTTGATGTATCATTTGGTTTAAAATCAAAAGATGTGTCAAGAATAAAGCAACCTGTTTTGGCACTTCTGAACTGAAAGTCTGTAGGTTTTTTTGCACAGAGTGGACACAGAATAGAGTGTTTCAAAACACCTGTGTCTTTTGTTTTTCACTTTAGAAAATCCAAATTTTAGAAGTTTTCCCTTAAATGGAACAGGAATAACTACCGAAATCTTCTTGGTTTTCTACCTATTTTTTCTGTCTTCTGTGTAGCATTCAAAGTGTTCCACCTTCTCAAAAAAACCTCATCTTTGGTCTACAGCCTCACTGGATTGGTGTGCTGAGAAGCAATTAAAACCTGTATTATTGAGCTGCAATTTTCACTCTCCTGGGAGAATGAAAAAAAAACCACATCAAGGCAGTGACACATCCAAGAGAGTCTTGATAATGCTTAAAAAATGCTATCCCATTAGGTAGCCATAAGATCTTTGCCATGTTATATTAGATGACTGCTTGTTGTTTGGCAGGCCCAAGCTCAGAGAATAAAAACAAACAAACAGACCTACCAAGCAATGGTGCCTTGAGATATATTAAAATAACAGGACAGACTCAGCAACCTGAAGAGAATCATTTTATGGCCTCATGATAGCCCTGTAGTTAGTTCTTCTGTGTCTTCAGCTTGCTCAGGTAGCATAAGGTGATGAAAGGAAATCTTTGTCTCAATGTACAAAGAAAATACTAAATACATATACATTTATTAAACTAGCTTGTCTGACCACACCTATGAGTTCATGCTACTTACTACAAATGTAAAACATATGTAAGGAGAATGAAGACATATAGATTTGTACATACTGCATGTTCGTGCAGCTAATAAAAAGAGATTTGTGGTTCAACGTAATGGTCACACACTTCTTAAAAAGAAATATAGGTTAGGTCTGCAAACATTTTCTACAAAACTATAAATAATAGCTGGTTGTAGCATAAAAAGGCAAATGAATACTAAACAACTTTTTCTGCTGCTGAAAATTTAATTAGGTTTGTTTTCCATTAGGCAGAGAGATTTTGGCAATATTTACTTATCCCAAGTTTCCTGCTGCCGTGGGGGCAGGGTAGGGACAATGGCTTAGAGCCCTCAGCATCTACTTTTCTAAGTTCCTGGATGCTGGTGAGCCTGGCTCCTTTGTCAGAGTGCTCCTTGCTCCGCTTGACTGCACGGTAGCCGTGAAACTGGTCTCCAAAGCCTATGCACACCACAGATATTTATGCACAGAAAGGGATGGAAGCAAGGGAAAGCTTGCAAAGGGGGGGAGGGCTGGCTGTTCCCATCTGGAGCTCGAAATGTGGAGCTTTAGCCTGGCTCTGGCCCACAGGGGACATTCACACCAGTGCAATAAGGTTTCCCATACATCTTGTTAAGCCAGCATTAGATTGAAAAATGCCAGTTTTCATCCCCACATCACCATCTCCTGAGCCCTCAAGCTTGTCCTGAGATCTCATAAAATACTTGCTTCCACCTGTTTCCACCAGTATCCCCTAGAGTTTGCCATGAATTTAATTGCCTGCCAGTTTTTATGTCTGCTTAAACTACAAGACCTTTAAATAATTTATGTTCTAATTACTGTTCATCATTTTTTAACTAGAAGGCCCATTTCCATTCACACAAAAGAAAATTCATGGGGTTCATTCTGAGGAAACACTTTCAAGGAGCCATATAAAAATAGCAAGTGTGATCGTGGTTCTGAAAAATGAACTTAAACTTACTCTAATAAAAAGTCATAAAAATACGAATCGTTCCCTCCTGATACGGATCATAGTAATTTTAGCACAGATTCTATTAAATAATTTAATGTGAAATGTAATATCTCAGATTTTTTTGGAGAGCTTGTGTATTGATCATCTCATTCCGGGCTACCATTCTGCCTGCAATTTATATTCCTTTCTCCCAGGCAGCAGGATTAAACCCAACTGATGTTTCAATCAATCACAACCAACACAACCCCAGGCTATGGAATTCATCTGCCATAATTCGGAGTAGAAGCCTGCAATGACTCTGGGCCACAGTTCAGAACTGAATTTCTCTTTTTAGAAAGGGATTTTCAATTGTTTTTTTTTTTCAGGACTACAGTATTTTCGTGTATGAGCAAGTAATGCTTAAAGTCGCTCCACAATTTGTGGCAGGGCATCTTAGGGAGAGGGGAAATCATTCTAATGGAGTGTTATAAGTTTCTTGAGTTCAACAAGTTAATAGAAGACACATGTCTGGAATGATTTCACTGTTAGCATTTTGTCTGAGAAATATACACAAAGGAAAACCAGAAGATGAAATCGTAGGACAAGGGTAGACTAAAGGCTTTTGAAGTTTTACTGTTGCTACCAGGAATAGCTGTAAGTCTTTTACAGGTTTATGGTATTTCTGTTAAGCATATCCTGGCCAACACTTTAAAAATCTGATTGTGTATCCATGCATGATTGCTTCTCTGCTTTTGCCCAACTGGGTCTATTTTAGAGAGTATGGGCCAAGAATTCCAATGGTCTATGCAACCAGAAGCTCTAAATAAATGAATTCATTATGAATTTGAAAAATATGTGCCTTTGTAGACAGGATTAGGTGTTGCAGGAGGCATTTGGTTATTAAAATGTTTACTTAAGAAAACAAAACTCTCAGAAGTTGACCACTGTAGGAAAAAAAGAAAAAAATAATGTGACTGCTCAGAGGTATATTTGTGTAACTTTATTTAAATGAGTAGTGCAACATTTACGAGTAAATTTGGCAATACATGGATGTCCACACTCTGTCTCTGGGCTGGATCTGACTCACCAATGTAGTTCAATACCTGATCTCCAATTCCCTCTTCCCAGAAAGCCCTTCAGGCACAACCTATCTGGCCTTCAGGGTCCTCGAGTGCCACATCCCTGACCAGATCAGGTGCTGATAGCATCATTGAGAATGTTCTACCTCATGTATTTATGAAAATAATTCTGTGTTTGCTATTGCCTGCCCCAATATACATGCATTGCATGGCAGTGCCTGTCTGCATCAGGCAACACAGCAGATACCCTTGTAGGCATGTAACTTTTGGCATTTTCTTTTACTGTAAAGATTGGAGTAGTTGGGAAAAAAAAAAAAGACAAAAATCTTCCAGTGAAGACTCAGTTGCTCTCAGTTGTGGAATCCTAAGTTATACAGGAGATAAAAAAATTTCCATCTGATTTTCTGTACAGCTTTTGGAGGAAAGGTGCTGCACACCCATCAAAAAAAGGCAAAAAAAAAAAGAGCCCCCCCCCCCAAAAAACCCCAATACATTCAATGACTGCATATTTAGGTTACAGAAGTCATTTCTCTGTTGCCCACATTTAACTTGTTTTGCCTAATCACATCACACCTGAGCTTTGGCTAGCCCACACTCAGGAAGTGTGGTTAAATTGTTCATCCAATACTGAAAAAGGTGGTAAAGATGTCTGAGCCAATTTCCTTCCCCAGCCTTGTCCAAAGGCCTAGAAGATATTCTGCTTTTTCCCTTCAGGAGAGGCAACATATGGAAATAATAGGGGGCAGATATCACTTCAGGCCATTTTTGTGCTCTTTGAAACCCGACTGCTCGGGCAGTAAAAGCACTTCTTGACACAACCGCTCTCAGCTACTGCATTCTTGTTAAAGCAGCCACTCCATTCCAGCCCAGATGGAGCAAATACAGTGACCCACATAGTCTCTGGCCCGACAGATCGATGTCTCCCCTTCTCCCCGGCCCTGGTACCTCGTGCCCCTGCCGGTGTCCGGGAGAAACCAGCACACAGCCACCACCAGCGGCAGCTTAACACGGCGCGGTGTCCGCGCACTGGGGGACACTGAAGCCTTTTAAAGATTGACTGGTGCTTTCCACCTGCTTCCAGAGAAACACACAGGGGACAGAGGCACAAGCAGGCTCCCACTTTCACATCCTCTGCCCAGCCTTGGAAGTGTTCTGCCGGCAGAAGCGTATTCTGCATGGGATTACTGGGGAAGTCCTTGAAGCTGAATAAAGAATTTTATGCTTGGCTCAGGTATACACTTCCACTGTTTTCTCGTTAAAGTTAAAAGGAAATATGTTTATTGTCTAATTGCATCAAATACAAGACTTTTGCATTCACCGTGTCTTCGGTTCAAAATTGTATTCAGTACTGAAAATACCTGTGTGAATTCATAAAGGAAAAGTGAATATATGCAACGTGCTTAGCAATGCTAATTTTGCTTTGCCAAATGCTTCATAGCAATATTTTTTTTTTCTTTTGTATCAATAAGGGAAGTTCAGAGGATGTTGCTGTAATAAATTATTTTTCCTGAGGGAGATTAAAGTCCTCTGACGGTGCCCCATGTGTTGTAATAACCCTGGGCTGTAACTGTTTCATCATACTGTGTGTCCCTTGTTGATTTATTGCCTAGCTAATGGTCTTTAGAGGGCAGACTTGTTAATAATTTTAATTCACTCCACACACAGTTCAACACAGAGAGTGTTGTGTGTACCATCACATTGTGAACCTCCAACAGCCCAAAAGACTGACTGAGCAGCAGCTCTGGTTCACAAGGAATTAATCAATATTTAAAGGCAGGAATCCTGTTCAGACAGAGCAACACCCACTAGGATCCCTGACTTATGTCTCTTGAAGCAACAGAGATTTTCAAAATCCTTTATTAGCTTTTTACAGGACTTTTCATAAGATTGTACAGCATTTCTCACACAGCAACAACAACAAAAATCTAAATAACCAGTTAAAAAGGTAGAACTCTCTGTTGATTAGAATCTTAAAAATATGTGGTATATGATGGAAAAAATCACATTTGGTTTGTGCTGCATGCTAAATATTTTTTCTTTTCAACAGAACTGTTCATGAGTTGCAGAATCCTAGAATTCATGAGTTGCAGAATCACATAAATTGCAGAATTTATGTGAATAAAAAAACACCAACAAATTAGGTATTTGCTCAATGTTTATATTAAAAATACTGGTTTGCCTTTGAAAAAAATCAGTTGATTTGTACAACACATCCATGGAAGATACAAGAGTTTCTTTAATTTTCCTTAGGTGAATTGTGTTTAATCACTGACAGAAAATGTGACTATTCACTAGGAAAGGGACTCCACACATTTTGTAGGAGTTGCTCAGAAAGATATTCTTAGAAGTGATCCTGAATTCAGTGGCCCAACTGTTACAAGCAACAATGATGTTGCCATGTAGAAAAGGGGGAAATATATATGCATGTGATGGCACAGATTTAAGTTTCAAGTTATCAAAAAGTTAATTTCTGTGATATGCCCGAATCTGTCTGGAGTTAGGGCAGAAATTCCATTTACTTCAAAGAGTACCCAAACCCAGTGACCATTGATTAGAACAAATCTGGCTTCAATAAATACACTGGATTATACTACAAGGTTCAAAATTAAATCCTGTATTTTATCTAGCTACTGACATTTTAAAGAAAATACTGAAACCCTAAACCAAGTGTGGTGAGAGCTGGCAGGAGGCACAAACACTACCTGTAACACACTTGAACACTCTTATTTAAATTGCTGACTGCTATTAGGTGCTGAGTGATGAGGATTTAAACATCTATTTTACCAACCACTTCTCTCCACTGAAGGAAAAGCAACAGCATCCCATTAAGATGCTCTAATCTCCTTTGCAGGATAAATCTCATTGGAAATATATTTAGGTCAATGAGATAGACATCTTTATTCCTATTCATTCCAAGTAAAGGGTACAGAAAACCAAACTGACTGCGGGGACTCCTGAGCATGATCAAAATGATGTTACAATTGCAGATTTGTTCTCATGCTAGTCACATAGCTGTCTATGGCACACAGAAAAAAACACCTTGTGCATTTGGCCTAAGAATGTCAGGGAGAATGCTGAGAGAAAGGCACAAGGTTGTGAACATCCTAATTATAAAGAAAAAACAACAAAATTAAAGAGCACATCTGAAACAGAAAGATCAGATTCTGATAATTTTTTGCTAGAGAACATATTTATATCTTTTTTGTCCGACAAAAAAATCAATGAGTAAAGAATTCTTTAATTTTCAAGTCTTGTTTTACTGTAAAAGTAGGCACAGACCCATATCCAAACATCAAAATACCCATCTAATTCCAGTTTCTAATTGTTTTTCCTTGTCACTCAACCAGATTTAGTGAATTTGCAGACTTGTTTTGCTTGTTTTGATACAGAAAGAATATTTTCCCTTTCCACAGATGAAACCAAGCGAAGCAGAGGACAGAAAGTAGAACATTTTATTACTCAAGAGCTATTTCATAATTGTCTGAAGCATTCCAATTCAATCAAACCCACCCAGTGTTATTGGTAGTCCCATCCAGTGTTGATTTAATCAAGCTGATACAGAGCAGTTGAAATCAGGGCCTGGTTCAAGCAGCTTCCTCAACTCTAATTTATTTTCCTTGAAACTCTACATATTAGTTTCACGCACTTTGACACTCCTAATAATGAAAACGTCAATGGCTCGGTATGGTTGTAAAGAACACATGAATAAAAGCCACAGGATCAGCCTTTTTGTCTGTTGGAAATACCTGGGAAGACCAGGTTGCTCCTGAGGGGGATACAGGAATCTGGTGCCAACCCAAAGTTGTGCTGCTGGGATGGAAAAACAGCAGACAGCCCAGGCTGGGCACCACTGAGGGATGTACACTGGTGGAAAACCAGGAAAAGTTGTCAGATTGGGAACTGCCATCACATATTGTGAAGTTTGTTTTCACCATACAAGTACTTAAATACTGAGAAAGGTCACTTAGAGAGACTGTAAAATCTCTGCCCTGGGAGACATTCATAACTTGACTGGACCATCTTCTCAGCAACCAAAATCAGGTCTAAACTGACCCTGCTCTGAGAGCAGAGGGGTTGCACCAAAACTCCCTTCCAGTTTGTATGGTTCTATGTTCCTATGATTATGTTGGATTACATCCCTGGTTCAATGTCTGGTTCTACCACAGGTATATGACCATCAGCTTTGTTTCAGTCATTGTTTTTACAGCTGTAAACAATACTTTTTCTGCTGTTTTGTCTCATATTGTGCATGTTTTTGAAGTATGGATTTCTCTGGCTTTAAGTTTGGGGATTGTTGACTACAACGGGGTTGAAATAATGATATAAGCTTTCCTACACTTCTCAAAACTTGATTTGGAGCCAACATGAGCTATCAAGATAAAAGCATAGCTTTATCAAGTTACTGAGTTCTTATCTGTTCTATTTGACATCTATGTCATTTTGATACCTATGTCATATCCAACTTATTTCCATTTTGGTTGTAATTTTTTTTTTTAAATAAACATAATCAATGTTAAAAAATGATACAGCTACTTCTTAAAATACTCTTACTGTACTAAATATTCAAATATTAACCTTAAACCCTAGATCAAGTGATTTATTCACTGCATCCTTCAACTTGCAAAGATATATTACATATGTGTAATGAATAAGGAAGATCTACCTAGTAAATATAGCTGAGATCTATTAAATACCATTAACAGTTACCAAAGAAAAAGCAGTGTAGTCCAGAAAATAGCATATAAACTGAGGAGATGGCAGATGTGGTCTTTGTCATATTTTCCTACACAACCTTTTCATTTTAACCACTCCCATATCCACATAGTTTCTGGGTAGATTTTAGCCCTCTTTCCAAAATTTTTAGCTATCTATTAATTGTTGCACAAATAAGATTGGGCGAATGGTATCAGAATTTATATAAAATTTGAAGATTATGTCAATCTGCAACATCCTATCAGAAAGCACAGCAGGATGCTTCCCTTCTCAGCTCATTCTTTCTTTTGTTCAGGAAAAAAAAACCTATTAGAAAATATGTTTTCATTTCAATGTTCTTCAAAAGTGAAAAAAGTAGATTCAACGGGGAAGGAGCAAGGGAAACAACAGGTAAAAAGAACAACTGATTGAGTACAGTTCTTCCAGAAAGATGCAATAGAAGCAACAGGTAAGTTACAATTTATAACATTAACTGAGTTTAGCCTCTCCATCTTCATGGAGTATTTTCAGGAAGATTGTGATATTCTAAAAATACTTCCTTATTTACCTGATCTAAAATTTACTGAAGTTAACGGAAAGATTTCTATTAACAGGGATAACATGACTGTTTTGGGAGGTAGTTTTGGCTCTATGGATTGAACTCAATGAAATCTCAGTAAATAGTAGAATTTATTAAAAAAAGGATGGAAGGGTTATGTTCTAAGGCTCATTTATTACTGCTGTGTCCCTGCAGAGCAAGTAAAAATAAATACAACTAATTTCTACTAATATACAGTATTTTTGCATGGAGACTAGTGGTTTATGTTGTATATCACACTGTATTCTATGCTTGTTATACTCTCTGGTTTTTAAGTGGATATTGTCTACCTTGATTTCAGCAAGGCTTTCACCACTGTCTCACAACATCCTCGCAGGCAAACTCAGGAAGGGTGCACTGGGTGAGTGGGTAGTGAGCTGGATTGAGGACTGGCTGAGCAGCAGATCCCAGAGGGTCAGAATCAGTGGCACAGGGTGCAGTTGGAGGCCTGTCACTGGTGGTTCAATACTGAGCCCAGGATTGTTTAATTTATCCATCAGTGACTTGGATGAAGGGACAGAAGCCCCTCAGCAGGTTTGCTGACACACAAATCCAGGAGGAGTGGCCGATCCCCCAGAGTGCTGTGAGCCCTTCAGAAGGACCTCCACAGGTTGGACAGATGGACAGAGAACTGAGGTACAACAAAGGCAAATGCACCTCCTGCCCCTCCTGCAGCAGCACGGGCTGAGGGCTGACCTGTGGAGAAGGACCTGAGGGTCCCCATGGACAGTGACCTGTCCCTGAGCCAGCAGTGGCCAAGAAGGCCAAGGGTGTCCTGGGGTGCATTGGGAAGAGCTTTGCCAGCAGGTCAGGGGGGTGATCCTGCCCCTCTGCTCAGCCCTGGGGAGGACACACCTGGAGGGCTCTGTCCAGTTCTGGGCTGCTCAGGACAAGAGAGACTTGGAGCTCCTGGAGTGGGTCCAGTGGAGGGCTGTGGAGATGGTGAGGGGACTGGAGCACCTGGAGCTATGCTGAGGGAGCTGGGCCCATTAAGCCTTGAGAAGAGATGTCTGAGAGGGGACCCCATTAATAGGTATAAGTATCTGAAGGGAGAGTGTCAAGAGGATGGAGTCAGACTCTTTTTGGTGGCTCCAAGCAATAAAACAAGAGGCAACAGGCAGAAACTGATGCCCAGGAAGTTCCACCTGAACATGAGGAAAAACTTGATTACTGTGTGGTGACTGTGCATGGGAACAGATGCCCAGAGAGGGTGTGGAGTCTCCGTCACTGGAGATATCCATGAACCCTCTGGATGCAATCCTGTGCCATGTGCTCTGGGATGGCCCTGTTTGAGCAGGGAGGTTGGACCAGATGACCCAGTGTGATCCCTTCCAGCCTCACCCATTCTGTGATTCTGTAAACCATGTTAAGAATCAGAGAGATCTTGTGCCAATAAAGCTCAGTTCTGTAAAGATTTGCTTTAAAATTTCCAAATGAAATATTAATCAGAATTCAGCATTATAGCAAAATTAGAACAGTAATATTGACTAGCTGCAATTGAACACTAATTGCTTTCACATTGCTTCTGATGGATGTTTTTCCTTATAACATAATTATATTTATGTAATATATGTAGCACTACTGTAATGAAGAGTCTGATTTTCTGGGGTAATACTATTTTCTGAAGTAATAATATAAAAAATTTCATAGGTTAATAGTATGAAAAAGCAATGTATTGATTGCTTTAAAATCACAGCAGAATTCTCCCCTGTGTCTAATTACGTATTCTGGTGTTCTTCCAGTCTTGCATCCCTCTGCAGAGCTTCCATGAATCTTTAATTCCCTTCTGACTCAGTGATGCCAGAATCACTTTTCAGCATCATATTCAGTCAGCTGAATTCCAATGATCTCCACAAAACAGAGTATCAAAATATATTACCGAGATTGATTGCTTCACAGGTTATGAGCTATAATAAAAAAAATTGAGTTTCATTACCCCATACACTCTTCTTAAAGAGTTTTCAAACAATATTTCCTCTGATTGTTCCAGACGCTTGGGAGTATAACAAGACGGGAAAATAAAATCCCTTTCCATACCAAAACAGATCCTTTGGAAAAACTCGTTCCATAAAAGTGATAATTTTTAATGAATCCTTTCATTGCAGAAGTATTTCACTAAAATTGTAAAGAGAAAGGTTTCTCTACATAACATGATTTTTTCTCTTTGATCAGTGTTATCTATTGCTGCTCATAACTTTTCATTTATTATTTAGTTATGTGTTTTTTTCTTCCCATTTTTCTTGAATTTTGGCACTGTGTTACATTTATATTGTATGTTAATAAATCATGTCCATAAAATTTCTTTTCTGTTTTCAGATAAGCTTCATTTTGTTTTCTTTATTGTTGCATTGCTTGTTCCTTCTTCATGATGGAGAAAAATGCAAGAGCAATGTAATTTTAGTTTCTGTTTTGCTAAATCTTGAAACCAATAATTACAAAAATGTTCATTTTCATAATGTTACATTGTTTTGTCAAGTCTCTTGCATTGGAAATGAAGTATTTAAATTTTGAATATTTTATAATGTGCTTTATCTATATTTATTACATATATTTATTCTAGTGCTAGGAAAAAATCCATATTAAATCATGGAAAAAATATATTGCGTATTTTATTTTGTAGAAAAAATACATACAGATATCTAAGCCTTATGATTATTCCCCTCTCACCATGTTAAATCTGCCTGAACTTCTGATTTCTCACTTTGAGTGGCACTTTACCTGCGGCTGTAGGACAATATGTGGTAGTTACCTTCACAAGTAAAAATTTGTCATCAGCCCTTGGTACAACCTTTGGGAAGGGTAAAGCTGAGAAGATGTAGCATAACACTGCTGAGTGATATAACACGGTGGGTGAAGCCCTTTTTCTGAGAGGTGGCAGGAAAAACAAACTGAGAGAAGGAAATAGAAGGAAAAATAAATCATCAGCAAACTCCTGACTTCCTTGAGGCAGGTGTGCAGGAGGTGAGAACACACAACTTCACTGAACCCAGGAGAATTACCTGCAAGTTCACGATTCTCCTTTGCCTCCTGCTACCCTTCTCCTGGTGGAAAGGCAAGTAGTGTACTCCTTCCACTCTGGCTCAACTGCATGGGATGTTGGAGCACTTCATCCCAGCTCTTCCTCTCTGTGCTGCAAATTAGACCATGTATAGGTCAAATTGTGCACAAAATGTAAGCAATAGAGCAAAATTTGAAGAAAGGAAATACACTATTCAATAAATATTGAATAAATATTGAATAAATACTGAATATTTACATTGTAAGGTAACCTGCTTTCATAAATAGATGAAAAATCCCCCTTTCCTCTTTTGTTTTTTTTTTCCTCCCCTTTAGCTCCTCTTTTTCTTGATTACCTACAGAAATGACCAGCTAAAGGTATTCTCTGCAATAAGAACACACAAAAGCAATACACTGCTATCTACTGAATTATGTCACACATGAGATCAAAACCAGAAGCAAATCCCAGCAGTTCTTCAATGTCATCATTTCCTGAGACAGTTTTATTAGAGCTACAGCTAATAAACAAATTTTTCAATATGGGGCGGTGGACCCTGAAAGCATGGTCTGACCAGATGGGTACAAGGGTACAGACAAATAAATAATTGAAGATAAATGAGGCTTCACAGCCCCTGCAGGAAATGAGTGGCAGATCTCATGCTCAGAGCATTTACATGACATGAATTCGAAAGGCCTGAAATTTATGTGGCCCGTTACCACTGCACACATGTGCACAAACACACGCCATTTCTTAATCAGCCCTGGCTGGGTTTTCATGTACCAGCCCTAGGTCAGAAAGGGTGAATGCTTCCAATCAATATCCAGTTGTTAGAGTAACAGCCATGTCCGTTCTGGATGGCTGAGCGGGTGAAAACATGTTTGTTCTACTTAATGTGACACAGTCCCGTCAAATTAACAACCACGAGAGCAGAAGCAGGCCTGCTTAATGGGCTGAAGTCAGTTCCACAGAGAATTTATTATCAACACTCCACCAACAGATCTGAAACCTCATTACTAAAGGGTTTATTTGCCGATAATAACTAAAGGCACACTTTAGGTACATAGGTGTTGTCTGATTTTAAAGATACAGTATGCTACACTGCTTAGTAAACAGACTGGTTTTAAATTGACATAACCTCAAGATAACATCTGTATGTTATGGGAGTAGTAGAGTTATTTAGACAAGCCCCTGTTTGGTTAAACTACAATAGGTACTAACCCTGTAAATGCAAAGAATTTCCTTTTCCTACTGTGTGTCAATGGTACCTGTACAGGACATGCAAGAAAGCTGAATCCCACCATGTGAGCCCTAATCAAGGTCAGAAACACAAATTTTTGCTCTCCTGTGTTTTGCCAGAATAGAGTAACTGAGAGTGGTTAAAAGTCAGCTTCAGTCTGGGCCAGCTCTTTGCCACACAGGTGTGCAGAGCTCCCTGACATGTGGTGGTCAGATTCTGACACTTGGATTGCCAGATTCTCTTCCCTCTTCCATTCCCATGAGAATGATGTCTAGGGGTAATAGGCAGAAGAGCCAATCACAATCATTCAGAAAAGCTCCTTTTAATCAGATATGACTGGAATTTGTCTTACTTGATAGCGCTTCATGCTCAGCTGTGAGAGATGTGGGGCTGCAGCACAGATGATTCTGTTACACAGAAGGGAGAGTAAGAAGACAGACAGAGAGGTGCAGAGCTGGCTTTACTTTTCCTGTGGGAATGGAAAGGTGAAGATGGCAACTGATGTTTGGGGGGGAATGTTTTTCTTTCCATGGCTAGCCTAGCTTTCCAGAGCTCTCTGCATTCTGTTTTCCTGAGCTATCTGCTGCCACAGCCAAATGATTACTGTGCCTTCACACAGAACTAGCCCTGAGCATTCCCTTGTGCAAAGGATAATTTTACATAGTTCATAGCCTTGACCATTCCTGGTTGATTTCCACTGGGAAATCAAATCCAGCAGATTGCAAGATTAATTCCCTGACACATTTCAAAAAACCTACTGTAAACTACAGAAAGACTTAGACATTCATATGGGAAATTTTAATATTAGTGTACCTCCACTTGACATTGCTCCCTGTAGTTCTCATTTTTGCTTCTAAAAATTGTAAATTAAATTAGTAATCCAACACTAAAAAACTAACCAAAATGAAGCAGAATAATTAGTTTATGAGAAGATTTAATAAAGGCAAATATTAGGCCCACATACTAAATTCTCCTGTAAGTAGGTTTGAAGGAAGTGTTTCATCAAAATTATTCAGTAGAAAACCATCAGAATTGTTACACAGAAGATGTTATTTTCAGTTATTTTTCTTGTTATTATTATAATACCTCAAGGATCTGCTTACTACAGACAGCTCAGAATTTTAAGTGAAAAAAAAAGCCTTCTATGCTTGAAAACAGGAGTGTGTTGGCTGCAGCTGAAGAACCTTTGATTAGGAGATGCTGCCACTTAAGAATGGTAGGATTTGGAATGCAGTGTTTGTTTTGTGAGGTAGTGAGGAGGATGAGACAGAAAGACACAGATCACACTCACTCAGTGGTCTCTGTACTTGAGCAGAGACAAGGCCAAAGGACCTGTAAGACATCTGTGGTTATTTCAAATTTTTTATACAATGGAACAAAACTGCTAAAATATTGCAGTTCTGCCATGTATGCTAAAGCAGGTGCATTTTTGGAATCTCAAAAAATTTAGTGAAGGAAGTCTAAGGTGTGGGAGAGTCTGACCCACCACTGCCTCACTAATACAATTTGAATTTCCATCACTTAATTTGTTTAAAATTCATTTTTAAATAAAATAAATAAAACAAAATAATCAATTTAATCAATCAATCAATCAGTGAAGGCTTTGGTAGCACTTTGAATTCACTTTGAGTAGTTACTGAAAAAAAGCAAATAAAGCCTTATTTAAGAAATAAAGATAATTATTCTAATTGGCAGAACTCTCTGAGGACTTTTTTCCTCAAATTTTTGCTGTTAAAAGTTTCTACACCTCCTAAATCCCAATTTAATTATCAGTCTTATTAATTTATATTTGCCTTTGAATTTTTCAGCAACACACTCCCACACTCTGTCTGCTGGGGAGTTATCAATACTGCCCATTGCATTTAAAGAGAAGTCAGATAGGAGAGAAAAAGGGAGAAGAAAATAAAAACCCTCAGTCTCTCTTATTTGAGACTTAATTGCATGAACATATGGAGGTGGGCACAGTTCATGTCTGGTTTAGAGAGTTTTCATTGGAAGCTGAAGTGTAATCCACAACCAACAATTTGCAGTTTTATATGTTTCATGTTAAATTTCCAAATCATTGGGAATTTAAACAAATTTAAGGTTTAGGAAGGGGAACATGGAATAATCAATTGGGTCCACAAGCTCAGTCATATTTTGTTGCTGATTTAGGTAGAAACAGAATCTCATCTGTCTCAGCAGCATCCCTTGCAAGACATCATAACAACAACAGCCTGTGATCAGAAACCATCAAATTAAATGGAGAGTTTCAAGTAGTTTGGCCAACAGGTGAAAAACTGACACCTTGGGATTTCACAGAAAACTGAATGATGAAGTGCAGAGTGTTATGAAATGGGCTGGGAGGGTGTCTATTTTGGAGAACAGGGAGGAAAAAAGCTTGCTATTCTGTGACAGGTGTCAGTCAAAACCAGGGCTTTTTTTAAGAGATGACAGATACTTGGATACTTCTGCCTGGTGATAAAATCCTCTCAATCTATCAGCACCAACAACTTGTCTGGAAACAATACAGGATCATATCATCTTCTTAAAAAGGAAACATAGGGAAAAGTATAAGACAAGTGCTTGTAGGATAAGAGAATAAACAATGTAAAATCAATGCTCATGAATAGTCACCACTTTTACATATTTTCCTTTTGATCTCAGTAAAATATTTTCTTATGAGATGTCTAAAACAACATGCTCATTCTAAGACTGTCTGCATTAACAAGAGTGGTGCCATCAGGTCAAAGGAGGTGATTCTTCCCCTCTGCTCAGCACTGATGAGGCACAACTGGTTTGCTGGGTCCAGTTCTGGGCTCCCCAGTACAAAAGAGATGTGGGCATAACTGGTGTGAATCCAGTGAGGGGCCACAGACACGACTGAGGGATTGAAGCATTTGTGAGGAAAGCTGAGACAGCTGGTTTGTCTAGGCTGGGGAGGGTTCTTGGGGATCTCATCAAGAGGTGTAAGTGCTGGGTGGTAGGAGAGAAGAGATGGAGCCAAATGCTTCTTGGTAGTGCCCAGTGACAAGCAAAGAGGCAATGGAAAGAAATAAAAACACGGGAATTTACATTTGAGTAAAGGCCTGATTAGTGTGAGACTGGTCAAACAGAGCAACAGGTTGCTCAAGAAGCTTGTGGAGCTTCCAGCACTGGACATATTCAAAATCCAACTGAACAAGTTCCTGCTTGTAGAAAGAGTTGGGGTAGATGATTTCCAGTGGTGCCTTCCAAACTCAGCCATTCTGTGACTTTGGGATTTTGTAGGTTGAGTTTACAACTACCTTTCTGTAAAACTGCTGCTGCAGGAAGGAGGCCCAGGCTTCCTAATGTCACAGATGACCCTGTGCTCAGACCTAGTCCTGAATTTAGATGACTCTGTGTTCAGAATCTCCCATCACATGTAAGAAGTTGTCTACTCCTTAACCAGATTGAGACACAGAAACTCCTGGTGTGCAGAGGATGTTAAAGGAGCCCACAGGAAAGTTGGATTCAGTAAAATGGGCAGGAGTTATTTGTAGGGGAATCTCACTGACACATTTCTGAAAGCAACCACCACCCTAGAAGACCTGGGAGGCACACTGAACAATTCAATTTAATTTTGATCCAGAAAAGATTTGCCACTAATTATTATTTACAGTGTATGAGGTTATAATTGTTTAGTTATTTATTCTTTCACATATCTTTCTAAAGGCTGGTTTCCCCTCTTGGCTGCTTCATATCAAAATATGGTTATAAGCATCACAGCTGTTAAGTGCAGAGAGCACAGGTGTGTATTGGTTTCAGCAGTCACACAGGACAATTTTCTGGCCCATAATATGAGAATTCACTGAATGTTGGCAGGAGATTGAAAGGGGAAATGGAGGCTGTATGTATGTACAGGGGGGTACTGGGGACAGACATCTGTCATCCTTCTACAGAGGGACAGCATCAGAGGAAA
This sequence comes from Manacus candei, assembly GCF_025592945.1. NCBI lineage: Eukaryota > Metazoa > Chordata > Aves > Passeriformes > Pipridae > Manacus > Manacus candei. Next base: position 1,403,232 of record NW_026138057.1, read on the forward strand.
ACAAGACAATGCAATGTATCTTAGGACATCCCTGCTTAAGGGAAGGAGCTCTTAAGAACCCCATCTAGAGCTCTGGATGTAAACAGTTTTCTGAAAAACAAAGCACTTCTTTCCTTCCCTAACATCACAACTTGGAGAGGTGAAAAGCAAGGGCTGTAGCCAAGCAACAACATAAAATCTTTAAGACTCCTTCTCTCTTCAAAGCAGAACAGCCTCAGCCCACTGCCTCATCATCCTTCCCCCATCAACCTGGGCAACACAGAGCACAGCCTGGACACAAACAAGCAAAAGCCTCTGTGTTTCACTGCTCCTCCAAAATAAATAAACAAGATTTATGAACAGATTAAGCTCTTTAAATAGATTTGCAAATCCTCCTTTCATCAGAATATGATGCAAGGCTGGCAAGCAAACTGCTAGAAAACACAGACTGCTCGGGCTGAAAGCACTTCAGATGTTCACAGACAAAACTTCTGTGCAGACTCATGTATGATTCTTCTGTACAGTAAACCTAGACCTGTACAATTAATTGAATTGCTTGTTTACTAGAAATACATACATTTTAATAAATAAAAATGAAAAAATATTAGATTATCAAATGATTAAAAAAGTCCTCACACAGTTAAACTATGCGTTTCAGATTTAAAGTCAATTAACTAATTGAAACTAGAAGACACAATGGTAAGTCTTTGGAAAAGTCAAGTTCTGTCCCACTCTTACCTTTTCTCTCCCTCTTTGGCTAAAAGAGCTACACAGAACTACATGCAAAGGAAAAAAAAATGCTTTTCCAAATGTCCATTTGTAGTTAAAAGAGATCAAATTTGCTCTAATGCAGTCATACTCTTGCCTATCCACGAAGGAATGCTTTATTTTCCTAGCAGGCTCTAGTGCTGGCACTGTTCTAAAAAAAAAAAAACTCTCACAGAAATAGTTTCCTGGAGGTTATGGAGCATTATCTGCTATGTCTTGGCTTACCAAACAAAAACACAAGCTATTTCCCATTTAACTGTCTGCCCTAAGTCTTTAGTTCCGCAGGCAAGACACGTTCCTCCCCCTCCCCTTCCCTCCCGTCAGATCAGAGGACCTCAATAACAAAACCAGCGTTAATCCTTCTGGAGAAGGATGATCAGCAAGAAAGTGTGGGTTTAGGAAATGCTGCCACCTTGCAGCAGATGCTCGAGGACAGAAGGCACAGTTGCCTTGCTGCTCTTGCCTCAGCTCCCTTACTTGGCACTTGGACAACAAGAGATCTGCATTGCAAATGGAACTGAGAACTGCTGATGAAAAAACGAGCTCTCCCTCTCTCTCTCTCTCTCTCTCTGTATAGATATATAAAAAGCTGTGTCTTTAATAATAGCTGTCAACAGGCCAGATGACAGTGTGCTTAAAGCTAAAGGTCTGAGTTTTCCTGCCATATATGAAGAGGAGAGTGCTTTACACAGAGAAAGTAGCATGGACACTTCTTGGTAGGAGCACCTAAGTGCATTCCACCCCTTTCAAGGCCATATGCAGAGGAAGAAATAGCTAAAACACTCAAATAGCTTTTTAAAAATATTTTCCCAAACGTAAAAAGCTTCTATTGGCTTTCCAAATCATCGTTACTTTCAGTGGAGGAAAGGCAGGAGGAAAAGAAGTAAGGAAAGCTTCACTTGATATTAATTTTCCTGATAAGTAGCTTTGTTTATAATATGATGACTCTCAAATGGGTGTACTACAGCAACAGCTCCCAAAGAAGCACATTCCTACAACTAAATAAATTAATGCAGCTAAAAAAAAAGCGTAACCATTATGTAGCTCACAGACTGTAAACATCTTTTCCACTTCAGTTGCTGAAATACTTAAGTTGCTCTGACATTCACTGCTATTTAATAAAGTGAGAAAGGATGTAATTCTGTTAATTGGTGATCAATACAGCCTGCATTATATTCGACTCAACAGTTCACCATAATAACATTATCAATTACTGAGTGGCATTTTCCTTCTCCCACAATTTCCTTGTAAGTAACACTGTACATCACAACATGTTCAGTGGGCAATTATAACGGGAACATAAAACACCCAACAACCCACCTAAGATGAATGTGTTATTTTCAGGGTTTCAGTATAACCAAATAAATGCTGTCAGGAGAAACTCTTAACATGAGAGACAGTTCTTCTTACTTAAATTCTCTCCCAAAGGACTGACACAACTTTTAACTGAAAGTGAGTAGGAACAATGTGATGAATGATAGGCCAAAAACTTAATTTAACTAGAGATATACATTTGTTATGTCAGATATGCAGCTTTACCAAAGTCACATCCAACCCACACATTACCTCAGATAATCACTTCTAAGATGTCTCAGGTGAAATATGTCTTAACCTTCATAGATAACACAAAATCACAACTCATGTATACTGCTCTAGGTTTTTGCAGTGCAGATTCCACAGGACATAACCTGTCTGTATTGTGCTGCAATCACTTTAAATTGATTTTATGAAAGCTATGTGGCAAGTTGTTGGTATATGACAGCTCTCTGTGATTAGGTATATTCTACTCTGGTACAGCCTCTTTTTCTTTTGCAGTTGCCTTTTTGTAACATTTTGCAATCAAGAAATGATTCATGGTGAATAACTTGACAAATTTAGGCAATACATACAGAACCTACACAAGGGCACAAGAGGCTGTCTTTTGGGAACAAACAGGAGAACTGGGGCATAAATATATCTTTTTGCAGCAAATCTGTTTACAGACGTGTGTGCTCATTATTTGAATGTACAGACTGTTTGAAGCACTTTCCTATGATGATCTGAAAGCAAAACATTGTAAAAAAAAGAATTCTGAAACTGTTAGGGGTAATTACTTCTATTCATCAAAAGAAATCCTCAGGTAGATGTGCATAACTCCAGAATCCAGGCAGGACTTTAACAACCCGTGTCTTTACCTAGAAATATGTTGATGTCAAATGGGTGCTTAAGGGTTTTGTAGACAGGCTTGTTCTGGATTTGAACCAGCTGCTCTGAGCACACGTGGCAACGTGGCTGGGGAAATGCTGAACACAAAATACAGCACAGCTCTATGTAAATAGGTGATTAGCCCAAGTTTGCCTGTGTGCAGGGCAGGATCTTGGTACCAGATCATCTGGAATTGCTGCTTTTCATTGTGAACGTGCTCTCAGAATTAGTCAGAGGGACACAAGCACTCTGTGAGAATAAAGTGGGTATAGAACGTGAGTAACTTTTCACACTCCCTAAAGAGGTTTTTATTTTGGGTGGTAAAATAAAACTTAGACTAGAAGAAGGCAATTTTATCTGATTGCTGTAGTTCCTCCTGCCATTACTGCCTTGGATATTATCTGTGGAAACTGGCACTGACTCATTCTCTAGGAATTAGTTAAAGTTCTTTTGCGTGACTAGTGTATCAAAAAAGGTCATTAGTGCAATTAATGACCATTAATACCATTATCCTTACATGGTGATCCAAAAATAATTAGAAAATAATGTAATATAATAGGAGATCTTTGGCTCAAAATGTTATCTTTAGCTCTACATGTTCATAAACTCTAAATTTCCACCTGGTAACTGCAACAGAAGCTTATAAACCCCATTTTGGATTCTGGAGGTATTACCTGCTTGAACTCAATCATCTGTGGATGTGTAAGCATTTCAGTTTGCAAGTTTTCCAACCAGAACCACATTCATCTACCTTATCTTTTCTATAAACAAGAATTATATACAGTGACTGCAGCCTAAATAAGCCCATAGGCTAATAAAGAGTGGTCTCAGGTTTTCCTGTTCACCAAGTGAGGGCAGATCAGTTTGAAAATCAGTTATGTCAGTACTCTTGCATCAGAAAAGGAATGAGCATCCCAAAGTCAGGAAAAAAAGGGCCTTAGCACTACTTATGGGTCCAAGCATGGGGAGGGAAGCACGTATGGAGAGGGACTGATGGGGAGAGTACTGGAAGAAGGGAATGGCTCTTGGAATAAAATAGAAAATAATTCTCAGCTTGTTAATATTCTATATCATCTTTTTTACTTTGCTTACAAACATGGACCTGCTGGAGTGAGTCCAGAGGAGGCCACAAAGATGGTCAGAGGGCTGGAGCACCTCTCCCATGAAGATGGGCTGAGAGAGCTGGGGTTATTCAGCCTGGAGAAGAGAAGGCTCCAAGGAGACCTTCCAATGACTAAAGGGGCTACAAGAGAGCTGGAGAGGGACTTTGGACAAGGATTTGAAGTGATAAAACAAGGGGGGAATGGCTTCACACTGAAAGAGGGAAGGTTTAGATTGGATATTAGGAAGAAATTCTTCTCTGTGAGGGTGGTGAGGCCCTGGCACAAGTTCTGAAGAATCTGTGGCTGCCCTATCCCTGGAAGAGTTCAAGGCCAGGTTGGATGGGGCTTGGAGCAACCTGGGATAGTGGAAGATGTCCCTGCCCATGTCAGGGGGGTTTGAAACGGATGATCTTTAAGGTCCCTTCCAACCCAAACCATTCTATGATTCATTTTGAAGGTGTGAAGATAACTAATATGTATCCTTTTAAAGTATAACATATGGTACAGATTTTCTACAAGGTGTCTTAAAAAGAGATGTGATATAAAAATCAGATGACTAAATGTTTTGGGACTCCAATCACCAGATAATATTCCCTGCAGTAGTCAAGAAATATGAAAATTCAGAAGTGATACATGCATTTTGTCACTCTGACACACAAGATCTTACACCTTTTTTGAGGCACTATAGATACAAAAAATAACACAATTTTTTAGGTCACACTTGGTTCTAGTGAAGAAGTAGCTACATACAGAGAAAAGTGGTATGCCAGGGATGCTTGTCACTGGCAATACGTAGTATCTAGAGGGCATGAAAGGCTTCTTGCCTTTTCAGAAGGCTTAACCACAGTGCCTACTGCGAGTTGCTCCTCTCTGGATTTCCCAGAACTTTCAGATATCACTAGGGAAAAGAGTCAAGAGGAAAAAGGCCAGTGCTCATTCACCCCATTCTGGAGTGACCACCTCAGCTTTGACTTGCAGCCACACAAAGGCAGTGGGGTGGAGGCTCAGGCATTTTCCCAGTCTGAAAACATACATTCCAGTTTAAATGAGGAGAGAAACCAGGTTTCCTCTAGAACTGGCAGTATGCACCTTTTCTACCCTGGTATATCAGTCTTCCATTTTAATGTAGAATAAACATATCAATCTACCCTATCATTTCCATGTATGTTCTCAATTACTATCTGAATAAAAACAGGAAGACCCACATGACTACACAGTCACAATTCGCCAAGAAAAATATGAAGTAATATGATTTTGTGAATAGAATATTGACTTAGCACTCAAATATCTATTCTTTTTGGCCTTGCCAGTGGCCCACCTTCTGACTTTAGATAATTTACTTCCTCTCGGCCTCAGTTGTCTCTCTGCACAATAGAATTACTATTTTATCTCTTTTTGTAAAGTACTCCAAAATCTATGTAAGAAGAACGTTTTCTAAAGTCCAGTTTCTCATTTCAACGATTTTAAATTATATTTAGTATTTTCCTAAACTATTTCAGATGCTATTTTTAAATGTGAATTAATGTCAATGGTTAATTATATATTTTAGCCAATATAAGTTCTCAATTGGATTTCTTTTTTCTTTCCATAGTGGAGAAGGTTTCTTGTCTGCATCTATCAGGTGCACAGAAAAATGTTCTATCATTCCTAATCTTCAAGATCATGAAACTAGACAATCATTAATTAACTGACAATTTTTTTGAGATTGAAAACCGTGAGGTTTTTTTCTGTGCAACAGCAGGCTAAATAGAGCCATGATCTTAACTGGGAGCTTTGTCCACTATATTAAATAGTAATTAATTATATGCATAACAGGTAATTTAATAGTCTATATGACTGTCAGTGAAAGAATATCTTATTTTTAATTATCTATTTTGTGCATTCTTGAGGAAGATATCAGTGTTCTTTTCGATGACATTTTAGGATGAGTATAATGATGCTGTCCTGGGAAGAAAATGTATTTTCAATCCCCTTGAATTAAAGTTCAATATTTCTTGATCAAGATATCCCAAACCAAAACAAACAAGCAAAAAAGGTAAAAGAAAGAGCAAAGAAAAGGGGATGTGAAATCAGGTTAGTGTGTAAGCCTCACTAGAAACCTTATACAGTGGAGTTATGAAAACACCCCAATGCTGTAAATGCTTGTTTTTGTGTACAACCTTGTATGTATGAGTAATTTCATCCCTTTAAGACCCCAGAAGCAATAGTGAAGACTGAAATTAGATGCTGGTTCTCCCCTGAATGCTCTGTGTGCTACCATTCTGAAACCCAGCATTAGGACCAGGAGCAGAGGCAATGCTTGCAAAGCTGGTGCTTTCAATTGCTTGGCTTATTGTGGACCTGTATCACAGAAACCACAAAATTCTCAAACTCTCTCTCTTAAGTTAGACAAAGGTAAGAGATGCCTGAACTCTAAGTATACCATGGGACAGTTTGAAGGACTCTAAAAAACAGATGTATTTTCACATCAATCAATCAGAGATGGAAAAGGAAAATCATTCATGACACAGCTACGTGAAATTTGGCTTATGTGAAATGACTGCTACGCTGCTCAAAACATTCACAAACTCTGCAAAGACAGTGAAATCCTGATTCAGAAATCCCCACTCTGAATCTCACTAGGTGAGATTCTGGCAGGTCCTGATTTATTGTTCATAATTTTTGGAGCTGATGGGCTGGCTATTGAAGACCTAGTTTATGATTTATGAAAGGTAAATGAATCTTCAGTATTCTAGTTTTCATCTTGTTTATTCACTCCCCCCTAAAATGGGATAGATGTTAATTACTTGGTATTGTCTGATGTTTCTCCATTTTTGAAGAAGCTGGCCATTTGAGGGAAGAAAAAAAAACCTGAAATTACCACTTCTATACCACTAATAACAGGTGGTCAGAGAGCAGACTATTGTGTGCTGTAAATCAAATTTATTCTAGGTATACAATAATGTGCCCAATGAGAATAATTTACAAACTATAAACTGAACAGCTCTTGTAGGTAGTATATATATCTTTAGACTACTAGCAGGCAAGAGTCCACAGGAATTGAAAGCAATTCAATAAAGACATATTTAGAAAATAACAGGATGACAGGAAACATTCTTCCCAATTAATAATTCAAACAGATGTACTTGAAACTAACATTCAGAACAAAAAACCCCACACCAACTGCTGCACTGATTGTCTTAAATGCTCTTTCTAAGGGCAAAACCTGCTGCTAGTGATAGTCAGTTGAAGAAATTTAAGGAGCAATATGAAACCAAAACGTACAGAGAAAATCCATTCAGGAACTTTTCAAGGAATGCAGAGGAACACTGCAGAGCTGCTGTGACAGTATGTTATTATATACTAAAGTTTAGGACCCAGATCACCCTGAAACAAATCTGCTATCAAAAGCAGAGAAATGCATCTGTTCATATTTCTCTCCCAAGTTGCATCAGGTTTTCTCAATTTAATAACCAACAAAAAGAAAACTAATCAAAAGACCTTTTGTCAAAGTACGAGGAGATAATAAAGTTTTGAATGTTCTTGTAGTTCTTTGACAAAGGATAGAAAACATGTTTTTCCTTCTTCATTTAGACATGCTCCGACACAGAGGCTGTTAACTTGAAATTTCACGTCTGTGGCGCTCTCAGGCCTTTTGTGAACCTTTAGAGCAAAGTGAATGTTGGCTTTTTGGTTATCATAGAATCATAGAATCAGCTGGGTTGGAAGAGACCCCCGAGATCATCAAGTCCAACCCTTGATCCAACCCCGCCGTGGTTCCCAGCCCATGGCACTGATGCCACATCCAGTCTCATCTTAAAAACCTCCAGGGAAGGAGAATCCACCCCTTCCCTGGGCAGCCCATTCCAATGCCTGGTTACCCTCTCTGTAAAGAATTTCTTCCTAATATGTAACCTGAACCTGCCCTGGCACAGCTTAAGACCTTGACCTCTTGTCTCACTGATCTCTGCCTGGGAGAAGAGACCGATTCCCCCCTGGCTCCCCCCCCCTGTCAGGGAGTTGTAGAGAGTGAGGAGGTCTCCCCTGAGCCTCCTCTTCTCCAGGTTCAACAGCCCCAGCTCCCTCAGCCTCTCCTCATAGGACTTGTGTTTGAGTCCCTTCCCCAGCCTCGTTGCTCTTCCCTGGACCTGCTCCAGCCCCTCAATGTCCTTCCTGAGCTGAGGGGCCCAGAGATGGACACACAGCACTCAAGCATTCGAGATATTGGACCAACAGTGTGTGAAGGAACAATTTTCTGCAGACTGAGAAGAGGATTTTGAAAGTTAATGCCACTGGCAAATGTTCTCAACAACTCCCCTCCAACGCCCTGTGGAAGAGAACACGAGCACAGCAGCGAGAACACGAACACAGTTGCAACAACGTGTCTTGGAAAACACATCCCTGGGAGGGGTGGCTGTGCAGCCACTGCCCAGAGCACTGGCACAGGGAGGAAGGGGTGCCCTGTTGGGTGGAGCTCAGAGGCAGCACGGAGGGCAGAGCAGCCGTGGTGGTGCGTTCACGGCGTTCTGTTACCGCGGTCATCCGCCAAGAGCAGGAATAACCTCCAGGGCCAGCACCATTAAAACATTTCTTGGAAAGCACTGCTGTGGTTTGCTGTAGTAAGCCAAGTTTAGACTGTGCTGCATTTGTGAGCACATGTGTTGTAGTAATCTTCCAGGGTAATGCCTTGGCAGCGGCGGGAGACGTTTTATTTTTACAATTGCTTGTGCAGTAGAAGCATATTCGTCTGCACTTAAATACACTTTATGGTTATTCACATTAGGGGCAAATTTTCAAAGAGCTGCTGAGGCTTTTGGCCAGGTACACCACTGCTTTTATTGGGAACTGCATGTGTTAAACTGAGCAATGTGCTTTGAAAAACAAACATATGCTTTCTTCCTCTGAACATTCAGGAATGTATGATTATTTTTTTCCCCCTGAATTGTTAAGGCAGTCAGTATGACTGAGGGTTTGAAAGATGTGCTGGGAGAACTGTGATGCTCTGGTATGGCTGACAAAAGCCCTGTGGCACCTGAGGATCTTCTCCAGGCATGGGAATGCTCCTGTGGTGTGGCATGGAGGTGTTTGGCCTCACTGAAGCAATGCAAAAGCAGAAGGGTCAAAGAGCCAGGTCCAATTGTTTTGGTCAAAGATAACTTCAAGACTAACATGATATCCTTTCCCCTTCCCCCTCTCCAAGTATGCTGTCTTCCTCAAAAAAAGTAATATTTTTGTTTCAGAGCATTTTCATTTATAATTTGTATGCCTGAGAAGAGGTCTACGCTGCTATTAAAATGTTCTTTTCCAAGCTGGATGGCCCACCACCAAAAAAACAAGAGGATATATTTCATGTAGGCCCTTTAGTGCTCCCACTGGCTTCAATCCTGCAGAAACCCTGTCAGCTCCAATATCCCCTCATCTCACAAAGGGAGACCTAGCCAGAGAAGCAGAAGGACTGGAGCATGCTGTGTGCCCTTCAAACCTTATATGGCAAAACAGCAGCCACCACAATCTCAGAATCATTATTGTGCTGCCCAAGAGCCACAGATTTCCCTGATTATGGTCATGTGCTGTACAAGAGGAATATCAGACCTTGTGACTGTTCCTGTAACAGTGATAAGAAAATATTTTTTAATTTATAGCAATTATAAAAACAATAAAAGCGTCACGTTTATCATTAAATGCATATTTTGTAATTTGGAATTAAAATTGTTCCTTTAAATATGTAAAGGTTAGATATAAAAAAAAAGTGCTGGCTAGAAGATATTTGAAATTTGTCTTTATATTTTTTGTGAAAAAAAAGTGCTCATTATTTAAAATATTAAGACAACAGTTGTGTTTGCAGAAAAAAGGAGGCACTCAGTGTGCATCGCCCAGGCTGCTAATTCAATGTGTTAATTACTGTTAACATGGATACAGATGCTGCTCTAGGCAATGTTCACCCAGCATTTGGAGGAAAATTCAGTTTTAATCATAATCAACTACAAGATTATGTAAAACTGGTCTACAGCAACTGCACACTTCACCCAGTACACGTGCTGGTGTTGGTTTTAAAAACAGATTAGGATACATGGAAAAATTGGGAAACCACTTTTCTTACCAAAACCTGATAGAGCAGCAGATGGTGAACTGGCTCTAAAGAAGCTGCAGAATAGTCAGGACCCTTTTGTCCAGTTTTGCCTTTTGATGTGATCAAGATTTTATCCTGGCAAGAAGAGGGTGAAGCAAAGTCCATCTTCTCGACAAGTCTTTGGATTAATGGAAAGATGGAAGAAATTAATGAAATTGTCATTTGGCTCAGAAATCCTGCCAACCTGAGGAGATTCTGAGCACTCTCTAGGAAGGCAGCTGAAGATTTTTGAAGTCTGCATTTGTTATGTAATCACACATTTTGTGTATTTTCACTGATCCTGTAACCATCATCAATGTAACTGTCAAATCATATGATACAAAGTACCCATGTGTACTCCTCTGAAGGATTATACAATTTGCTTTTATGTTCTTGGCATATTTTAAACTGGCACTTAATGATTAAGAACTAAAAATATGGTATAATGATATTGCAAGCTTATCATGATGCTGAGGTGGTGGAGTTTGACAGACCTTCTGCTATTGTCCAGTAAAGAGTCTCAAACAAAAAGAAGTACTTTTCTATAGCTTGAGAACACAAATTCTATAACGTTGTAAAGCAGGTTTGCAGCTGGAAAGCCAGATGATAGGGCTGAAAATATCACTAGCTGGCAATTCTATGTAGCTGGACCACTGGAAAAAATAAATGGACATAATCATATTACAAAAAAAAAGCATTGCTGTAAAGAAATATCACAGGATTCAAAAGGCCCTAAATCTGTAAAAAAGACACCACCTTTCTCAAGCAGCAGAAGTTTGCTGGTGCTAGATGTGATCTATGTTCTAGTCTCGAGGAGGCAGAAGTATGAAATAAACTGCCACAATCTGGAAGAAATCATTTTCTCTCTTCTCCTACCTGTGTTTCTTTTCTGCCTTCTTAACAGCAGAACACTCTCAGCTCCTGAGACCAGGACCTGGGCTTTATTCTTCTCTCTCCTTTCAATTCATCACATAGAATGAACAATACAGTCCATTATATAGAATAATAAAACTCTCACCACATCATACATGTTTCTGAGCAGCCTAAACCCCTACCTTCTCACCAAACTTCCTTCAGCAGGTTAAATTCAATTAGGAACCTTCTTTGTGGTTCATTTACGGTCTCTGGAGAAAGAATGATGTGTTGTGGTAAAACTGTTTCGGCTGAAAGTTTGGAGGAGGCTGGAAAGGTGACTGATAGTGTTGAATGCCTTCAAGGAGTTCTGAAAATCCCATTTTATTTAAAGAATTACATTATTTGGAGATAAATATAAAATCTAGTAACAGAGGAGATCCACATACGTGGTATTCACCAGGCATTATTTCAAGGCAAACCTTTTTGTGCCTCTGAACAGTTCTTTTTTTCACAGGTATAAAAGCATGCCCTTTGGTTTGTTTTCTCCTTTGGGATCTAACTGGAGTGCTGTCTCCATCACTTCTACACAGCATTGCATTGTTTGTTAATTCAAGGTCTGTTTCTGTGTTGTCTTCCCTCGTTCTCAGTTCTTCCCTCACTATTCAGGTCGGCAGCACTTTCTCAGGGCTGAGTGGCAGTATCCCATCACCTCCCTGTGACATCTGCTCCTGTGCCCCACCCATAGCCAGCGACAAAAGGTGGTGCCTGTTCCTTCACCTTGATCCTCTGCACAGCGTGCCAGGGGGGCTTGAGCTCTGCTCTGTGCAGGCAGCAGAGAAACAAAGCCTGTGTGCTTCCAGGAACAGGCTATTGTGGAGATGAAGAGGTGAAGATACCTTTCATTTGCTGCAAAGGTATTGTTGATTACCTCAAAACACAGAAGGGCTTTTCTAGGCAGCTGTGGTTAGAGTGTGCTGGACAGGATTTGAATGTTGAAATTATCTGCCAGGATACTGAATTACCAGGATTGTCTGAGTGTGTGATGAATAGAAAAACATCTTTTTTCTTTTTTTTGTTGTTGCTTAGAGTTTTGCTTGAGAAAAATATTTTTGTGCACACAAGAGCACATGATGTATAAAGAAAACCATCTCTTTGCTAAGGTAATGTATTTTTTTCACATCCCATTTCATGATAGCTAAAGCAGTTTGATTTTAACATACTCTGCACCCAAACAGTGAATCAAACAGCCTGTAGTTATGAAATACCTGCAATAATAAAGGAACTTGATGTAAATAAATAACATGGAAACTGTAAACACATCTTCAGTCTGAATGGTCTTGTCATATTTCATCCCCTCATTTTAATGCAATACTAAGCAAAGCATGGAAATGTTTACCTTTGTCTGATCTTTAATTCCCTAAAATTTATGTGGAACCATGCACAGATGCTCTGGAAACCAGCATGGAAAAGCCTGGCATTTTAATTGATCCCAGAGCCTCTTTTCCTCGCAGCCCCTGCTGCTACAAAGTCTGCTGCTCGCTCCAAAGGGGCTGCGCGGTTGCCTGGTCACGGCAAGCGGCCAGGCAAGGTGCAGAAATCCGGGGAAGGAAGTAACCAATCAATTCTTTAATTTCCCTGTGTAAACAGCAGCAAATCAGGACGGGTTTTGAAATCTCATTAGTGGGAAGTGAGAGGCACTGTGCACATTTTAACATATGTATTAGCTGCGTGCAGCGGCTTGCAGGCAGAAATCGTGAGCCACTGGGTTTGTTTCACAAAGCTCTTTTCAGAAGACAACCTGAATATGTCATTTAGTACTCTGAAATGTTTTTTGGAGGGTGGGTGGGGAAATAATTTTTACTCCTCTATCACTGCTATCTTATTAATGTTAATGTTTTCTTACAGTTAGTGTATTATAAGCATTATATTTTTCTTTATACTTGAAGGGGCCAGGGTTAGGAGGATGATATTTTCTTTATACTTGACAGGGTTAGGAGGATGACATGCAGAGTCAAATCCCAATTTCGGGAATATTTATTACAAAAGGAATAATTATATGCTTGTCCTTAAAGATTTTCAATTAGTGTTGTCCTGGCATTTGAGTAAAAGTGAGTGTAAATTTCTCATTGACATATTTGCAAGTTGTGTGATCCCTCTACACCCTCTGCACAGCAGGCTGGTCTGAGATTGTTTCTAGGTGTTTAGGTTGCTTTGGAGGTTTGCCCTTCTGTGTTGTTATTGATAAGTGATTTTTCAAGGGATTCCATGCTTCCTGCCATGTTACCCCAGTGACATCCATGGAGGAAGAACCAATGGTCATTTGAAAACACAAACTCATTGCTAATTTCTATTAAAACATACATTCCACTGCGCCACTAGTAATATGCCACTTCTACCTTTGAGGTCCCTACTGCCTTAATGTAGCTCAGAATCTGAATACAGAATGAATGAAGAGTCTTACATATGCTGCACAAAACATCTGGCTTTACCAGAAGATAATACAAGAATTAGTTGCAGTGATATATACAGAATTTGAAAACTATGATGCATGTAATAAGTTATTTACTCCAGAAAAATTAATTAACTGTTATATATGCATATACAATAACCTTGCAGGAAAATAGCTTTTGAACTTCTAATGGGAAAATATAAATTTTCTTCACTGGTTGTCAAGATAAACCCTTTTGGCACAGTGAAAGTATTAAACAAAACACTAAAGACTTCAAAGATCAATTACTTTTTTCAGTAGCCTTGAAAACACAAAGAAATCCTGGACACACTCAGATACACGTGAGTTCTGCCACAGAGTTAAATTCAATACTTCTTTCAGTAAACTTCCCATGGAAAGAAAAAGAAATAATATTATTAAGCATGAGCTGTAGGCAGCAAAATCCTTTTGTTTACATTGTTTGGCTTAGATTCACCTACACAGGCACTAATCTGGATATGAGGGTCAATGAAACCTTTATTTATCAGACATAATATAAAAACAATACTTCTGTAAACACAGACACTTTCCTGTCCTCCTTTCTCAGTCATTGCTTGGAAAGAACAGGGAATATGTAGGAAAGGGCCCTAAAAGGATGCTTCATTCTCAACAGGCTGTGGTGTCCTTGACTGCTTTGTTCCAGCCTCCATTCAAAGGGCCAACTTCGAGATAAAATGTAGTAATTTTTGCTTGTAGATGAAAATTCAATAGGGAAAAATAGACTTACTTGTCTATTGTTTAGGAGACCTATGACTTTTTGAGTCTTCAATCACTATCAGCTCAAACTAATTTCCAATTCACAGGTCAGATGAGAACAGTGTCACAGGGACACTGGAAAAAATATTTGCTCTTTGTCAAATACATTTGAAGAACAATGGAGGTTGTTATTAAAATCCAAATCAAAATCAAAACTTTTAGGTTGAAAATTATGTCAAATAAAGGAAGCATGCACACTAGCACTTTTTTTCCTAGAAAATATTCCTTTACAATGAAAGAAAGATGAGATAAAAATGTCTTTTACTCCGAGATCATACAAATGTCACAGTTCAGGGTTTCTTTTATTATCTGTCAAATGCCACAAAAAGCTCTGCTATCTTTGATCAGTTCTAAAACTTGCAGTCCAAGTAAGGATCTTAAACTAGACATTTAATTTTAAAAGACTGGGAGTTTTTTGCACATTCATTGCATTAGGTCTGAGGTGCTGTAATGGGGAGTAAAACCAAAAATAGTTCCCTTAGAAATCAAAACTTCTGCAGCAGTTTGAGACCTGCATTTTAGAGTTGCTCTCTTTTCCTATTACAAGTCCAGCCATCAAATATTTCTTCTCTCTCCCACAACTCTTCACACCAGTTTCCCAAATGGATTTTCCACTTCTTTACCTTTTTTTCCCTACTTAAACATTAATTTTCCTCCCATTTCATTGTGTGCAACCAGAGAGGTGAAATAATTGCAGATGTTCCCCTTTTTTTCATTGTGGTAAATAGAAGGACTCTTTTCATGTTGACAACATGCTCACAAAAAGCTGGACTTTACTTGTTTTAGCAGACATTTGCTTTTTAAAACTCTCAGAGGGCCTGACCATATGTTCAGCTCACGTTTGTACAGCCTGGTTAATTTAACCCATTAGAGTCTCATAACTGGCTTGAGAAAATAAAATTCATAAGTATACCAGGCCTGTAAATGTAATTCTATAAAACAAAAATAATTTTGCAGTGCTAGGACACTCAGTCTTGGTTTTCTGTTTAAAATACCTTGCATTTTATAGAAATCACATAAAGTCATAGGCCAGAAACAAAGAAGAAATCCATTTAAATTATCTTGCAAGTGCTGGAGGTCCTTTCCAGCACTGACATGGCGATGGTGGAAAATGGACTCTCAAAGTATTTTTATCAATTGTTCAGTAAATGTTGCTTTTCTCACAAAGATAAATTTGATTAAGATTTGCAGATGTCCAAAATAGTAGCATTTCTTGCGCCTTCACCATATCATTTACATGCTCTGGAGCAGCTAGACTCCCCAGAGACAGGAAAGAAGGATGTTGATTCCTCCCCAGCACTGTTAAAAGCATTTCTTCAGAGCAGGTGAAATGACGGTGTTCAAGTTGCCCCTATTCTTGTAGCTTTTAGTTGAAGCAAGAACTTTGCCAGCAAAGGATTCAGAAAAGTTTAGTGATTCCTGAGCCTCTGTTTTCTGTATGTAAAGCCTTTGGGGCTCAGTTTAATCAGTGGAGATATGTAAGCATCTATGCTGGGGAAGGATCTCAGTCAGCTCCAAAGTAGACTGAATTAAACACTACAATTAATCACTACATGGCTGCCATGATCCCAAAGTAGGACTCTCCATTTGTGAGCTTATGTTGAGGGAGTCAGACTTTACTATGCTGGATCAGGTCTATCATACCAAGGCTGAGATTTCCTAAAATATGCAGTCCTGGCCTTTGTTTCTTTCCATATAGTCAGTGGAAAGAGAATAAGCTAACACCAAAAGCCTTAGAAATCCTGTCCTTCTGTTAGTTCACTTATTCACGAGAATATGACTTTGTCATGTGAAACTAAAGATAGTGACTGCTTGTTACTAGTTTCAGTAACATCTGCCAATAGTGTAGGCTCCATAAGATCCATTCTTCCCTGGAAGGGTTGCAGGAGACAGGGCAAGCAGGTGGAAGAGCATCTCTGACAAGGAAATTGCTCAAATAGTGGGAGACTTAAACAATCCCAGTCCTGAAGAAAAGCATACTGAAACCAGTTAAAAGTCTTGATTTTAGAATTAGGCTCAGAATGAATAAATGAGAGAGAGAGAGAGAAAGAGAGAGAGAAAGAGACTAGAATAAATCACAGTTTATTTTAAAACATCTTTTAAATTAAAATACAGTTCCAATTACATTCCTCAGCTGGAAGGGACAGTTGGTATATGCTGCTGTTCCACATTTTGGACAATGGCTTTGCAGCCTACTTTGTTAGAAATTTCTTTTAAAACTAAATTGGACAATAGTAATTGAAAAATATTTTTAACCTCCTTAATGTCTCTCATAAGCAGAAAGCAGAAAATCTATTTCATAGGAATGCCTTCCTGCAGAATTGCATCTGATACACTCATTTTCAGGGCTAGAGTTTCATTTTCTCACTTGTGCCAGCAACTAGGTAACAAATCCTAGGTACACGTTCAGGTTACATTTCTGTTTCTTGCACATTCCTTAGTCACTGACTTAATCCTCCAAGCAGTTATGCCAGCAGGAAAGCATGCTGTCTTTCCAACTTTTTTTCCTCAGTGACAGTAGATAGGCATGACAGGGATGTGATCCCAGCCCCTCATACATTGAAGTAAAAATGTTTTAATTACGAGGCTCTTTGGTTTTTTTTCTTTTCTAGCCTCAGGAGAAATTAGATGAGACATCATTTAAATAACATTCACAGCACCTGACTTTGGAGAATTGACTCCCTCTACTTCTATATATGAGTGTACACACCCATTTTGGAACCGTTCTCATTTCCTCCCAGGTTGTATAAAGGGTGATGGAAGACGTGGTTCCTGTCTATGACAGCTGCATACAACTTCCTAAAATTTGGTAGCAGGAGTATTAATTACCCCAGATTTTTCTTGGGGCCAGGAACTGCCTGGAGCACTTTGCTCCCAGCCACAGACTGGAAGCCAAAATGCCAGGTGCTCAGCAGAGAGGAAAAGCATGAGAAGGCAAAAGTGAAAGAAAATGGTTCCCCACACACAACATTTCTGTATGAATTTCTTGATATGTGAAAATTATGGAATATTGATGTTGCCTCTCATTTGGTCAAGAGAGTTAATAAAAAGTGACAGCGATTTTTTTAGAATTCCTTCAGAATCCAAAAGTAATTCAGTGTTTTCACTTTCACTTGTTTCAATATATCATTGTATTCTAAGGGAAAAACTCATACCCTTGCTGGTCATTCTGTTCATTGTGATTACTCTTTAATCTCATAATATAGAGAGCAGTATTGATGCTTTAGAGTAAGAGCTATGACCTGTAGTTATAAAGTCTGCTTCAGTGCAGTGGGTTATCTCCTTACTGAGTGCCATAGTATCCTACAGTACTTTAACCTTACTTTATGGCCCAAATGCAACATAAGTGATTCAATAGCCTGCTCTGCATCTTGTTTTCCAAGTGCAGATCTCAGTTGAAATTCAGTTCTCTAAATACATGCATAAACAATTGTATGCAAATCTTGACAGCTGCAACTTCAAATATTGCTTAGAAAATTTAAATTTTAAACCCTGACTCTGTCACCTCCCAATGACTTCAGCAAAGCAGGATCAGACCTCTACACACAGAAAAAATATTACAAATTATCTTTTATTAGTAAATCTCAATCTGGATTCCTACTCTTATTACCACTAATCTCTAGTTTACCTGTTGTGGGTTTTAAATCAGATTATTTTTGCCTAGCATGCCAGAAAATGTTTTTGACATCACCTTTCACAGTCATCCAAAAGGATGGAGGTGGCTCCCCTGCCTGGAGCAAAACCCTGGCAAATGGATTTGCTGCCAAAATATTTCTGTGAGGTTGGACTACAGATGAGCACGAGGGTCTATGAATCTACCACTTAGAGTGAAAAATAAGGTAAAAACATCTAGGCAAAAGTCACTGATTTGGAAAACAAAAATACAGGAATGTTTCATGCCACAGTACCAGAAAAGCTTTGCACAAAGCTTTACAGATTCGTTTTGCCCAGTGATAAAACAATGAATTTGGTGTAAGTCATGGAATGCTATTTTTGGAGTCAGTGTGTGTTTTCTATTAGGAATAAAGTTTAGGGGTTCTCTATTAATGGCTCAGATATTTCTTCAAGACAACCTTTTATAACGTTTATAATCTACCTGCTGAGTGTTTTAAATCACTAATGGAGAAGGGGGAACAGACACGAAGCCGTTTCCACAAAGCTCTGCCCAATCTCATCCATGAGCTGTGTTAAACAGAGGAGCCTCAAAGCCAGTTGGAGCATACAAAGGAGCTCATCACCACCACACCAGCATCATTTTTAACTCTTCTAAAGTACAAGCAAAGCATCCATTAGCTCATAATAACTTGGAGCAAAGCATCCTTAGAATAACATATCTTTTTAAACTTACTTTTTCCATTTGGAAACCTAATTTACAATAGTGACTAGTATTTGCAGAAGGAGAGCTCGCCCTAATCTGGCAGTATTTTTGACCTAGGACTGATAAAACAATGAGAAAATGCAGACTTCAACATCGGTTTTGTTGGTGGTGGTGCAGTGGTTTCATTTGTTCATTTGTTATTAACAATTTCTAGAGACAACTTCACATTCATTTGAAGCAGACGTTGAGTAACTTGGCAACAGATCCCTGTGAACACCTAAACTGAAGCACCACTGTTTATGCCCCTAGGGGTGGTAAGACTGAGGGCTGGAACAGGTTGGCTGGAGGAGTCATGGAGCTCTCCTGCCTTGGAGACACTCCAGTGCCAACTCCCAGACTGTTTGCTCTGGGTGGCCCTGCTTGAGCAGTGGGCCCAGAGGTCCCTTCCCAGCTAAAGAACTTTTCTGTGATTCAAGTTGGTAGAACATTAGCAAATCCTGGTAGGATGCTCCCTCCCCATTGCTGCTGTTATGGTATCATTGCAGCCATACTGGGGACAGCTACGGTGCCATTGCCTCCAAGCAGAGAAAAATGTCATAAAAATTAACTCCTCCTCAAGCAGCATCAATAATGCAATGTTCTCAGAATAGAGCAGGTTTGGTTCTTCACTTTAAACATGAATTCCACTTCAGCCTAACCATGAACTCCATCTCAGCTGATGTCAGGAGTTTGTTGGAAGGTCTTTGAATACTCAGCAGATTTTCTGCACTATGGTAGTTAACAGTAAGATACCGTGATTCTTGCCAAAGGAAAATTCATTCTTTTAGATTACTGAAAATTGGATCTGAAATACAAGTCTGAAATGGAATGAAAATATTCTCATAAAATATAATCATGTTTAATAACCATAGAGCCATGGTTGCAGTTTCTACATTTGCCATTGCCCAGAAGAAATTTCAGATAATATTGCAAGCAAAATTTAAAAGTTCCATACTTCCATGCCTGCATCATTTTTCTTTCTAGAACTTCTCCAGTATTTCATCTTCTGTGAGTCAACATATGAAGTTAAATTCTGATCATCAGGTCATGGAGTTTTGCAGTCTTATGCTGCAATACTAATCAACAAAAGCTGCTAATGCAGACTGAATTTGGTGCACATATAATACAGACTTTTGGACAGATACAAATTATTGTCACAAAATGTCCTCAAAAGACCAGCGTTCCTGCAAGTTCATGCAATTGTCAAACTATGGCATCATTAACATTGTGTAGTGTCCAATAATTCTGTTCTCCCCATGGACAAGGACTGTGCAGAAATAATTACTTGGCAATCACATGCACTTCATCACTTCCAAATTAGATTTTAGTGATCCACCGCTTTATTTCCAGAGTAATCAAATTACTACAATGGAGTTTCCTTCACCTTTTTTTTTTCTTCTTTCATTTGATATTTATTGCCACAGATGCAACGTGAGTTAAGCAGAGCCAAGAAAAACATGATTTGGGGTGAAGCAGTTGGATAATGTGTTTTGAAACATGCATGAAAATGACCCTTTAAATCTCTATTCCAATGTAAATACATGTGGTAAATCATTGGTATAAAAAAAAAAAAGAACCAAAAAGTGTATCTAGAGAATTCTTTGAAGTAATAGATTTTGAAAAAGACCCTATCTTCTGATAACATAGAAATTCTTCTTTCACTTTTAGCAGTACTGTTACAATGGAATTCTGAAAAAAAAAAACAAACAAAAAAACATTTAGTCACCTTGGAAAACTCTCAGTGCCTAAAGAAGGGCAATGAAGCTGGGGAAGGGTCTGGAGTACAAGTCCTATGAGGGGTGGCTGAGGAAGCTGAGGGGGCTCAGCCTGGAGAAAAGGAGGTTCAGGATGACCTTCTCACTCTCTACAACTCCATGAAAGGAGGTTGTAGCCAGATGGGGGGTGGGCTCCTCTCCCAGGTGACAAGTAACAGGACCAGAGGAAATGGCCTCAAATTGCACCACATGAGGCTTAGATTGGATATTAGGAAGAATTTTTTCCCCAAAAGGGTTGTCAAGCATTGAAACAGGCAGTCCAGGGCAGTGGTGGAGTCCCCAGAGGTATTTAAGAGGTGTGTGGCACTTGGGGACATAGTTTAGCAATGGACTTGGCAGTGCTGGGTCAAAGGTTGGACTTCATCTTACAGTTCTTTTCCAACTTAAACAGTTCTCTGATTCTGTGGTTCTGTGGTTTTGCTTCTGTGATAACACCAGAAAAATAACCAAAACTTTTTTTTTTTTCTGCTAATAAATAATTGGCATGTGAGAATTACAGCTTTTTCTGAACTCTGGATGACTCTGGATGAGGCAAATGGCCCACATTTATCAGGTTGGTACTATTTATCACAGTATTTAATCAAGTGCTTACATTTAAGCCCACAAGTCTCCTGCTATTGAATGAGACCAATAGAGATACTTACACAAAAATTATATTTAAGGGATTAGATGAAGCAGATGTATTTGAGTACAATTTTTTATGCTCAGCTATTTTGGTATATTTTGTTCTTCATTTTTGGGACTGAGGGCCTAGTGTTGAATCAAACCTATTGAAATTAAGACCAAGTCTGGCAGATCCTCATGATCCATGCTACAAGCTGATTATTAATTGTTGCATTTTTTATTCCTCTTTGAATATGTATTCTAAGAAAGATTTGTGTTTTCAATAGCAAGGGTAGGTAGGTCTGAAATCCAAGAGGATCATCTATTGCATATTTGTGCAATCACTGCTGATTATGTCAGACCTTTGGGCAATTAGGTACCTTGATTTTACTGGAGTCTCAGGATGTCTTTTATGGATAAATTAAGTTCTATGACAATAAAATGAGTGTTTTCAGCACAAGATCAATCATTGTTTACTGAGTTAGGACTTTTTTTCAGGAAAATGAATGAAAAGTGTTCTTACTGATACATTTGAAATTAGAAAGAAAGGTAGTTTTATGCTCAAAAGACACTTGGAATCTAATGATCTAATGTCTCTGTTGCTTGGAGCTGTGATATTAATGCACTGAAGCATTATTTGTGAATGTACAGATAAAAGTACCAAGGTAAAACGAAATTCCAGAAATTCTTGATAGACTAATATCCTGGGTCTTTATTTCTGCAGTAATCAAAACCTAGTGTTTCAAATTACACATGCAGGCTATTGGCCATTATAACAGAACCTGTACACCTCTCTTTCACCAGTCTAAAATTCCAGAATATATAGAGTTTTCTTTAAGGGATCAGTATCCCTAAAGTTTCACAATTCACAATATTATTGTCACACATTTTTTATTGGATTTTCAGTCTACTCTCTTGCACATCCTCTACCACACAAAGGCATTCCCTGAGATCCTTTCCTTTGGGGTACCTACTCAAGAGGACTTTCAGGCACACTTGGGAGCCCAGGTTAGTTTTTGTGGGGTGACAGGATGGAGATTGCAGTGCCATGGCCATCAGGGTGAACCTTGCAAACCAGGGAATGGAGTATCAGATGCCCATATGGTGAGGATCTGGAGAACCTTTCTGAACAGCACAGACACATCCTTTTGAAGGATAAATTTGCTTCCTGCAGCGTTACCTTTGTGCTAAAGATGTTTCTTGCCCCCAACGCTGAGGATAAAAATGCTGACTTGATCATAATCAATGTAGGTTTTGCTAGTCCTATAAACGGGGACAAAATTCATTCTGTCACATGTTCTCCTGTTTCCAAGCACAGCTAAGTCAGCATTTGCATTCAAATTTAACCTGCAGTATTACCACTGCTACACAGAGAAGCAAACAAGCAAAGCAGCAAAGAGGTCCCTACCTGACAACTGCCCTAACCTGCATGTGTTTTTAATGAGTATCTCTCATTTTGGGCAGCAACAGTCAGGATCAGATTTTTTTTCTCTCAATTCAAATGCTGAGTTGAGAGAATCACATTAATTGCAATTCTGACTAGGAAAAGCTGCCAGAATTTTGTCTCTGTTTTCCACTTTGCACTTGCTCAGTAAAACCCAGTGCTACAAACTCAAGGGCTCAAAACGTCTGTTGGCAGAATTAGCAAGTTCATTTAGCTTTTGTGGAAAGGACTGTGAACTGGGGTGTAACTATTGCAAGGCTAAACTCCCAGTCAGACTTTCAGATATCATATACCTAGAAGCAGATATTTTCTCATCGGACATTTATATTAAAAACGGGTTAAAATCATGCAGACATTTTAGAAGAGACTTGTACAGCATAAAAGAACATTATTTTAAGGTGAGGGAAGTTACTTCAGTCGATGCACTACAATCAAACGTTCTGGTGCACTCTAGTGGCAGAACATTGAGATGTACAATAGCTTTGCTATTTGCTTTTTGAAATCCTGGGAAAGACAGAATTATTTTATTAATTCTGGATGTACAGGTAAGTAAGGGTTCTCATACTGTATGTATGTATGTAATACTGTATGTATTTTCCCAGGACAGTAGTTGCACTGGGGCAAAATAAACTGTGCTGCCCAACCTGAGACATCATACAACTTGTCTGTTTTTCTTGAATACATAGACTTGATGTTCTTTCCACTTGCATTCCATTCTAGATACTGTTTGTTTCAAAGCATACAGGCTTCTCTCTGCTACTTACTTAAGATAAGAAAAAAAATAATCACATTCCCAGATCTCTTTACACATCCTAGAACTAAGGCTTTAAGTCAGGAAGACTAAACTCCATGAAGTCTGTGAAAATTCTGAGACACCTCAGAAATGTATATACCTAGAGATTACAACAGATCAGTCAGAATATAGAACAAGAGCTAAACCAATATTCCCTGCCTGAAGGACAGAAGAGAAGTAAAAAATTACTTGCATGCACAGAAGCCATATGACAGCAATCAATTTTCCAGGAGTAGATATAAAGATTGCCCCTTCTACACCATTGCTTCTAAAGATTATATCTACTTTGTAGTATAAAAACATGATCATAACTTCTGTTGATATGTGTGGGTTAGCTTTAAACCAGTTAATTTATATGGGTAATAAGAATAATATCATCTGGTCCTGCCTGAGGCCTGAGGTCTGTATCCTGTGCTGAAAACTTATGGCACAGCATCTGATGTGTTATCAGTAGCCAGATTACACTGTGGAGGTCTAGACAAGGTGCAGCCAAAACTTTGGACTTCTTTATCTTCATTCAGTTTCAGATCTTTTCAGCTTTGAAGTAATAATTTCATCTACCCAGCAGAGGTTAATTTTTGGTACTCCCAAACATCATGAATGCTGTTCTGCACCTCGAATGCATCAGCTGAAATCAAAGGAACTCCTCAAGAACAAGAGAGAGAAAAGTATACCATATTTAACTGTAGGTCAACCAAAGGAATTTCATTTCTTTGCCTGGATAATCAAAGACACAAGTTAAATTTGTTGTCATGGTGCTCCTTTGCAGCAGCATCATCATCTGACACTTCCATCAAGGTAAAGTTTAAAAAGGGAAAAATCTTGATCAGTGAAGTTGGTTAATGTTTTGCCAGTCAGATAACAGTTGCACTCTTGTGTTATTCTACTAAATTGCAGTTGTTTGCAGTTGTTTGCAATTGTTTGCCTATCCCAAGTTCTCAGAATGTGTGAAGAGACAAAAAGTTTCAAGACAGTTTATTTGAGAGGACTCTTGAATATTTAAAAAATTTGCCATCAGCAACTTAAAACCTTCTAAATATAAATTGCTATTCGTACAATTCCTGACTGTGAAACCTTTTGTGACTTTTGCAGTATAAAGAGAGCAAAAAGGAAGCAGTCTTCATTTAGGACTTTCCCTTTGTCCCACACTAACATATTATTCCCCATCTCCCATATAGTTTTTAACTGGGGAGCAGAACGAGGTGTCTGTGGAACTTGCTTCACATACCAATTCCAAAAAAAAAACGCTTTTGTGCCATCTGGACGTTGCCTACAGGTTGGTAGCTATCCAGACTGGTGGGAGGAAGTCAAAGGCTGGTGCTGCACTGCTCGTGGTATGAGACAAGCAGTAAGTGCTTTATGCACACAGAATGAATATAGCCATTATGCCTGGAATTTGCTGCTTTTACAAAATGGGTCTCCAAGCTGCACTGCAGGCCCTGAGAGTGCTCTTACACACTGTGCATAAGAGCCTTCTCATGCAGCAGGAGAAGCTGCCAGACACAGGGACACAGGGACACAGGGACACAGGGACACAGGGACATGTCCTGCTCAGAAGGGACACACGACTTCACTGCAGGGTACTGAAAAGCTTTCAGATCACAGAATGGATCAGGAAAGTTTAAAACAGAGGCTTTGCAGTTGTACATGAAGAAATGAAGAATTTTACTCGTCTCACTCAGCTGAGTCTTTGTGTTCGTGGTAAGAGTTGTTTCAAACTACTATTTAAGCACATTTGTCCCTCTTTTGAGATTCAGTAGAAGAAAGAAGTTAAAGCAGTCAGCCCAAGGTCTATTGCCATAATTGGTTTTAAAATAATTTCAGGCTGGGGAAAACCCACAGGATGTTAATCTCCAAGAGATGATCGAGTGGGCTTCTGCTGTGCAAGAGAAATTTTTCATTGTTTGATGATTAGACAGCACTGGAGAGAAACTGTAAACTGCATGGATAGCCTTTGGATATGTACCCTGCCCAAAAAGCTCAATGATTGCTTTGAGTTTCTCCTTACAGAGACACAGTTGAAAACCAAGAAAAGGATTCTCTTTGCATGACTTCTGTAAGGCTTTGAGGTAGGGAAGGGAAAATCTGAAGACAATTGATTCCAATTTTTATTCTCTTATGTGATTTTTAGAAGAAAATAGATGCCAAAAGTCAGTATATTTACTACATTGATGAATAAAAAAAAAAATCTTCCTTTTTTTCCTCTGCTAAAGCAGAGGAATGTTTTCATTAACATATGCTTTCAATATGAGGGTCAGGCCTTGGTGACAGATTCAGATGGATACATATTGATTAAATGTGAAAACACAACTTAAGAAAAACAGACATGCAAACATTTAATGAGCAATCACACCCTTAAAGAAAAGGTGGTAGATGATGATACTTGTTTTGGAATACTGAAACAGAATGAAGAAAAAAAATTATTCCTTTTTTTATGTAACAAGAACCAAAATAAGATTTTAAGGATTTTTTTATCTCCACCCCTAACAAAAATTCCAATTCAATAAGTGCATATTCTATGAACATTCACTCCATTACTTGATATTTTATCATGAGCTGGAAAAAACCTATTACATGATAATGTTGGGGAAAGTTTTTCTTCCCTTTTTAGACATGAGTTCAGTGGAGGTGTGGCTGTGCTGTGCTAACATGCATGACTAGCATGATTTCTGGTTTAATAACCATTGCTTCATTTTACTCCTGGAATTTTTTCAGGTTGCATTATTTTCCATTTCATTATGCTGCACTAACTGTCTTTGCTCACTCTTTCATTCCCCAAATGTTCTGCTTTTGGGGTCCTCAGTCACAAATTGATGACCTGGTTCATTGGCTTCTCAGGTGCCTGTAATAAAAAGCTACAGACACTGCACAGCATAATTTAGTTGTGAGCTTTTTTGATGTTCCCTGCCTGGGTTTATTTTGCCATCTCCCAGAACAGGGAACAAAACACCAGAAAGAATATAAAACAACTTCTTGTCAAATCTGAAGTAATTTTAACTGAAGGCAACTGAAATAGATGAAAATTGCATAAGTTAGGACCCAATCCATTTAATTCCAAAAAGTCTTAAGGATGCACTTGTATTCCCCTACCAGTTTCAAAGAGTTGTAGAATCTAGAAATATCCAGGCAAAAAGAGACAGGAAGAAGTACAAAACCTAAAGGGTATATTTAAGTGCAGAACCAAGCCCTTAGAAGTTTGGAGTAAGCAGAGCTTAATGCCCACAGAATTACTGTTACCATTTTCTCTCCCTTCTCCCATTCCACTCATTTTTCTGTGGGAACTTTTCAAAAACGTTCGTCCTGGGGAATACACCCAGCAGGAACAGTTAACATTTTTTACAGTTCAAAACACTTCAGATTATTTTTCTTTAAATGGAAAATGTAAGACAAGTGTTAGCTATAAAGAACAGTACAGGGACTGATTATGAACTAGCTTTCCCTGGATAAGACATTGCAATTATCAAAAAGCAGTGCATACTGCTCAGACTCGTATTGATTTGACAAAAATATTCCAAGCAATTTCAAAATAAGGGAGCATGGACTGGGACTACAGTGAGAAAGGAAGGCTGAAGGGCTTTCTCTCCAGCTTTGTTAAATGTTTAATCTGGATTTTTGGACCATTTCATTGGATTTTTCACTTTTCAGGCATCAAAAAGCTTCATCTGGGTCCAAATTTCATGATTCAAGAACATTTATAATCAGTCAGTCCAGAACTTCAGATCCAGACAGCCTTATTTTCTTAGGAAATCTGCACTTAGATCTGGACTTTCACACTGGGAACCTTTCATGTTTTTGAAAGGCTCTGAGCACCACAGTGAGAGGCATTAATAACAAAGTCCCATAAGTGCCTGCAAAATCTTCCTGATAGCTGTGGTGGGATTTGACACCCTTAGCCAGGACAGCTCCAGCTTTCATTTTGTTGCTTTCCCAGTTAACTATAGATTCTGGCACCTTCACCCACACGGGCTTTCTCCTCACCCTCCATGGTGTTTTCCTCCTCTGCTGCCTTTAATCCATTCACCAGGCAGCCCTGCTCAGGTTCAGCAAGAGGAACTGCAAGGAAAATCCAGGACTGGGCAGACAGGGCAACAACCTGTGGAAGCCCTGTCCTGTGTGCATAAAGTCCTTCACGAGATCATTTTGTTCTGATGGATATCTAAGACTCATAGATATAAAACCTACAGGGAATACTCTTTGCCCTTCTGTTCTACTACCCTCTTCCCCTCCATCACAATTTCTCAACTTCCATCACAGTATTTGTACATTGGTTTTCTCTACTTGTTATAATTCCATTAATTAATTTATGTTGTGCTTATCATTGGCATTTCATGTGATAGATCTCATTTGTTTATTTCTGTGTTTATTGTTCGTTGAATTTCTCTACCTTGCTTTTCCACAGTCCTTTTTCACAGATCTTTGTCTCTCCATTTTGGATCCTGTTCAACTATACAGCACATCTACCACTGTCAGTCTCTGAAAATATTTTCAACTACTTTATTCAAAATTTATTAGACCTTTTCACCAACTGGAGTGCAGCTTGTTTGCTAACTTCTTCTTTCCCCTTGCGAATTATTAATTTAATTTTCCATTTTAATAAATATTTCTTTTGGGAAATAGCTGAATCTTCTAACATGCATTTTAGGCAATGAATTCATTATTAAGGCTATCTCTTGGGACTTGTTTCTTATATTCAACAAAAACATGTTGAAATCTGTCAGTCATTGAAGTGACATTTATTTTCAATGACATGATGATGATCATGTTCCTAAAACAAATGCCCTGCAATTTCATGTTCAAAATCCGAATCCCATATCCTGTAATATTCTCTTAAGGTTTCCTGTGTTAGTGAATACTTATTATGTCATTGAATTTCCTACAAAAATCATGGAAAACAGGAGTGGAATGTAAGTCTAATAAGATGAGTAGATTTTGATAGCTGGAATAATATATATTCACAGTTTGTGTTGCTTACATTTGGCTAAGTAAAAGCATTTCTGCCCTGAGCTATGAATAATGTGAATGTCATCAGCAACCTAATAAACCAAAAGCAATGTGCATTAAAATATGATGTTGTAAGTTATTTGTACATGACAATGTTTGGAAAAGAAAGTGTGAACGGAGTTCAAGATGTCACTGAAACTTCTCTTTAAAACCTACACAGAACTCTGTTACCATTACTCTGAAAATAAAATATCTAAAAGCAAGGCCTTACTCATAGGCAAAAATACAACTAATAACTAGCTGTAAGAAAGGGAAGTTGTAATAAAGCCTTTCAAATTCAAAAGGTAATATACCTTTATCAAAGCCTTTGAGGATAAACCCACCTTGGTTTTGTGCTGTGTAGCTACTGGAAATTGTCAGAGCTAAATGTAGAGCATGCTTTCATACCATTCTAAGTCATTTTACACGCAAATGTTTGTCAATAGTGGTAAAAATTCTCTCTAAAAACAGTAATTACTGTTGTAAATGACACCATTATGCCTACCACTTAGGACACATGTGCTTCATTATTGCAAACTAGAATGAAAAACAGTACAGGTAAAATATTTGAAAGGTATCACTTGAAAGCTTTAAACTCGAGGAATTTAAAATCGTTCCTGTTTTGCACTAAAGTGGTCTATTCATATTTTATCACAACATCATGAAGAGATTACCACCTATATCACACCATCAAGACAATAAAATATTCTAGAAGTAACATATATGTGTGTTACAGCCAATTTTCAAACCAAAACATTTTAGCAGTTTCAAGGCTTTAAAGACTACTTTCTAAGGGGGGTGCTGCTTGAAAAAAATCCAAGGTTTCTTTAATAAGCAAGTAGATTTTGGCAAAAAGTCACACAGGACCGTCTTTAAATTATCTTTCTGCACTGCTCAGTAACTAGAACATAGGATATTAAAAACATTTGGGTTTTGGCTTCATACAGTCTGAAGCAGCTGGGGCAGGAACCTCAAAAAATCAGTTTTCATAATGAGAGAAGCATTTCAGTTCCAATTGTGAGTGGCACAATTGCTTTTCAAGGTGTCAGTGATTTGATTGCACAAGTGACTTCTCTGAAAGTCCTAGACAGCCTTTGAAGGACTTGAATTAATCTTGTGAACACAGACACACGTTCCAGCTCTGATAATACTAAACACAAGCCCTTGCTCAATATCTTCAATAAAAATGCTACTCCTAGATCTGTCAGTCACAAAGCACAGTCCCTTAGTGCTTTCGATGTCTCTTTTTGAAGTCATCTTAGATTCGGGTTGGAGGGTTGGGAAAAACACCTTTTTCCACACTCCTGCAGGACAAGATACATTGCAGTGGAAGGGTGTGCTCTGTTATGTTGCACTTCTACTATTCTGAATAATCAGGAAGCACCC
The DNA here is from genome assembly GCF_025592945.1 of Manacus candei. NCBI lineage: Eukaryota > Metazoa > Chordata > Aves > Passeriformes > Pipridae > Manacus > Manacus candei. The sequence goes on from NW_026138057.1 coordinate 1,432,791, forward strand.
ATGCCCTCGTGGACTCATTTGTACTCATAGCAGCTCCTGTGCCAATGATTACCGTTGTAGGGAGCCCTAAATATTCCCTTGCCTTTTGTTTCACCCTATGCCTGTGCTCAGCAAACCAGGCACTTGCACTTTAACTTCCTTCCAATCACCTCACACCAGAAATCAGTGAATTTCTAAGGGCCCTAAGGCAGATGGGGTCCCACTACATTATAAGAATATATTGTCATAGAACTGTGCTGAGACAGCAAAGTCCAACATTACCCAGAGTGCTGGTGCAGAAGTCTTGGAACTGTGATTTCAAACTGCTGCCTCAAGAAATCACTGAGATTAAAAATCTTAGCAAAACATAGTAGCCAAAGTGCAATCAGCAGAAGGCAAGTTTATTTCTTAAGTGCTAACAATAAACCAGTGAACCAGTTCAAGTCACAATGCAGAATCATTAGTGAGCCTAAAACAGATGGTATCTCATTTTTTGCTATAGGCAAAATGCCAAATGACATGACTAAATAGAAAAAAAATCCCTATAGTATTGCATTTTTGTGCCTATTGAGCATGGAGACTGAAAGGCAGGAACATTTTTAATAACCTTTCTTTGACAAGCTTAAAGCCATTTACTTCTGAAGCCTGTCTTCGACATAAAGCCAAGAGAATAGGCCTCTAGAGAAAACTCACTGCTGCACAGCTTCACCTCCCAGCAAAACACATTATGCAGCAAAGCCACATAATACTTATTTTCCATTAAAAAACCCAGACCCTGACTGGCTATCGTAGTAGTGACCTTTCAATCCAGGCTTCTACAGTCTTTATTGGCTGAAAAGTTGTTTCCATGAGTAGCAATTGTCTGATTTAAAACCTGAAAGTCTCTTCCCTGTTTCAGGGAATGGCACTTGTAAAGGAAATGGCATTCAATGGGTGAGGAAAGGTACTTGAAAGTAATGACATGCCACGTACCAAGTGGCCTCCACAAGCAACTATTCGAACTTGCAGGGGTTTTGCTGATACAGCAATTTTTTTCATCAGAGAACCTTAAAGTAATTTCAAAGTGTTCCAGACAGGAAGGTTTCACAGCACCTTTGACAAATACTTAGATGAGAGATGGGTAAGATAATTAAACAGCAGGTCAGGCTCTCGTCTTCATTCTGGACCATTTTTTTTTGCTCCTTTGACAGTAGGAAGAGGTCAAAAAGCAGCTCCATCCCAGGATTCACCCGGCACTGAGAAGTCTCCAGGTGACCTAACTGGCACCTACCTAACACTCAGCAAGGGCTGTGGGGACACTGAAGCAGTGCTACCCTGGGGCAGCAATTTCCCAGCTGAGGAGTGGCCCTTCCAGGCTGGAAGGAGGAAGGCTGGATGAGAACAGTAGCAAGACTGCAATGAATTATACTGGTTCTGAGACCAGGCTACAACTTACTCTGGAACTTGGTCAACCCCATTCTGGTGATTTTTTTGCTTTTACGAGGTCGGTTCAGCAGATACAGGGAACAACTTAGAGATTTAGGGCAAAAAGACAATGTTTTCATCCAGGTATTTTCCTTCCAAACCAAACCATTCTGTGATCCTATTGCACGATGCTTCTTTGGTAGAGCTACAAGAGCTCATCACAGTCCTGCAAAAAAATCTGACTCCTAGAAATGTATGTAGTAAAAAACAAAAGAAAATCAACTGTATTTGGGGGATAAAAAGCTGAGAACACCATGGTCAAAAAAGGTGACTTTGTAGACCAAAAGTCAGAATTACAAAAAAGATGTGGAGAGGTGGGACAGGGCCCAGAGAAGGGCCACAAAGGATAGAAGGACAGTGACTCTGCCATGTGAGGGAAGGCTGAGAGAACTGGGTTTGTTCAGCCTTGAGAAAAGACCTTATCACCATGTTCCAGTATTTAAAGGGTGGCTGCAAAGAAGATGGAGCCTCCCTTTGTATGAGGGGTAATGGGTACAAGTCACTCCTGGGAGGTTCTGATTAGACACAGGAGTGCAATTTTCATTATGGGAACAATCAGACATTGGAATAATCTCCCCAGGGAAGTGGTGAATTCCCCAACATTGGACACTTAAGATTCAGCTGGACAGGCTGATGGGCCATCTTGTCTAGACAGTGGTTTTGCCAAAAAAGGTTGGACCAGGTGATCCTTGAGGTCCCTGTGCAACTTGGTGTTCCATGAATTAAATTGTGAACAGCATGTTAGGTTTTTTTGTAACATCATATAAAGAAGTGGTGCTGAGTTCTGGATTAATGTGATGTCCACTGATTTAACTGGAAATCAGTGTTGCTAAATCTTGTGATTTTACTCACAAGTTTTTGAATTATGTGGAGACTTATTGTTAATTTGTTCCTATTTTGTAAAAAAAACCCAAGCTCATATAGTTGTATTAAGTGAGAAAATTTCTTTTTATTTTTAAAGGACTTCAACCCTCTAGGTGTAGGGAAATAAAATAAATCTAAAGAACAGAAGCCTTAAGGCTCTAGCATGGAAGGGGAGTTGAGAAAAGGAAAATGTATCAGTATAAAATAGTTAGGTGTTTAAGCCACACTTATGATTTGGAGTTTAGATTATAACCTGTAAATGCTAAAGCTGCAAGTATTGAGCATTGCAATAAATATAAAATGGAACAGGATTTTTTTTATGCTGGGTATTTGATGCAGTTTATGTATTATTAATCATTCTACAAACATGGAAGATGAAATTTTCAAAAATAACCTGTTAAAATTGTGTGTGGGGGTGTTTCTCAGTAAAAGGTCTAGCTTCAAAACTAAATTAATGTTTTAGCAATGTCTATGCTCCTTTGAGCTCCAGTTACTGACACGTGATTTGCCAATCCACTGTGCCTGATGTAGCCCCAATAATGTGAGTGTATGCACAAAAAGGAGGGTGAAATCAATTGTTTTTCCACTTCAGTGTATGTTATTGATCACCTGCTGTAGTGCAAACTGTAGCAGAAGAACTTTCAGATCCAAATGACTCTGCTTTATTCTATTACTACTAATTTGACTTTTGATTCATTAAATTACATATGCAGACTGAATTGCATAGGCTCATTTTCAGAAGACACCACCTTCTGTATTTAAAAGTATCCTAATAATAGAAAACATTTGATTTTTTTTCCAGAAATATATACCATGCATGTTTATGATGTATTTAAATTTCTCATCATTATTCATGGTATCTGCTAATTTATGTATTCATGGCTAAATTGCCTTGTGATCAACATTTAGCAGAATCACAAAATTATTTGGATTGGAAGAGACCTTTATGCCTAGTCCAGGCACTCTGCCACAGGCAGGGACACCTTTCAGTAGGTCAGGTTGCTCAGTAAACACAGTAAAACCAAAACTCAGTGATGAAATGTATCCTCCTTAACCTGATTTTGAATAAGCTCGACTTCACAGGGCACAGAAAACTCTTAAACTGTGGAATGTCAGAACAAGTTGTGGCATTAGGTCCTGAAGTTGATTGGACAGTACCCCCAACACTGCTCATGGTATTCTGCAATGCAGAGAACAGATGCCCTCCAGCAGACCACGTGCCTGCCCTACCCCAGCACATGCCCTGCTCCAAAGAATTTTCATTTTAAGCTAACTAGCTTTATATGATCTTCTTTCTGGAGACAGCAGTTTAACTAGTCTTTATAGAAATACAATGGGAGGTTTTATCACAGGGAGCTTGCACAACAACAGGTGACCCCATCAAAGGCACTCCTTCCATGTCCTTATGGGGTCCAAAGTGCCAAGTATTTCTGAAGGCTCAGCTCTTCTGCATCTTCCCTTTCTAAGCACACTTCCCAATCTCCATCAGCATGACAGCAGAGCAGGAAATTTTATCACTTTCAGCTTTACAAATATAAATAGGTTATTGGCCTCCAGCACTACCAGTCTCTAAAACCCTCCAAGACGCAGCTGTAGAACATTCCCCACCACATTAGTAACATTTAAGAAAAATTATAGAGCTGGAAGCCTTAAAAATAAACCCAAAAAAACCAAACCACACAACAACCAACCAACCAACCATCTCAAAATTCTGGTACCTAGTAGAACTGGAAAGAACATAAAGGGAACATAGCTGTTGCCAGTGACCTAATGAGCAGTAGATTTTAGAGAAAGAGCAGGAAGAAATGGGATGAAGGGTGGGCCAGGCTTGCACCCCAAAAGCTGATGAAATGACTTGGCAAGTAAGAGGAAGCATGACACAAACTCTGCAAACACTTTAAAGCTTTAATACAGGAACTAAAAGCAAGAATTTTGGCTCACGGGGACTCCCATTTCTGTGTGATCCCATCATCTCCTTCTAACAGAAGAGAGAATAACGTGGATTTTATCCTGCCTCTAATGATATTAAAATTAAAACAAAGAGATAAGCCTAGTATTTTGTCTATTTTTCTACATCCTGGGCATTCAGAGAAGAATTCGAACTATTAAAGGTAGTACAATTATTTTTTCTTGCATAATACTATAACAGATTTATTTATCCTGTTATTTAAATGTCTTCACTCTGATTACTGAACTGAAGTTACAAACTGAGCTCTTGCAGTAAATTTTATTTTTCCTCCGTTCCTCTTCTGAATTTAAAGGATTACCAAATTCTTTTACTGCTTGGGTCTTTTTTTACCAAATGTAAAGATCTGTTGGTTCTGTACTGCATGGATAATGCTACACAAATGGAAAAGGCTGGGAAATAAAGGAAATAGGAATTCCAGATAAACAACTCAGGGATGATAAACCTTTTTTATCTCCTGGGTTTCTGCATTATATGTTTTCTTTCAAAAGCAGAGGCAGCAGGAGTGTGTGCTGTCTCAGACAGTTCTCAGTGGAAAAGACCTGAAATGACATGAGTTCTGTTCTCTACCTCCTGAAATATAAATCTGTATTAAAAGATAATTTAGTCTGTTCATTTAAAGTATAAGGTCTATGACAAAGTATTAAGCAATTTATCTGGTAACTGTATTAGATACCTGATATTCCCTCAAAATTGCCTATTTATCAATGGATCAGGTTATGAATCTCAGAGTGATAAAACACAGATTCAAACTAAGTTTGAACATCATCTTTATTTATCAATTCAATTATATATTTTACTGAAAACCTCAAAAGTTTAAGAATCCTGAACCAAAACTGTAGCTTCAGTTTTCCTTTACTGAAGAAGTACATGAGTCAGTTCATCTATACCCAACCTTTTCCTGGATCAAGCTGAAGTTATGAGCTACAGTTTCATTCTTAATATAAACTCACTATTCTTTCCCCTGAAAAAATTGAATTATTGAATTTTTAGTCACCTGTACATTTTTCTACTGTGAAAGAATGAATTAGGCCTTTAGCTTAATCAACACACAAGATAAACCAGAATAGTAACACTGAAAATAGGATTTTTTTTAATGCTAAACAGATTTTAACTGATAAGTTCAAAAACTATAAATACAAGAATATGTTTTTAGTGCATTTTCATACATTACTGTGAATGCATACTGAAACCAAGCCCATTGTTTTCCCAAATATTTCAGTAAAATGGATTGTTTCATTAATTAATTGCAGTTTTGTAACAAAATTCCAGAGCCTGTTGTAATAAATTAATTTGGATTCCCAGCTCTCTAGGGAACAAATAACATATTACCAACATTTTATAGGTTAAGAAATTACCAGACCAACAGACATTAACTAGTGTGTTACAAAACAACAGCAACTGGTTTCTACAACAGCAGAAAAACCAAACTTCATCCATATTTAAAGCCCAGTTTTAAGTATACAACTCAAACACCTTCACAAAAAGGGCAGTCACTGCCATCCATGCTTATGTAAACCTTTGCTCAGCAGCTCTGCTTGCCACACAAAGTTATTTTTTGCCATTTATCCTTACACAGTCACAAAAGGCCAAGGTCCCACACTAAGAAAGAGCTGTCTGTGTGAGACGTCTCTGAACAATCACAGTTAATAAATTGCCCCCAGCCCACGAGGGCACAGCACGAACAAAAAATGTCCAGGTGTGGAACAGATTCCACCACAGGAGGAGAATCAAACAAGTGGTGAGTGGAATTTTCTCTACATTTGGCAGAAAGTTTGTAGAGAAAACACCATGGAAAGTGAGGAAAAAGTCAGAATACTGACTGTATTTTCCAAGTACCTGTGCCAAGAGTAGTAAAAATTTTGATTATTTACTGCATAAATGCTTGTCATATGTATGCCTGACGGATGGCAGCCCTAACATGATTATATTAGTTTTAAAAAGGATTATTATACTACAAGCATGAACCATCATTCTTTCCTGTTTACTTCAAACTAATAAAATAATCTTATTAATATAATAAATGATACTATTTATCGTTAAACTATTCATGAAAAATCATTATCTCTATAAATGAACCTATAAATCAATGAATGCATCAAAAACTGCTACTTTTAGTTATAAGTTACGGGTATATAAACAGAGCAACTCTAACTAATTTTTTATAAATAAACAAAAACATTTTTTTAACCTGAAAACCAAAACCAAAAGCTAAATATGATTGAATATTTTTGGCTGTACACCCGATCTGAGTGGGACTAGCACAGAGTTTCTCTCACCAAGAAGATGTTTTGGCAGGGAAGGCAGGAGACAGAATTTGGACTGATGTCTACTCAAGGTAAAATCCAATAGGCTGAGTTGTGTTTGAAAGTATCCTATAAAGATGAGAGGCCCCTCAGTCAACTAGCACTAAACAAAAAAATTTTGGGTTTCCTTACTTTTGCTTCCAAAACAAAAATAAAGCCAAATGATGAGACCTGCCTGTTTGCATTGTCTTTAGCCAACAGGTGCCATGTGAATAAGAAGAGAGACGTGCCTGGTGATGAAGCCAGAAGGGAAAAATGCCTGTTTGCAACTAGTCAAAAGTCATGTTAGTCTGTCCTTAGATTTCTGTAGGAAAGTGAGCCCAACGCAGTAAAAACTAAATCAAATTCTGCCTACATCAGACTGGCTGTTAGAGGGTTTTTCATATCTATATTGCTTATAATTCATTTCTTTAGTTCCATAAATGATATATTATCAATATCAAGAGTTATGAAGTAGTGTTAAACCCAGAGATGAACATTATGGGAAGGAATGCCATTTGAGGGAGGCAGGGAAGTGTAGTTTGTTAGCAGATATCTCGAGTCTCCCAGATGTCTGAAAAGAAAGAATACATCATTAGTCAAAACAAAAGCCGGTTCATGAACTGTTAAACCAGAAACTGAATGCTCTTGACTTCATGCCAAAGAGGATGCAGTTCATCACAGTTCCACATACTTAATCTCTATCATTGCACTCAGTACTGTGAAACTCTAGAACAACTCTTCTGCCCCAAGGAGTTGGTCATTAAAATTAACAAAAACCAAGTCAGGTAGACAATGAAGTTCAAAAATAACACACCATATTTTATGGTATAGATGTACTAAAAAATTGTTATTTGATATTTAAACTAAGTACTAAATTATAAGGGATCTTAAATCTGCAAAAGATGAAGAAATCTGTGAAAGATTAAGATCCTAAATATTCTCTGATGCAGAAACATGCCAGCAGGCAACTCCAAGGGAGTGATACATGCAATTGCTATTGATTTCAGCTATACAAGGATAACTCACAGCTGCTTTCAAGGTATTCATCCTTAAGGCAGTTTGGCTTTTCTAACTGCATAAGCCATGATCTTAGTGTGCACAGACCTTCTTGAAGCAAGATTCTGTATTCCCCAGTTAGGGTGTCACCACTGAAAACTCCACCAGGGCACCCAGGAAGGAGAGAAACAGGATTTATTATGGCATGCCCCCTAACAGGCAGCTATCCTAAAAGTTTCACTGAACAAAAAACTGGAAAGTACTCTGTGCTATAAACAAGCCTACAGCTATCATTTTCTTGTTCCTTCATCATCTCTTGCTATGACCCCACAGCAAGGGTACTCATTTGATATATTTGCTCTGTACAGCACAGAGTAGATGATGACACAAGATAGTTTCACAGGTCTCAGATCACCAGCTGTGAAAGGAAAAATATGGTGGCAATTGTAGGGGAAAAAAAAAAAAGTGTCTGCAGGCCCTGCTTTCCTAACATTAGATTGCTTCAGCAAGCAAAGAATTCTGATGTTATTCAGATATTTTCCTTGAGTATAAAGCATTCGTAACTGCATTCGCCCAGCTTCATGCCAGCAAGCTCATAATTTTACCATGTTTGTAAAAGCCCATTGCAGCTGGGAACCTTAAAGTATTTATAATGCAGCTGAGAGATGAGAAGTTATGAACAGTTATTTCATAAAGCTGCAGCCTAAGCATAGAGATGCCAGGCAAATATCCCTCAGGGACTGTGTCCTAGCTCAGTGGCAAAAGGAACAAGTGCAATGTTCAGTATCTCAAAGGTAAAAGAGATAATTCATCTCTTTTGAAAAGACTTAAAATTGAAAAATGTTGTACGGTGACATCTAAAAGCTTAAAAACATTTTAGACAATTTTGTTCTTTAAATTAATTTCATTTATGATTTTATTCAAACAAACATCAAAAAGTAGGTTGAAATGTTCCTTTTTAAAAAAAAAAAACTTTATTGACTCATATCAGGCTTGACTTTGGCCCTCAGACTTTAGCAGAGCAGTAAAACAAACATTACAATAATCTACACAAAGAACCTCCTGACATGCACTGTCGTGCTGGTTTCTAATATAACTGCTAGGAATTGAATTGTGAATGGGACACATTTATGCCAGGTAGATACATACTGAATGTCTGACACTTCAGCAAATAATTACATATTATAAGTTACTAAAAAAGGGCACTGAAAGCTGAATTACACTGAATACTATCCACAGTACATCTTAATATTTATTTCTAATAGCCTACTTGTGTGATATGTGATTTCTGACACAAATTATTATGTCAGAATAATATATATTATATATATTTTTCCTACTCTTTAAAAAATGGCCCAAAAGCCTGAGTTAGAAAGATAAATGATGATTTCCTGGAAATGGAGAAATCCACAGCAGGTAAAAATGCAAGATGATCAGGCCTGACAGAGACAGTGCTGCAACATGATGTGCTCCAGTAACCCCCCCACAGCCCCCAGTGATTTAGCTCAGCAAGTCCTTTCATTTTTCACTTCCAAGTGCCAAACTACTACAGAATAAATACTACACAGGTTTTCAATTTGGCAATTGTTGTGAAATGGGGAAAGGTTTATCATGCAGCACATAAAGGCCAGAACCTCAAAATAAAATCTGAGTTTTCAGTGGCGTAAAATCAGTTTACACTCCTTTCAAAACCTGAGGTACCCAAAGCACATCAGCTGCTCCCAAAAGCTTTTCCCACGGTTGTTTGTCAATTGTAACACCAATCAGTTGTAAAACCAAAGCACATATAGACAGTAACATATCCCAGTGCTAAAAATTCATTTCCTGCTGTTGAACAGTTTGGAACTACAAATCTGTCTGCTCAGTGGTACCCGAGATGTGCAAGATAAAGACACAAGTGCACCATATTTCCTTGTTATGGATGCCTGCAATTATCAGCACAAAATAATGACTTTCCAAAGAGGCTAACAGAGTCTGGTTGATCTGGTAAAATGTTTTATTGAATGCAGCTTATGTTTCTGCTGAAAAGTGCTGAGAACTTTCTGTGGATTGAACCTCTGCTAGGATAACTACACAGGTGCTTGTGGCCCTCCACCTTTTCCTTTCCCCCCTCATTCCTGTCACTGTGGTACAAGTAGTGTAGGTGGCTTGTCCAGCATTATTCTTCCCTCAGAATATCCAGGGGTTATCCTTTAATGTGTACTTTACTTTCGATAGATACTGAGCTCAATTCCGTTTATTAAAATTGCATTTCACAGGACAGAGTTCTCCCTTTTCTGATGTTCATTAAAAATCTCCATGCCTGCCTGCTGAAGGACTCCACACCTGATGTGAGTGGTCCTAGCACAGAGTCTCTCTCACCAAAGAGGTGTTTTGGAAGGGAAGATGGGAGACAGACTTGGGAGCAATGTCTACACAAGGTAAAACCAGACAGGCAGGGCTATGTTTGAAAGTGTCCTAAAAAGATGAGATGTACCTCAGCCAACCAGAATTAAACAAACAACAGACCAAAGCACCTTCAAATATTACAGCACAGCCATCTACTGGCATGTCTTGATATGTAAAAAATGATCTTTTATGATTGTGTTAGCTCCATCGATTCAAACATCCTATTAAAAGGCAGGTTAGCATCACTGAACCGTAGTGTTCACATAAATGTGGCAGGTTAAACAGTTTAAAATTGCCAGTCAACTTTGTAACCATGCACTTTGATCCTGTTAAACATTATTAGAAAAGAACAATTGAAAGAGAAATATTACTGTTGAACTTAATGTGTCTAAATGCTTGTCCATAGAGGAGATTTTTGTAGGGGTGCTTTTATAGAGGCACAATTAAACTCCTAAGATCATACCAGTGTAGCTACCCCAGGTTAATATTTTGATTATAAGGTAGAAGTACCTTTATATTAATTAAAATATTTTTTTAAATAATCAACATTAATTAGAAAAAAATAGGAAAAAAGGTAGAAGAAAAGTATCTGAAAAGAGATTGTACATACTTTTAATTATATTGAAATAAGTGAACTGAACATCCACATGCTGCCTTAGACTAGTAGCCTGTCTTTGTTCTCAGTAGGATTTTTGATACTGTAAGAAAAGCTTTGCAAAAAAAAAAAGGTTTCTTTCAATCTGTCCCAGTCAGTGGTGTCAGCTGAAGATCTTAATGTAAATATATTGCATTGTTGTCTTTTACATATGAGCAGTGTTACTTGTGCAAACAAAAGGCACGTAGAAAGGGCCCATGATTTCTTCTGCACTGCAGTACATGGCCACTGTGCAATGAACTTCAGTTGTATTCCTGACTTCAGTGAGTACTCAGTGTTACAGAATTAGTTCACCACTCACTAAAACCAGCTCAGAAAAAATAAAAAATAGGAAAGAAAGATACTACCTTAAGCTTTTGCTGTGCCAGATCATTAGCTAATACTGCTCTAGCCTAGCTGTGTGTGTTGCAGCAGGGGGTGTTTTTTAACAGGTGAAAACCTCTTCCTATATCTGTAATATATGGTTTGGCCATACTGGGTTTGTAGAAGACACCTAAGATCCTGCTAAGCCTAATTAATCTGCACTGAAGCAAGCTACATCTGCACAGCACATCTCTTTGTGACAATGTGCATTTCATTAACAATATTGAAAGCATATAAAGTTCAATGCTCATTAGGTCTTTGTTTATAGCATTTTCATGGACACTTCTCTACTGCATGTTAGCCTGGAAGTTATCCAGCCATCTCACACTGGTCTGTGTCCCAGCAGGACAGACCCTTCTGAAGCCCTCCAAAATTCTGATCTCAATCCTGTTTAAAACAGCTGCAAATTGCCAGAGCCTTCTCATCAAGGTTTCCCATAAAGCAAAGAGAGAAAACACTGCAGGAGTACCCTAAAGGAGTACCCTAAAGGCTCATTACATTATGGCACCCGGATAGAAAGGAAATAATGTGGAAAGAAAAAAAAAAAAAAAGAAAAAAGAAAAAAAATCCACCTTGCAATCTGCCAACATCAGGAGGAAGCCAAAAGCTGCAATCAGAATTGAGGAGAGAAACTTTGAACCTGAAATAAATAACCGTGAATACTACCCACAAGTCCCACAACTCAATGGGCACAATCCACAAGAAGAGAATCCATAATGATCCAGCACTCAACAAACCTGTGGTGGATTACAGGGGGAAAACAAACAACTAAAAAAACACTAAAATAAAAAAAAAAATAAAAATGTGCATTTAGAGATCTCTTAGAACATGAAAAGCAAACACAGATGGCTCAAAAATGCATGGGATTCCTCTGGCCTGAGTAAGAGGAATTAGCCACTCTGAACTGGTTCTCGCTTTGCTCAGGAATTGGCTCAAAAGAACACTATAAAATTATGAAAAAGTGCAGAGACCATTTCTGAAGATCACCAACAGGCAGGCTGGCTTCCTCAAAAGCACAGCAAAGATATGCTCTTCCAGCACAGCACAACAGCACCCGGAGCACAGCCCTGAGGGCACTAAATCCCTGCTCAGTACCAAGTGCTGCTTTCCTCCCCCTCCAATGCAAAGCAGCAGCCAAACTAAGTGGGCAGGTTGCCTGTGACAGCAACTACAAAAAGCTTAACAAGTTTCAACTCATACATGAAGAAACTGGTTGCTCCTGAGTTTCTGTCAGCTTCGGTTCAAAAAAGCAATTTCATTATATTTGCACGCCTAATAGTTAAATATTCCCTCCAGTTTTGGATTTGAAAAATATTTTTCAAGTATTGAATGCTTAATAAAAATGTAATATTAAAAATTATATATACTTCACTTCTCCGTGTAAATACGTGCAAAAATATTCTTTGAAATGTTATAGAATTAATAAGGAAAATATTATGAGTTTAATAAAAAGTGCATTTAAAATTGCATATCCCTGTGGGCAAGTGGGAATATGAGGCACCGACTGCAAGGTCCCTGCATTCTGCTCCAGGGATTCTCATGTTACGTACAGCATTCCAAAAGCCTTGGCCCTTCTTCCTCTTAACCACTGCTGAAATACCTCTTTGTTTTCCACAGCCAGGGAATGCAGTTTCTTTTTTAAAGAAACTAAACTCTCTGAATTAGGGGACGCGTCTTCATGAGTTCCAAGAACTGTCAGAATGCTCAGGTTACTGTTTCAAAAAGAAACATGCGAGCCTTTCAGGTACACATCTTAAAAATAAATAACATTTTCGGGCATCCACACTTGCAAAGAGCTCCTGTACTCCTGTGGGCACCCCAGCAAAGCAGTAGGTTTTAAAACTACTGAATAAGAGCAGTGCTAGCAAACTACCACTGCTACTTATATCTCTTCTGCAGAGCACCCCACTATTATCCAGCTTTATATTTCTTCATCTGTTACTCATGACAGAAAAGCTTGGAAGCAATTTTTTTTTTTAGGAACAAGCCCTTGCCACTGAAATAATTTCAGATAACATCCTTATAAAAGCTATAACTTAGCAAAGCTGAACTATCAGTCTTCCAAAATGTACTCAGGCAAAAGGTAATCAACTCTGTGTGTCAGGTTAAGGTGAGCAGAAAAGGAAACATTTGAATTAATGAACTTGAATGTTTGAATTCATCATAGAATGATGAATTTGCAGAAGAAGGGGGGGGGGGGGGGAAAGACAAAATTACTGTTCTTGGTAAAGACCCCAAGGAAATAAAACAAACAATATTTAACAGAGCTCAATTTTCATTTATCACTGTAAATAATGAATACTAAAATAATAACGAAATTCCCTAAAGATTTCTCTGGTAGCTGGTAATAACCATAACATGAACCACCTAGTAAATTTTTGATTCCTTAGCTGTAGGTATGTTGACTTACAGTTGTTGCCTGGAACAACTAGGGTACAAACTCTCAATGATTTTGCTCCCTGTATATCCACCACACTTGTGTTCCAGGGGTCTGACTAGCAGGCCAGAAGTTCTGGCTCGAGGACCTGCTGCAGCTCTGCTACCTCAATATTCTCAGCCATTACCTTAAACTGCACAGTTTTACTCCACTCTGCAGGTCAGGGCAGTCAACAGAGACATTTACTGGGACTCAACAGTGTCAGGACTTCACTCGTAATTTAGGTCTACATATTATTGTTTCCTGACACACAATAGCAAAATACAGGAAATGTAATAAAAGCAGTTGTTTGCTATTATTGGGCAGGATGGTGGGGGGCAGACTTGGAACTATTAATTCCTTTCCATACAAGTCTATACCAGTAACAGCAGAAGAAACACGGTTCATGATTAATATTTCTTCTCAGTTATTTTACAAATGTCCATTTCAGAACAGATATTATTACATATTTCCTATTAATAAAGATCTTCAGCACAAGAGGAACTGCAGGCAGCAGTCAAACAGAAAAAAAACCCCTGAAGCCATTTTTGTGAAGGAACACTCAAGAAATCAAGGCACATAAATCAATTAAAAGACCACTAAGTTTCCATGGGGGTTTTCAAGTACATTAGTTAGCATGGCTTATGGAAATAAGCATCATTTTAACATGTCCTAGATATTTAATATAATAATAATAATAAAAACCAAAACATGTCTTGTTCCCATTTTATTTGTTTAGAATTGAGTTTCTCTTTTTTTTTTTTTCTTTCCAGACCGATAGTTATTGCAGAAAAATATAAACCAAATATGCTGTTGCTCTCACTAACCACCCACTGATTTTACAGCATGGAAAAGGTTCGGATTGCGATTACTTAAGAACTCCATATGAGGTGTGTTTGTTTAGGTGTGAGGGAAAGCTTAATTAAGGAAGTTTATCAGCAAACACGCCTAGTGCTATTAAATTCTGCTACAAGTTTAAAACACCAGTAAAAGCAGGAAGATTTCACTTCCATGAGGTTACACCTCTCTCAGTCAGTATACTACAATAATGGTCAGAAATCAAATTTTAAAATATAAAACAAATTTTAAGAAGTGTCAATCCTGAAAGTCTTAAACAGATATTAGTTCCATGCTTTGTGTCCCAGGCAGTTCCACTGCTCTGAAGGTGTGAAGTAGAATTAGACCTAATCTCTGCTTTTATTTGTTAGATCTATAATCATCCCCGGTCATCTTGTACACCAGGAAGTATTTTTTCTAAATGGAAAATAAACACCTTTTTTTTTTTTTTTAAATTATGAAACAGAATTTTAAGTAAGGAAAAGAACTGAACTGACGTGGACAAAATAATGTACTTTTTAGAATAAATCTAAGCTGCCTCTGAGCTGACACAGCTCAGCACCCAGAGCCAATTCCCAGGTGGATGGACAAGATGTGCTGTCTTGGCTCAGAAGCAGACAGTCCCAACAGAACAGTAATGATCCATCCTCTTGTCCTGTCACAGAGTCTTGGGTACATTTATAGGTCTTAGGAACAAACTTCCAAGAAGTCAAATAGTGCCAGTGGTTTTGTACCAGTGGGATATTCTCAAAAGAGGAAGCACCCTCTTTCCCTCAAAAACTAAGAAATAAAGCCCTAATGGAACTAAATGGTTCAGTAACTGGTTTGGAAGTGAACCAGCAAAGGTATCTGGAAAAATATCCATACAGAAATGAAAACTGAGGGAACAGTAAAATGCCATCTCAGAAAATACATCTAAAATTATCATCTGTTTTCTCTCTCAAGAAGCCTGATTTTAAGCACATATAACTTGTCATAGCTCTGTGGGAATTCTGTACTAGCTGAGAATTCAGTCCTTGAGTCACAGAAATTCATATTTGAGAAGAAGAGCTAGAAGAATTAAATTCCATATATGCCTGAGAACACTGGCATGTTGGCTAGTAACAGAGCTGGTTTCCAATGCTGTCTTTCATCAGTAAAGCTAAAGAGAAAAAAAAAATTAAAACCCATGGCTGCCCCATGAAAAATTAGGAGAGAAGTATTTTAAAAACCTTTGTTAGTTTAGCTGTTATGAGGCTATTGCATAAGTACCCCATACTAATTTTACTGGCTCGTAGCAGATATAATTTGAAAGTATTATGTTACCCCCATAAACCATGCATATGGTCCAGAATGTCAGCATAATATGTCTGTGGGAAGGGTAATGTATGGTTCCAGAATAGAGATGGTGTATATAAATTATGCAAGGTATTTTCTAATCCCCACAATATTTCAGTGAATGGGACAGCCATTATGTAACAAGAAATGTCTCCTACACCTTCCTGACAGATGGGACAGGAACACTATTGCTTTTCCCTGCTCCTTCAGGGCAGGTCACTCTCTCAGTTCACTGCAGTAATGTGCCACTAATTCTAAAGGCTTCATCATTCATTCAGATTTCAGCATTTCATTGTGGTGGTGGAAAAGCTACCATTTTCCATTTGCTTCGTGTGAACTTAATTACTTTTTACCGCAGAAGTGCCAAAGGAATAAGAAAGTCACCCAGATGAAGCCTGCAACAGCTCTCATGATGAACGATTTTGCTGGTACTATCAAATGGTTAGGTGCTTTTTCTTAAAAGGGGCCTTTGAACTGCTGTGAAACATTCAAAACATCTTAGTCTCCTAAATAAACAGGGACAGATTTGCAATGAGACCCAGGAATATAAATACCTGCATCAAGTGCCCAACTGCCACAATCTCCCTGTTATCACTCTGCACAATTCGGTTTCTCTGGACTTCACTCAGCAGACTGACAGCACCATTATTTACTTTCTTTATAGCTTAACTCAATTAAAAGATACAATATTTGGATGATGACTTTAAAGGGAGTGTATTTTACATTTAAATCAAGAATTTCACCATCCCAAAACATGTTTGGGCAGTGTTTTAAAAATACTAAAAATGTATTAAAAATAATACAAAGAGCATGGCAATTCCTTTTTTTACCATTATATCATCATGAACTCTCTTCTCTCAATTTTAATTGGACCAAACCATTTTAGTTATGCCCTGTGCATGCAACAGGCTCAAAAGGGGAGACTAAAAGAATCAACATTTCCCACCTTTGTGGTGACAAGTCACACTAAAAAATACGAAGCTAAATACAAAGAGAAATGAAAATGTAAGGTCTCTTCTAACATTTTTCCAGATCTTGATCAGTAGCTGAACTTTTTACCTCATGTACACGTGCAGTGTTCCCCAAACACTGAAGTCATGATCTTCTGCATAAAGAGCAAAATGCCACTGTGCCTGAAGCTTTTGTGGTGACAAGGATTCATCAAGTGTGTTATGACTGCATGTCACAGCTGCCAAGATGATGAAAAACCTTTGCATTTTAAGAAGCTCTGTATTTTAGGTTTATCTGGATATGTCTTCATGAAGGCTGAAGGAGGAAAAACTTCATCCAACACATGGGTTATTTTTCTGTAACTACAAGACAGTAAAAAAAAAAAAATCTTCCTTTTACCTTTTATGGGGTTTTGTATCTATTATTTCCTAATTGCTGTTGGAAGAAAATGAAGACATTAACAAAAAAGCACCATCTCCACCAACACACACTAATTCTAATTAGTTTCTGAGAACCTGAATACTGTTAAAGACTTCTCTCTTGCTAACCCATACATTGTTTTAACCCACTTCTTACACCAACTGCATGGGATGCAGGTTGGTTTTTTTCCCCACCTCAGACGTCTTCTAAAGGGAGGAAGATTTTGTTGACTTGTGTTCAACATATTCAGTGATAGAGAAATAACACTCACTGTCATTTCTTCCAGTTTCTAGTGCGAAAGCCAAACTATGCATTCTACAAATCATTGCCTTGATTTGACAGCGCTTATAATTTGTTGAGTCTACTCAGTCACTGCAAACTAGCAACAACCATGCTAATGCAGTTAGGCTGTGTATTTCTGGTATTATGGCTTTGCAAAGAAAGTGTAAAAACCGAACGAACTACATGGCAAAAAGCATTTGGATTCCGTGAGCTCAAAGAGTTCAGATCAGCGAAACAAACCCACGTGCAAGTGTTTAGAGGCTGCACTCTAATACAATGCACACACCCCCAGAGAGGAGGGCCAGCTCACTGAAGCATTGCAAATCAAAATGCAATCACTTTCTTGTGCTTAAAGTGCTCTACGAGGAACTGAAAGGTTAACGAGCAAGGTGGCTTTAATTGCTTTTTTTCTAAATACCTGGCCCATAACCTAAACACAACTGCCTTTAAAAGCTCCGTATTCCAAAATTTCTACGGTAAACATTTTCTGGTGGAATTTTCTATTGGTGGAACTGGACTATAAATAGGGATATAATATCTTTAATAGGTTGCAGACACTCTTCAAATATCCTGACTTTGCTAGAGGCTGTAATGACAACAGTGAAAAAGCTCAGATACCACTGGGAGCAATTTGTCAGTGCCGTGCACAGGGTGCAGTGTTTTCCTATTGTAATTAGTGGTGAGTGCCTGCTCACCATTACCTGCAAGTTACTGCAGTAATTCCAGATTCAACCAGATGTCCAGCGACTGGTAGAGTGTGCATGTGCACATGTTTGGATAGTGCACCTCCTGTAAATTGTTCCCTTTGCAATTTATTTCACGTTTCCAACAGTCTTGACCTGGCAGTGTCAGCAACACGTTTTTGACATTACTGAACACAGACGAGGATTATTTATGTCATTTTTCCCCCTTCTCAGATTGAAAAGGTATAAAAATTGTGAAATATGCAGAAAGTCATAGGACAAAGAGAAAGTCTTAGAAAACTTGACATATATGGAAGGTGTGAAGATGAGAATTTTATGTTACTAGAGTTAACACCTTAGGAATCATTCCTCAGTTGCTTAAAAGAAACAATTCTCTTTTTTTACATTATAAATTTCTTTCATAGGAATGGATGGCCCTACACATTTGTATGGTCTTCCATAAGAAGACCAAAAGTAAGTTCAGCATTTCTTCCTGCTTTGGTGGTAATATCCTTTGTTACATTTCACACCCAAATTCACTTGCCAGTGCCACAAATCCAATTACCTTCAAAAGTAATTAACACAGTATTAAGTCTGATCCAGATAAAACTTTTCTCACTTCTACTGGATGGACTCCAGTAGTCTCAAACAATGATTGCATCACAACGTTACAGCTGCACTCTTTGTCACCATGAGCCATGTGCTGTACACTCTGCTCACGTGTCCCACACTATCTCACTGCTTTTGCTTGAAATAAAAAAGCACATTTTAGGAATGCATCAAGTCTCTGCAAAGGATTGCAAGCAAGCAATGAAAATCACAAAATGTGTTGATAAATTATTCCATTACCTTGATAGTCTTACCATTAGAGAAAACTGACTTTTTTCAAGCTTTCATTTCTTGCTGCTGGGTCTTACCTGTGCTTTTTGGGTTAAATGACAGTTTGGCATACCATTTAAAAGTGTGGGGGGCGGGGTGTCTCCTCATTGGATTTTGGCTCCTTTAAAAATAGGGGAAAGTACTTACTTGACTAATTCAGCAGTGGCAAGAAATTCTAGTTTCACATTTATAGAAATTATTTCGTGCACTGTGGTCATCCTAGTGTTCCCTTGATGCATATTATCTCTTTTGTGTGCACATTTATGAGGAATAAAAGGGAAGGTGCTTTCGCTGCATTCGGGGGAAAGCAAGCCTCCAAACAGAAAAGCAAAAGACTTTGGTAAATTTGAGATGAATTCAGTGCTCAAAGTAATTTGAAGCAAATAAACAAATGATGGGTCAGATTATAATCAAACAAAAACCATCATCTTACTCAAGATTGAGTAAAAGAACTAGACAGAAAATAAACTATGACATTTGCTTGCTTATCACTTCCAATGCCTAAAGATCCCTGCATATCTGCATATAGTTTCATACATATACTTCACATTTTTACCCAGTAAAAGAAATTAAAGCTTCAACAAGGCAAATTGTAAAATACCTGAACTCAGCAACTTTCACCTCTACATTAAGAATGATGAGGCCATGAGAGACAACAGTACACAATTTTTTGTCAGCAGCATAATGATTTAAAAGCCTTTCCTCCAGCTGAAAGGGCAAGCTTAGGCTATTGCAACATTAAGCAGCTGATGAATGACCTTGTTGTCACACTTGCTTTAGGGATTGATTATGTCCAATTAATTCCTAGGAGAAATCAATTGTTCTTACCTAGCTCATTTACATTAATAAGAAAATATTAATGACTTCACTGCCTATAAGTATCGGAAATAGGGGCTGCATTCACATTTCAGCCTCCTGGTCTTCAAAGAGGATTCATTATCTCCTCCTATGACACCAAAACAAATAAATGCACATAATGTTTCCTAGTTATTCAGCATTAAAAACAAGAATTTATCCACGCATTTAACTGATAGTTGGATCATATAACAATTAGTCTTGCATTATTGGCTATTTTTACGGGTGTAATATTTATTATACATGATAGAAAGCACATAATAATTTTCTTCCATTGCCGACTTTCCCTGTTCCTGGAAATTATCCTTAGGAAAACATTCAAACTGGATCTTTGTGGTGGGATTTAAAACTCACGACGATTGCCAAAAACCTAAATAATGCTTTATCAAATGCTGGGATTAATCTCTTTGTGAGCTCCACACTACGAATAGCCCAGGTCTGAGCATTCATCCTGGACTTTTTTCCCAAAGGGAGAAATGTAATAGGAAGGTGCAGTTCAAGACAAAATACAGAACTTGATTGCTGTATTTTCTGTTCAGTGCACACTGCTATCATTTCTGGTAAAATGTACTAGTTGAGTGTTACAGTAAATTGATCACATAATACTTTGGAATTTACCATGTAATAGAAAAGGAATTTAAGAGCTGCATACCTAATGTTATTAATAAAATGGGTCTGTGGATAGAGACAGTTAGGGGATACAGTTTACATTACCTGATCCTACATGACATTAAAGAATTGGTAAAATTAGAATTGCAAGGACAAAATAGCCTTTCAATGGGATTTTTCACTGGAAACTTCTGAGTGGGTAGCACAATAGTAGGTGTTTACACCCTGCATCTCTTCTGCCTCTAGGAATGATCCATGAGCTTGGATTCTCCCCCTGGATCCGCAGTCCATGCATATCTGTGCAGAGAGGCTCTGCTGCCACCCTCTGTGGTGTCTGAGAGGAATCAAAACACTAACTGTAAATAAAATCCCAACCGCTCTAAAGATTTAGGGACAAAGACCTCTAGCTGTGAAAGGACTGAGACAATGAAAATCTATTATCGTATAATTAAATATGTAAAATAATATCAGCAACTTTAAGGTACTGGCACACAAGGCATTAAAGTGGTGTTGGCACATGAATGACTTCAATGTTGAAGTAGTACCTACTTTTACCAGCTTAACATCTTTGTAGGCTACCTGTGAAAAATGATCAAAGAGAATGCACCTCAACTGTGTGATTATCTCTCGTCTAGTTCATTGCTACAGAGATTTTTTTTTACCTGAGATTTTTTTTTTTGAAAAGTACATAGGTAGGGGAGAACAAACATGTAATTGTTTCCAGGTTGTCTATCATCTCTTAATCTGAAATTCAGTAGAGGTACATAACTGATTAATAAAGAATGATGTGTTTGGTCAAAATAACATTTAATTCCTCATGAGACAGATACAATACTGAGAGCAAACAGTTTGTGAGAAGGATTTATAGTAATTATTACCGGATAAAAAGATACTGTTCCAGACCACAGTTGTGATTATTCACGTCTATTTTACACCAGAGCAGATATGATACTGTTCTTTTGGTCTCACCTCAGTGAGACCAGCCTGTATTTAAATAAGCAGTTTCCTGCTCTGCACACACAGGTACATTTTTCATTTGCTACCTTAATACTCTTGCCTGTTAAACCATTGATCAGTGTGGCCATTTGGGCACACAGAGGCTGAGCACTTTAGAAGAGCAGCCAACATCAAAGCAAAACTCTGATTTTTTTTTTTTAAATCACAACATTCCCAGAGTTGATGCTGTCCCCAGCAGCAGCAAATCTACCCATTCTCAAGTGTCTTCAAGAGGGAGCAGCTTTCTGCCTTTTCTCCTCACCATTTCCACTTGCATTTTATTTCTTTTTCTGTAACTCTGTGCAATGGGTCATTCATCCAAACTGTTCACAAGGAATAGAATTCAGCTTTAAATCTTCCTTTTTTTTCAGAAACAGCAGAACTAAAATTAGCCATACAACTTTAACTTGGCTTTCTAATTAAACAGTATCTGAAAATGTTACCACCATGTGATCAAAATATCAGTCTGCCTTCGCGACCTAAAAAATATTCTCTTACATGCAGCAAGAAAAAAAAATAAAATCACCCTTCACTATCACTGAAGAACTAGAACATTAGACCCTTCTTCACCTATTTGGGAGGGGCGTGGGGAAAAGAAATTTTGTGTATTAAAAAAAAAATCATGTCAATGCATGGTTGGACTTGACATTTCGATTGGACATTCTGAAACATGTGTTCTTTCAGTCACAATAAGGCTCATATATTCACCTGAATGGCACCAATCTGCTAATATTTTTTTCCTAAATGAATGATTCATTCTACACCATTTCTAGTATCTGCATACATACCGCAAACTAGTAGAACATATAATTTGCTTTCTTCTGGATTCAGCTTAGTAGGGTTATTACAAGGTACCAAACACCTCACAAGAAAAAAAAAGAAACTTAGTATCCAGACATCTCTTAGTATGTCACTCGTGGAGTGACAAGAGTTCTCTTTGACAAGAGGTAAATTGTTTTCTCCTACTTGAAGAAAACAAAAAAAATCAAACATCAATAGCAGCAAAATGTATCTGTCTTAGCTGTTAACTGGGCATCCTCCTGATGCACTCCACAATCCTTACCTATCTTCTGAAACACAAGTATAGCAGTTTCTTCAATCATCATTTAATAAATAGCAGAGATCTGTTTCTCTTTATCAGTAAAAACCAAAATAAAAAATAATTAAAATGAAGGTGGGATGTCATTTATAATATCTTGCTCCCCGCGACAGTTGAGATTGTCAAGAGTTTGCAAATTTGGGCTGCAAACCTCAGCATGCAAATATGAGCTGCAAATACAGCAGCTCAGGGAGAGGGAGGAGGTTACAGACATCACACTTTTTCCTTTCCTGTTTACACTTTTATTAAAAATGGAGTTCCAAAAAAAAAAATAAATTAATTTTCATTCACACAGCTACCTGGTGAATTCAACAGGCATGCTGAAATAACAGGGGATGTGGTCCGGCACATTTGTTCAATAAATGTCATATGGATTTTGGAATTTGGTAATCAGGGATCTGGCACCTCTCTATAATGTATTTGAACACTTCTGTGAAATCGCTATAACCAGGTGCTTTTGTCTCACTGAGGTTGAGTCACCTTTAACTATCCAGTTTCCTGTAAGGAGGACAGAATTGGGAATCAAGTAGATATGGTCTATGCTGGCCTGCCCCTTGCCTGCCCATCCCATTATTATTTCTTTGCGTTCTTAAAGTCACACTTTGTGGCTGTGCCAGTAGATCCTGTAGTTGCACTTAGCAAATAAAAGGTGTAAGAGACTTAATGCAGAGTAAACATTATATATGTGAGTGAGTATAATTAGAAGATATCTACCCTGACAAGCAAAAACAAGTCTAAACTCTCGTTGAAATTTGTCCCAGAGACTCGGGTACCTGGGAATAGTAAGTTTTAATAGCTGAGATAGATTATCCCTCACTGAGAGAGGGATTGCAAGCAGCTTCTACCCAGCTTTTCCCATTAGATCTCCATGCAGAAGAAGGAGCACTGATCAGGTTTGGTTTGTTACTATAACATTTGTAAGGTTACTGCAATATTTGATAATCACCCCTCTGGGGAGGAGGGAACGACTTTGACTTGTATCTTTGGGTATATCATTCATCAGGAACCTCTGATAGCAAAAAGTATTTGAACAGATGAAAAACCCTATGCCTGTTAAAAGCGTTAAGAGCAAGCTCCAGTGCAGAGTTTCCACACCAAGTGCCAAAACTACATAACACAGGGAACTGTGGCTAGACAACATAAATTCAAACTTCATGCTTTACACTTCTAGGCAGTTTTAAACACTGACAGATTTCAGATTTTTAGACAGATTCCATATTCTTCTCGATACCACAGAAATACTGACTCAGCCTGGAGGTCCTCTGACATACTGGTGTCTTTTAAGACTGACCACAAGTTCTAGAAGGGGCAACAACTCCATTTAAGACAGAGCTAGACAACTTCCACAGCTGTAGCTTTTAGAATATGTTCATCTGCAGATCTCCATAACTTCAGTGTCTCACTGACATGAACACAGCAAGGAATCCAAAGAAAACAGACATTTTTCATAGGAGGTTATTAGCATGTCCTTTTAAATATATAAAGTGTGCTACCCTTAAGTATCTCTTCTTTTATAGAAGAGATGAAGACTAAGAACTTCTGTCTTTAATTATTTCCACACAAGTTCAAATAAGTGTAATTTCTTTTCACAGATAAAGAATGCTCATGCCCTTGTACTAATTGTTTCCATTTCAAAATGAGATCCGTCCCATTCTAGTTCTGTCATACAGAAATATCTGCCATAGTTATATACACCATTTCATATCGTAATTCAGATGATTACTCTAATTAGCTTCAGTCCAGTTTATATATTTTAATATTTTGTTTCCTTTTTTAAAGCCCATAAGCAGATGTGAAGAACGTTCTAAGCCTTCCTAAGGGGCTTTTGCAACAAAAGAAAGAGATGTGTCAAACAGATCTTGAAACTGCAAGATTAGGAGCTACAGGAATTCTGACAGGTCCTCCACATAAAAGATTAATGAATACCTCTTTCTGCAGTAGTTCCATACATTTTCCTCATCTTCCTTAACTATTCTCTTTACACTGTTCACTTTTGGTAATACTACCTTACAGAACTAAATATACATGAATATGTTACCTCTGCACTACAATACTCCTTTTAAATGACAGGGAAAAGACAAGTTTTCTTCACTGATACAACATAAATAACAAAGGAGGGGAAATATTATACTACACCTATAGTACAACATATAATAATACATATTATACATATATATTGTTATATAACATTTTATACATAGACAATGTTTTAGACACATAAATATTATATACACATATAAAATACATATTATATACATATATAATAAAAAAGTCTGTTGTTCACTCACTTTTCTGCTTCACAAAATAATGAATCATTTAACTGACTACAGAAAAGGGAAGAAAACCATACAGAACACCCTACATTTTACTGCCATTTTCTTAGGAAATACTTGCATATTGTTGAATAACACACAACTAATAAAACTCTAATTTTAGAACTTTTCAAGAAGCTTTCCAGTTGGCTTTCTTCACTTAGACCCAGGGGCTAAGTCATGTGCAAGAGCTATAAAAGCATGAGAGTGGCCACCAGAGCTGACAGCCCAACGAAGGCAACCACTACTAAATGAGCCCTGAATCTGGGGGGTTTCACATTTGAAACTCCACCCTCCCTTTGAGCTTTCAGTCAGACTCCAACATTTAGAGAAATGACTACCGTGACCATACCTGAGCCATAACATTTTCTAAACAGAAAACTACTCCACACTTGAAACAGAAATTATTTTCTTCACTTTATTAGGCAATTAATCAGCAAGTACTGAGAAGGGCAGCGTTTCCTGTGGTGACCAGACATGACAGTGCAGTTACAAGAAGGCACCAGGCCTCCCTGAAAGACTTCAGATGCAGTCAGAATCAGTGTGATCAGCAGTCACATGCTAGTTTTCAACCTAAAGTGAGGTATAGTTGTGTTGCCTTTCATACCAAACAGGGTTAACCAGATTTGCTTGACTTTACAAGTTTTCATGTTGCTTTTGTGGTCATGCATTAGGACCCTACTTCATTCCTCTACTTCCATCAGTAAGTCAGTCCACACACTTAGGCCACGGACTTGGAAGTCTCCGTCTGGTGTCTTCAGGAGTTTCAGAGCGGCTTGGGTCTGTTCTCTAAGCAGTGCAGATCCCTGACAGAGGCAGCTGAAGCGCTCCCTCAGCTCCTCCCAGGACAGTTCAGCTTTCTCAAGGCAACTTTTAACCCACCGCCCCTGCAAGGGGTCATAGTGCAAGTGGCTTCCCCAGCCGGTTAAGAGGTCCAAATAAGATCTGCTTAACTGGGAATAGTGACCAGCTAGGGAAGCAAGAAGGGAACCTGGGAGGCAAAGGCAGAAGGCAGAGAACCGCTCCCGGTTCCCCAGCAGCCAGGAAAGCAGCAGCCCGGCAATGCATCCATCTCCGGCGGCACTCGCCCGGTTTCCGTCCGGGCCGCTCCCATCCCGATCCCCGTCTCCGGCCCCCTCAGCGCCGCCGCCCTGCCCGAGCAGGGCCAGCGCCGCGGCCACCACGGCGAAGGCGCGGGGCGGGGGGAGCCGCTCCAGGACCCCGCACAGCCACCGCGGCCGCCTTGCGCCCTCCTGCGCCTCCTCCTCCCGCAGCCGGCCCAGCAGCAGCTGCGCCTCCGCCCGCACCCGCGGCTCCGTGCCCCCGGGCCGGCGGGGCAGCGCCAACAGGCGGGCGGCGGCCTTGCGGCGGGCGAGCAGCGCCAGCCCGCGGGGCTCGGGGCCGGCCCCCGCGCCGGGCGGCAGCAGCAGGCGGCGGAGCAGGCGGCGGCAGGCGGCGGGCGGCAGAGCGCGGTTCTCCAGCAGCGCCAGCCCCAGCAGCTCCGGGCAGCGGCCCAGGGCGGAGAAGCCGAGCGGAGGTGAGCACGGCTGAGCCCGGCGCAGCCGCCGCCCCAGGGCCTCCCGGAGCTGGGGCCGCGCACGGAACCGGTCGTGGACGTGCTGGAAGTAGCGGGCCCACTCGAGAGCCCTGTCCAGGGCCGGGGCGTCCCAGTGCCGCACCAGCGCCGAGCGGGACAGGGCGAGCAGCGCGGGCAGCTCCGCCACCCGCCCCAGCACGGCCGCCATCGCACCGCTTTGGCGCCCCCGCTTCGAGCGGCGCCCCGCCCCTCCGCGCGGGCCAATCCGAGACGCTCGGGGGCGGTACTTGCAATTCTATTGGCTGAGCGGGACGTCAATCCCGTGAGGAGCGTGCTTTTCTTAAAGGAGCCGCAACCCGCTGTCCGCGCCAGTCAGCCGAGAGCGGGGAATAGAGCGAAATTAGAGACAAAACCCGAGCACGATTAAATGTTGGGGGTTTTTTTGTGGTTTTTTTTTTTTTTTTTTGAGTGTTTTTTTTTTTGGACGCTTTCTAATAGCTTTCTATCTTTATTATTTTCGTCGCCCAAAACCGCACGCGGGGCTCGGGGTGAGAGCAAGGCAGGGCATTCACCTCCCTCGGCCGCACAGTCTGTCTGTGCTAAGAGGTGCAGAACAATAAAGAGATCAACAACTTGCTCCTACTGCTTTCTTTTCCACTGAGGAAAACTGAAGTGTGTGAGCAGAGCCACTGAACCCATGGGAGTTCCGTGTCTCACTAGGAACGTGCTCAGGCCTTGTCCCATGTCCACGGATCCTTGCCCTAAAGGTGACCTCAAAGCTGTTGGTGAGCAGCTTCTCTGATTCACATCACCCTTGGGAAATAAAGCAAAAGGCAGATTAAGAAAATTGTAAGTAAGGGTTTAGGTACGAGGCTCCCCTCTACAGACCCCCCTGTGGACTGCCCTAGATAGTTGCTTAGGAAAAATCTTTCTCGAGTACTCTCACGAAAACAGAGCTCTCATCTGAGTTATTATCATATTTTCTTATTTCAGTCATCTATTTAAAAAGCCATGGGGCTACAGGCTTGATGGTCGAGATCAGCTGGAGTTTAAGGGCCTAATACAGGCATTGGAGTGAAATTCTATGGCCCTTCTACTTGAAGGAGCTCACAACAGACCCTCAACGTCTATGATACCTTAAAATAAGGTATCGTTCTAAAATGCACGTTTTTCTCCTGAAAAATCTCTTTTAAGATTTCTGTTAGCTATTTCTGGAATAATAAACATAAAATTTTCTACAGGTGTCTTGAGATTTGTTGCATTGCTAACAATGGAATTGCTTTTGTAGTTAATAAATTCATACTGACCTACCATCTGCTTTGCCTGTACATTCTGAAGTGTATTATAAAATAATATACATTAAAGGGAAGATGGAGCATGCAAACTTGGTAGATACATGCAGTTGAGTGCAAACACTTTGGGATGTTACTTAGTGTTTTACTGTAATGAAAAAGTGACAGAAACTTGAAGTTGTTGGAATATAACTAAATATTATATATATAGTATGT
Organism: Manacus candei; assembly: GCF_025592945.1. Lineage (NCBI taxonomy): Eukaryota > Metazoa > Chordata > Aves > Passeriformes > Pipridae > Manacus > Manacus candei. The sequence goes on from NW_026138057.1 coordinate 1,460,455, forward strand.
AATATGTCATATATAATATTCTTTATATATATAGGCCTCTCAGGTTTTGTACAGCATCTCTTGATTGGGGATCTTTGGCACAGAGGAAGAAAGCAGTTTCAGTGAATTGGGTTTATTTTAGTGAAGAATATTTTTGGAGATACATATGCTCGATGTCATACAGAAGAGATATTTCACTTTACTTCGGAAAACTTTTCACAAGAATTCTTTCACATTACTGTTCTTTTTCTTTCTTGGATAAAGAATATGGGTTTATATCCTGTGAATGTCTCTGTGTGCTTCAGTTGAAAGAAATCAAATAATCACATTTGCAGCACCAGGAAACTAACAAAAACAGGTTGTGAAAGTCTAACCAGTCTGGGAAAAACACTGAGTAATGTGGTATCTGGAATACTCTTGCATGTGAGAGGCGATGGCCTGTGTGTTCTAATGGGTCTCTGTAGAGCTGACTGAAAACTGGAATTTCCGTTCTATGAAAAACTCTGAATATTTCAGCATTGGTTTTGCCTCAGGTTAGGGTGAAAAGTCTAAATATCAGCATTTTTCATCGGAGGGGCACAGGTTGACATCTCTGTAATAAAATGGTTCGTGCAAGAAGACATTTATGTATTTCTGGGCATCGCAGCTGCATCTGGAGTCTCCAATCATGATGGGGATGCATATAATGAAAAATAGAGCCTAATTTGAAGAAGCTGCAGTGTTTTGCATAAGGACCTATTAGAAAATTAACTCAGGGAACAAACAAAAGAAACAAGGTATCAGTGAGACTGTTATGATCCATGTAATAAATTGTTACACTACAGTAGCCCATAAAACCAATAATTCTTTACCCTCACTCACCATTGAAGGAACTCCTTTTCTACTCTGAATTTTGTGTTATTATTTGAGAACCTGGCCATTCTCAGAATGTATTTTAGGATCTTCCACTGCAAGATGGAATCTATTTATCAGTTGATTGGTCTGCTGGTTGTGGTGCCACGCAGCAATCAAATTAAATTGAATTCCCTTCTTACAGGTGAATTACTTGCACATAACTTTTAAGAGCTGGTACTCTCTTTTCTATGAGCAGTCTTAGTTCTAGCCAAGCAATAGCTGGCACAGGTAGGGTTCTCCCACCATCAGCATGATTACTAAGCATTAAAATTTGTAGTTTGTAGTTACTGTCTATCAACTCACAATAAGACAATTGTTACCTAAAAGTAATGCTGAGTTGTATAGGTATTGTTTAAAAGTATCTGTACAGTGCTAAGCTGCCTTTCTACCTGAGGAACCCCTATAGGATAGTTGAGACATACTTAAGTAAGTACTGAGAGACTGAGGAGGCGAGGTAGAGAGTTAATGTTGGGGAAGGGGATAGGAAAAGGAAAGGTTGGGTTGGGATGTCAGGACATACAGTAAGAGCACAGAGATGGGCAGATAGAATGGTGAGTGGATTTTCAGATAGCACTATGTGGGGGGGGTGTGCTTTCCTGCTTAGCTTGATTACTTTTTAAAAAATAAACTGAAAGTTTCATTCTGGGCCTCCCATAGGTCTTTGGTTGTTTAATATCAGCCCGCTTCCTCTAGCAATGATTCTTGCAGCAGTCTCTCATACTGTTCCAGGGTGTGCTTGGATGTGTATTTCATGTTATGTAAACTATGCAGTCTCTTTATTTTTACCCAACAAGAAATGAAACTTGCAAAGCAACCTCTTTGTTTTGTCTCATTTGAAAGCAAAGAAGAAAACAGAAGAGAAAACAGGGTGTATTTTGAATGATAGGCTAGAGCACAGATTTACAATCACAACACACTGGATTGTTTAAGATCTCTGCTGTATGCCTCCTCTAAGTAGCTGTGATAGTATGAATGGGGGTGGCCAGTGTTCCTTGTGTGGTGGGGTTTGCCTGTTTTTTTGTTTTGTTTTTTGTTTTTATTTTTGTTTTTTTCCCCAAATAAAACATATTTTGTTCATTTAGTCTCCAAAATAAGCATTAAAATAAGAAGAGTTTTGAGCCTATTTGTCTGTGGTTGTGTTAAGCCCTAGTAAATGTTCCTCCCTTACAGCTTCTGACTGATAAGATAATGGCAAAGAAAGCTGTTGAGGAAGTAACAGCAGTGTCAGATACAGAATCTGGGAAGTCATTTCCACAGTTCCCTGAAAACAAGCCCACTGTTCAGTGAAGCACTGCAAAACAGCTTCACAAGCCTTGCATTTTATATGAATTACTGTGGTGTTTTATCTAAGCTGAGAAGTCAAGTAAAAGATTCATATGAAGTTTTATGGAACTAGTGAGTTTCTTCACTCTACTTATGGAGCCAGTAAAATTCACCCTGGCAGGAAATAATCAGTTTTGAAGGAAAATTGGTCAGAGTAGCCAAAAGTCTGGATTTCATTGTTATATTTTCCTTCCTCTCAGAAGTCACATTGGCTGTAACGTGGTTATACTAATTGCACCGAATAGAAATTTAGGACATTGCTTACTCATTATAACTGGCACTATAAAACTCTGAAATGGTCTTCCCTTAGGTAGGGGGTGTTATTGTAAATTACAAAAATTAATACATTGAGAGAGATGTATGATAATCTATATTTCTGGCACTCACATTCACTTTTTAACTGTAACAAGATTTGTTTAGCTGCCTCAAATTGTGTGCTAGGCACAGGTTTGCCACACTCATTATCTAATGGCTTATTCATAGTGAAGACTCTGAATTTGTTAACCATTTTTGCAGAATTTCTTTCTATTTCTGCAACAAACTGTGGAAGACTGAGGTACCTGGCAGACTATGTCAGCCCTTCTGTATCTTCTGCTGAGGTACTCAGATTTATTTTTTTTTTTAGTCAATGTAATCTCTCATTATCTCAAGAAAGAGCAAAGCTGTGGTGGGCTTTTGGAATGAGAACAGATCAAACTGTACAATAAAGGTGATGAACCTACTAATTTGTACATCAGAGTGAGCCTCAGGCTGTACAAAAGGCACATCTGTCATCAGGGGGATTTCCCCTGAAACTTCTTTGTAAGTCCTGCATATGCTGATTGTGGTGTAGCAGTGTTTTGGTAGCAATGCCCATTTTGGTGCCTTAGACATGATTTCAGTGACAGGTGTCAACGGCCAAGCAGCAGTTTTGTAATTTTTTATAATGCACAAGAGTGAAAACTGATTGAAAATCAGTGTGTTGAAAGAGTGCTATACATAACACGTCACTGAGAGAACCTAAACCCTGCTCTAATTAGGAATTTCACCTCTGTCTGGCCATACCAAAACTGAATTTTTAGGAAAATTATATACAAAGACAGACTTTGCTGCCTACCCCCACTTCTAGTTTTAATACTATGAGTCAGGACTATACTAGCAAAGCTACTAAGCTAAGTATCAAAAGGATAATTTGGGTGGCAAATGGAGTCTCCTTTCTCTAACTGTGAATAATTAATTAGAAGTGATGAAGTTAGTTACAGACTTCCAAAGTTCCCTTGCACCGGATGAGCCCTGTAAAATGACCACGTGTGCCTTCCAAAACACAGCTGCAGTTGTTGTGTGTGTATTAGCTACGACTAGTTTTGCCTTAAAAGTTGTTTGAGCTAATGCATTTTTAGGTTAATTTGTTGTGGGGTAAGAGCATGTGCTAAGGTTGCTCAGCTGATGAATGGTGAAGTGTTAAGCCTTATGCTTTGACCACTTGCTTTTTTTTGTGATGCCTTTTGGAGAGGTTTGATTTGCTGCCTGTTGTGGTGGTGGGTTTGGTAGATCACAGCAGGTACTGATTAGTGTGTTTGCCTACATGCCTTTTTCTGGTCTTCTTTTCCTTTAAGCCAAGAAAACTCTTAGCTGCTTATGTTAAGTATTTTTCTTATAGGATCAGGTGCACATATTCAGCCTGCTGAGACAGCTTGAACCCAGCTCCCCTTTTTAGGGTACCTGTTAAGAAGTGTCTTAAAGAGCTATCTGTTTTAGTGATCACCTTCTCAGGATCATCTGAAAACAATACTCCATAAAACTTGAGTCATAAAGACTGGCTATGGCTACAGGTTTGGAATTTTGCTCTATAATACTGTAGTACTTGTATGAAGTGAAGCATACTCAGACTAAGCTTAGTCTAGCATCACGGGGTTAGGATTTAATGACTAAGTATGTTTGAGAATAGCAACTAAAACCTCTTTCTTACTTCTAGATTCTGTGTATTTTCATGACAGCTAAACTTCTGTCATTCACAAGAGTACAGGGAGATCTTATAAACATATTTTTATCTTGGATTTGGTTATATTTGTCACTTGCATTGAAAAAATACAGAAACTTCATTGCAGGACAACTATGCATAGAGCTATTTATATATATGTCTGGGTTCTAATAACATAAATCACTTAGATTATTCACTTTCATTGTCCTGATATCCTCAGAACATCTCAAAGTTGTCAGATATCACTCATTTGTAGCTCTGTACAGTGTCTTCATGAACAGTGCATGTCTGTGTATACAGAGAGAGCTGCATTAAAACACACATATGCACATGCTGGATAGACATTTCTTCTTTTTTGGAGTGATAAGACTTTTATGTATCTGTTGTTTCCATTTTCATGTCTCCAAAGCTTTTATGTGAATTTTTCCAGCACATTTCTCATTATTCTCTCAACCTTTCCTCTGTTGAATGGCTGGGGCTTCCAGACATATAACCTGAAATGTCCTGGGAGAATTTACATAAAAACAATAAAACCAAGGAAATGGAAACCACAGAATATATACATAAATTTTTTTTTCAGTCTTTGCTAAGAAGCTCATTGGTTAATATTTACAAAGGAATCTGATTTTCCATTTTAACATCCTTTTCACTGTGAAGCAAATGTGGGAGAGTGGGATGGTAAGAATCATTCCTGAAGTGAATGAGGGCTTATATGTGAATCTCATTAATGGTTAAAAGATTTTAGTTTTTTCTGCCCTAGTATATCAAAAAGAACATCCCATGAAAAAAAAAATGACACAGTTGCCTGAATTAAACAAGTGTTAACGCAAAGCTTTGAAGGAATTTTCTTTGCTACTTAAGAAAAGCGTAGGGGTTTTTTTGTTTCTTTGTTTATTTCTCTGAACATATATAAAAGAAGACTGGATTCTGTTATCTATACTTACAGCATCCTCTGAAAGCAGATCATTAACATTGACACAGCTGCTTCTAGGATCCATAGTACAGTATAGCAAATTTTGGTTTCTATTGAGAGCTGCCTGTTAATAATGTTGTGTACCTGTCTCAAAAATGCCTCTGGCAGGTTTGTCAGGACCTTCCTGATGGTAAGTTCATATCACAGAAACCACTACCATAACTGTTATGTTGGCCTTATATTGATATTTTCTGCAGAAAGGGCAGGTTAAATAAAGACTTAAAGATTTTTTTCCCAGCTCCAGAGTTTTTAACTTAATGGTGCCCTTCAAGAAGTTTTTACCATATTTCACAGAAAATAGAGGTACTTCATTAGTAAAAAGGCCCAGAAACCAAAATGCTTTGCTGTGGCAGTTTCTAGAGCAGTTAGGTTTGTGTACTTCATGCTAATTCCATATTATTTGGGTTGTCTGACTTCATTCCTCGCCCAGTGCACTGACAGGTTGTATAATGGCAAAGACTGGAGCCTTTGCATGTATCCAAAACCCATCACAACATGGGTAATACATGTATTGGAATATGCTAGTTCATAGCTGATCCTGAGATGTTGCTTTCCCACTCAGCAGTGTTACAACAGTGACTTGTACTTGCAGAAAAGAATAACAGTGGGTTTAAAAAATAAGAAAAAGGCAGCAGAGGTGAGATTCTAACACATAGGATATTTGCATAAACATAAAAGCCAGCAGAAGAAAATCGTTGTGCAGTGCATACCTGTGGGTGGGATGAAGGTGATGGATGAAGATGAAATCCTAGAATTAAAGAAAATGTCTAAAAGAGAGGCCTTTAGTAAAGGTCTGTCTTTTGGGTTTTTTTTGTATGAATATGTAACAGTTACCCAGAATTAAACATGGAAATGGTTCTATTTTCTTTGGTGGTCTTTGCTATCAAACAGTGATTTCATTATGAATGAGGGGTTAGAATTTCCTACTGAATGAAGTTATGAAATAAAGGCACTCGAGCTAAATCAAAATGTTAGTTTAGATAAAATCATTATGTTTTGTTTAATATTTTTGACTTAATTTTTAAATGAACATTTTAAAATGAAAATATTTTAAAGTTTCTAAAAAGGAAACATTAGGTTATATAAAATCTGAAAAGAATTCTAATTCTGTAGTCATGCTGAGGAAGGAGGGTTTCTTTTACCTCAACAAATTTTTACTCCAAGCAGAGAATTTGTTTGGGAGGTTTGACTTCATGTAAGGTACTTTCCGTGCTTCCACTGAAATATTTTGACCCTTCTCACAGTAGTTTGAATGGATGATCACTGGTTTGAACTGCTCTTCCCTAACTTGATCTTTTCAAAGGACTTGGGGAAAAAAGAAAGGGTCTTGTCAATCACTGTTCTTTATCAAAACTGAGATACAAGGCCTGGTTCAAAATTACCATTTCTCCTGCCAGTGTGTGAAGACATGGAACTGGAAGTGAAAAAACCCCTGCCTGGCAGGATGCAGTGGTTCCTCAGAGAATAGGCTTAGCATGGATCTACATCCAAACAGAAAATGTTTGTTTCTCCTTTTGCTTACATTATGTTTTCTGTTTATTTTTGCTGGATATATAACCATTTCTAACAGCATTTTGTTCATCCTGGTTTCCAAGTAATTTCTTTTACAGGTTTTGAAATCATTCCTATGTGAAAACTTTGCAGTGTATGTATTTAGGCTTCATACCAGTCACGCAAGGTTCGAGTTATACACAGGTCATTGGTTCCAGGTCATTTGTCCTGTGAATAGATGCCTTTGACCCAACTCACTGCTATCAACTAATGCATCACTGTCCTGGTAACTTGAATTACCTGGATGGGAAGTACTGACAAAAATATTGGTCAAAAGTAACAGTATCGACGTTATTTCATTTTTAAATTTCTATTTTTACATGTTGTTTTCATTAATGAATTGCAAACAGTGACTTCAATTCTGTTCCAAGCGTCTCTCCAGTTATTATATTAATGGACATAAACACAAGTTTAATCAGCCAGGTTTGCTCATGGATTTCCTATTAAGTTTTTCTCCAAAGTGATTCAGTATCCCAGTTCATAACAGCAAAATCAAGGGGAAATGTGCCAAATCCCTGGGGAGAGTTTTGGAAAACTGGGAGTCTCTTTTGCATTTTATTTTATTTTTCAATGTCTTTTCAAAGAAGGCTATTCCAGACTCTCTTTTTCAAAAATGTACATGTTGTGGGCCCGGAATTCTTTGTACTTGCTCAGTAGTGCAAGTTTTTGTACTTTCACAGTAGTGTAATCTCTTGGCTTTATTAGCATTTCTCCTGATTTGCCTTTTATAGCATTTCATGAAGAAAAAGCCACTGAACTCAGGCTATCCATAGGATAGGAAATATCTGCTCTACTTAGGCTACCTATTTATTATTAGGTTAATAACCTGTTTTTTCTTATTGGAGTAATAAAAATTAAAGTTAGCCTAAGAAAGTTATAACTTAATCTATGTCCAGTAAGACTTAGTGTATGTTACAGCAGATGTGTATCACCAGTTATGCCATGGTAGGTCACTGCATATTTTTGTTTACCTCAAATTTTTTTTTCTACAGATCAAAATTTCACATCCATATCTACTGGGATGGAAATAGAGGTCCTTAGGATGGATTTAGACCCCAGAAATTGCATGTATTAAGACTGAAGTATTTCAGGTCACTGTCTTTCCCATTTGTTTTTTGTTGAATGAAGCCTGAGTGCCACAGATACACAGTGCAGTATTTGGTAGAATTACTGGCATCCAAGTATCTTATGCTATTGTATCATTCAGATAACCAATCTGAATATTCAGTCCTAGTTGTTTGGTCTACTTTGTCCCTAATTCTTCTCACTTGTAAGACCTACAGTATTTAGCACAAGTGTTTTTTCACATTTATTTCTTGATGTCATTATTTCTTGATGTCATTATTTTGAATTATTTCTTGATGTCATTATTTTGTGAGCTCTTTGACTGGACTTGTGACAGATGAAGAAAAAGAAATGTACTAAATTTAAAGATCACACAGAATGATTTTTAATACTGGCATTCTGATCCTGGTCTTATTTGTAAGCATGGCTATAATGCTCTCAAGGCTAAAAAACTAGCTTTCTATCTCTAGCTTTCTCTCCTCATTATTGGTTTTGGGCATCTGGTTTCGAGGTTGGTCTGTAATTTGATCTTACTCAAATTTTCTCCACGCATTTTCAGCAACATATGTCATTAATGAGGGAAGCTGGGTAACCAGTCTCACCATTGCCTGTAATTCAGCCTATGACAGGCAGCAGGAAAGCAGAACAGTTTTGGCCAGCCCCCATTAGGAAAACATGCCCAAGGCATTGGCTATAGCAGAAACAGAGCTGGGTCAGGCTCCTCCCAAGAGGAAAACTAAAAGCCTACACACACCATCAAAAAACTCCCAACTCTGCTGATATGGTTAACAGCAAGAATAAAGAATCATTCCCAACGAAGAGAAAGATAAACTGGAAAAGGATGATCTGTGGATTGCAGCTGCTGAAGTACCGTGCTGAAAAATATAAACACTAGTCTTTTGTCAGCAAGTAGATATTCCCTTATCGTGTTGCAGATTGTAATGCTGTCAACCGGGAATCTTCTCCTGAAAGAAACATGTCCTTAGGTGAAGTGTAATGTCACAGAGATGATTCTGCAGTTGGTCAACTTCTTCACAGCAAGAGGGATGCTTGCAAAAAAAAGATAATACATTAAAAAAGTGATATTTCTAATTTATGTTGAATCTTCTGTCCGTGACACCAAAATGTTTAATAGGTGTCTCTTATCTCACAGCCCTCATGGGACATACTTGATAATCATGTTATAGATTGGAACTCTGAAGCATCTGGAAGATTAAGTAACTTTCCCAAGATCACACGCAGATTTCTTGTTTTGGTATGACAGCAAGTGATAACCAGAGCCAAGATTATTCCCAAACCAGCTTACTTCCCTTCTCCTTTAGCATTTTACCAGATATGTGGCTTGAAGGATAAGGAAGAAGTAAAGACAGAGAAGGGAATTATGTATAGGACTCTTCTATAAATTGAATTAATAAATCAAGCTCATCTTTATATAATTTTTGTTGTCCACTTGCATCAGACTACTTTATGAGACAAAGTTTTTATGAATACATCTATTTTTTAGATGGGAAACCTGAAATAAAAAGAGATTTAACAAAATCATACAGCACATAAATTTACAGAGCTGGAGAAAAGAACTGAATCTCCCAACCCATGAAGGACAGGAATATCTTATTAAATTAGCTGGCATTCACACTCTTTCATTTGGCAATGTAGTACAGTGCAGAGGGAATGGTGTTCTTTCCATTAGGAGTGCTTTGATGATGACACTTTAACAGAGGAATGAGAAGGAATGCTGCACTCAAAGCATTCCTTAAGGTATAAGATTGACTGCTTGAACTGAGCAGTTGGGAAAAAAATCCTGGAAAAAAGTAGCAATAGACGTAGTATCTCAACAAAAGTTGTCTCATGTAGGATACTTCTGTATGCCACATATTTGCTTTGGGATAGAGCTTGGCATTTTCATTTAGAGGTAGCAGATCACTACCTCTCTTACTGAAAGACATCTTTCCCTATTCAATACAATATTATGATAATGTCTCAGTGGTGTGGGAAAATATCAGTGTGGACTATTATGTCTCAGTGGTGTGGTTATTATAAAGTTAGGAAGACTTTGAATTGAGTCCATAGGACTGTAAGAAGAGATTTAAAGCTATACCTGTAGTTATCTGCACTTCTCTCAGATTTGGAAAAACTGCTGGTAATTTTGTTCTTATGAACTGGGTACAAAAAAAAAGCCTCATCTGATTTTATTAATGCCAAAGGGAGTTTCACTGTGAGTGACATTAGGGACAGAATTGGGCCCGGTTTACTGTAAATAAAACTCAACAAACTATTTTCATGTGAAGTCCAACAACAAGGGGAATAAGTTAAAGGGAAGGTAAATTGAAGCAATGAACCTTAATGACCTGAAGAGAAACCTAGGTCAAGAGAAGGAAGACACTGAAAGCAAAGAGAAGAGGAGGGAAGGCAGGAATTTGACCAGCCGAGGGGAAACAGGTGGGAAAGTGTTACTACTCTGTTTAAACTAATTTTTGAGTTCTTGAATAATAAATTGGTCTTCAGGTATTTTTGGTCTGGAAATTTTATTACTTTCAAGGAACTGCAACGTGTGCATCTGAACTCTTTGTAAATTGCCTCCCAAAGCACAGCATTTATCTGTTAATTCCTGTGAAAATTAGTTTATTTTGATTCAGCTCCTATAAAAGAAGAAGCTGATAAAATTATTCTAAAGCAGTTCCAGAACACTTGCAAGAAGACAATGTGGTTCTGGTAGCTGTTGGTCTGTTTACATCCTCTTTTTCTCGTTGCTGTTCTTGTTGCTGTCAGCAGTCAAAATCTGATGCTTCTCTGTGACCTCAGATGGCATCTTATTTTAATGATTTTTCCATCCCAAGTAGAGACCAACCACAAAAACTGAGTCACTGAGGTCCTCGTACTTTAGAAAAAATTAAGAACAGCAATCTGCTTCGTTAATGTTTGAGGCACTGGTTTGTTTAAAGAGAGATTATGGCACTTTTATTGTCAAACAGAACATAGACTTTGGCCTGGTAATCATTGCATCAACCCCAGTGTGTCAACTGCATGTTCTGGATCCATGAATAAACTATTATGACACTCAGCCAAAACACACTTTTGTATATAAATCAGAATTGTGAGCACTTATTCTACAATGTTTGTCCCGGTGATGTACATATGATACACCTGGAACTTCTCAGCAGTCTGTGTATGCTGGTGCACAGTGTGTCAATTCATTATGGATTATAGAAACTTGTGTTATTTGCTCAGATTTCATCCAGGTGAAGATCACTCCAAAAGATTAGAAGTAGGTATGCTTTGGTAAATATGATGTGGATGAAACAGTTAACTTGTATTTGGACTTGCGATGGTGAAAATTTGTTTCCCTGAGATTTTCATATTCAAGATCAAACCCAAAGTTTCATGGAAATTGTAATTATATTTAGTTAGGTATAATTATATGGGTAGAAAGTACACTTCTTGTGTAGTAAGTTTACAAAATGGAAGGACAAAACATGCTACTTTTATGGCGAAGGACTTGTTTGAAGTTTATTAGTAGAGCTTCAAAATGAGAGTTTCACTGCAGGTTTGGTAAAAGTTCAGTTGACCATGAAGTCATTGTGTGTGTTGAACTGAACTGAACTGAACTGAGGATAGAATTAACTTACAGCTTGTCTTATTGTAATGGCAATTAAACAGAAAATTATGCATAACTGAAATAATTTTAAGTTCCATCCATTTCATTTCTTCTACTAGTCTTAAAATTGCCATACACAGGAAACATTTTAACTAGGATTTGTACATTTTATTCCAACTCTTTTAGAAAAAATTTAAAATAGGTGTATCTGGCACTGGTTAGTGCAATATATTTCAGTGAGTTCCACAAGGTTATATTTATTGATCTCAGGCCTGCAAGGCTATTGACTACTCTCTGTTTATTAAAAGTCAAGGAAGACATGGAAATTTCTGGCAAAGTAAGTACTGTAATATTGGGACAATGATGGGTGATTTATGAAACACATTCTGCACTCATTGTGGCTGCTCATATTCTTGACTCAAGTATCAGCAGTTTTTAGTCATCTGAACCCTTCATCTTTTGAATTTTAACTTCTGTGGCATGAACTGAAAGAACAAAGAGAGCAGAGGAAATGTATTTCTGCATTCCAAACTCGCTTAATTTTTGATTAAATAATTTAATTGCAGAGTCCCTGTAATGGCAAAAAGCAAGAAAATCAACAGGTATGATACTCTCTATTCAGTACACACTTCACTCATCATTTCTGCTACTCAGCTCGCTCAGTTGCTTTCTCCCATCTCTTTTCTCTTAGTTGACCAAGGTATGTCCTCTTTAATGTATGTGCTTTACGAGTTGTTATAGGATTGGGATGCCAGTCATTAATTTAATTGTATCCATTATATTTGACTGATTTTATACAGGTCAGTTGTGACACTGATTACATACTGAAGAAGGAATATTTGGGAAATTTGGAAAATCATCAGGAAAGTGTGATCTACAGATCTGACAAACCAGATGCCTGTGTCTCTTCTCTGCCTTCTGAGAACTTCATCCTTCCCTCTACATTGTCTTTTCAGTCCTTTTTCTTCCTCCCATTCAGTGACTGCTGCTTCAGCTCCCTGGGCACTGAGAACCCTTTGATACAGGTAATTTTCTCTCGCATTTGTAAGTGACCTGCAAGGTACCTTCATAAGAAATTCCTGATATTGTCACAGAAGGATATAGCATCCACAGATCCTCAGGGGTGGTGATTATAGTCAGTTTATAGAAAAGAGCTGAGGAATTTTACATATTAAAATGGGCCATTGTGGCCCATCCTTGCTGACCTCATGTTCCAGAATTTCGTCTCTAATTATCTATGCATCAAGGTTTATGATGTGCAACCAAGTAAGAGTAAATCTTTCAGAATCTTTAATCCTGAATTTTTGTCCTAAACCATAGAAAGATTATGGGAATTTGCTGTGTCTCAGACACCTATATACATCTTCCATACAAGAATTAATTTTAACAATTAGGAAGGAAATATTATCTAAATGACAATGTGTAGAACCATTTTGTCGTGGTAATAATATTGCTCAGCCTTCCTACATGCACCAACAAGCTTTACCTTCCTCAGTCACTATAAGTCCTCCCTCTCTGTCCCTAATTTTTCCTATATCTGTCTTCAAATAATTGTTTATTCGTATGCCTATTCATCCTCTTATTTTTTTGGAAGTAGGCTGTCAAAAATGTTACCAGAACATGTGGACACTAGAAGTTGAAAGTGTGGGGACCTAAGATTGATTATATGGAGGACCAGTGAATATTATAGCATTTCACAAGGAAATATTGTGCATTTCCTCTAAAAGGGTTCGTGGCAAGGTATGGAAATAACCTTATGTAGGAAATGTGTTTGTGTTGGGGCTCCAAAGTTACTGTGTCAAATTTGAAAGCCAAATTCTAATGCTGAAGTGTGAAGGAAGTGTGAATCTTGGTGCACCCATAACTGTGATGTTGCAACTGAAACTTCTCCAGCATTCCTACGAGGGACATGTCAGTGCACACCTGGCACTGTGTTTCCATCACTCCTGCTCGTGTAAGATTTAATCCAACCTTCAGTGTTCTGTTTTTCTTAGCCATTATACTGGGTGTTGCATTTGCTTGTCTGCTTTCAATACTCATTAGAAAAAGGTCCATGGACAGTATCTATGAATGCAAACTATGTCACCTGTTGTTAGCTTATTCTTTGGTACAAACTGACCATACCAAGATATGCACAACCAGCTTCACCTTCAGGATCTTACAACTCCTTTTTCAGTCCTTCCCATTGGTACCTATGCAAATGCTCACACTGGATTTATTGAGTGACACCTGGAAAAGCCTCAGTTTAACTCCCTGCATAAAATTCCTCCTAAACTTAGTAGGAATCTTAAAACTTCAAAGAACATGTAAACCTTGAGAAGCTTTTACTGGAGATGTAACTGCTGCTTAGAGGAATGGTTTTCAACTTCCCTAGAAAGTAGCAGGGCTTTTAAATTCAGGAGACACCTTAACAAAATTGGTCCTCTCGTCTCAAGCTGGTTTTTATACTGAGATGACATAAATTGGATTTAAATGGCTTCTTATTTAAAAAAAAAATAAATCCTTCTCAAGGTCAGATAAAAACTGTAAGATAGTCAACTGCATGCAGGAATCTGCTCCTCACCTCACCATCCATTGCACCCACCCCTGTGCATTTTTAGGATATATTTTCAGGGATTTTTTCTCCTTTTTTTTTTTTCTGACCAAAAAATTGGATGAGCCAATGAAAATAGTCATGCCCAGAGGCATCCAAATTTTGCTAACCAGATCAAAACTAGGAGGTCATTTAATTCTATACTGATACTCACATAGTACGTGGCTAGAGTTCACCATAATTAAATATATCAGCATGCTGATGAAATGCTCTCATTTAAGTACCACTCATCACAGCAGTTAATAGTCCATCAGAAAAGCATAATAATAGTATGGGAATACAATAAATAACAAAGGATGTGTGCATTTTCATTGGCCAGGAATTAATATCTCCTACTCAGAGAATAGGAATTTGCTTATAGTGCAATTTTTGAGAAATAGCCCAGTATTAATTGCACAAATCAAGTTTTCCCAGCAGATCAGCGTACAAAGAAATTAATATACATAAAAAATAAGGGTCAGCTTGATGTGTGTTTCAGTAATCAGGTTAAAAGAATTCTTTCTGTGTAATTATACATAATGTGTTTTGGTTAGAACAATTTAATTAAGAGACTATACACTGTGAAAGAGAAAAATAAGTGCGCTGTTTGACTGGGGCACTGTTATGGAAAGTGATAGCACGATACCATTAGGAAACTCAACAAAACAATCTACATTCATGCATTTAGAGAAGCAGAAGTCTGAACATCTGTTTCCCGCTATTGAATTCACAAAACGGGCTTTGCTGTGCAGGGAATAAGTGAAAAAACCCCAACATTTGGAGAAGATTATCTCTGACATTTAACGAAATGCTAAAATGTCACAAAAATGACGTAAGATGAGAACGAAATGACTGAAATTAAGGTGTGCTAAAGGTTAGTTTGGCAAATGAAGCACTGATAGACAAGAACAAGCCAAGCCTCTACCCATAACTCTTTTGAAACTGTACTATAGGAATGATCAATTTATCAACAGCATACTTTTTTGTTCAAGATAGACTACCAGGTGGCATGAAATGGTTTTGGAGAAACATGCAATAAAGAAGAGTTCCCCGTGATATTTTTTTAACTAGGAAAAAAAAAAGAAAAAAGTGGCAATTAAAAGATGTGCCTATAAGTGTTAAAAAAATCCAGAGATAATAGCCAAATTAAAGAAAAAATCGAGTTTTATCTTGGACGTGAAATTTTCCTTTCTCCTTTTCTTTTCCTTTTCCACAATCAAGAGTCTTGGAAAGGGAGTAATAATAATAAAAGAGAAATGGAACCAAGAACCGACTCGCTGCCAAGGGCTGTAATACAATATCTCAGCATTTCAAGGGTAAATCAGTGTGAACCGCGTTTGCCGTCCCTCTGAAAAAAAAAAAAAAAAAAAGTAAGTATTTAACTTCCGTTCAGTCAGTGCGGACTGCTGAAGGATAGGAAATCGGTGTCAGAGAGGGGGAAAAAAAAAAAAAAAAAAAAAAAAAAAAAAGGAGGGTTTCCCAAAGCGAGCAGCGAGCGGAGCGGACAGAAGTATGAAGAGCGGCAGCGCCGCTGCCACCGCTCTGCTCAGCTCCGCTCGGGGGGACGGCGGCGGCTGCCGGGGGCAGGGGGCCCTCCCTGCCTGTCCCCGCCAAGGTGGGAGCCCTGCCTGCCTGTCCCGGCCAAGGTGGGAGCCCTGCCTGCCCGGCCCAGCGGGGCTCGCTGCCGGCCCCACGGCGGAGCCCCCCGCGCCGGCTCCTTTAAATTGAGGGCGTTTCGTGCATCTCGCCGGCTGCCTTCGAGTTTAAAGAGAAAGGGGCCGGAGCGAAGCGGGAAGGTGAGCTTTGCCCGGCGGCTCTTCGCTGCGGAGTAGGTGCTTGGGTTTGCTTTCCCCCGTGTCCCGAGGCAGGGCTCGGCTCGGCGGGCACCGCGCTGCGCGGCTGCCCGTGCCTGCCTGGCTGGGGGGTTTGTGGGTTTTTGGTGTGGGGTTTTTTTTGCTGTTGTTGTTTTCCTCCCGCTCTCTGACTGTGGGAGTTCGAAAGCACCGCGGGGGCGGAATGAGAGCGTGCGCGGGTGCGGGCCGGAGGTCCCGGAGCGGTTCCCCCGGCGCTCGCCGTGCCCAGCCGGGGGGTTGCTGGCCGCCTGCCCCGGGCATCCCGCGGAGGGGCTCCGTGTCCTGCCCCCGAGGGGCAGACCTGGGAGCAGCGCTTCCAGCGCTCATGGCAAAGCCATTAGCTCAGCCTGACTGCGGAGGGGCTGCGAGGAGGACAGACCGCATCGGGCTCCGCGGCGGGTGAGAGCAGGGCGGGCAAGACGGAACGGAGAGGGGGGTTGGCTCCGGCTCCTGCTGTGCGCTGTCCCCCGGCCCCAAACTCTGGCTTGCCTGCGAGGCTGCTCCACGCAGCCCTTGGGGTGCCGGCGGTGCGAGAGGAGGAGGAGGAGGAGGGCGGGTTTCTACGTGTGTGGAGCCCGTGGGAAATGGGAGCGCCCGCCCGGGGGCTGCGGCAGCGGCGGGCGGGAGGCGGGCGAGCCCCGCTCCGCTGCAGCGCTCCCGGCTCGCCCCTCCGCCGCCCCCGGGGGCAGGGGGACGGGACCCCTCTCCTGCCAGAAGCCGCCCCTCCAGGCTCTTGCTTTCCTCTTGAGGCTCTAGATTCAAATGCTCCGAGGGCAGAGTTTCCTCTCTAAGGAGGAGGCTCTGCTTCTTTACTAGTGCCCTACGTATGAAGGTTGCTGTCTTCCTTATCCAGGGTCGCTATCAGCATCCTGCTGCAGTGGTGTGTGTCATCCGAGCCTGCTACGTCTCTGCGTGCTCCTAGGGGAGAAGGGCTCTTGGGACGCCAGGATGGGTGCTTTGCAGGCTCCCCGGTGCAGTTACTGCATACTTTTGGCGTTGCTCTGAAATTAAAAATTAACAAAGTATTATTGGTTTTCCATGTACCTTAAATTATGTATATTTTTTTTTTCATTGTGCAGCAGATGTTGTGCCAAGTGTAATGGTTTTGTGACATGGATTGTGATTTAATAGGAAATTTCTAAATAGGACGTTTCTAAATTCTCATCGGGTGGTGCCATAGGCGATTGGATCAGCATTATACCATGGTACCATAGTTGTAACCACAGCCAAACCTAGGTGGAGGTGGTGAGGTGCTGAAGAGTCAGTACTGTCCTCAAGTTCTAGCTCTCACTGACTTTAGCCCACTTACTTATTTGGTCACTTTATTTGTTTTATCCCCAGTCTTATTTAAATTGGCACACTTACTATCCAAAGTACCTCTTCAACTCCACTTTACACCTCTCAGTTAAACTTAACACTAATTTCAGGACAGGATTTAGAAATGGAACATCATAATTAAAAGCAAAGCTGATGACTGGGAGTCAGCTTGTGAGCACACTATGCAGACAGTATTACAGCAAGAGACATGCTTCTACTCCTTGTAAGATACAATATGCCAGTTTAAATATGTATTTTGTTTTCTAATTGGTGGAGGTAGAAACTTCTTTTGTACTAATTTTTAGTGGCTAGTTTGCTTGGACAAGCAGAAAAACATACAATAAGAGCCAGGTAAAGAGAAATCAACCTCAAAGTTTTTGGACTGTGTTAGGAATCAGGCTCAGTTTCCAGAAGTTATAATTTTATGAGCAAGTATATATTGAACATTCCTGAAGGTTTTTTTCAGTCTACATGAGAAGGACTTTCTACTTTCCTTTGGGTAGAGGAGACATTATCAGGGCAATAAAATTGTTTCTGCTAGGCATAGTCCTGAAAGTGTCTAGGCTTCCAATGATTAGATCAGATTTTTAAATGCAGTTAACTTTGTTTTGGTCTGGCTTCAGACCAAGAGCCTTACAGGTCTAAACTATTGGTAAGCTGTTGTGCCAGGTTCTCCATCCTCCCTTCGAAGCTCTGCACACGTTTGTAACGTATATTCATAACGTAAAGGACAAAGGCTTCTTGTGATTAAAGCTTACTTTATCAGTGTAGATCACATTTTGATGTAAGCCATGAAAAATTCTAATTGATTAATGAGTTTCAGATGGTGGTTCCCCTTCAGTGCCCCTCCCCCTGCTCCTAAATGTACAGTATGCTCCAAGTTAATCTGGGAGAGCTCCAGAAACCTTGGGCTAAATTGGTTGTGGTATAGTTTATAAGGATAATAAAATAACTAGAATAATTGAATTTCCTTACAAAGATATGCTCGCTGCATTTGTCAGCTTATGTTTTATCTGCTCGTTTATGGCAGTGAGCAAACTAAGATTACAGGTATGTGTATTTAGGAGGATGCAGGCAAGAATGACCTGTTGTTTCCTACAGACAGGAAAGCTCTGCAATAGCTCTTGAAGGGAATCTATGCAGGTAGTAGCAGAATCACTTTAAAAGTGATTGTGTTTGTTTTTATGTATGTAAAAGGGCAAAATGAAAGTGATTTCTGTAGTAAACTGGAAATTGCAGGTGGTAAAGATTGACTTGGTAACATATATCAGTGAGTGGCAAGTCTGGGTTTTTTCCTAACTGCTTCTTTTAGTCCATTTTAAGGATTTCAAGTAAGGGAGCTTTCACAGTTTCACTTGGGGAAATCATTCCACTGTCTGGCAGATCTCACCATAGGGAACAGTTTCCTGACATTAAAAATACCAATTACAGAAGTTGTTACTTACTTCTGTGGCTCTCAAAGGAAGGCATTCCTACATCTTTTTCCTCCTCTTTCTGCATATATGTGTGTGTATACACATTTGTATGTATGAGTGAGGGGATGGAAAAATGAGCAGTTTTTAGTCTGTGGACTAATGTTATACTCTCCAAATCTGAAAAATATGCCAACACTGGGATGGGAACATTGAAATCAGTTTTAAAATGTGAATGTATTTGTGCTATGTCTGTAAAACTGTCACTTGATGATGTGACAGTGGGGGCAAGATGTTGCAAGTATGGGCACCAAATTGTGGGCAGCCTCACTTCTGCTTGCACAAATATGCGTTTTGTTCTGCAACTTAATCTGTTTGTGAACACTGAATCTTTTACTTCAGCTTCTTTTGCACCCAACCTGCCATTACAGTAAGTGAATGCTTCACACAGTCCACTGAAACTCCAGTAACGTTTCAAAAGTTCTGTTCTTTTCCATCTGCTTGAGGTGATTAGAACAGGCAGGGAGATCCAGCAGAGGCCCTTGCCAGATACTCATGAGCTCTGTTCTGGCTTTTGATCCTCTGTCTCCTTTCTTTCCAGGATGGCTGCTTTCCAATAGCATTACCTTCTCTCTAAGACAGCAGGAGATTGTCTGCAGTTATAGCTGATACCCCTCTGTCAAAGCCAATGTGCAGTCTAGCACTCAAGTTCCAGTTCCTCCAGAGCAAAACTTGTCTAAGAGCTGCTGTTGTCTAAGTTGCTGTCTGCTCCCTCTGCCACTGATTGGAGAGCTGTTACACAGTTGTGTGCATAATAATGTTTAGTTTCTTCTACAAGCAATGGCTAATATGCCTCCTGAGTCACAGCACATCTCACTGCACAAGCTTCAAGCCTCCCTATTTAATACTGTGAAGATTTTCTGAAGAAGAATGCTTGAACCCTGGGTCCAAGGCAGAGTTTTGCCACCTTCTGTTGCAGTTTTCCAGCTCTGTAGAGCAGCTAGGCCACTGAACTGGCATATGTGCTAATCTTCAGTCCTGGATAACTCTGGTTTGGCTGCCAAATGCACAGAGCCAGTCAATGAGCTTGCCTGCTAAGGCAGCAGTGCCTGGGTGGGCCAGTCCAGATGTCTACACACAGTGTCCAAGTCAAGCTGTTATGGTGCAAAGGGGACACTGTGTAGGACCTTTGCATCAGAGATGATTTGATTGATCACTATACAGAGTTCTGCATTTGCTTTATGGTGTATTTTTTCCCCTCCACAGACTCTTTTAGATATATTTTGATTATTTTCTAAGTGAATACAAAGAAAAATGCTTGTTGCACTGGATACTTAATTTCTATGCTAGTTCTTAAGCCAAGTCATAAAGAGCAAGTGATTCAGCAAGACTTCTTCATTCCTGACCTGGAAGGATTGTATGTAGGAGCAAGTTAAAAGAAATG
Source organism: Manacus candei (assembly GCF_025592945.1). Taxonomy (NCBI): domain Eukaryota; kingdom Metazoa; phylum Chordata; class Aves; order Passeriformes; family Pipridae; genus Manacus; species Manacus candei. The sequence continues at coordinate 1,480,393 of NW_026138057.1, forward strand.
GTTCAAGCCTCCTTTTGTTTGAGAATTAATGCCCACGTTGTAATTAGGAACCAGGCTGAAGCAACAATGAAACTCGTGTGATACAGAGGGCACTGCATAGCCAGCAGCTTCCCAGTGTAGGTTATGCATCTTGTACTGGGGCTGGATGAGCAATTTGGAGTAAAATCTTGCTGGTTTATATGATTAGCTAGCAGGGTGGAGCAGGTGTATTTTCTGTGTATGTCTGTATTCATATGCATACCTGCACTCTTTTATATATGCATTTTTCCTATATAGAATTTCCCCCTCCTCTTATTATATATACTCAGTTGAAGAAAATTATTATCGCAATTTTACAGGTAAGGAAGGTGGTTGGAATAGGAAAGGGAATTGAATCCAGGGATCTGCAACTGTGAGGGCTTCACTGTGCATCCAGTTCTACTTTCTAGATTAAACAGTCTTTTCCTCCTGTGTGTTCTGAATACAGAGATGCTTGATTCCTTTTGTTCTACCAGTTAACCCCAACAAAAGCCAGTGGAATTACAAAAGATCACTTGTTTGATTCTCATTGCTTTCACCTGATGATCAGTGATAACAATCAACAGCTAGTGTAAGTTACACTGCTGGCAAAATACAAGCAGTGAACTACAATACAGAGGCAGCTAAATGCACTACTGTAAAGCAAAATAAGAACTTCACTGTTTGGTAGGAGCAAGCAGAGAGAAATAGGACCTTTCAGTGTGTTGAATCTGATACAGGTCACTGGGTGTACTGTGAACTATCCCACACTGAATTCTTCATCTAGACAATAAGTCTTAGGAATTTGAGATGTCATCCTCTTATTGAGAGAGGTGGAAAAAAAAAAAAGCTGTGCTGCATAAATATGACCTGTAACAAAACAGAATGAAAAGTAGTTAAAGACGGTTCCTTGTCCCCATTCCGAATAGCAAGTGGAAGCAGTTGCTTTAAAGCATCTAGAGGTAAGTTTTGAAAATGCTTCTGCATATCACGTCAGCCTCAACAGTTTATAGAGAAGTGCAACATTCTGTAAAATATTTGACATGTTTGTGTTGGCTAGTTTTGAACAGCTGTATATATGATGATTTGATGTTGCTGTTAGAAAGTAGTGAGATTAGGAAACCCAATATTTTTTTGGCTACTTTTGTTCATACTTTATATCTGCCAAAAAGGAAAGGATGAAATAGTCACTGGAGCCAGAGGCTTGCCTCAGCTGTGGTGAGGTATCCTTGAAAGCTGCTGTCTGCCTTTGAGGCAAGTTAGCCCATTTCTCTGACCAAATTCCTCAGGGATAAATTGTCAATAAACTTTTCTTCAGTTCACTAGAAAATAAGTATGTTTGGATATTTTAGGGAAGGGAGTTGAAGGTATCTGAGCAACGAGTCAAGAGCCTGGCCTTGACCATGGGTAGAATCTTCAAAGGGGTCTTAGAAGAGCTCAGGACTCAATTGCTCTCATAATACCTTCACATAACTAACTCATTTTGTCTTCTTCACAGATCCCAGCTACTATGTGATGAAGCTGTAATAGTTAATGTCTGGGCTACTACAACTAATGAAGTAGATAAACATTTTAATGAAACTTGGGCACTTCAGTGCTGAAGTATTGTGGAGGCTTAAATTAAATTTACAAGTGCAGTAGTGATTAGTGTTTGTGTGAAGAATAATTCAGAGTTTGATAGTTTCTGATGCTTGCAGTTTGATAACTGACCTGCTGTGTTACTTGTAGGGTTTGTGACAGGAGATGCAAGTAACTGGTTATGCTCTGCTCCTTGAGAGCATAATTTAATTTTAAAAATCCAAGGTAGAAATTTTGTGGCTCTGATTCTAGCAGGGAAGTATTTTATTGAAGTGTAGAGCAGGTTTTCAGAGAAGTAGTGGGGAAGGGGAAAATTCATCTTTTCAGAAATTAAATTAAAGAAAACTTACACAGAAGTAAGGTTGGATTGTGTGTGATTTGTCTGTCATTCTTCAGGCTCTTCAGTGTAGACTTTCTCATTTTCCAGTCCTCACTTTGCATGTCTGCTTCGTAAATAAACCCATACATTGTTGTTAATTCAGGGCTACTGTTTCAAGCAGACCGAGCCCCACTACAGAGATACCTGAATCATTTTCATCTGCTAGAAATTTTTGTCACCTGTCTGCCTTTCATCATCTTTCCAGTTTCCCATTCTAAGAACCTGTGTCCTATTTAAACTACCTAAACCCCTTCTTGTCTCTGTATCTTCTCTCTTCACACTACGACAGTTACTTAGAAACTCAGGCACCCTTGAATCCTCCAAAATCTTTGTTCTCTCACTTTTCTTCCTTCAGGGAGTCTCAAGTCTCTTGAGGCCTTCACTAGGCTTGATTGGTGAGTTAGGTCAGTATGAAATATATTTAAAGACAACCCTGTATTTTAGAGATGAAGTAACATCTCAGCTCCCTGAAATCTCTGCTCTGTGTCTCCTCAGAAACCAGCCTGAAGCGTAAACAGACTGCAGTGCTTGTTTCAAAGGCTGGTGGGGAAACCCAAACCTTTTTCATGTAGCAGCCCAGAAGCCTTCCCTCTGTCTTCTCTTAAGAAATGTAACTTTCAAACCTTAGAATGACTTCAGCCCCACCAGTGACAGCGGCGTGTATTGTATCTGGCTGGCTGTCAGGCATATCATAATGCTGGTGATTAATTAGCCCCAAGTCCCATAGGGCACTTCATATGCAGGGTCTGGGAAGTGCTGAAGGAGGTGGACCTTTCCTGAGGTGAAAGAAAAGGGTGTTGCCTCTGTTGTTTCCCTCCTGACACAACCCAGCTCAGTGTGTGTGTGCCCTTCTAGCAGGGCAGACCCTACTTAAGGTTCTCTGATTAATATTGCTGGGTGCATCCTTGAAATATAACAGAATTAACTCAGGTTGGAAGGGACCTCCAAGGGTCATCTAGTCTAACCCCCTCCACAAAGCATGTATGAGCTGTGAAATTATCTCCAGTGAAGAGCTGCAATGTCTAACTGGTCCCTTTAGTACAATGGTTCTGCTTTTTCAGGTACATTTTTCTGATCTGTATGTAAAGAGAAACAAATTGCAGGATTTTGGTTCCTAAATACTTAGATGCGCAGGTGTTAATAAACTGAAACACTGGTGCAGAAAAGTACTTTGCTTTATTTGTGTGCTGTATATGAATTGAACATTCAGGAATGAGGATTTTTGTAAGTTACATTTTACCAATATAATCTCAGAGGTCATCCAAGAGAACAATCTAGTTTCAGTTCTGGTTCTCACTGTATCAATGGAGTTTATAGACTCCAGAAATCAGTCAAAATTTATTTGAAGACTCTTTCTGGAAAGAAAGTATATGGCAGAGGTATTTATACTTGATTTTCCCCATGTAATCTTTGAAGACAAGATGGTGTCAACCATCTTGCCTCTCTTTCTTTCCAAAATGCAGCAGTGATTTGAAGGACTAATTTGTGTGGTTCTGAGTGACTTAGAGCAACTCTTAAATATACTGTCATTGAAATTCCTTAGCTGTTGGTAGCTTCTAGTCTGAATCGATCTATTTTGAGAGTGACATTCCAGATTGATTTTTGCAGAGCTAACAGCCCAATTCCTCTCCCTCCCTCCCCCCCCTCACACCCTACCCTAAATGAACAGGTATGATTTGAATTTAATTAACCAGGAAACCATAAATCCAATCTGACATTTTTACAAAGTCAGCTTTCAGAACAGAGCTGTGCTTAAATTGTGTACTAGGGGGCCTTAAACTTCTCTGCTCTGAAAGGATACATGAAGATTTTTTTTTTCTTGTTAGAAAAATGTGAAATCTACTCATAATTCAGAAATGCATGTTTATAAAAGAGAATAAATCTTTTTTTAAAGTCTATTTTCCCTTCTCCCCAACTGAAAAAATTGTCTAATTTCAGTAAGAAATATATTTGTAGTGAAAACTGTGTCTGTCTCAAGGGCAAGGTAAACTTCAGGATTTTGGGATGAGGTGCTGTCAACAGGAGCCTAAGGAGATCTTTTTGTAAGCATGGAGTTTACTTACCCCAAGTGTGGTTAAACAATGCTGGAGTATTAATACAAGTATATCCCAAGTAGCATTACATATTGTAGCAATACATACGTTTGGAAAAGTCAGTTACAGCACAATTTTATGTTAAGGCAATTGGTTTTGGTTTTGTTGTTTTTGTTTTTTTTTTTACATTTAGTAAGTATTTTCCTTTTTTGACAAAAGAATTGTTTTCAGTATTCTTGTTATTCCAGGCTGTAATGGATAGTATAACAAATTGTTCTTTTTTTTTTTTTCCTGTTGTGGTTCTTAAAGTCACAAAGAGTTCTTACCTGGTTTGAAAGGTATGCAAAAGACAGAAAGAAACAGTGTTTGCAGAGTGCCACAAGTTGAAGCCAGCTGACATGTGTAATCACAGTTGGTGTGGATCAGCCAGCTGACAGAACTATTCCTTATGGATCTCACGTTCACTTCATGTCTGTCTAGTGCCACCTCCACAAGACCTGGTGGCTGCTTTTCAGCAAGCTCCAGCCTGCCAGGCAAGGAGGTGTCTCAGCTCATTGCTACAAGTATTAGAGTCTAGGTCCGAGGTTCTTTCAGAGAGGAAAAATAACCTTCTTCTAAAAAAACTCTTTCTTCAGCACACTTCTGCCACAGGTGGAGAATTGGTCCCTCAGGAGCAGAGATATGGGTCCAGTGGTTCTAACATGTCTGGCTGCTGCAACTCCCAACACCTAATATGTTATGTGTTAAATATTAGTTGTCTTACCCGAAACTAAAGCTGCAGTGTGTCGTCACTGAAGCAGAGGAGGATTTGGGAAGTGGGAAGTCTTGAGTGACCAGTGCTAGCTGTTGTGCTGCTTTCTGAAGAAATAATCTATTCAGTCAATATATTTAGTCTAGGCTTTTTCTTTAATTATTCTGAAGCTGTAGAATAGAATTTGGTTACAGAATTTATAAGTTGTTAATAAGTTTGCTGTAGTAGTGTAATTTGGTTGTTCCCATGTTTTTCTTGGGCCTGATCCAAAAATCTCAGAAGCTCTCCATTTAAATTGAATGGGTATTGGATCAGGCGCCATAGTGAGTTGTTAGCTTTGTGTAAAATGTTTATTTTTATTTGATTTTAATCATTCCTTCCAGAATATATGGTCATGTGTTGGCAACATGTGTAGCTTGGTGAGTACAAATGAAGTTGACGTTTATCTGTATGATTTAATCACTTGCAAAAAAAAAAAATAAAAATCTGTTAACAAAACAAAGCTTTGGTTTGCAACCACGTGTTAGGTCCACATCTGGTTATCTGACATCTGATCTCTTAGAACTGTTGTCACTGTTGCTTTCAGAGTCATACAGTAGTTCGAGTTGGAAGGGATCTTAAAAGATCATCTCACTTCAACTCCCCACCCCACCATGGGTGGGGACATCTTCCACTAGACCAGGCTGCTCAAAGCCCCGTCCAACCTGGCCTTGAACGCTCCCGGAGATGGGGATCGTCTTCGGGATGGGATTATCTTCTGCAATTCTAAAGAAACTTTATTTGGTGCAATGAAGTGCTCTTTTCTTCTTTTCTCTTCCTTTTCTGATGTGATGAACCAGGTCCAAGGAGCGGATAAGCGATGTGCACTGCCCTGAGCCCCAAGGCACGCGGGCCTGGCCTCTCCGACATGCACCAGTACAGCCAGTGGCTCGCCAGCAGGCACGAGGCCAACTTGCTGCCAATGAAAGAAGATTTGGCCCTGTGGCTCACAAACCTACTGGGTAAGGCACAGTGAGATGGAATTTAGGGGCTGGGCAGTAAGAGTACTCTTTCCACTGGGAATTCAGACTCTTTTGCACATCAGAAATAAAGGTGGTTGTGATTAGGTAGCTACTTCCACGAAGTGCAACTGCTGGCAAGGCCAGAAAAGCTAATGAGTAATTTGCCTCCACAGTGTTTCTGTAGCATAACTGAACCTTATTATACATCTCCTGTTTGTTTTTTCAAATTCCCCTCTAATTTTTTTTACATGTGTTTTCTGTATTAATACCATTAAGCTGAATGATGCTAATTGCTGCCACCACCCGTGTTTTCCATTTTTATTGATAAGCCTCCTAAAGAATACAGGTGTACTGACTGTCTTGAATAGAAGGAACCATTAAATAGTTCTTTGCTGACCAAGCAGTCTAGTAATTGATAAGTGCTGCCCAAGGCAATGCATGATAAGACTTCTGGAAGTCATTTGTAGAGGGGTTTGACCTACCACAGCTGGACCTGGGGATTTACTGGTGGCAACTGTATGCCTTGGTGTGTGAAGCCAAAGCATGTTGTAGTCAAAAGAGGGTGCAAACCAAACACCCAGAGGAAAAAATCAGGTACATGTGAAAGAAGAGTGAGTGAGATTGTCCCTGGCAGGAAGGAGACAATACTTTGAGATACACAAATCATTCCTGAAGGTGTACAATTTGGAAATTATGAACCAGGAAATAATATGCTGTTTCCTGAGATCAAATCAAGGAAAAATGGCTTTGGGGTGATCCCTGCAAGTCCAAAGTATACCACCAAACAAATCTATGACTTGTAGAATACCTCATGCTAAAGGAACCATGCCAACAATTCCTCTCATTAAAGAAAGAGAAGAAAATATTTCGGGGGAGGTGATGGTTGCATGAAACTTTTGTTCATGTTATTTTGGAGGAAAATTTGGATAAGCACTTTTAAATCAGTGTGTGTGGGTTTGGAGGATTTATTTAATTTTTATTTTATTTTCTGAAAGTCTGTTCTGCTGAGGCATGGGCAGTGTCTTGTCATGGCAAATGCTGTAGTTAAACTATCTCAGTCAATTGATGTCATACAATAATGGAGTCTATCCAGTGTCTTTCATCTGCACTGTATTTCCTCTTTTTTTTAAGAGAAAGGGAAATTTCACCTTTTAAGAGATGTAGTCAATAAGTACAGTGTCAGTAAAATGCAAGAACACATTATTTTTCAGGTAGATGATACCCATTTTAGAGTTATGAATCCATAACTGCAGAAGTGGCATGTGTTTTAAATGACATACTTGTGTGGTACTTCAATTTAAATTAATGAGTTTGGAATATAAAATTGTCTAGGCAATTCCGGAACAAAGTTCAGAAATACTGACTTTTCATTCCAATTACCACAGGACAGCAATCCAAGTGACTGTTTTTTGAATCAGAAGCAGCACATTCCATTAAGGATTCAGTATATTGTTTAAATGTTTTAAACAATGAAGTTTTCGTGATCCACTCTAAAACAAACAGAACCTTGTTTGCAGTTGGTAACAGAGTTCTCCCACTGATAAGTTTAGGAATGAGGTCACTTTTTGAGCAAGGAAGTAGCAACCAGCAGGAGGTTCTGAAATGCCAACTATAATTAAAAATCTGATTTTTCATATGGACACCAAATTCTGCACTGCAGAACTAAATGGGTACAACCTTCTTTTAATTAAGCAGCATATACAGTTCATTTGCTTAATGCATCCCCCCCACACCTTCTCACACCAAGCTCTTCTTTTCTCAGGGTTTGTGCTGAAGAATTGAAATTACAGTGATTTGTTAAACCACTTTGAATTCCTGTGTCGACATTGTTATTCAAATTAATAATTCAATTAAGTTAAAATTCACATTCAGAATAAATTAAGTGTAAGTGAATTAAAATAATTATTATTCATAAAAGTATATTAACTCAGAGTTCAAATTTGGTTTAATTACTGCATAATTTGGATTAACTTTAAATAGAGTAGGGATGTGTGAGCATGTTGCTGTGTGATAAAATAGATATGAATTTACATCATGCTGTTACCTTGTAAAAACCTGTTTGTACTGTCTAATTTTTCAGCATCCAAAAGGGTAGAAGAATATGGAAGACTTTTTTTGTTTGTTTTGTGGTTTGTTCTTTTCTTTACATGGGACAAATAATGTATTTTGCATTAATGGTCCAGTAGATTTTCACATGCAAGGATGTGCAAGTAGCACAGAACAAATAACACTGTGTGTCTCCACACCTTAGCTTGCTCTCTCCTGTATCTTGTATAACCTCATTGTAAGTGTCATTTATGTATGTATAGTAAGCCTCATTTATGCCAGTTCTAATGCAATAAGGTTTCTCAATTTTTAAAGCACACAAATATGCATTTAAGTTAATTTTTGCCATTTTGGTTCATGTTTTGTTTCATCTGTATTTTAGTCATATGTACTCAACGTGGACATAGAATCTTTGCAAAGAAACATAGATTTAAAAAAGTAATAGTATTTTAGGCAAAAATAGGGCTGAACCTCTTTGAAGCACCTTGATCAACTGATGGTGTTTTAGGAAATTTTTGTGGAGAGGCAATTGTGTCCTACACAGTGTTACTGGAAGTTGAAAAGATTATGGTCTTGCAGTAGCAAAGCCTGGTATGGGTTCAAAATTACAAACTGGAAAACATTTTCAGGATATTGTACTTTATAATATGAATGAAGGATTTTGATTTCAGACAGAAGGTAGGCATAGCTAGAGTTTGACCTTACCCAACACTGAGATATGTGGTGCAGCTGAAAAATAATGCAGTGAGAATCTTTAACCCTGAGACTTTAGACATTTTATTCTAATTTAACATGTTGTGGTTTTTGGTTTTTTTTTTTTTTGGTATTCACTACTACTTTTGTGTGCATTTTGTTAATTATTTTTGGAACCATGTCAGAGGAACTCAGCTTCTGAGAGGACAGTTTGTCGTTACAGCTCCATTGCTGAATAGATTTTAGCTGTCTGTACTCTGGGGGATGGAAAAAGGACATTGCAGACGAACTCCATGTGTCAGATAGCATTAACTCATACAATATTGTACATTATAGCATTGTGGGGGTTGTGGTTTGCATGCTGGAGAGAAAGATTGGAGCTATGGGTGTTGTGTCTCTTACCTTTGCTTCTCTCTGCTGAGCTTTGGTGCCTCAGTCGAGAGTGGCAGTGGCAAAGTTAAAAAGATGTGTTAACCCAGCTGTCTTGCAAGTCATGATCATGTCCTAGCCTTGCTTTTAGTCTGTATAGAGCCAGTGAAACACTTGGGAATGCCTTCATGGCTGACAAACTCCAAATTTGGTAGATTATATGTATATACTTTAGTAGAAGGCTCTTGTGGATGCTGAAAAGTTCTGTTCACCTTTAGCAAGCTGCACATGGGAATTAGCACACTTGGGCCATAGTACTCTTCTAGCAGAGGGAAAATAGCAATTTGAAAGGTTTGCCTGCCTGCCTTGCTCTCCAGTACTTTCTTGTTTTCCCTTGTGTGTCTGCAGAAGCGAAGTGGCTGATGTGAGGAGGGGTGGGCCTCACCGCCAGCCTGGAGTTTAGCACAGGTACAGAGAGATGGTCTGTGTTTCCTCTTTGGCTACTGTGTGGAGCTCTCATCTTTCTACTCATTCCCGGAATCCATTTACAAGCTGCAGAGGGTTATATTGTCTTTTACTCCATCCAGCTTCATTTAGCACGTGGGACCACACCTTGGGCACGTGTCTGAGCTTCAGGGTTTCAGTGCTGAGGCCTCTTCCAAACAGCTTTCTGGGCTTCAGGAGCTCGTAGCTGAGTGGCTGGAGGGTGCAGGGTGCTGAGGAATTGGCCATGGAAATGTTGAGTGTTGTTTGCACACAGAAGTTTCTTGGATACAAAAGAGAAGGAGGCTTGGATAAAAAGGAGCATAGGGGCAAGGATGTTAGGAGCGTTGAAGACCAGGCTGGGTATTTAAAGGTGTGTTGCAGGAGCTGTAAAGTTTGGGATTGAGGAGTAGGAAGTCTTGTGCAAGAGAACTCTTTCTTTGATTCTGAATTAAATCTCATTCAGCTTAGTGTTTTTGTTCTACTTGCTGTCTAAGGGCATTCCATAACAGTATGTTTATTTTCAACATCAGTTTGTTCAGATCAAGCCAGTGGGAAATGCAGGCCTTTGAATGTCTTGATATTCAGACATTTTAATGCTGATACTTCCAGTGATTCTGCTGGTATTGGTACAGTTTCTCTCTTAGTTGAGTGGCTTTATCTAATTCTCTTTAGTATCAATGTGCCTTTGGAATTGTTTATATGTCCCACTTCAAGTAAGTGATAATGTCTCAATGCTTTCAAAACCATTGCTTCTGCTGTCAGTTTGTGGGGTGTTAACAGAGTAGCCTTGTCAGAAGATAACTAGTTTTGTATTTGCATAAAATCACTGGCCTTTTGTTTTCCTTATTTTTGTCACATTTTGTTATTTTGGGTTTAAGCACTGTAGATGTGTTTCAGAGATTCACCTCAGTGACATATTTCTATTCAAAAACTACTAGTTTTGTGTTGCTACCGAAACGTACAATTAAAACAGTCCTTCAGCTAGTTCTGAGGCTGGAGTCAGTCTTACACTGCATTTATCACAGCAAATGTAGAAGAACTGAGTGCAATAATAGAGGAACCAACTAGGTTTTTGGTACTTTGGGTCTTTCAGTCCCTCAACCTTTCTGCTGAAGGCTCTGCTTGTCCGAGGCAGCCCGTAGGGAATGCTTTGTCTTCGACCTCTTGGACACACACCCAGGGCATGGTCTCTTTTCAGCTATTCCATCATGAACCTCCCACTCTGGTTGCACTGTGACCCTGCAGATAGCTGTTCACAGCTTGCAGGAGGTAGAGCAGTTTGACTTTTTCGGGGGCACCTGGTGGTTGTGGTAAAAGAGAGGGTAAGCAATGCTTGCAAGGTTCCAGAAAGCCTTCGTGTTCCTGTGTGTGTTTTTTTTTTTTATCCCCCCTCATACTTTCAGTGTTGTTTTTTTTATTATACTTAATGTTATTACCATTCTATAAAAATATTGCAACTGCTTTCTTGTAATTATAGGGGGAGTTATACATTTTTAATGGAGTTTAATGTTTTTTCCATACAAATACACAGAGCCTTTTTTTCCCCCTCAGGTTATGAACATTACTCTCATTTGAATCAATATATTTCAACTGTTAAATATGTCAGAGTGTCTGTTTTAGCAAAGAAATGCCACCTTTTGGAGCCATAAAATATAGTGAATTGAAAGCTGACACCTAATATTCTTTTCATTGGATACAGATGTTCAATGCAAAATTCATTCTTTCAGATTTCATAAAGGGGAATAGAACTCAAATAATCCAGCTTGGTGTACAATATGCAGTGACCAAATTGCTAAAGCACTTGAAATAATATAACTGTATTGTTAAATAGCAGAAGAAGATAAAAGAATTTTTCCATGTCTGTGTAAAGAGAAAATGTCTCTAAATAGGTTTTATGTTTTTTTATAACATTTTATTATTATGAAACAATAAATATTTGGATCATAGGACTGGAGATATGTAAAATGTGATTTTTCTGTTTTACCCATGTGAAAAATTACGTTTTGCAAACTAAAATAAAAATGTTGAGTAAGTTAAAAATATTTGAAATTTAATTTTTTAAAAAGAAAAGGAGAGTATTATAAAATATAATACTCTTTAAAGGAAAGAGATTCCTGTAGCATGGTCCTTTTTCAAATTTAGCTTTCTAATGACTTTATAACACTTTATAAAAATGCTAATGGGGCAAATGGGAAAATATGTAGGCTAGAATGGTGGCAAAGGCTTTTGAGGTGCTGAGATGTTCCATTTTTTATCTGTGGGCTATTATAATTTCAGTCCTGGCTTCATCTGAGCTGGAGACACTGTAAAATATTATCAGTTAGGCATAAGCTAACTACCATGTCTGCTCTCTTGCCTGGGGAAGTCATTTAGGTATTCAGGAACCATGAAGTGGGCTATATGGAAGATGGAATTAAGAGGGAATAAAAAAGGGGGAAATTTCATGTTTAAACAGATATTTCTGAAGTAAAAATGTTTTAGAAAAAATAAGTTTAACTTCAATTACTTTATAATGCTGCTATATTCAGTATTGTGACATTGAGTATCAGATTACAATGCACCAGCAAGAAGTTCAGTTTTAATTTTTTATCTACTTCATTTTTGTAAGTTTTTTTCCCTCTCTTCTGAGCAAAAGATGTAGAAAAGTTTTACTTCACTTTTTTACTTTTCCCTTTTTTTTTGTTTTTTATTTTGACTAAAAAAATGCAGTGAACCTGTTCTAAAAAGAATAAAGTTTTCAGTTTCCAGACATCTCATGGAAGCAGAAGTGGATCTGGATGAGGTGGGGAACCACTCTAACATCATTTTTTTAATATTTTTCTTTTTTTTTTTTTTTTTTTGACAGGGTAGACTATTGTTACTAACATGTGCTGTGTGACAATCTATGAAAAATGAGTTAATAGCGTTATTCCTGTTTCTAAATGACATATATAAATATTGGGGGGGGGAAATATCCTATCTTAATAGAAGGAGAAAGAATTAGTCCCTGATGCTCTCTTGATATTAGTGGAAGTTAAGAGGGCTGAAAAATACAGCTGCTAGTCAAAAAAGTTCCAAAGAGAAGGCACATTTTTTGGTGGAAATGTGAAAATTAAAAACCTTCAGTAAGATATAGGAATATTTTTACCTGAAAATTATTTTTTTTTCTTATGTACCTAACTTTATTCCTGGAAAAGGACTTTCATAGGAGCGTTGCAGTAACTGTAGTATCTTGTATACTTCTTGCAGGACCAAGTCTTAAGAGTCTTCTAAAAAAATGTAGTCCTTTCCTTCTTGACAAGATTTTCTACTTCTGCTACAAAATAAACTGTTGGCAACTCTTGTGCTATAGCTACACATGCACACTGGTGTAAACCATTTGCCTGCTGTAGTCTGTCTTTTAAAATATTGTGTTAAAACCACTGGATTTCCATAAGTAAAGTGAAATACATGGAGTCTGATATGCTAGAATTATTTTCCAAAGATCACATGCCTTCCCAAAAAAAAAAAAGCATGGTTTTCTTCGTGATTTTCTGTATATCTACAGGTGAAGTTGTAGTGAGGTTATTCGCTAAATATTCAAAGTAATACAAGTTTTTCAGTTAAAGTGTATTGCAAATTACTGTTGAGGTTTCTATTGATTTTTCTCTTTTCACACAGATGCAGTCTGTACTGTTGCATGCTTTCTGCCATGTTAACTCTCTGTTTGCTGTTCAGGTAGAGAAATAACAGCAGAAACCTTTATGGAGAAATTGGATAACGGAGCCTTGCTTTGCCGGTTAGCTGAGACCCTGCAGGAGAAGTTTAAAGAAAACAGCTTTGATGCAAACAAGCCTGGCAGAGTAAGTGATGGTCAATGTTCTAGTGTGTAATATCAGTATCTGGGGTATCTGAGCTTTTTTGGTTTGGTACTGAACTTCTTTTTGCACCGTTAAGAGATTTCACGTGTGGAGGTTCTGCAAAAGAGCGGGGAGGTAATTGCTCTGTGTAGAAGAACAACTGTATAAAGGTGGGGGAAATAATGCTTATCTGCTAATTATTAAAGTAACTATGCAAAGCAGTTACTCAAAAAACTACTTGTAATATGTGGAGAATAAGGTAGAACAAGATCTAGCAGTGTGATGTGGTAGCTAAAGGAGAAAATGTGATCCTTGCATTTGTTTGCAAGGGGAATATTAAGTAGCTGTGGGAGGTGTCTTTTTTCCTCTGAAAACAGCTCTAGGGAGGCCAGTAATAAAACTCTATAGTTAGTTTTGGTGCCTCGAGTTTGAAGGTCCTGTTGGTGTACTGGAAGAGGTTTCAGCAAAAAGGTGCAGGAATGATGTAGAAAATGTGAAACTGAGAAGATACTGAAGAGTTTTGGAAAGATCAGGTTAAGATCTTGCTTGAATGCAACCTCTCTTTCCTTTAAATTATTTTCATAGGGCAGTCTTACTGGGAGAGACTCAAGAGTGCAGCGATTCTGTTTCTGGGAGAAGTTGAATTAAAGGGTCGACACATTAAAACGTTTATTGTGAAACTTTCTATTTTTCTTGTGCATTCAGGTACATCTTCCTTGAAAGCTAAAACAGGCAAATAAAAAGCAGGTAAAAGAGAGCCCAAGAACATAATGCATCTTCTATCTTTGATGTTTTCATAACTCATCTGTAGCAGAAATTAGGGCACAGCATGAATTTTATCAGCTGTTCTGAGAACTGTCAGCCTTGTGCCAGTTGCACCTGTGTAAGTTGTTTTTCTTGGTTCCAAGTTCATAATTGTTGTTGCAGAAGAAGTTGTCATGTTTCCTATTTCAAATTATAATCAGGGCTTGTTTAGTAGAGGTACTGGTTGATTTTTGAGTTCCTCTTTATAATATGATCTTTATAATATTGTCTTCACCTGTGCCATGGTAGCTTCCAAGTGAGAAAACACCTATGGCAGTCTTTTTGATTAAGCCTAGGAACTAGCTAGGCTGAAAGAAGGGTTACTTGTATTTGTTTTTGAGCCTAAATTACCTTAGAAGCTGATTAGACATGTGCAGTCACATGTGTTGTCATTACTTAGATTTGTTGGGCTTTTATTTGTTAAACTGGTATAACTGACAATGCAATTAAAGGGAAAAAAAATCTGCTCTGCTGCTATTTTCTCAATGTATATTGTTTCATACTTATTATAGTAAGAATTCAAAGAAATGGCACAGTAATAGATTTGTGTCATTGTAGACTGTTAGGAAGCTCTTCATCCTTTCAGATTTTAGTTCCCTGTGTAGCAGTCTTGGGCAATAGGACTAGCCTACACATTGAAAAATCTGACTTGTGGTGCCAAGGAAATTTATGAGAAGATTATAGTGTATGAAATTTAGCACAGTAAGAATTCCACAATGCTCCCCTGAATAATTATTTTGCACCCTATTAATAATATAACGTGAAATTTTGAAGCCATTTGACCATTTCTCTGCCCAGGAAAACAGAAACATGGCCTTTTACCTGGGTGCCCCAATGACTGGAAGAAGCTGCTGAGTTGTGTTGAGTTCAGCTTCTATCAAAATAGATAACTTACTTTTCTATCCATATATGTAACTTTTAATTATTTTTTTTTATGCGAACTTCTTCCTAGATGGAAAAGCTCCATGCAATATTTTAGGTTTAGTTTTGTCTTAAACAAAGATAGGAAGATGAAATATCCTGTTCTGACTGATATGTACTACTGATCATGAATTCATTGGGCAGCTCTTTGGGGCTGTCTGGCCAGTTTAGCAGCTATAGCAACAGATGTAAGAAGACATTAAAAGCTAATACTGCATGCACTGACTCATCAGCTGTTTGCCATAATTCCTTAAATTCATAATACAGTGCTCTACAAAATAGCAGAGGCTAAACCCCTATTGCTTCTGGGTTAACTTGTGCAATATGTTTCTAGTCACTGTTAATTTTGCAGTTTGTTTGTTAACTAAACTGTATCATTCCCTTTCTTATTAGGGAACACTGAACTTTCTTCAGATTTCAGGAAAAGCCCCTAGGTCAGCAACAGCCTTTTTGAGTGTGGAATACATCGGGAAAGCAGAAACCAAAAAAGAGTTGTGCCTCCCAAAATACTTTGTTTTCCAAATCTGAAAGGCATGTTGATGTCAACACTTCCTTTTTGTGTCATGTGGAGACACTTGTGGACACTGGGGACATTTTCAAAATACATAGGAAACTGCTGGTAATGTAATGTGGAAATACAGCTTTAAGAGACTGAAGAGGAGATTAAATGGTGTTCAATGCAAAAGTAGTTTTTTTAGAGACTGAGGAAGGGAATGCAGTTGTAACTTTTATGTATGAAAGAGATAATAGAGTTGTCTTTTATGAGTGACTGAGTAGATTAGGACTCTTGAGTGTGGAAAAAGAGGCATATGATAGAACCTGCAAAATGAGAAAGGTGTGGTAGAAGTTCAGTTTCTACACAGAGATTACAGGACATTGAATGAAGGTAGCAGAAGCCAGACAAGCAAAAGGAGAGGACTTGTTTACAAACCAGTTGGACAATTCCTGTCAAAGACTGTTAAAATTTACCTGGGTTCCAGTAAACACTGAATAAGGTGATGGAAGGGAGATTTCTTGGAAGGCTGAATACACAGGAACCCCACTCAGATGAGGAAGTCCCTACAGATGAAAACTGTTGGAACTTCAGAAAGTATGAGAGTCACTCTTATGTTCTGTGTGTTACTGTTTCCTGGGGATGAATACCCAGCTGGTTGTGCAAGTAGACAAAGGCAACTCTATCCTTTCACAAGAGTCAGCTAAACCATGCTTCAAAACCTGATCATTCTGAAAACATTGGTGATCCTTTGCTAGACACAGACAAAACTTTTGAGTTTTAAATGAAAATGGATTTTTTTAACAGGGAGGGCAGTGTTAGACTGGTGGGAGTATATGATGTATTTTTTAAGTTCGTTTTTCCTCTTTTTGGAGATTTTTACAGTCATAAATAAACCCAACCATGTACACTTATAAAATGACAAGGAGATGACTGCTATCAGTCTTAATAAATGCTCAAGATTTGTATGGTAGTAAGTTGTTGGAACTACCTGTGCTGCTGCTCCTGCTAATGATCAACTGTCTAGAAATTACAGACTTATTATTATAGCAGCAGTTATTCCATAAAAGTCACTCATGTCACAGGATGCCATTTTGTAATTTTCTCCCACTGGCTTGGATTTCATCTCCATGCTCTCCTGCCAGTATTTTACTTTTCCTGACAGATAGTTAATTTGAGAATTTCACAGCTGTACAAACAAATTCAGAGCATCAAGGCATGTGCAGTGTGCACAGAGCCCACATTTGATTTGATTTGGTTTAGTTTAGTAAGACCATTAATTAAGATTTTAAAATAAACATAAATAAATTGTGTTAATAGTTGGTACCATTTTTATAGGCAGGGCTTGTGTTAATGGTTGTTACCATTTTTATAGGTAGGGCATAGTAGTCTGTCCACCATCCTTGAAGCTGCCTGTATATTTATGAACTTTTCATTCAAAACTATGTTTTCATGGTGAATGAAAACAGGTTGAAGCTTTAATTATCCTTTTTCTCCAATTCTCAGAGGCTAATCAGATAAATTTCAAGTCAAATCCCTCTTATAAATACTTATGAATAATCAATTGGAACATAAAATTTAACCTCATTTTCAGGAATCTATTGATTTGGCCAATAAAAAATAGAAGTACAAAAAAATCAATCCAAGTGCAAATATTTCTGAACTTCTAGAATTTTTAATTCAAATAGGCATTTAATTTTATTCTTTTGGGAACTGATTTAATAAGATTAAACTGAATGTTCACTGAGCTGTTGTGTAGAAAACAGTCAGTTAACTGTGTCCTTGAATGTGCACATCCACTTCCATTGAAGCTGTCCATGAAATAGTAATTTCTGCAAATATACATTCATGTATATCCTAATATTAGGAGATTCTGTCCACATCTTACCCATAGTCATAGTACCTGAAGTGCATTTTGCAATTTTTCTGTATCCAAAGCCTTCACTTGGTCCTGGGAGAGGTACTTGGTGAGTGTGGATCACTGTGGCAGCATTGGCTTCTCACAGTCATGCAGGTTCACATCAGGGGAGACTTTTGGCCTGGTGACTTTGAGAGCCACGTTATGCAATTTCTAATGTTGAAGTTGAATTTTTCAAAGGTGAAACAATTCAGCCATTTCACAACTGAAAACTCTGGTTTAAATTTCAAGCTGTTTTTGCTTCTAGAGACAGTTATGTATATCTGTGGAAGCAGAGGCAGAATCCTGTAAACTACAGGACTTGAAAATCCAGGGAATTGACCTGAATTCTGGCAATGGTGGAAGAAGGGGCTGGTGGCAAAAGAGCAAGATTGTAAACTGGAGGCCCAGTATTTTCCCATCTCAGCTATAAGCTTACTGTTTGCTTTTGGGAGAATACATATCTGGGCTTTCACTTTCTACATCTGTAACCTGGGAATACTCTTCACTGTAAAATAGTGGCTTGATTTGTGAACATTGTAAAGAGCTTTGAGCACTTTGGCTATTGCTGCCTCATTTGGTGAGCCGTGATTCCTATTAGGTAGTTCCCATTATGAAAAAAACATTATATTTAACTCTGGTCATTTACAAGAAACATGGAAACTTATGGTTCTCTAAATGTAGATGAGAGAAAGATCTTTGCTTGTGGATGTGTTGCTTCAAACAGCTTTGTATCTGCCCTGCAATGGGACCACAAGCAAAGGTAGGGAGCTCTGTCCTCCTAAAGTAGAGAATCTGCACCAGTGGTTCAGAATTGGATCTGGAATCTGGATCTTGCTTTTAGGCCCCAGATGGCCAAGCTGAAAGTCTGAGCTGGTGTTTCTATATGGTGTTTTTATTTATACTGTAGGCTTCAGTTTCTCAAGGTTATCCCATCCTATAGATGGGATGGATATACAGCATTCTGTAAACTTGGTTCCCTGAACCTGTCTGCCCAGTGTAAAGAGTCCTCAGCTGCAGCAGAGCCATGTTCTGGTGCCCCCTGTAAGTTATAAATCTGACTCTCCAGCTGAGAATTGCATGGATAGGATTGCAGGAATTGTTAGGCTATGAACAGATTCTTTGTGGTCTAGGGCAGCAATTTTCTTGTCTGCACACTTGCACTTTCCTGGAGACTTATTTTGCAATAAAAGCTTCTGGAGCCAATTCCTAATCATATACAATATAGATATGGCTCTCAGTTACTTGGGAGGAATAAAAAAAAAATACAGCATTGTCTTTCTGTGTATTAATCTTCGTAGTGGCAGACTGATGTGGATATGAGAGGAAAATAATCTTGTGAAATGACTCACAAGTGCTAATCCATCTGGAAGGAATCATTTCCACAAGACTGTAAAGCTGTTTGTTGGAGATTTCCTTGTACCTTTCTCAGACATGTCAATGGCTTGCTGAGCTCCTCCTAGATTGCTGCCAGGTTTCTTGCAGATACTGTAAGATTTGCCTTCAGTGGGTCACGTGCACAAACCTTCTATGCCTCAACAAATAACTCCTACAGCTAAAGTTCATGCTTGTGGGAGGATTGCACAGTAGGATAGAGTAAAGGTTCCCACCAGACTATGAAAGGAGATTTCTGAACAATTCTAGGATATTGTGTGTTTGTGTGCCTGGCACCTTCCAGGTGAATCCACTGAAGAACTACTTAGAAGGGTTTCAGTGCACTTTAAGCCACACACGCTGTTGGAGGCAGAGCTGCACAGCCCTGGAAGGAGCACTGAGACATCATGTCTCTCCAGACTGTTCTTCCCACTGGTACTTCTTGTCCTTGGGAAAGCATGGTTTGTTCTCTTGTTTGGCTAGAGCACAATTAATCTCTGCCGTGGGCTGGCCTTGCTGCTGCCAGTGAACCTGAGGCAGGGATTCTGCTGCACATCCCTCTCTCTGCACCTATTTAACACTGCAGGAATAACCAGAATTTGCATCACAAGGTCGTTGTCAGGGGAAAAGCAGAGAAGATTTGAGCACGTAGCTCCTGCTTTGGAAAATATCGTAATGATTCAGACTGCAAATCAGGTCAAGGGGACTGAACTTTGATTTCCAAGAATATCATTTAACTAGAAAACATCTCAAAGCTTTTTCCAGAGATGTTTAATTAACTTTGGTGTTGTATGTAATGCTAATACTTAAACACTTCATAAAATTTGTATTAAGCCCATAAGTTTTCATAGCATTTTACCATTACTTCAGTTTTCTGAGAGAAATTTTATAAACAGCTGATTTTAGATTTGCTGGATTTTGCCTCTTACGTGAAATGTGTTGCAACATTCCTGTTATTTATTTTGTTAAATCTTTAAAGCAAACTGTAAAAATCTTTCTAACAGATCTTTTTTTGTGGCTTTTTACTTAGACTATTAGGAATAGTCTGGAACAGAAATGTAAGATTAGGGACTTGTATGGAAATAACCATATGTATTTCAAAGTTTGAGAAAACATAATTTAGACCTACTGTCTTCAGTTTAATTGTGCAATTCCTAGGTCAAAGTTAGTGTTAGTGGTTTTTAGGGAATAATGAATAAGCAAGAACTACAGAATTTGGTGCATTTACCAATAGTGAGTCTTGAACTTAAATAATGAGCCAAAATTTCCGAAACAATGGAAACAATGAACATAAATGATGACTGCAATGCAGAAGAAGAAAACAGACATTACTTTGAGGCACAGAAATCAATTTATAGATATAGTTATGTCTAATTTTTTTAAAATAAACATATATTCCCATTTGTCTTTGTATATGTAAATTGGCCCCAAATGCTTCAAGTACACAGTGAAGTTTTGTTCACAACTTTAGAGATTGCTTTAAGGCTGGTTTAGAAATTTGGCTGTGTAGATTAGAGATTCCAACACGTTTTTCAAATCACAGGTGTTTTTAAGTTCTACTCCTGCTTAGAATTCCCATGGCTCGAGCAGCTTCCTTGTGGTTTCTAATTGGAAAACTCACAGAAATTCAGATTCTTTATCATAAAGACAAAGATACAGTTTTTCTTAAAAATGAACATACAGGGCTTTGGAGTACTTCCATAAATGCAGCTACCTCTGTTTGTCTAATAACACATCAGCTTTATTATGGCTGTTCTTGAAAGTCTTACCTAGTTTTGAGAAGCATGAGCAAACTGTAATTGTTGTTTCTTTTCTTTATTTTTGTTTTAATTCTTTGTGGTTTGGATTACAGTTTTGTGTAGAGGGCACATGTGGTTTTAAAAGCAGCCTCTTTTCTGATGTCATAGATGTTTCCTACTACCACAGCTGATAAAAAGGATTGTATAAATAATATATAAGATGCAAGTATTGAATCAGGATTTCCGGAATGTTTGTTTCCACGTCTTCACAAGTTGATTCTTTTTCCTTGCCTGTTTTTCCTAAATCTCCTTCCCTGGCTCCTGGTTGTTGCAAGATAGGAAAAACCATATCTTTCTGTGCAGAAGCTTTTCTTCTCTGCTTGCTGAGAAACAGAGGGTGGAACACACAAATTTTCCACCTATCTACCTTTCCCTCACCAAGCATGATATGCAGTTGGAGTGATTTAGTGGTGTCAGAAGAAATAATCTTTCCATATAATAATCATAGGGCTAATATTGTTTCCTGTTCAGTTTTCCCAAGCAGCAATTACCTGTTAAATTCCTCCTGAATGTTTTCGGCGTCTGCATAAAAACTGTGCTGTCTTTGTTGAACATCTGGAAATCCCAAAAGCCAACAGATAATGCATCTCAAAGAATTCCATCCTTGTTTAGACTGCCTAGATGTTTATCACTGTCTTCCTTGACGCTTGTCTCACGGGAGGTGAAGCACCATTTGGAACTAATCTTACAGAAAGGCCTGGGAAACCCCCACCCTGCCTCCTGCTCCAAAAGGTCACAAAGGGCGAGACTGAACCTTGGGAGAAAACCAGGTGGAAGAGGCAGAAGCAGCAAGATGGTAACACAGCACCATACCCACAGTTATATTTTCCATCAAGGAGTTTGAATGGCTCCTTGAGCTTGTTATTCAGACTGCCAGTGGAAGGTTATCCACTCTAATCCCACAGACCAAAGAAATATCTTGGTTATTTGACCACGCCCTTGGTGAAATTATGGAAACGTCTTTCAGTATGAAATTTTGCATTACAACTGTAATGTGTTTTGATGGACTTCAACCCTTCAGGCTGAAATGTTTTGAAGCCTTGTCCTTAGCTTGGGTTCTTCTGGAATGATTAAGGGGGAAACGTGATTTTGAAGTTTCTGTGACTGAAATTAGTTGGTTTTGCCAAAATCTGGTATTTTTCATACTTTATTTTCGGAGAATCGTGTCCCCTTTAAGACTGTGATGTTTCATAAAACATAATTGTGGATTAATAAGATGCTTTCCAAAATATGTCCTATGAAAATTCACCCAGATCTGACCATTTCTATCTCATGGAAATATTTTAATATCTCATGGAAAAATTGCTCCTTATTCATGTAGTTGGCATGTGACAATGCCACAAACAAATGCAATCCTCCTATTTTTTTCTCATTTAATTGCAGTATAAATGAGAGAAACTAGGATTCTTTAACTTCTTCAACAAACTCTAGGCTGATTCAGCTCTGACTTCTTACATTGTGATGGGGAAAAGCTCAGATTCATCTATCAAAGATAAGGTGTAATTGCCCTCTGAAAGAGCAACTGCAAGAATTGCCCCATTCTGTTCTAATCAAATATTATTGAAGAAGCCTATTATGAAATGCCAATTTTAAAAATCTCCATTAAACATTAATTCTGAAACCCAGCAATCTAAAGAAAAGGTACAGAACACTCATTGACTGGGAATGAACTGCTGAATCCCTGTTTTCAGGAACACTGGAGGGAGGTCTTTACCATGGCTTAGTGTCTCTCTCTTATTTTCTGTTTATAAAATCTTAGTAAGGTTTTAAAACTTTTTAAATCGCAGTCTCTCTCTTTTAGTGATATTTAATTGTAGTCATTCTCTTTAATGCTGTTACAACATTAGAAAAAAAGAAAAAAAAAAACCATCCACCTTTGATTTTTGTATTTGACCTGCTACAATTTCAGCGCATAGAGGAGTGGGAGCAGTGGCTTTTAATTTTTGGGGGTACATGCCTGGAGTTTGTGAGCTGCTTCTTCAAGATTTTGGAAGGCATTAATAAAAATGAACTTGTCAGGAGGCATAGATATGTTAAGAGTTAGATGTCTGGAAGTTTTGAAAGTCAATTTATAGACGTCCCCAAGTCTTTGGACTATAGTGACTTAATCCTGTCCTCAGCTACACAAACGGAGTGGGCAGGAGCAGAGTCTGGCATCTTGTTTAGATGGGCTCTCTTTTATCAGCTTCCTTTAGTTGTGCTCTCCAGTGCAAGATTCCTGGTTGTGGATGTCTCTGTGTTATCCAGGCTCTGAGAGGTGGCCTGACTCTTGACAGACATCGTGATTTTTGTCACCATATGTTGACAATGCACGTGTCCCTAAACCACATTTAAATTACTTATCAGTCAAATAGTCAAATGTGCTTCAGCTGGTGAATGAAGCTCCTGCATTGCTGCTTTCTGGCATTATTTGCTGGGGATCCCAGTTGTGCAGTGCATTGTGTGTGGATGGAACTGTCTCTTGTATTCCTTGGCTTTCTGATGTGCTGCTAGAAGTGGAAGTTGCAGTGTTTCTGTTTAAATTAGTTTTTCATAACTATTAATTGCTATTTTTTTTAAATAACCAGTCTTTGGCTGTGTGATGAGTAATGTGTGTCTTGGACAGAGCACTACGAAGAACAAAGCCATGAAAAAAATTCTTAACTTTTAAAACTGTATTGTTTTTAAATTAAGCTTATTCTCCATCTATGCTCACTCTTAAGAACTAATGCCATGTGAGACAATGTATTCTACTTTGACACTTATTTTCATGGCAAAGCATTCACTTAGTTCTGTATTTATTTGAACATTGTGGTCTGTATGTTTATGTAGAGCCTTGATCATGTTAATTATTTTTATTGGCATATCACAAATCTGCTAGGGATTCCAAAGTATCCACAAGTGCTTTCTTAGAATCTAGGAAGTTGCTAATGAGTGATTTTTGGCTTTTGATGATCTCTGCAGTGTTTACATAGGGTAAAAATCTGGTCAACACATGATCTTTAAACTTGAAATCCAATCTGTTCTTGCATTAAAATTACATATTTCTACAGGACTTAATATGCCTACGTAAAGACTGTATTTCACCAAAGGACAATGTTTTGCCACTTGTTAAGTGAATTGCTTAAGGGTGCTTTCTTTGTTATAAGTGCAATGTTATTTTTCATTGATCTAGAAGTTTGTCATGACAAAGTTGTTCCTAGTTCCATGTCTGTTGAAAAGTTTGGCAATTGTTATTGCTGTCTCCTAAGTTTTCAAAACTTCCATATTGAGTTTTCCCATTTTTAGTTTTCCTGGGTTTTAACTTTAATTTTTCAGCTTTAGTAGGGCTGAAGGATTTATATTTCTTTTCTTAGCTTTTTTTTTTTCTTTTTCTAGTGGGAAATGCTTTTAAATTCTATGTATGTATTTCCAAATTCAGAGTTCCTTCTATCTATTTTGCCTATGCATTTAGCACATTCTTTTCACTGTTGGTCCAGTTGTTATATTTGAAAAGTATTCCATACTTAATGGGGTAGGGAGAAAACAAAACTAGGCCCACCTTGCTAAGGAGTAGTTTATTTACCTTGTAGATACTAGTTTCATTAATTTAATGTTTAGTTCATACTTCATGGTGCTTTCCAAAACCTGGACTTTGGAACTGCAAAGTGGTCTCAGGTAAACTTAATTTTCCCTTGCTGAAACAAGTGTCTAAACACCCCTTTTGTGATTTATAAATGGGATCTGAAGTATTTTATGTTTGAGTTCCTGAAGAGTTAAGAACAGCAACTGAATAAAGGATGATCTAGTGGTATTGTCACTCTGTAGTGAGGAGAATTGTAACAGCTCAATAAGAGTAAGTTCCTGTAGCAATGAGCCCCAGTTCACTTATGTTTAACAAATTAATAAAAGACAGAGCAAAATAACTTTTACAGAGAAGATTGTGGCAGAGCTGCTCTTTTGCATTCCCTATCCTAAAGAGCTAATTTAGATTTTTATAAGGGAAGGAGGGCTTTTCCAAGAATACCTGAGCAAAATGAGGGAAGAATTGCAAAAGAAAAAGGAGTTGCTAGTGGCCATAGAGCTAAGTTAAAGGTAAAATTGTAAGAAGTTCCAAACCAGGTACATGTTCTATCTAGCTGATATAATCACATTTCAGTAGGAAATGTGTAACACTAAATGGCCAAACAAGAGACACCCCTGCAGTCAGCTACTGCATAGCATAATTCCCTCCCCATTTTGGTAAATGTAGGTCATCAGGAGACACAGGCAAATTTTTCCTGTGAGTACCCAGCTGACTGTAACCCTTTTTCACAGCAGACAAAATTGCTTTTTCTTTTTATTCAAGCATAAGTGACAGTTCAAAAAGTTGTGAAATCATCTATTCACAGGGGGAAATACGACTAGGAATCTTCAAAATCTGGCTCAAGTCTTAAGTCTTCTATAAATAAACGGGGTTTTTTCCAAAATGTGTTCGTGAACCCTTGTTTTGAGAAAAGCAGTGCGAAAATACATTTTTCCGTGTGATTTCAGAGCATCAGTGTAAGAGAGTCCCTCTTGGGTTCAGAAGTGAACCTGACAGCATTTTTCCAGGATTGCATCATATGTTTCACTCACACTTTCACATCCTGCATTAAACCACATGCGTGCACGTCAACAAGACAAGATTGTAAAAGGAGTGTGACTGGGGAATTGTTTTCATGATATTTGATAGGAGTAATTGCGGCCACTGCTGTTTCAAAGCAACTGCGGTTATACTATACTATGTCAACAAAAGTCAGCTCTGCCATATGGAAACCTAATTACTTCAGAATGATCTGTTAGAAAGCACTTTTGAAATAGTCAGGCCATTTATACAAATCAGTAAAAAGTATTCGTGCACGAAGCCTTTCTTAAATAAGAGCTTTCATTTGGACGTTACAGCGGCAGTTTTGGAAATATTAAAAAAAAAGAGTGGACTTCTATTTAAAAGGTGGTAGGAAAATTCATTGGGTGATAAGAAAATATGAGTATTTCCCTGTGATTTGTATGATAAACCTGGTGGTGCTATTATTGAACAGAAAAGAGGGTAGGGTTTTTTTGCTGTTCTCTTCAGCAAGACCCTAATATTGTGGGAAATGGGACCAAATTTAGAGTGCTGCATTTTAGTGAGATCATGTGATGCCATGGACATTTATGTGTGTAGTATTTGCTCCAGAAAATTACTTAAAGCCTTTTTTTTTTTTGTCCTTCTATAATGTAGGGGGTTTTCCCTTATGTGTCCCAGGGTATGTCTTGTTTTTACATTTGAGTGTTTGTCACTTCTGAGTTGTTTAGGACATCTGATAACCAAACATTTTTCCTGTCACTATAAAATTAGAGAACATCACAAATCTGCTTAGTTAACTGTGGTGTTCTGTACCACACTCCTACTACCAAAAATATACTTCTAAAAGACACTGTAATCCTTATAATTGTAAAAGAAATGTTACAATTTCCATGAATGTCTAAACTTCATAGTGAAGTTGAGTGAACCAGCTGTGTTTAAAGTCTATCTTAGTTGTCAAGGTATAGAAACATAATTTGTGGATAGTCTGTTAGGTGCATGAAATTTCAGATGATTTCTGGCACATAAACCATCTGTTCTGAATTGGTCTTCTTGAAAGAAATTCTATATTCAGTCATCGCGATATACCTAAATCAGAAGATATAAAATATTTAGAACCAGATGGATTAATGTGTTATTAGGACTGGGGAGCAGCAGTAACCCAGAGGGAAAATAGGGGTTTCTGCATTCCTGCCAGGCACTGCAAGGCCTTCCCAATGGCTCCTCAAAAGAAAGGCAGTGCATGTTCTCCTGGCTACCTCCTCACTTCTAGCTGCCTGTGTACTGCTGAAGGAGTCTGGGCCAAGGAGCAGCTCCTGATCTCCTGGACCAGTGCTGTGGGCTTCTCTGTGCCCAGTGGGCCCAGGGCCAAGGAGAGCAGATGGGTTGTGCCCATCCCGAGTCCAGGTCTGCTCTGATTGCCAGATGGCAGCCACCGGTCTTGTAGCACAGTAATTTTTGGTTGTTGTTGCTTGGCTTGGGTTGAGGGCTTTTTTTGTTGTTGTTGTTCAGATGTTCTGAAATAGTGTGGTTTATCACAGACTTCCAGAACAGTGTTTAATACCCTTAGCAGGACATGAAAGAATATAGGCTGTTTATCAGGAGTTGTGGCAGTTTAAAGGCATAGGATCATCTGGAGTTGGAGAAGTGAGTGGAAGCAAACAAACCC
The DNA here is from genome assembly GCF_025592945.1 of Manacus candei. Classification (NCBI taxonomy): domain Eukaryota; kingdom Metazoa; phylum Chordata; class Aves; order Passeriformes; family Pipridae; genus Manacus; species Manacus candei. The sequence continues at coordinate 1,507,044 of NW_026138057.1, forward strand.
AGTATGATTCACCTGTAATCCCCTTCTGAGCTGTTCTTGGCATTAGAAACAGCTTTTTTCTCAGAGAAGACTTACTAGTTTTCTGCAAAGGGAAGACTGAGAGCAAAGTAACACATAGACACTGGAAAATCCAGAGATGAGAACTGAAGGGGGAACCGGGAGGTGACATGATCTGACACTGCAGGTCTGCTCTCACATGTAAACGTAGCCTTATTTCCTTTCCAAACTCTCTGAAATACCTTATGCACAGGTCTGCAAGTGCCAGGAATACTGGAGCTGGCTTCTTGTAATCTTCTTCCTGTCGCAGTGCTGTTAATCCAGGATTTGTGCTTTAAATTGGACATAATCAATCAAAAATTCTAAAGAGTGCAGTTGTGCCAGATATAATTTGTTTGGTCCCCTTGACCTATTTACTCAGTTGGTTCAACATCCACTTCAGATAACCTGGTCCAAGCAGGGACGATATCAGAAAAGAAGTTCATTCTGTTTGATTTGTCATGTTGTTAAACCAATTTAGAGCTGCTGGTCATTTGATTCTGTGAGAATCAAATGTCTTGTAGGTACAGTGGATGTTTTATGACTAGATTAAGATATGGTGCTGTGAAATGGCACCTCTTCGAATCTACTGACAGTTTGGGGTTAATTATAAACCAACTGTGTATTTCTGAAGGCACTGATTCCACTGAGACACTAAAATCCACACAATAGCTGCTGTCAGGACTGCACCATTGCCAGTGAGGGCTGCCACTGCCTGTACTGGGGTCACCCTTGGCTCCTGGTTTATTTTCCCTCATGGCACAGCCCAACTGCTGCTCTCCAACCCCTTTCCCATCTTGCTTTGTGCCAGTCAAACATCCCTGCCCTCAGTGCCTGTTCATCCTCTGGACTAGAGGACATAAGGCCAGCTTAGGCTTCTCGGAAATTATTTTGAAGAAGGAACTTCTTAAAGGTTTCTTAAATGTTTTGTGTAAGATTTAGTAGAAAATCATCAAACAGAAGTCTTGTTTTGACAGCTTTCCTCTGAATGCAGGCTGGACTAGTTGACCTTCCTCCAACAGGCTGCCAGAGACTTTTATGTGACTCCTTTTAAAAGAAGTGGGTGCTCTTTTGAGGGTATTAGACTCGTCCAATTAAAATCTCCTGGGAAAGGATACAGGGGCAGACAGAGACAGACAAATGCTACATTACTTCTTCATAAAGACCGAGTCAACAAAATGAAATTCAACGTGTGAAGCAGTCTGTAGAGTATAATAAGAATTTGCCTCAGGATACAGATATTCATTGTTTCTTTGAAGAAATTAGTGTGATGTGAAAAGGGTGCTAGTCTAGAAATGTGCCTAGTGCTAACAGCTTTTTATTAGGGTTTTTTTTTTTGAGAAGAAAATCTCTGTTCTGTGAGGAACTGAGCATTTCTCCCCTCTTTTTTTTTTTTTTTCTTTCCCCCAGAAGAACAGAAAGGGGGTAAAGATAACGTTTAAAAACTTCACTGTGCTCTGATCTGTAAGGTTTTTCCATATCTAGAGCCCCTTGAAAGAATTCAGGTTTCATAGTTTTTTATTTTTTCTGGATTAGCGAATAACTGTTTTTACTTCCCTGCTTTCTTCCTCCTTCCCCTCCCTTGTTCCAGGATGGTCTAGGAGGCAATAGGGTGTCTGTGACACAAGGTTTACTTGGATTTTTCTTTAAAATATCATTTAAAACTGGTCAGTGTTTTGTAATACCTTATAGAAAAGTATTTTTATCTCCTTGCAAATATTTTGAACCGTAGGCATAATTCTTGACAAGCAAGGAAGTGTAAATCATATAATTGGAGTAAGAATCATGGGGGAATGACAGTTAGATGGTGATTTGAGGAAGAGGTCTAAATACATAGATCTGTAAGACATGTTTATATATCTGAGACAATTTGCAAGTTCCCACTGACGTATCAATAAAATAAGTAGAATGGTGTTTATCCCTCAGTTGTTTTATTTGCAGTTTATTTGGTTGGTTGGGTAAATAATGGTGAGTAGCTCTGTTCATGTAGAGGTACTCTGCCATTACATCATTATGTGTCTAATATAGTATATAAATTCCTTCTATGCTGTCTTTAAATACTGACATTATTATGCTTCTAAAAGCTATTTAAAGAGAAGCCTACTCCTGTGTCTTTTTTTTTGTTTTTCCCTCTCCACATTTCTGATAATTATTATTTTTTTTTTTGGACTGTTAAGGACAGATATTTGGAAGCAGACCTAGGAACAAGCATTTTACCATGAATTACAGTTACTTTTTATTTGATGGAAAGAAATGTTAAGTGAGAACTAAGTGCTACAATCTTCTTTGTATATGTCTCAATAAAGGTACCATTATGAGCAAAATGATTGCTGTGGTAATTACTCTGGTTCAGATATTGATGCTGTATCAGTTGCATCCTCTCTGATATCAAAATCATGCAAATGGAACTACTTTGGTGCAGTGAGAGCCTGTGTTAGCTAGACCTCGACCTTGGAGCTGCTAAATTTACATTTCTGTGTCATGCACAGGGGGCTTCTGTGTGTTGTCAGGATGGAGACAGACTTATTTATTTGCTCTAATTCCCTCCTAACTCAGAAGTGAAACTACTTCACCCTTAATTGTGCAAAGTTCAGTTTAAAGTCTGTCTTTATGAATTTTTTATTTTTTTTTTTTTAAATTCATTGAACTGGACCAAACAGTAAATCCCAAGACTGTAGTTGCTAATATTCCTAAGAAGGAACTCATGTTGGTTCAGCTCTCAGCTTCACGTTGCGTGGACTATAATGATGCTTTTTGGAAAGATCTTGTGGTTGAGAACTTGGTGCTGTTAAATTCCCTTCTCACACTGCTTTGCTTGGAATTCTTTAATGGCCAAGGCAATACAGTGGTGAGAGTCCCCCATCTATGCAAAATTTATCTAAACACAATTCATCTAAATAGAGAATTTTCTGTTTTTCAGACTTTACCAGTTCGGAAGATTCCATGCAAAGCCAATGCTCCTTCAGGGTCTTTTTTTGCACGGGACAACACAGCAAATTTCTTATCCTGGTGCAGAGATGTAGGCGTGGATGATACCTGCCTGTTTGAATCAGAAGGTTTGGGTATGTATTTCTTTAGGTAGTAGTAAGTTAAAATAACGTTTTTATGTTTTACCTTGAAAGACAGAATGACTCTTAATAGATCTTGACTCCAAATCTGACCTCTGTCTGTGTTAATTCTGCCTCTTATCTGTGGAATGAACAAATAAAGTGCACATCACATAAAATTCATTTAAGTCTATTTTAAGAGGAACTTAAATGAGAGAAGAATCTTACTATGATTTCTTGCATGCAGGTAATTTTTCACTCTACACATACTTTTTTTTTCAAGCATGAAGGCTGCTCCTTAGTTCAATGTATAAGGTGGTGTTTTCCTGCTTTGGGAGAGGAGGACACAAGTGCATGCTCAGTTCTGGCTGCAGAAATTTGGCTATTTGTGCAGATTTAATGAGTTGCACAGGAGGCAAGAAGATAAAAAAATTTTTCTTTCCTGTGCTGCCCGTTTTTTCCAGCTGGTTCCCTTGTGCAGCTCTGGAGAAAACTTACCCAACACTCGTGCTTCAGGGTGTTCCATCAGAAGAATCGGACTGCTTAGGAGATCACTGTTCTAATACTGCATATTCTTCATTGGTTTAACTCTTCTCTCTTCAAAGGAAAACTTAGGAATCTTGCCTCAAGGGTTTTTGAGCCAAATCTCATGAAATGAAGGGAGTCAAACGTTTGTAGTTTGAACTCAGATAAAAGTGTAAAGCAGTTGTGGTGACAGACAGATCGGTTTCTGTGGAAGACAAATGAACACACTGTGCTGAATCAAGAAGTTTCTTTGTTCTGTTGCTCAAAAAGTCTGCCCTGTTGAAGGTCTTATATGTGTTGCAACTGATCTGTTCCCATTCTTTTACACTCTTGCTCTACTTTTATAGTCTATTAAATATTTCTGAGGCAATCTTTTTTCCCCTTTTGTCTGTTCTTCTATCCTGTGAGGTTTTTTAATGACATTATTTTTTAAGCCTGGGAGAAAATGATTGGCACAGAAGTGAGTGGTATCACAGAGGTGACAAATAGTAAGGAGGATATATGTATTGACTTGGTTTTGTTATTTGATTCCTCAAGATGAACTTTTTATTTGATATGGTAAAATCATGTGGAAGACGAACAGTAATTGTAGTTTCCATGATTTGAAGTGGTGGAGAAGTTGGTCATTGTCTAGTATGAAGAAACTTGTAAACACCAGGAGGAGACACAGACCTCCAATGCCTGAGGCAGGCAGAAGAACCTGTGGTTAGCAGAATACTAAATGTATTTAGAGTTTGTACTGCTATGGTAAGCCCAGCAATTTGCCATTGTTCAAGTAATAAGTCAATTGAGAGCACGTTTAAAGGAATTTTCTTGTGCACTGCTAAGAAGCTAGATCTTGTTTAGAGATGGAATTGGCATAGCTGGAATATTAATGTTAATTTTTCCACGTACACAGCGAATGCCTTGCCTGCCACAGCACAACACAGTGCAAATAGACCTGGAAAGCTGGTGTTCAAGAGGACTTCTTCTCCCAGAAAACTGAAGTGAAATGTGCCTGAACACATAGTGCTCAACCTGTGCTCTGTTAGCTCTGTTTGATTAGTGACTGATTTTCTTCATTGACTGAAAACTAACATCCGTTTTCCTTCTCTTCTTGTAGAATGCACTAGCAGAAAAGATTTATGGTGTGGGAAATAGGATTAGGACTTGATAATATTTTGACCCATTTTTATGGACTTCAGAAGGAGATGGTGACCACACCATTTTAAAAAATAAAGAAGATAGATAAAACCAGTAGCTGCTGTTCTCCCTCAGTTTGAGCTCTAACTCAGAGTTTGAATTTCATTTGAGGTTTGTCTAATGCATTAGGAAGAATGATAAATCATAACAGTTGCCAGTCTAAAGCTTCTGTGTTCCTCTCTCTCCCACAAATCCCTTCACCACTGCATAGGAAATAAAAACTCAGCAAAGGTAAGTAATATCAAGGGTTCTTTTCAAAGCAGTGAGAAACGTGGGAATGACACCCAAGTGTTTGCACTGCCTCATTGAATTCTGCATTTATAATAATAAAAATTGTGGCAAAACTACGGTTACAGAGGTAAATTTTTCATGTTTTCTTCTGTTTTTCCCTGTAGCTATTAAGCTGTAAATTGATGTGTAAATTGCTAGTGATAAAGCAGCTGTTTTCTGCCTACATTGGAGAGCCTTACTTATTGTCAATGTTATCAACTGAGTAGATTTTTATCCTCGTTTCTTACTCTATTCTCTCTGTCTTAAGGTATGTAAATACTGTATTATTTAATTAGATGCACATAGTGATATTTTCTTCATGCCACTTTATAATATAAAACATTCCTGGAGTCTTTTTCTGGCAAATAGGTATTCTAACAGTGTAAGAGCGATTTTGAAGATTCAGTGCACTGAAATATTTGAATGATGGATTTGTGACACTACTGATTTATTAAAAAAAAAAAAGAAGTGCCAAGTTTATTAGAGATCAGCAAAATGGGATCTATATTAGCTAAGAAATTATTAATTAAAAATACGTTCTCATCAAGATGAGTTCTGAAGTGTTTGAAATCATGCACACAAATGCATCCAACACTCCCATCCTTTTAGCCCTGAGGTTGAAGTGACAAGGAGGTGACAAGTGACAAGTTCCTCACTGGAATGGAACTGTGTCAAGCAGCCACTGCAGCAGATAGGGGCAGTCCATGCCTGACAGACGTGCACATGAGTGATGTGGGTGGGAAGCTCGAGTATTCCTAGAGGATTTCTTCTGCAAAGGGTTGGTGTTCTAGGGCTGCTCCAGACAAGCAGGTGAGGAGACCTACTCATGTCACTTCACTTGTGGACTAATTTAAACTTAGGCACTTATTTCAAATTAAGCAGTGGGTTCAAATGCTTCGTTGGGTTTGGGCTATTCAGCTGAGCTGAACAAGAAAACAGGACTGAAGTCTTTCTTCAAAATAAATAGAAGGAAAAATAAATAGAATGAAAAATAGGTGCTTACTATGCTGGTAGATATGATTAGGTCTTCTAATCAGTACTTGCTTCAAAGATCATTGAAAGAGAACATTGCTGAGCTCAAAAGTTTGAAGACAATGCACTTGCACTACTAACTTGTTAGTAGTCTATAATCTATGTATTTTTTCTTGCTGAATGTTATCATGCTTTAACATAGGTTAAAGTGCAAACAAATTGGAAATACAGTTTTCTGTTAAGGCATAGCAGGAAAGTCTCTGAGTTAATGCCTTTGCAAAGAAAAGGTGGGTGCTGTGTACCTATTGTATGAGCTGCAGAAAAGACAAGCATCTGTAAAAATCACAGCAACAGGGTATGAAGGGATAATCCTGAATCCTGCAAAACAGAGGGAGTCTCTGCATGCTCCCTGTACTCACTGACCAATTTAGCTTGCTTATCATTTTTTTTTTTAATTTTTATAGTTAGTGTATTTAAAGAAGAAGGAATTAGCTCTGTTAATACCAAAAACTATGATCCAAAGTCCAAACTTTGATCACTAGGCAACTCTTGAGATACGGTGTCATTGAATGGGGTTCTTAATGTAACAGAGGTCAAAATTTGTCCCATATGTAGGACTCTGAACAGGATGCACTAACTCTTTGTAATACTGCCTGTAACTCCTCTGTTCCCATTGTAAGTATACTTTGTAAGTTCCCCTGTATAGGTTTTAGGGCAGCAGACCCACACAGCTATGGTAATTTTATTTATGAAAGCATTCTAGGTGGAGATATTTGTAATGGTTGTGCTCAAGCCTGAAGAGTGTAATGCTCGAAGAAAACTGCTTGGACACATAGTAAGAATGGTAAGATTTTTCTATGATTGCTTTAGTTAAGTGAACTCAAAGCATAAGTTCTGAACTCTTTGTGGTAATGGAGTGTTGTTGGATGATTATAGGAGTTGGAACCAGTGGCTATTCTGCATCTCTTCCATGATAAAGTCTACCCAGCAAGAAAAGGGTTTGCCACCAAGTGTGCCAGCATGCTGATGTGTGTCATTTGTTTGGGGAGTTGTTGGATGCTGTTGGTGTGTTAATGTTTTGTGCTCGTATATTCTGTAACTATGTATGAGTGTGTACACACAATACGTGACATGGACTTCTTTTGATGCAACTAGAATTTAATGGGCAGGTTCCCTAAACAAAAGCTTCCAGTGTTTTAGTGGAAATAATAGACATAAACACCTCTGATCTCTCTTCTAATGTTGCTGGTTTAAAGTTGTTTTTTTTTTTAAATAATTACTACTCTAGTTTATCTGATTTCCTACAAAATGGAATTGTTTTGACTGTTGTTCTACACTGACACATTTAGATATTGTAACAGCATGTAAAAATTCACATGAAGTTGCATCAGAATAAGGTTTTGTCCCATCTTTCACAACACTTTACTAAACCACTCATAATATTATTGAATATGTCTCGTTTTGAGGACTATAGAAGCATCCTGGACACTGTGTTGCTACCATTGGATTTACATCTTAAATTACTGAAGTCCAGTAAATTATTAGTGTTTAGATGATCTCTATATTCCTTCTAGATGAATTCCTTACTATCTTTAGATCTCCTGTGTTTGACACCTTAATTGGTTTTAGACTTCCATAAGTGATTGTGCTGAAAGGGGATGAGGGGGAGACACAAGTGTGTCATAGCATAACTCTGATTCAGAAGAAAGGATATGTTTGGGGTAGGTTGGACAGAGTGTTTTGAACAAAGCAAAGTTAAAAAAAAACAAACAAAGAAGACTGCTGTAGGATCAGAATAAAAAGTTTTAAAGGAGAAGGTGAGAGACAATAGAAAGAGGATCAAAGGACCAATCTTTTGGAAAACTTTCACTAAGTTTGGGTGAATTCTGATGGCAATCAGAAACCTATAATAATAAATACTAAGCCACTCTGGAAAACTCTTTGCTTCTAGAGAGCTAAAGAATGCTGAAAGCAGAGGCTGCTCCTCCTCTGCTCTCTCTGCTTCTCCTGGTGGCACCCAGGCACTTGGGAAGGGAGCCCTGTGGAAGGGGGTGGTGAAGGATGCAGAGATGTGGTGAACAGCAGGCAGTAGAAATGGAAGTACATGGAAGGAACACACAGGGTGAGTGAACAGAAGAGGAAAGGCTGTAAAAGGAGAACAGGGCAGCAACAAGATGGAGGTAGTGTGAAGAAAACTTATTGCCAGAGAGGAGCAGGGATGAAAGCTTGCTAGGAGCTCAAAAGGAATTATTGTTAAAAAAGAGTGGCAGGAGGTAGCTTGAAAAGATGCAGGCAATGAGGACAGCAGGTAAGAAGCATTTGAAGAGATGAGATGGAAAGCAAAAGGGTCTGTAACTGCCAGGACACCTAAAATAAGCTGGACTTGCATGCACTATTTTTAAACCTTCCCATGGCATTCTTGTCAAACAAGTGTCATCAGTGAGATTCTCAAGCAAGATGGATATTTCCTTTCATCTTATGCATGCATAGGGCATGAGTCTCTTGTATTTACAAATTGCTACTTGCTTATAATCACCCACTGGGACAATTCACCTTGTTAATATTTGATAGGGGAGGACTGAACAATGATTCTCCAGGAATTTTGTTTTCTTCCCTACACGAAAGCTTGAAAAATTATAGGAAAATGCATATAAAAATTGTATTTGTGATGCAAAGTGGAGTATGGTTTGCTTGTTATGATACATCTATCAACTTCCCATGTCATCCAGTGGGTAGAGCAGTACAGAAAACAACATTAATTTGTCTCTGAAGACCCCAAATGCATATGCTGTATAGTCCTCAGGAATGCTAACATTTTCTTGTCAGAAGCACTGTGTCACCGTCGTCTTATCAGATGAGCAGATGTTTGTTTTTGTGGTTGGTGATGGCCTGCACAGCTCTTCATCTTCTGGCAACGATTTCACCTTGTCACATTGTTCAGTGTGAAATGCATGAAATGTGTCTAGATTGTGTTGAGTCAGATTTGCTGAAGGACTTGAATTTTGTTTGGGAAGAGCATTGATGGAAAAATGTTTTACCTGTTTTAATCAAATTCTCTTCTGGTTGTATTTATGGATCTTTTTGCAAAGAACAGTCATTGAACCTCTCTTTTTCTCCTCCATTCCAAAGTTAATCAGATGTGCATATGTATGAATTACCATTGAGTTTCTTTGACTCTCCCAAACCCAGTTTCCACCATTTATATTTTGGGGAATGCCTTATTTCTTAAAATCGAGTTTTATTTTGGGGCAGTCCCAACTGGTTTAAAACCAAAGCAGCAGAATACATTTCTAGGGCCACGAATGTAACACTTTAAAAATACTGATTACTGGTAAAGGTAAATGTTTAATGGAATTGCTGTGTTGTGGCAAGGAAGAATATTGAGAACAGCTGAATGTCCAAGATTACATTATTTACATTTTTAGTAACAGATGGCTGAAGGATAAAAATATTTTTTCTAGTGCAATACAATTCCAGTTCTCATGCTCTGCACTTTCACTTCTGGAATATATTTGGATGAGATCAAAGAGGAAGAATGCATACACCTGAAAGGGCTACACAGACACTAGGAAAAGATATTGGGATGAGCATTCAACTCACACCACTTATCATACATTTATTCACATCAGTGGAGCTGGAAGTTGAAGTTGCAGAGGTTGAGGGTCTGCCCCAGAGTGTTGGTTATCTAGAGGTGTTTAAGTCTGTGGATTCCTATTTTGGGTCTCATATGTAGAACAAAGTAATTACTTTCAGAGCTTTAACTAGACATTGAAATATCTTTTTCAGGTATGGTATTTTTGCTTCATGCATTTGAGTTAGGTGAGTCTTTAGATTACCAAACATTTATACAGCTGATGTGTTGACCTTTACTCATTAGAAACAAATCAATTTTGATGCTGGTGGGTTTTTTTTTTTCTGATTTATACAAATACACAATTACTTTTTGGTGTCAATTCAATCTGAAGGGCAAGGTGCAAATCTTTTGATTATTGCTGAAGTTTTTAAAACCTGATTTTTATCCACAAGATTAGGGCTTTATTGCAGTAGGTATTTCTGAAGTATAGATGATGATGTACACATAAATGACTTTTTTCTTTTTTTTTTCTTCTATTTTTACTCTCTTCTTTTTAGAGTTTTGAGGAGTTCATTATCCAAACAGCCACAGACCTTTCTTCATTTGCTGATTTTGGATTTTGCTTATATGCTTAGCTGAACTCCTTTACAGAACATTACCTATTGGAGTCATTGGGGGAAAAAAGTTATATTGGTTTATGTTGGCATTTCCTAATTGTTATGACCCACCCCTGAAGGTGAGGTTAACTGAGGTTCTTGTTAATAGATTACTTCATATATGGCAGGTTTATTTCAGAACAATTTGCAGTAGAAAGGAGATATGTAGCCATTTTGGTTATTATCTGTGGAAATGCAACAGCATAAAAGTATAAAGATATCACTTTAGAAAATATGTAAGAAAAAGAAAGAAAGAGAAGGAAAGGATAAGAGTAGGTAGTGGAGAGGAAAAATATCACCACTTATGGATCCAGTGGCCAGACATGATTGTTGCAATTTAAATGTCTGCTGGTTGAAGTGATGGTTGCAGTCTTGATCTGTAGGAAAGCCCATGAAACAAAGAGTTCCAGGGGTTAATATATGTCAGGTTTAGGTGGGACAGCCCAGGTGAGAGTTCCTGCTGTGTCTGAGCTGCTTCTGAGGCTTAAAAACTACATGTTCTATGTAGAATCTAGGTGTGAAAACTTGCATATATGTATGTGCATGTAAAGAAGTTTGTTCAGGATTTTTGACTGTGATGAACTGAATTCCTAAAGCATTCTAGCTCCATGTTTGCTTTAAGAGGAGATGTATAAAAAATTCAGGACTGAATTTATAGAAAGACATATCTTTGCTAATGCAATTTTGTTGGTTTTGTGATTTAAATCGGCTAAGAAAAATAGTGATCTTAAGGACATGAATTCTCTTATTTTATAGAAATAAAAGTATCCCTCTAATGTTATTTTTAACATTTGACTAATTTAAGTGTTCTGCCAGAGTTCTTGATTATTTTTAAATAGTTACGAATTGCTTGCAGATTACCAATTAGCCCAAATAATTGCTCAGTGATTTAGATAACTAAATGGAACTTCCTAAACTTTCTTCACTCTGAGAACCACTCAATCCCATCCTTTTTATTCCAGTAAAACTCCACTGCAAGCCAAAGAAAACTAAGTCTTATCAGAGTCAAGAGTTACAGATGTTGATGATTAGGTTCCATTCCATCACTTAGACCTTTAAAATAGCTTTTATTTATCAGTGTTTTCCATCTTCATTCTCCTTTCCCAGTACTCCACAAGCAGCCAAGGGAGGTGTGTCTTTGTTTGCTGGAGCTTGGAAGGATTGCAGCAAGGTAGGTGAAAATATTTAAAGCATGGTGAAATATTTGCATTCTTGACAGCAGTGGCTATTGAGAGACTTGATAAATCAGCACATCTCAAGTTAACTTCTGTGCTCATTAGGTTCAAGGAGAGTGGTTGTCTTGATGCCACTCAAGAATATCTCGAGGGCCATTGTTAACAAATATAATGAAATCTCTGTACCATCAGTTCAATGAAGGTATTTTTTGACTATCCTTGTATTAGGAGAGGAAAGAATTGAATTTTTTTTTTCTAAATAAAGCTTTGAGCTGTTTCTCCTTTTAACAGTCAGATCTCTCTATAAACAACTGCGATTTAATTAACTTTACTGGTAATAAATTGATCTTCACATGACCTAAATCTGACCTAAATGTTTGTAGCCATGCTGGACCTGTGTAATGTTATCTTTGATGTCAAGACAACAGTGACTTTTGATAGACAGTCCAAACAACCGTAACTAGAACGTGATTTTCCCTTTTTGCAGATGCAGATTTAACCAACATAGTGCATAAAATTTGCTAAAAAATACATGAACAGCAGTGCTGCTGCCCGGTCTTGCATGTAAATTGCAGTTGTGCTCATCCATGTGTATCCAACTGGAGTGTCTCACTATTGAGATAGTTTCATTAATTTCAGAAGAATTCCTTGTGGTGACAATCAGTGTGGAGGAGACCCCTGTTTATTCCTAGCTTAAGAATTAGTATTGGTCGTGTCATAATTGTGTTATGTGTATTCATATTTTGGGAATGAACTCACATGGGAAACTGCTTAATTAGGCATTTGTTCCTTGGTCAAGTTTCAGAAAAACCCTTGCTGTCAGCTTGCACAGGAATAGCAATGACCAGAAAGAGGGCTGATTTCCGGTTTTCCGGAATTTTGTTATCTCTGTGAAACTTGGAATCAGTCCAACATGGAAAAAAAAAATCATTTTACCTTCCCATGAATAAGAAAGTAGGTGCATAATGAAATGGAGTGTAAAGAATCTTAATTTACCTGAGCAAAAAACTGTGCTTTCAAGACCCAGCTTGGAGAGAGAGCCACCAGCACCCAGCTGTCAGGAATGTCTGCCCCAGGTAGATTCCTTGATAGTATCCAGCTTCCTCAGGGAATGTATGTCAGTGGCAGGGCTGGATTCTGCTGAAGTGGGTTGAGTTAGATTTAATCTCATTTTGCACTGAGACCTGATTTCTCAACAGATCTACGAGGGAATGAAAATTGAATCTTACCCTTTTATGTTCATCTTAAACTTCCATGTTCCAGATGTTTTCTGTTCCAAACATGAAAAGAAACACTGAACAAATAAATAAACCATGTTTTCATTTATTGTGCATTTCTACCCCTTCGCCTTTAAAATATTTGTATTTTATTTTATATTTATATTATCATATATCATGAATGTATTTTATATGTTGTGTTTGTGTTTCTGCATTTATGTTTCTATGTTTTAATTTTGTTTATAGGTTAGGGGTCAAATAACAGGTGTCTGTCTACTTGTTCCTGCTCTAGTATCTCTTCAGGAACAAACAAACACCCGTTTATAATCTTGCACATTTCAAAGGTGCACAAAAAAACTGTTGAAGTGGAACGTCAGGTTAAACATAATTGAAAGCCAAATATGGGATCCCGATTTTGCCTGAGCTGAGGTAAATTAGAACTATATGGGAAAGGAGAATAATTGATGCTTGCCCCCACTAAGTGTAGGGAAGCGGACATTAAACTGACATTGTCGTGCTGCTTTAAGGAGAAGTCAAATGTCTGCGTGCTTTGTAAAGCAAATTGCGTCTGTTCGCACTCCCGGGGTCTGCTTCCGACAACAGGAGCTGCGGAGATCTTTGAAAAGGTGCCTCGGTCTGTTTTTAAAGAACGAAAAGAGTAAGAGACACTAAAGAACTTTTTACTTTTCTCTTCCTTTTTTGTTTTGGAAGCAGAAAGTGGCTTACTCCTCAGAAGGATTCGGCTTTTGGCACACTTTGCTCAGCTAGATAACTCTTAGTCTTCAGGGTCTGTAACTCCCATAAATCGACCTAAGCCTTTCTATTTAATGCAAATAGGCTTGTGATTGAGGCACAAATGAGCAAGAATGAGGATTGTTTGAGGAGGAGATAGAATGGAGCTCTGTTCTGCTAAACTTGAACCTATTCAACAGATACTCTGTGGAGGAAGGGAGAAAGGTGATAATTTACCTTTGCTTTAGCAATGCTTTTAGCCTGTTATCTCTTAGTGTCCTTTTAGCCAAATTAGAGACAGATGGACTTGATGGATGGACTGCACAGTGAGTGGGAAACTGGTGTGACCACTTGGCTCAAAGAGTGGCAGTTCAAAGCCCAGATACTAATAAAAATAGAATTGCCTGATAAATTATCCTGGATTTCAGTTGTTTATGAAAACAAAACTCTGAGCTCATCTGCAAAATTTCAATAGCTAAAATGGGCCCTGGTGTGCACTGGCAGATGTCATGTGGATCCAGTGAGAAGATTTATGAGAGAGGGAAGTGTCCTACAGGATAAAATTGACAATACACAGGACTGTTGCACAGTGGGTTGCACAGGTCCAGCATTCTCCCAAAGTATTTGAAAGTCAGAGACTGTACAATGGAAAACAGCTAAATTATCTTTTCTGCATAAAAAATGAAATTCTTGGGTAACTGTTAAACTCCGGGCGGTTAAACAACCCCCACAGGTATTTTGGAATTACTGTTGAGCAATTTCAAGATCTTTCTGCTATTGTATTCAATTTTACCTTACTAAAAATGGAAAGTGGTGCTCTAAGAAGTCTAGAGGAGATCGTGTTACAGTCCAGTGCTGCTTCATTTGTAGTTGTGAGAGGCCAGGCTGGAAAGGAGCACAAAAGGAAATTCTCAGCATACCTTCCCAAGCAGAATTTGCACCTCTACCCCTCACAGAAGAGATGTGGGTTTTACACTTTGAGCTTTCCAGCAACTTTGCTTCAGGTTGATTCAGTATGTGGAAAAAAAATGCCTGCGTGTTTATTAATCGATTTTATTTTCCAGCTTTTCACCAGAGGAATTCAGAGTACTGGAAGCACAGGGAGCTTTAAAAATCTGTCCCAAAGACAAAAAGTGGAATTTATGGAAAGCAGTAGAAGCAAAGAAGCAACATTGCTTGGAGTGAAAGAGTTTTATTTGATGAGTAAGGCTGTATGCAGGAGCAGGCTTAGAGCCCAGTAGGAATTTAATGATTTACAGCCTGTCAGCATCTGCAGACAGACAGGAAGTCAATGGATTGTATATAAGTGCTTGCCTCAGTGTTGGCTGACTTTTCATTAGGGAGACTGCACCAGTTAGAGGCCAATACAAGCACAGATTTGGTTCTTAGTTTCCTTTATATTAATTTACTAAACAGTGTGACTAAATTAAATGTTATCAGAAAACCACGAAAGCTGGTATATGTGCTTGTGCCTTTTCTCTGTACACTTCTAACATTATTATGGTATTTAGCTTAGATTTTCATGATACATATTTGTTACTGCCCAATATTTTAGTGTCCAGATCTTTACCTAGATAAGTCAGTATAGTTCTGCATCTGGGCTATGGACATTTCTGCTACAGACGAAAGTATGGTTTCATTTATTCAAGTAGTTTGCCATGAGAAGTCCACCTGGCATGATAACTTTTCCAAGCTAAAATCCTTCTCGGAAAAAAGAACTCTCTCCATTTTTCTGGGTTTTGTTCAGCATTGGCAAATAAAATAAAATAAAAGGGAATTTTCAGTGATTAGGAAAATGGGATGGACTTTCAAACTTCTGAGGTGTAAAAGCTCTGCTGCTTGCTGTGAGACTGACTCAATCACTTGCCATAAAGCTTTCAAAAGCTCTTTCAAAAAGAGCCTTGCTCTCCAAGGGCTCTGAGTTGCTCCATGCTGAAGTTGCACGTATTTGGTTTTAGCTGGATCTTAAAGTCTGTGGCTGCTGTAAACTGAGATCTGAACATTGGTTGTCAAAAATCAGGTAGAAAAAGCAATTGCCAATTTTGAAAAATAGTGGCCACATCTCTATTTATGCATAAATTTAGTGCAATAGCTGAGACCAGGATGAGCCTTAATCCCTTTTCATCTGAATTTCTTCGAAAAATACTAACACAAAATATAAGTTGTCAAGTAATTTGAAAGGATGTTGTTTGGAGAGAAAAGAAAAAATTAAAAAAAAAAAGGAGGCAAATGTGCTGAGCTTGAGTCTGTCCTGTATGGTATAGCAAATCTGAGGTCTAGTGTTGTTCATAAATTAGTTATTCACCAACATATATGTGATCAGACACAGAAGTTGAAAAACCCCTGTATTTCCTGTAAATTTAACTGAGAGACTCCCTCTAAATTCATTTGAAACAACAGCAGTAGTGATTGATATATTTTATACATGTTTATAAATGAATGTACCATTCTGTTATTGCACGGTGGTGCAATACAGAAAGTAGAAATCCTTTCCACTATTTTGTTTTGAAATATGCAGTACTTTATGCTAACTAGTAATATATTATTTGCATGTTTCCAAAAGGTTTGGGGTGGAGCCTCCTGGATTAATAAAGTTAGAAAAAGAAATTGAGCAAGAGGAAACATTTTCAGCTCCCCTTCCATCTCCTTCACCGTCACCAACAAAGTCTCCTGGGAAAAAGAGCACAGGGAAACTCTTGGATGATGCTGTAAGTTGTGGGGGGAAGCTTCTTCCTGTCTGGTCTGTTCTGATATGCACTTCCTTGCAAAGCACACACAAACCTGAGTTTAACATTGCACTGTATTTTGAACGTCTGCAGGCTGACAGGGTTAATTTGTTGTTTACCACGATTATTTATGTCGGAAGCTTGAAAAAAAACCCAGCTCCTCACACTGTGTAGCAGCTCTGCAGCTTAGCCTAGCTCTGTGCTTGGGGGCCACGTTCCCTTCTTATTGCTCCTTTACTTCTTATTCATCAACTCCCACTTTGGTGCTTTGTCTGAGGAAGGACTGAGTCAGGACTGGGAGATCTGGCTCCTACCGACTTGTACTGAATGTTAACAAACACTTCTAAGATGTTTCAGCCTAATTTTTATGCTGCTGTTCTGCATGTTTCTCACATAGTAAAAAAACCAAGCATTGTTTTCCTCGTTGTTAGAACAAAAGCATCTTGTTTTAAATTTCATTAAACTCATTGCAGCATACTGAGTGTTCATTTCTCTGCTGCAAACCCATAGGGGTTCGTTTGAAACAGCTGGATTCAGATGAAAAGGACACATTTTGAGACCATGAAGAGGTTAAACTTGAAAAGTACAAATCTAGCCTGTAAAAAGAAGCAGTTACCATAGTAACTGCTACATTGTGAGGTAGATGTGCCACCTGGGAGTTACAAAGCACTTCTTGAAAAATCCATGTGCCACTTTCCTGTTACAAAGAGCAGATGGAATATAATGTTCGTTCATTTTATTGAAACACTCTTTTTTTTTTTTTCTTTGATGCATATAATTACATTTAAAATTTTTTGGTTTGTATTTCTTCCTTAACTTTGCGAAAGCACTCATGTTTCAACAGAATTGAGAAAGAACAGTTCTGTGTAGAAGGAGCATGGTGACTGCATATCTTGTAGAAACAGAGCAGAGAGTATGAAGGTTGTCTCTAACCACCTCCTTTAATTTAGAAAGCAGTAGGGATAGAAACAGAATGGAATTCATCCAGCTAGATTCCTGACCCACACTGCCCCAGACACTCACACCATAAAATAGCAGCAGTGCTCGTATAGTCCAGACACAAAATAAAATAGAATATAATTCTTCCCCCTGCTTCCTTATTTGATTTCCAAATTCCACTTAATAATACTCCTCTGTCCTTTGGGATAGTAAGGCAATGGAAGCCCCAACAGCAGGATCAGCAGTGAAGGTCTTATTATTCTCTGTTTCACACTGGTATAAATCTCTTCGCTTTCATTCTCCAGAGGCTGAAGAAGGCTCTACTTTGCTTACACAGTTCAAAACAGCCTTGAGCCTCTTAGGCTCAGCTACTCCAGGTTTTTGCTTGCTTAGATGAACTCTGATAGGTGCAGCATTAAGGCGTGGTTCATACTATCTATTTTCAGCTTCGAATTTCAAGTGTCTCCAGAGGTGATAAATGCCACGTGGTGTTGGGGCAGAAATCCCTGATAATTGAACAGTGTTCAGAGGCCCATTGCCAAATAGGTCCCTCAGCACAATCCAGCCTTAGTACTGCATTCCAAGAAATACAGCAATACACCTTTTTCATCCTCAGCAACCTGCACTTGGATTTAAATCCTCAACCACCGACTTCATGCAAGTTGTTCCTGTTGTACATTGGCTGTCTAAGTAGTTTGATTCACCAGAACTGGTGAACTCTCACCCATGCTGATAAGATCACTTGAATAACTAATTTTAAAATTCAAATTCAAACCGAGGACAACTCATCTGATACCCAAGAAACACTTTTTTGTGTGTGTTTAAAATACAGGTAGAGTTCCTCTGCTAAGTGTTATTTTAATTTATTTTCTTTTTCACAAAAATATTATGCCCTGATTTAAAAACCAAAACAAAACAAAAGCATTAAGAATAAGAAAAACCTCCACAAAAGAATAAAGTTACTCAGATAACAGCACTGAATAATTTCAGAAATAATTGGAAAGCCTTTAAATCACTCAATAGGGCTGATTTCAATAGCACAGAAACAATAGTTGCCTACCTTTTATGTTTTTTTCTAGCTTATTTAACATACTATAACTTAATTCTTAAAGCAAGTCTGAAAAACATTTGTAGTTCAGAACCCTTTCATGTTCATCTATTCACAGTAATCAAAACACCTACCAGAGTGCCATGGCTTTGCCCAGATATTTTTTCTTGCTATGAAACAATGTAAGACTTTCATTTTTCAGCTGTTCTGACAATATCCTTCCCTGGACCTCAGGCTGTTTTTACAGGCCTTGATTTACAAGGCCTGTCTTTGGAATACTTTTTTGAAGTGGAAAACAACATCTACAGGTTGCTGTGGCATTTTGCACTGGCTGACACGGGTGCACTAGGTCAGCATCCATCCAGGAAAGTGCAGGATGTGGAAGTGCTGCCCTTGCTCTTGCTGTCCTGTGCAGCCCTGCAGCTTGAATGTCAAGTAAGGGTTTCTCAGCCAGATCTCTTCTTTTGGCATGGATGCCTCTGCTACTTTCCCATCACTGAAGAGCACAAAAATATACTTTTAGTAAACATCAGTGCCTTTGGTAGCACATGCAAGACCAAGGAGGCCAGAGTCAAGCTGATGCAGTTATTAAAAAGCAGGAAAGTGGTTTTCATCTGTCTTTTCTCAGCCCTTGTTTCGGGGGGTGGGTAGGTAGGTAGGTTTGACAATGGACTAGAAGCCCCTTTAAATTACCCTTGATTGCACTGTGCCCTTAATGGGGACATCATCAAAGGGTGGTTGGCAATTCTGGGGAGTGTCTTGGCCTGAATTTATGATTATGTTACAGTATTTTATATTTTTTTTAAGGTGTTAGTGCAAAATTTGAAAGAGGCAGGGCCTCTTATGGATGAGGAAGATGCTTCTGTATTTATTATAAATATTTAGAAGAGAGAATGCATCTTTATGACATCTTCCTTTTGCCTGTTAGTCTTGCCAGCACTTTGAGCTAATTCACCATAAAATACTGAGAACACATCTACAAGAGTTTGGTCCTGAACTCGACGTAAGGAAATGTTTGGCTTCAGTTAAACAGAACAGATTTAATGTTGAACTGTGTGATGTTCATCTCCATTTTTAACTCATCACAGCTATTAAATAATTGTTGATATTGGAAGCACCATAGGGTGCTTTCTAGGATTACAGAAATATTAAGAAAATTAAGAAAAATTAAGAAAAATATCATCAATTAAGATTTATGTTATAGATATGACAGATGTCTCAATGAATATTTTACTACACGTGCTATTTTAAACAGTTTCTGTTAATAACTTCTGTGTTTCCCAGGTTAAACACATTTCTGAGGACCCACCTTGTAAATGCCCTAATAAGTTCTGCGTGGAGCGTCTTTCACAGGGAAGATACAGAGTTGGAGAGAAGATCCTCTTTATCAGGGTAAAGGTTTTATTTTTACTTTGTAGTGAGTTGCTAGTGTCTGCTACCTTCCACTTTGAAAATTACATCACTGATTAAGAGGAGAAAGTATTTTGTTGTTACCAGCACTGACTCATTTTTAGGACACAATTAGGGAATAAATAAACTACAGCATGTTAGCTGAGCCAAGGAACTGTTGATATGTGGTAGATCCTTCTGGCTTTAGGTCATTGAATTTGCTCTCTCTTTGATAAATGGAAACCAAAAGAAAAGTCTTCAGAAATGGACATGATGACATCCTCTCAGTTTGTCTTGAAAGAACATCCACTGCATTAAAACAATCTTTCTTCCACTTTGTTTTGGCTGATACTATTTGACAGGTCAGGAAGCAGATCAAAGGCTTCATGATCATTGAGTTGCCAAGTCCTGACTAAGATATATTGTTCGAGTAGGATGAGTGAAACATTAATGTCCATAGTACTTAATTTGATTAACAGATATTTCCAAACCCAGCCTTGTATTTCAGACTTTGTATGTAGAGTATTAATTCCCGTAGCACAAAGTTAATCATTAGTATAAATATTTGCTAGCATTACTAGCTGGCAGAATTTAGCACAGCTATGCTTTCCAAACTTAATTTTGATCCTCTTAATCTCCGTTTATGTCTGTGGTAATAACGACTGAAAATATGCTAATCTTGCTATTCCGTAGTAATATGTCTTGTGCTCTGCTTCTTTCCATTTTCCTCTCCACATGCACTATTCTTGAGCCATGACTTGACACAGGGATAGCTCTTGCTCTCAAATAACTGTTATCCCTGTTTTGCTAAAGGCACATAACTGTGGCCTGATAAAACTGAAGATTTAGCACCTATGAGAACGAAAGAAGTCAGAGGGACTCCTTCCCAGCTGTAGAAGTCAAGTTCCCAGCTCAACAAAACATGTTGGGTCATAAACTTATCCTTAACTGAGGTCAAATCTAGATAAGGATTTGGGTTTTCTCAGGAGTGTGAAGTTGAGAACACGTGTAAGTACTGTGCTGAAAAAGGAGTGGGAACTCCCAATTAACTCAGTAATAGGTCAGAAAGAAGAAGAAATAAAGGATTTGTTAAATCTCGCAGATAGTCTGAGATTTAACATGCTAGTATAAAGGATTTATAGCTTTTCTGGTTCTTAGCCAGTGAGACTTTTTTTTTTAATTCTGCAGTATATTTAATGGCTTTATTACTAGGTTCAAATGACTGAAGAAGGTAATGATCATTAACCAAAGACCTCAGTAATCTGGCACAGTTTAACACTTACATTTTCTTCCTTTCGATTTTAATTTCAAAAAAACAGCATCAAAGTATTTTTAATCTTCTAGTTTTGAGAAATTTGAGTTTTGCCAGAATGGTGAGTGTCAAATTCTCTTTCGCTGGCTTCTTTATTTTGTGGTCTAGTCCATGCCATATTTCATTCCAGGTTTGCAAACAAAGCACCTTTTTCATATCATGCTGCCACATTCCAAATTGAACTGTGAAAAAAAAAAAAACCAAAAAAACCAGTAATACAGATTAGATATTAAACTACAGTATTAGAGGTCATTCCTGCCAAACTGATATTAATGGAAACTTGCCATGAATTTTGGTGGAAGCAAGTCCCTGTTCCTTAGTTTTAAAAGACAATTGTCTTTTGGTTTTGGTTGGTTTGAACCTCGTTTTGGAATTCTTCACTGGATCACGGTAAGTTTTTTGCTCTTCCTTCTACATGTTCTTATCGTGTACATGAGCAGATTTATGCTCCTCCTATGTTATATGTTCTTTACACAGCACGACACAGAACTGTATTATCAGTCTATTAGCTTTCTCCAGTAACCTCTATAGGACTTAAAACCTATATAATTTCAGTGATTCTACAAGTATGCCATGTGGTAGGAGTTGACATCTATTCATTGATGATTAAGATTGGTTTTTTTTTTTTCAGAAATTATTTAATAATATTATATGTGTTAAAATTTTGTTCTAGTTCTGCAAGTTCTGCTAAAAGAAAACCCCAAACAATCAAACAAACAAAAGCAGGAGAAAAAGTGTCCCAAGTACATCTTTTTTTTTAATTTATATCTGTATATGAAACAAGTGAAAAAGGAACAGCAAAGAAAAATAAAATGTGGCAGAACGTAGATTTCACACAAAAAATCACAGAAAACAAGTTACATGTGTCAATCTACTTCTAAGGAGAAGGACCCTTTGGAATATGTAGCAAAACAGGGGGGGGACAGTCCTTCAGAATTTCTCTTGTATCATAGTAACTTCTTAAGGTAATGGTCCCATCAAAATTGCTAGAGTGATTTTTTAACACGGGAAAATATTTAAATTGCAAAAAAACCTTGTGGATCCATGAACTAATGAAATAATGGAAATCCATGAAAACAATAAGATGCTTAAATCTCTTGATAAAAATGAGTGTCCCAAAAGCAGTTCTTTATGCATGCATAATCACGTTCAGTTTATGCCTTATAATTCTATAAGATATAAACTGAACACAATTATCATAATGTTGTGGTGGCTGAGATGCTAAAAATTTATTTTCCATAAAAATTTATCTGCTTGTGAGTTCTTTTTCCTTCCTCCAAAACAGAAGGGAAAGAATCTAAATTCTACTCAAACAAACAGAATGGAAGACATGTTTTACACTAATGGATTATGTTAATAACTTCAAATAAATGAAATGACCAGCTTATTTAAAACTGAAACATTGGTTTACAATTAGTGGGATCTCTGTATGTGTGCCATATACAATTAATTATTTCCCTGTTTACTCTCACATCCTACCATTATGCCTTAATCTTTCAAATTGGAACTGAATTAATAAGCCTGTTTTTAAAATTAAGAATAACAAGTTATGAAAACTTGAACAAATATATGTTTTATAACTTGGGAAAGAGACTCATAGAGTCTGAAATGCTTACTACTTGCAGAAGGCAGCACAGGAGTGATTTAGATTAACAGAGATTTTTATAGCAAGAAATGTCAGTCACACTTTTAAAAAAAGTACTTTTTTCAACAGTTTCAGTGACAAGAATTCTTATTTCTGGTTATCTCATGTTTGTTGCGTTGTGTAGGTGTAAGTATAAACATTTCCCACAAACTAGCAAGCTTCTCTCAGGAACATCTGTTGTGACAACAATCAAATCCTTGGGTTCTGCACCAAAATTAGTGAAAAATTATTTCTTTGTGCAACTAGAATCACAGTAGATGATATAATGCAGCCTGGCTTTAGCACTTCTCATTTTTCCCAGATAGATGTTCTTTATCTTGAAGGCCAGTTGATAAGGATGTGGTTGCTCTTACTTCTAATAATTAATATCACTTAGCATTATTTTGCTATGGTAGTAACAAAATGTTTGTTCAATGCTTTTTTTTTTTTTTTTTTTTTTTTTTACCTTCTAAATCCCAGGAAATGAAAGCTGTTATTTATCTGCTACAGCTCCTGTGTAGAAACTTTTATTTTGGGATTTACTAACACATGTGTGTGTAATATCTATGTTTATATATATAATAGCACTCTGCAGACAGTCTGTTGTGCACTATTGCCTCTTCCTGGTGAGAAAAATGTACTTGTGTATAAACACAGAAGCACATTTGACTCCAAACTGTCCAGGTAGGGAGGATATATCATATAAGAGCTGGAAATGAGAAGAAATAGAAAGCAGATTTGACTATACAGTTCTCAAGAACTCAAATGTCTGGTTCTGCCTTTCCAATCTAAATACATAAGTTGTACTCATAGGTTTTGCTTCGTGTGCTTCTGTCTTTTGGGTTTTTTTTTCTTCAGAATCACTTTCCTGGCTTTTTTCTCTTCCTTATTCCAAAGATTTTAACATCTGTTCTGCTTTTCCCAGGCCCATTGACTTCCAGTCTGCAAAATAGTTTACCATTTTAGCAGTGAAATTCCTTCCTTAAGCTTTATCCATAGCAAATACCTTTCAAGGGTGTCTAAAAAGTCAAAATCATAGGCAGATGGGGAGTTTTAATGAAGCTAACTCCAAGGGAGATGTAGTGGGATGCCTGGGATCTTGTGAGTGAGTTCTGAAAACACATTGGCTTTCTTTGGCTTCTAATCTCAGTCTCCTGAGATTCTCTCAACTCAAGAATGCAAAAGATCTTGGGAAAGATGTACCTAAAGTCCAGCCCTAATTGATGCCCCAAATGTAAGATGGTTTTGGAGACCTTTCAGCTGGAGACTTTACTATGTGCCAATTCCTCTCCACCAGCTTTGCACTCACAGAGTAGGTGGCACATTTCAGTCTTACTTGTGGAGTTCTTCTCAGCTTTCTCAGGTTTCGTTTGTTGTTTAAAAAAAAACAAAAATAAAGGCCTTAAAGGGCCAGTCAAATTCACTCCACAGGACTCCAAAGCTGGTGGACAAACAGGGATATAGAATGTGTCACTGGGGTGACCAGAGTTAAATGCTGCCTGTGGAAGGGTCAGGAAATCTATTTTCTTTTGTACTCTGACATTACTCTGTTGACATTGGGCAGACCCTGCCCTCCCCCAGTTTAACTTGCAGCTTGCTTGTTCTTACAGTTGCACTTTCTGTCCTGCCTCTCCCTTCTTTTCTTAATTTTTTTTTTCCCCCTTCCTGCCTGGAGCTTTTCTTACTCAGATTTAGAAGCTTCTGTGGAGCCAGAAGCCCATGGACATCTCTTTGATCACTTTGTACTTGGGGATGCTGTCTTTGCACTCAATACAAGAGCAGCTACAGCTCCACTCTAGGGTTCTGTGAAGCCTTGACATTTCTATTTAAATGGTTGACAGACTTTCACTGAGGGTAGGCCAAACAATAAAGTGCCAGAAATTAAATAAATATTAGTTTGCCCTTCTTGGTTTAGTTTTCTATGTTTTTTTTTCCTTGATATGCTGCATTTGTGTGGCCATTCATGTTAATTATGTGTCTAGAACTTTGAAAGGATTCATTGTGAACTGCTTTGCAAAAAACCCTTCATAAATCAAATTCTTAGCTGCTAATTTAATGGAAAACTGTTAGAGTGACTCCTTTTTGCTTTCACACCAATGAAGTTCTTGTTAGACTTGGCTGAAAACTTCTTGACAAAATGCATGTGTGGGAATGCATGTCAGAGATGTTTCAGGGGACCTGACAGACTGTGCAGTAATTCTGCAGTTTTTCTTGCTAGCTTAGACCTGTTTGCCTCAGTGACCTCCTTCTGTGGACAATCAAATATTGTGTCTTCTTTAATTCCCTGTGTCTCCCTCGATGCATTATTTCACGGTGAGGTCTCCACTCAGAGATCTGAAAAATCTTTAGCAAATCATATTGTGCGTGTTTTTGGGGTGTAATGCATCTTAAAGAAGTGTCACATTCTGGTTCTTGAAATGACTAATACACCTGTGGCAATTTCCTGCCAAGGTATTTATCATTTGAACTTCTAGAGATGAAGTTATAACAACATTACATTCCCTGAAATCAGTAGAAAGAGAACTCTCCCTTGGGAGGAGGCCAGGGTAGAGTATTCTGAAGCTTTATGTGTAATATCTTTAAAAGCATTACCCACAAATTCCAGCTGACTTCCTTAGCAATGCAATTCAGGTGTGGGAAGCCTTTGGAGTGCCCTTAATGCAGCTGGTGCCTGCAAGAGCTGAAGATGGCAAAGAAAGACATCCCCAGGTGCTTGAGTTTCCTCTCTGGCAGGAACGTGCCAGGGTAAAATCACCCTGCACACCAGTGCCAGCAGCATGTTCTCTGTGGTAATTAATCATACCAAAAACATTGGCAGTGCTTTAAAGGTAAATGAAGATGAGTAACAAAGTTGGATAAATATATGTATTGTAGATCTCATTATTTCAGACCCTTTTTCCTAAAATGCTGAGAGTACAAAACTAGACTAAATTATATAACTCCCCTCCTCTCCTTTTTCTGCTTCTCTAACTCCTTTTATATGAAAGGTACTGCACTGGCATCTGCATATCTGAGAGCACTGATACACTGCTGATCTATTCCACCATTAGGCTACAGACAAGCATTTTCAAAATAAAAAAGCCTTTATAGTGTTGTATTGAGAACCACAGATTGGGTCCCATAAGTTTATACTGAAAATACTGAAAGGGGAAAGTATTTCCTTTTTGTTCAGTTATTTTCTAGTTGTGTTTCTGTTTAATCATTTTGTAAGAATCCAAAGTTTACTAGACAGTAGTATATTTTACATTAATGATGTGGACAGCAATTTGTGCTTGCAGTTTAGAACTAGTGAACCAGATTGTTTAGAAATGGAGGTGCAGCTATTTGTGGTGTTGCTCTTTAAGAAAAATAGCACTGAGCTTTGCATTTCTTATTTGAACTTCTTTGACGAGCTGAAAAGGTCTTGTATGACACCGATGTGATTAATATTTAACCCAGTTAAGGTAAACACATCTATCTTTTGTAGAGGAAAGCTACAATATTTTAGGGAGTGAATTTAAGTTGATATTCTTCACTGTCATTTTAGATAATTGCTATGCAATGCTAATTAAAAAGGAGAACACCAACGTGATTCTTTGTTACTATATCCTTTGTCTACAGTATATTTTTATACTGTAAACATAACTTATGCTGCCACCTAGAGAAAAGACAATAAATGCAGCTTACCTGGAGCTGGTGGCATGAGTAAACCAAAGCTTCTGCACTGTTCATAAGAGATTCTCATTGGACATTTAAGATTCAGGCATAAAAGTGCATTGATTATCTATTGCAGTATTCTTTAGCTTCAGGGTAATCCTCTTAAAGAACTCTCAGCTTACGTGGCAGTCTCCAGGAATGATGGCTCTGCACAGAACTGAGTTGGCCATGATTTAACAAAAATGGTGTGGAGACTTTTAAAATATTTAATGCAATGCGGTTTGGCCTTTCTATTCCTAAAATACCAGGAAAAAAGTTAAAGTGCATTTAAAAAAGTGTTTTATTTCTTTATCTTGTCAGCGTGAAAGCAAGGCTTTTTCCTCTTGTTGTGTCCAGGTACACTTTGTAAGCATTCATGTTGTTGACTAAACACAATTTATATCTCCTGTATTTTGTTTTCAAGCTCCATTGCACCTCTGTGGCAACTTGCAAGATGTGAGTGAAGGTATAAAGGACTTTTTACAATAAATAAACGCAGCAGGATTTCATCCCGTGTAGGGGATTGATGGCTTTGTCCTCCATGCTGCCTTCCAGTTCTGATCAGAAGAAAAGCAGCAAATGCTGTATTTCCAAACCCTCTTTGTCATGTTGAAATATAGAACATTGCATTTTAATGAGAATAGTCATGATTTGTATGGCAGAGAATTTATCAACCAGTCTGTTCCATGAGGATTTTTTTTTTCCTGACGGAAGTTATGAGATGCCCACTCTTCCTGGGGAGACAGGGGGAAGTTGAATTTTTATTTTGGGCTTTTGTTCTCTTAAAAAAAAATTTTTATTATTATTATTTTTATTTTTTTTTTTTTTTAGAATCCAAGGACTGCATTATCTCACCTACAGGGTTGTGTCAGTGGAGAGGAGCAAGCAATTCCTCTCTGTTTCTATTATGTTGATTAACAGGATTGTTAAACAAATCACAGAATTGCATGGCATTTTCTATTATTTATCTTTTAGATTAAAAATTTAAATAGTAAAGTGTCAGTTTGAGATGTTCTTTGTCAGAAATTACGGGGATTATTTTTGCATTGATTTCTTAAGATTCCATCTTGAGGTGTCAGGTTCCAACTTTAAAAGAGAAAAAATGACTTCAGCTGCATCTTGATTATTTATCAAGAAACTCTCATGGAAGAGAATGAATAAAACAGTGAGACATTTACTCTTAACAGTTATGCCCTTTTAATTATTTATTAATCCAATTCCATTTGGAAGAGCCAAAGACTATGAAATAATCATGATACATTCATTGTATCTATTTTATGTTGCAATAGCATAGGAATAGTACTTCTAGGATATATTGAACAATGCTTTCTAAGTGCAGATTTTTAGATTTTTGTGTAACTACAATGCAATAAAATTTTCCTTTTAAATGTAATTTGCTTTTAATAATTTAGGACAGTATTAATAGTTATTCTCACTTCCTATTTTAAATTCCACTTGCTAATGTAAATAGTTAAAGAAAAATATGGTAAATATTTTTATGCCAGAGAAACTGGCAAATATTTTTTGCCAGGAAGTCTATTCTACAGTAAAATAGAAATAAGGAAAGAGATTTTAAGGTTAAATGCACTTAAATTTGATTATATTATTTTTTCTCGTCCAAAGACAACTCACCCTTCAAGGTCTTTGTGCTGAACGTCTATAAAATTTAGTTTATGATCAAAATACATGAACAGGTTAAAAATACAGGTTGTAGTAGTTCTCTACTACCCTGTAGTTGCTGCATTTTTGCCTTGGTGAAAAGTTTATTAATTATCACATGAATGATACAGAATAAGTACCAATTTAGAGGCAGATGCAAGTTGTTAGACAAACCCTTTTGTAAATAATACTGATATAACTTTAAGTAATTTTAAAAATTTGCCTTAGGGCCTTATCATAGAATCATAGAATGGGTCAGGATGGAAGGGAGATGTATTCCTTATATCTAATCTCACTCAGCTCTCTGTCAGTTTAAAACCATTATCCCTTTCCCCATCTTGTCACAACGTGGCAAGTTGCTGCTTCACCTGCTGGGTTTACTTTGACAGTCTTGCTTTTTTCGTGTCATCTTAAACATATATGACCATGTTAATGTCACAGAAACTTGTCTTTAACAGAAAATTGTATTTAAGAGTAATTATTTATTAAGGAGACATATTTATAAATATTTGGGAAATGCATAGCCATAATCATTTCCTGTCTCATTTGAAGGAACATTTAATAATCTCAAAGACTTCTTAAATATGAAGGAAGTGGGTTTGTGCCTCTGTCTCAAAGTTTTACACGTTAGACTACCTGTAAGGGAACTGTTTTCCACCTCCTCTGTGTTCTGCCCCACCATCCCCGAACTGAAACCCTTCATTTCCTGAATTTTTGAATCTTCTTTTTCCTTTTCAGTGAGATAGAGGTATAATACTTGATCTTTACACATCTGAATTTCAGTCTTGAACCCAGACACAGTTTTGAATCTTTCCATTAGAACGACAATGGATATAAATCCATGTGCAAGTGGTTCTGGTGTGGCAGGGATACTTAAAGACATGACAAGGCCCTTTGTCTTGGCAACCAACTGATGGCTTCCTGGTCCCCTTCTACTAGTCACAAAATGGGAATGTCTGTTAGAGTAATTTTGGTTTTTTTTAAACTGTCACAGATTATACAGATTGACATTTTGATACCATTTTGCTCTAACATGTTGCTTTCTATGGAAGACATTTGAGCTCAACTAAACTGGTTTCTCTTCAGGTTCCAAAATATCTCCTGGTTTCCATCAAGGGAACACACTAAAAAACCAAAAAATTGTAGTAGCTATTCTTTTTACAGCTCAGGTTTCTCTTTCAGGACTGGACCTGAGAAACATGTTGCCCTTATACATGTTGCCTGTTATTCACCCAGTTAAACTAATCTGAAACTTAATTTCAGACATTGTAATTAATGATAATACTTTAATATTGTTTTGAACAATAAATTCTTTCAACTATAGGGTAGAGTTTAAAAATTTTTAGGTTAGAAAGTTTCTCAGTGAAAAAATTTCCCAAGATCATCTTGCTGCCATTTCTTTTTATTTTTATTATCTGGTCATAAAGACAGTGATCTGTATTGTTTCTTCATCTATCTTCATTGTATTGGACAACTTTTTTTTTTTTAAACACCAAACAAAAGCAGACAATATTTCTATGGAACCTGACTGACTTGCTGAGGACCTACTTCCAAAAGTGTTGCCCTTTTAGACAGACTTACAAAACTACTGATGTTTTCATATTCTGTTTCCTGGGTTTGGTTTTTGGTACTGTCCTCCATGTATTTAAGTCCTGTTTTAAATCCCAGGAAGGAGTGTCTTAATGAAATGGTCATGAGAAGCAGTGCTCAGGTGAAGCTGACACTTCCTGAGGCTGCACACACAACTGAGAGGATTTGCTTGGTTCCTTGGACACTCAAAAGTCAGGTGGAGAATAATCCGGTCAGAGCCCACAACTCCTATTGCAACTTCCTTGTCCTTTGGGGTTAGGAAGCACTTCCCAACACATGGAGATGGAAGTTGCTGAGCTGCCACAGTGTTAAAATGTAAGGACTGGCAGGTAGGTGAACTGAAGTTAGAATAAAGGAATACCACGTTGAAAAGTGTAACAACTTCAGCATAGATCAGTCAGGTCCAATATCGAAAGCATGGAAAAAGTGAGTCTACAAAAGATCCTTACATGAGGGGAAAAAGTAAAATCCATCATAAATCCATCAGGATTATCAGTTATCCTGGTCCAATACTCTGGTAGCTGGCTGAGATGTATCAAGGAAGTAGGAAAAGTAATATACAACTGGAATGTTTTATTTAGGCAAATATAAACATGAAGTGAACAAAAGTAACTCTTATTTTCCCTTTCTGTTAGAACAAAATTTTCAAACTGTGTGGGTTTTTTTCTGTTTAACGTGGTTCTTTTTCTGTTCCAGGAAACATTTTCAGTGTGGAAACCAAAATAGGTATTCACTAAACTTGTTGCAAAAGCCATGCAGAGGGATTTTTCGAACAAAGCATTGATTAGATCATCTTTAATTGTCTGATCCAATTTTGCTGAAGGTGGGAAAGTGCAGTAAATATTAAAAAGGGTAACACATTGACTTTGGGCTTCCTAAGTGTCCCCATCTGGTTCATGCCAACAGGTTATAATTTCCACTTGTAAATAAGGCTGATTTCTCTCTTTCAGCATGATTGGAATAGTGCCCAGTTTCTCTGTTCCATCCTATATGTTTCCAGTCTGTTCCCTGTTCAAATGAATTTAAAAAAAATGTAGAAATGGGATCTGTGATTGGAAAGTAAAATCAATGCCTAAAGGTAAAGTCCAAGTCAGTTTACAGCTTGAGCAAAAAAAAAGTTAAACACCTTCCTCTCCCCTCCACCTCCTGGTGTCAAGGCATATTGTTTTTTCCTTTGTATACATATAAAACACAGACATCTATTATAAAGAATAAGAGGATAACTCTGGATGGCCTAAAAAACCTCCTTTGCAAAAAGTATGTATTTTACATATTTTTTTGATTTTTACTTTAAATTTTATTTTAAAATTTATTTTCAACATTTTTTTGTGTGTAAGGTATAGAACCCCACAGCAGCATTCAGAATTCTGTGTAAAACTTTCAAAGCCAAATGATATAAGTCAAATGATGGGCTGAAAAAAAAAACCCCAGGTTTTCAGAAATTACTGTGGTGTTCATGCAAATTTCTTGGCTTGTTTTATGTAACAATTTCCTCCTGATTCACTGAGGGGTGAGAGGGACAATGCAAAGAACCCTGTTTCTGTTTTCCTTCTCTCCTCCCCACCCCAGTCTCTCAAAGTATATATATTGGCAAGCCAAAGAATGATATCATGGCAGTTTCGTGCTGAAAGTGTATATTGTTCTCAAGTCTCCCTGCTTCTTTTTAGTCTGCTTTGCTGGAGTGGTGGGTTTGTTTTTTTCTGATTTGTTTTTGTTTAAATTTAATGCAGTGTTTGCAAAAGATGCTGTAGAAAGTCCTACGTAAGACAACTTGGATTTTGGAGGAGTCCCTGACAGTCTGGTCTGCAGGTGCTGATAATTGTGTTTCATTTTATCACAGATTCAGGTATAATATGACTGATTTACTCAGGGCTACAGCCTTAGTTGCCTAATTTTAGAACAGATTTCCAACAGAGGAAAAGTAATAGCGAAGACAGGGTGTGTCTATTTGGGATATTTTTTTTTTTATTAGATATTATCATTTAAGTGTTCAGCCTTGACCTAGCCCTGATGCCTTTGCAAATAGTGCAAGAAAAAAAAAATGAAATCTGTGAAGTAAAGTTGATTCTCAGTGCTTCAGCAAACCCCATCAGTACAGAAAAACTAGTGAAGATAAGCAATCTGCCAGTAGTTTTGGAGTACCTGAGCATGTGTGGAAGGGTAGGGGAAAGAGCTTTTGTTAAATGTGCTGAGCATCCACATCCCTTCTTTCAGGCTGGTGAAAAGCATTGCAAAATGTCCCTAACATTATTATACTGGCTAGGCTTGTGATGGTGCTTCCCTGACTCCTCTCTCTGTTCCCTGCTGTTGTTTCCATTTAGTCCAAAAAGCTGGCCCCAGGGTTGAGCCAGAGGAGATGCCTTAAAGCTCAAAGCTTTGTGCTGTGTACCCTGGTGTTTGTGGCATGAAATCTTTGCTGTAGGAATTGTGGAGGTCAAGTGTTTGATCCAGGTCTGGCAATATTATATATATATTTCTGCATAAAAGATTGTTCGGTGAGTTATTCTGTGAAGTCAAGAGTCTGACTGTGTTTGGCTCAGAGCCACCAAGTAACTTCTTGCAGATTCTAGTGAATATTAATGTATTGACTTTTAATACTTCAGGAATTGTTACGTAATATCCCCAATTTTGCTAATGCTGAAGAAAAGAGTCCAATACAAAAAATAAGAGTATGCTAATGATGAAAGATTCTGTTGATGTGAAAACAGAAATAATTACATTTCATACTGTCATCTTTGCATTCATGTTTCTTAGCTGTTCAAAATTCATAATACCTGCTCAGGGGATATCTTGAGAAGAAAATAACGTGGAAAGAAGTTCTCAGAACTGGTGCTTAGCATTAGCAAGGCTTGTCTAAGGGAGAGGTCTCTGTAGCTTTGTCTCTGTCTGGAGCTGCTGCTTGGGGTTATCCATGACCATGTAAGAAATTAAAACTAATAGTCTTGTCCTAGCATTTAGTTTTCACTTTCGAGATTAACGTAATAACAAAAACTGTTTGAAAAGCAAAGTCTTTTTAGAATGGAAGCTTAAAATAACTTAATAGATTCTCCAGTCTGAGGAAGAAGTGGCCAGGGCACACCACACAGATGTGGGACATAGGAAGCACTGTCTACTCCACAGTTCAGATGTAGCAGTATGAATGAGAGACAGTATTTCAGAAGGCATTTCAGCCAAGAACGTTTCTATAGCTTTTTCAGGCTTTACTGAAGCATCACATGATCACCTTAACAGAAAGAAAAAAACAAAACAAAACAAAAAAGCCCCCACCCCCTCCTCCAAAACCCTGCCAAAACCCCAGAATGACAAAATAACCAATGAACCCACCCCCAGCAAAAATAAACCCAAAAAAAACCCCAAACCCTAACCCCCCAAACCACCTCAAAACAATGTCATCACTGTGCAAAGTCATCTTGTAACCAATTATTAATTTCTCTATTGCTCTACTGGAGCATTATCAGGATCTGTTATTCTAACAGTAAGTAAAAAGTACTTCTCTGATGGAATTGAAATCTAAAGATGAAGGGATATTTGCATACTTGATCCTTTCATGCTGGATTTGTCTAAAGGTAGTTCTTCCTTTTGTTACACTTTTTTCTGAAGGGGTTTTGCATAATTCTTGCTATTGCAATCATGATTAAAAAGCATACATGCAATAGAAGTGCTGTTTCTGTTCCTGCTGTGTTGTACTCTCTCTATGTCCTGCAATGTAGGACTAAGTGGTATAAAATTTATTCATGGTTCTGGGGAAGTGACAACTGGTTTGTGTTCTCTGAGAGAACATATAGACCAGCTACACG
This sequence comes from Manacus candei, assembly GCF_025592945.1. Classification (NCBI taxonomy): domain Eukaryota; kingdom Metazoa; phylum Chordata; class Aves; order Passeriformes; family Pipridae; genus Manacus; species Manacus candei. The sequence continues at coordinate 1,540,189 of NW_026138057.1, forward strand.
TAAATGAGCACTGAGGAAAACACCTTTTCCAGGAGTCAGTTCTAAATCAGAAACAAGTTTGCATATTAAAAGGGAAGGGATAGAAACTCCAGGCTACTCTGTTAGAGTAATCAGTGCCTTTTTGGCAACCAGCACATTTTCCCATTCCAAGATCTTTGCCAGAACCTAAAAAGATCTTTCTTCTGGTATTTGCAGAAAGATATAAAACTGATGACTGCAAAGAGATCCAACACACTAGAATATATATACAACAGGGGATTTCCACGTGATTGAATCGAAGTGCTGTCAGGTTACAGCTGGCAGCCATCAAAACTAAACTAACACTAGCTTTAAATAATTCATTCCTGTGTCAGGAGAGTTATCAGAGTCCTAAAATTATTAAATACCCACAGAAAACCAGCACTATATGAAAAATATGTGTGCTTTTTAAGTAGGACCGCTTCTCCTTTTAACCCCATCCATTCTTTGTCTTCACTTCCATGCCAAGGAAGTGGCTGGTTTTTTGGTAGCACTCAAGGCACTTTAAATGGATTTCAGGGCTTGGCACCTGGTCAGCCTCTCACAAGTGTCATGAATGTACAGTAAACTGTCCTGGAAAGCATTCCAAAGATAAACTTGGAATTCCGCAGAACAAAAGTGATGGTATTACCATGATTTTTTCCTGGATCTGTCCCATGGAAAAGTTAATATCAGATGTGCTCTCAAAGTAGGGCTGAGGAGAACAAGAATATCATCATTTTCTGTTTTACCAGTTTGGTGAATCTGGGCAATAAATCTTGGCAGTTTCATGTCCATGTAAAATACATTGTCATGTGTCGAAGCAATTAAAAAATCAAATTATCACATCCAACTAGATGAGGCTGATTTCAGCTGAATTTCACTTTGTGCTAAATTTTTTTAAAAGAAAAGCCTGAATTAAAAAAATATCTGAAATGATTCATATGTTTACAGTTTAGAACATTAGAAAGATTTGTTAATGTGGCTGAGAAATGAAATACTTCTAATTTGTATGTTCAGTATTGATGCAATAGTAGTGTAAGGCTATGTATGAGGTGCTGGTAAGAAGGTTCAAAAATGAGTGTAATGACTGTGACAGAGTAGTGATGTGTATAAAATAGTCAACTTCAACATGTGATATTCATACATTTTGTAAGTTGAAATGCAGATCCCTAATTTCTCTATGGTACCATTAATTTCAGAGCAAACCCATTTTAGGTTCAAATTAGGTTCAAATTCATTTGACATATGATTCAAGATGATGGCAAGTGCTAATTTGATCCCAGAAAGAAAGGAAAAAGGTTGAGCAAGAGAAGTTACTATTAGTGAAATATCAGGCAGCCACGTCATATATTAACTTGTGTTTATGGTACCCTCATCAGTGCAATTAATTCATCCCTGATCTGCATTTGGATGAGTACTTCTAGAAGCTGGGAGAGGGACCAGATGTGGATTTCCTGCCTTCACATTGCATCAGAAGTAAATTTTGTCCACTTAATGTGCTAGTTTAAGTTCTCCAGCCACTTGCACTCTTGTCCAGTTGTTGTACCTGGTATGTAATTTCCAGTATTATTTATATTCTGGTCAAATTTGGCTCAAAGATTTCCATTCAAGCTGCAGTCACTTGAGCTATAGTGGATTTGAAATACCTAATGTACTACAGATGGCACTTGACTAGATTTGGCTCTGTAGCCAAATACATATGTGTATTTGGATCTATAGTCAAGACTGATGATTGCAGTCTTGGATAAATAATTTCTGATCTGTAATACCTTAACTTCATTTGAAGTTATTTATTCCATTCAGATTGTTTTCACAATTTTTTAACACATTAGTATAGCTTTGGTTCCTTACTGACAACACTGCTTTCATATATTTGCAGTGACATAATTTCATTCCAGCTTCGTAACATCATGGCCCATAGACTCACACTGACATCATTTTGAAAACTCTGAGAGGATGCTTTGTACTATTTAAAGGAAATTAAGCCTAAGTATAAACATTATTGAAATTATGCCACCCTTGTTCTCCCCTCATTACCCCAGTGTAAATTAGAAGGCATTTTAATGAATCCCATGGAGTTAAATAAATTTATATCAGGCCTGCTCATTTAAAAAAATAACCCCTAGTCTTAATTTAAGCAAGATCTGATAAAACAATCTGTCTCTAGATACTTTCCAAATGTAATTTTCTTGGTTATGCATGTAGTTCTGTTGATGTAAAAACCAGGGGATGGAGGTAGGAGGCAATTTCCAAATCTCTACCTCTTACTCTGGGACATCTGTGACTGTTTTCATCATTTTGGTGTTGCCTTGAACTGTTCATATGTAAGACTGTGGAAAACAAATCTTGAGACTTTTGTTCTCTTTGTCTATTAGATCTTATCTAAAAGCACACGGGTCAAGGTTTCCAGAATAACTAAGAATCATAAAACAGAAGGCATCTGAAGCACTCTGTAGGCAGCCAGATAACCCAGTATCGTGGGTTATCTGTGTTTTGCACAGGTTTTCTGAAGTATCTTAGAGAATCCTGACAATTCTTGTGAATAAAATCAGTCAGTATTGCTTGCAGGAATATTATCTGAATATTGCCAGTTCACTGATTTTTAATTATAACCCCTTTGTCTCTGTTAAAGGTGCTAGTAACAAAAATATTCTTGTCTGAAGTAATTTTCCCATGAAAGCTACAGCTGTCCCACTGCAGTGTTAGCAGGAATACTGCAGGATAGAGTTGGCAGTGCACTCACTTCTTGGGACCTGGACTTTCTTAGATAACGTTCATTTCCTGATTGTGTTCTTTGATTTCAGTTTACATGAAACTTTAAAGATTGCTCCTGTTTATAATGTTTATATAATATTTATATGTAAAGGCAAATTGAGATGGAATTTGGCAACAGTGAGAACATCGTGTTGCTAAAAGAGATAATGGTCAAATTTTTTGTGTGTGTGAATTGAATTTAGGGTGAGGCCATAGGAGAATTAGAGTGCAGAGACTTGCTGGCACTTAGGACTATGATGAGAAAATAGTGGGATAAAGAGTGAAATAAAATATACAAGCAATGCATTTTTCAAAGACAGGTGCTGTACAAGTGAAAAAGCCCATATAGAATCATAGATGGGTTTGGGTCAGAAAGGACTTTAAAGATAGTCTAGTTCCAACCCTCCTGCTATGGGCAGGGAAAATCTGGAATTAATAAAAAATAGCTGTTAGCATGAATGTATAACATCCTGATATTCAGCATAATTGAGTAATGTTAAGTATCAGTTGTTAATTACTGTCTGTTCACCAGACATAGAGCAAATAATAGCGCAGGTATAGACATATGCATGTAATGACCTTTAATCTTAAGTGTTGGTCAGCTCATGTTTTTTACCTTACCATGCTCTGCCTACAGGGCTTATGAATCTACAGGGTTATGAATCTAGGAGGGCATTTTTCGAAAGAGGAAAAGGACATCTGGTTAAATGAAGCTGTAGAAGTGGAACTGTATAAATAGGAGAGAAAAAAGAACCCTTTTTCTTTTCTTAACTATCCTGGCCATTACTTGTTCTTTTGTCCATGTACCCTTCTTTATACACATGATATAGCCCAGGATAAGGCAGGAGTGGCATTGGTGTGGAGTGCAGAGCTCCATATTGCATGTGAGAAGTATTGAGGGTGTAGGTGCAACTCAGGAAGGGAAGGAGTTGGAGCCTGGAGTGGTGGAAAGCTAGAAACTCAGGACACAGCCTGAGTGGGAGGAGATGGGATTACAGCTCCTGCTGTACTACATCAGGAGGGGAAACAATTGGACTCCAAGCCTTGGCTCCATGGTCTAGAAATTTTTGGAAGAAAGTCAGACTGGAAGATCTGTTTCAGTATATTGGAAATTAATTTATGCCTCTGTAGATGGTGCAACTGAGGTTTTCGAGCCAATTACCCAAATTACTTTTAGGATGTGAGTTAGCAGCATGTCAGCTGCTCCCCAGGAAAGGTTCACATGCAGTCTTTCACCTTAAGGTAAAAGTTAAGCAATAGTCCCTACTGGACTGATAATAAAATTGTGCTGCATCTATTTGAGCAATATTCTGGCCTCAAAGAGCAGACAGCTAGGAGATTGGGATGAGAACAGTTCCCTCTTTTCTCCTCCTTGCTATTTTGGATTGCCATGGTGCACTTGTAAAGAGAAGGTTTGCACTTCTCTCCATGTCTGTGCTTATTCCTTTGTGCTTCCATTATTTGGCAGGTTTTAATTTTCTCTCACCTGTAATGCAGGTAGCAGACTTCCATAAAGCTTGTGGGTTGTGGAAAGTGAAGGAAAAAACCATCTTGCAGAGGAAAGATGGAGGAAAAATAGATGGATTAAATTACTGAAATATAACCCACAATAAATGTACCTCAATGTTATTTAGTAATTCCTGATGCTATTAGAAAAGATTTTTGTAAGCAATACCCTCAATGTAGCCACATTTTAATGAGTCTTTTTATAGGGAATAGTATAAAAATGTAGTTTCCTTCTAAAAGACCATGTTGTTAAATATATTTAAGGATGACTAGACAGCAGCATGTAACCTTTTGAGTTAGTCAGGATAAAGGCCTGATGAATTTATTTACATCCCTATTCTAGGATCGCTAGGCAACCAAGGACAAATGGCTTTATGTCTGGCTAGTACATTGTATTGCTTTTAAAAGCTTTTTAAAATATTAGTTCTTTGGCACAGGAATAAATTGATTTAAAGCATACTACAGCTCCTCTTAGATAATTCCTGGGGTTTAGTACATGATCGGTGTGGTCGGATGGCTGGGACACACGTCTCGCTTCAGTTAGACTCCATCATTGCAATGCATCCTGATGGCAGAGTTATTTTGTGTTTGTTTCTTTATTTTTATATATTTATTTCTTTTAATAAGCTGCAGTCACACAGAGGTAGGGGCTAGTGCCCATTGAAATTGTGCACTGTAGGTTCTGCCTCTTCAGACACCTCAATACTTATGAGCACAGACCAATTTCATCTGCAGGCATTCAGTGAGGAGTTATGATAGTGCTCTTAATTTCAACCATAGCTACCCTCTCACTGGTTTATCTCAGTTATTGGGAACTGTGCCTTTTATTGTTGATGTTTTATCTACATATATTCACAGTTCCTCCCTTTGAATAGCCAGCAAGCCCGTACACAGAAGAAATGGAAAAAAATAAGTCTTGTTATGCCCAGCCTAGAGACTTGAAGTATAAAATTACAATATATTTACTTGCTGAAGGACATGCAAAACATATGTCTGGGAGCTTGCAATTAAACCTACATCTCTCTCATAAATCTGAGGAAGTGAAATGGTATTATAGTCATTGCATATTATTTTCTCCTATGGCTTGGATCAGGCACCTCAGCACTCACCAGTCCTGAACGTAATGCCATGAAGAGGTAAAAAGTCTGAGTAATAAAGACATTATTGAACTTTTCATCAGAAAAAAATGTAGGCAGTTTCTGCACCTGAAAGTGTAAAGACCATTCTGAAAATGTCCAGAAAAATGCAAATCTTTCTGGTGTTCTTTTGTTGGGGCCCTCACTGCAATCTTTCTCCAGTCTATAAAACACCTCAGACTTATTGATTTTCCTTTTGCTTACTTGCTAGTGCCAAACCAAATGAGCCAGCTGCTAATCCTGAATTAGTTCATAGAAGGCAGAAAACTATCGAAAGTCAAGGTGCTGGTTCTGCTGATCAGTGCAGAAGGCCTCTACAGTCTCAAATATTTTTTAGTTCTTCTCAAAGATAAATCTGCAAACATAAAACACATGGCATTCAGTTCCTTGTTCAGGTGTCTGGAGACTTTCAGTTTTTATTATTTTTTTCTTTGCACAACAGAGTGCAGTTCTTTTTGAGATCTTCACTTGTCCAGAGCATACTTTTTTATTTCCTTTTTCTCATGCCTTTAATTGATTGTGGTGTTTGTCTGCCTCCTTGTGATTTTATTTATAACTGCAACCCTGCTATGTTTGATGGGTTTGGTTTAGTGGGTGTTTTTCTGGTGGTGGTTTGTTGGTTGGTTTGGTTTGGGGTTTTTTTGTTTGTTTGTTCTGGTTTGTTTGTTTTTTTTTTTTATAGGCTGTGCTAAGCAAATGAATTGAATTGTGACAACTCTAGGCATGCTTTATTTTGTTTGTTTGTTTTGGCCTCAGCACATTAAACTGAAATGCTAACAGTCAACTTGAGGATGTTACCATACCTACCTCAACTGAAATTAATTTTGGATGCTGGGTAAATCAGAATACCTTAAGCATAATTTTAAAACTTCTGGGTCGTGATTTTTACCACTAAGAGAGATGTCAGCATTTTTATTTCAATAGGGGGCAAAAGATGGTGATTTGGGGAAAATGGCCCACAGTGACAAATATTAGAAAGATCACAACTGCAGGGAGGTTATTGCTGGGTATTGCATTGGTATCCCTGAGGAGGGGGATGCACAGTAAAGGAAAAAATTAAGCATTTTAACTCCAGCTGCTGCCTTAATCTTGCACACACTTGAAAGTAGCTGTTTGAAGCAATTTGGAAGGTTAAAAGAAAAATAATCCAGGCAGAGTTAGGGAAACACAGAGGTTGCTGCAGGACGTGATAAGTGAAATCAATCTCTGCTGGACTTAAAACATCACTTACCACGTGCACATCCTGCCAGAGGCAGAGCAAGAAGGATTCTATAGATGAAGATGTGGAGGGTTTTATTTGGTTGCTGGAGATATCTTCTTTTCTTTGGCTGTTTTGGGGCTGTTACTCGGGAAATTAGGAGAGAGAGAACGAGTCTTGAGAAAATAGCTAGAAAACAGATGGTACTTTAGGGTTCATAAGAACATTTTCATGTACTTCTGCAGTGCCATAACACGAGTGTGTTCACATGCAACCCACGCACATTTGCATGGTGAAAGCCCAGATTCTCTGAATTCAGTGGCAAAATCTAAGTGAATAATCATCCTGTGCACAAATGCACTCTGTAAGTGACTTAACAGCCTTGAAGAAATGTAAGTTTGGAGAATCTTGATTCTCTGGGCAAAATTAATTCCTTTTGTACTTAGAGAGGTTTCTGTTTTAAATTTGTGCACAGTTTATAAATAGAACTCCTATTTCTTATTATATTCTGCCCCTCTAACTTATTCTCTAACACACTTAACTTTAGGAACTGAGAGAGAATTGCCTCTTTATCTGCCATTTTTTTTTTTTTAAGAGAAAATTTTCAGGGCTCCAAATGCTAATAGATTAACTATTATAATTAAGGAAATGATTTTTTAAGTTTTTTTTATTGAAAGGTAAGAGCCTTTTTTGTCTTTTTAAGCAATCACTCATCAATTTATTTAGCAGCCTCATGCTTATGTTTTTGAATCTTTTTTTCTGAAGGACAGCCTTCCCCTACCCCCTCTCATTCGACTTTGGTACATCTGGTTTTCCATATCTCCATCCAGAGACAGCATTTGCCAGTTTATACTTTCACTTACCCTCTGTCTGGTTTCTCTTCATGTATTTAATCTGTTTGCCACACCATCTCTTCTGCTGAGTGCTGCACGAAATACTTCTTATGAGTCAGTGCTGCAGCTTGAAGCAACTATTCTGAATAGTTGATATTGAATTTCTGTTCAATATCACACATTTCAGCTGATAGGGACTGGATCTTCCTTGTGGTTGACCCAGACATATGTGTCTGGAGGGGAAGCTACAAGAAAGTGTCACCGTTATTGCCCTCAGAGTCACCAGGCTATCACCCAAAGTGCTCAGGAACACAGTCCCTTTACCTACAAATACCATTCTGAATGTGAATCCCATATTTAATTATTTTTTCCTTGACATTATTCCTCTTTGTCCAAGACATAAAAGCCTTCACTTGTCAGAAATTTAGTTGTACTTAATGAACAGGAAATGTGTTTACTTCAGTCTGCATCTGTGTTGTTTCTCACACACGAAGTTCTCGCCTACACAGGATGCTTTTTTCAAACAGTAACCAAGGTTCCAGTGTTAATCAAGCACCAAACATGTACTATTCCCAAATGCTATAAAATTGTGTCAGACAGAAACTTAAATGTAAGGTTTGAGGGAAAATTTGATCGAGAACGAGCGTCCTAAATGTCCAGATTCTCATGTGATTTTTTTTTTATCAGTACACATCCAAATGTGTACCTTGATTTCAATTAGTCAGGCAGCAATATTTGGAATATTTCCTTCTGTTTTCATGTTGTAGCAGACCTATTGAAATAATTAGTTTCATTAAGTGCAATATTTGTGCTATAGTCAAATATACCTTATTTTGACCTTTCCCAATGCCTCCCTTTGTAGAAATGTTTTATGCAATTTTTCCTTAACTCCAGAGGTCATTAGGCCAATTCCTGGCTGTTTCTGGGATACAAAGAGTGGCTGAGCTCCTGTGCATCAGTAGTTTATGTGATTATACCAAGCATATTCACTTCATCTCTTGCCATGCACAAACAGACAGAGGATGTTGCATTTTTGCAATGTGAAAGGGGAAAATTTCCCCTTTCCTCACTTATCTCTTTTTCAGAAGGTGAGATGTTATTTCATGGCCTCTGAGTATCTTTAATGGTAGAATGACTGCAGAAATGCTCCCCCTCAAGCTGAGTTTTCTACCCTGATCAACTGATTGTTCTTCAGTGTCTCTGGCTTAATGAGATCTTTCCATTCACTTCACTGTGCCAGTGGATCATTCTTTGTTCCTATCCCATTCCTACAAGATTCTCAGTTTCCCCAACACTGCATTTTGTGTGTGTCTTTGTGCATATCTCAGGTCCTGATGTCAGGTATAATGTGCAGTTTTCTCTATCATTGCTCCATCATTTCAGTCTCTACCATCTCTTCTGCAGAATGTGTGTCAGCTAAAAACCATCGCTGTGCTAGACCCCATCATTTATGGGACAGTGTTGTCAGTCCCACTTTCTGGTTTGTCCTTTGAGTCTTTAAGTTGTCTTTCAATATTTTCAGTAATGACTGTGAGTTGCCCAGAGATTTCCCTCCCTGTCCTTCATTATTCCGTGCCTTGCATCACTTTAGGGTGTCAGTGTGCTGCTTGATTCTTGCTTCCTCTCAGATGCCTGCAGAAAACAAACTTCCTTTCCCCTGCCTCTCAGGCACTGCTGTCTCTCACATTCCAGTGGGTGTTTCTGGGTCACCTGCTTGTTATCATCTCATTTCCACATCCTATTTTCTGCTTTCCCATTCTGTCACCACCCTGCTGTTGCTGCACTTCTCCTAATCCACAACTGCTGATCTTCTATCAACCCCTGTGTGTTGTTAGATTGGATTTACAGGAGTGCTGCTTTCAGCAATTGCTGTTGCCCCTTTTGGGAGGCTGTGTGCTGTCCTAGGGGGACCTTCTGCTGTTACATCAAATGGGAGGATCTTCTGGTGGGAGAAAACCACTGTAAACATGCTGTTTGCCTGCTCTCTGCTGTGAGGGGAGGGTCATGGTCCTAGTTATTCCCCTTGGATCGGATAAGCCATCTAACATCCTATTCATTCTTAGGCACCCTGTGTCTTCATGATAAAATATATGTTTCCTGCCTTCTTTCTGACCTCTATAAACCAGGATGCAGCTAAGAAACCATCTCAGCTTCTCCATATCTGTACCTCCACGGAGGGAAAGCTCTAGGAACAATTTGTAAACTTTTCCCCCTTGGTGTTCGGTTTCTAACCTGATTACATGCTAGTTTGCTGAGCTGTGAGTAAATCTATGTCCATTTTTGTTTTCATTTCGTATTGCTTTGATGCTTGGGGAAGATTTGCCATAAGAGAGGAGCAGGATTTAGCTCTATGCAAGGGTGAAAGGCAGAGGGTTGAGATACTTGTGAGCACTGTCCCCAGATTTCTAAAGGGTTATACCAGTCCCACTTGCCTTCCTGATAGGGGGAATTTACAATTATGTATGACTTATATGTCACTTAAGCAGCATTACAGCATTTTAACATAATGTGGATCATACCACCAAGGTATGTTAATATATGAAGTCTTTATTTTTGAGCTACAGCAGTCTGATTTCAGTGGAATCACTAGACACTTATTTTTTGTGCTTGTCTGTCTTCAGCACACATGTTTTCTGTTCCCAGTTGCATTACCAGCCCTGGGCTGGAAATGTAACATCTTGTAATAGTGTTTCATAAGCACTGTAAAAAAAAAAAAAAAAAAAGAAAGATTTTTGACTGATAAGGTAGTTTAACAACTTGGGTAAGTATTGGAAAAATAAATTGAAAAGTTGTGAGGTGGAAATCTCAAATGAGGTCCAAAGATCCCCTAGCAGGAACTTGCTAATGGAATATAGAAGGTTTGAAAAGAAACTGAGTCCCCAAGAGACAAAAGGCGTTCTCATTTCAAGTCAGCTTTACTTACCCTCTCTTTGCTTGGGTTTTTCACAGAAAGGAATGTTTTTGAGAATGGACACTAATGTCAGTTTAGAAACAGGAGAAATCAACGTGCAAGCAAAATGACCAATCAATTAATGAGGGTGAGTTGGGTGGAAGCAATTCATTTAATATTCTAAATGAAAGAGAGCTCTCTGCTGTGTGATTTTCTGAAGGAAAGCAGCTGACACTGTAATGCATCTTTTCATAGAAGTAGCTGTGAGATGAAAAGGGGACTGAGAGGGCTGCTTTGGTAGGAGTGGATTTAATTAACAAAGGACACAGTGGATAGGGTTTTAAAGCCCTTATCCTAGGGGCTTTAAAAAAAAAAAAAAGAAAAAAACCCACTTATTTTAGCAGAAGGGTCTGGTTCAGATTTCAGAAAACATAACCCAAAATACATTTTGAAGAATTGGACTTCTTACTGACTTCAGCATCAGTCACTTCCTGAAAATGTTGTGTAACTGGTCTCATTTGGTGCTGTTACAGTTCATTATGTTGCCTCTGAGACCTTTGGGTGCATATGTTAGTTAATCTGCTAGGAGACCAGAACTTAACTTATTTAGCTCAGGTGGATCATTTTAATATCAATTTTGAAGCTTGCAAGCTTATGCTGCAAGTGTTATTAGTGGTTTTGTGACAAAGTGATACTGCTTCATGTTCCAAACACCTAACCCTTCACCAGCCAGTTTGCAAAACCCACCAAGAAATGATGTTTCAGGTCGGATTTGAATAAGCAAAGTACAAGTAAGAAAATCTCCATACATCATCTGCCCAAGTTCTGTGCCAGGTTTTAAATTTATTGATTTCCAGTTTAATCCTTTTTTAAAAAATAAATATTCCCTTAATTGGAGAGGAGCATTGATCTCATTGATGTTAAACTTTTTTTCTTATTGGAACTAAACTAGTTTTGGCTTTTTTTTTTTTCAATGGCAGATAGAAACACATACAAAGTCCTGCTGATTTTGGAGAAGGAGTAGGAGACAAAAGTGTGTCTGTTATTGACACACCTCCAGAGAAAAGTACATCTTTACTTTATTTTTACATTTCCATTGCTACTTTATTTCAAAATGTATCACTAGGTTTAAGTGTGACACAATAGGTAGTATCTATTTCATTTAATGCTATACTACAATATTACACTATAATAACAAGTTATAGTGCCTAATATTATATTTTATAATGATACTGTAAGCTGCTATCACTATACAAATCCTGAAGAATTTCTACATCATTTTTGAGACTCAACTATGGAACAGGAAAGTGACAAAAGTCTGGGTAGGAAAGAAAATTTAAATAAAACACAATTATAATTAAAGATTTCTTTCATAGGATAGTGATTGTTAAAAGTATCTTTTGTCCACTAAACCTGACAAGTCTCTTGTTAAGTCTTAATTTATTCAAAGATAGGTGGTTTGGTTTTTTTTGAAGAGTAAGTCTTCTTTGAAGGAACAACAGTACCTGTGATAGATGATATGTTTGTTTAAAGCTGTCACTATATATAATATACTGCACCTCTGCCATTCCTTCTTTTATGTTTTGTACTGTAATTATAATGACAGGTTTTGCCTAGGAGAAACCCTCACTTACTTTAAACTTCAAAAGAGATAAGGTTAAGCTTAAAACCACTGTCTTTACTGGGGCTGACCTCCCAAATATAAGTCCTGTCTGCAGAGAGATATCTGTAGTCCTCTTTGATGGATTTTGTTTGCAGAGTGAAGTGACAGCCAAATTCTAAAAATGAGAAAAGTGGATAATTACACCTGCCATTTTCTGTTTCATACTTTTAATATTTAAATAGCCTTTTGGGTATTTACACGTGCAAATGATTATTTAGATGCCTTGTGTATTTGCATACAGGAAGTCTGCTTGTTTATTTTCCACCATTATAATTATAGATATAATTATAAATAGATAGATAGATAGATAAAAATATGTATAAAATCAGGAATGCTTACCTTCAGCTTGTTTTGGGAAGATAGACTTGAACCAATGAAGCTTATAGATAATTTATAAAGTATCATTCCATCCCACTCTTTTTTATGCAACACATTGTAAGAGATTGTTTCAAGAAATTAAGTGGATGCCTGTTAATGTGTTTGATACAGCCCACGATATAACATTAAAATAAAATTCTTTATAATTCAGAATGTTCATTCTAAAACTAGACTCTAGCACAGCTAGAAATATTGTGACAATGCTCTTGACATCTTATTTTCAGGCTTTTTCCAGCTAAGTGAGATTCATTTAGTGTGATTTACTACATGTAATTCCTGAAAATGAGAGGGAGATGTTAATCCAGTGAGCTGTCTGTTTTCCATGTCATTAGCACGGTGTCTGCAGAGAGGGGAAGTGCAGGCTCCTTTATTGTGGTTATAGAATGGCAACACAGAAACTCAGAGGTGGTCCGTAAACAAATCCATATGTAATGGCTGAAGTGATAGAACTTGACTCATTTGGTACTTTTAAAACCAGTAGACAAAATCCAAAACAGTTTTGTATAATCTTATATCAAGAGGGGGGGCTTAGGCAAGATGTGACTTAATGAGGGATGACAAGGAAGAATGAGGAGTGTGTTTTTCCTGGTTTTCAGGTGGGGAAAAACTTATTTTCACTTATTTACCTCTAGGATAATTTAGTTTGGAAGGTACTAATATATTGCTCTCTGCCAAAATACACATTAATAGACTGTAAGTAGATGACTTCAGTGTGGATGAATAATTAATACTGGAATTGGCTTACATAATTTCACTTTTTCAGATTTGCAGAGGTCAGGTTTAATTTGAATCCCTGAGATGTGCACTTAGGCACATAAGTGAGCTCTTAAAAGTCAAAAATAAGCCTTTTGTTTTTTATTACACTAAAACCTTTCTCTAAGAAGACAACACACACACATTCAAAGAAGGAAGAATGTAAGCCAAGAAAAAGCATAGTTCCTTGTGTCCATAAGTGTGAGTCCTACATATGAAACAGCAGCAGTGCCCTTTTTAAAGTGTATGCTACAATGGCTGTAAACTTTTTAAAATTGGGCTATATCTAAATCCAACCTGACAGATGATTAAATCTGATCATACTGCAGGATTTTGCTATGAATTCTAGGATGAATTCTAGAAATGAAGTCGCTAATAAGCTGTTTTTAATGTCTGTAATTGTGGCTTGCAAGCAAATAATCAGAAGACTATTACACATTCAGTTGTTTTCAGGTCACTGAATTCTCAGGGAAGTAGAAAAACTTAATGTAGACTTTACATTCTGTCAGTCCCTAACACAGCCACAGGCTGCAAGTCCTCTCCTAACATCAGTTCTTCATTTCACAAGTAGGAAGAGAAAACCTACAGTGTCTTGTATGGAAGAGATGTTTCATGAGTATGTCCACATGAGCTGAGCCCCGTGGAATAAATTGTCATTATTTGACAATAAAATATTCTAAATACAGGCCCAGAGACTCGCTGGGGCAGGCTGGCAGCCCAGATCTGGGTCCCATTCCTGGTCTGAGGTTTGTATCCTGCTCTCACTTTTTTTGTTGTTGTTTTTTGGGTTTTTTTTACTAAGAACTGTTCATGAATAATACTGAGTGTACCGTGTGTGTGTGACAGCACACAGCTATACCTACTGATGATAATGAGTCTAAGTGGCTTATATTCAGTAAAATTCAATGTATTCAGTTCTCTTTCCCAATTAATGTTTCACTTATGGAGCGTGAAATTTGTTTTTCACGGCCAAGGGTGTGAATCCCTACATTATTTTGCCAAACACTTTTGGATTTTCTAGTCAATATTCTCTCAGTATGTAGCCTACACTGTTTCTGAAGTTGGCCTAAAGTCACACCAACTATCTACATTTGCTTTAGGTTGCTGCATTTGGTTTCCAGAGCTCAGCCCAAGTTCCTTTCGAGTCGGTAGGATTTTTGTGTTGGCTTTTGCAGTACTTGGATCATATCCATAGTGTCTAATTCCTCCTCTTGCTTCTCCTCCCCTCCTGAAATACCCTGTAAGAAAGTTATAATCTGAAAAATAACAGTATTGGGCCAGATTGTCAGTTCCTGAAAAACAGAATAGATTTTTTTTTTTTTTCAAGTCAGTAAAACTCTGCTCATTTAGATGAGCTTAATATCTTTACATACAGCCTAATGTCACTTCAATAAGCCATCAAACCCTCTAAACTTATTTATGTGACAATCATAACCAGTCAGACTATATTTTACTTTGTCCTATATTTTACAAAGTCCTATGCAGTGACATCTTAGTGTCACCTGACTTTTATCAACTATTTTCCTTGTTATCTCTGGATACAGCCCTGATGCCCACCAAAACAATCTGTCTCCCTCTGTGATGCTGTTACCTGCTCATCTGTTTTCTCATATGTTTGCTTCACCATAGATTCAACTTAAAGACAGATTCTACAGAGAAGAGCTTCAGACACAACTGAAATAGTGAGATTTATGGCAATCATAAGCATATGTTGGATTTTATTTTTAGAAAGGATTTTCTTAGTTTCAGTTGGCTGGAGAATGGTGGGGAAATGCATGTATGTCATGAATGTATTTACATTGATACTGACTGATAAAAGCTATTATTGCAGAATCCAACTTCTTATTTCTCAGAGATCTCATGCAATTGAATGGGTGAATTGGGTGGATCATAAAATCTCAGAAATTTCATCTTCAGCTGAAGTGTGTTGGGGAGGAAACTGCTTTTCCAGTTAGAAAGTAGAGCAAGTTATTTTATTTTTTTTTTCTTGGTAAGAAATCCTTTATACTTCTGTGAACCTGGAGCAATTATGAAGCTAGCAGAATTATTTTGGATTCATGCTGATGTTACTAACATCAAAATGTGACCATAGGAGTAAAATGGTGCATTTGTGGCACAGCACAGCATGAACAGTTGCTATATTTAGGATGTAGGAAAACCCAGTCGGCAGAAAGCAAGTACTGAATGAATTCTACAATAGTATAATAATACAAAGGAGAAGGAACAAAGAGGGGAAAGATAAAAGATGCATGTTTGACTTGAGCATCAGGAAATGGCATAGTTTGTCAGCACAATAGTCCCTAAGGGAAACTGGACCAAATATACTTTTTGCTAAGTTTCCATCTTAATCAAAAGTCCAGGTAATAGCTGCCCTTGGAAGGTGAACCCCCCTGTGACAATATGTGGAAGCTGAAATGCAGGTACATTCAACTCCTCCCCACAGCATCACCCCATATCGTAGTGCACAGGTTGGACTTAAATTGTTTTAATGTGCAAAGTTTTTGGGGACAGTTCTCAAATGGGGTTTTTTTCAGGCATTCAAAGAGAAGAGAGTTGCTAAATAAAATTCTGCAAACTATTTTCTCAGAGCTCTGTCACCATTTGAACTGCAGTTTTCAAACTGGACGTAAAAACCATCTGCTTCTTTCATGATCTGTTGTGCAGGCTAAAGGCACGATTCAAATCTCATACCCTTGGTCAGGGTTCAAAACAAAGTCCTGAAACTAGAATACAGAGCTTGAGAGGAAAAGGTGTGATGGGCAAAGATGTGAGTGTGATTCTGCTTTCACACCAGTGTAAGTCTGGAGTAAAATCTCACCTGTGTAGAGCTGTTGTAAAGGCTGATGCTCTCACAACACCAAGCAGCAGCAGAGACTCAGTAGCTGGCAGTTATTAACTCACCTAAGAGTGCTTGAGCATCTCCTTGGGAGGGACCAGAAGTAACTTTATTTTCCAGTATCCATAAAACTGAATCGACTTCCCACGGCGGTTTCAGGTAAAAACCAAAATGCAGAAGGGAGAATTTCCTTGCATATAAATGCTTTTAAGTTAAAACTGTCAAATGAGATTTCATCTGCAGCTGCTTATTCAAATGAAGAGTTCCATTCCTTATAAACTTAACCTGATTTTCAAACTCTACTGTACAGCTAGCCATGCTTTCTTCATTCTAGGTGAATTGGTCTCCTTATGTCACAGAAATCAAAGAACATATTTTTAGGTTGAGGTCCAGTTTGTTGGTTGGAGTTTCTTTCAAGAATGAAATTTTTGCCTTTTATTATGTGTGATTTTGTTTAATTGAGGATGTTTCTTGTTTTGTTGTCTATGCTGTGTGTACTAATCTGAATTGTCCTGTGTTACAAAAGGTTTATGTGCCACGTAAGTCTCAACTGCAAATCCTGGCAGACCTCGGGGGCGTTTTGGGGCATGTTAGAAGACATCACCATATAGACATCACCGTAAATCCAAAATCAAACACCCAGGCTAGGTTAAACATCTTCTAGAATGCCTTTTACAGGACCAATTTTTAACTTCTGGTGCTAGGGCTAAATGTTTAGCATTTCATGAAATGTCCCAATCAAAGGATTTTTCAGTGTGGGATTTAGGATGTGGCTTCTATAGAATGTGCTGCTTTATGACGCCTCACTGCTATTTATTTGACTGTTTTACATTATTAGAATGTATTGTCAGCAAGACTAAATTGTTAAAAGTATTGGTACTTCATTTGATTAAACTTTTTTTCGTATTTTTAGAGATAGAGGAGGTTGTTTTGGTTGCTTTCCCCTCACTACTCCTTTAGATAGATCCTTATCCTATAAAGAAAAGCCAGTTTCAAGACATATAAAATGGTGTCTTTACTAACATATTTTCAAAAAAATTAATCTGAAAATATTCATGTTGCCTGACATATTTCCACATGAAGAACAGGATCACTCCATGCTACAGGACTAGAAAAAACACGTAGCATTCATTTACATAAAACATGAAAATCTTTAGTTTAAAATACCGGCTCATTTTCTTACTTTTTTTTTTTTTTTAATTGACTTTTAGAATGCAAATAAAAACCACTACTGTTTCTTTTCCTTTTCCTTTTATTGCAAAGCAGACTACTAACATATGTTCTTGACTTTCATTTAAAGCAAGCACAGCAGAAAAAAAAAACCAAAAACGTGATTTCTCGCTGAACGGTTGCCTCTCAAGAGTTGTTTGTTTTGTTTTTTTTGTTTTTCCTGCCTACGTAATTTCAGATGCTGCACAACAAGCACGTGATGGTTCGTGTTGGAGGAGGCTGGGAGACTTTTGCAGGGTACTTACTGAAGCACGACCCGTGCCGAATGCTGCAGATCTCCCGAGTGGACGGCAAAACTTCTCCCATCCAGAGCAAGTCTCCGACCCTCAGGGACATGAATCCAGACAACTACCTGGTTGTTTCTGCCCATTACAAAACCAAGAAGGAGATTAAGTGAAATGAGCTTCTCATGTGTGAGTGGAACTCCATGTACGTAGGTCCAAATTATTTTCTCAAGTGTAGCGAATTTAGTTTATGCTTTTAAAAGGACTTGGGGAAATTTCAGACTGGAAATGGCAACCCATTTTGAAGATCTTTTGAACTGTAGAACTATTTATTTCTAGTACTGTATCTTTTATAGCAAATTACCCTTGATAGGCTAATTACTACAATCAGATAATAAATAGACATATATTTTTAGCCTAATTATTACTCTTTAATACGTGAATGTATACTTAGAGCTACATAAAGGAGTGGATCCTGTTAATGGAAGAAAATACACAATACACTTGTATGAAAATCTTATTACTTTGAATCCTTGACTGTTAGGCTAGTTGAAAAATATATATGCAGGTGGAAAATGGATATTTGTGGAAATTATTTGGTAATGCCTCTTGAAATGAAATAAAAAGTGACTATTTTTATGGTTTGCAACCTTTTCTTAATCAGTAGAATATAACGGCTTATTGCATGCCAAACGACTTCCCAAAGCCATTACTTTAAAAAAAAAAAAGAACAAAAAAGCCCAAGAAACCCCACCCCCCACCACCTTTTTACTCTTTAAAGCTGAAGAGGATGCTGTGTTAGAACTGTGGGTAGGTCCTTCCTGTCCCTCCAGAGCCACAGAACACTGCACTGTTCTTGGACATGAGCTTTTCCCTCCCCTTCTTTTTAATTTTGTCGGTCATGCCAAATGTGAAATATTCCTCAGTAGAGTGATTCACATTCTCATAAATCATTCACACACCTCTAAAGGCATATGTGGGCTTAGTTCATTATTTTGGCTACTTTTCTATGTTTATATTTGGTAATTTATGTGCCTTTTAATGTCCTAGAAAAATAATTTTGTAGGATTATTTCACTGACTGTATAAATTTACAAATGAAATAAATTTTTTTAAAATACTCATACATTTTGAAAGTCTTATTTATTTGTAATCTGTCATCCTCCCTTTGCTTCCTACTGACCAGATGCTTACAATATACAATACTGCTTGCTGCCCTAATAATGAGCTACACAAAGAAAGGGGCAAGCAGATAGCACAGAAATACCTAAATTTTATTGAAAATTAATTTTCCTTTGCAGGGAAACAAAACATTCAAAACTATATATTTTATTAGTACTGATTGGTGTTTTTCTCTATTTTCTGATGTTTAATTTTAAAACGTGTCTTATGATCTGCTCCTGTGGTCTTTAAAATTAACAGCAGAATGTCTGCAGGCTAGAATCAAGACTATCTTTCATGTTCCATGCCTTATTAAAATCAGCATGTTGTATCTCACTCCTGTGGAACAGGCACAGTTCACCATCTAGAAATATCTGCTAAATACAAACAGTTCACAACTGCTTGGTGCAGCAGGACATAATTCCAAACAGGTTTTCAGAAAGAAAAGACACAGCCTTTTATTCTTATTTTGAGACGCTTTCTAGGAAGATTAAACATATATCCAAGCAGTAAATCCTTTGAAAAGCCCATAGGAAGGCCCAGTTGTCACTGCCCTTATGGCAGCAGAACACAGACCACAAGCAACATCACTTTTTTTATAAAAAGCTGTGCAGCTGAAAAATGTCAGGATCTTAATATAAGCATTGAGAGATCTGTTTTCAAATGAACAGAGGGGGGGGAAAAAATCACTCCTGAAAGTGTGAGACGTTTATTTTGAAATAATTAGTTGGATTTCACAGAATCGTAGAATTGTTAAGGTTTGAAAAGACCTCCAGGATCATCAAGTCTAACCTTTATTTCCATCATCCAAGACTAAGTTTGCATTGCTGTTATGTTGGGGTTTTTTAAATATTTGAAGGGGTTTACACATTAATAAATCAAGAGCAGATAATTATAAGAAAAGTATTCCTAGTTTTATCCAAACCAAGATTTTAAACTAAACATGAACTGCTTTGCATGCTTGGACTGTAGCTATCAAAATAGTCTTTTTTGATTCAGGGTACTCAAAAATCTTTTTTTAAAAAAATCATCTCATTAAAACAAGTCCTGGTTTAAAACTTCAACTTTGCCAGTTCCAGAATGGAAATTTATATGGATCTATAAAGGATTTAAGTACTGCCACTACCACCTAATCTGTGTAAAAAAGTTAGGACTTACTGCATTTGACTGCATTGGTGTGGGTGTGGATAACAGAGGAGGAAATTAAAGCAGGAGCATCCATAAAGCAAACAAAATTTAAAAAATGCAGTAAGCTGGTTAGCACTGGAAGAAGGGGTTGGAGTTAAGGCCTCTTCTCAAAGGCCTTGTAGACCAAATCTCATGGGAGCTCCAGCTGGCTGTGAATAAACTGTGCTAAACCTCGAGACAGATAAATTATGGGAGATTACTTGTGAAAAACATTATTATTGTATAATGTCAAATATGCCTCACCATGCTGGAAGGCATTCAGAATTAGTCTGGAAATGTAACTGTAACATCTGTTATTGCTTGTTTTAGGAAGTAGCTTCTGTCACCTTGCTGTTCATGTATTACCTGGAGGTTTTCTTCCAAGTAGGATTATTTACATCACTGATTGAGGATAGTTTTTTTTCATACCTGTATTATAGTAATAATTGCTTGTTCCTTTGCATTACCACCTTTTTTTCTAACAGCAATTTAAAGAAGATATGTAAAATCCGTGGTAGCTAGCTCAAGGGCTGCTGGTGGAGCTGAGAGAAATGAAGAGGCAGAATGTGTGTGGGAAGGTACAGCAAGCTCCTTGTAACTTAAGACCCAACACTGAATTCATTACACATGTTCATTTTAGATCTGGAAGATGAGCTGTTTGCCACACTACAACATGCATCTGCTGGAAATGCTGACAAGGGTTTGGCTCTTTTTGGGCTCACACTTTGTACTGCTCCATTGGCTGCTGCCCTGCAGTACCTAACAGGTACAGTGCTGCTTCTCTGCTCTGTCTCCTGCTTTCTTAGCCTGTGGTATGTTATCTAAAATAAGGTGGAACAAACAGGTGGGATCAAGCAAATGTTTATGGGCTGGACAGGTTTGCCCAGAAACTGCTGGCACCACTCGTGCCTGATGAGCTGTGTCCCAGGAATTCAGTCTGTCACTGCCAAATCCACATGCTGAAGTCACCTGTGATCCTCAGGGCCCACTGTGGTGCCACCCACCCTGTGTCTCCCCAAACTTCAGGATGTTCTGCTCTGAACACTCTGTCTCTGGCACAATCAGTGTATTTTAACAATATGCAGCAGCAGATGGTCTCACTTGCTGTTACTGCAGCAAAGACAATGCTATCACAGTCATGGAGAGTCAGCCTTTCATTCCAGCTTACCAGCACTGGGCTTTGCCTGCCAGGAGTTTTTGAAGCGATCTGCGAGACGACGCTTTCAGAAGATGAAGAAGAAAAAAAAAAGGCATAGTTGTACTGTCAATGGTCTAGATAATCTACATGAAAAGGTGCATTTTAACAACCTCTGAGGTGAATTAAACACCTAGGATTGGGGGGAACAAGGACAAAATTCCTACTGTGTTTCATATTTGTTTAGTGCAGCACTAAGAAGGAGAGGGAAGACATCTACAGGGAGAGAGCAGCTCTAATCTACAGAGCTCTCAGCCTTGCTGTTCAATGGTACAGCTCAGGTACCTATTGCTTGTACACTACTGAACTGCAGTATTTACTGCAGTTAATGTTACCCCATAACTTAAACCAACAAGTGCTTTTATTTACCCAAATAACTTTCCCAGATTCAGCTGAGCCTGGCCACTTGGACAGTTAGTTGTATATGTTATAGGAACTTCCTTTAAAATAGCTTTTTGTAATCTAGAACTACACACTCCCAAATCTTCTGACGGATTTTGTAGCTGTGGGAATGAATTTGAATTTCAAAACAAGGAGTCCTGCAAAGCACAGATATCTCTGGATTTCACAGGTGGGGGGGAGAGAGAAGAGCAGGAACTGTGACTGGTTGCACGAGGTTATTTCAGTGGCTTTACCTGAAAGTGTTCATGGTACTAATGCAAGCACAGACTTGTCATCCAAGCCCCTGCTGTATGACTGAGCACAAGAGACTGATGGTTATTTGCTCCCCTTGCAGATCTGGGGGAGCAGGATGACAGAGAATGAAGAGGAAAATGTATTAAGCCTGAAATATCCCAAGTGACCAACTAAGCACAAGTGCTGCTTAAGTGTCTTCACATAACCTACTGTCCTGTTAAGACTCAAATTCACATTTCAAATTAAGGTTTAGTGTATTTTATTATAATTCAATGCATTTTCACTAGACTTAAAAAAAAAAAAATTGCTATGACCGGTTAATACACTGAAGAGAGCAAGTGCCAGCAACCAAAGGAAAATGAAGGCATTCTTCTGCCAAGGACACAGTTTTTTTCAGCCCAAACATCACTTTATTAATATTGAAAAGTCTCCCTCTTCTCAACTCCTTTCTGGAGGCTAAGCCAGGAAACTCATTGTGTCAGGACTGCGCTCCTAGGACAGCATCAGACACTACTGAGAGAGGTAAAAGATGAAATACATAGTTCAAGGGGGGGAAAAAGAGCCTCTACAGTGTAAAGTAGGTCAGAAATGGGGCCAGTGCAGTACTGAGTCCATGCATAATGCTCTCTGGGAAAAAAGAAGAGCTGGATCCTTAGTGTTTTATCATGTTCCAACAAACTCCCCTCCTCTATCAAGGCAGTAGCTCGAGCACTAGTTTGAAAGTCTAATTGTAACACATAGTTCAGGTAGCTCTAAAGAGGCAATGGTAGCTTCGTGTTTGGGAAAGGGATTATAGACACTGCTGAATACAGAGTATTTAGAAAAGGTTTCTGCATCATAACAAGTCCACCTATGCGGTGCAGAAATTTTAGGAAATGAACCGTCCAACAGATGATGCAGTAACTGTTTTCCTGTTTGTTTTCCAGAATTCTGAGAAGGGCAGCACTGCCCTCTTGTGGCAATAAAGGAGAACAATTAATAATAAGATTTTTAATGTTTAACTTCCACAACTCATTATAAATACTTACAGACTCAAATTCACATCAGAAAAATGAGGAGAACAATAATTAGACTCATAATAAAACAGTGTTCTTGATCTATGTATACAGGATCTGTAAAGGTTTCTATTTTTTTAACTGGTAACAAAATGATTCTATTTGTAAGGACTCACCATGAACCTGCTTTTCTTTGTTTTGAAAAAGGCACTAAATTCCTAAGCATTTCAAAAGTCATTAGGAAACGAAAGAGAAATGCTGTCACCTGCATATTCAAATATATATATATATTTATGAACAACTTTCTACATGAGGACTTGGAGCTTATTGAAGAGCTTGAAATAAGCATCAAAACCAACGTGTGGGAACCTGAGCTGTGCCTAGGCCAGTCATATGCAGACAGACAGACAGACAGACATCAGCTGACCAGACAGCACACACATACTGACCGACTGCAGGTAAGGAGGCCACTTCCAGGTGAGAAAACCCATCTCACTCCTTTGACAGGGAAGCAATAAAACATGCACAAACAAACAAAATTGGCAAAAACCTTAGTGTTCAGAGTTAGTTCTTAAGATTTTTAGTGAATGTTTCCACACGTTGTCCCACAATGGCAAAGTACTGCTGAGTCTTCACATGGAAACAGCAAAAGCCACATTATGAGCAGGTGCCACTTGGCTGCAGAAACTGGCAAGTTATGGGCAATAGAAGTCCTCTTCTCTTCAGAAGCCACGTGTTATCCCACCTGCCACTAAAGACACAAACAGCAAAACACCACACGTTTGTATGAAGATAGGGAAAAGAAAGGAAAAAACCCAACCAACCGACCACCACAAGGTTGTCCAACTGCAATAAATTCTACAATAAAACACCTTTTATACCCAGCAGGTGAGGGACATGCAGCGTACCAGTGGCATCTTACAAAGACTCCTGCCTCCTGAGTCAAAAACAGCAATGAGGGTGAAAGATGAAGGCTTGGGAAGCTTGAGTTTCAATGATCAGATTGAATTCTCTGTTGCTTTAGAGAAGTTATAATTCTTCATTAAATCTCTGCCTGGCCTTCTGAGGGAAAGTTTACATTAGAACAGCAGTGATAGTGAAGTTCATCCATATTTATGCCAACACTGCATGTTTCTTTTTTAAAGAGACAGAGATACATGAAACCCAAGGCCATCTCCCTACTTAGTTCAAATGCTTTCTATAAACTCTCAGAGAAGAGAGACATCTCAACCAGCATTGAAAAGGGACATAGAATACAGGACAACACACTGATGAGGTCCATAGTGCTGAGAAACATGTAAAATTGATGCATCACAGATGCAGAAAACAGTGGAGAGGAAAAAAAAAACAACCTCTCTGCCATCCCTGCTGTGTTTGTATCCCAGTAATGAAGTCTCATTAAGGACACTGCATGATAATGACATGGGAAATACCTCCATTTCTACTCAATTTCCCTTCCTCTTGGTTTTTCCTCAAGTTATTCAGCCTTGTACATGACAAAACAGGATTTTCTCAGTTGAATCACACTGTTTCTTCTTGAAACTTACTCTCAGCCCTCCTTCTCCTCCAGGACGTGAAGCTGCCATTCTTTTTTCTATTTCTTCCTGTTTCTTTTTCTTCTGCTCTACAGAGTAAGCATTCTTAATACCTCGAGAGGAAGCCTGGGAGAAAACACACTTGGGTAAGACCAAGTTAGCTATTTTTCTGGGGAGAAAACAAAACTGCAAGTCTTGGCAACACCGTTTTGTGAACTGTGGTTTGTGTGAAAAGACTGAAACATTTAGTAATGATATTATCACATCAAGGTAGCCCTTTTAGGATACTGCCTCATAGGTAAGTGAGGGTGTTTTGTTTCATATTGTTATTACATCCAGGTGAATATATTTAATGCAATTACAGGTACCTGCTCTGCATCCACAGATGCAGAACCAGAACCTCTGTTCCCAAAAGTCCACAGATTTGTAGTCTGTGGTTTTTCCAGTGTCAGGGCCTACTCTTGCCCTCACAAACAGGGGAGAAAAGAGGTTGTGCTAGTAGTGCTAGCCCAGGCTGTGAAGAAATTCAACTTTCAAATTGTGATCTGTGAGAAATAACTTGTGTGACAGTCTACCCTTCAAACTTTCAAATTGTGATCTGTGAGAAATAACCTGTGTGAGAGTCTACCCTTCAAACTTTCATAGGCTGTGTGGATAGCAGGAATACAGATGAAAAACCTGTTAACTGTTTCACATCCTTGTGGTGACTGACTGCCTTTTAGGAAACTGGTCTTCCAAGTGAGTCAGGTACCCAAACTGTCTACAGCACCCTAAAAGGAAGAGCAGCTCACAGGACCTGAGACTGGATAATGAGCAGTTAAGAAGCATTTACAGGAAAACACTAAGCAGAGAAAGACATCTCCATTACCCAACATTCAGAGGCTAAAATGCTCTCAAAGATAGCAATGAAAAATCCTGGTAGATGTTTTATCTCTTTGTCTTTCAAGAAAACAAAAAAAGTAAGACAGTGTGATACTTCTGGTTTTCTTTAGCAGCCTAACAGGTCCTACAAAACTTCAAGGTCATCCACAACCCAAGTTGCTTCATTTTTCCTTTCCCTTTAACCAGTTAAGAGCTAGGTATTTCCTACAGTTATACTTAAAACCCCCTTTGCGATTGAAACCCATCTGTGATTAAAATTAACATGTGGATTGCTTTTAGTACATAGTATGAAACAAAATCAAGAGTTTTTAGAGGACTCTAAAGTATCACTCAGCCTTTGCTTCAGTTATTTACCAAACTCTCTTCAAACAAGGCCAACACAGTCCCCATGATCAATGGTCGATTTCTAATTCAATATTTAAATGTCACTGACATTCATATAAATAACACATTCCTTTCTCTTCACAGTTCAGCTGTGGTCTCTGAGACACACCATTCAAAATCTACAATAAGTAAAGAGTTTATTTATAAGCTTTTTTGGGAGGTATGGAAGGAAAAAAAACAGACTGGCTAGTTTTATGGTCTGCTAGAACATTTGCATCCTACCTTTTCTAACTTTAAAGATACTGAAGGAGTTAAAGCTTAGCAACCTAAAAATATAGAAGAGTAAGTTCATACTAAGTCTTTGCAGGAGTTTGAGCTGATAAACATGCTCAAACTGTTGCCATGTTGATAAACTGAAGTTGCAAGTGCGTATAACTGGCATTTTTTTAAGAAGTACAAACAACTGTTTGACTGCTCTGGTTTGAAATATTTCTCAGTCTCTTGTTTTGAGGTCTCAGAACGAGGAAAAAATAGTGTTGAACTTGAACTTTCAATTCTTAGGTTGTTTTTTTTAATTACCATAAAACTTCTCCCATCCAAACAAACTTAAGTTACCTTGCAATGGTCTTTGAGCATCTACCTAGCTGTGAAACTCTTAATATATATATATAAAAAGGTACAAAAGACATTAATAATACTAGGACATTTTTTAGTGACAAATCCCACAATCCAAACATGACATCCAGTATTCCCACAGAAGTCTCAGCTCTTTTCCCCATAAAAAGTAATTTGAATAAATGGCATTTTATCAGATGTTACCTCCATCTGCCTCTTTTCAGCAGCTTCTGCTAGCTGTCTTCTTTTTATTTCCTAAATAAAATGTTAAAGACAGTGAAATTCTATTCCAATACAGTCTGTGCACGTTTTTTTAAGTCTTAATTTTTAAGCATGACTCAAATCTGTAATGCGAACTGCCACTAAATGTCAACCTCAAGTCAATTAGCATCATCCTTCCCTCCACCGCCAGTCGGCAAGAACGAAGTGTTTTCAGTGACTAATATGCCAGAAGAGCAGCTGCTGGCACATTTACCGCCCAACCCCACCAGAAATCATTATTCGGCTTGTCTGGATCACGCCTTCGCTCCAAAAACCCAGGCTGGGCTGAGAAGGCGCGCAGTGTGCATCCTTTCGGGAGTCTGGAAGGGGGAACCCTCGCTCTTCCAGGGAGTCTGGAAGGGGGAACCCTCGCTCTTCCAGGGAGTTTGGAAGGGGGAACCCTCGCTCTTCCAGGGAGTTTGGAAGGGGGAACCCTCGCTCTTCCAGGCCAAAGGGGCTCCCCTTCTTCTCCCCCACGACATCCCGAGCCGAGGGGCAGAGAGCTCAGAGGAGGGCTCTTACCCACCCAGCGACAGCGAACGCCTCCCGGTGCAGGGCAGGTAGAAGCGAGCACCACTACGCACTGAGGAGATAAGCCCAATCCTTCTCATTTCTCGTTAAAATGTGGGTCGGACTGGCCACGGTTATGTACAAACACCCCCCACGCGAACACAGCCCCGCCCCCGGTCTCGGCACACCCGCACCCAGGCGCGGCCCGGGGGTCAGACCAGCAGCGGGCGGCCCCGGGCCCACAGCTCTCCGCATCCCAGGCCGAGGCCCGAGGGCCGGGCTTCCTTTCCCCGGCACAGCCGCGGCAGCAGCAGCGGCAGCAGCGGCAGCAGCGGCAGCAGCGGCAGCAGCAGCAGCCGCCGCCGCCACAACCCCTTTTTTCCGGCCGGGTGCGCGGCAGCCCCGCGGCGCGGCCGCCATGTTGAGGGGGGAGGTCACCGCCCCGCGGCGCTGGGCGGCACCGGTAAACAACCGGGCGGGAGGAGGACGGCCAGAGAGAGGGAGAGGGAGACTGGGGGGTTCGGTCCCACACTCACCGGGTCGGGCGTCTCCACCGCGTCCTTGGCGGCGCCCCCCAGGCAAGGCAGGCACTGCCCCATGGCGGGACCGACCGCCCGCAGGCCCCGCGGCGGAGGAGCCGCGCCCCACCCACGGCCCCGCGCGGCGGCGGCGCCCGCCCCGCCCTGGGCCCGGCGCGGGGGCCGGGCCGGGCAGGGCCGGGCGAGAGCCCTGCGGGGGTTAGTGAAAAGGAGGTCGTTCCGTGGCGGCAGAGGGCCCGCTGTGTGATTGATTTCCCAGCCGGTGCCGGGCTCAGGGCCCGCTGGCGGCAGGCAGTGCTCCCGTTCCCCGCCCGGCGCTGCCGGAGCGGGGCTGGCGAGGGCCGGCGTAGCTGTCGCCCGGTGGTGTCTCTTTCTGGCTGTGGGTATGATGGATGGAGTTAAATCTAGAGGGCTTCAGAATTCTAAAGTAACAAGCAGCTGCAACTCCCTGGACGGACTGAGGTCGGCATGCTCCCCAGCATAAACAGCGACAAACATTGCTCAGAGGAACAGAACGGAGCGTGGCACGAGTTGGAGACTACGTGGCCCCCTCTCCATTCTCATCCCAGCAGATGTACAGTACCTCTGTGACTACGGAGAATCAGGATGTTCTGCTGCTGAAGCCAACAACCCTGTCGAACCCCCTCCTCAGGTGCCAAACCGCGACCTCCCCCCCCCCCCCCATTAGGTACACCAATCAGAAATAAAAGGTATTTATGACTGGAGCCACTCAAACTCCGCACAAACATAAAGCAAATAGTATAAAAGTAAGTTGGGGATAGAGGGAAAGTTGGAGAAGATCTCCACTGAAACTGCTGGCATCAGTCTATGGGCTGAGTCCATCCTTCCCCCTCCCAGAGGGATGCCTTGGGTGAGAAACATACTCTAAGTGCGTTAAATGCTGCTCTTAGGACTAGAGCATTTGCTTGTGCTTACCCCATACCATATTAATTAGATTGCTTTGTATCAGAGCTTGTGCTTGCGTAATATGTGTATCAGTAGCTTGCTTTAAAACATATTTTTGCAGTAGGCACTATCACTGACAACCATTGAACCTTATTAACCTGTCACAATTTGTATTAATAAAAAGGATTATTCCATAAACCATTAAAGTGAGTCCTTGTAGTTGCCAGCAGCAGAAAACACCTTGGCAGGACCCGCTGAGTGATTCTGGCTCTGTTGAGTTCCCCCTAATAAGGGAGGTCAAGGTCCCCTCTGATCTTGTGAATCTGTTGGTGAAGGGTCTCCTTACAAGGTGTTGACAAACTGTTGAACACCAGGGTCTCAACTTTCCTGGGGGACCAACGATCAAAAAATCTGAACTCCCACCTTTCACATGACACTGCCTCTTCTGCTATTTCTCCCTCTTTTTCTTAAAGAAAAGAAAAAAACAACTCCAGCATTACCCTGTTCAACAACATTTCCTGAATTTGAGTGTTGGAGCATGCACCTGTTCCCAAGGTTTATGTGGAGATTGGGGCTTCTCACCCCCAAGTCCTTCTCTTGAGGACTACTCTCAGTCCGTTCCTTGCCTAGCCTGTATTTGTGCTCGGGATTGGCTCAATCCACGTGCAGCACCTCACACCCGGCCTTGAACTTCCTGAGGCTCGCACAGACACACCTCTCAAGCCTGTCAGGTCATCAGAGGAGGTTACTGCACTGTTGAACTAAGCACTTCACACAAACCACAACACTGACCTGGGATTTCTGGCCATCCAAAGTCTCCCTGGCATAGTGGGAGACTGATGAGGTGTGCTGGAAGGGGGAGCAGAAGGAGGCTCACCTGCTGCCCGTCCCTTGCTAATGAGGCTGAGATTGTGTGCAGGTGGGTACAAAAGCTCAGCAGAGCAGCTTGGCTGTGTTGTGTCGTCCTGGGAGCTGCAGTGGGAGTGCTGCAGCTTTCCTGCTCCACAGTGTAGTGTGTTAGGAATTAACTTCCTGCTTTGTAATGAAAGCATTTTTTTTTAAGTGTTATTTATTTTTAGAGTATCGAGGTTCCATTGTTTTGTGGAACTTCAAGTGCTCAGTATTTGTCAGGCTTCAGATTAGAAGTGTTGGATGCAAGTCCACTGTTGGATGTGTTAAGATTTAGAAGAAGATTGACAGAACTTGCTTGGACAGAACTCTGCATGGAGAAAGAGAGCACAGCTTTCTGAAGGAAGTGTGACTTGATCAGACACGTAACTGAAAAGGTGAGTCGTTCAGGAAAAACCTCGGTTCTTTTAATGTACCTACACAACAGAGTCAGAAAGTTGTGAATTGAGAAGTAGCAGGAAACATAAACTTTGTACTCTGTATCAAAGGGCTTACAGGTTGTCACTGATGGTTTTCAAGGCTGATGATTTTGTTGCTGAAGTAAGAACTGACTTAGATTGAGGTCCTTTACTAGCTGTTTCTTTTGGGATATCCCCAGATTGTTAATGTCTGGTAGCTCAATAGTAGTAGGTGATGGGGGCGTGTGTGTTTCTTTTAGTGATTTGAAGGAATTTTCATCCACTTCTTCTGCCCTGCCAAAAAACATTGTAGTGGAATAACACATTAGTTATGTAATTAACCTAAAAAACCCCACCAAACTCCACACTTAACATTGTCATTAGCAGTAGTAGCACGTTGCTTTTAATTGGGGCCACTAGGCTGATTGGTTTGATTTATTTATTTATTTATTTATTTTTAAAAATTCATCTGATGAATTGTATGTAGTGAGTTTTGAATTAACAAGAAATACCTATTGAAAATATCAGTGACCTTTCTGCAGGGTTTTGGCAGTGCATTAGAACATCTGGCAATTTGTTGTCTATTCATTTGTAACAGTTTAGTTATGGTGACATTTTTGTAAGTATCAAATTATGCCATAACTTTTATAAACGTTGATTAGTCTCTGACTCTTATCTTCATGATATCCAGCAGGTGGTACTATTGACACTAAAATTTCCTGTATTTCCCAAATCCATAACCACACCTTCAATTTACTGTTTCAGTTTGATATTACAAGCAGTTGTATTATTGCTATTGCATGTAAACCTAGCAAGAGAAACCATTTCTGACTGATAGTTTATGAAGTTATCATGCTTATATGTTTGTATAACTGATATAACATATATATTGTGTTTATAAAGTTCTCATGCTTATTTAATTATTTAAAAAATAAAACTCATTTATTCTGAAATTATAGTTAGATTTTAACTTGGATCTGTTCGGTTACTTATTATACCTCTCTTGCAATCATTTTAATTTTAAACTTTAGGAATCTTTCCTCAGGAGACAATGAGTGTCTGTAAGAGTGGCCATGACTCAATTGTAACTGTGGTTTGAAAATCAGTTCTTGCTTTTGCTATAGATGGCTCTTAAAGCAACTTTCCAGGAAAAGCCTAGAACAGCTTAGTGCCAGGCTGTCTGCTGGAAAAGCAGCTACACCATCTCTGGATGTTTTTATAGTTTTTTGTGGCCCTGACTTACTTGTAGTCATTACCCACCAGTTTAAACACCAATAGGAAGCCTCTTGAGCTAATCAATGCTGTGATTGCTTTCCCTGGGAGCAGCCAAGCCCTGATGGGCAGTGATGTGTGCCAGGGATCCCTCTGGTTGGATTAGCACTGACACTCTCCACAGCAGTTCCACTCAGTCAGTCTCACTTAGGCTGTTCCTTCTCTGGCTGTATGGTTGCATGTCACCATCCTTGTGGAGCAGGAAATTAAAGGGGACAATCAATTTCTGGCTGTGAAAGAGTTCATATATGTGTGTAAATGCCACCTGCAGTACAGGGGAATGTGCTTGTGGAGCCCTCTTGGTTACAGACCGGCTGGTCAGGCTGGAAGGGAGCGATCCCACCACTGCCCTGGCCTCTTTGGGGCCATTTAGGTGCTCTATAAAATATGTATAATTCAGCCAGTAAGTTATGAGAGATAAAACACGATTTTTTATATATATAGGTGTATTGCGAAGTTGTAAGATATCCAAGTTCCAAATGGGACTGGGTGTCAGGGTCTTTTTTGGCTGGATAAGGGAAATATAAAAGTTCTTAAAAATTAAAATCTTTCAGGGCCATGTGGAAATTTTGTACACAGGGGTTTCTTCTCCCTCTTTGGGCTAAGAACAAAGGAAGATCCATAATTTTTGACAGAGGACGCCTTGCAGCCAATCAGAAGGAAGGGAAAACCTCTTTTTCAGAGAAAAGAAACCTTTTTAAGCAAAAATGAATATATTAAACTTATCTGAAAAGGGTGGGATTTTGTGAAACTATAAAATGTATGGAATTTAATTCCAAAGGGTCTTTCTCCCCGAAAAACTCAGTGTGAGACCAGAGCCAGAGTGCCGAATAAATTCTTTCTTCTGTTTCATGAGTTTTTTCCGTCTTTCTAAATTTAAAAGTGGAATTTTCCCCACAAGTGGTTAGCTGCAAGAAATTCTGCTGCACTTTGGGCACACTGACTAGATTGAAGTTGGCAACAGTGCTGGTTTTAGAGCCTCAGCTGCTTTTTTCTGGCCCCTTCGTGTTTGGGGGGTTCAAGAGCAGCCAGTTGTGTGAAGTCTTCCATGCAAAGCACAGTTACTGGAGTCACCAGTAACAAAAATGTAACTCTGGTGATTTTTATTCGTAGCATTTCATTTATATATGGGGAGGTTAATTCCCACCAGAAAAGTCATGAAATCTTAAGACATGAGTTCCATCTCACCTCAGTACCTTCATTTTACTTCCACCAGCATTTGTGGTAGAATAATATAAGGATCTTTTCTTTCTGCTTCCAAATCAGGGTCCTTATTATTATAACAGATTGTAGGCCAAGAGAAAAGAGACAGTTGCATAGGATGAGCAAAATTTAGTGACTCAGTATTTTGTGTTGTCCCAGAGGAGCTCCCAGGAGTTCCTTCTGACAAGAACCTTAGATTTGTCTACCTCAAACAAATGACAAAGATTTCTAGGCAGTGACTGGTTTTGGACAATGTGGAAAACTAGCTCTTAAATCCCTAACTTCAGAGGGAAGATACTATGTATGAGCGTAGTTGAATATTAGCAGTGAAATAATAATGAACTTTAATTTTTTTCCCCTTTACTTAGATGGGATTCTGCAGAAAATGTTGCGAAGAACATGGGATCTGTAAGCAACAGTTAGATGAAAATATACAATTAATGGCATGGTAGATTAAATATACTAATTCTCAACATCATTGAAAGTTTTTGAGACTTTTTTTAAAAAGGTGGTAGCAAGGCTTGTTTTTTATTATTTATTTATTATTCTAACTCTTTCTAAGCAGAGATGAGCAAATATGGTGTAATGCTTAATTCTAGATTACGGATGCAGATATTCATCATTCACTTCATGAGTTTTCTCAAATTTCATTTTAGATTTTAGCTTAGGGATTACAGTGAATTTCAGACTGCAATCCAAACTCTACAAGATCTCTGAGAGTACAGCTTTTGCTGAGGTCCATGAGAACTGAGCATTTTTTAAGCTATACCTTAACTTGCATCATGGGTTTTCAGCCAATCTTCACAGCTTTTCTTTGTTAGCAATGAATCCCTTTCCATTAGTTTCACATTTTTCTTCATGGATTGTCACCATCTGCTCCACAGAAGCAAGACAGCTTTAAAGGTTTAAGGATGTTGCTAGTTGGTGACTAAAAATGTGCATGCTACGTACAAGCTTTTTTGTCTGTACATTTTTCTTATGTGCAAAAAACCATACATATGCAGCACTCATATTTCTGGGATAATTCAGTGTACAACTCAGTAGCATCATATCCTTGAATAAAATCTGTAAAAGCATGTGGAAGTCTTATTAGGCTGACTATCCAGCATATAATGAAAAACTCTGAATCTTTGATGAAGCTCCTTCCAATTTGTAGCTAAAGCAAAGAAGGGTTTTGGGTACTGTGCTGAGCATGTTCGTATGATGCATTTGTCAGTCCAGAATTCCTCAGTTAGACAGTAATTAGGGACTGCCAAAAGAACTTCTGTTTACAGTCACCACTTCTAGGGATAAATTCAATTCATGGAATAGCTTCTGTTTGGGTACAAGAGCGATTAAAACCAAAAAGGAAGATTTCACTGCTTTTTAAGGTCAGTTTGCACTCTGCTTGCCTTTGTGCTGCTCCACAGTCTGAAAAATCGCTGTACAACAGACTCCTTTCCAAGCCATACAGCAATGCATATGCTTCCTCCCCCTAGCATGTTAGCAGAGATAGACTCGGAGCTGTTTGGCATAAAATGACTTCTAAAAGAAGTAAAATGCAGCCAGTTTTCCTGCTACTGGATGAGAATGGGAGAGCAGATGATTCTTGGCCTTTGTGCATCCTGCCTGGTCTCTGCAGGCACCTGATATTCTCCAGTTCTGCCTGGAGCACCAGTTTCATAATCTTGCTTATGGAAAGGAATTTTCAGGCTCTCACGTCTTGCTTCTGCATGTCAAGTACTGGTTTGACACAAGGGTTTGCAGTCTGTTCCCTACCATAGTGTCAGGCTTCCAAGAGACTGCTACAGTCATAAAGCACCCCATTAAAAAAATATATATTCTGGCTGAATTTTTTTCCTGCTCAAAATTGGCTTGATACAGCTGCTCTAACGCTTTCCTCTTTGGTTCTTTTTTTTTTTACTGGTTGACCACTCACTAAAGTGGGTCTCTACTGTAGAGCTGCATCTTTAGACTGGAGAAATGTTTTGGCCCTTGCCAAAGAGAGTGGCTTGTGAAGAGGACAGTGAGAGCAGGGACATCCTACAGTCTTCTGCAAGGCTCTGGTATTTTCATACTTAAGTGCACTTGTACTATTCGTGTGTGTTTGTGTTGAGTTATTTTTTATTTATTTATTTATTTTAAAACCTGATACATTTGCTCAGTGGGGAACACTTGGGCTCACTCACACGTTTTAAATCAGTATTGCAGGGATGGGGGAAAACCCAAAAGATGAAGGACACAGACATGCATTTCTTCTTCTTTCATCCTGGAAATGTGACTTAAAAATTAAACCTTTACCTTCAGACAAAAGTAATACACACTTGCTGTACAAAAACAAAGCATCACAAATTGATGTTTGCAGTCAGCAGATGCTGGAATGTCTGACAACATACCATGTTTGCCATTTTTCTCTTTCCTTTTTTTTTGTGTAGAGTGTCAGACTAGACCTTAAGGATAAAACTTTCAGTGCTGTGTAAATTATTCTGTCACCATGGGTGACAGAATACACATACCATGCTGTGTATATACCCATGGGTGCATGTTCTGACATTTATAAGAAATGTATGGTAACCTGTATGTGATTCCATGAATGTACCAATACTTCTTTGCCTCAATTGTGTCCTGGAAACAAGAACATACCTGAACTTTTCCTAGACACGTGGATTATGTCTAGTGATAAATTCATGAGTAATAATTTTAGGATTTTGTTTACAGTGAAATGCCACATCACAGTAAAAGGAATAGAGAATAGAAACAGGAAAACTAAAGGTAAAAATCAATTATATAACATTATAGTGAAGTTCTAACGATTAAATGTGTCAAGATTATACAGAAAGACAAGAAAGTTTTTCACACTTAGAATAAATATATATAATTCTAATATGTTCGTTAATAATAAGTGAACTATGCAAAATCTTTATTATTGCATTTGAAATAGTATGATTTGTAGAAAAACTTCATAAAATTACATAAAACTTCTGCTTTTCTTGTGACTGACTATATTTAATGATGGCTCTAGGAAAAAAATGAAGAGAAATCATCCCAAATGGCCATATAGGTTGCATCCCATTAACCACAGTGAAATTCAGGAAATAGTGAATACATGGTAAACTGCCAGAATTTTGCCAGTGTGTTGTGTTGCCAACAAATCTTGTTGCAGTAAATTGTCTTTATTTACTGGTGTTTCCAGAAATTGCTGCCGTATTTTTCAGCCTCTGAGAATGTTAATGTTTTAATCCCATACTAGAAGAAAATGGCAATGAGAAAAGGATTTCCTATTCCCGGCCCTTTATTGCTCTCTGATATACATTTCAGGGTGAAAAAAGTGTGTTCCTGCTAATTACCAGCTTTAAAACAAGTGGGCAGACAGTGAGCCTTTCCAAGGAAACACCAGACCTGTGCAGGGATAAGGTGCCAGCATTTGGGAGCACGTGGGAGGTTTTATGACTGGTTGTGGAGAAAAAGCAGTGCAGGGGGAAGAGTAAATGGGAAGTATAAGTGCTTCATGCTGGCTCTTACTTAAATGCATCTTCAGAAGCAGTGCTTGCTGACTGGCTGCTGCAGGATTTAAAAAGAAAGACTGGCTTTTCTGTGAACTGTAGCTCAAGTCCAAATCTCCTTAGTATGATGTTTCTGTGGCAACGTTATGCCTGTTTATTCTCTGTAGCTGAATGCAGACTTTGGATTCAGATAAAGTTACATTCCATGCAAGAAACAAGTTATCATTTAAAAAACATGAATTAAAACAATTGTGCCCAGCTACTGTTGGTGGGATATTGGTCCTAGCACTGAGTGTGAGCCACTTCCAATTGAGAGGTGACTATAAGTAAATTACAAATTTCTCTTTAAGCCTACCCAGTTATCAGTCAGACTTTCTTTATGAGCAACTCTTCAGACTACAAAAGGAAAGCTTCTTCAAGCACTACAGATCATGCATGCTCTGCT
Source organism: Manacus candei (assembly GCF_025592945.1). NCBI lineage: Eukaryota > Metazoa > Chordata > Aves > Passeriformes > Pipridae > Manacus > Manacus candei. Next base: position 1,576,024 of record NW_026138057.1, read on the forward strand.
ACAAGTTATGGTAGACAAACGTGCCTTTTAGAACTGGCTGGCTTCTCCTCATTATCTTAAAGGACTCTAGAAATCTCAGTAAAACTCGGGCTGCAAATTAATCGTGATTGTATGTTTTGAGTGATTGCAAACATGAAATTTATCCCAATATATTTTCAAACAATGCATAGAGAGAAGTTGCACCACTTGTGAAATTGAGGTGTGACTGAAGTAGTCTGTGTTATCCAAGTCTCATGTCATGTTAGAGGAGCCACTGAACTGCAGCAGTGTTGGATACAAATGGGCATTACAGAACAGTCATGCACTAATGTGGCACTGTGGGAACTGTTAATGTTGCAGGTCTTTCTGTTACTGCAGTGACTGGCTGGAAGCAGAAAAATAACAAAGTACAATAAGCCTGTTATGGAGGATAAATTCTATTTGTCTTTTTAACTGCCTGTTGCAAAACGTTTCTAATATTGGCTTACTGAGATATGTTTTCATTACTGCTGTTATGCTTCCTATTTATCTCCAGTTTTAGTTTTTGACTTGTCAATGACTAAATTTCACCTGGTATTTAATAGCTATGTTAGCAGAAGAATTGCAACTGGATTGCCGAGGTGAGAGGTGCTACTTTTTTAAGGAATTTGTAAACCCAGAGACTGATCTCACAGATATAAACTGTACTCACAAGCTGTGCATCAGGTGAATGGGAAGGATGCCCCAGTGCCTTCCAAGGCAGTGTGATTGATATCCTGTATAAATAGAAAATGATCTTCCACAACATTTTTCAGCCAGGTGCCTTTTTAAAAATAGTTTTCTAAATAAGGTTTGGAATATATTTATGTTCAGTGCTCGACATAGAAATGTACAAATCTTGTAAGGGAATCTCTGCATCCTACCATCTCTCTCTTTCTCTCTCCCCCCCTTCCCCAAACGATTGTCAAGTGTGATGTTATGACAAGTGCTGTCATAGCAGCACATCTTCTGTTGGGTGCTGTTAAGAGCACAAATTAAAGCAAACCCAGAGGGATGCTGGTGAGTACACTCCAGAAAGCCAAGGCGTGACTTGGAAAAACAACAGTGGCAGTTTGTTTCAACCATGAAAATGTAAATTCGTATGAAAGAAACAGAAGAGGAGCAATGCAGTACTATTATATATCTGATTATCTGTGGCAGAATTTAATGACAAGCAAATAGTCACTGTATCATTTGAGCACAGATGTTTCTGAGTGTCTTAGGAATTATGTCGAGATATTTGAAGAACAGCTTCTATCTCTATTCCAACATGTAATTCTAAAAGCTGACAACTGATTATTTGAGCAAAAAACAAGTTTGTAATGAACAAGATCCCAGAACTCTGCTTATTGTTCCACAAAATGAAGTGTCCTCATGATATAAGACCTACTGTTAAGTATGAACAGTGCACAGATCTCATATCATTAAAGCAGCCATTAGGGTAAATGTATGTATTTTTTTATTTTTAGTAATACCTACTTGGTGGGCTATGTTTTGGTTTGATTTGGGTTTTTTTCTATTAAGCTGCTTGTGGTCTATTTACACATTACAACTTCCACAAACATGTTTAGAACACAAAGAATGTGCTTTTCTGGCTTAAAACTGAGCATATTAAAAAGCTTCATACCTTCTGATGAGGAATAACATGTGCACCAAGTGATAGCAAGATGTAAAAGCCCCCACATGCTTGAGAAATTCTGTGTTTTCTTCTGTCTGCCACCTAAAATCCTCAAATACAGAGGTACATTCTTTGTAAAGACATTAATTTAGCAGTACTGAAGAATAATTCTGCTTGGTAGTAATTGATTTTTACAGTGTTAAAAATGCCATCTTCTTTACTTAGCATCCTGCTTAATGTTAAATAGCTTGTGTTTATACATCTTGGAATGACAGGATAGCTGACTCCCATGTTACATAAAATGCCAGGACCATAAGAATAGAAGCTATTACTCTGAGTGAAGAATTACAAGTGATGAAAGGAAGATTTAACTTTCCCCACCTAAATAATTATATTCCCTAATCCTTATGTTTCCACAGGAATAAAATCTTGTATCCACTGATGTCTTTGTAACATTTACAGTAAGATCCATTCCTGGTGAAACCAATAGGACATAAATGCCAATACTCATCCATGTGAAACGCTTTTACAGGGAAATTCCTAATTATAAGATGATTTACTCTGATAATAACATCACTTTCAGGTGTCCATCATTAACTGCAGATTTTACAGAAATGTTACAACATTACATTTGAATATAACCAGGATCTTCTCAGAGAGGAGCTTGTGTGCAGCTGGATCCAGTATTAACCCCAGACCTTGTCCATGGTTTAAGTCTAAGGAGTTATAGAGGTGTAACTGAACCTTTGCACATCTTTGTCCCACAGGATTAAGGATGGCAAATCAAAATGAGTGATTCATTATGAAAAATGATTGGATGAAAGATCTTAATCAGAATTATTTACTGCACAGTATAGAAACTAAAATGACTAGTATAGTATAGTGTACTACATCAAAGCAATTATATTAAAACTAGCAAAAAACCTCAATTATTAAATAGAGATTGATGTCACTCACCAAGACCAACGACCATGGGTAAATCTCTTCCACTCATCCTTGAGGAGTAACTTTGAGGGCCGTCCCCACCCAGGGCAGGAATCTCCACACACCCTCCAAGCAGGAATGTCTCAGAAGAACTTGCCCTTTGAAAGTGGGACTGGACTTTTCCAGCATGAAGTGATTGACTGTCAGTCCTGTGTCCCCACACCGGCTGTGTCAGCTTAACATTTCTAGATAAGGGTACTTTACCATATCTGCCACACCTTTACCTCACTATCAGGGTGTTTAGCATAGGACTTGAATATGTCTTGCAAAAGAGAGTGTTTGAAAAATAAATATGCTATATTTTTTAAATATATGGGTTTATATAACCTATATTTATAAAAGAATATAATGAAGAGGCTGGAAATTTTAGTTGGAATAGAAATGGGTGCTGTTGTTCTTCAGAAATATTATTTATTGTCTTGAGATTTTTCCAGAATGAAGTATAACTGCTTTGTTAATGGCTGTTCACCCTGCAGATTAAAATAATTCATCTAAGATATTTGGGGCTTTACTTTTCACTGTCATTTTTCTTTTCGCTGAAGACGTAAATGCAATGCAAACCTCATTTGTCGAATCTGTTAATCTCTGGATTAATGGGAGTTGTTAAAGTGATTTGCAGAGCTTGTTTTGAGAGCTATTAAGTTTCACCTCTTTCCCCATACTTAATTAAATAGTGACTTTTAGGATTACTGCATATATTAAATTCTTTTCAATGTAGAAACTGTTGTTTTGGAGACTTTCTACGAATTGTAGCAGAACCAGTGCTGCATTTTAATTTATTTGTAAGTGCACACAGTTGTTTGAATGCTTTTATTTTATACTCACTTTTCCAGAAGACAAAATTGAATTTAGTATTGTTTCAATATATTGGACACTCTAAAGTTTGTGTGAATAAGAAGGATGTGAGTCTGAGTTGAATTTTATGTCTGATGTTGTAGGTCTAGTTAGGCAAGCTGTCAAACTTCCAAAGGAGTTACAAAATCTCAGAGGAGTTGTTTTCATTTTAGGCTAGTCTTGTCCTTTTCAAATGTAGGTCAGGAAATGGTTTTATTAATTCATGGCTTTAAATAAATTTAAATTTTTTTTTTCTTCTGAAGTTAATTCCATTATGAAGAGTCCTATGGCATTTAGCAGGAAAGAAAGCAATAAGGTTTCCTACATAAATTACATTAGAAATGTGCATATTTTATAGGAATTATCCGTTTTTTAAAGAAGGTCTTTGAACCCTTCCCCAGAATTGTATTGTAGGTATAGATTTTTTTCTTCAGTGCCAGGAGATACTTTATGTTGACTATTTCTTTGTGATATTTCAGTATAACCTCTCACAAGGGTTACCATCATGGGATGTTCTGCTATAATACATGACGTGACATTATCTTTCAGGTGAGTCAGTTGTGCTGATTTGAATTTAAACATGAGGTGGAAATATTTAGTTTATTTTAATAGAACCATAACAGAGATGGAAAGGGAAGAAATTACTCTTACCTTTTGGATGTTTAAAAAGTGCATTGCCTTGGCTGACCATGACCTGCTTCGAACCACACTTGATTATGTGAAAAGTTACCAGCTGCAGGCATAGTCATTTAAGCACTTACTTGTAATAGATGAGGAAAATGGAACCTGGCACCCTCTCACTCACTAACAGGCACCCACATACACATAACAAAAATGTCTTTTGGAGTTTTTGTTAGATTACATGAGATGCATACGTATATCGAAATCAAAATAAATTAATGTTTTTATTCCTAAGAGAGGAACTCCTTTTCCGTCCATGACTATATTTTGCTTTACTGTGCCCAGTCAGCTTGTGAAAATAGATTTATTGTCTTGTCTGTTGGTATCACAGCTGTTTGTGCTTGGCTGAGCAACCTTAAAATATTTTTTATCATTACATATGTGCTTACAGGTTTACGAGGAGGTAACATTTTGACCTTTTCAGGAGAAAATATTTAATTTGTGGGGATGAATAAAAATGCCTGATGTGTGTAACAAGGAAAAGGGAGAGCTTTGGTTCTGCTTTTAGAGTAATTCAGCTGAATTGTGGGCAGAGAAGAATTAGGTTGTAGGATAGCTCTGGGTCACAGAAGCACCGCTTCTGAGAGCGGATGTTGAATATCAGTGCTGCCTCTCTTACATTCCCATCAGAGACCTGCTGGCAGAAAATAGTCTTGAGAAGTCAGAGGTGTTTTAAATAGGAAGAAGAAGCTGAATCATGTCTCAGTTCTGCACAGCCTGACACATGGCTCAGTCCTGGCCCACGCTCAGTGCATGGGGCTGCTGTTTGACGATCCATCCTGCCTCGACCCTTTCTTCCCTTACTCCCTTTAGGAGAAAAGGCATCATTCAAAACTTCTAGGAAAGAGTTCCAGGTCTTTGGTCCAAGGAAAAGCCAAGGGCAAGGTGCTGAAATGCCAGAGAGCACAGAATTCAACATACATTTAATCCTTATTTTTGATAGCTAAGTCTCTTGCCAGACTGGGTTTCTCCTTGCCAAAGTCTGATTTCACGCCTAACTTACTGTCCCTCTGCTAAACACAAGGCTTAGCATCCTATTTTCAGGGTGGGTATTTCTAAGTGAGGTACTGCAATGCCATTTCTGATGTCAGAATCACTTTATAATTATAGTTCTTATGCTGTATAAAGACTGATTACAGTTGAATGCAGTGTTCAAATGTCATGATGAGTATATAATGACTTCAACATGCATGACAGCCTGCAGCTGGGGGCCTCCATTGAACAATTTTTATTCTAGTGAGTCTTTCCAAATGAATTCCTCCCAGTTCTTTCTTGTCAGCAAGTCTGAGATGTTAAACTGGAGATAACAAGGGTTTTCTGAAAGTTGTCTATTATTAAAAAGCCAGAAGCAGTAAGGGTTGAATATTCAGCTTGTGTGGAATTGCAGCATCTGCAATATAATTCTGTCAGAACAGCAGGAAGTGCACAGCTGCCCTGGGTGCTGCCATGCTGCTCTTTCTTTATTAAAGAGCAAAGATCCAACAGGTGAGAATAGTCCCTGAGTAATAGCTCACTATTCTCTAGAACATCTCTGGAAACATTCCAGGGTAAAGGAAACAGTTTTGAGCCCTGGGAGATGTCAGTTTTGGAATGAGGAGAGAAGGTTTTATGGCCTTCAGATGGTTGCTGGTCAAAACTGCCTGGTGAAGGAAGCTTGTGCTGATGGCATGCTTGGAGAGCAGGGCTGCAGGTGATACCCATAGTCCTGGGTCAATATCTAATACCACTCCCTCATGTTTGTTCATTGCATAATAAAGCTACAGGATTCCAGCAGCACCCTGAGCCCTACTAAGAAGCTGAACTGAATATTTATGAAAATGGGAGGACTAGAAGCCAAATCGAGCACGTGGGCAAATTAGGCACTTAGGGTGAATCTGGGTTATCTGTTTAATACAGGGGATTTTCCTATATATGAGTATGTTATTGGAGTTTAATCCATGGACCCAGACAATCAGTGCTGTTCTGGAATAATCTGTTCCAGAGTTGACCTGTGTCTGGTATTGTGGGAAAATTACACAATAATATATTACAGCTAGACAGACCTGTTCTTTATTGTCAGCCAGGGAGATGTATGGTGAGAGAATGAGAGGGCTGACTTGAATTTTATTGTGAGCTCTCATGCCTGGCAACCTGGGCAGAGCATTGCCCTGGGCTTCTGGGTGCCCTGTCAACATCCTAGCACAGGACTCTGCTGCTTTTTACATAGATCAGGTCACTACCTGTCTCCATCTTCATCCCTGTGCATAAAGTAGGAAAATTCTTCTGCATATTAAACATTTGTAATCTTTCATGAATGCAGCATCCTCTGGTTGCTTTACCACCACTGTGATTGACCTCTGGAACTGAGAAAACTCTTTCGATTCAGAGTTTGGTTTTTTTTTTTTTTCCTGACTGGATTTCGTCTTTATTTAGGATATTTGTAAGCATCTTTTGTACCTGAGGTGCCCTGACTTAGCAGACAAAACAAGCAAATATTTTTGAAGATCAGTATAGAAAAAAAGGGAGTCCTGTTGTCTTTGAATATTGGAGTACTCTTGTCCAGGAGACCTGAGAAGTGATCACTGTGCTATTTAATTTTGACTGGTAAATTAAAAAAGACATAGCAATCCCATCAAATGATTAAAAAATTAACATAAACCGAAGTTAGAAATTTTCAGATTAATTTCACTCCTGCTTTTTTTTTCCCCTCAACCTAATTTTGTTGGTTGTTTTGAGTATTCTTGATGCAAAATACTTTGTACCCATGTGCAAACAATTATTTGGGGGTTCATTTTTCAAACCAGAGATGTGTTAACCTTTAATAAAAGAGAAACTTTCATTTTTTGTTTTTGTTTTTGAAAAATGTACCCTTAATATGAAATTCTGACCTTGTAAACTTGTCTTCTGTAACCTGCTCTGTGGGGTTGGTTTTGGTTGTTTCTTTTCTCTCTCTTAGCACTGTATCCTACATTGTAGGAATGCTTAATACCTCTATTATATGATTCTCTTTAGCACCTGTATCCTTTCAAACCCTGGGGCTGCAGGCAGGAAAAGGGTGGTCTCCTGCTCCTGGACTGACCTTTGCTCCCTTGTCCTGTAATTATTTTGGCAATTCTACCACTATAAGGAAGGGAGGACTGAATCATTTGGGCAAATCCTCAGATTTGGAGAGAAGGCTCAAAGTTACAGCTGTAACACTGCATGAACATGCCTACAGATGTGTCACCTGACCAGTAATTTGAATAACTCCAAGTACTCCAAGCTTCCTTGAGCCAAGAATTCACCCTTTTCAGAGCATCTACTATTTCACACTCGAACCTACATGGGTGCAGTCAACCCAGTGAGCTACACGGCTTTATAACTGAATAATTCCTCTCCATTTTAATGGAAATCACCTGTGGCCACAGAAGGCAGGACATTTGCATAGCATTTAGTATTTCAGATAGGATATTTTGGCCTTCTGCTGTACTGTCCCTCAGCAAAAGGCAACAACAGGTAAAAAGACTCCATTTTTCTGGTGTCTGTGGGAGTTCCCTGGATGGTGCATGTCAGCCCTTGTTTCTCACACATGCAACTGATATCCCACTGTAGGAAATTTTTGCCCCATGCAGATTCTCTAAATCTACAGCCCCAGCAGCAGGTCTGTCTCCTGATTAGTCAGTTTATTCCCTGGCTGTTCCTGCTATTATTCAACCCTCCACTATTATAACCTTTATTTTTATGTGATGAGAAAAAAAATGGTTTTTCTTCCTATGTCTAGCAGAAACCCTTGGAATAGCCTCTTTGCTATGAACATCTGTGCCTGGCAGCTGCTGGGCTCTTGCCCTCCTGTGATGGGGCATAGTTAGTTTAAAAGATTGGTGCTGATGTAGTTTTATTAACAGTGGAGGAGTTGTGCATTAACATATGTTTTTTGAGAGACTGTGGTAAGCCTTGATGTGATTATTTCTTTCAGCAGCTCATTTCTTCCTTATCTTTGTGGATTTTTTTTTTTTCTACTTAAAGAATGTTCCCCACAAGCCAATTCCTGGATGAGAAATTACATTACAATGAGTGTGGAGACTTTCTTTTCGAAACAGTGCACTAAAACACCTGCTGAAATTATTTTTCTACACCTATGTATGGTGTAGATATATCCCACCTCTTCCTGTGAATCCAGTGTTCAGTTGGTTCTGTCAAAAAAACCTGTAACAGCTATGTCAGGGTGCTGCCTCATGCTGATAAACTTCAGCTTGACAAAGTTACAGGTAACAGAAATAGGTTTTGCAACCAGAAATCAGAGCAAGTATAACCACAAAGCTCTGTGATGTATTGCTCCATTGCAAGTTGGTTTTTTGAATGATGCTGCTGTTGCATTGAACAATATGAGCTTGCAATTGTTGTTTGTCTGTGTAACACTTGTGTGCCTGCAGAGTTAATTTTCAGGTCTTGAGGCTGTTCTGTATGCATCTTGTGCTCATGTAGATTTTCAGTCTTTTACTAGGTTTAGGCAATTAAATCCTAAAAAATAAGTCTTATGCTTAAATGTAAAGGCCAAATCCTAGAATTGTTTTTCAGCTAAAATCAGTAAGGCAAGACCTGTAGCACTCATTTGGTGAAAGATTTGCTTATTTGAGGCTGGATCCAGCTCTGTATTAGTTATTTTCATTCAGTGGATGTACATCCCTTCCTTTCTTCCTCCCAAAGGAAACCTGACAGCTTGTCTGTTCCAAAGGCTGTGAAATATTGTCAGGTTTCAAAACTGAATGTTTTAGCCTCTCTGACAAAGTCAGTCAAAGGGCAGGCACATTTCTACAGCATTCTCTGAAACCAGCCAGCTCTGCACCAGAGAGAAACTGCTTTCATGAAATAAAGGCTGCAAAAAGACATATCCCAAAGTGCTGCCTGTGAATGTGCTTTGATGTTGGAGGCTGCACAGGCTGCACTTCAGCCTTATTCTGCCACTTCCACAAAAGGAGGAAAAGTGTCAGACCTCGTGAGGCTGCAAGTCTTTTCTTTACAGATTCCCATATTGGTGGTCATTTGTGATGTGATTCTTGGGGTTGTCCTTTTCAGGGCCAGGAGTTGGTCTTTTATGATCTTTGTGGGTCCCTTCCAACCCAGGATGTTCTGTGATTCTGTGATTCTCTGGAATCAGTCAAGGAACTGTGTTGGGAAGGACCCTGATGTACTTGGCTCTGCCTTGGTTCTGGAGGAATATACTCATCCAGTTTAAATTTTTAGTTTGCTGTTTCTTTAATGGAGGATTTGAATTTGGTAATCAAAAACGCAGGAATTTTCTTTTGAGAGGAGAAAACGAAGCGTGGTCTTTACATGCCTGACATCACTCAGAAACCTGTATCTAATACAACCATAGAATGGTTTGGGCTGGAAGGGACCTTTAAATGTGATTTAGTTCCATCCTTCTGCTGTGCTCAGTGACACCTTCCACTAGGCAGGGTTGCTCGGTGATGGTGTCTGTTGTGTGTGAACTGTCAGTCCCACGTCTCACGAGAGTCCTTGCCAGTTCAGTCCAGGCTTATGGTGGTGTGGGGAGAACACACAGAGCATTTAGCTTGTGCTTCTTGGTCTGGGCTGTGGGACCTGGTCAAATCAGGTGTGTAGAGCTGTCCTGAGATCAGATCAGTTGAAGGGTTGCAGGTGCTGATGTTTTAACCCTTTCCTTTGGCCAACTGTCGCCACTTCATCTATAAGCAAATTAACTGTTTCCTGGTATAGGTGTTTTGGTAGTTTTGTTAAGAGACCATATACCCAGGGCTTTCTGGTGCTGTAGTAGTGATAATTTTGGCATGACATAATTTAATCATGCAGCCCTTGGCTGATCTGTTGCATTTTCAAAGCTGTCAAAATAGCACCCCTCTGGAGATTCCCTACCTCAGCTGCAATTTTACTTGGTTCACTTGCCCTGCCCTTGCTGCCTTTAAAAGATGAGGTCCAGTATTTCCATTAGCAAGGGGATTTCTGCCAGAAAATATTTTAACTCTGCTGTGGAATGAACAGTTCTTTAAACTTTGAAATTATTTCAAAGTGTTCAAGAGCCTGGGGCAATCATAACTGTTGAGGCTGCAAATGGTCTCCAACTCTAAGGCATATTTCCTATTATTTGGGAGCACTACTTGCAATTTTGCAAGATCAGGGTTTTAGTTTTTAAATCATCCCTTGGTGATGACTTTTTTTCTTTTTTTTTTTTTTTACCTCATTTCTGCTATTAAACCAGTGTGTAAATTTATTCAACTATACTTTTTTGAGGACCTGTTGTACCATGCCTCAATATATTAATGTACTTTCATGTAGCAGAGTCTAGAAACACTGAAAAAGTGTCTGCAAAGCAGATTGTGTGTATTTCTGGTCTGCTGAGAAGCAGGAAGGCGAAATCTTTCAACGGATTGTTTTTCTGAGACTGATAGCCAAATGCTACAGATTTTCAGAGCTCTGCTTTAAATAAAAACTGCTCTAATTGAGGGCATGCTCTTTTGGGTGTTTTGGGATTTTTTTAAGACAGAACTTGATTTTAGAGTTCCATCCACAAGTGTTTGGATTTGTGGTCATCAGAATTGTGAAGGGAACATGTAGTACTTTGGGAGCATTTTACAGTAAAAATAGATTTATAATGATGTAGTACGTAGAAATAGATGATAAGGGATATAAAGAGTTGGGGTCCTGGAAGTAATAGAGCTGAGTTTATTGTGATACTCCCTCCTGAAGAAATTTATTCACTTTGAGGATAAATTCAATGAGTCACGTGGCTAGATTGATGCTGTGTCTCATTTTGTCTGTCATGGTATGTTCTTTCAAAGAACTTACATGTTCTTTGTTTCTTCATAGAAAAGGAACTTTGAGCAAATCTAAATAATCCTGGTAAATATCTGCTGATATAAATGTAGCCTAAGACTGCAACAAGATCAAGGACAACAGCAGGGGTGTCATCAACAAGTCTTGCCAGCGTTAACTACTGTGATTGTGAAGTGTTAAGACTGATTTTTAGGGAATTCTATTATACATGAGATGTTTACAAAGGTTGTCAGAGAACAGCACTTTTCACTAAAGAGAGAGGGGAAAAGTGATATGCATTTTGATAGGGAACGGGAGTATGTCGTGAAGGAAATATTTCTTTGTCTGTTATCATCAGGGGAAAAAAAAAAGATAAAAAAGGTTTTCTAGTGAATTTTGAAAGAGAGCAAACTTGACACCATGGTTCATGATCGAATTTTCAGAATACTTGCCCCTTGCTGGTGAGTAGGCACATGTTACATCTTTCTTTTTTCACTTCAGGAGAAAGCTTGATAGGGTTTTATGCACTGAGACAAGACTCACCATAGATTCATATTTAGCAGATGATGAAATGATCTTGTTTTTTCCATTATTCTGATACAGGAGGTTAGCTTTGATATCGAAGTAAGATTTTCCTCCTACATTCTGTATTTATGTGTCAAGGTCCTTAAATCACAGAGAACAATTTGTGTGCATCAGGAAGCGAGAAGCCTTCTTAACCTGCATTTTTCTAAATGTGACTATCATTAACCCAAAATTTTACTACTGTTTTGTGAACTTGCTTACTTGAGCTTTTGTGTGTAAGATATAAGTGAAAACTTATCTTCGACATGTACTGAGATAATCAGTTTTTCTGGTGAGTGTGCAGAAGCATTTAATCCCTAAATTCATGATGGCATTTCCCTTTTCCCTCTTGCAAAGAGGAAAACGTTCACACCTTGGAAGTCATGATTATTTTATTCAATGTTTCTCTCTAAATAATCACTGTTCTCTTTCCACATGTATTTTACTTTTTTTTAATACATTCTTAGTGCATTTGGAAGTCTTAGCTGTCTAGCAGGGTGTAGGATAGACATGGCAGTGATACAGGGCATGCAGCTGACCAGAGAAATTCGGAGCTTTTAATGACCATGTTTAAGGATCCTCCTCTATCTACTATTTGCACTAAGAGCACAGTAAAAATGAGCAAGGCCAGTTCAGCAAACTTATGTTCAAGTGCAGTGTAGGTCCTTATTTTTGACCCAAATCCCTGCTAAGCAGAGGAGATGGTGTATTGACAGAGTGTTTTCTGTAGCCCGATGCAAATCTAAGGTGTCCATGTGACTATAAATTGTGAACTGGGATATAATTATTGTGAAGTCTTCATCTCTATCAAAGTGGCATAGAAATAGAAATCGTAGAAATTATCTGCCAACTTCTTTCTTACTTCAGGGGAAGCTTTCCTGCTCATCATAATTCTATATTTGTCATGTTTTCCTGGTACTTTCTAAGCTTCTAGCTCCAATCTGTGATCGTTATGGTAATAATATTTTCAAGTCCTAGGGATGCCTACTGGGTGAGAACTGTACTCTGTGCATGCTGAATAATTGTCTGGAGCCGACTTTTATGGGGGATTAGAGCTTGTCTGGGTATTGCTTTGAATTAGTGTATTTCTCAGAACATATTTTTGCAGTCAGATACAATCACTGGCAATTCTCCAACATTAACCTGTCACAATTTTATTAATAAAGAGTGTTATTCTGTTAATGTCAGCCCTTGAAGGGTGCTGGAAGCTGCTGGCAGTGAGTAAAGGTGTAGAGCCCCAGGAGGGGGTTCCTCTGCTTGGTGTGTGACCCTGAACAAGTCAGTTGAACCACCCTCTGATCCAGTGAAGGGTCCCCACAACGGGATGCTGACAGACTGGTTGGGCACAAGGGTCTTGGCTTTCCTGGGGCCCTGGCAGACTGATCAAACACTCAGGGTTTGAGGAAATCTCCTCTTTTCACATGACAGAATGACAGAAGTTCTGTTTTAGAAAAAGTTGAATGAGTAAAATAAAGTTCTTAATGAAAACCCTGTTTTCTCATATCAGCCAGCATGTGAATGAACACAGTAAATAGCAACAAATAAGCTGCTTCATTCATGAAAGGTCATCATCAAGGCAAATAATTATTTAAATACAATAGAAAACCACATTGAAGTCCCAATGAAGAGAAATAGTATTCAAAAATAACCCCTGTAAGTTGCTTTGGGCAGCAGAAATTACTTACAGTGGCTGCAACACCTTTAGAATGGAACTGTTTTAAAAAGTGTTGCTTCCACTCCCTGGCCCGAAGCATTCATCATTGGAAAGAACTTTTGGGAGGTGAGGAAAAATTCTCTGTAAGTAGGTTTCATAAAATCCAATTGGTGTTTTGATACCCAGATAAAAACGCTTCCACTTCCTGAGAGCCCGAGGGAAAATCAGTATTCATCACCATATGGAGTAATGAAGTATCTTTTTATGCTGGATTTCTTACTGTAGGAGACATTCTATTTGCAGCAATAATGTGGGAAAGGAAGCAAGTCCTAAATGGAGGCGCAGAGCTTGGAGCAGAGGCAGGCTGACTCTGCTCAGAAACATTTTTCAAGTTGTTAGAAATGATTTCAAAGATCCATGGTCCACAGGAAAAGAAATAAAAAAAAGGATGTAAATAGTAATTTGAGATTTTCAGGGTGTTAAGACACTGCATTAATCCCTTGGTTTATTCTAATATAGGCAACTGTTTCATAAAGCAAAATAGACTACATCAATTCAAATAAAATATAGTCTGTACAAGTGTCTTCCTGCACTATTTAGTTTCCTTAAACACTCGATTAACAAACATTAATGTTATTTCTTGTTCACTACAAAGCACTTAACAATTTGGTTGCAAAGGAAAATGGGTATTTAGCCTATTTTTGGTTGTAATATAGCAATGTAAAAGCATAAAGGAAAGCACCCAAGAAAACGTGTAAGGGAAAAGAGAGAGAGAGAGAAAGAGCACTCAAGGTAAAGAGAGAAAGAAGGAGAGAAGCATCACACACCCAAGGAGTCACCCCTTGGGCCTTCACAAAGTCAGGTGATGAGTTTCTTAGCAGGTCAGATGATGAATTTCTCTTCAGTGAGAAAGTTGCTTTTCTCTCTTCATCATTAGGAGAATTCCTGAGATGCTGCTCCTTGCTGATGTCTCTCGAATGTGACAGGCTGTGCCTGACTGTCCCAGTGCTGTGCTTGGCTCATCTGGTGGCTGGCTGTGTTTTGAGCCTGGGATATCAGTCATTCCCTCTCCTACAAGGTGGACTGTGGGCTAGACTAAAAATGATCTTCCTCACCTTCCCCTTGACACATTCCATGGCTTAATTTGGTGACAAAGTGAGTCCATCCAGCCTGAAATCTTCTGCAGTTGTTTGGAAAAAAGCTAATTCTTGTTATTAATTGTGTAAGACCAGTGTCAGTGTGGCATCTGGGGCTTCAATGGGCCCTTTGCCAATGATGAAGTGCACTTTTGGTAACCTAACCTCTCACAGATCATGAGCTCTCTTCCTTTTTCATGAACCTTTGTTGACTGTACACCAGAGAGCTCTCTTGCCATTACTTTATTTTACAAAAACCATCGAGTGAAAGTTTGTTTCCCCCCTCCAAACTTCCACCCAAGTAAATTTGCTGGAATGGCCTTTCTTTTCCAGCAGTGCTATAATGGATGTTAGCAGTCCCCAGGACTCCAGGATTGATTATGTGGAATCATCCTATTAAGTTTATCACAACTGAGCTATACCACTTTTGCAACATTAACCATAAAATCAATATGGAAAAAAACATTTAGATAAATCAGCAGTTGAAAGAATGATGAAGAGATGTTCATTGAAACAGAAATAAGCTTTAAATATACCGAATGTAAAGCAATCCTTACAGAAATAAGGAGTGTGAGCTTACTTCAAATGAGAAATTAGCCTGGAAGGCAGCAGCTAAAAGGACCTGGGGTAGCAGTGTGCAAGCAACAGATGATGTGCTGCATCAGAACAAGGTGAGATGCTCTGCAGGCAGATGAGTAAGGGAGTAGTAAATACAAGCAAGGAAGTGATTTGTCTTGTCACAGCACGAGCAAGAATGATTATTCTGGTATATGGTGCTGAGCTTTCAGTGACTTCTCTTAATGTGACATGCAACTGATGCTCTGAAGGGGGGGGGAAAGAGGTCTGATGCTTTTGAAGGCAGATGAAAATTCACTGGAATGACAGGAGGATCAAGCTGTTTAATACTTTAAAAACAAAGAAGAAAGAGGAAGTGAAATGTGACAAAAATACACAGAAATCAAACAGGAGGAAAAAGGATAAGCACCAAATAACCCACCTACTGTTTACTGGGCACTGTGGTGCCCAGCAGCTGGAAGCTGAAGTCTGATGAGTTTGTCTTGAAATCGGATTATTTTTGTTGTTGTTTTTCCCTCCCTCTCCATTGCAATCCTGGAGCTAATTACTAGGGAAGGTGTAATTCTTTCCATAATCTGACTGTTGTTTTAAATCAAGACTGTCTGTATTCCTGGAAGAAGAAGTTTTGCAAATGCACATTAGTGGATTCAGTGCAGGAGCAACTGTGTGAAAGACTAAAGCCTTTGGCCTTACAGGAGCTCAGGGTAATGAACTAATATCTCTTCTCAATTTAGCTGTGTGTTCAGGGCCTGCATGACCTTTTCTGTCAAGGCAGCTTCCTGCCCTGCCCCACACTACTCGTGGTTCAGGTGGTTTTTAGAGTACAAGCTGATTAAAGGAATCTATCAACTCTATCAATTTTTTTTTTTGGCTACCTTTTTGCTTGTAGTGACTGGAATGATAAAACTAACTATATATATTCTCTATTTCTCTATTTGAGTGGACAGCACATGCTCTCATGATTAAACAGTACTACCCTGCTTGCTGTGGTGCATAGTAATTTCACATAGCAGTCCCTACTTGGATTTTTGCACAGTTTGTATGCACATAAACACACACATTTGTGTATGTGTATTAAAAATATATGTGTAAAATTATACATGTGAAAACATAGGAAGCGGTTGTTTGTTTTTTTTGTTTTTTTTTTTTTTTAAAAACTCAAACAAAATAAATATTGGTAATATCAAATCTCTTACCTCACCTTTAACCTGACTACAAACTAACAATACTTTCTGCACATTTAAAACATTGCTATGGCTGCAACTTCTGTCAGTAATACAACTTTTCCACTCCTGCTGTTCTGTCCCCTGCTCTTGGAGTCCTTTTGTTCCTCTGAACACCAGACACTGACCATTTAATCCTGAAAACCAAGATTTAAATGAAGCCTGTGGGGCATGTTGTGGAAGTCACTATTTCAGTTGCTTTTATGCACCAGTGATCCTTTTCACTATTGTCCTTCCAGTTTTGGGTTTATATGTTAATCTCAAGGCAAAATTCATATTATACTAACAAGGACAGCAGTGATTTATTTTATTTTATTTTTTTTATTTCTGGGCAATGCTTTATGTGTTCACTCAAAAGTGTTTTTTTAACTGTTCAGTGGGCATGAGCCTGGCATGGTAGCCTAGATCCATGGCTAAACTTTCACACTTACTGTGTCATTGAGATCAATGAAATCACAGTGCTTTGTAACAGCTGAGGATCCATCTCTCTCCAAATCAGAGAATTGTAGAGTGATATGGGTTGGAAGGGAATTTAAAAATCATATAGTTCAAAGCCTCCTACTGTGGGCAGGAACACCTTTCACTAGATCAGATTGCTCAAAGCCCCATCCAACTTGGCCTTGAGCACTTCCAGGGATGGGGCATCCACAGCTTCTCTGGGCAAGCAGTTCTAGTGCATCACTATCCTCTGAGTAAAGAATTTCTTCCCACTGTCTAATCTAAACCTACCCTCTTTTGCTCTGAAGCTGTTCTCCCTTGTCCTATCACTCCATGGCCTTGTAAAAAGTCTCTATCCCTCTCTCTTGTAGTCTTCCTTTAGGCACTGGAAGGCCACAATTAGGTCATCCCAAAGCCTTCACTTTTCCAGGCTGAACAACCCCAGTTCTTGCAGCCTGTCTCCATAGCAGAGGTTCTCCAGCCCTCTGAGCATCTTGGTGGCCCTCTCTGGACTCACTCCAGCAGGTCTGTGTCCTTCTTAAGTTGTGGAACCCAGGACTGGACGCAGCACTCCAAGTGCAGTCTCACCAGAGCAGAACAGAAAGGGAGAATCACCTCCCCAGACCAGCTTTTGATGCAGCCCAGTATGCAGTTGGCTCTCTGGGCTGCAATCTCACATTGCCAGGTCATATCAAGCTTCTCATCCACCAACTTGACATCACCCAGAGCCAGAAAAATTTTATATATCTGTTGGTCCAAAAAATCACTGAATTCTATCAGCCTGTTTTACTGTAGCTCTTCTGAAGTGCTGTTGTGAATAACTTACCGACTGCCGTGTGCTCAATTCGAGTGGTCCAATGGTCTGGTTGATCAACAAAGCTGTTCCTGAGTACCTTTGGGAGGAAGAGTCCTTTCACTGCACCCCTCCAAACTGCTTTCCTTGCTGAACTAATGGGTTTGAGCCCTTAGTCACCATGGCTGAATGTCTGATACCCTGGAGATACACTGCAATTTGAAAAAGGGACGTCATTTCTAGTTTATTTAACTGATTTCACTGGTATTATACTGTTTGGTCCTAGTTTGCACAAGAATGCAAAAAGGGGGCATGAAAATGACATTTATCAGAAATCTGTTGACTAACTTGGTAAAATTTGAATTCCAGTGCACTGGAGCATTTTCTGGTCTGCATACAAAGCTGATGGTTTGGCAGGAGTTCTGGTATTCTCTACTCAAAAAAGCTTTCCTTCTGCTTGTGTTTCCTATTGAGATATGTATTTCTAGAGAAAATAGTTACTGTAAATTTGGATAGCAAACTACTGGTATTTTTCAGTAAACAAGAAGTGAATATTTATTGAAAATCTCCTATCATTTGGCTCACTATTTGTAAACAGCTTGCAAATACAGATAATGGGAACTAATGAAACTCCAGCTTTTTCTCCAGCAATCTGCCCACTGGCAAAACATATCTTATAGAACTTAATTTCCGTGGTATACATTTCTAGAGATAAATCCCCAAAATACAACAGCTGTTTCACAAAATAATTATGTCAGTCTGTGTCATCCATTGCTTATAAATATTATATTGTGGTAATAATCACGTTTCGAAGTTGCAGATAACTGGGTTTGTTTTGGTTTGGTTTTGGGGGGGGTGTTTTTTGTTTTGTTGTTGTTTTTTTTTAATTTGGGGTAATAAAAATAACTAGATAATTCTCTACTGATTTGCACTGTGACCAGGTATGTCAACTTTTCCTAAATGAGCCCGTTCAGTTTGTCTGGGGGTGTTCTGTTGGCTTCACTTTGGTTTTGAAATCTTTTGGCTTTGTTGGACCCAGGGATATTACACACTGAAGCATCTATAAAACCTCACAGATAAGAAAGAGCTTCAGTGTCCTTAACCTGATTCCCTTTGTAGAGAAGGATTAAATATTTGTTGGTGCAGCAAATAGAGCTGGGGAGACTTTAAGCCCAGTAGCTCTGCTGGGAGATAAGGAGTCATCCATCCCCTTGTCAGTGCTGTTCAACACTTTCTTTGCATTAAGCAGTCAACAGAGCAGCACAAAAAGCTGTGTTTCTCTGGAAAACAATCAGATACCCAAACCAGTGGTCTATGAATCCTTTTTCTTCTTTTCTTGGCTCAATAAATATTAAATTTATCTCTGCGTGAAGCAGTTTAGCTTGGGTAGAAACAGATTGATACTATTGCCTTTCTGACCTCAGACTGTCTTGTATCTGGAGGTTTAAACATTTCCCGTGGTAGGTGGCAGCTTCAATAAGATTAAGAATGGAACTGAGCTCCTCTGCCACATCTTCTGGCACTGCTTTAATGCTGGCAGTAAGAGGAATGAGAAGACAGAGCAGCACCATTGCCATCTCTTTCTCTGGCACCTCTGCCACCAGAGACTCTTGCAGATCTGCAAGCACATTGCAAATATGGGTCCTGAAAAGAAAGTGGGTGTCAGAGAGCCCAGTTTTGCCAGAGCTGAATTTAGAAACCCAGACCCTTACTGATGAGCAACATTTGAACCTGTGTCTAGCTCTTGGAAATGTTTTAGGCAGAGTTTAACCTGCATGAAGACTTAATATGGAAACTTTAGGTCCTGTGGGTTTTGAACTGACTCTGCAATTGAATAATAGCTGAGGACAAACATCTGTGTGGATTCAGTTCGTGGTGTTTGAACCTCATTTCTCTACTAAGAGGGTTCCTATCTCTGTGTACTCTAGAGGGAAGGGGAAAATGAGACAGCAATGTCAAGACTTGCTGTGGTTCTGTACTGCAAAGCAAACTGGACTCTAGTTTGGTGTACACTAAAGTAACTATGTAATTCTTTAGCAGCTACAGTTAAATGTGCTTTTAATCCATTTGCAAATTGCATTGCTGTGTGGGGAGAGACTTTTTGGAAGCTTCAGACTTGGGATAGAACTCAGCATGAACTCATTGATCAGGGAGGGTCGTAACAAATCTATATGGGCTAGAGTCACTTTGGAGGGAAGGCTGAAAGCAGATGCTATATATGAACAGTGAAGTCTTAGGAAAAATGTCTCCTTTGAAAGTGGTTAAGCAGTGGAACAGGATCCCTAGAGAAGTGGTGGAGTCCCCATCCCTGGAATTGTTCAAAAAACAAGTAGACGTGGCACATCATGGCTGTGGTTTAGTGAGTGTGGTGGTATTTGGTTGAAGGTTGGACTTGATGATCTTGGAGGTCTTTTCCATCCTTAGTGGTACTATTATGCTGTAGCTTCAGAAAGGCTGTTTGATTGCAGCACAGAGATGAGTCCAGTGTGCACAAACAGGGAATGAATATTCTTGCTTCTCCTGCGCAACTTGAGCAAAACCTTCACGGGTTCAGAAGTGCAGGTTCAAAGAGGAGGATCCAGAAAGGATGAACTGGAACTTTGCTCAGCAGGAATTCCCCTTCGCTTTCCTTTGGCTTCCTCTGTGTTAGTGCCTCCCACTGTTGTGGAATCTGCATTATCTTGGCAAAAGCCATTGCTCTCAGTGGGAATAGTATTCAGTATTCAGCTGATACTGAATTATATCATTCAGTATTTGTTTTGAAACTTTCAGAGCTCAGAGAAGTAATAGGTTTTAGTTTTCTCATATGGGGGAAGGACCAATTCTGCTTTTGTAGCTGTAAATTTAGAGGATGTAACTCATCTACTTATACTCATTCAGAATATTAAACAGAGGAAATTCATTGGAAAATATTCATAGTAAACACTGATCTTGTTGTGATTATTTCATTAAATGCTTGTACATTTCCCTTTGGGATGGGAGCACTGTGCTGGATTATCTGTCATACAGTAACAGCTGTCAAGAAGATAGGCAGATGCTGTTTGTCTATATAAGAAAAGGCTTGAAAATATTAAAAGGAAAAAAGTGGAATTCCTTCTCTGAAACTTTTTTCATTTCTCGTTAGGTTTAGTACTGAATTGTCTGGGATATGATGAAACATTTGTATCTTCTGAAAAATTACCATGAATTAATGCATTATGTGTGGTACACGTGAACAGCAGAGAAGGGAAATAAAACCTCGCTCTATAGCAGAGTGCTGTTTGGAAATTCAGAGTGCCAGGTATCTAAACTTTTCCCTGCCTCATTCCCCCAACAGTTCATGTTTGTAACCTTCCCTGTAGAATGGGACATGCACTCCACTCCCCCTACCCTTCCCAGAGCCACTGTAAGACAGCATAAGCCAAGTGGGGAGGTTTTGAGTAGTTTTACTCTCTTTGCCCTCTGAATGAGACATTACACACAAGTGAATTTATTTACACAGTTCTCTTTTCTGTTCTTTTACCTAACACTTAAGTAGTTGTTTTAAGGTTTGTTTGGGGGTTTTTTTTTTGGGGGGGGGGAGAGGCAATGTAGAGCTTCCTGATATTTATTGATGCAACTGGACAAAACAGACAGTATAAACATGCAATATATAACTTAGATACTGGACAGTGGAGGAGAAGCCTTATCCCAAAATACTGCCACAACCAGTTTATATATCTTAAATTCATGTGTGCAAGCCTTTTATAAAAAGTGACAGCTTGTACCTCCTGATGCATGTTACCAGCTAAACACACTTCTTCAAGCTGGTTTGCAGAGAGCTCTGATTCAGCAACGAAGCAGAGCAGAGAAAAACATTCATTTCTGGTGGTTGCAATGCTCTAATTTTCCTATTCAAGGCAAGAAAATAAATTGTACTGGAGCTCTGGAGTGTAACTGAGAGATGGTGGCAAAAATCTCACTAAGTCCTTTTAAATTTATGTCCTTACACTCTGTAATGCTGCCTTCTCTTACCAGCTCCTGGGTTGTCCTTCTCTCTCTAATATTACGTAATGTTTTAAAAGCCTTAGATGTCATATTTTTATAATAAACACTTATATGTGTGCTTATATAAAAACATGCATTCTATAAATATTCAGACATTTAAGTGGAGTTGGGTTGATGTGATCCATGTGTCCTCTCCTGCAGGAGAATACTTCTTGGGTCATTTGCATTTACCTAATCAGGACAGCTGAGCAAGCTTTCTCTGGAAAACATTTCATATGTGGTTTGAAAAGTATTTTAAAATACGCATCTTATTAACTGCATAAAATTCTTGTTAAGCACACGTTTCTCTATACTTGGAGGTGATCAGGGGTTTCTAATTATTCTTTGGAATAATAGAAACAGATCGATATTTTCTTGAAACAAACCTAAAGTCAAAAGTCAAAATTATACTGTTTGGGTGTTTAAAAAGAAAAAGTAAAAATTAGAGGGTGCTTACTCATGCAAGTTCATGTATGATTAAATGCCACAGCACTTCCTTGGGAGTCAAGATATTTTGGAAGTAAATAGTATCATAGGCTAGAGTCCTGTGGCAACACATCACAGCAAGTCACTCTCCTGTTTTCTGCAGGCTTGTGAAAATATTCATGACCCTTGCCAGGTGCCCAGGCTTCCTTATATTTGATGTGCTGTATTTTTGCAGAATACAAGATCTCTTATTTTGCCTCCGTGTTTTTCAGAAACGCCTTTTTGACCTTCTGGAGCTTGCAGATGGCTCCTACACATAAAATAAATGGTTAAACACCAAACTGTTTGTTGCCTAACAAATGAGAAATGCAGTTACACCGAATAGTTAGTGCAGTCATACTTGGTGTTTAAAGTTTCCCTTGGTGGGTTTGTCTGTTGTAAGAGTGTAGATTACAGAGGAGGATACTTCAAGGTTACATTAGGGGTTTTTTGCCCTATTTGTGTTCTTTAGTTCTGAGTTTTTCGGTTGTGAAATGACTTGCCCCGAATTGTTTTCAATGAACTTGGAATAATGTCATCCTGTTTTGCCTTGTTCATGAACTCCATACATTATTACAGCCACGAAGAGATACAGTTCTGTCAAAATCTGCTTTGCTGTGCCAAAACAGACCCTGACCCAGAGGCATCAGAGTCATAAAAAGATTTTTGAAACAGGCTGCAGCATATTTGTCTCTCTGGCTTGGCTCAGGAAGAGCACACAGCTTTCCAGCAGCTTCTCCTTTCTCTTTATACAGATCACATCTGAAGGAGTCCATGTGCCTATCCAAATCTAGCCTGTGGATACCTGACACTGTTCATGTTTTATTTGGATTAGCTCACGTTGACTGACCAGGAATTGTGGTGCATTCAGTTACAATAACAGGTTTTTTCCCATAGAACAGGAATAGAAGACAACTGACAGGACAAGGTGGGGAAATACACTGTACAGATAAACAATATCCGTTAAGTTCTTAATAATTTTCTCAGAAACTTTCATCAAATGAAAATGAATGCTGAAAAACTGTTTGTTGTTTTGTGGACTCGCAAATTTACTGAGCTACTAAAACAACAACTGATAAACATCTTGGAGGATCATAAGGAAACACTGATGGATTTAACAGAAACGAGGGCTTGTATGGAGACTGCTAGAATTGTGAGCTCTCTGGTTCTCTTAACTTTTAAATCAAGATCTAAGGCACTTAAAAATAATGATATTTAATTCAGTTAGAAATTATAGCATGCTGCAAAAAATATTGGGTGAAGTTCCAGAAATTATGCTGGGATTTAAAATATCTAATGCCCCATATTTTTGGGACAGCCTGTGCTTGAAAGACATAAATTAGGAAAACACTGTGAACACACATTAAGGAAATAGTTATTTCTTTAAGAAGCCAGTCTGTAATGTGGCTGGATTTCTGTTGGCTAAATACTATATTGATGATTGTATGGGTGTGCCTGAACACTGTAGCAAGTGAAATTGCTGTAGTTATAATTGCACAACTGTCTGTTTTATAAATAATATCCTGGGATTTCTTGATGTCACTGCAATTCCTCGCTCTTTCATTACTGGGCTGTTTATGTGCATATGGAAGATACAGACAATTTTTTCCTAGCAAAAAAGCTTCCTTTAAATATGGCCTTGTCAGGGGCTTATCAGCACAAGTTACAGGAAATAAAATTTGGTTAATATTAAAATCTGTGTCCTGTCTGTCTTTTTGAAGCATCATTGCACTGCTGGAGTTGGTGAAGTTAAACTGACTTCTTTGCTTCAAATATTATTCCATGCATGGAACACACATTCTTCTGTTGTTGTTGTTGTTGTGTTGTGAGTTTTGGTTTTTGATAAATATGAATAACTGGGAAAAATTAAAAATTTAAGGTGCTTTAATTCATTTTGATTATTCACACTCCACAAGGATTTCATGGCTAATTTATGCAGCAATGTGGCTATTCTATGAGAATGGCTTTCTACACCTATCCTTGCAACCTTACTGCCTTCTGATATGACCTTATTCTTCAGAGGAACAGGTAACATCATGTTTTAGTCGTTGAAAGGGCAATAGAGAAGAGTGTTTTCATGTTTTTTCACATGCATTATTTAAAGCAGAAAAGAATAATTGCGGCCCAAGTCACCTGTGCCCTGAACCATTGCTGGGTTCAGACACCTTCAGAAGTAAAATATTTTGTTTGCAGAGCACTGTCCACCTATTCTCTGCTATTGCACTACCAGAAGTGGGTTTGTTTGACCAGCTGGCTCGTGGGAAGGAAGCAATTAAATGGGAAACAAGGAGGCTGCATAGTCATGCAAATCCTTTTCAATTTTTTTTTTTCTTTTTAACCAAGGCTCAGCAGTGTGCCTGGAATGTAAACCCCTTGGCAAACCAGACACTGCTTTGAGGTGTCTGCAGTGATGTGCAGAAACCTGTTCTTATGTGAAAGCATCTTTCTCCTCTGCCTGTTACCTATGATGAGAGCAGTACTGTGATTAACAAGTAGAATGACTGTTATCTAAAATTCTAGTTCAACTGACCATGCCTGAGTGTGAGATGAATATTTTCAGATCTTGTTTTATGAAAAACCTTGAAATACCAATAATGGCAGTTCCTAGGAGGAAAGGCTTAGACTTAGAACAAGTTAAGGTGATGTTAAACAGACCCATGTTTCTGTGAGTGGATGAGGATACAATATACATAGGTCTTTTGTGAGCTTTTAAACTTTGTAATTTGTCAGAGGCAATTCTCTGTAATACCAGATATCCTCCAAAATGGGTTGGGTGTACAGTTACAACAGGGATGGGGCTGGAACCACTGCATGTAACAGTGTGGCATTAAAGACAACCTGTCATTTCTGAAAAATGGAAGTGATGTACCTTCTCAGCCTCAGTGTTTTTCTGTGGATCACGATTGCTTGAATTTGCTGAACAGCATTGCTGTGTTTAATCATCCCAGTGCCTTCTTTCTTGTACCCTGGGTTTGTTTTGTGTGCTTGTTTCATGTTTTTCTGAAGCAGGGTTTCTCAAAGGGCTGAGCTGGAGGAGTGACACTAGCAGTGATGTTGGAATTGGTTATTTATGAAAACAAAGTGTCTGAGTTTGAAGATGCAGCTGTGATGAATACCCTGGGAACTTCAGTATCTTTTTTCTAAATCAATGAATGTGCACATATTTTGTTACTAAAATTGTTAGAGCTGTAGCAAGCCAAGTGAAGAAAACTGTCTTTCAGATAAATGTGTAAAAAAAATCTGGATGCATAAGCATATTTTTTGGGGTTTGCAAAGCTGCACTAGAAACCTAAGAATGACAAACATGCTGCTTTATAACCCTGATGGAAGAGCTGAGGTGGGACTCCTTTTCCTTTGCACTTCTGCAGGTCTCCTCTTGGTTTGCATAAGTTTTACAGTGCACCAATATTGTCATTTTGTGACAGGTGATGCCTATGAATGAGAGAAGCAATGACAGATAAGGTTGCAAAATACAAAATTTTGCACGTGTGAGGTCAAATGTAAAAAGAAAAATCTAAAAACTCTTTCTCCCCTCTATTACTGAGCATGACAAAATATCCTACCTCATTGTACAAAAATCCCTATTTAATCAAGTTTTCATGTCCAGTGGAATTTTTAAGATAATCTGTAAAAAAAAAAAGCAAACTGCAGTAAATATGCACAGAAAAGTCTGGGATATTTCTGCTTGGATCTCAGGGAGTCTTAATGAAGTCGTTCCACAGCTACCTTCAAATCACATAGCAGGGGGAGGTGTATTACTGGCTCTCTGTACCTTCCTGAAATAAATGGAGGAGAAGCAGCTCTGCCCATCCCAGCATCAAGACGTGTGTTGAGGCATCTTTCCTGTGTTTCTGTTGTTTTCCTGGTAGAGCACAATGACTTTGGGAGGCCGGGGTATAAAATTAACCCTACCTTGAAAGCTTTCAGTTTGACACTCCTTGCATGCATTTATTGGACTGTATAGCTCAGACAAAGTACTCTAATATCTCTGCTGGCCAGCAGTGCTTGTAATGGGAAGACTGGGTTCAGGGAGTCCTTTAGTTTTCATAGGAAAGGGAGGAAATGTGTGAGAGTCCTTGTGGATAAGGTACATCCAAGAACAAACCGAGTGGAACAAATGCAGAAGGATGTTTACAAGCAGCATTTGTCACCAGTCTCTGGTGACTCAGGTTGGGGCAATATTGCTCGTGGGAGGAAGTTGAGTTCATCTAATTTGTCTGGTCCTTTGTAATTCAATTTTGGCTCAAGGCATCAAAAAGAAGGAGAAAATGAGAGACAGAATAAAACTGTCTCTAAGCAGTTTCCTGCTGCTTTCTGATCTGCAAGTGTTGGTGAGAATACCTCTGGTACATGGTCAGAAAGGACCTGCCTTCCTAATTATTTTTCTCCCCTCCTTTTTTGTTTGTGGGTTTAAATAACTTAAGGTACAAGAAGAAAAGGCATGAAAAAAAGAAACAATTCTAAACAAAAATAATCCCTTATATAGACCCTAGAAGGGTGCAGGAGGTGGCCTCTTTGCCCTCCCTCTACACCCACAGAATTTTTCCATGGCAGGCATTCTATATAAGGCCAGTATGGAAGGAAGAAATAATTGTTGTTGTTTAGCTGCAAGATATCACAGCTAATCAATATGAATAAACCATAAACAAACTAGCCCAAATAATAAGAGAAAAATTGAGTTTTCAATCTTTTCATGTAGGCAAAAGCAGCCAAATCAATTGGATTCTGTGATGGCAGGATATTGAATCTCTTATCAGGATCAGAAAAGGTAGTTTTCGTGCCTTCTAGTGTAATCTAGGGACTCTCATGTCCTGGTTTATATATTATGATTATTGTAAGAGCTTATGTAGTCTTCCTCCCTGTATGTTATATGAAACAGGATTATGGATCTTTATAAGCTTCTTGATAAGTTTATGTTAAGGATTTTCTCCCTGCTATTGAGTGAAAAATAACCAAAATAATGATCTTAAAATTTTACTGCAAACTTAAGTATAACTCCACAAAACACTTTTTAAAAGAGAGCTGAAGTACGTGAGTCATTCAGGTAATTTAGTGGTTACTGTGGGTTTCTTTTTCCTGTGGTTTTATCCTGAGCACCTGGATCTCAGAATCACAGAATGGTTTGGCTTGGGGGGCCCTTAAAGATCAACTGCTTCCAAACCCCCTGCCATGGGCTGGGATACCCTTCACTAGACCAGGTTGCTCAGAGTTCCATCCAGCCTGGCCTTGAACACCTCCAGGGATGGGACATCCACAGCTGCTCTGGGCAGCCTGTGCCAGGCCCTCACCACCCTCACAGCAAAGAACTTCCTCCTCACATCTAATCTAAACCTACTCTCTTTTAATTTGTCTAAACCTAATCTAAACCTACTCTCTTTGTCTTGCCACTACACGCTCTTATAAAAAGTTCTTCTCTGCTTTTCTTGTAGGCTCCCTTCAGTTACCAAAGCCTGCAATTAGGTCACTCCTAAGTCTGCTCTTGTCCAGGCTGAACAAACACAATTCTCTCAGCCTTTCCCTGTAGCAGAGGTGCTCCATCCCTCACATCACCTTGGTGGCCTCCTCTGGACTCATTCCAACAGGTCCATGTCCTTCCTGTGCTGGGGACCCCAGAGCCAGAGGCAGCTCTGCAGGTGGGGTCTCACCAGAGCAGAGATCACCTCCCTCGACCTGCTGCCCACTCTGCTTTGGGTGCATCCCAGGATACCTTAAAGTCCTATATCAGAACTTTTTCACTCATTTTCTCTTTAAATTGGCAACCAGTGAGACTATCTCATTGGTTGTACAAGGTAAATTTGAAATGATTTATGTACTCATTTGGAAAAGGGCTTTGTCTCAGCAGCAGTAGTCATTCAGGGTTGGCGCCCTGGGAGTGGGTGGCTCTGGGCAGCCTGAAGGGTCACTTGCTCTCGACAGAATTGTTCCATTTTTTGTGGTGAAATCCTGAGGCATGGAGCAGTCTGTGCCTGGGGTCACACAGCAAATAATCAGCAGAGACGAGAGCAGATTAAAGAGCTCCAGAGTCATTTGTTTTAACTACTAAATCATTTCTCCTCGGGAAGCCAAGGAAAGTTCAGTTCTTCTTAGAATACCATTCCACCTGTATTCTCCCTGTCCTCCCTACTCCCACATACCTTCATATGACACACCTTCAGCATTCATACTCCCCCATACCCCTGTCACTTTTGTCCTCATCTCCATCCACATCTTAACTGAGGCCGTGTTCTTTGCTGTATCCAACACCCCCCAGTGCCCTCCACCTGCAGTGATCCAAGGGTGTGCTTGGCCTTTCTTTGGATCCCTGTGTTGGCTCCCTTTTCTGCCATGGTCAGAGATGGGGTTTTTTTCTGTCAGTTGTAGCTCTTCATAACCCTTGCACTCACATCTCTTTATTATCCTCTCTCTTGCAGTGTTGCAAGGCTCATCTGAAGCTTGCTTGAATTCTCATATATGTGTCACATCCCTTATCCTGTAAAAATTCAAATCCCTCCTGATCAACCACTCTGCTGGATACTTATGAGGCTACAAACATTCAGGAAGAGTCTAGAGAGATAGTTTGTGGGTTGTTTCTTTTGTCTGTCTAAAATTTTTCTTATTAGGACTATTTTTTTTTTTTTTTTACTTCTAAGCTTATTATTTTTTAGCTCCTGGCCTTGCTGGTCTTTTCAATCCTCCTTTCTTTTAAAAGCAGCAACCCCTTCCAAGTAAATTCCACTGACAGTAAAACAGCTCCTGAGACTTCTTGATAAAATAAAGATTTGGCAGCTGACAGACTGTCTCAGTGTGTAGTTCAAGGGTGAATATATATAGCATAAGTACCACTTGAACTTCTTTTTATTTCAAAGCAGTGGTGAGAAGAGATGTGCTATAACTCAGGCTGAAGGTAAAAACATGAAGTGCCTGGAGGAAATATTTTTAAATATCCCTCCTTTCTTTGAAATGGAGCTCCAGACTGACTGTAACTGTCAGAGGGGAGGGAAGAGTGGCTTATTTAGAGTTTAACTTCTGCTTGGTGCTAAACCACCACATCTGGCTACCTTTAAGCTGGAGCTCTTGATGCTCCTCCTGCATTACAGGTAGTGCATTTCCATTTTCTGTGTGAGGTGCTAAGTGCAGCCTCCTACTCTGTGCTTCAGTCAGTCTGTGTAACGTGGTGAGTTTTTTCTCCTGCTGTCTTTTGCCTTAAATGGACCAATTGGTTCTGTAATTATTCTTTTACATTATTAATTCCTTTAAAATATTAATGTAAAGGCAGCTTGTGTTTGTCTCTGCATCTTCTTTTTGTGTATACATATATATTTATATATAAAACACCATACATAGAAGGAAAGTAAGTCAAGCATCTCTCCTGTCTGGTTTCTGTCCTCACACTGGAGGGAAGGGATGCCATCCCGAGGTACCTGGGCACGCTTGAGAGGTGGGCTGATGCAAAGCTCATGAAGTTCAACAAAGCAAAGGACGAGGTCCTACACCTGGGTCGTTGCCATCCCAGGCACAGCTATAGGTTGGGTGGAGAATGGATTGAGAGAAGGACTTGGGGATGATGGTTGTTGGAAAACTCCCCTGTTCTCACAGCAAAGAAAGCCAAACTCTTCCTGGGCTGCATCCAAAGGAGCATGGCCAGCAGGTTGAAGGAGGTGACTCTCCCCCTCTGTTCTGCTCTCATGAGACCCCACCTGGAGTGCTGCATCCAGTTCTGGTCCCTGACATGAGAAGGATGGGGAACTCTTGGAGCAAGTCCAGAGGAGGCCATGAAGTTGATAAGAGGGCTGGAACCCCTCCCCAAAACAGAGAACGCTGGGGCTGTTCAGCCTGGAGAAGAGGAGGTTGCCTGGAGACCTCACAGCAACCTTCCAGGATCTGAAGGGGGCTACAGGGAAGCTGGAGAGGGACTCTTTGTCAGGAATGGTAGTGATAGGACAAGAAGCAATGGGTACAAACTGAAAGAGGGGAAAGTTAGGTTAGATATTGGGAAGAAATTCTTTACTGTGAGGGTGCTGAGACACTGGCACTGGTTGCCCAGGGAGGTTGTGGATGCCCCAACCCTGGAAGTGTTCAGAACCAGGTTGGATAAGGCCTTGAGCAACCTGGTCTAGTGGGAGGTGTCACTGCCCATGTCAGGAGGGCGTGGGACTAGATGATCTTTAAGGTCCCTTCCAACCCTTAACATCCTGTGATTCTATGAAATCACTCTTGATTTTGGGTGGGAGTTTTTACTTGATTGGGTTTGATTTTGTTTATTTGGTTTGGGTTTTTTTGATAATTTTGTTTGTTTGTTTGTTTTTGTTTTGTTTTCATGGTAACCAGTAAATTAACTCCTGGGGACCAGTACCCCTAAAGATAAATAAATAGCAGGAAGCTTCAACCATGAAGCTCACGACATATAACTGAGCCCTTGATAACCTGTGGTCCCTAATAAACCTAGTGAACTCTGATTCTAAGAGACAGCAAAATGGTGCACTCCATCCCTGTGGAGAAAAATAGTTGAGAAAGGGCTGTGTTGAGGAGTACATGAGATTTAACAGGAATATCATTTTATTTGATTTGCCACGTGCTTTTCAAAAATAACCCACATCTTGCCGTATCTGTTGAGTACTGAAAAGGTATTGCCTAATTCCTTTGTATTCAACAATTCATAGAAATCCGGACACTTATTAGATACCATGCTTTGGGAATGTCTCAGTAATGATATGTCACGGCATTTACAGTTCTTTGTTTGATATTCTGCTCTGAAGTCACTGAAGGATTACGTTTGCTCCCATTTGCATTGTACTACATCACTTACAAGTCTCACATTTTTATCCTATTCTGCAGGATTCATAAAGAAAATGAAAGTATTGTTTCAAGAATAGATTGCCAAGGGACCTTCTTTCAAATAGCCTTGATTCAATTATACTTCAATATTTTCCATTTCTGGTTTTTGTTAATCTATCCATTAAGTGTTTATTAATTAATGTAATAATAACAATTTCAGCATAATTTATTACAGTGCAAGAATTATTGTTGTACAAGACCAGATTTATGAATACATCAAAACACTTATTTCCACAGTAAAAACTAATCTTGAATGGGAAGACTAATGAAATTAAAGCTGGATAGGTATTCTTAACTGATTAGATCAACCCTTGGAAACTAAGTGATTTTCTTTGAAGCTTATTTCTTCAAGGGTTAGAACAGTAAAATTTCCCACTGATTAAAGATAAAAGTAAATTAGAATGCCCTATTCTGAATTAGCTTGTCTCAGAATCAAAATTCATTTATGGCTTTAATGACATTAATATTAATTAGCTGAAATAATATTCTTCTCTAAAATATTCTCTCATTTAACAAAATAATTTCCTTTGATTCAATACCACCGAATACCCACTAAACCATGTTTGTCCAGCTAGGAGGAATGGAATATTCCTATCAGGAGACATCCCAGTATAAACCACAGGTGTTATTTCGTTTTAGCTCTTCCAACCTTGCCCATTCTGTGATTCTGTGATTTTTTTTTTTTTAAAGGGAAAAAGAGGGATACAGAAGTGCAGAGAGTCGTTTAGGAGACTTTTCTCAAGTATTTAAGTGCCTCATTGTTTTGAAATCTGATAATATGCTTTGTTCCTTTTAAAATCTTACTGAATAAATTCTAAGGCTGAAGACAAACAAAGAAATACTGATTAAAACTGGCCTTCTACTTGATGTCTTTCATGCTTTCTTCTGCTTCATGGTGAATTTTTCTGATGCCTTTTCAGATTTCAGTGAAACCGTTTCTTCTGACATAGCTGGCTAAGAGACTGGGGAAACTCTGAAAATTCACTTTACAAAAAGCAGTTCCATTTCTGTAGTTTGTGTGTATTAAGGTCTACGCTCTCTTTTTTCTTTTTCTTTTTTTTTTCCCTTCTTTTTAAGGTATCTGTTCGGGGTTTGGGGTTTTTCTTATTTTTTTTGTTGCTTGGTCGGGGTTTTTTTGTTTGTTTTGGGTTATTTGTTGTAGTGTGTGATTGTGTTGCGTTTTAGTGTTTGGGTTGTTGTTCAGGTTTTTTGTTTGTTTGATGTTTTGGGGTTTTTTTGTTTGGTTTGGGGTTTATTTGTTTGGGGTTTTTTTGGTGAAAGAGGTTGCTGCTTAGTCTGGATGGAAAGGTAACTGCTGAGAGCTTTTGGATTGCTCTGGCAACATAGATTTTTAGGCTCCATTTTCTGCGGGCTCTTTAGATCTCAAGAAACTGGCTCAGTGCATCAATCAGTGATTGTTTTCATTAAACATTAATAATAATGTAACTGAAATGTATTTTCTTTTAAAAATAGGGAAGCTGCTGATTGACCTGTCTTACTCTATGTAGGCTTCAAGTTCTCTAATTGTCTTTTGTTTCTAATGAAAAATGTGGCACTTTGATATTGGGTCATTACAAGACAAGTAAAAATGGGGCTACCCTACATAGCAGGCTTTGTTTTTGTAAATATTGCTTTTTAAATTAAAAAAAAACTACTTAGCATATGTGCTTTCTCCCTGTGCATAATGAAACATGTTACTGGACCACTCATGATAAGAAAGTAAAAATACAAACCCCTTTGCCTGTTAAATGAATTACAATATCTGAACTGTCATTAAGCTGTAGATTTTGCAAAATACAAAAGTACAAAGTAAGAGTGAGTGTGCTAGTAACATTTCAAGCTGAAAACTCTTACATGAAATTACTTTGGGATTTTAAGATCCATAAACATTAATATACCTTGCATGTTTGGAAAAATCTGCAGTGCAAGCAGGTGAATTAGGAATTTTGGAGAAGTTTCAATAAACTGACTTAACTTTTCAGGTGAACCGTATTGGATTAGGATAACAAAGTTTATGATAAACTGGCATTAGTGTCCTGTTGTCTTGAAACGTTGTTGAAGAGCAGCTGATGGAGAGATCCTCACAGTCACCTAATCTTTATTCATGTTTCTTTTGAAACACACTGTGCTGAGCATAAACGTCAGATTTATCTACTTGGAAATGACTGAAATTCAATTAAATATGCTGTTACAGTCAGAAGAGGAACAAGATGTACTTTCATCTTTTGGAACCCTATCCTGGTTCTAAAAAAAGAGCGCAGTTGGGAGCAGATATAATTGAATACTACTGTCTCCTGTCGTTTTTAATTAAAATTCTTAACACAATGATTAAGAAGTTTAAACTTCTGAGACTTGCATAACGAATATAAATGGGCCCACAGCAAGTGGAGGTAGCTGGACAAGCCCCCTTGTACTGTACAGCTGGGATGAGCTGTCTTGGCTTCCAACCAAACTTTTTCATCCCACAGTTCTTTCTACTGTTACTGTGAGAGAAAATAGTCCCAAGCAAACTGAAGCAGTTCAACAGAGACAGTGTCATGATGGTAAAAACCCCTGTGAAACAAATAGTTCAGAACAGGTTTATGATTTTTTCTGTCTCAAAGGAGTGTTTTAGGGATAAAAGAGATGCTTTTCTGTGAGAAATTGTGAACACCTGGCAATTTTAAGAACCAAATAGATATTTTCAAGATTAGATTTCTGTCTCAGCACTATCTAAATGGATTCATAGTTCTGTAATTTTGCTGACATTTTAAATATTAATTAGGCACAAATGATTTGCTTAGACACTCTTGAAACACTGAACCACAGAAAACAGAAATGTTTTGTGAATCAGAGCACTCAGATAAATAGAGACAAGTCAAGGTCTGTTTCTGGCAAAATGTTGCAAAAGTGTTTATGAATACTCAAAAATCACATAACTTTAGTAATATTGGTGACTTTTCCATATTCCATCTCAAATGTTCTTTTACCACATCACTCTCTGTGTTCTTATTTCGAGATAAACTTATGATGATGACATAAAACTGGTTATGGAAAAAGAGGCTAGAGTTGTTAATATTGGAAAGCTACAAGCTCGTGGAGAAAGAGTCCTTGTATTTCCAGATAATACCTTCCCTGGAATGCAATAGCTTTGAAATTACCCCACAGTAAAGAATATCATCTAGAATCCCAAGCATAAGCACAATTTTTTTCAGTCCAATATCTGGATTCAGGAAAAGAGGTGGAAGTAGCAACAGGTGTGCAGTGACAATATCCTTCTACTGTGCATAAAAATTACTATGTGGAACAAGGCAGCAATTCCAAGCTGCTTTGTGGTGTCTAGTCCAGTTGTAAAGACAAAAACACAAAAAGCTTTTTATAACACAGAAATAAAGATGAATTTCAAGAGATTTTTACTGAGGAAGAGAAGTAATACATCATGTTTTCTTTTGTTCCCTTGGTCATTAAGTGGGTTAATTTATTTTTTACACGTAAACATTTGTTCTTAATAAATGAAGTAACGCTGCTTAAAATTAAAATATAAATTAAAAAGTGCTCAGTTTAACTAAGTATGGAGAAGAAATCTAACTTAGAACATATGCAAAATATGCAGTGATCAGAGTTCTTTTTTACTCTGGCAACAAAAGAAAATGGAGATAATTTGTGCCTGGATTTAAAACAAGAAAAAAAAAGGAAAACAAAAAAACATTTGAGAACTGTGGATCAACACAAGCAAAACGACATTTCTTCTTGTCATGAGACTTTTTTTAATCTTCAAACACTTCGGCTCGAAAAAAATGTTTCCCTTGTGAGGAGCAGGCCCAGAGAACAGGAGCAACAGCTGGGCTGGCCTAATAAAAACTGAAGTGCAGTTTCATTACCTGGAGAACAGCTGAGAAATTAATACAAAGATTGCAAAGGGCACTGCTAAACAGAGCAGCGAGGCTCTCGAGGGAGCTGTCATCAGCTGCTCGGCGTTAACCCCCCTGCAGAAGGAGATGCCAAGCGTTCTGCCTTTGAAGAGCTGATGTTTGTCCGGGTGCTCTGGTTTGAAAGCTGAGAGGCGGGGGAAAAACTGCAGATTTGGGATCGGTGCCTTGGCCCCGCTGCGGCAGTGGGGCGAAGTGCAGGAGCTGAGGGAGAAAGTGTGATAAACCAAGTCTCGAGTTTCTATAAGTTTCAAATAATAGTTTATTATCTGGTAAAAGCAAGCAGCCGGCTGGGTGACAGAAATGGGACCAGTTTCCCAAATCTGCACACCCCTACTACAGGGTACATTTAGTATTTATCTTAGCTACTTCATGCATATTATTTATATCATATGCATATACATTCTATGGGTTTTTGCTAAGTATTTAATATATGGGTTTTCTTACAGCTAAAGCTAAAAGGGTTATCTCTACAACCAGTCATAATTCATGCATTTTTGGACGAACAGGCGCCTAAAGATTTAAAGTTCTACTATATTTTATTCTTAGGATAGTAAGGAGGTTTTAGGCCTCTTGACCTTGTAAGGGTCTTTTTTTATTTCTTTTTGGGGGTGTAATTAAGTTTTACAATCCGTTTGTTTTATTTTGATAGAATCACCCATTTGTTTCACGAATCACAATTATTTATATATCACAAAAGGAAACCCCAGCCCAAGCCTGCAGCAGTGAAGCTGCAAAGCAGCCTGTGGTGTCCCTGTAGCCTCGCTGGGGGGATGTGGGATGGAGGCAGGGGTGTGCCTGTACTGCACTGGGCCAGTTCTGGAGCAAAGTCCATGAAGTCAGAGACCAAACTTGTCCAGTGATCCCCGTGCCAGCCTTGGTACAACTGTATGGCTGTGGGCTGATACAACTCCAGACCTGCAGTAGTTGGAGCAAATTGGAAATTTCACCTGAGACAGACAGTGAACACTTCAAACTTGAATAAATATTGGATCCTTTATAGAAAATAATTCAACTGTGCAGATTTTGAAATGGAAGTGTTCTGTAAGTTGGAGAGAACGGGACAAGCAAGATGTATCAGAGTACTTGTAACAGCTTTCTCAAATTTGGCATTAGTGTCTTGACAACAAGAATTTGGGACTACTGTTTATGAATAACCAGGATCTGAAAAACTTGTCTGAATGGGTTGGCATCTTCAGAAAAACATTTATACTTCAGTAATCACTCAGACATGGAAGACATGAGCACTTTAATTTTCTCTGTATCTCTTGCATTCATCTATCAGAAGAAAACTGCCTCCCATCCACTTCCAGTGTCTGCTTTGGATTGTGAAAAACTCAGTCGTGCACCTCAGACCTGTATCTGTGCTTCTCTGACAACTTTGCAAATAGTTTGTGTTCTCTGGGGGAGCTGGAAAATGACTGGAGCAGCATTTAGCTGGTGAGAAGAGCAAGGCAGGGACAGGTGGAGCATCCTACATGGGGCAATGCATAGGAGGCAGAACCTGGAATAAAATGTATCTGCCTTCGCTGGCAGATCTCTGTGGCATTTGGAACATTACAGGTTAACATGACTGACAGTTAAAATAATCACAGCCTTTTAAATGTTTCCTCCTATGTGAATTCCATGGACAGTATTTCTGACTATACTTCCTGAAAAAGGACATGACGTGTTTGATTAAAGTTTATGAGGGAATTACAAAATACCTGCAGTGATATATTTCTTCCCCCCCCCCCAAAAAAAAAAGGCAAATCAGAGTGTAGGAGACTGAGTGGGATAAATTATGGACTCTGCCTGAAATGGATTGAAGAAGAAAATAAAAGTGGGGATGGGTGCTGTAGATGAGAAGTTTCTGGTTTGAGGTGTTTTTCTTTCTATTTGCTCAAGTTTTGGAACCCCTGGAGTGCCCTTCAGGCTATACAGAGCATGACTGATGCACAGTTGCCCTGTTGAATGGACTTTTCTTTAGGTTTGCTGGCTGAGCAGTGAAGGAGCCATCATAGGGTGAGTATCTGGTCCATTAATCACAACATCACTGGAGTGTGTACTTGAGTTTTTGGAGACATGTTAATGTTACTCAACTGCCTGTTTTCATTGTGATAAATAAAACCCCTGTGCATGTAGAGCATATCTGAAGAGTGAGTCTCTGAAGGAAAGCATCACTTCAGTGTTTCACATTTATTCTCTCTCACTGGTTCCCAGACAAAAATCTATTGAATTACAAAAAAAAAAAAAAAAAAAAAAAAGTGTTTTAACTGTGAGCTTCACATTACCCCAGGAATCATTCTCCAGGCTTTTGGCACCATGGGTTAATGAATAGGACAAGGACTGTGGCAGAAGCATTGGTAATTCTGATAATCATGTGTCATGGTTTAGGAATGGTACTCCCCACTTTAGTGCCCCTAATCTGCTCCCTCTCACCTCTCCAGCTGGAGGCACAAAAAAGGAATCACAGAGGTATGATTAAACCCCTTTGTTCTGCCAGTTCAATGATGGCAGAACAGAAAGATTCATATAAATGAATTATTTATGATGACAAATTAACAAACAGGTGAACAGACGAAAGATCCTAATCAGAATTATTTACTACACAGTGTAAAAGCTAAAAAATCCACAACAGAGTATTATATAACAAAGTAGTATACTACACTGTAACAAAGCAATTATATTAAAGCAACTGTATCAAAGCTAGCAAAAGAAACAATCATTAAGTAGAGATTGATACAGCTCACCATATGAGACAGTGGGCAGATTGATACAACTCTCTTTCTCTTAACCCCTGGGGAATATCCATGAAGAGATGTCCCTGCCTCACAGGAGAGCCTCTACACTTCAAGGAAGTGCACAGAAGAATCTGCCATATGGAGGTTTGGACTGGGCTTTTACAGCTATGAAGTGATGGACTGGCAGTCACAGATTTACAAGCTCGCAGACTCGCTCAGCTGTCACATCTTGTTACAAAAAAAAGGATCTATATTCGAAGTCTGGGGGACCAGGATGGTCTTGGCATAATTTGACACCAAGACAGCAACCTTGGCCAGCAGCTGAACTTGCATGATGGCTTGCACAGTGTGCATTATTGGACTTTAGGTCTGGTCAGGGTGGACTATCCTGCCACAGCACCCCTGCCACAAATGATCCATCTGTTGAACGTTCCAGGCTGGGGCTCTGTTGGGGTAA
The DNA here is from genome assembly GCF_025592945.1 of Manacus candei. Taxonomy (NCBI): domain Eukaryota; kingdom Metazoa; phylum Chordata; class Aves; order Passeriformes; family Pipridae; genus Manacus; species Manacus candei. The sequence continues at coordinate 1,613,644 of NW_026138057.1, forward strand.
CTCCCTAAAATGTGGATATTGTGACCAGCAGTCCCCTCAGCAGCCTGGGATCTCTTAGCATGCAGTCACAGACTTGACTGGCCAAAGGGGAGTGATGTGGCTCCACCAGAAAATACAGTGCATAGGAAAAAAATCTATGCCTGATCCCTTCTGTAGATTATGCTTTTTATAAGGAAAAATTATGGTCTATAATAGTCTGGCACAACATGTGATGTCTCAGCTTTCATTGAAATAGAACACAAGTATCAACATCCTTTATCAGTGGAAAATGGAAAACAACCTCTTTCTAAAAGCAAAAATTTTGGAGTTAGAGTTTCTGATAAAATATGAAAATCACATATTTAAAACAAAAAATCAAAACCATCCCCCCAAAAGTAAGAATTTACCACAGTAGGGAAGTTTTGATTTGGGGGGTTTATGTTGTTTTTTTTTATTTGGGTCTGTCTTAGTTTGGGGTTTTTTTCCATTCTGCAGGACAAAACTGCATTAATGTGCTTAATGCAAAAAATAAAAAATTCTCTGGCAGTTTTAATTACCCTAAGTAAAACTAAGGAGTAGATAAATGCTTTAAAATAGTAAATGAAACAATTTTCTTGTTTTAAGATGGATTAGATAGTTAAAGATGTGTAAAGTCTTCTCTAGGAGTTCTGCATCTGCTTAACTTCAGAGAATTAAGGGAATTAACTTAAGTGGAATGAGTCCTTAATCAGCAATGCAAGGAGTCTAAGTTAATCATAAGGCAACTACTTCAGGCTTTAAATTCCTACTTGATGATGCTTTGATCTGCAGTAAATGTTGATGCAGATGCTCGTTGTCCAATCTTGAGAAGATTAAGTAGCTTAACTGTGTGATAGCAGAGCTACAATAATGACTTCACTGATTTAAGGCAATAAAAAGATCAAAGTGGTGTCTAGAAATAGGAAAAGTATAAATGGGCAGTGCACCCACCATAACAGACCCCTTTTCTCCTTTATGTCACCCCTAAACACCCCTGTAATAGAAACTAACTTACTAATGGGACTGGCATTCCATAAGGTAACTCCAGAAATTTTGTCATATGAGGGGTGGCTGAGGGAGCTGGGGGTGTTTTGCCTGTAGAAAAGGAGGCTCAGGAGGAACCTTATCACTCCCTACCTCTCCCTGAAAGGAAGTTTTAGGCAGGTAGGGGTCAGTCTTTTCTACCAAGTAACAAGTGATAAGGTAAGAGGAAGTTTCTCCAGGGGATGTCCAGGTATTCTTAAAAATTTGTTCATAGAAAAGGTGGTCAGGTGTTGGAACAGGGGAAGAGGTGGAATCACCACCTCTGGAACTGTTCAAAAACTTGTAGATGTGCTGCTTATGGGCTTGGTTTAGTGGTGGGTGATCTTGGAGGTCTTTTCCAACCTTAATGATTCTAAGATTCTATCATTTTTAGAAAGTGAGTGTATTGTACTACTTGTGTATATTCCTCTCATTAATTTCACTAAGTCAAAATAATAATCCCTATTCCTGCCTCCTCGTGTCTGGACAAGCAGATTTATTTACAGATCATTTCCAAGCTGTTTGTAAAGATCTAACTTGCTGCTGTAGATTGTATTCAATTCCTGCCACATGTCACGCTCTGCTGGCAAGTCCAGGCTTCTTGTGTTTAGTGTCCCAACAGCAATTACCCTCAGAGTGGAGGAGTCACTGTTACAGAAGATGTTACAGCAGCACACCTGGCTTCTCATTCCAAAGACATATCTGGGTCAGCCAGTTCTTTATTTTGCCACTCAAGATGAAAAAATGTAAAAGGCTTGAAAAGGTCTCTGTGGCTGAGATAAAGTCTGTCAGCTGATGGAAATATTCTGCTTAAGAAATGGTGATGTAGTTCAGCAAAGGGCTTCTCTTATTCTCAGAAAAGATGCAATGTGACATTGCCACGAGGAGCAGATCAGATGGGATTCAAGCAGTGGAGGAAGTCAGTTTGGTATATGATGCTGTCCTGCATAGCACCTCTGACAGTTAAAATCCTTTTTTATTTAAGCACCTAAATCTGGATTATGCTTCTTATTTCTGGGAAGCATGTCTCAAGATCTTTGCTATCGTGACTAACTTAAAGGCATGTAAGCTGCTTTTTCTCTCATACTGCCAACTCTGAAATTCTGCTTTTAAAATCTTTTTTATCAAAAGGGTAGAAACAGGACTGGGGGAGAAACCTCTACAAGGCAAAGCTACGTTTTAAAATTATAGGAATTAAAAATGTACTAATTAATTGGCATAAGAGAAATGCTGACAAAAAAAAAAAGACAAACTAAATGTGTGGCATAGAACTAGTGGTCTTTGCATAAGAAATTTTAGACATTTTTATTCATTTCATAAGGATCAAGAGAATAGTGAAACTTCCACATGCCTGTGAAGAATTTTCATGATAAATTGAAGAACGTACTGCTGCTCAGAAGGACTCTCCCCTTTGCCCATTAGAGGAATTTGCCTCTAATTTTCATTGTCTTGTGAAATGAAGCTACTCTGACTAGATCCATACCATTTTCTCCCCTGTCTTGGTGTTTGGGAAGGTCAACCAGAGAAAAAGGTAATAGCAAAACCACCCATAAAATTCCTCTGACAGGTTATTGGTTGGAGATAAATCTCTCTGCATACATTCACAGGCACATAGTTTACAGTTGTCCTAAGACTCTGTATTCCTCTCTTGTTTCCAGATATTTGTGGATAATTGTCTTCCTGTCTTTATTTCTGACATGCTGGGCAACTCTATGGAAACCACAACTGTGTTCATGCTCTTTCTCTGCACAATCTTACAGGGGTTTGGCTTGGAAGGGACCTTAAAGACATCTAGTTCCAATCCCCCAGCCATGGACAGGGACACTTTCCTCCAGCCCAGGTTGCTCAATGCCCCATCCAACCTGCCCTTGAACACTTCCAGGGACAGGAAACCCAAAACTTCTCTGGGCAACCTGTGCCAGTGTCAGTGACAATCACGAGACTCTCTCTTTCTTTGCCTTGTACCCCCTGTGTGGTGATGTGTCTGAGCATAAGTGGTGCAGGATTCCTGTGAATGACAAGATGCTTCAAGAAATGGTGCTGTGGCTGCAGTAAATGCAGTGCAAAGCGTGGAGATGGTGGAGGAGGCTTTCTTGGGAGCCCTGAGGTTACCACTGAGGCTTTGAAGTTGAGGTTAAACATCTACAGGGAAGTCTGTAAGGTATTCATGAATTTTTCAGCCAGTGAATTGTACTGGAGAGAAGATAGAGGGAATATGAGGAGAATTGGAGCTTTACAGGTGTTAGGCCAGTGCTGTGTAAACACTTGAGTGATGTATGGAAGAATACTTCACTTTTCATATTCTTAATACTTGTTTAAAAAAGAAAAAACAAAAGCTTGCTTGTAAAGCTTTCTGCTTTAACTGTTTGAGCCTCAGCATATATCACCAGAAACTTTTGAGGTAATTAAATTTCATGTTAAGGGCATTTTCTCTAGTTTTAGAAATAAAACCCATCTGTTCCCTTACAAAAATATAAATGTATGCTGAAGAGTTCAATTTGCTTGCTTTTATATCAGATGGACACTGTTTCAAAAGAGGCGAGAAGTTTTCCATATTAATACTGTATAAGTGGGAATTGTTGGAGAATATATGCCAGAGCTCACCCTCCACCTGCCCACACACGACAAGGTATTTTCAAGCTGTGTCTGAACCCCTTCCAGTCCAACTTCTGTTGACTTGAGGTGGGTGAAGGATGAGCCTCAGCAATGCCAAGTGCAGCTGTGAATGATGAGCACAGAAATGCAGCCTTGCTACAGGGCATGAAATTTTTTTTTCTAGATTTTTCAGAATCAGCAGGGATGAAAATGTGAGAGATACTTTTGCAGGTCATGTGTTTCTCTTTGCTTTGGTAAAGTTGCCTTTAGCAGAGGAACCACTTATCTCACAAAGTGCTGAGTAAGAAGGGAGAGTCCAGGTCACAGACCCTCAGAAGGGTGTTAAGATGAACACATTTTTAATGAGCTGTCAAGCAGCATAAAAGCTGTGGGCGTCTGTGGCAGCTTTTTTAATATTAAAGCAATAATTTAAGATATATTTAATACTTTTATTGAGTATTTGAGACTTAAAATTTAGGGTTTTTTTCATGTGGAATAAAGACATGTAGGAGATGCTGAAAACCCATTGAAGTGTATTATTCTGATTCACATGTATATCAAATACAGCCATATTTGTCAGTATGCTTCACCTTGGGATTTAAAAGTCTTTCTAATATCCAGATTATCTGTATCATGTGGAAAACTCATTAAATCCTCATAAATTTCAGACTTATGGTAAGAATTTAAGTGATATTACTGTGTAATGTGGTTGATGAGAAGAGAAAATTACTATTTTTAGAGTTCTGTGATTACAGGTTTAGGAAAGGAGGAAAAGTAGAACAAAAAATAAGTCCAGTTTAAAGAAGCACGTTTGAAATGGACTAGATATTGTTCCCCTATGGAAAATTTAGTTCAGAAACATTGTTTTGGAAGTTGAAATTGAATTTACTTATTTGTTCTGATTCCTGCTTTTATTAGATGAGAAAGTTTTTATTTTAGTTTTGAATATAATGAAACCTTCTTGGTGCCCAAAGCTATAGAAAAGGAATATCGGTAGAAAGGCCATTTCTGGTTGGTTAGAAGTTTTTATGGATATATAGTCAGCTGTGAAAGCTTCATTTAGCCTTACACATCAAGTGTGATAAGGATGTATTCTGCCCTAATTACCAGAACACAGCAAAATGTCTAAACATAGAATGATAGAATGGCTTGGGTTGGAAAGAACCTTTAAAAGTCATTTAGTCCAACCCCCCCCAACCATGAGCAGGAAGATCTTCAACTAAATCAGGTTGCTGAGAACTCCATCCAACCTGACCTTGAATGTATCCAGAGTGTCCATCTGCCACATCTCTGGACAACTTGCATCAGTATTTCACCTCCCTTACTGCAAACATTTTCTTTCTTATATTGTGTCTGAAACTATCCTCTTTTAGTTTAAAACCATTGCCACTTTTCTTATCACTATAAGCCCTCCAAAAGCTGAGTGAGAACTGCTGCTGATGTCAGTGGGAGAGAAGCTGATCCTTGACATGATGATTTCTGATGCTGTGTTAAGAGCATGGTGCTTTGTTCCCCATTAATATAGGTGAATTTTGCTCCTAAAGTAATCCCATACAACAGGGGCTAAAATCTGAAATAGAAGGTGCATCTCATGACAGATGAATACAACCTTGTCAAGGGTGCTCAGGGACCAGTCAGTCCAGCCAGGTTTGTTGGCTTTCATTCACAGCATCTGCCTTGGTGTAGGATGTGGTGAGGAAAGACAAGAGAATAATCAGGATTAAAAAGGAAAGATGGAACCATTTCTTTTTGTCCAATTACTTTTATTTTGTAACATTCCCTTGGAGGATGCTTTTTGGGCATTTCATTGGTGTTGTAAATGTTCCAGAAAATACCATTTTGTGCAGACATTAATTATCAGGACTTGTCAGCTAGGAAATACTCATTGGGAGGAATTAATTTCTTCCAGTTTTGCATGATTTCAAGATTTCTTTCTCAAATACACAAAGTTGATTTTGAAATTGAGATTCTGAATTTAGCTTTTACCTGGAAAGATTATAATTATACAGGCCAACGGCTTAATGAAGCTGCAACAAATCCTTTGGCAGAGTTTTGAAATGCACTGTCTGTCACCTGCAAAGTGGATTTGGTTGCTTTTCTTCATTTTGCTGGATTAAGCAAGTATTGACAGGTATTGACCCAGGAAAATGTTTTTTAATAAAAGTATGATGTGAGTTTATTGTATATTTCTCTTCCTTTGTAATCTATTGGGAAAAAAAAAGTAGAAAAGATTTTTTAAAATTATTATGGCAGATTTCAGATTTGATTTCATTACTTTGTCATAATGAAGGCAACAGAGACTTTAATGAAATTACAACAGAACCACAAGACAGATCTTCTACACCAATGTAGAATACTATTCCTCAAAGCAGAACCAAGATAAAACAACCTGCTAATGCAAAGAAAATTCCAGGTTATAATTGTTCAGAAATCTTGGTGGTAGGAGGGAAAATTGAAGTTCATTTATTGATTTTTCAAGGCTTAAAGGGAGAGATGAATGAATGCTTACTTAGCCATTTAATATTTCTCTGCAGTTAGTGTGCTGGTATATCAACATCTTGAAACAAAAGATTGATTTTATTGCTTAAAATATTTTAATTAATAATTGATTTGATAATTAATTGATAATTTAATTAATGAAATAATTTTTTTTTTCAATTAGGAGCAGGCTCGAGTGATAGTAACTATAACTAGCTAGGATTTACCACCAGATCTGGCCTTTCAGTCCCTTTTCAAAGACTAGCTCTGGACAACTGCTTCTCTTTCCTTTCCATAAAGGGATTTTCCTAGGGATCACTTTGAGGAGGAGAAGTCAACAAAACTTATAGGGACATTGTGTTGTTGGCTTCCAAAAAAAATCAGGATTCAATCAGCACTATAGGGATAATTTTGATCTCAGTTTCAAGAAAAAAAAAGGGAAAAATGAGTTTTGCATTTAGCACATGCAGCTATTCTGAAAGATATTTGTCATTAAGTTTTTAGAAAAAAGAAAACCTACTAGTTCAAGGAAATATTTTGTTGAACTCCCAAACATGTTTTCATTCTATTTGCATATTACAAACAAAATTTGGTTTTTTTTCCGAAACTAAAACCGGACTTGAATTTTCATCACAAAAATGCCTAAGTGCTGAAAGTTCTTGAAGGGAATATAGTTTGTTCTTCAAAGATACACAGTCAACTGAGTTAAATCCCACACAAAATCCAAAATGCTGCAGATCTGACCCTGAATACTTCAGTGACAAATTACATTCAGCTTTAATTTGCATCAAGTGCAACAGTGAGTTATGCATTTACTGTTATACATAAATTTCAAGTATAAAGTAGTGTCCTGAATGGGACTTAGATCTCACTTGCATGTGAGTGAGGTTTCACTTGCTTCTATATGTAACCTCTGCAGTATTTAATACCGTGCTCAAAAGAGCTCTGGAAGCAGCAGGATACAACTGAAAAGTTGTTCTTCATGTAGCTAACAGGGTTATATATCTCAGTGTGTCAGGTCACTGAAATTCGTGGTACATATGCCAAAAATATCTCTTCATGGAAGGGAAAACAGTCTTCCAAAACTTCCCAAACAGTCTGGACTTTTTTTTTATGGGACAGACACGTAGTGGTGACCAACATGTACAGAACAGATTTCACTGGAAAGAATCAACAGCAGATTGTTGATTCAACAATAACAGATTGTTGCTTGGGTTAGAAGTGGCAAGAGTGCAAGGCCATCACAATGTTATGCTTATTGCTTTAAAGAAGTGTCCTAGGCAGTGACTCCAAAGATGCATGGAGCTGGATTTCTGTGGGTCCCTGGAGGCACTGCTTCTGGGATGATGAACAGTGTACAAGGAGAACAAAGGAGTACATTTCTTTTTTCTTTAACTTGGAGCACATTAACATTTTTACTGCTGGAGGTCAGTAAGCAAACTGCTTACTTATTTCTTCCTACTCAGATTGATGAAACAGTCCTGTTGGCAGCAATGGATTAAGGAATAAACAGAATATAAGAAGGGAAAACAAGTTGTTCACAGTTATCTTTTGGAGAGCTGCAGAGGCAGCATAAGAGATTGCTGGGAGCTAATCAGTGCTGTGAGAGCTGTGCCAGTCTGATCTGCTCGTGTCTCATCAGAAGGGGAAAGGAAAAGGGGATTATTGAGATTGCTTTTTTGGGGGTTTGGGATTTGAATTCTGAAAAGTTTACAGAAAAGCAGAAGTGCAGCTCCTGGTGCTGTGGAGTCCTGGATCATCAGTTCTATCTTTCTCAAGGGGCAGTCAGACAGATGGGACACAGGCATGATGTCCTACTTCTCCCACAGTGAACAGGAGGTTTTCACCTCTAACATGTGGTTTTCACCATTCTGGGGTTTTGTTTATTTGTTTGGTTTTTGTTTGTTTTTTTTTATTTTGTGTGTCAGTTATGTCCCACAGCACAAAACCAAGAGGGTGGGAGAGAATTTCCCTTAGTGCCAGGAGGAACAGAAGAACAGTGAGTGACAAGTCCCCAGCTCTGTTGCAAGCTTTGGTGCAGCAACCCTGTTGCCATATAAATCCAACTGCTGCAAAGCTACAAAAGTTGTTGCTTTGTCCTTGAAAATGCTGATTGAACCAAGACCTCTTTTCCATATGAGTCTGAATTTATTACTTTCATTATTCTCTTCATTATTATTGTTTGCACACGGAGTAGTGGAAAAGAAAGCATGCCCAAACTTTATTTTTCTCCTTAAAAGAAGTGAGATATAAAATGCTGTTGCCATTTCCTCAGACATTCAGCTACAAAACATTTACATAAAGCTGCTGTGCTTTATGCTGTTATGTTAGCTCAGCTCTCCCCGGGATCAAGACCCTGTTTTAAAATCAAAATTTCAAATATAAAGTCATATTCTTTCTCGTTAATTTTTGCACTTTTACATGTGTTTTTATTCTATGAGAGTCTTGCTTTTATTGTGCTTTAGGTGAGTCTTAAGCTTTAGGGTCTTTAGGTGCTACAGCCTTTTCCCTCTGACTTTTGAGAGAGCTTTAAATTAAACTGAGGATTTTTTTTTTTTGTAGGTGATTGTGACATTTATGTTTTTGCATTTTACAGCCTATTAAGTGTGAGAATGAAAGCTACAGTTCACAAATATATTTACAACCATATCAATGAGGATGTGCAGGGCTTAGAAAACAAAAGTAATGAGCATCATTTATAGTTTGACAAAGCAAAAAGGCATGATTAAGCATAATTGGAGGTGACTGTCACCACCAGAGAAATGTTTGTGCAGTCAGAATTACAAAACAGCATTTAAACAGTTTTTCTAAAGAGAGCTGTAGGGAACTAATGGATACCAGTACAAGCCTTGAAAAACAATTTGACTTATAGGTTTTCAGCTTTTTTCCCCTTTTTTATGAATTTAGACAAATAGTGGCTGTTGTTTTTAATGCAGACTCAGAAATCATCATTTTTACCTGTGTTATCACGGAGCTTCTTTTGTTTGAAAAGCAAAATTAGAAAAATATTTCCTCATGAGGTTCCTGGTGCTGCCTTTTCTGATCAGGGCAGCAATTCATCTTACTGAAATACAAATGAGGTTCGTGGCTAATTTACTTTCCATAACAGGGACATTTCTGCTCATACTGGTGCCAGGCAGGAGTTTGACAATTAAATTCACCTTAATTTTTTTTTTTCTTTTTCCCTGAGAGAAATATTCTGCTTGTGTCTGTCTGTGCCTGTGTCCCAAACTCCTTGCCACCAAGGCAGCAGGCGATGAAGCAGGAATTCTTTACTCGGCGCTGGATGCACGGGGGGATATTTCCTCTGAGATGCATAATGAGTATAGGAAAGCTGCTGTTTATATGCCATATATTGCATACATATTCATTGGTTTCCCCAGAACAAACATACATATGGTAATTGTGCCCCTGAGGTCGTTAACAGTGTTCCCTCCCCTTTGCACTTGTGTTGCTCTGTCTCTGGTGGTTATCAGCCCTGAAGTCACACCTGACTGCACAGTGAACTCCCTGTCACCTTCCCAAATATGGACCTGAGTTGGCACAACCAATCCAGTTATTCTCCTGCTCCTCTTCTTGGCTAATGTTTGGCATGATCCCCGTTATGCAGTCCCATAGGCCATGGGATTTTGCAGAATAATATTTGCAGAATAATCGTTGTCTTTTCCCTGCCAGCTGAACGAACGGTTCCTCACCTGGCAACATCTGTATGTTAAAAAGCAATGTTCAGCAATAAGTATAATTTGGGGGGGGAGGCTTCTTAATGCTTTCACATTATGGATATTGGTCATATGGCAGACTCATTCACAGGAGAGATAGGAAAAGAAATGTCTGGGTAATACAGGAAGCAAAATCTTTGAGGTGTAGCTCTGCATTTTTTAGGATTGGAATGGGGCGGGAGTTTTTTCACAATTTTCTTCTCAAAGGAGTAGAACTGCAGTCCCAGGTTCTTGTGTCAGTTCCTCCAAGGAAACACATTGGAACTTGCCAAGTGCAGAATTCTCCCAGGAACGGGATGTCCAGAGGTGATTGAATTCATCCTCTCTAGGTTAGTCCAAAAAATGAATTATTTTCAACATCTTGTTTTGAACAGAATTAGATTATGCCTTCTGTTTTATTCATAAGACCTAGAAAATGATGATGCACATTCTGAACTGTTTGTGTAGACCAGTACTTTCTGTAAAGAGATTGGATGGTTTGTGATCAAATTTCTCTGGAAGGTTTTGGTCCTAGCTGCAAGCTCTGGAATGCCTCTTTTTGGTGTTCCTGGAGGATTCTCTGGAATTCTAAAAGCCTGAAGGAAAAACCTGAGGAAAAGAAAAATTACTTTTTAACCTTACTTTCCCCTAATGCATTGTCAGTGATAATCAGTTTGTATTCAGGAGTATTTCTGCAGCTACTTATGGCCGTAGAGTTCATTGAAACAGAGAAAAATGGATTTGTGAGTCATGAGATGTGAGGATTCAGTCGGTGGCTCCAAACTGTCATTGTGTAGTGTGCATGGGCATAAGATTTTTGTTCTGAATTGCGTATTTATTTGCATTTTTGGTTAGGAATTTCTCTAGATTTGTCAGCACTTAGATTTTCATGATGACTTCTAGAGAATAAGACACCTTAACAGCATTTATAGTTATGTCACTCTGCAGGCATACTGCAGGATTCTGACAACAATCATGATTTTCAATATTTCAGCAGTAGAGGATAGCACAGTCCTAATAAAGTGAGGGACTGGTTTTTGCTGTTTGAATTCTAACCATTCTCCCTCCACCTTCCAATGAACTAACTTTAATAGGACAGAAATACAATTCTCATTTTGGTTTTATGCTTAAACTACAGTTCAAGGCCAGAGAAAATTCAGCGGACTTGGGATGAAAATTATTCCAAGAAGATAATGGATTAGAAATTCTAAAGAAAACTGATAACCCCATAGCCAGAAAAAATGGTTTATCCAATGAGCATTATAAGGAGATTTATTTCAAAAAATAACCCCCTCATGATAATTAAATGCAGCTTAAAGTCCTACAAACCCTCATAAAAATCCATCACTGGGTTCAGATTCCATTACTGAACAACACAACAAGAGCTGTTCTGATGCTAGAGATTAACAATTGCTTATTACCAGGTGCTGTGGTGGTATTGCAGTCAGTGCCAACTGCAAATTCACCTCTTAAAATGGTCGAACTGCTCCCATTTTCGAGCAGATTATATGCAGAGGCTGAGCTTTGTGCAATGCTATATGGGCAGAGTAGCTGGTCTTATTGCTGTGCTGTGCCCCCAGAAGATTTAATTTTATGTGGCATTGTTTTTTGTCTGACCAAGAGCTTGGTGGTATGGATGTTAGAGAATGCACATCATCTGTCTGACTGAGACTCTCCTAATACTGGCACGTGCCACTTGTGTTCAGTCTGACTGTGGGTAGACAGGTTTGAAAACTGGAAGTGTCTGGTGTGGTGTAATTTTGGGGGGAGGGGTTTCTATCCCATCAGAGGTCCCACACCTCGGGACACATTGTCAATAAACCAAGACAATATTTCCTTTACATTTGCTTTCCTCTGGATGCCCTCCATCTAGAGGAAAGTTTCTCCTTTTTGCCTTTGGTTATGTTTCGTTTGAGTTTGAAGCAGTAAAAGAACTTTTGAGGGGTGATGAGGTCTATCAGTGTCAGCAGTCAGAAGAGCCAGGTCCAAACAAATTGAATACTCTCCTAACACTGGCACATGCCACTGGTGTTCAATCACAGATCTTTGACTCAACACACAGCTTCATTAAATGCCTTTAAGTGGCTGCTCCTTTTCTGGAGAGGAGGGGGAGGAGAGGCTATCAGTGAGAAATACAGATAACCCAGCAGCAGTCTACAAATCCTGATGTCCCAGTGGGGGCTAGGACAGCCACCCAACAGACCAGTAGAATAACAGCACATGCCTGTTCAACAATTACTAACCATGCCAGAAAACACATCTGAACCAGCTGCTTCACGGAGATTATATGAGGTGACTTCCTGAAGAAGTCTCCCCTTTTCTGTGCTTCCTCAGGAGTCACAGAATGCTTTGGGTTGGAAGGGACCTTAAAGTATATCCAGTTTCAACCCCTCCCTGCTGTGGGCAGAGATACCTTCCACTAGACCAGGTTGCTCAGAGTACCCGAGTCCTTTGCCATGGTAAGAGTGAGGCACCACTGGCCCTACAAACAGGTATCAGTTCAAACTCAGCCCCAGATACTCAGTCTTCTCTTTGAAAGTGAAGCTGTGTGCTCAGATTAGCTGAAATTTCTCAGGTACAAGTATGTGCTGTATTTGTTACCAGCTGAATTCTGAACAGGGGCCGTGTTGGAGGGTGACTGTTTCCCTGACCTTGAATTGAGAAGGCTGAGTGTGGGCCTTCATAGCAGAAGGAAGAATAATCTGCCACAGATGCAGGTGCAAGCACTAATTAGCCCAAAGATGACTAAGACTGTTGTTTTTTTCTCTTGTCAGCCCCTGTGCCTGCACCCACGCTGGCATTGCCAGTGGCTTGCTGCAGTTCATGCAGTGGATCTGTATGGGACTGTTCCTGGAAAGGTTTCTTCAGGAAGGTGCCAATGTGCTTGGAAGCCCACCTGGTGTTTGCCAGCCCTTCCCTCTCCCCAGTATGTGAATCCCTTGGCTCTGTTTTTCACAGGGAGGTTGAAATGATTGGGGCTGATAGCCTTTGGGATGCTACCTTTCTGTGCAAAAAACTGCTCATGTCAAACACAGTAGCTCCTGAAAAAAATACCCCAAACTACCAGAAAGGCCTATAGACAAGAAGTAAGACAAGGGAAAATAATAATCTAAAGCTCTTTGCCATCTGTTCTTTCTGCTGCCTTCCACAGCCTGGCTTGGCATGATAAGCTGTGCATTAAAGCCAGACAGGTGCATCCCAGATAACTTGGAAAAGCATTCCCTTCAGAGCAATTCCTTCAACATTCTCACTATGATTTTCTCATTTCTGTATTTCTCATTCTTCACAGTTTTTTGAAGAATATTACAGGCATTCTGCTACCTGCTCTTTTTCACCTTGAACTTTTAACCCTGCACTTGCAACGTCCTGTTTAATTGCTGACTGCCAATCACTGCAGAGTCACAGTCAAAGCCATATTCTCAAAAAGCTATTTTCATAAACAAATCATAGAATTATTTGGGTTGGAAGGATGAGCTGCACTAGAGACAGCTTTTCATTAGTTGGTGAGTGGAACTAGACTTTGATGTCAGGCCCTGACTTTTATGGTGAGATCACTAAACTGAGATAAATATATTGCTAGTAAGATTTCCCATGTCAGTATATGTCAGTATGTGAAAAAAAGTATCCTTTTAAAATTAACAGTCTATTCCCAACCCATAAAAATGTTACAGTACACAGCTGTGATAAGTGTTTTCTTGACCCCAGAGTGAAAAAAAAAAAAAAGCAAAGGTCTTATTTTGCATTGGGAATAACCAAACATATAAAGCTAATGCACTAATGAGAAGAAAAAAAAAAAGTTATTCATTCTGCATGTGCCTGCTATTTAGCAACACAGAGTATTTCTTAACAATTCAGAAAATATGAAATATCATCAGTCACCTTGCTAAATAGAGCATTTCTTTGACATTTCCAGAGTGTTTCATCAACTTTCTAAAGAAGATAAATAAGCCAGTACATATTTATGACCTATACTTCATTCATGGATAAGACAAGATGTAAAGTAATTGATTAAGGATCAGTGATAAAGTGAGATCACACTCAGCAGATGTAAAATCAGACATCATCAAAAGGACCAGGAGAAACCATTTGCATTAAAGAATACAGTAAAAAGAGAAGCAGTGGGAAACAGATACTGAACTAAATCTCGTTCTCCCATCAAAACAACAAAGTATATGTTGAATTCAGAGCTTTCAGCCTTTAATTCCTACTCTTGGACCATGGATACCGTTCAGTGCTTTGTTTTTTGTCCTCAGTAACAAAGTCTACCAAATCCCATCCCCCCCCAAAAAAAAACCCAGAACAAAAAAACACACCAAAGCTGGTATATATATACATATATATATATATATATATACACACACACACAAAGTCTCTCACTTTGTTTCATAATGTATGTTTGAGTGTTTTTTCATAGCCAGAATGAGTTTGCTGCTCTTATTCCAGGAATTTTTATTTAGAAAGTGATTTTATTTCAAATGGCTTTTTTTTCATCATGTGAACGTACTGTGAGGTAAGAAGGAGAGTGTTGCTTGGAAAGAAGCTAAAATTATATTAAATGTCAGAACTAAGGGTGAATTAATTACAGAGGACTTTCATTGCAGTATCAGAAAATAAAAAATTTACATTTTTTGGCATTACGGACAAAATTAAATTTGGAAACTCACTCCCCTGCCATCTGTCTGGAAGTTACTTTAGGAAAAGAAGGACTTAAAGAAGAGAGTAGACCACAGCAAAGGAAGTAAACCAAGAGATTAGCTTCCATGTGAGCTTCTGAGTGCTGCAATGCTGATGTGAGTTTATTATGCCTACGTAGCTATTTCTGCTTAAAAAGAGATGAAATTTCCTGTGCACACTGCATAAAGCTCTGAATAGGAGTCTGATGCTTGGTTAGTCAGAAGGGGAACAGCTTTTCAAAAAGAAAGCAAAGGTGGCTGAGTCATCACCTCTGGGAGCAGAAGGATCAGTGAAGCAGAAGCGAGGGATAAAGCATGGAGCAATGTGTGAGGTTAATGGAGACCATTGCTGTGTTTCACTTCCATGACTTCAGCAGAAGTTTAAAAAACTGCTAAGATAATTTTTAGTTGACTCAAACTTTGCAGAAGAAGGAGGAAATCCAAATCTATAGTTATGCTAGCAAACTCCTTACCCATGGGTTGGGATAGAGACAGGTTAATAGGGAAAGCAAAAACTGCACACACAGGCAAAGCAAAGCAAGGTGTTAACTCACTGCATCCCACAGGCAGGCAGGTGTTCAGCCACCTCCAGCAGAGCAGGGACCCATCAGGCTCAAGGGTTACTTGGGAAGACAAACTCCATCACCCCAAACACCTCCTTCTTCCCCCCACTATATGCTGAGCATGACCTCATATGGTCTGGGACATCCCTTTCGTCACTTTTTGTCTTGGAGGCATTTTCAATTTTTGAGCTGAGCTCCATGTTTTGGATGTGGAGTTCAGAATGTGGGAAGTAAAGGATGCAGCAGCATCATTAAGGTCATAGAAAGAAAAAAAAAAAACAAAACAGAAATACAAGAGCAATCTCTGCAAGAAGACATTGGTGTACCTTTGAAAAGAACCTGCTCCTTCTTATCAGACACCTTGTTAATGAACTGGAGGTGAAAGGAAAGCAAGACATTTTGCAATATGAGAGCTGCCTAAAGGTTTTTAATCTGTGTTTAAATTCATTTACTGCATGGGGTGAGGCAGGAATCCAGCCTGCTGCTCCTAAACCCACACTGTATCCTGAGGCAGCAAATCTTTCCCCACTCAGGTTGTTTTGGGGGAGGAGAGGAACTGAGGAACAAACGGAAGCAAAATGGGAAAAATGCTGATTGCTCACCACATTCCAGATGCTCTCAGACACTGGTTCATCCAGTGGGTGCTGAGTAAGAAAACACATATATACTGATTCATTGCTCTCCTGCAGTCTGTCCCTCTATGAACTTACCAGAGGCAGGTTTAAGTGCAGGATCAATCAGGACTTAAAACAGACACAACACAACACAAAAATACCCATTCTGTCATGTGCAAAATGGATGAATTAACAGACAATCTGCCTGAAAAGAAAATTCACTTGATACTTGGACCCAAAGTCAAGGAGACCTTTCTTAATTCCTAAATTTTTGGAGAACATTTATATTCTTTCTTTTTATGCGGTGAGTAGTAAGGCCTTTTGCTAGAAATCAAGCAAAATATTTCAAGAAATCTCTAACTTTTTATAAAAGTCTGGTTGTTTTCCTTTAGAGAGAAAAGAGGAAAAGGAATGGGTCTATTTTTGTCATCTCCAAGTGGTCACACATCTGGATGCCAAATTTAAAAAAAAAAAAACAAAACCAGCAGGGGCATACAATGACAAATCAAGAGTGACATGGTAGAAAGAGCTTTAAATTTTATATTACTTTAGGCTATTTTGGTGCCTCAGAAACTGATGTTCAGCTGGCACAACTCCCCTAATTACCTTCAGTGGGGCACACTTTGGATTATGAAACAGCTTGGAATCTCAAAAGCAGGTTTTACACCAGACAGAAATACTTCAGTGGGTAAAATTGAAATAGTTATTTTCATCTTGAGCTTTAATGTTTTTACCACTGAAAAATCCCTTATTTCAACATTGTACAGTGGGAGTCAGAATTGGAGTGGAAACAAATGGTGCTAAGTGAATCTGCAAAGGATGTCTTAATGCTAGAAAAGCTCTTTGAAATTAGTAACCTGTCAACTGTTTAACCATAATTATATCTTATCTATTTTGTTCTTACTTGGGAATTTGCTTCTTTTTTTAATTTCTAATTTCCCAGGAGCTCTCATTAATGATTGATACCATTTGCTTGAGTTCCCTTTATTAAATATACCCAAAAGTCATCTGTCTTTGCAATAAAGTGCAATTTTATAATTAGGAATGCTTGCTTATTCTCTGTGCTTAGTTTCTGCTTTATTTTGATTTCAATATCTTCCCCAAAAGTAAAAATTTAGGATGGATAAGCAAAGTCGAAAAGAAACAAAACTTGTTCCAGATTTGTCTCCCAATTGTTTTATTCTCTATTTTGTAGCTTGTATTTTCTTTTGAATTATTGCTAAAATTTGTCAGATAATGAAGTACAGATTTAAAGTGAGAACTTTCCATAAGTACCTCCTTTCTTCCACTAGTAAAGATAGAGCAGAGCAATAGTGAAACTGAGCTTGAGACATTTTTGAAGTGTATCTTCATTCTTTCCATTAACACTTTGTATAGTTTGAATGTTCTATCTCCTCTAATTTAGTATTATTACCACTTATTATTTATGTTCTGGTGTCATCTGCAAACCCCAGCATAGCCTCTCTGTTCTCCTGTGCTAACACTGTGGATGGAAATCAGCAACATGTAGAAATTATAGTACTGAGAAGTGATGGCACTTATCAAGGGTTAGAAATGTAGGGCATATATTAATCTTTTTAATTCCACATTCATCATGCAATCCTTCAAAGTGCATTGCCTCCATTGCTAAACATGGTGTTCTTACTCTAAAGTTGTCTTTTCCCCCCCAAATAAAGCATTTACCTTTAAATCCAAACTCAAGTTCCGCAGTTACCCGTCATCAGAATGATTAATTTTAATGATTTTCATTTCCTACTTCCCGTTCCCTGTTGCTGCTTTGTGACTTTTCTTATGCAGATCTGTGTCCTTTCAGCACTTAAAAATATCTGCTGATTTATTCATTGATTGATTCAGTAATGCAAAGGGGGATTTGCAGTTATGGACACTTGTGATGTGAAAATGGGTGAGAAGAGAGACCAGATATCTTGAGGACAGATTCTTAGTTTTCTTTGTATTCTTCTTTAGACTTTGGCACTTAGCATGCTTGGACAGTCACGAAGGCAAAGGGAGTGGAATGACCAAAAACACAAGAAAAATATCTCTAGTATATCAATCTCGAGGCCAGTGTTGTGTTTTTTTTTCCTAACAAGCCATAACAGGTCAGTACGAGACCTGCAGTCAATAATATCTTCTGCTTTGTGAAATTTCCAGCACAAAATTGTACATCACAGAAGACTTTCTTTGTGTTTGAAGTGCCAAATCATTTCATGGCATACAAACATTCCAGCTGCCCCGTTTCCCGGGAACACGTTGTGTGGGATGTGCTGTACCTCTTTTTCTGCACCATTAATACCTTTATGGGAACTGTAGGTTCCCTTACAATGAGAGCCTTAAGAAAAGCTTCAGGGACATTTTCTTCGTGTTGCTCCACCAAGAAAGCTGAATGAACTTTCTGTTTCTCTTAGGAGCTTCCCACTTGGCGTGTGGTTGTGAACAACAGCAGTGGTGAGAGCCAGGGAGGGAAAACTTTGGGGTGCAGGTTATTAAGAGAAAGCCCAGTTGGAGCCTTTTTTGCTGTCACTGCCTGAAGGTGCTGTCACAGCTGGAGCAGGGAGCTCTGATCGATCTACTGGAGGCAGTTTGAGGAAGTGCTTGTGAATTAATTACTCTCTCTTTGGTTTCCCTTGGGCCTGGCTTTGCAGCACTGAGTTTTTGCCAGTGACACGTGTGGGTAGTCCCAGAATGAATGGTGTGTCAGGAGAAAGGATTGCTGACACTTTATGCAGTCAGTGGATAGAGATAACTTCATGCAAACAGTGGAGAGATTCCCAGAGACTTTCTCACCCGTTTTGTTACATCAGGAAAAGTCTCTTTAAAGGCAGGTATAAATAGGAGTTCTAGTGAAGCCGCTTTATCCTTTCCTTTTAACACTCTCCATATCCACATGATACTCTTTGCATGTGACACTTGGTGTAGCTTTCTTTTGCTGAAGCTATTTAAGCCCTGGATGTGAATGTTTTTCTCCTGTGTGGAACTACTCCCTGTGGAGTTCAGAGCACTCTGCAATCTATTACAGAGATTTTATTTTAGTTATTATACCAGTGATCTATGTAGGGTAACCAAAGCATAAAATTTAAATATACACACATGGAGGCCAAGAAGGGCTGTAAATTATTCAGATTGCTTGGGAAGGTATCTTGAGCTGCTGACGAGCAGACTTAGGCAAGCAAGGATTGCCTGCTGTGATGCCTGCATTTTAGGTGTTTGACTATGGAGTAGACTCTAGACCTATGACTGAGGGGCCTGAGTGCCTTTACAAAGCCAAAAAGCAAAAAAAAAGGCAATAAAAAAGAAGACTAGAAAATAATTTAAAAATATGGTGTTATGAGACTCCTGCAGCTGTCCAGATTTTCCTTTTTTTTAAGGAGTTTGGGATCTGTACCTTTAGTCTCTCTGCCTCTTTAAAGTTGGAGCCTGGAGTTTTTAAGGGAGGCTAGGTGTCCATGGGGTTCCTTCTAACAATCTGAGCAGAAGAAACTCTTACCACTTACTCCACTTGCATGTTTTAAACCAAAAAGGACCATCCTCTGCCCTTCCCCATCCCTAGCTTCCCCTTTCCCAGGCATTGCAGTGCAAGAAGTGCCTTTACACTAACAGAAGCTGACTGCAGGACTTGCAGGTCTCTACAGTCCAATTAAACTGCTTTCTGTAGTGTGACCAGTATTCAGATCCAGCTGAAATCTCCTTGTAAAGGACCTTTTAGAGGTAGGTGCCTTGTGTTCCCTTTCTGCAGGGTAAATTAGGCAGCCTTGTCACTGCTTGGGACACCTCTGTGTGGCAGTTCTGAGCTTCAAAACACAACAGAGACTGTTCTTCATTTGTTAAGCTCTCTGATGGTATCCTATGTCCTGATTCCCAAAATGGAAGAATACCTGTATCCTATTTTTTGTGTGTTCCTTTTTTTCCCATTAAGTTTAATCGTGAATTTAGTTTTAACCCTTTCAGCTTTCCTGTTACAGAGTTATCTCACAAGTTTGTAGACCCCATATGAAGACCCTGCAAAGCCTAATTTTGGTCAAGAGACCTTGCAGTCATTCATTCTCTTATGCTGCTTGCCTTAAGATTGCTGGGTGATCACTGTTAGTCAGTGGCTTTGGCTAAGTGCTAAAGTTAGGTGCTACTGCTTGGATATTTCTTTATATCAGCACTTCCAGTAAAACCTGTACAATTAACCTCCTGTGTAGCTAAAAGTGGTATAGATATGTAGTAGAGAAAATATCTGTATGCCTGCAGTGGCAGTCTATTTGCCATATATACTAAGAGAACAATTAATTGATAATGAAGCATATCACTCGCTTGCAATGGTGGGAGAGAAATTAGTGTCATGAGAATCAGAAACTTTTCCATATTACAAATGAAAAATGGCAAAAGTAATGAAAATGGAAATGTTTTAACAGAGTCTTTTGGCTTTGGATGTGAAAATCAGATTCTGACGTGCAGAAGTAGACTTGTGTGGCTCAGTGCAGAGATTATCAAAACCAGAAAAAGAATTATGAGAAGTATTCTTTCTAATTCAGATGTGGTTGCCAACAGCTTCCCATTCCCCTTATTAATGAGGAGAGTATATTTGGCTTTGTAAATTATGTGTTAGAGAATATACCTGCATTTTGAAAAATAATAAGCGGGCACTGGTATGAGTTTTTTAGAGAGAGTGTTATTAATAAACAGCAGTTGAACTAAGAAAACTGGGCTACCATGGCTCCTCAAGCTCAGATTTAAGTTTTACGTGTATATCTCAGAGAAAGAGGGTTCACACATCTGGAAAGTAAAGCTAAAATGAAAACAGTGATGTACCTGTGGGTGAGAGAAAAACCTGTTAGAGCCTTGTTCTGTTACTGACTGGCAACAAGCAGCACTGAATTGCATGAGCACTAAAATTCTACTTAAGCCAGGAAAATTTCAAGGGTTTTCCATTGCCTTTGAAAGGAACATCAAGAGTAGTTTATTTGTGATGGAGCACGGTGGATGCTTATATTGCAGACATTAAAATTCTGGTATCTTCGTTTTTAGTGTATTCTCTTGTGATGCTTTGTATATATGTGCTTGTAACCATTGTCCTTAGTAGCCATATGTGGAACTAAAAATAAATGTCTTTTCTTGTCAGGTGCATGATAAGATAGAGCCACTGAGAACTGGGAAAAAAAACCCTCTCTGTAAATTATGCTAAGAATTGTTTGGAAATGCTTTAAGGAATAGATATTTATAAGCACTCTTTGAAATGGAAGTGAATGGTAAAGCGCAAGCTAAAACTGAATATACAAAATATTAAGACATAAGCATTGATAAATTCAGGAGTAAAGCTAGCTGATAACTGGAAAACTGTTCACTGCTAGACATGTTCCAATACAATGACCATTACCCTTGAAAAGAGAAAACAATACAACGAGCTCCTTATTTTTTCTCATGAGGTTTAGCAAGTGCTGTATTTCTATTTTCTCAGGATATCCAGTGACTTAATTTGGGGGAATAAAAAAGATGAATGTGCTGTGTCTCTATACTCTGCACAAAATCCTACAGCAACTGAATCTATTTAGATGAACTGCACAGTGTCCAGCTCAGTGTGGAGCGTGTATCCCATGAAAAGTAAATCCAAGCCAACAAACACCAGCTGGAACTTCTGTTTAGTTCACTTCCATCATTTCAAACAATGAGGAACGAGGGGATTTTGAGGGGGCAGCTACAAAGGACACAGCAGCAGTAGTGCTTTGTAAAGGTAAGGCATTGATACCAGTGGAGAAGAGCTCCAAGGAGCTCCTCCTCACACATCTGGAGCTGCTGTAGCCTCTGGGTGGTTGATACTGTCCCCAGTCAATGCATTAGTCTATCTGAAGCTTCCAGCAACAAATGCACATCTTTAGGTTCTTCCTTTAAGCATTAACACTAATTCTTGGGCTAGGTCACAGGGTTTTCTTCTGCCAGTGGTACCTGCTTCGTGTCCCCAGAGAAACAAAACGTCAAGGGATGAGTTACTGAGACCTTTTTGGTATTGGGCATTTGTGCAGATTTTCTACCTTAAATATGCCTTTAATACTCTTCATCTTCCATTGAGTGAGCAGGGCAGAAATTCCAAATATAAGCATATAGCATCCATTTATCCCAGTCATATTTTAATGTTGTGTATGTGTATCTCAGTGTAAAAGGGTTGGACAGTCCATGACTCCAGACCATTGCATGTCACAGTTCAGCTGTGGAATCTCTAAAAATGACCTTTTGCAATTTCATATTGCTTGCTTCTAACTTCTAACTTCAATTAGTTCAATTACTATATCATATAGTCATTTATATTAGACTTTTGCTTTCGTCTCTTAACCTTAATGATGCATTTTGATCCATTCTGATTCCGAGCAAGCTAAAACTGTATGAAACATGACAGTGTTTGCTAAAGCAAGTTTCGTGGATTATGCTCATTATTCATAATTATCTCTTTATAACAAACCACCTGACTGACATGTTGTTTTTATTCTCCAGTTTGGAGATTAGAACTGAAAGAAAATATGGATTGATATGTATTAACCACTGGAATTACAGTAATTACAGTAAAATAAGGGCATGGAATCCATTTATCACATTAATGTTTAGGGATTATAATTACTATTTCTCCTTTTGAATACAGCCTCATGCAAAAAAACAACCAAACAACAACAAAACAAAAAAAATCTAAACCAACCAACCAAAAAAATTCATTATCAAAATAATAGAGGGAGTTAATTAGAATTCAAGCTTAATTTCCTGTATGGTTCTGTATGGACAAAATTTATCCAAGTGTTAATATAAAGCAAAGAGGGAAAAAGGATATAACAGTGTGGTAAATCTGATTTTCAAATTAATCTAAATATTGAGAAAAATATTTCTGCATTAGAGGCTCAACTGCTGTTAATAGCACAGAATGATGATGTTTCAGTCCATGAAGAAGAATTTTCTCTCATTTAAAAAACAGCAGGTCTTTTTGGAAAAAAACTCAAATAAGAAATCGAGCATGAAGAAATCTGCATAAACTAGGAAATATAAGTACAGGTATGATCTTTTCCACCACAGAAGCATTTTCTATTTGGGGTTTTTTTTCACATTTGCTCCTGTAACTCTCCATTTTTTTTGGTCTATTATTTCTTGTTTCATGGCACTGAAGAGAGAAACCTGGAAGCAAAAGTATTAACAGAGAATTCACAGCAACAGCAATAACAGGTATTAATTCTGAAGTTATATTATTTGACTATTGGCCAGCATTATTACCTTTTTCGTGTCTTTGTTAGATCATGGTGACTGTCTCTTTTCTTTTTTTTTTTTTTTCTTTTTTAATTTGAAGAACTTTTTTGGACAGTGGAAGAAAGTGGCTATTGTTTCTCACACAGAAACAATTTGGACTTCAGCTGTGAAAAGATATTTCAGTAAAATAGCATCATAATAGAGGAAGGACATGAGGGAGAATGGAAATCTCAACGAAAAATAGAAAGCCAGCATGCTGAGGAAAATGTGTGGTGGCAATTATACATAATGTTCAATGTGCTCTGTAACAATAAGCAAATAATTTGCAATGAATAATTCAGTTTACTAATGTGGCTGTTCATCACTCTGTGGAATATTTGCAAGCAGGCAGCAGTGTCCTCAAATCTTAACTGAATAGGATTAAAGCTTCAAAGGGAAAAAATAAATGAAGTTCTGCATTCATTGATTAAACAATGAAAAGTATGTTTCTGTGGGTTTCCTCAGTGAGAGCAACACATACTATTATTGAGCTTGTTTGAATTTATCTTTCAGTAAGGAGAGACTGAAGAAAATATGGGAAAATAACACCTGAAATAGGAGTTTTTATTAAAAAGAAACAAAACCCAGACATATTGAGAGGATCTTCCAGATTCTAGAGTTTTAACTTTGTATGTTAAAATAAAAAGGGAAAATACATTGTGGGAGATGGAACAAAGAACTCCTTTAATTAGAACTCTGCTTTGTCCCATCTCTAGCTTTGCTAATTAGCAGAGATAATATATAAATAACCATGTCTTTATTTCAAAAGTAATCGTATGCTAAAAGATACTTTGTATATAAACAGGCAATTAACATACAAAATAAATTATTATATTACATTTAAAGGAATAACTAAATCTGAACTCTTAAATGTCTTATGAAAGCTTCTTCAAGAAAAGATTCCATTTTTGGAGCCAACAGGCACAGTGAGTCTCATCATGCATCTGTTCAAGCTCATTTGTAACTGGTAGTTTTCATCTTTTGACATGAGGGTCTGTCAATACTTTTAATATCTGCCTGTGTTCGCCAGGAATGTTTTATTTGAATGCTCATAATTCCTGTTGGGAAGTGTTTGGGGTTTTACTGCCATAGTTTTCTGTCACCCCTGAAGGGATTGGTCTTTCCTTGCCTGTTAAAATCAGCAAATGTTGCTGTGGATCGATCTAAAACAAAAGGCCAGTTTTAAAGGTCACTGAGCATTCCATGTGAGGCTTTTGGTAGTGTAAGGCTTTACTTTATTAAGACAGAAAAGAGAGCTTTGATCTGTAAGGTATTTAGGTACCCAATGTCAGTTAGATTAATCATAATTAGAAACATGAAGTTGACTTAGACTACTTGCAGTACTGAGGTGTTTGTGAGCTTTTGCTTTAATAATCTTTGGATATCCCTGGGCAATTTAGTTCAATAGATTTTTTTTTTCCCTGAATACCTTTGAGTCTCAGAAACATTATTCTCTCTCGAAATCATTCTCTGATAGAGAAATAAATGAAATGTGCCTTCTTATTCTCTCTTTACATCTTTGCTATAAGGATGAGTTATTACACAATTTAAAATGCTATTTTACTGTGTAAATTATGGGATTGAATGGCATGTATTTGTAAAGTATTCTGTTCATTTTTTGGAAAATATCTACAGGAAAATAATGGGGAACTACAGGAAAGTAATAGTTCAAGCTAAGAGGGGCAAATAAAATGGAAAAGGCCTCATGTGATCATATATGAATCTTTTGAAAATAATTATGTTTTAGGTAAACAGGCCACATATTAAGTGGAGCTTAGGGAAAGTACAGTTTCTTCTTGATTAATACCTACCATGTGTATCCTATTAAGCATTCATGAGACACAAGTCACCTAAGGCAGAAAATCCCTATTGAAGTTTTCCCTATGTCTCAAACTGGCACAGTAATAGGTGTTCCTCTCTCATTTCTATATTTTTGTCATAATAAGCTCTTCATATGACTGAATTAAAGTTAAGCCAAAGATCTGCATAACCTACTTATTCAAGTTCTATCCTAAATAACTATGCTGTGTTCGACTGGGTCCTCTAAGAGGAGTAACAACACTAAAAAGAAATTACTCCACTGTAAAGTTGTGACTCTTTCATTGTTCTCATTTCCTACTGGAAATTAGGCTGGATCCAGTCCCAGAGTCTCTACAACTTGGATGAAAAAATACTAAAACTTTTTTTGTAGCATTGCTTTCAGAGGAGAAAAAAAAATTTTGACCAGCTAATCAATGCTTCACCCTTTAGTTCAGGACTCTATAAAAAAATAGTGATGCCAACAGCATTGCTGCTGCTTAAACAAGATCCTAGCCCAAATATAAGATCCCTCCAACTGCTACTGGAGCCTGGAAATCTTCAAAAGGCTTTGGTGGTGACAATATGGTTGTTACAAATGAGTGATGGTTCCTACAAGCACGTACTTTGGCTGCAGTGCTTGTGCAAAAAAACACCTAGAAGAAGGTCAGCTTAGTTTCATAAGATGTTGTACACAACCTCAAACTTTGCTCTCTCAGCTCCATGGCTTGTATATCATTTTAATAGACTTCAGCTTCTACAATAAATAAGATGAAAAGGCTTTGGGTGAATAAATGTGTTTGAGAGACTGAAAAATAGAGGTGAGGAAACGTGGTAAAACTTGTCCCAGGGGCCAGGGAAGTGACTAACTTGTTCTTTTTCTAAAAGCAAATGGAAAATACCAGCAACTGAGGGAGCTGGGAGGGATCTCCTCTTTATTTTAAGGTACATTTTTTCATTAAAACAACTCTGGGCAGAGTCAGTAAATCTCAGTACAGATATTCCAAATAATCAATGCAGAACTGAACTGCAGGTGAACTTCTGTAGAATGAGAGTTTGCTAATCCCATATTGCTGGGTTGTTCTTGGCACAGCCTTGTTTTCCAAGGATGCCAGTTGGATCTCTGACTGACCTCATTTTCTTGATCTGGCCTTGAAATAAAGATTTGAGTTTTTAGCAATGTGCCAAAATAGAGAATTCTATTCTGCTGTGATTGAACTTAGAGTGGACTAAAAGTTTAACATATAACTTTACTTTGATCTGACCCGTGAAGTTCTGGGATGACCTTTAATAACACTTCTGCCAAGAAGCTCCCCGGGAAACTGAATTACCAACAGAACACCTCAGCACACTGTGACAAACTAAACACAATAAAAAATAATTGTCAGTTGTAACTGGGGAGCTGTCAGCTAAATTCAGTGCAATACTATCTGCCTCTGCATTGCTCTGTACTTGGGACAGCAACTTCAGCAAATGTTCTGGTGTTTTGCTGCTAGAAGAACTTCTGTTGCCCTGTGGCAATCCAAGGAGATTCCAAGTGCTTAGATCTGAGGATTAACAGTGAAATGTATCATTTTTTTATCTGCCCACTTTCAGAAGAGTAGGAGAACAGCTCCATTCCACAGGTCTGAGTGCTATCATCAATTTATTTCCCTAATACTTTAAGGGAAGGCTTGATTTATGAAATCTTGATTCCGTGAAGGAATAAATATGTCTAATTTTATGCACTGGAGTAGTCCTACTAATTTCCTCAAAACTATTGCATGTGGCATAGAATAATAAAGTCATAATTTCTTAACACATTTATTTATGCATTACTTATTTACCACTGAAACAGGGTAAAACTCAAGCTTTGGTTTCTCTTAGTCTGTCCCAAAACACTCACTGATCTCAGTGGTGCAGTGGTGACGCCCTGATATCCTGCTACAGTAACAGCATGTTGGACAAATTTGTTTTGTTTTCATCTTAAATGTTTCATGTTCCAAGCTAGGTACAGAAAACACATGATTAGTACCTTCCTCCTACTGCCTTTTTCATGTTTTCTTCTGCTTTCCAAAGCTTTCTCTCAGTTTCAGGTTGTCAGGCTGAAACTCTCCCCTACCTTTCTTTCTTGGCTGAGTCATTTAGCTTTTCTCAAATTTATATATCCTCTTATATTTTATCTCTTTATCTCTTTCTATATTTGTGTAATGCTCTTTTAAATCACAGAAACACTGTTTACTTCCATAGGCTTTGGATGAAGTTCGGAGCACTGCTTCTCCCATTAAAATGGGTACTGTACCTTCTGGATTAAAGGATATCTGCACTGCTTCTGGCACCTCTCCATCAGAGGCAGTACAGGGGAAACCTGGGTGACTGGAACCTTGCTCAGGGCAGAGTTTGTCTACAAGGACTTAAATATAAATTATTGAGTTAGAGGTTTGGCATCAAATATTCATCATATCTATCCAAACTTTACACTGGATGAGTCTCTAGGTCTGGCAGGACAGCAGGTGATGCTCTGATATTACCAACATCCTTCTGCTCCCCTTCTGCCCCCATTTTAAAATGCTAGTAGGCTTTCCAGTCGTCTTTTAAAAATAAGCAAGATGAAATAGTTGCAAAGTATTCTCAAAACCAGGTGAGTTTTAGTGAATTGCCTGTCTATGTTGTTGCAGAGTGAACTCCCAAGTCGTGTGGCAGGGGTGTTTTCCAGCACCACTCTCTGCTTTGCCTGCCATTAAGTTCAGGGTGCAGAGAGGTGGCAGGAGCTGTCATCGTTTAGGAATGATATTCCCCAATTTACTGTTCCCACTGCAAACCACACGCCACTCGCTGGCTCCTCTCTCACCTTTCCCCTCCTGGAGAGGGGAATTGGCGGCACAGGAGGTAAAAACCACGGGTTGAGATAAGAACAATTTACTAGGAAACAGCAGTGAGATAAGAAAGGAGCAGTAGCAACAACAATATTATTCACAAGGTGTACAAGAGGTGAACAATTCCCGTGCCAGGGCTCACCCCCAGAACCGGTGCTATTCCAGCAGGGATAGATCGACCTCCAGGTCCCGGCCATGCCCCTCCTGGCTACTGCAAAAATTAACCCTGTCGTGGCCAGAACCAGAACAGGAGCCTAACTTTGTGCCCAGCAAAAGCAGAGTTGTTATCACAGGCTTCTGTTCTTCGGACTAAAAAGTGTTTCCTTTAAACCCTTATTTTTCTGTAGCTGTGTAATCGCTTAAAGCAGCTGTGGAGTCTTCCCTCAGCTCTAGTGAGCATGGGGCTTTAAACTCTCTCTTATCTTCATGTTTCATCTTATATATAGTTGTCCTGGAAGAGTGCCAGCCCAGTCAGAGATGCTTTCTTTTCTCTCCCATTTAAAGAATTTAAGGAAAAACTGGCAAACCCATGCAGAAACACTGGTGGATTAATCACAATTTTCTTGCAGTCGTGGGGAATATTTCTGCAGTTTTAAGGATATGTCACCTTTACTTCTATAGTTTATGATTTTCTTGTGCTTTATTCATTGTAGTACAGTGCTGGTAGCTCTTTTTAAACAGAAACAGAGGCAGAAAATCTGAAAGGTAACAAAAAAGCTGGATTGCTAAATGCACCCAAATTAATCAGAATCTGTGTGCCTGGCAAACAGCTGCCCGAAACCTTAGAAAATAGGAGAAGAGATGGGGGGGGAAAAAAAAAAAGCCATCCACAGGATGAGATAAAGTAGTCATGTCTAAGGAAAGAGCCTGGTGGAGGCTACCAAGAAGCCTAATTGGAGCCATTTATCTGCACAGTGGATTTATTAGCATTCTGCTACAGTTGTTTGTGTTAACACAGCAGCATGTACCAGCTCATGTAAAATTCTGATGTTCCACTGGGGTTATCAGGGTAAATAGTTGAGAGTTTTAAACTGGATAGGTGATTGAGTGAATGAAGCTTTGTTATATTCTGACCCTGCAGTGGGTTTGTTTCTGTTATACATGGCAGTCTGCTTTCACTACATCTCCACTGCAGACATCTTTTCTACTAAACTGCTCTTTCATAGTGATGCTGTCCAGAGAGAGAGCACAGACTATGATTCAAAGTTTTGATATCTGTGGGACTGCCAAAAAAATCAACCGTGTCTGGAATGATTTGCAGTCTTTATTTCCGAAGGATTATGTTGTTCTAAAATAATTTAGGAAACGTTATCAGAACGTGATTTAAACTTTCACTTTTTGATACTTTGTGCTGGGTGCAGTATGATATTACCACAATCATCAGTTTTGCACCTTGAAGGCAATCTCTTTTTTCAGCTGTGATGGAATACAGTGTTAATTGAACAGAAGTCACAATTATAATGTATCAGTAAGCTAATAAAATTAATAAACAAAGCAATATCCCTTTTTGCAATATAAGTATTACCAAATACACTTCACCAAGTACTTTTCATTATTCTAATTAAAATTTGATAACAAATTTTCGTGCCTGTATACCCTTCAATATTTTGTTTCACTACTCTGTTACTTGAGAAAAGCCTAGAAAATTAAGATTGGACCTTATTTTAGTAGCTACTTAATACTGTGTTTTCTCTAAAGAAACTTTTGCCTAGTAGTTCATTATTTCTTCTAAATATGAATAAAGCTGTTAGACTAAAATTAAAAGAATACATTTATAAACTAATATAATTTTTCAGAAGCAAAAGTAAGATTGCCTGGCACAACTAATGAACAAAACCTGAAGCCTGTAAACTAGTAGCCTAAAACCACAGAATCATAGAATCATCCAGGTTGGAAGGGACCTCTGAGATCATCAGCTCCAAACCTTGATTCAACCCCGCCGTGGTTCCCAGCCCATGGCACTGATGCCACATCCAGTCTCATCTTAAAAACCTCCAGGGACGGTGACTCCACCACCCTGGGCAGCCCATTCCAATGCCTGATTACCCTCTCTGGAAAGAATTTCTTCCCAATATCCAACCTAAACCTCCCCTGCAGAGCTTAAGACTGAGCCCT
Organism: Manacus candei; assembly: GCF_025592945.1. Classification (NCBI taxonomy): domain Eukaryota; kingdom Metazoa; phylum Chordata; class Aves; order Passeriformes; family Pipridae; genus Manacus; species Manacus candei. The sequence goes on from NW_026138057.1 coordinate 1,643,294, forward strand.
CTTGTGCTACTGCTGGTTACCTGGGAGAAGAGACCAACCCCCCCCTGGCTCCCCCCTCCTGTCAGGGAGTTGTAGAGAGTGAGGAGGTCTCCTCTGAGCCTCCTCTTCTCCAGGCTGAACAACCCCAGCTCCCTCAGCCTCTCCTCACAGCACTTGTGCTCCAGTCCCTTCCCCAGCCTCGTTGCTCTTCTCTGGACCTGCTCCAACACCTCAATGTCTTTCCTGAAATACCCAATAAAAGCTGAGTTTCAGTATTTCATATATTTTGCATATCAAAATTATTAATGAGGTCAATACCAGGGCAAAGCACTGGCAGTGCAGGGAGTTTTGGTTCCAAGGTCCACCTGGGTCTTTCAGGTGTGACAGGACAGCCACAGAAGGCCATTCGTGCCACCAGTGGGCTTTTGGGGCTGGAAGAAGTCACTGTAATTCTGGGTGATAAACTAGGTCTGATTGACACCAATAAAAACAGCTCCATAGCTGTTTAAAACTAAGGGAATTGCTTAGGGCCTGGGTGGGAATTACCTAAATGTGGGCTTCAGTGTCTGATAAAAGGTGACCGTGCAAAGGACGGCGCGTGGGTCCGTGGGGTGTGAAAGCTCTGTGGCAACTGCTGGGACACCTGACCCAGCCACTTCCATTCCCTGGCTGAACACGTGACTAACTTGTCAAAAGCCTAATCCTGCAAGGCTGTTACTGTGGACATCTGATGTAAATCCACTCAAGGGGATGAAAGGCTTTGGCTGTCGAGGTCTGAGAGGAAGGTTGAGCGCTGTGTGTCGCATTTCTGCTTTGCAAAGCTTATTCCATTTAGTTGCCTGATCTGACTAAAGAGTTGAACCAGGCATTAGGCAAGTTTATCATTGGGCAAGCCGTATTGTTAAAGTGGAAAGATTTTATCTCCGATTCAGTGTACCCTGGTCTTGCAGTTTCAGAGAAAAATAATAAGAAAAACCAGCTACAATTCTGGAAAACTATTATTTCATGCTAAAAGACATTTACCGGGTGCAGTTGATCTTAAGAACTTTTATAGCAGCTATAAATTATGAATTTATCTTTTACATGTACTCACATAACATCTCTAAAATTGCAAAAGAGAAATGTAGTAAAGTTGAAAAAATAAGTGTTTCTGACTAACCCTTTCCTTTCAACTATCCATGCACTGATTTTCTTCCTGAGATTTGTGAAAACCTCCTCTCGGTGATGTGTGTTTCACCGAGAGCTCATCTAGTTCTAAACAGGGGATTTTGATTTATTTTCTCTTTTTCTCCTTTTTCCTGCCTGTAATGCAATCAGTTTGTCTACACAGGTTCTCCTTAAATTGCCTCTGAGATAATACGGAAGTTAAACCCAGGTTATAAGAATTCTGAAGCTTCTTGGTGCCAGCATCACACCAAACAGTTTGAGAGGCACTTTTGACCAACATAGAAACAGAGACAGAAACATCTGAGGCTCATATGAGAAAGAGGAGAGTCAAAAGTAGTAACCGAAGTAAATTTCCACATCTTTCTATCTATGATAGGCAAGAAAACAAAGCAATTAAATATTTATGTTCTAAATTTATATGTCTGTGTGTATGTGCTTGTGTGTGTGTATTTTAACGCTGGTTATTTTTCTCTTAGAATTATGTGGAGACATAATTCAGTATTTTTCCAGTGGATGGTATGAGTTAGTTGCACATTTCTTTGTTCTTTAAAGCTGACACAGTCTCCTAATAGGATGCATACTAACAGTGGAGATTTGAAACATATTTCTTTTAAAGTTTCTGTGTATTAACTCGATGATATTGCTGCTAAGTACTGACAACGAGGAAAAATAAATTTCTTTTATTATTAGGTTTTTTGCTAGGTATAAATTTTAAAGGGGAAGCCAGCTGCATAAAAAAATAAATAAATAAAAAAAAATAAGCATGTTGATCATCTCTTGGAGTCTGTATTGCACATGCAGATGTTAGTCTGAGACATTTCGTTCCAAAGCAAATCTCCACTCATTTGTATGGATGAGCTCTGAGAATTGACAAGGCACTTGCTTGGAGCTGGTAAGGTTATGAACACTTTCCTTTTACTGGAGAAAAGCTCCTTGCACAAGTAATTCCTCTAATCAGAACTACTTGGATATGGAAGTCATTCACAGAGGAATTATTAGTAGCAAGGATGCGAGATGAATGTCTGTGCTGTTACTCTTGCAGAGTTCATCTTGAGAGCTCAAAACTCCATCAGATCAGCATGTTGTTGGGGCTCAGCTCAACTCTCTGTAAATGTATCTACTGACACTGTTTTTGACATTTTTAGAGGACCATCAGCTTTTGAGAAGGTGATTTTGTTCTGTTCAGCTGAGCCCCTGAACAGAAGGAAGCATTCCTGATTATAACAGTCATCCCCTGTTTTGTAGATGGTTTTAGTGTGGGTTTTTTTCCCTGATGGGAATATAAATGTGCTGTGTTATTTGGCTGAAGGACAGATGATCTTGTAGCTTCTGAAAGAACTGACCCCAGGAAGTCTTTATGTGGCTGTAATGAAACAATGGTGCCCACTTAAGAATTCTCTCTGAGAGGCTGCTGCTCAACCACCAGTGTTATACTGCTTTCCATTAAATAATGTCTTACACAAATTAAATAATGAGCATGAGATTATCAATTAAAAAAACTGTACTGCCAACTTAATTTAAAAACTGTTCCTAACACGTGCTGCAGAATGCTGACAAAGTAATCCTCTTTCTTAAATCCTCTTTATTGATTTGTCAACAAGTTTCTTTTCATCAGTCTCATAGCCAAAGTGAGCTCCTACTTCAAAGGTTATTTTTTTCTTTTTTCTTTTTTTTTTTTTTTTAAACAACTCTTTTTCTCTATGTTTTACTTTTCCCCTCCTGGGTTTGAGCAAAGTCAGTGAAGGCATGAGTATGGGACATCAGGGAAAAACTTGACCTCATATTCCTTGTATTACTTGTTATATGTCATAGAAATGATGATTAAGTGAGCAGACAAAAATAAAATTGCAGACAAAAACTAAATTTCATTTAATTTTTCAAACCCTTCAAGTCTACCTTATTGCTTTAGAAAGGCTAATGCTACTTGAGAGAACAAAAGAAAAATCTAGTATGAAATGAATATAATTTAAAAACTTTGAACCTTCCCCCCACCTTTTGTCCTTGTCTCCGACTCTGATTTCCTGAACTCTGAAAGCATTTATTTATCAAAATACTGACTTGTGCTCTAAATCTTTGTGTTGAATACAAGTGGTTTTGAGGGGTTTTTTGCATACTTACAAATTAAACTTTGTCTTTTTTGCTTATGTACTTTGTGGTGCACACAGGCCTTGTGAGCTGTTTATTATGTTCAGAGTCTAAGGGCGTTGGATTTCCTCCCATGAAAAATATGTAGTTTTGAATTTGAATGTGTGTTTAGATCGGAGTAATAAGTGATTCTTTGCTTAATTTTTTTTTGGTTCCACTCCCCTGGTGTGGGGATCATTTAATTTAGAATATTTCTAGAGACAGAGGTTTCAGGAGATACCTCCTTTCAGGTGGTTGCAGGGAGTGATCACATCCCCTCCAAGCCTCCTTTTCTCCAGGAAGATCTGCCCCAGCTCCCTCAGCTGCCCTTCATCACACTTGTGTCTCAGTAGTAATGAGCAGTCTAAGTCAGCTTCTACAACAGATTTACAAAAAAGAAAAAGCTGTTTTCTTTTCAGGCCAAATAAACACTTTGTCTGTAAAGAGGTTTATCTCTAAAGTCTAGCATCAAAGATACACAAAAGAATTTAAAAGAATGAATCACAAAAGCACTAAGAGTATCAGAGCCAAGCTTTTCTGTGCTGATCTCTATTTCTATGCCTTTGAGAATTTGCTTTTTTAATGTATTCATTGACAAACTTAGTTTCAGTCTGTAATAGTCTGTTTTCAGTCTATAATACTGAAACATTTGTTCTACATTCCTTTTTAGTTTCAGCTTCCTCTGTACCTAAATTAAAGAAGAAAATGTATGTCATGGCCATTTTTACAGCAAATCAGTGAAAGTTCCCTGTGGTGGTAGTCCAGTGGTGGATCTGATTGAATTAGAAAACAAATCTAGAAGCTTTTTATTTAGAGAAATGCATATTTTGACTAATCAAAAGCGAGAAAAATTTGTGAAATCCATGTAGCTGTGGAAGTTCAGAGCTGGAAGTAATAGCACTGACAGAACTACATTAATGATGCTTTGGCAGATAAATGTTACCCTTTAAATTTTCAACTTTTAATTAAAATGTTTGGTAAGTGAGGAGTAAAAATTAAAAAGTTTCAAAAGGTAGGGGTTTGTCCATCTTAAGAAATGATGGTATAGGTCCCTGCAGGGAAAGTCTCTGGCATGGGCAGTGTGGCTGCCAGAGAACATGGGGAATGGCCATAAGGGGAACTTTCCTTAACATTAACAAATCAAGAGCTAGTCAAATAAACAGTTTTGTTTGTCTGATGTGCATTATTGTTTAACTGCACGTAATTTATCATTTTATTTCTTCAAAAGGAAGGACCTGTACTATTTAATGGAAGATCTGTATATACTGTTCAAAGCTGTAGGCTGTTTTCATGCTCTAGCACTTAATGAAGTTAACAATTTGGTCTGGGAGAATCAGTCTTACACAGACCTATGGAGACAGCTTGTACTCCATGGTTTCTACTCTATAAAGAACATACACAGGAAGTGAAGAAAGATTTGCCAAGGATTTGGTAACTGGAAGTGAATTGGTTTTATAGCACTGAAATACAGTTTTTATTATATTATCACTAGAACAGGCATAGAAACTAAGAGCTTAATGCAATCTGAATGTATGAATTAATGTATGAATGTATGAATTAACTAAGATTAATGCAATCTGAATCAAGCAGTGACTAGTCTCACTTGTTTAAATGAGAGTTGCTTCCACCTGCATCAGTAGCAAAAGTGATAAAGAGTTGGGTTTGTATTATTGACATTTACTTTCCTTGATGTCATTTCTCGTGGCAGAGAAAACCACAGCTGTAGGGGAGAGCACACTTCCTATTTCTAAACTTTTTTATTTTGCTAATGCTTGGGAAAAAAAAAGGCAAGGAAAAAGGACTTTTTTTTTTGAGGTTTTGTTTATTTTTAGTTTATCTCTCTTGGGCCTGATGTGTTGCTTAGGGCCACCTAGAGTGCAGTTTTCCTTTGATCTGTGTTCTGGAGCAGAGGGGCACAGGCAAGCCTTATCTCTGTGGAACACTAATTTACAGACTTGAATAACTTAAAGGCAGATCACAGAGCAGAGAACATATGGGAAAGGAAAAGGACAGCTTGAATTCTGCCTAGAGAACAGTAGAATGTGTTTGAAGCAGCTTATTGCAAGTAGTAAATCCCTCACTGCCATCCATGGTGAATCAGCCCCTGATAAAGGGTTAAATTAATAAGCAGCAGAACTAGGACCATCATGAAATTTCAGAATTCTTACAGTTGCTGTCCTTGTTTTTTAGAAAAAAAAAATTGAACCATCTTCTACAGACCCATTTCCAATTATTATGGAATCACAGAATGGTTTGGGTTGGAAAGGGACTTAAAAAATCATCCAGTTCCACCCCCTGCCATGGGCAGGGACACCTTCCACTATCCAAGGTTGCTCCAAACCCCGTCCAACCTGGCCTTGGACACTTCCAGGGATGGGGCAGCCACAACTTCTCTGGGCAACCTGTTCCATTGACTCACCACCCTCACAGTAAAGAATTTTTTCCTAATATCTAATGTAAACCTGCCCTCTTTCAATATGACCCCATTCTCCCTTGTCCTTTCTCTGCATGCTCTTGTAGATAGTCTCACCCTGTCTCTTCCGTGAGTTCCCTCCAAGTACTGGAAGGCTGAAATTATTTTTTTTTTTCCTAAATTTTTAAATTTTAAATTTTACCCTTGGGACTGTGGTCAGTCAATCCCATGTCTAGCAAATTCATGCCTTAATAAAGAGAAAAAAACCCCACCAAAATAAACCAGGTCAGGTATGATTATAAGCAGTAGTATGTTTAATAAATCAATATAAACAGTACTATGTTTAATAAATCAATCCAGTGGCACAACAATATAAAGATAAAAAAGTTTTTTCTTCTGTAAAGTATTCAATTCACAACACGACTTCTTACACAGAAGCAGATCTGTGGACTGCTTCATTCAGACCTGTGCATGCTGGTTGGGGGAAGTGGTATTCAGCTTTCTTCTGCCTTTAAATGCTGTTCCTATATAGAGCAATCCATTAGCATTATCACTTTGCATAGCATTTTCTCACATTTAGAATTTTGGAGGTGGTTTCTCGAATTTTTGCCCTACTTTGAAATGTTGTTTTCCAAAATTTTTACCCTTCTGGATAAAAAGAAGGATGAAAACTTTTCTATAAGTGACCATAGAACACGTTGCTCAAATGGTTTCATTTTTCCATTTCAAAATGAATTTTATTAGAAATATATCACAGCCAAAACTAACCCCTGATTTCCCAAGTGACACTGTTGAACTTTCTTATAGTTCTTTCCTTCTATAAGAACTTTCTTATGTCTTTCTTTCTGATAGTTCAGAGCAGGGTACAAAATTCACATAGATGAAATGAGAAGAATTTCACAAGAAACCTTCTTGTAAGGTTTAAACTTGTAAGCTGTTTAAACTTGGTGCAATGAACTGTTACATACAAGCAGTTCCAGTAATTCTGGGTGTGCATGGCTTTTGCAAGTGGGCATTGCTAAAAGCAGAGCAATTCCCAGCTGTAGGCTGAGGTATTAGAAAAATAGCAATTTAGTGGCATCAGTTGTGCATAGGTGGAACAATCTGAGGAAGAGAAAGCTCTGAAACCCCATTCTTCTTACACACAGTGTAACCAAAGATGTAATATTTGAGGAGAAGGTATGATTTGACTGTAATACTTATCTATATTTTCTTTACACTTTTGAAGAATTCCCATCTATGACTTCATGCATTTCCTTTCCTTTTCCACCCTTTCCCCACATATTTGGGTCTGGCTGCCTCTCTGCTTAAGATCAGCATTGCACACTTCCCATGAGTGGACTAAAAGAAGTGTTCTTATAGGACCTGAAAGAATGTATAATATAATTGAAAACAGACCTAATACAATCCTCTACTGTCAAAAAATTGGTTTCTTCTTCTCTATCTTGAGTTATTTCTGGATGACTTGTTCCTACAGCTTATGGGAAAAGCTGATTTGCTAGGCAAGCCCAGGGGGAACGGGATCAGAAGGGAAAAGATGCAATTTGATATTGTTATTTCTGTAGATAGCATATGTGGTAAAACAGGATACTTTCACAGTTGTCATTGGAACCTGTGAAATTTCCCACTGGAAATGACTAGTCTCTACTTTAGTGAGAAGAGGTTTACATAAAAATCGACTGTGAAGATGACAAGATCTCATAACAGAATATATTGTTTCACAGTTACAACCTAATCTGTAAATCCATCATTTTGGACATCAGACACACATTACATATGGTAACTATGAGAAAGAAGTCATTTGGGGTCATTTTTCTGATTCAGTCCTAATTCTTTTCTTTGTTTCAGGCCTTTCAAGACTGGGTACTCACATAAGAGCTCCTTCCTGTTGAGTAGTGCACGAAGGAAATAAATCCCCATTATTCCTAGATTCTTACCTCCATTAGCAATAATTAATCACATTAAAATACTGATAAAAAAATAGATGTTGTATGAAAACTAACTTCTTAATTTTCCTGCAGGCCCGTCTCTACTTTTCATGGAATTTAAATTAATTTTCTGTTAGCAGAAATTTCCTTTAATATCTGGTGTGGTCACTCCCCCCACAATAACACCTAAGAGACTTTGATGAATTTAATGCCTTTTTCTGAGCATTCTTTCCTGTGAAGTACTTGCCATCTTTTATTTCTCCAGGGATGCACTCAGCCTCTTCTAAGAGCCAACCCATTCCTCCTCACTGATGCAAATTGCTCATTTCATAGGGATTTTAGAAATCATCTCACCCAGATCTTTAGATTATGTTCTTGACCACAGTGAAATTTCAAGTGTTGCTGCATTTGTTTCTCAGTTTAACCTAGTATTTAAATAGGTGCCTTTTCATAATTCTCATTCAGAATCACAATATTTAATCATTTTTACAACTGGATATTTCAGCTTCTGGTCACCTGATTTGATCATGTTTTTCCACAATGATTTTTATGTAATAAGTAAGTAATACTTATGAATTATTTTAAGTAATGAGACTGTATTACTTATGCTTCAGAAGTGTGAAATTTCTTCTAATTTCAATGACTGAAACACTATTTCAGTATTCCATAGCAGGTGATAAAAGCAACACACACCTCTGCCTTTTTTCACAAGCTGTACATTATAGGATGATTCCAGGAAACCCATCATCTCTCTCTCTTAATTTTCCCTCATTTATATTTCCATCAAGTTGTAGAGTAGTTTTTGGAGTAGTCACACATTTTCAGGCACTCTTCAGAAGACAAAGCCTTCTACTAGATGTTGTTTATTTTGTTGGATGCATAGGCATATTTATATATTTATATATATATACATATATATATATATAGGCATATGTATATATTTATATGTATCAGTATCTACACACAGGGACAAACATTATTAACTTCATGTAACATTTAATTTCAGACTCATCATTTATAACAGTCTTTGAGTCTATCATTTAATTTAATTCTGGACAAAGATTTTTTTTTTTCTCTCCTCTCCAAATCCTCTGGGGTACTTTTTTCCTGAGGATTAGGACTGCTTCTTGGGCTATAACTTATATGTTTTTGAAAATTTGTATGAATTTGGTATGTCCATGGGTTGATTATCACCTTGCCTTATTATAGTGCATCTTTTGGTCATGCTCTGATTCTGTGTGTTGAATCACAATTTTTCCATTGTTGCATTTACAGTTGGGTTTTTTTTATTGTTTGGGTTTGTTTGTTTTGTTTTGCCTTATTTTTTTAATTGTAGAAAATATTTCAATAAAAAAGCTATCATTTAACACTTTCTACTTTTTTGTCCATGCAATATGGGTTTTATTCATTGATATAATGGTGCCATAAACCAACCAGTGGAACAGCTAGGCTGAATTAAAGTTTAATAGTTTTTGTTTACCTCACTTGTTTAAATGATGTCACCAATATGAGGGGTTTTTGTGTTGTTAACAGTAAATATGATATATATTGAAATACTATCGTGGGAGACACTCAGTTTATTTTCTACATAAAAGTGAAAACACCACTGGCTACAAAATGCCATGCTGAAACTGTAAATCAGGTCTATTCTTCCTCATAATAACACTAAGCTGAGACTACAACAAGACTTTCTCTAAAGGTTTAAGTACGAAATTCCACTTCTCTTCCATGTTTCCAGCTCTGTAAGGAGCAGACAGATTTCAGTATTGAAATACTGGAGCATTTGAGTAGCAACAGGAAAAAATTTCATGGGGGCTACTTCCAGGTGTCAAACCACTCTTTGCAGACAAGAAGTGCAGGTCTGATTTGAACCCACTCTTCAACTTCCTTTAGTGCGCAGTGATCCCCCCCTGGTTTTCTTCTGTTTCTGCATTCTGTTAGAAGTCACTAAAAAGCTTCTGCCATGTAGCATCTGAGAAGATAGAAGAGATATATATAATTCATCATATCATCCCTTCTGAAAATGAATAAAACATACGCACCCGAGCGCGCTTCAGAAAGCTTCCTGCTTGTGTAAAGTCAACAATTACTGGCTCTAAAGAGTTCTGTGTAGCACTGTTGGATGGTGAAATTCTTATTTTGTATGATTTTTATTTTTTTTTTTCAGCTAGAAATCAAAGAGCTCTCTCCTTCCACCTCTCCGTAGTGAGACATTGAAGAATTCCATAAAAAGAATCCCTTCCTGTGAAGGTTCTCTTCACAGAACAGCCAAACAGAAAATAGTGTCCTCTGCAGAAATGCATTACAGGGACATTTTGTAAGGTAAATGAACACTACTGATTTTCCTAGGGTGCCTCTAATAAAGATATTCCAGATAGAGGAGTCCATTAAATGCTGAATTGAATAGAAAAGTTTAAAGCTGTTACTTAAATTGGAGTATTCCACAGGAAATACACTGGGAAAGCAGGATTTACCATATCTCCTCCCAGCTATGAAGATTGATACAGATGGCTTAGAAAAGACAAGAAATGTGAAGAATCACTGCAAACAATCAAGAGAGCTGACTGATAAGTCAGCAAGTGAAGCAATGAAGTCCCCAGTGGCCTTAAAAAGCTCCAAGGACATTTTATTCAGGTTCAAGGCACAAGAGAAATACTGAGAGTAATATTCATTTCTTAAACTGAGAGGGTGTTTTCACCTATTCCATTGTGAAGAGATGGGAAAGCTGATTGTAGGAAACAGGAGTATAATTCTAGCAAAGATACGTGTTTTCAGTCTATCCAAACTGTCACAGAGGGAAACAGCAAATACCACCAGACTGTGTGTACTATTGGTACTGTAATTATCCTAAATTAATACTTGCTAAGATTTTGCAGGAAAATTTGCAGGGCTGGGAAGTATTTATTGATTTCCCAAAGTGGATTCTATAGTGGCTCTCTGAGTTGGTGTTCAGCAGTGCTTTATGCTGAGTTGCAATGGCTAAGCCATTTAAGAGGTTCCTTTGCATTTTCACAAATGAATTAAATGCTACCAAGTCTGGGGTTCATTTCATTTAGGATTTTGCTTAAGTCACTTTTAAGACACACAGGTTAGTATTCATCCTACCTAGTCTGACTAATGGAAAAATACTAAAAATCTAGTCTAATCTTGTTTTTAGGCCATTTCTGTAATGAATAGAGAGGCACACACAGAGGAGCCTTTTTGTGTCAATTGTTATATGATCCATCCATGCCTGAGATGTACTGAGATGTTTCTTTCTGCTCTAATAGGGTTATTATTTCTGTCATGTTTTATATTAGTTGTATAATAATGCTTTATATGTCAGTTCAGCAGTATGCTTTGAGTAGTCTGGATTTTATGGGGTGATCAAGGCTCTGAAATCATGTAGGTTTGCAAAGGATTGCAGCACCCAGTCTCTTGTGGACTCTGGTGAAAACTACAGACATTTACAGTGTCTTTGTACATTTAGAGAATGAGAGTGAGATGCATCCCTGCTTCTGTACTTACATTAACTTCAAGAAATGCATATAGTTTCAGAAGGAATATAAATGAACCACTAATTGATGGGGCTTAGCAAAGACCTTGTCCTTGTGGGGGAAGTTTCCAGTGTTCACAACTGCTTACCTTTTTGGCATATTCACCTAACATACTTGATTGAAGAAACCTCAGAAGAGGCTTTCATCTGACCTGGTGTGTATGGCAATGTCCACACCTCCAAATTAGAATTTATATCTTACCACCAAGGTTTTCATGTGCTTTACATAACCCTCACCTGGTAGTCTTCTCTTCTTAGGAGGGGATCCCATCAATATTTCTAACCTTCTCATGAATAATTACATTTTTCTTTCTTTTAGTATATAATGTTTTGCTAGTTTGAAAGTGTACTTAGTTTGTTAAATGCTAGTTCTCCAACTCTGAGTAAAGGTTCCTAGGAGGCATTTTGGAAATGTAACCTTTCCTTCCATTTCCTTATAAAGTTACTTACAGTTACAAGTATTGAGTAATGCTCTGGATTCAGTCAGATTATGTACTAGAAAAAGAGATGGTCTTGTTTCTTTAGAATTTCCATTTAAATTGCTTTCTGATTGTAAACAATTCCTGTAAGACTGTGTGCACCATACTATCACTTCTTCATACAGCTTAAGAAAGGTCCACTTAAGTAATACTAAGATTTACACAGACAATACTGAGAGGTTACTGAGAACAAAACAGTTCTCCAAATCTCACAACTGTGCTTCTCAAAGGAAGTGCTTTTCTACATTATTAGATGGTTTGTCAGCCTGGAAAATGTGAAAGGACAATTGCCTTTTCTCCTTAGAGCTGGTGAAGGGGACAAATATATATGATTTGATTTGCTATTCCTATTCTATATTTAAAAAATTAATTTATAAAATCACCTATTTTTTAGCTGAAGTGACTTGTAAGAATTTCTGTTTCAAATATTTTTTGGACAAAATTTGATGTCGTGTGCTCTGGTGTTTTACTTATGAATCTATAATATGAAGGCAAGGGGAATACTTATGTGGCAGCAAATATTACCCTCCATTATTCATATAGCCCACATTTTGCTAAGCAAAGCACATTCTTCACGATCTTCATGTGCCTGTTTTCCATTTGTTTTTTCTGGCACAATGCAATTATAACAGGAGGAATGGAGTCTCAAGGGGACTACTTCCCAGGAGACTGTAGTGAAGTGGGTATCAGTCTTTTCTCCCAAGTAACAAGTAACAGGATGAGAGGAAATGGCCTCAAGTTGTGCCAGGGGAGGTTTAGAATGGATTTTAGGAAAGGGTGGTCAGGCATTTTAACAGGCTGCCCAGGGAGGTGGTGGAATCCCCATCCTGGAAGTGTTCAAAAAATGTCTAGATGCAGCAGCTGGGGACGTGGTTTAGTGATGCACTTGGCAGTGCTGGGTTAACTCTACGATCTCAGAGGTCTTTCCCAAGCCTAATGTTCTGTGATTTATTACAGTTGAGTATCTTGCCTTTTCCTTTCAGCCATCATTCACAGCAATCAATACTTACAGTAGGGCAATTCCAATAGGATCAGAGCCCCACTGAATCAACAGGACTGTGCCTTGGTGCTGTACTTTCTCGGAAGAAGAAAGTACATTTGCCATTAGCAATGAATAGTATGCTTGTTTTTTCAGGGAGCAGAAATGAGATGTTTTTTCCTGGATAAAAAGCACACCTATTTCTTCCTAGCGTCAGTTTGCAATTGTTCAGTCACCCTGATCACAGCTGTATTGTGTAGTCTGCACTGGTAATTATCAGAAGATATTAAGAGTTCACAGACCATATAATGACATTTAGAGGAACGTGAGATTTCTGCCTATGCTGATACTGTTACTGTTTCTACCTAAGGCAAGATGGATATATGCAGTGCTACTCCAATTTTGTTTCTACAAGTTCTCACTGAACCCCATTTTACATGAGAGGAATTTAGCTGTACATTCTAGTTAGTTTTATCAGCTACAGATGGTGTCAGAGATATGCAGGATGACATGGCAAAACATCTGGGAACTGCTGTGTCTGCTCAAAGACCTCAACAGAGAAGGGTAGTCTGTATGTGCACTGTTTTCAAAGATGCTTTCTGTCTCTAGTTAAAGTGTTTTCTCCTATCTTTTTACTTTTTAAATGTATTATGAACCTCTCATAACTTCCCATCATACAAGTTGAGTTTGTACAGAGTTTGTGTATTTGTTTGTGTATTTGTGTGTGGTTTTGAAAGGCATTAGTCTTGTCCACTGGGAACAACAACACTGTTCTCCTACATTTTATATCTTAGCCAGCAGAACTAATTCTAGGGGCAAGGTTTAGGTCCAGCCATTTAGATTTTTTACCTTTTTTCCCCTTGGGTTATAGAATTTAGGGATCAGCCCTGTAAAGACACAAAACCTCTGTGTTCCTGCAATACCAACTTTATTCTTATTCCAGAGCAACGCAGAAAATACTACAAAACCCATAAAACATACTTGTAGTTTTGTACATAATGGCAAAAGCAGATATTCATTAATGGAACACAAAGAAAACTTCATAAACTGAGCATTTTACGTAAATTATTGCTCTCAAGCACTTTGGTTCTTCAAAAATGTATAGCATTTTCTTCTTTTAAATGCAGCCTCTATAGTAAGGCTAAGAATTAAATTAATCTATAACTATAGATTGTATAACATATTTTTCTTTTGCACTGACTTTTGACTCATTATCTTCTTGACCTTTTAAATATTTATTTAAATGAAGAATACAGCTGTACAAGGCCAATGACATAACTTGACAGCTGCTTCTTCCAAAAGGTATGGAAGAAAGAAAATCATGGTAGTAATGTATGAACATTTTAAGTTTATTTATTATTTAGAAAATATTTAAGAATTTTGCCCCAGTATCCTAGTTCTAGAGATGAATGACTATTTTCTTATGAAACAAGTTAATAAACTGTCCACTTTTTGTGGATAGAAATTCATGACATTTAAATTAGAGGCAGTTTGAACTGTCTGTGCAGTTTTAATTAGAATCCACCAGATGGCATAGGAAAAGGAACTTCATTAACAGAACCTGGTCAATGGTGGTATTTTTGTCTTGTTGGCTTATGTGGTCAAAAACTCTTGTTCTGAGGGGAAAAAAAAAATTTCCTTGTGATGTTAAGAAGTTTAAAAATCAGTTAAGCCTTTTGCCAATCCTGGGTGTTTCTGAGAGGCAAATTGCTGGGTGGGGGAGGAGGGGAGGCAGAGGTGGTGGGGATGAAATAAGAAGTGTCCCCAAAAATTGTGTCTCTTGCTTTGTCCTCTGTCAAAATATCTTGCAGTAATGATTTAAAGGAATTTTTTGCCACCAATGTAATCCTGACCAAACACAGCACTTAAGCTTAAAGTACTGAGTGCCTCTAGTGTGAAGGGCATGGTTCAGAGCACTGTTGAACTGTGCACCCAAATGATAAATTCTCTGGAGCCAGCCTCTTCTCTTAGGTCTAAATCATAGATGTTCAGAAAAGGGCTTATGGCACGCTCTGCACACTTGAGATGATTATATTAGCATATAGGTGTAGAGTATTAATATTGAACTGGCACCCTTCCAACGTGACTGTGGAAAAGTCTTAACAAAATTGTCTCTAAAAACACACATGTTGATCTTCCATCACTGTATCCTGTAAGTTCAGGAAGGAGTGCAAGTGAGTAAAATTCCTAGCCTTTTTTTCCTTCACTTTTAGTAACTCCTTTAATGAGTTGGTGGGATGGGGATTTTTTTGGTTGAAGCTAAGAAAGGCTTATGACATTGAATAGCAGTGAGCTAAGTAGGTACAGTAGGCTGAGGAAGATATTAATTTATAATATTAATTTTTAGCCCTCCCATAGCAGTCAAATTTAATTGCTTTCAAGTTCACACCTCATTTTTATTGAAGCAAAAGTCAGGTCAAGGTTTAATTGGAACACTTCAGGTTCATCTGTAATTAACCCAGAATACTATTCTTATGACCACATCTTGGATTCATTACTCAAAGCTTCATCTTTCTAATCCTAAAGTCAAGCTAAACCTCCTGTTGAGTTTACATGAAATATTATCAAATGTCAATGGTTAGACAAAATTTCTTTGAATTCAACAGGGCAGTATTGGCTGTTCAATCCATGTCTATAATAGGAAGTAGAGGAGCACAACAGCAGGACATCTGCAGAGCAAAGCTGGTGCTGAAGATTCAAAATGAACTAACTCTAGGGCTTCAAAAAATTAAAAATTGTCATGTTCCATCATTAACAACCTTTAGAGAATCAGAGAATCACGGAATCATAGAATGGATAAGGTTGGAAGGGACCACACTGGGTCATCTGGTCCAACCTCCCTGCTCAAGCAGGGCCATCCCAGAGCACATGGCACAGGATTGCATCCAGAGGGTTCTTGAGTATCTCTGGTGAGGGAAACTCCACACCCTCTCTGGGCATCTGTTCCCATGCACAGTCACTGCACAGGAAAGAAGTTTTTCCTCATGTTCAGGTGGAACTTCCTGGGCATCAGTTTCTGCCTGTTGCCTCTTGTTTTATTGCTTGGAGCCACCAAAAAGAGTCTGACTCCATCCTCTTGACACTCTCCCTTCAGATACTTATACCTATTAATGGGGTCCCCTCTCAGACATCTCTTCTCAAGGCTTAATGGGCCCAGCTCCCTCAGCATAGCTCCAGGTGCTCCAGTCCCTCACCATCTCCACAGCCCTCCACTGGACCCACTCCAGGAGCTCCAAGTCTCTCTTGTCCTGAGCAGCCCAGAACTGGACAGAGCCCTCCAGGTGTGTCCTCCCCAGGGCTGAGCAGAGGGGCAGGATCACCCCCCTGACCTGCTGGCAAAGCTCTTCCCAATGCACCCCAGGACACCCTTGGCCTTCTTGGCCACTGCTGGCTCAGGGACAGGTCACTGTCCATGGGGACCCTCAGGTCCTTCTCCACAGGTCAGCCCTCAGCCCGGGCTGCTGCAGGAGGGGCAGGAGGTGCATTTGCCTTTGTTGTACCTCAGTTCTCTGTCCATCTGTCCAACCTGTGGAGGTCCTTCTGAAGGGCTCACAGCACTCTGGGGGATCGGCCACTCCTCCTGGATTTGTGTGTCAGCAAACCTGCTGAGGGGCTTCTGTCCCTTCATCCAAGTCACTGATGGATGAGTGAAACAATCCTGGGCTCAGTATTGAACCTTGGAGGACACCACTTGGGGGACAGGCTTTCTACCAGACTCTATGCCACTGATCACAACCGTCTGGGATCACTAATACCACATTTCAACATCATTTATCTACAGATAAATAAGGAGAAATCCATCATGTTGAAAGCTGACATGACAAATAACTCTTTGCTTTCGGTTTCTAGCGAATAAAAACAATGAAAGAACAATGTATAGTGGCACCAGGAATAGTGTGTGAACTGTCTCCCTCCCAACAGGTTTTGAAGCATCAAACAGATTTCTTCCAAATTGTATGATTGGTTAATAGCCAGCTCCTACAAAGCAACTCTCTTTTCTGGGACAAACCTTTATTTATTTTACTTGCTTCAAAAAATACAATAAGAATTTCCTTTTTTTAACCTATGTCTACCTACTGCCATTAGGAAAAATCGATTTTCTTCTACTGGGACTGTTTTTTTTCTGAGGCAACAGAGTGATTCATGTTTGGATTTGGTTCATAATTATGATAAGAAGCTTGCTGAAATTTTGCTCAAAGTCATGGCATAAATAATTGGAATAGATTTTTTTCTTCCAGTTTTGCTAGAGAAAACGAATTCTGATACTGATTCTTAGGAAAAAGAAAAGTTACTAGCCTTAAGATGTATTTAACAAAGATCATTGACCAAATTCTGCTTTCCTTTTACCTTGCTATTTTTCTTTAATTCAGAATACTTCCTATCTTAATTTTGAAACTTGATTTTTAAAGTGCAGTTATAAGAAAACAAGGCAAATTATTAGAAAAGTTAATATCCTTCATTAAAAGAAGGTTGCAATCAATTTTTTTAACTTAATTAGTTTAGTATTCACCTCAAATATTGTTTCATAGTGCATATCTTTGTTATTTTAAAGAAATATTTTCAGGAGTCTACTCCAAGCTGCGAACATCTGTGAAAAATTATGATTATCTCTTTTCTTAAGTAAACATGTTTCTTCAGTCTTTCACTTCAAGGGATAATGTCCCAAATGGATTGTAATTTCTGTAGCTCTTTTCAACTCTTTCCATAAGATTATTGCTTATACTGAAAAAACAGTGAACCTCTCTATGAATACAGTCACAACAGTTTTGCATTAGTATAGTATAGTATACTATATTAGTATAGTATAGTAAATACAATTCAACAGAGTTAAGAAAATAAATGTCTTTTTCCTTATATGCATTGATTTCTGTTCTGTGAGTTCTTTAAAAAACTTGTAAGAATACTGTTCTAAAAAAAAAAAAGTCACCTGTTATATTATTTCTTCTGTCATCAGACATTTGCTGACTGCCAGAGGACTTGAAAATCACATTTATAGCTTTCTAATTCTGTGTATTTCTTTGTTTGCATCCTATCATTTACGACCATTTATAGTTTTTAGCATGTACCCACTAAAGTGTTCTCCAAGAAGAAGCACTACTCCGATAGTGCTGGTAAAATACACATGTTTTTATCTATCTTCAGCCAAAATATGTCACAGTGCAGGGGCCAGCACAACGTCCTGGATGTTTTTCAGGAAATGAGTTCACTCTCCTCTTGAGAATCAGAGCTCTTTAATTTCCTTCAGGCTTCTGCTCCCCTGCACCACGTCAGGGGTCACTGGTTCCTTGTCATCAGTAAAAGGACAACAATAAGCTGAGAGGACAGGTTCATCATACCTCTGGAACGTGTGGGAAGCCTAAATATGCCATCCTGTTCTCACATCTCCAGCAACCAACGTATGACTGGAGGTGCCCCTTTCAGACAAGGAGATCTCCGAATTCCCAGAGGTGGTACAGTTTCACATTGTCTGTCCTGCAAATCCTGCAGGCTTGGCACGAATTTATAATACTATGCCAAGTGGTTTTGAGGAGCTTCTTTTGCTCCATTACATTTCCCTCCACTTACTTTCAAGTTGGGGAAATCAGCCTGGCGTGTTTTGACCCTTGGGGACAGTAATAAGGTTTCCCCACCTCTCACTTTAGGTCCTTAAATTCTTAAATTTAGGACTTTAAATTCTTCTTAAGTCCTTAAATTTTTAAAATGCTAGCCTTAGGCTTTTAAGAAAGTCGTGGCACTGGGAGCTGACCTTATAATGTACTGATTCTGTCTGGTTTAGTTATTGCAGCAATAGTAGCAGCACTGGATCAGAAATCATGTTAGAGAAACCCTGCAGAGGTGGCATTTCAACTCAGGGAGGTATAATTGTACTTATGGTTGGGGAAAAAAGACAGAAAAAACAGCATAGATTTAAGTTATTATATAATCAAATATTAATTTATTATATGATCAAGTATATCTAATTAAATTAACGCAACTGCATTTTTATTAGCAAATATATATATCTGACTTCTGTAGGATCAAATCCAGGTGCTTCTGAAATCAAAAGTATTTTTTCTCTGGATTCAAATAGGAAGTGCATGTACTCCAAAACATGTTTGCTTCATCACATAACTAAAATCTTGAAACTGGTTTACTGTAACCCATCTCTGTGTCCTACAGAAATGCTTTCTCCTGGCAAATTTTTATCCGTGTTCTTACACGGGTGCACAGGAGACAAGTTCCTTCTGCAGCAACAGTGAATTTGGTCCCCAGAAAGTAAAGATTTTGACCTGAGAGAACATCCTCATCGAAAAAATGTTGGTTAATCTCTAAATATCTAATCTCTTAAATATCCAAGATTTTCCTTGTTTTCTTCGAGGTCAAGACGTAATTCAGCTGGATTAAGGTGGGCTTTTACCTACATATTATGGTTTGCTTTTAGACAGAGTACAGTTCAGCAGTCGTCTTATCCTGAATTAACCTATACCTGTGCACTGTGTGAACATCACAGTAGGTCATCCTGTTTCTTAATTCGCAAACAAACCATGAGGTTTGGCCGCCCTTGTGGGACGCAGTACTTTGGTACAGGCAGCACACCAGCAGTGCAAACTGCAGCTTCTCCCATGTAGAGAGCTCCGAGAGCCTCGTGGAGACAAGGATGTGAAGCCTGATCCCGCCGGGAGCGGGGGAGTTCAGCTCCGGGTGACGCACGAGGAGTGTCATCACCTTCTTTCACATCAGGAGGTCTGAATGAGCTGCTGTGAGTCTTCGTGTGTTTAAAGATAAATACGTGTTAAGCACTTTGTTGCATCAGGACTAAAGAGCTAATCGAGCCCCTAATCCTTCTGCAGATCCCAGCGCTGGAAACTCTGTGTGTTTGAAAGGGTTCACCCAGCCCTGGAGGTTTAAGTGATACAGCAAAGTCGGCCGAGGGATCTTCCCTCCTTGCATTCATGTAAATTTTGTTCCTAGTTTCAGCATAACAATAAATCAAACTATCCTCCGAGGAAAGAAGGATGTGCCTTCTAGAGCCCGACTTAATGAACTAATGTGCTTATTAAGGAAAGGCAGGCAAGGAAGGGGATGAGCATCCCCTGCATCTCAGGTGACCATTTCTGCTGCTGCTTTGTTGATTCCGTTCCTCTCTGCTGCACCTGCTCCCCTGGAAGAGACATTTTGTGCCTTTGGTGACGAGAAATGTCACCTCTGAGAGGCTGAGGCCAGAAAACCAGCGCTAAGTATGTGGCAATGGTGTTACATTTGAGTCAGGCTGATGGAAAAAAACAGCCCTTTATTGTACTACTTGAATAAGGATGTTGGGCAGTGGATGCTAACTGGTGCTGTCATGGCTGTATAAACTCTCAGAGTCTTTTAAAGCATATTTTTATATGCTTTAACACATACACACTTGTGCTGACTTTCTTTCTACTTTCTTATTCACCATTCCACATAAAATGGGTGAAATTAAGCTGCTGTTTAAATATGAAAAGAGTTTTTAATACGTTTATAGCAAAAGCAATGAGTGCTTGAGCTCTGTGGTGAAGCATAATTTATAAATAGCATATGCTTTCCCATCAGCAGCCGTCTTCAGTGTCAAAAACATCAGCAAAAACTGAACAATAACAGCAGTAGCAAAATAACTGGCATTTAAGTAACTTTTCAGATCTGAGCATCTTTAATACTGGGATGGGAACTGAAGGGCTCATACAATATATTCACAGTGAACAGAAGCTGGATTCAGCCCTCCAAGCCCAGATATTCAGTCAAGTTTTATCTCTGGCAGGGAGAAGATTAGAAAATGTAGCTAACACAGAGGTAAACGTGGAGGAAAATTGGCCAGCCTAGTCACTGTTGCCAGGGTACAAACTCCAAGCTTCCAAAGTATTTGAAGCAGGCTAAGAGCAGACCACCCCCATAGCTGGCTGTCAGCTGAAGGGAGTTAGCAAGCGTAAAAATCTGGGTCAGTTTGTGATGCACTGCTGTAATTCCACCGAAGATTAAGGAATCCCCTTTATTTGTATCAGCTGCAAGAGTGAAGTTGAAGTTTTGCTGAATTGCTTGATGCAGTTTTCCCCCAGATTTTTCTTCTTGTGCTTTGCAGAATGTATCAGGCTACCCTGTATTAAAAGAAAGTAAGTGAAGTAGATGGTTCAAGACTGAAAATCTCTTTTTTTACAGTTCTTTTGCCTCAGCTTGCTAAAAAGACATATTTGTAGTGGAGAATATAGACCTGCATGCTTTATTGTCACAAATTATTGCAATTTCCTGTGTTTGTCCATTGTTTAATGTTGTTTTGACATTATAATATCTAACACAAAGAAAAAAACCCAACTGTGCACGTGAAAAGACCATACTTAACTTATACAAACATGGGAGTAAAACCCATTTTGAGCCAAAACCCCCGTATTTTAAACTTCATTACGCTTCTGCTTAAATAAATAAGATTGTTTTTATAAACATGTAATTGCAGAATTCTTCAAGAAAATGATGCTATATTTTGCTAGTGCACTCCTAAAGTTATTGCTGTGGTCCTGTCTTTAACATCTGCAGCTCACATTTTGAGAGCTCTCTCTCCAGGATTCAGCTGGGTCAATCACTCTCCATATTATCTCAGTTGTTCTATCTGCAAGCAGAGTGTAGCACAGAATACCAAAGTTTGCTGCAGTAAAAGAAAAAGTAATATAAAAAAGATTGTATGTGATCTTTTCTCTAAGTGAGCTGCACAAACAACATATGCTCTGTATGTTCCTTGCTGCAATTACTATGCGTTTATTTGGCATTTGTACCTGAATTTCAAAGTTTTGAATAATAGAGAAGAAAAAGTCTTAGTGCAGTGTAACAGCTGAAGTAATAATACCAACAAAGAAATCGTTTTATCAACTACTCCTATGCACAAAAAGTAGAGACTTTGAAAGCAAACAAGTGTGTAAAGAAGTCCTTGTTGAATGGATGTTTGGGAAGGGAAGAAGTGGGTGTTTTGCCCCTTTCCTTCTGCTAAGCTATAGTCACCTGCTCTGATGTCTGTTATTTGCTTCTCTACTTTCAATTTGCTTTGATAGACAGATTTTCTGTTAATAAAGAGTGACTGCAGGCTTCTTGTGTCTTTCTTTGTGTTTTAAATAAGATTTTTGCCCCTATCTTTTTAGATTTGTCAGCAGTACTGGAAAACTTGAGCAAAAAAAAGAGCAGAAGCTGGGGCAGGAGGGAATGAAAGAATTGCTGCTTCTGTTATCTACAAAAGGGCAACAGAACAGCAGTTATTTTTGCCTCCTTAGGGGAAAGAAATGTGTTAAATATGCTTTTTTTGTTAAAGTTATGGCCTAAGATGGTTAGTATCTGTGACTGTGGTAACCTAAAGCAATGTGAGGAAGGCAGGATTCAATGGGTTGCATGAATATTTCAATCCTCAGTGTTTTGCTAGAGTTATTTTTTAAAGAGCATAAGTTGCAGAATGTGGCAAGCATGAAACAAAATACGTTTGTGAAGACAGTCCTAAATGCTTAAATCTAATGCTTGTCCATAAGAGTGCCCTCTGGAAGGAGCTATGTGTGATAATGCTATGATAGATGGCTGTCACTAATTAGTGAAGCCTTATGAGGAGCAGCTGAGGTCACTTGGTTTGTTCAGCCAGAAGAGGAGACCTCATTGTGGTCT
Source organism: Manacus candei (assembly GCF_025592945.1). Classification (NCBI taxonomy): domain Eukaryota; kingdom Metazoa; phylum Chordata; class Aves; order Passeriformes; family Pipridae; genus Manacus; species Manacus candei. The sequence goes on from NW_026138057.1 coordinate 1,665,531, forward strand.
TCAGCATCCTCATGAGGGGAAGCAGAGGGGCAGGTACTGATCTCTTCACTCTTGTGATCAGCAACAGAACTTGAGGAAATGGCCCGAAGCTGAGTCAGAGGAGGTTTAGGCTGGATATCAGGAAAAGGTTCTTCACCCAGAGGATGGTTGAGCACTGGAAGAGGCTCCCCAAGGAAGTGGTGACAGAGCCCAAGAAGAGTTTGGACAATGCTTTCAGGTACATGGTGTGATTCTTGGGGTATCCTGTGCAGTGGTCCTACTGGGTCCCTTCCAGCTCAGCACATTCTATAATTCTGCATCTATGAGAGAGAACATCAAAGTGTTTCTTGCAGCTTTCAAGGTCTTTGTGGAGCAGACATGAATGTTCAGGCAGCCTGTTCAGTTTAATAATCCTAGCACATCTTTCACTTAATCATTCTGGCTCTTAGCTCTGCTCTGCTAATTTAAACTTCTACAGTTTAAGGGCACAGCCTTGTAGTCTCCATTAAATAAGAAGGCTGCTAGCTGAGGATCTGGAGCTAGCAGATACATTATCCTAATTAGAAAGTGAGAAAATTTACAAAATCTGTTTAACTCTGCTACATCCACTGTTGCAGAGGATCAACTCACTGAAAACAAATCAGGTTTTGGGAAATTGCTGCAGGCAGGAAAGGTATCAGTATGTTGGGGGGAGGAGGTGTGCATATTCACAATATTTTTGGGGGGAGGGTTGTGAACTGTGTGCTGATTCCACTTACTCTGTGGGTAGCTAGTTGAAACTTGTATTTTACCTTGTAGGTAAATTAAACCTTTAAAGCTGAGTCTTGGGCTTCAGAATAACTTCATGCCTTTATAAGGAAATTTGCACATGAAGCACAGTCATGCCTGTAAAGTGCATCATATACTGGAATCCAAATGGACTGCTTTACAGTCCCGGGTCTCTCCTTCTGCTGCTTCTTTCTGAATGTTCTATTTTTTACTAATCTTCTAGTATGGTTTTTTTTCTGTTGGTTTTTCGCTCTATTTTGACAAATAAAAACCCTTCCTGAGAGTAGTTGAGTGTTAAGTCTTACAGTGTTCTTAAACTGTTCTGGATTTTTTAGGAACACTGCTGCATGTGCACCATTAACAAGAAGGAAGAGCTTTAATATCTAGTTAGGCATCACTAAAAATTTCCTTGTATTTATTCAAACCAAAATATATTAGAAGTCATCAACAGTGGCAAAAATTGTTCCTGTCAGCACAGGGAAGGAACTGGCATGAGAAGTAGCAAAGGACCTAATGCTTTAACAGAGAAGGAGACCATGCAGCCTTGTATATTGTAACCAAGCAGATGTTGAGATGCAAATATTTTAAATCCTCAGTATTTCCCTTTGCTGTTTTAAAATGTATACATTTCCCTCCATCTGTCTGTGTAGTAAATGAACCATGTTCAATAAAATACTACTCTACTTTTACAGAAGTGGTCTGGGAAGATAGTGATATATCAAATGGTCTTTTATGTAGGCTGGTCTCACAGTGGGCTGTATGTGCTGATACTGAGACCAAATTAGGGAGAAAACTTTCTCCAGTGTTTTTCAGTTTTCTTAAATTACACTGCATTGTGATTGCTTCAAAATATCTGTCATCCAAATCCACTAATCAAAGTGGCCAAAACTTTTTTTTTTTTTTAAATGTCTTTACCAGTAGCACAATAGTCATCCTCTAGATTACTGTTAGTGAGTCTCAGAGAGAAGCAGAGTGAGACTTCTCTGAAATACAAAATGCAATTTTCAGGATGAGCCTTAGTTTGGGAGATGTGGCAGGGTTATACTGTTGCTGTAGAGTTGCAGCTGATTCTGATGCATCCAAGATGTCTGAGAAGCTTTCCTAATACATGGAATACCTTTTCCCCAGCCCACAAGAACAGTTGTCAACAGAACATATGAAACAAATAAAAGGATATTTCTTTAAAGACATTTTTTTGGGAAAATAAATTATTTCAGGTCTTCTGTGAAATTTAATTTTGTAGAACAATGAACAGGAGCAAGTGCATTTTTCATGAAAGAATTAACTTCTGTGTTAGATAAAACATCATGTATAGAATAGCATTACAATAGAATTTATTTGAACTTGCCCCACAAAGTGGAATTGGAGTTACTAATATCTTGGTCATGGTGCTCATTCAGTGACAAGGTCTGCAGGACACTGATATTTGCTTCCTGAATGTACAAGATTTTTTTTTTTTAGCAAGCTAAAATGCAAGAGGTTGAAAGTAAGTCTTGCACCACAAAAAAGAACACAATCAGAAGATCTGATAACCAAGTGCACTTTAATGCAAAGGAAAAGGTGCTTCCTTTTTCCATGTTAAATATGTAGATCGAAAGACATTTTTCTCATGAAAGTATAATTTAAAAACTCTTAAATTATATGTTCCTGGTGAGGAAGTGTTGTTGAAAATTCTCTTTTTACAAGTGGCTCTTTCACTTTACAACTCTTTCTTTACTCCTTTCTTCTTCTCTCTTTTCTTCCTCTTGTGGGTAACTTAAAACCCTTGGAGGGTGTGAGAAATAGTCAGAACTAAGACTCTGCAAAAGTTTCATGTGGGAATTATTGGGAGTCTAAATAAAAGTAAAACTCCTGGTAAATCTTGAGGCTTTGGAACTGGGGCATTCCATACATGTATATTACTTCTGGCTGATACATATATATATATATATATATATATGTATACAAGGATCTAAAAATCAGCCATTGAAGGGCATGTGGACACTGCCTTAGTTTTTAAATGCTCTATTTCAATACCTGGGGTAGTTTTTCCAAGCCAGTGTCACTGAGCAGTAGACCTGAGGGGTTAATACAGTTTCCTACCTAAGAAAATTTTCCTCTTGCATATTTTTCCTATTGTTTTATGGCTTTCCTTCAGGGGATTGTTTTACATCCGTGTGTCAGTCGTTACTCTCTGCTCAGTGCTCAAAATTTAATTTTGGATCTGAGTCTGAAACAGGTCAAATGACCTGTCATGACTGTTTTAAATGAATAATGACTGCCACTTGTTGTTATTATTATTATGCTTGAGGTAAATCTCAGATTAGCCATATTTTACCAGTAGCAAATAATGAAGCAAGCAAGAAACTCCATTGCTGAACCATGGGGAAAAAAAATACTATGAGCTCTATGGTGAAATCCTATATCTGAATGAATTTGTGCCAGCTAAAAGTCTTTATCATTAATGTATTGATTGTGGAAAGGTAGCTGTAAGATGTATTTCCCCTGTTTTGGGCTTATGCCAATACATTTAAGAAAGAATGATGAATTTGTATAAATTGTTTGTATTCATTGACCATCAATCCATAGTTCTCTGTGATCATTGCTTTCACTGGGCCTTGGCAAAACAATTGACAGCTCCACTATAGGAACCCTTTTTGTGTCACCCAGGCCAGTTTTAGTGTGAATATGACAGTCTATGAGCCCTGCTTTTTTCCTCCTTTTAGAGAATGTCTAAAAATGGCCACGCTGAGGAATATAGCAAACCTCATTCTTTCAACGTTATTATCTCCTAAAATCAAAAGAAAAATGATGTTCTGTTTGGGGATTAAAAGAGGACATGAGGTACTAGAGCATGAAGTTTTAAAGACTAAACAAATCCTTCTAACAGAAGGACTTTATATACTACTTTTATGTATTTTACTAATTGTCTAATTTTACTAATTGTTGTCTAATTTTTCCTGGAGACTCTTATGCAGTGCATCTGTTAATGTTACTGGAGGTAGCAATGTTGCTTTGCAGCCACGTGTGGGGTGGTTTTAGGATTAGTTCCTGCTTCCTCAAATGCAGAAGGATTGTATGGTTGTGTGCATGGTGTGTCTTTATTGCTGTGCTCAAATCTGAGTTATGTCCTAAATATATACTGGCCTGGTAAAATAAATTATAGTTTTGACATGATGTATGTGCCCTGGGGCACTTGGTTCATTTGGATCTTCTGGGTAAAATCATGTGCTTCACTGAAACATATTAAAAATGTTTTCTTTTCTTCTCCAAGTGAAGAAAGTGACTGTTGACTCTCCTGTGAGGAAAGGCCAAGAGACTTGGGGTTGTTCAACCTGGAAAAGAGAAAGCTCCAGGGAGACCTTGTAGCAACCTTCCAGTGCCTAAAGGGGCTGCAAGAGGGCTGGAGAGGGACTTTTTACAAGGCATATGGTGACAGATTAAGAGAGTTTAAACTGAATGAGGGCAGATTTAGAATACAAATTAGGAAAACAAAAATTCCTTGCTGTGAGGGTTGGCTCAGAGAAGCTGTGGCTGCCCCATCCCTGGAAGTGTTCGAGGTCAGGTTGGATGGGGCTTGGAGCAACCTGGGATAGTGGAAGGTGTCCCTGCCTGTATTCTTTTAAGGTCCCTTCAAACCCATACCATTCTATGATTATATAAAATATTGAGCTAAATACTTACCCAGTGCTTACTGACAAATTGAAACTACTACTTATAACGCAGCATCTGTCTATCCCAGTCTTGGCTGGAATTTAGCAGTTATCCTTTTATTACTATCAATTCTGCTGTAAATCAAAGGTGCAGGGGTTTTTGTGGGATTTGTTTTTTCTGCTGACTTCAGAAGGCAGATTCTTAAACATCAAAATACCAGCATACATCACCAAAATTGGTATGAAAAATCTTTGTACTCCCTATAATAAGGTTCTGCGATGAAAAAATTACTATTTGTGGAACATACCTTATGTTTAAATATCAAAACAGACATTTTCTGAACTTAAGTAAGAAAAAATATTTTTGAAGAACACCATATTTAGATCATGCTTCCTTGAAAACTCTTATGAGAAGAAAACACAAACAAAATAAAAAAGTCACATCAGCATCCAGTTTCTTATTGGATGTAAATCTCTTAGATGGGTTTTTGGGGTCAGGAAGTTAGGCTGCTAAAATAGCAGCTAAAAATCCCATCAAAATAACATTTCATTTCATTTTGGCACCTAAATGAAATTTGCTGGGTATAGTGGGCTTATCCTTATAAGCATATTCTATAATTTGCACCTTCTGCACTTATCTGCAGGTCTTATATCTGAAAGCTGTGTTTGCCTGTGGCACGTTTGGGCAAGCAGCAGTTTCAGTGTTCCTCTGGAGCTGCAGCCAGGTGTGGAGTTCTCCCTCATTTCTTCTCCTGTAGGCATTTGACAGTACATGACAGCACTACTGGTGCCTGCTTGAAGTAAGCTCTGCTGGGGGTTGTTGATTTAAATTCCATATTAACAGATATGAAGATATTTTTGTGGTATTTTAATATTGAATGTGCCTTGCAAGTTGTGAGAATTTATTTTTTATTATTATTTATTTATTATTAAATTTATTTATTATTTATTATTATTAGCAGTTTGTTGTGGTCAGTAAAATGGAGTGATATAATGAGAATGCTAACAGGTCATAGTCTGTGGTATGATTTAAGCAGCAGAGTAAAAATCTTTGCTTGTGTTTTCAACCTCTCAAATTTTAATGGTTTCTGGCAATAAACAATTTTTCATTCCACAACGATAGCAAAATTCTGCAAAAAAGAAAAAAAATAAAATAGAGTGATCAAAAATGAGCTATCCAACTTTAATTTTAAATGGTTTTTGTGCACCTCTTGCCTGGGAGGAAGCTTTTACTACAGCAAGTAAAAATCTTTAGTTGGGAAGGAATTCCACAGTAGGGAAAGGGCACATTGGTCGATAAGTTCATATCACCCACAAAGTTTATGATGTAATTATTCACGTGACCACATACCCGTATTAGATGGATGATGATGACTGCTAGAACTGTTGATATCAAGGAATGACTGAGCACAAGTGGAGTGGCTCAGGAAGGAAAGTGGAGGCAATGAGAGGCAGAATTGGGGGAAATACCTCCTGCAGTTGGAGAATATATGCTAAGAAACATCCCAGAAAGCTGGAAAGATTTGACAGCTCCTCCTGTACACTGAATATGCATCACTTGAGCGATGAACCTGTTGGTGTTTGTAAACAAAGCACAGTTCTAAGTGATGTTTTTCTTTAGTAGGAGGTGTTGAAGGAATATATAATACTTGCTCAGCAGGAAATTGAAGCAGTATTTTTCTAGTTGGTGCTCTTTGACGTTGCTTTCTGTTATATAAAAGCCCCAATAGGGGACTAGTGAGAACTCTGACATGGGAGAAAGCATCTGACTGTCCTTAATCAGAGACAAGATTATTTTTTTTCCACCCCTGTTTAACGTTGTCCAAACTAGGTACAAATATGTGACATGTAATTAAGATATAAGAAGGGTGAGTTTTGCAGGGGCAAAAATGGTTGTTTAGGTTTGAACAGCAGGGAGCTGAATCAGAATTGTAACATGCTAATTGGACAAGCTGGAAACCCCCGAGATTTGCAAGTAGATCATTTGAAAATGCATGGAGTGATAATTGAAGGTGAATTAGCAATTTGGGCACCAGGTGTTCTGGATTTGATCAACAAAGGAGAGCAGACAAATATCTTTCTGTTCAGAAGAAAAGTAATTGGAAGTGCCAGGTTACAGAAGCCTGAAACAGATGAAATTTATTTGTGATCTCTCTTAAATTAATCAAGAAAACTTGTTCACTGGGTAGAATAGTACCTGATGTTTGTATTTTAACAACAGTTCTAAAGGATTCTTTTGTTAAACCTTTGTGATAGCTGCATCCATAAATACAGGGTTATTAACAATATAAACTGCTTTTGGTGTTGGACTATGCTGAAGAAATGCAATAAATGTGCTTTTTTTCCCCCTCACTGTTCACGTGGCTGAATACAAGGTTTGGTACAAAAGAACCTACTGAGTTGAAGCTTTTATTTTATTCACAAGGTTTCTTTCTTATTTCTCAAATCACAACAGAACTGTTCTTTGCAGAACAATGTAGCAAACAATACAATATAGTTTTAAGACCCTTGGGCTCTTAACTTCTTAAGGGTCTTTGGCTTTATTCTAGTGTCTTTTGTACGTATTTATTCAGAATAGGTATAACTTTTGGCATTTTATTTTTGCAAAAAAAGTAATGTTTTCGTGAAGAACAAGGGAAAGAGAAGGAATAGATCGTAGGCCATGATTTACTTCTCTGTGGATTTTGACTGTATACAAGATGCTTCAGTTTAGTTGTGCTTTAGTTCTAGAAAATGTCAAGCAACGCCTCATTTTATATAGCGAAAATGTTCCATTTCTTTCAGATCAAGTCTACAAATCCTAAAATTTAACACTCTAAATATGTTTCCGTCTGTATAATGTTGAGCACCATTTGGCATGCTTATGAGGAATACAATAGGAGTTGGAATAATACAAATATTTTGGTTTTATTTGTGCCTTTATTTCCCTTCTGTATAGAGCAAAATTAGGTTAGTGATTTTCACAAGTCTGGTGAATCTGATTTGGGGACTTTTGCTTAAATGTTGATGGGAGAAACTAAGAGACATGCTGTTGGTTGTAAACTGTTTCATGATGAGCCAGATGATTCCTGCAGCACTGCTTTACATTTAATTGTGAATTAGGGCAAAGCATAAATCTGCTAATGCGCCTTTAATCCCAAAACAATGTCTGGACTGTGTTCTATAATGTTGATGTTCTGGTGCTCACTGAATACAAATGAAACAGAAGAAGCTCCTCTGGTTCTGATTAATCTAAAACCTTAATTGTTGCATAGTGGCTGTTCATCCTCTGGCTGGTTCAACGTTCAGAATTCTGTTCTTCTGATGTTATATTTATTAATGGCATTCCATTATCAGGTTATTATTATACCTGCCTATATAAATCATCCACAGTTTCTTTTGTAATATCTCAACATTTTTCTCATAATCTCTTTTTAAGTGGGCAATGTCAGGGACTGAATGTTAAAATAGAATTGGCGTTGCTGCTGAGTATTCTTTTGCAGAGCTGGGTCTGTTTCTGAGCCATCTGTGAAGCAATTTTATTCAGGTTCATTTTTAATTTTTATCTTTTTCAGACTTCAGTATTCCCTTTTTTCCCCATTTTTCATCCTTTTTCCTCCTCTTCCTTTAAATACATCCCTGTTTTACTGCCAATACTCTTAGGAATGTGCTCTCTGCTTTCCTAAGCCTGGCAATACTCTTGCAGACTGGTGTGTTTCCACATATGTCTCCTTTATGCACCCTCTACATCCTATTCATTCCATGAATGCATATTTCTGACCCTCCTTTATCAGGATTTTTCAGTTTCCAAAGAGTTTTATTAAAAGTTGTCTGTTTTTCCTTGGTTGTCTTCAAGTTATATTTCACATTAGACAAGAACTTTTTCTGTCTGGAACTTGTCAACTTAGACAAATCTTGCCAGATCTGGATAATTTTCAGGCTTATATTATCCATTATCTTGCTCAGTGAGCATAATAGCTGTGCCAATTTGTTTAGAGTAACATGGCAGTTCATGGTTTTGAATTATCTATTCAGTAAGTCATTGCACATTTTTAATGATAATTTTCACTTGCAAAAAATGAAACTCCAAGAAATTAAACTCTCCTTCATTTTTAGAAAGGCTTCCATTATGAACGAGATGCAGCTTATATTATCATGGATAATAAATAATAGCTGGAGGGAAAATAAAGTTGATATTTTAACAGCAACATTTCAAAACTAAATGAAGGTAAATTAGCTTGCTTTGGGTGAAAAGATTAACATGAATTCTTACTGATTATTTTTTTGGGGGGGGGAGGGGGAATGTTTTTATATTTTGACTTTCTAGCTTATTACAATGAAGTCTTCAACCTGTTTTGCATTGGTTTTGCCCAAGATGATACAGTTTTTCTACAATTCTGTCATGAGCTAATACAGAGATGCTGTGAGGTGCAGAGCTTGGAGGTATTAGTTTCTGAGGCTCAGCATGCACTGGGTGCTCATTGGCTCTCGTGTTTTTAGCACGCTGAAAACCTGCTATGCTGAAATAGGTATTCCTTCCAGTTTCTGCTTGATTTCCAGCAGGTGTTTGTAGAGATGCAAAGAGTACAAATAGGAGAGAGGAAAAAGGTGACTGAAGAGATGGAATAGTATGAATCAGATTTTTCACCTGCTCTAAAAACTTGGCAATGAGAGAGGAAGAAAAGACTGAGGTGAGGCACTGACAGGGCAAACTAATCCAGCTCTGTAGACTGCTACCATTTATTTGTAAACTGAAATAAAGACACTCTGACCTGCTCTTCAACTGTTCATTTAGCCCATTGCTACTGAAGTACCTGGGGGTTGTCCAGGAGAGCTGGTGGATAGTCAAGGATCACCTCCTCCAGGCTGAAGGAGGTGTGAAGGGGGAAAAGACCTGCATGGATGAACAGGGAACTCCTGTCATTATTCAAGCATAAGGAGGAAATACCTGGGAGATTGAAGCAGGGTCAGGCCACTTTGAATGAACGTAGAGAGGTTGTCACAGTAAGGAGAAATGAGACAAGGAAGGCCAGGGCCTGTCTGGAATTAAATCTGGCCATGGATGTCAAGGACAACAAAAAGGGCTTATCAAATGCATCAGTAACAAAAGGAAAACTAAGGATAATGTGGACCCATTGCTAAATGGAGGGAGGACCCTGGTAACAGGGGATACAGAGGAAGCAGAGTTACTGAATGCCCTCTTTGCATCGATCCTCACTGACAAGACTCAGGAATGACTGACCCAGGAGACCAGGGTAAAGAAATGCTGGAAGAGCCTTTTCCTTGGTCAGGGAGAATTGAGTTAGGGAACACTTAGACAAACTTGACATCCCCAAGTCTGTGGGCCGTGATGGAGTGCATTTGTGAGTGCTGAGGGAGCTGGCAGACACCATATCTGGGCTGTTCACAACCATCTTTGGAAGGCCATGGCGATCAGGAGAGGTGCCTGAGGACTGGAAATGTCACTCCAGCCTTCAAAAAGGGTAGGAAGGAAGACCCAGGGACCTACTGAGCAGTCAGTCTCACCTCAATCCTTGGAAAGGTGACAGAGTGCCTTATCTGCAGGCCGTGTCTGTCTACACGGATGACAAGGAGATTGGGAGCAATCAGTGTAGACTAACTAAAGGCAAATCATGCCAGACCATCCTGATTGCTTCTGGGATGAAACAACTGCCTGGATGGATGAGGGGGGAGCAGTGGATATTGTCTACCTTGACTTCAGCAAGGCTTTCACCACTGTCTCACAACATCCTCGCAGGCAAACTCAGGAAGGGTGCACTGGGTGAGTGGGTAGTGAGGTGGATTGAGGACTGGCTGAGCAGCAGATCCCAGAGGGTCAGAATCAGTGGCACAGGGTGCAGTTGGAGGCCTGTCACTGGTGGTTCAATACTGAGCCCAGGATTGTTTAACTCATCCATCAGTGACTTGGATGAAGGGACAGAAACCCCCTCAGCAGGTTTGCTGACACACAAATCCAGGAGGAGTGGCCGATCCCCCAGAGTGCTGTGAGCCCTTCAGAAGGACCTCAGCACAATAATTGTGTTCAGTAAAAGACTGAGCTGGTTATAAATGCAGAATGCAGAAACATAACAACTTTAATTTTAGAGGTCGTGATTCCACCTTGTCCTTTAATGGCAAAGCTGTTTTGAATTCCTGCTCTTCTAGTCTGTGTTATGTCTTCTGTATAGATATCAGTCAAAATTATCTTGATTTCTCTGAAGTGGTTTAGCAGAACTGCCAGAACTACTTTCTTGAATTGCACTATAGCCATAACCTGCAGATCAGGGCAAGGAAAAGGATTTTTCTTAGCTCTGCTACCAAAGAAATTGTTATGTATCTGCTGTAGTAGGTACCTCTCAGTAGTTTACAAACTATTGCCACATCATCATTAGACCTGGGAGTGAATCTGTATCCATGCCCAGCTGCAAAACAAACTGGATAAATTTGACAGTTCTTATTGTCAAGAGATTTCATACCAATGGAGCGTCTTTTATTACTCTGCAAAGGGAAATGTTTTTGTACCTAGATGACAACCTGGTTAACAGATGCAATTTAAATGTCATTTGCAGCCACTAATAAGATCATCTAAATTGCACTCATGTATAAAAATTGCTCCTGTGTCTATGGGGAAAGTGCAGAAATCACAAGCAAAGCTAACTAAAAGGCAATTTTTTTCCCCTTAAGAAACTTCAGTGTTTTATTTAAGAAGCTACCACTTTATTGATAAAGGATGCAAAATTTAAAATAACACAGGAAAAAAAAAAAACAAACTACTATTTACAGAGAAAGGTGGAAGAGTTGGAAGTGTCAAACCATTTTTGAGAAATGCTGTAGCTGCAGAACAGCCTTTCCTAAGAGACAAGCAACAGCTATGGAGTGAAGTCTGCCAGGGTGGAATGGAGTCACAAAATGTCAGAAATAGACTTTCCAACTTTTTCCCCTCCTCAATTGCAAAAGCTAATATAAAGCTTTTAGTCTCTTTTATTGGTGTTTTGGTTGTTTGAACGGGTGGGGGGGGAGGAGACAGTGGGGGGGGGGGGCAGGGGTGATGGTGGTATTTGTTTTCTTCTCTTTTTAAATCTGTTGTGAAAGCCATTAAAGATCATTTCCACTGCACAAACATTTGGATTGGAGATTGCATGAGCTATGTAAGAGATGTTAGACCAAGTCTGATGTCAAATATCAAAAAATGAACACTTTACCTTTTCACAGGTTTAGTAGGAAGGACTTTTTTTTTTAAGAATGGAAATGAATACCTGCAATCTCTCTTCTAAGAGTAGAAATGTGCATGAAGTTCGCTGCTGCTATTGCTGAGTGTTCAGACAAGGGTCTAAAATGCTTTTTTTCTGCTGTACTCACCTTTCCAGACCTGTTCTGTGAAATGGTCCTCTGTCCTGCAGAGAAACAGAAATGTTTCTATTCCTTTCCCCACTCTCCCTTCCTTTTATTGCTAGAGTGGAGGAATTATTCCACACTCAATAAGTTATTAGCTGATTCTCTGAAATCATGCTTGAGTAACTGGGGGGTACCCCATTCTTCTAAACAGAATGATTGTTTCTCTGTACATAAAGAATTAAGTAGCAGGAAAGCAGCCAGCTCTTGTAAACTCACTGAAGAATTGTTGTTAGGTTATAGGAAACTGTGTGAATGGTTGGTTAAATCAATATTTACACCGATTTTACTGCTGTTGAAGTCAGTGGCTGTTTGCCAAGTGTAGTGGGCTTTTTTGTTTTCCAAAACAGAAAGTTGAACTAACTGGAAGCTCCTGCCAGATGTCTTGGTTTACTCCATCTGTCTTCAGAGGAAAATATCAGGTGTGTGAAATCTTGCTCAAACTTTATTTTGAAGCTACACACCTGCAATATGCTGTTTTAAAGTGAGTGCACAAGCAATTCTATAGCAGGGCAGCCTGCTTTTTGGGCATGCTTTACACTGACAGCAAATATCACCAGTTGTGTTAAATGTGAAGTGTTTCTGGAGTGGCAGCCTAAATACTTTTACCTTATTTCAGGGTTTGACTACATTGTAAACCAGAGAGTTCTCGGGTTGGCTTATTTGCTGGATACTTTTTCAGTAATAAACAGTGGGGTAGTTTTGCAGAAATGTGGGAGGCTGAGGGGATTAGGAAGAGAAGTGAGAAAACAGGACTATTTGAATTGTGGCACTTGGCATTTTCTTTTATTTGTCAGAGCCTGTAGTTTAAGGTCAAAAATAAGTTGCAAAACACATCTTCCTCCTTTTCCCCTTTTCAGTGCTGGCTGAAGCTCCCCTTCTGACTCTCATCACATACAAATTTGATACCTGGATTATCTCACAGTTGTGGTAACAACACTTATGACCCTTCTCCTTTTTGCAATAATAGGGAATTTTATAGCTGCCATGACATTATTGCTAAACTAGAAACAAACACTTACATTGAAAGTGGCGTGGGAAACTTTTTTCGGTTTAAAGACAAGGGTGGTAGTGTTTTGGGTGTTTTGACCATGACATAAATATTTTTTTGTTCTTCCCTTCTACTAATAACAGAGAGCAAAAAGAGTGCAGTACCTGTATCTCTGCTTTGCTTTTGCTTTAGAGGTTTTCTTACTTCATAGAAGAGTTTGTAGGGAAGGAAGGAAGGGGTAGCAGACAGGATTTCACTGATTCCTCTTTTTTTTCTTCATGTTCTGTTTTCAGTAAAAAATTTAAATATACACCTTCCAGTGATGCAAAAAAAATTAGTTGTAGACAACCCATTTCCACTGCTAAGCACTTTATAACACGATGATGATTTATGTCTTATATCTCAATTACTCAGGTAGAGAAAGCCAAATCTTGTGCTGCAGCTGCTGCTGTGTGGCAGAAGTTGTGTAAGTAGAGCTGCAAGTTCTGAGTCCCTGATACTAGACATCTCTAGGAACTTTTTTCCCTAGGCTCTTGCACAGCTTATGCATGTATTAGGGGCTAATGTGGAATGCTAAAAAGCAAGTAAAAATTGAGAACTGGTAGAGAACTTTAACTCCCTGAAAAGAGGTTCCCATCTGTGGGTTTGTCAGCAGAGAAGATTTAGGTTTCCTTTGCAGGCACCACACATATCTATGGTCAGGGATCCAGTCAAGGGTGTTCCCCAAAAGGACTTGAAATACTATTAGTTCAGCTAAGTTAGAGTTTTACATCTGCTCTGTACTTCACAGATGACTGATCATCAGTGACTCTCGCTTCTCAGAGGACTGGCAGAATGGAGAACAAATTTCCTTCACTGCCACAAATAAATAGAGCAAACTGTAATATTAACTTGACTTCTCCTTCTGTAGTTTGATTACAGTTTGTCATTGTAACATAAACCTGTCTGTGCTAGAGCATCAGCTGAAAGTAAAGCACCCCTTAAAAGCATAAAAAGTGAAAATTCACTGTTGGTCAATGAAAGACACAAAGTGTTATATATATATATTTACTTCTAGAGTCTGTTTATGCTGACTTGTCAAGCTAATAGTAATCTGCTTGAGTACTCAGAAGACCTAGCCATGTTGTACCAAAATATATCATGTAAAATTTCAGCACAGCAAGATGGGTGTCATCTGCAATGTCTTACCAAAAGTAGTTTGCAAGTAAATGTAGAAACCCTGCATTATATTGTCAATTTTATAAATAGTTTTTCATTCTCTTTTATGTATTCAGTTGTAGCACTGTGCCATAAGTTGCTTTCACTGAATGTCAGATTTAGTCTTCCTATATGTAGAAGTATAAGTTAGTGGTTCTACACACCTGTTTAAGTCCCCTAAAATACAGGATCCTCCTATTAAAACTTCAGAGTCTTTGTTAGAAGTAAGGCTAAGGTAAAATAAAATGTCAAATTTAATTACCTGCCCAAGCTATTCATGCAGTGAGGAGATCACACGAAGTTAATTAGCTTTTTTTATAGGTGTCCATTATTTTAGAAGGAGTATAAATACCTGCTCTGAATAGTCCTGAGAATTTATGGATTAGAATGCTGTCCAATAAAACTTCAGCTATTTGCTGCATCTTTCCAGCATAATAACTTTTCTTAACCCTATCATCTGTTCAGAAAAAAAAAAAGTACTTGTGCTATTTATTAGATGAGGTATTAGAAAAAGAAATTAAGGCTCTTGTATGTACTTATTGAACTAGAGCTACAACATCAACAAAGAAACTCGTGGATGGAAAAAAGCTGTTCAGCAAAACCAAGCAATGGACAGAATTAGCCCATGTCTGGCCTCAGTTTCAAATAGAAAATTTAAAACAAGAAACCTGAGGTTACATGATTACTGCAGTATGCCATGGAACAGTCAAAACAGAGTCTGGTCTATCAGTATGCAGCAGACTTCAAGGTGCTTTGCATAATTTTCTTTTTTTTGGTCACCAGGAATTAAGAGGAATAGTTCTAGTGACTGCTAGTGTACCTGTAGTTTTAAAACATTTATTTATAATACAAAAATCTGCATGTCTGAAAGAGCACTTCTGCTAACAATGAGCTGGTAGAACGTTATACCTCCTGTATAAACTGCAAAAATGCCTAATTCACCACCCCCTCCCCGTCTTAAAGGTCTGTAATTAGAATTAATTTTGAATGAGTGATTCTTGATTGCTTCACAGGTAGGGAAAAAATTCCTGGTTTTCAGGCATTGCAGTATCTTTATTTTTTATGACCTTGTGATATTGTAGAATATAGTTAATCTAGTTACTACTTGTGATTGAGGTATTTGGCTAGAAGCAAAATATATACCTACTGAATAGAAAAATATTATCTATATTTACTGTATGGTAACAGTAGAGAGCATGTTAATACTTAGATGAGTTTTAGAATGTAGTCTATTGTATAAAAATAAAAACTACAGGGGAAGGAGAGGAAAGAAAAGCCATCTAAGGCTAAGCAAATGAAAACAATTTGTTGAAGGTCAAAGTCTGCAGTCAGGGCAGGAATTGAACCTTTATCCAAGGTTATAATTTTATTGTCAGAGCATCTGCTTTCTTAGTTCCAGATAGCTACTTTCTTAAATTTTTTTTCTTGGATTATTTAATGGGTTTCCTTGAAAATCTTTACTATTTGTTACTTTTGAAGAGACTTCAGGAAACTTTGTTGAAGGCAAACTTGAATTACTGTTCAACTGAGTATAGCAATGACCAATTGAACAAGCTGTATCTAAATGTACATGGCAGGTACAGTCCCATTTTTCAGTTGTTTGTACAGGGTGAATGAGTTGGAACAGATGACATCTACTAATCTTTGCATTATTCTTTGAGACTCTTTTGGCTAATATTGAAAGTATTACTTGAAAAACCTGAGTAATCATGCCTTAACATTTTGGGGGGGTTGTGGGTTTTATGTTTGGTTTGGTTTTTTTTTTTTTAATATTTAGATGACTAACAAATGCCTGTATCTGTCTTTGGGAGAAACTCTTGAACTGCACATGTATTGGTTGGCTAATTTATTCATTTTCTAATCTAATTTGGACTAGATTGCTTTATCGTCTATTAATCTTTCTAAATTTGCTTTGAAAGACCTGAAGGTACAACCATACTGGGGTAGTTTCAGAAAACAACTGACATTTTTGGCAAGAAGTTACATAGTTTGGAGGAAAATTTGAAGACTAGGTGTGAGCATGCTACACTTCCCTGTGGGAATTGCAGGCCACTGAGTTAAGAGCTGGACTCGATGATCCTTGTGGGTCCCTTCCAACTCAGAATATTCTGTGATATCTGTGAATTATCTTGGTACCTAGCTCAGAAGAAAGAGTGAACCAGGTAGGACTGTGCTTCAGGAGAGTGAGCATCCTTAGGTTTGAGGATCTGACAGATACAGGGTTTTAAATCTTAAAGATTCATTTAACATGCCCTGCCTTTATTTTTTTTTTATTGTAAGCCTTGGCTTCTAAGCCTTTGCAGTGTATCTGACAAATGAATAATGAGTTCTCATTGCAACCAGTAGGTGAAAGTTTTTTGTGCTCGCTCTGGAAATTCAGTTTGTGATGAAGACCACTAAATCTGAAGGCAGATTTAGGCCTGTGGCACTGAATGCTGTGTATCCTGACAGTTCTGCTTTTTGATGTCAGAATGCGACCTTGGCACTGTTTGGAACTCACTTCCAAACTACCTGACATGGGTAGAGGTTGGTGTGTATTTCTTCAGCTTCTAGGGGTTTAGCTGACATGGAAGAACATGTGAATACATATTAAAATACTCTTGCTTACATTGCAGAACACTTCATGATCTTCTGGTAACAAGTTCAGCTCTTGGCTGCCAGTTCAGTAGGAAATTGCTGTTGTGACTAAGAAGGAATGCAGACAGTTGATGAGCTAATTAAGTTGGCTACTTCCATATTGACCCACCTTTCAAGTATAATGTAAAGAAAGAATGATGGTGCAAGATATACTCAAAAATCCATAAAATGGGTAGGAGTTGAAGTGATCAATCCTCTTCATCAAAAAAAAGAAAAAAAGAAAGTGCCTGTTGTGATCCTGCTTATATACAGCATCACTTCATTTGCACCAGAAAAGTGTTTGGTTTGACTTTCCTCAGCACTCTGCACTTCTCCACCAGCAATTTGAGCTTAAAATCTCTGTTGACAGAAGGAAAAGTGCCAGCAAAATGTTAACCCTGGACATGAGGAGAGCAGATTTCAGGCTGCTTCGGGAATTAATTAGGTTCCCCTGGGAAAATATTTTTGCAGGTGCTGGGGCCCATCAGTGCTAGTCACTTTGCAAACATCACCTCCTAAGGACACAGGAGCAGCAATTCCCAAATGCTGGAAGTCAAGCAGGAGAGGCAGAAGGCCAGCTTGGCTGAGCAGGGATCTTCTCTTGGAAATAGGGCCAAAAAGTGTGGTGTATGCCCGGTGGAAGCAGGGTCAGCTGACATGGGAAGAATACAGAGATGCTGCTTGCTGCTGTAGGGAGAAAATTGGTGTGGCCAAAGCTCCACTGGAGTTGTAGCTACCAGAAATGTGGGGGACAGTAAAAAGGTTTCTCAAATATATTAATGGCAATAGGCAGTGTAGGAATAACATTGACCTGTTAGAGGATGAGGATGGTCACCTCCCAAACACAGACAGAGACAAGGCAGAGGTGTTTAATGCTTTCCTTGCCTCTGTCTTCAACACAGATAACAGACCAAGGGGGTCTCAGTGCTCTGAGCTGGAGGACCATGACTGTGAGAATGACCAGCTCCCAGTCAACCCTGAAATAGTGCAGGACCTGCTGCTCCAGCTGGATCCCTGCAAATCTACAGGGCTTGATGGGATTCGATGTGTTGTTGCAAAACCTCTCTCAATGACTTCTGAGTGCTCTTGGGAATCCAGAGAGGGCCCAGCTGACTGGAAGCTGGCAAACATCCCTATTTTCAAGAAAGGCAAGGAGCAGGACCCTGAAAACTACAGCCCTGTCAGTCTCACTTCAGTGCCTGGTAAAGTTATGGAGAAGATTATTCTGGGAAGTGATGAAAAACACCTGTGCAGTCACTGGTCCCAGCCAGCAGGGCTTCATGAGGGGAAAGTCCTGCTTATCAGCCCTGATTTCCTTTAATGACAAGGTAACCCACCTAACTGACCAAGGGAAGCCAGGTGATGTAATCTTTTTGGATTCCAGTAAAACTTTTTATACTGTCTCTCATGGTGGTCACTGCACCAGTCCTGACAGAGCTGGAGAAGTGTTTGGACAACGTTCTCAGGCACATGACATTGACTCTTGGGGATGTCCTGTGTGCAGGGCTAAGAGCTGGACACAATGATCCTTGTGAGTCCCTTGCAACTCAGCGTGTTCTGTGATCTTGATTCATGTACTTCTCCATAATTACAGTGTCTGAGAGAAGCCAGCTGCTTGCTTCTCATCCATTTTTCCATTTCTGTCACAAAGCTCTGGATGGCTTTGCTGGCCTAAAAAAAAACTACCTCACACAGTGAAGGTGAAGTCGAGGGTCAAAGCTGAAATACATCTCACTGTCTCTGGGTCTGTGGGATTTTGAGAGCATGCTACACTAAAGAAAAGATTCCTTTATCTAAAGGATTTCACTGCATACACCTTGCTGCCTTTATCATCCCAATTAATTCAAAATCCAAGCATTAGGACCTGTCCCATAAAGTTATCATCCAGGTTTTTTAGGAGTCTTCTGGCCTGGTTTGTGCCAGCTGTGTGGTGTTCTCAGTTAATTTCTGGGAAGTTGAAGCCCCCCATAAGGACAAGGGAAGTTGACTTGGAAGTGTCCCTTAGTTCTTCAAAGATTAATTATTGGCAAAAAAATTTGCAAAAAAATCACATCATATACATAAACAGTATGTACTATCTGCAGGTATATATGGCATTACACAAAGGAAGAAATACAAAATTCCTGGTTTAATATTTTTGCAGTCGTTCAAACAGTCATCATCTCTGTAACTGAAGATATGCTTTCTGGAATTCATGATTCTTGTTAGGGCAGCTATATGAGAGACAAAGGAAAAGAAATGCAGTTTTATCTTTTGGGGGGAGTGGAGGGATAGCTGTTTTATTTCAACTTAAAAGTAATCTTACTGTCCTTATGGTAATACACAGCACAGTGCTAAATTACAGCTTTATTAATTTTCCCTGATGTATTTTTGGTGTTAATGAAGTCACTAAGAAATATATATAAACATGGTCAGGGAAAGTACCCATCCTGATTCTTAAGGTCTTGACACAGGTTATTGTGTGTAATTATGCTAGATGTAAAAATGGCCTATCCTGCTTATGCTAGTTATCTGAGACTGTATTCAATTCACCTGCTGCCTCTTGTAAGTACTGAACTTAGTGCAGAAGTGCAGCAGAGCAAAAGGTGGAAGTTCTGGTGGAAAGTTTCTGTCACGTCTCACTCAGTGGGTAGCTCTTATTCAGGTGGATTGTATAAAGGAGTATCCACATAAATTGTGTCATTTTATGTATTTGTCCTACCTGGTTGTGTGGTTGTTTGGGTCTTTCATCTTTTCTGTGAAAACACAAAGGACACTAAGTTTCTAAATAAGAATAAAACTGATGTTCTTGCCCCTATGGGCAAGTGCTCATTTTTTGACTAACCAGTGCTTTTCTCTTTATGACCACAACTATGGAAGCTTTGATGTCAGTCACTGCTCACAAGTTGGATCCTCTCTGTGTGGTGTTTATGATCTTTTATTATCTTTTACTGTTGTTTTTTCAAACATGGGCGAGGTTGGCGGTGAAAACCTCTTTTAGGAAAAGGGTGGCGGGCAGGAAGCCTGATCCTACCCATCCTCAGGGGCCCTCAGTTCTGTTGGACTGCAGCTGAAAAAAAGGTTCTGTAACAATTTTCGGGCCTTTCTGTCTTC
Source organism: Manacus candei (assembly GCF_025592945.1). Taxonomy (NCBI): domain Eukaryota; kingdom Metazoa; phylum Chordata; class Aves; order Passeriformes; family Pipridae; genus Manacus; species Manacus candei. Next base: position 1,685,178 of record NW_026138057.1, read on the forward strand.
TGGCAGCTGACACTGGAAAAATTCTGATGCTTAGAATCAGAATTCAGGGTACAGCTGATCTGTATGTAAGGCAAGCCCTGAATATAACAGGGCCTAAAATTGAAAAATAAAAAAGCGAGCAGCGGAACTAACACGTGCAATCAGCACTGAGAGAAGTGTCTGTCAATAAAACAGGGCTATAAGAGCAGATTTATCTCTGGATTGTGTTGTGGAGGAGATCAAATAGGACATGAAGATACATTGGTATGGAAAGAAGGAATAACCGCAGAAGAAATTAATCTTGCAGAATCATGCTTTTTATGACAGAAATGCATTCAAATAACACAAGACAAATAACAATTCAAATAACACTTTTACCAGCAAATGAGAGAAGAGCTACATGTTGTAAAGCTTGCTGTAGATCTATACAGGTCAGGATCACTCTGGCTGTGGTAGCTGTATATTTTTATTTTAAATAATACCATTGACTCAACTCTCAGTTTGTCATTGAATTTCAGCTTACATATAAAACTGGAATGTTTCTTCTTTTTGACCACAGTTCAAGGCACTAAAATAGCCTGGAGTGTGCTGTGTTGGGATACAACAGAATTTTTGAAAGTAAAAGCCTTGACCAGAAAAAAATTTCAGTTATGATTAAAACATATTTTGCCCTTTCATCTCGATCAGTATATTGCCATGCTCTCAGGTTTCAGATTGAGCTGAGCAAGTAATAAGTTATAAATGTATGTGAATGTATCTAAAAGAAACCTGAAAAACCCAAATGGATAGCAAAAAAGAGCAAGTAAAGAGGACTTACTATTGCAGACTCAGAAGACTCAAAGGGAGAGTAAAAATCACAAAGCAAAGGTGAAAGATGAAAGGAAGATTTCAGAAAGGGTTGTGGTAAAAAATAAGAAATTTATAAGCAATGAAGAGTCAGTGAAAGGGACAGCCAAGCACCTGTCCGACAGCAGCAGTAATTTACTGACAAAAGAAATTGGAGTGCTAAGAAACTAAATGAATTCTGTTTCAGTGCTTGCAAAGGACAGAGTGAGGTGCCAGAATCAGTCATAAATTCCCCCCGAGTGAAGAACAGTAGTGAATAAAACCCAGGCTGTGCCGAAAGAAGGGCTCTAGAAATCAGGAACTCTGAACCTGAGAGCAGCTGGACTGAGGAGCTGCAGCTTGTGAACCTTCCTCAGAGCTGGGCCCATTTCTTGATAATTTTTATTTTTCTCTCCCCTGGAGGCAATGTCACTGTGGTAATTTAGAGGAAGTTTTGAAAGGTCCCCTCTATCTCTTCGAGCACTTTTATCTTCACCTGTTTTTTTGTATTTTATGTAAAGGTTGTTATGATTACTTTTTTTTCTAGTACAGTAATTGTGACAAAAATGTTATTGCTGTAAATATGCCACACTTGTTGGGTGCTTTGTGGTCTTGATGGTAGTTAGAGAACAGAGTAATGTCTCCTAGGAAGTAAAGAAAATGTGGTGTGCTCTGTCTGAGAGAGAAATAGGGCAGTTGAAGATGAATAACCAAGTGGGTAGTGTGAGTGTATGTTGAATACTTGAAAAAGGAAAGCTTGAATCAAAATTAAGTGGAAATTCAGACAGGTAGAAAATGCACTGACAAGTTAGGGAAAGGTAAAAATGCTTGACAAGATAAGTGGCTTCCTTAAGAGGGAGGAAATGGTAGGAAGAGATGAAGCATGGAATACTTTGGGAACACATTGCAGGCTGCCTGCTGGAGCTGAGTCAGGCTCTTTACTTCCAGTGGTTTTCATCCTTGTTCTTGAAGAACTAAATTAGAGCTGCTCTGGCTTGGGAGAGATCCTGAAGCTGGTCATCAGCAGCCTTCCAAGTGTTTTATTTTCCATGACTGGTTGTGGAGAAGTGCAATAAAACTTGCAGCATTAGCTTTAAAAGTGATGCACTGCCAGCTGTGGTGGAGAGGACTTACCAAAGCACTAGTTTTATGAGTGAAGCCATCTAATTCATATTGTGTTCTTTTCTGTAAAGATTTTGTAAGTTGTCTGTAAAAGAAAATGTAAAATACGTTCATTTTAATTTGTTTCCCACGAGGGACAATAAATAAATTTGCTAATAAAACTTGTGATCAAATAAGATTAGCTTTGAAAAAATGTTCATAGTTTTGTCTCTGGAGAAGAGGTAGCTTCATCTAAGGAAGGTTATCCATGCTTTGGATGAGACATTTAGAGCCTGCACTCAGAAGCTTCCAAAACTTCTGAAATTTCAGTTTGCAATCTGCTGTATATGGAATTAAAAATGTCCATACATCTTTCAGACAGTCTGGAATTACTGCATGGATCCTGATGTCTGATAACTCTATTCAGTTAGGGTACTCCAAAGGGAAATATATTTGGCTTTTTGGCTGTGTGAGTGTGTGGGTGGGAGGGGAAAGGAGGTGTCACCTTTGTGGTTTTTCACAAGAGACCTCTGAGTCCTTTGCAACACTGGAAATGTAAGCTGTGGCCAGACAAAACCTTTACCCACAGAATACTAATTAAAACATATTAAAATGTATGGACCTTCACTATAAATTTTTTTATAGTGGATTGATTAAACGCCCTGGGCAATGTTGGTTCTTATTGCATATTATTTTGTTAGGTAATAAAAGACTGCTCTTTAGTGAATGAAAACTGACCTTGAGTTGGAAAACTGAACGTGATGGGAACACAGTGTTCTGTTCTGCTAATGCTGAACTGCTTTTTAAAGAAAAAAATTGTTGAAGTTTAAACTTTTGACTCCTGGAATGTAGAGAACTCTGTGCCACTCAGCTCAGAGTTGTGTTTATCCTTGATGAAGGGCTAGGGGCACTCTAGAAAATGAAACATCTTGTCCCAAGTCAGTCTAGTGTGTGTTAAATGAGTTATCATCTGTTGATGTGTATTTTCATTGCCTGTATTAATTACAGTGAGGGTTTAGACTCTCCTTTAGGTGTTCATAATATAGGTGTCTCCACTGAGCTAAGATGAATCTCTCAATAATAGCTTTGGAATAAGAGAAACAGAGCAGACCTTGCCATTATAACTGAGGCTTTCCTAATGGCTACCAGACTTCATACTGGTAGTCTCTGGTGATTGCTAAATAGATATGGAGGGCTCCACCAGATGAGGATTAGTAAACAGGTATTTTTTTCTTTATTAGAGGTTGCACTAAAAACTAATTTTTCCTCTAATTCTGAAAGAAAATTTTTTCTTCCTCTACTTTTGCCTTTTTTTAATTTGAGTTTGTTCCCCCTCCCCCCCCCTCCCCATTTCTGTTGATTTTCCTCCCTCATGGTTCTTTTCTGCCTCTGTCCTTTCTTTTGCTTCCTGGTTGGAACATGCAAATTGGTGTTTTAATCAGGGAAGAACTGCAAAGCAAAACACAGGCTTTCATCTGCAGAATTACAGATGCATAAGTGTGTCTGTGCCATGAAGGAGAATGCTAAGAGGACTGTGGATGCTGTTTCAGGTGCTGTTTAAATAATGTGATTATGTGTGCAGCTAACAAATGCTTGGGTGTCCTTCTGGGCATCAAGAGGAGAAGGAGTTCATTGTGCAGGGTTTCTTTCCCCGAGAGGAGCTGGAAGATTTAACATTTCAATTTTCCCAGCACAGATGCATAAAAACTCTTACATTGACGTTATGTTATTTTGGGCATTATTTTCTATGTTAAAAAGATTTATTCCATCTCTGTTTAGTTCTGGCAACTGAGCTTGTAACTTCAGTTTTCTTCACACAGCATTATCTGGGGAACTGCTGCCCCGACACACACACTGATGTCTGTCAAACACTTGATTCACTCTGCAGTCTGAAAAATCTGAGGTCCACAGCCTGCCAGCGTCACCAGAGTGCTGGGGACTCCTCTTCCAAGGAGCTGTCACACTGTGTATCACTCACAGCTCTCACACAACCCAGCCCCTTCCCACATGAGCCTCTCCTTGGAGAGAGCTTCCAGTTGGCAGCACCTGGTCCTTAGCGCCGGAGACTCCGCTGAAAGAAAGAGGGCGGGGAAACATTTGCCAAAAGCTTGAAGTAAAGAAACCAGGGCTCAAGTGAACAGCAAAGATATGCTTGGGCAATGAATAAACTGCTTCATTCAAATGTAAAATTTGTTGCCTCACTCTTACTGAACTCTTCAACTTATTGAGGTTGATCAGTAGTGCTTAACTGGTTCGAAATGAAGTGTGGTACGTGTCAACAGAGGCATAATTTTGCAGAGTTGTATTTGATATTCAACCAGGGCACTCATTTGAGGGGGCTGAGTAATGAAAAAGAAGAAATGTCTTCTGTGGTCAAAATCTGTGCTATTGTGATGTAAACACCTCGTCAGCAGAAAAAGCACTGGCTCACCCAGAGGTGCTGATGTGGGTGTATTTTAAACTGTGCTAGTACAGGGTGTTGTTCACATAGTGCATTGTTTCTGTCCTTCCAAACTTTGTCAGAGGCTGTGGCATTCACTGGTGAATAAATTGTTCACCTCTACCATTTTAATCTTAGAAGCATTTTTTGTGAGGCTTAATTATTTTAAGGCCTGATCAGTACAACAAATGGCATTTTGCTGATTCAGATTTTGAACATATTAGTGGGTGACTTCCTTAGACTTTGTCTAGATTATCTCAACTTTCTTCTCAGTAAAGTCATTGCAGAAGTGTTAAAAATGCTGTGCATAGTAATAAAAACATTGTGAAAAGTTAATCCTATATTTGAGGTCATTTTCAGTAATGTTATTTTCTGCTTCTGTTATAAGGGACTTTCAAGTCCATTTATCTCTACAACTTGCATTTTAATGACAGATGGGTAGGGAAGCAGTAGGTAAGAAAAAATCTGAGCTTTGGACAACATATCCAATGAAAGAGTTTTTTAAAGCTGGTAATAGTTACTTTTTTTAATCAATGATGCCAACAAGACAGAAAACCCAAGAAAACAAGAAAATTAAAATACTGATTAACGATTTGGCAGGGTTCTGTTGAGTAATGTTCTGTGCTGGAACTTGGTATGCAGAACAGCTTCTTCTTGGACCTGGTTAAAGAACAAGCCCTAATTAATGATTTTTTTTTATTATTATTTTATTAATTAATTATGTTCTTCCCCTTTACAGTCTACCCTTAGTAGTCACTGGTCTTAGTTATCCTTTGGTATTTTGTGCTCTGGTAGCACTGAGTGAGTACAGAAGAGAACTTTGCAGAAGCCATATATCAAAATTGTCAACTGTTTCTAGATAATCCTTAGGGCGACATTTTTTCCCCCAAATTATTTTCAGCAATGAAGAGGGGTATCTTTTCTTTCCCAGAATTGATTCTCCTACTATGATTACTTCAATAAGCTACACATTTCAAAATAAACAGGGCCAAACTGTCTAGCATGAATTGGTTGTGTATGTCTTTCAAAGGACTTGAAATGGGACATTTTTATTTGTTGATGCTTTTGATAAAATAACACTTATGCTGCCAGATTATGTCTGGAAAGACATTGCTTAGTTTAAAAAAAAAAAAAGAAAAAGTTTCCAAGGGTGTGATTGTGTTGTGATAAATTCACTGTGAGAAGAATTGGAGGAGAACTTACTAGATAAAAGGGAGACATTTCAAGGTCATTATGACAGTGGGGATTTTGCCTCTGTATGAAGATTTAAAGGAATAATGTGTTCTGGGAGTCAATTTGTGCTTTGAGTATGCTCAGCTTCTGCACGTGGATGTTGCAAAAAGTACATATTTGGTGTTTATAGCATGTAAGATTCTAAATATAAATATAGTAAACGTCAAATTCTGACTATTGTTGAGTGAAGTGCCAGACTGGCTGAGATCAAGATTTGAGTGGTCTAATTTTAACCTAAACCTTGCTGGTCTCTTTTGTTTCTAACTAATAAGGCCTACTGATTTTTGTAAAGAGGTTTTGAACTACTCCAAGCAACTCTGAGAACATCAGTTAAATTAGAGAGCTTTCTTCAACTAATAATATTCAAAATGAAACTTTATCAATATGCATGTGGTTGAGTGACTTGCTTAGTTGTGTGTCTCAAGCTCTTCCACTGTCAGTAAATTCTCTGAACTGTGCAACAGAGAAAGATTGCACTGCTTTTCATCCCACACAGTAAAAAAATGGTATCTAAGAGTTGTCACAACATCTTTGGGTTTTACAGTATTTTCTCAGCAGGCTTATCCCAAGTGGGCTAGAACTAGGAATACCAGTATGCTTAGGAGGTATTGTTTGATTAATGAATACCTATTCTGAGCTATGCATTAGGCTTCTTCCTGCCTTTGAGACTGTGTTAATTAGCTAAATGCAAGGGCTCTCCTATCAGTACACAGACAGATTGTGATGTTTTGAAAACAAAAATACGATAAAAATAATGTTAAACATGCCCAAATAACCAGCGAAAGTATTTCGTTATTCTTTGGGGACATTTTGTTCCAGATAGCTCTGCTGTTTTGCATAGCTTATGTATGAGAGGACTCAGATGCAGCAGAGTGTTTGATGTATTTGAAGCATGTCCTGGAAGGCTGGTGGGAAAAACTGGGGGTACTTAAAATTCATGGGAGTTTCCCAAAGGAAGAACCAAATCTTAATGTGAGGACACACACGTGACTGTGGCAGAGAGTGCTTAGTTGTTAAAACTGGTGCAAGATATGAATATTCCTCTTTACTCCCAGAACTTTTCAAGTATGCCAGAAACTTGAATAATGCTCTTAGTAAGCTTACAATTCAACTGCAGCTGATCACTTTTTTGAAATGAAAGACTCTGAAATCGTTTTCATCAGAGTTGAGGGTGAAGCACTTGCTGCTTTCCTCTTCACTAGAGTGAAGAAGCTGATCTCCTTTTAATGACTCATCTCCTTGTTTTGATCTCTGTTTGAAGCTGGGAGAAAGCTAAGCTGATTTTTGAGGTGTTATGCACCATTCAACATTACTATGTTGCAAAAATAGTTTGGCTCTTGGCTGCACTAAATACGGCTAGAAGAAGAGTAGGAAATTTCCATTTCATCTTTTTTTTTTTTTTATATTACTTGTATTGAAGTGCTGAACATATATATTCCACAAATATTTTAACAGTCTCTAGAACAACCAAGAAACATAGGGGTGAAGGACAAGCTGTGAGGCATTAAAAATCAGTGTTCAGTTCTCCGTTATAAATAATAAAAAAACCTATTGAAACCAGCCATAATCTGTACTGGTAAAATATTACAACTCACAGAAATGTGTTCGTAGTCGTAAGTATGCCCTGATAAGGTCTTGCATCTTCAATATTGGCGTTTTTGGGGTTTTTTTGTTGTTGCTGTTTGTTTGTTTTCTTTTTTTTTTTACTCCCATGTATTCTTAATGAAAAGAATAACATTGCTTGTAATCTGAGAAGTTTCTGATTCAATATTTCCATTTTTATAGAGGAAATATTGAGTTCTCACCCTGATGGATGTCTCTGCTCAGTCTGCCCAAACCTGCCCTCCTCAATTGCTTCTTAGTCACAGATGTGTGCCTGCTTTTTCCATGACTTTTAGGTTAGGTGCTATCTCAGTGTATGCTCTGTGCTGAAGTGTAAACTCAAAAAGAATCAAGAAACTCATGTCAAACCTTCATAAAAATTTTCTCTGTCTTGTCCTGTACTGTACAGGAACACTTCAATACTACTCAGCATCCTATAAACCGGAGAGTGCCAGGTTGTGGAAAATAGGTTTCTGAGGTGTGGAAGGATTTGGACAGTGCCACTGCCTGGTACTCTTTGCCATTCTATAAGAAAAAATTAACCCTGCTTGGGCTCATTTCCATAGCCAAGTTGTGAACTTCCTTAAATGGACAGTGGTGCAACTTTGCAGGCTGAAGAACTAGGAGACATTTTGCACCTTTCTGCTATTTAAGTTGTTCGTAAAGAATGCGATATTTTTCAGTTCGTGAGTCTCCTGGGCTAGGACTTTGAGGAATATATCATTTTTTTTCTTATTAGTTACTGTTTGTTCTTTAAGGTATGGCTGCCTCTGTCAGGAGTATGGCAAATACAGAAGAGTAGATACAATGTGCTTACCCAGGACTGATTATCGGAATTTGAAATCTTGCCTATACTGGATTTTCGGGTTATCTAAACGAAAAAAATTCCTGACTGGCATCTCTTTACCTTGCTGTTCCATCAGTTCTTCAGTGCTCTGAAGAAACGCACCCCAGCTGTAACCTCAGCCCACTTTTGCAGACGTTTTGGTCGGTGCTAATGGTGTGGTGCTGACAGCTGCCCGTGGTGACCGCAGCGACTGCCAGGCAAAGTGGTTTCTATTTTCCAAGTAAAGTGGTTTCTGTTTTCCAAGTCTCTCCCCGTGTGAGGAAATATGACATGAATAATGAACTGAATTGCACCTTTCCTGCCCCCTTTTTTTTTTTTGGTTTTTTTTTTTTTTTGTAGCATGGGTTTTGATCTGCTGTACTTAAGAATGTGAGGAGTCTGCGTGACACGTTAACATCTAAATCCAGGAAGCCTTTAGGTGAACAACAGCACAGCTTTCTTTCTCTTTTAAAGGAGCAAACACATGCAAAAAAAAACCCTGTAAATTTTTTTGTGTCGCTCTTATGACACGTGAGGGAAAGAATTAATTTGGATGTGATGCTGAATTTATTTCCCATTAAAACTCTTGATTGCTAATAGTTTATACTGTTCTGGCTGTTACAGAGGTAGAAGAAAACCTCCCATTTGTCAGATTCATGCTGTATTTGCCATCTTGGTTAATAATTTCACACTGTTCCTAACACAGGGGTAACCATGACAGTTGCTCACCAGTCTTTATACATTTTAGATTATAATGAGTCTGTTACCCTCAAGTATTAATTTGCATTCAGAAACCTGACTGCATTTGATTTTCATTTTCCTTTGATGCAGTGCATTGCTAAATGAAAATCAGATCATTAGTTGGATTTATGGACCGACAGCTCTATCTCTTACAGGCAGAAAATAAATCTTTTCACTTACTCTTTTGAAACTGGTTCTCTCTGATGAATTTGAGTGTGCTCAAACTGACACAAACCATGGAGATGACTGGTCATCAAGCTTCTGGTTTAATCTTGCAATTTGTTACTGAAAGAGTTAGAACAGATTGATACCTGAGAAAGCATTTCATTGTTCAAAATTCTGAATTTTCTGATTTTTTTTTTAAATTACTGAACATCGAATTTCAATATTCCGAATTCTTAAATTCAAAACAGAATTTCAGAATTGCAAGTAACTGCTAATACAGCAGATATTTAAGTAAAATTTCGTGGTGGTAGCTTTCTATAAATGAATGATTCCTGCATCTACATTCATTTTAAATGAGCTTAAACTCTTGTCCAAAGCACCAAAAAAAAAAAAGATAAAGAAAAAGATGCTTATTTTCACCATCTGTAGTCAGTTCTCAGCACAGCATGAGTAATAAACCAAGATTTGTTGCTGTACAGAATTGGTGCAAATGGATGCAAAAATAGGAAATTCAACCTACTGGGTTATACTAAACATGTAGGATTGCTGTGTAGCACTTCCTTTTTTTTTAATGGAGGTAAAATGCTGTAAAATATTTTATACACCGAATTTTTTTTTATACTGAAACAGCATAAAATAAGGAACAAAGAATGGACAGTCCAAGAGTTTTAATGAAATTTTTGAGAACAACTGTTTCAAGGTGTATCCTAAACATGTGAATGCTGTGAACCATGTCAGCAGTTGCTTGGGTTTTTTCCCCCTGTAGCTGCTACCCTAGGAATCTGGTATAGTGTAGAAGCTGTAGATCATATTATATTTATGTGGTATGCATCGATTTGTTGTCATGTACTGTTTGTAATATTTGTTATCGACCATGAAATTGTTATCTGTTTATTATTTATTATAGAGACAATTAAAATCCAAGTGTAATAAAACCTGTCAAACTAAAAATTCCTATTTCATGACTGAAACACTTTATCAAATTATCTGTAAGGGGAATAAGTGTCATTTTGTTGTTGCTGCACTACGTGGTGTGGGAGGAATGACTGAAATTGGGAATGTCTGGGGGTGGTTTTACCAGCACAAAGGACTCATTTACTGTCAGGGTGGCTGCTGTATTCAGTGCCAGGTGCTTAAAAGAATCAGTAAATCTTGTGTTGAATAAGAAATGAAAGCAAAACCCAGCCCCCAGTTACTGAACTGCACTGCTCAGATAGGAGCAAAACTATCTGGACTTAAACCAATGTTTTTTCATTCAGAAAGTGTAATGAAGTTATTATTGGTGGCAATTTTGGAAGAGTTAATACTTGTTATCTACTTTGTTGTGCACTAAGGTTATTTCTTTTTTTAAATGAGTAGTAAATAAACATTATATTTAACTATAACTTAATCATATATATTTAACTTGATTTACACTTTAAACACTTCTTAAAAACACGCCAGAAGTAGTTGTACTCTATTGTTACAAAAGTTTCTTTCATTTGTGTTTGGCTTTATCAAAGCAAAAGTCTCTACACATTTCTTTGATTGACACAATTTACCAAGTTCTGATCCTAATTTACACCATTTGTAAATCACACATTTCTCTATAGTGAAAAATAACTTGGCTTTTCTAATGACAGAAAAAAAATCTTCCTCTGAATTGCAGAAAAAGCCATTTATGCATTTATGTATCTGTGCACTGTAGAATCATCTAAAAACACAAATTTGATCTATGTACTCTATGATCAAATAACACAGAGTACAGCAGATGAGTTGATTAATGTTACAGGGATTGATTGTTCTTTGTGGGATTGTTTTGAACTTTTTCTTTTCATATGATTGAATATGTGTTTCCCTTGTATTCTGTAGGGTTTTTAACTAAATCTGATTTAATTAGCTTTGAATAGAAGATAAAAATGAAGTAGTCACTCTTTTTGAAGAATTGTCAATGGAAATTGTTTCTGGTATAGCAGAAAATGTTTGTCAAGGACTGAAATAGTGACTGAAAGACATTTAAAATCTTACTATCATATTAGGGATGGGAAATTTGTTTTCAAGCCATCCACATTGAAGTAATATTTCTCAGAAGTATGAATAAAAAAGGATGATTGAAGTGGCAAAACTGTAGCGATTCTAACACATAGGTCTCAATGTTCTATGAAGAAATCTGCTTTGAAAGAAATCAAATGAAAAGCAAAGCTTGCTCAGAGATGTACAGGAAGAAAATCGTCAGTCTCAAGAAACCATATTTATGCCATTGAATTAACTCTCTGAAGGACTTAATCCTGCACAGGCTGTAACTGCACCAAGGCACTGCCCAGTAATTTGAATTAAGTCTGATTGCTGTTCTGTGTAATTTAGCCACTCATACATCTGATGACTCACCTGCACTGTGTGGAGTGATGCATCTGGTGACTCAGTCGTGTCATTCGAGTGTCTCCAGAATTTATGTGAATGCTCCCAGCTGGAGGATTTTTGAGTTCCAAATTCCCTGAGCATCCTGATGATGATGATTCATACAGATAATATTTATACCCTCCTCTTATAGAAATTAATTTATAGTGTCTAGCTGACTAATATATTTTATCACTTGGAACAGAGGCGGAGGAGGGGGGATAAATTTGCAACACCTTCTTTTATGTCAAGTGTCCAAACATCAAGAACAGTCCCTTTCCTGGAAAACATGACATATATGAAGGGAAAGTCAAGATGTTTTATATCAACCTCAGTTCAGGCTCATCTTGTTTATTTGTAGGTTAGTCACCAGGGATTTTTATTCAAGATGTGCTACCTAGCTATACAAAATAAAAAATACAAAGTGCCATATCTGAAGAAAAAATGTTCCACTTTTTCCTTCCTTCTCTGCAGAAAGAGTAAAAGGATTAAGGGTATGAGGTAAAGAGAACACACTGGAACCAGATTAATTTATTTTTCCTTTTTTTTTTTCTTGTGGAAAAAGCTGACTGTTGTACCTTTAAATTGCAGTTCACAGAGTTCCAAGTTGTAGAAAGATGAAACTTGGACAGGAATGCCCTTTCCATAGGCTCCAGAGATTTTTTATTAATGTTTATTTATTTTTAGTTTGTTTTTTACCTGGTGACTGGGATTGTTCCCCAGAAGAGGGATACAGAGAGGGTGAAAGAGCTTAGTCAGAACAAAGAAATGTCTCTGGTGTTTTAGGGTACATGAAAATTGAACCAGCAATGTGTATTTATTTCCAGAATAGTAATTCAGGTGTAATTGATCTTCCAAATATTCATCCTGAGTATTGGAGAACATTTACAAGCTGTCAGTTCTTTCTGGGAACTTAATCAGCTTCTGTGTTAGCTGTTTGCAAGTTAAGAGCCTGAATTTGTCTAGACTGCCCAACAGAAAAATTCATCACCAGTTTGGACAAACTGGTTTTGGAAGAGAAGCTGCTTATCATGACTCGTGTGACAGCATGGCAGCACTGAGAGTAACCAATAGTGAAATCCACTGTTAAATAAAGCAAATTAGAACCCACTAAAACATCATTTTACAAGGAAAATCCTACCACTGTCTTTTTAATTGGAGGTTTCTTTCTTACCTGGAGCGTTATTATTCAGAAAGAGCAGAAGTGCATGGACACAGAAATGCAGGCACATGGAAAACATTTGGAAGCACGGCTTGCTTGCACAGACTGCTCTGTGGGTGGATCTGACAGGACACTGAAAATTGAACCTGGGTAAAGGTAGAGTCTTGGGGACACCGTGGAATGTGTGAGTGGATACATTTGTGTGTGTTCTAGAAGTCAAACTTCCCACAAGCATTTGAAAAATCTGGTTTTGGGGGTGCAGTGCCTCTGCTGTGGTCTGGACCTAAATGGTCTTGCCTGTCCATGCTTCAATAATATATCACTGGGATTATTTCAGTTGCAGACAGCATGTATTTAGTCTTCTATTCACTCTTCTTCATGGGGAGATAAGTAATGAGATCACAGGGAATATTCTAATAATTGCAGAGAAGGACTGACTGTTTTAGCCAATGTGTATTGCTTCAGGATATGTTAGCTGAGGTGCATGCACTTTCTTCCAGTGGATAAAATTTAGCTAGTGGTTTTGAGGTGCTGTGACTTTGTTCTGGCCCACTGCTGAATAAATTGTACCTTCAGAGTTGGAAAATAGCATAAGCTTTCTTCTAAATATTACTGATTCCATAGGACAGATATAAATACCCTATGTAAAGAACAAAAATCTTTAAATAAATGAATAAGTTATTCAGCCTCATAATGAGAGGAAGTCATTTGTGCCTTATTTTTCCTTTGTTGTTGTTTTTCCTGATTTGTGGTTAATTGGAGGTGTAACACTTATATCTGTTTTGACAGGTAGACCTGAACTTCCCTCCTCAAATGGTGAAAGATGAGAAATGGGAATGTGCTTTTGCTCTTGTGGGTGGAGAACAAATAGAGGTGACACAAAATAGAGTGCACTGTGTGACTACCACTCTGACATGACAAAGCAGTAATCCCTGAAATAAAACTTGGACCTATAACATATAAAATCTTGTACACCAACACTGGAAACTGTCAAAAACATAAGACATGATTGCTTATAATAATGGGACAATTGTTCTCTTTTTACAGTGAGAAGAAGCCTCATGCTAAGTTTTTTTTGCCTTTGCCAAAATGATGTCTTGATTATTTTGTCAGTTTACTCTTAGCAGGAGTTTAACTCTAGCAAAAATTTAATTTTAGCTTAATTTTAGCCAGATAGCTGCCAATTCTCCTCCAGAACTTCCCATCAGCTTCACCAGTAAGTGACTGTGCAAGTACTTAGTCGACCTTGTGATGGCCTTTCTAGGCACAACAACTTTATTTATTCAGAGAAATCTGTTGAGAACAAAACCTTTTTTCCTTCTCCTCGAAGGAGCACCAGTTAGACTTAGTCACAGTGACAACACATGCAAACACAAAATTAAAAAAAAAAATAAAAGGGTCTTGTTTTTTTAAAGGAAGAACTGACAGGAGGAAAAAGTCGGCACATGCAGTGAGAATGAGGAATGAAAGTAGAGGGAGGAGGGGATGGTGAGAGAGAATTAAAGATTTTTTAAAATTACTATGCTTTTAAAAACAGAGCCAAACCACTTTTGTTAGAATGGAATCAAGTTATGTGTAACTTTGAATTTCTAACTCGGAGTAGAAATATTATGCTGAGGGTATTTGAAGGTGAGGGCTGAATTGTCTTGCAAGGATAAAATGCACTTTACATACATCTCTCCTTGTCAGACAATGAGAGTCCAGATGTACTTGATTACAGGCAGAGTATAAGGTCCTTCTTTTTCCTTTACAACCCACAAACCATGAGCAATAGCTTCTCTGTCTCCTTTCTGTGCAGTCATTTCCACCTAGAGACAAAAATACAGAGACATTAAGTAAAAATTTGGAGATTTCACCTAACCTTTCAAAAAGAAATCCATTTTCTTGGGGTCAGTAGGCAGATACTGCAACACCTAAAAGCAAAATACAGGCTAGAAAATGGTTTCATATACCTGTAACAAACAGATCAGTAAGATTTTGAATTAAAGTATACTTGCAGCAGAAAGTACTTTAATAATCAGAGAAACTGTTGTTATTGATCTATCTCATAACTGCAATTTCATAAGACTACTTGTTAAAGATTTTTTGAATCTTTATAAATTCAAGAGACTAGATAGACTGTTGGACTTGGTTAAATAAAGAGTTTGGAAATAATTAACCTTTTTTTTTTTGTACATAAGATGTTGGCAATCAATAAAGTACAAAGGAAAAACTATATCTATAGGTGTCAAGGACTTGAAAATTAATGGAGATGACACAAAAAATACAAACATGATAATGTACTGAAAGTGAAGCACGACAGCAAACCCGTGGAAGTTTATGGAGCCATGAAAGAAATACGCTGTCAGAATCCCCATTTGTTTTGGAAAAGAAATGTGATATGAAATAGATAAGTCACTAATAAGCTAGGAACTTTGCACTTCACACACCTACCTGTGTGAAGCACACTTGATTTCCATATAGGAATTTAGAGGGAAAAAATATATCAGAAAGCTAAGTTTTAGAGGTTCTTTGTTTAATGGACATTTGAAATTTCAGTTATTTCCGCTGTAGAATGGATGCTGGGCTCTTTATTCTTTTTAGCTCTGTGAGCAAGACAGACTGAATCAATACTAATATTTACATTTATTATGAATCTTGCTCACAGTAGCTTTTCTCCTTGAGGTGTCAGAGAAAGCCAATGCAATGCACCTACAGGGCCTGTCAATCCTGCAAGAAAATCCAAATCAAGGATGAAGTAAATTGGTGGAGTAGTATTGATGAACTTATTCTGATGTTCTCTATGCTTGACCTGATTGATAGGTTGCAGAAATTATTTTTTCAGAGCAAGGGCAAGTCCTTGAAAACTAGAGATCAATTTTATGTGAACGCTTTTCCACTCTCCCAAGTTCCCTTTGGCTTTTGAGCACAAAGTTTTCATAAATTTTCAGTAGGCTTAACTTCTTAATTAAGCTGCCTTCTCCCTTGGGTTCCATTTCAGTAGCTTCCTGGCTAAAAAATACAAGACTGTTTGTTTATTGTTGTGAGTAACATCACTCATATAAAGTGAGGCTGCCTGCCTAGGTTTCCAACCAGCAGATGAGAGTGATTTTTTTTGTTTGTTTGTTTGGGTGGGGTTATTTGTGCTTTGGTTGTTGTTTTTTTATTTGTTTGGGGGTTTTTGTGGTTGTTTCCCCCCCCCCCCCTCATGCTTTCTGGTAAAACCATGGGAAAAATAGATATATGGGCAATAGATATATGTAAGACCCATCAAATGGTGATGGAAGTTGTTCTCTGAATACATTCTCTGAATACATTGAGTAACATTCTCTGCAGTTTGTCAGCCTGTGCTTGAAAAACATGTCTAATCATTAAATCTAATAAAATACGTAATGGTTATGTTTGTGTTGTGTGACAAGGATCAAACTAGCCTGTGAATGTGTGTGCTTGTCAGAAAGAATAACTGACTACCTGAAATAATAACCAATTAAATTCTCTCTAACATCTTGTAGATGAAGCATGTTGAACTAATAATAGAATTGAGTTAATAAAAGAAGCCTGCCTAGTTAAAAGATGCTGGATATCTTTCTCTGCAAGCATAAGTCATATCAACCTTGTAGTTCACATGCTGTGAGTTCCCTGTATCTAAGAATGGGAACTTTTTTTTATTGGGTTTAAGAATTGCTAGAATAAACAAGCTTTTCCCATCTCTTGGTGACTTATGGTGGACTAAGAATCAAGGTTACAGAAATGTCAGGGGCAAACACATTCTGCTCTTCTTCCCCTGAATAGCTTTGGCTCATGAATACAGACATGACCTGTGCTACTGGAATTTGCTGTCTTGTGAAGCTAAATATCCAGCCCTGCTGCTAGTCACCAGGAAATCCTGGTGTGTGCTTCTACAAAGAAGAATGCCCTTAAATTCTAAAACTGTGTTTTGAATTAATTTGGGGGGGGATGGGGTGTTCAATGCTGGAAAGTTAGGGATGTTTTGTTGCAGGAAAGAAATTCATGCTGGGATACGAGGGTGAGATTTTGTATAATAGTCAGGCTGGGGATTTTAAGTTATGTCACCTTTTGGGGGCTCTCTTTCGGGTGACTTGAAGGACCCAGATCCTTGAGGTTCCAATATGAAGGATGATCACTCCCATAAGGAGCACAAAGAAGGTAGAGACAGATTTCTGTCTGGGAAAGGAAATTGGCTGTTGGCTGAAATGAACCTGCCCAGTAATCCTGCATGATTCCTGATTGTTCCTCTGAAATTGTGCAAACAAGCAACTATCCAAAGGTTATTCTATACCAGTCATGCCTAAATGATATTTTTATGTTTCTGCCTTATAAACTGTTGTCTTCTAATTTCTGGCTTTGAGAATATGTATGAAAGGCAAAGCTCTGGAGTGAAAGGAATTGTCCCCAACACTAGTCTGTATTTGAGGCCGAATGTTTCTAAACATATACTGCGGTGATATATATGTGTTTTTAAGCTCTATAATGATGGATTATGCTCTACCACAGTTTCAAGCTTGCAAAATACATATATAAAAGTGTCACTAATGGTTACTTTCTATGGTTTTTTACAAAGCAACAAATACTTTCTGTAGATGTTCTAAGATAATCAGTGTGTTCTTGGCAAAAATATTCCAGGAAATTATTTATGTATTGGGAAAGGGGTGGGCAGTGGAATGGGACACACGTGGACAGAATGAATGGAAGAGGAGGAGGAGAGAATTGACATTACATTGATGTTTGATGGAGATATATTTGTGTTAGTACAGACTAAAAGAGCTAAACTGGGGGGAGGGGGTGGAAGAAAACCTGCCTTCTACCTTGATAGCCTAGTTACACTAAAACATCTGTTGCTTGCTCAGATGATATTTGTGATGAGATTTCTGTGCAGATGACTAGGACAGAGCTGTGCCTCTTCCAAGGAAGTAACACAGCAGTGTTATTCACCACCACCTGCTGCCTTGTGAGCAGCAAGACATACAGCTGGTACATGGCTGAGGAGAAAAAATGTCCAAAATAAAGAAAGGCTAAAGAAGGTGGGGGAGGGGAAAAGCATAAATCACATATGCAGAATTACCTTCTGTCATCGTTAACTTGTCAGTGGGATTTGGAAGGTATGCTAAGAGGCTTTAAGGAAAGTATAAGCAGTATCACCTTGTTCAAAATCAAGTTATGGTAACTACTGCAATCTGCATTTCTATAAAGAGCTTAATAAGTTCAGGCAAAAAGTACCAAGGTTTTAATACATAATTTAACAATGGTTACATATGGAGACCCCTGGGCTTCTGCATAGGTTGTTTGGTCTTTTTAGCTTTTTTTTTTTATAAACCTTACTTCAAAATTTATCCCTTTCTTCAGCTCTTGTTTTGTCCCTTTGCCTGTTCCCCACAAACCCCCCTACCCCCCCTTACATAGCTTCTGATCTTTGCAAGAGTTGATGCACTCTTGTTGCAAGAGAGAGAGACTGTGACAATTTTTCATGAGCCTGGTGAGTGACATAATCCCACTGATTGTTTTGTTTGGGACTGGGGCTGCAAATTCAATGGGCACTGTATGGTACTGTTCTCCCTGTGAGGAACATGTAGGGATGCAGCAACTCAAGCATGTGTGAGACTTTGGGTATTGCTCAGCCCTGCCTGCTTCCAGCAGGGGCTGCAGGCTGAAATGCAGTGCTGAAGTCCAGCAATGTACTGTTTTGTGCAGGAAGGAGTGAGGTTTAAAAAAACCCCCCAATTTGTAGAAACCCGAGCAAAGTGGATAGGTGATTTGACACAGGACTTTCACACTGGATAAAAGCATGCAGGGACACTAAATCTAGATTACAAACATTGGTGCTATAAGCAGTGCTCATCTGTGTGTTCTGTGTATGACCTCATTTGAAAAAGGACTAGATAACATGTCACTGCAGATAGGCTTTGAAGTTACAAATAGTCAAATCCCTCAGGAGATCAAACAGCTATCCATTGGAGCTTAGTTTATTGCATTCTTACATTAATAATGCACAAAAGGACACTTTTTATTGCAGTGGAATTAAGTACTCCTCTGAAGCAGAATAGCATAGTAGCTGGGTTGGGCTGTTTTGTTTTTAAGACATTGTAATTAGCCTAAGTGGGAGAATATTTAAATCAATAAAATGGAAAAATGGAGTGAGTACACTAGTTCTGTGTCCTGTTATATATAAAAGCCACCTAAGCTATCTAATATTTATTTACCTCAGAGCATTTCCACAATCAGGCTCAGTGAAGCTTATTGAAGTTACAGTTATGAGGGTTTGCTCAAGGTTTAGAGAAGTAGTGACATAGTATTGCATATTGAAGATAATCTGCAAAAACATAAAGCATATAAATATATACTTTATTTACATAATAATACTGTGTTCAGTATTAGTAATGATTCTGAAGAAGGTTCAAGTTCCTTGTGTTGGAGGTAGTTCCTTGTGTGGAGGGAGATGCAAAACAGGGAGAAGTCCATGATGGCTTTGAAGAGTTTAAAGGTCAGCACGCTGATATTTGGTAAAGGAGACAGTTTTCCCAGAGGACAGTAAACAACAGAACAAAAGCTGACTGTCCTAGATTCTATGTATTGTGGTTCTCAATCATGTAGCTGTTATAAAATTAACTTTTTTGGGGGCTTCACCTTGTTGCTTACAGTGCTATACACCAGACTGTGTAATTAGAAATTTGTGTGACAGGCAACTGCAAGACAGCTGGGGGTGGTAGGGAAAAGTACATAATTATAAACCTGTTTTGTGACTTCCAAACCCACTTCTTTCTGTTAAAAACTATGACAGAATCAAGCCCAAATTAAGGAGCTACAATAAGAAAGCCATGGACCCTCAAACATTAAAGGTCATCTAATAAAAAAGTGTAAAAGTAAAAAAAAATACAGGACAGTTGGTTGGAGAGGATTTCCCTACTTAATGTGGAATGCAAGTTGTAATGTTTCTTAAGGGAATGAGTAGACTGGGGAACACCAAGTATTCATTTGCACTTTGTACACACATATGGATTTTTAAAGTTACCCATAACATTTATGGAACCATCCATGGTTAAATATTGATTTTAAAAAAAATAGCACTTTTATATGCTAGCATTCACTAGCTAATGAAAAGTGATTAGCTGAAGGAATATATAAAAAATTCTTCAGAAACTAATATGTAATTTAATAGATTTCACAGGGTAGCCGGGGTGAAGATTCTAAATGTCATGGTTTGGTCCAGATTAATAACAAATCTCAGTAGAAATGCTGAAATAATGTAC
Source organism: Manacus candei (assembly GCF_025592945.1). Classification (NCBI taxonomy): domain Eukaryota; kingdom Metazoa; phylum Chordata; class Aves; order Passeriformes; family Pipridae; genus Manacus; species Manacus candei. The sequence goes on from NW_026138057.1 coordinate 1,704,872, forward strand.
TGAGGGAGTTAATCTCTCTGTCATGACTGTTCTGTTATGGGTGAAAATCAAGAAAAGTCTCTGTACAGCATGAATTACATGCTGATAATTCTTTTATACTTCAGAAATGGTAAACAAGCCCTTTCATCACTTCCTATCCCTTTATTGGGTGATATTAAATGTAATATCTTGCTGCATGCTTTGGTTTGCATGATCTTGATAATAGACTGTCCCAATATTTGGAGAAAATAGAAATCTATGACAATTTAACTATGAATTTGATAATTGAAAAGGAATACCAAAACTATACTGTTTGATTTTGAGGCTAATGTAACATAACACTTCAGCCTTACTCTCTAAGAATCTCAGCTGTCTCCTTCCCTAAGTGCTGCTTTATTTAAAAAAACTAATCAAAGCACTTACCATGCCTTCACAGAAATGTGTTAGGGTAGGTTTAGAGATAATGTGATGATCTAATTAATTATTTTTTTTAAATAAATTATTTTTTAAAATTATCAGTTATTATTGGGTTTTTTCCGTCTTTTCCTTACTTTTTAATTCAGATCCCTTCATATAGGGCAGCCTTGCACTGGTATCTTGGCTACAACAAAAATGAGCCCTATTTGAACTGTGCCTCTTGTGTTTCCAGTCTTTCAACAGCTTATTTTAAAACATGAAGCAATATACCAGCTTAAATTCAGAGTAATCTACTCTCTGAGAAAGGTGCAGAATACAGCTTCAGAAAGATGGAGCTAGAAATGTCAGAAAAGCTTGTTTCATTTTGGTGTCTTTTTAGTGAAGGTGACGTTAGAAAGTGAATATAAGTACAAATTTAAACAAAAATACAGGAGCAGGTGGTTCCAAATACACGATTTCGTAAGTGTATATTATGTATTAAAAGCATACACTATGTATTTAACAGGTGCAGGAGTTGAAATCTGTCTTTAAGCATATTTTAGGAAGCTCAGTATCAGTGGGTTTAGCAAGTTAACACCTTGGAAGTTCTGCCTGAATGTGTTTGGTCCCTATTTTAAATAGAGGTGGATTAAAAGCCTCAAGTGTCCTAAATGTATAGGATAGCACGATATAAAGTATTCACTGTTCAATGTAGGGCAGAATGAAGACTCAGTTTTTCTAGTGACTTACACTGTAAAGCCCTTTTTCTAGAGGTTTTTATTAGAATGTCAGTGTACTTGGGGCCGAATCATCCTGTCTCAAACAAAGTTCAAATAAATTACCTTTCCACAGAACCCTGTTGTGGTTAAAGAATGGGATTGGAAAGCCACATAGTTCTGTGTGTAGATACCATGTCATGTGCTGTGCTTTGATGCTGAACTTCTTTGTATGAGTGTTTTTGAGTTCATTGCTATGACCAAAAAAAAAAAAAATCATATCCTTTCTCCAGTCTTCTAGCCAGTGTATCTCCACAAGAATAGTTTTCAGATATTAGATTCCCTTATGTTGCTGCTTATTTCTGTAGTTCAGCTTTCCAGCCATTAGTACTGGTACATTGTCCTTTCACTTCTAGTAGAAAACTAGATCAGAGAGGAGAGATGGGAATGGACCAAAGATCTATAGAAATAAGTGTTACTGTGTTACTGCTCAGTGATTCACATGTGACTCTTTTGGATAGATATTTCTCCTAAAATCTGAAAGGACAGCTCGTGAATGAGTGGAAACTCATATTTATGAGTTAAAGTAATAAAAGCAAAATGTTCCTGCAGAAAGAAAATGTGTTTATCTAGAAGAAAAAAAAAACAAATGTATATATTTATTTGGTTATCACAGGATTTAGGTTGCATTCATTTCAGCACAGGAATTCCAACTGGGCTTTGGAAAATATATTTCAACTCTACCTTTTTGATATCTTGCTAACTTTACTTCTGTAAGTTTTTGAAAAATAAGCATACATGGGTTAGTGCCTTTCACACTTGAGTGTCTTTCCCATCAGTCCTGAAGCAGCTTCCATGAGGCAAGAGAGGGCTCTTTGCTTATTTCCCAGAATCACAGAATATGCTGAGTTGGAAGGGACCCACAAGGATCATCGAGGTCCAGTTCCTGCCCCTGCACAGGACCATCCCCAAGAGTGACAGCAGGTGCTTGAGATTATAATTCAAATGCTTTTGAGCTCTGCCAGCCTTGGTGCTGTGCCCACTGCCCTGGGGAGCCTGTTCAGTGCCCAACCACCCTCTGGGTGAAGAACCTTTTTTTGGTATCCAACCTAAACGTTCCCTGACACAACTTCAGGCCATTCCCTGGGGTCCTGTCACTGGTCACCACAGAGCTCACTGCCTGCCCCTCCTCTTCTCCTCACGAGGAAGTTGTAAGAGCAATGAGGTTTCCCCTCAGCCTTCTCTTCTCCAGCTGAACACACAAATGCCCTCAGTGTCCTCACACGGCTTCAAATCAAGGCCTTTCACCATCTTTGTTGGACACTCTCTAGTGGCTTAATATCTCTTTAATGTTGTGGTGCCCAAAACTGCCATGATATTCAAGGTGAGGCTGCCCCAGGTCAGAGCAGAGCAGGTCCATCCCTTCCCTCTCCTGCTGACAAAGCTTTGCCTGATGCCCCCCAGGACAGGGTTGGCCCTCCTGGCTGCCAGGGCACTGCTGACTCAGATTCAACTTGCCATCAACCAGGATTCCCAGGTCCCTTACCATGGCACTGCTTTCCAGCATCTCATTCCCCAGTCTGTACAAATATCCAGCGTTGCCCTGTGTTCGTCCACGTTAGCCTTTGAGGTTTTACCTTAAAAGCAGGCTCGTAAAAATCTTCTTTTTAAATTATTTTTTTTTGCATATTTACATCAACATAATTTACATTCTCTTCTATCTAAAGAAAAGAAATGGGGGAAGATGGTTTGGAAGTATGTTTAAAACTTCCTTATGGCTTTGTGGCAAGGTAAACTGGAAAAACAGGGCTTAAGGATTGCAGTTTTAACCCTTGGGCTCTGCTGAAATCCCTGCATTGAGTGAAGTTCTATTTGATGCTAGACCTCACAGGTGACATACAGCACACACTACACTTGACCAGATTCCTGACAGTGATGATAAAATGGTTCATCCCATGAAATCTTATATTATGTCACTGCCTGGAAATTCTGGTTGATTTCTTTTGGTATAAGATGGAGAAGAAACTCTTGTAAGGTAAATAACAAATTTGGACTACTATAACTTTTTTTATTTTACTATTTTTGGTAGGTGAGGAGTGCTGGAGTAAATGTGAAAGTCATGTGGTTATTCAATGCCATTGTAAAACTAGGTTTGTTTCTCTTCCCACTCCTTGAAATGGTACTGAGAGATGAAAACATTAATATCTGAAGTTTTCAGGTAAACACGACAAAAGTGTCCTGCTCATGGTTGTTTACTCTGCTTGACTGACACTTTAATTTGTTCCTTACCATGCATTTGTGTTTTAGACCATTAATGAGACATGCACAAAATTAATATGAAAAACAAATGTAGAGACATGGCAGTCTGACATGAGTGCTTCAGAGAGTTTTTAAACTTGTGTTTTTAAAAAACTGCTGTTGTTCCATTATAACGCAGAGATTGGCAACATTTTTTTTAACTATGCAATTAAAACATTAGTGTGACAATCTCACCATTGATATAATGTAGCAATTTTCCCTGAGTTCCCATTTACTCTGTATTAATGATATTTTGATATGAGCTTGATAGTATAATCTTAATGCATGTCATATCTGATGAATTTTGCTCTAGAGCTGCACTTCTAGCTTTTCAAAAATCAGGTTTTTCCTAGAGTATAACAGAAAATTGGTCAAAATATTAGAAAATCCTTATTATTTCATCAAGGAAATTCAATTATCACTAAAAGTTCAACTTTATTAGGAGAAGGTTTACAGACTTCTTTATGCAGAGTGGAAGGCACAGACATATCGCTGGTGTAAGAGCACACAACATGTTCTATTTGTAGTTCTGCAAAAAAACTGTGGAACATTCTCTTTTTCTCACAGTCTCTCATGGTAACCTCTACTGGGCCATAAGAACAATATGACAACTTGTATATTATGAAGCAACACAGTAAAGCAAACAAGTAGAGAATGAAACAGAAAACATCAGAAATAGCTAGAGCAGTTTTGGAATGACACAGTATAGGTGTGTTTATCTGTGTATCTTCTACACTCCTAGTCATTATGCTGCATGTTCTCTGACTCTCCATTTATACTTCTGAGAGACTACTTCTGATATTATTTAACGTGAATTCAGAAATACTTATTACAGTGCAGGATTCCTTGTGATAAACTTATCGCCTCTAGCTCCTCTGTGTGATTTCCACACACCCCCAGCTCCCTGAGTGTCTCAAATCGTTTCACACCACAGGTTCCCCACGAGTAAATGTTCCTAAATTACATATGGATTTATAAAAAAATGTATAAGTACTTTGGGTATGAGAGTTTGAGGAGTACAGGTGGTAACTGTGATATTTGGATGGTTTGGATTGTGACATTTATAAAGTTCAAGGCTGAAGTATCCTGATGGCTTTGCTGTAATGATTCTCTTGGATCACACTCAATCTCATTAGAGGTGCAGAAGACCAAATGCTTCACAACTGGTTTAATTGGATTTCATTTCTTTCCACATATGGCTCTGCCTTTGCTGTTGGTGGTGGTGGTGCTTGGTTGGTTGGTTTGGTTTGGTTTTAAAACTGGTGGACAATTAGGATCCAAATATACTGTGAGGCATCATCTGCCCTACACCTAAGTGTAGGAACCAGCCTAGTAATACTCTTTTAAATTAAGGGGAGGGGCAGGAAAGCAGAGAGCAGAGGTTTTAAATTGCTATAAAAGCTTTAAAAAAAAGAAAATTGTTCAGATTTTAAAGTGTCTCCATTTCCAACTGAAAATTTTTAGATGTTTTATTGAATTGTTACTAAAAGCATTGTTGTTAAATAAGTATATTCTGACTAAGAGAGGACAATTCTTTAAAGACTTTTCTTCCACAAGAAAAAGTTTTGCTATTGGACAACTGCCACTTTATTTGATGTACCAAAAATACCACTAGAAAAGTCCTCTTGACCTCCAAACCGATTTTAATATTAAAAAAAAAAAAAGGAAGCAAGTCCTTAAAGCAATTCTAAACATACTCTGAATTCTATTGAAGCTGGTACTCAGAATTAGTCCATCCACTGTGAAACCAATAAGAATGATTCCTGACCTCTCCAGGGCTACTCAGATGTGATTGAAATTCTTTTCTCCTTTTATTAAAAGGTGTTTTTAAAATATCGTTGCCCAGCCTTTTCAGTTTTTAAACCAATTAGTCTCAGAGCAATTGAAACTGAGTTGTCTGGGAGGATTGTCAAGTAGCTTTTGATTCCTAGAAGTCAAACTTCTCTGACTTAACACGATATTAAATTAAACATGAAATTATTTCAGATTTATACAATAAATGATTCCTTAATGGACCTCTGTGTAGATTGTAAACCGCCTTGGTATATGTGTATTTTTTCTGCCTTCAGTCTGGAATGAGTGCTGACTTCAACAGAGTTGATCTTGGGTATGAGAAGGCAGATTTGCCCTGGTGGATAAAAGCAAACCTCAGCTCTGAAACGCCGAGAACGGAGTTTTAATAACTTCAATGACTGCTGACTGAAACACTGCTTCCAACGAGGTCTTAACTTACTGACCTTGGTGATTCTGGTGGTGTGTCTGATTTACCTTCCAGTTGCTGCAGCTGCAAAATGAAAGGGGCCTCCTCTGAAACCTTGGCCGTGAAGTGTTTGGCACAGAGGAGTCTAAACAGGGGCTGCTGTCACACTGAGGTGACACCATCCACGAGTGGTGAGGGATGGCTTGCTTCAGATGCACAGAGAGAGGCATTTGTAACAGCTTCTGAAGCAGAAGGTTCCACACATAAAAAAGCTGTTTCAGGTTTCCTAATAACCAGTAACACCCAGCGGGTGATTTGCGCACGTCGAGGGTTGATCCCAGTTCTGGCACTTGCACAGTTCATGCAGCAAGAAGTGGAGAATTGGATTTCCCTTGTACCATTTTCCCCTTCTCCTGTCTTTTACCACATGCAAGCTTCAAGGTAAATCTATGGATGAAGAGATTCAGCCCTTCTGACTCTTTAGTCAACATAGGGAAGTCCAGAAATTCTTGAGTGAGTTGGTTTTGCCCTTCTGTTCCCTGAGATCCTAGAACTGCTTATCATGTACATAGTGATTGGATCAAATCTTGTTACCAGAATTACTGCAGCTGTAATATTCCATAAAATGTAGGCCCTCAGTGTGGAATGTTAAATACTAAGCACATAAGCATGCTGGTTTGGACACTGGAAAGAGAGGTGCTTTGTAGAATAAAATAAAACTTTTTTTTTCCCGTAGTCACATGTTCATTAAATTACTCTGTGCTTTAACAGTAAATCTATGTGGGCTGCACATATTTGCTAAGAGTTCAACAACAATTTGAATTGGAAGTCTAACCTGATAAAAGCAGGGTTAACAATGAGGTTAAATTTACTTAAATTTACTTCTTTATTATTTTAATGAACTTGATTCTGAATTGTTTGGTTCTCAGATTTAAAAGGGATTACCTTGAAAAATCTCTTCCAAAGTTTAAATGACCTTCAAAGGGATCTTTGTAGAAACTTAACTCTGGTTAAACTCTAATTCCAGCACTGTAGTAGCCAGGATTTTTTTTTCCTTTTTTGATACTGAAGTTAATTAGATTATTAAATTACCCTTCAGCAACTGCATAACTTCTTTTTTAGCCAAATACAAATGAAGATGATATTTCAACTGTTGTGAGCTAGTATTTCAACACTGTTTTGTTATGGGATATGGTATTTAAAATTACTGCTAGAAATCTTTTTTTTAATATATAAAAAATTGAGACAGGTTTCAATCAAGAGCAGTAGCAAGCCACACACATTGATTCTGTGTCTGGGTTTGTGCTTGGTTTTTTGTGTGTATGTGAATATAAAATATTAGGCCTGGTGTATTGGAATTCTTCACCCCGAGGTTTATGCTTTGCCCTCCTATTTTGGCAAGAACGTTTTACCCTTTGGTAGCCTGCCAGATTTGATCAGAACTGACTTAAATCAAGGAGTGCTTCTTGAGGCAGAGAAACTTTCTGTTTGGGGGAAAGGAATGAGAAGATGGAGTGGTAAACGCCAGGGAAAAATTGGGAAAAGAGGTGCCAAATCTGTTTTCAAAGTTACTGTGAAATCTTTGTTTGAGGGGAGAGAGAAACGTGCATAAGAGCTGGAGCAGTGTCTCTTACAAGCCACTTGTCCCTTCTTCTGCTCCTACTCATCCAGTACTGTTGACTCAGAAGGCTGTTTGCATCACTAGTTCACAACAATTATCCTTAAGAAGAGTATTGATGTCGGTGTTTTTCTGCTTCTTCCACTATTTAAGATGCTATTTATCATACAGTATTTCAGAGGTTGTATTATTACCTGGGAATTCAAGTGTGCCTGGCTGGTCTTTTTAAGACACAGAAATGCAGTGTGTTGTGTAGAGTGTAAAATGTACAGAATTACTGTTATAGTTATCTAAAATGGTACTTCAGTGCAGCAATATATACATATATATGTGCATTTGTATGTGTATGGATATGTGTATGCATGCACAGATATAAAAGTACATAAGAAAGTGGCACTCTCTGCACTGCAGTGCATTGTAATATACTCTGCTTCACAGAGCACTGGACATGAAACAGGAATAGTTGGGTCCTACCTGTAGCTTTGCCTTAGTTGTAGGGGGTTTTCCCAAATAAAAACTTAAACATTGCATTTGTAAATTACTCTAAAATAAAATACATTCTATTTTATCCAGTGGCTGTGCACTTATTCTTCTGAAAGGCATTTATGCAAGGTCTTGAAATTTAGAATTTCAGTGTTCAACAGCAAGATATGCTAATGATCCTCTCTATTAAGTATATTTATAGAAATCTAACACATACATTCAAAGTAACTGAACATAGCATATGTCATCATTTCATGATTCCTTTTTTCATTACCATCATTTCCAAATAATGAAAATAAAATTAGGACCCCTGCTACAGTAGTTACTACAGAAATAGAGGCTTAAGTGGATATCTTTCTGCTCTGGCAAGCATAAGGTTGTGCTGTATTTTGCAAAGGGAGACAGTTGATTCATTTTCCTCGCTAAAGTGGGAAATAATATTCCTACACTAGGAGTGTATTTAGCTAAACTTGCAAAAACCTGTGTGACAAGTGTTTGAAATGCCTTGCAATAATATTTCTATTGTTTTCTTATTTGTATTTTCTGTGTAAGGTTTTTGTGAAATGGCATATATAACCAACTTTTTCTATCTAAGCTGGGAGTAATTATTTATTTAGTAAGACTTTCAATTAATTGGAGCCAAGAAATGGAAAGCCTTCAATTACAAGAGTGAAAATACGGTATTTCCAAAGAGTTCTGCATGTCTAATATATTTATATGGAATATTTCTATCCAGCGTCTTTGAAGTTGTTCTACATTAATATTTGATCTCTCTTTAAGTGTACACAGCACTAAATAAATTGACTGCAGTCTATGTTTAAGAAAAATCTGCAAACGATTGTCTCCCATTTTTTTTTGGTATAGATATATTATTGTTGGGATGCACATCACTCCTCTAAAAAAACAACCAACCAAAACCCAAAAAACCCTCAGACACTTCAAGATCAAGGTCGTTTATCTGAATATGAGTGGGGCACAGCAGCAGACCTCTGAATTCCACCCCCACCCCCCAAAAAAGAGGCAGGGCAGCAATAGAATTAAAAAATAATTCCTCAGATTGCAAAATTTCACAAGTTTTCTTAAGATCATTCAACACTATCAGGCACAATTAGCTGCCTCAATGTACCAGTATCTCCCCCCCCATGCCACCCTGTATGTGTGCACATAAAAGGAAGATGAAACAAGTATTAGCTGCTGATAGAAGACTATGAGGTGCCTGATAGCCTGGGAAGGTTGGCTTTTTCTGGAAGAGAAAATGACAGACTAACTGGTCTTTTTATGACCTTTTCACTATTCTATAATAAGTATCCATGGTAACATGACTGTTCTTTCATGCTGGTATGTAGCATCAAAATAACAATAAATACTGATTTCAAATAATCTGAATGAATAGAACTTGCTGCCAGGTGTGCTGAAAAAAGATACTAGCGTTAGGACACAGAAAGAAGAGTCAGAAATAAATAATTTATTTTTTTTTTTGGCCGTGTACGTTGCCTTTTCTTATTTTCTTTTCTCTCCCTTCCCTCTCAGTTTGTTATTGAAAGATATAACCAGTAAGGTAATTTATTAATTCTATTTGTATGCCATGTGAACATCTTGTTAGAGGACAATGCTAATTTTAAAGTCTTCCATTCATTTCAGTGAGTTCCTCTTTGCTTTGATGGAATCCAAAATTACTCCTCAGTAAGTAGCTGAATGCAATGACACACCAGGTTAAACTATGGAAATTTTTATTTTATGCTTGTGATGTATAGTATAGTTTCTGGATGCATTTCCTATGATCAAACAAGCACACAGTTGACCAAAACTCTTTCTTGTAATGACCACACTTCATTCACTTGCAGACAAGTTTGTTTGATTGGGGGGTTTTGGGTATTGCATAGCCAGGTGATTCTTGTTTAACTATTTTACTTTCATGTGGTTTGCCATCAGATGAACTTCACTTGTGTCAAGGTAGGGAACACCTACATCCTGAAAGCACCTTTAACCAATGCAGATTCACTTAACTAATGACTGAGATCAGGTGAATACAAACACAGGAAGCAGGAAAGGGGTATTTATTCCTCCGAAGGTCCAACTGGTTGTTTCAGGTGATGAAAGGCTTTTAGAGATGACATTAACGTTTCAAAGTCCTATTTTGGAAGCTATTTCCGCTGTTACCTTCAATTTGCTATGAAGGTGAATGAGCACCTGATTGAATTAGTAGCTTGTGCGTTCCTGCTTTGCAGCAATGACACCTGGGCTGGGTGTAGTGACAGGCTGCTCAGGGGCTTGACACCTACCGGGAACAGCTCCCTTTCTCTGTATCACCTGTCTCGTTTATATTCACATCACACAAAGGCGCTAGCCGCAAAATACCGGCGGATTTTTCGTTGCGGGTTTCTCTTTATTTATTTTATTAATTATTTTTTTTTATTTTTTTCTTGACTTGCAGGAGGTATTTCTCGGCCGCGCCCCGCGGTGCCCTGGGAGCGGAGGCTCCGGGCACCCCCTTTCTAATCCCTGCCCGGCCGCCCCCGCGGGGCGCGTCCCGGCGCATCCCGGCGCATCCCGGCGCATCCCGGCGCATCCCGGCACATCCCGGCGCATCCCGGCACATCCCGGCACATCCCGGCGCATCCCGCGGGCCGCGCTGGAGCCGCCGCCCGCCGCCGGCTCTGCTCTGCCTCCTGAGCCCGTTCCCGGCGCTCAAAGCCCGCTCGGCGCTCCCGCCTGGCGCTGGGTTTGCGCTGGCGGAGGCAGGACCCTCCCGCAGCGGGCGGGGCGGCTCCCCCGGCGAGGAGAAGTGCGGGAGGAGGAGACGGGGACAGAGCCGGAGCGAGGACCAGTGCGAGGAGCGGAGCAAACGGGGGAGCGCCAGTATGAAATTCATCCCTGCCTGTTATTTGCTGCCTCTCTTTGCTGCGCTGGTCTTCGGCACTAGGTGAGTACCGACAGCTATTTTCCTTAAGGTGCTGCTTCTTTGTTTGCTTTTCTTTTTCAGATTTAGTGCTTCGAAGAGAAATAGCACGGCTTTCTGCTTTTACTGGGGTATTAAGTTTAGAGCAGAGATCATCTGATTCTCATCTGTCCCATTCCCCCTCCCGATCCTCTGAAAGATACTGAGTGTTCTCTTGGTGGTTTTAGGCTTTTTTTGTTTGTTTGTTTAATGTCAAGAAAGGGATGCTCCCGTGTAACTTGACCCACCGCTTGTGGGATGTAACAAGACAGTGACAAATATAAGCTTTATATATAGAACAGTAAAACCAGCTAGACTCTCTTTCGTTGGAAAGAAAGGCAGACAGCTGAAACTGAGAACATGCTAACGTTTTCCCTTACAGAGGGCAAAAAAATTAGAAACACTTGAACAATCTTGTCTCAGTTTAGGATTCTCTATCTGAACATAGACCTCGGAGGTCTTGTTTGTTGTTTTTTTTTTTTTTGCTGTGAAATGCAGGTGAGGTGTTGCAGTGTTATCTCAATGCCAGTAAACGTGTAAAAAGTTACTGCAATCTAGAAGAATTCCTTTCTTTGCAAGTGTAACAAATACGAGAAAATGCGAACAAAATCTATTTCAGCTTAAAAATAACACCTGCTCTGGCCATGCAGGGTTCTGATAAGATAGTGTGTTCTGCTCAGCTGCTGAGAGATAATATATTGTCCATCTTGTAGGTACAACATGTTCAGCAAAGAAAAGATAAAGCTGAGGCACTCTATCCCATTGTCTTGATGTGCACAGATGGGAAGTTAATGTTGGGTGCAGAGCAGATCTATTTTGACACTGCTCTCAGTTCAGACTTCTCAACTTCCAGCTCCCTATAAGTAAATCAAGCTCAAATTTTGACTGTGGTATTGTTCTGCAGTGTAGGAATAATAACACAGTAATAAGTCCATAATAAACAGTAGTAAGTCCAATGTGTATTTCTCAGAGGATATATGCATGTATATTTTTCAGGGAAATGCATTTTTTTTCCCCTTGTTCTTGGTCTCTTCATGTAAATTCGGCATCAAAGCAGCTGCACATTTTAAGGCTTAATTGTTCACTGAGATATAAAAGAAAAAAAAGGGAAAAAATGTGTGCCTGCTACATACTAGTAAGGGACAGCAGGAGCTCGTTGCTCTGTATACACAGCAAATAACAACTGAAAATCTCTGAGTGGAAAAAAAGTCTGAATGCAGGGAGAAATCCTGGAATCAAAGAGTTGGAAGGGACCCACAAGGATCATTGAAGTCCAGCTCCTGGCCCTGCACAGGACAGACCCAGGAATCCCACCACGTGCCTGACAGCCTTGTCCAAACACTTCTGGAGCTCTGTCAGGATTGGTGCTGTGACCACTTCCCAGGGGAGCCTGTTCCAGTGCCCAAACACCCTCTGGGTGAAGAACCTCTTCCTGAGATCCAACCTCAGGTCAGGAAATTGTTTCAATTATTCAGTTACTTCCCTCCTTTAGAGTGGGTTGTTACTGGCACAGGAGGAGTACTTTTTTTGGTAAAAATCCCTTCTGATTAGGGATTCTTCAGTGCTGGTCCATATGAACCACGCTGATGTGCTTCGGAAATAAAACTCAGAGGGAAATTGTAATATACTGTGCTTCAGTTCTTCTGATTTAATGAGATGTCTGAGGGAGCTTTCACCAGCAATCAAGTGTGAATTAATTCAGATTAATAATTTTATTATGCTCGTTAAAGAGTGATGCATCCTTGGAAGAAAAGTTAAGATGGAGAGGAAGCACCAAACCAGCTTTTGCAGATGTAGGTTTGTATCTTGTATGAGCTACTGGAGATTAGGCTGCACTGAAATGAGCTGTGGAAAACTTAAAAAAACTGCTTGAACATTCATGGGAATCAAGGTATCTAGTGTAGAGCCCTGAAAGTGGGTCCTTAACTTCATGACCAAATATTAGTGGTTTGAAAAATAAAATGTAGCTCATTCTGTAAAAAAAAGAAAAAAAATTCGAGTCCCTCCTCACCTTTCAAAAAATAGTTGGAAAGAATATCAAGAAGTTTAAGTTGGCATGTGAATACTAATTATGAAAATTATGATTCTGAGGAGTGGAAACACTTTGATAAGAGTACAGTTTTGCAGCCCTTGACGATTTATGTTCTTATGTAATTGAGGGATGAAAATGATCAGTGTGAGAGAAATTCCAGTTAGAATTGCACCCAAGTGGAATATGTGTTGCAAAGTGAAGTTTTGGGTGCCAGATTGGTTATCCTGTTAAAAAGGAGACTGAAACTCTACTGTACGGTTGGAGACTTACAAAAGTCCTGGATTACTGTCTTCAGCTTGGTTTGTAACTGGCTGTGTAGAACATAGAGTAATTTTTCAACAGCACATGCTTTAAGTTTAAAAAGTGATACAGTGCTATCGATGTGCCATCTACTGGATTATTATCTCCTCCAGCAGAAGGCAGCTCTGTCTGTGGCAGTTAGTACTTGTAAATGGGTGACTAATGCACTGGTTGGACCTAACAGAGTAGATTTGCAGGACTAGTTGTGTTTGCAAAAAGCAGAGTCCGGCGTCCTGCTGTGTGAAATTGCTTAGCTAAGACAAAGCGTCAGCCTTGCAAGGTGGAAAGTTTTCCATAGTTAAGTATTTATTTTTATAACAGTTTCTGCTCTGTTTCCTACGCTGGTGCTGAAATCAGTGAGCAGGGGACTTGCTGCAGAGGTGGACAACTGATGTTTTTTGTCCCTTGTTGTGGGGCGATGCCTTTTTCTTTGCATTATGTCTTGGTGATGGTTTTGGAAGATCTCCTGTGGTGGTGCACGTCCTCAGGCCTAATTGCAAACAAATATGAACTGATGAGTTCAACTACGTTAACACAGCCTGTCATCTTTTCTTGTTTGACAGTATTGTTAAAGAGAGGAAAATACACAGCTGTCACCGTTTTTCATAACTGTGTGTAGCTTCTGAGCTTGGTATAAAATTATATGCATGAATCAATGCCTATAAAATTACAGAAAGTTCATGGTTTTGAAATAAACCATCTTTTCTGCATTACCTAAGCTGGTTTTTGGTGTGGCTTTGAGACACAATGATAACTCTAACTCGTATTTCCAATTGGTTGTAGTGCAAAAGAGGTACTAAGATTGAGTTGTATTTGTCTGTCCAGTTAACTACGTATGTTTTGATGGAATAAGTAAAAATTACTGCCCTGAAATCAGTCTCTCAAAATGTAAAGGGGAACATTTTTGAAGGTGAATTTAGCTTCATAAAACTATTCTGAAGTTTGTGGTTTCCTGTGCACTTTTATATTTCCTTTGACATTTTGGTGTTGGCAGATCTAATGTGATAGTTGTATATATGTTAATTTTTTTCAAACTGTGCTGGAGACAGTACAGGTTTTTCGTACAGCATCAGAAATGAGTCTCAGTGAATGAGTTTAGGGAGTGGACACAGTGTGCAACAGGCTCAGGGTGTGATTCTGTGGCCAATTGTGAACTTTTGTGGTCCCTGACACCTGAACAATCTGTCTGGAAAGATATTTGTAGAAGGGAATGCTTACATGAAGTCAGGCATTGGGATCAGAAACTAAGATTGGTGGTCCACATTATTTTGTCTAATGAGGCTTCCCTACTTCTAGCTAAAATGAAAGTTTTCTGAGTGTTACTTGAAAGTTACTACTGAAAGGTTGTATGCCAAAATTTTTGTCTAAGTGACAAAAATATGACTCAGAAGAAGCTTGATGTGAACAAACTTTTCCTTTTTTCCTTTCTTTTTTTTTTGTGACAGTGCATTGCTTTCTGGCCACATGTGAAATAGGACAAAGACACAAGACACTGAATAATTTGATTGAAGTAGAATGCTTAATAGCAGAGAACAGGACCATAAACCCAACAAGATGCACTTTAATAACAATAATAATATTTCCATTACAGCAACTCATTAAATGCATGTACAAACAACAGGGCTGTAAAAGGCAGAACTTTTTTTAATGGTAGAGAAGTAGCTGCTGGTCTTTTTTCCACTGTCAGTCTTAGTACCCTGATGTTACAAAGCAATCTCTAATTCCCAGGCTTCAGAAGAATGCTTCCTCTGTGGTTTGTAGCCAGGACAAAACTACTGTGCTCATTTCAAGTTGCTTAATGAAGGTATGGGTGTTACCTTCAGCAGATATCTGGTGTATGTCTGTTGTTGGAAGTGATAGAAGTAAAATGGATCTGCTTATCAAGCTTGAGAACCTGACATAAATGATTGTTTTGGTTTGTTTTTTTCCCCCCAGATATATTTTCAAGGTCGACTATTTCCTCTGCATTTGTTGCCTTAAGTAATTAGTTTTTAAGGGAAGTGAAAATAATATTTTTCCCTCCTTTCAGATAAAGGTGTGTAAAGAAATCAGTCTGAGACCTGAGAAAAGATAAAGAGGAACATATTTGACATTACTGTACTGGGGTGGAGGAGGAGAAAGTCGAAAATCCTTGTTTCTAGTTTTCAAGATCATTTTGAGCTATAATCAGGTGTTGAAAGTGACTGTCTTTCATTCACACTGATACGAGAGTAGCTGGAATTCTGCCCCTTCCTGGATTTTGAAGTGGAAGCACAGGGCTCAGGCTGGGTGCTGATGCTCTGGGCTGTAACCAGGCCATGGTTACAGTGGCCCTGGCAGGTAGCCAGGAGCTATTCTGGCTCCTGAGAGCTCAGGCCAAGGTCCAGCAGTGTCCCTCTTTTTCCCCAGGGCTGAGGATGAACTCTGCAGAGTGCTAGCAGGCTGCTTCTTCAGCAGAAAACACCATGCCTTTTTTGCTGTAGGTTCTTAATTTTATTCTTTCAGGAGGGTAATAACTCTACCATTTGTCTCCTGCTTAGAATTCAGGCTTTTTGCTGTCTGAGTTTTCTGGGCTGTGAAAGCTTTCTGATTTCTGTCAATGTGCCTGATGATGATACTTGTTTTGTTAATGGCTTCTAAGGACTTATATTTGAGGTACAGAAGTAGTATTTAGATACAGTTTTTGGTGTGCTATAGCTGAAGAATTATGTGCTGTTGTTGTGGACTGTGTTTAAGCATAATGGGTGCTTAAAACGGTGGTGCAACTCCCATTTTTTTCAAGGAATGTGTTTGGCTTAATGGTTTTATTTTGATGACTTATAAGCAAGTGCCTAATGCAGCAAACTAGAAGCTACTTGGTGAAAGAAGGGTTTGCTTCTGAGAGGAAAGTTTTGATATATTTAAAAAGAAAGAACGAAGACCTAGCAACCTCCACCCCATAAACAAAAAACAAAACCCCCAAACACACAAAACCCCCATCAGATAAGCCAGTCAACCAATCAAACAACCCAAAAACCCCACCCCCCCAGATGTGTGTGCAGGAGGAGCTACTTCTGCTTCACCTCCCGAATAAAGTAACCACAATTTTTTATTTTTTTTTTACTCTATATGTCTTGGTGGGGGGGAAGACTTTCATTTTTAATTTTTAAAAAGTTTCAAATTTTATGGAATTTTCTGCTATTTTAGGACTAACATTTGGTTATGAATGATGCCCTTGGAAGTGTGATACTTGCTATGTTATTTTATTAGCTGGGTTAATACATTTAAAGGTGCTCCCTATATCTAAAATCACCACCTTAAATTAAAAATCCAGAAAAAAAGTAATTTTTGCCAGAAAAACTAAAAAATTTTTTTTTATGATACTATATCAGAAGTTTCTGACTTCTGGAAAGTGAAAGGAAGAAAAAGGAAAAAAAAAACAAGAAGGAAGTGAGGGAAAGAAAGGATGCCATAAAAACTTTTGTAACCTTCACTAAAGACTTATTTTAGATTTGATCTAATCTAGTTAATATATTCCTGAAGTTCCAGGTGATCTCAGATAAATCTTGAGGATCTCTAGATTTCAGTCTAAATGTAATAGAACAGTTGGAATTCTGCTTGTTATTCTATGTATAATGCATTTCTGCTCAGGAGACTTACTTTTGACATTTTAATGTATTCTTTGTGTTTAGAAAAATTAGAATGCTGACACTTTCCTGTTTCTTTCTCATTTATTAATTTATAGTTAGGACAGGATATAAGGATATCTTAACCTAAAACTGTAATCCCTTTTTCTGTGAGATTGTGTGTTCAGTATTATTTTCTATATTTAACAGAAAACTGTTCACAGATAGTAATCCTTATGATGTACCACTCTGCAGACAAAGAAATCTCATTTATGCCACTTGTCAAAAGCAGTGTTTCTTCCCATTGTCTAGTTTTTCACAACTGATGTGCCATCTGCCTTGTAAAGAGTCAGAACTGTAAATATTCTCTGCGTGGAAGTCAAGTAATATGTTTGTCAGAAAGCATAAAGATTATTTTTACACCTTCCTTCAGTCCTAATATTGTGCAAGGTGTATTGTTATATTTCCTATTTCAAACACGTTGGAGGGCAAGTCCTTTTAGAAATGCTGAAGAATAAATATGACACTGCATGAAATAGCAGTTTTTGTGTTATATTATAGGGTTTTTTCTCCCTTTCCTTCTTGTGCTATTACTTGCTCATTTACCCCTTACCTCACATTATTCCTGTGTTTATCATTGTTTACTTTTACTGTGTTTTGTCTTTGCAATGTTTTCTGTAGTGTTCCCTCTTAAATTTCTGCTGTATTTGTTGATACAAACAATACTTCAGTCAACCATTAGAGAAATCAATATGGGAATCTTACATGCTGTGGGCAGAATTTCTCAATATCTTGCTTGTCAATACTGATTAATAGCTTCTATGGAAAGAAATAGAGAAGTGTCACAAAATTCTGGTGTGTTTTGTCTCCACATGCTGTCTTAGGATGATAAGACTTGTTTGCTGCCAGCTAGTGTATGTTACCAAAAGTGTTATTTTCTCCACCCATTTACATATTCTTATTGCTGTTATTTATGAATTATCCTATTTGATTGATTTATAGTCACAGTTTCCTTGTAGGAAATAGGTGGGTTTACTTTCCATTTGCCCATCGCGAAAGTGGAAGCTGGTTGAAAAACACATTTACTGACTGTCGGACAAATCGCAGCCCTTAGAAAACGGAGGGAGCATTTGCTGAGTCACATCTAATTGCAAACTAACACCTTTCCCTTTTAGTTGCAAGTGGGGCTGGAGCAGAACATCTTTGTGACATCTCCACATGAAAGACTTCCAGGCCACCACAGTTCTACCCAGAGGGATGTGCCATCACTGGCTTTGCTGCTCTGCCCTTGCTTAGAGAGCATCCAAACACCTTCTGTGCAAGAACAGGTCGACTGGGGTTGATAGTGGGGCCCAGTCTCTGTAATTTCACCCTGGTGAAATGACACTTTAACTTACTTTCAGTAGTTTTTATGGCTGTTTATTAAACTTGTTCTGGTAGTGGGAGGGGAGACAGATTACCTGGTGCTGTAAGTGGTAAACAAAATAGCCTGTCGAATTCTCAATACTTGACACAGTTTTTCAGGTGACTGTGTGGTTTTGTTGATATGAATGAGTAAACAGGAGTAGGAGCTTGAACTTTGTACCTCAGAATGGCTTTGTGAACCGACAGTAACAATAAGCCCAGCAATACCCTGTGCCCACCTTATGAATGCCATCCTCTTCATGTCTGAATGACTTTGCAGCCATAGGTTTGTTCCAGGCTTGCCTGTGGCACTAAAGAAGGGGGGGAAACGAGATTTTACTGAAATGTGGAAAAGAAAACAAACAAAAAAAACAGTGTGGGAAAGCTGAGCTGAAAAGACTGAAAAGCAGCCGTGCTGTGCTCTGGGTATCATTAGATGGTTGAGGAAGTTTCCTCCTCCTGAGGCAAAATAATGAAATGTGTGCAAAGAGACACTCCCTTGAAAACAGAGAAATAAAATCAATTTTATTACTGCTTCATTTAGTGGGGTTTTTTTGTTAAGAAATATTTTTCGGGGGGGGGGGGGGGGTTGAAGCTCAGTGAGGGTGTAAATCAAACAACTGTGTTTAGTAGCTGGACCTTTGAGCTGCTTTGCTGAAACCGATCGGTTGATAATTAATTCCTGTTTTCGGTGCCAAAAAGCCCAGAATAGCCATTGTATTCTTACTACTTATCAGTGACTGGCACAGTCCATCAGCCCTGCTGTGGAGAATACAGAGGCTCCTGGCATGTGCACTTCTGCAAACAGGTACTGCTGAGTTTTTTGTTGGTTTTGATTTGTTTTCTTCCTCCTTCTGTGAGGGGAACCAACCGTTTGCCAAGGGACCAGATATTTTAGAGAGGCTTAATACCTGTAATCTGCAGTGGATTTTGTTTTAAGCGAGCTGAACAAGTCAAATCTGACACTTTTTGAATTTCAAAAGGGAACAGCCTGTTGACTGCACTAACCTTTTGAAAATCCGAGTGGAAACGAGAGCTATAGCCTTTGAAATGCAAACTGTTATTTAGGTGCTGATGTGTATGAGGGGGGTACAAAACAGTCGTGATGGTTGGGAAGACATCCTGATCTCTTTTACAAAGTCTAGGCTCGCAGCTTTCTTTGTTTTATTCTCGGCTGAGGAATAAGGTTATTTGGCTTAATGCAGATGGTAAGGCTTGGGAAATTAATCTGTAACCATGGTGCCTCAATGATAATGGGGTGAGGGGGGGTCAGAACCCACCACAGCATTGCTGCTCCCCTCCTGTTTCCTTCATTAATCATCTTTAACGTGGCAACCAGTGCAGCCTGGCTGTTTAATTTGGTGAAAAATCAGTCTCAAATACTGTTTTCTGTGAAATCTCTACATTCATATATGAATGATGTGTGAAAAAAATACTGTCCTGAAGTGCACAGATAGTGAATAGAGACTAATCTGCAGTTGCTTTTTTTATTTACTTGTAAAACAACTGTCTGCTCTTCAGTGTACACAGGTGTGCTGTATTTGGCTTAGGAAAGCTTATGAAAGCAGACATTTAATATATTTTATTTCTTTAACTCACACCTCTGTTCCTGTTTCAAATATCCTAGTTCTTTCCCTAATTTCTACTCAGCTGGAGCTCTTTTGGCTCAAGGGCAGATTGCTATCTGTTCTTGGGCACAGAAAGAATTAAAATGCCGTGAAAGCTAAATAGTAAGATCTGTTTTAAAGAAATAATAATCAGTTTCTTCAGATGGACTCAGAAAAAAAACTTGCATTTCCATCTGCTTTAATGTCACAGTGCGTGGTATTGCTTGTTTCATATGTACCTAAACTGACAAAAGTTAAATAGCTTCTGAAATAGCTAGGAAGAAATGCAGGACATGTATACCAGAACTAAAGGTTTAAGGAGAATGTTTCCTCTGTATAGACAAATTGCCCATCAATGGCTCATAAAATGTAGTTGCAAAGGCTGAAGCCATTCCCATCAAATAGGTGATCTGCAGAAGTTGATACTGCAGTCAGGTTTATGGATTTTGGTGTTCACCTGCATCATATGTTCCTTTGTTGCTTAATCTTGGTTGTGTCACACGTTAAAATGGTACTTTTATATGTAATGGAAAACTGTTCCAAATAATGTTCAGCCATTACAGGAACATGAAGTTTTTGCCGCCCTTGCTTACATCTGACAATACCTTGGAAAAATCAGTATGGAATAATTTAATCTGCCTTAAATCTTTCCGTGTTCTAGAGAATAAAATGATCCTTAAGGTAGCTTGTGCCACTGCTGTAGAAGAATATTCAATATCAGTAGCAGACTCATTCTTGTGAATATTTGCAAGGACCCACCTGGAGAAATGAGTAGATGTATTTTCAGAAATTCAGTTGCTGACTAGGCTGGAAACAAACATCCATATCCAAGCAATTCCCTCAACCACCCGATTTTCAAGGAAGTTACTGGGAAGTTTCACTTCACAAAGTCAGAACTGAGAAGTTGCCAGAGCCATTCTCAGACCTGAGATAAGGATGAGATAAGATATCAGAGGGGTGATGATGGGAAAACAGGCTAATTTCGATATCTGTTGGAAGGAGGTAGATAAAAAGGGATGTTATGCGCTGAATGAATAAGTTGAAATATTGATGTTATTCTAGAGATACTCTATTTATCTGTATTTTACCAGGGGCTGGCTGCATCTGGATGCTGCTCTTTCTAAACAAAGATAAAACCCAAAAATGCTGTATGTGTAGTGAGTGAGAAAATATTGGAGGGAAGGAGATTGATTAGGCTCTCCTTGTTACTGCTCAGGACTTAGAAATTATAGTATTGGTGTAGCTTTAATTCTTTCAAACAAAGGCTTAGTTTTAAAAATATGGCTTCAAAGTCTCCTGATAAGAAAGCAGTAAAAAGCTAGCACTTTCACTTCAGTTTTAGGGCAATAGAACAGATTCCTCTTGTGCTACAGACACTTTAAACCTCATGGGTTATGTACACCTAGTGCTAACTTAAGGGTAAATCTTCCAGATAACACTGTTTTATAGTGTGTCTCTGTGTGTGTCTAAATCTTAGTGCTCATTACTTACCAAGCACTAATGAGGATGGAGAGGGCTCTTACCTGATTCTTGTTAATGTAATGAAGAGGAACGGCTGTGGGAAAGTCTCCTTATCTGGAGTAGGTGCCAAAACATCACTGGGAGATGCTCATAAAAAGAAATAGAAAATTGCAAGATAGTATCCAATTCCATTGGTGTTTTTGGTGTTTTTTTTTTTTTTGAATGTAAAAAGATCTCTTTTTGCTCAAGGGAAAATACATAAATATGGACAGTGTATGTGCCTGTGTGTGAAAGGTTTCTAGTTGTAGACACATAATTAAATATGAAAATTTGATTTTTGGCTATCTTTTCTCAGTGGCTTGAATATATATGTGTATATGTATGTATACACATACATCTGCTTCTACAGTATGAAATATTTCAAAACAGCTGAATTTTTTTTTCGACAGCTGAGGCATCACATTTGGTTACACTTCTTGCAGATAAAAATACCAAATTATTTCTACAGATAACACTGGTGGGTTTTCTTTTAATATCCTAGTACTTCCTTTAAATGCAAGAAATCACATTGGAGATAAGCATTGTTTCTGGAAAATACATTAACCTGGAATTATTCTGCCAGCTTCCATTTCTGGTTGGACAGTTGTGCACTTCAGTGTACAAAAAGATATAAATTTTGTGTAGATTCCTTGTGTTTCAACAGAATATTACATTTATGTTGCTGATGGCTGCCATTATGGCACTGCTGAGAGAGAAACTTGAGCAATTGTTGTCCTGTTAAAAGCTCACTCAGCACTGATTACCTCGGTGTGTGTTTCCTGGTGGCCTGGCTGTCAGTGTAACCTCCTCTGACACATCCTGAGGTTGTTCCAAATAACTCCCCTGGGGATGGGAAACAGTGAGTGCTTTTGCAAAGTCCGTCTTCTTAACTGGCTTTGAAGTTTTTTCAAAGTTTACATTGCAGGTAACCTTCCAAATCTGCCTTAGAGGAAGATCTCAGCCTTTTCAGACCTCAAAAGCTTTTATGTTTCACCTTAACATGAGGAAGAGCTTCTTTACTGTGCAGGTGACTGCACAATGGAATAGATTGCTCAGAGAGGTCGTGGAGCCTCCCTCACTGGAGATATTGAAGAAATCTCTGGATATGATCCTGGCCAATGTGCTCTAGGATGACCCTGCTTGAGCTGGGAGCTTGGTTGGGATGACCCACTGTGGTCCTTTCCAGCATTACCTGCTCAGTGATAATGTGAAAGAGCAGTGTTCACTCTTTTACCATCATTTTGTTGCTTGCAGCACAGTTTTCACTGGGCATAATTTGGAATAGGTGATGTGGTCTGTGTTGGACTTGAGATATTTTTATTTGTGTGGAGGAGAAAGGTGGGAAGATTTCTTTTCCTGTTTGCTTTACTTTATTTTCTTCTTCCAAAAGAATTAATATATAAAAGTTGATTTAGGGGGAAAAAGGGATGAAATCTTCCCATCATGAAAACTGGCTATGGGTGTTTTGGGCATTTGATTTGGGTTTTCTGCTTGGCACTAGTCATCATTCTTAATATAAGAGTTTTTGTCACTTGTGTTATAGAAGTAATCTTGTACTTTTGATGTGTTTGGTATCCTGAAGGATATTGTTCTTCAGCAATTTTATGGTTTTGGGTTTGGACAAAGAGTATGGGAGTTAACTGCCCCAACCTCCTGGCATCCAAACATGGAAGGGCATTCAGGTATGCAAAACTTTCTGACTTCTCTTCCTTTTATATTTCTTTGAGAGCAATCTTATCGTGGGAAATAAAAGACATTCTTCCCTCAAGTTTATGGGTTTTCTTTTTATTTTCTGAATGACATTTATGAAAAGTTTGCCCTTAATGGGTACTGGTTGGGTGTTATAGTAGTTTTGTACTAGTGTCCCAGGTACATCCTTAACAACTCTTTTGTTTATTACTTGAATATTTGAAGCCTTTACTTTAAAAGTTGTTTTCCTTTTTTTTTTAAATGTTTTCTGCAGAGAGTGGTTCATAGGATGTTGCTATCCCTCTGCATAACATGAGCAGTGAAAACACAGCACTCATCAGATTAGTACTGATCAGCTTGATAATGTGCTTTCTAATGTGCAAAAGCGAAGAATGCAGTCGTGGCAAGGACCATTTCTCTTAGAATTCAATAGGCAAGTCAAAAAAAATCGGATGTATCTGTAAGTAATTGGGCAGTTGCATGTCAACAGGAAGAGCTGCACATCGTGGTTGAAGGATGTCTCTGTTACAAATTGAATCTGGATATTTTAATGTTTAAATTTTGGCAGGATCTGTGCCCCTAAGAAAAGAAGAAAACAATGCTCCTGTTTAAGAGCCACTCTCTGAGGTCAGTGGCTGCATTGTAATGTCAGAGTCAGGGTAGTCCCTTCCAATTAATAAGCAAGAAATGCAGTGCTGTGTTTCAGAGAGGAGCTGGCTCTGATCATCAGCTGGCATCTGCAACTTTATTCCAGCTACAGATCTGGCCATCAACCAAATGGAGACATCTTTTAATTGTGAGCATTGTATCTTTGCCAGCTCAATTAGCGCTTGCGACGCTTTGATCCAAATTGGTGTTTAAGACTTCATTCGAAGGCTGAGCTGCACAAGAACAGCCAGCATTTAACATCAACCACCAAAAATAATCTCAGGTTACCTCTTGTTTTTCAAAACTGAACGAGCCCCTGTGAGATAACAGCTGCATACAAAACTGGGCAGGAATATGTGCAGTTTTCCACCCTTCCAGACTGTGTTTGTTTGGTGTGATATGGATCAGTTTAGCTCCTATACCTGACACCTTTCTTACTCACCTGCGTAGCTAATTCAAAAAGATTGCCTATTTCTTCTGCAGCAGGCAAAAGGCATGGAGGTGGATAAGAGAAAATCAGGTATTTATATGGAATGTAATGATATCTAATACCTCTCTTTCTAATCTCTCGTTGTCTTTCACTAGCAGAGAGTGTCTGTGCTAAGAGTAGACTGTTTTACTTGTCTAAGTAAACTGTACTAGCTGAATCTAAACACCATTTCGTGCATGGTGTTTATGTTTATCTCAAGTATTTTCAAAATCTAGAAACATTATTAAGCTGTCAGTAATATTCCCTTATGCTAAGTCAGTGGTGAAGGCACTAGGAGCAAGTATTTATCCTGAAAACTTTAGGGTGATTCGTGTAGAAACACATTTCTGTTTGTTCCAGCAAATGGTATGAAGGCTATTAGGTCAGAAATTCACTTGTCTTTGCTATAGGGCATTGTCTGGATGGAATTAAACCCAGGATCAATCTCACACCAATACAACTGACCCAGTGGAACTAGATCTTGTACCCACACTTTTGTTTTTCTGTGGTCCAGTTTGTCAGATGATCTTAAGTTTATCATTCTGCACTAGAATCCCTATTATTCTTACAGCATTTAATGTCATGCTATTTTTCTCTCCAAAGGAATTTATGGAAAGAGAATAAAGAAGAAAGGTTTTGGGTGAGCAGAATGTGTGATGGAAATGATTGACTCCAGCATAAAAATGCTGAGAGGAACATGATGAGAAAGAATCCCTGTTTTCTTCTTGGATTATTCAACTGACCTTAAGAAATGACCTTTATAAATGTAGGTTTTTTTATAAATGCTACCAGAATCATCTAAGCAGTTTCATTAGGGCTGTGCTTTGAAGGGTAACGAGCAAAACTTTTAGAGAGCAAAGCATCAAAAGTTCTGTTATTTAGAGGCAGATAAAAAGAAAATCATGTCCTTCTCTTCTGAAATCAAAATATGAGGTAGACACAATCTGCAGGAATTAACTGAGGAGCAGAAAGATGCCGCATTTTAAATGGATCTTGGATCAAAACTACCTACACAAAACCTCATTTTGGGGTAGTTGTTACTCCATGACATTTTCAACACTTGGTAGTGATGTCTAAGTATGCCTGCCTAGGTGAAACTAGGCAAAAATTATTTGCTTTTTAAATGGTGGTCAATTATGAAAGCTGATGAAAGTACAATCAGATATCTTGTGCTTTTGATGGGCCTTCCTCTTGAAGGGCTGAGTGCATTGAAGTTAATACTTCTGTCATAGAAACTAAAAACTTGCAAAATAAAATCAAACCATGGCCTTCGACCACTAAACCTTTAAATACTGGGCAGTTAAAACTTACTCTAGGGGGGGGAAAAATTAATATTACCAACTTAGGAATTTTTATTAAAATAGTCTTTTATTTTGCGAGTATAAAATGTAGTGTGAATATAGTATTTAGCTATTCCTTAAAATCAGCATTCCTGAAGGGCTGCTTCCTTTGAGTTAGAAAGAAGAATTATAGGAGAGAACTGAAATACAGTTTCAACTGCCTTTGTTTTTCCTGAAGACCATTGGTAGACTTTAGATTGACAGGATGAGCAACTCTCTGACATATACACTGCTTACCTCTTCCTTTTTTTTTTTTTTTTAATGTCATTTTATATATGCACAAGATAGTGTTGTATTTGTAGCTTTGGATCATAGTATATGTTACAGGGTTATCTTTAACTTCGGGTAACCAGAGCTTTTTTTAACTGAAAAACCAGTCTGTAGCTTTTCCAGGTTTTGATAATTTGACTCCACTGAAGTAGGTGATCATGAAATAGCAGCT
Organism: Manacus candei; assembly: GCF_025592945.1. Taxonomy (NCBI): domain Eukaryota; kingdom Metazoa; phylum Chordata; class Aves; order Passeriformes; family Pipridae; genus Manacus; species Manacus candei. Next base: position 1,730,515 of record NW_026138057.1, read on the forward strand.
AATTTACATTCCAAAACAGAAAGCTTTTTTTTTTTTATTGCCTGCAGGCCTAAGGATTTTTTTTAAATTGAGATATTCTTTTAGGAGATTCAGTGGGAAGCTGAGTCATAATGACATATACTGACTTGCAGCCTGGTGTAAAAACTAGAAAAGACTGGCACCCAACTCTTGTAACCAATCCAAAATGTTTGGCTGTTCACTAGTTCATACTGCAACCTCCAGTTTAAATCAGTGGATTGAAATACTTGAATAGTGTGTGCCTTTATAAAACACTAATGTACAATTAAACGTAATTTCTGATGAAATTCAGTGGTAGCAGGTTGCTGTGGAATAGTTTAATGAATAAACATGGTAAATATTTCTTACAAAGGAAGCAATTTTGCATCAATTCGCACGTGGTGACATCATCCAACTCATCAGATGGAATTTAGAGACATTTTAGATTAAGCATGTAATTTTCAGGACAAAAATGTGTTAAAAAGAGTCCTGTTGAGAATAAAAATTGCATCATTATTTTTACTTAGCTGGCGTATCTGTGTAGAGGTTGATAATGTATTACCTGCTGCTTCCATTATTTTAAAATTATCCCTGGAGTTTTGTGATTCAAAAAAATCATACTTCTTTTAATCTATTATGAGCCTATTATAAAAGAAAAAAAAACAAACCCCCTTTTTGTTAAACTACTCATTTGCTAGCAATTTAATATTTAATTAAATAAGAGATGGTCTCAAATAACTATGTAATGGAAAACTGGAAATATAAAATAAATGTGGTTGAGAAAGCCTAGGAGGAGATAGGACCTAATCCTGTATTGAACAGAGGTTTGTTTGTCTTACTTTGTACTTTTAAAGTGAAGTGTTGCAGTCGTAGTACATCTTTTAATTTTTTTCTTGGTGAAAAATTTCTATTGTTACTACAGAAATAGAAGGTCTTGAAGTGTTAAACCACCATACTGGTGCAACTTCGTTACTTGTTTCTTTTCTGTTGTGTGATTACTTAACTTGGTAATAAATAATGGGAACTGTTTCCTGAAAAAAAAAAAAAAAGAAAAAAAGAAAAAGGAAAACTCCCTAAACAACCCAAAAGCTTTGAAAGAGCAGAGACAACTAATGTTTTGAATCTGGAAGATTATTAGTTTTCAGAGAGACTCTTAAGTCTCTACCATAGTCCCCCACATATGCCTTAGTAATAAGAACAAAAAAATGAAACTACACTCTTACAGTAATGCTTGGGGTTTATATTTTGTGGACTGAATGTTGGTCTTCCTTAAAATCAGAAAGAAACAATATCATTTCCTTGAAATGAGAACTTGTTCCTGCTACCAAGAAGTGCATGTAAACATTTATTGGATTAATCCTTCCTGACAGCACTTGGGAGTATCAGCAAAATAGAAGCTTCTTTCTTGTTTTGTTGAAGGTGAAGCAAGATTTGAGTTTCTGTGACTGAGTTACATCTCAGACAATGAAACAGGAATTCTTTCTTAGCTTTCCTGTTGTGAATTAACACCTAGATGTCCTGGGAAGTTGGCGTTGGACGAGAGACCTTACTCTTTGAAAGGCAAAAAAAATATTTTTAACATACTAACAAAGTCTGCAGAGGCACCTGTCAAACTTCTACATATAGTCTGTATAATTTGTCACTAACAGCAAAGATTTAGACCTGTGAAACTGCAATAGAGGTCAAGTACAGGGGGGAAAAATAGCAGAGCAGTCTAACTAGTACTTGTGCTATGCATTTAACCTGCACAGGATTCATGGAGTGATGAAGACAGAGTAAGCCTCTTCAGTGAGTTCATCAGGCAAAAGTCTGCCTTTTAAACTCAGGAACCCAACAATTTTTAAATCACCCACTCTCCTGGTTGATTTTAATGTGGGCATATCCTGGCAAAAGAGCCAGCAGTCAGAAGGGATCTATTTTCAAGTTCCATTGCTATTAATATTGCATAGGCAACAGCAGGCATTAAATGACTTCTGCAACAAGTAAATGGGAAAAAGCAGCACCATGCAATGTCAATTTTCAGGCTGCTATCACACAGAAGAATAGGTCAGACCTACTTTTTCAGGTTTTCAGCATTAATTAGGATCCTTTGGGTTTTGGACTTGGCGTATGGTTAATGAACTTTGATGTTGGCAAATTACCCTTGGATTTAATATGTGCAGTGCACATAATTGGCTCCTTCTTTTTCCTCATGAGTGTAATAATTCCTTTTCTTACAAATTATGACATAGGTGTCCTTCATATGGAAATAAAGGAATGACTAAATATGGGTAATTTTATTTATTACGTTCTGGTGTCACATCAAAGCTATTTCTCATCTCTTTCTTTCCAAATGAAAGTCAGATCCATAGTTAAATTTGTGTTGAAACAAACATTAGGGAAAATGTATTTGTGTATTCTTGAGTAAGATGCCATTAGATCCATGAGTTGTATTCCTTCAGTAGAACTACAAGTCACTATTTAAAGGGCTGTGTGAACCAGACTTTGTTGCTGCTTTGCATTTCATCGTGGATTTACATGATGTTGTACAATGTCAAACATGTCACAGGTTAAACATATTTGGTCACAAAGATGCCTGGCTGATGACTGGGGAGGGGTTTGACTGTAAAACTGAAGTCAAATTAAGACTTAAGGTTCAAAATTCATGGCAAGGAAAAAGATCTGATTGTTGTTTCAACTTCCTTTTTCAACAGAATATGCAGCATGGCAGAATATTATGTTATTTTTACTTGGTATCTTAAAAGTGTGTGCCTGAACCTATTGCAACCACCTATATTATTGACTAAAAATAAACTGATTCATTTTCTGCAGAAATTGTGTTCCCATTTTAGGAAAAAAAATTGTTTCTGTCAGTTGACATGAATAATAATCCTTTTCCAAATAGTTTGTGTGGCTTTTCTGGGCTGATTGAAATATTAAATTACCTCTACCATAAGTAGAATAATGTGAATGCCTAGTGAATTAGGAAATAAAACAATTAAAGCCAATTCCATTGTTTCTATATCTTTAAAAGGCTCACATTTATTTTTATAAATAATCTGTTGGATACAAGTATATTGGATAACTGTTCTAGAAGGACTGTTCCATACTGATTGTCAGGAAAACTATCAAATAAACAGCAAACCTGATTTTTATTGCTTTTCATCCTTCTGTGAAACTTCTGTTCTTGTCTAGTTAACCACTAGTTAAGCATAATCTTAGTCAACTCCACTGGAGGGCTCATGATGTAAATAAGACAGAAGTACAGGCAGGAGCAGAGTTATGTGTAGACAAACACGTAGAAAATGCAGATAAAGACAACTGGCAGATGGGATGGTTTTGTAAAGACAATTTATAGAACCATTAAACAAAATTATTAATTATAACACATCAGTTTTATGTTTCTTTTCCTGGGCTTAGCTGTACATGGTCAATTTAGAATTTAACAGAGGGTAAGAGGATTGCCTCCGTAGGAACTATGGAATAAATTAACATCCTTCTGTTCTTTTAGTGTCAAGGATGTCTTGTAAACCATAATTCCAGAATCATAAAGTGTGTTATAAGCTATTTGTACGGTCTTAGGCGACTTATAAATTTGATATGCTGTAGTTGAGATCAATTTAATTAGAACTTTTGATAGAGTTTTTTGAATCTTGGTGAAGGAAGGAAGGAGGGTGGTCAACAAAACCTCTACCTTGGACTTCCAGAGAGTGTATTTGGGCCTATTTAGGGCATTGGTTTTGAGAGTCCCTTGGGAAGAAGCCCTTAATAACAAATGGTTCCAGGGAGGCTCAATATGCTTTAGGAAAGAAATCCTAAAGTGGCAGGAGCAGGTCATCTGCTGAAAGATGAGCCAGTGGGCAAGAAGACTGGCCTGACTGAACAGGGAGCTTTTGCAAGAACTCAGGAGAGGGAAAAAAATTAAGCCTGTGATATTTTTCATACAAATGTATTTAAAAGACCTTAATAAAAATAGTATGGTGAGGAGGTGGAATTATTGCTCAATATTGCTATGTTGAGTCCTAAAATTTAGAGCTTATTTTATCCTCAACAGACTGTTCAAAAATTCAGTTTTGGAATACAAAGTGATCTTGGTTAAATATGAAAAGTGGAGTTTTAACCTTTTTTATAATGAATGTTAGTAGGGAGTCAAATTATTTATGCTTTCCTTAAGGAAGCACTAAAAGCCATACAAGAGTTGGTTTTCATGGTATATGTATATTCTATATATGTGCTATTGAAAACATCAAGCCTCCAGAAAGTAATTTCATCTACCCATAACAGCTGATGTAATGCTTTTTATGTTCATAGAAATACATGACAAATCCAAATTTGAAACCTGAAATGAAAGATCTCTGTGTTTAAAAATTAAACTCATTGAGTGCATATTTGATTGTGGAAGTCAGTGAAGTGTGTTGAGTCCCAAAACCAAAAAGGCACCTCTTTATGCTTTACCACTGTTTTAGAATAAAACTTATTGTCAAACTTACTGTCCAGGTGTCACCACATCAGTCACAGCTGGTGTGTGGTTGCAGGGGTTTATCTCAGCACTGTTCTCAACCAGTGAACATGGTCAAGAGATTAAGGCAGAATGAGGAGACATGAAAATTGTCAATGCAGGCAGCAGAAGAGTGAAAACTAGGTCCTGAGTCTCAAGACAAAGTATGCATTACTTTGAGGAGTAAAAAGCTATTTCCTGCTGTTGACAGCAGGAAGTCTTAATGAAACAAAAGAGATTCCTTTCAAAATTCTGCTTGAACAGTGTTAAATTCTGTATTACAGTGTCAAACAAGCATGTTGGGAAATGTAAGAATAAGATTTATGTGTCAATATTTGGCAATGGCTCCCTATGAAGTACAAAAATATGAAGTGTAAAGTTATGACATTGACAAGTTTCAGGGAGAAGAAAGTCATCAACTATCTAAAACCAATAATGCAATGGATTTTTTTTTTAATTTATTAATGAGCACATTAAGCCAGATGGCATGATTAATGATTACAAATGTAAATGTGTTGGTCAGAGAAATGTTAAATTAGAGACGTTCACCTTGGATGTTTTGTTTGATTATTATTGCAAAATAGAGAATCCAGTGGTGTTTAAAATTCAGTGTGCACTTGAGATTCTCAACAAAAGAAATCAGCAAATGAAGCTAAAAGTACTTGGATTGAAAATGTTGAGAATGTGTACTGTAGAACATAGTAATTTGCTGAGTGTTTATACACATGTTTGAAAGCTCATTTTGACAGGTTAATCACTGTATATTGGTAAGGAACTAAAAAAAATAATTTTGTTGGAAGAACAGAGATTTATCAATGATTTGATTCTGCACATAGAATTGAGTGTTTTTGCTCTGATCTAAGTACATATGGTCACTGGACTTGGAGCTTTTTGAAATGGACTTTGGCTCTTAAAAAAAAAATTAAGCATTCTGTGTATTCTGGCAATGAACTTTCAAACTGACGGTTGGGCTTTAATTTGTAAATGGATTATGTTCTAAAAAATTTGCTGAGGGGTGGAAATCACTCAGTTTGAATGATTTATCCCTCTGTGGTGGCTTTTAGCATTGTAATACTAAACGTTTCTGGAAGTGTTCAAGGCCATGTTGGATGGAGCTTTTGCTTCCTGTGTCAGGGTGAGTTAGTAAATAGTGAAAACTTCCAAGTAAACAATGTGCAAATGCTTGCCTGGGGAGCCACTCTGCCCTTGTTTTGGGGACCAAGACCTTCAAACTGTGTGACTGCAGAGCTAAATACAGGCACAAAAACGTGCAAGCAGGGCAGATCTTTTAGCAGAATTATTTTAGATCTCTGCAGTAGCCGTACAGGTTTTATCTTTGTCTACCAACTGAGCACAACTTGTCAGGAGAGAACTGGGTATCAGTGGTTTGCCATGTGGTTGAACAAGAAAACCCCTATTTGAGCTATTTCTACAGGGAGGCTGAAGACTAGAAATGCCTTGTGACTTTGAATCACACGTGTGGTGAGACTGTGTGCAGCTGTAAGCAGATGCATATCACAAACACAGAAAAGAAAACCCAGCCTGCTTGTCCACATCTCAAATATTTATTTTTTTTTCCCGGTCTTCATTCTGACAGGGGCTCCCAGGGCTTACAGGAATGTGTTTTAATAAATAAAATTACAACCTGATGCTAACAGCACCACGTAGAGAAGCGACAGTGCTTTGCATTCAAACGACTCTCCAGCACACAAGACAGTGAGTATCCCTGAAATGGTCAAGGAAATGGAAGGAGAATCCACACAGTCTGCCTATTCAGTGCTGCTCTGGAGGAAAGAATGAATAATGCTAGTATTTGGCATAATCAAGTAGGTTCCTAAATGTGTTAATTAGGCAAGCGGACAAAACAAGAACCATAGAAGCAAAATACAAATTTAAACAACACCACCAGTTGTGCTAGCTGATACTCATATGATTTTATTTTTATTTTTTTTATTTTATTATTTTTTATTTTAAAGAAGTCTGCACCGGGTTAGTAAGCCATTTAGTTTTTCAAAACCTGCTGTTCCCTGGCAGGCATTCACCAAGGAAAAGATAATCTACTGTACTTCATCAGTTATAGTGAGAAATCTGCGTGGTGTGATTAACAAACCTGAATCTGCACTTAAGTAAAAGAGAAAATGCTTCTCATGGTAGAATAAAACAGGAAATAAAAAATAGTCTGACTTCTTTCTTTTGCTCATGTTTGCTCTTACTGATCTCAGTGGAATTGTCCTTATCTACAGGGGTCTACATCTCTTAAGCTGGTACCTCCATTATAGACATGAAGTACTGTGTGAAGAAACATTAGAGTAGGAGTTCTAATACTTTTCATACAGGCTCAGTGAAGCAGAGAGTGTGTTGCCCCAAAATAGGTTCTTTCACCCGGTGTGCAAGAGGCCAGTCCACACCCAGAGTCAAGATATTTGATTTATTTACACTTCTGCACAGAAAGGGGGGCTGGGTGGCAAATCAACCAAGCCAACTACAACTACCAAAACTTTCCAGTATTTATACATTTCAGCAAAGAAAGGCATTGGTGTTCCTTGGCTACAAGATAACTAGTTCTCTTATTAATTTATATTCTGTTTTCTATTAGTTAATGACTCTCTCGTTTCCCATGCTAATTAGCCCACATGCTCAGTCTTTCTCTTTTGGGTCAGTGGGTCTCTTGGGTTGGTGGCTCTGAGTTGGTGGTCATGATCTCCCCCTGCCAGAATTACCTTTCACCTGGTTGGTGCTGACTTCAGCAGAGTTGTTGGGTTGGTTTTATTAGTTTTTCTTCCTTATCTTGGGGGTTCTGCCAAATGTCCTCCTGGCCTGTGAATCCTGCATTCTTTGTGCCCACTATCAGTGGTACATCTTTCTTCCCAAGCTTAGTTGACCTCCCCCTAGGTCTGAGGTTGTGGCAGCACGTGAAGCCCTAAACCTTCAAAAGGCAATTCTACCAAAAGCTAATTTGTCTTCAACACCTGGACATCACTTAGAGCTTGTTGGCCATTATCTATTTCATGGATTGAATGTTCCTTCTTGTTGACTAGGCTTGGAAGCGTGCAAAGATCAAACATCAAAGATCAACATCCTCTCCTAAGAAAATGTTACATATTTCACACTTTGCAACATGAGGAATGCCTTTACAAGTCACAGCTAAGAGAATGTCATGTCAAAACCTATTCATAAGATTTGCACATCCATTTTTCATTTTATGTTTTAATCTTTGCAGGGGAATAGATTCACAGAACTGTGCAGTAGGCAGTGCTATAAATCAAACAAGGGCTGGGAAAGAACATTCTCAGAAGTGCTCAAAATTTCAGAATCTGTTTTGAGATTACTCTAGAGCATTTATGCTTCTAGATTATATAGCTAAACACAAACAATCTTCTGCACAAAAGGCATTTAGGTATCAGTGAAGTTGGACCACAGAGTCTCTTTTTGGATAGATACTGGGACTTGTAAAGGTACAGTTTACCCTTGTATAGAAATGTGTCCTCTTAAAATATGAAGTTAGACATGTAATACATAAATAAAAGTTTTATGCTACTGTAGAGGCTTTATCCAAGTACCTTACACTGGGAAAACTACCCTGAACAAGCAGCTGTGCTGGCTCAGGCACAATACCTAATTTCACCTGAATATCTTGTAGCAGAAAAGCAATATAGGTAATCTGTGCCTCCAGAAGGCTTACCAGGATTGTCTTTATCTCCTTTCCACTTGTTTGTCTCAACCTTCCCACCTCACACAAAACCTCAGTAGCTATTAATATGGATGTCAGCTTTCAGGTAGGTGCTACAACTGTACCATCGAGGTAATTCCTTCTTCTCTTTTGCTCTTGATCTCAGTGGAGTAGCCACATTCTTAGGTATTAGTACAGCATCTGGGGAAACCTTGATCCTTGGCATGCAGGATTTTCATAAATGGTAGTAGTAATATATGGGGCTGAGAGTCAGAAAAGAATAGCTGCACACGGAACTTTATCGTGGATAATTATAAACATCCCCGTTGCTTGACAATTCATAATTTCTTATTGAGGGTTCTCAGTGGCTTCTCATGGCTGTGGTTTGCAGGGCTTGTTTTTTGTTGTTGGTTTGGAGTGTTTTGTTTCCTTTTTTAAAGTAGCATCTAGTTAAAAATGAAGGCAGTTCTAAAGATTTTTTATTGCCATTATAATCAGGTAATAGCCTCTGTTGAAAAGTATTAGAAAGGTTACTTTATTAAAGCAGTGTCCTCTATAACTGCAGCAAACAGGGAGATATAAAGCCTGAAAACTTAGGAATGCCATTTAGTAAGTACAATGCATGGGTTTTGGTGGGCAAGGTTACAGTTAGTGGTCTTCCTCAAGGAAATTATTTTAGAAGTCTGTGGCCTGTCATATGCAAGGGAACTGTAATTTTTGTACATGCTCTATGAAAGAGAAGACTTCTCATCTGCTGGAGCTGTCACTGCACCATCAGCTTTCAAAAAGGCTGTGGAAAGAAGATGATTGCTGCTCATAAACATGAAATGTTTCTCCACTTATCAAAGATTTCATTGTGTAAAGGACTTATCCTTTTTTACTACACTCGATCAGCTTATTTTAGTAAATATGGTATTCCAGTTGATATCAAGATAGCCAATTCCTGTTCTTAGCTCTACTACAGACCTGCTGTATGACCTTGATCAATAATAATAATGGAATTTTGGATGGTAAAGCACAAAGAATACCTGAGCTGTTCGTTTTTCACAACAGATTATAATGGAGGCTTTCATCTTGCTTTTACTATGTGTATCAGGAAAAAAATTCTTTTTCACTTGTTCATCTGCAAACTTTGATTATAGGAAAAACAAAACCAGAAGTGAATAGCTTTAATCTCTAAGGCTTGAAAATAACAACACACATTTATCAATGAGACACCTTATTCTATGTGCTGCATTTCTCCAATTAGATTTTGCTTATCTTTGAAACAATATAAACTTTGCTTGTCTTAAATCATAGACTAGACAAGACATATGTTTTCAGCATACACTGGATCTTTTCATGTTATGTATGTCTTCAGCAGAGTATCCTGAAAAAACTTGGACTTCCAACAGGTACTTGTTTTAAATATAACTGGTCAATCAGTTAAACTAATGCAATTATAGTACTGGAAGCAGTTAACTGTGGTACTTTAGTAACAAAGTTGAATGGGTTTTACATTGCTTTTAAAATAACGTGACTTCTTTATGGATTTGTCCTGTTGTTCCACCCTGATTTTTCTGGGATCTAAATGTCTGAGTGATACTACAGGTAATGCTGTCTTGTAAAACAGTAAAATAACAGTAACAGTTGTAAAAAACAGATTTTGTTCTTCAGGTGAACAATAATGTAGAATTACACTGTAAACTCTTCTTAACCTCAAGGTCTTTTCTATTTATTCTACTGCATGCTCTATGCTGCCTTCATGAAATAACACCAAAATTCCTTAGGAAAAGTCTTCAGTGACAGGAAATTCGTGTTTTCCCTGAGGTGCTCTCTGATGTGCATCACCTTTCTCTGCTGGGTGTCATCATTAGACAACAGCTCGAGCACACCAAGACTGAGAAGTCTTTGGTCTCTTTGTTCCTGATGTTCTTGAGTGAGAGCAGTGGGAAATAACACCCACAAACTGAACACAACGTGATGGTGAAGATTCTAAGTCCATGCTGCCTCTCATTTAAGTGGCAGAAAAGTTCAGGCTAATGTAGTGGAAGCACCAAACCCGTGCAGCACAAAGAAAAGGTTTTTATCTTTCGTGAGCAAGATGATCTCAACAGGTACCTTAAAAAAAAAACCAACCTGCAGAAGTAGCTCTTATTGCTGAGTGGTGCAGTGTCAGTGGGATTGTCCAAAACAGCAGTTGTTTGCTGCTGAAAATAAAAGTTTGGAATTGCATCGTGAGTCACAGGCCTGAAACACTGAAAACTTCAATAAAATTTGGAAGTTAAGACCAGTGCTCTCTGAGTAGCAAAGGTGAAGAAATAAAACAACAGACCGAGGTGAGAGCTCAGAATGTGCTCTTTCATAAGCAGTGAGCAGTCAATGAATATAATGGACCACTGCATCCAGAACCAGATATCACCAAACATGACAAATATGGTATTAGAGTTTCATGAAGCATGAACTCTCAAGTTTAGCACAATAATGTATTTTGATTTTAATTGTGAGTCATGTCTTGAAAAGGTCTCTGGCCCTTCTTAAAAATCTGTAGTGCATTCTTAGCCAAATAACTTTTTTTTTTTGGCTAGTAGGTCAACATGCAGTTATTTTACCTTTTGCAGATAAGTATTTTTGGAGTATATTGAGAGCACCTCATGTAGAAGTTAGGAGGTACTTTACCCCAAAAAATACCTTTAACTATGGAACTTTAGTAACTGAGAAGCATGCAGGCCTTCTTTATTGCCTACATGTGTAGCTGAATAAGCACCAGGTGGACAAAATTCAATGATTAAGTATAATTCATTCAGATATAGATTCTGAACTAATTTTTAGTCTTAATTATATGATGCTAATATCCATACCAATCTCTACTCTTAGCCTTTGCTTTCACTTTTCTTTCAAGTCATTTGGAAGGAGAATGAGGAGAACGAGAGATTTATTTTTTTTTTGGACAAAAATTAGAGCATTTTTTTTATATATTCCAAAATGACTGTTCTTGTTCTATGTGTTTGCTTTTTCTTTCCCCTTTGGTGAGAGAAGGGGTTGATTTCTCTGGTGAAAGGGCAGCTGTTTTGACTGAAATGACTTAGGCAGGAGCAGTGCTACTGCTTTGAGTCAGCGATTTTGTGAGCAGCCAGCACTTAATCTGATAGGAAAAGGGTGTCGTGCCTCTCTTGCTGGCAGACATGCCTTTCCTTCTGTGTGCATGAGTAGACTTGCTTACGAGGCACATCAAGGAAACAATCTTGCTGAAGCTTCATCCAAACCCTGCTCTCTCTCTCTCTCTGTCTCTCTATGTGACTGATTGTGTGTTATCACTAGTGCTGGCATGAACAAGGAGAGGGGGTCAGGTGGTGACAGCCTGTCTTAAACCTACTACAGAGGGAAAAAGAAAGGCAAAGATGCTCCTGGGCGCTGTCTTTGGTTCGCTAAGACAATCAGTTTGACATTAAGGCAAACCCATTCCAAATATATTTCCAGTGCCATATGCTGTGATGTGTTTTATATAGACTGAGAGGCAAAAAACCTTTGAGCTGTGTTCAGTGTGTTGTAGCTGCTTTGAAAACAGAATGATATGGGCATTTAACAGTGCCAAGAAACTTTGAAGACTAAAGGAACTTGCAACGGATTACATGAAACTTCTGCACTTCACACTGACTGAATACCACCATCTGGATGATAATGCCTACATAATAAAGATTAATTTAGAGATAAGGTTTTATTTAGGTAATGTACAGCCAATTTCTTAATTTTATTAACACTGTACAGTCGAAGTTTCTAGACTTAAAAGGATTTTTCTAAGGTTTCTTACTTTGTAACAGTCTGTCAACACAGAAATATGTGCAGATCTTTGGTAATGAGACTGTCACATAAGTAAAGTGTTAATGAGGGATTTTATTTTTCTAATTTAAAACTGAAACCCACGTTATTAAAACCCCCTTCTAATTGTTCAGAAATCTGTAAAGCTACAGTTAGTAGAGCTGTGTATTTATTACACATAGCACTGTAAAGATTAATTTTTCTCCTCCACTGTCTGCCAGTTCCATTAACAGGCTGTTAGTTTATCTATGATAAATGCACTATATGTAATGCAGTGGGACAGTCTCTTAATTTAAGCACCTAGCATGGTGTCAGTCTAAATCTCCTTCAGCTGATTTAATTAGCAAAGCTCCATGTAAATCAATTTCCAGTAAACTTTCAGACTTATGCGAGGAAAAAAAGGATCCCTTCACAAAACAAAAAATTAGAATTAGGCCAGTGATAAAAGGAATTTATGTGGCTTTTTAAGGAAATGTTTAAACAGGAGTTTTGGGGGTTTTTAAGGAATTTTTAGAAAATGTTTAAATGTTATTCAACACTAGCTGTCTGATTTTTAGTAAGCTTTCCTAATTTGACTTCCCATATCAAATTCTGCTATTTCTTGCATATTTATTAATAGAAAAGGGTCCATTTACCAAATGTGTTCATTAACATATTATCTCTTACAAGTAATAGTGCTATGTTTTCTATATTCCATATATTTCCACATATTATTTCATGTATATGTACACACACATATGTTATTATTTCAGTGATGCAGGGAAAAAAACTTACTTCTATGAACTAAGATCATTTTAACTGTGTTACTTCTCTAAAAATATCTTAAAGCTACCAGGGCTGTTTAAATTCTTGATCCCATTTGTATAGCACGAGATGCCATCTTCATTGAACACCTGACTTCAAGCTTTATTGTAGAAATCAGTTATTTCCTCTCTCTTTTTTTTTTTTTTTCAAATGAAAAGATCCAAACATCTCTTATAATAGTTTCATCAGTGGAGCTTCTTTCATTCTATTCCCAGTGCAGTACCTGAAGTTCGAGTAGAATTTTGCTCATTAGAATTACAGCTGCTTCTGAAATGCTCCCAAACCAGTCCTTACTCTTGTCTGGGAAGAGATGTTATGTATTTACAGAATTATTCACATTCTGTTCTGCTATGTGAAATGTGCATCAGCAGTCTCAGTGCTACATTTACAACACTCAAACTGTAATACTTCGTAGGTGTGTGCACTTAGGTTTCTAGGAATTGCATCTATCTGTCCATCTGAAAAGATCCTGGAAAGTTTGGACTGATTTTTCTCCTTTTTGCATTGCCCACCTTTGCTGTTTGTGTGATTATTTATTTAAACTGCTTGGGTTTTGTTCCCAGGTTGCACAGCACCTTCAGAGTAAGGATTAGAATAATTAAGTGTGACTAACAAATTTTCTATGTAAATTTTGAAGTGTCTGGAATGTCAAAGTCTCTTTTGTGCTAACTACTATGTAAATATAAAACAGTAGCTTATTCATTTGTCTACTCCAAAGAAAAAGGAGATAAAAAAGAAGAGGCATAGCAGCTACCAGGATGATGATTTCATGCCAAAAATCAATTCTGCTTTCTTGGAGGAGGGGGGGATAATTTATTTAAGTAATATAAGAATCCAAAGAGACAATGAACCACAGAAGGCAAGAAAGGTAGGAGTGATGTTGGAAAACTATGGGTGTTTTACCTGTGCTTTTGTACAAATGATTCTGGATAACAGCAAAGCCCCCCCTAGAACTGTTCATACAAAAGTCAGCACAGTTCTGATGATCAGGAAATGTTAAAGGAGTTTTAATAGGTCCAGGAGAACTGTGTTTAAAAAAAAAATAATTAAACCACCAAAACCATAACAAAAGACAAGAAATGGCAAACAATAATTCCACTTGCCTTGCTTTTAGTTTTGTTTTCAGTGTGCATGTTGAAGCCAGCTCAACACACATGAAGCCAGTTCTCTTTGAAAAGCTTTGGTTAGTTGCTTAATTCTTATACTCTGTGTTGGGCTGAGTTTTATAAAACTCTGTTGTTCTCTCCCCCCTGCCCACATACTGATCTGGCTAATTCAGGCTTTCACACCCTTTTAATGAATTTGGGGAAAAATACTTACACCACCAGTTATCCACTCAATTGTGACATAGTTAATTGGTCCACTCAACTGTTGATAACTGTTAAAACAAACCAAAAACTGCCTTCTGGTCCCCTTCGTGCTGGTGTAGTGAGCTCTCTTTCATAGAATCATAGAATCAACCAGGCTGGAAAAGACTTCTGAGATCATCAAGTCCAACCCTTGATCCAACCCCGCCGTGGTTCCCAGCCCATGGCACTGATGCCACATCCAGTCTTATCTTAAACACCTCCAGGGAAGGTGAATCCACCCCTTCCCTGGGCAGCCCATTCCAAGGGCTGATCACTCTGTAAAAAATTTCTTCCCAATATCCAACATAAACCTCCCCTGGCAGAGCTTAAGATTGTGACTTCTTGTCCTGCTGCTGGTTCCTGGGAGAAGAGACCAACCCCCCCTGGTTCCCCCCTCCTGTCAGGGAGTTGCAGAGAGTGAGGAGGTCTCCCCTGAGCCTCCTCTTCTCCAGGCTGAGCCCCCCCAGCTCCCTCAGCCTCTCCTCATAGGAGAATTTATTGGCTAGTCATGCTGGGTCCTCAAAGATCATTTCTTTCCAACCCCCCCCACTGTGATGGCCAGTAATGTTTCTGGTGAGGTTGAGCTCTGCTGGTAAAATTGGATTTGAAATTTCCCCAAAGTTTCTCATTTAAATGAATTGAGCTATGAAAAGCACAACTCTTTGCTACTCTACATTTTATCAGTGTAACTGAAGACAAAGCTTTAATTTTCTCTTTGAAACCTATTTTCCTTTGTACTTTATGAACTTAATGTGTTTTAATTATTTGTTATTACCGTTTCAAATCAATTTAGAATTTTTAAGATAATTAAGATGTAATTATGTTCCTTTTTCGCTCCCTTTGAAAAGGTTATTCTTATGTGATAGTACAAATGTTTTTCCAAACGGTTCAGAAAAAAGAAAATCCTTAAATACTGCAATGAAATGTATGGTAGAGTGTAAAGTGAAGTATGACACTGAAACAGTATTCAGATTTTTTCCACTTGGGGCTAGTGGCCCTGGGAAAAAACTGAAGGAGATGCCCAAAGTTGTAGCATTCATGATGCAAAGTGTTTTAGGGACATCTTTGTGCAGAAGGCAGACAGGGGAGACAGTAAGATGGAAAACAACTCATGGGTTGGGATAAGGCAGAACCAATGCAGCTCTTGACAGGCCGTATATGATATCAGAATTAATCAGGGGTTTATGATCTGAACTTTTATTTGAACAGCTTGCAAATTTTAGTGGAAAAATGACATTTTGGGGTAAATAATTTTTATGCTGTTCTTCCTTCACTGCCTCTGTAGTCTTCATACCGTTTCATTACCTCTCAGTCTTTTCTCCAGTAAAATTTGGTTTACTTCTCCAGGGACATGTAGGTCATGTCATCAACCTCTTGGCTGCAGGGCTCTATATCTGGGTACCACGTGTTTTTTGCATTCACATGATGTTCAGGTGCTTGTGGGAGTGAATGAGATGTCTCATTTGATCTGTTGGTACTGATATTATATTTTAGCTGTTGTTTTCTGGAGGAGACTGCAGTTATTGTTTTAGTTTTAACTGCACTGGAGAAAGAGGTCCATCATCTATAGCAAGTTTGATGCTGTACACTGCTCCAAGGCTTAGCTTGAATTAATTTATATGAAAAGGGTTTTAAAAAAAGAGAGAACAGGAAAATCTACTACATAGGTGATATGTAAGGTTGATAGCTCATATCTTGGAAGAAAGGCAATGCTGCTATACTTGAACAAGTATTATTCTCTCTATGATTCTAGTCTGAGATTAAGTTTCTCAGATAAGAAGTTTGAGGTTGAGATCTTATCCAGATGATGGATTATTGTAGTAAACTTCTTTTTTTTACCACTTCATTTATGTGTGTGCTGTGTATTGGAAGGAATAATGATAAACGAGGTTGTGTAGAAAAAGATCCAGTACTCAAGGAAAGAGACTTACTGATGTCATGAGGTGAGAATACCATGGAGAAAGTGTGTCTCTATGTTAAGTTACTTAGAAAACTGTCACCTTGGATTTTATACTGAATGTGCCTTTTTTTTTTTTTTTTTTTTTTTTTTTGGTGTGGATTGGTTTTGTTGTAGTCCCTTCATTAAAATGAAGGAAATATTCGGGACAAAGTGAGCATATGAAAGAGGAAAAGACTTTCTTATGTCTGTGACTAACAGGGCTTTATATATGGCAATATTAGGCACAAATCTTGGGTTTTATGTCAGCACAAAGTAAATATAAGTCCAAGCTGATTAAAAAGCATGGAAATTCTTCTTGTATAAATGTATAACTGTGCACACAAAGTAGAGAACAGTGGAAGTTGTCTTCCTGCTCGTTTATTTCCTGATGATTTACTGAGACCCTTTTAGTAACCTTTTTTATTCCCAACATAGCATCCCATTCTGCAGAAGAGAGTTCTATCTGCAAAAGACACATAAGCAGGGTCAGACCCATACCCAAGGTACTTTTCCTGAGTCTCTTCAGAAGATAAAATGCACAGTGCTCTGTATTCCTGTCACTTAGCTTTGAGAAGTATGAGCTGGTGTGCCTTCTGTTGAAGTTCACTTTTAGGTCATATCTATTCAGAGTGGGAGAAAATTACTACAAACCAAAATACTTTTCCTGAAGCATGTAAAGAAACTTGAAATGTCTACCAATTTTCAGTGATACGTGAAAACAAAGTCTGTTTCCTTTCAGTGTTTTGCTTTTCTTTACTGCTCTGGGGGAGAAGTTTCTCAGCAGCAAGCTCAGAGATGCAAGTTGTTCACTGAGAGCAGAAATAAAAATACACCACAATGGAACATTCTCCAGTCTTTCACCTTGAATCAGGAAATTTGCTTTCTGAATTTATCCCAGCTTTCTGTCTTATGCATATTTTGGAATGACTGAACCTTGAAGACAGCTATTTTTGAGCTGAACTCCGTTTTGCAGACACACAACCATCCCTTTTTAAAGTTCCATGATATTTAGTGATTGAAATCTGTTAAACGGATTTGCAGTTCTCTTCCTCTCTGGTTGATCTGTTACTGTTTCTAATCTCTACTGCAAATTCTTGGAAATGCTGATCAACCAGACAAATGGTGGCAAGTGAAATACTTATTTCATGAGGCATTAACCTTCAAGTTTCTGCACTTGGAGGAAAGATATGTGCTCAAACTCCCTCAAATTTTTCCTCTAGAATGGAGCACAATGTGGTTTTACTCTCCTCCAGTGCTCTCTGGCTCTCTGTACTGCTCAAACTGCATTACTGTATCTGTGTTAACTCACTGGCTGTCTTTTAAATGGCAATCCTGATCAAAGATGGGCTTGAATTTTTATATCTCCTCAAAGGTAAAGATGTCTGGTTTTGGGGAGGTGATTTCTGTACTTGTTTATAGACTCATTATCCTTTATAATTCACCTTTTAGCTGTAGAGTTGTCAAGTCTATCAGAGTCTTTAGCTTCTACTTATTACTGTGTCAAACATCTGCTACTTTACAACTCTGACCTACGTTTTTGATGCTGGGCCATGAATTGTTGCTGCAATTCTGTTCATGCATGTGTATGATCTTAAAATAGTTGCAAAGTATTGTCAGTTATGTAATTTTCTTCCACTAGAAAGAATGGGATTTCCTATGTATTGTTGTTGTTCATTAACTGGGGTATAGAAGACCTTTATCTGACAGATAACGAAAGGCAAAGGTCTTCCTCCTTTTAAAAATAATATGAAAATATGCAACCATCATTATTGCCTGAAGGGTGGTTGTGTATGTGCATCCTCATACTACATTATTTTAATTTAAAAAGCCTCAAAAAAGAGCTCTTCACATGGCAGAGTTCTCATTATTCCATCTCTCATATGTGCATCACTGCGCAAATAATGTGCAGGCAAATTATTCTCTTGACCAACAGTCTTACTTTTATTAAAAGTAACTTCCAATTAGGCATGGCAGTAGAAGTGAAAACAGAGTGTCTTCTGTAAGCTGATGCTTTGCCTTTACCGTTATTGAAGTTCTGTCCAGACCAAGTCACAGCAGTAATTGATTACATCAGTGCTTCTGAAATCATACTGGGTACAACCTGACAGGAATTTGGCACAACCAGATGCAGGGTTAGACCTTAAGTTAGAAGAAATCAGAGATGTAGATATTAATTGAGGTGTTCTGGTGATATGATCACTGAGCAGCTCACTATAGGCCTTTACTGAAGTGGTGAGAGTAATTCCAGAGAGAGACCTCTTGTTTGCCCAGAGGTAGCTGTGAACACACTCAGTTCACAGGATTTCACACAAATCAGAGCTTTGCAGTTAAATTATTGCTTTTAAATGGATGCTAAGTTTGAAAACAAAAAAAAAATTTAGACCAACAAATTCCCTACCTGTGATGTTTCCTTAAAAGCTGTGGTTTTGATGGGAAGCTGCAGCAGTATACTATTGTGATAACATCTTCCATTTACATGGTTAGAAGAGCTACAAAAAAAGGGATCTACTGCCTTAGACTGCCAAGTGTAGTAAACTAATGGCATGAAAACATTCTTTAATGCCCTTTTATTTCATTTAAGTGCTACATATGGAAAGGTTTTTTAGGGAATTTTTAAAAAATACAATACTGAAAGCCAGGATACTTCAATAATTACTACAGTAACAAGCTTTTTTTGAACATTTAAATTTTTTTTGTGTTGTAAGTTATATTTAGTATTAAAATTATATATGTAATTTAATTCCATTTTCTGTATTTTTATTAGAGTATTGGCAAATATGGTCTAATGCTGGTACTCCAATTGTGTATATGAGATGGTTCATGTCCTTTTTGGTACATGCAAGTCCACAGCAGCAAAATCTAGGTTTTGTTCTTATATAGCATTTATAATAAAATGCCATTAATGATGATAATAATTAGTGTCACTATTAAGAAAAGAGTTCTTTAAGACATGTAAAGTAGGAGTCACAAGTTATAACTGCCTAAAGTAGTAATTTTTGTAATTTTGTAATTTTGCTCTTACAAGAGTGAAACATTTTTTCACCCACTTTTTTAATGAAAAGAAAGGTTTTAATAATTTTTCAAAGGTCATTAATTGTCATGAATTTATGATGGGTGAATGCACCTAACCTGAAGACAAGGTCACAGTTTGAAAATACTAGCCAGGGTGGTAATATAATTACTTTGATTTATAAGAAGTTTAAATAAATGTCTGGATTTTAATATGTGCTTCTCAAGCTTAGCAAGGTTAAGGACTGATTGAGTACCTGCAGTGAAACTCTTGCTAGTCTGTGTGACCCTAAGTATCTTAATAACTAACAAAGAACATAGCTTAAATTCTTCTTGAGTATTAATAGGAAAATTATGAAAACATCCTTGCTTCAGATGACTATTTTTCTGCTCATTTTATCCAGCACGTGTTCAAAAATGCCTTGATGAATTCAGAACAAGGGTGAAGAAAATGAGTGATGCCAACTAGTAAATGATGTAAATGGTTTTATGTTGTGGGATTTCATAGCACAGAAGTGGGATTACAAACCAGAATTACTAACTCTCAAAGCAGACATGCCTTTACACTCACTGCATTTGTGTAATGTAAATAATGAAATGGATGAATTAGCTGCATTTTAAATAAAATGTTAAATGCAGCAGGAAATAAATCTACTATTGGAATCCAAACTGCTGGAAGAACACAGATTTTTGCTTCATGCACGGTACTTGGGGTTTTTAGTTGATGAAAAGGTGGATGCTATGATCTCTTAGTTTGTTTATCTGGGAAAAATATAAAATACTGAATTAAAAATGGATCAGTACCAATGGTTTAAGTGCATGTTAGCAGCCCTTGTAACTGTGAAAACTATAGGGACTTGAGAAACTCTGAAGTTTACAACCTTTATGGGTATTTATTGCAAGGGTATTTGGAAATGTTTGTTTAAAACCAAGGAAAAAACCTAAGTTCTTAATGGAAAACTGAAAGGAAAGGAAATTGTCTGAAGTTGTAATCTACTGCTTAGCTGTTGCATTTCAGGATCATATTAAAAAAGATGTTTAATTCTGCAGAGGACTTGGTTATGAAAGCAATGTCACCAAGTCGTTGAGAGCCATCTACCATTTGACAAAAAAATAGAAGAAACTTCTTGAGGGATCATCTGCATCATATTTTTAGAGAGAGTCTGTTTTTCAGAATGAGTGGGACAAGACTAGAAAACTGGAAGCAAGCTTCCAAGCTCTAGGATCTGTCTGTGGAAATGTGTGTGTTTAGGTATTTACAAGCTCTCAGAAAATCAGATTACTTTGGAGTGACATTTTCAATGCCTCACTTCACCTCCTAGATGTTTCGAGTTATTTTTTTTTTTAATAATAATAATAAAAGAAAATAAATTTCTTACTTTGTAATAGGGTTACCAGGATGTTCTGACTGACTTTGGTTATTTCCTGGGTAAGAGGCAGCAACCAGTTCAAATATAGCCTTGGCAGAGAGTTCGATAGCGTGCTCCAGCTCAGTAATGTGCTTGATGAGCATTCTAGGAAAGGATCACAGCTTATATATAGTCCCAGCTATAAATAACACATCTTTGCTCACCTGGGAGGAGGGAGTAGCAGCAGCATAAACTTATACTGCCACAGACCAAACACTTGGTCTGTTAAAGGTTGTCACTGGCCAAAACGTCAAAATAAAAATATTGGAATAATGCAAAAATCATCCTGTTTGTCCTATCTTTTGTGACTTGTGTCAGGCAGCTGTATTGAAATATGTATGAGGATGCAGACTATTGTCTCTGGGGAAAAAAAATATTTAGAGGTATCTATGTACATTCTTTTCAAAAACACCACCACTACCTTTTGGAGGCTCATGGTTTAGTGGCTGGTTTTGGTTTAGATCTTTTATTTCCTGTCTTCCATTTGTATATCTCTTTTGGACAATTTTTACTGGAGTTTTCAGGATATACAACTCAGCTGAGCTGTAATAAAATTGTTATAGGTAATTCACAGGCTTTTCTCTTTGCTTGCCTTTAGTGAGTCCTTTAAAACTCGAAAAATACGAATTCCCATCTCTGATCAAATATGAAATGTCAAGTGTAGCTTCATGCTTTTCAATATTGTCATACTTTTAAAAGACTAAAAGGGGAGAGAAACTTGAAATTAAAATCAATAATGTGTATCTGCTATTTGTTTGTCCACATGCATGTTAATTTGACTCTGCTCTGAGGTTATTAATCTGAAGTGCTGCTTCTCAGATTTTGAAGATACCATTTCTCCATTCAGTCACACAGACCTGGATATTCAGCAGATTCTTTTACAGAACTGATCATATTTGCTTTGAGTTAGCCTTAACTGCCAGTTCTGCAAATCAGCCCATTCAGAAAAATGGTGTTAAGTGTTAAATTTATAAGCGAGTCTTAAAAGGAGTCAGGAATTGGGAAAGGAAGTTGAAGTTTTATTACATTATTTCCAATGTTAAGCATAATGGCCTGAATTTCTACGTTTTTATTTTTCCTTATAATAAATCTGGTTGATTCTTGCATTATAGGTATTCAGAAAACACATTAAATGTTTTCTAAAATCTTTCTTCAAAATAATTAATTTTTATCAACTTCCCTGTTGTAATTTCCATTTAGTTAGTTGCTGATCTGTATTCTTCCTAGTGACTAAAAAACGATTCTTGCAGAAGAACTTAAATAATACCAAGTTTCATTTCAGTCAGCATTAATAAACATGGGTTGTATGCTGCACCTGTCAGATCCACCTTTTAATACAGAATCTGATGACTGTCAATTATCTTCCCCTCCTCATGAGGGTCCTGGAAGGCTGAATCCTGAAATACTTGCCTTCATATTTTTAGGCTTACACCCAGCACGTGTGCTCTGCCAGGTTTAGTGATAGTGTTTCCTACTTTCAGTAGGAACAATGATCCCACCCAGAGTTTTTTCTGGCACTTCTCATCTCTTTGTCCGAATACCAACAGTATATTATAAGATTATATCTTTTTTTACTGCTACCACTATTATAATTCTTTTTGTTATGCATTTAAAGATGATGTATTTTTAAACTACTACTACTATTATAATTGGTTTTGTTGTTGTTATAGTCATCATCAGCAGGAGCTGGCTATTTTTGATTACACCTGGGTACGTTGCCAATAATTTATAGCACTTTCTTTAGGTAATGCAAGTGTTAAGAAGTGCACTTTAACTCTTAACTCAATATAAGCAATAAATTAAATCAGATGACAGTAAATCATAGAATCACTACAGCTGGAAAAGACCTCTAAGATAAAGTCCAGCCATTAATCCAACCACCACAGTGTTCAGCACTAAACCATGTCCCCAAGTGCCACAGCTGTTCTTTGAAAAAGTGCCAAGCATGTCTTCCAAGTTCTTGACATCTTCTGCACTTGCTGCAAGTATTTCTAAGTTATGACTGCAGTGACACTGATAGTTGTATGTATATTGATAAATGCCTGTATTGACATATTAGGAAATGTTCATTGCTGATTTTTAGTTGTTACTTCAACTTTTAGTCAGTGGAAGAATTATGCCCTCAATCTAGAGCTGATCATCATTTAGGGAATATACCTGTATGAAATACAACACAATTATGGATCTGACCATCTGCTCAGTTGTCACTTTAGAGTCTCTTCTAAATTCTGGCCAGAAGTCCCAGATACTTCTGCGCTCCTATTAACATGAGAAGGTAGAAACTGCACCCCTGTGACAATGCAAATACACACCTGGTCCCATGTTCTCAGTGGCAGCTACTTCAGAGGAAGGATTGTCTGTATGGATATGCAGAATAAAATAGCTGTAATTGTCACTGTTGATTTGAATTCGGACGTCCCAACCCATTTATTTCTCTGCATTTTTACTATTCACTAAACTTTTAGGAACATAATGAAATTTGAGAGAAAGAATATGATGAAAATAGAAGCTTCAAAAGTTCTGAGTAAAAGATCACATTTGACTCTGTGAAACTTTACCAACATTTTTGCTTAAAACCTGCTGAATCAGTCAAAAACAACGTTGCCCTTTTGCTGTCTTTCATTTGGAATGGAAATGAAATATGTAGAATAAGTGTATTGTGACTATTGTAAACGCAGGAGTCAAAGATGATCTTGCTGATGTACTCGTGGAATAAATGGGGCAAGGGGTGTGTGTGTGTAGAAATCAAGAGGAATCTTAATTCCCTTTTAAATTTAGAAGGACTGTTGGCTTTCTAGGCACTTGCAGACATGTTTTACTGGTGGACTTAACTGTACTGAGTTAATGGTTGGATTGATGATCTTAAAGGTCTTTTCCAATCTAAATGTGTACATAATTCTAGGTCGAGTTCCAAAGCAAATATTCTAGGCTTAACCATTACCTGATTAATTGCAGCTGGCATGTTACCTTAACTTGTTTTAGAGGATGACTTTAGTTTGCAGCCACCATCTGTAACTGGTGTTGAACCTCCATAAACCAATCTGCAGACCTGCAGCAAAGTGCAACGTGCAAAATGCACATTGTCTTTTATATTGTAAAGTATGTTTAGTCTGCTTCAGAGAGCCTTTGTGCCTGCAGATGTCCAAACAAATCGCAAATCAATTTTTAGTGAACATTTGTTAAACTCTTCCCAGCTTCTCTGGGCATACTGTGTAGGGTTTTAGAAAGTCTCTGCAGGAGACAGAAAGTCTCCCTGCACAGGAGGAGGCCACAAGCTCTTGTCTGCTGCTCTTGCTGGTTCCAGTAGTTATCTCCAGCTGATGTGAACACCCCACTGCATGACAGCACTGCAGGCTGCTAGGGGAGCATGTGGTCCCCCCTCTTCTGATCAACTTAAGAAAGAGGAGGTTTAAGAAAGAGGGGCGGGAAGATCATAGAATCAACTGGGTTGGAAAAGACCTCCGAGATCATCCAGTCCAACCCTTGATCCAACCCTACTGTGATTCCCAGCCCATGGCACTGATGCCACATCCAGTCTCACCTTCAACACCTCCAGGGATGGAGAATCCACCCCCTCCCTGGGCAGCCCATTCCAAAGGCTGAGCACCCTCTCTGTAAAATATTTCTTCCTAATATCCAACCTAAACCTCCCCTGGCACGGCTTTAAGACCGTGCCCTCTTGTCCTGTGCTGTTGAAGGTGTGAAGATGGTCTTGGAAGTTTACTGGTGAAGACGAGTTGCTGTAGAGATGGCTGGGAATGTGGTCTTGGAAGGAGTTGTGCAGTGCCCAAGTGGGGCACTTCAGAAGGAGCTACAGCTGTGGGTCACCTGTGCCAGGGCAGATACCCCTGAGGGAGGGCAGACTGTGGGTCCCACGTGAGAGTGGGACCACCCCTGAGTGACTGCATTCCATGGAGGACTCACACTGGAGCAGGGAAAAAGCACCAGGAAGCCAAAGCAGGAGGGGAAAGCTACTGTGCACTGGCCCCTATCTCCTGTGATTCCTGGGATGGCTCAAGAGTGACCTGCCAGGCACATACAGAAAGCTGAGATGAGGTGTGGGGGAAGGAAGATGTTTGGTGTAGGATCAGCGTGGGGTAGAGGAAGGAAGAGCGTTTATAGAAGTAGTTGTTTGATTTTTTATTTTTTTTTTAAATTATTTTTTATGCTCCCTTCTTTTCCCAATGCCCAGATCAGGCATCAGAAACGAGTGTTAAATAACAATAAGGTAAAATCAGTAAAAATTTCCCAAGCTAAGACAGTTTTGTCAATGACAGCCTCTAGCAAAAGAAGCAGCAAAACTTTGATTCAATTACTGAGTTCCCCAAATCTCTGCTGAATGAACGTGCAGATAATCCGTTGCAGATAATCAGATAATTTTTACCTGAACAAGGAAATTATTGATACTATAGTACCTTTGAGAGCTGTAGAAAGGAAATTCAACTTCAACGTCAAGCTTTCAGTTCAATTTCTGATTCAATCTATTTATTTAATCTGAAGAAAACTCATGAGATGTAACACATTTGATTTCCATTGTGGTTCTTCTAAGAGCTGATACATTTACAGTTGTACAAAATATATTCAATATAAAAGGAAAGCTGTCAAAAAAAATTATTATATAATGAAATGGGCTTTAAAGTTTAAAATTCTGATTTCAAATCCAAGATCTCAGTCCAGTTAAATGATAGATGGCAAATGCCCTTGAAAGGGATGTGGTTTTGAGTCAGATCATCTTTCTGGATGTTCTTAATTTCAATGCAAAATAAAAAATGTGTGAAGTGATGCTCACAAGTACAGAGCATAGTGTAATTCCATTTTTTCCATTCACTATATGTAATGTTTTCAAACATGCACACATGTATTCTTGCATAAGTGTTTTTTCAATAATTGTGTTTTAAAACCACTGGAATTTGTCTTTCCTTTCAGAATTGCAAGCAGAAAAGCTGAAAGAATTATTTTTGGCTAGTACAAAAGTCAGCCAGATCTCTCAAAATAATTTTTTTTAGGAATTAAAACCGTATTGGCTGTATTTGGTGTAAAAGGTTGTTTGGTGTTTACTGCATCTCTTAAGGCAAATGTTTGCAAACAGATTTCACTTAAATAGGTAACATCAGTTGAAAGTCAAATCCAGGGCTTGCTTCGACCCTTCCTAAAAATTTCCTAAACGAGGCAATATTTTACAAAGTGTGATTTCAAGGAAGGAGAGAGTCATCAAGGCTTGTGAGAGCATTTTCCTGTGCATGAAGAGGTTCATGTATTTCTGAAAAGACAAATAGGAGCATAGAAATGACTGGTTAATGTGAGCAAATTCTGAATGGTTCCTTGTCTGAAACTGTCAAAATGGGAGCTTTTATATATATATATATATATATATATATTTGTGTGTGTGTATGTATATATATTTAAACTGTGCACATAACTGAATTATATAAGTAATTCACTTTGTAGTGCCTGACTGAAGACAGAGAACTATTTTTTCTGTTATGTGCAGTCACACAGCTAAAACATTTCTACTTTGACTTGGTTCTATTTTAAAGGCTTTGACATGCTTCCTCAAATACTGCAGTGTTTTCTCCCCTTTTCTAAATGCAAGAGGAGTATTTAAAAGCCAACTCTTTTGTTCCTGTCAGCAAAACATGAATTGAGAATACCCACGAGGCGAGTAGCAGGGGTAGTAGTTGAAACAGTCAAAACTTTATAAAAACTGATTTAGTACAAAATTTAATGCAAAAAAACTCCGAGGGATTCCATGATGTACATGAAAATCAACGCATAAACAAAAATATTTAAGACAGGTTGATGGCAAGTATATGATAGCAGTGTGGGCACTTCAGTAATACTTTAAAAATCCTTTGACATAAATGGGTATGGACATGTAGCTCTTGGTGTGGTTGTATCTGTGTGTATATGTATACACACACACATGTAGAGTAGGTGTGCTCCCTGATAGGAAAGATGTTAGGAATTATAGGAAACAGCAGTGCTTTTGAAGAGACTATGTGAAATGTTACACAACTATTTGTTATTGTGTGTTTCTCCCATTGAATGCTGCAGAACACCCTTCCCAGACACTGGCAGAAGATGATCACTTTGAATTCAAAATGTCAGCATAGTTCAAGAAAGGAAAATGAATGAGAGGGACAGAGTACTTGAAACAAGATTTTGGAAAATGAATGAGAGGGACAGAGTACTTGAAACAAGATTTTGGAAAATGAATGAGAGGGACAGAGTACTTGAAACAAGATTTTCTCCTTTTTTTGTCCTTTTTTTTCTTTTTTTTTGGCTTTTTTTCTCTTTTTTTCTCTTTTTTTCTCTTTTTTTCTCTTTTTTCTCTTTTTTCTCTTTTTTCTCTTTTTTCTCTTTTTTCTCTTTTTTCTCTTTTTTCTCTTTTTTCTCTTTTTTCTCTTTTTTCTCTTTTCTCTCTTTTCTCTCTTTTCTCTCTTTTCTCTCTTTTCTCTCTTTCTTCCTCTCTTTCTTCCTCTCTTTCTTCCTCTCTTTCTTCCTCTCTTTCTTCCTCTCTGGTGCAGAACCAGAATGTACTGAGGTCAAATATCTTGTTGATTTGACTAACAGAAAACTGCAAGTGTTTGATGCATATCCAAATGTTATATTTATAAGTGAGAGTCACCATAGGTCAACTTGAATACTTCATTATTGAAAACAATAATGTTTTCATTATTGAACTTGAGAATGTCTCTGCTTCAGTGTGTTCTTGAACCATCCAAAGATACTTTAATTTTCAGGGACCCGAGTGCTGGGTGAAAATGAGCTTTTTTTTTTTTTTTCTAAGCCAGATTCTTTAATAACCTGTACAATAGGTTCAGGTCAAACTTACAGCTTTGCAGCTATTTTCAGTAAAGGTATTGCTTTTGTACTTACTCCTAACCTCCTTTCTCTTGAAGAAATCTGGAAGGATGGTTGTATAGGAAAAAAATTTTTGTACATCTAATATTGAAATTATGCATCTCCTCAGGTGTTTAAATAAATTAGGGTTTCCTCTGACTCTTGCTCACATACAAGGATAAATAGTACTATAAATAAGTGGGATATTTGCACCCTACTTTAAAAATATTTTTTAGTTAGGAGACTTTGCAATAAATTGGAACATTTTTGGGGGAGAATTTAAACACTTTTCCTATTAGCTGAGTGTTAAACTTATTATTCTGCTTCTGCTTTCTTTTTGTTTGTTTTCTTTTATTTGGTAACGTGACAGATGCTTCTCCTCTTTTCTCTTTCCAGTTAGTGAGTGCTATGTGTATTAGGTATGGAACAGAAAAGAAAGATTAGATTGGAAGAGGGATGGTACTTTTAATAAATGCTTCTAGGTCAATATTGGGATGAAGTTGTTTTTTTGTTACAGGTTACAGATCTATAACAAAATAATTGGCAAATCAACTCTCTCCTAAGTTCAGAGCTTAGGTATGCCATATAAATCATCTGTATTTCAGAAAAATTTGTGTTTTCCTTGATCACTGTAAGTGCAGAATTTGACTGTCACTTCAGTGGCGCTTGTGAATTCCTTTGTTGGATCTTGCTTCATATTTTCTGGAAACAAGCAATTTATAAGAAAAAAAGACAGATTGAGAATGATACAGATCTATATATTTATTACCTTTTTCTGCACCATAATTTCTTGACCTTAAATCAAACTTATAGATTCCTAATTTTCAGAGTATCATATGCATAGTCTCCTTCATGGTGTCTGACAGTCCTCTGAAGGTATCACTCATTACCATGGAAATGATAACATGGTCTGTTTTCAAGCTAATTGCTGCATATGACATTAAATTCGGTTCCTTGAGGTTTAAATTGCTCATGCAATACATATTGAACATTAGTTCATGTTCAGTGTATCTGGAATACTCATTATAACAGTCATAAAAATGGTCTGTTTGTGCCTCTGGAGACAAGCAGCTTGACTACCAGGAGCCTGCAGGCTACAACATCTGCAGTGGGTTTATGTCCAAAGTGTTTGACACCCAGGATCCGAATCATTAATTAGCAGATGACAGCAGAAAAGAAATTAGCCTTTGTTCCTTTTAGCATAAACTTACTTTAGCATAAAATTCCTAGCTCCTGGGTAGGAAAGTGTGGAAAACCTGCTGAACATAATACTGGACTGTCTATTAAAAGTGTCTTTAGAATTGACAACAGCATTGCATTAGGGATTGCGAAAGTATAATGGACTGTTTGCTAAAAAGAGCCAGACATTGTTTTGGTTTTTTAAATGAGGGTTCATTTTTCTGTTTCTTCCATGACGTTCACATCAGGGATTTGCCTGGGTACTTATAATTCTGCTCCACTGGTGTATAAAAGAGTAGCTGCAAAAAAAAAAAAAAAAGGCCTCCAGGCTTGTGAGTACTTTAAATATGATGCTTTTCCAGCTATTTGCCAGTTTTCAACTTTAGGAGAAAGCATTTGAAAAGTAGAGGCCAGGAAAGCACCATGGGTGGACTTAATTGGCACAGGCTGCTGCTTCACTGGCTTTGGATTAATGTGGAGGTCCTGTGAGTTAAATTTTGGGGGAAAGAATACAGTGATCTTAACAAGAGGTTATAGGGCCATGAATAGGTTCTGGTTTGCATTGCATATCTACATATTACAGATCAAAGGAAGCTCCCTCCTTGAGTTTGTTTCATTAAACAAAGGTAATTTCTGTTAAAGATATTCTAAGATTTCACCACTGAAACCATCAGATCCAGAAGCTTCTTTGTTTCCACTCAGTTTTTGTCTGCTAATGTAAATATTTTTCATGTTCTTCTAATTAAAAATCTATGCTCCATAAGGTTCAGAGCTTTGCCCAGAGATGACTTAAGCACAAATTGTAATGGGGCTTTACAGGACAAAGCTTAAATATGCAGAGAAGGATATTACATTCATCAGGGAGAGTTTCAGTTAAGCAGACAACTAGATTGTTTTTTGCTAGAAACAATTTAAAACATAACGCCTCCCTCCACTAAAAAAGCAAAACAACTGTATCAGCACTGTGTTTCCTTTTCTTCTCTTTTATTCTTTTCCTCTGAAGCATGTCTGCTGAAGAGACTTGGTTTCACAGGTCATTTCAGACTATGCAGGAGGAAATGAACCACGACTGACGAGTCAGACATCAGGTTTTGAACACCCAGGGTTCACTGATGACCATCATTTTTTTTAGTCTGGGTACATTACAAATAGGAGCATTAAAATACTGAAGGTAGGCTATATGAACTTGATACTGGACTTTAAAAAACAGACTCCTGTGTGACTACTGATAACAGATGAGAATTTAATATATCCTTGGAAACAGGGAGTAGGGAACTATTCAAAGATCACTCATATAAGCTGTTTGAATACAGCACTAAAGCAAATGTTATATGACTTGGGCAAAAAACTCACGTAAAGCTAGTATAGAAATTAACCCCTTCAGCTGCCTTCCTCATAAAAACAGAATTCTCCCCCACACTCCTTCTGTAATCTTTGGATGTCTGACACTAGCCAGAGGTACCTCGAGAAAGTTTAGTTGTGAAAATTTGACAGTAGTGAATCCCTTTTGTACAGTTTTTGTTTTAAAATGCCAGTATATTGCTGGGAGCAGAGAGCTTATGGCAGTGTCAGTCCTTCCTTCCCCAAAGAAATCTATGTGCTGTATAAATTATGTTGGAGGAGCTATCTAAGAAATGACATGTGAGGAACTCATTAGGTATCTTCTACAGAAGGTGAAGGTTATTATTTTGTGGACAGTTCTGAACTACACCAAAATCCACGTTGTACACTTTATGACAGACTTTAACTTCAAATATTGCCTCCTGTAGCTGTTAAATAGTGAAAAAGAGAAATTTGCTGTCTAATTTGTAGATCTGAATACAGAGTAGAGCCTTTGGAGCTCTTCAGTGCCTTCAAAATTTGGGAATAAAATAAAAGACTTGAAGAGATGGGCAAAAAAAATAATTTTTACCAAATTGAATTTCCTTTTAAATTACTTATCAATATTTGATTGTGTTGTGATAAATCAATATTCGATTACGTTTTGTGATAAATCACTAAAAAGTGATTTATCTTCAGCACAGAACTTGGTGTCAAATGTGTTGCCCTCAATGGAACTGTGTTGTCTTATGCTACCATGGGTAGCCTTGCATTAGGGCTGATGTAAAAGAGGTGCCAAAGCTCCCCTTTCCCCAGCAGGATGCCTAGGGAGGGTCCTGAGGAGGAATTAGTATCACACCACACTCCTTTCTCAAGCACTTTTAGCAGGGCCCTGCATACCACTGCTGGTTTTTAACCATTTTAACCAATATGTTTTAGGGAGCTAAGACATTTTTTTTTCCCCTCTCTCAGAAATATTGTGCAGGATCTACTGCCAGCTGGCTATTGATTTTAGAAACCTTTTTTCCAGGAAAGAGCCAAGTGACTGAGCCCAATTGTTTATCAGCCAAAGAGTGGCATTCATTTTTCTTACCCTAGAGGAATATTGGAGTCCTGGTGTTACTACATGCAATGAATCAAGTGTGTCAAAACAAAACAGTTTTGGGAGTCCTAAAGGAAAGTCTGCCTCCTTTCCAGGGCTGGGGGTTTTACAACCAATAAGCTGTACTGAACATCCCATATTTTTGAACATAAACTTTTGTATATGGGTTAAAAGCAGTGAGGTAGAATGATAATTATTTCTGATTCATTAACTGAACAATGTCTTTCCCCCTCTCCAGTGTTAAAAAGTCTTAGAAGTGTTCTCTGTGTTATGCAGGGTGTGGATTTGAACTAGGTTTGAAGTTCAGTACGTGAAATGTATACAAGAAGTTACTTCAAAAGGCGAGAAGATGAGGAATGGTTCTTTTTTTTTTTTCTTTTTCAAAGACTTATTCACGTGAGGGATGAGATAGTTGTACTCCTACTGTGATGAATACTTAATTCTCTATAAAGTGTGAGTAACATCAGTAATAACTGCACTTGCCTGTAAGTGCTTTAAAACTGGATTGCTTCACATTATTATCTGAGGTAAGACCTAAAGCAGCTGCAAATATTAACCCAGATCTCCTACATACTAATAACTGGATCATTGAGTATCGGGGGTGTAGCTCTTCCTCCTTTGGTTTTACAGATCCATTGAGACTTTTTCCTTCCAGCAAAAGCCATTTAATGAATCAGATCAAATTAAAATAGTTTTGAAATTACTCATACCCCATAATTTAGTGCTGTGCTCTCCCTTCTCTTGTATTTTTCCAGCTTGAAGCAAAAATCTGGGTACCTTCAGAAGATGATTTATTTAGTGCAGTGTGCAGTTCCCTTTGGAAAATGCCCAGTGATCCAACACAACACAGCATTAGTCCCTGCTTTATGTGTGCAGACACAGCTCTAGTAACAGTGAGAATGGCTTTAGGAACAAGAATAGTTCAGCTGTAGTTAGAAATTAATAGTTGTCCATTAAGAAAGGACATGTGTGCAACGTGTTGGTTTAACAGGCTGTGTGAGGAAAGCAGGTGAAATGCTGGTGTGTTTTGCATTCAGTGAAGTCAAAAGTGGAGTTCATAAAATTCATCACAGAATTCCAAATTTTTATTTATAATATAAACAAAAGATTGAAGGGTTAAAGAGCAGTCGCAGAGTTCTGTAATGACTATTTAATATTTGGTGACTTTGCCACTCTCACTGTAAACAGGGAACGTCACACTACAAAACGTTTGGATCTGTTTCACTCAAGGAGAGTTCTAAAGGTTCTGTCCTTTCAAGTTTACAAGGTGTGTACATAACATTCAGTTTGTCAGGTTTGGTCACTGGAAAGCGTGTTACTGAAAAAATACAGGGTCTGTATGGAGCATAATTTCTGTCAAGTTCTATTAAAATATTAAAATCCTATTACTCTTAATGTGCTGGATTACCTGGGGTTTTTCTGGTGAGAATGGAACATCTTGACTCACACTGAAGAGTTTTCATTACCATTGCCACAAAATATTTATTAGGATGGGGGTGCTCAACGAACTTTGACTTTAAAATCTGACTTTTTTTTATTAACCACTTTTATTATTAAGTGAACACAAATGATTGATACCTCAGCATTCAACCAACCAGAGAGACCTACATCATTGTGTACACTGGCACTTCTGCACACACATGAGGGAAGTTGTGCTGGGTGTTGCTTGTGGCATAAAATGGGTGTGTGATGCATGGGAGTTTGGAATATGATTATCCAAAGACTTTTATCACAAATACCACTTTTGATTTCTGAGATGCGTAGGAATGCATGATTTTGTGTGTGCAGACATTTTTTTCCTAAATTCTGACAGTCTGTACATACAACTGAGGGTGTGTAAATACGTCGTCAAGGATCTACATCACCTCTGCTCTTCTCAAGTTATTGAACAAACACAAGATTCTTCCCATGATAACCAATAGTACATACAACTAGAAAAGCACGTTTTTGTAAGTTTGCAAATGTTTTCACTTTTATCCCCAGGAAAAAGAAATATAAAGGGAAATACCTTGTATTTTGGCTCAGTGCCTTTTTAGAAATATGTCTGCTTTTACATTCAAAGGCTCTTTTCCCCTGATGTACAATTCCTTTCTTGGTTTCATGGAAGAAAATGCACCAGGTGGAAGGAAAAATTGACCTGAAAATGCAGCTGTCACTTTCTGAGGCTTTTGGTTTTCTTCAGAATAGTGAACCACTCGTGGGGGAAGGAGCGAGCAATGACAGAATTATCAGAAAGTCAATACCCCAGATTTTGTAGTCAGTACAAATCATAAAATGTGTATGTTTAACATAACTTTCACCTTGTAAGCAACTAATCCTTTCTCGTATCTAATAATACCATAATTTGCTATAATTAAAATCCTTAATGTATATTTGCTGGTTATGTGTCTGTGTATAAATGCTCCAAGGCAAAATACATCACTCTGAAAAAGAGTGGACTTGTCTCTGATAAGTGATCTCATATTGCAATTGCCCTTGAGAAAACCACTCTACAGTTCGGATGCAAGCTAAACCAATAAATCCTTTAAATTGCCGTTGAGTTATATGGGTTACACTCATTTTCTAACCTTCTTGGAATGTGCAGTGGTAAACAGAAGTGTCTGCTTTACAGCCACCTGAAAGACTGGCTTCTGTTGCCTTTGATTGTGGGAATTTGTAGCTAACCTCTGCTAAAGCCTGAGTGGTTTCTCACAGTCCAACTGCTCTTCATTTGCACTTCCAAATGCAGCAGGGAAGGTAAGTACTTACACTGGGATACAGGATCTTTCCCAACTCTCTTTCTCTATTATCCAAGTCCAGTACCAGCAAAAAAACCTCCGTTGTCTAAAGTTCTAGTTTAAATTACCATTTTCAGCTCTCTCAAGACTAAGCCATTTTCAGAGAGAAGTTGAACATACCTTGAAACTAACTGGTGTAAGCTATTTAAATGAGTTACTAAACATTACATATATTTAAATGCAGTTTGGCCATCACCTTTTTTCTAGTGTGGGTAAATCCCTGCACATTTACTGTGCAGGAGCACAGTTTTTAGAGAAATGAGAATACATACAGACTAGCTGCCCTAAATACTTCCACAATCTTTATTTTTCTTGGGAGAAGAATTAGGAGGATTTTTAAGTCGTGCCTAGAGTCGTTCAAACTTCAGTTCAATTCCTGAACATGTTTCAAATGACATTCTTCCTTTTAAATTATATATTTATTTAATCTGTGGAAATAAGTAATAGTCTGAATAGAGTTATGAAATCTGGTGTTTGGGGCATTTAGTGCAGTAACATTTGCAGACTGGAAGGTAGAGAGAATACGTGTATCAGTATGCTGATAACATGGGAAATTTCTCCAGAGTGAATTTAGATGATGTCAGCATTGCTGCAGCAGTGCTACAGAGCATTCTTTCTAATTTTGATATGGTTATCTTGGAAATCACAAAAGGCAATGCAAAATGCAGAAAAATTGCAAATATAGACAATTTCATCCATTTATGTATGTCTCAGTTCTGATCTAGTAAAAATGTGCTGAATACAGAGCGAAGGAAGCTCTTTTTCAGGGGAAATGATACCCAATATGCTGAACCAACAATGGAAATGTCCTTTGAAGCAGATATGGAAGGAGAGGGGAAAAAAAACCCCTAATGCTTGAACGCAGCAGTTCTGGGTCAGTGACATATCCTCTGAGCAGATTTAGTTCACATAGTCCTGGGTGCAGCTGAAGAAGCACTTATGTCATTGGGAACTTGATAAAAATAAAAACTGAGGAGTGAAGTTCCACCTAGTTTCATCTAGAAGTTGTACCAGATGCTGGCTGCTAATGGAGACATCTGCTGAGGGAAGGCAGTGTCTGAGAAAAGGGAAGTCTGTAGGGAGTGAGCTGGGCATTTGTTGTCAGCGTTTGCTTTTTATATCTGCTTGTTAATATAGCTGCATTTCAGCAGTCCAGAAGGGTTTTCTCGACAGGAAACAAAAATTTGACTGAAACTTGATAAGAACATTTTTCTTTAGCGCTTGATTTGCATTTGCTATGTGGTAAATTTAGGTGTTTTTTCCCTCCCCATGCAATTCTCATTATGGTGTAGTCAGAATATAATTAATTTTTTTAATTAATTAGACAGATTGTAGTGGGAAGAGGTAGAAATGTTTATATTTGTGTTTGGTAATGCTTTCTATTATAAATTACACTGGGATCTTTGAAAAATCTCTTGGCTACCTGTAGTTCCCAGAGACTCTGTAAAAAGCAAAGAGTGAAGCTGTGAAGTTGGTGATGTTTCTTCACTGTTCCAGTGTTTCAATTCTTCATTTAAAGATGAAGCAGCCATGGAATCCGTGTCCAAATGCAAGCATGGCACACATCTGTAGTTTGTCTTTCAGTTTGTACTTCCTCCTTGCCACAGGAAGGTCACGACCTTGTCTTGATCAAGAATTGAGTAACTGAGTGTATTGAGCTCTGGCAAACAGGATGATGCAAATGTGATGAGCCTTGGTATGGTCTCTGGATCAACAGAAATTACAGCTTCTGAACTGAGATTCTGAAATGATAGATGAAAATCAAATAGCATTGTGTTTATGCACCATTTTAGGCACTGAGTGAGTGAACACTGGTAGAAAGAATGGGGCAAATTGCCTGAATGTTTCGTCATAGATCTTATATGTTTTCTGAAATAGAAATGTTAAGTGAAAACCACCGAAGATTTAATTAAGAATTGATTCAAATCTCACCAAAGTTCTACACACCAGTCAGATAATTTTCCGAATGGATGAATGACGTGGTGATTAATAAGAATAATTCCTATTAACCTAAAATGTCTATTATGAACATAAAATTTTAAATCCAAAAGAAATCACATAGTTAAACCTAATGCAAAAAAATAAAGCTGCCTGTTTGGCTGATCATCATGTCATCCATCAGAGTCTATCCATTCACACGTTATTCTGTTCCTTCCGATCTATTACTGAGGAATTGTCAAGCCATAGATATCACAGTCAGTTTTTATTAGACAGTTAAATTTTATTAAGCTTAATTGTATGAAGATTGGCTTCATACAGACTTTGTAAAGAGAGAAATCAATATGGTCCAATGAGAAGAGCAGCTGTTACTTATTATGCACTAATTTTTATAAAAAGTTTGAGTACTTTATTGAGGGAAACAGAAGGAAGCATTTCATAGGATAAAGAATTGTTGAAATAATATTTATAGCTCTGTATGTCATCTGTGAAAGGACAGACACAAACTATTGTGATATATTGCAATGTTTTCTGTGTATAGTTCTTTCTGGGTAACTTTCTGTGATTGAATCTGAGAGGATTATATATCTCTTATCTAGGTTAGCAACATTTTTACTTTTACGTCTCTTTCCTTTATTTTGCGCTTCTTTTTCTTTAAAATCTATAAATTTTTTTCACCATTTCTCTTTAATGTTTCACAAGCTAGTGGATTTTTGAAACTGCAAGTTCTCTTGTTTCCCAGGTACTTCTGTCTGTTCCTCATAATTTGTATTCACCAGTTGTTTTACGTTTTGTTACTCC
Organism: Manacus candei; assembly: GCF_025592945.1. Lineage (NCBI taxonomy): Eukaryota > Metazoa > Chordata > Aves > Passeriformes > Pipridae > Manacus > Manacus candei. The sequence goes on from NW_026138057.1 coordinate 1,766,927, forward strand.
AAATTTCCCTCACGTAAACTATGCTGAAAGCAATATTGATTAAATTTATATTGGATAAAGTTAATCGGTGAACTCTACTGAACTAAGTCATTAAACAGTGAAATAGACTTTCAAAGGATACACACTGAGAGTTTTGTCATGTAAAGTAGAAATATTTCAATTCTATGCCAATTGAGATAACAGTGTGGATAGAATGAGATTTTCTATAATTTTCTATAGATTTCATGATGTTGTTAGGTTTTTTTTTTTAATTAAACCACAAAATTAAAGGTAAAATTCCAAAGCAGCTAAGGGATTAAATTATGCAAGTAGCTGCAAAAAGCAACGTTAACCTGACTGTATTGTAAGAGATTTTGGAAAAAAGGCATTTCTGGTTATCTGAGGAGACTAATGTAACACTGTTACATTAGTTAAGGGTAATAACACTGAGGTATTAGTCGAAAGTTTGAGATATGCAATCGGAAATCAGACCAAAGGTACTAAAATGGGCATAAATGATGAAGAATATCAGAACTGAAAAGGGTAAAGTTAGAAAAAGAACAGTTTTGTGTGCTAAATTAAAAAAAACTAAGTCCTGTAGAACTAATCTGAAAAATCAACTCTACATACAGAAGATAAGTCCATGTTTATGCAGTCTGTATCTGAATAGTTGTAAAGAATTTAGTCACTTCCTTTCCAGAAGAGGTCTGTTCCATATTACAGCAGGGTTCATTGCTGTGGGCATCGTGCCTACTGAATAACAAGTTGAAGAAGGAAAAAGGCTCAACACACCCATCTGTGTGTCTGGGCAGAGGAATTATTTTTATGGGAAGTTAATCACAGTGATTATGTGAAGTTAATCACAGTCCTTCCTCTCAAATCTTTGGGCTTTGTTGCCTGTGCACTTTTTTAGTGGATGTATGCAAGTTGCTTTTTTCTTCGGGTCGTTTTTTTTCGGTGTCACGTTGTTCATGATGATTCAACTTGCTGCTTCATTTCCTGGGGCCAGGCATCCATGCCAGCTGCAAGTTTTCGGAAATCTCCTTTTGCTCCTCTGCTCATTGATGGGAACTGAAATTTGCATCTTTTCCCTGATGAGTCATTGATTCTACACTGCCAAGAGTCTGCCAAAAAGATACGAGTTTGTTTTGGTTTATTTATGATAAATGCATTAAAAAATCTGATGAAATAGAAAAATCCTTCTCTACGGGGCTGCTCTTGATCTGCTCATCCCCCAACCTGTATTGATACCTGGGACTGTCCCAGTTCATGTGCAGCACCTTGCACTTGGTCTTATTAAACTTGGTGAGATTCACATGCACCCACTTCTTGAGCTTGTCCAGGTCCCTCTGGATGTCATCCCGTCCTTCAGGTGTGTCACCTGCACCACTCAGCTTGGTGTCATCTGCAGACTCACTGAGGGTGTGCTCAATCTCTTCATCTGTGTCATTAATGAAGATATTAAATAACACTGATCCCAATATGGACCCCTGAGGGCACCACTTGTCACTGATGTCCCATCAGGACTCTGAGCTGTTGACCACGACCCTCTGGATGTGCCCAGCCAATCGATTCCTTATCCACCCTAACAGTCCACCCATCAAATCCATCCCTCTGCAATTTAGGATGTTGTGGGGGACCATGTCAAAGGCTTTACAGCAGTCCAGATAAATACATCTGTAACCCTTCCCTTGTCCACTGACCCAGTCACTCCACCATAAAAGGCCACTGGGTTGGTCAGGCAGGACTCACCCTTGGTGAAGCCGTGCTGGCTGTCCCAAATCACCTCCCTGTCCTCCCTGTGCCTCAGCACAGCTTCTGGGAGGATCTGTTCCATGGCCTTCCCAGCACAGAGGGGAGGCTGACAGGTTGGTAGTTCCCAGGGTAGCCTTTTTTAAAGGTGAGTACAATGATTCCCTTTTTTCCTGGATCTTCACCTGACTGCCACGACTTACAAATATCATGGTGTGTGGCTTAGTAATTACATCAACCAATTCCCTCAGGACTCTGGGATGCATCTCATTGGGTCACGTTGACTTGTGCATGTTCAAGTTCCTCAGGTGATCATGAACCTGATCTATAATAATCAAATATTTTGCACAGCTAATGGTCAGGTAAGGAAAAATGTTCCTCATCTGCTCCTAAATCCCCAGGTTTTGTGTTCAGGATTTTTCCTCCCTGTCCCAGTCTGAAACACAGTGTTTGAGATAATGCTGAAATACAAAGCATGTAATGTGGGTTAACTGTGGAGAACAGTTGTATCTGACAAAGGCTGGATTTTAGCAAGAGCATATCTGCTGATCAACCTAATGCTTTTTTCCCAAATGTAATAGTTAATGCAGAACTGAGTGAAATGATATACAAGTAGTTGAAACTCGGGTTGGATGCTATCATAATACATTTTATATATATATACTATAATTATATATACCCTATATGTACCAAACTTTATCTAGATACTCATTTGTCCTGACATAGTACATGTGAGAAATAAATTCAATCCTTATTTTGAAGCTCAACTTCCAGTGTTTGAGGCAGTAACAGTCACAGGTGGAGTGATCTCTGGGATGTGAATCTTTCTAGTTACTGAATACTTGCCTCAGTTGTTATTCCAAAAATTAGCATCGATTGGGATGTTTATTAATATCTTAAGTATTAAGTCATGTCAGCAGAAGAGTAAAAACAGCTGACTAAGCTTAAAACTAGAAGTGAATAACATTCCCTTGAAAACAGATTATATTGAAATTTACTCTGGCACTACATTAATAAGCTGATGGTAAAAATGAAACAACTTAGAATCAGAGCACTACAAATGACTGTAACATGCAGAGTGTTGCTAAATTGTTCTCTTTCACAATGAACATTTATAAAAGCACTTTAATGTGCTGAAATGATAAATATTCATATGTTGACAATGGCACTTAATTTTGCAGAAAGGTGTCAACTGGTGTAACCTAATATTCAGAGAACAAATGTGATATGTGTATAATTTCATAGTGGAGTGAGGGGTGGTGCCATCATCCTTAAAGACCCATGTGCTTCATTCTGGCAGGTACCTATATAGAGATGAGGTGTCCTTTCATTTTAAATCTTCTCTGACTTCAACAGAAGTTTTCTGATTAGGTCTTCTAATATCTGGTTCAACTGCTTTCCATCTTACATTTTTTCTTAATTAGACAAAAAATCTCATTCAGTAATCAGAGAAGTGTGCTTGTATTCACCAGGATAAAATTTCTGTATTTGTGTTTATATGTTTTGTAACTGATACGTTGTCAAATATGAACTAGAAGGTGAAAATATTTATTTTTTTTTTATTAATCTAACATTAGCTTTGGAAAATATGTTATGCTTTTCATATAATAACACAGCTGCAGAGTATGGGTGTGCTGATGTGGAAAAGTGACGTGGCTGAAACCTTCCAAAGAATGCTTATCAAATACACGTGAGACTAAAATTTGGTTATCTATAATTAAAGAAGGGAAGAATAAGAAAACCAATCAACCATAGATCTTTCCCTTAACCCAGTTCTGAGAATCCTGTTAATATTAAGGAAGTGTAAAAGTGAAGACATGTTCAATTTTGTGGAGAATGTGAGAGCTGTTGAATAATCTAAGTGATTCATGGTTGGACCACTGTATTTGCAAATTTACCCTTTTTCACTTGAATTGCACTTTTTTGGTTTAAATTGGTAATTTAAACCAAGAAGTTCTCAGCATAGAAAATGAGGTGGCCAAAACAGACGGCCTGATCTGAGGGTTTGTTTGTTATCACACACTGCAGAGTTGAATTAATGTATATGTATTTATGTATAAATATATGGGCACTGTTCTTGGACACAATGCAGAGTCAGAGCTTGATATCAGAGGTAATATTGCCCAGAATTAAAAACCCTTGAGGACCTAATAATTAATAGATCTGATAGCTGTGTCTTGTATCTCCATTCTTCAATCCTTTCTTTAAAAAAATACCTTCTGATCGTGTTATGACCACCCTCCTCCCAAAGGTGAGGGTAACTGAGGTTCTTGTAAATATATCCCTTGGGGCAAATTAGAGGGAATTAGGCACTGGATGAGTGGTAGGTGTGTGTATATATATATATATTTTAGAGCAATATGGTTGCAAGGAGGCACGTAGCTGTTCTCATTATTATTATCTATAGTAATAGAACAATATAAAAGTATAAAGCTGTCACTTAAGAAAACGTCTAAGGAAAAGAAAGAAAGGGCAAGTGGAGAGGAAAGATATCCCCATCCTCGGATCCAATGACAAGACTTGAGTGTTGCAGTTCCTTCTGTGTCTTTGGCAGTGTTTGAGATGGGCAGCTGTGCTCTTTAAGTCCTTAGAAATAGTTCTGAGGGCTTGGTTTGGTTTGGTTTGTGACTCTCTGTGGTAAGTTGATTGTTGGCTTTTTGTCTCTACCTCTCTGCATAGTGTGTCATAAAAGATAACAAGCGTGCATAGTTTATATTAATTTTAATATAAGGACACTGGAAATGTCCTAGATTGTGCAGATTGCTGTTTATCAGGTAATAGAGTGAAACCTGTGCCAACTGAATGCCCATGGGGCAGCACAACTGGCAGCTTGGGACAGACAGATGACCATTAAATGCTCGAGCTCACCTGGAATTTGGGGAGAGGGTACTTCAAAGTGATTGTTAAAACAGTGTTACCAACAGCACATAATTTTTTTTAAAACACTGAGTTTGATTTTAAACAAAAACCTGACGTATCAATAGCAAAAAGAGACCATCAAGACTAATGCACATTTTGTGTTGCTTGAAAAGTAATGGAAGTGATGACCTTATTGAAACGACTTGATCACTTCAGCAGGAGGAAATTCCTCCTTGGCATCTGTTCATTGGCAAATGAAACTGGGGGTATTCTCTGAAGCTTGTCAGGCTGACTGCACATAATGTTACTGCTCAGGTGAGCCAGCTCTATTACAGTGATGTATTCCTTCTTTAAAATCCCATGCAGCTGAAGTGGCAGCCAAAAAAATCCTGTAGGTGTTTCTGTATAAAACATAAGCAGGATATTTTATTTATATTGCAGGTAAGGACCAGAATGCTTATATTTATCATGTATTCTAGCACTTGCTGGATTTGATTCATATAGTTCCTATCATACAGTTTGATAGAAAAATTTGAGCCAAACCCTCCATGTGAATAATGCTAAATCCTGTAAGGTTCACAATCTTGGCATACAGGTTTTCCTGTAAACCCATATGTGTTTGGCTACGTGACCACTATTAGAGAGAACTTATTTTTCATCACAGAATGGTTTGGGTTAGAAGGGACCTTAAAGATCATCTAGCTCCAACCCCTCTGCCATGGCAAGGTAAACCTTCCAGCAGAGCAGGTTGCCCAAAGCCCCATTCAGCTGGCCTTGAACTCCTGTTTTGATAACATCAGGTATCTATATCAAGGATAACTCCAGTACCTAGGAGTGCTGTTTAGTGACCAGCAGGGAAGCACAGCTCAGTCCTGGAGTCATCTCCTTGCACTGACTTCACTCCTTGTCTTACTCAGAGGTGCTTCTTGTTACCCCACTAGACCTGCAATTTTTCCTTTCCTCTTGTGGGTGAAGGTAATCAAAATGATCCAAACATAATCAAAATGGTCTGAAACCGCCGTTTCTTGAAGTAACATTCATCCACACACTGAAAGAAAAAGCAAAACTCCCCAAGGGAACTATTTTACTGGTGAGTTTTTTAGTCTCCCAGCTGTGAAATGCGTCAGAAATATCGTGGTTTTTATTTTACCATCCTGGGAAAGCTTAATTTTTGTGTGTGTGTGTAATCTCCCACCTCTTTTTCATTTCAACTTTCCTCCAAAAGAGAGCTTCTACTGTAAAATTCAACAGCTGACCTAACAGTTGTGCTGAAGACTTTAACTGAAAGTGTTGAGTGCTTTGTTGCAAACCACACCACCTCAGTTCTTATTGTGCAGCAGAAATGGTTTCATCAGAAGTGCAGACTGAAAAAAACTGTATACTTTCTAGTTTGCAACATTCTGTCAGAGCTGAATGTAATTATTACTGAAACTTCAATATAATATTGAGATTCTTTGCTGAATGTCTTGTGTTGATGAAAGAGATGTTTTAGTCTCTGTAGTCTCTTCTAGTTGTTTATAGCATCATTTAATACAGAATAATTTTATTTTTTCATAAATATCATATATATTTTATGAGCTGTCTATTTTTAAAGTAGATAGTACTGATATTAGATAGCAAATATAATTTGCTTTTCTGGGTTTCTTTGCTGAAGTGTGTATTCAAAATCCATTACTGTTAAGATTCCTGCTTAATTTCAAGGTCTTGAATCTCATGGTAAAATACTAGTGATGTGTTGCAAATCTCAGTTCTTTTCCCTCCCTTTTTAGAAGCAGAGGTACTGCAAGAAGGGGGAAAAAAAAATAAAATCAAGTTGTAATAGGAATAGGTGTTTCAATTCACTGATTGGTCTTCCTCAAAACAGAAATTTTAATGAAAAAGTATGTTGCTTTAGCATTAACTGTAATGTTTGCCTTTTTTTTCTGAAACAGAACGTGAGAGTTGGGTTTGTATTTCGTTCAGTGTAAAGCGATATGAATTGGATTTATTTCACTGTGGACCTTATAAAAGCTTTAAAATATACGATTACATTCCAAGTAAAAATTACCACTTTGGAAAGGATACAATATTTTGATTTATTCTTTAATTAATAGGTAGTTTTGATTCCCCTGAGCATATTTGTCAATTCTAATTTATACTGTAAGGAGGTTTAAGCGAGAAGAAATTATGGAATGGATTAAACTTTACTAAGTTAAAATAGATTTGAATTGTTCTTCCTTCAGATTACTGGAGGTCTCAAAACTTCACACTTGCAAAGTTTTGCTTTGTTTCTTGCACAGAATATACCTTTTAAAGTAGGAAAAGTCTCACACTGTGTGCCATCACTCGTGCTAAATACATCCTTTCTGCCTCCTGCTCACCCCAGACAATGCATCATTTGCAGTGTTTGGGTTTGATGATTTGCACACTCAGAAGCAGCACATCATTTTGACATCTAAACCACCAATTTATCTGTGTTAGGAGAAATCAAGTTATACAGGTGAACAGTGGGACACAGTCTAATTTGGAATCTATAAAGGACGTTGGAATTAATTAAATTTGGGTGAACAGAGACTGTTTTCAGAGGCATTGACTAATGCTTTGAGATGATGCCATGCTTTTATTTTCTGTGTTAGACAGGGCTATGAAGAACTGGAAAGGCAGCTGAAAGAAGTCTTCAAGGAAAGGAGCAACATACTTCACCAGCTGCTAAAGACTTCTAAAGAACTTCAGGGAATTAAAGTAAACCTTCAGGTTAGGTTCTGTCTCAGTTTTTATAGAATTACTACTTACCTATATTACTTACTTATATTTTCTTACTGATATCTGTTAATTACCCAAAAAAAATATGTTTCTGGTTTGTTTGGTTTTAAACATTAAATATGTGAATAATTATTATTTCATCTATTTTGTTGGGTTTGTAGTTATTATAAACACAGTGTTTTCATGGCAAATTTTACCCTAGTGAGTTGGGCCCTCCCTTTGTCTACTCAATAGCAATGAAGTAACAAGTAGGTTGAATATGCTGCTCTGGATTTGAGGTCCCAAAACCACCAGATATTCAGCTAAGAGTGCACTTGTCTTTTCCCAGAGGAGTCTGTTGGTGTGGTGAAAACTCATTATCAGCAGAGATTTGTCTCTGTGTTTCATGCCTTTTTAAGGGACGCTGTTTTTCTGACAATACATTTTTGTCTCCATGTTGATGGAAGCTAGATGGGAAAAATAAAAGAGGAAAAGCACTGTACCTCTTCACAGGAGAATTATAGTGCTGTGTATCAGTACTGTGCTGTATTATATTATTGTGTTATGTTGTCTTATATTCCAGACTTCTCTGGTTTTAATTAATGGGGTTTTTTTGAGTGCTTTGTCACTCTTTATTGTTGTAGGGTTTTTCTTCTTACCTTTTAGGGAAATGTGCTTCTCCTTGAAGCAAAGTTATTTTAGAATGCAGCACAGCCTAAGGCAGTGTTCAGCAAAATTACACTGTGAGATGTTTTAGGCTCAGCACTGCAGGCATCCAGATATGAGCAAAGAGCTGTAATATTATCTTCTGTATGTACACATTGACCTTTTTCAGACAATTCTAATGCTTTTAGTGATTTGGCTGTTTCGAAATGTACTTATTTGATGAACTCTCCTTAATTATTGGGAAAACAGCTGTGTACATTTAGCTGTGCTTGAGTCACAGTAAAAAAAGTCAGTCTATCCCTCCATTTTTCATAAGTGTCAATTTATTAACAGGGGGCAAATTAATAATTTCATGGATGAATAATTAAAAATCTCTTTGGTAATAGAGTTTTTTCATTGCTATCAGTCTTTGAAAAATGACGAAGCATCAACCAAAAGTGACGTACAGAAACTCCTAGAACTGGGAATAAAGCAAAGGTAAGACCCTCACCTCCCTCCTTCTCTTGCCATTTCCTGACTGAAAACTGTCAGACTGGCAAATTTCACCTTTCTTTTGCTTTATAAACACTACTGCGTTCCAGAGTCTGCTGGTTGCAACAGTGAAAGAAAGGCAGGGAATGCTCTTTTTGAAGCAAATAATGGATTTGCTGATATTGGACATATGGTAGGAAAAGATACTAAAATGCTATGAAGAGACATCTGCTAAAGGAAGGCATTTTGAATTTCTCAGGAAGATTTAGTCATGAAATTTTCCTTAAGAAAGAAAATCAGACTTTTTAGAAATTTAAATTGTTAAAATGTCTCAATATCTGAATTTAGAGATGATGATATAATATATTTATATATATATTTACTCAGTCCTCTTAATTAAATGTTCATGCACGCAGACACTCCAAGTCAGTGGTCATTGTGCAAGGAGTACTTGCACTGGATGATCTATGAGGAAGGGATTTAGGAGGAGAGAGAAGTATTCACTTCAAATTATTCATTGAGCACTTAAAAAGTAATGAGTTTCCATGGCTGGGAATGCAGGTTCCCAGCCTAGTCCTTAGTCTCAGATTTCCTAGTGCTTCATTGCAAGTAAGTCTCATCATTCTGTGTCTCTTAATTCTTGGAATTCTGACCAGCAAATAGAAACATCAATACAATTTTAATAACAAGAAAACGTAACTATAGTGACTGCTTTTGCTGAAAAGATAGTATATAATGTATGCATCTCGACTTCATATTTTTCCTTAGTAAAAACATATAGTAAGAAACTTTATTAATTTCATACTTCTTTCATTGTTAGAAATGCAATAATTAATTTCCATGGCCACGTTATTGTTGATGTTGTATTTATTAGAACTACATATGAAATTGCATTGTTATAGAGAAGCCATGTGAGACAATGACCTTCAAGTCTTCAACACACAACATTTAAGATCCACACTACAATACCAGTAGAAGTCCTTATTTTTACTGTGATAAAGGAGGGTCAAATACATAAGGATCTTTCAGGTTTTCCAGACTAATTTATTAAATGATAAAGGCAAGACTTCAGCTAATGTCCTATTTAAACACTCAGGTGGCTTGGGTGTAGCTTAAGGTGGACATCTCAGCTGTCCTTGGCACAGACTCCATCCTTCATCATACATGGAGGTGGTTTTTTGGTGGTTTGATTGTTGAGCAACTTTCTTTTATGAAATGGGATGTTCAGTAAATAGATAGTCATTGCAGATGGGAAAACTGAGTCTGCTAAGAGAAAATTCTGCTACATACTACAAGTATGCTTCCTAATCTCTCCCTTTAAACACCACTTACAGTCTCTCAAGGTCCACCCAAAAATACCTGTTGACTTTTGCTTCTTGGGAATCCAGCCACTGAGTATCCTGCACAAAAGCAGCTCCCAGAGACAGAGACTAGATCAGTGCAACCTGCTGCTGAGCAGCCCACCCCCTCCTTCAGAAAATAAAAGGCAGTAATAATAAAATAAACAGGACAGTACAAGGAAGTGCCTTGGAGCTACTGCTGTGGCCAGATATTTACAGACTTACTGGGTTTCATTTCCAGGGAAGTGTAGAAGTTCAGCGTGAGAAAGAGGTGTTAAAAATTGTACCAAGGAATCCTCCTCGTAGAATTTCACTAAGGAAAGGTCACAGTTTATTTTCCAGGAGCCTCAGACTGTGTTTCATCTGCAGTAAATCAAGAATGGTGAGCGTAGTGTTATGCTCTAGATCTATTTATTATTGAAACCAAAATTCAAAATACAGCCCAATGTTAATCTTATGATCTTTCTTTGGACAAACACGAGCTGCATTTGATGTAAACACAACTTTGATTGTGCTCTACAATGATGATATAGTAAAGTTTAGAGTGCTAGAATCCTCAGCTTATGTAAGTGAATTTTGTTCTGCTGACTTCAAATTAGATTTTTTTAAAAAAATTCCTTCTGTGTAAATTCCTCAATGCTTCCCAAGTTGCAAGTAAAACTTGGTCTCTTACTATAATGCCCCAAGTTTTATTCTTTCTGTGCATCATGGGCACTTGGAAATCATGGCATCTGTTTGTGCTAATGGAGTATTGGTTTCATGCTGCTCAATCACTTTTTCAATTAAATCTGCTCTGTACCAGCATTGCCGAAATGGCTGAAAGTAGTAGGGCTGTCAGCTAGCAAGAAAGATAATCCAGCAGCTAACAAGTTTTGTTCTTGTATAAACTAAGTGGTTTCCATTCCAGTTCAGTTTTCACTGGGCTAAATTATTATCTGTGTGTAAACCCAGTTTTGTGTTGGTCTTTGCTGGAAGTTCATCCGTGCAACCAACAGCCCCGAAAAAGCTCTGCAGCTGTTTTGAAATATGTTACTCCACTACTTTGCCCCAGCTCCAAAATGTGTCATGTGCTGTGGGTAAAAAATTCTTGCAATGTGGAGAAATTCTCTGCATCAGTAATGCAAAGGGGTTTTTTGTTTCAAATAAAACCCAATCCAAGTAATTATCCTGGGTTTTTTTTATTATTTTTTTCTTGTATGCCAGAATCTTCTACTGAATGTTGTGTCTCCTAAAAAGTGTAAAGTGAAGGCTGAATTTTATCAGAGCATGATTTATTTATTTATTTATTTATTTATTTATTTATTTATTTATTTATTTTAAAGCAGGTATAAATGCTTCTTATTGACAATAGTATGGCTCCATGTCAATGCATTTTGAGTAGCCCAGTTTCCTCACTTTTTTGGTGCCAGTCCTTTTTTGCTAGATATTATACACTGACAGATGTTTTGCACAGCAGGCTATTCAGCAGATATAAACAGTGGCTAATTTTCATCATAGCTAATTTTTGTCTTCTATTCACACTGCAGTTCCTGGGGTTGTTATGACTTTATTCAGAAGGCTCACAGACAAAGTACATCTGTCTGCTACTCTGAATAATTAAAAGTGCCCTTTCTTCAGTCTGAAGAACTATTTCCTGATGGACACTTGTGTTGATGTTTGTGTTTTTTGTGTTTCCAACAAACCAGGGAAGAAATGAAGTCTCTCCAGGAAGCCTTTCAAAAGCAGCTTAAAGAGGCAACAGAGAAAGCAGAGAAGCAGCAGGCTACCGTGAGTGATTCCCTGTCCTTCCCTCATTACTTTTGGGTTTCTTCTGTTTTTTTTTTCCTTAATCTTGCCTTGAGAATGTGTTATTAGTTTAAATAACTTTTTATGTAAAAAAGATAAATGGATTTCATGTATGTGTTAGCACTCTGCAAGCTGCAGAAGAAAGGAGCTGAAAAAAAATGTTTATATGTTCAAAAGCTCTAAGATTCCCTTCTTCCCTATTTTCTGTGGGATTTAGGGATGTGTATAAGCTTTGGGAGTCTGGTGGTCTGGAGACTTGGGCCTAAATCCTCTCCCCTGGTTAGATTACCTTTATGGACCCTCCTATCTCATCCAAACTAATGTACACTGTCATACATCCACTGACTTTTTTTGAATCACTACAGATTTTCAGCAACAAAATGGATAATGAAGTGTCAAGTTTTGACCATACTAAAACTAATTATCAGTGTAGGAAGGTATTATTAAGAGCCATTAAGATTTCATGCTTTATTGAAATTCTGTTTCTGGATAAATTGTACAATTTTTGGTGTAGCAATGTCGTGTTTTGGAGCATAAATTGCCACATTTTGCTATTGCAGGAGAAAAAAAAAAAGTAGAATCACGTTTACTAAGGTGTAAAAAGGAAATTTTTCCTATGTTGGTTAGTAATATTCCTATAACATGGACACCACTGAGCATAAGTTCACTAGACAATCCCCAGAGGTTCCTTCAAACCTTAAATATTCCTTGATTTGAACTCTGTACCTGAAAAAAAGCTGCTAGAAGGGTTTATAAACCTATTTTTTGTTTTGTATTGAATAACCACTGATTTATTTATTAAGATCCCACTGCCTTCCAGGTTCACAAAACAAGAGATCCTCCAAGACAATGGTTTAAAAGTAATTATTGAATTTAGCAAATACTTACAATGATGTGATTTTATGTGGCTTTATGCCCTTGGTGAACAAGATGTAAGAGTGCATGCTTTACATGCTACCTTCTAATTAGAAACAGTGTAGATTTTGGATCAGACTATTCCTTTTGCAAGTTTCTGTCAATTAATATGATTTTTGAAAACACATTTTTTACCTTTGTTGCTCAAAAGTCTGAAGTGTAAAGATACTTTTTTATGTGATCTTGTGTCTCACATGTATTTAGTGAATATTTGGTACATGTAATTTTGTCTAGAAAAAAAAAAAAGAAACTTCTTTCTTCCTGAGAGGTGGAGAGAAGTAATCAAAGCTGTATTGAGCTTGGAAAGGGTAACATATTTTGTGGTTTTTTCTCAAAAGCCAGGGCAGCATATATCCAGAAAAACAAATCTGCACTTCAGTTCTAAGGTGGTTTTGTACTGAGGCAATCTATATAAAATCACAGAATCATAGAATGTTAAGAGGTGGGAGTGTTGTCTTTTTTTCAGGTGCACGAGCGTATTCCCACTGACTTTAAAAGCACAGTGAATTCTAGTCCTACAAATGAAAGGTGGAATACATATTTCATTATTTAATCTTCATATTAGATTTTGATATTCAAGACTAATTCAGTTGTGGGTTGGTTACATAAATCTCAGATGTAGTGCGTGGATTACTTGCTTTGTTTGTTTTTGTGATACAGCACTTCCTTTAATTTGAGCAACACTGCCTTGTGTAAATTCAGTCCCTACCCTAGCTTTGGGAAGAGCACAAGATTTGTTGTACACAAAATCTACTGTTAACTGTGAGCAAAATACCACCTAGTGCAGAAACCAGAAAAAACTCCTCTGAGTTTATAGCAGAGCTTGGCTTGGAGTGTGGGCAGATGGTTAGAGAAACTGAATTCTCAATACTTGCCACTAATAGCATATTAAACTTGCTGCTAATTCTGAGGGAAGCAGAACTGTGTCCTTGGTTTGTGATATTTACTTCTTTATGCCTCAGGGTGCAATGTACATAATGAGGCTCGACAATACAGCGAGACTGAATGAATATTTAAAAAGCACGTCAGGATCCTCACCTGAAAACTGCAGTGGAAATGGAAATAGATATTATTACTGACACACAACGTTACTTTATACCTGTTTTTTTCCATGTGTTTCACATTTTTCTGGAAGCAATGTGTAATCTATGGAAGAAAGTCTAGGCATTTTGAGGCAAGACTAGCTAGAGGATAGGAGCTTGAATCTAATTCTAATTTAATGAATTGTGAGACTAGCTTCTAGCCTAATTAAAGCACATCTTATTCTATAGGATTTGGTGAAGTGAATCCTGATTTTCATCAGAGTCAATAAGAGTAGAATTACATTTCTCAAAGACTAATAAAACAGTGGTGGGAGAGGGAAGGATGGAAATATATATTTCTTTTCTGCACTTACCATGAAGGCACAGTACAGTGCTTACTGTGGGCATGTTAATTGGCTGTTTATATTCAACAGGCAACACCTGCCTGAAGGTGTTCTTTATTAGGTAAATGTAGAAGTGTAAGTAAGAATTTACAGGAATCAAGTCAAATTACATGAAAAGTAACCTGGGAATTATTCAAGGACTCTGACCAAACCAAAAGAACAAAGGACACAGCACAGCAAAACATGAGACTTTGCATCCATGTCTTCTTGTGTAATATATGGCAAGGCTCTTCACTGTCCTTGCACAAATGATTCATCAGAAAGAGAGTTATCAGTGTCCTTGTGCTTGCTTTTCCATTCTTTGACCCTTTAAGGCTGGAGAAACCAACAACTAGCCAAGAGCTAAAGAAGTTGCTGTTCTGAGCAGCTGCTGACCTGTTGGTGGGTACCAACTCTAGTTGGTGGGTGCTGTCTCAGAGGGCAGCCAGTGGAGCTGCTGCTGGGTAGTAACAACTTTCTGAGGGTAGAAGCAGCAGCTCAGGCTTAAGGAAAGTAAAAGGATGTGTAAAGACACTCCTGCTCTTTAGTAATCACACTGAGGGCTGACCTGAGGGGCCTTAACACTCCTTTTCTGGATCCTTCTGGATTGTCTTCTGCATCTGGAGCACTAACACACGAAGAACAGCAGCACTCTGCCTTGAGATGGGGCTTTTCCAGGAAATTTAGGGCAGACCTCAGACACATTCAAGCCTATTGTGTCAGCTGCTCTGCCTGGGATAATAAAATATGCAGAGAAACACTAGTTATGATAAGGATGCTTTAAATTGACTATGCTGCCTAGTTCAACATATCTCTGAAACAGTCTTTGGTGTGAAGGAGTTTCTTTATAGACTATCCCACACTAGAACTGTGTATTATTTTTATACCAAAAAGCATTTCAGAAGGGCCATACTGGGTTTAGTTATACAATGTGCCTGTAAAACGTGTAAGACATTGTTCCAGATAACCTGGTGTCCTCTTTAACAATCAATGAAGGTTAACAGAGCTTTTTTGTGCTGCACTTAACATCAAATACCTAAGTCATTTTTAATAAGTTTTTGTAAAGTGAAAAAAGATATTAATAATGTCAAGCTATTATCTCTAAATGTGAAGTGGAACCACTTCTTCCACAAACAGCATTAGAGGCCACAGACTAATTTTCACTTTAGTTAGCAGAAAGGCACAGGGCAAATGGCATGTGTAACCCTAAAAGTGTTTTATTTTGTTTGGTTTTTTTTTCAATGAATTTGTAGAACAAGTAGTAATTCTGTATTTCTTCATTGGGTTAAAAGGCTCTCAGAGCTTCTTGGAGAAGGGCTCTTTGCTTTGCTGTACTTCGTGCTAACTGCTTGCATGTTAAGAAATAGCCATATTTTTAGCAAGTTTGCAAAGTTATTTCCCATTAACTGCAGTTAAAGTTTATAAAAAGAGCTGGATAGCTCTGGATGTGGGAGAAAATAAAGAATGAAACATGGAAACACTCAAAAATAATTTGTCTAAAGTAAGCTTAGTCTACCTTTTATATGTTGTTCCTGTTAGTATTTTATGTCATGTTAGCAATTTTTAAGAAGATACGTTGATGGAATTGTTTGACAATACAATTACAGTGCTGTCTGTCAAAATAAAGGAGAAAATAGGTCTGTGTAATTTCCTTTTTCCCAGTTGCTCAGTGTTCACTATGAAAAATGAGAATTAAACAACACATTATGAATGACTTATAAAAAGAAACCATACACAATGTGGTTATTTTGAAATCAGGAGGATATCTGCAGTAATAAAAGGCTAATATATGGGGAATATATTAATAGCCCTAATAAATTAGCCCTAATAAAGGCTAATATATGGGGAATTTAATTCAGTGTTACCCTCACGCCTGTGAGATTTTTAATAAAAAGATCAGATGTTCTTTTCACTTCAAAAATATTTATTTTGTTTAGTAAAAGTTTTTATGATTTTATGTTCCCAAAGTCCTAAATGTTTCTTTGACAAAAGTCTTTTCTACTAATCAAACTGTAACTCGCAGCTTAAAAGTTACATCCATGTAAGAAATAGGTAAAAAAACTATTTAGCTCTGCTTTTAATAGTATTTAACACTTCCTGTCTCTGGGATATGGAAGCAGTGTCCTTGCTTAGTGTTGAAGAGTTTATCCTCAGAACAACACATTTTCATCAGGTATTTTCATAATTACAGCACTTAAAGGGAGACAACATGGGAAAAGTGCTGAATGTCAAACAAGAACAAAGTGTGGGTAGAAGGGAGGAAGAAATGCAGGAAGTTTTTTTGGTCAATTATTTATGTTTTGTCCCTCTTAATTTAGAGCTGGGTATAAATGCCTGTTCTTGTTTATTATGCTATGAGGATTTAGTGACTCGAAGCAGAATTTTTACATCTCTTCTGGAAAATGGTGTTGTGTCTTGTCCTTGAGACTGACTAAAAGCACCGTGCAAATGGTCTGATACAGACTGATCTGCCTTAAAGCATGAAATTATCCACACAGGCACACTTCAATGGCTAGATTAGGTTATCTCTGTGTGGGCTCCAGTAGACAAGCCACATAAACCCCTCCTGTGTAACCCTCCATAGCCATACCTCGTGACTAAGTGGCCCTTCAGCTGTCAGAGATTTAGAGGACCTTTAAAAATGCTGTTATAATATGAATGCAAAAATGAATGAATTCTTAATTAATACTGAAATTATTCTTTTTAATGTTGTAAAAATATCTTCTAATTATTCAGATAAGCTTGAACAGTATGTTTACACTCTCTAGGATGTCCATATCAGTGGTATAAAATGCATGTGTATGTGCATAGTAATCAACAAAATTACTGATTTAACCAACATATATTGCTGTTAAATTAATAGTGCTGGATTGTCCTAATTATCTCTTCCCTAGAAGATCCAAGCAATGTAGAGATAATAATTTTGGTGTCAAATCTCATTAATTATTTCATATATATTCATAGTTAGAAGCCAAGTGCTTTGAAAGCATATTAATGTTCTCCTGAGCATTAGGTCTAAGAAAGGGAACACTCTTTAATGGAGGTCAGTATATTATTTTTGTCAGTATTTAGTGGTAGCTGGCAATACTTTTGAACAGCTGAAAAAAACAAAATAACCATGCAAATAGCTATTTTACATTTTTCCCCATTCATCTTGATCTCATATTTTCGATTGTGACCTTTATTTTTTGTTGTGCAAAATCTTCATGTTTATTATCTAGTATATATGGACTAAATTTCAATAATTTTGTCCTTGCCAGGCAGGTGCTGAATATGTTTGTCCTCTGATAAAGCATCATCTTCAGTGGTAGCTGGATGTGGAGTTAGTATTTCCACAGCCAAAGCAACTGGTATTTCTTTTACAAACTCTTCCTAACTTTTGTCTGTTTATGCATGTCAGGTGGCTCTAGTCTTGTGCACTCCCTACCTACATTTCTGTCTTAAATGATAATGGAATTCTGTGACTTCCCTTTTGATACAAGTGAGGGTGATATCAAATTCAGTGACATTTTTCAAATTACTGACATGTCTGCTCAAGTTTGGACATGATTCTAAGAACAGCTGTCATGTCATGTAGATTCAGCCTAATTTTTTACCTACACGACATCCAAACCATGAATCTTTGGGTCAATGTCTCTCCAATCTAAGTATTTTTTTCTTTACAGGGGTTTTATTTTTCTTTACACGTCTGTCTCAATGTCAGAATGGTTGTAGCTTCCCTCGAACTTGGATAGAGTTTTGCATCAACAGGGAGAGAACACAGCATAGGACACTGGGTAAACAGGGATGAGAATTTTGATAATTGAGGTATCCAAGAGCATATTCCTTCAAAATGACAGGAATGGGTTCTTTTAATCCTAGTTGTTATCAATATATTATCCTTTCTCCCATTGTATTCCATAAGCTGTGAGGAAAGCTCGGTCCTGAAAGAAAGTTAGACTGATTTGTAAAAACGGTGTTTTAAACTGTGTTTGATTAAATTCAGTCTTAAACCTAAGATTGGAATTCTGCTTTCCAAGGCAAGTCATGGAGTTAATTAGGAACTAGAGACCGTATGTGAATGCTTTTACATGTAATACTCTTGATTCCACAGGTGAGTCTGATCAGGGTCGAGGTATTTATCTCATCAGGACCAGCCCCGTAGCATTCAAATCAAATAACTCTGTCAGAAACCTGCTATGATAGATACATTCTTAGAGGGTAAAAAGAATTGTATGTCACAGAATCAGTTAATACTGTTGTAAAACTCCTTAGTTCTCTGAGGATCACATTGAACTTCCTTGTGAAAGATAAGCACCACGTCTACTGGTGCAAAGCAAAAGTAAGTCTATTTACGTACAACGATTTTCTTCTTTGGATTGTAAGTTTTCTAGTAAATATGCTAAATGTTTGTAGATTTAGCAAATATTTAGCTGTGGCCTATACCAATTTGATATATAAGCGAAATTTTTTGTCTGGTGGTCGCTTTTTTTTTTTTTACAAAGCTGCAAGAAGCATAAAAAAAATACTTCATGGTCACAGCTGATGTGCATCTCAACAACTCACACTCAGCGTGTCTTTAACCTTGCAGATTAACTTTTTGAAGACTGAAATGGAAAGGAAGAGCAAAATGATCCGAGACCTCCAAAACGAGGTAAGAGGAACATTTGATTGTCATCTCCATTCAGGCCTCTTATTGAAAGCGACTGTGGTTTGGCTTGGTATATAAAGCACATTTTGTTGTAGTGGGCAGACAAAGCACTGGTGAATTGCTCTAAATAGCAAAGCAAAAATGACCGTGTGTATTCAGAAATAGTATTTTGTTGAATGTAACTGTTGACTCCTTGCTACGGGTGCTTGGTTTGATGATACACCTCTGGAACTCTTGCTGCTTTTTCAGAGGGGAAACAGTTCTGTAGGTTATTGATACAGGGTGAAACTTTGTTCACATTGTTATTACCTGATTTAAAAAGAAACAGCAAGAGGAGGAGAAAGGAAATACAAGCTCAGACCTGAGATTCTTAATAAAATTTTAAAACCCCTCACATTCTTAAAATGTTTTCTTAAGCTTTGTGCGCCATGAATATTAATGCCAGATTGATTTCAAAATTCCAGATAAAATATAAAAAGTGATTTATTTAATTTTTACTGGTATTAAACTGAATTTACTTTGAAATTTGACCTTGGAATAGAAACATGAAACATAAACCATTTGCGCAGCATCATATTTCTTTCCCTCCTTATCTTTTTCTCTGCAAACAACTTGCCTAAATCAGGGTGTAGTTACCCTTTCCATTGCTTCATTTTGTGAAGCTCTTTGCAGTTGAAAATGTTATTTTTAATTTTATTCTTGTTCTCTTGCCTTTGTCTGTTTTGTTCAGTTCTCTTGCTTTTCTTCTGAGTTTTATATGTGTGAAAACTTGATATCCTTAAAGCTGTTATTTCACCTGTGATCACTGATGTCTTTGGTCTGTGAGAGTGTATATATAGGGTCAATCTCAAAAATGTGAACATTCCTTTTTAAGTCACAACAGTGTCCTAGTTTCAGCCAGGAAACTTGCTCTCTTTTCCCCACCTGTGTACACTGGATGCTTTGCAACTGAGCCTGTTAATTATAATAAATCATATCAATCTCATCCTATTGACCAGCCCTAAAACAATCTTGTCTCTTATTGCACGGAAGGACATAAATAAATTCAAGCTGTCTGACTGATAATGATTTGCTTAGGTAGGTCAGGAGACTTCTGTAGTATTTACTGTGTTTGTAGGACATTTTGGAAAATCTGCCTTGAAAGGAATCTTTCTTTTTGGCACCAAAAAGTATTTGTTTCTCAGTTTAAAGGTAGAGTGTTTCACCAGCATTTTATTTCCTGATATCCTCCTGTCTGAAGTTGCAGGAGCTGAGTAAACTGGATGTACTGATGTTGCAAGCATTTTAGACCTGTCATGGGGCCTTTCAGATTAACATTCAGCTTGCATACCTACAATTTTATGTTTCCAGCTGTGGGGCAGTCTGCAGTGTGACTAAACATCTCTATCACTACCTGAAAAAAAGAAGGGAAAATAAGAATGCTCAACAGTCCTTCCATTCAAAACATAAATATGTTGTCTTGGATACCCACAGATGTGTCAGTTTTATGAACCCGCTGCCATTAATTTCTGTAAATCTGTCTTGGATATTGGATACCTCCACAACTCTTTACACTATCAAATTCCCTCTCACTTCACAGTTTAAATTTTTTTTATGTCATTTTCTGTTCTTCTCCCTTCAGCAAGCTTTTCTAAACTCTGAGTTGTTCCCTTCTTAGTTTTGTAGACTCGACCAAGGTTTTATGAGCTTCTAATATAGCATTTTTTTGGCAGCTTCTAGGCACTTTGTATTTTTTTTTTTGGTCATTTGACTGTTTTTTACTGTTCGCCTCATTCATACATCTCTCTATTTCTACATCATCTCTTATTTATTTCTCTCCCTTTCAGGAGATTGAATGTCTGTGTGATGGGCTTCTGTGTGGTTTACTCTTCTGCCACAGTGGTACCTGTTACTGCACTTCATCAGCAGTTGCAAACACTACTTCCTCTTGAACTCAGCCCAGGGAAACCCTTGAGGAAAAAAAAAACCCGGAGAAAAAAAGCAGAATAATGTTTTGTCTTGGGGGCTGCAGGGCTGGCTGCAGCCATTTCACTGTGTAGCTTCTTCCAGTCACGTTGCAAATGTCTGGTGCTAAATGCCTCAGTCTGGTTGGGATCTCTGGGATGTATGAAGAATGAAAGAGATTATTACTTCCCTTTAATATCTTGAAAAGTCCTTAAAGAATAGATAAACAAAGGGAAAATGTGTAAAACTACATAAAAGTAAAGTATAAACCTTTTAATATAGGAACTGTAACAGGATAAAATTTTCCTTTTAAGTAAAAATGCAAACTGAATGGTGACATCTATCAGATCATAAATATTTAAAGTGTGCTTTTGATATGTATCTCCTGGCACACCCGGTTGGGATTTCTGTCTGAGTTTTTAGGGAAGTACTTTGACTACAAAACAGCAGAGAAGATGGACAGTAATTTTGTAAGTCACTGAAGGAATAGTTTCTGGAGTCCTGCATAAATATTATTTGGGGCATCTGTGATTAAAGCTTCTCAAAATTTAAAAAAAAAAAAAAAAAAAAAAGAAATAGCACACTGAAAAATTGTAATTAGTCTTAGAGGTAGAGCAATGATTAAAATTTAGATACTTGTTTAGAGGGGAAGTAGAACACATCAAGCAAATAAAACAAATTTCCAGTGTACCAAGGCCTTCAGTGATGTGTGTCCTAGTCTAGCTCACCTGATTCTCCTTTTTCCTCCATATATCCAAATTACCTGGGATTTAATTATCGATGAAATGTTCCTGGAATTACAAAAAAAAAAAAACAAAATCCAAGCCACAGAGAAACCCATCTGATTTGTATCACTCATCTTTTTTAGTTATTAAAATTATAAAAAATAAAGCGTGGGGATGTTTTACTTGGGAGAGGAAAAAGGCCACACTCATCCCTAGAGAAACAGTGAATTAATGTCCAGATACTTTAAATGGAACTCTGGAGCTTTCCAGTACATTCTACAAATGTTTCAAATTTGATGTGGGAATAAAAGGATTAAATCTATCAGGAGGAGCTTAATAACAAAGACATAACCGAGGGAAAGAGACTTCATATTGTGTGCAGCAAAGAGGAAATGACATGTAGTAAAAAAAAAAATACAATAAAGATTTGGGCTTCCAGGTTCTCAAAATTGCACGAGAGGCAACAAAGGCCTTTTTCCTCCACACCAGCCCCTGCACCCACCAAAATGCCCCCCTTCCCAAGACACAGGGGTTTTGCACACCTACATGGTTAACAACTGCAATTATATGTAGTTAAAAAATAATAAAAGGTAGGGAAAAGTTCAGTGCAAGAACTTGATGATGCTCGCATTCAGATGATTCTTTTATTACTACCCTGTGCAAACACATTCTGGTAGATAAGTACTGGAAGAGCCTAGCTAGTGTCCTGCTTCTGGTTTGGGTTGGGTTTTTTTCTAATTTAATCAAATTATTTGAAATATTTCCTCTTTTTTTTTTTTTTTTTTAATGATGACATCTTTCAAGATGTTCTGAGAGCTGTAGGAAAAGATTGTGGGCGCTGTTTATTCTACACTTATTTTAGGAGGAAAAAAAGAGTAGTAATTGTGATTAGAGAGATATGTGTGTAGTCCTAGCATGCCCTGGAAATCAGAAGCTCCAGTATTTTGTTCTTGGCTCTGTCAGCTAAACTTGTCTTGAGAGAAATTTGATTTTAGAGCATTGCTTAGCCCTGTGCATCAGCTACAGTGTGGAAAAGGTACCAAAAGCTATACTAACTAATGGCTTTCTGTCAAAATCCTATACCATGTTTGCCAGTTCCCTAAAAGTAAGAACTAACATCAGTTTTTCTGAAATTAGACTGAAATTAAGATACAATTTTGAGGAAATATGTTATGTAAGTCCTCCCTCCAATCACAT
Source organism: Manacus candei (assembly GCF_025592945.1). Lineage (NCBI taxonomy): Eukaryota > Metazoa > Chordata > Aves > Passeriformes > Pipridae > Manacus > Manacus candei. The sequence continues at coordinate 1,789,316 of NW_026138057.1, forward strand.
TGCTTTTAAAAATCTGGTTTGTTAGCTTGGACACGCTATACATTTAAGTAATTGATAGCATTTTATATGTATCTGCATACAGATATATAGAGACAGAGAATGAAAGCAGAATAGCTGCTCTTGTTCTTTCAAATATTGCATTCACCCTCAGTTTTTGCTGCCAAATCGTGAATTTTGCAGTCTCAGGCTCTCTCTTCCTGTAAAAATCATTCCCTGTTTAGTCCTGTTCTTTCAGCACATGCCCTACTGCCATTCAGCTTTGCCATTTGGAGGTATGAATAGATGACATTCCAGCTGAATGCAGCAGCTGTGATGTGTGAGGAGAGGACTTTGCACAGAAAGGCAATTTTCAGGCTATTCAAGGCTTTGGGGGGAAAAGAAAGTCGACAACAAATATAGTCTGTGGTAAAAAAGTGCCAGATAGAGAGAATGCTGATTATGTGGCTAAAAATCCTCCCTTTTTTAGAGGTCTCTGAGTACTTCCTGCAAATACTAGAAAATATCTGTCAGACTTGCAGCTGTAATATTGTGTGGATTGTGTTAATGTAGTCTAATAAAGGGTTGGCATGTAAATAGGTAATGCTGCTATTTTGAGAGGCTTCTATTATTGCCAAAGAAACCCAGAAGTCTGAAATGCAGAAGCACAGGTGGAGCTGAGAAGCTTGGCAAAAATGTGGAGTAAATTAGAACACGTATAAAAGAGCCACTTTGACGATTTTAACCGCTGGAGATGGGCTGACACAGAACGAGAAACTCACTTCTATGCAGGAAATTATGCCAAAAGTGCTCTAAAAATAAAGCTGAAACAGGATGCTCTGTTAACCCTTGTTTGTGTCAGAAAAATCGTGAGCCTTCACAGTTGCCATTTGGCATTCAGAACTGATTGTTTTGGTGCAGCTCTGAATTTGCATGTACATATGGATTAATTTCTTAAATGAGTGGTTTTTCCACACTGAAGTGTGCAGTGCATTTTCTTAGTTTGTTATGAATTTCCTGCTGGTACACCTATAAAAGCCACCTCTTCTCTGCTGAGCAGTAGAGAATTGTTATTCAGGTTTTGACATGAACATTGTAGCAGTCTTACATTAGACTTAGAAATGTGTATAAAATTGCTCTTATTTAAGCCATTTAATTAGGTTTTATTAGATAAGGACTGGCTTGTCATATTTGAGCAAAGCATTTTATAATCTTTCTGTGAATACCTACATTAAGGTGTGTTAATATATGGATTTACAACAATCACATGCATTTATAGAGTTGATGCAGTGTTTTATACAAGGCAGTATATTCTTTTGCTGTTTAGACTGTGTCAGAACTTTGAAAAACATGAATTATACAGAAGATGTATAGTAGTACAGGCAATACAAAGTAAACCAGCAATGGAAAATTAGTTACTAACTGCTGTAGCTCTCAGTAATATGTGTTGTTGTTGTTTTTTAATAAGAAGCACAGTTTTAAATCACAACCTTGTAAACAATACTTCTGCTCTATTCTTATATAAATTGTGGTTATGGCTTTAGTGTCAAGTAAATCATCCTACACCAGAATTTTCTCCAATCTCTCTGTGCTTAGCTGCACTAGCAAAGGATAAAGTCACAGCAGCACAAAGTCTCACCTGATGTATTGGGAATTTCATGCCCTGCAGGATGAATTCAATTGAATTGCATTGAATTATATTGGGGACAGAAAACAAGAAAAGTCCCTTAGTGAAGCAGAAATTAAATTCTAAGGCTTTGAGACTGTAGACTGATTCTGTTCTATAAAGGAGGACACTGTAGTTCTTTGGTCTTCATACTCTGCGAATAAAACTAACTTTTTTTCTCCTGAGTATAAAATCCTACCTCCTTGAGAAGAAAACTGGGTAAAATCCTGTGCCTTCCTTGGGTGCTGCATTGGTTCTACAATTCCAGAAACTTCCACAAGTGTCAGAGACAGGGGCACTGCCCAGGGGAGGGAGAAGGAGCAGGAAGGGTGCAGGAGCAGCTGCAGATATGTTCTGCTGAAGGGCTTTGAGTTCAGTATTGTTTATTGATTGATTACATCTTCTTTTGAAGTAAAATAAAGTCCTATTTTAAAAAATGATTTGCTTAATATTCTTCTATGACTTTTTCTTACTGAATATGATAAGGAAAGAGTAGAAATGCAATTCAGCCAGTTGGAAATGGCTCTTAGGGGACAGTATCTGAGATCATTCAGAAAATAAATCCTCCTGCATCACCATTGTCAGTGAGATATATTTGTAGTGATACTGTAGCAACTGCAGTGAATAGAATAAGTTCTATTTTTATAAGCTTTGTTTTCCTGACCTTGGAGACACGAGAGCATAGGACACGTTTTCTCACTTGGCTGTTGAGTGAGAATCAGAATCAGAGCATCAGTTATGGGAATGTAATGGACCTGTTATGTCTGGACCCCACTCTCCTAGGGACCACTATATTTTTTGATTCTTCATTCATTTTTTACATTTAGGAGCAGGGGTGAAAGATTCACATTCATTAACTACTAGAAAGTAGTTCAAGTAGAAAGTGAAGGAGATGTTCCAATAAGAATGTTTAGGTAAAAATGTATCCTTAACAACTGAGAAGATTAAAAGTTAAATCTACACTTACTAGGGCTCTCTTTTTATCTGGTACTTAACCACAATGTTTAGAAAACGTGACTGCTTGGATTTTTCCCAATAATATATATGTCTGTTGTCTGCAATGCTGAAGATCATAGCAGTGTTCATTAGTAATCAGCCATTTTCCTCTGCTGCCCAGAAAACTTATAAATTCTTATTTCTGACATCCTTCTTCATTAAGTCCGAAATTCCAAATGGGATTTTTTTTTTCTCTCTTATTCATCTAGTCTCAAATCTGTATAATAGACTTTTTTATCCCCGAGGCTTAGTCTTCTTCAGCTGTTATTTGTTATTGAGTTGTCATTTTGTTTCCTGTGCGCCCTGTGCTCTGACCCACCGAGCTAAAAGTTTAACCAGCATGGTTTAAATGAAGGGTTAGGAATAGAAAGTCCTCGTAGTTCCTTTGCTACATCTCGTTTCAAAAAGGCAACAAAACATGAAGTATAAGAGACTACCTTGAGCAGCAAAGTTTAAAAAGAGCTGTATTTTCTCCTTTGCACACCCAGCTCTCAAGGACATCTATTGCAGCGTCACCAGGCAACAGGGGCAGCCTGAAACCTAATTAAAATCTTAGATCTTTGAACTTGCACAGAGAGTTTTGTGAATGTTAAGTGTTATCCAAATCAGTGTTTTCCAGCATTTCAGATCTCGGGGGTGAGGTGGCTCAAAGCCAAGCCCCAGGGAACTCGAGGCGTAGATGAAATTTTATAATTAATGAAAAACTTCTCCTGGAGCTAGGGGGAATTTTTGCCAAACTGGAAAAGAGAAATGCTGATCCGATTTATTCATGTTCTTCAGACAAGTGGAAAAAGTTTGCTTGTAAATGTTAAAATTGCCTAGTGGGAGACCCACTCTGAAGGAAGTAACAGTGGTGTATGTGGTTAAAAAAAAAAAGGAAATCAATACCTCAAAATAAGCATTGCTGATGTTTATGCTAAGATGAAATAATAAAAGGGCCGTTAATAAGCAAATTTCTGTGCTTCAGAAAGAAAGAGAAGATGAGCTGTTGATTTCATTGTCACAAATAATGCTGTAAATTAGTGATGTTTTTCACTCAGTGTCCAAAAAGAGGGATAGCCTTTGAGGAGCTCAAGTAATCCCAATTCACTGCTAGAATATTCTTTGCCTCTGATAACACCACACAGTACTTAATAGCATAAGAATTTATAAGGGTCTATGTGACATAAAAGTACACATGGCTTATTAATGTAAAAAAGCTGCTTGATAAAGTTGTGTTGCACCTGGAATGTTCCTGTCCTGGGCTCACAGCTCGCCAGAGACTACTAGATTAGTTGGCAAGGACATGGCTCTCATGGTTATAACTAGATTTCCATGGCAGTCATAAGAATTTAGAGCAAAAAGAAAAATGCAAAACTGATCATCTTATGCTACCCCATACAAAACACCCATTGGTTTCAAGGCTAAAGTCTTGGAGTGTTTGCCTTTTCTTTCTGATCACGCTGTTGGATGCAGGTGTTAATTTACTAAGTGCAAGGGGAGCAGAAAGAACTTTTCAGAAGTATTTTTTCACCCTTCAGAGGTTTTAACTAGACTGCTGTTATTTTGTACTTACGAATTTTAATCAAGAAGCGGCGTAGCTGGAAAATGTCAACTTTATATGGCATTTTCCAACTGAGGATTGCTAGTCTGTGACTTTATAAAGATTATACTCCTCTCCTGAGACTAATTATCCTCCAGTTGTAATTTGATCAAAATGGATACCATATTTGGAAAGATAATTCCAAAAAGAATAAGCTGTGTAAGCTGTTCAGCTGTAATGTGACTTCAGCATGTTGTTCAAAAAGAAGTAGAAGCACATGAAGCTGTTTTTTCGTGACAGCAAAAAGAATTGATTCTCACCTACTTTGCAACTATTTCATCCTGAAACCCCGGGATGTTTTCAAATATAGACATTTTTATCCTTGCAAAAAAATTCAGAGGGTTTGCTTAACGGGAATGTTCAAATTTGTTCAGCCTAAATCCTTATGTATTTCTAATTAATATCATGTCCTTGCTTAGGCAATTGTTTGCCATAAAGATGTGAAAACATTGATTACACAGTGCAGTAGGAAAAAAAACACTGAAATTTACTGGCCTCTTCCTAAGAAACCACTGCAGCAATTCACTATATATTACTCAAGTGTTAGGAAGTAGTTCACCCTCAGTGTCTAGTCAACCTCATGTTGAGTCTTAAATGTGGAAATTGTGCTATTCTGGGCCCAAATCACCAATTTTCTGTTATCCTGAAATATTTTAAATTACTTAGTTCTGGAGATTTCTTTCCCACACACCCTTTCAAAAACTGTTCATCTGTGTTTAGCTGCAGACGTTATTGGAGGAGGAAAGATTAGGTAGATCAATCAACTTGTCACTAGTTTTAGGCATAATAACTCCAGTGAGTTGAATTGATTTTGTTTAGTTGTTATTTAAGTGCTCTATTCATCTTAACAAAGCTGGTTTTATAGCTGTGCTATAATTTAAAAATGCAGTTTCCATTACACTGCCTTGAAAAGTGGCTTTGCCATACCTGTCCCAGTAATTTTGCCTATTTGTCACGTTTACCTGTTTAAACCCTTCTGTAGAATGAATCTTCTGTTCTTCAGAAGTTGATGTCACAATTTCTACAACTGAAAAACTTGGAAACAACAACGACAGTAATGCTCAGATTGTTCCCTTTTTTTAAATGATTTGTCTTGTAAACAGTTTAAAACATGCTGAGTTTAATAGATGTTTCCTAAGTGAAGTTTTAAGGGTCTAATCAAGCAGGTGCTGCTTAAAGTATTCTGGAGGGTGTTGTCTAATCTCAATTTTCTTAGTGATTAAGGATCTGAGTAGTATTTTACCCCAAAGTTCCACAAACTCAGGAAAGGTCTGCAGAGACTAAAAAGAAAATTGTAAATAATGTCAGATTTGTATGGTTCACCCACGAGCTATGCTGTCTTTTATGTATTGTGATTACCTTCTTTCAAATGCAGAATAGTCATTCTACTTCAGGACATGAATTCAATCCTGTAGGTACGAGGTATTTGTGCATGTATTTGTATATATGTATTTTTGTGTGTGTTTAAATCAGAACCACTGCTTACATACAGATTCAGATGCATATTTATATGTGTACAAGAATGTGATGTGGTGTTAAGAAATAGCTTAGAAGCACCAAACTATCAGCAGATGGTTCGTTGAAAGCTGTAAGGGCTCAGTTTCTCTGGATGTGTCCAGAAAACTTTTCTCTCTGTGTTATTGACTTGCTGAGCTGGTTTATCTTGGGGTTTGTATCAGAACTTCAAGTTTTCCCATGCCATTCTCAAATTATTCTTGCTGTGGCAGATTTTTTTAGTGCTTATGTAAGCTTATTTCTCAGTTTGTTTCAGTGGAGTTTTGCTCATTTACTGAAGGAGATAATTTGATCTTAAAGTTCTTCAGGCTACCACTGAGCTAGAAAATGCACATTTTCTAAATTAGACTCAGCAGTCATCTCAAGTACAGTTTATGTACTGAATTTATGACAATATACCCATTTAGTCTTTCTTAAATAGCATCAGCCTGACATCCTTAATTTAGACAGTATTTTTTCAATAGCTGGTGTTCTGCAAGGACAGTTACCTTTAAACACGAAGGATTTTAGGCCAGGGAGAGGCAGGTCACCAGGACAGCTCTACTTCCACATTAAAATAACATTTTAGTGGAAGAGCATGGGGTGTGCTGTGCAATGGTGGGCCTGGTCCACTTCCTGGGTGTGGCTTTGGGTGCTGTGCATGAAAAGGCATTTGTGCAGCTTTTGGTGCTTAGAAAAATCCTTGGACACCATAAAAAGCCAAAAAATGGAAGCATCTTCATAAAGAAATAGGTTACCCATTAACAACTTCCTGCTGTGTTCTTTTTTTGGTTGTTCACTCGTGTTTCAAGGTCAAAGCAAGAGGGTAGAAAAAATCGCGATGAAAACAAGGATGGTTTGCTGGGGGGGTGAAGGCAGGTGGGAGGACTATCTTTCACAGCATCCAGTTCCTGGGTTGCTGATAAGGAACTGCCTTCCATTTGAAATGATATGTGTGGACAGAAAAAAAAATACTGAGGAGTGGAGATAGTGATAAGAGTAGTATAAAACAAAATTTGCAGGAGAAGGGAGATGATGCCTTATTTGATGGCTCACTGAGGCTCCAGACTGGCCCAAAGGAATGAGTAGGAGTAGATGCCAGATGAACCCCATTAAGTTCCTGAGGTAGTTCCCATGTATTGGCTGTATTAAATCAAATGCTTTACTGTGTTCTAAATTTCTTTTTTTTTTCTTTTCCTGTTGCATGGAGTCTGTAGGCAGATTAGATTTAATGGACGACTTTTTCTCTCCCTGAATTCTCAACAGCATAGTTTGTGCTTTTAAAAAAAAACAAACAAAAAACCCCAAACAAATCTCTTCTTGCTGTGCAGCTGTGTGTTACAGCCACGAGCTTTTACATGTTTGCTTTGGATGATGCTAAGCACTGAGCAATTAAACTGTAGAATTTATGCTGATGAACCTGAGTCTCAGGAGAAAAGATCTGGAACCTGAGAGTTAGGATATCCTCCTTCATCTGCCAAAAACGAGCTTAACTACATCAAGGAAATATTAGCATCCAGGCATAAAATTCGTATCCTGGAGCAGATTAGTTTTGGGTAAAAGGTGTAACCTGCTGTTTACCAATGCTTCTTTCCTATATTTGTCTTGTTGAATCACCACAGGGATTCACTGCAACACTGGATGGGGGTATCAGCTAATTTTTTTTTTTATAAAATTCGGGGGTTTTTTGTTCTTTTTTTACAATGCTGTCACCTTATCTTAATTTTACAAGAAGATAAAACGTGGCACGGAAATTGATTGTGAAAAGCACATTGTTTTTAGCCAAAATGTAAATATGACGTCCCAAAGAACCGGTCAAAGCCAGAACTGCTCAGACAGATAGTTTGTTTAAAAATAACTGGTCCTGGTTGTTGTTCTTTGGAATAATTGATTAAGGTACAAGGATGCAGTGTTTCAGTGCTCTCCATTGGTTACTTCTGCAAAGTTCCCCTACCTATATAATATGCCTCCTTGGTACACTCTACAGAATCTGAATTATTGGTTTTTTAAGCTTCATGCAGCTCCTTCAAGCGTCTTTTCAACAACACACAAGAACTGGCTCGCTGAACTGGATCATATGATTTTAAACTTCATCCTTTTCTGGGTGAGAGGCAACCTTTTTTTACCTGTGGCTGCAAAAGGAGAAAAAAGGACAACATTTCTTGAGCTTTGCATTGTTGCACCAAGCAAAAGCAGATCCAGTTTGCCTGCTGAAACGGGCACAGCTGAGCTGGAAGCAGTGTTACAGCACTGCATTTCACCAAAGTGCTTGCTCAGGTGGAAAACACACTGCTGATATTTTTCTCTTCAATGATGCAGATTGTCAGTGGTTGTTGCCAGCTCTTTGTTTTTGTCATTTGGGAAAAGCTCCAACTTATATTTGAAAGAAATATGTGTGCACAATCTACAGGAGTCTTATTTGCACTGCATTGCTTGCTGCCTCTTGCATCCTCTGCACAGAGCAAGTACAGGGTAGGAAAAAATCAGTTTGCATGGTTGCTGTGCATTCTTTAAAATTGTAAAGTACTGCACAGTTGTTATGGTGGTTTTTTTCTCTATAAATAATGTAGAAATCAGTAATTTAAATTGAATCATTTCTAATCATTAAACAGGCAACTTTTTTTTTCTTTGGGAAAAGATTTTCCTTTAGAGGTGGTCCTTTATGTTTACCCTAATCTTTGGGGGTTTTCTTCTATTATTGTTAGTGATGTATGTTTTTTTATTTAATTCATATTTCTTCTAAAGTTTGATTACATATACTTTTTATACAGCTCAAAGGATATTACTTTGCTCCTTTCAGTTAAGGTTGACTTGAAGTCAGTGTTCTGTGTTTTTCTTGCCATAACACTTTTACTTGCAAAGGTGAGTGTAGGAGCCAGACAGGACACTCAACACTGTAATCTGAAGTACTCTTAGTCTTTCCAAGTTTATAAGCAGAACTATCTTTTTTTTTTTTAAAGAATTGCAGGCCATTTGCTTAAAAGAAGGAGACTATTGCTGTTTGGTGGGTGGCTCAGGGGGAGAAATGTGTGTCTTTTGTAGGGACAGCAGCCTTTTTGTTTTGGAGAAAACTTCAGGAAATGTTGAGGTTTTTTCCTAAGCCTGTGAAAATAAATATTTTGTCATTCCTAAAGTAATTATTTAGCTTCTACTCCCTTTGTTTATTTGTGTTTGGTTGGGGTTTATTACTGGGGGCTTTTTTAACAATCTCAGGAGTGAGGCTTTGTACTTTACAAATGACAGTGAAAAACAGTTAAACTGATCACTTTGATCTGTTGAGCTTTTTATTGAAGACCCCTGAACCATTCAAATGTTTGCTAATTCTCTGATCTGGTTAAGCTGTGGTACCAGCATCACCTCTGAGATAGATGCCTTTGCTGCACTGTGGGTGATTTTAGCTTGGTTGGCTGTTTTTCTTCACTAGCCCCTAATCAAGATGCCAGTTGACCTGTACCTTATTTTCCCCTTTTCCTTACTTGCCAAATACCTTATTTCTCTGGTTGATCAATCAATTATTCCAAAGAACAACAGCTAGGACCACTTCTTTTTAATATGAGATGATGTCAGTTGTGTTAAATATAATAAGTATAATTGGGAATAGAACCACATATCTGCCTGGGTTGGCAGATTTAATCTACAATCGTGATTCTGTCATGCCTTGGCTGTTAGTATTTCAAAGCATAGTTACTCATATTTGCCAGAAGTATGAGTCTATGAATGTATCTATTTAAATCCTGAACTGATGGAAATTTGGAATGACACAGGTTTACCATCAGTAGATTTTGAGAAATAATTATGGGTAATAAGACATGCAGCTGTTGAGCAGTAAGTTCATTAGAAGATTGCTTCTTTGAAAATCCAGCTGCATTCAGAAATACTGAAATACATTTTGCAGATAAAAACATGCCACTTTCAAACAGCATATGTAGTCAGCTGTGGCTTTAAGAAACATTCATGAGCAGTGCACCTGCTATGACCTAGGGCCAGAGCTCTATGATAGTTCTGAAAAGTATATGAGCATAAAAGTTATTAAATTTGCTGGGTAGATGCATTACTTAGATTGCCTGCCTGTGATTGACAGACCAATATTCTATTTGATATCATTGGATTGGATAAATTACGTTTTTACATCCCTTCTTTTCCAATACAGGTATTAATGTGAAATCTGCAGACAGTCAAATTTGCCTTCTTGTCCAAACCTATTAATGCTTAGTTTCAAGTAAAAATCTAATAGGTATTGAAATAGAAAATTTGGTTGAATATTAAAAAAAAAAAAAAAAAAGATAAAAAGCTGAAAAATTAATCCTGCACAGATTTTTGTTTGTACTCTCTTAGGCTGTCTTGCATGGTTTTGTTTGTTTGTTTTGTGCAATGTGGAAAGACTTTTGTAGAGGGGTTAAACATTTCTAACACTTTCCCTTTCATGACAATAAAATAAAAAAACTGTCAGGACTATAGCACCCCTTTGAGAGGGTGACTGTGAGGGTATTGGATCTGCACTCATAAAGAAAATCTTGATGAGATGCAAGACAAAGGTGAGCTGCTGAGTGCTGGGGAGGCTGGGGCTTGCCCAAAGGCAACGTGTTAGTCATATGAGGTTTTAATTCTGTGGATTGAAGGACTGGAGAACAAAGAAAGGGAGAGAAGATGAACAAGTGTTTATGTATTTAAAGTACCTGTGAGTGTGGTTACAACCTTTCGGGTGTGACTTGTTTGGATTTTATGTAATGTTGAAAAACACAAACCCAGTAAGACCTGTTGTCTGACACTTGCTTAGCCTGAAATCTCTGAAATTCAGTTAGGTAATTTCAGTGTTCAGATCAATATTGAAGAAAAGATGAATTTTTTGGTACTGTTTTTGCACTTATTGTTTTTTCTCAATCTTTACTAGCTAATTTTTGCTGTTTCCTTGTCACCCCAGAACCTGCACTTCAAGAGCACACAGTTGACATGCTTGGCCTTTTCCTTTCCTTGTTAAGCTTTTTCCTGGGCTGTTGTACATCATTTATCTCCCCCTGCCTTTGTAGAGGAGTTTTCACTCATATCCTTTGCTTGCCATGGGTTTTTTTAATGTATTCATCATCAGCCTGCACCTGGACTGTCTGAGTCATCAGCATTCCAGTCTTTCACACTTGTGGGTACATTATTCTCCTTATCTTCTCCTTATCTTACCCTTATCTCAAGTTCCCAGTCACAGTCCAAATGAGTAGGCATATTTGGGGAAAAGAGAAAATTGTGGATACCAGAATTTAGTGCTAAGAAAATATTTATTTTGCAATGTGAAATTGTAAATATTTTAGGACATGACTCCAAGCATCACTGAGATACCCACTCAAGTCCATATTCATTAATGAAAAGGTGATGTTTCTGTCAGAACTAGGAACTGATTAGAAGATGATCAGGCAGATCACCTATCCCAGATGTTCTTAGGGGAAGAATGTCCTATGTCCTCTTGACAGATTGGGCTGATTTATAAGTACCAAGAAATGTCTTCAACTTTTTTTGTGGTGGTCTTTAACGTCCTCAGTTTTCTGCTAAAATATTACTTATTGTGCTTTGAGTTTTGGTTTGGTTTGGTTTTTTTTCCTGAAAATGTTTGGTTTGCAAATATGTATTATTTACTCTCAGGAACCAAAGAAGTTTAAACTGTACTCAGAGCTTTTTTTTATTATTATTATTATTTTTTCATAACACTTAGGAGCCTGGTATGAAGCATCCTGCCTGATGTTGCTGTACTGAGCTTAAATGGGGGCAAACACTTTTCAGAAGCATTGAAAAATGGCTCAGTTTACTCCTTTCCTCCCCTTTCCCAAGAGGAGGGAGCCTGACATAAAATGTTAGTTCACAGTCATGGATAGGGCAAATGATTCATGAAGAAATAGTGTTGGTGGCTCAAAAAAAGTCACTTCAATCCTCAGAATTAGATCCTACTCCTGACTTCATCTTGCTAAATGACATTTAGGAAATCATTAAAGGCTAGGAGTATTATCTAGTCCATATTATGTGGGTTCTTACTGCTCTGGGTATTGAATGAGCATGGCATGGTGGAAATACATCTAGTATGTGAATCAATCCAGTAAAACTGCCTTAGGGATATCTGTTTTCTTACTGAAAGGTATTGTAGCAGCTTCTTCAATACAACTGATATGTATTTTAGATGTCTGTAGATGGTGCCTGCGAAAATTCTTTTAAAAATTAAATGCATTGGCCAAAAAGTTCTGTAACAACAAATATTCAGTGCACTGCTACTGAGAGAATTCAGGTGGCAGAGCCTATTAATATTAAAGCAAAGCCAAATGATACCACTCCACAGAGAGCCACATAAATGTATGGCTTACCCATCTCCTGCCCTTCTCCTTCCATAACTGTGTCATTTCTGTTTTAAGACAGATGTTGGCAATTCTGGATCTAAAACATGCTTAATGCAGCATTTCATGTCCTGCTGCTATTACACTGGAAAAAAGTGAAGTTGTAGAAAAGCACATAAACAGTCTGACCCTTCCTTCACTCCTCCAGTGATGGAGGAGCTCATTTTTTTCAAGGTCAGAAATGGGGTTTATATCGAGATGTTTGGTCACAGCACACTCTATTCATTCCTGTCACCTTGCTTTAATGAGAGCTTTCACTGTCTTTTTTGTAGTTTTTTTTTTTTAAGCCCAGCCTTCAGCTTGCAGCAGCATCAAGTTCTGCTTGTCATTCTGTTCACAAATGTCGAGTGAACAGAAGGACCTTTGGGCTAACATCTACTTAACTAGGTGTTCTGCTTTGTTGATCCTGCAAACCATCCCCAGAGCATTCAGCCACCCCCACCAAAGGGAAAAATCAAAGAATTGCCAGCTTTTTTCTCAAAATAACCCTGCATGGCATAGGCAATTGCCCTTCATTTCAGATATAAATTCTCTGCAATGGGTTCTGCATTCAACATGCTGCTGTTTTTAATTAGAATATCTGACATGGAAAGAATTAGAAATGGCATTTGCTTCTGCATAGCAAAGTCCTGTTGAAATGGCTGGAACACCAAGACAAACACAATCAACACACAACTCCTGCTAAAAGCTCGAACAGGAGATTTTTGTGTGTTGCTTATCAACTTGTTCAGCTCAGCTGGACTACATGAAATTCAGGAAGAAATATAACAACCTCTAGTATTAGCAGGGACAGATAGGCAGAAGAAAAGAAGTGTATTCTCTCTGTTTGGGAAAGCTTGTCCTTAAGTGCCTTTATCTGTAACACGAGTGTAAGGCAGGGGGACAGGTTACAGAAGGAAAGCTCAAAATGAGCAAAACAGTCCAAATGTGTCTAAGCTTACAACAGTGGTAATGTGCCATGTTTGCAGGGGTTACCCAGCTTGGCTGTCAGCCTTCAGACATTGCATGTGCCTCCTAAATAACAGCACAGGCTGGGGTGTCAGAGCACCGAGAGGCTGAAGCCTGGCCATAGTGGAAGTGGGCTTTTCCCAGGAATTCAGAGCTGGAAGGACAGTGGTGCTTTCTGAGTTTGGATCCAGCCAGATCTGAAAAGTGTGCAGCCCCAATATGCATCATCCCATTGGTGGGGCAGTGTCCTTCAGCTGTCTGGCACACTTGGCCACTGAAAAACTGCAGGGAAAAGAGGCTCAAACATCCTCAAGAATACCAAGGCCAAAAAGTCACATTGTCTTCACTGGCCATAATGACAGGTAGAAACGCACTTCTTAAATTCTTATTTGGAAAACCTCACAGGGTATAGGGAGCTCAGTTTATCTGCCTCAGGAAGATGAAGGGCTGGGCCAACCCAGCTGGGATTAAAGCACTCACCCTGTTTTGTGTGATACAAACCATTTTTCATCATGGTGAAATACAAAGCTAATATCCAGAGCAAACTGGATACCAACACGCTGTGAGAGCAGATAAATCCAGATGTTTGATTTTGGCCTGTTGCTGTCCTCTGATTTCTCTCCTAAGGGCACAGTGGAGCACTTTGGTTTCACTGGAGATGGAAGGCAGTTCGTCACAGCAGTTGTTCCCAACACTCCAGCTGAGCAGAGTCTGGGGGTTTTTTTGCTGTTCTTGAGTTTGGTTGTTTTTTCAGATGTAATGCCTGTTAGAGGGAAATGTTCCAGTGATGAGCAGGGGCTCAGCATGGTTTGATTTGCACTATTCATCAAGGGGAAGCACAGCTGAACCTATCTTCTATACAACAACAACAAAAAAATATGTCAGAGCTCAGATAAAATGTCCGAATTGCAGTTGATTGCTGAGAATACAATTTTCTGAGAGAGAAAGTGATTTTCTTCCCCTGAACATACTTCGTATCCTCTGCTTTCAAAGGCCAGCAGACAAAATAAATTGCTTTGTGCTGATGATGTCTATGTTATATATTTGTTCATTCCGGGTTTAGATCCTGATGTTGATTCAAGTAGATAACACTGGTGTTTCGAATTATGAAACACAAACAGAAGAGTATTAAAGCACTCATTGTGTGACCAGGGGTCAAGATAAACTAACTTCAAAAAATGACATCTGAAAATTTGTGGCTTTGACATTGGTGGTGTAAGTTTAGCCTTCTGTTAGTAGAACGTATGATTCATCAGATAAATGTTAATCCCCCTAACTTCAGATTTATGATGATAATAAACCCCTTTAAATTTGTCACAGTTGCCAGTGCCTACAAACTGTGACTCTTGTCTCATGAGATATTTACTGCGTATGCTAAATCAGATGGAGAAATTACAAAAAAATGCATTGTGCAGCTATATAATTAATGATTTTTATAAAATGACTTTGCAGAAGAGGAAGTAACTAAAGCTGCAACTGTAAAAGTGCTTCTATTGAACTTTCAAGTGTACAGTTTCTGCTTTCCTTTGCAAGCCTTTGTCCGAGTTTTCTAATTGGCATCATGGTTATTGTTTTCCTAAGAATCCTAAGGCCTCCTCTCTGTATTTTTCTTCTGTTTAGACACTCATTTACATTAAAACACCTATTTAGTTTGAATATAATGGTATTCTTTCTCTACATCTAAAAGGCCGTTTCTAACGTTTCTAATGAAATCATTACTCCATATAATTTTAAAATTGGTATCAATGAGATATTTACAGATACTTAATTCCTTATTTTTTAAGCTTGAAATGCCCAAGACCTTTTCTGCTTAAGTACTTAGTAACAAATGTAGTATTAAAGTTAAAACTGCGTAAAATTCTTGTTTGACTTATTTGTTGTTGCTCTTTGAAGGATTCTTAATAGGAAAATAAGCATAATCTTGAACCCATGTAAGTCTTGGAAGTCAGAACTTCCATACTGAATCAATAGGCATTTGTAAACTTGAAATTTCATTGATTAATTAATCTGATTTTGAATAGCCCCTTTCTAGCAAAAGGGGCGTATTCTTCTAGGATATGTAGCTGATTAGAATTCTCATTTTGCTACATTTAATTCAGAATCCAGACAACACCGAGCTCTGTCATACTTCACATGTTTTTACTGGTATACTTCACATTCTGCTATAAAAATTAGCACTATTAATCAAGATAAAAAGCTATTTTTGACAGTGACTTGATTTGTGAAGTAATATAAAATCACTCAAATTGTATGCAAGAAGTTGTCACCTGCTCTGTCAAAGTCCTACTTATTAAGCTCTTAATGATAGTAACTTTTAATGCTTGCTCTCATTCTAAAAATGTTATTAAGTTCAGATTAAATCATGACTATTTTGCCTGCATTCTGATAACCCTGCTGGGGTTTTTTGTTGCTAATAAACTGGATAATGAAACAGGATTGGTAAATCATGTTAAACCTAGCTAAACCTCCAAAACGGATTTCATCTCCCAACTTTAAATATTTTCATCAAGTTTTGGTTTGGGACAAGTTCTTTTAACTATATTCTTTTGCCAGGCTTATTTGGGCTGATGTGGAAATTTTGACAACCATCTAATCCATCGTGTGTCCTGCTGACACACATTCTGGGTCACTGCAGGATCTCCTCAAAACAGCACGTGTAGAAGTTACTTGTGAAATAGTAATGTATTATTAGAAGTTATTACTTATAATATATATACATATATTATATATATAATCTATATATGTATAGAGATGTGTATATATAGATATATTGGGTGAAAGGAAGATAAATGAGTAAAAATGTAAGGGTTACAACTCACTCTTACTTTGGTTCTGAAATACAGAGTCTGTCACATCCCCTCGTTTTGGAATTAAGCAAATGAGGTTTCACATGGAATTTTAGTTTCTTTGCATTTGCTTCAATGAGACAGGTTTTTCCAAGGAAAACTCAAAGCTTCTAATTCTGGAATTAAAGCTTCCAGTGTTTCAGTGGGATGTGGACCTAAATGTGAACTGGATGGAATTACAGTTTTGGCTCTAATGACAGCTTGTTCTTGTACACAATCTTCAGGAAAGCTATTGTTATTCAGTGATAAACATATATTCCTGAAATGTCAGGAGTTCAGTTTCTGCTTGTATATTTACAGCTCATTAGCACAGGAGCAGCTAGTTTCAGTTAGTTTTGGTGTCCTTTTAATTTCCCTTTAGTGTCAAACACGTTATGTTCAGCACCTGAAGATCTGCTTGTTGAATACTTCTGTTTCTAACCAGTTTTGGGAGATGTTCTCACTGCAGAGAAATCTTCACTCTTGACTGTCAATTATGGGATAATATGAGTGAGGAGTGCAAAAAGAATGACTATGGAGAATGCATTTTATCAAGGTTTATTATTTTCCCTGAAAATGAGAAGAAATACCTTTAAAACTCCTACATGAAAAAGCATATTGACTAGGTGAAATGTTTTATCAGGTAGCTAACCTTCTACAGATTTTGATTACTTGTGGTTTTAAATTATGAAATTTAGCAAAAAGACCCCGTGAATTTGATCATCAAGGTCAAGTGATGAGATCTTGGCCCTATTACTCACTTGTTGAAATGATTTACTGAAAATGATACTGAGCTGTGCAGTTGACACCAGGTAAGGATCAGATGGGTTTTTTCTGCCCTTTTGTACCTCGGAGTATTAAATCTAAATTGCTTTCAGTTGCCAGAGTGTGTTGGAAGGTTTCTGTAAGCAGTCCTGTTCCTCTTAAAGCAAATTTTATAGCCTTTTAGAATTCTGTAAGGGAGTGTTGCGCCTTGAGGAATCTCTTTTGTCTTACCTGTGTCTTTGTTGGTGACTTGAAGGTATTATCCATATAGAAAATAAAACCAGTGTGGTCAAATAGCCAATATTTCAGCAACCCTCACTAATAAACATTTTGTTTTTTTCTTGTCTCCCCCTCAGAACAAAAGCCTCAAAACCAAGCTCTTGTCAGGAAACAAGCTTTGTGGCATTCATGCAGAGGAGGTAAGGAAGGTTCCTCTCTATTCTAAATCTAACATAACCCAAAGAAGTTTGCATCAAAGCCTTTTTTACTGAGGTTCAGGTATATTATATATATATATCTATATACCAGAATCTAGAATATATATTATATATATATGTGAGCATTCCTAAAGTGCTCTCATTCCAGCTCATTTCTGTGTCTTCACTAGAAGCAGCTCAAATGTTTTGGAAAGTGAGCTGCAAACTCAAGTCTTAGACAAGTGAAATCATTTGGGCACGCTTATGATATAGCTCTGCAAATTTATTATGCATCTATAACCTACATAAAACAGATTTACTTTCCTTGATCCCCATGCCTAGACTAAGATGGGAATTGCCAAATGCCTGTTCTGAAATTAAGTTAGAGACAGGTAAAATTTATTGTTATTGATTCCTAGAATGTTTCATTACTCCAAGGATAAAAGGGTCACTTTATGAAATTGTGGGAACGAAATCTCCCCTCTACTGAAGAGTGAGATGGAAAAGATAGTCAGTGATAAAAAACCCTATTTGTTGTTGGCAAACAGATCAGTGTAGAACTACCTGCATTCATTCAAGCAGTTCCTTTAATTATTTAACTTTTCATGGAAAAAAAGATATGACAACGTGTGAATCCGTTTTACTCATTTATATTACTTTAGTCTGGGTTTTTTGCATATATAATTTCTGTGAGAGTCATTGCACCTTGCCTGAATGAAGCAGAGGCAGAACATCTTTACTAAAATTTCCATAATTATGGTTGAACATGTTTTCTTCATCGGAGTCTCCACCTTTTAACTTAGAGGTCAATACTTAGGAGGCCAAGTTTCTGAGAAATACCCAGTGGTAGGAAATAATAGGATTTATGGAGAACCCCTGATGGAGCAACCTGTTCCTGAAGGACTGCATCCCATGGGAAGGCATCATTCTGGGGCAGTTAATAAAGTTAATAAAGCCCATTGGGAAGGACTCACACTGGAGAAGTTTGAGAAGACTCTTTCCCACAGAAACCTGTTCCCCCTTGCTGGAGCAGGGGAACTGCTCTCCCTGGGGGGGAAACAGCAACAGAAACATGGGATTAGCTGACAGTAATCCCAATTCCTTGTCTCCCCGTGCTGCTAAAGAGGGAAGTGGAACCTGAGAGGAAGAAGGAGTGGGGGGGAAGGTTAAGACTTGTTTTCCTTCTCATTATCCTGCTCTGATTCTGATTGGTAATAATTTCAATTAATTTCCCCCAGTCAAGTCTGTTTTGCCCATAACAGTAATCGGTGACTGACCTCTCTTTGTCCTTATCTCAACTCATGAACCTTTTGTTCTGTTTTCTGTCCCTTGTCCAGCTGAGGAGGGAAGTGATGGTGGCTTTGGTGGGCACCTACCACCCAGCCAGGGTCAAACCACCACACCTAGCTGCATAATATTTTGAATCTTTGGTAATTAACTTGATGGTCTTTTCCCTGATTATGTCCCTTTTAATATTTGCAACATAAATGTCTGGAAAGATGAGGCCTAAGAATAATTTAACTGCACTGTAGGGTGACAAGCCCTGGCTCTCAGAAAATTTCAGGAAACTAAACCTACATTAAGTAGCAGATTGTGAGTGTATTTTAAAGTGTGAGATTCTCTGCAGTAATGAATCATCCTGGCAAATTTGTGGCTATTAAGCATATTAGTACCATTATAACAGGCAAAGATGCTGCAGGAGCATCCTTTTTTTTTGTGGTCATTTTGCCAGTTAAGTTGTACCAACCAGAGAAACAAGATTTAAAATAAATATCATCTTGAGCTGATATAAATAAGCATAACTCTGCCTGTTTTCAAGGGCATGGTTACAAGCTGAGAACCTTTGGATACCTGCTGGAATGCCCTATTTTTTTTTACAAATAATAACCTGTGCAATCCTCTGGAGCCTTTATACCCCTAAAAATAGGATTGCTCACTTCAGGTACCCTTCATGGAAAGTATTAGTAACAACTCAAATATAAAATGTGTGAGCCCAAGAGCTGTTCATATCCCTCACTTATGTGCTTTAGGTAAGTGGCAGTTTATATTTTCCTTGATACTTTTGGCTGGTTTTGACATGTCAACCAGGAAAAACAACTGTCAGTGATTTAGGGGGTGGGAGGGTTTCTACATTTTAGAGCTGATCTAGATTCTGCTGTTGTCAGAACTCACTCACTACCTTTTTTTTCTCTGATCTTAAAAGTAAATATTTAAAATAAAAACAGCCCCAAACCTGATTTTATTATCATCCTCACTTTCAGTCAAAAAAGATCCAAGCCCAGCTGAAAGAGCTTCGTTATGGGAAAAAGGATTTGATTTTTAAGGTAAGTTTTATTTCACTATAGTTAGCTAAAATATTAGCTTTAATATGACATTGTGGTAATCTAGGAATATGAAAGCTGGCTTTATTACTGCAGTTCTAAGGAATAATTTCATTCTGAAAACAGCTTAAAGCACCGAGACAGACTTAATATCATAATGCATTTTCAGAAATATTGTCTTTTTCTTTTTTTTCCATGCAAAACAATGAAACAGGGACGGTGTTTTTATTAAATTGGTTGCAGGGCCAAAGAAGAGCAAAGATTCTGAGCCTAAAAAGTTTTCTGGTGTCTTTGCTTTTAAATAGACAAAAGCAGTGGCAAATATCTGGTTTATGAGTACCTGTGCTCACATTCTAGTTTACTGCTGATGAACAAAACCTGTTGCCCTATTCCATACATTCTGTAACAGGTTTTCCATCTTTCTAACTGAATCACAGAAACAGATGGTTCTTGTTTTTCCTTTAATTAGCAGTCCTCCGTGGCAAAGTCAATTATTGTCAACACTGAAAGTAAATCTTTGTGTTTATGATAAACTCGAGCAACGCAATATTCCCTGGATGTGAAGCTTCTAGAAAAAGAAACTTCTGTGGCTTCAGCAATCCAAATGAATCATCTGTCTAGCTAGCACATTTTAAAAAAAAAATAAAAATATAAGCAGGGGGGAGGAGAAAAAATAAAAACTTTTGCTCCTTGTTAACAAAGGGAAAAATTAATCCCTGTTAAAGGAGGAGGAGAGAGATGCAAGTCACCTGACTGGAGGCTGCTGATTGAGTAGCCCTTTTATTCCCAGCATAAAGGATGAAGATTAAGTAGTCATCTTCAGAGTGACTATACCTAGAATTACTTAAAAAGTCATTCATGTCAATATGAGGTCCAAATTGCCTTCTGGAACTGTTTAACTCTCTCTATTGTATATACAGTACTGTAAAGATGGAATAATGTAGGACATTTATAATACACAGTGTGATTTCTGTGATTTATTTTTTTAATGCATAGGTTGATTCCAAGTTTTTTCAGGAACTTTTATTTCTGTTCATCATAAGACCAAAACCAGGGAAATAGGTTTAGAGACAAAAAGAATAGGCATATTATACATCTAGGCATTTAAATTTAAATACCAGCTAACATTACCAAAAATAACACATCTTTCTTCAAATTCAATATAATTGAGAGCTTAAGCAGAAGAAAAGATTACAAATTCTAATCTTGCCTCGGTGTGAAAGCTTCTTTTCTTTGGCTGAAGCAGAGGGATTGTTCAGCATTACTTTTTACTTGCTGTTTTCATGATGCTGATACACAGTGATCCCAAAACCAGATCTGAATTATCTCCCAGGGTGCATAGTAATGCTTAGCAAGGGAACTCCTGCTAGGTACTACCCACTCAAAAAAAACTTAGAGAAGATGAGAGGGAAAACAGGAACATGAAGGAATGAACACATGGGATAGGCTGTCTGGCAAGTCACTGGCCCATGGACAATGAAATCCTGATCCTAGTTCAGTAAACTCTGGTTCAGGTACAGATGGAAGGAACAGGGGTTTGGGGTGGAAGGGAGGGACAGAGTTACATATCAATAGAGGAAGTGTGTCTAGTGTGAGAGGGAATAGATGTGGGTCTCCTCTGACTGGGTATGAATGTCTGCATCATAGTCTCCACTCCGAATCCCTGGAGAGTTGTCTTCTCCTAGAGACTACATTTGATGACATGAATTAGGCCTTAAAGTCCTTGGCTTGTATTGAATAAACACAGTTCTTGATGATGAGTGAATACTAGAGCCACCAGCTCAGATGTAGGTCCCAAGGTAGGTAGTTTGGGCTCTCCTCTGGGAGCTGGATGTGCCAACACTTGGAACATCTCCTGACCACGTGCAGTTCTGTAGGAGGTTGACTGCCTGCTTTGCTGATTGGGTACATCCTTTATGTGTAGCCAGAAATATTTGTGCAGGTTTATCCATCAGTACTTTTCCTGACTAAGGAAATTTGATTTATGAAGCAAAGGGAGCAGAAAACTTCTGCTAGCCTCCTAAATCATGGTGTGAGATGTGGGGGAGGGTAGATTCAGTGTGCTGGTTTGTGTGTGCTTCAGGTTTGCAGACAGACACGCTGAGCAGAGTAGAAGCTATTTGGTACAGGCTGGAAAGCCTTTTGAGTGTCTGCTTGATCAGAGAGAGGCTCTAGATTTGGGCAAGAACAGGTGGTATTTCATTTCTGGTCACTTTGATACTGGAAATGTAACAGATTTAATGTTATCATAGCTGTTGAGTCTGTTTTGTGAAGCTCTTATTCGGAACTCTGATAAATGAAATGGATGAATAGCCTTCTACCAGGACAGAGCATGAGTGTTTGGGGTAAAATCCTGGCTGCTAGCTACTGTCTTGTTACTGGACTTCTACATTTTTGCCCTCCCACCGCCTTCCCACCCCACTGAACTCGGTTTCTGTTTGCCTTACTGAGGAACTTCAGGGCATTCTGCTCTCCACACAGCTCTGAGCTTCCTGGGGTAGTTCAGCAGAAGGATGTGAGCTGCAGGCTATGGGATTTCTAAAGGGCATGAGAGAATGCTGCAGTCCATGCCCAAGCACTAATGCTTTCTGTGAAGGAATTAATTGTGCAGATAGATGTGATACAGGAAGGGGTTGTTTTGATTTTTGTTTTGCATTATCAACATCAAGGGACTGTTACTTAAATTCTGGTAATTGTTATTGTCAATGGCTCTGTACCAAACTAGACCTCTGGGAATTGAGTGGGAGAGGAAGAGGAAAGGGGGGGAAAAGGCAGCTTTCTCCTTTAATATTCCAGTGAATTGGTAAATCATATCTACTTTTAATATTGTGTGACAGCAAGCTAACAGGTGGTAGTAAATACAAGTTCATCACTTTAGGCATGTATTTACTCTTATGTTTTCAAAGTGGTTTGTGGTCTATCTGATTAGTTATGGAGCATATCTGTATGTATGTTTATGTTTTTTGAACTCTCCCTATAGGATATAAAGCCAGGTGGAAGACAAGCAATGAGCATCACAAAAATTAAGTGATGTGCTGGAGGCTGTAGAGGTTGTCAGTATCTCTACTGAGATTAGAATTTGAGCTACTGTCTCTTTGTCAGACTTCAGTCTCTTAAAGCATGCAGTGTCCTTAAAGAGCTCAAAAAAAAGTGTAAATTTGCCTTGTATTATTATGAGAAAAATAAGAAATTATTAATAAAAATTACCACTCAGTCTTCCTAATTTTGTCATTACCTTTGTAAGTAGGTACTTACTGGTTCTGAATGAGACCACCCTTAATTGCAATAATTTAATTATGGTCCTAAACCCTTGATTCAGTGAAGTACTCCTAAGAGTAAGTGTTTTGCTAGATCAAGGTCTGCATTCATTTCAGGCATTAATGACCACTTCTTATTTAAATAACTCCTTCTTTGCTAACTCTCTTCCCAATCATTTGGCTATATTATCCTAGAAGTCACAGGCTTTACTAAATTATAAAAGAATTAGAAATATTTTGGTTTTTTTCTGCAAACATTTATATCTGATAGTAGCAGGAGATGCAGAAAAAAAATCTAGCAATAACTTTTCACTACCAGATTATACAAGCATCTTGTATTATTGAAATTGCTCTTGTACATGTACAGGGTGACAATGGTTCAGTGCTATGGCTTGGGTACATCTTTTTGCTATTTTCTACAGATTCTGCATCAGTTTCAGACATTTCACTTAATGCTTCATCTATTTTCCCTTTTGTTATTTAAATTCTAAGACAAAATATATTGATAGTCCTAAAAAAAAAAAAAAAACAATCAATAAAAAGTTCAATTTTGAGCAACAACTAGCTGCACCTGGCCTACCAATGTACTTAATCTTTGTTCCATGGCAGAATTTAACTTTGAAAAAGCCAGCCAATAACATCGACCATTAAAAACAAATAATGCAACTTATTACCTCGACAAATCCTTATTACTTTTATAATAATACAAAGTAATAAATTTATAGTCAAAACTGCTTTCCATACTCTTTGGTAAATGCAGTTATACAGGAATTAATTAATTATTTGGATATGTGAAAATAATTTTAATCATTTGCTGTGATAGATTCAAAGATAAACAGAACTGTGTGAAATTATTTTTGCATCATACTGACTGAATGTGGTATATATTTATGCCATTCCTCCCTCTAGGGTAAAACTGATGCCACAGTATGTGTTTTCCTCCCTATTAGTAGAAGTTAATTACATGCCACGGTAAACCTACTTCCCAGAGTTTTAAACTATTTATTTCTGCCATGAAGACAGTGAGAATCTGCATTCCATACAGAGAAAGAGATGAAATGATTAAAGAAAAACAAAGTGGAAAAAAAAAAACCACACAGAAAACCACTAAAGACCTAACCTGACAGAGAACTTGTGTAAACATTAAAATTGTTGTCTGGGCTTGAAATAATTGATTACATATTTTAAATTTGTGTTAACCTTTTACAGTTTTTGTGCTTGCACACGTGCATGAAGATGCAAGTTTCAAGTTTTCCAATACAATTCTTTTTCTCTACTGCTGGTGGTCAGGCTCAAGCCAAATCCACCCATTTCTCACATGTACATCCACTTCCCCCATGGTTTCCATCTGTATGTATTAAAATTACCAACAGCAGAACTCAGATGACTTTGCATGTTTGAAAGATTAGTCCATTTAATAGATTTTAAAGCATTGTTCATTATGTTCAAAGTACCATAAAACTCCTATTTTCATTGCAGGAAAGCTTTTCAAAAAAAAAAAAAAAAGCAACATTGTTTTAGTTAAGCTTTATTTATACATTCATTTATTTAGCACAAAAAAGAATGCTCTTATCTATCTTTCTGCTTTTGCACTGCCCTGTAAGGGTAAATAAAACTTCTGCAGCTCAATGCTGAAAGGAGATGATAACAGAAAATTGAGGACAGTTTCCTTACAGGCCTGTCATATCAACTTCCCTGAGAGAACATGCAATTCCTCTGGCTTTCAGACAGGATCTTCACCCTGTGGTGTGTTTATTCATCCAGTGTATTTCCTCAACATCTGGATCTTCTGCCACCTCCCTTGGGAAATTCACCGAAGCTACTTGGGAAAGACATCAAACCCAGAAAAAACTATTAAGAAATATCAGTTGTAAACAGAAGTGTAATGCAAAAATGTTAGAGATAGTAATTTTTTTTTTTCCCAGAGATCTTACAACAGTGGCTTTATTAGGGATAACAAATTCTATAAGCTACAGGCTGACTTCAGCACACAGCATAACAACTGAAGAGGGTCTGGAAGAGGCGATTTTCCTGTTATACATTTAATGTGTAACATTTTTGAGCTTATTGTTTTGAGAGAATAACTATCAAAGACTTCAGGTAAGAAAATGCTGTCAAAAAATTTCCCATGACTTTGTCAGAAATGATGACTGAGTGGAAAGTAGCAAGCTGAACCTCTGTTTAGCTCTATCTTTATTTATTTTATGATGTTTTCTGTTTGATAAATTTAACATAATTGGTCTCCCATGGCTTATATATTGTTAGTTGATTATATCAGCAAAAAGAGGTTGTTTGTCTTTGGATTGTGTTTTCCTGCAAAGGATGAAGATTAAATGAAAAGTACCCACAACAAAAGCAGACTCTGATAGATGATGAAATGAGGAGTCTGAAAATATTCTCGACAGACTTTTCCTTTTAAACACATAAATAAGACAAATTACTTTGTATTTACCGAGATCAGAAGTTCTGTATGTACATGGCAGTCCCATCTGCACTGGTTCACTTGTGGCAAAAGACCTTTTTCTTCGGAGGCTACAGAAAATAGAAAGGATGTCCCATATTCCCTGACTCCTGACAGGGTTCTGTTATATCCATGTTATTCTTTCCCAAGGCTTATCTAATGGGGTTTTTTTTATAGAAACCTGCAGCAGTCCGAATTCTATGTATTTCTGCTGCTTTGGTCTCTTCTAGCCTGTCAGCCTTAGTAGTAGAAAATGTTTTCTTATGTGTCTTGAAAAATACTGCAATGGAAGCTGGGTAGTTATCATGCTGTCTCTCACAGACCTGGAGAGTAGGGGTTTTTTAAAATTAAAGCAATATTTCGCCTATTTTGCTGTAGTTATCCTATGTCCTATCATATTTTTTTTTAAATTAACTTATATAGATTTTTTTTTTCCCAATCTTCCTTCTCTGCACATTTGCCCACCATTAATGCTTCACGTCAATCACACCTGAACCTGTTTCCTTTGGTCTCTTTGCAGTGTCCTAAAATGGACACTGAATTCGAGCTGGACATTTCACTCATGCTGAGCAGAGTAAAAAGGATTTTTGTGGTCTGTACCCACAGTGGTTTTTGCCTTTCCTACAAAAATATGACATATTCAGTGGTAATACCATCTTGGGTCATTCGTCCCTATTGTTCTATATTCTGTATTAGTTTTACTGATCATTATTGTTTGTATTTAGCATCTTATAATTGGTTTTAGTGACTGTCATCCTGTTTTTCCTACCTTGTCAGGGTAAATTTAGATAAACCCCATTTTCTATGGCACACAGAGTTCTGGTTTGATGTCACTAGAATGTTTTATCAGTATATGTTTAGTTCCCTGTTCAGTTCATCCATGCATGGATGGCTGAGGAAAAGGAAGTAGAGTGTAGATTTTATTCATGTTTGAGGTTGTTTTATGAAGATTATTCTGTTTACTTGTGGATTTTAACAATGTGATAATTTTACAGAATTCGGTTTTTGGTCTTTTGAGAATTATAGGATTGGATATGAACTTTGGGCCAGGTTGGGTCTTTTGCCTGATCATGGCCTTGGGTGTGCAGAGTTTTGTAACTTAATGTGTCATGAGAGAGAACAGATTTTCTTTCTGACCTCCAAGGATAGAGATTTTCTAGTCTCTAAGGATACATATTGTTGGATCTTTAAGGTATTTCTACTTTGTGGTATAATGAGATCTTCAATGTTGCAGTTCAGCCTTAGAAACTGCTACTTTTTTTTTTTTTCCCATTCCAAGGGAGAAGGCTTATGATGCTTTTTATTAAATTATTCTTTGGTTGATTATTCACTTTGGGAGTTTTTTCCCTTGATCAAGTCAATATGTTTGTGCAGTTTTATCACTGCCTGTATGATTTTGGTTTTCACTTTATCAATTATTTGTGATTAGATCAGGCTGCTTATTGGATGTGGAAGAATGCTCTAAGACAGGATATTATTGAATTGTTTTTCTCAGCAGAAGATGAAGCCCCTGGGAGAGACAGGAAATTGAAATTTTCTTCGTTGATTTTTATAAAATATATTAGGGCTGTTGCATAAACTTCTGTAGTTGGTGTTTGATTGGTAAGATATGGCATGATTACTTTTCAGATAGCTATCTTGAGACAACACAGTTAGGATAACCAACATTTCATGGTCTTTTGTTACATGGTCTTTTGTCACTGTATGCTGAGTACTACCTGTTTTCCCAAAGCACGAGGCTTATTTTTTTTCATTTGGTTTCTTTTGTAGTAGGCAATTATTTTTTTCCCTGATTAGTGGTGTAGTATATTTTCACAGCCTTGACTAAAATGTAGGTAGAAAGTTTTGTCTGGGTTATGTGTGCTTTGCTCAGGAAGTTGTGGTTTAAGCCCAGCTGGAACTAAGCACCAGGCAGCTGCCCACTTGTAGGTTGAGGTAAAAACAGTTTAATAAACGAAACAAAAGTAAAATATAATAATAATAATAATAGTACATAATAATGATGGTAACAGAAGGGAAAAAAAAAACAAACAAGGGAAAAAAAACAAGCAAGGAAAAACAACAGATGCACAACACCACCCACTGAACAATCCTAGACTCTCCTTCCAGGTGACTCCCTTGGTTTATATACCAGGCATGATGTTCTCTGGAATATCCCTTTGGCCACTTCAGGTCTCCTCTCCTGGCTGTGCTCCCTCCCAGCTTTCTTGTGCACCTCCTCACTGGCAGACCACGGCAACAAAAAAAGTCCTTGACTCAGGAAAAACACTACTTAGCCTTGTTATCATATATATTTCTCAGTAAGGACATCGAATTATGCATCCTCACTGAAAAAAGTCTCTTTTTTAAAAGGTTTCTTGCAGTTCTGGAAGTCACATATATGTAAAATGAGAACACCATTTCACTACTTAGTAATTCAGGTCCATTAGTTTATTGCCAGATTTCTTTCTTTGAGCGTGAAGAATTGTGACTTTTTTAATGAACTGAAAAATACCATTTAAAAATTTATATGTGACTCTGAGGATGTGGCCTTAAGGATATGGTTATGCAGTCTTAAATAGCTAGTCTGGGTTTCTGAGTTGAGACAAGGCTAATTAAAAGCCACCATGAGACAAGGTTACTTAAGTGCAGCAGCAGCAGCTCCACGTTTAACTGGCAGCACACAGTTATTCAATCAACTTACAGACCTGGTCCAGCTCCCCCTAAAATGAGATTTACTATTGATATCAAATTGTAATTGATTGGCACTTTGACTGGCATTTTCCAAATTGTTTCATTATAATAATGCTTTTGACTGTGCCCAGTAGCATTGAAAAAAACTTCATCATGTGCAGGATTGAAAAATTCCAAACTGCCCAAAGATGGGAGAAAAAAGAATAGGACTGTTTCCTCTCTAAGACCTCATTCTGCAGGAATACCTACCTTTTAGTTTTTCCAGGCTGGTCTTTTTAAAGGCTCTTTGCAGCTTCTCAGAATTGAGCTTGTGTAGTCCTGCTGGTATTTTGTCTTTATTCAGTACCCAAGGCATGTTAGTTGAATTAGGCTCCCTAAAAAACTTCCAGTGGCAGTAGAACTATTGCAATATGAATTTAGCCTTGATAGACAAAAGTTTTCAGAAAAAAAGTGATTTTTCAGCAGTCTTGGAACCAAGATGTAAATAAACATTACTACTTTCAAGTTCGCCGAAATGCATTCTTAATGCCAGAATTTTATTCTCACTTAATGTCATTTGGATTGATGTCAGTGACCTCTTTGCTCAGTATTCTGTGAAATAAAATAAATATACATGAAAGTTAACAGCAAATGTTAGTCCATCAAAATACGACAGGATTATGAAAAATAAGGATAAGTCTTGATAAATGATGCATTCAGGAAGACTTCACTAATACATATGAGCCCATCCTTTGGAAGAATAACTTTTCACCATAAACCAGAAATGTTTTTTTTTCTGATGTGAGCAGTGTTACTGCAATGTAGTAATCCTTTATCAGGGAAACCATCAATTAAAGAAATTAGGTACTTTTTCTCCAACTTGCTTTTTGACATGGAAGCAGTTTCATGTCGAATTCTAATATCTAATGAGAAGTGTCTCTGCATCACATAGACCCAGGCTTAAGTTCAACCTTTCAAACGTTGTCTGTGACCCTGTTAAACACTTTTATAGGGTTTATATATCATTTATGTTGTGAGGCTACACGTTGAGCTCTGCTATAGTCAGCTGTACATTAAGATACACTGCAGTCAGCAGAGTGCAGGAGGTCTTGAAAAGTCTGTCAAGAAAACACTATCTGGCTGGGGATGAACTCCAGAAATCTGGTGAGTGTGGGGTGGTGCTGAGGGGGAAGTGTGCTTGCAAATATTGGCTCTAAAAGAGAATGTGTTGCTCTTTATCTGAGAAATGAGAACTTTTCCCAGTTACTCTGCATGTACAAAATGTTCCTTTACTTAGAATTTCAAAGACAAAAAGGTAGCTAGTTAGTCCAGTGTCCTTCTCTGTGGTTCCCTTTTTGAACAGGGAAAACAATGTTATTTTGCAAATACAACAGTGAAAGGAACCTGTACCTTGCTCCTTTTGGATGCATAGTAGTGCTATTAATGACAGGGCTGAAAACTGCAGGAATCTGGGAGCTTCCCTGAAATGGAAAGTTCTTGCAGAGAGTGTATTTCCCTACAAGCATGAATGTTGGGGTGTTTTCTGATTCTCTAATTTCTCTCTTTATGCCAAGTTAGTTTAATGTGAGTATCTCGATGCTTAAAACCACAAAATAGTGTTGCAAATTGTTCTCAGAAGTCAGGTAAATGAACAAACTTATAAAAAGCTGTTTCAATACCTTGAATTTTCCAGAAGGATATTATAGCATAGCACTAAATTTTTTTATAATGCAGAACTAATTTTGCTGTTGACATTGACATTATTATAAACTTGCATTCGCATTTGAGCACAGTTCTCACGTGCTTTTCTTTTTCAGGGAAAAAAAATATCCCTTAAGGCCTGGTCTTTTTGCAAGGAGTTCTGACCCAATTAATGTATATTACTCGAAAAATTTATATCCTTTCCTCTCTCACATGAAAAATTACAGGGAAAAATACACTGAAGATTACATCATCTTTTTTTCTTTGCCTTTATTGCCACAGGCACAGCAGCTAACAGATCTGGAGCAAAAACTAGCAGTTGCAAAAGATGAATTGGAAAAAGCAGCCCTTGACAAAGTAAGAAGTGTAATGGAATGTAAGCATGTTTATCAGCTGTGAGTGTTTTGGTGTAATTTGACAAAAACAAATGCAAGCCTGGCAGTGATTTAGATGAATACTTAAATACAGGTGCTTGGGAGTGATGCTGCTGAAGTCAGTTAAGCGTGAAGTTGAGTACAACTGTGAAGTTGTTTAATAGGAGGGTGGTAAAATTAGAAAGAAACAGCCCAAAAATATTTTTTTGCACTGATTTTTAATGGATTTAAATATTTATTGAATTTAAGTTTGTGCTGACAGTGGAATTAGTGTCTCTCCAAGTTTATTTACGCTCCAGCACGACACATTCCACCTCCTATTTCTTTGATTTTCCATATTGTGCCGTTCATTAATAGTCTTTTTATGGTTGTCTTTGATCCTACCAGTGAAATATACTGACAGGCATTGGTTTTTGTTTTTTTTTAGAAACACTCTGTATTATTTTTCCCAGTTATGGGATACAATTGATTCCAGTTCAGGGGAATATTTGTCATGGTCTCAAAAATAAACTTAGCAAATAAACTAAAGCAACATTGTGTATGCCATTGCTTAGGATAAAAGTGAAATATTTCTGTATTGTGTATGCAATATTTCTCATACTTAATAAGTAGTAATTAATATCTGTAATGTTACTTACACATGTATTTTCTAGCAGCTTCTGCCATGGCATACCTTGATTTATGTATCTTTCAAAAAATCTTTGATGATTGAAATGTGCTGATGTTGCCCATGTTTATAGGTGCATTCTTAATAAAAAGAATAAAAACTAGGGTGTTTTCTTTTTAGGCCAGATGCTGCTAACTCCCCTTGAAATGAGTGTCAGGAAATTCCTCAATAGCTAACATTTGACATGTGTCTTGCTCTCATGGAGTAAAGATTTAAAAATAAGATTTCCTCAGTGCTGTCGTTATCTCACTGTTCTTACTGTCTCAGCTTATTTCAATTATAGACTTCTATTTTCATTAATACATCTGTCTATATTTCTGTTAATAAAATAACAGTGTTCTAACATGAATTTTAAGCTCTTCACCACTTAGGAGGTTTAGTTTGGCCTGATGGACAGCAGTGGACTTGGACAAACATACTCTTAACTGTCCAAAAGACCTGTGGTTTCCTTACTATACACTGCAAAAGTGTTATATGCTCATGAGGGAAGTCATCTCCGTTGGAAATCATCTTTGTTGGATTAAAATTCATCTTTAGAACCTTCATCTTTATCCAAATACAATTATTTGGAATGCTGTAAATCAAAACTCCATGCAAAGTCTGTGTCTTTGCAATACATCTCTGTGGCTATTATACATAAAAGTCTGTGTGTATACATATATATATATACATAAATATATGATATTTTGTAGATTTTCTTTTCAGAAAAAAATATATTTACTTATTATTTGCAATCATCAACATGGATAAAACTGCATGGAGGAAAGGGAAGAGAGTGCAGTTTAGTGTGAAATGCACAGGATCCTGATTGTATAAAAATACCTTAAACAGCCTTAATTCTGTCCATTAGTAAGAAAAAAACAGTTGCTGCTCGTAAGTGTTTTGTTTAATGCAGAGAGAGAAAGTAAGAAATTCTGTTCCTCAGAACACATCTTTAGAGAAGTGATGATTTCTTGTTTTCCACAGGAGTCCCAGCTGAAAGCTCTGAAGGACACTGTGCAGCTCTGCCTGTCTTCTGTTCTGCACAATCAGCCCCTCCCTATAAATCTAATCCCTTCACAGCCAACTGAGAAGCAGAATTCCCCAGCTACAAAGGGCTCCAGAGCTCCATTTCAAGTGACAAACACCAAGGTACAGTTTCTCTCTCGGATGTGGTTGTGCTTGCTTTTTTTAAAACATCTTTTAAAGTTTGTCCTGTAAGAGCATCAAACTGGAACTAAGGAGGATTTTAAATTAATTGAAAGATTAGGATGAATTTTGAGGATAATTCTAAGCCCGTCTCTGATGTCAATAAACTTTTTTTTTTAATGTTGGGAAGCAGCTGCTTTCTTGCTGAGGAACAAAATTCCTTCTGTCATTTGGTGAATGGATCATGTCTGCAGAGCAAACATGCAAGGAAGATGGATTTGCATTTAAAATAAGTGAGGATGCTAATTCATAGGATCATTTACCTGTCAGGCACTGAGAGTGAATTTGTGGTAATACAGCTCTAAAGAGTAAGATGGTTTTTGCTTATCATGCTTTTTTTTTCAGTGGAAAAATTTGATATAAAAAGCATAAAATAATCTGGGACACCAAATCAAATTTGCCAGAAGGAATCTGTGAACTTGTTAACAGGGTGTAGGAAATATTCTTATATTCCGAGATGAGAAGGGCAGTTTAGGAGGAAGTATGAGGGGAAAAAAGTGTTTTGATTCAATAAATTCAAATATTTTAATACAGTTAAGATTTACAGCGATTAACAACTATCCTAATAATTTCATCTCCAGGGTTGAATTTTGCTCCTGTATTCAACTGATTCAGTAGAGGAATTCTAGATATGAGAAGAAATCTGTGATTTCAGTTAAAAGGAAATTTTACAGAAGAATGACTGAAGGACACTTCAAAGTCCTCTTTAAATTCCAAAAATGAAATATAAATACTAATTGCTAACCCATAGCCAATTAGTAATTTGTATATGTCAGCTGTTGGTTTTCACTGTTAGTGCAGAGCCAGAAGCCAGAAATTAATAATCTTTGTAATTAAAATTGAAACACAACTTCAGAAAGCAGAACGTAATCATAGAACCGGATCCCACATTGCTACTCTTACAATAACAATTGTCAGTTCCTTAATAGCTGTTTTATAGGAAGAAACCTTCATTCCCCAAAATTATTACCTCTGGGAACAAAGCACTGCATTAACCAGAAGCAGCACATGGGTATGTTGGTGTTCATTCAGGTTAAGATCACTGGGTGTATGTTCTGCAGGGCAGCAAACTCTTCTTTTGTAGGTCACACAGGCTGAGCAGAACTCTGGGATCTCCAGAAGAATATTTTTCCTGATTAATGTGGCTCTTCTTCAAGTTGGAAGTGTTTTTGCCCCTGTCATGAGAGCAGAGAAGGACTGAAGGATTAGGGCAAGACATAAGACACAGGCAAACCCTTATGTCTGTTTAGGATCGATTTAGGGTCAGAGCCTTTGGGGAATTTGAGGTCTCCTGGGCTTTACAGGTAGCACTGTCACTGAATGAAGGACATGGGAGCACAGCACAGAGATTAGAGTTAAATTTTTGATATTTGACTGCAATACAGAGTAGTTTTCCTTCTTTTTTTTTCAATAATTGTATAGGTTTTGTGTTTATTGTAATTGGTAAAACGTATCAGTGTTTCTGTGCTGCAGCCTTTCAAGAGTCCAGCATTTAGTCCTCTGCCCCCAGAAGTGCTTGAATAAGTTATATTGCTTCTTTAATAGGCATTTCTCACATTCCTCTGTACTTGGCATATGGCATGGAAATGGCTAAGAAAATAATGGTCTGCAATCCTCTTCTTGCACACGTTGACATCTCATTATTATAAATCTGTGATTATAAAACTGCTGAAATCGGCTGCTGTGAAACAAGTTGTCAAAGAATCACAGTCAGTCCAGAATTACACCCTCTGTACTTCAGCAGTATAATAGAAGGTGTTTTTTTTATTATCATACCCATTCTTAGGTATCTTCTCCTTGGCTTTTTCTTCCTTTGACGAACCAGTTAACTCTAACTACAGATGTATGGCTCTCTGTTTTATTATTATTATTAGATTTGCATAAATATTTTGATGTAGCAGGCTAGTATTTTTAGGGCAGCATAAACCTGTGTGGTTAGTTAAACATGTTATCATATGCAAAAGTGGGAGCAGCACTTACACATTTTGTCATGCCTGATAAGCAGCAGTTTCAGCTTCAGAGGACAAATGATAATTTGTCTGGTAAGTATCTTATTTCTAAGATATTCTCATCCAACCTAAAAATTGCTGTCTAAAGTGTCAGACTTATTTTAAATCTGTGTAAGGGTAAATCATACAGTATGACAGCTGTATCACTTGGGGACAATCATCCCTGGGTGTTTCCTGATTAAAAAGAAAAAAAATTCCAAATGAGTGGGTTGTATATTTTTATTCATAATTGGTCACCGTAATACCTGTGTGCTCATTAGAGATATTTAGCACAAGAACATGGTGTAGAAAAGGTAACTAGGAAAGCAAATTGCCAGATTTGTTGAAAATACACATTTTGTTTTTTCTAGAGAAAATAGGGATATGAAAAAGCATAAATCAGGCTTAAAAAACCAGTGCATAGAAGTGCCTGGATCAGTGAAAAAAAAAAGGTGGTTGTTCTGGATAGCTCAATTATTTGGAAAACTGGGTAGTAATGGGAAATTCTTACATTTAAATCTTAGAATAAGTTCCCTCAAAGTGATCAAAAGCAGTAGAAGACTGAGGTGTGTTTTTTGATGTGTCTTAAATAATTGCAATGTACAGGAACTTATAATACAGAGTTTACCACCAGTATTTCAGTTCAAAGCCATTTTAGCTGTCATGTCCCTGACATGTATAACACAGTGCCGGTGCCAAAAGTACTGACAAAGGGATTTAGGGCTCTGTGAATACAAGTTCAATGACACTAAAAAGTAAAAACAAACATAACCAGGAGGCTGATCATTAATCCTGAACTATGAGGGTTTTAACTTTCTGGATTATTGACAATTCTTTTTGTTATATAGTTTCTTTTGCACTGTAATGTCACACCAATAACCATTTTATGTTCTGCCACTGGAAAATTTTTTCAAACTGGTTGAGAATTGGATCTGTCTCTTGTCAGTTTTTTTGTCCCATTCCAAAAACAGAGGTGATGATGAAAGAGAAAAGTGAAAACAGAGGAGGAATGAAAATCTGCTTTCCTTTTTATTCTCCAGATGAGTGCCTAAGGACCTGGATACTTAAAAAGTGTTGTTAATGGATGGAAATCATAACACTGACTAGGCTACCCAAAGCAAATTCTTGCTCAAGAATCTATGAAAATCCACAAATATAATTAGGGTTGTTATTTGGAAATAACTGTATGCTCACAGTTGGGGGAAATATATCATGTAACCTCATAACTTTATCAGAGGAAGCAGAGGGTGCACCTAAAGGGCAAAAAATATTTTATATATATATATAAACTACAAAGTCATATAATATATATATGTATATATACATATGTATATCTACATATACATTATATACATATATATTTACACATAGTATATATATAAATAAAGTGTTATGTATCTATTTATTATATATATAAAAATATTATATATATATTTATATATATAATATAAAAATCATGTAGGTGTGGTGCTTGGGGGCACAGAGGTCTTTTCTAATCTTAATTATCCTATGATTTTATCCGTGGTCAGCTCTAAGTAATCAGCAGGAGCATTGAGGGCAGTGGACAGATTTGTGCTCCATTAAAGCCTTAGGATTCAGCCTCTGGTGCCTCAACACTTTTTGACTTTTGTCTCCTCCAACTTTGCTTCTGCCAGAGTTAATGAGGTATCACCAAGACCTGCAGTTTCAGTAACCTGTAGATCATGGTGTTCAACAGGGGGATTGGAAAACTGTAATTTAAAAAAAGGAAAAAAGCAATTACTAAGTGTAGAGTCAGCCGCAGTTTGTACTATGCAATAATGACATGCAATCATATAACCCTTTCTTAATGCATAAAAACATTAGGAGAATAAAATGGTATTGAAAAATGACACTATCCATTGTTTTAGGATTTAATTCCAAAGAGTAAGGAATGTGTGTCTCCTAAGGCAGAAATCTCATAGAAATCTGAGGTACTATAAGTATCTGTAAGGCTAATGTAGTAAGAAATTTGTTTTTAAATAGATAAAAGGTAATTTAACTGCAGAAGCCTGACTAGCATGACTTATTTATTCATGTAAGTCTCTCCTGTTCTGCTTTTCGTAGCTGCCTTTGGGCTAATGGACTTTTATTCTCATTGTGATCAACTAGATGGCAACCATAGTCCTGTATTGATGCCAGTGGTGATTCACAAGGTTGTGGCTACTCTTTCTCATGCCTTTTATTTCCAGAATTTGCATTAAATTCAGCGTGGTTTTGCTGTTGCCTCATAAAGATTCCACAGAACTTTTCCTACAGCTGTTTTTCTTCAGCCCTTTTTCCTTCGGTGACTAATTTTTAATAAAATTTTATTGCGTGACGGAAAAATGTTTAACACCAGAGATTGTTAAATTGAAAGCTGAAGCTCTTAGGTTTTATTGCTCCCTTTAAAGAAGTCTTCATTATTAGCACATTATCTTGATAGTAAATTAGTTTTAGAGGGTTTTTTTACCCGAATACGATCAAGGGAAATTGGAAAAAAGCACCTGGCATGTCTTATTTAGCCCCCTAGAACAATATCACTCTCCTTCAAGTTTTAGTGACACAATCTTTATAATTACTTTCATTTCATTAACTATTTGACCTCACTCCTATTTGTTGCAGAGTGTAAGTGGCTGGACTGGCCCCTTACCCTCAACTCTGAGCTTAGGAAAGGCTAATTAGGCTGATGGGCTGATGAGGTAACTGGCAACTGTTCATTGCTGCACTTTTTGTGGATGTTAACTGCAGATCAGTTTGCCCGTGTATGAAAATTACTCCAAAGACTCACTCCAAATATCCTCTCTTAAAATTAATGTCTCTGCCTATCAGGTGTTTCTGTAAAGTTTCCTGTAATCTGGCACATAACATGTCTTAAAAATACTGTGGGTGACTGCCAGGCAGTGGTTGGAAAAAGTAAATGTGTATACAGAATTTAAATTTCTTAAGGGATGTTTTAAATAGCAGCAGAATCCAGATTTTAGGTATGGTGAAAGGTCTCACATGGAACTTGGGATTAGCATGGACAGCATCCATTCAAATTCCCTAATTCTGCTTCAGTCCAAAGCCAGGACCCCAAACCAGAGCAGCCTCAGGCTGCCTTGATGCTCAGCAGCTTTCTGGACAAGCTGACTTGTCTTTGTCAAAAACAGAGAAAGGGAAGATCCCCTTACATACTTTTCAGATATTATTATTTTAGAGATCTCTTTCCTCACCTATCAAGTGGGTTTTTTTCCAATGTTTCTCTCTCTCTATCACCCTGGAGACAGTGGAGATGATTGCAGAAGTGTACGTTATTTCTAATTGTTGCATTTAGCACACAAACAGTAATACACTGTTTTGTCTTTTTACTTTCCCACCTGATGTGTTTGTTACACGTCCTGTTAACAAATATGTGCCTGTGAGCAATGACAGCAAAACTGAATTGATGTGCCTTTGCAGCTGCACATTAGTAACCCCATTCTAAAATTTGTTAATACTAGCACTTTTTTCTATTGATGTTATACGTGAAAGAAGATGCAAAATGTGCAAAGGAGCTAATGAGTTATTTTAAGTGGTTTACAAAATAGAAAGTAATTGTAAAAGTGCTCCCAAGGGACTTTTGCTATCTAGGAATATATTAAAAATTTATTTAAAAATTATTAATGCGTTCGTCCTGTATAAAATATCTGTTATTAATCTATTGTTGCCAAGTTTCCCTTGATACATGTATAGGGAACCAAGTGGGAAACATTAGAGACAGTTAAGATCCTTCTATGTTAAGACAATTAAGATCCTTTTCTTTGATTTGAGCAAAGATGTGATTTAAAAAAACATTCACAAAGAAAATACTCATTGGGCATTTTTTCCATTATTAGGAATTTTCTAGCAACTTGATTAAAAGCATTTCATTGAATCATAAAGCCTAAGAAATGCAGAATGAACCCAAATGCAAATTAAACCCAAAGCATTTAAGTTCAATTTAGCCTTGAGCAATTTAAGAAACCACTTACTGGCTTACACCTGAAGTCTCATCATCTTCCAAAATGGTTAATCTCTGCCTTTTTCTGTATTCATTATTTTATGTTAAAATAATAATAAATAAAATGCAAAATAAAAATTAGTAAATAAAGTATTCTTTTATTGTCAAATTAAAAGTCATATAATCTGAAGGAATGTGATCTCACCTAATGGAAAAGCAGACATTCAATTACAAGAAAAACTCTTTTAGTATCAAGCCTGTATTGGTTCAAATCCTTAAAAGTTAATTGGATGGTGCTCAGACTGCATGTTTGAGGCAGTGAAAATGGAGTCATATAATAAATGACTACTAAATCTTCTTTATTATTAAATATTTTGAGGTATTTTGTGGATTATTTATTAAATCCTTTTTTTCTCATATCTTTTGAAAGATGATGGTCCTCATCTCTGTTAATGGAACTGTGGTCATGATGGTAAACATGTTGTCAGGTAATTTTTTATAAGTGCAGCTCTGTAAGAAGGGACTTAAATAAACAGGCAACTGGGAGCAAACACAGTTCATTTTTTTTTAAAGCTTCCTCTGCCATTCCTAAATCATTAAGAAACCCTCGTTTAAGGCAGGACTGGGGGAAAAAGTCAAAGTCTCAAAAGGCAAAACTCTTCTGCAAGTGACCCCATCATTCAGAAGGGTTCCAGCTCCACCAAGCTGGTCCTTCTGGGGTCTGTGACTCCTCCAGGGCTGAGCATCTCTGGCTTTGCCTTCCTGAAAATACAGATGTTCTTGTGTGCGTGGCTGTAACTTCAGGAGCTGTTTTGTTCCTTTGGGAAGACTCTAATTGCCCATAAAGCACATTCTGACAGTGCATCTTATTGCTGCTGGAAGCGTCAGTAATGTTAGACACTGTTCATTATCCCACAGATAATTGCTTTTTCCTCTGTGATGCCTCTAGAAAAGCCAAGGCTGCTGTTGAAGGAATCTGTTCATTTGGTGGTTTCAGTTTCTCAAGTATTATAACATCAACACCCCCCCCCCTACACACACAGCTGAACATGCTAAGTATCTTTACAGCTTTAGAAAAGAAAGTTCCTTTCCCTGCAGTGGAGGATGAAGGACAGCCTGGTTTAGAACTTTAGAAGTGGTGGAAAAATGAAGTAGAAGGTGTATTTATACATGTACTATATATATATATATGTAGTGTATATATATATGTAGTGTATATATAGATGTATATGTATATATATATGTAGTGTATATGTATATATATGTATATATAGTGTATATATATATACATGTAGAGTGTATATATATATAGTGTATATATATATACATGTAGAGTGTATATATATATAGTGTATATATATATACATGTAGAGTGTATATATATATATAGTGTATATATATATACATGTAGAGTGTATATATATACATGTAGTGTGTGTATATATACA
This sequence comes from Manacus candei, assembly GCF_025592945.1. Taxonomy (NCBI): domain Eukaryota; kingdom Metazoa; phylum Chordata; class Aves; order Passeriformes; family Pipridae; genus Manacus; species Manacus candei. Next base: position 1,828,367 of record NW_026138057.1, read on the forward strand.
TGTAGAGTGTATATATATATGTAGTGTGTATATATATACATGTAGAGTGTATATATATATATGTAGTGTGTATATATATACATGTAGAGTGTATATATACATGTAGTGTGTATAGATATACACATGTAGTGTATATATACATACAGGTAGTGTGTATATGTGTGTGTATATATATATATATATGCTCAAGAGCCTACACCCATCTGTCTACCCATCCTTGAGCTCTGCATTTACAAAATATTAGGTATTTGAATGGGCCCACTCTATAAGAAAAAAAATAATGTTAAAATTGAGCCAGTGTTAAAGAAGCAGGAAACTCTAGGTTTAGATATAATTTAATATGCATAATTGACTCTGAAAAATTATCAGCAAGATTTTTCTCTAATAACACTTATTGTGTGCATGATTATTTGTTTTCAGACCTAATTAATTCTATCTACTTTTCTTGTTTTTTTAGCTACAGATACCTTTACAGTAGATACGTTGTTACTGCTAAGCAAATGGTTATTCAAAGAAATCTGAAGTGAAATGATCTATATCAAGTGAGCTAGCTGTGTTCTACCATTAGAAATAAGTGTTTATGAGTAGCTAAGCCACTCAAAAAATCAAATTTTACTGTCTAGCCCCAGTCTCTGATACCACATTAGGGTAATATTTTGTCATCACTGGAAGTTGCTTTGTGCTGTGAATTTATTATATCATCATACACACTGAGGACTGCCAAGAGCAATTAAACTTGGCCAAGATGACCCTTCATCTTCAAGCAATAATATTGTGCCTCCATATTTGCAGTGTATTTAGTGTGCTATAAAACATGTGCTGATCTGAGATCTCCAACCACAGCAAGCAAGCAAGGCTAAATTCTCTGGCAGGAGGAGAAAAAACCCAGCCTGTCTCCAGATACATCATGTAGAGATTAAAATGTATACATCATCATCTATTGAAGAAGTTTTGCTGGGGTTTTTATCTCCTCAGTAGCTTTTTTCCCAAAGTTCTAGGAGCTCTAGAGAAATGTGGGATACTCTTGTGATAGATAGCACACCATACAAACAGAAGTCCAGGCCCACCCTGCTGCTCAGTATTTTACAAGTGATGTGCAACCCGTGCCCTGCAGTTGGATATTTTTTATTCAACTTTTCATTACAGCCTATCTCTGAAATTTTGCTGTTCCTACTATAAACTTGTAAATGAATGTAAACTGCAGCTTACTTGCCATCCAGATCTATATTTGTTCCTGTCTTTATATTTTAAATGTGTGAAGTTTCTCAGGAAGACAAAAGTTAATTCATTCTCTTCTCATGCTTAGGGCCTGAAAGAATGCTTGTGTTTGTTTGGAGATGGAATTATTTCTGTGTTTTCTCATAATTTTCTTAATTTTGATGGAGTACTGTTTCACTTACTGTCCCTGAGTAGAGTAAGCCCTGTAAAATGCAGTGTGGGCAACTGAATGAAACAAAGCTCTAGTCCCATTTTTTCCACTGGTGTTTGCAGGTGGCAGTAAAAGTAGGTAGAAAGTATAATATCCAAAAATGAGTGAGAGTTCTGGAAGTACTAAGTATAGCTGTAAGGGAATCTGGAATCTTGCTACGTACTCAAGACTACAGTCTTCAAGGTGCTTCAGGGAAAAATATTTTAAAATCTGTTGTTTATACTTAGAAAGATCTCCTGAATATATAAAAAAAAAAAATAATCATGCAATACATTGCCAGGCAGTCGTAGAAGACCCTGAAAATTGTGGTGAAGTTTAGTCTTTCTTGGATTTCAAAAATGGATTCAGAAATAAAATCTGAAGGACAGTTTTGTTACTGTAAGGCAGACAAACATGGTAGAGTTAATCCTGCTTTTAAAAAAAAAAGTTATAAAAAATTGATATCTAAATGCTTTGTATCAGGTCTGTAGAATAGATAATATTCCACAGAATTTATCCTTTAAATAATTATGGGATACCAAAAGTAGGTATAGCTTTTACTACATGCAAAGCCAGCGATTTCTCAAGTTGCCCTAATTCTTTTGTTTGACTAAGAGAAGCAACAAATTAAAACTTTATAATTGAAATACTAATTGTTAATGATTTGCATGCCAGAAGTTTATTATGAAGTCCTTTAACAGCACAATAATTCAGGAAGGTCTTGATGTGGCAAATGCAGTCATATTTCTAGGTCAACTACATAGAGCCCTCAGCAATAAATGCAATTCTTTCCTTGACTGTTCTAGAGGTTATTCTGCCTTTCCTTTTACCTGAGTGATATGGGTTCAGGTGTATTAGGTGCAATAAAGTGCCTTGAAAGCAATTTAGCAATGATATTTTTATGCTCTTTAAAATATTCCAACATGCATATGGCTACACAGTATAAATAAAGGGTTTGGGATCCACTTCTCTTGGCATGTTTATGCAAAGGCTGTCCATGGACCTCAGCAACTCGCTGTCAGATGAATTATGAAAATGGCTGCAGCACAACTTGATGCCAACCCAGTGACCCAACTGTAGTGCCACAAGGTCTGAACTCAGCACTCAGATCCTGGAACGTTACAGAAATGGTTTTTTTTAAAGCCTGTGACAAGAGGGGGGATTAATCTCAGGGAAATCCTGGAACAGAAAGGTCGTAGAAAAATGCTGCATTCAGGGAGTAAATACACAGAGGCAAGGGATGTCTTGTAGGAATCCCTCCCTTTTTTTGTAAGCACTGAGCCTTCCCAGCTTCCCCTGAAGTTGCTGTGGTAGCCCCTGGCAGTTTTCAGGACCAAACCCCACGTGTGTTATCCACAGCTTTCCCACAGCAGCCAGCTCTCCTCCAAATCCATGATGTGCATGCAGCTCACACGTTTCTACATCATTAGAAGCAGCACTAGCCTTCAGCAAATATTTGTATCATCAGACCAGCTGACTTCAGAGAAAGCAAATTGTGTAGCAACAGAGCATTTACCTCACCCTTAAAAATCAGAAGCCTACCCATGTAACATGGTAGTGTCTACCTGCAGACAGAGTAGAAGAGATCTAAAAGAACTTGATACATTTTCTGACCAGGTTATATGAAGTTTAATTTAGTTGTTGTTTTTTTTAAGGCACAAGCTTTCGTATGTTGGTATACACTGAAAAAAACAGGAGATGCTTTTCTCCTCTTGACATCTCAGCCAAGTGATGAAAGTGAGACAGAAGCTGGAGGCAGCTGTGGGAACACCCACCTGGTTACAAACACAACCCCAGCAGATGATCACAGAGAGCAAATATTCTCACCAGCTTCCATGGCTGCTCTTATGGAATGCAGTGTGGCTGATGAGAAAGCTCTTTACCAATTTTTTACCAATGAATTTCCATTTCCACAGACTCATTTTAAAGATTCTTACATATGTAAAAATTTTAGTCTGGTGTTTATGTTACCGTATTTTGACTGAGTTTGCTATATGAAGAACAATTTTGGCTATTTTTAGCAGAGGAAGACCTCTTTGGTTTATGGTGGAATGTGTACTTTAAATTCACTTTAAATTCACTTTGCAGTTATGTCCTCTTCAAAAATAGAGCAGGTAAACAATAGGCTAAATTACTGCAGATAATGAATGAGAAATTAGGAGGGTGCATGATGCATCTTTGTTACATCTGTGTTACATTTTTCATTGTATTAGCATAAAATTACTGGGCTTGGGTGCTCTTGTAATTGGGACCCATTTGAAAAACATTAGTGTTCAGTGACCCACAAAGTTGAATAGCTGGATTTCGTGCTGGGGTTTTGCTGCAGTGTCATCTCAAGTAATGCTGGAATGCCATCTGTTCTCAAATTTCAGTACTTTTTCTTATATGACAGAGTACTTCCACTTGTGTGCAGCTGCAGATCTCAGTTCTGTTATCTGCAGGAAGTTACAAATGTCTTTTTTATTAAGAATCTTCCTTGTAAAGTGCTCAGAAGTGTGCAGCAGTGGAATTTCCCTGTACACAGCACACACTTGAGTATCCTCCGTGGCAAACTTTTAATAAATTTCAGACTTACACAGGTTAGTTCTCTTGCATTTTATCAATTTGCACTTTATTTATTTTCTTTGCTTAGTTTCTTTTTAAGTCATAAGGAGGCACACTTCTGGGTCTGTGTGCACTAAGCACTACTTAGAAATACTCGGATTCTTTTATGTTGGTCATTATTGATTAAAATATAATTCAGTCTGTAAATGTTTAGCTTCACTAGGTCACAAAATCGTGTGACATACTGGGTTCTCTTTAGTGTTCAGTTTTTCTGAGCAGCCAATCTAAACAGCTGACTCCAATAATTTCAGTTTTTCATTGTCTCATATATTTCATACCAACATACACTATGAGACAAGAAGATGGTGATGTTTTGTCCTCGGTTTAATGTAGGTTATTATTTATGGGTTTCCTCGGCTTAGTACAAGGAAAAGAATTTCTAGTTTTGTTTTCAGTTATTTAGGTTATTTTACCTCTTTCTGTTGGATAAACTTACCAAAAATTTGGTTTGTTCATTTTTGTTTATTCTTCTTAAAGCATGTGACTTAGATATCCTCTATCTTGTTTGCAGTTAAATAGAATTAAATACATCATTCTGACTGTGTTGAAAACTGAGGTACAGTGAATCATCATAGAGCTGCTCTTACTGATCCAGAAAAAATGATTGTATACCTTTTCATAAGAGCTTTCACCCCCTCAGCTGCATGGAAATATAAATAAGAAACCGCAGTTGTTCTAAGGAAGTGAGGCAGCTGAAAATGTTGGTTTAAAGGTCTGTTAGAAAACATGTACTGAAATTGTCTCAAATAAGTTGTATTAGAAAAAACCAGCAGAACTCAGTGCACAACATGCACGGAAAAAGGACTCCAGAAACCTTAACAAAATAAAAATTTAAGCCAATATTGTATATAATGTCCAACATAATTTACTAGGAGGCAGTTGCATGTATGAGGGGAAATTCTGCACTCACAGTAATGCCATGACAAGGATGGTCCGGGAATTTGACAGCTAAATATGTCATCTATCATCCCCAATGGTCTATTAAGAAAAGTCCTTTCACTCTGATGGATGTTCAGCCAGTTGAGATTATTGTGAGTGTTCATCTCGGGGAAACTCCACTACAGCCAACAAAAAATGCCTGAGGAATGTGAGGTGGATAAAATGTGATCTGTTGGTATCCACGTAAAAGATATCCTAATGATTTCCACTTCTGATGAAAGTGAGATTGTTCTGGATCACTTGCAAAACACCTTAAGAGTTGTGCTGAATGCTCGGCGTTGGCACAAAAATAAGCAGCTATTTTCCACCTTAAAGCTATTTGAATAGAGTGCAAATTGAAAAAAAAAATAAAGGAAATCATCAGGGGTAAATGTGTTTACTCAGAAACAGTGTATATATCCTATGTCCTAGGATTTGCAGCCCTTTAAGTTGCCCTATATAAATGTATCTCTGTAGATGTGCATTAAATAGAGATAAAAACTAAAGTGTGTCTTTCACACTTACTGTTGAATAATATTGACTGTGCAGCAGAGAAAAGCTAGTTATCTCTACTTCAAAACCCACCACATATATGTGTATACATATACAGTGACCATCAGTCTTATAGAAATATGTAGTTTTATTGTTGTTGTTAGTATTCACTTCTCAATTGTTTTTGAATGGGTGTTACTCTGGAAGATTTTTAAATCAGGATATAAAGAAATGCAATACAATGATTTTTTTTTTTATACTATACATATAAATACATATTTATCCGTGATTTCTGTTGAGGAAAGATGTAATAGACACATAATTATTTTAAAATGCCTCAAATTTGGAACAAGATGTTCTTTAAGGTCCCTTCCAGCCCAAGCCAGTCTATGATTCTGTGAAATTTGTGGGGCTGGAAGCGCAAATTGAAAGTCTGTCTTGCACTCCAAAATGACCCTGTGGGCCTTTGCAATTGCAAGTGGTACTACTCAAAAAAGAAGGGGAAAAGAAAAAATGATAGGATTAGCACCTTTTTGGTGACCAAAATAAATATGTGGGGTGTTACATGGCAGCTGGCCTCTGTGTGTGTGTGTGTGTGGTGTACAAAGTCCCTGGTTTCCAGTAGCAGTTGGACTGAACAGACTCTGGAAAAGTGATATTTTTGGCTCTTGATCCATGCACCTTGCCCAGAAAAGCTGTGACAGGTTTGTCTACCTGCTACATACAGAACTGCTCTAGTTTTTTTACAGTAAGTGCTACAAATCCTCAGGCAATTTGGGATTTCCTGGACATGACATCAAGCCATTTCCATCTCGAAAGGATAAGACAGGTCCCAGAGGAACACAAAACTGAGAAGTGGGGATGACTTCTGTCTTGTTCCCTGGTTGTAGCCTCTTCACAGACCACCTGGTTAGTAACCTTGGTGGAGGGTGGGCAGAGAAGCCCCCCCAGCCCAGGGGGATCTCTGAGATTGGCCTCGCTCAGTGTGCCAAACCAATGTCAAGAGGGGCAGACAAGTGCAGCCAGCACTCTAAAGACTGGCTGCCAGGAAAAGACTTTGCTGTAGGTATTTTTTAAATGTTTGTAGATTAGGCCAGTGGAACTTTCAGTGAAAAAAAAAAATAAAAAAATGTGTTTCTGGATGAACACCAGTGATTTCTGTATCTGAAGCTTTATTAAAATGGGCTATGAATGGGCATATTGGGTGATTGCCCATCATTAGAGGAAAACTACCATGGTTGTCATACAACTGGCTTTCTTTGGACCTTGGATTTCATAAACTTGCACACAGCCAGAGACTGGTTAGTTTGTTTGCTTACACTGAAGGTGCTGTGCCATCTTCCTGTTAGATCAGGATGAGTACTCGTATATTTTTTCTTTTTCTTTTTTTTTTAATGTGGAAATTGGTTGTCCCTAGAAACCCTTACTTGTAGAAAAGAGTAATCTGTGACAGTCTAACAGAAAATAATTGCCTTGATGTGACCCATATTGGTGTTGGTAGGTCATCTGGCAAGCAGCCCTGCCCTCAGGCATCTCGCAGGAACAACTGCTCACTAGAGACTAGGGGTGGTGCAGTCATACCAAAAAGTCATGACAAGTCTATTACTGATTTAGGGAAGAACTGAGCTACGTATCAGAGTCAAAAAACCTTCTGAAAGATGGAATTCAGCTGACCTAATTTTGCAGTTTTATTTAGCAGTGAAGATGATGGTGTTGTAGTAATAGTGGGTGCTTTGAGAAGAGAAGCTGTTTGATAATAGAACTGAAATATATATATATATATAAAGAATAATTGAAGGAATTTTCAAAGGCATGAAGCAGAACTGGGCTCTTATTTTTTCCAGTGCAGAATTTGAAAGATAACTCACAGAAATGAAGAGTTTGACTTGCTTCTCTGCAAGTTTTTCTGCAAGCTAAGTGCTCATGGACAGAGTCTGGTTTCCTCTGCATATACCTTCAGTGCATTGTAAACAATTATTTAAGTATGTGAAATGCAAAGCTTGGTTTTCAGTCAAGCTTGTAAGGTTTCACCAGGAGGATGCTGTAACTCCTAAATTATTTCAAAGGGAAAAAAAAAGATAAAAGGTTTCATGATGCTTGAAAAAAAAATGTTTGCATTTGAAATCCTGTAGTGAAAAGCTTTGAGGAGGGTTCAGAAGTCTTTAAGTAAATTGGGAAGGAGTTCATAATCCGTATCCAAACCATTTCACTCTGGAATACTTGATGGCATTTTTATTAGGTAAGCTATTACTCTAGTAAATAGGCTTCAGTCAGACAAATAATAGCATATTCAATTTTTTATGAGAGATTATTTTTAATAACAAAGATCCTGTTTGCAAAGTCTTCCTCTAAGGCTCTCACAACATCAGCAAGCAGATAAGCCTTCACAAAAATTTCTTTTTCAGGTAAGAAGTCAGTCTTAGTCCTAAAATGTTATAGATTAAAAACCACCTAAATAAGATGCAATAAGCCCTCTGGTGTTCTGGCCAAAAGGACATAACTCAAATTTAAAGGGACCATTTACTGCTCCCAGGTTTGGCTGGTGTCTGAGCAGTGCAGCTATGGCAAATTATTTTTAAAGTTTCTTACAGAATCTGACCCTGCTGGCCAAGGCAATCATACAAAAATTGAAACACCTCAAAAAAAAAACCTGTGTTTTGTTTTGGGAGAGAGAAAAGAGGGGGACTTCTAGCATAGGAAAATGCACTTCACTCTTTTGAAAATTAAAGAGGATGAAAATTGGAAATTTTCCTGTTTTCCACTGTTCTACAGATGGGAAATTCTGTAAACATCTGAAAACCTGACACTGGGAAAGTGCTTTCCTGACAACAGCCTCACCTAAAAATCTCAGATTTGCCCTTGTTCTGTAGAAGTGAGTGCACCGTGCTGAGAAATTGTGTATCATTTGCTAAGGTACAATCTTAAGCAGGAATCAAATTCTGAAACAAGAAGCACTGCTGTGCACAGGCATTTATTCCCCTTAATTAATAAGGCTTCCAGCTGCCTGGTTTCTCTGGTATCCTGTGCAGATTTACTGGCTCAAGCAGTCAAGAAATCAGGAGAACACATGTACTGTCATTGACTGTACCTTCTTTTATTCAATGGGAAGAAATTTAGCTTTGCAGAACTGTCATTTCTTTCAGTCCAAACAGAAAAATCGCTCAATACCTGTATTAGAAGGCATTTATTATTTAACAAAACAATTATTTATATGGATCTTTTTTATCTCTTCGCCCCCTCATTTCTTCCCCTGGTAGTCAGTATAAAACTAACAAATCCTCACTGGAGAGCTGTTAACCAGAGACTGTTAGAACTATTTTATTTCGACTGTGAGTTGGGCTATTTTTCATGATTCAAGTTAAATTGTAAATAGCGACCTGCCAGGTTTGGTTTCTCCTGCCCTCCATCATTTATGAAAACTCTGTGACTTAGTCATTCATAAGGGACACGAGAAAGGACACTTCAAGGTTTCTAAACTGGTGTCTGAATTTTAACTTCTCTGTACAGAGAAATTATTTTGCTTTTTTTCCCCTGACTCCACCCTCCTGAAGAGTTTCAGTATGTCTTGCAGACCTTCTGATGAAAGCCAAATCCCTAAGGATAGTTTCAGTGCATTTTTATTTTTTTTTTTGATCCCTTTTAATTTTAAGAGTTGTGGGAAATGCAGAGAACCACAATAAAACCACCAGTATTTCGGTGGAAGGAAATTCACTGTTTGTATAAAACAACAGCCTGGATTGCAGAGTGCCTGGCTCAGCCAGCAGCCCATTTTGAGTGTGAGGAGAGGAGTGAAAGGCATGAAAAGGAACATGTTCTGCCAGCTTGCAGAGGTGGGAGGTCCCAGCAGAGAGAGGCTGTGGAAGTCTGAATTAAGCTAAATCAGCTCATGAACTTGTCAGCTCAGGGTCTCAGTCTTTCCCAGAATCCACAGAAGTCATGGGAATACGAGTTCTGAAAATGCTTTTTTTTTTTTCTCCTATGGCATTTAGATAGAATATCTTGATTATATATATATATGGAAGTAAAGCTTTACAGGGGAGTGCTTTAATGAGAATGTATAAGAAGACATGCCCTTTATAAAATTACCTGAAAATGCAGTGTATGAAACAGTTAACAGTTTGCAGTATCTGCCCTTTCTGTTTTTCGTCATTACCCTGATTTTTCAAATGTGACTTAATTGATATTTTTGTCTCAATTATATTAGCTTTTTAAAATTATTATTATTATTTTAATTATTGTTATTTTAATTATTATTTCAACCATGATTTCATTTTTTATTTCCCAGGTTCGTCGAAATGTCTCAGCAGAGAAAGAGAATTTTCCTGTGGCCTTGAAAAAGAAAGAAAATCAGAGCACCCAGGAGTGTGATTCTCAAAATGTAAGATTAACTCACCTGGAAACCTGGGTCTAAACTAGGCTGTATGAAAACATCAATGTCTCAGGCAGCTGTCAGTGGGGCTTTTCCAATCTAAAATGGTATACAGATTTTAAATAAATAAAACAGAAAAAAAAAAATCAGAAAAAATGACAGAGGCAAAATTTGCTGAGAGAGCTGGTTGTCTGCTCAACAGGCCAAAAAGCATAGTGCCACCTTGACTAATTTGCAGCTGAAATGGATATATGTTGAATATATTGTTGTATTTCCAGATACAACAAACTCCTGTGGAGGTAACTTGTTCATGGTAGTGTGAACAAAACATTGGAAAACGAATCTTAGATAATTCAGCATTCAACAAATGATAAAACCCCTGCATATAGTATCCATTTATCACAAATATGTTCAAGGTTATTCAGTTTTAAGTTACTTTCCCTCTGCCACATCCTTTAGAGGAGGGCAGGGACAAGGGGAAATTATATATCCAGAAGAGTGCATAATTTGCTGTTGCACTTTTCTTAATGTCTAAAGGTAAAGGAAACTTAAATTTCATTCATGAAAATTGAAGGAGGAGAAGAAAAACACATAAAATCAGGAGGTTGGAGTAAATTCCATTTAGATTATGACTACAGGTTAGTTATCACTTAGGAAACTTATAGCAGGTTTGATGAAATGTAGATTACTTTAGGCAGAGACTGAATTAATTTAGGCTGAAAATTTGTGTAAAGAGGCTCAGAGAGCTCTTTTTTTATAGGAGTGAATAAATTAAAGGAGAAAGAAAAAGAAAAAAACTGCTAACACATTTCAAAAATCAAAAGTAGTACAGTGAAAGGCACCTAAAATGTGCACTTTTCCATAAACTCAAGGATTTGGTCTTTTTGGTTAGGGAGTGGTTGCTTTTTGCACTTCTAGCAAGTAGTGGTTTTAGCCATGTAGTCAGCCTGGAATGCTGCTTGGTGTAAGAAATTTTTCAGGGAAGGCAGATGACTCCAATTGGAGTTAAGAAGTGTTGATGAGTTGAACTGTTTTTCAAGATTCAATTTAAATTAAAATCTAACCCTATTCCCTGCGTTTGTCTAAGTAACATTATGATTCAAGTAAAAAGAAATTAGGCTACCTATCTGAATTCGAGTAATAGGATTAAATTTTATATCATTTAATCTCTCAATTAGCATATTTTAAGACCAATTCTATATTCTGTGGGACTCACATTTCCTTTAAGTTTTAAATCTTCAAGATTTGTTAAGTCTGTGTTTGACAAAACCTCCTGCATGGAGGAAAAAGTAGTAAAATGAAAGAAAGCATACCTTAGGGGTATTCAAATTAACTGTGCCTTGCTAGATAATGCTCCTTATTGTAAAATTAGGCAGGCAATGCTTTTCTCAGTCTTATCTTGCTCCTAAGCATGTTCCTGCTAATAAATTCGCTTTTCTACTGAAAATTGAGCATTATGTAATATTCATAGTACCATTGTGTTCACTTTTAAAAAAAGAAATTAATCCAGGATTCACACTCATGCACAACATGCTGTGCTTGCAGTGTCTGTTGAAGGAATGGGCTTTGATAGCAAATTTACAAAAAGTTTTGTGAGGACAACCACACTTCTAGGCAAGGAACTCATAAATACTGTGGTATTTACCCCAGTCAGGAACAGAATCTCCAATGTAATTAAAAAACTTAAAATACAGGGAGACGTGTTCTCTTTACATGTGAGACTTTTATGATGTATCTTTTTTGTATATGGATGTAAAAATCTGAGGCCATCGTGGGAGAATAAAACATCCTGGTTTGTCAGCATCCCCTCCACCTTAAATAGCACAGGAGATTTACTTTAAATACCACAGAAGATTCAATAATGAAAATGGGGAAATGTTCTTGTAAATTGAAGGATTGACTAAAAGAAAGCAGAAAAGGTTTCAAAGAGAGCTAAAGCACTATGTTTTTTGTAACTGTTCCAACTATTTTACACATTCTAAGGTCCATTCTTGACCCCTTTTCATCCTGTGGTTTGCTCACACTGATGACTACAGCAATTTTCCTGGTTGTTTGTTTAAATTGAAATTTTTTTCTTTACCCTGTGCACGCTGTCCACCTGAAAATGAGCTAACATGGGCATAAAAATAGTGCAGCTGATGATGTTGGCTTAGCAACCTCTTCCCACCTTTTTTTATTATTGTTATTATTTCTCTCTCACATTAGCATATATATATATATGTATTTAGAGACAAGGAAGAATTCAAATTAGTTTTGAGACTTGAACTAAAAATTCTCTCTACAATTACCCTTTGCATGATGACATTAGAGGTGCCACCTGTAATTCTGAAAGAACTAGAAGGATTTTATTCTCCCAAAGGATCCTGTTACTTCAGTGATACAAAGCTGTAATTTGTACCTGTGAGCACTATCACTTTAAGAAAATTCCACACTTGGGAAGAGTTTTTGTTGGATTTTTATCATTACTTGGTTGTGGGTTTGTGTTTGTTTCTGAAGATTTTACAGCTGCTTAACTCCCAAATGAAGGAAGAATAAGACTGGAAGGTCGAGAACATATGACAGGTTCTAATTCATCATTTGTTTAAGAAAAATAAATGAAGATGTTATTAAAACTCTGTTGCTTAGAAACCTAATATTTCAGCAGTACTTCCTCAGAACTTTGCAAAGATCCTCTGATTGTGTCTCTGATAAACAAAATGTGATTTATATTTTGTTGGAATTACTGTACTAAAGACTAACTACAGAGGAACAAGGAATATTACAGATACTAAGGCAGAAAATAAAGCAAAATGTTTAGTTGCTGGTTTCAAGTGATATTTTTTAGCCTGTAGTCCTACTGCAGTTTTGTCTGTATGGTTTTATGCCCGTTTACAGTAATTAATGTAGTTCACATTAGAATGAATACAAATTAAGATTTATTGACAAATGGAATACAGATAGGTGAAATTATATCAGCAAATTTGGAAATTAGACACTGCTGATATTTACCTGTCATGAAATTTGGCGTGACCAGGAGTAACCAGAAGCAGGTAGGATATCCTTTTATATATAATCTGAAATTTGTCAAAGACCAAAAAAAATTAACTTCAGTTTTCTTTTAAAAATTCTCATTATTTAGATTAATTTTATTTTATTAGGGGAATCTTGTCAATACTACTTTTTCTTAGCCTTATCCAGAGATGTTTGCCCTACAACTGCCTCCTGAAACTCTCTGCAGAAACAAAGTTTTTGCAGAATCAGAGTTCTGCAGAGCTCTTTGCCCTGTATCATTTCCCTTTTCTGTCTTCCCAAAAACTTTTGGGAGTTTACTTTGGCTTTTATGCCACCAGGATGGGTTTTGTTTCCTTTTCCTATCAAATAACTCTTACAAGTGTAACATACAATTTAAAACTACCTATTTGGTATTGCTAAAACATTGAAAGATTTATAAAATGATTCTCTGTTGTCTGTTCTCATCTTAGGTTTCTTGCTCTTTGTCCTTGTAGAGTCTTTTCTGATAAATAAAAGTGATAGTGCTTTTATTTACTGCATTAATTTCCTGCAGTAAACAAACACTACATGTTCATTAATCATTCAGTGACAAATGACACTGAGTATTGGAGCCAAACTTGCACATGTTCCTAAGCAACCACAGCACTTTGCTTCATTTTTCTCTCTCAATTTCAGTTGCAGAGCTTTGATCACATTTTACTCTCCCGTTGTTTCCACGAGGGAGTAATAATAGAAAAAAAGAAACCATCGTCATAACAAAACTTCAGACTAATAAAATTCGTAAAGTAAATTCTGTTCCCTAAATGAGGGCTGTGGAGGTCATAAGAAGTTACATCACCTGAGTCTAACCACACCCTCAGTACACTGTGGCCTGAAATAGGAGGAAGATGTGAAAAACTGCCGAGCTGTCTTATGAAAAGGCATTTGCACACCTCATACACTTCTTGCTCTGCGTCTTTCTTTTAAACAGTGAGGGTTAAAGGAGCTTGAAACACAGAGCTGCAACAAATCCATGAGCAGATCTGATAAAACACGTCCTTGAATAGACTGTGAACCTACCTTGGCTGGTGACAACTAACATAACCAGTTGGCTATAACCACACTGTCCTTTTCTCCTCTCTCTGGTTTGCTGCCCCCAGAACCAGCTCCCTGCATTATCCCCATCACACCCCACAAACACCCTGCTTTGAGTGCCCCCTGAAGCCAAAAGGAGGGCAGTGGTGATGCCAAGGAACACTGAAAGTAAATCTGGTCAAGTAAATCTGTATGACGCCCTTCAGCAGCAGCTGAATTATTTTTTAACTGCAAAAGCTGTTCTAATATCACGTATTTAAACTTGATTTCCTGCCTGCATGCAATTTGAGTATTTGACCTTAAATTATTACATTAATTTGACCATAAAGCCCGTTCTTGTGCTGGTGGAGTGGAAAACCCTTCTAGTTACATTGTTCAACTGTCTGCAGACCAAGTTGCACAGTTCAATAGCCGAGGGACGTGCTGAGTTCTAAGTGGCTTGTCGAAAATTCTTTTTAAAAGAAGACGCACATTTGGTTTATCCACATTTGGAGTTTATGCATCCAGCTGTGAAGCTCTCCGGCTCTGATGTATGATTCACCTGGGTGAACTGAATTGCTGGAACCTCTGAGATGTTGTGTATGTTACTGATCAAGCTGCATGCTTCACAACCAGAATTTCACGCAGAGATCAGACCCCGTGCTGAGCTGACAAAAACAACGCAGCACTTCAAGCCTGTCATCCAGGCACCTCAATTTTTCTGTCATATTAAATTTCTCACTTACCACTCTCCATTTTAGTTCATGTTATAGAGGCAAAACCTACTGCTTAAGGCAAAATGCACTCGTTGGAAAACTGGATTTTATAAATACAAATAGATCATTAACGTGCTTCCTAAAGTTTATGCAGAGCAAGCAGCAAGTGTACAACAGCACTAAATGTGGTCTGTCTGTCTGCCACGTAGAAGAAAAACATCCTAAGAATTTTGTTGTACTTAGCCATAAAAATTGTGAATGTTGGCCAAGCTAAATTTTAAGGAGATGTTTGAGAAGAGTTAGCAACAGTGAAAACAGTGAAACAGCCTGGGCAGCCATCAAACACACCTGAATAACAGGGGTTTTTTCCTGAATCCTTCTCTTTGTTAAAGGTTTCATTTTCACCATTTGGATTCTCAGTGCTGTGTTTTGGAGCTTTTCCTATGGCACCATTACTCCTACTCCTGAAGGGACTTTGGTTTAACTATGGTTGAAATTTCAGCACTGGGTAAATCTCTACTTTCATAAAAGGACATCTCTTGGGTTCAGAAATCTGCTGAGTAAATAATTTTATTCATGCTGTGCAACTCTGTTTTCCCAGATATTAAAAAGCATATGGGCAAAGAATATGACACTATTCCTGGAATAAAAAGACAACAATTAACGTCACAAACTTTTCCATACCTTGGAAGTCATCTGACTTTCCCATTCAGTGAATACACATCCCCATCAGGGATTATTATACCCAAGAGATCTGGTAGTTTAGACAAGAGTGTAGTGATAGAGAACTTCTAACTGTAATGCTGGTTTTCACCTGTTTGTTGCTATTTCCTCACCCATAAAAGACAATTATAATTAATTACTTTTCTGTTCCCTAGGACCACTCGTAGGAGTAAAACTTCACTATTTGTGATGAGATTTCAACATGAGAAAAAACTGCTGGATAAGCATTAAGTTGTTAAACTTGCTGCCACATTAGACTGTTATAGAGATGATGGGAGTCTGGGATTTAAGTCTCATCAACTAGATTTGAAAGAAGACCCAGTGATTTTTTCTATTTTCCTTCTTTTTTTTTTCTTCTTCTTTGCTTTTTTTTTTTTTTTTTTTGGTTGTTGTTGTTGTTGGGTTTTTTTGCTTTTAAAGGAAACCATAAATATTTTAGGAAAAAACACGAAGTGGTTATATCTGGCATTTGTATTGACAGGTTGCCAAGACGTGTTTGGGGAATCGCAGTAACTCGACATCTCATTTGAAGGCAGCAGAAACAGAGACAAGCCTTCAGGTATTCCTCTTTCTGAGTAACTGCTGGGGTTTGATTAAAAGGTCTTGTGAAGGTATATTTGCACATTCTGCACTAAATTTTGTCTCAGAAGACCACTTTCTTAGTTCAGATTTTGAGTGCATTTTGTTGTGCATCAGAGCTGTTCACTTGATGGACCAAGAGAAGGTCACAACCATCATGATAATAAAGCAGCATTACACTTGTATGCTTCTGCACTGTAAAGATTGTTAAATATGCTTCCTTTGTTACAGATTAGAATCCTTTTCTAGGTGCAGCTGGCAAACATCATATTCTGCTGTTGTAGTTTAAGGCTGGTACATCAGTTTAACAGAAATACAGCTCTGTGTGCACCAATGCCACGGATTTTTAACACACTTTTTTATCTGTTTATGTGTTTATATATACACACAGAGAGAGAGTACACAGTGTTTACACTGATGCTGTTTTCACCCCCACAGAAGTTGCACAGCCTTCCACGGACTAAATCCGAAGACAAAAAATCACCTGAAAGAAATGAGAAAAAATCTGAAGAGTCTGTTAGTACAAAAGAAAAAAAACTCTGAACACTACTAACCTACATTAAAAATGCCATTCACTTGCTCCCACCTTCCTGTTCTTTTTAGTGCAAAGTCATGAAATGTTCCAGGTTTCTAAAGCATGCATTTTTCACTATTTTATGAATGTTTGTCAACTAGTCTAGAATAGACCAATTAGTACCTTCCAGCCATAATCCCAAACGGATGTTTGAAGAAATGCTTGATAATACAGTCCAGTTTTTGAACTCTTGTTCTACAGGATCAGTAACTGCATAGTTTCTTTGTAAACAACAGCCAATCTCAAGTATTTTCTCAGTCTGTTCTATTTCATGTACCTTTATGGTAGATTAGGTTTTTAAATTAAGATTAAGGGGCAGCTGGGAGGGGGGGTGGGGGAGAAATATCTGTGTAGCCATAGTTGAAGTACAACCCATAAGTGCAACTGTAAAAAGGGAACTCTGGATGGGGGTCCATGTATTACCTTTCAGTAATGCCATTTCAAATCTACTAATTTAAACAATAAAAGATGTTTATTTGGTTCTTTTTTTTGTTGTTTTTTTTTTCCTAACTGCTATCACAACTAGTCCATTTTCCGAACACTGAAGCATTGACAGAATTGGGTTCTGAGGGATGGAGATAAAGAGGGTCATCACTTTTGGGATTCAGTTAATTGGAAACAGTTTCTAGTGGTGTCAAAGGTAACATTTCTTTGCATATGACACACCTTAACTTAAAAGGTCACTGAAACTGTTTCAGTCATCTGTCAAGAAGGGACATGGATCTCCATGTGCCTGTCCCAGAGGAATGAGGTAAGCTGTCTTACCTGGCATTTGTTTCACCCTTCTAAAGCATTCAGCAGTCCTGACAGCATATCTGCTCTTGCTGTAGCTGTTTATTGCTGCTGTGCCAAGGGATGGCTTGGGGTTGGTGTTCACAACATGAAAAAACTCTACCTTATAAATCAGCAACAAACCAGCTTGCTTTTTCATTTTTGTTATTATTGTATTTTATTTATTCAGCATACCTGAAGCCAGTGAATGGTTGAGTAGCCCTCTGCTCCCTGGGAATATGCATCATTTATTTGGTATATCACCAGTAGATAATTAATGTAAGAAATCTGTTTACTGTTAGAAAAGCAACAAAAAAATACTGGGGGGAGGGGAGGTGTTGTGAGGTTATTTTTTCTTTTGTGTTGTCTCCAAAAGGTTTATTATTAGAAGCTTTCCTCTAGCCATGGGATCATAATCTGAGGTATGCATGCATGCATGTATGGTTTCAGGTTTTGTATGTCATTTTTCCTAGGTGACAGTTAAGATCAGGTGAGACAGAACTGTATATAAAGCCATGTTGGTGGGGAGAATTTGGTTAAATATGTAGGTACTGATTCTGTTTAGTCTGAGGAGTTCTTGGACACCTTGGAATTGGACATTGGTTGCCACTCATTTTCAGTGTGATTAGACACCTCTCGAAGGATGGTGACTGGGGAAATCCCTGCATATCTTCATACCTGCTATTTTTAGGGTAATCTATGTAGGGATACAGAATCAAGAAACATAATGATGGATATATGGTTGTTTTTTATCTGTATGTGGTGTAGGTGTATTTGCTATATGTGTAGGTATGGCTGAAAAAGCATTGCTACTCTGAAGAGTCTGAATTTTATGGAGAGGTAGGTACACATCCAAAGGGAAATCTGTCCTTGGTAGTTCTATCTCAGACAACTACAGCTCAACAACTCATATCTCTTCAGTTTGATAGGAAACCTCAATTTTCATGTGGGGGAAAAAATAGTATTTTAGAGAGGAAATTGCAATGTATAAGAATTTGTGTGTTAAAAGTCAAGGATTTTGAAAAGAAGAAAAAAAAACCCTTACAGTGATGCTTCCAAGCATTAACATTGCTTTTCACTAGCAAAGGTGTGCATATTTCCCCTTTTTCTCTGGATGGATAAATAGCCATCCTTCATTCCAGGTGTGACAGTGAGTAGCTGATGACAAACAAACCTTGCTGCCTCCTTTGATTTGTGGTTACTCAGCCTGACAAAGAGCTGGTCACGAGGGAACTTCAGTTTGTACAATTTAAGTCCCTCTCACACTTTCTTGGTCTCCCTAGAACACTCCAAACCCCTTTTGTGTTGGGAGGGAGCCGTGTCACTTGGTCTCTTTTGCATTGTGGGCTCGTGGTACCACAGGGCAGAACACATTAAGATGTTTTGTAATTGCCTGCAGTTGCCTGGCAACCAGGTCATGGCCCACATCCTTCTCTCTGCAAAAAACCATAAGGAGGCAGAATGCTTTTTTGTCAGATATTCCAAAGGTTAGCTGTTAAAAGCAATTAAGTTTCCACTTCAAGTGCAGCCCAAACATACGCTCTTTTTTAAGAGCATGAGATGGCTTTTAGACTGTTCCAAGCTTTAAACTTCTATTTCATTTTTCCTTTTACAATACAGAGTTCTCTGGATAGTTCTCCTATCCATTTGTATCTACTTACATGTGTATTTGCAAGCATATATACACATTAAGCTACATGTAAACGTGCATATATATGTTTGAGTGAGCATGTGAACCAAAAATTCTGGAGTAGAATTTCATCCATAGTCAGGTATAACTTTGCCAAAACTTCCTGTGGCAATCCAGTTCAGATGCAGGTGTTACAAAGGGGCCAGAAGGACTGACTTTCCTATTTAAACAAGAATTTCTGTCAGTACGAGTGGGAGGAGGCTCTCACTGACTCTTAGAACATTAAAGATAAGATACACTGAGTTCTGTGCCTCTGTCTGGCCTTGTGGAAAGCTGTCTCACTTCTTCAAGTACTTCAGTACAAATGATGTAATACACTACTTTATATGATGTGAAAATATCAATGTGGGATAAGATAGTTTACTTTCATTTTTTAAGTCGAGTGTTCCGATTAAAAGATGTTGTGGAAGGATATGAAATATTAGCACTACTTCTTGCTGAAAAAAAAAAAACCCTCAAATTTAATTTCTTAAAGGGAAGCTCCAGAAATGGGTGAATTTCTGGGAAAATCTCAAAGCAGTCAATAATAGCTAGAAATACCTATTTTATTTGTGTGTCTGCTATTTTACATATTTTAAGAATTCTTTTTTCTATATATATATGTCTGTGTATAAGGTGTCTATAAGAAAGGGGCTTGCTTACATCATTCCACTCTTCTCATCTCCTGATGGACCCAGGCACTAAAAAAGGAGGCTGAATCTGAATTTATTTAATGCATAATATGTCAGATCTATTTTCTTATTATTCCTGAATCAGGACAAAACATATTTGTCTGAGATAATGCAGTCAGTGTTTTTAAAAACTGTTCAGTGATTTATCTATCTGTCTCCTTAATTTCCTCATTTCCTTCTCTCTCTTTCAAATGCCATTTGAATTAGGAAAAAGGTGTGCATGAAGAAAGAAATGTGCTTCCTCTGGGAAATATACTTATTTGAATTATTATGTAGAGATAAATAATTCACTAACTCAGAAAAGCCTGCATAAGCAAAACAAACAAAAAAAGAAAAATACGGAGAAAATCTTTTTATTTCCCTGGGTTTGCAAACCCACGGATTCAAATTTTAGTAGCTGAATGAAGAACAGTGAAGGAGAGAAGGTGTAGACAAGGACTCTGTCATCCTCTTTTTTTTTTTTTTTTTAATGTCTGAAAGGAAAAATAATGAGTTTGGATTCATTTTATGAGGTTGTATTGCCTTTTATTTACACCACTGGAAGCAAGGAAAAAAATTTAGGCAGCGACCTTTGAGGAAAAGTATTTCTTTTGTCAATGGATACAGATCTAGTCCTCCTAGCATGCAGCCAGGTAAAGAAAATGCTAGTTAAAAGAAAGGTGTGTGTTGTGTCTCATACTGGTTGGGAACATTTTCTTACAAGTTTGTAAAGTGCTTTATTCACATGGGAGCCACATAGGGCATACTTTTTTTTTTTTATAGCAAAGCAAAAAAAGCATTAAAGATTCAACTAATCCTGAAATTAGATGTCTGTAAGGACAATTTAATTCATGATACCAAGGAGAGGTGACTTGAATATTACATCTTTTAGTGTTAATCTTTTTATCATATTCCACGAAGCTGGAAGGATTATGGAAAACAACTTTGAAACGTAAGTGTAGATACATACAAGTACTTTCTGGTGCAAGGCAGAAACTGGTTTTGATGGTTTTGCCTCTGCTTAGGTGACAATTAGCAGTACTTTATGTAAATTGCAGGGAAGGTACAAAGTTCTGTTGAACCCAAAGATTGAATATGATTATACACAGCAACTTATAAACCGATTTCAGACTGCAAAGTTAATATGAGAAGTGTTTGTCAGAATGTAAAAAAATCCATGAAATTAACCAACTAGGGTTTTTTTATTGTTTTCATTTAGAATAGTATCTCACTGAACAGTCTTAAAAACAAATTGGAAACCCTGTGGAGTGCTTTCAAAGTGTGTATGTGGACAGCACTGAGATAATGTGAAGATACAATGATAGAAAAGTGTGCTCAAGGAACATATGCAGCCATGAAGCTTCTCTCAACTTAAATCTGCACACATGGTTTCTTTCCAAAATAGTTGCATAGCTCATCTTAAAATCCGGTTTAAAACAGCTTAATTAAATCTTTATTAATTTTTAGGAAACTTAGGTTTTATTTTCTTTGCTTCTGATAAACGAGAGGCTCTCCTTTTAATCATGTGTGTAATGAACATGGCACACTTACAAGGGTGTCACAAATGTGGCAAAAACAAGTTCCTATGTAAGATGTAAGTTTCTGGATCAGAAGTCTTTATACATCTACTTCAAGGAGAGGAAAGTCATGGGTTTAGCAAGTTTTATCTGTGAATAAGACAGTTTCCTTTATTATTTTTATACTGTATTACAGTTCTATTTGGCCATTTAAATATGTGAGCAAGTAGTATCATGCCAGGCATGTTTACATATTTATTTTCTATATCTGCCTTGGGCTGGGGCACACCAGGTTACTGTAGTGATGCTTTGAAGGTACCAGCAATCAGAGTGTTCTGTGGGCCAACCTCCAACCTTAACACAAAAAGGTAAATATCACTAAAACTGTGTGTGCTTTTTCCATAACACAAGAATGAAAAATATCCCTTTGCTGATTACCTGCAATGCCCCCCCCACACACATTTTCACTGAAATAACTGAATTTTTTAAGTTACATTAACAGTCTAAACAGAGCAATATTCCTCTCGATGCATGGAAGTGCTGCCTCTCCCTGTGAGGATTTTGCCTGGGAAACTGCTACTGCACTGAAAAAAAAAAGAGGGAGGAGAGAGGAGGGATCAGGGGAGAGAAGAAGATCAAGGAGCAGGAAGGAGCTTGAGAAGAGTCAGAAAACAGATACAGAGGGCATTGGGGGGAAAATTATGCATTTGGAAGAGGCATAAAAGAGGACTGAGGCAAAAGGATATTCACAATATGCATAGGAAAGCCATGAGGAGATTTCTTATCCCTGGTAACTGCCTAACAACTTTCACTGACTGCCATGTGCTGTCCCCTCTGCCATGGGATGAAAACTCACATTTAAATTTAGTGTAACTCTAAACTCTTTATCACATGGGCACCTTTTGGCTTTTCCCATGAAAGCACAACACTTAAAATGACGTTTCACCCGGCACTGCCCAGAGAGAGGGGACAAAGCAGTGCAGCAGCTTCACCTCCTCCTCCTTGTTCTGTCTCATTAGGTAAGTGCAAACTGAAAGTAGGAAGGGAAGGAGAGATGCCTCTCTTTTTCAAGGAATGTATCATGAATGGTCGGAAGACTCAGATGTGACCAGGACAAGGTGGTATAGACAAGCCTGGAAAGCGGATTTATGCAGATCCAGGTAGACCCTTTCCTTGTATTTCAAGGAAGGAGATGGAAAAAAAACCCACCCCACTTCTATTAGATTTGGTGCCTTATCTTATCTTAGGCCTTATCAGATCTCATAGAGCAGAAAACACTTAAAAGCAGGAAATACATAGAACTATTCTTTCCAGCAGGGGGTTGGTAGTGAACTGTCCTGTCACTGGCTGGAGGCTCTCCAGGCAAAATTTTTCTGAAGCACATGCTGACTGCAGAAGATGTGATACTTCACTCTATGTATTGAACTCTGCTTTGCAGCACTGACCAGTGCATTTTGCTCATAAACTGTTCCTCTGGAGATCAACTCCAGAGGAATAGAATTATTCATGAATTTATTCTGTCAGGTTCAGTCTCCCCCTCCTAGAATCTGGCCTACAGGCTTTAAAAAGCGTTGATTGGGAGTTGAAGAACTGTTTAATTCAAACTTTATTTGAAGAAAATTGTAAAACTGGCCCCCCAAAAGGAAGATAGATTATGAAAAAAAAACCTATATTGCAAAGCTAACCTGGTAGATCTGTTCTCATGCAGCCCACTCTCAGAAAAAATCTCCTGGTTTCTAACTGCTGCTAAACCAAACACTCAGAGATACATCAGGAGCCAATGGCCACAGATTTCTGCACCCATCAGTTGTTAAATTGATCTGGTTTAAACTACAGGAACTGATCAGATTTTACCTGTGATATAAATCCACACACTAGTCTCCCCTGTTTGTGTTACAAGATACCAAAATTTGCTTTGCATGCTTGTGTAGGAAATCATTCACAAGTACCACCAAACATGCTAAGGTGAACAACAAGAACATTCTTGAATTACTGTTTCTTTTTGCTGCTCATATGGAAAGAATTCAGAGCTTGAAGGAAGGAAAAAAAAGAGTTGTCATCAGTTTAAAACCAAAACTCATCTCACATCCTAGCTGAGGATCCAAACATGAGCCTGGTTGGACCTTCCAACCTTACCCATTCTATGAGGAACAGCACCCAAATTCAGCAAAACACTGTCCAGATTCTTTTTAGTAGAAAATGTTTTCTATATTTAATAACAAAATTCTCTGGTAAAGGTAGGATGATCCCTGTGGGTCCCTTCCAAGTCAGAATATCCTGTTATTCTGTGACAAATGTGCAGCAAAAAGGAAGATTGAATTACCTTCTCTCAAAATCTGATGGCTCTAATTTTTGTAGAGTACAACTCTCAGTTTATGAATGAAAGGCAATTGGTTTCTGATATTTGCCCACAATGGGAGGTAAAATCTGCAACATTGCATGTCTGACACTTGGGAAAATTTTAAATCAAATATTTTATGTATTTACCTGCTTTGGTTGAGCAGTAAATTGGTTTTGTGTTTGCCATGGTTTAACCCCAGCCAGCAACCAAGCACCTTGCAGCCACTCCCTCCCTCCCTCACCAGCAGGATCAGGGAGAGAATTGAAGGGTAAAAGTTAAAAAACTCGTGGGTTGGGATAAAGACATTTTAATAGGGGAAGTAAAAGCTGCACAAACAAGCAAAGCAAAGCAAGTAATTTCCTCACTGCGTCCCAGCTCTTACCTACCCAACACTTGCCCAGTGAAAGGCAGGTTTCCAAATGTCTTTGGGAAAGTCCTGGAGCCAAATGATGCTTCAGCAATAACACAGCTGATGGGGGAAAAAAATGCCTCATGTTTGCTATATTTTGCCATCTCCCCCGTGCAAAAATATGTTCATTCATTTTAGTATGTCGTCTTCTGAATAACAACCAGAAAATCACTTTCATCACTGATAATGCCTATTGTACCTGTCCTGAATGACTGCAATGTCAGTTATCCCACAGATGAAATTATGGAAAACGGGGTCTGCAGTTGATGCAGTTTGCAGTGTGTTCTGTCACTCCTTTCAAGGGCTGTCTTTCAAGTGAAATCTGTGGTGTTTGCCCTCCCCAGAAAACTGGAGCACCTCTGTGTTGTTACCCTCTAATCTCACCATGTGGAGATTCAGCCATTAAACTCCTGTCAAGGTTAACCAAAGTTTTGAAGGGAAAGGTTTGAAATACAGACAATGCTAGAGAGAAACATTTCCTCAAAGACTTAAATACAAGTCAGTGGCTGGAGCTCTTCTCAGCTCCCTGTCTTTGTCCAGGTGATTTTTAACTCAGCTGAAGGGCTCAGGACACACACCTGATGAGCTAGGACACCACCTCCAGCTGAAGACCCATAAATTAACCAGAAGTTGTGAGCCAGCAGAATGTGATCAAGCAAAACCATAGCAATAAACTGTTTAACAATTCTAAGATATACAGCAGTGAGAAGGGAATGAAAGTCGGATAAAAATATGCATCCAAGAGCATTTGCATAATCTTTTGAAAACGAACTAGGCATTTTTCCATCTCGGTTGTTTGTCCAAGTAGGGTGAATAGTCATAAAAAAATGAATTTCTAACAGACCTATTGCATTTCTAAAGTGAAACAGCAGATTCAGCATTTGAAACAGCAGAGAAGAAGGCTGTTAGCTGACTGCACGCCAGCAATGTCATACAGTCGTCTGCTTATCATGCAAATACAGTTTATTTAGATGCAAAGACACATTAGACTCCACTGATGGAAAAGTGAGAGATGGTGCTTGCTCCAGGTTGTCCCTGTGTATGTGATCAGAATTTCAGTGTGTCTCCCTCGCTACGTCACATAGCAACACTGAATAAGCACCAAAAATGTGGGCTCGCACAAGCTGTGTGCACAAAGGAGGCTGTATTTCTGATACACTGGGTATTAGTGGTGGATGATGGACTGCAGAACAGATGCCTTTCGCTCAGCAGACCGTTATGCAAACAGCTGTTAACAAGACAAAGCATTTCATTTCACCCACTGTACTTTTAATTGTACCCCGACCATGCTGAGCACGTGCGGATTTCAGCGTGACATTCAAAAGCAGGCCTCAGCTGCTTTATGTGGTACTTCATAATCCTCGATTTTCAAAAGGTCAACTGAATTATATTACTTTTGAATTGCAGAAAATAATACAGCTTACAGTTTTCTGTGGAACGTGAATGGGTTTTCATTAAATCTTACGCCTAAACCGCTTCTTGACCTTTCCTCAGTATCACACCTATTATTTTTCTCTCTAAATGATGCTCAAACTTAAATGTTGATACACCACTTTTATCTATTACTATTCCTCAAGATGACTTAATCATCCTAAAATCTAGTGTAAAGGTCTTACTTTTCCATAGAGCTGTTGATAGAATGTATAATGTAGGTCCTCAATATAAGGGTAGGTCTGAGTGTCTTATCAGCATCTATCCCACAGGGCACTGCTCTCTACGTGCTAAACAGACCACAAAATAGTTCAGCTCCTGGAAAACACATATTATAGTATTATTCACATTAGAGCAAGTTATTTCTGAAGGAAGCAGATGAAGGCTGGAGGGGCATGCCTATCACAAAGCCCTGGGGATGGTGAAGATGGTGAACATGGCACTGATTTTCCTGGAATGGGCTTGAAAGGAAATACATGATGTTCAACAAACTTGAGTAACTGCTTGCCCTGGGAGGCAGCTGACAAATGTGGGCAGTGTTGGCAGGATCATGAAAGGTATCACCATTCAGATACACTGAAAAGGGACATCAAGGAATGCTCTCCCATGTCCCTGTACAGTGAGCTTGGATTTTGAAGGTACGCAGGAATAGGGGCCACATCCATGTGCTCTGCACTATTATCCATCTCCTTTGCTGGGGACAAAGTACAAGCCTGGATGGACTTGTGGAGCATTTCTTAAGTTCTTATATTTTTCCATTTTCATCCTCCTAATCAGCACAGACACAGGGGAAGCACGTGTTGGCTGTCAGCTGGGGCTGTGCCCTCCGGGTGAGTGCGATGGGGCTGGTCTCTGCTGCTGCCACCCTGATTTAAAGTGCCACCACCTGTATCACCTCCTGCCCGTGAAAGCTGAGGAACAGGAGGTAGCTGAGCCTCTGGTCTGTATGTCTGTCCCTGCTTTCGTAAGTGCCTCTCTGAATTTGGTGCTTTCAGCCTTCCCCTGTACAGGACTGATGGAGACGGTGCTACTGCAGAGGCTCTCCTGTTCCCTGGGGGATTTTGCTGCTTTCTGTCAGCTCAGTTGTGACCAGCACATTGCAGAGAGCCTGTCTTGCTTTCTCCTCCTTAATGTCACTGGTGCTTTGTTTTATGTGTGCTCTTGCTACTTTTCTCTGCTCAGGTCGCCTCGCTATTGATATGTGAGTTAATTTGTTTCAGGAAAATCTTGTAGTGAGTAAATTGCTTTTCTTAGAAGTGGACGAAGGGAGGGGAGGGAGGGACTTCTCTTTTTGTCCTCCTCGTTCTTAGTATAAGGGAAAGTCACGTCGCTAGAGGTCAGTGTCCACAAAGACAGGGGAGTCCTTGCTTTATTCGAATAAAGGGAGAAAGTTTTCTGAGGCAATAACCCAGCGGGGTCTTTCTCAACTTGCTGGGGGTTCGCTGTCCATTTTATACTAATTTCCCTGGCCATATACCCTCTCTCCCTTTCCCCACTGGCTAAGGTACCTGGGAGGTACAGAATTCCTGAACTGCCCACTATATATCCCCCCCAAACATGTACAAACACGTGCCCCCCCCATGGGTTGTACGACCATTAAAATGAGCTCTAAGCCCACCCTGTGCGTAGAAGTTAATATATATATGTGTTAATATATATGTGTTAATATATATAAACCTTATTAAGCCTGAAAATTGGAGAAGTTCAACATGACTTAGGTCAAGCAGCAGCTCTCTCAATGTTTCTCTTAGCTGGTTTGTCCTTCAGCCATTTCCCTTATCTCCAAGCAGACAGACAGAGTTTGTAAAGAGACATTCATCTTGTTCTTGTAGTTACTGGGAAAAAAGCCTTCAAGTTAGTATGTAGGAAGGTATTAAAAAAATCTCTGGGGGGAAAGGGTTTCAATACAGTCTGGGGTGTTCTGCGTCTGTATTAATTGTTTCAGAGCTTGTTCCCAAATGCAGGTGTGAAAATATTATTAAAATGAGCACAGTCTGTGTGGTGTCTCTGGTGAGGGGGTCTGATATATGAGTGCGGGCTGTGCTGCAACACCTTTCCGAAACACAGACGTTTTTAAACTGGTGGTTGTGATCGTAAAGATAGTGAAATCTGAATAACATGAAAGGCAGAGCATGCTCTAGCATTGCAGGTGTGTAATTATGTTTAACAAAGTTATGTTTTGAAGCAAGGTACTCTATAGGTGTCATGCAGAAATATTTATTTGCCTTATTCTCCAGGTTTGGGTGTGAATGACCTTTTACATTCTTTATCTTTAAAGACTAGAAAGCGGTGGTTTTCGTTTGTGTTAGCTGAGTGGATGTTTTCTGTTTGATTTCTTCTTTAAAATAATTCTGCCTCATTCTATGTTATCTTGAAAAACTGTGTGGATTTTCAGTAATGATTGTGGCGTAAAAGTCACTGTTGTTCTCTGCTAATGCCTGCCAACCAAGATATTACATCTAAAAATACCTCAGCTACTATCTTATGATGGGCAGCTGTGCTTTATATGCAGCAACAGGGTCTAGAAGAGTGTATTTAACATTTATTAAGTGTTGCAAGTGTGTTTCTAGATAAATAGCTTTTGAATGCTTTTGGTGTAGGAAATGCTGTTTATAGTGAATTAGAACTGAGTATCATCCTAGGCAGGTGGCCTGAGATGTTTAATTGCAGGACTGGTTGAAACAGCAGGTGGAAAAGAGTGATATTCATCTAAACAAGTCTGTGTTTTCAGGCTACAAGCACACTCTCCTGGTCCAGCATGAATTCTTAGCAGTTATGAGTCCTATGTAGCAAGCAACAGCATAATTTCTTCATTCTACGAAAAGCAGACAAAACAACAACAAAAAAAACCAAACGAAACCCCCAAAACCAAACAAAAACACCCCCACCAAATGCAAAACAACCCATCCTTTGACTTGTTGGTCAAACCTCCACTTTTCACCTTGTTTCCTTAAATAATTGCAATCACATTTGTTTCACTTTCATTGATAATATATTACTAAATACGTAGAACAACTGCTGAGTTTTATTCGTGTCATATTGACAATATGTAAAACTGATTGGTGCTTAGAATTTTCTGATCCGTATTAAAATTTTATGCTTATAAACATAATTTATTCCTTTCTCATAAAATGCATATTATGAGCCTAGGGCTGCACATGGCGGGGGCAGGAAATAATTCAGATTGGCATCCCAATAAAAAACAGGAATTAGCGGATGTCTTGTGAGATAGCATTTTTATATTTGTGTTTTTCAAATCTCTGTTTTTATAACAGAGATGGACAAACTAAATGCTTACCCAAACAGCTTCACTGGGGAGTGGGTGAGAATTAATTCATCAACTTTGCACGCCAATCACACTGAAAGTGGCATTACCATCTAAACTAAAGCTGAGGTCTCAGGTGACCTTCCACCCATAAATTTATTTCAAAAGTATATGTGTCCCTTCATCATTTTGATTTGAGAGCCAAACACTGCTTTATTTAATGGACATAAGACATCAAGTCAGTGAAGTGCTCAGGGGTACATCATTATGGTGGAACTAGAGAAGGAATGTGCAGAGCAGGACTCTGAGCAAGATTTCTCCTGGCACATTTTTCTGTGCCAGCTGGAGCTGGAAACTTTTGGGTTTACAGGCACACTGCAAGAGAGACAGAATCCTGTCAAGTGTTTGTGCCTAACTTGGAAAAAAAACTTGCCAGGATTAATATTGTTAAATATATTTGCTTGCTTGAGAAACTTGCCTGAGAATCCTATGAACCTCAAATAAGAGACATAGTTTTTAACCTTATCAGGAGCAATCAGCATCCGACATTCAAGGCTGTGAAAGAAGTCGTTTGAAGCTGGACGACACAGCAGTAACTTATAGACTGGGAACACCAGAGTGTTTAAAAAGCCATCGAAAGGACTGTAATCGTAAAAAAAGGACGCTAGACGGCAGTAAAGACCGTGCGACAGCTGCAGTTGTTCTCCCGGCACATTTCTCTGCGCAAACTAGAGCTGGAAACTTTTGGGTGTACAAGCACCCTCCACGGGAGACAGAACGGGATAGTCCGAAGGGCTGGGAAGGAAAGCGCAAGGCAGCTTTCCCAGGATCAGTTCGCTGCCCTGCCTCTGTCCTCACTGCCTGTAAACCCCAGTCCCTCTTCAAAAAACACAGTTCAAGAGCTCCTTGGAATTCTGTTTTCCAAGGTGAAACCAATAAAAAGAAAGAGGGATTATAGTACTAACTATTACACATAAATATGTTGTTAGTTTTTATAGTAAGTAGAAAACTGTAAATTACTGTAGGAGCTGCTGAATGCACTGATCTTCATGGCAGATTTGAATGAGGTGTGTTGCTAAGGCTGTGTTTTGGTTTTGCTGCAGCACTCCTGGAAAGGATGGTTTAGGCTTAGGAGAAAAAGGGGCTCTCCAAACCTAGGAAACAAATGTATCTTGTAGCTTGGCTCTGTGTCAGAGCTGGGTACACACACATGTACAGAGATGCCTTTAGTGAAAATACACAGCCCAACAGCTTTCCAGCTCTCCAAGGGGCAGTGCTTCTGAGGTGCTTGATTTGGAGGAAGTCAATCCAGAGGAAGGGAAAACTGGGGGGGGGGGGGGGGGGGGGAAGGCTTCTAGGGCTCTTGGACCCCCTCAGTCCCTGAATTGCTTCAGGCTGCCTTTGGCTTTGCTGGAATAATTGCATGTTTTATTTTCCCAGCTCCCCAGATTTTTGTGTGTGTGTATTGGATGAACTTTTGTCCTGATATTTCATATTATTGACCCCATGCTTGCATCCTTTTCTTATGTAGCCTTGGAAATTGCGCTGAGTGTTTGCTGGTCGTGCCAAGGTTATTTAAATCTTGCAAGGTCACCTGGGCTCTAAATCATGGTAGCCTTGCACGGCACAGTGTGGTCCCTTCTGTTCCCTGACACGTCCTGGGTGATTAGTGGAAGAAACTGTCCCTTCAAGACCAACAAAAATATCTTCACTTTACAAATAAC
Organism: Manacus candei; assembly: GCF_025592945.1. Lineage (NCBI taxonomy): Eukaryota > Metazoa > Chordata > Aves > Passeriformes > Pipridae > Manacus > Manacus candei. Next base: position 1,858,592 of record NW_026138057.1, read on the forward strand.
ACTGGGGAGATTTGAAGGGGAAGGGCAGCATTGTGATTAGTAAGTGCATTATGTGTTCAAATGCTTTTTTAGGCAATTTCTGTTACTCCTGCTGTTGCTCAGAGGATTTTCTGTTCTGTCTGACATTGGAGCAGGGAAAGGCTTGTCTCTGTTCCTTTGATGCCAATGGCTATTCCTGCTAGGAATAGCTTGTCCTGCTTTTCCCTGCAGACAGCCTGGGCTGCTGCAGTGAGAATTCTTTGGTGACTAGATTGTTAAACTCAGGATAGGAAGCAATTAGTCACAAGGGTTTCCAGGCCATTGCTGGGCTAAACTCACACCCTCTTTGTTGTAAGGATGACAGGTTCTGCTCCTTCAGGCTCGTCTGCTGTGCAGACAGATCTTCCTTGTTCCATCTCTGTGCCAGAGAGATGTACTGGATGTATAGAGGGGAAAGGAAGGTCTAATTTAATTCAGATTTGGGGTTTGTGTAAAGAAATTCTTTTTTGGAGAAGGATGAAAACAATTTTTCTCTCTTCTGGAAGCTTCATCCTAACACGAGCAATGTGCAAGTGCTCCAGGCAGTGTCCAGCTGATGTCACTCTTTAAAGCTGGAATCTGAACAACCACCTGCTTGCTTCCCTTCCTGTTTGGGTCACACTTTGTTGTTTGTATGGCAGGGCTGTAAAATTTGTTCCTTCCAGAACACAAAAAAAAAAAAAAAATTGAAATAAAACAATATATATTTTCAGAAGGATTTTTGTGTGTGTGTATTGGATGAACTTTTGTCCTGATATTTCATATTATTGACCTGATGCTGCCAGTATCACTGATCAAGTTTGAAGTTCACCTCTCAAATCTCTGTGCTATGCTGGGAGTTACAAATATAGGAGCGCCAATGTTTTAAAATTGTACTTATTTAACTTGGGTTATATAAATTAGATATATGATGGGAAAATACAGCAAAAGCTGCTGGTAATTACTTGGAGCAGTGACAAATTAGTTTGGTTGGATTATTGTAGGAAGAAAAGTGACAAATGCCCAGGTTGCCATAGATCTACCTAAGGAAAAAAATACATCCCAGTGTTCCAGTGTATAACCAGTCTGGATTGTCAGTGTTCCATTTACAGATGGAAGGGAGTGGGGAGAGGGGAACTGGGAACACCCCTAGAGAGGGAGGATGTCTCCACACATGGAAAGCCTCTGACACTAGGTGGCATTTCTGGGATCAGGGCTCCACCTCTCAGCATGAGGATGGTTAATGATTTCTAACTCATGAGGCAAAGCTATAGTCGAGTTGATCCAGCCTGCAGGAATGCTGACACAATTCAGGGGTGGTCTATAGCACACATAATGCATTTAGGAAATAATAAAACTGTAATAATGTATTTTTTTCTGCTTCACCTGATACAGGAAACAATGTCAAATCAAAAGGGGGAAAAAAAGAGGGTTTTTTATGTTTAGAAGACAGATTCAGATGTACTTTATGGCAACTGGACAGGTAAGGAAACTTTTTTTTAATTATGCTATTCAAACCTTTTTTAATATATTTAATATATTTTCCCTTAATTACGTAACAAATTTGCAGTTCAAGGTAATGTAAAATACATCTTTCATCATCTTAACATAGTATAAATCAAAACCAAAACAATCTAACAAGTACGTGTTGCATCAGCTACATCTCTATACTGATTCCCTAGAGGAAAGGTCTTCTGAGTAGAGGAAGTGGAAAAAGGAAAGAGATGCATTCAGAAGGGAAAAATATAAAAGGGAAAAGTCACCTATGCTTTTGCAAAAAGAAAAATGACAAATGTCTTGTGTGTGATTACAGCTTGTAGCTACTGGAAATCAAGAATCTTATTTTATATTTGTAAATCTTTATCTGGACAATCCAGATAAATACAGTTTGGAGTTGGGAGGCTCTCAGGGAGGCTCTGGCAAGGATGAAGGCTCTGGCCAGAAGTAATGGCAGTATGGAGATATTCCTTATCCTGGTCCTCCCCAGCTGGATCAGGAGAGCAGCCTGGACATGGAAACAGCAGTCTTTACCTCTGAAGGATCTTGTCCAGTGACGTGCTCAGGATCTTTTTACATGGCAGCCTCCTGGGATCAATGGATTGGGCATCAGCAGCTCCAGAACACTTTCAGCCATGCCAGTTGCTCCTGGGAATACCTCACTGGAATTGCATGGGCTCCCTCATTTACTTCCAAGCTTTTCCTGTCAATTTGCATCATCAGGTACTAGCAGGGGCTGCTGATACTCACACCTATGAGGGAGCATCGAGACCTGGTTACAGGGTTCTGGATTTTGGCAATTCTCAGGGAGGCTCTGGCAAGGATGAAGGCTCGTGCCAGAAGGATTGGAGGTGTGAGATATTCATTATCCTGCTCCTCCACAGTCAGCAGGAGAGAGCACCCTGGAGATGGGAACACCTGACTTTGTCACCACAAGATCTCTTCCAGCCACATACGGCTGGTTTTCTCATATGGAACTGCTGCAGCTTCCTTGAAGTCTTGGATTGGCACGGAAGTTTTGAGCTCAGTTGCTGCTCTGCCACCTGCTCCTGGGAATGCCTGACTGCAATGGCCTGGGCTCTCACTCTTACTTCCAGGCTTTTCCTGGCCATGTGCACCCTCAGGGATAAGTGAAGTCCAGAGGGGTCACAGACACTCAGGGAAGGATGATGGCTCTGGCCAGAAGTAATGCACATGTGCAGGAGATATTCCCTTTCTTGTTCCTCCACACACAGATAAACAGAGCACCCTGGAGATGGGAACTACTGCCTTTGCTGCTGGAGGACCTTGCTTGTCCAGCACTGCACGGAGGCTCTTCCCATGTGGCAGCATCCTGAGAGCCATGGATTGGGCACCGGTGGCTACAGGCATCTTTCAGCTGTGCAACTGGTTTGTGGGAATGCTTTTCTGGGAGCCTGCAACAGGCTCATTCATTCCAGGCTTTTCCTTGCCAGGTCCATCCTCAGAGATGAGACGGGTCTCCTGACACCTGTGGCTCCAAGGGAGAAGGGAGACCTGTCCACAGGGATTCCTCTGTCTGGAGTCCAGCAGCTCTCACAGAGGCTCTGGGAGGGATGGAGTCTCTTGTCAGAAGTAACCCAGGTGTGCAGATATTCCTTCATCTGCTCCTGCAGGACTGGTGCTAGAGAACACCCTGGAGATGGGAACAGCTGCCTTGCCACTGGGAGATCTTGTCCTGCACCACCTGTAGCCTCTTCCTATATGGAAGCATCCTGGGAAGCATGGATTGGGCAGTAGCAGCTCCAGGACACTTGCTGCTGTGCCACCAGCTGCTCCTGGGAATGCCTTACTGCAATGGCCTGGGCTCCTGTTCCTAATTCCAGGCTTTTCCTGGCCATGTGCATCCTCAGGGAGGAGCGGGCTCTGCTGCTGCCCACCCCTCCCAGGCAGCAGGGAGACCTGTTCAGAGAGGCTCCTGTGTCTGACTGACTCCAGCAGGTCTCCCAGAGACTCTGGGAGGGATGGAGTCTCTTGTCAGAAGTAACTGTGGTGCCAAGATATTCCTTCTCCTGCTCCTGCCATCCTGGATCGGGAGAGAGCCCTGGAGTTGGGAACACCTGCCTTTGCACTGCAGGATCTTGTGAAGCAACATGTGGAGGGTCATCTCCTATGGCACTGCTGCAGATTCCTGGGAGCCATGGATTGAGCCCTGGGGTTTGTCTTTAAACTAAGAATTTATTTCTTCCATTTCTACAAACGTGATTTTACACAAACTGGACAGAATAAAGTTTTTGAACCACTCTGCAGAATTTGACATGGCCTTACCCATGGCTGCAGTTCCTGCTCTGTCATGGGATTTTCCATGACCCCATGCACAGGCATTGATGCTTCAAGGTGTACCTGCTGCACCATGGACTTATCTACAACCACAGATCCTTCAGGCTTGCCCTTGGGCTTATCCAGAGCCACTGATGCTTTGGGGTGTCCTGCTCCCATGTGCACTCATCCACAGGTCACAGTTCCTTCAGCTGGAGTTCACATTGGAGTTCCAGACTGCCCAGCACAGCAGCACAGAAACAGCAGCGATGCCTGGCCACCTGCCAGCCCAGGTGTGTCACCACTGCTGCCACCAGAGTGTCCCCAGGCACAGCACAGTAAGATGAGAACCAGCAAAACCCAAATTAAGCCACTAACGAGCACTAATAACTAACAACCAGTGAGCCCTTGGCCAGCACAGGAGCCTGTCAGTGAACAGCTAAACAGCACTAACAGCTACAAACCCAGTTTAGCACATTCCAATCCAACCTGTTGTTCTCTCAAACCCTTCCAGTCCCACTCTGGGCACCAAAAAGGACCATCATGCTTTAACCCCAGCTGGCAACTCAGCTCCACACAGCCACCCTCTTGCTGCCCTGCAGTGGGATGGGGGAGGGAATCAGAGAAGTGAGAAAACTCAGGTTGAGATAAACACAGTTTAATAGGTAAAGGAAAAGTTGTGCACACAAGCAAACAAAATAAGGAATCTGTTCCCCACTTCCCATCTGCAGGCAGGTGTTCAACCACCTCCAAGAAAACAGGGCTCCATCACATGTAACAGTGACTTAGGAAGACAAACAACACCACTCTGAACAATCCTCCCTTCTTTCTTGCCTGAGCATGATGCCACAGGGTTGTCCCACCTGTGTCCCCTCCCAATTGCTTGTGCACTCCCAGCCCACTCCCTGGTGGGTGAGATGCAGAAGAGGCCCTGACACTGTAAATACTGCTCAGCAATAAGGAGAACATCTCTGCATTATCAACAGTCTCAGCACAAAGCCAAAACCAGCCCCACACCAGCTACTATGAGAAATTTAACTCTACCCCAGCCCAAACCAGCAGAACTCAGCATCTGCACAAAGCAAGATTTCGTTTCAGCATCAAAATAATACTCAGTTGGTCACATACCATATTCTCAGGGGCTGAGAATGTCACTTTTGAGCTAGACTGATTTATACCAGCTTTCACAAACATTTCCTTTAGATTCTAACCATGATTTAACATCAGCGTCTCCAGTTCGGTATTTCTCCAAAAAGCAACAAACAATAAATCCTCCTCTGGGCTTGTTACTGACTGTAGGTTCTGACTGTCACAAGCAACTGCAGCAGACCACTTCTTTCATAAAGGTATCACAGAACTACTTTCCTCCTCTCCTAAATCACTGGAAACTGGTTCCAGAACTCTGCTACTGGGAAAGGTAAGGCCACTTCCCAGCTCTGGGGGATTTCAGGACTCTCAATACATGCAACTTTTTATCTCCAAGGTAATTTGGGAGCGGGGGAGGTACAGAAGGGAATTCCAGGTAGAAGAGTTTTCTAAAAAACGAGGCATTTCAGTGCCTCACTTCATTTACTTTAAGCACAGCATTGCCTGCAAGTTCCTTCAGTACAGCAAGGATTATTGTCCAGCCGCCTTTTCTCCTTCAGAACAGCACAGAATGTCCTTCACAAAACCTTGGTGTTAGTTTACCTGTGTGAATAAACTCTATTCACCTCAAAAAAAAAAACAACCAAAAAACAAACCCCCTTTCTTCTTTCCTTTCCCTGGACTCCGTGTCAGCCTTAGAACACCCCCGGGACGAGCCGGTAGGGCACGGCAGCGGTGTAGCGCGTCCAGTCCTTCCCATATTTGCTGGAACAACGGTGCTCGTCCCTGACGCAGCGGTGGGTGAGCAGAATGGTCATGTAAATGATGTAGAAGTAAGGCAAGATGTGTGCAAACCCACAGGCCAGGCAGTAGGCCAGCGAGCCCAGCAGGTCTCCCGTGTAGTTGAAGTGACGAGCCCACCCCCAAAATCCCGAGGTCATCAGCTTGCTGTAGTACTTGGTGCCATCCACAGACATGTAGGAGCACTCGATGTACTTGGGTTTCTTCCCCCAGATCCTGCAGTTCCCGTCTGTACGACGGAAAAGGTCCTTCTGGTGGTTGGTAGCTCGGAAGATGTAGTAGCCAATCAAGCCCAGCATCAACACCCCCACGGCATTGGCTGTGCCCAGCTGGACGGGGTGGTAAACCAAATACAAACCCTGAGGAGCACAGAGACAGCAGTTGCAAACAAAATGCAAATACGCAAAAAACAAAATACAAACAAAACTTGCAATATGTGCTCAGGATGCCAGACCACTTACTTGACTACAGTGACCCACAACAGATGAGAAGAAAGGATGGAAAAACCCACTCCCACCACTACAACTGTGGAAAACTTGCACAAAACTCTGCATCCTACATTTGCCTCCTCTCTTTCTCTCTCCAAAATTGCACTTTTTCACGAAACAAGAAGAGAGAAGTTGCCAGGATGCAAACAAAGCAGGAGAGAAGGGAAAAAAACCAAACAACAAAAGCCAAACCAACCACCACCAACCACAAGACCCTCAACATGCAGCAGCACAAAAAGAAACAAAGGATTTAGAAAAATATACAGACAAAATAGACAGTGACAGAAAAAAGCCCAAAAGAAGGAAAAGATGTCAATTCCATGCATGGACAGTAAACCTTCCTACAAGTGAATTTGTTACAAGGAATGTTGTAATGGATTCTCAACACTCAATTATTTAAGTAATTAAATTTAAGTATTAAGTAATTATTTAAGGTACAAATTATGCTGCTGGGCAGAATGTTTCTGGAAAAGTTCTTTCCTTTTAGCCCAGGTATGGATTGTACCCATTTTTACCTGCAGAGTATAGAGGTAAGGCAGCCAAACACAGTCTCCCCAGCCCAAATACCATCCAAAATGATCATGGCAGATATCAATGGTTTTCAAATACCAGGCTTCGTTCCAAAAGAAATCCACAACATAAATACCCTGCAACAGAACAATTTCCCATTAATAACAGAGCACAGTCACCACTTACCCTGTTCAAGAGCATCAGCCTAATCTCTGTGCTGTCTTGGGAAATGATCTCAAAATTCACTTGTGAATTCCTTGCTACCACTTGAAAAACAGGGTAGTAAGAGGAACATATCACAGCAGTACAATCTATCTGGATACACAACATCTAGACAAAAATATGATGACTAAGGCAAGTGTCCTATGTAAGGACACACTTCTGCAGTGAACTCACAACTGACCACCCCGACTGCTCTTCAGCTTAGAGCCATGTGGTTACACAGAGGGGGGATAGAGCTTTCACTGGACAGGCTTTCATTTACACAGATCAGTGAGGAAATCCAATCTGTGCCCTGTATTTATTACCTTGGGGTCTGTTCAGGTGAGAGCACAGCATCACACGGACTGTTTTGAGGTGTGCAGGCATTTGTAGTTCTGCCTGTCTCTCACACACTCACACACACGAAGTCAGGTGTAGCGCTGCCCTCAGGAAAAACCCACCCAATCTTGCTCCATCTAAAGCCACAGAATTTGTCTCTGTTTAATTTGGATTCAAGATCAGGCTATGCCTGTGTCCAGAACAGAGGCTCAGAAAAGTTTCCACTGGCATTTCCACTGAAATCTGGTGCAGACATGACCAAGGCACTGGTGGCACTCTGAGGGAACAGTAGTGTTTCCAGTGGCTCTCTGAAGGAACACAAGTGTCCAAGGAAACCAATACAAGTGTCCAAAGAAGTCCCACTAATTCATCACTGAGTGAATTTTGTTCAGGCCAGTTTAATTTCCTGTCTAAGTTTAATTTCCACGGAAGGAGCTTTTTCCCTACTTTAATATGAGTTCATTTCCAAACTGGTTTCTTCATTTCCTCCTTTGCATTTACCTGAAGGACATTGACAAGGATCATGGAGTTTGTCACTTGGCCATACAGCTCCTGCTGCTTGGCAGCATAGGAAAGGTTAATTAGAGTCCAGGCTACAATCCCAGGGCGCCCATTGAAGAAGAGCTTGAAATCAAACCACCTTCCTATTCGAGGGTTAAATTCAATGCCCATCATGTAGTCGTAAAAGAAGTTGCCAGTGAATTTGCTGGAAAGCACGAAAAAATAGAAAAGTGCACAGTTATACACAAGTACAGGCAATTACTATTGTGACTACACATTTCAGATTAATGTGATGTAGTGATAACAAAAATCATAAACTCACGTAAGGTGGTGCAAGACAACACAAACTGACCCAACTGAATTAATAGAGATAAATTTTAGAATTTCAGAAGTGTCCTACTTTACTCTTTGTCATGCTTTTGAACAGTCTAACTATAACTTTATTTATAGGGTGGAGGTATCTGTGACACTGATGCTGCCATCACATGTGTGAAACATGGAGGATGGTGCCAATGAAGCAAAGAATCACAGTAAAATATTAGCTTATATATTATTTGTGCCAGTCATTCAATTTATATGTCCAATTTTCATTTAGCTATTTAATAACTAGCATTCTCTCATTACTCAAAGTCACTTACCAGTCTTTGGCATTGGTAGGGAAGAAGTAGCCTTTAATCATGGCAAACGTGGAAACTGTATATCCCAGGATATTGGCACACCACAGCAGAGGAATCCAGTTGTCAAAAATGATGGTAGGGGAGAAGAAGTGGAAGTAATAGGCATTTGCAAACCAAAGCACATGGGTAATGATCCAGGCCTGAAGTCCATTGATTTCATATTTATTCACTACACCTAAAATATGAAGAAAGAATGGACTCTTCAGCGACACTACATTAATACAGCTTTTTATTGTGTATGGAAGCTCAAGCAAGTGCTCATGACACGACCTCACTTTTCTGAAGGTTACCTTAGGCTCTGCTGTAACCATTAGGCTTTGTTAGGCTGAGTTTTCTCCTCACAAAACCGAATTTAGAATCTCCCCCAAAACTGATGAAACTAAGTGACCCTTTCCAACACTTGCTTCACATCCCCCATTTGGTTCCAGTCTCTTGGGCTAACGTAGCTCCAGCAGGTCCAACTGCCTCGTCACATACCAGCACATCAGTCCACTGATGATTCTAAGTGCCAAAATTATCAACTTTTCCATTGCTGGTGTGCTGCCTGCTGTATCAGTAGTTTTACTGACAGTAAGAGAGAGAAATTCTATAATTTATTCTACAAGAGGACACAGGCTGCTTTCTATTTGGCTTTCAATTGAACACGTGAGGGAGGTGAGGGCACTGACATCCACATTTCCTCCAGCCACAAATGGGCTGTTAAAGACCCTAAGTACAGAAATACTCTAATTTTAAAAGACTGGATGGTGTGAGTGTATTCTAAGGAAGACCTTACCAGCAGGGGTGACAGCACCTTCCTGTACACCTCCCACATATCCAGGAAGAAATTTATGGCAGAAATCAGGAACGAATACATACAAAACCACCTAGAAGAGAGAGACTCTATTAAGAGACAAGACAAAACTCCTCATAGTACTATTATATATATACCAAATATTCTCTGCAGTTTCTAATAAATATTGGATAAGCAAATATGGCAATATTTAGCAGTTGTGATTTTAGACTAGTAATACATCCAAGTTAATACACAACTCTAAAGATGTATTTCCTGACAGGTTGTTAATCCTTTTTTGGTGGGGAGGCAGAACAACTGCTAAATAGGTTCAGGTCCTCATCCTTTTATTTTGAAATTAATCTGAGTTATAAGTGTTTCCCAATTAGGAAAAAAAATAGGTTTGCTAAGTTCGAAGATATTTCACACATATAAGTTATATTTCATTTGTCAGCTTTCTTTTACTGCCTGCCTATAGAAAATATCAGCCCTTCTGCAGTGCTTTATTGGGTATGAATTTAAAAAAAAATGGGTATTGTTTTTCTATAGTACCTTCATCAAGGATTATGTCTCACAAAGGATATTTGTGTATATTCCCCATGCACTTATTTATCCAGTCCAGTCCATAAGCTTCACTTGGATTCCAAAATCCATGGAAAGTGAGAAACACCCAAGAGTAAATGCCAGGGCTACATTCCACTATCCTTTGTGTAAAAGGATTCATCCAAGAGCTGTTTGAAAAACCAGACCCTTCAGCAGTTCATAACTCAGTGATGTACCTGGAAAGCCACCCAAAGGGAATAGATGCCAGCAGCCCTGTAGGTCAGTGTGGGAGTCCTGTTCCAGATGTCAGACAGGTGTTTGTTCCCTGTGAGCAAGTCCCTGAGGGGATCAGTCAGAGAGCACTGGTACTGGTCACAGGACATGATGAAGTAATACACAATCAGTGGGGCAAACAGGAGCAGGAAAAGGATGCTTGCCAAGGAAAACCAGTCTACCTCCCTGCAATCCAAAACACAGCAGTTTTTTCCCTGGTTTTCAGGTAGAGAAGTGGTTTAATTATATCAGACAATTTTTTTTCAGTGGCCCTTCCAGACTAACTGGATGAAAACTGAAAATGTTTCAGGGTATATACACTTCTTTGGGTCAAATAGCCATAAAAAATTTAGCACTGAACATAGAACACACTTTACCTCAAACTGTTATAAAACTACTCTACTTGATCATAGCAACACATTAGACATTATCTCCCCTCAGGAAACAGATAATAATTACAGACTTCACGGCTTTGATGGCAATCGTGGCTAGAGCTGGTAGAGTATTCAGCTGGAAGTGATAACAGAACCCCAAGAACATTAGGAAAAGCTTGGGAAGACAGACCTTGGATGGCCAGGAGTTGAACTGCCTGTCCCACACGCTGTCTGGAAAGCCACAGGCAGCCGTGGCTGTTTCCAGCTGCAATACAACACCCCACCAACACCTGCCCAGCTCTGGGAGAACAGGGTTATCAGCCATAAATCCTGCTACAGCAGGAGCTGTCAGCTGGGAACACACAGATGTCGGGATGCCTGCTTTCCAAAGCTCAGGAAATATTTTGGTCCTTGAAGGAACTACAAATTTTACCAATTTTTACGATTCACTTTCCTTTTTTACAAGGACTGTGTTTTAGCCCAAGCCATCTGGCAAACTCTCTGCCTCAAAAATCTTGAAGGACTCTCCTTTGGCATCTGTTGCTACAGGAAAATATCCATGAGCCTTCAAGGGCAGGGCACTACAACAGTCTGTTATTAACAGGAATGGAGCAACTTTAGGAGCTAAGTATGAAGCACTTGGAAATACAAGGACTAATTAGGGTCATCAGCTTCTCTCACCATGCTCTTCCCCACTGCACTTGAGAGGTTTGAGTATCATTTTGGGTGGGTTTGTGTTTTCTTTCTTGAGCAAGTTTTTTCTCCTGATGGGCTGCCATGATGTCTTCTAGGAAAGAAAACAATTCATTACATTACTCCAGCTTGTTCTCAGTAATGCCTATGGTTCCACAAGAGAAACACAAATAACAGTTATTAAAAACTCTTCTATAGCCTCCTGATTACAAGAAATTTGGAGGTGTAGGGAAGGAAGGAAAAAATCCTTAGCAATTCCTTATGAACTTATATTCAGCAAAACATAATCAAAACACTGATGTCAAACTAACCCATTAAACTTCTTGCTAACTGGAAAATTTTTTTGAGATATATAATATTATATATGGCACATTATTTACATGTGAAATGCAAAAGGAAAGAAAAATGTTTCCTCACATTCTTTAAACCTCTGAAAATAAATTTCTGTATCTAATTGCCTTCCTTAATTAGAGAAATGGCTAACATTATCTGTAACATTGTAACATTAATTGTAACATTATCTGTACTGGACCCTGGTAAGGATGTACTTTTGCCCAGATCCCTTGCTCCAGTTGTGCCAGCTACACCAAAGAAAACAGGAGATAATCTCACCAAAGTGAAAAATCAGCTGTTATGGCATTTGACACTCTATGGGATTTAGCACTGGAGCTGAATCTCTTGTGGGATCTCTGGTACAGAACAGTGTATTTAATGAATGGTGCTGTTTCTGAACTTCCCTGGGCAAGTTGCAATTGGCTACTGAGGCCAAAAGATTTAGTCTAAGGATTTTTATCTTTTGAAACTACAGGCTGAATTTTAGGGATTAATTGCAGTATGGAAAGTGGATAAAACAGAAAATAGTGTTTCTTCCTAAAACAGATTTGAAATAGTCCACTTAGGAAAAACTTACAGACTTGTAAAACTCACAAAGCTCTAAGCCTGCTCAGCATACCTGATTCCTCATCTCCACTGATCAGCAGGAACTGGACTCTCTCCTATTTCAGCATCTCATCTGTGTACACTGGATTAAGGCCTCACAACTTCTCAAGAAAAGTAGCATTATAATCTCACATTTCTGGAAAGGTTTCCTTAGCAGATGGGTTGAAAAGCAAAACTTTGTTGCCATGACCAACTAATGCACAGCGGTGCTATAGAGCTAAAGGTTATTTCTGTTGCTAGTTTTGCTACACTCTCCGATAACTTATGTCCAGATCAGTGCTGGCAACAAGAATTCCTACTGTACACTTGTTTGATTTTTCAGGCTTTGCATTTCACGAATGGTGAGTTTTTGTTGGAAACTCTGGAGCAGTTGTAACCAGCAGCTCCCGCCGCGGCCCCGCTCGGCTCTGCACGGGGAAGGAACGCGCCCATCCCGGTCCGACACCCCCGGGGGCCGCGCACCGGGGGTCCCTCACCGGGGGTCACTTACCAGGGGTCCCTCACCGGGGGTCCCTCACCGGGGGTCACTTACCAGGGGTCCCTCACCGGGGGTCGCTCACCCGGGGTCCCTCACCGGGGGTCACTTACCAGGGGTCCCTCACCAGGGGTCCCTCACCGGGGGTCCCTCACCAGGGGTCCCTCACCGGGGGTCCCTCACCGGGGGTCACTTACCAGGGGTCGCTCACCGCGGGTCCCTCACCGGGGGTCGCTCACTGGGGGGACCCTCACCGGGGGGGTCACCTACCGGGGGTCGCTCACCGCGGGTCGCTCTCTGGGGGTCACTCACCAGCAGCCACTGACCGGGGACCACGCACCGGGGATCCCTCACTCGGGATCACGCACCAGGGGCCGCTCGCCGGGAGTCCCTCCCCCGGGACCGCGAACCGAGGGCTGCCGGCCGGGGTTCGCTCAGCGGCAGCGCTCCCGTCCCCGCGCAGCGCCGCCCGCTCCAACCTGCAACTGACCCGCGCACCCTCGGCCGGTGCCGGCCGCGCCTCTCGGCCCCGCCCCCGCCCCACTACCCCGACCAATCCCCGCCTCGCCCCGCCCACCCCGCGCCCTCCCATTGGCTGCGCGCGCTCAACCCATGGCGCGAGGAGCGCGCGGGGAGGGTTCGGCGGCTCGAGCCCCGCGCGGGGGGCGTTGGGTGGAACCTGGGAAGGGATTCCCGGGAAGCGGTGAGGGGGCGGCCGTGGCCTCACGGGGAACAGACAGTCACTTCGTGGCTGCGCCCGCCACAGCACCCGGAGCAGCCTGTTCAGTGCCCTCTGGGGGAAGAACCTTTTTCTAATATCCAGCCTAAACCTCCCCTGACGCAACTTCAGGCCGTTCCCGGGGGTCCTGTCACTGGTCACCACAGGGAGGAGATCAGTGCCTGTCCCTCTTGTTCCCCGCACCGGGAAGCCGTAGGCTCCAGTGAGGTCTCCCATCAGTCTCCTGTCCAAGGAGGCACTTTAGACCTGCCCTGGGTCACAACAAAGCCCTGCAGCGCTGCAGCCCTGTCACTTTAGGTGGCCACAGAGCTCCAGCTTGTTACCTTTAGGCATCCACAGAGTCCCTAAACTGGATTGGACCACCTTGACTTGTCAGCAAGTTCTCAGTGTTCCCCTGATCATTATAAAACATACTTCAGCATAATTTGCACCAGCCTGGTAGGAAAGGGCCTGGGAGTGCTGGTCAAGAGCAGCTGAACACCAGCCCAGGTGGGCCCAGGTGGTCAAGAAACCCAATGACGTCCTGGCCTGAGTCATCCACAGTGTGACAGCAGGGCCAGGGCAGTGACCGTTCCCCCAGCTGGGCACTGCTGAGGCCCCTCCTTGAACCCTCGGGTCAGTTTTGGGCCTCTCCTGACGAGAAAGACATTGAGGGGCTGGAGCGTGTCCAGAGAAGGGGATGGAGCTGGGGAAGGGTCTGGAGCACGAGTGTGATGAGGGGTGGCTGAGGGAGCTGGGGGGGCTCAGCCTGGAGAAAAGGAGGCTCAGGGGGGACCTTCTCACTCTCTACAGCTCCCTGACGGGAGGGGAGAGCCGGGTGGGGAGGGAGTCTCTTCTCCCAAGTGGTAAGCCACAGGACAAGAAGAAATGGCCTCAAGGTGCTTTAGCTAGGCGTGCTTTAGCTAGGATGTTAGGAAAAATTTCCTCATGGAAAGGGTTTCCAGGCATTGGAACAGACTGCCCAGGGCAGTGATGGAGTCACCATTCCTGGCAGTATTTAAAAGCCATGTAGATGTGGCACTTGGGGACATGGTTTAGTGGTGGGCTTGGCAGTGCTGGGGGAATGGTCGGACTTAGACTTCAGGTCTTAGACTTTAGGTCTTTGCCAACCTAAAGGATTCTATGATTCTAGTACATAACAAAGTTAGAATCCAGTATGTAAGGAGGCTCAGGGCAGCCAAATATGGGATGAGGGGCACGAGAGAAGAGAGTGGACTCTGAAGAGCCCCGTCCCTTTGGGATGAGCACCCTTGACAGCCGCCGGGATGCTGCTGAAATGAGAACAGCCCACAAAAAAAAACCATCTCACCCTGCTCCACCGAACCGCTCACACTCCGCACTCGGTTTGAGCGCCACCTCTTAAAAGCTGCAGGGCTAAAAAACAACAAAAAAAAACCGGGTTAAGACCGTATTCCCGTTATCCCGGGCTGCGGGGATGTAAAACTGCGGAGAGCGGGTGCGGGGATGCAGCAGGGCCGGGCGGCGTCAGATCTGTTCCCACGCTGCAGGTGCTCCTGGCGGGGCCGGAGGAGGGACCGGGAGGAGGGACCGGGAGGAGGGATCGGGGGAGGGATCGGGAGGACGGATGGGGAGGAGGGACCGAGAGGAAGGACCGGGAGGAGGGATCGGGGGAGGGACCGGGAGGAGGGATCGGGAGGAGGGACCGGGAGCGCCGGCGCCGCCCCGGAAGCGGCCGGGAAGGAAGGCGGCGGGTCCGCCATGGGCCGGGCAGTGACCGTGGCCACCTGCGCCCTCAACCAGTGGGCTCTGGACTTTGAGGGCAACCTGGAGAGGATTGTCAGAAGTGAGTGAGGTGGCGGCGGCGGCGGCATCTGCCGAGCTTCCTGGCTGCCCTCAGGAACCTTCCCTCCTTCCTTCCCTCCCTCTCTCCCTCCTTCCCTCTCTCCCTCTTTCCCTCCCTCCCTCCCTCCCTTCCTTCCTTCCCCCCTTTCCTTGCCTTCCCTCCCTGCCTCCCTCACGTTCCCCGTGCCTGTCCCGGAGCCCCGGGCAGGGCCGAGTTTTACCCCCCCGCTCTTGCAGGTATCGCCATCGCCAGGAGCAGAGGAGCGCGGTACCGGCTGGGCCCGGAGCTCGAGATCTGGTAAGAGCGCTTTGCTGGCTCGCTGCGTTCCCGCTTAATCGTGAAAACACAGAGCAGGAAAACCAGCCCCGCAGCCCCGCAGTGCCCAAAGATCAGTAAGTACTTCAAGCGTGCTGCTGTCGGCACTGAGAAGAGCGCTGGAGCTGCGAGCACAGGATTGGTTTGGCTTGGAAACCGGACCGATACCGGTGATTTTTTTAACCTGTTTCGGCGAGTTTCCCTTCAGAGAAAATGTGGCGCTTTGAATTCTGCCTGAATGCTGCCCTTGAAAGGCATGTCGTGGGGCGATGTAAAACGCCAGGGAGTTTTAAATGCTGTCAGTAGGGATGATGCTGGCAGCGCTCCTTCCTCATTTTCTGTATAAATTACCTGTGTGGGTGAAATGTTCACCCAGTCTGAAGTAGTTCTGGTTCTTCACCTCCGGTGCTGAATTAGCTGAATTTTTGATTTCTTAATGTTTTTGTATGCAGTGGTTACGGCTGCTCGGATCACTATTATGAGTCTGACACGCTCCTGCATTCCTTTCAAGTTCTGGAAAAGCTTTTGGAGTCTCCAGCTACTCAAGATATTATCTGTGATGTGGGAATGTAAGTTTTGGGGCTTTTTTTGTGTACCTGTGATAAAGGGGTAGGTCTTCAGGGAATGCTGCCTCTGCCGTGTTTCTGGATAGTGAGGGCTCTGCAGCAAACTTTCAAATGCATCTTAGGAACTGCACTACTTTCCTTCTTAATTACCTAGGACTTAATTGCCTAGGACTGCAACATGTGAAACAGTTTCTGAAAGATGATCCTTTTAAAGATTTCGGGTGGTTGAGCCCTTCAGGAGACAAATAGGATATTTGTTATTTATTTGGAACCCTAACAGCTGGGCCCAGCTCAGATTTTGTGTTGGATGTAGCACCAAGGGCTTTATAAATTTACTGTCTTTTAGGAATGTTGGGCCTCAGGTGACTTGCTTTGACTGACAGACATCTTTAAGCAACCTAAGTGTGTGTCAAAATCACCGAAACCATTGTGAGTCATGTGCTGACAGTGACCAGTGATAAATTATTACTGTAAAATTAACACGTACACCGAGGTGTTAGTATTGATTTAAATGTGTAATTGGTTTTGAACTGGGCTGGTGGTATCATGGGAAGTCAGGTTTGACTACATAAGTTGGCCCAGCCAAGGGGACTCTTCTGGTCTGCTTGTGTTCCTAAGGCATGCCACTGCTTGTGTAGTAGTTGACACATCTGAGACTGGCAGGACAGTCAGTAACTCTGATTTATTTTTTTTTTCAAACAACTACTTGAATGAAAAAAATTAGAAGCTAAAACTTGATACATTGTTTTGCTTAATTCCTTTTAGTGAGGTCTTAAAAATAGTTTTTGTGCAGTGAAGTAGATTCTGTAGCTTTTATAATTTCATTTAATGAGCTCAGTCACTGCTAACTGCTTCTTCTTTTCACAGGCCTGTTCTGCACAGAAATGTTCGCTACAACTGTCGGGTGATCTTTCTAAATAAGTAAGTTTTTTACATGTTTTGTGGTATAACACATTAATGTATCCTTTCAGACAGCTATTTGGCCTTCAAGAAGGATTCTTCAGTGCTATGTAGACTGATGGAGTTTATCTACTAAATTTTGAGAGAGAATTAATGTTTTTCACTATCTCTTTTTTTTTTCTGGATTTATAGAAACTAAATTCTCACTGGTTCTTGAAAGACCTAAGAAAAACCCCTTGAGTCTGCAAACAGAAACTTGAAAAGTGTTTGCATGTAGTAATTATTCAATGTACATCATAATAGGAAAAAAAAAAGAGTTGATCTCAACCAGTGTTCATATATAGCCTCGTCTGGCTGTACATCAGGTCTTAACTTGCCCTTCCTGTTTTGTTTTGTGATTTAAGGAAAATTCTTCTGATCAGACCAAAAATAGCATTGGCAAATGCAGGAAACTACAGAGAACTCAGGTGGTTCACCCCGTGGAGCAAAGCAAGGTATGCTGGTGACTGTTAAAACTGTGTTTAAAAACACAGCTGTTTGAAGCTGCAGCAGCAGAATTGAAATCTCTGCAGCAAATAATGGTCTATATTTTATAGGTCTAGTTTCTAGCTAGGATGGAGCATTGTTTACCATGCATTTCTGAAGCAAAGAGCTATAACTTGCAAGGTTATAATCTTAACATTTCTGATTTATTTAACTGCAATAAATACTTTAAATATTTTTTTAATTTAAAAATCTTTTTTATTATTTAAATGTCTTTTTTTATTTTTAAACACATAGAACGCTGTACAACTTCAGTACAGTTTCTTTAATCAGTGTTAGAAGGTGTCAGAATGTGGAGTAAGTTTTTTATGCTGTGATTTACCTAATGCATTCACAATCTATAAACTTGCTTTAGGCACGTGGAGGAATATTTTCTACCCAGGATAATTCAGGAAGTGACTGGACAGGTAGGTTGCTTTTTTTGCTTTTTTTTAACTTTAGTGTCCCCCACAGTCAGCACTTAAAAACTGCAGCACATCAAATTCTGCTGCAGTCATGTTGCAAATTCATAGGTCTCAGTAGTTCTCAGTTACATTTAATGAGAGCATAATTTAAGCTTTTGTATGTTGGTATGTGGCAACAAAGCGAGCAAATTTAAAATCAACCCCAGTTATTTGTCTATACAGGACCTTGATCTTCTTATTTTGCACAATTCTGGTACTGCATTTATCTGTGCTTGAGACTGGAATTTGGTATGTGTTTTTAAGTAAAAGAAATAAAACTAAAAAAAATCATTTGGCCTTCTTGATTCAGAAGGATCTAAAATTTAGGGTATTTTCCACTTAAGCAGGAATGTGATTCACAGCATGAAACAGTCTCTGTTTTGTAGATAGAAGCAAAGCACTGGATCTGGATACTACTGAAATTTCAACATAAAATCCCAGTCAATCCAGAAATTTGCAATTTAGAGCTTTTTTTTTTTTATTAAACTTGGTACAAAAAGAAGGAAGGTGTAATGTGATTGATATTGTGTCACTCATTTCGCATGGGTATTCCATTTTTATATTTTTTTAAGATTTGTAGTTAACTTTTTGAATTGAATAGATTCTTCTGTTACATGTGTATAAGGATGTTCTTGTTTCTTCCCAGGAAACTGTTCCTTTTGGGGATGCAGTGCTAGCAACCAAAGATACCTGCCTAGGGGCAGAAATGTGTGAAGAACTCTGGACACCAAATAGGTAAAAGGGGAAAAGGAAATGAAAAATAAACTAAAACATACCCTGGGCCTGCCTGAAATAAATGTTTGAAAAGATCTGCTTATTATTCTTCTATGTAATTTATCTTTCAGAAAGTGACACTAAGCTAAAATATAATTAGGAGCAATAAATACATTGTGGGAAAGATGTCACTAGGCTAGGTGCAGGATGGCCAAGAAATGTGGGTGGTTAAGCTAAATTAATTAGAAACAGAAGGTAGGAGAGAGATACAAAAAGAACCAGAATGAAAGAAGTGACCTGAGGAAACAAATGACAGGTAAACTGTAGTGCTCACAATCCAGACACTGTTCAGCTTTTAGCTCAGCCTGAGGCTGAAATGTCCTCTCTGGATCTGTCCCTGTAACTTGATCGAGGCTCAAAGGTATTTTGTATCAATTTTTAGTATGGATTTTGTCCAACAATCATAACTTTGTATTATTCCTACTCACTGTACATAGTCTCAGAATTTTGAGATTAAGTCTTTTAATTACTTTATTCCTGTTAGCCTTGGATTTGACCAACTTCTCTAAGCCACTCCTCTTAACAGACAAATTGAACTCTCTTCTATTTGACAAGGCAGAGCACAGGCTTCTAGGCAACATCACTTTTCTTAAAAATTCAGCTGTTAGCTTAGTCCTGGCTGCTTTCTTTTTTAACCAGCATCACACAGTGCATAAAGAAGCAACAAATAGTCACTAAGGAAAAGCAAAGCCTATTAACCTAAGTAATATTTCCTGTTACAGTTCTTCCTAATGACAAAGAAGATCCCTTTCACAAAGGGGTGGAGTAGAGATGTGGCACCATGAAAGCTGTTTACAAAATAAACAAAATGTTCCTGATATATTTCCAAATCTCACGGTTACAGACACTTGTAACTGCAGAAGCTGTGGTTTGTCAAAAATGTGATTTTTTTTTTTCAGTATTCCTTTCTTAGGACATTGTCAAAAAAAAAAAAAAGGGCAGCAAAAAAATCTCCTTTTTGTGGTTCTGTTTTTGGATTTATTAAGAGACAAGGAAAATGGTACCACAGCTGACCTTGCCCTGTGTATCCATGTTGCTTTGACAGCCCTCATATTGACATGGGACTTGATGGTGTGGAAATCTTCACCAACTCTTCTGGGAGTCACCACGTGCTGCGAAAGGCTCACACCCGAGTGGATTTGGTGAATTCTGCCACAGCAAAGGTATTAATTTTAATATCCAAAAAAGGTTATGCACCTCTTTTTTTTTTTTTTTTTTTTCAGAACAGTCTCCTCTCCTGTGGCAGGACATAGAAGGAGTGTGGGGGCCCTGACAGTCAACATATAAAAATCATCCAAAAGTCTCTTTCATTTCCTGAAAATGGCGGTTTCTTTCCCAATTTTCATTCACATAGCAACGTTGTGTTGGGGAAATATCATTAACTATATCAGGAAGGGGAAATAAAAATCAGTGTTTAAACTCAGCCTTAATTTTTCTCTGTTATCTTCTTACTTAAAAAAATATTTTTCTGCTTCGGGGGTTCTGTTTGTTTTAAAGAAAAGAAGACATCAAGTAATTGGACTGTAATCCTAGCTGATAGTGATGGGGACAAAAATAAAGCAATGAGTGTACATTACAGTGTGAAAAATGTGCAACTGCTTGACCATTGTAATTTAACAGGCTTTGGTTATATTTAACAGTATCTGCTCTGTCCTCAGATATCCAAACACAGCTTCTGTCATCATCTTCCCGCATTTCTTAATCTCAATTTGAACTTAGAATTTCAGTTTGGAAGGTCTGCCCTCTCTATTGGGCTATTCTTGCTGCTAATAGAAGACTTTCAACTCTGTGAAAGGGACAGAGCTCACTCGCTGCATATACTCCATGTCATTACTTGTTTCTGTCATGCACATCACATGCAAAGTACCTTTGCAAAAGACAAGGGAGAGCCCCAGCCTTAAATCATTTACAAGGTACAAAGAAGACTGTAAGAAGGGCAGGAACAGAGATAACATTTTGTCTTTTAACATCCTGTCAGGTGCTGTGTTCTGAACAGCATTTTTCCTTGTTTCCTGCATGTTTCCTTCCCAGAATGGTGGAATATACATTTTTGCAAACCAGAAGGGCTGTGATGGTGACCGTCTGTATTATGATGGCTGTGCCATGATTTCCATGAATGGAGAAACAGTTGCACAAGGATCCCAGTTCTCACTGGATGATGTGGTAATATATTCACCCCAGAGCTGCTGGTTACAGCTGAAATTAGTAAGGCTACCTTGATGCTCAACACATGGTGAACACTCAGTGTTCCAGACATTCCAGACACTGGGCCCAGGTCCCTAGACTAAAAAAAGATGTATTTTAACTATGCTATTCAACTGGATCCAAGCTTTTTTCTTAGTCAGATTGCCCAGATCTGATCTGCAGTAGCTCTCCTGCTTTTGTGAGGGAGGAAGAGCTGTCACAGTCGAAGAACTTCATGAAAATGTTTTTGTGTGCAATCACTAGGTGGGGGAGAGACCCTGTTAATTTAAAGTCCCTTATCTAAAGAAAAAAAGGGCAATGGTTGCAATGTTCTAATTATAACCCAGTTTTGAGACAAAAGGTTTCATAGGTTGAGCTCTACTTCAGAAAGCGCCTTCTCAGTAGATTTGTCACCAAAATTGGAGGCTTCCTCACATTATGTGCCAAATCCATCTCTTTCCCCAGTGTGCTTCTTGCCTTGTCCTTTGCCACAGCTTTCTGGTGAACCTTTTGTTCAGCCATCTGACAAGAGCCATAAATTTGTTGTGGTTTGTGGGTGGGTTGGTTGTGCTCCCTCTTTAACCTAAGGAATTCTGCTGAGCCAGAGATGGCCTGTGGAGTGAGCATAAAAATGCATGTGGAAAATTTCCCCGACTCTTTTTTATTATAGTCCTGGCCTGCCAAGCATTGTTCATGTGTTTGTGTGGAAGGATCTGACATTGAAAGCCTTTCCACAGGAGGTGCTGGTTGCCACTCTGGACTTGGAGGATGTCCGAAGTTACAGAGCAGAGATTTCATCCCGTAACCTGGCGGTAAGAATCCTTTGGGGAGGTTGTGTTGCTAAACTCTGCCAAGTTTGAATAGTTACTGAATTTAAAAAGTATTTGCATGTCTTGATTTTTCACAATGTTCTATGGATCTGATGTTTTATAGGTATATGCTGCTTTAAAATCGATATCTTACGAATTCTTCTGTACTGTTGCTTAGGCAAGTAAAGCAAATCCTTATCCCAGGGTGAAAGTGAATTTTGCTCTGTCATGTCCTGATGATGTAGCTGTACCTACCTGTATGCCAATCCAGTGGAGATATCACAGTCCTGAGGAGGAGATCAGGTAAACATACACTGAATCTGTTGCTTGAAAATTATTTTGATTAAAAACAAACCAAAACAAAAAAACCAACCAAAACTCAAACAAACCAAAGAAAGAAATAATCATAAGATGTTACTTAGATTTAAGTAAAGAAAGTGTCTCATTGGAAGATCACAGGAAATATGTTGACTTGCTTAGGTATTATTCCACAACCCTCTAAGAATAATCATGTTCTGTAATTTCAGCCTTGGACCTGCATGTTGGCTTTGGGACTATTTAAGGCGCAGCAAACAGGTAAAATAATTGGTTTTGTTCTTTGCCTTGGTTGCACATCGTCTTCTGTGCCACAGGGACAGGGCACATTGCAATCCTGTGCAGCTGGGAATGCAAAGGGATGCTAGTCCAAGGTTCAAGGTTAGAGTTTTTCACTGGTAGCTCATTCAGACTTAAAAATTGTATTCCAAATGTGACTTCAGTGTGCTCTTTGCACCTTTCCCTTAGGAATCGTGCTTTTCTTTACAAGTCAAGTTTACCTAACAAAGGGGATTTCTTCTTACTGTTTTTCAGTAAGGAAAATATTGGAATGGTATAATGGAGACGTGTAAAATAAGCAGAGTGATGTGAACTCATAATTCAGTTTAATAGTAAAGTATATATGAAAAAGTAATCATTTTTATTATCTCTTCTTTGTTACTAGAGAGTAAAGACTTACTGGAAGTTTTTCTAGCCAAAGGATTTCCACTGACTACTTGTTTTGTTATCCAGTTGAGGAGAGTTTATTTTGCTTTTTCCCAGTAGAATATAAGCAACTTGAACAATGCACCTGTCATTCTTTTACTACAAGATGTGTTTCTAAATAGTAGAGTGTATTTTTTTTTTCTGATTTTGCTACATGGAACATCTTCCTTGCTCTATTTTCAAGGCAGGATTTCTCCTACCTCTTAGTGGTGGAATCGACAGCTCTGCTACAGCCTGCATAGTGTATTCCATGTGTCACCAGGTTTGCCTGGCAGTCAAGAATGGAAGTAAGTAGATCTGTGTGTCTGGCCAGCCATGCTCACTAATGGTTACAGACAAGTTAATATTGTCTGGGTGTAGTAGATGCAAGAGGCCATCGTTGGCAGACTCCTTCCCAGTTGTTCCAATGGAGTCCTTTGCATCTCCTCTGAAATTCCAAGCAAAAAACCTATGTGCAGGTTCAGATTTTTTGAATTAGCTTAGTAGTTTTCATTTTGGGTTCAAGAATTGGATGTGGAACTCAGACTGGTTTCTGTCTGGAGTATTATTCGTTGCTGATGTAGTTTTGGGATTTCAGTTTATCCTGAAAGTTTTCTCCTTCTGTTAATATCGGCATGGTTAGGCATGGTTCAAGCTCTAAAACTGGCTTTAAATAGACTTTTTGTATTTGACTAAACCTTTTTACATATTGGGTTAGGTTTTCTACGAAGATTCTTTAATAGATCAAAAGGATTTAATATTTCCATGTCCAAAATCAGAAGCAAACCCAGTAATTCTTTTATTTGATACCCGAAATTTTGTCTGGGGAGTTAGACGATGGAATCATCTCATTTGGTGTGAAGCTGAACTGGAATACAAGGAAGGCACAAGGTATTTGCACATCCTGGGTAGCAGGAGTGCAGCAATTTGCCCTCTTGCTGTGTTCCTTTGCCCTGCCCTCAGATGCAGATGTGCTGGCTGATGCCCGAAGGATTGTCCACGACGAGACCTACATCCCCGAGGATCCTCGGGAATTCTGCAAGCGTGTCTTTACCACGTGCTACATGGCCAGTGAGAATTCCTCCCAGGACACCTGCAACAGGGCAAAACTTCTGGCTGAGCAAATAGGCAGGTACAAGCTGGGGGGGAAAAAAAAAACAACACGTGTTCTGGCAAAGACTTTCATCTCAAACTTGCAAATTCTAAAATGGGAAAAAATAAGAGGAATAGGAGGTGTGTTAAGTAGGATTACTACAGATATTATTTAAGTGTTAATGTGAGGCAAACTTAAAAGTGTTTGGCAAAGCACAGCCTCTGGAAAGTGTTGTTCTTTCCTAAATTTCTTCCTACCAGATCTGGCAGCCTTAAAACATCACATGATGGGTGGGTTTTTTTGCTTTTTAATGCTATTTTATGTAGCCAGATTGTGCTGGTTGAGTCACTTCTGCTTGAATTCTTCTCAGCTATCACATCAACCTGAACATAGATGTGGCTGTGAAAGCTGTTGTGGGAATTTTCAGCATGGTGACAGGTCGAACTCCCCGATTTTCTGTCTACGGAGGGAGCAGCAGAGAAAGCTTAGCACTGCAGAATGTGCAGGTGTGTGGAGGCTGAATCAGGTCAGACCCTCTTGGTTGTGGTTTTGGTTTTTTTTTAGAGTACAAAATGGTAAAATACCAACCTGAACTTGTGGTATGTCCCTGAAGATTCGTGGGCTTCCCAGTAAATAAATGCTTGTCTGCAGCAGAAATCTACAGTCTCACATAATTCAGGAGGAGACCAGTTGTTTATGACTTCTGTAGGAGGGTCAGGAAGGAAGAGCATCTGCCTGTATCCCATCAGCAGCACTGGTCTAGGTGCCTTTTAGAAAAGCATCCCAACAGACAGTTGCCAGGTCAGGAAAACAAGCAGCAAAGTATCTCAACAGGCAAGTCTGAGTCCAGCAGGATTGTGGCAGGTCAAGACCCAAAAATACTGCTGCTGTACACTTTCCCCTGGTGAATGTTGGCAGCCTCTAAAAGTCTCTGAGGGAGATATCAAGCTTACCTATTTCAATTCCTAGATGTCCTTGGTTTTAGAAAGTAGAAGAGAATATTTTAATTTTTTTTTTCTTTTTTTTTTTAACATCAGGAGGTACTTAATCTTCATTAGGCTTATTTTGGCTTATTCTAAAAAGCTTCCAATCCAACCAGCAACTCTGCTTGAATTCTGGCTCAGTGTTGGTCATCCTATTTGGTAGTTTTCTGTTAGTTTGAGGACTTGATCTTTCTCCCCTCTATTACTGGAGAAATCCAGCTGTCTCCTCTGGAAGCAAACATTGGATCTTTGATCAGCTCTTTGGATAGGCTTTAGTCACAGAGTGTCATGATTTGCTTAACACCACAGTTGTGGCTGGAGCTGGAGGCTGAATCCCAGGTTGGTTTGGTATTATTACCAAATAATACCAAACCTTGGTATATTTTTTATTTTTCCTTGGAAAAAGCTGAATTTCAGAAAGGGGACAAAAAAGCAAAGTGAATTTGTTACAAATGTCACGTATTTGAATAAAGGGATTTATTTACTCTGTAAAAGTAGGCAGGGTGGTAGACAGATGGTTTATCTGCACACTTCATCCCTTGTGGATCCTTGTAGGAGGTAGAAAATGGCAACTGCTCCCCATTCTGCAGTTCAGAGCAGAACAAACTTGCTCAGTCATGGAAGTCTGTGGCAGTGGCAGATACTGAACCTGGCTTTACTAAGTGTGTTCAGCATCTTCTCCACAAGACCGCTGTTCATGCAGTACCACCCCTCACATTTTTGTTCTTTATGGGGTTTTTTTAGGGAACTGATTAATAAAAGTGACTGGGGAGAAATTAACTCTGCTTTGTAAACTTGATTTCTCTTTCATTTTGCTTTGCAGGCTAGAATAAGAATGGTCCTTGCCTACCTGTTTGCTCAGCTGACACTGTGGGCTCGTGGGATGCCAGGGGGACTGCTGGTGCTGGGATCTGCCAATGTGGATGAAAGGTGGGTGAAAATTAGAAATCTAAACCCAGGTCACTGCATTTCCTGGCAACTTTACCAAATCCCAGTGTAGGTTGTTACTGAGAAGAGGTAAAAAACCTAAGAATACACTGATAACAGTGAAATTAGTTGAAATAGTAGAATCAGCCTGAATGGAAAATTGTTTGTTTTTCAGAAGTTTAGCCAAAGTATTGCTATAGCTTTCCAGTAATATGCTGTTTTCAGTAGAGCTTGCCCTGTGCATTCACTAGGTTAACTTCCCAATTTGTGGCATTTTCAATTACTGGATTAGGAATTTAGGTGTGAACTTTGAGTTGAAAAATAGATTTTAAACTCTGGAGTTATTAGAGCTGAGTATTTGAAGATTAAAGCAATCCCTGTAGGACTGTATGATTGTTAACCTCTAAAGCTGTGAGAGTACAGTGTGCTGGTTCTGTGGGTGTTTTGGGATTTATTTTGTTAATTAGTCAGCGTGGTATTTGCATCAGATATATTGCCTTAGCGTGGGCAGCTTGGCAGTGCTTCATAATTGTTTAAAATACCTTCTGCAGGCAGTTCCATGGCTTTAGGATAACCCTGTTGCAGCTGAACATGTTTGCCCTTTAGGTATAAATACATTAACAATGTGCAATCTGTTCCTCCCTTTCTTTCTTCAGCATATAAATTCCTGTTTATATGGTATAAATGATCACATGTTATACTGCAGCTACATTATTATTTTCAATGCCAATATAAAATTCCCTCTCTGGCTCAGTCTCCGGGGCTACCTGACGAAGTACGATTGCTCCAGTGCCGACATCAATCCCATTGGTGGCATCAGCAAGACTGATTTGAAGAACTTCATCCAGTATTGCATTGAAAACTTCCAGCTCACAGCCCTCAGAAGGTGAGCAGTGGTTCCCTGGCTGTGTTTGTCTGCAGCATATTTTGGGCTTTAGGCTTTGGGTTTCTCTGCCGCCAGAGCTAAGCTGCAGTAATACTTCCAGTGCTAACCAAGTATTCTGCACACCTCTCTGTTCTGAAATGTGTGGGCTTGCACAACCCTGTGCAAGCATTTGTGGGGTTAATGCCACTGAAGGACCTGTTGGAACCAGATGCTTTGTTTTTTAAACCTGGACTAGCTTGCAGGTACCACTTCTTTAGTTATCTAGTCCTTTAGCAGCTTATGCCCTGAAAAAGTTCTGAATAGAGCATTTGATTTTTTTTTTTAACAAACCAGACTGTTTTGTTAACTGACACTCATAAGACTGGATAGAATTCATGTTTTTCCTTTTACCTTTTTCTTACAGTATCATGTCAGCTCCACCCACTGCAGAGTTAGAGCCCCTGGTGGACGGACAAGTGGCTCAAACTGATGAGGTAATTAATTAATTGCTCCATAAAACTATTAATTATAGTTTCCATAGTTAAGATTTCCAGTGACTTCCTGTGTGTGTGTTTTCAGGCAGATATGGGGATGACATATGCAGAGCTCTCCATCTATGGCAAATTAAGAAAAATTGCAAAGGCTGGACCATACAGTATGTTCTGCAAGCTGATTAATATGTGGAAGGAAGTTTGTACTCCAAGAGAGGTAATATACCAAAAGTAACAACAACAAAAAAAATAAAAATAAGATAATGTTTTTGCTGAAATGTTTGGAGAAAGGTCAAGTTCCTTTTAACTGAAAGGGATATTTTCATTATTTTGTGTATTAGAATATGCTGCAAGAGCTGGTCTGCGTCTCTTAAATGGAGCTTGTTGTCTGTGTTGCAAATTGTTAAAACAGTAATTGGGTAATTTGAAAATAATTGCTTCAGAATGACACCTTCAAGGGAGAATTGTTCTCTGAAATATAGATGGCCAAATAGTCTTGAAGCCTTTGGTTATGTGTTCTGAGACCAAAAAATGGCTCTTGCTCTGGAAGAATATCTACACTGTGTAATGGTAGAACACACTCTCCAAAATACTCTTCTCCTCTAAATCTTTTAAATGCTAAGAAACTTCATCTGATTAAGGGCTTTATTCTTTGTACACCAGGTGGCATCCAAGGTCAAGCATTTCTTCAGGATGTATTCAGTTAACAGGCATAAAATGACCACCCTCACTCCTTCCTACCACGCTGAAAACTACAGCCCTGACGACAACAGGTTTGACCTGAGGCCTTTCCTTTACAACACCACGTGGTCCTGGCAGTTCAGGTGTATAGACAAACAGGTAAATGCCCTCTTATTCTTGCATGGTTTTGTATCTAAAATCCTCACAGTGGGTTGAGCCTGATTCCAGTGAATCTCCAGCACAAGACCACGAGCATTTAGGGCAATTTAGTTACCACAGAAATAACTGTGATTGTTGTTTTCACGTAACTGCGAGGCCAAGAATCCTCTGGTTTCAGTGTAGGCTGTTTGGTTTGGGTGTTGGTTTTTTTATTGTCATAATGCTATGAAAACAAGAAAAAAAAAGAATATATCTACTGAGGCCAGGAACTAATAAGTGTACCCAAACTCATGGAGTCTTGTGCTAGTCAGGACAACAGGCTTATGTGTTTCACTTTCAGTTCAGGACCTGTCTGAAGGGATCTGTCTAATTGCAGAATTAAGACTTGACCTACATCTGTGTGGGGAAAGCCAATAAGAGGCAGCAATTCACTGTGAATGCTTTTCCCACCTGCTTCTGCAACAGTTGCTTTTTTAAACCTCACTTTGGTTGACTCACAAGTGCATATTTGCTCAAACACAGCAACAGTAACGGTACCATTCTTAGTTTGAGCACTGTGAGGTGTGGAAGGGCTCAGGCATTTACAAGAACCAAACTTTTTGTAGTTTTTAGCCAACCCTTCAAACTCTTTTTTAATGCCTCTTTTATGGCAAAAGTGCTGGGGTGAAGGATTTTAGCACCTTGAAAGTTTTTCTGCCAGAGATTTTACACCCCAGTTGCTTTTAAGAATATGTTTATGTATGTAATAAAATATTAATTCCTTCTTCTGTGAAATGCCAGACATGTTGTAATAGTGTTTTATTACCTTGAAACCTGGGATAAAAGCTACCATGTGCAGTACTTTATTGTAGGTCTGTATGGTGGGGGTTTTTTTCCATCATTTTGGACTTTTTCCCACTGAAGTCCAGGACAAAAGTTCTTTTGGCCTCAGTGGGAGTTGGGTAAAATATTTTTGTAGGGTCTGGACCAAAATGTAATTATTTTATGCTTACAGTAAATGTGATTAAGATCTTTAAATGATGCAGGATCTTGTTACACTCTTTAACTAGATTTGTATGTAATAGCAGTTGTGCTGGGCAAGGGTGCTGGCCATTGCAACTTATTCCTGAAAACTGGGAGTCAGGCCTGCAGGCAACAGTAACCTGGACTGATAAGAGTTCAGCAGTAACCTGAGCTGATAACTCACATAGCTTTTTGCAAGACTGGAAAATAATAACTTGCCCTATTCAGGAAAGGGAATGTGGTTTCCTCTTACTGTGTGTGTTCAGCACAATTGTATTTCTGAAGACAGTCTAGGACAATGTCTCACTGGGAGTTCTGCTCCTGGGACTTAATCTGCACTTAAGGTTTTTCTGGTGTAGTAACAAGCCTGTGAAAATAAGTCATAAACTCGACATAAACCCCACCTTTATTTAGGTAATGCCAGGTTTTCCTGTAGAAGAGTCACATTACAGGTCAAGCTCATTTGTGAATGGAAACAGCTTGGAGTGCTAATGATGGAGAAACCCTTTGGATTTGTGGAAAGAGTTTTTCTGCTTTGGATGTTTGTAGTGTAGTCAAACCAGTTTAGTTATCTGCTCTTTTTAAGTGCAAAATTCCCTTTGTATTTGCTGCAGAAGGAACAGGTAAGAGGAAGTTTAGATCAGAGTGTTTGCTGAGAATTGCCAGATGTGCCCTTGGAGTCTTAGTGTCATTCAGCTCTACCTAACTGAGGGTTCCACCCAGGGGGTGAACTTTCTAGTGGTTTAGAGCACCAGTAGCTGTGTCTGTAGCTTCTGCCTTGGAGTTGTGTCTGAAATAAAGGATTTGTGGCTAGAGCATGCACTTTTTACAACTTCTAGATGCCAAAATGTTCATTGGGATTTCAATAGGTGGCATAATTTGGAGGAACAGAAGACAAGTTGCACATCCACCCCCAATGATTGGGTGTCTGCAGGCTGCCTTCTGCTTTTTCCAATGTTTACTGGTCATTCCACAATGACCAAAAGTTTTATCAGCCTTCTAAAAACCTGATATTTGTGTGTCTTTCACAACCAGTGGCAGATACTGATGGAGGAACATAAGAACAGGGAATTTATTATATGATTCTCCCTCTATATCCTCATAGATTTGGGGAATATGGAATAGAATTTTCCAGAGTTAGAGGTAACATGCAGAACACTGTGTTTAGTTTGTGCTCTTGGTCTGTTCTCCCTGAGTTTGTAGAATCCTTTCTGAAACTATTTATATTGTTATCCTTAACAACAGCTTAGCTTAATAAAGGTAATTTTAAGCTTTAAGAACAGTGAAGGTCAGTTTTATAGAACTCTGTGAGTATGAAGAGCATTTCCTGTGGTCATGTTAATTATTCTGGGCTCTCTGTTAGGGGCAAGATTCCAGGTTTACAACCTGATCTGCTCTGACAGCTGTCACTGAAAGGGCAGTCTTGCCTGCCTCCCTGTTTTCTCCCAGCTTCTGAGATGGCTTTGGTGCCTGTCTCACTCCTTGGGCAGCCAAATGAAGTCACCAAAGTGACGAAAAACTTGGAGGTGATGGGAGCAGGCAGCCAAAGGGAGGGGTGGGTGGGAAGAAAGCTTCACCTTTTAACAGCAGCTAACACCCTGTTCAGCTCAGCTGTGCCCTGGAGTGTATCCCACTGTTGGTTCCTGGTAAATCTGGGCTCCACACTGTTTTGTGATGGAAGTCTGAAAAGACAGGAGACATTAAATGCAAGCTCATTTTTACTGTTGAATTGGTTTCCTTTTTTACTTGCAGGTATCCAAACTAGAAAAAAAGGAAGGAATTTCTCCAGTTGAAGACATGGACTGATTTCCTGTCTTGTTTAACTGTGGTAATTAATTTGCCAAAGCAGAATGTTCCAAACTGGATTATACTGTGATAATGAGCAGTGTTGAGTCCTCTTTTTTTTTTTTTTTAATTGACTCCCTGGTTTATTCCCAATATACTTAAACTATAAATTGGCTAAGGAATCACTTATTAAGGATTTCCTTCAAATACTTAGTTTAAAATATTTGGATAAGCCCATCATTAATAAATAAATGCAGGGTAGTCTTTTGTGAAAGTAAATGCACATACACACATGAAGTTTGGTTCTCATAACTGGGATATGACTTCTGAGTAACATTTAGCTGAAAGTAAAATTTTAACAGTTCTGGCATGTGCTGTTGAGGGAAAAAACTCATCTTACTTTGCAATAAACTTGTAATTTTGTCATGCTAATTGACTCAGTGCTTATTTTTCATGGTTTTTATTTATCTAACATTCGCTTTGTAGACTGGTCCAGTGTTTTGAAAGATCACATAAAGTCTAATTCAGCAAGGTATTGGAAGCATGTCTACCTTGAAGCAGATGGGTAATCTCCTTGTTAGTGGGATCAAAATTAAGAGTCCAGCTTCTTGTTTTGTTTCAATATTGCAGAATGGAGTATAAAACCAGCTTCCTTTGAGCTCAATTAGAGCATTACCCACCTTCCACCTCCTGTTTGCAAAAGCTTAAATTTAAACTTCACTGATCTTTTAAATGTGTCCAGTGCCTGAGTCCCTTTTCTGCCTTTTCTGCCTTTAATGTTTAGCTGTTTCTGTTTCTTTTTTAAAACTTGTTTTGAAAGGTGCAATTTTAAGAGAGGAAACTAGAAACATGTTTCTGAAGTTCTGGGTGAACAACACTCAAACAGCAGAAGAGCTCAGACCAAGTGAGACTTCTGTTAAAATGGTCCTGCATTGTGCTGGTGAGAAATGTCTGCTGAAGAGCACCTTTTCCACATTTGTTTTTCATGATCCAGACAGAGTTGATTCACTTGGAGTTAAAGATGCTGGATTGTTTGTTGTGGGTTTATTGTATTGTATTAATTTAAATACATAACTAACTTACCTTAGTGGATACTGCTGGTGTGAAGAATGTTTGGTTGTCTATTGGAAAACCCCAGGTGAGATGTGCCTTCTCTCCCAGTTAGTTGGGCACTTCCACTTCCCATTGCAGACAGAGGGAGTGGATGAATTTTGAACAGAAGCTCAAGAATTCATTGTATATTTGAAGGCTTCATTTTTCTTTTTTCCCTCCTGAAGCCGCTGGTTTGTCTTTCCTGACAATCACTGAAGAGGAAAGGAGGAAACTCTTGCTTTCATTCAAATAAAAAATAATAGCAAGGATAATACAATGTTTTACATGCACTCCTGGTTAGTGTGGTTACCCTGAATATTTCAGACACTTGGTAAAAGAACACTTGTGTTTTTTAGCAATGGCATTTACACATGTACAAATTGCATTTTATTTCTTCCCTGCTCGTGCTGAATACACCCCATTTTCCTTTTACTATCCAGAAATTTTCACTGTGTCTGTTCCACCTGATGCCTCTAGTTCAACTGTTACCAAAATAGCTCCAATTTTATCAGTGCTTCGTTGCCTCCTCAGAATGGGAAATAACCCCATGTAGATGGGGTCACTTTTTACAAGTGACATCTTGTATTGGGTTTCGTGACCATGTTTTGGGAGTTGGGGGTGGGAGGCTCCAGTGGTGGCTTCTTTGAGAAGCTGCCAGAAGCTTCCACTGTGTCCAATGGAGTCAATGCCAGGTGGCTCCAGGACAGACCCGCTGCTGGCCAAGGCAGGCGATGGTGGTAATGCCTCTGATAACATATTTATAAGAAGGAAACAAACACTGCACAGATGTAACTGTGGCCGGAGACAAGAGGAGTGGGAATATGCGATAGGAACAGCTCTGCAGGCACCACAGTCAGTGCAGAAGGAGGGGCAGGAGGTGCTCCAGGCACCAGAGCTGAGGTTCCCCTGCAGCCCGTGGTGAGGCAGCCGTGCCCTGCAGCACGTGGGGGTCCATGGGGGAGCAGAGATCCTCCTGCAGCACGTGGGGGTCCATGGGGGAGCAGAGATCCTCCTGCAGCCCCTGGAGGAGCCCACACCGGAGCAGGTGGATACCCAAAGGAGGCTGTGACCTCATGGGTCACAGCTGGAGCAGGATCCTGGCAGGACCTATGGACCCATGGAGCAAGTAGCCCACGCTGGAGCAGGTTTCCTGGTAGGACTTGTGCCCTTGCGGGGGACCCACGCTGAGGCAGCCAGTTCTCTGCTCCCTGTGCTGGAGCAGTTCCTGAAGAATGGCAGCCCATGGGAAGGACTCGTGTTGGAGAAGCTCACAGGACTGATTCCCATAGGAGGAACCCCATGCTGGAGCAGGTGAAGGACTCTCCTCTCCCTGAGCAGCGACACAACCAACCTGTGGCGGACTGACCATAACCCACATCCCCCCTCTCCCTGTGCCACTGGTGGGCAGGAGGTTGAGAGAATCAGGAACTACACCTGGGAAGGAGGGAGGAGTGGTGGGGGTGGGAAATGGCCCCCTGGGTATGACAGGAAGCTGAACATGAGCCAGCAGTGTGCCCAGGTGGCCAAGAAGGCCAGTGGATCCTGGCCTGGATCAGGAACAGTGTGGCCAACAGGTCCAGGGAAGTGATTCTTGCCCTGGACTCAGCGCTGGTGAGGCCACACCTCAAGTGCTGTGTCCAGCTCTGGGCCCCTCATTTCAGGAAGGCCATGGAGAGGCTGGAGCAGGTGCAGAGAAGAGCAACAAGCCTGGTGAAGGGACTGGAGCACAAGTGCTGTGAGGAGAGGCTGAGGGAGCTGGGGTTGTTCAGCCTGGAGAAGAGGATGCTCAGGGGAGACCTCATTACTCTTTCCAACCACCTGAAAGGAGGGTGTAGCCAGGTGGGAGTTGGTCTCTTCTCCCAAGAACCAGCAGTAGGACAAGAGGGCACAGTCCTAAGCTTGCCAGGGGAGGTTTAGGTTGGATATTAGGAAGAAATTCTTTACAGAGAGGGTAATCAGGCATTGGAATGGGCTGCCCAGGGAAGTGGTGGATTCTCCGTCCCTAGACATTTTTAAGATGACACTGGATGTGGCACTTAGTGCCGTGGTCTAGTAACCTTGATCCTGCCGTGGATCAAGGGTTGGACTCGACGATCTCGGAGGTCCTTTCTAACCCGCCTACGATTCCATGAACGGTCGGGGGCAGCGCCGAACCCCGGCAGCGGGAGGAGCCGGGAAGATGCCGGTCCCCGCCCTCCCCCGCAGCCGGTCACATGCAGCGGGCGGAGCCGCCCGGGGCGGGTTGAGCCCCGCTCCGTCCCTCCCCCGCTTCCCTGCTCTCCCGTCCTATCCCATCCCACCCCGTCCCTTCCTGTGCCGTGCCGGGAGCGCGGCCGGGGGAGCTGCCGGGGGTGCCGATGGATCCCGGCGCTGAGGCGGAGCCGCTGCTGCCCCCGCGGCGCTGGCGGGAGGCCCGCGGGCTGTGGCGCTCGGCCGAGCGCGGTGAGTGTGTGCCCGGGGCGCTGGGGCGGGCGGTGAGTGTGTGCCCGGGGCGCTGGGGCGGGCGGTGAGTGTGTGCCCGGGGGGCTGGAGCGCTCGGCCGAGCGCGGTGAGTGAGCGCCCGGGGGGCTGGGGCGGGCGGCGCTTCCCGCGGGGCTGGAGCGCTCCGGGAGCGGGGCGGGCGCGGCACTGGGACACGGCACAGGGACACAGCACTGGGGCACGGCACCGGGACACGGCATTGGGGCACGGCACCGGGGCACGGCACCGGGGCACGGCATTGGGGCACGGCACCGGGGCACGGCACCGGGGCACGGCACCGGGGCACGGCACCGGGACACGGCACCGGGACACGGCACCGGGACACGGCACCGGGACACGGCACCGGGACACGGCACCGGGACACGGCACCGGGACACGGCACCGGGACACGGCACCGGGACACGGCACCGGGACACGGCACCGGGACACGGCACCGGGACACGGCACCGGGACACGGCACCGGGACACGGCACCGGGACACGGCACTGAGGCACGGCTCTAGGACACGGCATTGGAGCCCCGGGCTCCACCGCCCTGCCCCGGCTGCTCCGCGAGCCGCTGTCGCGGAGCTCAGCCCCGCTGCAGCCCCGGGCTTCGGGGGTTCCTTATGTAATTTGATTCTTTTTTTCTTGCTGAAGCGCTGGCAAGTTTTCTTCTCGAATCCGATGACTGTCGGCGGTCTGGCGCCTCAATTCCCCCCCTCCCCACCCCTTCCTTCCCCGGGATAGGATCATTCGGAGACCGCACGTTCCTTGTTTTTAGGGTATCTTATCACCTTAGCGAACCTTCGCTTCTTTTTTTTTTTTTTGTTGCGTGTTCGTGCGGTGCCAGAAGCGCAGCGGGGTCTGGGACGGGTCCTGTGTGCCCGGACCGAGCAAGGGCTTTAATCATCATTTGTGACTAAGTGTCACTTGCCGTGACTAAGAATTGCAGAGTAAGTTGGATATCCGTGGCAGAATGCATGGAGAAATTGCTAAACTAAACATTTTTTTGCTAATTTCTCTGTTTTATTTTTGTACTGTGAACAGTTGTTTAGATTCCACCCCTCCAAAATCTCTGCCATCAGCACTAGGCTCGCTGCGTGCTCCAAGAACCTAAAGCTTTTGCTGCCCTTGCCTCCTTTTAACTAATACTGTTCCTTTAAACAACTTTATCTCCAGTGTGAGATGGCATGAAAAAGATAAAGTCTGTACTGCTTGAGCCCGGCTTGTCTCCTGTTTGTGCTCAGTCTTTCTTGCGCTGTGGTTCGTATCAGCATCAGTGCAAAACTGTGCTGTTGCTGATGCTCAGATAAAGGGTGACATTTAAAAATTGCTTGCAGTCTTTGTAGAAAATTGATGCCAGTGAATCACGTGGAACATAAAATTGTCTGAGACTCAGATCAGTGGCGTTGCGTGGTGTCTGGAGAGCGTCGTGGTAGTAGTGGGACGGGCTCTTTCCTGTTGTATCCGTGTTGTGATTGCTGTCTCCTCGGAGGAGATGGTATGAAGTGCTCTTTCCCTCTGTGGGAAGGTTATGCTAGCACATATTTTTCGTAAATTTAGCCCCTCTCAGCTTTTTACTTTTATGTTTTTTTCCCTTCCTCATTTTGACTGTAATTGCCTTTGTTTCTCCCATTGGCTTAGTTGCCAGGTTAGTTCCTCAAAGGTCCCTGGTTCAAGTGAACACAAGTGGCTGCCTTTTATTTTTTTGTATAAATATCTTCATGTAGACTTCTTAGTATCAGGTTTTGAAAAGTATAAGTAAGTGGCATAAGTAACTAATTTAGTGATGTTTTATTTCATTTTGTGTACTTTCACCCCTTGCTGTTTTGAACTCTGATCTCTTTGGTATGGTAATAAACACTCTCAGGACAAATAAAAAATGCATTTAATTTAGTTCTCATCTGACTGGAGATTCCTGATGGTTTTGGAGAGAACAAAACCAATCTAAACTACAGTACCTTTATTCAACAAAAGTAAAATGACTAGGATACTGGTGCCTGATTTTTCCAGCTTCACTTGACTGTACACTTTGTCAAACAATAATTTGATTGAATGCCCACTATGTTGCGTGTTAGGACTTGTCTCTGTTTAGTCTCGTGGTGGCAATTTAACTACTAATGTAATCTACCTACTTTAAGCCATTGTTGTGGGGCTTCTAGTAACTAATAAGGAAGCTGTAGGCTTTATCCAAAACACAGTAGGTGATTATCATTTCTTTATACCTTCACAGGTGCCGGAGCTGATAATGACCTTTACATAAACCAAGCTGTAGTATTTATTGAAGATGCAATACAGGTAAATGTAACTTCTTTGAGAGCTATTATGCTTCCCGTGCTGGATGTTTGTCCCACATTCTGCCACTTTTAAAGTTTTTCTGTGTTCAGGAAGCCTTTATGTCACGTCATCTCGACTCACAAAGCAAAATCAGAATTCTGAATTCCTGTGGTACGCAAGTATCTGTGAACTTCTGCCCAGGAGAAACATTTTTCCACGCAATGAAATAATCTTCTCTTTAAGGTTTTCATAAGAGATGCTGGTTTGTGGAGTGGCTTTCATGGTGGTTTGCTTGTTTGTTTGTTTGTGGGGTTTTTTTGAGAGTGACTAACCTACTTCTAAGAGAAATTGAGAAACCCTCTGTAATTTGCCTCTCCATCTGACTACTTGCACACTTTAAGAGCTGGTAAAAGCTGAAGAGTTTAAGGCTGACTTCAAGTGAGAAGCCTCTTTTGCTTCAGCTGAACTTGATACCGTTGGAAGTCTTCATTCCCTCTTTGTCCTTCCTTTACTGGACTTTACTGCAGGTTCTTGGGTCTGTTATCTCCCAGTGAGTGGTTGCAGGCAGTGGGAATGCTGGAGGGCAGTTTTTGAGCTCTCTTGCTGCATTCAGATAGCTTTTGGTTGGGAGGTTTCCAGGGATCAGATGTGTTTAAGCTATGCCCACCTTTCTAGAATTAGATATTTCTCAGGGTAACAGCAGCCCAGGAACCACTGCAGAGAAGGGACTGAGCAGATTTTGGCAAAAGCCAAAATTCTTTCTGAAGGATCGTGGGGACTTCCTTGACCTTAAAGCATGTTTTATTCAAAGACACAGGTTGAGGTCTTTTATATTCAGGATTAATTTGTTTGCATCTTATGGCTTGTTGGAAAAGAAAGACAAAAAGAAGGTCCATGAGTGGAATGAATGCTAGAAAGGTGAATTAAGTGGGTGGATCATTTTGGCAAGTACATAGAGTAATCACTGATTTGTTACAGGTGCTGTCATTTGTAGTGATGGCAGTGCTTTCTTCAGGTGGCTGCCACACAGTTTGATTACCTGAGCAGCTCTGTGGTCTTGAGATAGGAGAATTTCTTTTAAATCATTCCCTTTTCACACATGTAGGCTACATCTATGGTCATGGGTGACTGATACTTTAATAATGAATAACGTGTACTTAATTTGTTTTACTTTGGTAACTTGATCTTTGTCTTTGAGACAGACTGAATGTAATGTTTGAATTATCCTTTTTTGCTTCCTGCCTTCAGTATCGATCCATAAATCACCGTGTGGACTCCAAATCCCTGTGGCTTTATCGATGGTACTATTCAAGGACTTGCCAGTGGTAAGAACTTGGTTATTCCTTTTGCTTTCTCGTTTAAGAGTAAGCCTTTCTGAAAAATTGCTCTTCCATCTTTCTTTTTTGTTAAGCAATTAGATGACTCTGCATTTATCCTTACAAGAACTTGCTGTAGGAAGCCAGGGGGTGTGAACACGACAGAAGTGCAGAGCAGCCAGTTATAGGAAGGTCTGATCACGTAGGTGGCTCTTTAGAACAGCTGTAGGACTGCTGCATGAATGGACTGTGAGCAAGATTTGCAGCACTGTGTGTTCAGAGTTTTCAAAGTGTCTATTTCTAAACATTCTAAATAACGGCAAGATTGTTTTGCAGCTGTTAGTCCCAAAAGAACACCCCCTGAGGTTGTTTGGTGGTCAGCAGTTGCATCATGCAACAACATGCTAGTCAAGTGCTGCCTTCTAATCTAACCCATTTGTGTTAAATATGGTATCATAAAGCTTGGTTTACTTCTGAGGAAAGTGCTTTTACTCTTAAATATTTTGTTATTCGTTTGAGTCATTTTGTATTTTTTTTGAGGGGGGGGTTGTTGTTGTTTTGTTGTTTGTTTTTTGTTGGTGTTTTTTTTTTAAATTTCACCTCTCTCCAACCAGGATTTTGAGTTTAACCATCACTGTAATCCTGGCTCTGGCTTTCATTGAAGAGCCTTCTTCGCTCACAGTCACATCGGATGTGCGGTACCGCCCTCCCGCCTGGAACCCGCCCTGTGGCCTGACCGAAAGCCTGGAGCTGCTCTGCCTCCTGGTGTTTGGGCTGGACGTGTCCGTGAAGGTGAGCACTGCATGAAATATTGGTGTGTGGGGCAGCCCAGTGCCCGTTTTCTCCATCCACCTCTCACTTTTATCTACCTTTATTTAGTTCTTGTAGGAAAGAAAAAAAAAAATATCTGAACAATGTATTTATGTTTGGATTTTGGAGAGCTCTTAATGAGCACTGGTTTAAAATTACAAGTACTTGGGAAACAATTGGTGTATACCAAGATAGATATACTATGTATATTGGAATATATATATATACACAATATATACTGGAATATGTATATATATATATACTATGTATACTGGAATATATATATACACACAATATATATTGGAATATATGTATTGGAATATATATATATATATATATATATATATATATATATACTATGTATCCTGGAAAATATATATATATACACACAATGTATACTGGAATATATATATATATACACTATGTATCCTGGAATATAGATATATATATACACAATGTATATTGGAATATATATATATACACACAATGTATATTGGAATATATATATATATACTATGTTTACTGGAATATATATATACACTATGTATATTAGAATATATATAATATATATTATATATTGTAATTTATCATTATATATTTATAATTATCTATAATTATTATAATTATATATAATTATATATTATAATTGCATACATATATGTTATGCATATATAGTATATATTCCAATATTAGGGTATATATATTCCTATATATATATAATTATATGTTCCAATATTGGGGTGTTGGAATTCATTGTTAAAGTAAGTTTTGGTTGCTTTTTTTTTTTCCCTTGCCCAGAGTTACTTAATTGGATGGAAAGAATTTTGGAAAAACAAATGGCTAATGGCTTATATACTGACATTAATTGTCTCCCTGACTGATTGGATTGTCTCGCTGAGCTTTTTCTGCACAGAGGTAAGAACTGGTTTCTGCAGAAACCATCAGCATCTTGACTGTGGAAAGTGGCAGAGGAGAAGAGCCTGCAAAGGGATAGTCAGCAGGGTGTATATGGTGCATGGAAGGATTAAGAGGTGAGGAGGAGATGGTTAATTTTTGACCTTTGATAGCTGGATAACACACAAACACAGAAAAAGTTATTGGTGATGTTGCCTTGCTAAGGATTATGTTTGATTCTTAATGTGTGTGTTCACTGGTAAAATTAAATAAAACTTTGCTGCTCTGGTCTGTCAGTAGGCAGAAAGTTTAAAGAAAACTCACTGCATGGCAGCAATTTTGTCATGCAGTTGGAGAATTATATCCTTAACTTGATTCAACAGCAGAGTCTATGCAGTGATGTGTAAGTAAAAGGTAGTTTAACAGCTGCTTGCTGAGCTGAAGCTGTGCTGTGTTCAAAGCAATTGTGTTCTGGGGGGAGTGTCAGCTTTGTGAAATGGCTCTAGAAGTGCCCTCCTTTGTGTAATAATGCCACCTCCCAGCTGGTTTTCTCTGCCACGGATTTTCATTAACAGTCATTGTTAAGAAAACACTAAGATGGTAAAAATACTGGGAAGCGAATGAGGGAGAAATCTTGAACTTGGCTTCTTTTGTCATTTCTTATGTC
This sequence comes from Manacus candei, assembly GCF_025592945.1. NCBI lineage: Eukaryota > Metazoa > Chordata > Aves > Passeriformes > Pipridae > Manacus > Manacus candei. The sequence continues at coordinate 1,898,615 of NW_026138057.1, forward strand.
AAAACCGGTATCTGCTGTCTTCAGAGAACTTCCAGACCTGTTTTAAGTTACTGTCAGTGTTGGTCAGGATGAGGGTGGATGCAGGTGCTGCTGTGGGTGACACACTGTTTAACTGTTCGTGCTGTTCATTCTCTCATCACTGGTCACTGCTGACCTGCATGTGATGGAGCATCAGAGACATGATCTTGAAATGGTGAATACAAATGTTATTTGAGCTTACAAGCATCTAACAGTGAGAAAAGTGACTATGTCCTTTTTGTATTCATGCCAAATAAATACAATGCGGCTGAAAGAAGTTAATCACCTTGGAGGGAAACTGGGCTTACGGCGTGGGGAAGTGATCACAGAATCTTTAGGTGTGATAATGGATGAGTAGTTTGAACAGGAGCCTCCCACATAAAGCAGTGGCAGAAGGAGTAGTTGAACTGCTGGGATGTGTGAACGAGGGGATAACAATGAAGAAAGGGGTGTTGTGGGGGGGTTTTTTTGATGCTAAGTGTGACCCGGAGAAGATTGATCCTAAAATCCAGGATGCTGAAACACCTGAAGCAGCTGATAAGTGGTCACGGAAATAACTTGAAGGCTGGCAAGTGTCTTGAAGGCAAGAAACAGATTATTTGCTGTAGTGTTGTGGGGAAAAAAAAAACAATTACAATTTGAGTCTTGTCAGACACAGAAATTGCTGAGTAATAAGCAGGCCCTTTAGTTATAAAACAAAAAAAGAAGTCAGTCTGAAAATTGAAATCAAGCACTTATTTTTAGCATGTGTATTTGTTTTTATTGAAAGCAGCTCACTATTAATTCCTTTCCTGAGATAGGAAATACAAAAGTACCATCTCTTGCCAGCTTGTTATGTCTAGCGAGCAGTGAGGTTAGATTGTTTCTAATTAGTGGTCTGATGAGGCTGTTGAAATGTCAATGCGTGGTTTTTAAAGCAATCTCTCCTCATTTTAATGAGGCATCTGAAGTCTGAAATCTCTCTTGCCTGTTTTGTGAGCTCAGTGGGGCAGAGTTACAATCTGAGCACAGCCTTCTTCTGTCGCTCTGTTGACTTTGTTGGTATTTAAATCAGTGCTTTTTGGCAAACTTGCCTGGAAAGTGTTTGTGCCGCCAGTCTTATGGGAACTCAGTGTCTGATCCGTTGGTTTTTGCAGAGTTTGAGGATAAGAAGGATTCTTCGTCCGTTCTTTCTCCTTCAGAACTCCTCTATGATGAAGAAAACGTTAAAAAGTATCAACAGCACATTGCCTGAAATGGCAAGGTAGGTAATAGTATAGAAAACATCCTTTCACAGCAAGCAAGGGGTAATCTTTGTGTTCTGCTGTGTGGAATATGAGCAACCTCCCTCTAAGTTCTTGGTGAGATCAGGTAGCAATGGACGGAGGTTGTATTAGGGTTTTGATTCCTTTTAGTCTGTAAAATAGCTCTAGAATGCACATGTTGTGACTCTGTGACAGATAAGGTTTTTGGTGCTGCTGCAGTGGGAATTTTTGATTCTGCTTTTGTAAGGGAAGAGCTGAGCAAGGGCCTGTGCTGTGTTTTCTCCAAGGTAACCTCTCAGAAATATGGGTAGACACACGTGTACTTGTCTTCCAGTCATGAGGGCCACACAAAAAGATACCTCTTTCTTTGCATCTTCAGATGGATGTAAATCTGTCTTCAGAGTGCTTTACTTCAGCTTTTTCCTTTCTAAATGGTTTTAGCGATATAAATATATACACTTTTATTGTTAAGCTGGAAACCCCACTGGTGAAATTGTAACCAGACAACGTGATGGTTTTTGATAGAGATCTCTTCCTGTGACATGGGTCATGTCTGTGTAGAGCTTATGGAACCCACTACCCTTGCCTGTTACTTTTTCACTACCAAGCCCCAGGAGAATCAAAGGGGTGTGTGCAAGCCAAGGTGTTGTATTTTTATTGGAGGGTATAAATATGGTCCTTTCTCAAAAAAAAAAAAAAAAAAAAAAGAAGTGTTAGAATCTCATTGACATCACAAAAAGTCTGAGCTTGTGCTGAGGAGTCTCCACAAGTGTGGTTTTTATTTTTGGTTAAAACTCAGATTGTGTTCTATTTCCATATAGCTTCTTAAAAAACAAAAAACAACCCTAGTTTCCTTTATATTGCATTTTTAGCAAAGGATGCTATTAAGAATAAGATAAATTTGCTATTAATGCACGTGGTTTCTTTCCAACAGTGTTGTTCTGCTGCTGGCTGTCCATCTGTCCCTCTTCACCATGTTTGCCATGCTGCTGTTTGCTCGAACAAAGGTAATCACTTCCATTTCTGCTGTGCTGGATCTCGGGGGGCTTTTCTCTTTACTTGCACAGCTGCTTCATGTCCAGTTTTATAATCAAACTAGTGAAACTTGTTTCCCCTGAAAAGGTCATGTTACCTTGTCAGACTTGCTGTGATGAGTTTGAAGTCCACTTGGAGGGGTTTAACATGTGCATATGTTAAATATTCAATATTTAATATTGATAATATTAAATAAATAATATACAATATTCCATCTGCATAAGAGACTTCCTTATGCATTTATCCAGTTTGATCCTTTGAGTTGCTTTCCCTGCTTTTGTGGAAACCCTCTGTGCTGTTCTACATCCAAATCTCTTATTGCTTTTTCATTTATGTTATCACTCATCTCTTCTTTTTTTTTTCTCTTCCTTATCCAGCTGTTTGCTAATTTTTCTTCCATGCTTTCTCACCTTCCAATACTGGTACCCCTGGCCATGCCTTGGTAGGTTTTTACCTGCTTTACTCTGATGTTTTGGTTTCTGATCTCTGGGTTTTCCTCTCATTTTTCTCTTCCTGCTTCTGAAAAGCAAATTTGAACTTTCGTGGTTAAAATAATATTGTGTTCCAGGGCTCTTGGTATGTTCCCTCTCTCTAAAATTTCCTGTATCTTAATGTATTATGCTCAGATATTTTGAGTGGGTTTTTTGTTCTTACTTTTTAAGGCCTTCCATAAACGTGAGCACAGAAATTTCCTGCCTACTTCTCTCAGTAATTATAGTCCTCTCCTTAATCTCAGTTTTGCACCTTCATTCCTACTGCAGTTTGCACTTGAGCCTGCCTGTAGTCTTCCTCATAGTCAACAAATTCTTCGAATTCCCAATTTATGGAATTTTTGAAATCAGAAGCAGAGCTCTGTTTTCCTGCTTTAAGTTGCCTTCTGGATCTTTGTATTATCTTTGTATGTCACATCTAACTTCAGTAATGAGCTTTCCCAGCAGTGGGAATATAACTTGTATACCTAAACCAGTCAATTTTGTGTACATTTCAGTGAAAAATAACAAATTACAGAGTGGACTTTCCTATTTTGATGTGCTGCTCTGACATCCACACAAACTAATTTTATCTGACAAGGTGAATTACTGAAAGCCAAGTTCTAAAAATACATTTTTTAACGAAATTCATGCCTCTACATTTTTGCATTGTCTTGTTTACGTCCTCTAGAGGTACATTTTGCAATCTTTGCAGCAGATTCAAGGGCTGTTTGTTCTGTGCTGCATCATTCATGTTTGTATTGTTTGCCCTCTGCATCTTTTTTCATCTGTCTCTGCTTGACCTTGGAAGGGGGGGGGAATATGTGGATGACCCAAGATTAGCCTCCCAGCATGTTTTTGATGAAGATTTTGACACTGAGCTTTAGCAAATCATCTGATGTTTTCCCTGAGCCACAAGATAACTGTGATGACCTTAGTTGCCAAAGTGTTTGCAAATACATTCTGGGTGCCATAGCACTTATCCTTTTTTTTTTTTAAATTTTCTTTCTCCAAGGTGTTTAAGCTCTAGCGATGTTTTCATTGATATTGTAACATAGCATTTTAAATCTTCATTTTTTTTCAAAACAGTCACCTGTTTTCTTCTTGCCCAGCAATTCCTGTGCTGTGCATGAGTTCCTGCCTAAGGGGATAGCAAGAAGAAGGGGAAAACCTTTGTTTTGCATAGTGGTAGTAACTTTTGTACAAAAAACTGATCCAGGGGATTTTAAGTTTTTTATTTGGAAGTCAAAGGGGAAGTGAAAGACACTCAGTGGGTGTGCTGGTAGAGCTGCAGATGTGATTTTTTTTAATTATTTTTTTTTTCAGTAATATTTTATCTGCAGTATAATCTCTTGCAGGCTAAGAGGTGACACTTCTTATATCAATCAAGGGTCGTTTCAGATTCCTGTGCTGTCAGTTTGTGATATAACTTCTATATTGAGCTTCCTGTTCTTCCTGGTGGTTTTTAATTGCTGTTAATAAGTGAAGTGATTGCTCTGTATTCCCACATAATGTCTTCCTTTTGATGCTTGGTTTGTGCTTTTTTGTCACGGGGTAGATGTGATTATGTGCATAAGAAATCGATTATTGACTGACTTTAGTTCTTTTTTTCCCCCCTTTCCTTGGTAAGACAGTGATTCTTCAGTGTTTCTCCTAACAATGATCATCTCTTTGACCAGGATAACCAGCAGGATAAGGAGTGGGTGGTGTATTTCCGGAATCTGCCGGATTCTCTGACATCCCTGCTGGTCCTGCTGACTACTGCAAACAACCCTGATGGTGAGCAGTCTTTCAGAGACAGCTCTTGTCTCTCCTTTCAAGAACAATAGAGTTAAGATCACCTGCAGACTACTGTAACCATTCTTTCAGCTGGTAGTTCTTAATACAGCCAGAGGAAGGTTGGAAAAGGGTTTTCCATGCCTTTAGTAACTTGATTCTTGCCCTTCTTTGGGGTAATTATATATTGCCAGTGCAGCTGTATAAGAGCTTTTACCAGTTGCCAAAAATTGGTTGAGGTCTCCACTGTGCATCTTAAGCATTAAAATATTATTTCTTTTTTTTTGTTCAATCTCACACAGTGATGATTCCTGCATATTCTAAGAATCGAGCATATTCCATCTTCTTCATCCTCTTCACTGTGTTAGGTAAGTTACCCCTTGTCTTCAGTCATGTAAATGCAATTTTAACTCTGACACTTGTGCTTAACAGCCACGGTGGTTTATTTTCCTAGGAAAGTTTAATCATAAATTTCTCCTTTTTTTGTGTTTCTTCCAATTACTGTGTAATGCCTGTAAGATAATTTTCACTTGTGGCCTGGGGGTTTTGGTAACACGTCACAGAGAAATGCACACATCACAGTACATGAAACCACTTTGGAAATCAAACACGAGAAAACTAGTCCTCTTTAAGTGATAAATTTTATTTACTACATGCACTGAAACTTCTTTGATAAATATGATACGGATTTCAGTAGTTCTTACTGCCTCTTTTTCTCCAATAGGCAACCTGTTTCTGATGAACTTGCTTACAGCAATAATATACAACCAGTTTCGGGGATACCTCCTGGTGAGTAAAGCATTTCTAATTTCTGTGTCCTGCCATAACTTTGAACCTTATTAAGTGTCATCTGTGCATTAAAGCAGGAGGCCTGTTCTGGTTGTAAGTTTTAAGATGCTAAATGTTCTTTGATGGAGATACTTTTCCCATTATATGCTGCTGTAGCTTGATCCCCTTCTGTGACAAAATTACTTGCTTGCATACTTCCATGAATGCTGTGGATCTGCAACTTTGACTATTATGGGGGGGGAAAAAACCCTATTATAAAATTGAACAAGGTGAACGAGTAACTCAAATTTGGGTTTTGTGAAGAAAATCTGCTGTACTGTTTAAATAGCCATTGTTGCAAATCATAGAATCACAGGATGTTAAGGGCTTGGAATGGACCTTGAAGATCATCCAATTCCAACCTCTCTGCCATGGGCAGAGACACTTCCCACTAGGCCAGGTTGCTCAAGGCCTTATCCAACCTGGCCTTGAACACTTCCAGGGATGGGGCATCCACAACCTCCCTGGGCAACCAGCACCCTCACAGTAAAGAATTTCTTCCCAATATCTAACCTAACTTTCCCCTCTTTCAATTTGTACCCATTACTCCCCGTTCCTGTCACTACAGTTCCTGATGAGAAGTCCCTCTCCAGTTCCCTGGAGGCCCTTTCAGATGCTGGAAGGTGCTCTGAGGTCTCCACACATCCTTCTCTTCTCCAGGCTGAACAACCCCAACTTTCTCAACCTGTCTTTGTAGGGAAGGTGCTCCAGTCCCCTTATCAACTTTGTGGCCTCCTCTGGACTTGCTTCAACAGTTCCATGTCCTTCTTGTGTTGAGGACAGCAGAACTGGATGCAGCATTCCAGGTGGGATCTCACAAGAGCAGAGTAGAAGTGGAGAATCACCTCCTTTGACCTGCTGGCCATGCTCCTCTTGGTGCAGCCCAGGGTTCTCATGCCTGTGATTTCCTTAAGGTTTAGTGTCAGGAGAAACTTGGTGACTTTGGGTGTGATTTTTTTCCCCTTATTTACATATCTTCTTATAGTTCCTTCATTACTGGCTTCTCCTAATATATATATTATAGTTCCTTCCCCTTACTTACACAGTTTTATAGTTCCTCCAGCCCTTTAGAGGAGTGGGGTGTGGGCTTGGGGGGGAAAGTGAAGTAATAGCTGCCTGCTCTAATAGAGTTCCAGAGAGGAGAAGTTTTTTGGCTAGTGAGCCTTAAGCAGTGTTACACAGAAGGAATGGCCCCCACCCTCCTGTGGGAGAGAGGTGTTTGAACCCAGTATGTGCAAAGAGGATTTTTGGTAATCCTTTCCTCCTCCTCTGTTTCTTCCCGTCTTTCTCAGTTTTTCACTTCCTCACATGAGAGCATGACAAAACTTGACTCCCAACAAAGCAGCTGAGTTTGAAAGTGGTTATTGTGGAGGGGAAAAAAAAAAGGCATGAAAAACTGTGGCTCTGGATTTGTGCCTTTAGGGGAGAAGCTGCAGCTTCACAAGCTGTCTCACTCTTCTCTCTGCACAGGAGTGTGAATTGCTGTGAATCCTTGAGCTTTGCTGTTGCCACTGTCTCTGGAACAGGCATATGCCTGTGCAGTCCAGAATTGAAAATAATTCATGGCCTGGATGTTTACTTGGATTCCAGACTTGTTTGCTTTCCTGCTTGCTTCCTTCCTCCTCGTACACAGAGTTCTTGGAGGGAGTGAGGCTGAGGGCAGTCCCCTGTTCTGATCTCTAATCACAGATCCAGGATGTGTGCCAGAGGATCAGTGTATTCTGTGGCCATAGGACGTAGTAGTGCATGATGTGTGAGTAAATTGTTTCCTCTGTGGTGTTTTTACTGTTCAGAAATCAGTTCAGTCCTCCCTCTTCAGGAGGCGGCTGGGAATCCGGGCTGCCTTCGAAGTGCTTTCCACCCTGAAAGAGACTCCTGCTAATGCCCAACAGTAAGTGAACAATGTTGCAACAGTAGATTATCTAGCAAAAAAAAGTACATTTTTGGTCATCTGCATTTTGTTTAATTTACTGAGGATCCACTCTTAAAAAACGGCAGTTTGTTGCTCATCTCATTTTATTTATTTTTAATTTAACTGAATGTTCATAACACACTATTTGGGACTTATGGTGTCTGTTTCCCTTTTATTTCTACTTCTAATTTTACCTGGTTTTCCAGAAAAGAAAGGCAGGAATGCATTTGGAACAGCTTTTTTTTTTTTTTTTTACCATCTATACAGTTATCTGTACCAGGGCCCACTCTGTTTTCTTTTAAATAGGTCATATGTCAGCAGTGGGGCCTTACACCAAGTGCTGCAGAAAGTTGAGATGGATTCTCGCTGCAAACAAGCCATCCTGAGGGTAAGAAATGAATTTTCTTAGCCCTGATGCTGGTGACTGTCAAACCCTGTGATGTGACAGCTGTGGAAACTGAAATTTCCCTAATTACACCACTGATCTAGGAATGGCAGCTTTCAGCTCAGCTCCTTTATGCTGCTTTCTCAAAGTGTGAACAGAAGCCCAGCTCACTGTCTGTTTATGTTTTGATCTTCAGAATAAAAGTAGTCCTTAGACAAGGATTTCACCCTAAAGTTGCTCCCTCTTTGGTGTGATGAGGGATGCATTCACCTGGAGAGAGGTACAGAGGAATGAAAGCTCCTGTTTTGCAGAGCTAATTTTTCCCTTGGCTTTACTTTATCCCTGGAAGTATTGTGGTCTAGAATTGCTCTCTGCTGTGCAGCATTCCTTGGATCATAACATAATAATGGCACTACCACAGGGCTAAAAAATTTAAGTTTGTCAAAGGTGCCTGTGCTTCCAGAGAGGGGAAAATAGAAAAGGTGAGAGGAATCCTCCAGTCACACAGCAATGTTGTGTTAGAGCAAAATGGAACCTCACTCTAACAGCTTGGAGTAGCTTGTGTTAGATCTCTATTCCCTGTCTTTTAAAGGTTGTCTGAGGGTTTGGGCACTTTTTGCAGTTGCACCTATTGCAGATTCTGATCTGAATGTTTCTCTTTCATGTGCAGTCTCTCAAAATGTGCTCCTGTGACCAACTGTCAGCTGCCCAGTTCCAGAAGCTCTTTGAAGAACTAGACAAAGATGCCATTAAGCAAGTATGTATCTGACCATTGTTTATGAAACATCAGAAGTTGTCTGGTCCTCTGCAAAAATAAGTGATGGTATTGTCTATAAAGTGTATAAACAGACTTGACAACATGTAAACACAACACAAGGTGCAATCACACGTTGTTGATTTTGAAGTTGTTCATGAGTTGCTCTTATAGTCACAAACAATGTGGCTTTAGGAGCTTTCACAGCATTCATCTGGGATTGCCCTAAATGTACAAAATTGTTTATTCTGTCAGCATTTTAAAGCGACTTTGCCAAACAAAATTGGTAAGATCTGCGTGTGTATTTGTCTAGTAGGAAGATTCATTACGAGGAAACAAAGAATAGGAGTTGGATTTACAGCATTGGCTCTCTGAGAGGTGCTGTGGAGAAATGAATTACCTCCCTGGTAAATTGGTTTTGATGAAATAGGAGGGATTTGTCTTGTTGTGACAGTCCTACGTTAAAGGAATGCCTCTTCAATTGTGTTAGTCTTTGCAGGGTAACACTTAAATATACTCAAAGACTTTTCTCCAGTCCCTGAGTGAAGAACAAAACATGGATTCTTTAAGTGTTCAGATGAAGATGGGCAGAAAGCAGCCTTCTCCTCTTGGAGGGAGAAAGAAAAAACCAAAACACAACTATTTGAGGGTTAAGAAATGTTCTTTTCTATGTTTGCATGTAACCAAGACTTCTGAATTAAGTGCTGGGAAATGGGGAAGGAGTGGGTACAATTAATACCTTGGTGTTTAGTTTACCTGCTTGGGGTACTGAAGAAGGGTTGGACTGTCTCCCTTCTCTGCCATTCCCTTGTGTTGTGCCATAATCAGAAATGAACTTTTGCTGTGAACAGCCACAGCTTGGAAACATTTTCCAGCTGAAATGTCAAAATTAGCCTGTGGTCCCGAAGTTTTGCTTTGAAAATGTCTGGCTTCTTTTAAAAGCTGAGCTTGGGTGTGGGGTTTTATTATTTTAGTACTATTAAAATGCTTATGCTTTGATTCTCAGCAAATCCTTTGTGTTCTTTTCAGCATCCTCCCAGTCCAGAGTACCAATCCCATTTTATGCAGAAATTGCAGTTTGCCTTTGGCCATCCCTACTTTGGCTACTTGGGGAATGTGGTAGCCCTTGCAAACATTATTTCTATCTGTGTAAGTAAAAGGGTTTTTTTGTTGTGAGGTGGTGGGGGTTTTTTGTCTGTTTTTTTTTAGTTTTCCTCTGCTACAAACCTAAGTTCTGTTTTTGTTCTTTAGTCTCTCTTTCAACAACCATTTTTTGTAGCAGCTGGCAGGGTTTTGGCATACTTTAGTCATGTAAAGTCTTAAGTTGAGAGGGAATACCTGCAGTTAAAAATATATTCTCAGCTGCTTGGAAAAGGTCTGTGCAAAGCACGAAAGACTCTTCTTGTGCTTAAAAATCTGTTTTATGTAGCAGTAAAGCAGTGGATTCATAAAATATTTCCTGTTTAAGGTGGTTTTGGTGATGGATGCAGATAAACAGCCTTCTGAAAGAGATGACTTCTTCCTGGGGGTAAGATGCAGTAGCATTCCTACAGTTATTGCTGTTCCCTGAGATGTCAGTAATTCTAATGATTGTTTTTATTTTGGGGGGGTGAAGGCCATCAACTGCTTCTTCATCCTGTACTATCTGCTGGAAATGTTGCTGAAAATCTTAGCAATGGGCTTGAGAAGATACTTGTCTTACCCAAGCAATAGATTTGATGGACTTCTGACTGTAATTTTGCTGGTAAGTGTTTTGTTAACTAATGTGTTCTTGTGTTTGTTGGGTAGGGAGGTTGGGAACTACAGGAGCTGGTGGGATTGCTCTTTCTTCAACACTGACAGGCTGAGCTGAACAACATGGGCAGTGGCTTTCAGTGGCTTGAAAGTTTTTGCTGGTGCATGGTTCCTTTAGGGTCTGCTTTCTGAAGGCAGGCTTATTTAAATCCATGGAAAAGGTGAGTTTTCTTAGAAGAAGTCTTTTTATTGCTATTTGGAAATATTCAGCTTTTTAAATAATTGCATGAGGAGTTCTGTTATGCAGCTAAGATGACCTTGTTCTTTCAATGAAGAGGCAGGTTATTGTAATAACTATTTGGTAAAAGCCTGAAACCCATGTGGCAGATGAGGTCAAATTCATGGCTAATGGTATTCACTGTGTATCCTTTTATTGAATGACCTATGTACATTGAGATAATTTGGGGAATAACTGGGCAAATATGACAATTCAGAGCTCTAAAGTGAGTCAAAAAAGCAGCTTAATGCTCTTAAAAATGTTTCCTGTCAAGAAGCTTACAGAATTTCTGAAACTCAGAATTACAAAGTAAAGTTTTGACCTTTTTTTCCTCTCTTTCTTTCCTAACTAAAGATTTTGGAGATTGCAACTTTTGCTGTGTATGGATTTCCTCATCCTGGCTGGTAGGTGACCTCTGTGAACTGCTGCACTTTGCTCAGTGACTGGGCTGGGTCATGCTGTAAAATTTAGTAGAAAAATACCCATAGACTTAGACTATTTGTCTATACTGGAATACCAAGCAGTTGTATTTTTATTTTTGTTTTTAAGATCAAACAGCTTTTGGATAACTCTCCTGATCTTTTTTTGTTACAAAAAACAATTTACACTGTTATCTCTGCAGAGACCTGGTAGACCTTATGTTTTGAAAATGGCTTATATTTGAACACTACTAAAAACATCACTACAAAAAAGTGATGGTTGGCAGAATAGTAATTGCTACAGTCTAATGGCATTAATTATTATCTTAGAATTGATTCTGTTTGGGTTTGATTTCACCCTTTGATTCTTAAATACAGATGATTGATTGATTGCTCTACATCTTGGAGCACCAGTTAGGTTAGACTTGTTAGGTCTTTGTGTCAGTCACTGCAAACAGATTATAACCCCCATGAGTCACTGGTGAGTGTGTGCTGTTGGTCTGTAGATGTAACACCTTCAGGACAGTGATGTGACTGTTATCTAGAATATGTGTTCTCTGCAGTGTTGTCTTAAATAACTTCTTTCATGAACATGCACTTTAAGGAGCACTCTCTGCATATTTAAGAGCCCAGGTTAAACAGGTCGCTTCCTGCAGCAGTTGTTAAGGGTGAGATTCCTGCTAAGTAAATGAACATACTTACAGTTACCTGTAGCCCAGGAGATGAAATTCTGTCTCTCTGTCACGAACTGTTTCTCTGATTGGTTGTCTTCTCCCATCTTTCCCAGGAGACCCGAGTTCATGGGTCTGTTGTCCCTGTGGGATATGGTGCGGCTGGTGAACATGCTCATCGTGTTCCGCTTCCTGCGGATCATCCCCAACATGAAGGTGATTGCCCATCCCTCCACAACTCCCATTTCCTTCTTGGCCACCTCATAAATTTTGTTCCAGCCTTTCAGAATAACGTACAGACTGCAATTCTTTTGCCCATGGGTGGGATCAGAGCTCGGCTCTGCCTGTCCTGGCTGTTGCACAGCCCCTCACAAACTCCCTGTCTCTGGGGCTGGTTTCCTCTGTTGAGGCAGCAGACAAGTTCTGTTGGTGTGGTGGCAGTTGCTGCTGCTATTCTAAGGTGGGCAAACTTATCCAGAAACACTCGTGCAGCTCGTGTGGTGCTTCAGTCTTAATTAGATGAGTGGCTGGGGTATCCTTGGAGAACTCTGTACTAAGGAGGAGTTAGAATTGCTTTCACTAGATGCTGCAAGACATTTGGTAATGCAAAGGGTTTTGTGGGATAAATCCTTCTCCACCTTCCCAGCAGAGGTATTTCCACCACGATACAGAAATCACTTTGATTGTTTGTTATAATCCTGCATTTACTTGCTTAAAAGCTAAGCCCAAATTAATGTCTGGTGCAGGGTTTATATCTCACTTCAGTAAGCCATAAATACCAAACCTGATGTAATCAGAGGTCATGGTGTCAGTGGAAAGTGTAAAATAGGAATTATGTGGGTCAAATATGAAGCAGTCACCCTGGAGCTGGGAGGTGCTGGTGTTTTGCTTGCCTCCCATTCTTTCTAGTCTTACTAGACATATAGTCCTTTAGGTTGCAGTACCTGTATATATTTAAGACTTATGATGACGTCTGTCTGTGAAAAAGACTCCTACAGCATTGCTCATTCATTTTAAATAAATCATGGCAATTTCTCTGTATCAAAGATGTCTTGCATGTAGTCATAACTCACTTTCCCCATTGATATTTCTTTGTCCTTTTAGTAAAAATAATTTGATGTGGAATGGAAGTGGGATGAATGTCATACATGTAGAATTCTGCTTTGTTTTAGTTCATGGCTTTGGTTGTCACTACATTGCTGGATCTGGTGAAAAACTTAAGAGCCTTTGCAGGAATCCTCGTGGTAAGTCATGATGCAAGGTTGTCATTTGCTTTGTTATAGTTAGCAGTCTAATAAGGGTATGTCTCCAACAGAGTTAACAAGTATCTTGTGCAGTCACCAGGATCACTAACATTTCACCTCAATCAGCCAGTTCTTCTCCAGGGCATGTGTTTGAAAGCCAGGACAAACTGCTGTTTTGTTATGGCCTGTGCACAGTGACAGTGCCTCTTTTATCAGGAGGATCTTTATAGGAGTGACTGAGGCTTCCTCAGAGTGCTTGCCTCAGGCTGGATACTCTGGTTGCAAATCAAAATTCATCCATGCTAAAAGCAGACCAGTTTTCCTTACCCTGATTTGCTTATTAATATTTGCTTATTAAATAGCAGAACCACTTGAAAATTGTTTTCCAGTTGAGAAGGTCTTGAGATGGCATGTTTGGACATGACTTTTGAAAGCCTCCTGTCATCCTGTTTTGGGTGTATCTGTGTAGAGCACATGCTCTGTAACCATGTGATTAAAGGGTGGATCACAATGCATGATGTCCATGACACAAATCCTCCCAAATCCTGAGTTTCTGGCTTTGCAACAATGTCTTCCTGGTAGAGCAGAGAAGTGCCTGGGTAGGTTTGGTTTTGTTTTGTTATTGTCCATGGGGTTTTGTAGGATACTTTATTTTGAGGTAGTGGTTAGAGACCAATGATTTGTTGCTCTAGTCTATACATTTAGCATGCAATTTAACCAGAATATCTGTTTTTGTCATTAATAATCTCTACTTTTATCTGTAGAGAAGGGGCCCTAGGTTGGTGTGTGTTGCAGCTCGAAATAAAGATATTGGTTGGGGCAAAGCAAATTTTGTTGTGCTCTACAACTTTTGTTGTGCTCTACAAGTCACACTTGCCACTGGGAGCTACTCTTGGAACTGAGAAGTATTTTCTTTCCTTCCTGAAAGAAGGGGTGGGAGCCTGTAGCGATAGGCTTGATTTTTATTTTCATAAAATGTGCATTAGTGTTTCACTGTAGTGTCTCTATGCATATATGTGAGACGTGATTCTCATAAAGTGGCTGCTGCTGATTGCCCTGAACGTCAGGAGTGTGAACTGTAGTTTTGCAGCAGTTGTGAGGCAAGTCTGCCACAGTGCTTGCCACTTCCATTAGTTTAATTTGCTTTTGCCCCAGGCTATGTGGAAGCTGTCACCGAGCTGCTGCTCTGCTGAAATCTGACCCCACTGCCAGCTGATAGAAAATATCTTTCCTTAAGTTAGGCTGGAACACATGCTGATAAAGTAATGTAACTAATTAGCTAATTTCTCATGCAGTGAGTCTTTGAAATATATGGTGGTTTTTTTTTTTCAAAGAATAAAGTTAATTTTATTGCCCCATCTTCTGGCAGGCTGTGAAACATCAGCTTCAACTTACTCCAGTGATGTTCAAAGTGCTGTGGTTCATAGGCCAGGGCAGTTCTCTTCCTCCCAGACTTCCCCCTCCTTAGGTCTGTTTGTAACAAAATGCAAAAAAAAAAATCAAATGAAAAAAGTATTTTTATTTTTAAGACTCAGCTTGTTTCAAGCTTTCCTGGGACAAGTGGGTCTTTCTCAGAGGAGCGAAGCTGTAGGTTATTTCTAGAACAATTTTTGTAGGATAAAAACTGTGAAATCACCCAAGTGACTGCTAAATACTGAAAGGTGTCTTTTTAAAGGGAAGTTTGCATTTCCAACAAGTAGAAGAAAGGAATTTCAAACCCCTCTGTGTTACTGAAAACTTTATTTTTAGGCTAATTGTAACATCTTTAAGAAAGTTGCTGGTGTAATATAAAATACTGGCTTGGTTTTGTCCTTCAGTTAAGTTTAATAAGAGCTATTTTCACTGAATCTAGCAGAAAACGCCCTAAATAAAAATATTTAGGTTATGCTTTGTAAATACTGTCAGTGTGTTTTGGTTTAAGTTGCTATTCTGCAACGTTAACAGTTAAATATCAGCACTCTGAGACACAAAAAAAGCCAAACAGATCAAAAAGTAAAATAGATCATAAAATAAAAGGATTTAACGCATTTTAAGAACAGAAAGTTAAATAGAATATTGAAAAGTAAGAGCAAACAGTTAAGCTGGGGAGTATTTTCACTTTAAAAGCTTCAGGCGTTGTTCTTGACGTAATTCCTTCACCTGTGGTACAAATATAAATTCCATATTAATTGTGTTGCTTTCTCATTTAGTGACAGAAATATTCCAAGCTAACAGCTGCTTGTATTCCTTCCAGGTGGTTTTCTATGCATTTGCTATCACTGGCATAATGCTGTTCAAAGGTGCTGTTGTTCCCTTGGGAAACACCAGGTAAGGTTCTCAACGTCACTGCCCACAAAGAACCCTGTCTTTCAAAAGCACCTGTTTGTGGCTGTTTTGTTGTTGTTTGTTTTCTCTTATTCTTGGAGCTGAATTTTAATGTTTGAATTTTAAATGTTAAATCACAAGGCTTCATGTTCTGTTTCCTCTTGCTGCACTGGAATTGCAGGAAGGCTCGTCTGGGTTTGAACTGTTTCCCTTGTTTTCTGCCTTTGAGATAATGAACTTTCTGCAGGGCACTCAGGAGAATTTTGCTTTTAAGGTACAGTTTACAGAAAGCTGTGTTCACATCCCCCTGTAATCCTCCCACAGTGCTGCCAACACAACATTTGCTAATGGCACTTTGCAGTGTGGGACCTACGAGCAGCTGGAATATTGGCCCAACAACTTCGATGACTTTGCCGTGAGTGTGATCACTGATGACATCCTTCCCTCTTCCCCTCTCCTCTTACCTCTCCTCATTTTCTGAGCCTCAAGTGTGTGAGAAATAACCACTGACCTTCTGTTCTGCTCACTTTGTTTAGGCAGCAGTGGTGACCCTCTGGGATGTGATGGTGGTGAACAACTGGCAGGTCTTTTTGGATGCGTTTTCAAGATATTCAAGTCCGTAAGTAGCAGTAACAATACTGAAAAAGTCTCCTATAAATCCAGTTTGGAAGGTAACTGAACAAGAACTATGCACATGGCACAATTCCACCTGCTAAGAGGGCTGCTGCTTACCTTTCTTCTGGAAATTCAGGTATAAAGGAAAGAAATTTAATGCTTCTGTGTTTTCTCTGTGGGTGAACAATTTTTTTGGCAGACTTAAACCCTTGGGCATATCTTTCATTTGTATTTAGTGACTTAATGGGAATGTTTGAATGAACTGGGTGGCTTCTGGGTTGAGCTGTTCCAGTGCTCCTTGGCTGGTTATCCCAAGCCCTTTGTTAAGTTCTGCAGGCTCTGTGTGGGATAAATGTTTAATGTGGTCTGGAGGAGACTGGACAAGTTATGACAGAGAAATCCACTGGATCTGCAGTGAATGGAAGCTCCCTGTAATTCAAGAAATCTCTGAACTGCAAACAGTTGGAGATTGGGGAGTGCTTAGAGGGTAGCAACACAGATATTTTGCCATGGTTTTGCACTCTTTCCTATGTTTCTGCTTTTGCCCATTCCAAGGATACTGTCCCAGATGGATGTCTTGCTGTGATCCAGCACAGCTTCTACTGGGCTGCTTTTCTGTCCCTTCAGAGTTCAGTTAAGCAGGTTGAGTGGGGAGAGTGAGTCTGTTTGGCTGATTTAATGAAGGGCTAAGATTTTTCTATTTTTAATTTTTTTTATTCCATACCTCGTTTGACATCAAAAAAGGAGTAGCATTATATTTCAAGGAAAAATGTGATTTCATGGTGCTCTGCTCACTTTTGAGGCTGAGGGTATTTACTGCCTACCTTACTTATTGTCTGTGTAATCTGATCTGCAGGTGGGCAAAGATCTATTTTGTAGCCTGGTGGTTGATCTCCTCTGTCATCTGGGTTAATCTCTTCGTAGCTTTACTTCTGGAGGTAAGGAAATGTGTTTATTTGGCATTGGATCCCAAAGCTGGGTTCTAATTTCTGCAGGAAGTTAAAAAGAACCCAGGCAACTTTTTGAGAATAGTATGTTGGGCTTGTGTGTGTTCTTCCTTTACCTTTCTCCTCGCTGCCCTTCCCCTGAAGAGTGAAGGAGGTTGGTTTTTTTCCTAGACAATTGTATGCTTTACTTGCAGTTTTGTCACAAAACTGGTTGCATCTCATTGGGTATGTACATTTTCATTATATCACTCTCTATAAAGATGAAAAATATTATAAGTATTATAAAATTGCTTGTCTCTTGTACATTTGCATTTAACTTCAGCATTAGTTATTCAAGCTGCAGGCTTTTTGCCTTTTAATGTATCAGCAAATGAAGTTAGCTCTTCAAATTTTTAATTTATTTGGCTCTCCTGTGGTTCTTCCCACCCTGATTTGAATTTACCATTGTTCAGTTCCACGCTAGAAGAGTGGAACTGATTATTTCTTTTCAAGAGACCATATTCTGGAGTCTTTCAAACAAGCTGGGGAAATAGAGGTATCCAAGCAATGCCATGAAGAACATATAGTTCTGCCAGTTTCTTGTGTATGTTTATCCTGCAAATTCAAATTTCTGATGGTGAAGGGAATGCTAATCAGAACCATCTCCTCCAGGTTAATAATTGTAGACTTCTCTTATAAGTAATGGAAGGAACTGAGTACCTGTAGAGGGCACTTCACCCCATCTCAAAACCTCTAAAAGTTTCTTTGGGAGATGTTTTTGTTGTTGCTGAAGGTATTGAGAATTTAAATTTATTATAGTAGGAAGAATGGCAGACTTTCAGTCCAAGACATCTTCTGTCTGCTTACTTCTGCAGGGCTGTGGCCAAAGTTTTTGCTGTAAGAGCCAAGATGCAGCATTCTGAAGGAGGAGAGCAGCATCTCACTATTTTTCTCCCCCCCCCCTTTTTTTTTTTCCCCTGAGCTGCCTTGTCTGCTCCCCAGTTATTAATTTGTCAGTGTTACTCAAGATGGGGAAGGGAATGTGACAAAACCAGTAGCTGAGCTTTAAGCTGTGATGCCTGGACTAGCAGTAGGTTTGCTTATATACGGTTGGGGTTTTAAAGTGGAAGAAATTCAGAGCAGGGTAAAAATTTGTGGGTAGTTCACTTGGTTGTCTTGGGGAGGCAGTCCTTGCTAGGAGCAGAAGGCAGCAGGGCTCTCTTGTGCTCTGCTGTTCTTTCAGTTTGTGATGAGAAAGTTAATTCTTTCCTGAACAACAGGCTCGAATAAAGCAGTGACCCACAGCCAGTAAAGGTGCTCTGGCACTGAGTTTGAAAACAGAGCTCACCCCCCTCCCAAACCTTACCTGCAGACATAGTGACTAGATATTTCTGATGTCATCAGAAGTAGTCCTTTTAATTTTTCCCTGTTCCTTTTACATTGCAGAACTTCATTCACAAGTGGGACCGTCGCTGTCATCGAGAGTCTCTTTCAGATGTTGAATACCAGAGGACAGTGGAACTAATGTTCAGGTGAGTTGGACTGGATTTGATAATCAATCTAGGTTTTTTGTGTTCTGTTTTAAAGGAGATGTGCTGCCTGCAAGAGGGCAAAGGCTTGTCTTCCATTTCCTCCCTCTGAAGCAAACTGTTCTATCTGTTACTTAGGAAAAAATCAACAAGTGCTTCAGTTGGGCCTGGTTTAAGCTGACGTGGAAGCCTAACCTTTGTATGTTTTGTGCTCATAGCAGGGTGGGAGAAGAGGTGCTGGGGGTGAGGGGAACAACTGCTGAGGGGGACAGAAACAAGGGAAAGAAGAAAAGGGAAGATGAGGAAAGTGATGCGTGTTCTTGGCTTATTATGAGATTGTGGGTGGTGAGTTGAGACTTGATGATCGTGTATGAGTGGAACTTCTGGTGCACGTTGGATATTCAATAGTAGCACTGGGAACATGTTCTCATCTGGGAGTTTTTTCAGGAAAACAAATCTACTGACCTTCACTTGTGTTGTGCTGCGTGCAGGAAATTGCTTCCCTGCTTCTTGTGGGAAAACAGCTGCTGGTTTCCATGACACATCTGTAGAGGATGGATCATTTGCAAGTAGATGCATCTTTAGGGAGCATCAACTTATTGTGATTTTAATTCCTTGTTTCATTCTTGAAACGAGCACACGTCACATCCTCAGTATGTGCATTGCTAAAACAAATGCTGAGAAAGCTCCCTTTGCTGCCCCTAACAACTCATGCTTTTTCTTTGTAGAGATGTTTTGGAAGAACCTACAGAGGAGGAGTTGATGGAAAAACTGCACCAGCACCCACACCTGCAGTTATGTAGGTGACTGGTGGGAAGGACTGATTTGTTTAGACCTCTGTTTTCTTGAGGTTGTCAACTGGAAGAAACTGGATTTTCTGTGAGATGCTGTTTAGGAAGAGGGGCTTGTAGGACAGTGTGTGAGGTTTTGCTTGGCGATTCTCTGCAGGAAGGTTATTTTATTTTTGGGTTCATATCTTTTTCGCAGAAGATTTGAATCTTGCTAACTTGACTTGATTTTAAGTTGCAGTTTTAGAGGAGTGTTGCAGCCGTTATTTTTATAGACTGTTGATATCAGAACATGTTTTATTTTCTTTTTTTTAAGAGGGAAAGTGTGTTTAAAATGACAGTGCACTTTAAAAGATGAACTTTATAACCACTAAGCCTCCTACTTTCTTCAGCACAGGAAAATGGAACTGCCTTTTCTGGCAATGTGGCAAGGGCTGTGCCCTGCAAACCATGAATGGATTAGGCAGGACCAGAACAGAATCCTTAATCTTTTTGTAGTGAGAGTCGAAACACTATTTTTGCTGTAACGTGACACCAGCGTATCTTACCGAGTTTTCAGGAGTTAATCACGTTGGAACACAATCTGTTTCAGCTGAGGGGCAGGGGCTGCCTGCTTTGCCCATCCTCTGGTTTCCTCTGCTTTTGCTCAAGGGTTGGGTGCCGGCTGTGTCATGCTGGTCGCTGTGAGAGCAGCTCCAACCGCGACCGGAGCCATCGCACTCGTGCTTTTCCATGTGGTAAAAACTGAGCTCTTCTGGAGTAAACATTCTTGTGCTGCTTTTTAGTGAACCCTCTTCCTTTTACTCTCCCGTCCTGCCTCTGTGTCGTGTCCCATGAAGGAGCTGAACTTTGGCCGGAATGTCGCGCCACGATCGCTGCCAGTCTCCCCTTAAAGGGGGATGGAAAAAAAAAAAGGTTGAATTGGGATAATCAAAGTGCTCGGCAGTTCAAATTTTTAATTTGAGTCTGTGGGATTAGAAGGTGCTCAACCAGTATTGCAGGATCACATACCTTTATGGCTTAATGACCACACGCTCCATATCACTGACTTTCACCTGGGTGAAACTTTTTTGGGTAAGTGACTTCCTCAACAAACCTGAAGTGGGGAATTAACAGTAACCTGTGTCTGGGTGCTTTTCACTGTCCCTTGGTATTCCTCTGAAGAGGTGATTTATTTTTTTTGTTTGAATCTTCGCCCTGTGAAGTTCAGAATGAATCCCAGCTACTGTTTTGAGATGTGAAAATGAAACTGCTCTTTGAGGTGCTGCCTTCTCATGGAGACACTTGTCACCAAAACAGACACTGTTGTGGTCACCTCTGTAGGGACAAGGGCTTGGGGAAGGTAATTGTCCATAAAACACTGCTACTACTTGTAAGTTATTTGATTCTTTTTTTTTTTTTTAAGATAAAAAACAGTTTTCAGAAGTGCCAAGCAATCATCCTGTATACTTTTCCCTGTTTTTTTTTCTCATTAGCCTCTCTTTCTGTCCTGCGTGAGGGAGAGGAAAATATCCAGGATGATGGTGCTTTTTCACTCCAAAGCTTATTTTTGCCTTGTTGTCTCACTGTTCAAAGGTGGCTTAATAATTCTTGTCTGTCTGTTTCTTTATCTTTTTGCTCGTATTTTCTTTTTGCTGTGGAGTGAAATGTGTTGTAGCTTCTACATGTGTAGAACAAAACTGAACTGAGTTGTGGGCTACTCCTGCAATCTTTCTTTACTTTTGTAATCTTGCATCTTAAGCCAGGCCCTTGTCTGTGTTCAGTCTCTTGTCTCTCTTCCAGATTAAGCTCCCCAGGAACTCACTTGCACTGGTTCCAGTGCCATCACTGCTTATTTTCAGTCATGCACTTACAACACTCATCATGGCAAGCTGATAAAGGCATCAGCACTGTTTTTTCTAGTTTTGAGTTTGTTTTTTTTCCAGTATGGCTTTATGTCAGGATGGTTTCTGCTCCTTCTAGCATGATGTATAATCACTTCCACCAATTTATTGGCACTTATTACACAGTGGTTAAATAGTCTATTTTACCTTTTTACTGAAAATAAAAAGTTATTTTTTTCCCACTTTTCTGAATACTTGAAGTAGTTTTGCCTTTCCAAAAAAAGGAAGTGTACAGTTCTTACCAGTTTAATTATTTTTTTTGCCTCCTAAGGTTGTTTGGGTTTGGTTTTCTGTTTGCTTTTGGTTATTTGGTTTTTTTGCCATTACATTCCACTACAATCTACCAAAGCAGCACGAATCAGTGTGGGATTATCATAAACATCACAACTGTCTCCATTATGCTTTCTTTGCATCTGGGCAATGTGAAGAAGGCATTCTGAAGGGAATAGTCTATCTTGTTCTTGTTTCACATTGGTGTAATTGCCTGAAAGTGTAACTAGAATTTAATACAGAATTGTGCCACCTAATGTCACTTGAACTGGAAGATGTAAATGACCACATTATGCAATAACTGTATAAAATCATGAAAATGAATGTACATAATAAGGTAAAACTTGAGGATTGCATTATTAAAAAAAGTTTTTCTCAAACTGTGGAAATAATTGGGGTGTTGCAATGGTTCTTGTGGTTTGGTTTTTTTTGCCTTTCCCTTGCTGCTGATTTCTGCAGTGCTCAACATCTCTGCTCCCATTATCTTTGCTGGTTAAAGGCTGGGCCCAAGGAGGAGGTTACATGCACGTGGGACATATCTGCCTGGTTTCAAAATGCAGCACCTAAAGGATGCTGCCCTGCTGTTCTCCAGCTCTAGAGGCACAGAATCATCTGTAGGCACTTGGGACACTGAATTTTTAAGGTGGAACCTCATTGGAACCAAGCGTTGGGGGTGTTGAGCAGGTTGATTTTTCACTTGTGCTTCAGTCTCTACAAACCAGGTATCCCTTCATCTCCTCCTGGAGAGATCAGTGCAAAAAGCATCCTGCTAGCATGTTGACTGGGGCAGATTTTGCCCATGATCTAGCAGAGTTCATGGCATTCTTTTGGAACAGGTTCTGATTGAGAAGATGATGGATTTTTTTATGGGCAGAACAAAGTCAATCCTGGGTCAAGCTGATGTCTCTGACAGTGGTTGTTGCAGATTCTCAGGTGTGAAGCACATGAAGGCCAAAGCAAAGAGCAGATCATCTTGTGTTATTAAATCAGGATCAGATTTTTCTATCTTCTGAAGGAGGACCTTAATCACCTAATTAAGGCTAATTTGAGATTCCTCGGCTATTTTATTTTTCCTTCTTGATTTACTGTGAATTTTTGTTGCTTTAAGATTTAGGAGTGGAGGGAGAGGATGGATGCAATTGAAATGTTCCTGATTCTTTTAGTAAGAACACAGAAATACAGTGATAAACCTCACAAGCACAATTAACTATGAAGTAACATAAACTGACTGAGCTGCAAACAGGCAGCTGGAATAACTTAGAAACTGTGTAAGAATTACAGACAAAGGAAGAAACACTGGCTTGGGTTTATATGAATGGAGCATGTGACATGTGCTTTCATGGCCTCTTTTGGGGTTATGTTTACATCTACTGGCACATTTTGGGGAACATTGCTTTTTATCCCTCCAGCACTTCCTAATGTGCACCAAAAAAAAGGGGGGGGCATACAAACCTATAAGACAAAATAGGTCCTGTGGGAAAGTGATGGGGGGATATAGATTAATTAACACTGATATGTGAGGTAAATGTGTCTCTTACCCTGGTAGATGGTTTATCTTTTCACCTGCCTGTATATTAAGAGTAGTACATAGTGTTACCACAGCTTTTGGTACAATTTAACATTGTGCTTTAGTCAGGTGGAGTAATTCCAGAGCTCTGTCTTGGGTTTTATTGAAAGCAAAATAAAGATAGGTGTTTGCCTGCCTTTTTTTTTTTTTTTTTTGTGTAGGTGTTAATGATTTTTTTTTTCTTTCACTAGATTTTTTTGTCTGATTAAAAGCCTATACAGCTGTTGGGAGTTTTCCACAAATCAAATGGGTTAGACTTAATCTGCAGTCTTCAGAAACATTCAGAGCCATTTGTTATGTGAGCTCTGGGTAGAGATAATTTGGGGTTGGGGAGTGGAAGGATAAGATGGGGTTTGTAGTCCATCTCTAAGCAATATATATGACACTGTTCCAAAATGACCTTTATAAACCAGAGGAAATTACCAAAATTTTAAAGGAAAATTTAAGAGATAAATATGCACTGTTACAATTTAAAAGTACATGTCAGGGAATAAGTGGTATTAGAAGACAAATATTATAGGGCTGATATTCAATACAAATTGAGTGAGCCAACAGCATCTCAAAAGAGATCAAAAGAAAATTGCTTTGCTGTAATTTGTAATAGTCCTTCTCTTTGGGGCCCTGCATTTTGGGCCCTGAATTTTAAAATCAGCAAGTGGGGGGAGGTGTCCTTTTTAAGAAACTGCAAAGGTGTGAGTTGAGAAGAACTTTAGAGGAAATAATTACAGGCAAACAAGAGACAGGCAAATAGTTTTTTTAAACAGTATCCAAATGTGTAAATGGGTGAGAGGAGTGAAGTGTAGGTGGTGTGTAATCCCTGTGTGCTGGTTCTTGGAGAAGCTGCAGTTTGGATTTCAGCAAAAGGAGTTGGTGCAGGCGAGGGAAGCTCCCTGACTCCAAGCACTGTGTCCGGGGATGCAGACTCCACTCCAGTGCTCCTTTAGGAAGGGTTTGTTTGCCAGTCACCTGCTGCAGCTCTGTGGGGATGTTTGTGAACCTGCCCCAGCCTGGTGATGCCTCAGCTGCTCCCTGAGATCCTGTCCCACCCACCTCTCCGTGCTTTCACCGGAAAGGATTCCCATGGCTGGAACAAACCTAGCTTTTGTTGTTACACCATGTGCTGCTGGGTCCAGCTAATGGCTTACAAATGTTTACAGCATTACAAGGACAGTTCTAATAGGGGTAGCAAAACAAAAAAAATGCTCCTTCAGCTTCCTGTTCTAGACAGGAAGATGAGCCTGGGCTGTGTGTGCTCTGTTGCTCATACTTGACCTTGCACTGTCTCCCCATAATTCTCCATGCAGTTCTCTCTGCTGGGTTCTCTTTAATCTCATTTCTACCTCCCTTACCTTTTGGGGAAAAAAGAGGGAATGTCTTGCCCTTCTCCCAGGCTGTATTTGCTCACTGACAAGCCAAGCAGGTCGGATAACTTGATCTTTCCCTTGATGAGAAGACTTAATTTGGACACTCTTCTCTGCTTGCTACCAGATGTCACAATATGTGTGACACTCACATCTCTTAACACTTCAGCTCTTCTTTCCAACGTGGTTTGGTGAATGAATTTAAAGGCTTTGTTACCAGGGGACTGATGCTGCATAAATCCTAGAAGCAACAAGAAAACCTTACAAAAGGTAATGATGTATTGCTGGAAATTTTGTTAGTTGAATCTGAAGCTTCCCTGGATCTGTGGCAGTGTAGAATGTGAAGCCATTCAGTGAGAATGGAACACTTAATCTCCAATGGGGAGAAAGGGAGATGGTCCAGAGATTTAATCATGTTCATCATCTTTATTAGGGGGTTTGTAGAAGTGTGGGCTGCCGTGTTTCAGAACTGGGAGCTGGGCTTTCTTGCATCCTCCAGACATACCATCCCTTTTTTTTTTTTTTTCTAAATGGATCAGAGAGTATCTAAATGAAGTGATTAAGGTCATGGGAAATCTGTTGCTAATTCAGGAATAAACACCAGATCATCAGACTTCCCTAATCATAAACTTCATATTTCATTCTGGGCTGAGAACTTTTTCTGTGTTTGTAGAGCTACAGTTTTCCCAGCATAAAGTGAAAGAAAAACGTTCAGGGGTAAAAACCCTCAAGGCTGAGCTGGCATTCTTCAAATACTGAGTACACAGTGATATGTACAGCAAAGCACTGGAGCAGCCACCTGACATCATCTCCCACAAAGAGTACGAGCAGAACTTCAAGACTGTGTAAAATGGACTCACAACATAAATGCTTATAAAAGGTGTCTTTGGTAACTAAAATTGTTGCAGTTCTGGAGGGAAAACCATGGTATGCAGTTACCTCCATCATGTGTGCACTCGTTTGCTAAAGGAAGTCAAATGATGTTTTGTCATGAATTATCCATGTTACCCACAATAAGGGGAAACCTAAATGTTGTCTTTGACTTAGAATTCCAGCCCCTTATGTAGTTTATTTGCATTGGTTTTCATATCTGGTCCTATATTTGAATTTTTTCCACAGTAATTACATTAAAAAAAATGGTTTATTGATGCTGAATTTTTTAACTGTAAGCCAGAGACAATTGCAGCTTGTCCTTTCCTTTAATGCTAAAAGTTCCTTATAACAGTCTCAGTCATCTTTTTTCCATTAACTGGTTGAGCAGGTGTTGTCTTTGTTCTGCACAGATACTTTCCATGGCCCCCATCATTGCATTGTTTGAGTGCCTCCCAAGTACTCTTCTGAAAACATCCTGCTGGGATAGGAAAATATTGCTATCCTTATTTTGTAGATGATCAGCTGAGATATTTGGTGATCTGCCCACAGCCGAGCTCGAAATCCGTGGGAGAGTTCAGAATAAAACCTGCTGTCCCTGCTCACTGCCTTTGCTCACAGACAATGCTGCCTTCTTTTTTTTGCACCAGCTGTGAACCTCAGTTGCATGTTTAGAAGATGATGTTGACGTTTCCACATCAGCTGGTTTATAATTTTGTTGCTGCCCGTTCTTGGATGCAACTTTTTCGTTTATTTCGTTTTAAAATTGAAAAAAAAAAAAAGAAAAATCCTAGAACCTCTCAACTTCTTTACTTCCCACCTTATCAAAAGGGGAGAGAGGGCTATTACTGGTTTGCCATCTGATTTAGAAATATTTAATAGGGATGATCTGAGGCTGGCACATGTGGTGGAGGTTTAGTGAGTGTAAGTAAATGGATAGATTCTAGTAATGAAATTACTAACTTAGCTGTACAAAAATATTGGAAAAACACAGGATGACCATTCTAAACAACAGTTATTTAGGAGCTCCAGCTTGCTTTCAGGCCTGAAACACACTTCAGCAATGCTTTTAGCATTGTCTTTATTTGTACTTCTTGTATTCTGTTCTTTGAGGTGGGTGAACAGTCTGACATTTCAGAGCTGGTGGGCTCTCAAACATCACTTTGGATTTGGAAAACTGGCCAGGAGGCCAATTGCCCTGCAGGATTTCACTGGATCACCAGCGTTTGAGAGGCTGGAAATTCACATCAAAATAGAAAACTGAGTGCATTTTTAAGACCAAGTTCTGTTGTACAGTAGGTGTGTATATGTGTGATTTGAAATATGATCTCTGACACGACTACAGGTTGCTGGGCTGGATGCAGAAATTACTGAGTTCAGTTGTTAGGATTGTGTTACCCAGCCTGTCACTTGAGGTAAGACCAGAAGGGATTCCGATTTTTATGCTTAAAATTAGGGTTGCTTGTGTAGGATTCTGGCTAAAATCAGACTGGTTTCATTAGCTTCTGGAAAGGAATTGCTGGTTTGTGTGTGCTACAGAACTGTAACACTCTAGCATTGAACTGGGGAGAGGTGGTATAACAATGACCTTGTACCACGAGCATCCTACTGAGGGGAGCTGGAAAGCCAGTCTGGCCTGTATTATTTAATGATGTTAGGTCTCCTTCTTGCATTTAGGAATGAACTGATTCCTCCCATAGTGTGCTGAGCTGTTGACACTGCTCTTATTATTATTGAGCACTGATCTTAGAAAGTAAAATTTGAGTCTTTAACGTGTCCTCCCTTACCTGTTTAATACCAGTGAGAGTAATCTTGTATTTTGCCAAAACTACAGGTGTTTAGTTTCCAGCATCCTGGATAATTGGTGGTTTCTCTGAAAAGACTTGAGCAATTACTTGGTGTAGGAAAATGCCTCTGAAGAAGTTTTCTGTAAAACCAAAGGCAAAGGTGTTAAACCCAGACAATAAAACTTAGATCAAAGTAACCAGCAGAAGGGGCCATGAGAGGAGCAGATTGTCCTTTAAGCTGCACCATGTTGTGTAAGGTGCTAGCTCTCTCTTTCTCTAATCAGATTTCATGAAGAAAGCAAAGCTATTCTTTCTTGGCGTAATTCAATCGGAGCCCTCAGCTACATCAGCAGGAAAAGCACCTGCTTTTCCTGCTTTAGATTTGGTGATAGACCCCGGTTTTTGATAGGACTTGGTTAATCCATAACCCAAACCTGTGCCCACAGCAGCACCTGCCATGCAGGTGAGCTTTTAATCTTGTTAATATACAAATATAGTGTGGACTTTTATATTAACCTCACACATACACACCCAATAGTGAGCGTCATGCGTAGGGGAATTTAATAAAATGAGACCATAAATGTCCAGTGTGCTTTTTGTTGGGCAATAAAGCTGCCCACGTGTTATAATTGAGGTCTGAAGTTGACTTGCTAGCTGAGGCCTTTCTTGGGTAGATTACACAGACTAAGAGAGCACATGAAAAAAATGTTTTTCGTGCTCTGCTTTTCCTCCTATTTTGTCCACCAGCCTCTCCTCCTTAGCTCTGTCTTGGGTTGGTGCCCACTGTAATATCTACTGCCATCAAACTCAGCACTTAAAAATTAGGCACATGTTTGAAACATCTGCTTGGTTGAGACCCTCCACAGTGGCTATTAAGCTTTTGCCTCTGACATTTTCCAAAGTCCTTGGTTCTCGTCTCATCTCCTGACTGACCCTGACTCAGTCCTCTGGAGATCTGTAAAGCAGAATCCTCTGCTTCCCAGTTGTGCAGATATTGGAAAGTGAGGTGTGGGCTTGAGGCTCAGGTCCAGGCTTAAGTATTCTAAGACTTCTAAGACCTTGTGTAGGTGAAATTCAGGTCTGAAACACTTTATGTGCAGTTCTGCACCGAAGTTTCATGTGTGGGATTTCTGGTTTGCACAGAAAGAGGAGTTACCTGGCTTTGCACCAGCCACTCATGAACAGGTGTTGGGGGAGGACCACATTTAGTTTATTAAATGAGGAAGGGTTCAATTAAATCCCATCCAGATAAGATGGTGGTTTGGATAAAAAGGGTTGTGACCCATCAATGTGTGTATGAACCCCACTGAGAGGAAGGCAATTTCATTGTATAAGAAGAAATTTCACAAGATTTGTCCCAACTATGTTACATTACAGCTACGTTTTCTGTGGCCACCAGTGTGTTGGTGGGCCAACAGACTTGCCAGAAAGCAGAAAAAACTTTTTTGGTTTTTTGTAAATTTTGTAAATTTTTTTGTAAATTTTTTGTAAAAAATTATTTTACAGAACAAACTGTTGATGGAATGTCTGTGGTGATCTAGCTCTGTTACTTCATTACTATTTTCGCCTCCAGCAAATTTACACTAACTCCTGCCCTTGTGAGAGACTCTGAGGGGATGGTTATGGTGCCCTATGATCTTCCTTGACACTGCTTTTCCATGATCTTTGGAAATGACTCCCCTGTTAGATTATGTGACTGAGGTTAATACCATAGTCATCAAAACATGGGAAATTAGATCTGTCTTGTACCTCGTGGTGGTGATCAGGCTGGAGTAAGATACGTGTAAAACATTGCCATTTGAATTGGGGAGTACTTTACTGCAGAGCTGGTGGGGTTTGTGGGATGGAACCCCCTGACCATGACAGTCTGCTTTGCCATTTATGCTTCAAGTCATTTCACAGGGTCGCTGTCACATCCCTCTGCAAAATCTTTCCAACTGTACGGTATCATCTGATTAATTGTGACCTGGAAATGAATACTCCTGTGCAAGATAGTGGTAGGTCAGACACAATACTCTCACAGGAATTTTGGAACAAGCTTTAGAAAACTGAGTTATGTGACCTGTCACAGAAGGCACAGGGGGAGACACTGAGTCTGCTCTGTAAGGTCCTTGGGGCAGAAACCCTCTCTTTTGCAGTCAAGACAGATGAAGGGAAGAAGACTGGGAAAGAATGCTTTCCAGAGAAGGAACTGAACCAGAATGACTTGGAGCACAAGAAATTCTCTCAGGAGTGGGCTCTGAACCCAAATCCTACATTTGCCACTCTGTTGCCTGTGGTAGAAGATTCTCAGTAAGTCTGACCTAAAGTTGTAATTTTGACCCTTGTCAAATCTGTCTTAATTGGCCTCTATGATGGTGGATTTCTTGCAGCAGTCCTCCTACCCTGTTTGTAAAGTCTGGCTGGTTGTCTCATCACAGAGACCATCCTCTTTGTGATCTGTTGGCAGTGCTTAAGAAGGAAATCCTTTGTGCAGGGCTCATCTGCAGAGCTTCCCAGTCACAGGCTGGTGTTTCATGGGAGCAACAACTGGGAGATCAGGAGTTTTTCCTTCTGGGTGCTGTAAAATCACTTTGAGACACTGACTTGCAGAGGTTGGTAGGCTTTGGGTAGCAGGACACTGCTGTAGGTGCATCTGAATGCTGGAAAGACTTGGGGCCAGAACAGCTAAAAAGATTAAAATCTCTGAAGAAGAGAGAGTCTTTATTTTAGTTTTTTAAAAAGTTTTTCACATACCATTTTTATCTTACTTTTTTTTTTTTTTTTCTGTTGTTGGCAGTTTGGTTGGTTTTGGTTTTGGGGGTTTTGTTTTTTGTTTGTTTGTTTTTTAATTCTTTTTTTTTGGGTCAAGAGAGGATGTTTTTAGGTCTCTAGCTGTGTTTTCAGCCAGCAGAGGGAGTTTCAAGCCCCCATTTTAGACTCTGACCGTGCAGGCTGGGCTGTGTGATCAGCACTTCTGGATGCACTTAATGGAACATTCTCAGCATAGTTAAGTGCTGGGGCCTGAATCAAGGGCTTGGAATACAATCGGGTTTTGTTTTTTAAGGACAAAACATAAGAAGGTATGTTTTGAGGCAGTGAATGATCAGTAATACACGTCTGTTTGTACCAAAATGTTTTTATCTCTTAACACTTCTGCATTGAAAATGTAAAAGTGTGAAAGTGACGCTTCTTTTAAAGTGCCAAATCCAGTTTTGTTGTCCCATCTGAATGAAATGTAGTTAAATACCACTAACTGCTAATGAGTCTCAAAACAATCTCTGATCTTTGAGAACCCCAGAGAGCAGGAGTGGGAACAGTGTTTTGGAAATAGCTTCTGAGTTTTAACACGATGATTGAACTTTCTCACAGACAGCTCTTGGGAAAGAAGATAATTCTGCCTTTCTTTAGGTTTTTAGTGTATTATTCTACAACCTGCAGGTTCTGGTGGCAGGAACATCCTGCTACATCTTGTATGCCAAAACAAGAACAATAATGAAATAGGTGAAAATAAATCAAACACTGCTGGGCTTCCTTTAAACCTGTAATTGTGGTTTCTCTGTGATAATAAGCTCTCAGCTGAGCATTCATCCATGGAGCAGTCAGGGCCTTTTATACCAGCTTAAGCTGATAACTGAAAACGTAAACCACGTTTTAAAGTAATTCATTGTATATACTGGTCTGACAAATGTTAAATTATACTAATTTGAGCAGATGCACGTGTTGCAGCCCCAGAATTCTGGACAGATTCTACAGAACTGAGCAGCTTGTTCTTGTGTGCAAATACATATTGACAAAAATTACTTCGCTAGTTGCTTGAATTTCTTTAAATTGGCGCTCTGCAAATGTATATTTTTGCTGCAGGGAAAGCTGAAGTGTCCAAACGTTTGAGGACTTAATTATAGGTGGGGGTGAACTCAAGATCCAGGGTACAGCATTTCCCCTTTCCACTTAAACCTGATGGGCTACTGCTTGTGTTTATATACCCCTGCAAACTTAATTTAGGTGTAGTAACAAGGGCTAAAACAAGTTGTGCTTTGTCAGGAGACCCAAGGAAGGAACTTGAGTGAAAGCAGGGAGGGGAATCGGCGTGTCTGGCGTTGACATAACGCTGCGAAATCAATGCTTTGAGGGACTGTAAAGCAGAACAGCTGTGGGAGAGGTTTGCTGGGCTTCCCTGGCATTATCTCTTGTGTAAAGGAAAGTACATTGTAAACCAGTAAAAATTAACTGCCGGAGCACAATGATGGTTTTGTGACCGGGAGTTCAGATAAAGTTTTGCCGCTGTTGGCGGAATGATAAAAAGAACCCGGGGCCATTTGCATACAGGTGAGGAGGGGCAGGGTTGTCCCGTGTTCCACAGAGGCCACAGGTATGCAAAGTGCTCAGTTCTAAACGCTGCCTTTAATTTAACTTGATTTTTTTTTATTATTTTTTTTTTTAGCCTGGCTATGGAGTAGGAGGAAATGGGCTTGGGAAGTGGGCAATCCCAGGAAATGTCATTGGGTGGCAGCAGAGCATTTACCACTGACCGTGGCATCCCAGCAAAGTAAAGGCAGAAAGAACTGCAGTGCTGCATGACTGTGATATAGATAGCTGAAAACGACATCTCAGGATGGCATCTGTGGTGGGAGAGCCCTCTGTGTTTGAGACAGAAGATTTCTCTCCAAAAGTCTGTGTGTGTACATATATATGTTTATACACTCATACATATATGTGTGTATAAACACGTATGTGCACATACACATAAAAACTATGTCTCTGTGTGGCATCTGCAGGTGTTTGCTCTGTGATAGTGAGGAGCTTTAACGTGATTACTCCATCTACCAGCTCCTAAATTAGATCCCGTTTCCCTGACGGGTCAAGCTTGTTCCCAAGATACATAACGTGGTGGTGGTGGTGGTGTGAATAAAGCCACGTGATAGTTCTAAATCACTTTTCTGCTGGAAGGAATCAAGTGAGTCTGTGAATATGACCAGCAAAACTGATAGTTTTTACAAGTTGTGTCTGGTTCTTTGTAATATAAGTATGAGAAGCAGGACAGTTAGTGTTCTTTCAGGAAGGATTTAACATCTCCATATTTACTGTACAGTGTGAGTATTTAGGCTTTTTGGATGATGGGGATGGTACTTGAAAGGCTTCAAAAATCTGTGCTATTTTTGGAACAAGAAACTAAATGTATTTTGGGTGCGTTCATTTCCGCGCATTTGTTTTATTTGTTTGGGTTTTTTTTAATACCTCACAATGTAGCTGATAAAAAAGAACTGTGTTATGGCCTTCAGGAGAACGCAAACTGTAGCGTGAACACTTACAAACACCCTGTTTCCTTTCCATCCCACACATTATGAAGTTCCATCTCTGTTTGCCAGCTTTTTTGAAGTTGTTTGTGGGTTGCTGCTATTGTAAGTAAATATCTTACCTTCTAACTGCCCATTCTGCTGTCACCACCCTGGAAATGCCATCAATCTCATGCTTTATGGGCAATATCGCTGCAAATGTGGAAACTCGGTGACTGGAAGGAATTTAACATCTTTCTTTTACTGCTTCGCCTGGAAATAAGAAAGTTAAAAATGGGCAACTGCCTCCATGCACTTCCTGAAGGCATCAGGGACAGGTTGGCTTGGGAATGGCATGTCCTTGCAGTAGGGAGGGACCTCTGGTCCACAGCTCCTGCTGAGCACTGGGCTGGATGTCAGCTACCAAATCCTTGCAGCCTGGACTGAGGATGGTGCCTTAGTGATGCTCAGCTTCTCTGAATTGTGCTGAACCCTGAGATCAGCTCATGTATTTTTGGGGCACTTTGTTACAAATAGGAGGTTTGTGCCTGTTTGCAAGTGTACCACAGACCTCTGGAATTTCTTCTGGTCTTATGTAAAAGGGAGTGAATGATTATATATTATTCATAAAATAGTGTTTCAATCATTTTGCCTGTTTCCTTTCCCTCAATTCACCAGCAGAGGGATGAAGGATTTATCACCTACTTAATTTAGCTTGGGTTCACAGCCAAAGTGCTCAAACTGATCTGTTCCTGCCAGGTTTTGTCACTCCCTGCTTTCTGAATGCCTATGGGAGGCTGCAGACCACGCTGAGCCTGGAGGTACGTCCTTTCCAGGTCTGAGTGATGTTCACAGCAGGATTTTCAGGTGTCCCTTTCTCGAGGAGTGTGGCATTTTGAAGCATTATTGTTTTACTTCAAAACTGCCTTTCTGGAATGTGCAGTTTTAAGCTTTTTAGATCCACCTAATAGTTTCTGTGGGAGGGGAAATGATGAGATAAGGTGACCTGTAATGGTCCATCTTGATCTGAGGGTGATGTCCCTCTCTCCAGCAGCCCTGGCTGATTGCTCAGTGCGTGCTCAGGGAAGTTCTTCTGCTCTCCTTGCTGTGTGCCCTGCTCAGTTGGGTTCAAAACAGGAGTTTGTGTTCTGAGAATGTAGCCAAAGGTGGAAACCTGAGCTTCATGGGAAAGAAAAAAGATCCTTTTGGCATCTCAAGATGGGTTAGTTCTTGCAGTATCCCAATGCTTTTTCCCCAACTGGAAGTCTGGGATTCTGAGTTCCCACTTGCTTAAGAGTGGTAGAAATTCATCGGCTACTCTGCTTTTGAGCTGTTCTGCAGAAGAATGAATTATTTCTTTATTGCAACTCCACTAAAGGGTCTGAAAGATCTCCTGATTTCAGTGGCCTTTGGTCAGACCTGGTGGGATGCACTATGAAGATAACAGGGACTCTCACTGTGGCTTTTTTTGACCCTAAAGCAGGTTTGCAGATGACACCAAACTGAGTGGTGCAGGTGACACACAAAGGATGAGATGCCATCCACAGTTCAAGACCAGGTTGGACAGGGCTTGGAGTAACCTGGTCCCTCCCCATGGCAGGAGAGTTGGAAGTACACAATCTTTAATGCCCCTTCCAGCCCAAACCATTCCAGGATTCTATGACAAGAGCATATTGGCAACATACCTATAGCCCAGCTTTTCGTATCTTCCAAGTGCTTTGCCACTAAGAAAACGAAGTAAAATTGATGTAAAATGATCAGTAAAAAAATATTTAGATGCTGAACATGTTCAGAAACAATTTTTTTTAATGGTTTTATGGATGTCTTCTTGAGTCTTTTGAAATTTTTCTATATCCAAATATGGACTTTCATAGGAAAAGTTTTGCAAGTGAAATGTTTTTCTAATTGAATTCAGGCAGCTCAGTGAAGAGAAAGGAGTGATTGTGAACAGGTATGATTTACTCCTAAGTACCCTGAAAAGATAAATGAGCAAGACTTGAATTAAAATAGAATTTCCACCCTGATTTAATGTATCAGAGACGCCTAGAATAGATGTGGGATTCCATTTCATGGTATAAAAATTGTTTAAAATAAATATTTCTCAAAAGAATTGGCGATTTAGGTTCTATAATGTTTGGCGTGTTTGTTACGTGCTTTCTTGGATTCCTTTTTCAAAGATGGATAAAAAGGATTGATATCACTCTGGAGAGCATTTACTTAGGGCAAAGGCAGTTTCTTTTTATTCTCAGTGACTTGAGGCTGCTTAAGATCCAGGCTGTGTTGTATTAGTACACAGAACAGTAAATAATCCCTGTCCTAAAGAAACTGTGACCTAAAAAGGCAGCACGAGGAGAGAGACATACAGAGAAGTAATGATATAATAAAATAACATGTTTTGTTTTCCTCTTGAGATAAGGTGTGTTCTGGGGGAAACTAAGAGGATTGGTGAAGGAAAGGAGCTGGCTGGACCTTCAGAGGAGTTAAAGGAGGATGGAATGAAGCTGAGGGAAAAAGCTGAGAAAGGAGATGACTCTGAACTGGATGGACAATTCTGAGTCAGAACCTTTGAATGAGCTCTGAGGTGGGAATGCTTTGTTTTCTGTTGAGAAGCACAGGGTGTTTCACATATATCTTTATGTGTATGTATTGCATGTGTGTACTCAAGAGCAGACATCTGTCTGCATGAGCTTCCCTAGTGGTTTCTCAGGAAGAGAACCTGTTTGAATATTTAGCAGCATTCTTATCATTGTACTAGGCTTTTATTTTTGTCTTGGGGAAAGCATGAAAGACATGTTTCAGAAACATAACATTTTAGAACCTGCCTTCCCATCACATACAGTGCTTCCTGTGCTGTGGCTGCAAAGGGAAATACTGCCCCAAGATTCCAGTGTGGAGTGGTGGAATATCTCATAGTTTGAGGGAATATCTCATAGTTTGGGGGAATATCTCATAGTTTGAGGGAATATCTCATAGTTTGCCTTACTAGGCAACAGAATATTTTATGGCTGTGGTTTTGATGCCAAGGAGTCCAGCAACAAGTTTGGTTTCTGAGATCCCAAAATCCTTTTTAAAGCTCTCTACGTTTTGTGTCTCTCTTCAGGCACAACCTATTTCCTGGACAAGGTTCTAATATTCAGAAATGAATTGGAAATGTAAGGGTTCTTTTTTTCCGTATGTCAAACGCGTTATAGTCCAAAGTCTTAAAATTTCAATTAATCTCCTCCTCATTCATTGATGGGTAAAAAGAACAGGTAAGTTGGGAACTTCCTTGAGTTTCAAAAACCAAAGCACACAAAGGCCTATTCTCTTTTCAGGAAGCATCTCTACTGAAGTGCTCAGAAAAAAGCAAGGGATGAAACACTAGATTTCTTTTTTTCCTGCAGATTGGAGTTGGGTTTGGAGGGTTTTGTTGGTTTTTTTTTTTTTTCATTTAACCAGGAAAGTTGATTATCGTTAATAATGCCACCTCTAATGTTTCATTGTAATCTTATTTTAAGGAAATGTTTGAGCATTAAGCATTTTTCCCACAGCAATGAAACAATGTACCTTTCCCTGCCAACGATCACATTCACATATATCCTCCCCATCCCTGTAGCTGGAAGGTGAAGCTTGGAATTTTTCCAGGAGCCCAGTGGCCAATTTACCATCACTGATCATTATCAGGAGCCATTTGACTGAGGTGTCTCAGGTATAGCAAAGAATGGTCTTGCTGTATGTGATTTATTGTTCAGGTCTTGGGCCCTGCTTGCATTTATAGTTTGCTAAGAGAGCTCCTATGGTATAATTAATAGTACACTGATTAGTTGGGTGGGTGTATGATGGCACAGGGGGGAAGAGTTTACTGGCACCCACACTATAAACAGGTTCCCTAATTCAATTCCCTGGCACTCAGGGGAAGTTCAGCTATTGAACTGGATGAGAGGAGGCACATGCCCAGTGCTCTTTTGACTTAAAATCCAGCTCTGTGTCCTCAATCTGTTAAGAAAGTTATTGTGAGGTTGTGTCATTTATATTTGATATAATCCTCAGGCAGTTAAGTAGAAAGAAACAAAAAAAAAACCCCAAAAAAGGGGGAGGGAGTGAAGAAAGAAAGGTCCATCTCATGGCATCACCTTGCAAAGAAATCAGATCTCACTGGTAAGCTGAGATACAAAACCAGAGGGAGTTCTGAAAATTCAGTTGATCTTTTTAGTATTTTACGATCCACGTAGTGATGCTTGTTGAATTTTTAAGTTTTTCAGTTCTGCCTTGTTGGCATCACATATCCCGTATGAGAATTTGGGTAAAGATCATTTCTACTGAAAGTAAAATTAAAACTGGAAATCTTTCCGTCAGTCTAAGGTTTTATAACAGCTTTTTTGTACCAAGTCTAAATCTGGAGACAGATTTGACTTGTACTTTCAAACAATAATAGCCTCAGAACACTTCTAATAAATGCTGGAGAACTTGTCAGTGCTCAAACAAGTTTGAAGATATTTGAATTATTTGCCAGACTCTACACTGATGGAGTTTGGGCTAGAATGTATGTCTTAAATAGCTGATCAATTAGTATTAAATGCCTAGCAGTTATCCTTATTGTATGTAGTTATCCATACTTTTTTAACATTATCATAACCTATTAATCATTTGTTAACCCTTTATAAACCATTTATAAATGTACCCTGAATAAAAAAAAGTGTGACCATTCGGGTTTTTTCTCAAGTTTAATATTAAAGGCAAGTCCAAGGTCAAGATGGGCACAGGGAGGCTTTGGGGAGCTGGTGTAGTTTATATTTTGGCCAGTCAGCTGAGGAACCACGTGGAACTAAAATTAGTAAAGTGTGTGCAGTGAAGAAAGTTCACACGGTGTAATTCGCTGTGGGCAGTATTAGCGTTGATTTACCCAATCTGCAAATGGCATGGGCTGTCTAGACCTTTGGAACATTCCTCAGCTCCTTATTTAATGTAGGAGGAATCATTTCTGAAATTAGCATATAAATTGTCCGGAGTCAGCAGCCCTTTAAAATGGTGTTCTACCCTTGTGTCATGGCACAGTAACTGTTTTAACAAAAATAAATGTCCCAGGCGGGCACGTTCTCATGAAGAAGCTCTTGACTTCACATTGCTAAAAAAAAGTGCATAAAGCTGAGAAAATTCATTAGGTTGAAAATGGGGAAATGGTCAGGATTTGATTTGGGTAAGTTGTATTTATTCAGTCCCGTTAATAAGGGGAAGCGTATTATGATAAGGAAACATCTGGCAAGGTCTGTTCATGTAGGTTTATGTAAGTGAAACTGGAGGCTTTTTGCACTTTGACATAAAATTTTTTCCTTTCCTTGGCCTTCCCACACAACTTTTGTACAGGCCATGCTGTGTGGGGCATTCATTCCAGTGCCTCCCTGGTACCCAGCACAGGGACGCTGCTGAAACGAGGTGCAGGGAACCCCTTGGAGGCAAAGCCTCCTCCTTGGCTCTCGTTCCTTTGTTGGATCTTCTGAAGTCCTGTACTTTACTCCTTTCCACTTTAGTTGCCAAGAGTAACATGCAGTAACATGTTCTCTTCTAGGTTATAATTTTCAAGGGAAGATAATACAATATAACGAGCATTTGGGTCGTGAATTTGTGTAGGAACTGGGATCTTGCTGTTTAAAAAGGGTGGATGTGTAGCCAGAGGTGAAAAATAAATGACAATATGGTGTGGAAGGTTTATTTGGCATGGATCTGAGATGACCACACTGAGCAGTGAAGCCAGTAAAATCTTTGTACTAGGAAATCATGTGTTCAGAACATGCCATGCACTTTACAGAGGAACTATTCCAGGAATGTTGCTGGAGAGTTTTATATGTTTATTTGGTACTTATTTTTCGTCTCCCTTGCTCCAAAAGCCAGGTGCTTTAATCACAATGAAATCCATTGCCCAGGTCACAGAGAAAAAGAAATGGAAAATAATGTATCACAGTAACTCCTAAAAATGATCTAAAATAACATTTTTATATGCAACTGAATAATAATTTTACGCTGGGGTATTTCCTTACCTCCGCAGGGTCAAATACTGAATTTTTTACTGAAAATGCCTTATTAAAAAGCTTTTCTTCATTCCAGAAAGGTTTGGCTTGTGGCCTTCAAGATGCTGGATCTTAAATTTGTCGTGGTCCAAGTGTCCATCCTGTATGTCACCCTAATGTTCTGAAGAAAACATATGTTTCAAAGCAGGGGGTGAGATAAGTTTTTTTCCTGATTAAACAGTGAAGAACTGTTCAAGAAGGAATAATAGAAAAATCCCGACAAAACAACAAAACCCAGCTCTCCAAAAATAAAATAAGTTGCTTACTTGATGCTAGAGCAGAGTAATTTTGGAAATGCTTTATCCTGTCTTCCGTTCAAGTAGCTTTAAAATTATTTTACGTGCGGGCAGCCCCAGCGACCTTCTGGTAGTGATGTCACGGTTAAGCTTGTTGTAGTATGAGGATCTCAAAAAGGCCGTGCCTTTATCTTTGTTGACTTTTTGGTTTTTAACTTCAGTTTTATAAAAAAAAACTTGTGTGGCCAAACATGGGGGTGCTGATAAACACGGGTTACGTGCAGCGAGTGGGGTTTGTGTTCTGTGCTACTGCTCTGCCTGGCACGGGGAGGCCTCGGCCGGTGCCTGTGGGCCACAAGCTCGATACAAAACAAAAAAATCACGGTACAAAGTGACAGGCAGATGGCTGGGGTGGAACACGGGAGCCCTGGCTCGTGTTCGTGTGTCCCAGTTGGGGTGAAACGGGTGCGCTGAGCCTTCCCCTCCCGAGCCGGCGATAGCGGCTGTTTCGTGACGGCGAGCTTGGCAACCGGGATAAACTCCGCGTTTATTCCACAGGCTTTGGAGTGTGTGATCCCGAGATAACCCTGCTCTGAAGTGTCAGAATGTACTGGATGAACCAGTGCAGCCCATGGGAACGTGAGGTGGGTCGTGGTGCTCCGGGACAGGCGCGGATTTGGGGGTTGCTGTGCCTCTGCCGCAGCTCCTGGAGAGCTGCCCCTGCCGAGTTTGGGGTGGTAACGGCGGTTTTGACAAGTACCTCTGAGGGACAGGACTTGGGACTGTTTCATGAAGTTTGTGCCCGAGTCAGCCCCGATCCTGTGACACGAAAACCTGCTGCATTCCCTGCAAAGAGTGTTTGTGGGGCTCAGAATTACGTCCTTCTGGTCTGCATGTCGTAATATCTGCATTTTTTGAGTAGTCCCCAATGGAAAAGGGGCCTTGAATTTTCCTGTCTATGCTCCTGTCATATTTTGTAGCTTGTGGTGTGACTCCTGCGCAGGGCTAAGGGTTGGACTCAGTGATCCTTGTGGGTCCCTTCCAGCTCAGCATATCCTGTGATTCTGTGAAAGGATGTATGCTTGTTTTGATGTTTTCCTTTAAAAATATTTCTGCTTCAGTAGCACTTCAAATGTTTGAAGGGTTTCCCCCTCCCTTATTACTCAATTTAATTGGAATTATGGTGCCTATCAAAAAGTATTACTGCAAGGTGACCTGGAAATAATAATTTCCTTTCATCTGTACCAAACATTTGTAGATCATTAAAATGTCACAAATAAAAAAGCCTTAGTCACAAAGCGATGGCTTTATATGAGCACAGTAAAATATGAGATTTCATTATATACAAAAAGGCTATGTTTTGTATTCCTGGTTCACAGAGCAAACCTCCAACACATGTGGAATGCATGGCAGGATGTAGGACCCTCTAAGGGCTGTGTACAGATATGTGAAGGGGAAGAGGAGGGGGAGAGGGGGGGAAAAAAAAAAGCACTGTGGGTCTGAGGAAACGACCCCTTTCAGTAACAAATGGAGCATGTGCTCCGGGTCTCCGGGAGGATTTGTGCAGGGATCTTGCTCTCCATGTGCACACATTCCTCTGAATCAGACAGGTGTTAAAGTGAAATGGTGCCCAGAGGACGCAGCACCCTCCTCTGCTATCAGCAGCCTGACCACATGACGGATCCAAAAGCAGCCAAGCACAACTGCTGAGGGGTTTGCCAAGGGCTTGGATGCCAAATGCTGTGAGAGAGTATCCTTGCCAGCTTGGCACCTTTAGGCCATGTGGCTGCTGCTGGCATGGAGTCGTCATTGTAATGTGCTGGGAAGAATGGAAGCAGAAACTGTCTTAATAGTTCCTTGTGAATGAAACCCTCTTATTGTTGTGAATATAAAATATTAATTACCTTACAAATGTGCTTGAGAGGCTCTGCTTGGCTTTGGCGTCTGTCCAGACCTGCAGTGATGAAATCAGAGGATTTTGCCTCTTGGCAGTTGAATTTATTTATCCCCCCCCTGCCCCTCCCCAGCATCGCACTGGAAATAAGAGGGGAACTATTTGAAAACAATTGACATCTGGAGGAAGATGTTCATTGGCTTCTGGGATTTGGATCAGTCCCTGAGCTGGTGCCTTAGGAGTGGATTTAACCAGTGCTGTAATCTTCTGGCACCTGTTGCACTTTTTGGCAGTGGCACAGGACAGCTTTGATTGCACTGGGACTGGAGTAGTGAACATATGTCTAATGCCCATCCCAGAAAGAATGACTTAGTGCCCTTAATGCCTCTCCTATTGTTTTTTTTTCCCCCCTACTTTCTCTTGTCTTATTCATCAAGCTGCTGTTAGTAGTTATTACATGCAGGCGAGCACCCATCAGCATCTTCAAACAAGGCAGGGATGAAGCAAGAGGAAAACAGGAGCTGGGGGAGTTCTGCCTTATCAGAACTCGGCTACTTTTTGCATTTGATTCTTAGTCGTTTGTCTGGCCCTGAATCTTTAAGAAGTGTGGTAAATAAAGGACTCCAGGAAAAATGATGCACGTGCCAGTGTCTGAGATGCAATCAGAAGAAGAGTATGTTTTCTAAATACATTCATCAAAATACCCAATTATGTATCTTCAAGAGGGGGATTCAGAGGACCCATTAAAGGAAGTCTCTGCCTACATGTCCCTGCACTGATTGTACATCTGTAAATGGCTGCCATCCAGCAAAGCTCTTAAGTGCGTGTTTAACTCTCAGCACAGCCTGGCTACAGCAGTGTTGCTAACTTTGGCATGTGAGCTTTTCTGCTTTTGGGGCATTCACATGCCTAGTGAGAGGCACATGCTCATGTGCCCTTCTGGATAACTGGCTCTTTCTTGTGTCCTACAGGCCCGCGGCCAGAAGTGCGAGCCCAGTTTCCTGCTCCCGTAGAAGGCATGGAAGGTGGCAGTCGGGTTGCACATCATCTACAGCTCTGGGGTTTTTATCCTCCTCTTCAACATCACTGCATTACAGAGGTACAAACTCCTGAGAAATGGTGTGAAGCCTCCCAGTGCTGTGTGTAACTTTACCTTTTCTGATGCCTGTGCAGAACTTAGTGCTGTTTGTTTAAAGTGACTCCAAGTAACTCGTGCAAAACTGTGGCAAAGACTGAGAGAGAGAGAGGAAAAACATCATGCTTAGATATCAAACACTTGATTAAAACCCATACTGCTGCTGCATCACAGTTGTGGGTGTTTGTACTGAGGGAAAGCCTGGGAACTTGCATGTGTTAAAATTTATCACTGCGTTTGCTGCCTTGTAAAAAGTCAGTCTTGAGAGCTGGGGGGATGGATTAGGTTTGGAGAGAAAGTCCTTGGGTCCTTATGGTGGTTCTTGGAATTACAATTCAACTCGTTTGTCTAGGAAGTCAACAGAAGATCTTGAGCTTTCCTGTCTACCTACAGATTTCAAGTAAGGTGAACATCAGTAAAGGCAATGTGGCTGATAAAGCTCTTAAATTATAAATGAGAATTTAATTAAATGTAATCTAATCGCTCAGATCTCATTCGGTACCTCTGTCAACATACTCAATTTAGGGGGAAAAAGAAATATAAAGGGAAAGGAAAAATTCCATCAGTAACAAACAACTGTACCCATAAATTCCAATTCTTACAGTAAAGTCCAAGCAAGCGAACTCGGCAAAATATTCCAGTGTGTGCAGTCCAGAGTCCACTAGGATATTTTCCAGACTGCCATCTGCATCAGAAATTTGCTGGGCAAAATAGCTCTGATTCTCTCCAGTAGCTTCTTGGTATGCCTGAGGTGGGATTCTGAAAGAGGAATAGCTGGCAAGCTGTGTTTTGTTTTTACCTTGGCCAAAGCCTGTTTGAATTACAGGGATCATAGTGCATCTCTGGTCTTTGGAACCTGCACTCATTTATTTTAAGAAAGTTAATTTCTTGGGGATCATAAAAAAACCAGATGGGGGAAAGCTATCCTGTTGTGAGAAAGTTCTTATCTACTTCATTGAAATAATTGAAAATGGGTTTCTAAATAGTCTGAAGAAGTTCAGTTATGGGCTAAGACCCAATTTTCTTAAAAAAAAAAAAAAGGAAAAGGCAAGTCTGAGAAATACTTTAAAATATCTTTGTCCAGCTTTTTGCCCCTGGAGGAGGAAGTGGGAAATTTAGAAAGCAGCACATGTGACAGATGCTGCTCAAGATGCTCAACACATTAGTTAAAGATGCTCTGTGACCATCATGTTGTGAGTAATAAAAGAATGTGAATGGGATGGAAGAGGAACAGTCCAGATTTACTGTAACCACATCTGTAGCCTCAGCACTCTCACATGATGATGGTCAACAAATTCCTGCCAGTTCCCGGAGTATTCCTAAACGTATCTGGGCAGTGCAGAGCCACGTTGGACTGGGGAGCCCTCAGGTTACCTCCAAGTGAGCTGGCATGTCTGCAGTCGATTACCACACAGGGATAGCAGCAGCAGTGCCAGAAACAGTAAAGCTCTGTTACTGCCATACATAGTTAATTAGCTCGGGTGTCGCAGCGAGCAAACACAGCTATATTGCTCCTGGTTCTGCACTAAGTTAATTGAGGCTGGCTTGGGGATCTTTGCCCCAATGTGCAGTGCAGACATACCCAGGAATGCACTCCTATTGTTGACTGAATACTGTATTTTCACATAAATGTGGCAGGAATATAATTGCAGGGTGGAAAAAGAAGGCCAATATACATTCGCTTCACTTTAGAAACGAAATTAAACCTTTGACTTAACTCACTTCTATACCAGCTCCCTGCAGGCATTTCTACAGGCTTCATTAGAGCCAACCTAGAGGCCATGGAAAAGGTCTTACAAAAGACTAGCCAGGAAGCCAGTCACAGCCCCAGATCCTGCTGCTACAGAACACAATCTGCCTCTTGGCACCTCGGGCTTGCAGCTGCCAGGCACTCTCCTTATGTGGTCACTGGTGTTGGCTCGGAGGCTGGGGCAGATAGACGAGGAGGGCGAAGGGGGAACACATTCATCACTGCCAGCAGCGAGGGGAGGCAGTGCCAAGTCACTATGTAACCAGGCACATGTGCCAATTTGCTCAGTAATTGGATTGCTATTTGAAAAATTAAAGCGGTGTCTAGAAAATTCTAACCTCTGCGTTTACGGGGGACGGAGCTCGCGGCCGAGGGGGCCGAGGAGCAGGAAGAGCAGGGGGGGATCGAGCGGAGGTGTTTAAGGAGAGCAAATGTAGGAAGTAATTCGATGACTTTCCAGAGTGCTGCAGCAGCCTCAGGAGCAGCCCCTCTGTACCAGAGAGACAAAGAGCGAGACACAGTGCAGTGGGAAGCTGTGACATTAGGGACAAGCCGTAACCCGTCGCTTACCACGGAAAATTAGCGAGGACTTGTCAGCTGAAAGCGATTTGTACAAAGGAAACGTAATTGGAAGGCCAGGCTTGATATACTTCTGTAATTAATTTTTTCCCTAAGAAGAAAAAAAAACCTGTTAATGGGCATTATTTTATCTTTTCAGGGTTTTTTTCAGAGCCTGTGAATTGTTGCTTCTGTCTACTGTGTACATTGCTCTCAAATACATTCGGTGAACAAATCCCATGTGCTAATATTAAGCATAAATGATACTGAATTATCCAGCTACAGAGAGAGTTTCTGACTCAGAAATCTGCTTCTGCCACAAATCATTTCTGCTCCCACTGAAGCCAAATTCAGACTTTGCTTTGACTTCAGTGGGAGCATAATTACATCCAAAAATATAGTTACCTAAATAGTCCTTCAGGCATTTCATTTTTCCTTTCAGTTGAGCTCACTGGCCACCCTTATTCAGCTGAAAAGTTTGAGCATATGGAGATGATAGATTATAAATTGTTCCTAAGATAATATTTGTAGTTTAAAGTATAGTCCAGTTGCTAGTAGCTGTATAAAAGTGGTGCCTGTGTTCTCCATCACTGTTAAGCGGAAATTCAAGCTGGAAGCTCTGTCTTTAAAATAATAAAAAGCAAAAATCTATGGACTCATACTGAGG
The DNA here is from genome assembly GCF_025592945.1 of Manacus candei. Classification (NCBI taxonomy): domain Eukaryota; kingdom Metazoa; phylum Chordata; class Aves; order Passeriformes; family Pipridae; genus Manacus; species Manacus candei. The sequence continues at coordinate 1,942,821 of NW_026138057.1, forward strand.
AAGAACTATTTGGAACCTCTGTGAAATGTCTGATTATTTCTCATGCACTCAGTCCCGGCAGAATGAGGTTAACACATGTCAAAGCAAAGGCTAAGGAAATTTTGGGCTGCATTTCTGCCCCTAGATGGAGTATTCTGCACACTGGGTTGGGGTTTTTTTATATATATTTTGGGAGAATGGAGCTGTGTTAGAGGCCTTGAAATGCCTCTTGTTCTGAATTCCCTTTACAGTGTATCAAGTACTGCCCACTGGGACTAGGCTAACTGGGTCCCAGAGATAGAAGAGAAAAATCAAAATAGGGTTTGCTTGTTCAGTTGGTCAGATACTGTAAAGGCCACTGCACTTTCTTAGTGTCTCCCATTTGTTGGTTAGCGATAGATATATGTGTTAAAAAGCAAGAAGCCCCTGCTTAACAAGGTGTCACTAATTACTATGAAACATCTGATATTTGCAGCTTGCAGTGCCGAGTAATTCCATGATTTTCGTGGTATTCCCTTCTCTTAGTATGCTGGGAATGCCATGGTAACCTTAACCACTGGTAAAACATTTTAATAGTGACCACTGTAATATAGTGGTTGTGTGCAAACAGCATGCACCATTGCTTCAGAGGTGTTTGGAACACTTTGTTTTTGTCACAATTGGAGTAAAATGTTGCCAGATTTCAAGAACTGAATCCAAAACTTGCCAAATGGGGAGCTGGAAGTGAGGTCTCCTGTTCTCCAGCTTCTGTCTTTGATCACCTCTGGAGTTTCATTGATACATTCCTACCCAGCACTCACATGCTTAGTGAACCATGGCTCCAGAAAGCAGGGAGTTGCTTGGGAAAAGCACTTGGCTACAGACCCTGTGTTCGGAGGGGGTGGATGGGTGTCAGATTAGAAGCCAGCTTTTGAAAAACCGAGATTGTTTTGTATGTGTGAGAGAGAATTCAGCTGTAGGCTCTTAGCTCAGGTATGTTCTCATGTGGGCTTCTGCTTTGGCCCACTCCAACAGGAGGGACCAGCTGCAAAGTTTGTCCCTGGACTGGGAGCTGAATTCCTGCAGAATCCAGGATTTTAGTTTGGACCTTTTTAGATATGATGTAAATGCCAGCAGCTTCCTAACAACTGTTCTTGAAGCTCAGAGCAGAATGTAGAGCAGACCGTTGTGAGTTAGGGGACTGCACAAGATATCCCTTCTCAGAAGAGAAAGGAAAAGCCCAACAAAACCTCAGCCATCTGACTGGAGTCCTGAGAAATGCTTTCCAGCTTTCAAAGAAAGAAAGGGTCTTAATTCAGATTTGCCGGAATCGTCTAATTAGTCCCTTTAATGCCATGCACCTTATAGTCTGTGCCACCGGATTCGTCCCATAAATGAGACGATGGGCTAATTCATCTTGGCAGCAGTAAACAGACCTTGTGATTGTCCCCCTCACAAACACCGGCCTGATTTTAGGAAAATGCTTTGACCAAGCCTGTGTCCCTGCTCCCTCCCCCGCCGCCCCCCCTATGCCCCCCCTTTTCTGAGCGCTGCCTGTGCTTCTTGCCCTCCTTCTTCCCCACCAACCCAACCCACCCCGTCTCACACACAGTGACATACCTCACACATTTGCCACTGCTAACAACAACCTGTCAACTCTTTCTTTGCACCGTGCTAGGCGCCTTTTGTTTCTGCAGCCCAGCAAGCCTTGCAGCTGTTGTCCGAGGCCTGCTCCGACAGCCTGTGATCAGTCAGCTGCAAAATCCTCCCTGAACAACTCGGTATTCACAGCTCTAATCGGGCCAGCGGACTGTTTCCTCCTCTCTCGCAGTAAATCTTTATCACTTGCGCTCTGCTCGTCAGTTCGTGGCGCCAGCTCTTTGGGCTGCTCTATCCCTTTCCCATACTCTGCTGGGCTGTGTGCTCTGAATGCTAACTCCAGCCTTGTTTAGACTCTGTGCTGCCTCAGTGCTGCAGTCCACATGTTGGGAAGGTCGGAATTCCTGCCGCCTCCCCGTCTTTCGGGCTGTGAATGCGCGTGGGGTTCGTATCTCTGCGAAGGTGAAGATATCAGAGGCTCCCTCCCTCCCTCCCTCGGCCCGTTTCATACTTTGTCCATATAAGTTAGTTGTCTGATTGTCTTTCTGTTTCCTCCCAGCAGCCCGTCGTGCTTCTGCTTAAGAGCTGTCTTTGGTAAGAAGGTGAGGGTGAGCTGCCCAGCCCGGGGAAGCTGGTGATGGCAAGGGAAAGCCTGGGGAAACTGGCACAAGCCTTAATTTGATCGCATGCCCAGGGCTATTAACCCCCCTCCTAATGATCCCCCCGCGGATGGAAACACATTTCCCTCCGCCCTGTCCCTGACTTGATGCCATCACAGGCTTTTAAAAGGTTTACATCAAAGATGTTGAATTGTGAAGCAGATTTTTAGAAAAAAAAAGGATCGAAGTTTTCTTCCTTAGTATCCCGGATGAGTTGGGGAGAGTCCCTGGAGAGTTTAGGGTGAGGTTTCTGTCAGTGTGGAGTTGCTGAGGATTTACGCTGGTGGAGCTGAAGGCACAACTTTATCTGTGCCTGTTGCTGCCTATGATACAGCGTGGAACCCCCTCCTGCCTCCTCTGGGAAAACATTGAGGGGTTTATTTCCCTGTGTGCTGTGTTTGGGCCTGGGATTGTAGATGGCAGCGTAATTAAAGTGCAGTTAAACAGCACATTTTGCAAGGAGACTCAACTAGATCTTAAGCAAAGCTTGCTGGAGATCACTTTAAAGGGATAAATTATTCAAGACAGCGAAGGTTATTTCAGTTTATAAGGAACCTGGGAAACTTTTGTCTGAACACTGGCATGAAGACCAAAAAGTAGTGGGTTTTGGTCTTGTCTCTGAAACTGAAAAACCCATTTCTCTTTCTGCATCAGCTTTCCTTCCTCACCTTTAAGTCTTGGTTTCAGCTGTTCCAAGTGTGTGTGTGTGTGCACGTGTATGCAGGGGTGAAGATTAACCAAATACAGAAATTCCTTAAGGAGTACAGTATGAACTGGCTTTAAAAATACATTGATTCTGTTCATTTTTAAGAGGCATCTGTCAAATAGATGCAGTTGGACAATCAGGCTTCATTTCCGCTCAGGCTTTCTATGCCTCAGTTTCTCATCAGTATATCTTTGGTCAAAGATAAGTGTGTGTATATGGGATTCTTACAATTTTGGCATTGCATTGGTGGTCTGTTTGAGTCTGTAAGGAGATGCCCTCCTACCATGCTCCTTGGTGTGCCCTCGGTAACCAGCTCCCACTTGCTTCCAGGTGGGATGTGTTTTGTCCCTGTGTAAACAGAGCTATAAAATGTATTTTAGGCTTGATTTGGGAAAACAGCTCAGATTTTGCTGGTATTTGCCACAGAAGTGCCTTTCTGTCCCAGTGTGTTCTTTGGTGAGCATGTGTGAACAGGATTTGAATGCTGGCTCTTTTTCTGTCCATAAAGGCAGGAGTGAAAATATGATCTTCAATAGCATGGAGTGTCCCACAAATAGGCTGATTATACCACTTCATGGAATAGAATCCTAAAGCAGTTTGCGTTGGAAGGGACCTTTTATTTTTTTTCTGTCAAATAGCAAGCTACTGGACATGGTTATTTTTGACAGGGTTGACTTCTGTTTTATAAAACACGGGTGCTTCACCATGCTCTGGAAGAATGGCATGGGCAATCCACCTGCTGTTCTCTGCACAAAAAGCAGTTGGTTTTGAAGTGTTCCCGAAGGACTTGACGTCCTTTAGACACCCTTGCAGTTCCTAATTTTTTATTTATTTATTTATTTATTTGTTTATTTTTAGAAAACTCATGGTGGCTAGAATGTACATGTAACCTGATATAGGGGGAGGAAATCTTTTAGCTTTAAATTACAAAGGAAAAGTCTAAGAATCTGAACTGAAAGTGAAAGGAACAAGGAGGAGGCTTTCTCAAAATAACAACAACAACAGCAATACTTATTAGTGATATTTAAACTGTCCACGTGCCCTGGTTCTCCTGATCTGCTCGTTTATGCCTTGAAGTGAGGGGGTTTTTGAAGGATGCAGCTGGTGCTTACCCTGGTATGGTTCTAATTCTGTGGTGCTTGGTGATGGGGGCTTAGGACGGTTAATTAGGAAAATGTCTGGAAGTTATGACATGAAGTTTTTATCTGTTCTTTTCCTCAGAGCTTTGTGCCACAGAGGAAAACTCACGGGAGGCAAATATTCCCAATGGGAATGTATTGTTCTTTGAAGAATCCTGTCTGAGCTATTTTGTCTTACAGGGGTAAGTTCAGTCTTTCTTCATTTTCACCCAGATCACAATGAAGACTTTGTACTTTTTTCTGTTTAGTGGCTGCTGGAAGAGGGCTCGTTCATGGCTCTGGGATGAAGAAGATGAGCAGGATTTGAGAACAGCTTGTCTGTTCCCATTCCAAATTGAAAGTGGACTTGACTTACTTTTCCTAATGCATCTGGATGCATAGATATGGATATTTTATTGCTCTGCTTTTTTTATTTTTAATGAACAATGTCAACCTTTTTCCTGGCTCCTCCTATATCTGTCTTCTAAGATAATCTCAGACCCCAACATGTCTCTATTTGATTTTTTTTTTACAGAGTTATGGATAATATGATAATATGCTTACGCAGTAATTCCATTTTAAAATAGTCTTCTAGTCTAGGAATTTTCTTGTCTGATTTGCCTCAGACTTTCCAGAAAAATTCTACCTTGGCTTGAAGTTTGCACCTGGGAAAGTTCAAGGAAATCTGTTTAGCTTTTACTCTATGAGGAAGGGATTCTGCCAAAATTAAGTTTTTTATGAAAGGCTACTGGAAGCACAGATAGACTAGTTTTGTCATTACTAGGCAATATTAGTGTACAATCAGTCTCATCAAGAAAAAATATGACTAAATGGATTTTATATTCCTTATAAAAATGATTTTTTTGTTTCTTCTTTGACTGCTCAGGGTAGAATGCTTACTGCTAATCCATCATGTTTAATTTTGTGAGTCACTTCTTGTGTGCACATTTCCTGTACATCTTGAACAAAACCATGCAAAAAGATGAGCAAAGAATTAGGAGAAAATTATAAATGGATCCATGTGACTGCCTTTTCTACAGATATTTCTTTTTCTTCCCTTACTTGAGAAGTTAAGAGGGAATGCAGGGCCATGCAGTGTTTGTTAAAGCTGATGGAATATCTTTCTCCCTCTGGGTATTTCTTTAATCAATGTTTCTTTATACCATTAGGTCATCTCCTCTTTTTTTCATGTTTTTTTTTTCTTTTTTTTCTGAAGAAGCCTTGTTTTGTACATTTCCGTACATCTTGACGTTTATTCTCAGAATTATGGCCTGATCACTTCCTCTCTTTTCCTCAAAATTTCTCTCGTTTTTATCTATTTTAAGTGCCAGAGCACAAAGATAACCCCATCATAGTTCTCTCATTTTCCCCAGCAGTTCCCCCCCCGCCTCTCCCCCGGCCCTTCCCTCCCTGCAATGAAAAAAATGAAAGGTCTCATGGTCTTACAGATTTTCTTTATGCTTATTTTGGCCTACTTGCAACCCAAATACATCATCACGCTATAAGACGGCTCTCTAAGGCTCTTGGATCAATTAAAGGTAGCCCTATTCATTGCCAGTACAAACCTTTGCCTATTAACTCCTTCAAAGGGCATTTGTCATCTCAAAAAGCTGTGAATGCCGTCTGGGTACATTGATTAAAAAAAGGTATTGTTTTAAGGCTGCTGAATATCTTAATTAGTTGTAATCAGAGGGCAGCTTGTGTCTGTGAAGTGATACAGTTACCTTTCACCCACTAGCTTTATTTTCTGTGGTTTGAAAAGGGGGAAAATAAAAATAAATCTCAGATGTACCTCAAGAATACCGCTTTTAGGGTACGAGAGGAGCGCACTTGCTGATCAAACTGTAATTTATGGCATTATTTTGCAAAGGCAAATATTGAATGTGGTAACCCAGAATGCATCTCGTTGGCCTACGACCAGCCAAGAGCGGGTAAGTGGAGCTGCTCGCTGCCAGCAGTCATCCTCCTTTTCTTCCCTCAGAAATCCAGGGTCTGTGTCCTGGAAATGGAGAAATCTACCCCAGTTCTTCAAGTGCTTGCACGTGTGCTGAGCTTGAGCCCGTGAATCATCCATTAATGCAGGGCATACACAGCCCTGTTTGGCACATCAAGGTAGAACAAGGTAACATTTTTTCAGATCAGTGGTTCATTTTTGCCACAGTTGTCTCAAATGAATGTGTCCTAAAGCTCTGGCAAATAGTTTTAGCTGGCAAAATGTCTTGTTCTGCTGTTCACTGAATGAAAGCATTTCTTTCAGTAGTTAATCATAAAAATTCGTTTTCTATCTAAGGAGAGACCCTTTTGAAAATGAAAATCAATACTTTTTTCTTCCTTGGGCCTCGTGAAAAGTTTTGTTGGTGCATATTGCTTTGTTGGTTTATTTTTCTGAGAAAACAACACAGTTTGTATTTCATTTAAATGCATTTTGCTAAAATCAAATGTTTTTTTTCTGTACATCTAATGGAGGCATCAGGGTATAGGCAGAACCCTTCCAGTCATGTCTTGATGGTACAGCAATGGCTTTCATCCTTTGCCCCCTGCTCTCTGGAGATGCATTTCCATTTGGGGATATATATGCTTTTCTTTCCATATTTGTGCAAATATCTTCTTACAGGTCAGAAAAAAACACTTGACCAAAAAAAAATCTAAGTCACACTTGGTAAAATGTGTGCTTTTGTGCTTGATTAAGATGCTTATAGTGATAATGGTAAATAGAATTTAATTTGTTTCATTGTGGGAAAGGAAGGGGGCACAAATGGTGTTTTACAGGGAGTCCCCCTTTACCTGGGACAAAAATTCTTTAGAAAACACCTAACTCACTAACCACGTGTATCAAACTGCTGGTGCAGTTTGGTCACCTGGAAAGCAGGGCAGTGCCATGGCTGGGAATCCGCAGACAAACAAGTCCCCAACACTCACACTCAACCTGTGGCTTGCTTGGTGAATTTTATTACAGGAAATCCAGGTGTGCACAGATTCTCAAGGTAATGTGGCAAAGTCATGTAAATGCAAGCAGTGCTGTGCTCAGTCTCTTATTTTCCAGTGGATAACTGTGCTGGACAATGGATGGCTGGAAATTAGAATATGTTTATGATTTACCTATTTTTTTTTTCAGAAGCTCTGGTGTCACTGGACAGTTTCACTCTACATGTCTAGATTCAGCAAGAAGTACTTCATCTCTCTTTTTTTAAAAATTTTATTTTTACTAAAACGCTTCAGAAAATCTAGTTCTGTCTTCAAATCACTGCATAGACAAGAAGCTATCAGAATCTCTCTTTCAGAGGTGAGGAAAACCAGTCCCATCAAGATTAAAATCCCAATTCAAGGAAAAGCAGAAACTTCAGCACATCTTTTAATTTTCCTGTGATTTTGGCATAAACTATCATGAATAGTTTCTCTGGGATGCTGTCAGAGGTGAAAATAGAATATGCTTTGAGTTGCAGACAGTACCTCAGCCGCAGCACTGCGGTGTGTGGACACAGGAGTTTTTCTCTTTACACTTGCTAAAAAATGTGACGCATGGGATGGTCACACAGGAGAGAGATTTATTTCTGTAGTTGGTTATTCAATTCAGTGGTTCATATACTGTGGTACTGAAGCTCGTTTTGGTGTGGAGATCCATGCAGCTCCGAACTTTTCCTTCAGCTTTGTAGGTTTTCACGGAAGTGTGTGGTGTCTTTTCTTTGGTCAGGTGCCTTGAAAATAAACTGGGGGAAGTAAATAGGCACGTTTCTACTGTGGCTGTGATAAGCATATGTGTGTATGTATATAATGGTATTGTGTGTCTTGCTCTACATAACATTTTTAGGTGTCTGTGCAAGTAGATTTATGAAGTGTGACTCGTTTTTCCTTCTCCCCACTGTTCCGGTGGAAGAGCTCAGACTGCGATGAGAAAAACTACTACACGTTATTAAGAATTCTGATAAAGTAGGCTGAATAAATTTGTTTTCTTTGTGAGCCTTAATCCTGTGTTGTATTGGCTTCTTGGACATGGCTAATTTATTTGGAATTCCATTCTGTTCCCGACAGCATTCCTGATTAGCAGTTTGATCACCCGGAGCAAAGTTACATACCAGCTTTCAACTCTTGTAATCTAGCAGTGTAATTTTTTCAAATGGACTCTTTTCTTTCCTTCTTTGCCCCAGCTCCCCTTCTTTTTGTGTGCAAAGAGACTTTAAAAGTAAGCAGGATAACCTGCTAGTAGAATGAAAAACTTCTTCAAAACACAATGCAGTTTGCTGAATGCCCGGCTTTCATTTTTAAATGGAAAAATGAGGTTTGGAGCTGTGTCAGTGCAGCATGTGGAATGTTTACCTTCCATCACGCACAGAGGATGACGGTCCTTTTCAATAACTGCATTTTAGGGGTGGTGTGATATAATCTTCAAGTTCTTTCCAAGGTCTGTAGTTCGCCAAAGCACATTTTGCTTGTGATAAGTTTAAGAGAGTTTAAATCGCTGTTTAGCAAAGCTTTTCACATCATGGACCTTGTAGGAAAATGGCAGTTGTGTCATTGTTTGCTTCCCTCTAAACTGGCTTATGCTGTCAAAACAAAGGATGCACAGGAAACCCAAATTTAATTGTAAACCAGAGGCAGGTTTTGATCTGTTTTTGGTAGAGCACAGGAGGAGCAGCATCCAAGTGAAACCAGAGGAAATGGGGCCTGCAGCAGCCCCCACAAATCTGCCAAAGGTGTGGAGTTACAGACAAGAGGGAAGGGAGTTTTCCGTCCTGTGACATTTCTGGAGGTCCCAATCTGGTTTGTGCACAGCGAGAAGGAAAAAAAGGTTTTTAAGTCAAGGGAGACGTGGGAATAGCCCAGAGATAGGTGACTGCAGCACTTGTCAAAAGACTCAAACTGTGGTTTTATGCATGAGTGCCTTGGCTGTATAATGTTTGGAGAGTGTCTGTTTTGTACTGATCTTGAATTTAATGGATCTGAAAAGCAGCTCTTGACAAATATTTTGTCAAAACTGAAGCACGTTTGGCCTGACTTCTGTGTTTGAAAAACTGATGTTTCAGTTGAAACACTGTTTTGTCCAAAATAATACTAATCAAATTCTCTCCTGAATTTATGTGAACTACTCAACTATTCTGAACTTTGTAACATAAATCCTAAATATTTGTTCTAGGCTTTTCCCTTTGAGTCACTAAATATGTTTGTATTTTTATGTTTGTTCACAATTAGGTGGACATTTTGGATATTATGAAACTTTTATTTAATTGATATGACTAAGTATCAATGGCATATGTGTGATCTATTCTGCTACTACCAGGTCATGTTCTAATCACATTCCTAGGAAGAAATTCCTGTAAATGAAAGGGAACTGCGAGTGTTATCAGGGGAATGAGGAGGAACAAAAGGCCTAGAATATCCTTTATCGAGAAATAGGGGTGGATAAAATATCTACTGCTGAGTATGGCCACATCCAGCAGCATATGGAGGTGATCATGGAACAGCAGCTCCATAACTGCAGAGGTCTCATCAAGTCTGTATTTTGAAATACAGATGTCTTCAGGCAATGACTTTTAAGACTGATTTATAAGTTTTGCTTCATTTTCTCCTAACCCTTTCCCCTCACTTTCATTATGTTTTTTTTTTTCCCTGCAATCTGTGCCCTTTCTTCTGCAATTGAATTTCAGTTTTGACTGCGAGGCCTTTGAGGATGAGCGGGAGTTTTACAAATACTTCTGGTTTTATGGACACTGAAATTAGTCTTGAGGGAAGAAATACGTAATAAATGTAGTAACTGATTTCTGTCCTTGTTTTTCTTGATCGTGGAAACGGGCATATTGAACTGACTGTGGTGGGATTCTGCTGGGGATTTTCCAGTAGAAAAGCAGTGGGGCAGGTGTTGACTTTGCTTTGGCTCCATGCAACGTGGAATGATCTTGATATGTGCGTGTTATCACAACCTATTTGAAGCAGGAGTTGGCTTTGAATGTCAGGTTTTGTCCTCTAAAGCTGTGAAGACCTTGATCTGGCTCTTTTGAACTGGCATTTTGTTTCCAGTGTGATGTGGAATGCTTGTTCAGGAGATTTCACATATGCAAACTGGAGCAAGGTGCCTTTTTGACTCTGATAACTGTAGAAGGCACATGATTCTGAGAGATAAGTGCTGGTCTTGAATTTTTCTTTTTCTCTTAACAAAGAACTGGGAACTTCTTGTTAGCCATGCCAACTACTGCAACTATTTGCTGTTTTCATTTGTGACATATCCTGAGTTTTGAATGCGTGGCAAAATGCAGTAAGTAAAATATTATATTTTTTAATTTTAATTTATTAATGTTTTGGGATATATTTCAAACTGATGGCAACAGGGGGTGTTTTGTGATTGATTATTGTTGTATTCTCTGCTTTGTCACGTGTAGCTACACTTGATATTTTGAAATTTCAGGAATGTAGTGATATTTTAGGAGATAGACTGCTTTGTAGGGGAACTGGAAAATTAGATGTGAAACCTGTTGCCTTACATTTTAAAGTCAACAGAACTGCATAATACGTAATTATTTTTGCCAAACTACCCTTCAATGGGCACCGATTACCGGGATAATTAATTATGTACTAATTTAAAAGAAAAATATGGAATTTTAAAAATAGTTCCAAATTAGAGGATTTTTTAATAAATAGTTGTAACAGAACAGGGTAATAATGTTGGTTATGTGATGAAAACATATGTTAGTAATAAAATATCGCCCATCAGGAATACTGTTCTATCATGCCATTGCTCTCTAGGGAGATGACTAGTTGAGAAGTGATTTTAACAAAATAAACTCTGAACAGAGAGGATGCTTTTATTGGTGATACGACACACATTCTCCAAAAAGGCAAACCATTAAAAAAAACGGTGCCAGGAACATCTGTTGTGTGTGAAAAAGTAAAAATTTTGGAAAATCCAAATAGCGGTTATCGATATGTAGGCTTTGCATAGTGCTTTTCCTCGCTCGTTCCCAAAAGGCTTTACAAGGAAAGGAAGAACAACCATCCGTGTTAAACGGCCTTTTCCCAAACCCGGCCGCGCCAGTTTTCATCCGGCGCGTAGATTCGTCTTGCCTGTGCTGTGCCACGGATTTTCTGTGGGAGGAAATCTGCCCTGAGAAGTGAAATCCAAGCAGGAAAGCGCTGCCCTTCCATGCCCAGCAGCATTCCTCCGTGTGAACAACCGCAGCCCCGCCGGGGAGTGCCAAGCCGACAGCCGTGGCATGCGGAGCTGCCGTTCCCCGGCTTTGTGTGAGCCTGTCCCCAGCCTGTCCCGCTGCCAGGCGCCAGGGATGTGCGCTTTCTGTTCCGGCTTTGACACCTCTCAGGGCTGAGAAGCACTTGTGAGCCCCGGGGAGGAGGCACCTGTTCGCTTGGCACCGGGAGGAACCCCCCAGTTCATTCCTCACGTGCCCTTAAGTAGCCGCCGGGCTTGTGTCTGCGGGTGGATTGGGCTGGAGCTGGTGGCCAGGGCATGGGATGTGCTGGATTACTTGACAGCCCCGCTAGCTCACGTGGGAATTGGTTAAAATCCTGCTGGTGGTTTCCAGCAGGATTGCACCAGGGGGAAGGAAGATGGTTGTCACCAAAGATGAACTCACAGGTGCATCCAGTGACATCCCTCCAGGTGGACAGGTATTTTTTGTGGATAAAGGCAGATGTCATTACCTCAACCAGTACATTTCTTATTTTATGTTATTAGCTAATTATGTATTACTATTATAATTATTATGTTACTGGCTAATGTTATTAGCTGTTATTTTACAGCTACAAAGTGAGCCAGCTGCCCAAGTGTGTCTGTAATGTAGAGCCCCTGGCTGGAGCTGACAGTGGTTGTGTTGAGCAGGTAGAGCCACTGAACGGTTTGTCAAACTGTTTTTCCTGCTGAAATCCTCTTCAGGTGAGATGATTTCCTTTCTTCTCATCTGTGTGGATGTCGGTCTCATAAAAAAGAAACAGGTTAGAGAAACAGCTGTCAGGAATTATGTAGTTGATCTTGCTTTAGGGCAAGCTGATACACCTTTTGGGTCCATTTCATCCTTTTTCCTATGACTGTAGGTGGCCCCAGTAACATATATATGTGTGGATATGTTTGTTCTCTCCAGCCTGCTGCATTTTTTCAGCAAAAATCTTTGCTAGTTGAAGGGAGCAGTCCCTTTAAACTCAGCATCTTTTGAGATCCGTAGGTATAAAAAAGACGCTCATTGTTCAGTGTACGTCCACAAAGATTCCTTCTTAATCCTCACTGTGTGTACCCATCCCTTGGTTGAGCCTTCCTGTGCAGAGGAATTTGAGTGGATTCACATTCCTTCATAAATGCATGTGGGGTAATACATCAGACTTTCTTTCCCTCTAAGCATTCTGATCAGTTCTGACGCTTTCCAACTCCATTAAAAAAATCCATGTGGTAGGTGAGAGAACCCATTAGTGCAAAGAAACTCCTGAAACCCCTCAGAGTATTTGCTTTGCTGTGCCTTTTAACTGTTTACAAAGCCCAGGGCTTTGCTTCTGATACACAGTCAATAAAAGGGAACAGGCTATTTTTATTTTTAATTGCAACGTAAATGTACGTGTTGGCCTTGTAGAAGGCAATGTGTTGACTCTCATGAGGTTACCCCAATCAAGGACAAATTTGACCAGAAAATGGCACTTTGAGAGAATACTGGCAGTCAGTATTTTGGTATGACATTTGGTTTAATGCAGAATTTTTGAAAATCAGGGAAGCAGCCAGTCTATTGCTTGGACCACATCCAAGTCCTTTCACTTACTGCTGATCCTTCCCGTTTCTGCCTCCACAGCTCTACTTGTCCAGGCCCAGGCAAGGAATTGCTTAAACATCTATAAAAGTTCCTTGTTTTCTTCTTGAACTGGATCCTGGAGTTGTACTAATTCTGACGAGGCCTTGGCATCTACAGGGACCTCAAGGTATTACTGTACCTATTCCCTGATTTTAAAGGAAAAATAAAGTAGAATTCCCAGAGCTTTACATTTCTGAATCAGTCTCTCATTTCTTTTTTAGGCGGAAAGTGCGGTTTCTGGGGAAAGGAGCTTGCTGGTGGAGTAAGTTTGAAAAGATCGTAGCAGTTCCAGTAATTACTCATTTCATCAAGCCATCTATATTTAAAGTGAGCTAAACCGAGTTCTTTCCTACAATGTCTCCTTCAAATAATGCTGCTTTACATTTGGAGAGCCAAATAAGGAAATGGAGCATAATCCTACAGGAGTTTCTTTCCCCTTTAGTTCCTACAGCTCAGGGACTTGCTGTAACGAGAGCACTTCTTTCTATGAAAACCTTTTTAACATATTCAACTAAACAAACTATCTCCCAGAGAAAGTAGGAGCGGTTTTTTTTGTGTGTGTGCTTTGCTCTGGCCTTGGCTCTCGAGGACATTTCTGTCGATGCACTAAATGAGCGATGCATTTTGGACAGCTTCTGTGAGTTCTGATTTGTTTTCTTGTGCTTCTTTTTTTCTTTTTCCCTCCCCCTCCTCTCTCTCCCTTCTTCCCCTTTTCATTTGTCTAGGGGGAAAATAAAAAAAAAAAACCCACGCTCCTCCAGTGTTGTTTCCTGCAAAGACCATTCTTAAGAGCTCGTTGGACAGCGCAGGACTCTTGAAGTGATAGCTAATTGGTGAAAGAAAGGCCCTGATTGTCTTGAGGGAGCTGGAAAGTGCTGCGTGTGCTGCTGAAAGGGACTAGGGAGAAGGTGCCTGGTTTCACTGAGCAGCTGCTGCTGGAGATGTTTGGAGATTACATCAGCATTGGAAAAAAGGGGCAAAAAAAAAAAAAAGAAGTCCAACTTCACAGAGACGGAGTTTATGGAGGTTTTTTTTTTCCCCCCCCTTCCAAAGGTCTTCTGACAATACTGTCATTGTCAATATAAGAGTTGTTAATTCTTTATGAATAGCACATGGGGCCTCTTGACTAAATAGTACGTTACATGTCCCAAATCTGTCAGCTGGACTCTTCTCTCACATGCTAGTGAGATCACTTTGATTGGAATGTTAGAGGAATTGCTGGGCTGGCCGTGCAGAACTGAATACTGCATTATATAATTAGATCTCCCAGAGTATTTTTTTTCACATTACCTCATTATTCTAGCTTAAATATGGAATCGGCCCTTTTGATGATTTTGCTGGTTGTAATTATATTAATACGATTCATTTTGTGGTCCTCCCTTAGTGCTTATATAGACTATAAGCTGTCCCAAAGGTTTCCTGACACAAGGAAAGAGGACTGAGAGACTTCAAAAGGCTTCTTCAGATTTGAATTGACAATGGGGAGAGCTGGATAAGGTAAATGGAGCTAGAGCAGCTCTTACCTTGGGATCTGATGAGAGAGAAATGACGTGTCGAGAGTGCAACCGAGTGAAGATCCTTCAGAAAGCCACGTGCTGACAGAGGGGAAGGAGTGACAACTGACTGAGTCAAATGACTTCCTCTCCAGCTTGGGCATGGATTTATTGTTGGGAGCAGACTTGTGGACTTTTGCCAGTTAAATGATTTGGACAAGCTGGGGGGAATCCTATTGCTGGGCAGTCCAAGAGTGCCAGTGGCCCAGCCTTGACACGTGAGATGTGGTGTGTGGTGCCTGCTGGACACACTGCTGCTCTGCACATTCAGGTGTCAGCTGGCATGGAGTGAGTTCTGACACCAAAGCCCTGCAAGGTATCTTCATTTCCAGCCTTAAATAAAGACCTTACTAGAGCACGGAAGGATTTGACTACGTGTCCAAGGCCATAGTGACTTAGGATTTTTTGGTTAACTTACCTTGCAAAAGGAGGTAAACTGTTCCAAGTGAACTGTCTCCTTTTAGATGGGTGTTATACTAAGCCAAACATCCTATATCTTACTACATACCCAACTCAATTTGACATCTGCTTTTAAGAACTGAATTTTCTACCGTAAAAATAGAAAGACTATATTGCTTTACCTGAGGCCCAGTCACCTTTCTTTTAAAAAAAAATAAAAATAAAAAGTTTTTTTGTTTGATAAATTTCTATGTCATGTAAAAGTGAAGGTTGCCACTTTGTGTACTTAATTCTGTATCTCTTGGTAGCTCACATGATGATGTCAGAGTTCAGCTACAGTATTCCCATCCAAATTTTCTGGCCCATTCACGACTCTCACCTTCCTACAGGCTCGTCATTAATAACTGTTAATCAACCCTTATCATTTTGTGTTTTGAAGCCTCCTAAAACTCAGATGTGAGAACTGGGCTATGCTTATGTCAGGTCTATTGATTTCAGCCTCAGATTTTATTTATGGTGGATGGCCAATGTACTAAACAGCCTGCAATGCCTGAAATGCATGTCATTGACTTGAAATCCAGCCAGATGACAATAAATTAAATGTGGATGTAACTAACCCCTTGTCTGTATCTGTGGTTCTTAATTTTAATGATGATTCTGTCCGGTTTTTTATTTCCCAACAGCAAACCAGACCACAGTGGGAAAGTGAAATGCTGTCTATTTGAAGATATACCTTTGATAATGAGTGACTGGAAGAATAGGCACAGTGATCCATTTTTCTTCTTTCAGTTAACCATCCCTATTCTTTGCTGTTTTGTGCAAGATCAAGCTTGTAGATAAATTGATAGTGCCTTTAAGAAACAAGTCTTCTAATTCTTTATTGCAGAATTACTTAAGCAATTATTTAATTAAAGAATAAAAACAATTTACTGAAGACTTCATTGAGATCTTGTTGCCTACTCAGCCCCTTGTGCATTCAAAGCAGTTTTATTGCCACCTTTTTTGAGTTCTGTGGATTCATATAGTTTTTATCCAGTTCTGCAGGACATGGGAAGCCATCCTGTTTATCCTGCATCACAAAATCTGGGCTATCACACTTGCAAGAGTGCAAAATATGAAGGAAATTGAGATCTTCCTCTTTATTCCCATGGGCATTTGCTCTTCCTCTTATCACAGAGATAATAAAAATCTGGGCCCTTTTAAGTGTGGTGTGATTTGAAAGTGTCTGTTAGTATTTCCTGGTGCAATTTAACCATATTCATTTTCCTTAAGGAAAATATAATATAAATATAATATTTTCAATTGCTATTTTTTTTCAGATACAAAAGATTGTGCCTGTGCTTACAAATCCCTTTCTGTTTCCTGAAAGGGGTGCAGGGGAAGAAGAAACTTTGGATAATAACTGCTTCATGTCAACTAGTTGTGGCTTATTTAAGATCCAACTTGAAGCCCATACCTTGATGGAATTTTAATGGGCTTGACTGGAAATCACTTTAGAGTCTTTTAAAATTCATTCCATTTCATTTAGTATTTAAAAGATACTTATGCCCTGCTGATTTTTTTTGTGTGTTTAAGGATGTGTTTAAAAATAAGCATGTGTTTAATGTCAGTTTTGACAGTGTTAATGAAGATTGCAGTGTGGAGCCCCCTTTCAAAACATGACACAAAGGTAAGTGTAAAGACAGAGAAAAATAGTAGTGAAATTAAAATTCTTCCTAATGTAAAATAATTACATTTTACATTAAATATAAGTATATTCTGCATATAAATATATTCTGTATATATTATGTCTATATTTTATATTATGTTATGTATTTATTAATTATATCACTAACATGCTAAAAGTGGCCAAAATTACCATATTATCTATAGGGAAGGAACTCCCCTCTTTGCTTTAAGTCATTATCAAGAAGAACCTCTAAAACAGGGTTAGATTCTGTTCTGATTTATTTTGGAAGATCAAAGTTTTGGGACTCCACCAACAGACAACTCTACAGATTTTTGCCTCCCAGTGTGTTTGATAGTGCAGTACCTTTGTAACCAACCAGCAACACTGACCTGTTGAGGCACTACTGAAAGCAGGTTTAATTACAGCAGTTTATAAACCACTTGTAGTGCAATTAAACTCTCTCATATTCCATTTCCTTTGTGTGAAATTATTTCTTGATGTATTTTTTTGCTTATCTAGTAGTCGGTCCATCTCTCTCTCTTTATATATATATATAAATATATATAAATATATAAAATACATTATATTTTTACATATAAACCAAATATAAAACTGGATGATGTATGGATGCAGAACTGTTACTGGGATATTGTACCTGTAGGGTTATTATGTTTATAAGATGATGCTTAGGTTTGGGTTTAGCCTGTGATTTGAACAAAAGTATAAAGTAACTGGTATAAAGTACTAGTTCTCATTTTGTGAGTACTTTAGGAAGGTTATCCCAACTTTCATATCTGAATTCCCTCCTCCATAAGACCAGTGTTACGACAAAAATCTGCCTCAGAGGCGATGTCAGGGTCAATTTATACATGTTGTGGGGAGTTTATGAACTTTGGCTTTGCACACTTGACAGTTCAGATAAATGTGTAGGCATGTGCATACATGTATATTTTCATTTAAGGATGTTAATATTTTAATATCTTGTGTTTACAGCCCTCCCCACTCCAAGCTGCTCAATCTTGTGTAGCTCTGGAAGAAAAAAAACACAGATTTAACTGCTTAGGTAGCTGATGTCACAGAACGCCGCTCGTGTTGGAATGTGTTGATTTAGGGTGACTGTTTTCATGGTACCAATAAAAACTTGGTCCCAAAATAAATAGCCATTTTCAAGTTCCACAACTGATAATTTTTTTTTATTTCTTTTTTTTTTTTTTTAACACAGGCTCAAAATCTTGCTGAGCTGTAAAACCTCAGCTGATTGTAAATATCCCGTTATCTGCGAGTGCAATTTCTGTCCCACGCTGTGTAAGGTGCAAAAAAGTTGACATTGTGGACTGCATCGTGGTATGGAGAGCTAATTACAGATAAACTCGTGGTCATCTGAGCATGTAATTATATTTATTGACTAAAATAATTCCACAGTTTTATTTTGCAGTGCCATTACACTGGTATCCGTTTAAACAATTACTGTCAAACCACATAAACCCAACTGCAGAAGGACTCCCTTCAATGGATCTGGCGATGCAACAGGTGGCCTAATTACTTTAGGTAGGTCCATTACAGCAAAATTCGGAGTGGAGAAGCTGAAGACACAAGTAGGGCTACAATTCTGTTGGCTCTAGGAGGAGTAATCTGAACAGCTGAGGGGCCCAGTCACCAGCTGCTTACACGGAACTGCCGCAGCATCAGCTGAGGCTCGGGGGGAATCGTGGAACCAGCACTGCTGCCCAGGCCCATGGTCCATGGAACAGCCCTGGGGAATGGAAAAGTATTGTTGGGGTGTCTCTGTCTGGATTTGTGTAGGCATCAGATTGGTGGACAATTAAATGGCAGGAGTCTTGTCTTGGTCAGAGTCGCTCCATAAATGCGGTTGGGTTGTCACCGAAGTGGGTGACCTTAGAGGGTGACACTTTGGCTCTGCAGGCAGGGCTTGTAACATCATCTCTTGCTAAGGCTGCCAGGCAACTTCCAGTCCTAAAGGCCTATTTTCAGCTGTTCACAACTTTGTCAAAGTAGCTTTTCAAACTAGATATTTTCCATGTTGCATTTGGTGTCTGCCTGCAGCTGAGTTCCCTTCAGAAAGTTTCAGCCAGAACAGTTTAATGTCTTCCAAGAACAAGATTAGAGAAAAATATTGTTTTACCCATGCTACAAAAATATTGGCAATGTTTGTTTTGTTTTGTTTTGTTTCAATATGTAGTTCTCCTACTCTGGGAGATAATTTTTGCTCAGCCCCACCAGGGAGATGCAACTCCTGTTTCACATGAAGAAAATGATTGTAGGTACCCACCACAAATTTGAGGGGTACAAGATCAGATCTGATGTGGGCTGGAAGGAAAACCTGCATGGAAGGAGGTGAGTAGTTGATTGAATAGTGAATGAGGGAGGAGACAGACCAGATGGAATTAGGATAGTTTGGAATAGCAGACAGGGCAAAAGTGGAGTCTGAAATACATGACCTAAACAATTCTATGATAAGACTGAAATCAGGAGGCTAAGACTTATTTAGTGAAGCCATTTGACTTGGAATAAGGAAGTCCCTGGAACTGTCAAAGGGATAAGAGTTGAATAAAAAGTTTGCTGGATCATTTTCCCTTTAAAATATTGATATAAATCCTGGAACTTAAGTGTTATCCTTTTTTTGGCTGTCAACAGATTTCTGTGAAATTCACTGTCAAAAACTCCTCTGTCCCATCTACCTCTCAATCTCCAGCAGAAAATGCTCTGGATCTGTGAACTCCATATTTTTTAATATGATGCAACAAATTGGAGCACTGGCATTGAGGCAATAATAGAATTAAGGCTTTATATGCAGTTTTTGCTCTGCTCCCTGAGTATTATGACAGGTTCTTTTGCTCATTTGTTGCACAGGATGAAATTCTCTGGGAAGGAAACTTGCAGGAATAATGCTTTGAATATTCAGGAGTGGGGAGATGGAGTATGAAAGGCAGAGCTCTAGGAAGACTAAAGTTTTGAGTGCAGGATAACGTCTGCAAAACACATACACTTTAAAGGACATTCAGGAGGAAATTAATTATTCTTGCATGGGGGACTAAGTGCTGATAATGAAGAAAACATGAGAACTAATTAAGCAAGCACTGTCTATCTCATCCCAGTGAATGTGGCAGGAATATCTTGGAAAAATAATATACTTGGCAAATGAGTATAACAAAATGGAGGGAAATTAACTTTTCCTCCCCGTGGGTTGTAGAAGAAAACAATTGTTACTTCTCTCTAAGGTGCTAGTGAGTGGCCAGATATGTGTAGTACCACTTAGTTTCTAAACTCTGTTCACAGTTGACTGTTTCATAGATGCAGAGCTTCCAGCACTGAGATGTGAGTGCTCTGGTGTATGCAGAAATTTTTAAAAAAATAATGTAGAATGGAGACATCCATAGCATTTTAGGTGTACGTGGGAGTTGTTTAGTTTTCCATGTTGGCCTTGGATCCCTAGACTGCATATCAGTGGTACATGTCTAAATCCTTTTTTTGGAAAGGCCCGGGTGAGTTTGAAACCTGGGTCCTGTATTTAATGAATGCTTGAACTTGGGACTTTCCTCTGTGAGCTGAGACCCTTCTTCTGGCTGCCTCCCCTTTTAGAATTGGCAGCCTTAAAACTCTCAGTCAGAATTTCTAACTAATAGTTATGAGGTGGACAGCCTCTCTTTTGTTCTTTCGAGAATAATTTTTTTTTTCTTTGCCACCAGGTTATAAAAAACACCCCGAATAATTAGTGCTCTATTCTGGGAATTATTACCAAATCACAAAATCTAGAAATAGTTATTTCTCCTCCCCAGTCATTGTATGAAGACGAATTCATGGAAGGAGGATTCATCAAGGGCTATTAAGTGCAGGAAATCCTGAAGAGGGTATTAGAGAAGCATCACTAAATGCTCGTCCTATTCTTAGTTTCTTTGTAGACATCCACTGTGGTTGTGATGGGGAAGGGGGCAGAATCAGCTGGTTCCTCAGGGTTCTTCTCTGCTGCTCCAGGACACACTGTCTTTGCGTTTGCAAAATAAGAATATTTAGATAAATATTCAGGTAGATATTAGATAGAATATTTAGATAAATATTATTTAGGATCGATTTCCGGGGCAGATGTTTTCGGAGGGTTGGAAGAACTGGCTTCTACTGCCTGCGTCCTGGACCAAGCAGTGCTGTGCTAAAGGGTGAAGAGGAAGGTGGGAACTGTGAGATATCTGCAGCCACGTGACTTTGACGCTTTCTGTGCCGGTCCCAGAGCAGGTAATTCCAGTAGCATCCCTCTGTGGCTGTGGTAGGTGATGAGATGCCTCATTTTACGCCTCTCTCGCTGTCTCTTTCCTCAGACATGCTTTCTTTGGCACTCGTCTCAGACCGAACATAGCGACTTCCAGGATTTTCAGTCCCTGCAAAATGTCTCCCACCACGCCTACGTTTAAAAGGGCACAGGATCCAGTTAGCTAATTTGTTCCTAGGCAGTTAAACTACTTTACATGAGCTCCAGACCATGGAGTAGATTTAACCTGCTATTTAAGGAATATGTGAACAGTGTTGTGTAGGGGGACACATCTGTATCTGTCTCAGAGTGACAACCTAATTGGAGGTCGTCCTTTGTGTAACCCTGTTAATATTTTAGACTATTCTGGGAAACCCCATGGCCCAAGTACTATGGAATGTAGTTAGGAAAAACAGTGTTTTCTCAAATATTTCAGATGTGGAATATTTATTTTGTAGCCAGAGAAACTTGTTACCAAGCAACTGGCCATGAGTGGGGTCTGCTGCCAACTGTATTCAAAAAAAGGAAAAAAAAAAAAATACTTACCTCTCCTCGGGCTGCATGTGAGCATTTACAGTGCAGTGAAGAGAAATAAAAAAGAAATATCCATGTGACAGAATTCATTGTTAATGGTCTCAGGTCAGTCAGGTCTTTTCTCTCCACCTGTCCCTGAACCATATAATTGACAGGAGAAGCCACTTGTGAAAATATTGGTGCAGGAAAACCAGTCCCTTTGAAAAACCTCCCGTTTTGGAGACTCTTTCTTCAGAGCCCTGGATGATGGAGTTTGGTCCATCACTCTTTGCTGAGCTTCTGGTCCAAAAGCAGGCAAGGACCTAGGCTGGAATTCTGCTCAGATTGTTTTATTGACCTGATAGATTCTCTAGATCAGGCATCCAGATATTCAGTTATTGTTTGTTTTAGAAACCGGGTACCAAAGCTGGTTTTCAGAGGAGCTAAAAACGCTCAGATTGCACACAGTGGATGAAGGTCAAAATGGGACATAAACTGCTTTTTAAGAAAGGCTGTAGCAAGGTGGTTGTAACTGTTCCACACAAGCAAAGCACTCCCTGCTGCACAAACTTATGGGATGGAAAGTGCCTGGCTGGGGCGTTGTCTGTTGGTAAACAAACCTGCCCTTTTCACTGGATATAAACACTCATCCTGGATCAGCCCTGGTGTCACTGAGGTTCATTCCCAGCAGAGGGTATGGCTGTGATGAATTTTCCACCTCTGCTGCTGGACAGGGACGGTTAGCAGCTGTCATACCGGGGAAAAGTGTTCATTAACTGCTCTTTTAAAATATAAATGGCCTGTTTGGCCACAAGTGGGTACAATAGCAAATGTTCCCTACCTGGATGAAGAGGAAAAGGGGAGCATTAATGTTGCTTGATATAAGAATCGGGCTCGCAGCTAAGCCTTATGGAGAAGTGGGTGGAGGAGCTCTAAAAAGAGCTGTGAAATTTTGGAGGGTTTCAGAGCACTCTGTGATATCCAGGAGCTTTTCACAGGATATGCAAGCACTGTTTCTCGTAGTACAAATCTTCGGGGGTTTCTCAGAGACATCCAGGAGGCACCTGTTTATCTGTTTATCCCGTGTGTATCAGTTTATCTGTTCTTTGTTGTGTGGATAGTGCACTTCCATGCTTCACTGCCTACGTTGGGAGATGTTGCTTGGGTTTCTCCTAGGAAGGGTCAGATGTCAAATTCTTTGTGTTTCCGAGCACAATAGAAGCTTGGCCATGATGCTGCTGCTCAGCCTCCTAAAGCTTCCTCTCCAACCTTGGCTCTTCTTTCCATTTTGTCCTCCTACTTCAGAATAATGCCTGGCAGTTGACCTCGTTTAGCAGTCAAGGCTCCACATGGTGACATCACCTGTTCTGCAGCTTGATCTTCAACTGCTGGTGGAGACTGTGTGCACACATGTTAGTTTGGGTGGCTTCAGTGCCCGCAGATGATTTTAACATTGTGGTGCTACACCGGGCATTTCCGTGGCTCTTGTGAATTAATTGGAAAGTTCGAGTGGTGGATTACTTAAAAAAAAAAATAAAAATCCTATTTCCAGTCTATTTCAATCACACCACAATGATTATTCCTCAGTAAGACAGGAAAAGATTTACTGGACTCAAGGATAAAGATACTTTACCACATTTCTGGTGGGCTTGGGGGAATTAATCTCCCCCAAATTCTACTCGTTATGTTTTCCTCTAGCTGAGAGTATGTGTAACTGCTGTGCTGATTAGTTTGAGATTTTTATTAACGTAGTTTCATTTGGGGAAAAAATTTGAGGTTTCAGGCTGGATTCCAAAAATGTAGAGTTATTCAAAGTATAGTTCTCTACCATAAAACCAGCTAAATGTACTCTTGATGCAAAATAGTGCATGAGTATCAGTGATGAATTCAGTTTTGGTCGTGTTAGTTCAATGTTATTAACAAGAAAATAAGTTCAACAGATAGTGGCACTGAAATGTGTAACCTTTTGATATAATTATATGTAAAAATGGATGAGCTCTGAGCAATCTGGTTTAGTGAAAGGCGTCCCTGTCCACAGCAGGGGGTTTGGAACAAGATAATCTTTAAGGTCCCTTCCAACATAAACCACTATATGATGGTATGATAGAAATGGGTATTTACCATTTACAGGCTGTGCCATAGGTTGGACAGCCTGGGATATTTCTTTCCATTACTTTAAATAATGTTCACACACCTATGGTTTGTACTAAATATCAGAATTTTAGGTTAGCCATTTAGCACCTTGACCTCAATAGTGTGGATATATGAACTGTACTTGGTATCTAATAATTAATGAACCTGTTTTCTTTATTTGCATACAATTTAAAATTAAGTGAATGCTAAAGAACATGACAATTTTTTTGTTGTTGTCGATGCAGCATTTCAGTCTGTTTCCTGCAAATATTTTGTTAGCACCAAAAGCAACAGAAATCTTAAAAATAATCTGCAGATTGTGGCTGCCTAAAGCTCCAAGCTGGAAACACTGTTCTGTCATCTTGAACTCTTTCCTGTTTGTGTCAGAGTAGTGTGAGGAAGGAGCAGAGGCAATACAATCTGATTTTGCTGTCCAGTCATAATCAAGAATAACAGCTGATGAAAGTACAGCCTAGTTCAGTGTTTTGCCCAGATTCCAAGGTCAGAAATATGGTTGCATATATTTAACAGATAATTTTGAATAGCAGATATGAGAGGTTTTGTAAGATTGGGAACCACGCTCTCCCTCTTTTGATCACATCTACTGCAAACATTACCAGCTGAAGCTTTCCCAGCTCTGGAGTGGGCATGATATATTAGCTGGGGTATATTATGTATTATTTTGTTTGAAAACCCCTTGTGCTCTGTGCTCTACGTGCAGTGGCTGCTCAGAAGGTCATTATTAGTCATCCTGGCCCTGGTTCTTGGCTGTGCTGGAGGTGGTTTGCACTGGATCTGTACCATGAAAGACACTCTGTGAGTGAGTCAATCCTTTGCTGTCCCTCTGTTGCTGGAACAATCCCCCTGCTCCATAGGGTGCAAAGCTATAAGTGAGGGAGTGTGGCCAAAATATCCCAACAATGCCTGAAACCTTCATCAGCTCTGAGCCACTGATGGCTGAGGGGAAGCAGAACAGCTCTGAGGATGCTCCGCTTTACCCTGGGGTTTGACCAGGAGGATGCATGGTCTGGGGAGCCCTGGCAGGGTGTACCTGCCCTGGCTCTGCTCTAGGATATTTTTGGGTGGGTTGAATACTGCTGAGAGCCTGGCTCAACCAGACTCCCATTTTCTGAGTGCTTGTATGTGTTGCACATCGCCTGTGGCTGGGGCTGCACTGAGTTATATGCTCAAGCCATAGCTGGCAAGCTCACAGCTGGTAAATAGAAAAAAAAAATTAGAAGTGAGTCAATTGGTAGAAATGTGCCTTCATGCTCCTCGTGGTTTGCTGTTCCATTTAATTTATTTACAGTTAAATTTATCAATGTACCTAATGCAAAAAACAATGTTAAATCATGTGTCTGCTGAAATGCTGCCTCCGCTTTGTCCAGGATTGGAAAGTACTGAAGTATTTTTATTTTCCATAAGATACAGTGTTTGAGGGTGGTGATAGGTCGTTGCCAGACACTTTTAGATGCTTGTTTTGTCCCATTTCCACTTTTTCTGCCTGTCTTCGGCTGAGTTGAAAAAATGGGCTGTGCAGCCTTCAGTCACCTGTGGAATAGTTAGAGCGAAGTGCAATATTCCGAGGCTCCCCTTTCCCAAGGTTTCCTGAAGGAGCCTCTGTTTATCATTCAACCTGCAGTGCCTGTATTGGGTTACACTAGGAATGTGGAAAGCTATATGGGAAAATCTGTCAGGCTGTGAAAAGATCTCAGGCTTTGAAATTTTATGGAGCATGATTGCTAATGCACATTCCATATTTCAGGGTGTCTGGCTGCCCTTGCTCCGTGGAAGGATGTGATGTACGTTGTGGAATATTTGGCCATGTTTTCTTGCGGGCACTAGTGAACTGATAAACAAGGGCCACAGGGCTGGGGAAGTAGCAGAGAGGAAATCCCATCAAGGAATAAATTATAATGACACCTATACTCGTGTTGGTAGAGTTAAAAGTCAGTCCCCATTTACAGAACATGATCTCTAATGCAGTAAGGAACACTCGTGTAACTCCTCTTCCACCACAGCATTCCAGTAAAATCCCAGGTTAGGAGTGGGGACCACGTTTTTCCTATGTACAAATAACTGAGAGACTCATCTACAGGCTAGAACTTTACTTGTAGTAAATCAAGTTCATGCTCATAAGAGGGTTTGCTTTCAGGTATTTCAGCAGGACCTAAATTTGCAAGTCACCAAGTGCTGTTAATGAGACTTGAATCAGATGCTGTGAGTTGTGAATGTATAAGTACAGTGTATGTTGTGTGTGCTTCGTAAAATAAAACAAAAAAAAATCCATTAGTTCATGAAACCAGCCTTTGCACACACAGGATATTGTATAAAGTATTGAAGAGACTTTTTCCCTTGACTTTAACTTCAATTTGTCTTGCAAGGTTGCCTGCACACCCTGGTAGTATAAATTAAAAATAAGACAAACAAACCAAAAGCTTAGGAGGTGGAAGGAGCTTCCCAATTAAAAAGCTGCAACGAAATGTAATCATTAAAAGGTTTTCCTCTTTTTTCCTCTCTGTTGAATGTAGACACCAAGTGGGTCAACTTTCCTGACTACCCCTTAAAAAGGTGGGATGTCAACAGCAAATCTGTTGATGTGTGGTTAACAGATTGGATTATCTATTAGGTGCTTGTAGAAAGTGAGGCATAAATTCCAAAGCTGCAGGAGTTTGGTTACACGGTCATGTCCAACACTGTTTCTATAAAGAATAGTCCAGGTTTAAGGATGCAGCATGGAGTCGAGGTCAGTTCCCCATGTAGGTGAATCCAGAGCCATTTTAGTATTTTACACATCAAAAAGATGGAAAATTTATCTTGGAAGGCAGGAGACACCCCATTCACATGTCATCAGTCCTGTGGGTTTAGGGAGAGACTTTACTTGGTAAACATTCCTTTGCACACCCACAAAAAAAAATCAGTTGGTCTGATTGTTTACTGGGTGAAATTCTGTGGCCTGGTTTATGCAAATCAGGCCACATTATTGTAATTTGGCTGCAATTAGTTAATTAATATATTTTTTTACTAACTCTGCCTTCTTTGTTCAGTAGCTCCCTATTTCAAATACCGGTAGTTGTTTAGAAACTACCGGAGTTTTGTTCAGCAAAAAAAAGACATGGCTTAAGATAAACTTCAGGCCCTAATGAGGATTCATCCATGAGGGCTGTCCAAGCACCTGGATAGTTACAGGACAGACTGAATCCCTACCAACACCTGAGCTCGTGCATGTGGGGTCATGGATGCATTAAAGGTGATGGATTATGGACATCCTTCCTTAACTTTTGTGTTGTTGTGTCAGGCTTATATCCAGACATTAACATTATTCAGATCTCATGCTTCTTGCTTCAAATATGAAGCAAATGCATTGTGAAACTGATCCATTTCCAAATAATTTTGTCATCGGGCAATTAAAATATCATGTGCTATGAACATCTCTAAGAAGCTATAGATGGGAAAGCTGCCAGTTTCCCAAGTCACATTGCTTTCAAAAGTACAATGAATGTACAGTTCTCTGAGCAGTCTGGAAAGAAAAGTCATTTTCCAGCTCTTAAAAAATCTTTTTTTAGCTTTTTGCAGTGCTCTGAAGTCAAATTATGATGATTTTAAAGACAGAGCTGTTAAGTGCCAATGATTTGTCAGTACTGGCGCTCTTAAATTCATAACAACATGGTTGGGCCCATGCTTAATATCTTAATTGTGGATATGAAATTCTTTTAAAGTAAAGCCAGCTATAAAACGTGTGCTTCTTATATTAAAACAAAATAAATTAATTCACTTTATTATATTAGGGAAAAAAACCCTTCAAATAACTTACACCTTTTTACTCCAGTGTTGCTGTTTCTGGCTAAGAAATATGACTATTTAGACTAGAAATTTAAAGAGGAGTCTGTAAGTTTTGACTCCTCTGCCATGATTAGGCACCAGACTATTTTCCTGGACTTTGAAAATTGCATCTCTCATGGCTTGATCAAATTGATTTCCATTTATAAAATGTTTAAAAGCATCCCTTGAAGTAATTTGTTGGCTTTAACAGAAAGTGCTGTGAACCTGATGCCTTACAAACACAGTTGGAGTTCTGGATGTAGTGTGGTTAACTTCAGGCATTTTGATTTACTGTTGGTCTGTGTGCTGGTTTACTGGATTGCAGGATGAGGATGGGGTGCTGTGCCTGCCAGAAGGAGGGTCCAGTTTGGGATCATTTCTGCTTTCAGAGAAATCATTCAACGAGGTGCACTGAGTGAAAGTCTGTCAGCTAATTAGTTGTAACCTTCATGTGGTCATGAAGATCTGCAGTGTAATGTACTTAAAAAAAAAAACCAAACAAGCAACAAACCAAAACATTCTAGAGCCTGTGATTTGCTATCTGAAAAAATATTAAAAAGATGTGACGACTTGAACGACCAGTCCCAAAGTAATAAAAGTCACTTTAACCTATTGTTGGTCTTTAGGAAGAAGAATTCCAATGGGAATACCCCAGAGGAGTGCTAACAATTGGAAAATTTTACCTAAACAATTAAGAAGACTAAAACTTGAGGAATAGGATTATTTAGGAAGTGCAGCAGGCCGTGTCTGCTGTATGCTGGCGTTCAAAACACATGCATTGGATAAGGTGCTTGTGTCCAGTTGTCTCAGCACAGGAAAGGGGAACAGTTTCTTTCTTTTTTTGTCCTGATGTACAAACAGAGGAACAGGCATCCAGGCTGAGTTTGGAGTCCTGACTCAATTGCAGCCAGAAACTTGGCTGATGAGGCTGCTTTGGGGCATGGGATGAAGTAGGGAGCTGCCTTGGGGGGGCAGAGGGATGGTGAAAAGATCCAGCAACGTGCATCTCTTTTCCTGGTCCTTGGTCCAGGCAGGAATGCAGCGTAACTGACTTCCAGTGCGAATTTGGAATGTTTTCTCACTAAAATGTATGTATTTAAAGTGATAGTATTTTCAGACACAGGACAAACAGCTGCAAAGTTTTTGAAGAAGGGGATCTTATGCAGAGATACCTTTTTGAATACAAAGCCTTTGTCTCCTTTATGGTAACTAACCCCTCATTTTGCTCTCCTTTGGCAGTGAGAAAGAACCCAGGGTGTGTTTAACACTGCTGCCCCTGGTGCCACATTGCACTTCAGGAAGGATGTAAGGAGAAATCCATATAACTGAGAAGCAAGTAGTTACTTCTGCTTGCTGAAGGTGTTACTGCATTCTGATCTGCCGTATTTTTGGAAAACTCACTCTCAAAGTTTTGTTGGAAATCGTATCTGGAAAAAAAAGAAAGCAATTAGTTCTTTTCTGATGCTTAGTAATGTGGCATATAAATATGACCAAAGCAATGAGCATGAGATTTCACTGCAAGTGCTGAGGGAGTAATAGATGGGAATTAGCAAAAGAATAGGAGGAATGAATGGGGATATGCACTGAGGGTTTATTCTCTTTGAAAGATGATCTCTTCCTGAGTTACTGAATAGCTAATGGCTGATACAAATGGTTGCAGATAGGATAGATTGCCTCAAGATTGATGGCTGACTGTTGTTGGTCTAGGTTTTTAATCCAGGCTTCTGCTGGAATGCAAAGTTCCTAGCTCAAGATCAATTATACAAGGACATCAAGAAGAAAAAGACAGTCACGGTATTTGTCTGCTTCTCAAACTACCCGAGATGTGAAACTGGTTTTGCTTGCAGTGACATGCCTGTTAATGCCAGGCAATGTAATACTTTCTTATTACAACCCTTTGCTTGCAGTTAAAAGTGAAAAAAAAAAGAAAAAAAAAAAAGAAAGTTTCTGAAACACAGCACATTCCTTGCACTTTTTGATGCCTTGTGATTGTGTTGTCTACAAAGATAAATCCTGGGGACTTGGGAGGTCACTGTGACAAAGCTGAACGTGCCTGAGTCTCTTGGGGTGGGCAGCACATCAGTGGCTGTGCCCTTAATCTGAATTCATTTCATCACTCTGCAGAAATAGCAGAATACCACACGGGACAAAAGAATTACACAGCAAGCAGAGATGGGCCTGAATCCCTTGGTGGCTGTGAATTAGGAGGCACTTTCACGTGAGTTCATGTCCGAAAAACACGGCTGGTCTTCACTGGCAGTAATAAAACAGAGGCTGGGGCAGGGAATGGAGCACTGGGCAGTGTAAGAAATCTAAACCTTCAAGTGTGGCTCCAAACCACAAGCCAGATAATGACCGTGAAGTCTCGAGTGTAAATGGTGCCTCACCATAACACCTGTTAAATTTCCTTTGATTTTCCATTAACTAAATACCATCGTGGAGGTGTGTGCCCGTGGAAGGCTGAGGAAAAGATAAAGCTATAATATTTTATGGGCAGTTTTAAAAAAAAATGGCAACTCCAAAAGAATGCATGCCATTATTTTTATTTGCTTCTTGGTTCTGATAATTCCTCTGATATGCAGAGCTTAAAAATGAGATAAACGTTATATGCAAAATTGCATGCATATTATGAAAATGTGACTTAAACTGCTTCTTTGCTCATTTTACTTCTGTGAAGAAGAAAGAATTTCTGCTGGAATCGAGAGTGACACAGTAGACTGCAGACAATTGATGCTGATAATGTTGTTTAAGATGATATGACCAGCAATAGAAACAAATAAGATTGAGTTTCCATACAATGTAAGAATATTAACTGAACAACTTCCTGCCAATGGTAAAAGTCAAGAGATAATTGAATTAGAGAAGGCAACTAGATTAATTGAACACACAAATTCTTAACTACTGGGTCAGTGTTGGTTAAAATGCATGACAATGCTGGTTATTAATTTTAAATGTCTAATTTTAAATTTCTATCCACGTATCAAGTGCTGTGACTTCCTTAGTCAACCAGCTATGGTCAAAATTCCGTACAAGTGGGGGACTGAATTTTTAAAGAGGAAAGTAGGAGAATTTTTAAAATTTGTTACATATTTGTGGCTGCTGAAGAATTCTCTAGCAATGCTTTTTCTGTTTTTCTTCTCCCCATCGTGCCCCAGTAAGTCACCAGAATAGTTTTCTGAGCAGCTGGACTTGGTGATGGGCATAACTTTGGAGGGTATCCCTACTCTCTTCTTGGAAATAAAAGACACAGCCTACTTCCTCTGCTCTCTGTGCCCCACAGAGGTCCCTTAACTTTTGAGTTTGAGCTACGAGACAGGACATCCTGTGTGATTGCAGCAGGTCCATATGGTTCTCGAATGCTTTTCCCAAGGTGAGGATTAGAGAACATCAAACGCCGCTCGACGGAGAGAGGAAATCTTGTGTAATGCTTTTGTTCTGCTAACATCTATGTAAAGAGCTGCCTGGGAGTTTTGGAATGGAATCTGTCATCACTGTAATCCTGCTCTGGAAAATTGTGATGGAGACAGCACAGGCAGTGATGTCATTGGCTGTCTGACACAGCCACTGCCCACAGCAAACTCATCTCCTCACCAAACTTTCCTTTGTCTCTGACATTTGAATGCCCAATTGGCAAAGCTTTTTGGTGGGGCTTTTTTTTTTTTTCTTTTTTCTTTCACAGCTGTGTTAAAATTCAAAACACAGATATGTGAGAAAAAGCCCAGTACAGAGGAGGGTCTGTTCAGCTCCCTCTGCAGACTTCAGAGGAATTTTTGTGCACTCTGCCTTCAGTGTCATATGCAGGAAATTCTTCTTTGCTCCATACAGTGCAATAAACAAACCTCCTGTGTATTAGCTTTAGGTTTTAATACTTCTACTCACAGCCTATGGCAAGTGGTAAAACTATAAGAATGAAGCAATTTGCTTTATAAGGGTTCTGGCCTGCCCCTGGTTGTCACATACACCTATTTGTTAAGGACCTGTTACCATGTAGGGCTGTGGTACTTGTATGACATCATGCAAAAATGCTATTTATATACTGTGTGCTAGCAATTAAGTTGAACAATCATATTTGGTTATTATCCTTCCCTGCCTTTGTAAATGGATCCAGCAGTGGTGAGAAACGCTGGGATTTGCATTAGTGGGATGTGAGAAGGCAGCCTGTGTTAGTGGTGGATTGCCTTTTTCCTGGGTAAGTTATATGTTGTTATAGGCCTTGTTTGCAAGGTAGTGTGGCAGGTGGTGTTTTATGAATTATATGCTTGTATTTAGACATCTTTAGATATGTTTTACAGATTATAACTTTACATGTAACAGAGTGTCTTATTTTTAGAGAAGGTAATCACAGGATGGCATGATTTTGGTTAAGGCTGTGAATGCTCAGTATCATTGAAACTTAGCCCGTGGATATTATGTTTAAATGTATCAAGAATACACCTTATCCCCATAATAATTGCTGCTTGCATGTTATACAAGCAAAAATATTGGGGGTTGATAAGGGTATACATAAAATCAGGCATTTGCATGCATTTCTCAGCTCTCACACCAGTGAGTGCTCCCTGGCTGCATTACAGCTCCATGCCAGGATGAGACCTGAGCATGACTCCATCCCCATTTTCCCTGTCCTCACCCCTCTTTCCATGAGCATGAGAGCTGGATGGGAATGAGGGAGTGATGTGCTGAAGCTGCATCCCTGACCTGGGCAACAGGAGATCTCCCAGACGTGCCAGATAGTTTCCCTTCAAGATACTTACTTGACTGATGAGTTGGATTTTGGACTTTATTTTCAGGTTTTCTGAGTGTCTGAAACTTATTTTACTGAAATTTATTACTTCAGTGACTGAAATAATGTGGCTGCTGTGCACAGTGTGCAGGTTAAGTGTGCTCAGAACCCACAAATAGAGTGTGTTTACAGTTTTGTTTCAGAGAAAAATGAGCCAAGATGGATTGTTCAGATCCATCAGAGCTCCAGCAGAGAAGGAGATGGACCAACATTACCCTCATCACTGCCAGCACCACCACCTGCAGGGATTATTGCTGCCTGAGTGGGAAGAATCCCTGCTGGAATCTGAGGTACAGGAGCAAGGACTTGGCACAACTGTTACTTCCCAACGAATCTGACCAAGTGAAGGAAGTTTGTCTATTCCTGAGAGGTGTCTAGGTCAGTCCCAGAGCCATTCTGCTGGGGACTAGGGAAGCTTGGCTTCAACCCAGGGATTCAGGCAGTGTCCTACACTGTGAATTGGAAAGTCAGCTCAGCTTTAAAATGAAGGTGAGTGCAGGAAACCTTTGAGACCTGTGGATGAAAAATGCTGCGTTGGTGTTTCCTGTGAGACAAATCTTGGTTATGTACTGAGACCAGAAATACCACACCACATGTGGGCACACTTTGAGTGCTGGAGTTTTTCCTGTGCACGGTGTTTCTGCTCATGATAAGTTGGAAGCAAGTTCCACAGAAGCAGTTGGGGGCAGAAAACTGAGGTGACTCTCACAGCAAGAATTTATCAAAAGCAGGACTGACTGTGTCTTGAAATGGGCTATGCAGAGAGAAACAGATAGCCATGCAGTCTCTTGGAAACACTGTGCTAGATTTCAAGTCTTTAACTTTTTAACCTTTGCATAATTCCCAAAATCTTTTATGGTGTCACTAATTGTTTGCTAAAAGTGCCTGTCAGTAACAGATAGTTTTCTTAAATAGCTTTAACTCTGCTTCCACATGGATCAGTGTGTTTTTCTGCTTTCTTTTTGGTGCTCTTGGGTAATGCTGCATGGTGGTGGGGAAGGGGAGTTGGGCTCCCAACTGGGAATCTTCAGCACAAAGACTGTTAGGGGGTGATAAATCATTGGAGGCCCAGCACGTGATTAAAAGCTGTGACCACCAGCAGTGACCCATGGGGATGGAGGTATCAGTGGCAGAGAGCAGGGGGAGGTGTTTGGCATTCCTGTTCAGAGGCCTAAGCTAAGTCCATCCTGGACAAGTAATTTTTGTTGGACCAGGCGTGGGGGCATTCCAGTCTCAGGCTCTACATTGTTCTTGGCCTGACAGAAAGCTTGATTAAATAATAGTAAAAAAAAAAAAAAAACTGGCAAAAATCCGTTATGATTTTGCCTCATTTGATACCCATTTGGAGCAATAACAGTATGTGTTGTTGGTGTGCACAAGACACTGGAGATATGGGAACAAGGTTCTGGGGACGTGGTTTAGTGGTGAACATGAGTGGGGCCACAACAATTTAGCAAATGAGGTGCCTTTGAAGACAAAAGTGATTTGCATTGGTAAAAGGGCTACACAAATATTTTCTTCCTGAATGCCACGTTGTTTTGATAGGCTCTGTAGCTGTTTAGAGACATCCTTTTTTCCCCGTGAATTTATCCTACAATGTGTGAAAGATGGTCCTGCCATGCTTTAAAGTATCACAGGGATTCCTTTATGGACATGTTGTTTTATGTTTGACAGCAGCAACCTCAGATTGCTCCAGAGAAACAGGCAATAAACCTCATGTCAAGTAGATGTGAATATACATGAGGACTTCTTCCTATCCCCTGTCTGCAAAGGTTGGCTTGAGGCCTGATTCAGAAGGTTTTATGTTCCTTCCTGTGCTCTTTTTATTAGCTTGGGCTGGATATTTTCAACTGCCATATAATTCTGAACAACTGAGAAGCGTCTCACCGTAAACTTCTTGACTTTTCACCAGCACCAGGAATATCCTCAAAGTTTCACTGGGCAACAGATAAACAGGTGATTACCGTGTAATTGATGCTGCTCAGTGGGATAAATGGGAGGGATACAGGCACACCTTGTAAAGAAAGAACATGACACAAAGAAGTTGGTAATAATTTGATGTAAAAGGACTCTTAGCAAGTTTGGAAACATTATGGTTGCCAGATGTGCTCTTCCAGATGTCAGGATTTCCTATTATATGCTTCTTCCGGTCAGGAGAGGCAGTGCCTGTGAGAGTGTGTTAGAGCCTTTGAGACATGAGGGTTACCCGACCCTGAAGAGTAATTCTGTAGCTTTTGCTGGGAATTAATGCTTATTATTAGAAAATATTGTGATTAACTCCCAGCACAGCCCTCAGCCATTTAGAAACACACTGTGCACAGAGTAGGAATTGTCCTGCCAGGATGCTGCTCAGCCAGTGGCTTCCAACGGTCCCTCGTTGCATCTGGGTAACCTTATAACATGATACAACCCAGGCTGATTTCATACCCTGCTGCTGGTTCAATTCCTTCTCCTCAGGCTTCCCTAGAACTGTAGCCAGATGTTTGCAAGCCAGTTATCACCTGCTGCAGAAGGGAGCTGGCTGATGTGGTGTCACGCATCAAACTGAAACTAAACCAAGTCTTTTCTCATGACCTCGTAGCTTCTTCGGATTCTAGGCGCAGAATTGCTCCCCAAACTTTCATTTCTGTTCAAGTTCCCTGAAGTCCTGTGGCTTTGTAAGTCAGTGCTTCCCTCCATGGCTGCAAACAGCTGCCATCACTCTGCCTTGACCTTGGCCCCCTCTGAATCCCTGGAGACATTTTTTAGCTATTCCCACTCATTCTCATGTGAAGGCCTCAGGTCCCCAAGTCCTTCATGGTAGGGAAGATCTGTCAGGCCCTGCCCCTGCTTGGGATTCACCTTAGTTTGACCTGTCTGGATCCTTTGAAGGTTCCAGACTTCCATCAGGCTGAGTTCAATCCCTGTTCCAGTGCAACGACAGGGGAGCACCTGGGTCTAAGATCTGGGAGTGGCCTGTATTTCAACCATCAGTGGGCAAATTCAATGTTTCTTTGCAGATCATTTTTGCCAGCTAGAGATGGGCATGTTTGTCCCACAGCCTTCCCTTTGGGGAAAGCAGCCAGCCTGGTTCTCACGGAGCGCTTTTGTGCCACACTCATTTTGCAAAACACGAGTCTAAGTCATGAGAAAAGTAAGGAGTGAGATGAGAGAAGGAAGAAAGGAGGAAGGAAAGTCCCTTAATAGAGCACAGAATTGTTTCATATAGGCTGCCAATAGCAGAAATGGGGCAGTAGTGACAGTGGAAGGGCAGGATTTATTCTTTTGATCACCAGCTCTTTAAGACAGTCGCCTACATCTGATAGACAACCCTAATAGGCAAAATAAATTACTGTAGAAAGCCCTTGGTAGAAGCAAGAACCACATGCAAGTCTCCTGTGTCTCAGCTCAGTGCTTTATCTGTGTAACACATGAAATATTTGTTAAAAATCTAATTTGTATCCATGATTACAGATTCACAGATGATGGCTATAAAGTGCTTTACTTAGTAACTAATGTATATTCATTTGTAGTTTATATTCCAGTACTTTGTAATTTTTTTCCAGTTATTTTCAACTGAAAAGGATAGAAAAACTAGGCTGGAAGGGTCAACAACAGCCAGTACAGCCAGGAGCATCAATCATCCTAATCCATTCCTAAATCCTAATCCATTCCTAAAAGATGCTTGTTAAGAAGAGTTAAGAAAGAAAAAATATAGAGAGTTACACCTGAATTTGTGAGATAAGCCATTTTGCATCTGATAGGTGTGAAGGACCAGCAAATTTCATTTTCCTGGACGTGAATTCATCCTTGCGAAGACTTTGGAAAATATGGGGTCAGTCTTGAGGATTTCCCTGTAAGTGTGGAGTGTCCCAAAGCTGATCTGTCTTTATGGGGCATATCTTTAACATTGTGTTTTTGTCACAAACCTTGTGTAAGTCAGAGCACATCTTAGATCCTGGCTGTGGGAGACACAGTGATAGGGATGTGTGTGTGTGTGAGGACCGTGTCCCTGAGCAGAGCCTCCCGTTGCTATTTGGAGCTCTGTGTGAGCACAGGCCCTCACTAATTTGGTTCACATTCCAAAATAAGCCCTCCTGACAGCTTGTGGGTTTTCTGGTAAGGCTTGAGCAACGTGGAGAAGTGTTTGTGGACTGAATGCAATATTATTGTGAAATATATGGTTTATATGCTCTCGGCAGCAATCCAATTTGATATTTGATATTTCACATGGGCTACTGCTGGAAGCACACAGTGCTATCTCTTTTTAGATAGTTATCTGTGGCTACTTCACAATTATTTGGCTTGATTATATAGAGAGAGACTTCTTAAAACTCATCTGTTTTAAAAGACAGTCTCTGCTTGTGGTAAATGGTCCTCTGGCTTTCTGTGCTCCCTCCAGCAAAGTGACTCAGCCTGATTGTGGGTAAAAAGGCAATGGTGCTGTGAAAACCAGCTTTTTGCAGACCCAGAGGGTCGGAGCAGTAGCCTGGAAATGCATTGGGGTCAGCATGCAGAGAGGAGAGACCTTCAACAATTACGTTTAATTTGACTTGCAATCAAACAGAAGTAGATGGCCAAGCAGGAAATGGTGTCTTTAGGCATGACATGAAATAGTATTGCTGTCAACTTGAATAAGAAAATCTGACTTTTTTTAAGCAACTGCATATTTAAATAGCCTGTAGGGTCAAACAGCCCTTCCTACAGCCCTCTGATAGCTGGCCTGATAACGGCACAAACACTATAAATATCCTAAATCAATAATCCTGTATCACTGCTGAAAGCAGGCGTGTTCACATATCACAGCAGATGGGAAGAAAGCAAATAATATTTGTCTTGCCTTTCAAATTGATTTCCTGTTTTTAGTAAGCCAGAGTGTGTCCATATGTTAATCAGATTGCTAAGAAAGATAGCTCAGGGCAGCAGACTTTTACTTGACCTGCTGGGAGAAGGGGGGGCAAGGAAGGGAGGAGGAAGTTCTCCATGACCCTAAAATGTCTGTGGCAGAAACAGTTCCTACAAATACGATACAAGTGCCTGTGCTTCCCCAGCTTTCCCTGGGAAGTGCTGACTGCTCTCCTCTCCTTCCTTAGGCAGATCCTGCAAGCTGCAGGATCGAACCTGTTCACTGAGGATTTCTTAATCCATCTTTCCTTTCTTTTTGGAGAGCATTTGCCACGATGAAAATTTTAGCATCCCGAGGTTGGGCAGGAAGATCCAAGGTCCTTGAGGTCTCCCCTGCCTTCCCTTGCCCCTCCTGCAGTGCCCTGTGTTTCCCTGCTCCTCCACCCTTGCACTAGCACGTGGCCAGTTCAGCTGCCCTTCCACAGAGCACAAAGACCATCCATAATGGCTTCCAAATGCACTCCCAGGTCCTATTATTTTTCCCTTCAGACAGGAGATTTTAATTAACTTTAACGACAAATAGTTCGGAGATCATTTGTGTGCACATAAACTCTGGTGATGTTTATGGGCAACATGCAACTGCCTGGGAGGAAATGATGGCACACTTGGTGTTCTGGGCATAATTTTGGTGAAAGACATTTATGTCCTACAAGCTTCAGTTTTATTCTGTTTATAAAATTGACAAAATGTTTGGTGTGACAGTGTGAGGAATATAATCTCAGTGGACATTTAGTCAATACCTGTGGTCTGCCAGAAAGCTCACGAGGCAGCTGCAGTCCTCCAGAAGTTGTTTGTGTGTTCATACCAGCGTGGCACACTCATGTTTGCCCCAAACATGAAAATCAACCAAACATATAGAACATATTCTACGTCAAATATGCAATAAATGCCATGATTAATTGATAGTGCCCCAATTTTGATATTTTATGCTTGGGTGATCTGATTTAATAGAAGATGATTCTGGCACCCACAGTGAGTCCCAGTTGCCTCCTTCAGGCTTTTGAGATGAAGGCAGATACAACAGGTCTTTGAATTAGGAAACTGCTTTCAAAAACCTACCCTCAAAACCTACCCTGGTCTATACCTTTGTTCCCCTTCTCTTGAAGATTTGAAAAACACACCAAAGATTGGGATGTGGTCAGATTCCATGGGGACACCTGAAAGAAAAGAGAGTGTGCCAAGGATTAGTTTGTTCCAAATCCTGATTCGTGCTGCTTGCTGTTGGGAGGGTGAAGGGGAAGGAATGAGATGAGAATGAAGCTTTCCTGTGTTTGGTGTGTGCTGGCTGTGCTCGGGAAGCATCTAGGAAGTCCAAATGCAGGGAGGACCAGAGCTGATCATTCCTTGTATTTCTGAAGTTAAAAGACAAAAACAAAAGACCACCCCTTCCTGTAGTGCCTTTTATTATTAGAAAAGACAAGTAATTTTTTTTTCTGGAGAGGAAGGATGATTTTATGGAGCTGGAAGCCAGATGATCTCACTTCCAATCCTGGTGTTGACACAGATTTTCCTGTGTGACCTTGGAAAAATCTCTTGCTGCATTCCAGTTTCCCATCAGTAAAATGCAACAATCATTCTTTGTTATCTCTGAGGAGCACTCTGCAGTTAATGCATGACTGCAAAACAGATTTGGACACATCTTTTGGTTACTTGAGGACTATATTTTCAAATCCAGTGTTTTTTTGGGGGGCATTCCTATGAAAGCATTTAGACAAGTTAGGTCTTAACTCCTGTGGCAGTTTGAGGGCTCTGTTTCTGTCTTCTATCCATGTGTAGCTTAATCCCTTTCAAAGTTCTGTCATAGACTAATGTGCTGGCATAATAGAAAAGCTCTAGAGGTAGATTGAATTCTTAGAGTGTAATTTAGCAGTTCTGTTAAGAGATAAGCAGATGTGACCAAGCCAAACCTGTTAAAATATTTTAAAGACTTTTCTAAAATATGTTATCAGCTGACCCTCTTGCTTAAGAACCAAACTGCATCTCCATGGTTGTGCTGCCTAATTCCATGCTGCAGATACTTTGCCTCACTACTGTTTAAGGTGTTCTCTGGAGTACTGGGGGTGTAACAGTTTCCAAAATGTAAATTTTTAATACCTGCTGTATGAACGGGAAGCGTTCATGGTGGATCTGAAGGTGAGTGGAAGTCTCAGCACTGAACCCTCTGTTTCTAACTCATGTTGAATTAACATGTGCTTGCCTCAACAAAGATCTGAACATTTTGCAGAAGCCACTAGAAAATGAGTAAGGGAGAAGCCAGAGATGAAGTGATGTGTCTGAGGTTATGGAGCAGCTTATCACCTGAACTAGGGGTAGGATGCAACCTCCTGATACAAACTGAGTGCTTTAGCCACCGATTTATATCAGCTTCCCAATATCCAAAGTCTTTATCCAGATCCTTACTGTGTGTAATCACCATTTAAAAATCAGCCCCAGCATTTTTTTGTTGTTGTTGTTCCTTTAATTTACTTGGAATCTTCTCAGCTGCACATCTGATTCTTGGTAGAGACAGGTACTGTAATTTCTATGCTGCTATCTGATCCATTTGTGTGGGGGGGCGGCTGGTTTTGAAAGCAAATAAAAAGTAATCCAGTTAGACTTTATTTAAATCCATCCAGTAGGAACAATTATCTCAAGTGCTCTAGCTTCTGACATTCATCATGCTAGAAAAGAACACAAAGATGTGTATAAAAATATGAGCATTGAACTTGAGTGGTGCTTCAAGGGCATAAGAATAGACTCATTCTGTTGCATTAAATAATATTACGTGGTTAAAAAGTGACTAACAGGTCTTGATTATGGTCATTAATGTTTGTGTTTAATAAAGAGGGTCCACTAAAGGCACTCTGAAAAGGTTACCAAATATTACAAAGAGTTGCTTTGCTGTTTACATCAGCAAATATTTTAGGTAGAAGGGGGAAAATCGTTAAGTGTTGGCTGTTAATCTTGGGTAAATGTAATAGATTCAATTATGTAATGTGACAATGAGTTTGCTCTGCTTTGTCTTGGGTTAGTCAGAATTTAAGCTTTTCCCCTTCAGATTTATTCAGATTGTTAAGTGGCTGCTGAGAAGCTGGAACCTTGTCAAACAAACTTGGCTTTAAATTTTAAATTATTTTTAATCAATATGTGAAGAGGCCAAGCTCTGCCATATGTTACTCACCATCCATTAGTTGGTAGCTGGTCATTAAACTCTCACTAAGGTTCCCTAACTGTGACTATTGTGGTGATTTTTTTCTCTCTTTCTCTCTCTCTCTGTAGAGTATGGGCAAAGGGGAGCATTCGTGGCAGATTGCCTTGAGGACAATAAAAACTCTCATGTAGTATGGTTGTTTGTTCAGACACAAACAATAGAGACATTTTGCTATTACCATTTGCCAGCTATCAAGGGGTTTGGAGCCCCCTCCCCCTTGGTGCCTACAACTCAAAACAGATGCAAAATCTTTCTTTTCAGTCCCCTTGAAATGACCTGTGGTGGTGCAGTGTCATTTAGAGGAGAAATTATTGGAGTGAGAGTGGCTGGTAACAATAGGGGCCTTGTGCCAGGCACATGACAGAACAGTGAGGGGGCTGTTGGTGACTTTATTGGGGAGGAGGATGGAGGTCTGGCAGGTGCTGCCATTGTTAAAGGTCTCTGCTCCTAGACACTGGTCACAGATGAGTTCGTGTCACTTTGTTGGGGCTCTTTGCGCCGGGTTCGGTGATGTGACACTGGTCAAGTGGCCGATCCAGCTTTTCTGATCTCCTCAGCATGGGCCCTTCTGTAACACAACCCTTTATTGCTGAGATGTGTCAACATGCTCCTAGGCCATATGGCTTCAAGCTAGAGTAACTTTTATGCTCTCTGAAAGGGGCATAATAACCTAATGTTTGCTCTCCTCAGGACCGACCCTGGCACTGCTCTGCAGAGATGTCATCCAGCAAACCAATTACAGGGTATTGATACAAAATACATCCACTGCTTTAATGCTGAATTTGACAACAGCAGAGGTTGTTGGTCACAGGCTGAAAGCTCTGACTATATTTAGTTATGAGCTCTGACTATATTTAGGTATGAGCTCTGACTATATTTAGGTATGAGCTCTCTCACAGAACAGTACCAGGTTCTGATGGTGGGACTGCAGACCAGCAAACCAGGGTGAAGAAGTTTGAATTTTCCTGCCCTCCAAAGAATAACATGGGTGATGTTAAGCAGGAAAGGTTAAACACATTGAAGCAAATGTATTAGTGCATTAATTTTACCCATGCTGTCCCTTCTCTCAGAGCACCAGGCCACACTATAATAGCTGCATCTGCTTCTGTTGTACATATTGTTTAGTTCTAGTTTTTTGGCTCAGAGAATAGAAACTGGCCTTTCTGTGGGGAAACAAAGAATTTGTTTTTGTAAATTGCCATTTTTTTTTCCTGAATAAATAATGAAAAACCTGGCAGATTGAACAGATCAGCCATATGGAAACTGGCAAATTTTAGTCTGCTAAGGGTAATTAAACAGGGATGTTATGTAGTCTAATGAGATACATGTTTGTGGTGCAGGGGGACTAAAGAGACACAAAATGAAGAGATGGTGCTCAGAAAGAAAAATTACATCTTGAGGGTTTGAACTGCTCTCAGACAAGAGATCTGAAGTGGTTTTGGAAGTGGTTGACAGGCTTGGGGTAGGCAGGTCTCTCATCAAAACAGTGGTTGTACACCCAAAATTGGCAGACAGTTGCACAATTCCACCTAAGGGATGGTGGTTTCTTTCTTAATGAACACCACAGAACAGTGCTGATACATTAAGAGGTTCAACAAAGACTTGGTCATGATATGTGGAGGAACTCTGACTGTGTAAAACCATTTGCACTGTGGGTAAATGTTATGTTCTTATTAGAAATGTTTGCCTACCTTTGGATTGTCAATATGTAACGGAAACTAAAAGATAAATCAATTTTCAAGCAAAGGTCTTGAAGATTTGACCCTGAAATGGACCTATAAATGTGTCTTACTAAAAAAAAATTAGCATATATGAATTACTGTAATCACATCCGATACAGAACCAAACCTTAAAAATAATTAAGAAAGATAACTTTGCAGGAAAAGAGAACTGTGTAACTCTTGCTAGGGACAATGCTAAATCAAATATTGCAAGCCTATTGTGATATGAGTCTTCATAAAAGAAGATAAACCTTTTGAATTCCATCCATTTTGCTGAAACCCTAAAAATTTACTGTATTTTATGGTATATTTTTGAATGCCTCTCCGCAGGGTCTTCTTGAAAGCTGATGAGGTCTTCAGTTAGGATGAACAGGTGACACAGAGAGGTAGTTTCAAGAATAAACCCTGTAGTATGAGCTAGGAATATATTAGGAAAAGGCAATAGGGTTTATAGGAGTGTTCAATATCAGTGTAATGGGAAATGACTCGAGTATGCAACCAATCTTGCCAAGTGCTCCACAAACAAACAAGCACTCCCTGCATCATTGCCCCAAAAATAACAAGCAGAATAGCAAACTGAAAACACATCTTAAAAAGAGGAGAGTATGGGGAAATGTGATTTGCTAAAGAATATCACTAAACCTTCCAAATTGCACTATCTGTAATTCTTGGATGAGGGACAGGGAGTCCCATTTCTGGGGGGGGGTACTTGCTCACCTTCTGACTTTTTAATGGAGTAAACCTCTGGTTTCTTGTCTGTATTAGAAACAGTAAAAGGGAAGATGTTACTGCCCAGATGTGGGGAGGTTTTCCTCAGGTTCAGAAGTGCACTCCGACCCTGTGGATGGCAGAGCCAAAAATACAGAGGGAAAGGAGGGCACGTCCACATGGAGCCAAAAACTCCACACCAGCCCAGCTGCCTGAGAGGAGCTCGTGTGGTCCAGGAATCCTCTCCCTCCAAATGAATGCCTCTTGCAGCTTCCCAGAGCCATGGTGAGTAATAAATGAGGGGACTAGAGGCTCACCAGTGGGATAGATGACTTTTTTCATACAGATCCTTTCATACAGAGAGTTCAGTTAAGGTGGGGTGGTGGCCAACCTTAATTCCGACTTTCCAGGCTTTCTGAATTTTGATAACTTGATCTTGCCATCCTTTTCACATCTCTGTTTAGAGATTTCCATAAGTTGGTTTGTAACTTCCTACATTTAAAAAAAAAACCCAAACTATACATATGTGATTAAAACTTTCACCTCTTGTGCCCTGAGACAACCTCAGGTTCACCAGCATGGCTCGAAGTTTTAAATGCAGTGCATAGACCTGTCATGCTGCTTATCACCTTAAATAGATGTTTTCACAAGGTCTCCTTAGCCTGAGCCCTATGACCATATCATAGCTCAGCCTCAGTCTTCTGTATTCTCAGTTTGTATCTCTCTGGCATGTTAGCACCCCAAAAATCCACATGCACAGTTGGTGTTTGAACTGAAGGCCAAATCTGGCTCAGTCTGTTCTCCAGCTCCAATTGCTTCACAGTCCCCTTTTCCAACCCATTGCCTTCCATCTCAGGATCCTCTAAATATTCTCAGTGCTGTCAGTAACCTTCATAATAACTAACATACGTAATCATAAATGATAAACTCAACCTCATAATGCTGTTACCAGACCCACCTGACAGCACATGTTTGGAAACAGGTCATTTTATGGGTTTTTTTTTTCCCACAAGAGGGTCATGTATCTCAGAGATAATGGTGGCAGATTAAGGTCCATCTCACCAGTCTGAGTGCACTGAAATCATCCCCAGGGCTCGTGAAGCTGTGAGTATTTTGACAGTACTCAATAATCTCCCCTTATTTTAAATTAGAAAGCAATAATGATGCTGAAGGATGACACAGTTTACTTTACATTTATAAGATTTTTTTTTGTTAATTACACTCCCAGAATTTTCCTTAGAACAGAGATTGTATTCATTAGAGGGGGTAACCTGTGATTTCCTCTTTGCCATTCAGTAGACTTGGTTACTGTGGAGAAATAACACAGCATATAAGAAATATATCACTTATGC
The DNA here is from genome assembly GCF_025592945.1 of Manacus candei. Classification (NCBI taxonomy): domain Eukaryota; kingdom Metazoa; phylum Chordata; class Aves; order Passeriformes; family Pipridae; genus Manacus; species Manacus candei. The sequence continues at coordinate 1,986,623 of NW_026138057.1, forward strand.
ACCTATAAAATTGCTTCTCTCAATTTTTGAATATAAAATCTTGCAATGGTAATGATATTTTTAATATTTTTTTTTGGCTCCAGGGTTTCTTGAAAAGGTAACACCACTTAAATGACACGATGTGTGATACCCTGGTGTGATGCTGCATTTGAATTGTGGTGTTTGACACAGCAAAAGCTACAATTAGCACATGTCAACTGCTAACAGTAACTATTAGCTATAAATTCTAGTTGCCACATAAATAGTACTAGTTCTTTAGTATCTTCCCAGAGTCCTTACTAAAAGCCTGTGTGCAAAGGTAACTCAAGAGGAGGCACTGACATACAAATAATTTACTTAAAAATCTGCACTGATTATTTGTTCTTAGGTACATTAACCTACTTTTTTTTTTTTTTTGCCTCACCTACCTCTCTGGGACTGAGACCAGAAGTTACACATGTGACTGTATGTATTTCCTTCAAATTTGTGTTTGTAAATACTGTAGGTACGTGTTTGGGTAGATTACAGTTCATTCAGAACACTGAAGTTTGCTTCTCTCAGGAGAACAAAGTGAGAAATTACGTGAAAATCTTAAATCTCTCTCTTTTAAAAATACCTAGCCTGGAAATGGCTATCCTAGAAGTTATCTTTTAGGAACATGACACAAGAAGTCTGAAAATTATCGCACTATAACCTTATCTCTAGGGTAAGAAAAAGTGATCAAACCCAAACGTGTTATCAGTCTGCACAGTATGGTGTGAGACATTGGGGGAAAATTCAAAGAGGGCTTTGTATAGCAAGAAACACCAGTCTTTTCATCTGGTAGGCAGGAGTTAGTATGGAGGAGGATAAAATTTTGTCTTTTCTTTTTGCAATCTAACTTCCTTTCTTTTGCACACACCATCCAAAACTGAAAGTATAAAATAAAGTCTGCACCAGCAGACCTTCTTGTGTTAAAAAAGCAGAACTGTGCTCACTCCCATGTGATAAAAATGCTGATGTGTGATTAGGTAGGTAACTATCAGGAGCCTTAGATGGAAAGAGCCCCTAGAGATCTGCTTTCACACAAGAGCCACCACTGATGTCTTGCTGAAGAGAGAATCAGGGAACTCACTTGCAACATGTCTGTTCAAAAAGAGAATTGGAATTACAGAGTAGTCATGAAAGCAGTACATCAAACACAGGAAATAAACACCAAAGAACAACCTTGCAGGGATGTGATGTTGTGACTTGGGGTAAGGGGAGAAGTCTGTGGATAAGTCAGAGCCGGATTGTGCTGCCCAAGGTTTGTCTAGTGAAGAGACAAGATCCCACAATGCGATGCTCATGGAATCACAGAATCTGCTGAGTTGGAAGGGACTTGTTGGGATCATTGAGTCCAACTCCTGGCCCTGCACGGGACCATCCCCAAGAATCCCACTCTGTGCCTGAGAGCTCCTTTTTGAGCTCTATCAGGCTTGGTGCTGTGACCACCTCCCTGGGGAGCCTGTTCCAGTGCCCAACCACCCTCTGGGTGCAGAGCCTTCTCCTGAGATCCAACCTAAACCTCCCCTGGCTCAGCTTCAGGCCCTTTCCTTGAGTCCTGAGGGCAGCCCCTGATCCCCAGAAAAAGTGCAGGAGCTGTGAGCTGTTTGAAGGCTGCAGTCCTCTGTACCTGGCAGAGGTTCCTGCTTGCTGCAGGGGGAAGCACCTCTGTGAGATGCAGGGCAGGCAGTGGAGTCCAAGGCTTCGGTATTTCGGGATTTGTCATGGGAATTTTCAGCACCCACGTTGTGCAGAGCATGGTGTGAGCTCTGAGGCATTATGTGTACCCTTCCTACTGCACAACAAACACCTTCAGACACTGAGAAGTGTCACTTGTTCTCCTTAGTAACAGCAGTGTAACTCATTAGTAGGGTCATCAAAGCTTGCTGATACGAGAGCTGAAAAGTCCTACAAATTTCTTGGGGTTTTACAGTGTCAGTGTAAGTTCTCTGTCTTCTGTTGACAATGATGGGGGTTTAACTGGTTCCCTGTCTGTGAAATCAAATGCTCATGGGAGATTTTTTCCCTGCAGTTGCATCTTTTTTTTTTTTTTTTTAATGGGGAATAAAACCGTATAAATGAAATTGAGGGGACAAAAAGAAAGCAGGCCACAGCCAAAGCTCAAGGAAAAGCATACAATGAGTCAATTAAAACCAGTGTCAGGATGTAAGGCAGATATTTAAAATGGTTTGATTTATCAGGAAAAAAAGGAATCCTAAGGAATTACTATTAATACAACCAATCAACTATTTTTAAGGACTGTTTTTGTAGCTGAAGGGGGAAGAACAGTGGCTCTTTCATTATGGCAGGCAAACAGTCCTGGGAATACTCTCTGCCTGGTACAGAGTAAGTTTGAAGAGATGATAACAGCAAGGAGCATATCATAGCTTTATGATCACTCATCAGCTTTGGGGAGCCTGTGAAATGAAAGGCCCCCAGACCAGCCAGGGTTGAAAGGTTGAGGCTACAACCAGACTTTTTGTTCCTGAGACGGCCAGAGCCTTCACTGAACAACAGACAACTGTGAATAGATGATGGGCATCTTTGCTTTGTTGCTGCTCCCTGGTTTAAGGATACTCTTGTCCTCCTTCTGCCCCTTCTATATTTGACAAGTTTGCTTTCAGCAGATATGACAGGCACTGGTGGGGGTCACTGGCCCAATTCCACATTTCCACACTTGGCTTGCTCCAAGTTCACTGGCCTGAACTAATGTCTCCAATGGAGGTCGTACTACTGAACATTATGAGTTTTTTATATATTAAACATGCATTAGTGGGTTTACCCCTGCTTATCTGACAGCTGTAGAAAAATAAAGAAAATTCAGTTTGAACTTTAAAAAGCAGGGCTTAATTTATGTCCGCTACTTTTGTTCCTCCCCCTTTTTTTCATTTGCCAATTGCAAAGCTCAAGGGAGATAATAAAATGGAGGAGCTGCTACTTTGTACTTCCACGTGCTTCCTAGTGCCTGTGCCTTACTGGGCGAGCTCAATCTAAAACTAGGAAAAGAGTTTTCAGATGGAAATTTGATTAAACAATGCAATCATCTGTCTCACAATCTGTTTTTTTATAAGGAAAGTATTTTTTTTTTTTTCCAGGGGGAATTTTCTTTCAGAGGGTTTTGTATGAAAAGGCAGACATCATGAATACTGATGGGAAGGGCTCAGTGTTTTGTTATTTCTGTATAACAAAGACAAAATGCTTTAATAAAATCAGAAAACACAGATGTTACTTTGAGTATATTTTGCATCTTCCACTTTGCTTTTTTTTTTTTTAAAGTTGGGAACAATCCCTCCCTCAGACTGACAATAGCAGCTCATGACAGACAAAATTAGCAGCTGGAAACTTAGCCAAAAGTTTAGGCTTTTTAGTATGTTGTTATTGTTTGGGATTTTCTTAGATGGTGAAAGGCACGCTTGGAGGAAGAGGCACGGATGAATTGAAAGCCCTTGTTTCTCACTCTCAGGATACTTTGACTGGTTTTTTAGTTTTTATAAACAGTTTAAAATGGGAAAATGCACAGCTCTTTGTTTAGAAATTAGCCTATTGTGTTTTTCTCTTTTTTGTGTGTGAGGGCTTCAGAGGGAAGTTCATGTGGTTTGATAATATATACTTTTCATGCTCGTTTAAAAACACCACATTTTTATTAAAAACAAAAAAAATCAGTTTCTGCCTGTCAGTGAAAAAGCAACATTTATCCATTTTTCCTAAGTAATCTCTGTTTCTGGGGAGGAAGGAATTGATACTGGAGTTAACTTGTCACTCAGACTCGTGACTGAATGAGTAAAGTGAATTAATTTACTGTTTGCTCAGTGATTTTGAGTTATTGTGCTTGTTTTAAATGCTGGACATTTTAGAGTGGCAAAGATGGTTAATAGAACCTTTCCAGGGCCCAGGAAAAAAAATTTCCTGGCATGACAGTGTCCCTTTTATCTTCTGTGCTTCCTGCTTTACTGCCTGCTCATCCAGAGGGACACCACTAGGATTGCCCTTGAAATGCCTGGATTTGGGAAATACACCTTTCCATGAGATCTAACATGGATCCATTCAGGGCTGGTTTGGGGGGAATGTGATTCTGTTGCTTTCCACGTGCTTTTGCTGCATCTTGGACCTCTGTGTTGGTGGGACTGTACTTCAGAACAGGGGCTACTGTAGAGCAGAGATGTGTTTTACTGTAAGAAATGGGATTTTCTATTCAAGAGCAATGGACTTAGAGACAGGATTTTACCATTTTCCTGGCTTTGCCACAGGTATGTCTCTCCTTTGTTCAAGCTACCTGGGAATTTTCTAGTGAAACAAGGATTCTCAGGATTGCTGGGGGATCAATCATTGCCTGTCCAGTGAATTTGTAAATGGATCTTTTGCTTCTGCTCACTTTTGTTCTTACAGGACACAAGCTCTTCAGAGAACATATCTCTGGATTCATGCTCCCTTTAAGGAACTGGGGGGACCGCTGGGAAAATCCACCTGCCAACACTGAAAGTGTTGGGTTTTGGGAGATTTGGCTTCTATTTTTTTAATCATTTGGGTTAAAATGTTCTTAAGTACGTGACAGTGAAAGGGAACACCTTGCAATGATTTGGTTTTGTTGCAGGACTGTCGTAACACCTACTGAATGCCTCTGGACAGAAAAACGTGGGTAAGAAATGATGTTGCCATGGGAAGGGATCACAGAGCAAAGGGGAAAGCACCACTGTCCTCATCCCATTAAAAAGGTGAACCAATGTCATATTCTTATGTCAAACTGCCTAGCTTGTAACCATTCTTCTTTTTAAAGGAGATACCCTTTAAATGTCTACATGAGACAGATATAAACTAACAAAATAACTAAATCTAATTTCAAATAACGTTCCCTGAAACACTGTGTGATCTCTGGTGTGCAGCTGCTGCAATAACAGTGGTGGAAAATATTCTGTCCTCTGGGTCTACCTGTACATACTAGGTTTAGTGAAGGATCACTTTAACAAGGCAAAATGATTTCTAACTCTGAAACTTGTGACATTTCCTTATTTCAGTATAATTTCCTTTCTTGGACTTCATGGCAATTTGTTCCCAAGCTAATCATGTAGTGCTGCTTCGTATGTGAGTATTGTTGCCTATCTCTATTAGTGTATTAGATGCAGGAGAACTGAGCTGATGACATCTTTCTATTATTAATAGAGTATTAATTAGTATTAATAGGGTATTAATCCAACTCTTAAAATGTAATAGAGTAGTTTTAGAGCCCCCAGGCTTAATGATGAAAATAAGGGGACTAGTGAGCTGTGTGGCCCATATCCATGGCTGGAAAACTGAATTTTCAAGGAATTGCCCTTTTTTTTCCTGGGCCTCCGAGCAGATTTGGGATAAGATTGTCCCCAGGCAAGCAGAATTCAGGGATGGCAGAGGGAGAAAAGGGGGCTTTGGTGGGAATGCAAGGCAAGGCAAATATTTTGCACAGGAAAAACATCTTATGTGCAGAAAGTACAGTACTGGGCCCTGTAGGAAAGGCAGGGCTGAGGCTTCTGGCTTTTCACCCAGCTTGTTTCTAATAAAGACCATTCCCTCTCCCTTCCATGTGGGAGCATTGCTTCACACTTGGAACTGCGCAGGAGCAAACGGAGCAGAAGAGCCTAATTAAGGTTTCAGGGACTCCTTTAGAACAGAGCAAATGTTAGTTTAACGATACAGTTACGAGTCACAAAGAAACCGGAGCAGACGCCTCAAGTTTTAGACATTTTTGGCAAAGTAAGTGGGAAACTATGTGCTGAAGTGAGGTCAACAGATGGAGGAAGAGAGGTACAGGAGGGGAAGAGAGCCACACACCCATGTACCAAATCAAAAAAAGCCCCCCAAACTCCCAATCAAACAAACAAAAAGAACTAAAGAGACAAACCTTGGAAGAAACAGATTTTTAAACAAAGTTTGCCAAATAAGCAAACTTTTTTTTCTTTTTTTTTTTTGTATGAGAGCAGATGCAAAGTGCCTTTTCAGCTAATTTTGGATAGAAATGAGTGAACACATGCTGTGCTTTAATAAATCTTGGCCCAACCACAATGGGGAAACTCAGACCTTGATGAACAATTCTGTGTTGGAGTTTGGTGATACCCACCAAGCCTCTCTGTGTTCTTTCCTCTGCTCTAAAACTGTCAGTGATATGCAGAGGCCTGTTTTCTCCAGCCAGGACACAGCCAGGGCAGGTAGATGATCTTCATATCCTCTGGTGTTTCAAAATCTACTGTTCTGAATGTGGGGCTGGGAGTCAGAACTCAACAGTTCAAAAATCCTCACCCTCTTATGGTAAATGGTCCTGCTGACTGACACTGGGCAAAAAATTCATATTTTCAAAGTTCTTACCTAACCTGCCTTAAATTCCTCCTCAGGAATTCAGCTTCTGAGTTTCCTTCTTGAATTCCTTCTTCAGCTGCAAAGTAATCTGGTTCTCATAAAGCCAAGAATTGATGCAAAACTCTGAGAATCTTTGTGTTCCCTTTTATGAAACGGGATAATGCTGACACTTTATTCCACTCCTTCTATTTTGGGTCATTATTTTCTTTGCTTTGAAAAAAGCGTGGTGATGTTTCATAATAAGTTTGCATAACCATGTAGTTCTGTCCCTGGATTTGCTATCCTCTCTTCTCAACCTCCCAGCATTGTGCTGTCTATTGTTTACTCTGATTATTACTTTTTTTTTTCCCTTCTTCTTTTTAAGACAGGGATCAGGAGTGAAATCTTAGCTCTGCTAAAACCAGTGGAAACAGTGCCAGACTTTAGGAGAATCGGGATTTTATCCTGAATCTTTCTCTTTGCCTGGTACCCTTGGATAATTCATAATGATAATAATAGTAAACAGGTATCATGCTCTGATCCCTGCCAAGCATTTTGGATTAAGACTTAATACATTTGGTAAATCTGGGATATGTTATTATCAGGCTCTTATAACTGTATCTAACAAGGACAGAGTGCACAGGGGAATATTATCCTGCCTGCAGATGTGTTGACATTGGTGAGCCTTACCACACGTCACACATTTATACGAAGCCCTAAAGTTTAGTAAAATATACAGTTGGCAAATTACTGCCAGCCCGTTTTTCTGGCCTGCCAGAACCTTTTTGGAGAAAAGCTTTTAAAGCAGAGAACGGGTTTGACATTTAAATTTCATTATGCTTGCAGCAGCTGGATGTCGTACAGATCCTGGGACACGGGAACCAAAGACATGAACCTTCCAGGTGCACCGCTGCACTTTCCAGAAAAGGCTTGCAAAGTTCTGCCTGCTGTGTGAGAACTTTGCAGCTCTCTGCAGCTGACCTCGTAGGTAATGCTGGAAGAGGGGTGGCCTTGCTTGGAGGGAGGATTTTTTTCCGAGCTAAAACGTTCTGCTTTGCTGTACGGTCGTGGCTGAGCTCTCCCTTAATGCTGTTTTTGCATGAGGTCATAGTTTACTCTGCTCAAATACCTGTGGAAAATGTTCAGACACCTCCTCTCTTGGAGTCACTTCGTTGGTGTCCATGGTCACACTTGCTGGAGATGGATGCTTTGATCTAGGTGATGTATAAAAAGCATGGGCTGCCACAGGCACTGAGGCACAGACAGAATATGCTCTCAAATGGAACATATTTTTCCACCCCCGGAATCCTCGGAAAGCTCCATGAAATTCATGTCTCTGGAAACTATTTGGTTAATATGCAAAGTTACCAGTGTGAGCTTGTGTCACAGAAAGACTGGTCTTTACTACAGGTAACTGAGCCCCCTTAGTTTTGTTACTGTAGATTAAATTGCTCTTGGACCTCTTGCCTCTGTGTGTACACGCAGCCCCTGACCACAGGTGTGATGTCAGGCTCTAAATAAAGCATTCCCTTCAATCAGGATAACACCAGGACCTTGATGAGAACTGAGAGGGAAAATTGCTGCCCAGTTTCTCCTTGTTTTAAAGCTGACAGAGTGCACACGTGGTTCGTGAGTCTGTGTGCCTGAGTGATTATTAGGCCGTGACAGAGAATATAATAATCTGAAGACTATTAGAATTAAAAACAAAGTCAGATGTAATTGTAAAAGCCTGAATTCCTTTTATTCCTTTTTAACTGGAAAAGGGTAATGATTGTGAAATGCTCTTTGCAACAGAAAAATACCTCTAGTACAGTGTTGGGTGCTTACATTAGACCGTGTGCTTCTGAAGTGGCCCTTGGCCCTCATAAGTTTCCTACTGAGATTAGTCACAAAAAAAGATAATTACTCATTTCTAGGCCACAAATACATGAATTGCCTGGAACTTATATAGTTATGTTTACCCTAATTAATAGATGGAGTCAACAGAAATTTAATACTTCCTTCTCTGAGTGTGATCTGTTTGTGTTGGGTAAAAACCCAAGTGTACTTGACTATCTGCACTATTTGTAACCTACAATCAATTTTCTGTGTTTGGGCATTGTCTGTTTAATGTGGGCAACTGCTTGTTTGGTTTTCATTGAAAGGGTTCACTTAAGACTAGTTTTCATGCTGTATTTTAGACATACTGACATAGGGGTCAGATATTCATTCCCGTGAAATATTGGCAACCGATGGAATTAAATGCAAATTTGATTTGCCAGTGATTTTTGTTCATAATGAACAAAAAGGACACAGAGGGATGTTGAGAGGGATCTAGATCACAGTTCTGATAGTTATGAGGAGTAACTCCCAGTACTGTACAAAAGTCAGTCAAAGCTCTGGGCAGCAAACCTGGATTTGGGAAGGAAAGTTTCTGGTGCATTTTTGGGCTACTGCCTGAAAACCTTCAAGCTATGATGGTGTAAGTCATATCCAACAGGTCAGTCCTGGACATGTATCCCCATCTGCTATTTTGTGTGCTTCTTCTGTCTCTGGGAAAGTCTGGGCCTTGTGAGCAAGGAGGGAAATGCTCTTAATTTTGCTTTTGGAATATCACTTCTTCAGGGACCATTACACATTTTGCCATTTGTCACGTTCCTGTGGCTCAGAACTTCCTCCTTCACCTTCTGGCTGTGAAGGTGAACGTGACCTGCAAACGGAGGGACCTGAAATTCTGTGTTCAATATTGTTCTTTGCTTCTCAGTTGTCTGCAGCTGAACCAGGCACAAATGGATGCAGCTTCAGGGATGGATTTAAAAAGCACTCAGGCCATGGCAGTGCTATATGGAAGTTGTGTTTTTATTTATGTGCTCGTGATAGTTGTGTCTGGGAACACTTGTATGCCTTGCCAGATACTCTGGTACCCAGTAGCTGTTCTGTCTTTCCACCAATAATTTGCAGACCTTTGCCGAGTTGTTTCTCTTGTGTTATGGAAGAGACAAAAGTAAAATGGGCTGGACCTTGATCAAGAAGCGATTTTAGATAGAGCTTGGCAACAGCAGCAGACCCTCAGCAACATTTTCCATTGTACAGTCTCTCTTTTCTCTTGACGGGGCAGGATGATAAATTGCTGGTTTCAGGTCAGGCATCTCAAAGTGCAGAACAAAAACAATGACACTATGGAAAATAAAAGGGATGTCCAGAGTACTGAGCTGAAATTTAAATCTGTCTTTCTCAGAAAGCCAGCTTTAGCAACACAGAGGGAAACACCTCAGAGGAATATGGCTGAATTCCAAGGAACAGGGGTATCTTTCAAATTCACTAAGAAAAGTGGGTTAAATCCTTTCTCCTGAAAAACAGATGAATAAAACCTGATTTTTCCTTAACCTGTCCCTGTCACGTAGAAATACTTCTACTATGTCTAATTAAACAGGTCTTTTTTTCTCTCAAGTTCACCAAGTCTCTGTTCTCTATTTTTAAGAGGTTGACTTGGCAGCAGTAAAATTCAGTTGCCTCTTTATATGTATCTTGGTCCCACAGAATAAAAGATGTTAGAAATGGTCCCAAAATGGTAGGTCTTCTGGGCTATTTCCTGTCTATATCCAAGCCTGTACCAGTATTTTGAACTATTTCAGAATTGCTCCTTGGGGCTTTTACCAGCACGTTCAGAATTATCTGAGCAGTTTAGGGGTTTAGATGCCATTGAGTATAATGGGATTTAGGACTCTCTTGATAAATTCAGATATCCAGATAGCTGTAACCATTGAACTGGTATTTTTTTAACCCACAAAAAATCAATGGGAACTAAGTATTTTGTGTTGTAAAATCCCTGTAAACACGATTCTGGACTTTTTGGTCTCTGTTTGAAACTGAGATTGGGCTGTTTAATCATGAACATGGTTTTGAGAAGCTGAAATTTTCTGTGTCCCATTTCTGAGGGACATACCAGTGTTGTTTCAAAGATCTTATTGTCGTGTCAGTAGTTGTCACGTGAATGCTATTCATGTGTGTTCAGTATATTAAATTATTTATCCCCAGTGATTTTACTCTTGGAATATTAGGAGATGTGGTTACAACACTGATTGTTTTAAACTATAGGGAATGAATATAAATATGTAAATAATTAGGAATTTACTGAATCAAGGTATGTAAATCCTGTTGTTGAGACCTCTCCTATCAAACCAGATTAATTATGATTTTGATTGCACTTCTCTGAGCGATTTGCAGGAAGACAAGGCTTTCTTGGTGGTCAAATGTTTAAAAGGTGAGTACAAAATTTAAATGTTACTTCATGACAGTCCCGTGGTGGCTTTGAAATCCCTGCTCCATGGTGGGATAAAACACCTTATCCTGCCTGGGTTGGTATCAAAAAGTCTTTGTCCTTTTCCCTGCACTTTATCCTGTGGCAAACTCCTGTCAAATTTATTCTTTGTGCAGAGATTTTCTAGGGGTTTTTTTGGGGTCTAATTGAATAAGAGAGTTTCAGACAATTTCCTGGAGTCAGGAGTTAAGAGTGACCATCTGTGGGGCTGAAAGAGTCATTAACTTTCCATGGTCATTTCCACCCATTGTGTTCCTCTCAGACTATCCAGAAGGATTCCAGTCAGCAAACCAAATGTGACGATGGGCCGGGTTTTTTGTGTCAGGGCAACACCTGGCCATTAAGAAGAAAAACTGAGGCTTTCCACTTTTTTTGTTTTTCCCAAGTAGATCAGGGAGGGACTGTCAGTTGGGAACAGCATTTGGTCACCAGCAATCTGGTACAGGCTGCTCCAAATCCATGACCCCAAACGGGAAGATGGTGTTGCCTGATCAACCTACTTATTCAGGGAAGACAGTTTAGGCTGCAACATGATTTTTTTTTTTCCACTGGGCTGCGAAATAGCAATTGTATCACTTTTATCATGCTTGGCTGTAATTTTAATGGTCTCTTTCTACAGAATTCTCAGCTAAACTTAGGTGTGTTTTTTAATGAGTGCTTGTATCTGGTGTGGGATTATGGTGTCATCAAGCATAACGTGGAGCAAAATTAATATTTAAGTACAGAAAGATCCTACGTCCTGAGATATTGAGTTCAGAATTATCTGACAAATTCAAAGGGAAAGAGAACATTATTTTTTGGATGTTTTGTTGAATTTCCTGTTAAAAAGTAATTTGTTTTTCTTCTTAAGGGTCAGACAAATACTTTGCATTCAGTGCCTGTATCGCTGATCTTTCTTTCCTCAGGATCTGGTGTGTCAGTCATGAATCTCAGCTTTGTAAATGAATTCTTCTTATCAATTTATCCTTGTGTATATTTTACTTGATTGCTGTGATCTTTACTTTTGTCCTGAAATGTTGTTCAATGTCCTGTGTTTATAGGAGCTGTATTCTACCTCTGTGACATCTGCATTTCAGGAACAGGATTTCCTGTTCTTTCTGGTGTATAATTTCCAAAGTGGGCTTAAAATAAGGGAAATATATTTGTCACTGTCTTCCTACAGCACCTACATGGTTACAAGTGCTCTGTGGAAGCGGCACGAAGCTTTTTTTTCCTGCCCAAAGGATTGTTCATAATTTTTTAAAAGTAGTTTAGCAAGAGGAATCAAAGAAATAGCATGAAAACATGAAATATTCTGTAACAATTATTTCCTTTGGTGAGTTTGGATGCACACACAGCTGCAACAGAAGGGTCTTCTTGCAGGAATAATGATTATTACTCAACAATTCTTGTGAATGCTGCGGAAACAAATAGGGATTGAAGAAAGGAACTCTGGCTTTTTGGAGCAATAGAAAAGCAAAAGGAGAAAGAAAATGTTTCCCTGATTTATGGAATTGATTTAGTATGTATCTGACTTTTTGATGGTTGACTAAATTAACAAACTCATTCTCTGGGACTTCCAGAAAGTTACACCTGTGTTGAAGGGTCAAAATGTACTAAGGCTGAGACAGGAACAAGATACTATAGTACATTATTATCACCTCCTGCACATGGAAAAGAGATGACTGCCTATTTTGGGGGTTTTAATATGCAATTTGTCGGGGTTTTTTTAGGTCCCTCATGATACACTGCCTCTCTTTCGTGCTAAAATACCACAAAGGTGATGCTTTTTTGAAGGATCAGCTTCTCTCAGTGGCTGCTATAATTTTGTCACAAGTGCTTTGGAGATCTTTTCTGGCTGAGGTTGGGAGAAATCAGACTCGGAAATTCAGAATAAAAGAAGACAAGATTTGATGCAGCCTTTTTGGTTTTGGAACAAAACGCAACAATTCATTAAATTATTATTGTTATTAAACAACATCTAATACTGTTCTCCCTTGTTTCAGCTGTAACCTGTGGTGGTTGTCCTCTGAACTGGCTGATTTTCTGTAGGGCATAGTATTTGACCCTTAATGCCAGCACAAAATGGACAGTGAAAGGCTTGTGAATTTTCAATGTCCTCAGCCTTCTGTTGTTACAAGGCATCAAGTTCCTTTCCATTTTATTATTTTTCTCTTTTTGTTGTTGTTTTTTTGTTGTTTTGTTTTTTGTTTGGGTTTTGTTTGGTTGGGGTTTTTTGGGGTTTTGTTTGGGGTGTTTTTGTTGGTTTTTTGTTTGATTCATGCTCGCTGTCATTTGGCAAACAGCTTTGCATTTCCTTCTCTTTTGTAGAATTCGTGGCCACATAAGTTATCAGCTATAAAAAGGCAAGAGCAGGAAAGCTTGTCCTTGACATACCCCGTGGAATTAAAAAAAAAAAAAAAAAAAGCAAACCATTTCCTATGACTTTGTTCTGTTGGTAATTGCTGTTGGAAGTGGCCAGAAGGAGCAGTGTCTGTCTTTAGGTCGGGATGGTAAACTCTGGTGTCCTGCTACACTGAGGAAAATACAGGTTTTGTTTCCTGCAGAGCGAGGTGGAGAGGATGTGCTGCTGACAGAGAACCTTGTGAGCAGGGTAGACAGCAGGAGGGTGGGCAAGGTTCGTGTCCTAGGTGGATGAGCACAGCCCACTGTGTTTGAAAGAGGCTCTGTAGGTTCTAGTCCCGTTTCACAATTTAGAGGTCTGCAATTTAAAACTTTAGGTATGATGTTGTGTCGCTCTGAGGAAGTGACAGAATCACTGTCAGAGGGTCAGGAATTACTTAAATACAACAATTAGTGAATATTTGGTGGATTTGTTGTTGGAAACATTCTTTAGAAACATTTTTTCCCTTATAGAATCAGAATAGTTTAGGTTAGAAAAAGCCTCCAAGATCACCAAGTCCAATGTTTCCCCCAGCACAACCATGTCTCCAGGTACCTCATCTACATGGCTTTTAAATACCTCAAGGGCCGGTGACTCCATCACTGCCCTGCCTGTTCCAATGCTTGACAACCCCTTTGGTGAAGAAAGTTTTCCTGATATCCAATCTAAACCTCCCTGGTGCAACTTGAGGCCATTTCCTCTTGTCCTATCACTTGTTAACTTGGGAGGAGAGACTTCCATTGTCTCTGGAGGATAATCACCTGGTAGGTCTGAGATTTTTGGCTAATGTACACAGTAGTTAAAGCTTGGCCAAACACATTTCATTCACACCCCCCCCCTTCTTCCAAACCATACTCAGTGAATTTTTCTACACTGTTGATTCGTGATATACACCAAACCAGAACAGATATTCTGTGTGACTGTTACTTCAGGAAATTCAAAATAACTAATATCAGTATCAAATATTGCTCGTTGCCTATCAGTACTTTGAGAATTCTCAATTATTGTTATCAAAATATGGACTTGTAGATGCTTTTGGTTTTGAGAAAAGGCTCACCAAACAGAATCAGTTTTGCTTTGCACCAAAGCACATCGACTGGTGTTCGATTGAATATTACAAGCACAGGTGGGTCAAAACCTGTGAGTTAGACCCTCAGAAAGGATGAGACCAGCCTAGAAATAGCAAGACTGTGTCGTGAATTAGTTCATTTTCTGGGCTTGAAAATATTTTTCGGGCTTTGAAACTTGTGAGGGGTAGTCATTGCAGGACAAATGACTGGCACTGGGAACTACCAGAAAATAGCAGCAACCTCCACCAAAGCTGTGAAAATTGATGCCTTTTATAGTTCTGAACGACTTCTGGAGAAGCAGAAGGGTCCCTGCCAGGGGGGTCACTTGGATGACTCGGCTCCAGAGAGTGACTGCACGGGAAAGGGTCAGAAAATGGTGCTGTAGCTGCCAGCTCTGCAAACTCAGTCCAGCCTGAGGGACAGGAATAGTGCCTGAGAGAGACCGACTCTGCTTGCACCTGATTCTTTTTCAGCTGGAGCACTGGGGACACTCAGGGACAAGAGGATCATGCCACATACACCAGAAAAGTGCAAAACTAAGTTTACTTTAATGTTGAGATAATGATATCAATAAACTCTGGTGGGTTAGAGCAAGAGGGAGTGGGGAGAGGTGACAGCAATCTCTTCTCGTGTCTGGTTTGTACAAGAAGCACTTCCTTCTGTGCTTCCCTGTTTCATTGGTTAGTGAGCTCAAGGTACTTTGTTTTCAGTCTTCTCTAATCACTGCTAATGAGGAAATTGCTCTCTTTCTTCCACTGCTTGCATTGCATTTACACTCCAGATACAGAGCACCCAGCTAATGTTCCATGGCTGATTAGCCTTGTGGTGTTCAGGGACAATCTGAACTCGTTGGGTTACATTTCTCCCCTCTCCAGGTAGAAAGTCTGACCTGGGCAGTGACTGGCTGCACTTTTTTACAAAGTGTGGTCTTACAGCTGCTCTTTTTGACCCTAGAAACTGTGCAGTGGCAAACTCCTCCCAGGAGGAGTCATGAGAACTAAATAAGTAAAATAAGATCAATCAAAAACCCTGAGTAGTTTAAATAAAATATTGTACTGCTTTCCATTCATTGAGAGTGATTGAAATTTTCAAATATTTTGAGGCTTCTACTGTGTGTTTAAAGAAAGTAGGTACTTGAATAATAAGTTCTGTGAAGTTTTTCTACTAGAAATTCATTCTTCATTTAGAAATAATGAGGCCACTACCTAGGCTGCCTTTCTCTGGACACACAGCTGCCAGTCAGTAAGTATTTGTGAAGGTCTCTTGTGTGCCTGTTTTACAACTTGTTATGTGTGACATAAACTGGGAAAAATGAGATTCCTATTGCAGGTGTCCATTTTGATAAGGTAGACCAAATATTTAAAGGAAGCAAAGAAACAAGCAAGTAAATTTTTTTGGTTGGTTGGTGGGTTTTGTTTTGTGTTTGTTTTTTTTTTTGTTTGTTTTCTATCCTTGCAGATACCCAGAAGGTTAAACACAACTGCTGTAAAACAGGTAGAACTTCAGCAATACAAAGAGTGGCAGTACAAAAGGTTGGAAAGAATACACTGGAGGCCTTTGTCTTCATATAAGAATTAGAAGTTATTTCTAAATTTACTTATTCTGAATTTATTTACTTTTTTTTTTACTACAGCAAAGTTTGGTAAACTGGTGCCCTGTGATGCTGGCTGGTTTTTTTCCTGTGTTGTGAAGACACCTTTGAAATGCTGGTTCACTTCAGGTAGGTCATTCAGCACTCATCAAGTGGGGATGATTTTCAGAGAGATGAATTAGTGGCCTTTGATTTATTTTTTTTTTTCTTTTCATCAAATATTTTTCAATCCCCCTTTTGGTTAAAAGGGTTTTCTCAGTTCCAGTTCAAATATGAGCAGAAGGATCTAGAGGTTTGGATTGTGTGTAGGCTCTGTGTTTAAACATGAGCTTAACTTCAGGCAGAGAACCAGTCTCAGTGATATCAGGGGGATTACTCAAGTATTTTAAGCAGGGCTCAGATGCTACAATGAATCTGAACACTGGGCTTGAGATCTCACATATTAGAAAAGAAACAGGAATTTCCTGCCTGAGGTACTGCAAATTAAACTAAAAAGCTAAAAACCTGCCACGTCCCATTTTAATAACCCATAAAATCACAGATTTTTAAGATGCTATATAGTTATTTTATTTTGCTGGCCACGTTTTACTGATGTGAAGTCCAAGGCTGAATTCCTAAAGAAATAAAATTCCTCTTCCACTGCCTGTTGCTGTTAATTTAGGCTCTGTTATCTGTGGGTGCTTTGGTACTGGGAGCATGGCATCACTATGGGTCTACAGAGGTTCCCCTGTGCTGGATCAAGTCTCCTTTTTTTTTTTTTTTTCTTTTACAATGGGTGAGATGTGTTTAATTTATTGTAGGAAACTCTTAAAGATGCAAGATCCTTTTTAGAGGCTTCTACAATAGCCGTGAAGCACTTATTTAATCCCATTGAATGGAGGGTAGATTTACTAGCTGGGCTAGACATGATTTTTGTTCAGGAGTCATCTCGGAGTACATCGAAGTTTAAAGATCTTTGCAGAAAACCCAAGGAGAAACAAAAGGAGTAAATTTTAAAAGGAACTTTGTCAAGGAGTTTTAGATGTTAAACAGATAGAAAAACCATGGTGGCTTGACTGAAACGAGTGTTGGGTTTGCAGAATCGTTACTGATCCGGTGAGACATGCTAATGAGGCACTTTAAATGCAAGTTTGATGGAAAAAGGGGCAATTTCATACCAAAGTGCAGCAAGGTTACTGAATCAAAGAAGGTACACTTCAGTTCTGCAAAAGGGGACAATGCTCCATTGTCAGATCCTTTTCCTTTTGACTTTAAACATGTTTTAACTACACTATTTACTAAATTGTACAATGTGGCTTGCCCAGTGATTGAGAATTTATGACCAGAAACAAACCCGTTAGGGGGAAAAAGAAAAACTGAGTGTGATCCATACTGTAGCTGCAGAAATAGTTTGAATGAACTTAACCTGAGCACGGTGGGGGGTGCACAATATGGTTTTCAAGCCCAGGGGCCTGGGATCTGAGTTCAAATAGAATTTGGTCTTTCAATAACGATTTAAAAAACAAGGGAGGGCGTCTGGAGACATCTGTGGCCTCTCAACCTGCGTTAATAGAGATGTCTCAGTTTTGTCTTAAAAAAAAAACAAAACAGCAACCCTTCAGAATCGTGCCCTGTCAGCCCATCCACCGTGCCAAATTCCTGGGATTGCATCATGCCTGAAAGTTCACAAACATCTTGTTTAACTTTCAGGCGTTAAAGCTGTTTTGGCAAAAATAAAGAGCGACAACATCAGTACTTGCTCCTGCTGCCTCGAAAAGTGGTCACACAAATCTTTCCCCTCCATGAAGGAGAATCCAGGCTCCTTCAGGAGATTTATGGGGCGGCTTTGGGGCGTGATTGCTGCACACAAACACAATGAAATGGCCTAATTTTTGCCATGCTGTTTGTTAAAAGAATGGACGAAATTCAGTCGCAGTAGAGAGCAGGCTTCCTCCTCCTCGCCTGGTTTAGTAGAATTGCGCTGGATAAATTATAAAACATGTTACCCTGCCTTGGCATAACAGAGCCCCAGTTCTAAAAGTTATAAGAAATTTCAGTTATGAGCCTGAGCCTTTTTTTAGTTTTTTTTTTTTTTTTTTTATTTCCAAACTGGAACCAGCCTGTGGCAATATATTTACTATTTCTCATCTTGTGAAAGGTTGCTCGGCCGGGTTCTGAATTTAACCTCCAACTTCTGTGGGTTCCCACAGGCACTCCTAGTCAGAGTCAGAAACCACAGAACTGGCATAAAAGCAAAAAAGGTCACTGAAATTGAGAATCTTAACAGTTCCTTTCTCAGACCTCAAAATGGAACTTATATGAGGTTTCAAAAATTGCTTTAATTGTTCTCCACATTTCTCTGTGTTTTATCGCTGAGCTTTTTGTTCATATTTTGGTCTAAAAAGGCCTATCCCAATATAAGGCTTCTCTTTATACCCCTTGAAATAAAAAATACATGGTATGTCACTGAGGAGTCTTATATTGCAAGACCTTTCTGGAGGATTTTGGTATTCCTATATCAAGCAGGAAAAATGTTATTTGTCAATGGCAATGAAAAAGATCCATAATAAAAAATATTAGATTGGGTGTCAGCTGGCAAAGATCAGCTGTAGATCTACAGACCCCTGTGATGTTTCAAACTTGGCTCTTGTTTTGATCCTGCATAGCAAATTTAGGTTGGGGTTTCCCATGGTGTTTGTATTTGGGATTAGTAGTATCTACCCTTAATATGAATTTCAAGATTGCATCTGGGTGCATGTAGGTTTGTTTAGTAGGGCTTTATCACTGCACAGTTTTCCACTGTTTAAATACCTCACGGGGTACATGTAACCTATGACTAAAATGAAAATTTTCAGGGTTTATATATAAACTTTCTCTTTTTTTTCTTTTTTTTTTCCCATGGAAAATGCAAAAGTCTAGGTAATAATAATAAAAGTTGAAAACTAGGTGGCAGTAATACCCAGCTGTACAGCCCTCCTGTGAGCAGTGATGGGATGACTCAGTTTTCTCAGGAATTCTGAGGGTGCTGCAGTCCCATAGTGAATGGCTCAGCTATTAACAGACAGAAAAAGTACAGCACCAACCCTTCAAATGAGTTCATTTGCTTAAAAACACAGAGTTGGTTACAGTCAGTCCTCTTCTAAAATGGAATAACAACAAGAACTAAAGTGAACGTCATAGGAGAACTAATTAATGAGATTAAGCTTGTTTAAATATATATGTTAAAAGCAACTTCCTTTCTGCTTGCAGTGAGCGACAAAAGAAGAGATGTGGTTGCTTCTGAAACTCTTGTTTCTCGTGGTTGAGGCCAGGGCCCAGCAAGTATTCCAGGGTCCCTGAGCAGGTTGCTGGTTATGTACAGCCTGTAGGATGGATACTCCACTCGTGTCAGAGGGAGCTAAAGGCAACGTGACTGAAATCAGTGGAATCACTCTGTGGGAGGACAATTATTGGCTCTGATCGCAGGAGTTCGTGATGAACATCCCCACTTGTCTTGGAGGTAGGGGCTGAGGCTGCAGCCCTGGGAGAGTGAGACAGCTGTGAGATTTATTGGCTGACTTCATTGTTTAAGTGCAGCGTGCTCGCCCGAGATCCACCCCATCCATGGCATGCACGGGGAAGAATGCAATGCCCTTTTCTGGTCAGCTGAGCTGCCTGTGGGGCTGCACAGGAAGGTTTGGGCAGTCCTGCCTCCTGGATGTGCTTCTCCGGCAGCACTGGAAATATGTAGTATTTGCTTTTTCCCTGTAAATTATTTTGTTTGAAACCGGGTCATTTAAATAGTCTCAAAACTCTCTGAGCTGCTACAAACTCGTCTTCATTCAGCAGATATTGCAGAGGTTTGTTGTATACTTGGTTTTAATTTATGTAGCTCTGTCTGTGACAAAGATCTTTTGATATCTTCTCCTTTTCCAAAGGAAGGGTTTTGTACTTGGCACAATCTTGATGTACAGTCTTAAACTCAGAATGAGTCAGTGGCAATCCTGCCCATAATATAATCAAAGTTGACATGCTTCCTCTTGTTCTTCAATAAGAAATACTAAATATATTATAACTCCTTCTTCTGTGCCACTTGTTGGGTCTAACTAAGCTAGAACAATGATCTTAATGTCAACATCTGTTGAGTCTAACTAGATTTTAACAATGGTCTTAATGTCCAAAAATACCCTTGCCCAAACCAAGCAATAATAGAAAGGCGGTTATATATATATATATATAATATATATATAATAGCTACAGGTACCAGTCACTGACTGACTTGCTAATAGATAACAATTAATAGTGATGTTTTTCCTTAAAACTCATAACTCATTTAAACTTTCTAAACAACTCTTGTTTTCCACAGCCTCTGTTTTCATTCTTCCCAGCTCATTCTTCCTTTGCATAATGGTAACAGCTATCAACCCAGTTTTTCTAGTACTCTATGGAAAAAAATTATAAGATTATTTTATTTGGTTTGGTTTTGATTTTGTTTTGGGGTTTTTTTTTTCATATGTTCAGGTGTTTGTTATATTAGGAAATAAATGTTTTGTCTTTTGTAGCTGAGCCAAACTGACTCCAACCTCTCCCAAACTGGACCTCCTGCAGGGATGGGAGGAGTTTTGACCTGCTCCTGAGGACATAGGGAATAGGATATGCTTTGGGGGTAACTTACTAATTCTGGGGATCATTTAGGTAAGCACAGCATGAATTTGGGCCTGACTGGAATACAGGCTCTCTGCAGTGATTATCCCCACTCTTATAGGTATGAAGCCAACGAGATGCACCTCACCTCTGCAGCTGGGAGCTTGCTACAAGCACCAAAACCATACCTGTGATTTTTTGTCTACATGTGGTTTGTGGGGTGAGAGTGCTCTTGGTGATAGACTTGGTTTTGCTCTGCTACAGGCTCAGAGGAAAAACACAGGGTCAAACCCGAGGCACACACTTGTGGACTTTTGCCCCAGCAAGATTGCTGTCTTCTTTTGATGAACAGAGCTAAGGGCCCATTGGATATGATCCAATGTTTTAAACTTTAAAAAAAATAAAGAATTCTATAGCATTATATTGTCAAGAGTTCCTGTTGCTTATAAGAATGGAATTTTAAACAAACAAACCAAGCTGTGGTAGATATAGTTATCAGCAATACAGAAGAGATCTCAGCAATTACTTTTACAACAGCAGAGATCTGCTGAGGGTAATTAACATGTATTGCCTTAAGGTTGTATCCCACTTTACAATCACATCATAAATAGTGGTATATCTGTGATCCCTTTCATGTCTGTGACTCTGCTTTTGCTTTTACTTGAGTGTTAACCAGATGACACTTCTGTCCCTTCATTTATTCTAACAGCCCCACAAATGCCAAAGCTCCTGGGGATGGAAAACCTTGTCTAAAGAAGGAAAAAAAAAAGAGCAAATATAATTTTGGGTGAGTTTACAGGATCAGGTTTTCTTCCACACCCCATGCAATTATACCTTGCAGAAGTTGATGCTGCCTTTTCCTGCAGATGGGGATTGCAAAATGTTACGTAGCAAAAGGCAAACAAAGAGAATTCTTTGTCCTTTCTGGGAAAGGCAACCATATATTTCATATTTACAGGAAACCAAAAGTAAATCATTAATGTTAAAAATTTGGAAGTCAAAATACTACTTGGATCTCTATATGCTGAGGGACAAGAATCCATATAAGTCTGTAGGAAGGAACATATTTTTCTGTGCACCATTTCCCCAGTTACCCTGCATAAATCAGTAAAGAAAGGTGTCTCTGTTTCAGGTAGTTGTACATGTCTGAAGAAAATGAATATACTTGCCTTTAAAAGCAACATATATCTTTGCTTTTTGAACCTTCCAGTGAGTTCAGAAAAATAACTTTCATGTCTGGAAGTCAAAGACTATTCTGCCTTTTATTTCAGTAGCATCAGGATTGAACCTCAGCATTACATTTCCACAGCAGTCACTTGTGCCTTACATCAAAAAGAGAAATGGAAGTTTTCCAGCAAAAGAAATATCTGTTCCTAAACCAGCCTTTTTTTGGCCTTGGTTCTGTGAATATGTTTGACCATTTTTCATGTGCACACGAATCTTCAGGATAATAGCCCTTAAAATCTTTTTTTTTTTTTACATGTAGTGTAGTTCTAAAGTCAATACTGTGAATGGCATACACCAATTGCTATGAATGCCTTAAATTCCAGGCAGAAAGGTGGCAATTCCAACTCATATTTACAGAAACATTCACTGGCAAACTTTTAAACCCTTCTATGCCTGCAGAAAAATAAGCACATATTCATCACCGTTAACCTCCACGTTGGTATGGTTTTGAGAGAGTAACATTTGCAGGATTGGAAGCCTTAATCTAAATATATATGTACTGATTTTTGCCATTACCTTTCTGGGAGGTTTTATGTACAGAACTTTTCTCTAAGCTGTTCATCTATAATATTGATAACGGTGCACATATATGCTTTTATAGAATTGTATAGTCTTTCATCATAAATGAACCAGCAGACTCGTATGGGAGCATCAGTTCCTGGATGTGTGGATGTTCTTGGATGTGTGGACTGGGCACAGGGTTGTTGTTCAGCCTGAAAGGGCCCCAGCCCTCATAAGTAATCAAAGAGCAGGGGTGGGGAGGATGAACAGTCTGTGGGAGACATTCCTTTTGAACAATTGCTGTCATCAACCCTTTTTTTTCCTTCTGAGGGCTACACACAGGTACAGCAACAGTGCAGATCTAAAGTTATTCAGACCCAAAGAAGCCCTGTTAAACTCATTTCCCCTTTTGACTAGATTTGTCTGTGCCTGCCCAAAGCATCTTTATCCCACTCTAACTGTGCACACTGCACTGAGATGAGCTGTGCTCTGCCTATCTCTTTAACTTTACTAGCATTCCTTTGTATGCCAACACCACAATCTGATCCTGAAAACCTTTCTCACTCCTGTTGGAATCTGGATTTTCAGGCTGGAGGATTGCCTTGCAAAAAAAAAAAAAAAAAGCTACAAATAATACCAAGGAAGTCTTCCCTTGTCAATCCATGCACGAAATGCCTATTTAATTTTTTTTTTTTTACATTACAAGACCTGCAGATTTTATTTTCTTAGGTAACAGAATTAACAGTGTCATTTAGCTTGTATATGCCAGCTAAAAGGCTTTAATGGATTCTAAAGCCTTTATGACCTCTCTCATTATGATATTTCAATTACTACATCATATATTTTATGAAGTTTTCCAAAAGAAACATTACAGGGAAGCTACATAAGATCTTTGCTGTTGTCCTGCACTTTATGTAGGGCTCTCAAGGAAAATATAACCTTTTGTTCTTCACTGGTAGTGCTCTACACCCAATTTAACTGCTCACTTTGCATTTTCCTGATACAAAACCCATGTGTGTTTACAGATGACTGATCTTAGTTTTCACTGCTGAGTTGCCTTATTTCTGAGGCTGTCTAAAAGCTTTACAGATTAGAATAAAATACACCCCTGAGTTGGTATGACATGTGAGAAACGTTGTCCTAATGTTATGGGTGGAGAAAATTCTGACAGAATTTGATCAGATTAGTAATGTTTTTTATGTTTCTGTAGAAATAAAAAAAAAAAAATAGGATGGAAAAGAAAGAAAAAAGAGGGATATTTATATTGTGATGTTCCCAAATTGGTTAACAAGACCCCCAGCACAACAAAATGGAAAACATTCTTTGTTAGACTTGGCTTAATCCTTACTATAAGTTAATGCATTTTTGCTGAGAGGTAACACAGGCAGACAAAAAGTCTTTTTAAAACACAGAGCAGTTACGAGTTTTTAGAAAGTGCTAAGGACAGAATCAAAATCTCCCTTCTCTCCTCATTTCTTCCACCAGGAAGGAATTCCTCTCTCCCCGTAATCCCATCACGTTCAGATGACCAGGCCTGGACCAGCAGGTCTTTACCAGAGCTGACAGGGAAGGAAGTGCCTCTCCTGCCCTTATTCCTGCAGGTGGGAAGGCAGCCTTGGATGGGTTTGCCTACACCTGACTGACTGCCTTGGAGGGTGAGGTGGGTGGGGTGAAAACAGACACAGAGCAAAGTTCTTGCAGTGGCTGTTTCCTGCGGAGTGGTTCAGTTTTCAGATGGAAAATATCCCCTGTGTCAGCACGGGGCAGAGGTACTGCAGAATTACAGAACGTTGCTCTTGAGAGCTGCCGTGAAATAAATACACGTAGGAGGTTATAAAAACGGGGTTTGTATAAACTGCCCTCTTTTAGCAAACACTTGGCTTCCTATAATTGTGTGCGCTGTTGTTTGAACTTATCAAATATGTGATTGTTCTCCCTCTCCTTCAGAGAGATAAGAAATCCACCCTCCGGATATGCAGAATGATGTTGTTGTAATCACCCTTCAAAGGGAGACCCACGGTAAACAAATGCTGTGAGCCTGTCACCCCTTTCAGTGAACAGCAGAACTTCCAGGAGAAAGCCAGGATGAAGAGGAGAGGAGAAATTTAGCTGAGGAACAAGTAGATAATTTCCCCCTTCTTCAGTCTCAGAAAGATCAAAATTCAAAGGTGTGTGTGTAATAACACCTCAAAAAATACTTTCATACAGTCTTGTCTCCAAGCAGAAAGTGCCTTTGCCTCAGAGTAGGTCGATGCTGAAGTTTGCCAGCGTTGCTACAAACCATCTAGACTGGGAAGCAAAATTATACCTGAAGGAAAAATACTTGGACCAGATAATGCTGGGTAACAGCAAGAGGGTTTCGGTGCACGAGGTACACGATTTTATTGCTGCAGTTACACCTGCCAGAATCACGTGGCCTAACGTGGAGCTCCTGTGATGGCCAAGCTTTTAATTGCAGGCTGCAATTTGTAGCTCCGTGTTTTGGTGTTGTGCTTTTTGTTGTTTGTTTGGGGTTTTTTTTTCTGCAAAGAGAAAATTCCTAAATACAATCAGATCAGCACTATGGAACCAAGGTTTCCCAGCCTGCCCAGTGTTTCCCCTTTGTCAGGAGGAGCCCATCTCTGAATGACACAGCTGGCCCTCTCCACCCTGAGCCCCCTGGATTGGGACTCCTAACAAAGGCACGAGTGCTGACAGAGGTGTGGTCGCTTCCTGGACACACAAGTGAAACAGGGCAGGGCTGGGCTGCTGGGCTGTGGTGCTGAGGGTTTGATTCCTCGGGGGGGCTGATGCAGAGTGCTGTAAGCAGGGTCAGATCTGGTGAAGAGGCTCGTGAGGGACCAATGGTCTCTCACGTGAGCAGTGGAGCAGGTATGAATTTCCACATGGTGTGGAGGCACCTGGCTCATTTCTGCCTTCTGGATGCAGCCAGATTTGTGTGAGTATCTTTCCTGAAAGGAAGGATATTGAGGGGCTGGAGCAGGTGCAGAGAAGAGCAACAAGGCTGGTGAAGGGACTCAAACACAAGTCCTATGAGAGGCTGAGGGAGCTGGGGTTGTTCAGCCTGGAGAAGAGGAGGCTCAGGGGAGACCTCTTCACTCTCTACAACTCCCTGACAGGAGGTTGTAGCCAGGTGGGGGTTGATCTCTTCTCCCAGGCAACCAGCAGCAGGACAAGAGGGTTCAGTCTTAAGCTCTGTCAGGGGAAGTTTAGGTTGGACATTAGGAAGAAATTTTTTACAGAGAGAGTGATCAGACATTGGAATGGGCTGCCCAGAGAGGGGGTGGATTCACCATCCCCAAAGGTTTTTAAGATGAGACTGGATGTGGCATCAGTGCCATGGTCTGGGAAGCACAACAGGGTTGGATCAAGGGTTGGACTTGATGATCTCAGAGGTCTTTTCCAACCTGGCTGATTCTATGATTCTGTGATTCTATGTGTGTGTGACAGGCTTCTCCTCATGGTTGCTTATTACCCAAGGAACTGAAAGAGCAAAGTCCCAAATCCATGTGTGGTGCAAACCCCTGTTTGTTCACAGCACATCTCCCACTGGTATTGATGCTCTTTGATTTGGTACCCACCACCTTGCAAGCTGGAGAGAGATCCCTGTAGCTCTGTTAACAGAGTGAAATTCCACATTTATAAATTACAGATCTGACAAGATTCATTGTCATATAGTTCGAATTCCTACCCAGATCTGATGTGATCTCAATTCTGAAACTTCTGAGATTTGCTGATCCCAAAGATAAGCCTTGATTCACAAAAAAGATCTGGAAGGTCACACAGAAGTCAGTGCAGTCAGATGCTGCTTAGGTCACGGGCAGTTAAAACCAGAAGGTGATTGAGATGTTAGAGGACCTCCTGCATAACTACTGTGGGAAGAATCATCTTATTTTTCCTTTCACCAATTTTATTTGAGCTTTTTCTGACAACAGTAGCTAAAAAAGTGTTGTCTATCAAATCAGGGAGAGGTAAACATTCAGTGCTGTTGTCAGCTCTTCACAGACTTCAATCTTAGAAAAGTGCTTGTCTAGTTGAGATGTATTCATGTATTTCAGTTCTGGGTGTGCGTAATCCTAGTAGGCTAAAGCCAGCCTTGGTTCAAATGTCTGGAACTTGGGCCTCAGATTTTGCACTATCTGGTTGCCTCCAGTTCTGTTGTGTACTCAGAGGATGAATTATGAAATATTGTCTTTGAGAAAGACTTTGTATCTTTCCTGTTTTCCACTCAAGTGCATTGAACATATTTACATTTGAAACAACATCTAACCTAGTAAAGCTACATGCATCCTTCAGTTTAGGCATATACATGGGTATTTTGCAGATTAATTATTTTACACTTTAATTTTTATTATCTATGCTACAAATCTTACCTGTGACTAAAACCTCTCGGCTGATATTAAAGGTCTCATAATTCTGAGTGACTGTCACTGCCCTTGCACACAGATCAAACAAACCCATTCGAAAATGTAAATACAAGTTGATTTTTCTTGCTTAGGAAACAAAGGCTCAGTTGTCAGAATTGTCCATTGTCTCAGCGTTTTTGCAGGATGCACATGGATTCATGTCCCTCAGCACAGTGCATCCTTTGATTTGCTTTCAACATTTTTGATGTAGGTGATTTTTTTTTCTTTTCTGTCCTAAGAAAAGTGGTTTCATTTTTCATCACTTCTTTTCCAAACAGTTGGTCTTCACAAAGTTTTCCTTGAATGATAATCTGTACATTACTAACTGTTAATTCACTGGAAGGATACTTGGTGATACAGCAGTGAAATACAAGTCTTGTCTCAGTGGAATCTGCATTTCCTCTCTTTAAATTTGTTTTTATACCTAAGTATCAACAAGCAGGTTGGTCTGTAAACACTTTCAAAATTAGATCAGCGTCTGAGCATCCTCATCAAATTCATTTTCAAAGTGTCTGGCCCATGCAAATCCTGCCTGTGTCAGTGAGAGATGTAAGGTCTCAGTAATTTAAAAACAGGCTGTTGATTTTTAAGTGCCTGAAGGTGGATTGAGGAGGGTAAATCTAAACACTGAGATTGAAAATGGTGGGGTTTAATTCACTTGAGACAAACTCTTAATGTCGTTGTCCCTGATAAAATGAGGCTGTGGGAGTTATGGCTGCTATTATGCCACAGGCACATGGATATTAAAATCTATCTCCTCAATGAACGTTGGAGATCTGCAAGGTTTGATGGATCGTTGAAGCTCGTCTGAACTCTAAAAGTCCATAAAAACTCCATTTTCCATGTTTCTCTTTCCATGGTACTTCTATACCCAGAATGCCTTCAAGTAGCTGCGTTTTCCACTTGAGTCTACTTGCATGGAGGAGCACCTATACACAAATATCCATTCTGGGGGAAATTCCATATATAGCCTCACCTGTTGCATTAAAAATTTTCCTGACAATCCCTTTCTTCTCTCGTTCTCACTTTCTTGAAATAGTTCATGTCTTTTTTTTTTTTTTTTTTTTGCAAAATTAACTTGCACAGGTATTTTATTCAGCACGGTGGTCTCATCTTCCTTGCATTATAACCCTCACACAAAGAAAACCGAGCAGACAATTTTCTTCGTTGTACTGAGAGGGTTGTGTTTTTTTTTCAAAGCTTGAGTTTCACATACCTTTTATGGTTAGGTTTGCAGTGCCTTGTTTGGCTGACTATTGGCTGATACTGCAAGATAAAAAACCAGGGGTACAGGTTGAATAAAATCTAAAGCATCTGGGAATAACCAGCGGGAGCGAAAATCAAATTGGCCGGTCACTCTTAAGAAACAATCAGTAAAAAGAATACAAGTAAACTTTGCACAGTGCAGTGGTTCAGTTCCAGGAATTCAGCAGGCAAATATTTATATCCCTGTTTCACACCAGTGCCCATATTCTGCTGCTCTCTAGGCGAGGGATCTCTCAAGAATAATCCACACTCGGAGAAGTTTCTGGATGTTTCCACACATGTAAGAATGGAGAAGGTGCACATATTTTACAGAAACACGGCCAGAAATAATGGTCTGTCCATGTTAGAATGTTCTGTGAGTTCTGCCATCCTCACAGTCCTTTAATTAAGTGAAATTATTTATATATAACTTTGAGAAATGGGGCTTAGTTTATATAAGACTTACCTAGGGCTGCAGCGGCCAGGATGGACAGCACATTGTTAGGGGCAGAAACCACTTTCTGTTCTTTTTATTGACCCAAACCACAGGAATTCTTTCATGGCTTTCTTTCTATTCATGCAGGTACCATATCTGGATGGGTGAGCCATCTTGAGCTTGGAAAATTAACCTGTGGAGAAACAACAAAATGCAAGTTAGGAGGTTTCTGATTTTAGGCGACAAAAATGAGCTTCAGACCTGAGGTGATTTATACAAATTAAATGTGACCCCTCAATATCAGAAGATACTCCACTTGGGCCACTTAAGGACAAAAACAAGGGTAAAAAAAACGTGCTAATGGTCCACGCTGCAACACCAGATTATGGTACTTCTTGTGTGAGAAATAAGTAAATAATAATAATTTACCAAGCTCCTCTGTCCTCCGTCTGTTACTTGAAATTAGAAGAAACAAAGATTCTGGTGCAATGATTTCTCTCTTTCCTTTCACAGTGCTAACTTGGAGCTGCCTCTTGCCACTCAAGTTTATTGCTTTCTTGGACTTTAAATTGGTTTCTTCTGAGCGAACCAAAGATTGTACTGACCTAAATGTCACTTGAATTAATGTATTCTTGCTTCAGCCTTTATTTTTCTCTTGGAGCCACTTCTCCCTTAAATTACCTTGTATTTCAAGGCTTGAAGACAAGGTCGCAGTCGTGCAAAGAATTAAAAGTATGGGATGTTTCAAGTTTGCTGTAAGAGAAACAAGTTTGAAACACAGTTATTCCCTGAGCTTACGTAACAAAGTAACTACATCGGTACTAAGAGCCATTATTAATTTTTTTTTTTTTTTTACATTATTACATTTTATTCCATAAACCCACTTGCTTGGTGATGTACTCTCCAGCAAAAGGGGAAGGGAGTGACTGGCCAGGAACAGTGAGCAGCAAATCATAGCTGGAGCTGGAGAACTCCTTGGCCACGAGTGACTCTGCTGACAATTTTCATCTTATTTTTCTGATGAACGTTCCTTTTCCTCTGCAGAGACCACAACCCTCCCAGTTCCACACACAACACTTGGTCTGTCAGCTGCTCACCAGTGATGTATTGCACCCACTCGGTGTGTTAGAACCATGGCTCTCCTGGCATGGCTCTGAACTGCCACTAGAAAAGCAAAATATTAGTGTCTGGTATCCAGAAATATTCTTCAGGGAGAACAAGCACCATTATTAAAGCTCACTTTGTATGAGAACAACCAAGCTATTCCATTCTGCTTGTTACATGGTCGTGGCAATTTTCCTGGAAAACGAAGGCTGGGAGCACTATTCCAGCATAAGCAGAGCTTTTTCTGAGGAGTGGACTCTGATATTTTGTGGGATCCCTTTAATCCTGGTGGTTTCCAGTGTGCTCTCTGCTCTTTCAGAGCACGTTGCTACATCTCGCTTTATCCTTGTGGCAGAGCAGCATCAGGGGTTTTAAACATTTAGGGGGAAATATTTGTCTGTGTGTGAACTTGTTCTCAACCACACTTTCAGTGGCTGAAAAGTTAGGGAAACTGGAAGTGGGAATAGGGTGACCCTGATGGGGGCTAAATTAACAGAAGCACTTGCTGTGAGAGAGAAGAGCAGAGAGCTCTGGACAAGCAACAAGCAATACTCAGGTAAGTGAGAGGAAAGAACAGTGAGAAAGTAAAGAAAAGTAGTAACAGTAGTAAGAAAGAAAGAAAAGTAGACAATAAGGCCAGATTTTTTAAGAGGGGGGAAAAAAGGGAAAAAATAAGTTCTGGTGAGTTTCTATATTTAATTTCTGGGTACTTTATATTTCATCGTTGTCAAATATAATGTGCAAAAGAGAAAATGAGCCTTACAACTCATATTTTATATAAGCTTACCCTCCTTACAAATAACTTGTATTAATATTTGGCATAAATTGATTGCATATAATGTCATGTTTCCTGATCATTACACTTCCAAATAACAATATGTGCAGCTTCAGGAATGCAGAAATGTCCTATAATACTAAAGCAGGAACCATTCTTCCACAATTCTCTCATAGGTTTTTCTTCTGTTTTTCTTCCCTATACCAGAGACATTGTTCCTCCTGATTGTCACTCTCTGTTCTCTCACCTATCATAGCTATAGATGAGTACAGACTCTAATTAATTGCTTAATATTGCAGCCTCTAAATAGGTTTCTGTTTTAGAATATATCCTATTTTTTTAAGAGCCTTTTAACAGCTGCTAATAGTTTCTTACGGCCACTATTAAAGCAGAACATTAAATGGAAAATTTAAAGCAAAGATATGCCCAGTTTTATCTTAATATTTTGCTTAATAGGTGCTGATAAAAATTAGGAAGTTGCTTGAAAAAATGACCAAAAAAGGCAATTTGCATATGGTATTTGCATAAGCTGCTTTGAAAAGCAAATGCTGCAATGCTGATAATTCTGGATCCGTTGGGAGAATTGGCTAGATCTGTGCTTGCTTTTAATTTGCTGTGAGCCTCAGGTCAGGGTCAGAAGGAAGCTGGAGGAAATTGCTCCCTTTAAATGGCCTGTTTCTTGAGCAGTTGGGTGGGTCCAACATCTAGCAGTGTCAGGAAAATTCCCTTATGTAATGTGCAGCAAATCCTCAGCTTCATCTAAAAGCTGTGGCTCATCAAACTCATGAGCACAGTGTTCAGGGAAATCTGATGTTGCAATGCACATTACATCAGTATTGCAGATACAGTACATTTGGTGCTGCTGTTGCTTGAAATTGCTGACTTGTAATTTCTTTTTTTTGCCTGGATCCACTGAGTCAGCAAGTTCAGTGTATTTGGAGTTGTTTCATTTCCACGGCAATTCTGCTTTCAAGTGGTTGCAACGAAAATACATCACAACATTTCCTGCATTCCTTAGTGAAAGTCGTCAGTTTTAATTTTAGTTTTTTACTTCATGTACAGCTGTGACCCCTGGAAAAGGAGGAATCCTCTTTATTCTTATCTGACAAGCACTTGAGCCTAAAAGATAACAAACACCAGGACTTGAGTGCACTAAATATGATGCACGGAAGCAGTCGCAAGGACCTTCCTATCCATTCTTTCTTGGATGTGGAATTTCTCGTGGAGTTGATGTCCTGCAATAGAGCAACACCTGGTTTTGCTTCACCTCCTTTCAGGCTCTGTCTGTGTTATCAAATGTTGTTACTTAAAACCAGAGAGAAGGGCTTGCAGTTCATCCATGTGATTTAAAGGATGAGGAGGAATGAGGTCAGGACATGACAGCAGACCAAAAGAACATTAGGGTTAGGTGCTGATGACAGAGTTCCTATTTTTTATGGAAACACTTGCAGATCTAAGCTGGTTGCATGCCCTCACCAGGTTTTGAGAGCCTAATACCACCTTTTCTTTTGGACAGCAGGAGCTGCACTGGAGCACACTCACCTTGTGTGTGGCATGGACTGAGGGGCCCTGGCACAAGTGAACCTCTGCATTTTGAGTATAGAACTGAAATCTGGAGGAATAGCCACAGCTAGGAAAGTCTTCGTCTGCAAGGGAGTGGTTGCAGGAAAAGAGGTGTCTTGCAGTACCTGAGAAAACGTAAAGAATTACGTGTAACATCAAAAAAGTTCCAGCAGAGAGAACAGGCCAAGCTTACAGAAGTCACTGCTGGTGAAGACACAGACAGAGCGTGGCAGGTACGTGGGAGGAGAAAGGATCACACTGGACAAAGGATCACAGGGGATCACTCCACAGGAGTGGAGGCAGAGGAGAGTGGACAAACAGCTAATTGCAGAATAATGCAGTGGAACAGACCAGTCTGCCGTCGTCAGGGCTCATAAACCACTGGTCACTGAAGTACTTTTAAGCAGTTTTGTTGATCTCTTTGTAAAGTACACGTGCAAAGTAAATACGAAAGTAATGTTTGTTTTGTTAAAATAAGAAAGCATTTAAGTTTGGTGGACACCAAACAAATATTTGAGAATATTGAGGAGTAATTACGGCCTCAGAAATCATGGAGTTAGTAAGAACAGCTGTAGATACCAACGTGAGGGAAAAAGACTGTACATTCACTTGGCAAAAGATGGGAACATATTTGTAAAGATGGTTTAAAAGCTTCTGGCATACAGCAGAGCATAGACTCAGAGCAAATATATTCCATACATCACTGGAGCCTAACTCACAGGTTGGCAAATGTCCTGCAGACTTGAGTCGGAGCTTTAAATTTGGTCTTTTGCTTGCATATTACCTGTGGTTATACAGCTGCCTCACTGCTTTCCTGGCTTGTCTGGTCTCAGCCTGTCTTCTCTCTGCTTGGGGGCTACAAGGAGATCCCCAGGTCTGAAAATTTTTAGGAAAAGCCATGGAGGTCTTCCTATTTAACAAACAGGCTCAAAGGCTGAGAGCCTGGTGAATGAAGGTTATTCAGAGAGAAGAAATGGGCAGCCTTCAGATTTTGTTTCTCGATATGAAATGGGTCTGAATTCCCATCTATCTGAAATCTGCCAATCACCTCTAATACTTTAGATGGAAAATTCTTGGCTTAACCAAATTAGATGACATGTGATCCGTGTGTTATATGCAATTAGTGGAAATTAAAGGTCAGCTGCAATTATTTATGTATTTGCTCTCCTGTTATCAATGTTCTTGCACGTTCTGGCCACTGCCCTTCGCAGAATGGTAGCCCAGGTGGCCCAGAGCTGTGACAGAGGCTGCTGAGACTGAGGGTGAGAGGCCTCTGGGGAAGAAAGGACAGGGGGAGTTTAGGTATTTAAAATGGTTTCTGGGTCAAGCCACTTGTCATTCCCGGAGTAAGAAAAGAAGGTCCACCCAGAGGGACAGGAGGGACTGTGAGGTGCTTTGCCTTGCTCCAGTTCTCTTGGCTCCCAGGAGGTCAAGAAGCGACAATGACATTCGTTTTTTCTTGCCGTTTGTCCTCTCCTGTGTGTCTGTGCGAGATGTTAGGCAAGGTTTGAGACCCGATGGTGTGGGAAAAGTGCTAATGGAAGTATTCCTCCAGTGGGAGCTAGATGGCGCCGTGGATTAATGCTCCAGCCTTTTACCTGGGATGTTCTGGGGCAAACCCGGTGTGTGGTCAGGTAACAACTTGGCAACTAGTTTGGGGATATAAATCTAGATCAATGGAAGCATCCATATTCTTATATCCTCCTGCGTGCCCAGCCTCTGCCGGGCATCAGCAAGGACTCGTGGCTGGAATTGTACCACTACAAATGGAGTCACAGTCCTTGGTGGACATCAGGACCTGCTGCAACACGGGCCACGTGCTGGCTCCAGTGGAGGGCTCTAAAAAGACAGGTGGCTGAGACAGCAGAAATCCTGCACTGGTATTAATATACCCAGGTGGAGAAAAATACAGGTGCTGCTGCTACCTGAATTTAATCTCTGCTTACCAGCCAAAAAAATTGTCTTTTTTTTTTTTTTTTTTTTTTTTTTTTTTGAGATAGCTTGCATTAAATAAAGCAAAAGTAAGAAACCTACAGCCCGTAACTCCTCTGGCAGCACTGAGATGTATTTCCAGTTTTTCAGGCTATTTCTGTGGTGGTGTTAAAGGATACTCGCCTGGAATCATCCAAACTTTCCACTGAACTACTTTAAAAAAGAAAAAAAAAAAAAGAAAAAGTAAAGCACAATAGAATAAACTGGAAAGCACATCTCTGTGCACAAATGTCAGCACACTGTCGGGCATGGGATTTGTATTCAGACAAAGTCTTGCTCTTTCTTTTTGTAAGAAAAAAAGAGTCTTACTTAAAAACAAATGGCTTATAAAACAATGCAAAGAGAGTGGAGAAGACCACTTTATTGTGAAAAACTGAAAATTCAAAGAGCACCATGTGAGAACTCAAGCAGCAGTCAGCAATGGGAGCAGCCACGGGACAATTTGGAGGGTGATCAGTGGGGACTGGAAACCGTTTAATGGGGGTTACACGTCCAGCTCAAGCAGATACATTGAATTGTTCTGTGGCTGGTATGAAGCAAACTGAGCGATAACCAGCTTCAAATTCTCCACCCCCAGCCCTTCATCATCATCGCTGGCCCCAGCTGTTGGCAGAAGGATGGACGAGTAGCTGGCCTAGGGAATGGGTTACCCTTTGGCCTCTAGGAAAGTTGGAACACCATGTCATGAGACACAGGGGGTTCAGAGCTTCATGGGGTGTCCAGAGCAGAGGGGTTTTCAGCCTCCCTCTCTGGGGTATCAGGTACCATTTATGACTGGGAGTGTCCCTGGTGGCACCAGGGCGGTGAGGTGGTGACTCAGGTCCCATCATCTGCCTCCCACCCTGCTGGGTCCCTTCCTGCCCTTTCTCTTCTGCCCATTTCCAACGCTCAGCAGTAGGCAAAGAGGGGCTCTCTTCCACCCCGTGCTGCCCTGACGCGAAGAACCGCTTCCAACCTTCTAAAAAATAAAACCCAGACAGAAAAATAATATGACTTAGACAAAATACCCCGGGAAGAAGCTTCCAAGATTTGTTCCAGCGAAGACAGGAGGTGCATGTGTCTCCTCGCTGACCGTGTGAGGGGGCAGACATTCATTAAGGGGCACATTCTTAAAGCTTTACTTCTTCTTCCTATTTTTTTCCTGACATTTGCTGTTTTATACTCTCTGGCAACCAGCAGAGCTCCACTGATGCTGACTTGCAGAGCCCACAGAGATACTAAGGAAATATTTTTCCTAGCAACAAGCGGCACACGAAAACACCGAGAATCGCTTCCCCTGCTCGTTGTTTCCCTTCGGGGTTTTCTTTTTTTTTGGTCATCTGGTGCTGAGATAAGAGACACACACGGTGAAACCTGCAGCTGGCTGGTGTTTCATGAGGTGAAGCCTTGCAGCTGGCCTGTGTTTCGGGAGGCAATCTGGAATGGGGGGACACGGAAACCCGGAGCCCTCGCTGCGTCAGGTTGGGTGGGTGGGGATGCCGCAGTGCCTTCCCGAGGGACGTGGAGGAGGGTGATGGCTCCCAAGGACACCCCTGTTGGTCCCTCCTGGCTGCTGGGCAGGTGTCTGCCAGGCACCATGGCCTGGTGCCCGCTGGAATCCCGGCCACAGCAGGTGCCCAGCACCAGGTGTGTGCCGTGGCACCGCTCCATGGCTGCGATCCTGGCGTGTTCCTCCCTCCTGGCCCTGGGCAGGCAGGATGGGGGGGGTGAGAAGCCAAAGGAAGGGGTTGGCAGGGGACAAGAGAGTCTGGTTGTGTCCCTCTCAGCTGGATGTGGTGACTGGAAGCGGGCTGGAGTCCCAGAGCAAACAGGTGAAGCACCACTCCCTTTCCCTTTACGCCTGTGGAAACCTGAGAGAAAAACCAGGGACGGTGCTTCATCCTGGGAGTATTTTCTATTTTCTCCCCAATAGTGAGACACGGATGAAGTGTTAATGTTATTTTAAGGAAAGTGTAGTTTTCTGGGATTGAGTGATTAGCCACGTGGGGGCAATGCCTGGTACTTGTGCCGTGCTGTGAGCGACTCCCCCGTGCTCTCTGTCCTTGCCCAGCCATGCTGAAACAGCGGCAGAAAGGCTTTGTCAACACCAGCAAATCACTGTTCCTGCCCCTGCAAGGTCAGCTGCTGAAGACAACGTGTCCAGGACCACGACTGCAACCAGGGAGGGACACGGAGAGCCGGGAAGTGTTTAGAAATCACACGGTGTTAGTGGGTAGAGTGAAAGTATTTTCATGGCAGAGCCAACCCCTGAATTTAAGGTCAACCTTGCACCCATGGGGTGACTGCTTTGTGAGTAACATCAACAGGGTTAGGATGAAGCCCAGGAGGTTCTTACTCATCACTTGATGGGTTACTGACAAGAGCAGCCTCTCCATAATATGTTCCTGTGTCATCAGTGTGTTTCCTGAATTTGTCCTCTAGTACTGCAGAAGGATTTATCATTTGGAAAAGCTCGATGGAGCAAACTGAAAAGCTCTGTCTGCAGTGGAGAACACTTACTTCCATGGTTGTTTAGAAATAGTTTGCACAAAGATAGGAGCAGATTTGTAAAACTGGTTTGAAAGCTGCATGTAGGCAACAGAATACACACTCGAGGCAGACATTCATGTCCCAAGATAAGAAACTATCCTGCAGGCTGAAACTGGAGATGAAAATCTTATATTTCACCTGAATGTATATCTACATGACAGTGTGATTCTTACAAGCTCTGCTTAGCACTTCCATGGATCCTGTGTGTGGAGCTGGAGCTGGGTTATTTTTCCCAGTGAAACTGCAAATAGTGCCCCACTACGATGACTTTACAAACTTTAAAAGAAGACCAAATTGTGAAGGATAACGTTTTAAAAATAACCCCTGAGGGTTTTTTTTTTTTTAACTGAACTTGAACTCTTAACTGGTTTCAGATTTGCCAGTTGCTCATTATAATTTATCCGGGAATTGTGCTGCGCTGAACATCCTAACATGTAGGGACCAGATAGAAGACCTAAAGAGTCTATTGTGTGAGGAAGGACAAATTTTCTGGTTTATCCTTCACTTTGGAGAGGAAAACAATGCGAGGAAATGGTGTGTTGATCAGCATGTTGTACACACCATGTTCTATAGAATGAGAGACATAGAGCAGTTGCCTTCTATCAATTCAAATAATGCACTGTGGGTAGGTTGTTAGGGTACATACCCTGTTCCATACAGTGCTTAATGTCTTCTCATTATTTATGTTCTGAACTGCTGCTGAAAGACTCTAAATATAAGTCAGAGTAAACTCAAAAGCGTGTATTTATTTCGAGACAGAAGTGGAAACATCCCCTCCTTGCAGCTAATAATAGGATCAACCCTGTTAAACAATTAAATTGAAAAATATTCATAATAGGTGCTTTATGCACGTTAAACAAAACTTCAATAAGCGTTCTGTTTGATTGTTTAACTGTATGTGTGAGTCATAAGGAAAGTGTTAATGTCCAGGATCGGATATGAATCATGTATTTGTGAACAATCTTCCAAGGCCAGCACTGAAACCCCAAACACATTTATTCTTTGTAGTTAGCCAGCTCTGCACTTGGAAACTGAAAGTGTAATCAAAGTGAGAGTGTGTTTATTAACTAGCGGATGCTGTGCATCTTATTTACACAGATTGATAATGGGGGGTGAAAAATAAGGAAAAAAGCTGGTGGTGCAGGGGGCAATGTGTCCCGGGGGCACGAATCACAAAAGGAGCCTGAGCAGCACTAGCACCAGCCATTAAATGCTGAAAGCATTCTGTGACTTTAAAAGGAAATCCCATATTCATGAAGGGAATCCATATGGCACCCTATTTGTGAGGAGAGGTGCCCCATTCTCCTAAGAGCTGACTTGCAGCGTTTGTATTTTGATTGCTTTAGCATTAGGGTGAGAGAATTCACTTCAGGGGGAGCCAGTAAAGCCAGTGAAGTGCACAGGAATAACTTGGATGTTATTATATATTGCACTGATTTGCATGACAGACAGAAAACTGGGATTACTGAACGATGAGCTCTCTGTGCTGGCTGTATTTGGGCGTGCTGGGGGAATCAGGTGCTTTGTAGAAAGCAACCTCACCTGGTAATTATTTCCAATTATTGGTAACAAGTGTGTTTCTAATTACCTCCTCTTTAGAAAGGAAGGCTGAGTTGCCTGTTCTGGAGGAGGGATGGAGCCAACTGCCAGGATTTGTGCCTTGTGTTATAGGCTACAAAAAGTTCCCAAGTTCTAGCTGTGCTTTAGGGAAGATCTCTGGAAATCCAGTTTAGCCTCTGACCCTGAAAAAAAAAAAATAGGTTTTCTCGTCTGTTTTCCTGACTGTGAAATGGATCCTGAAGAGCATTTACATGAGTTGCTGTTGAATGCACAGTCCCTCCTTTACTCAGCACATTGCTGCTGAATTTTAGCTGTGCTGGGAGTGTATGATTGATGCCATTATGGCACGTGGCACAGAACTGCTTCAGAACACGACTGAATCAACGTGCCTTTTGCAAAGGTATGTGCTTGCTTGCCTAATTTTAAAATGTGCTTAAGTTTTAGCCATAACAAAAGTTTTCATGTTTCTGTGTATCTGAGGTTAATTTAACTCTACCATTCTAATCTTGTGAGACCATAAGAATCTGAGTATTAATATTATTACTAAAAGGAAGCAAAAAGTAGTTCAAAGAGCTTGGCAAGGCTTTGGCAGAGCCTGTGTTTGGATGGAGAATTCCTGGCCCTGTGCTCCTACCACTAAACCTCACTTACAGATAAGAAATGACATATATTCACAAAATGTGTTCGTACACAGACTTTTCCTGCTTGAGAGCCTGAATAACTGGTGTTACCACACACTGAAATATGAATGGTGCTCCCAGGTGACAGGATGCTTGGAGTCACCTCTGGCACACTGCTGGTCTTTTTAGGAGGCTACTGCAGCCACTTCCATGTTTCCCCATGGCATGGCTTTGAAGTGATGTGGATAGAAATGTAGGGGGTTTAACCTTAAAGAAAGTGATGATTACTGTGTTACCCAAAGGAGACTTGATTCAAGTGAGATTTGGTGGCACCTGACCAGGCAGAGGCAGATCTAAAGTACAAACCAAAAGTGATTTTACGAGGAAAACTTCATTTCCCAACAAATTCCTGGTCTATTCAGCTCCTCAAATATAACTTTTTTTCTTTTTCATGCGTTAATAGTCACATATTTAATAACAGAACTAAATATATAAAGAATTAAAAGTAGTTAATTTTGCTGTTTTGGTCAGTATTCATGTTCTGATTAAACAGATATGTCTTTTTTGAGTGGGGCTAGACCTATCTATTGTTGTGACTTTTTTTCTGTTGCAGAAACATAAATTGATAATTATTATGAGTGCTTCCTCCCTCAGCCTGTGTTGATTTCTTTCTATTTCAACTGTTATGCCCCATCTGCTCTGCTTAAGCAGAAATAGAGAACTTCTACTTTTAATGTAAAAGCAAATCAAATCCTTTGCACGTTAGCAAATTCAGCTTTTTTTTTTTAATTTTGTGACACCCTATAGATCTCATCTTCTTGGAGCAATTTCAGTGGGAATACAAATACAACTGAACAAACCAATGGCCTGTTGATGGTCTATGGCAAAGTACTTTCTGGATGCTGAAATACAAATTGCACATTGGAATGTATTAGAATTTAATCCCCCTATTGCAGAAGCTTGGTTTGGTCTGTCTTGCTGTTCTGAGCACATTTATTTTATTTCTTGGTGTCAAATAGTGTCTCTGAATGACAATATCTGGGCATGGATCTATATTTATGTCTCCAGCCAAGAACCTGCAGTTATGTGCTGTTGCTCTCATCAGGAAGATGAGCCCAAAGAGCTCTTCCACTGCAGCCCAGGGGGAGATGATGCCTCTTTCTGTCTCGCTTTTGTGTTGGTTACTGTTTGAGAACTGCTCAAAGTAAAGGAACCTCCTCTGCTCCGAGCAGAGCTGTTCGATTCGCTCTTGTCTTTATGCCTGTCCTTGTTATTGATTATGAAGGGATGAAGCTGATGCATTATTGCCTGTGGGTGTTGTACTTTAACTCCATTAACCTGGAGGAGTTTAAAGACGCCTTCCAGCCTTTCCTGCTATCTCTCTGCTGAGCAGTGCTCATCCATAATTTCAGATGCAGTCTGGTGATTTTCCTTATTCGCGGCTTTAGCAGTAGGTCGGATTTATTGAATTTTTTTCTCGTTAGAAGATGAAGTGTGTCTGCCTTTTCTTGTCGACAAAGAGTCTCTCTGGCTTCT
Organism: Manacus candei; assembly: GCF_025592945.1. NCBI lineage: Eukaryota > Metazoa > Chordata > Aves > Passeriformes > Pipridae > Manacus > Manacus candei. The sequence goes on from NW_026138057.1 coordinate 2,026,369, forward strand.
GCCTGCCCTCAGCAGGGTCAGCTTGCAAAGCTTGCCGCCTTCTCAAGGTTGAAAATTCAAGCTTTGCTGTCATACATTGTCTGCGGGTTAAATAATGACTGTGCTGAGCTGATTAACAGGGAACATTGAGTTTCCTTATTGCTGATGAAAGGACTGGGATACGTGTCCAAACCCCATTAGTGGAAATCTAGTCACTGCTGAGCTATTTTTCAGAACCCATGTGGTATAAATGTACAGATATGAGGTATAAAAGGGGAAAAAAACCTTAATTTTATGAGCTGTTTCTGTGTTATTGGAGTGTTGTGGGGTTTTGGATGTTTTTTTGTTGTTGTTTTAAAGGCCACAATCCTGTGCTGGTACAGGATCAAGTAATTGTTACTTGACATTTTATAGTTTGAAGGTGCAAGGAGCATCTATATAACATGAGTAGTTACACATCTTACTTTACAGCCTCCAGAGCCTTACAACCAATACCCCTGCAAAAAAAACCACCAGAGCAGCTGCCAAGCTCTCACTGATGGGACTATGAATGGAGGTGAACTAAAAATGGTCCCATCTGAGCTGCACTTTTTAGATATTTGCATTTAGTGGTGCTCAGCTGCTTACAGGAGTTGTTGAGCACCTGACTTTTTCAGGGAACAGAATCAGCTGAGCTTTTTTTTTCTCTTGTACCTGTTGAAAGATCCCACGTGGATGATTCATTCAGTTCCAAAGGAGGGCTGAACCCCTTCACAGTGGTTACCCAGGAAGAGGAGGAAGGATTGTCTTGTTGAGAATGCTCTTAGCGCTGCTCCAACCAGTTTAATAAACATCTTCTTTGCTGTATCAAGACCTCAGCACTGGGGCCTTGGATGAAAGATGTGTGGGGTTTTATCGTGAAATACAAAAATTTCTGTTAAATGCGATTATTGGGGGATGTTTAATAGTCAATGACAAAGCAGCTAGTTGGATTCCCTTAGTCTGAGCAAAAAAACAGAGAATAGAAATAGGTATAGATTAGCAGCAATGGAAAAGACACTTAATTGAGTTTAAGCTTTTGTGTGGTGTTCTCAATATACAGTAAGGAAAAGCTGTGCATCAGAGGCCTTTATTGTTTGGTGAAGTTAAAACCTGTCCACAATGTGCTGATTACAAAGTCCACCTTACTGATTAAGTATTGGAACTGGCTTGTAGTATAGGAATAAGTGTATTAATAACTCCATTTTCTACAATTTCATGTGTCCTTTATTCTGATAGTAACCATTTATGGCTCACATTCATTTTCTCAGTAATCTTCTTCTAGAAACAAGAATATGATAACTATTCATATACAACTAAATTACTGCTGTGTTCTAACATGGCAGCTTCAGGATTTGTGCATTGTGGACCAAGGGCTCTTTCAGAAAGCATTTTATTCTACAGGAAGAGATGTAAAAAGGGAGAAAACAATGCATCCACCAAAAGTTACTGCACTCCCCATCAAATAGGGAGTGTGGGGCCAAAAGCAGCCCAGAAGGGAGATTTTGTACAGCTCCTTTGTTCCATGGGGAGTCTTCCTCAATAATGGGAGTGTTTCAGTTGGCCTCTAAACAGTGACAACTGTGACAATGTTGAGAAATATGATTGGGATGGAAAGTGGATTGTATTTTTTATTCTCCTCCCCTTGTGCCCATTTTTCTAGCAACAAGAAAACCCCCCCCAAACTGGAACTCGGCCCAAGTATTTTAAACACTGGAATTAACACCCTGGGTTGACACTCCCATAGTTCCCTGCAGTTGATACCTTTCACTGGGCTATTGATAATCACTGGGTTTTGTTTGTTTCTTCCACTTTAGCAGCTTTGTGGTTTGAGTGGCTGTTTGTATAGTATTATTAACAAATATGCCACTAGTCTGTCACTGTGGACAATTATTTCGTATTCTTGTATGTTTATTATCAGTCCTTTACAGCCTTCCTGTCACTTTATAGACAGGTAACTGTACTGAATTGCAGAGGAAGGTACTGATATTATAAAAGAACTCATGGAGACTTAATAGCTTAGAATAGTTTATAGCAGTAGGTATAAGAGATAAAGGAATAGTGTCATGTTTATTAGTATATGAGATTCCAGTGAGGGCCATAAAATCTAATCCAGGGCATCAAAACAGAAAGTAAGTTGTTTTATGTTTTTGTTTGGTTGTTGTTGGTTTGTTTTGGCTTTTTTTTTTAAGCTTGGTACCCTTAATGTTGTTGTAATACTTTGAAATACACTTGTCTGCCTTCTGCTTTTATTGTCTTCAGATCAGCCATAACATTCTTTCCATGAAAACTACAAACACAGTCACACTGCTGATAATGTATTTGGATCCAACCTGTTCTTCGTCACTGAAATAACTCTGGTTGTGGTTTATGGTAAATCAAGGGATCAGAACTATTAATTGGAGCTGTCTGACAGTTACTGTTCTTAATTAGAGCTGAGGAAATCTGATGTGCTGAGAAAAAACCTCAGGTAGCCAAGTTCAGGACAGTCTTATTGCCTTTGACTGAAACCAGGGCTTGTGTTAAGACCTTTACAATGACAGATTCAGTTTCTGAACGGGCATTCCGTTTGTGTGTCCCAAAACTGAAAGGCAGTTTTAACAAATACACTGGGTTTGCCTCGTTTCTGCTGCAAAGGGCCCCTTACAAGATTTGTTGCCTTTGGGTCCTCTCTGGTTGCACTGGAAAACCTTTAGAAAAAACACATCCTGGCACTGGTACTTGAAAACACAGAAGCAAGACTCTTACTCTGCAAATGGTGTGTGTCCAGTCTTTCATTCCCCAGGCTGGGTGGATGTTATTTGTCATGACTCTAGAAGCACTTAGGCATCCAGTCACCTGTTTGTCTGAAAGGCACAGAGCCTTTCAGATGCCTCTGCTTCTTAGGACTGTTCCATTCAGGTTATTTCCTCATTGCACCAAGACTCTGCTGGCTCCAACCTACCGCTGTGTTAAACAGAACATATAATAATCCATTTAAAATATAACACATTTATGGCTCGTCTCAGATCAAAGGTGGGTGGCTTCAAAGGCTCTAATTAAATTGTGGTGATGTAGAACACTGGCTTTATCTATATATGTTACACACTGATGGTTGGGTGGTTTCATTGGGGTTTTTTTTTTCTTAAAACCTGTTGAGTTCAATATTGCAAAACTTCTCTAAGATGCTTCCCATCATTGCTATTGATCAAAGTGTTCAAATAAATCCAGATTTTACCTTAAGATTATTTCCTCTCTCCTAGCTAGAAACAGTGTGTAAACTGTTCTATGGTATTACAGTTCTTCCTTGCTGTCTCAGTCTTCCACATCCCTTATTTGCTGTCCAAGTTCCCTCAGCTTCCTTTCTCTGACTTTACTACTGCAGTCTGTAAACTCTTTTTTTTTGAAGATGCCACAGATGAGTAATATGTCTGTTTCTAGTTCAGTTTTTGGATGTGAGATTCAAGCCATGCTTAAAAGTTTGTAAACCATTTAGGTCAAAACTGGATTGTGTTTTGGAGTCCAAGGAGTAACTACAGCATTGCCTTCTTCAAGGATTTGGACTGAAATTAAACCTGGTTTAACGGTTTGAAATTAAACCTGGCTTGATGGTGAGAGGTCTAGGAATGGTTTTGGGAGGCTGGAAGCATTTCTAGAAAGCAAGGTACCCAAGACTTCAGCTCTACAGTCTAATAGTAATTGATAATAAGCTCATTATTGGGTACTTTTATGGTCAGCAGTTTAGAGACAATGGTGAGGATAAAGTAAAGATGGAGATACTAATTTCTATAAATAAAATGTCATTTTTCTATTTGGTTTCATACTCTGCTGTTTTCTCAGTGATGGTGAGACTCTCCTGAATATAAAGGGACAAACACTCTTCCTCCTATTCTTTTTCCCTTGTGACCAGCCAGGACCGTATGTTCCACTTGCCTGTGAACAAGGAATCACCATTTGCTTCAGATTCCCTTGTAAAATGACATATTCATTTAAGTTTTGTGTGTAAAAAACATGAAGCTCCAGTTTTGCAAGCTTGCAAGTAGTCAAGTGAATGGCCTTGTTTAATTCAGTGGAAATGCTCACATAGGTTTTTTGTGAGGTTGGTCACCCAGATGCTAAGCTGTGTTTCATTACAGTATATTCTGCTTTGGCCTGTATATACTGATGATGTTTTGGGAATTATTTTTTTTTGTGATTATTATTATTTTTTATTGGCAAAAAACTTTAACTGATATTCAAAAATCTGGAAAGCAGATACTGCATAAATAAATAATTCACTATTTCTATATAAAGAGGGGGGAGAAGAAGCAGATTCATTATAGTTTTCCTCACCACACATTTAAATTTGGTATGCAGAGTCTTAAAAAGAGCACAAGTGAGAGCCAACTGCCTATAGAGAACTCTCCTTTATTTCAGCCTTTTCTTTCAATGCAGCCAAGTCATGTCTTGTAGTAAACTGCTGAGTCAATACATTTAAAAACTCACCAACTGTTTCTTGTTTCTGTGTAGTTAAGAACCTGTTAAGGGTTACACCCTTCCGTATTTACAGTGTGAAGGCAAACATGGTTATGGGAAGCAATTCCATTTAAAATTTAAGGTGTGTATTCTGCGGTATCACGGTATTCTTTTGGCATATTTGCTTTTGTGTGTGTGTGTGTGCAAATGTGGCTGGAAGCTGGAGAGCTGCCCTCCTGGTGATGGGTACAGCAGGCAGCTTCCTTGCAGAACCTTCTCCCAGCCTTTCCCTTGACCTAATCCTCGATGCTCCTGGGAATCAGCAAGTCCTTCTGTCCCCTTTGATAGCTGAAATTGTAGCTGCAGCAAGAAGTTGCTGCTTATTGAGATGAAGAGAGAAATCACAGAAATGGCACTGGGAAATAACTCCTCTACCCTCTTCATGTATTACTGTCCCCTTTATCTCTCTGTGGGAATTCAGGGAATTCTCAGATGACCACAGAGGGTAAAGGGAGAGGTGCTGTGAGTTCCAGGTCCAGCACGAGCTCCCTGCAGTCATGGGGGGAGCTCTGCTGAAACAACAGCAGTGAGCATCTGCAAAGCTTATAAAAACTGCTCCACAAATGTACACACTGGAATGGAAATGGTGTTTCTTCCAGCAGTTTTTAAAACATTTAATAGACTTAATAGATTTTAGATGGGGCCATCAGCACAGACGCATTTGGAGTAAGGTGATTTTTCTTTTCACATCAGAGCTGTGAGTCATAACTCAATGCCATATAAAAGGGTTTTCAAAAACTCTCTTCTGGCTTCCTAAAATTTGCACGTCAAAGACGAAATAATAAATGTCTTGTGGTTTGGGTGTTTGATTGTAAACAGTCAAGAACCTTCACCCCATCATGCCTTTTTGTTTCCTACTCTCATGGATGATGTTTTGGCCAAAGCCAAAAGCCAGTTCTAAATAGCTCTGTTTCCACGCTCCCTCTGTCTCCTCCTTTCACCTTTTGGATAAGTTAAGAAAAAGCAGCTGTTTGGGAAGGGTGACAAAACTCAAGAGCTATCTGTGGGACTGGGCAGGGTTAAACAATGTGGAAATACGTAATTTCTAGGGTGAACTACTAAAGGGAGAACTGGGATCAGGATTGTAGTTAGGAAGAAATGTTTTGGGTTTGTTTGTTTTCTAATGGATAAAATAGAAGATGGGAATTCATGCCTTTTGTTGTCTTGTATCTTCTCTGTCTGGTTTCTTCTATCTTTTGACCCTTAACATAAATATTGCAGCAAATAAACTGATTTATAAAATTTATCCATGTCATTGGTACTGCAATTGCTCTTTCTATTTTGCAGTGGTTAGTTACCATTTAGTTTTTAAAAATCAGCATTATGAGACATGATTTTGCAGGGCATCTTAGGAACAACCTGAGGAAAGCCACCAAATGGGAGGTTCTCAATCCAAAAGGGGAAAAAAAAAAAGAGACATAATGCCTGGACTTAGGCTGTGCTTGTACGTGACCTGTGGGTTGAGTTCTTCAGCCCTGTCAAGACTGAGGTTTGTGGTGGGTGTTGGTACAGAACAAGATTTTGGATGATGGCACTTACTTGCATTCACACTGAGGCATGAAATGACATTCAGGAATCGGTAGTGAGGTGACAGCTCAGGTAAGAGTTTCCAAAATTCCCAGTCTGCTCTCACAGATTCACTCAAGGTCTTCTTGCAGTGCTTACCTTTTTCCTGTGCATAACTCTCCTCCCACTGGATTTCATGGGGAGCTGGGTATTCTGATGGCCTTTATACCTTTGCAAATCTCCACCAATTATATTTCTTTGATGTATAATCCAGTCCAAAGCCACTATGAAATTTAACTTGACTGTCTTTAGGGCTTTTGAAAACCATGGATTATAGAAAAGTTAGTAATTATCAATTGTTTTATTGCAAGAACATTTGCCTGGGAAAAGGGCTATATGTGGTTTCTGTTTGGAGTAACGACCTTAGGCTGAGTTTTAGGGATGTTACAGTAAGAATCCAGATGTTTCTCAGAATGAGAATGAAATTACATTTGGTCGCCAGTGTCAAAAATACTCTGATCATCTTATTTTGGTTCATTAATTGTGTTGATGCTTGAAGCTTAGATTGAAAAAAAAATAAAGAACAAGCCATAATTTGGATGTACTTATTAGAGATTTGTGATACTGCCAGTATTTCATTCCTTGAAGCATGCAAAATGCTTTTGGACTCTTCAAGTCCAGAGCTGAATAGGATTTTCCTAGATCTAATGGCAATCCTAGATTGCTGTGTCCTGTGTTAAACACGGAAAACTGTACAGGAGGATTTAATTTTCTTTGCTCTAAAAGAGCTGTTCCTGCACAGTAACAGGGAACAGACTGCTTGGACAGCAGGTGGGACACAGGGAATACAGGTGAGAACCAGAATCTGGATTTCACTTGGACAAATTAGAGTTGCAACTAAGGAAAAAGAGCAACGTTTCGTGGTAGGATGTTGGAGAAAAATATGATAAGAAACCAATGGGGTGCTTGATATGGAAGGTCTGAGGGAAGGATGTGGGCTTGAAGAGAGAAGTAGGATTGCAATAAGGAGCCTGGAATCTGGGGACACTTGGATACAGAGGCTGAAGAGGAGCTAGAACATGACACAGGGGTAACCAAGAAAGAGCTTTGTGACTGCAAAGAGAGTTGGAGTTTTGCCAGGGTGAGGTTTCTGCATTCCTAAACAGAGAGACTGAGATAGGGATGGGGAGGCAGAATGGGAACTGGGGTTATGTTACCGGTGGATGAGCTGGTAAGTTTTGCATTGAAAAGCGCTCAGCAGTTATTCCCTTGATCAAGCAGCATTTTCTGTCTTCAGTTTGCACTGGGTGTAGTTCTGCAGAAGGATCAAGCCCAGCATTCCAAAAGCAGCAGGAGCAGGTGTAGATGGAGGAGAGCCCTATTGCTGAGGAATCTCTGCACATCCCTTTGACACAAGGGTTTCCCATTCAGCTGCAAATTGCATCTCACCCCCAGATAGTTGCTCTGGCAAGAGAAGGTGATGATTTGTGTAATGGCTCTCTTGAAACAGGATAAAAGGGCATCTTTCCATTTGTTTAACAATTGCAGGGGGATACTCCCAGCATCTCTGGCTGCTGCTTGCAGATGCAGAACGATGCTCCAGCGAGCCTGGCTCTGTGTGTGCCACTTCTGAGCTGAATCATCAGCATCACAAACCACATTCAATGCTTCACTCCGAGCGCCCCTGGTATTTCTGCAAGGGAAGTTACAGTCACACTGGGTGGAGGAACCTCCCTGTCTGGCTATGGGGATAGTGAATACAAGGAAATGCTTGCGGTTCTGGTCGTGATGGCATCGTTTGGTATTCCTCTGCTATTTTTTGCCCTGATGCATTTCATTTGGCAGTCGAGAATTTCGTGGCGAACGCTCTGTAAGATGCAAACGCTCTGTTCCAATGTTTTATGTTTTGGAATGTTAATGGATTTTGTTTGGGTTTTTTTTTTTTTCCTTCCCTGCTGAATGTTTCTTTCTCTTGTGGAGGTAAAGCTGTATGTGAACTGCATACTGAGGGGGCTGCTGCCCAACTGAGGCAGCCACACAGATGCTTTCAGTGTTCCTGAGCATCATGAGTGGGCTTTGGGAGCTGCTCACAACCCCTCCTGTCCAAGACTGGAGTGTGTTTTCCTTTCCACTCTCTCTCTAAACATTATGCAACATGCATGTGATCCCCAAAAGTGTTTCTTAAGATTCAGATGAGGAAAATCATTATTTATTCTGGTCAGCAGCCATGTAGCACTGGAGAATGGACAGTGCTCTGCTTTACATTCTGCTACAATTGCCATCTCCTTTTTTTTTTTTTTTTTTTTCCCACTCCAGCATTTTCAGCCAAGGATGAGAAATACTTGATGCTCACAGTCTCTGTTCATGTTCTCTTTAATGGGACTTTGGGGGCCTGTAGGGAATATTTTGTGGGTCTCACTAAGTGTAAGTTCCTGTGTATTGTGATGAGAAGTGCATATTACTCAAATTTTTGTGGGCTTCATTGTATTGGCCTAAACTTTGCCCCTGTACCACTGTGACCCAGCTTCCTGGCAACTTCTGAATCGAGGCCCTTTCATCCCAGCTGTGTGATAGATCCCAAGCAGGAGCGTGGAGTAAATGTGGTTTCTTATTCATGAATTAAGCCTTAAATGAATTGAGCAACACTGGTGTATTGTAAAAGGCAAGGAAAGATTGAAAAGGTCTTTTTAGAGGACCAGTGTTGAAGGTGTTTGGATTGAGACAGAATAACTTGGAGGAGTTACAGCTGGGAGGATCAGTTTATTATTTCTTCAGATTTTTAAGGCCTCCTTTCACTTATTAATAAATTCTAGTCTGCTATCTTTACCTATCTAATTTTGAAGAAAAATAAAAATGATCTGTGGCATAATTCTCCTTTCTTTAGTCTCTGTTGATGAAAGCAGTGCTTACATGCAACTTAAATAATGAAGGCTTCCAATGTGCACTATTTATATTCCCCCTTGTCTATGCTTATGCTTCTGTGAAAATTAGACTTAACTGAATGTACTTTTCATTTCCTCTTCAGTATTTCATTAATACACAACCACAGTTTATTGAATTTTGCCCAGAACAAAATGCAGCCATACAATGAAATCGGTGCAACGTGGAATGTTAAGATATAACCCTTTTTGCTTTCCGTGGTCGTGACATCTGAGAGCAGGTAGATAATTTGGCTTTTAAAATACTTACGTGAATTTTGAGAGGGCCTCAATTCATCTTTCAGCCACCATCATTCTCTGTGTCTTCAGCTGAAATTTTGGAGTGCCTGTTGCTTGGGATAACCAGGTGTCTCATGAGGAAGACATTCATGTAAAAGGTAGTGGCATCCTGTAGCTGCCATGTAGTCTGGAGGAAACCTTGGATAGTGAAGAGACAAGTGGAAATAAGAGAGCAAATGAACATCCACAGTCACTCCTGTGCTTCTTGGTGGTTTTGAGTGACACTGCATGGCTGGAATGCCTTCAAACCCTGCTTGTCTCCAGCATTTTGGGTTGGTCTTGGCTCCTGCTCTGGTGCTAAGAGCCATTCAAATACTAGCCAATATTTCAATTAAACCCAGTCTGTCTGTTCCAGGTGACTACTGTTTTCATCACAGACTTGCTGTCACACTTTCAGTTGATTTTAGGCTGCATCTGATATGTTCCCTTGAATGAGCAGGACCTCCTTCTGACCTCCCAGTGAGATTCTGTGCACTGCAACCGGTCATTTTTAATTTACCAGTGGTTTTAGATGTGTTGTTTTGAATTTATGCAGAGAAGAGGCGTGCTTAGGTGTTCAGGAAGGCTGTGGGTGTATTTCAGTTACTCTTTCAGCACTGGCCAATGGACACCTTGTAAAAATATATAAACTCCCCACCTGTAGCCAGAAATTTTGTGTGGTTATCAACGAGTCCTGTACGTCTGGGTCTGGGGTGCTTCCAAGGGGGAAGTGAACGAAGGGAACGTGGAGTAGGGCTGGATGATCTCAAGAGTCCCTTCTAAGCTAAACAATTCTGTTTGTGGAGGCTGTGCAGGCAGAGCAGGGCCCCTTGTGCTGCTCTACCTCACTCCTCTCCTCTCCTCTCTGGATGCATCACAACCTCCAAATGTGAGGTCAGTGGGCTCTTGCAGGGAGCTTTTGGCTTTAGGCTTTAGCTGTTGTGGAGCTTTAATCAAAACGTCTTCTCCCTTTTCATCTCTTTGCTGTTTTGTAGCAAAGAGTTAAATGATGTGAGAATTCTTCTCTTGGTTCAGTGTCTCAGCTGAGTTACTGATGTAATACCCTGGGGAACCCTGAGTTTAAAATACTCTATTGCTGTCATTAGAGCCTTATATTCCATGTATTTTCATGCTGTTCTCAATCCCTGCCTTTCCAGCCGTTAATGCCACACAAAGCTTTCCCTTGGGAAAGTGAGCAGAAGCAGCCTGGAGCTGACACTGGGGACCTCTGGGGAGCCAAACAGAGAAATGGAAACCGAGTGTATCATGCACAATTCCTAGATGAAACAGATATCTTGTGGAAAGTGGAATACTTTTTTTCCCAAGCAAACCTTCCCCTCTATTGCTGCTGCTGTAGCAAATCTATCTGCTAGTGGTTCAAAGAAAAAAATAAATTAGTTTAATTCACACAGACCTGACTCTCAGAGTTTCACAGGCCTTCCTGTGGCTTTTGCTTCTGCCAAGTAAAGACACAAACATCTGAAGATTTGACTCTGTGAAAACATATGATGATAATAAACCAATAAAACTCATGTTCACAGCAGTAACTCTTCTAAGTGGGCTTTGAAGAGACTGTGATTTAACCAGGGGTAAATCCCACCTGTACCACGTTTAATTTTATGAAAGTATCTTTACCTCTGCCTGTGTGTGTGCACTGGTCACTTCACTTGCTGGTAATGGTACATCCACACAGGGGAGGAAGGTTTCCTGTGCAGTTTATTTCAACAAACCATTGTGTATCAGAATAGATGCCTGCATTCCTTCGCGATTTAGTTTTCAGCAGTTTGTCCGAAGAAAAATAGAAGATGAAATAGCGGAAACATCCAACTTCCCTGTATCAGGAAATCATATGTAAAAGTGTTGTTATTGCTGGCTTAGCCCAATCTGCTGTTAGCCCTGAATCCTTGTTAGTGACCTGATGAGACCGGATTTCATCCCGTCTACCTGCTGGGTGGAAATGCATGTCACAGCAGCAAAAGCATCTGCTTCCTCTAGTTCAAAGCTTTGGCAGTGGTGTGTTTGATTCTTAAATTGGTCTCAGAAGTTGTTTGGCAAGTGTGTGCTTAGTCATCTGTATTTTTATTTTTGGTTCGTGTCAGTCAGTAGCAGCCCTTGGTTACATTCTCCCAGTAAAAATGCACAGGTTTGCTTTCTTTTGTAGTTTTGAATATCTCTGGGTTTGAATGGTTCACACCCTGAACATCTGGTTGGCAATACGAAGTGAAGAAGCTTTTAATTCACAGAGCTGGAATGATTTGAGACAAGCACCAATAACTTCCCCGCCTTCTCAAAGAAAAGAAAGTTTATGAATGGGTGAGTCATATTGGTGCAGATGGTGACATCAAAAATAATACCTAATAAAACAAATATTTAAAGTGACTTTCACCTGTGAACAAATATACCAGGTGTCTCTCAGCAAACTGAACACTGTGACAGGCAGGAAGACGTGCAACTGGGTGATACCTGGTGCACGAAGTACTTTCCCAGTCCTGCCAAGTTTTGGAGCTGTGTGCCAACAAAATACCTCATCATCCTTCTGCTGGATGATACTCTGCCTCTCCAATATTTGGGCTGTATCTGTTGCTAATAGGCAGGTCTCCCTGTAGTAGTGTCAGTGGTTCTGGAAGCAGCTCTTTGTTTTTCTTGGCTTCTGGCAGTTCTTTTGCTCCCGGTGCCTTGTGCACTAATAAGGATTTATGGGCAAATTTGTTTTATGAAATAATACTTGACCATGTTGAAGAAGGACATGAAAAGTCAGCAAGTCTGTAATGGGAAAGACTTGACTGGTCACCTAGCCCAAATCTACCATGTGTTAGTCACCCAATGTACTCTTCTGTGGGCATAGGCAAAACCAAGAATTCAATGGAAGAGCTGCTGCTGAAATTGGGTATTTTGTAACCAGAAGCACACGGTACTGACGTGACTAGATTGACACCCTACACTGTAAAAATATTTGCAATAGTTTAAAAGACCTTTTGTGGAAATATTATCTGCCCTCTCTTTTGCCTTTTATCATCACCCCATTCTCAAAAAAGTAATTAAAGTGATGGGATGAACCTACTTGTTTAGATAACTGACCTCTCTTTGGTTCTGCTGTCATATCGTGCACATGGTTAATCATGAGAAGCTTCATCTTGCTTGGAGAGATAATAAGGGCCATTGAACTCTAAAAATGTGGTGTCACAAAAAAAGAATGTGTTTGTACTATTTCCTATTAGCTGTGATGCCGGCACTATAAAAGCTTCTGTACATGTTACACTGTTTTATGTTTTAGTTGTGAACACAAGACACTGCTCATTAGAGAAACAGGAATATCAAAACAGCTTTCTGAAATCATTTGAGTGGAAACATCCACGGAATGTATTATCCATACATAAATAACACTAGTGGCATTATTCATTCTGGCCTTATTTATTCGGGAGAAATTATCTCTTGAACTCTAACCAGGCAGGACTCAAAGGCAGCAGGGTGGGAATGGCTGAACTGCAAAAGAAAAGAGAATTCTTCAAAAATAAGGTTGCAGCAGCACTGTGAGAAATGGTAACACAGTTTATGGAAACACTGAGTGTAATACTTACAATTTGATAACTTGCATGTAAATCTTCTGCACATTTTATATTGGCAGCTCCAGCTGCTTGTGTTTGGGTCCTCTCAGCTCTTGAATCAACCTGGCACCTTTCTAAGACAAGAGGTTGCTGAAGGATCTACCATGCTGTGAAGAGATGCACCAGTTCTTCAGTAAAAACAGTAAAAACTGAGTTTTCCTTACAGATTTGAGCTGTTGCTGTGTTGTTGGAACCCCTGATTCTGAACAGGATCTAAAATGGAAATCCTGAGCAGGTTTTGACCATACTGCAAGGCCGGGGGAGAAATCCTGCTGCCCTTCTCTGGGACAGCAAGTGAAAAATCCTCTATGATTTTGATAATTTGGAGCTGTCTGAGAAGAAAAGTACCTGATAGCTGGACCTCGTCACTAGATCAGTTTTCTAAAATTTCTTCAGTGTGTAGGAACAAAACCAGCAGGGTTACCTGGGGTGCAGGGGATAAAGAAGAAAAAGCAAATGTAATCAGTATTGCACCAATACAAGCTGCTAAATTGTGTCTTGAAACTGGAAATAGTGGAACACCATCTGCACATCTGTAGATGCTGATTATGGGTATGGATGATTTCTTCTGACTTTTTTCTGTTGTTTTTGTTTTGTTTTAATTTGTTTTGTTTTGTTCCCTACAAGTCTTTGATGTTTGTACATTAGGGCTATGATTTTATACTGGGGCACTTATTTTTGTGATTTCTAAGATTTCCTCAAAATTCTGCTTGTAATGACTCCAGCAACCTGCTTTCCTTCTGACCTGTGGCCAGACCTGCTTCAGGAACTTCTTTGTAACCAGTTGCTAATGGCAATTGTCAGGGAGCAGCAAACAGCTTAAACTGAGAACATCTTATAAGAAATGAATCACCTTTTTCTTAATATTCAGGTGAGATTCTCCATTTTCATGAGTTGAAAAAAAAATCAGGAAGATTAGCTTGTTATAGCCCTTGTAACTCTCTTGGCTTTAGCAGAGCCTATTTTAAAAGAGTTACAAGTGCTGCCATAGCCAGTCGGGAGAAAACAAAGTACCAAAAAAAAGAGTGTTATTTAAGTTGTCCCACTCGCTACATAACTTACAAGTTAATCAATGTTTCAGAGTTCAAAAGAGAGGAAGGTCAACATGAATTCTGCTAAAGTTTACCTCGCATCAGTAAGTTCAGAGGCTGGAGAGAGATGTGTAGTAATTCCCCAAAAAGTCAGTCAAGGGGATGGGGATGCAGGTCATATGGGCCCCTGGCTAAGAAGCTGCAGTGGGTTACTTTTGAGAAAAGAAGAGTTGTACAGGGCTGTAGTACAGATGGAATACTTTAATAGTTCCTTGTTTTCATTTTCAGTGGGATTTCCTCCTTTATTTTTGTGGGCAGGTTCCAGAAGGTAAAACATGCGTGGTGCTGTAACAACAGTGAAAGCAAAGCTTTGGAGTTAAATATTCAAAACTCTTTATTACTTCTGAAGTTAAGTGGCTTGTTTAATTCCGATGAACTAAGCACCATGACAGAAACAAAAACTGGGGAAATTCAAGGCCCATTAAAGCCAGAGGAATTTTCCCAGGCTTTTGCTAAAGGCCTTCTCCACTTGCAGGTCGTCCACCTGACTTGATTTATGGTGCTGAGATTCTGTTGCTGATTTGCTCTTGGTTTAGGATGTGGGACTCTGCAGGGCAAAGAGATTCTCTCCTTAGCAGGGAAGCAGAGTCTCTTTTGGCATCAGAGCAGAACATGACTGACAACACGTTGCAGTGAGAAATGGGGCATTTTAGAGGTCTCCTAAAACCTTAATGATTCTGTGATTTTTGCAAAGAGCTACATCTGGAGATGCTGCAAGCAAACCCTTCCATTACTCGGAAAAGGAACCTTCAGCAAAGCTGATCTCTTACAGTTTGGGCATTCCATGCTGAAAGTTGTCTTGACAACAAATGTATTTCCCAAATGATTTTTTTTTTTTCCCCCTAGCAGGAAACATAGTTGATACAAAAGTCAGAATGATGTCAGAAAATATGGAAAGTCTGCTAGTTAACCTGGAGTTCAGAGATTTGCTTAGAAAGATGGATCTATAACAGAGATCTCCTTGGGCTGGGGGTGAGGAGGATGAGTCCAGGAGACTGGATTTTGGGACATAAACAGGTTCTAATACTTTTTTTTTGGCCACATGTGGAAGAAAATGCAGTTCATTGAGAATATTGACATTGGCCTGTTCAGTTGGAGGTACTGGCAAGTCTCTCTTCATAATTATACTGTACATCTCCAGGTTTCCCCTCATGTTTTTTTCAGAGCTGTAGTTTTTCCAGCTAAATATACATGATCAGCTAGTTGCTGAAATAATCCAAAACAGATTTCATGAGGCAAATGCATTGGATGGGATTTTAAATGCACTTATCCCTTAGTAAATAACTGTCCTGTACAAAAACATCGACTTTGTTTCAATAACTAGAGGTGAATTTATTCCAGTTAAGGTGGGTATCTCTGTAGTTTAGCTTGCTGTTCTGGAGATGCAATGATCAAAAATAGGATTTTTATCTTTTTTTAATGCTTGGTGGAATATTTGTTGACCTGTCATCATAATGAAAAAATAAGTCCAGCTCCAGTTGAACTCATTCGCTGTTGTTCCTTAGAAGTTTGTCTGAAAATCTATTTTCTCAACTCTAAATTTCAGCTTGCTGTCAGCACTGTAGATAACATTTGCCTTGAGTCTCGTTTCAGCTGTTGGGAATTGGAATTACTAGGCTGCTTTTGTATGAGTACCTTCAGGATTTGCTGCTCCAAAGCTGCATGTCTTGTCCATTTGTGTAGCAGAGGGAGCTGGATTTGATCAGAAGTGAGTGGGTCTAGTTTAGTGCTGATCTCCTTCTGTACACCACTGTGAAATGGAGGGATCTTTGCACCAATTTACTGGGCACACTTCCCTGCAGGATTCCTGAGAAAACTCTACTCCCTGAGCTGAAGCAATCATTGCATTTTAGGAGCTGTTGAGATGCTCCAGGTTTCTCCCTGGGCTCCCCCTGAAGAGAATCCCCACGTCAGACTGGGAGTGGGTGATGAAGCAGCACCATGTGAGCTCCAGGGCCTCCCCCCAGTAGCTCCTGGGCTGGACTGAGCCAAGCCAGAGGTTTAGCTGGATACTCTGTGGGTGATGAGGCAGTGGCCATGCTTTTAACACTGTCTACCAGCACTTCTTCTGCAGCAGAACAAAGTTCTTTCGGCTGTGTCTCAGGCAGCTGAATTTGTCTGTTGTAGCAGTTGGTAAATAAACCTCAGATGGATCTCTTCAACCAGTAGAGGGTTTAAAAGAGGATTCCAATATCAAAACTTTCTTGATTTCTCCCATGTACACCTTCAGCCTGCCATAGTGTCCACAGAAGGCTTTTCTACCTGTGAAATATTTTTGTGTCTGGCTTTCAAATTCCTTCTGCGTTCCTCTTGGCATTCCTAAAGCCATAAAGTGTATTTTCCCCTCTTATTTCCTTCTGGAGGCAGAAATCAGGGGCCAGCCCTGCCAGTAGGGGTCAGGGGATGCCTGAACTAATCCTGCCTTGGACACAAAGGGAGAGGTGGTGGTGTGACGAAACTGGGACACCTAAACCTGCAACCACTTTTGCACAGAAATGGCCAGTCTTGTTAAACTCCCATTGAATTTGATGCTTGTACAGACTATGCACAAAAATATTTAAATTCCTTTCTGCCTACAATACAGGTGCCTCAAAAAGACAGAGCCCCATTTAGGGGTTTATAAGGTCTGAACTCCTCTGGTTTTTGTTGTTGTTGGGGGGGTCGGTTTGTGGGGTTTGTTGTTGTTTGGGTTTTTTGGGTTTGGTTGTTTGTTTTTTTAAGAACTGATACAAAACAAGCCTCCACTTAGGTTAACTCCACATGTTACATGGCTATGGAGGACACATGGGATGTGAGTATATGTCATGTCACTGACCTCAAGGGCCGTTCTCTAAATGCCAAGTTTTCATACCTCCCCAGTAAAAAAAAAAAAAAAACCAAAAAGGCAGATTTTGTTCCACCCTTCTAATTTTTAAGGGATAATTTAAATTCTGCAGGTACGTCCCCCTTTCAAAATCAATCTTGAAGCTCAAACTGTTTCACTGTTTGATGTTGAGAAGTATGTGTGGGACACGCAGGGACCACATTCCATGGCTGCCACGTCATCAGCTCGTGTTCCCCTTTGGAATAGGAGCTGTATACAGATCCTTCTCTTTACCCTGCACCAGCACCTCAGGTAGAACACAGACTTCCTCTGAGTTACACAGTCCTGTGCAGAAGAGCAATAAATCCTTAAGCATCATTAAACTTGAGTGTATGTGCACACACATACAAGCTCATGCAGTGTAACTGTTTATCAATCACCATCTCTCTTTGCCTTTTTTTTCTTTCCCTTTTGCTTTTTCCTTCTATTTTTTTCCCCCCAGTCTTCCCTTAGGAATTGCTTTTGAAGGTATTTTGATTAGTTATGTAACTAGCCACTTGTACAGTTAAAAGCAAACTTTCAGGTCACATACCATGTGTTTACTCTTTGGCTTTAGGAGAGCTTCATTCAGAAGAAATTGCTATTGTTTCTTTGCCTTCCCATGGGAAAGCTTTAGTTTTGGAAAGCATTCAACAAATGTAAGGTATGCAAAGAATACTGTAAAGACAGTTCTTAGGTTTGCCAAACTTTTTTTTCAGTGAGTAGTTACCAATTACTTTCCTCTGTATGAAGGTAGAGGTTTTTCCTGTGCATGCTGCCATGGGCTGAGCTTTGGTTTCTTGATGACCCACAAAACTGATAAACCATCAGTGCCCTCTCCTCTCTTCCTTCCTATCCTCCTGTCCCAGACTGTAGCAGCTTTCAAAAAAAATAAATGGCTTATTTTAGCCAATTCTGAGTGATTGCCACAACCATTCTTGAGGAAAAAGCTAACACCTAGAAATACAGTCATATAATTGTCTGAACTGGTACATTTTTGTGCTTAAATCTGCTCACCTCTCTTTTACTTCTGGTAAAAGGGATGTGTATTTCAACAATAGATAATTTGTTAAGGTTGGGAATTCATTGGAGACCTGAAGATGCTCGTGAATAACTTGATTTTCATCAAGAAAATGTTCTTTAGGTGCCTTGCCCACTTCAGGAATAGTTTTTCTGAATGCCTGTCATATCATAATAATCCCATCACTCTTTGATTATAGATTTAATGCACAGTTGCACTGATTTTGAAATACTCATTTCTATAGCAACAAAACACCTCTAGCAGCGACTGAAGGATTAATCTGGGTTGTGAAACGTATCATTTCACTTCAAGTGGATGTGTAAACTCTCTGGTTTGTTTTGGTTCCAGGCTCAATTTCTCAATTATTTAATCTCATGTTATTATAGTGATAAGGTACTTCCTAAAGAAAATTCTGAGTGTAGCTCATGAAGATAATTTTTGAACACTTAAACCATAGAGAGATGAGTTTCTCATCTGAACATGATATATATATTTTTTTAAGCATCTTATGTTAGATTTGTGGAGAGAACAACTTGATTTTTAACAGATGTGAAGCAGAATACAACAAATTATTATATGGTTGCATAAAATCAATGAATTGGTGCTATTAATGTGTCTTTTTGGTAAATATCAATCTTTTAAAATCCAAATGTTGTCTTCTAAATGGCACGGTGGAAAATCAACAGACACTTCCAATTGCTGCATTGGTCAGTAGAATGAAACTTTTTCAGAATTATGCTCTTGCTCTAGTATAAACCACAGCATGAAAATAAATGTGGTGACTGCATCCCCTGTTACAAAACAAACAAACAAACAAATCCATCAAATACTCCACCTTATACCTTGCCTGTTGGTACAATTGCAATGTGAATAAAAGAACCCCTTAAGCGTAACAGGTAACATTTCCTAGCCATGTGAGAGGCTGTCATGAGGAAGCACTTGGGCACCAGAGTTACATAAACTCTTTTCTATTTAAAGTCTTGAAGCTCTGCATAACTGTCATGCATGTGATGACCTTTCCTTCTATTGCTGTATCCCAGCAGCTGAACTTTGACAGGCTGCATGGGACACCTCTGCTCACTGCTGATTCACCTCTTCTTCTATGTGCTAAAAAAACCTCTCTGAGTAGAACTGCCCAAAAAATTCTCAGGGAGTGAACTTGTTCCTGGGTGACCACAACCTGTATCTTCTCTATTTGTGTTGCTGGAGGTGACTGAAATACGGCGTCCAGCTTGTCCCACAATTCGTGTTCTCTTTGGTTTATTGTCACTGACTACAGGTTTTCATGGATTATCTTGCCATAGATCATCTGCTCTGTGTTTAAAACTAACAGCACTTTGAAGCTGGCAGGGAAAGGTTTCATCATTGCTGATGGCAGTGTTCTTAACTTGGCCTAATGTGACCTGATTTAGCTCAGAAAGAAATCTCATAGCTACCAGTCTGCTGGGGATGCACGATCGTTGCATCTGTCACTGTCTTGAAAGCTTTTGATTGCATGTTGAGTGAAAGACTTTACAGCACTTGGGCTTGGGAAGAGCAGGATAGGGTTAGCTGGGGGCAGCTAATCCCTGGAGCCAGGTAAGGACTCCCCCAGCCAGGCTGTCATGCCTCTATTTAACAAGGCAGTGTGACACAGCCTGGGAGACAGTTTGTGGGTAGGGATGGGTTGCAGTGCTGCCAGAGAGCTGGGTGACTTCCCAACACCTCTGCTGATAGCTGGGGTTTGCTCTGGTTCTGCTCTGGACTGAGCAGTCACACTGAAGCACCTCATGCCTCGTCCTTTTATCCCTAGGGCAGAACGAACTGCGAGCCTCGCAGGGAAATAAAGCAGCAGCATAATGAAGGTGTGGGTGTTTGTGTATATAAAGCAGGGACTCCATATCAAATGACCCCGAGGGGAAGCTAACCATTCCCAGGCAGAGGTGTGGTGGGAACTCAGATAAAGGTCTGTGCATAGCCTGCAGGAAGAACAGCTCGGTGTAAAATCTAGTTTATTTGAACTCCTCACGGTCTTGCAGCCTGGGGTGCTGTGGCAGACTCTCCATAAGCCAGGACTGAGACCTGCTTGCAGGTGGAACTCTCAGGTCAGGGGTGCTCCACTATAGCCACTGTGTGATGTCACATACGTGTCACCTTTCCAAGGATGTGCTAATTATGTTCTTTTCCTTAATTCTTTGTGTCACTGGTCTTTTTGCCAGCTTGTGTGTTTCAATGAGACCAAAGGATTTGTGTCTCCTGACCTTCAAAACCCACACTCTGGGATTTGCTTGCGATACATTGATCTTCCCTATCAGTGTCTCTGCCCAAAAAGAGAGGAATAGAAAACAGAGCCTTGCAATAAAAATTTTTTGTGAGGGTCCATTTTAAGCATTGACGAAGGATATTCAGTTATTCTGAGGATATCCTTACTCTGAGGAAAAGAGAACAGGCTGCCTCCTCTCACCCGCTGTTCTAGTTTTATAGAATGCTTTGCTTTAATCATGACTTAAATAAATAAACAATATATCTGTGAAATACTCCAGATACCGAGAACCACATTGTAATGCAGTAGCTTGGGAGGTGGAGCAATAGCAATTGTTTCTCCTGCTTCCTTATTAAACTAATTGTTACCAGTCCTCACAGGATCATGTTATCCCTAGGTGGGGCGGGGGCAGAAGTGTCTGAAAGGACTTCTCTGGGTCTTGCATTTCTGTTTTGTCAAGTGTAAAAACTGCTTTGATCTGACCAGAGTTCTTTAAATCAGTATCTTATCAGGCCTCACGTTATCAACCAGTAGGAAGTACAGCAGAGTTTTATGAATGGAGCCACATAATGAATTTGGCTGTTTGAGTCTGAGAAATTATGGGAAGCTGCTGAACTGGAATTGCAATAATCCAGAACATGCATTGAGTTTCCTGGTCTCATTAACACTGAGGTTCATTGTATGAGGCTGCACAGAGCTTGGGTCAACAATTTTTATCTCTTACATAGTAGGAAAGATTCAGTGATCCATTTGCCTAACAAAAAAATCATTTATAAATTAAATCAAATACCAACGGGTAGTGTTTAGGAAATGTTTTCTGGCAAATGGGAGGTCATGGTTCAACACACTGGAATCAAGCAGAGAAGGGGAAATGAGTTTGATTTTTCAGCAGTGCAGGTGACCACCAAGTCAGTGATATTTGGGGTTAAAGCATATTTGATTCTTCCCTTTAAGTCTGTTTAACCGTAAATAATAATAAGTTATCAAGGAAACTGTGGATTTTTAAGAAGGAATGTGTGTCTTTTTACAATGATGCTGTTCAGGGAGTTGCAAACTCTATCCCGTGATGCAAATATTTGAAGTAGATCAACCAATATCAACATGACAAAGTGGAATTTCTTTCCTTCTTCCTTCCTTTCCACGCTCCCAGAGTGCTGTGGAGCAGCAGTTTCTAAACTGTCATCCCAAGCAGAGTCATTATTGTTCTGAAGGTTAAAAGTACAACCAGTGGAAATTTGGTTGGAGTTTGCTACAAGGCAGGTGTAGGATACCTACCACAGTAGGTGCTGGTAGAGTTGCTGTGGGAAAACCTAGGAAGTGAAGGAATTTGGCTGGGACTCAGATCCCCTAAGTTTAGGATCTGATGGGCTTGAGGAGAGAATGGAAAGACCTGAGTGAGCATTTTCATAACAGAATTGATGAATGTGCTGAGCAGCTCTGTTCTTTAGTAGCTTTGCCAGTCAAACCCTTCATTTTCTTTTCTTTTTTTTCTTTTTCTTTTTTTTTTTTTACAATGGACTGAAAATAATATCTTTTGTGGAATGTGACATTTGAAGCACAAACATTTTAGTCTTTGTTCTACCAGAAGAAAATAACAAAAGTGAAATTTTCTTTGAATGGAATTGATTTTATTTGTTTGTTGGATCATCAGCCATACCAAAACACCAGCGTTTCATGAAGCCCCATTCATTGCATCAGTGTGCTGCAAAAATTCAACCATTTGTTTATTTAAGGCACCTCCTGTAAAAACCTTGATGCGTTAGTTGGAACTTACAGGAGGTAATGAAGCTTTGAGCATTGGTTTTAATCTATTCAAATGCTCCAGCTTGTATTTAAAGTGCTGAAATTCAAATGCCTAAATTTCAGAGTTCTAAGACAATAAAAGGGGTGTGCAGAGTTGGAGCAGAGGTGCACCTGAGTACACCGAGTCTGATAGTGGAAGAGAAAAAGAACAGGGTAAGTGTAATGGTGATACTATTTCAGAATGCTCTCCTGAGCAGGAAAACAAGCCATATTAGAAATCTTATTTCTCAAAGGTTTCCACTTTTTTTTTTTTTTTTGAGCAAACCCTTTAGCTGCAGTTCTATCCTGTGGTAAGGAATTCCCCAGCTTAAACACACTGAATGAAGAGAGATCTCCTTTTGTTCATCTTAAAGGTGTCACCTGCAAGTTTAATTTCTTAGTTCTTGTATTGGTAGCTACAGGGAGTAATTGTTTGCTGTTCACCTTTTGCATGCTGGTCATGATTTGAGACATGATTTGACCCTCATAATTACCTGTTTTCCAGCCTGAGGACTCCTAGACTGTTTTTATTCATTGTGTGGAAGCTGGTCCTTGCTCTTGATCATGACTATCACTTTTCTTTCTCCATTGTACATTTTATAAGACAGGCAAAACAAAACTGCAGTATTTAACCTGTGGGCACATCATGGATTGTTTAACAGGGAATGTTGTTTCTTTCCTATGATCTGTCTATTTGGTTTGTGACTATCCTGGTAGAATTCCAGCCTGTGTTATGGCTGATGTTGTGGAATGAATTCACTACCACTTAGTGAGTTATTCAGTAGGTTCTTCCTACTGTTTACCATAAATAACCTTGTTCATCTCTGTTTCCTGCTCCAGTTTCCTCTGCTAATAACTCACACTTGTGCACTTGGCCAGGCTATTTACAGAAATCAAGTAAAATGGAAAATAAATGGATAATTAGGATTGGCTAATGTAATCCTGGTATATGGTACTAATTAAATGAATGTTTAATAACTAAAAGTGATGACGTGAGCACCTTATATGTCCCCTTGGTTTGCCAGTATTAGTTTTTGCACTTGCAAGTGTCATCCAGAATGCTGTGAGTAGAATGATAAGTCATTGTCACCTTGGTTGTCTTTGCTCAGGTTGCTACCAAAAGCCACTTTCACTGTTAATGTGGGTGATTGCCAATGGGAACTGGCATAAACCTTCCAACTTGCTTTACATAACCCAGTGAATATCTATGCCAGCTACCAAGATCTCAACATCAGCTTGGAGATTAAAGGATCCCTTGTCCATGCAAATCACAGGGTAAAAAAATTACTTCTTAATGATATAATATCTGGCAATTGCTCTTGCAAACTATACCAGATGCCCTTGTTTGTTGCTCTTTAAGAAATGTGTCTTGCAAGCATCCTCCCTGCTCTTATACATGAACTTACAAATGTGCCTTGCAGAAGCAATTCTGCTGTATAATTGCATTCCACTAGTAACTCCTTTGAGGAGTTACTAACAACTCTTTGAGGGCAGACTGTAGCCCAAAACGAAGAACTGCATGAGATTCACATTTACACCTTCAGACAGCAAGAACAATTGGAGACCACAAGGAGGGGAGAGAGTGTTACCTCAGCACACAACTGCTCGCTGGCTCCCTCCTCATCTCCATCTCTCTCTCTCCTCTCCCTCTCCCTTCCTATAAGACCAGATTGTTCTCTGAAATGCAGTTATGTGATTTTTTTTTTAGCTGCAGGCAGCTGGTTGAGTTACAAGTAAATTGCTGATTTTCTTCCATACCTGTATTTCAGATGAGTTCACTTGGTAGAGTAGATGAGGATAAACAATGGAGGCTCTTAATGAGGGCCAGGAAGGATGATGAGGGGAAATTACACATGAAAAGTTTGCTGCTTTTTTTTTTTATTTTCCCACCTTACCTCTGTTGCATCTTGTGGTGGCACAAAGATATGCAAAGAGCAGAGCACTGGGTAAGTGGTGAGAATCTTTTCTTAGTATCAGGTGGACAGTAGTTATTTAGTTATTAAAAGCACTCACCACAATGAATAATATCCTTTCCACATAAAAGGATATTACTGATAAATTAACCATCTTGCTACTAGAGATCTCCATGAACTCCCGTGCTTCTCAACTTACTTTTAGTCTTTGGAAGGGGACTTACTGGAATAATTTTTAGATTTTAAAAGAATAAACAACCTTTAAAAATGGCCAACCTATTTCAGACACTAGCCTGGAGTGTTCTTTACCTTTTCTCTGCATAAACATTCCATGTATATTGGTCTATTTAACTTTCTTATAGTATTAAGTTAAACCCTCAATTTATGCCTTTGTTTCCTGCTTCCTTTTGTAGCTTAGTCTGAGTTAAGAATTTAATGTAGGTAACAATTTGAATTATCTAGGAGTTGTCATTAAAATAGAGTCTGGGACCTTGCAATGATCTCTTCCAGTGTGAGAAATGCATCACATGGACTCTAGCATTAAAAAAATTATATAATCAACATAAAAATGTCAGCTGTTTTATAGCAGCTTCCTATTTAGGACAAAAGATTTTATCAAACATTAGTGAATTCTCACAAAGGTTCTGTGGGAGGGAAGTTATGTCAGTTATTGGAGATAACAGAGGAAATCTTTGGCACAAACTGGGAACACTCCCTTGCTCCCAGTTTTGTGTGGCAACCATAAATGGTATCTCAGCTTCAGAGCACTACCTATGAAAATGTCTTTGTCAGGGTGAAAATTGTCTGGCTTCAAGCTGCTCAGACTAATTCTGACCCACAGAAAGCGACACAGTTCTCATTGACAAATAAAATATGTGCTCTTAGCTTGAGAGGATTATCACTTTTCACTTATGGGGGTCCTTTGGATTTTGAAGCATCCTGTGAAGGAGGAAAATAGGTGAATCAAATACTGGCCAAATCTACCATTCATCCAAAAAAATCCTACTGACCTAAAAGAACTAATTGTCAAAAGAATTGCTGTTTAATTTCAGTAATACAGTGTTAATGCAATCTCCAGAAACTATAAACTGAGACATTAGCTTTTGTCCTCATTTCCGCCTCACTAGTACACCCCTGTGACTAAAAGTGAGGTGATTTATGATTTCCCTGCTACCTGTCTGGCTGTTACAGGGGTGCAGCAAAAGGGTTCATGAATTTAAACCTGCACATGGCCAGGAGCTCACAGTCCTGTTTATTTTAGCTGTTTGTGTTTTTTATTTTTATTTATTTTTTTTTAAGCTGCATGAAAACCTTGGCCATGTGTCTGCTTGCAAATACCTGTCAGGGAGGGGAGGGGGATTTAGTAAAATCAGCTCCAACTTTATAAGCTCCAATTCAACCTGATGGCAAACTGGGAAATGTCCCTTGTCCCCAGCATCCAGGAGGAAGTATTTTGTCATATGTCAGGCTGCACTACATGGTCAGTCCAGTTAGACTTTGTCCAATGCAGCCTGTACATGTGGAAACAGCCTCTTGCTTCCCTTTAGGGACCTATTTAAATGAAACCTAGAGGTAATAGTTTCCAGTCATAAAGGAACCTTACATTCAAATTCATTTTTTCTCGTCTGTGTTACAGTAGCTGGACTTTATTCATGCTGTTCTTCAGACACCCTGAGGAATGGGACATACACAGGCAATGTTTTACTGCAGTTGTATATCTGGTTTTCATGCTTTTTATTTTTGATGAAACTTCTCAGGAATATATCGAAAAAAATCCTTAAGAAATTTTTTTTTCCCTACTGTCCCGTCTCTTTTTTTTTTTTTTTTTTTTTCCTGGCTTAATTAGAAAGAAAGAAAAAACTTCAATACTTCGATGTTAGCTTTAAAAAATGTGGTTAATTTTGTTGCTGATTTGCGAGGAAATGCTCCAAATACAGGTATGGAAGAAGCTTCACTTTCACCTGTTTGAAAAAAAACCAAAAACAAAAAACCAAACAAAACAAAACAAAAAAAAAAACCAAACCAACCAAACAAACAAAAACCAAACTAAACAAACAAAAAACCAAAACCAACCAACAAACAAAAAAAACGCACACACAAAAAAAAAAACTTATGTGGGGCAGAATGATGCCCAAATGAAAAATAAACCAGACATTTTTACATCCAGAGAGGCATAGTAATAATTGGCTAGTTGAGAATAAATATATGTGCCTGTGTGGTAGTAATTGCAGAATATATGTAATATATGCTATGGAAGTAGCACCATACAGGTATCCCTAAATTTAATTGGGGTTTGACTGATTATTTGCTTTTTGAGTTTGTCAATTCTCAGACTCACAATGATGAATCCAAATATTGTATTGATGTTTGTGGGTAGATCCTGAACACTCTGAACAACATCCCTCCTACTTCAAGGGTTTACAGTCTGGAAGACCAGAAATCGAGCTGAGAAAGGGCAGAGCAGAAAGGATTTGCTCCAGTTTTGGACAGTGAAAATTTATCTTGCAAGTGACAAAGCACGAGTAGCTCACCAGCTACATTCCTTGCTGATGAATTGCACACAACTTATGAGACTGACAGTTTATTTTAAAGGAAGTATAGATGCTTTTTTGGTTCCTCAGTGTAAATTTGGAGATATTCATGCTGTTAATAAGAATTCAGCATCTAAGAGTTTTATTCTGAAAGAGTTTTCATATATATATGTCTGTTTTCCCCTCAGATTAATGCTTTTCTTGTAAAGTTTGGTGGTGATGTGTGCTAGGTCTTGACTTCACTATCAGCAGTTCTAGTAACTCAAGGAGCTGGTAGTTCTTTATGAAAAATGCAGGAGGTTAAAACTGGTGTCTGGCACAAACACATGGTGGTGAAAATGAAAATGCTGGTGAAATTCAAGATGATGCCTATTAGAGACTCATGTAGAAATTTTATTAATTGAGTGTTGGTTAACTAAGATTAGGCCTGTAAACCCACACAAAGACGTGTTCTGGAGCATGAATTGAAGCACTGGGATTGCTGGCTGGCTTTTCAGGCTGAGAGTGTCTCCTCTTCAGAGGCCTGGGGAGGAGAGCTGTGCTGCTCAGCATCTCTCGTGGCTGCTTGTCTGCAGCTGGATCCAACTGGAAGTGTTGCAAAGCCATAGTGGGGCTTTAGCAAAAGTAGCAAAGTGGCCTCATTACCTAAGGAAAGGAAGTTATGGAAAGCCTGTCACCGTTAACATCTCTCCCATTCACTGATTGTTTGTTTTGTTACAAGTACAATGGATCCTATTTAGCTTTCTGGTTACCAGGGATATGGTAAAAAGTTTTGAAACTGTGGAATTGTGTTCCTTGGATAAAGTTCACGCCTCAAACAGATCTTAAAGAAGGCATAAAGCCTGCTCTGGTTCTCAACTGGGAGCTAAGTGGAACTTAAATGGAGCATAGACCATAGATTGGCGCATAGTAATGGATTTAATAGTGGCAGTAGTTATATGCAAGTACTAATGATACTTTACACTCAAAATACAATTTGAGGTACTAATGGCAGTGATGACTGTGGTATTTTTCCCTGAAAGTCCTGAGAGTGTATGGTACATATAACTGCCTGAAGCCTTGAAGGACATGCAACCCCTAACACCAAAAATGTTCTTCAGTGATTACATTTTATTATTAAAACAGGTAAATCCCACAGATTCCATTTAGCTGACAATTTTTTTTTTTTTTAGGGGACTGCACAATGGTATGTGAAGCATAAAGATGCAAGTTAACAATTAAAGGGAAAGGTTACACCCTTTAGGTTTTGGGGTGTTTTTTAACTTTAAACTCTTCCCAGTGTAGGCATTGTAAAGAATGATAATGATTGTCCCCTTCCCTTTAAACTCCTTCAATGGCCTTTTCCTTCCCTGCCTTTCTGGGTTACTTGACGAAAGGTGAAATTCATCCTTGTTTGAGAGGGTTTAAAAACATGGCAAACCCTGCTCTATTGGTGTCCATCAAGGTGAAATCACCTCAGACACCTTTTCTCCTCAGCCTCTGGCGTGAGCTGTGAACGTGGCCAGCCCATATGACTCTAGACCAAAGCTTTATAGAAACAGGAGACCACAGTGGTGAAGAGCTCTGAAACTGCTTTTGAGCTTCACTCTTTCCAATGGATTAAGTGAGCAGCTACCATGAGGTTATTGCAAAACCCTGTGAAATATTTTTGGTAGCTGGGTCTCTGGCACCAGGATAGAATTCAGCTCATTTTTTTTCAAAATTCTGGCTCGTGTTACAGAGTATAAAATATCTATCTCTCCTTGCTTCTATTTTACAAACCCCTAAACTATTCAGCTTGCCCACGCATTGTGGTCCAGAGCATTGTGTGTTTTGGATTGTCTAAATTTTTATTTTGGCTTTTTTAAAGGTACACTATTTATATGATTTAAGATGCTTAGTGGCATGCATACTAATTGTAAAAAAAAAAAATCCATCAGATATTACCCAGTAGACTAGACAGGCTCCTTCAGGGCTGTTATGGTCCATCAGGTAAATACATACTTTGGAACATGTACTGATGTCAAAACCCATGAATTATTTACCCAGGAGATGCTGTTCCAGTATACCAGGCAAATGTGTATCTAGGGTGGGTTTTTTTAACAGCTGACTTTTAATTTTTTTTTTCCAAAGTGGAAAGGCTATATCAATTTTGAGAAAGCTGCCATGACCACTTATTGGAAAAACATGCACATATTCAAAGCTAACATGTGCCAAACTGTGAAAATGTGGGCTGTTATTAATATGCATTTATATAGCGCTGTAATGTTGCATATAATGACCCCTGGAACCAGTTCTCTAATAAGGCCATATATTACTGTGTTCTTATGTAATGCTGGCTTTGTTTTGCTGGTGATGGAACAGATGGATTGTTGTTGCTCACGCCCAAGCACTTTGGGTAGTCAGACCAGTGCCAGGTCCTCAGTGTTGCTGAAGTCCTTTATAAGAGATGAGAAACAGTATAAATACATTGCATACCTCATATAAACAGTGGTTTTTCTGCACATTAACCACTTCATCTCTGCAGCTGAGGTAGCTGTACCCTCTTCAGTTTGTTTTGCAGCTGAGTAATCTGTGCTATAGAAAGATTAATAACCTATCCAAGTTTCACCTGATCTGGGGACACAGATCAGGTTGTTTTCTCAAACTAAAATTTTCTGGGTGTTCTGTACATTTTTATCTCACCCCCTCCTATTATTCTAGATAACACAAGCAGGTAGCAGGCAACTTTCTGTTCTTGTTGTTGAAACAAGGGTCTCAAAAAACACTTTCTGAAAGCATCTGAAACCCAAGTGCACGGACCAAAGCATCCATCTGAGACAGAAGTGTGCAGACCAATGCTTTTGAATATGCCCTTGGAATGTGGATGTCTTCTATCTGAACATTTTCAGTCTATCTTTAAAGACCAGGTCTGGGGTGATGCACCCACGGAGATGTATTTAAACGCCTGCACCGTGATCTTTTCCCTCTCTGATTTTACTGTCGTCTCCTACTGTGATCTCTCAACAAAATGCACCCTGACTTGGCACTTTATTTGCCAGGTTCCGGGGATGCAGCTACATTTCAGTGCTCGAGCTGCCACACCAGGTATGGCAGTGCAGGGAGGGGAGGGAAGAGGCTCCACGGCGGGTGTGCGGACGCAGGTTTTTTTCCATAGGAGCACCAACGGCGAATTTAACAGCGTATTAAATTATGCAGCAGCAGAGCCAGAAGGCCATTAAAATGGCCTGAAAATTCCTCTGCTGTGTAGTTATCTTTATAGCTTAGTCCTATCTGGTAGGTGGCGGAACCGTGGCTTTCATTCACGTGCCAGCCGCGTCCTGCGACGACGACGACATCCCGCTCGTAAAACCCCATTGCCGTGTGCACGGGGCACTGAACTCAGCTACAGCTCAGCAGATGAGGGGGTGATTATAGCCCCAGCTGGGAGAGTTTTTAAAAAAAAAAATAAATAAAAAAATCTGCGACATTTGGAGTAAAAACTGAGCCTGCTGGTGGTGTTATGCTCCATGTTCCAAGTGTCGTTCCTGGCTGGTAATTAATGTTTTGCATGTTAACTGGGCGGCCTTTCTCGTGTGTGTTAGTTCGGGCCACAATGCATTTCTTCATATGGGAGGAAGCAACAAAATAATAGCCAGAAATTAACCAATCGAAATCACGGTAAATAAAAGTCCCTCTCTCTCTTTCTTTCTTGTTTTTTTTTTAAGGCTCAAGAGGCAGCTGGCACTCTCGGGCTTTGTTATACTGAGGAAAGAGAACAGCAAACTGCATGCAGTATAGAGTCAGTGTCATTGAAACTAATGGCATGAATGATCTCACACCATTGTAGTGAGACGGAGATTTACTGTGCTTAGGAGAGAACCCATATTATGGAGAAAAGCATCGATCTACTTCCACATTTTATTCACATGAACGACAAACAAGTTATTCACTACTATGCAGTCACATTCAATCCCTTAGTGTCTGAGTCACAATGCCTCCCAAGTCCCTCACACTTTACAGCTGTGCAGAGCACCTACCCAATAACTACTTGTCTCCACTTTACAACCAACAGAAAAGGATTATTAGCCCCTCTTACTTGACCAGTTTGCAGTTTAGGCTTGTGTTTGCTGGATAATTTTAGCCACAATGTTTGATTCCTACAATAACATATCCATTAATGAAATGTCCTCTCTCTGCCACTCTTTTTTTTTTTGTGTGTGTGTGTTAGGCATTAGGCAGGTGGAGAGAGAAGCTGTGGCTACATTGCCAGTTTCACTTGTTTGATCAGATTTTGACATTTCCATGGCCTAGACATTCTGCTTCCAAATACTCAGTGCCTGTTTCCTATGCAAACAGGGATAGGCTAAAATAAATGAAGATAGGAAAGGCGAGGAGAGATATTCAGTGCAGTGCAGATGCTTTGTTCTTAGTCTTTCTGTATTTATTGACTAATGCCACCTGATATTGATTTTTTTTTCCTTTATTTTTAACTCTAACTTTAACATCATAAAGGAAATATCATAGTGGTAACGGTTGCAAAAGAAGGAAAATGCTGGTGAATTATTTTACTTCTGTTTGTGTTTCCTTGTCAGTGGGAAGAGAACAAATAATGGTGAAGAACAGTCAAAAAGTGCACAGATAAAGCACAAATGTATTCTGTGTGTGGGTTAATTCCCTGATTCTTTACTTTGCATTACAGCACCTGTGCAAGTCCTCCTTAACCATAAGAGGATGCTCTTGGTACATGAACTCTGGATGATTCAGAGTCCCTGCCACCATCAAACTCCTCACTTTCAGTGTAGCCTTCGGGACAGATAAGGGTAGGACTGGGAAATCTGTGTACACCATTCTTGACTGTTCTGTTGGCCTTTTGGGAAATTTGATCTTCTCATTTCCTTTAAACAGGAAAGCTCAAAGTCACTTTTGAGCCCTTCTTCAGTATCGCTGTAGCTCCACAGGTACAAGACTCTGCACAGTCCCCTTGTCTTCATAAGCTTTGCTGCACACTCCTTAATTTTTTATTTTCTATGGCCTCAGAGATTGCAGAAAACTATGGTTTTCTAAAATTATGTCACATCAAATCTGTAGCTACTGCTTATCATATAGTTTATGCTTATTCTTCACTCTTCTCTTTCAGGTCAGTTATACTTCTTAGGGAGTACAAGTGCTCAAAATGCTAATGTATCATAACATTAAATGATTTGTCCCAAAGGAACTGGTGGCCAAGTCAGGAAAGGAATCTGTCTTCTAAACTCCTGCTCTCATTCTTAAAGGACACTCCCTTGAGGTTCTGCATCCCCCTTGGTAAGAACTCTGAACACAGTATGGAACAAATGGAAAAACATCCTAGTTTTCCCCACTGCTCTGAGGTAACACTATATCCTGCATTTCTGCATCTGTCTTTTTAATGCGTATTTTTGGTTGGCTCTTACGACCTCCTTCTCAAAGTGACATCGAATAACTGCAAGATCTTGATTGTAAGAATAAGAAACTTTTTGTTTTAAGTCTGTTTTTCTGCTGGGAGCTTAGTGCAGTAATCTCAGCATAAGCAAGATAGGCTGTAGAATTTCTTAACCTTAACATTTGCCTTCCATTCCACAACAGCTTTTTGAATTCTGGTTTCCCTTGTGTTTTTATCTTTCCCCTGTCTCAGTTAATCTGTACTATTATCTATTACTAATTCTAATCCAAATGTAACAGGGAAGCTGCAATCAGTTAATAATTTGGTCTCAATTATACAATTACTTTTCCTTCAGTTGTTAAGACATTTTTTGTGATTCTTTGTTTTCCCGTTTCCACACCTTGGAACTCAAGAAAAAATAGGATTGGAGGAAACTTCAGAACACCACCTAATCCATCCCTCTGC
Organism: Manacus candei; assembly: GCF_025592945.1. Classification (NCBI taxonomy): domain Eukaryota; kingdom Metazoa; phylum Chordata; class Aves; order Passeriformes; family Pipridae; genus Manacus; species Manacus candei. The sequence goes on from NW_026138057.1 coordinate 2,058,417, forward strand.
CCCAAGGTGGGATCGTTCCTGGCAAATGTTTGTCTCTCTTGCTTTTAAAATCTTCCAGTGATGGTTATTCCACCACTTTTCCAAAACATTAGCTCTTTAAGTTAAAGTGAAAAGTCCTTGGGTGTCTGGTTTAATTTTAAATCAGCACTGCAAAGGACTGGTTGTAAATGTGCTGTGGAATATGACTTTAAATAGGGTATAAATTGTCTGTAACCTCTGGGCATACATCTGAAATTAATCTTAGCAGGGGGCTTTATGTAGGACTTAAATTCATTTTTAATGAACTCTGCTATCATGAATCTTTCACAGTTTTTGCTATTCTTTTAAACATGATAGTTCTTGCCATTTGATTACAGAAATTAGTTTAATCATAGATTGATGCCAAACGCATGATGAAACACAAATATACATTCAGAAAATTTAAATACAAATTCTTACCCACTCAACACAAACAGATTCCTATTTGATAAATGCTTGTTTATAGGAACTGCCAATTTTATAATTCTGCTCTTAATGAGAAAACTAACATACCTGTATGCCAAGGGTGGAATATTCTTGGCTTCTGTGTGCTTTGCATGCTTTCCATTTATATGGAATTTGCTATTAGAAATGTGCAGTTGCTGCTGGACTTAAGATATAGCCACAGTGACATGAAAAAAGCAACAGTTGTAGCATTTTAAGACCTGTCAATCTTCTGCAGCCCAACATGTGATATTTCTGTTGCTGAGGCTCTTTTTGATTTCTGAAAATGCTGAAAGTTTTTTGATAGAAGTGTATTAAAACTGTAACAGAACAGAAGTCAGTCACCCTTTAAATGGGATGTTCCTGGTTGTTGTTTTGGTTTGTTGTTGGTTTTTGTTTTGTTTTTTTTAATACTGAGGAATTAAAGTAAATCTACATTCTGTGAAAACCTCAGACTTGGTCAGGAAGATAACTAGAATTTAGGGCTTTATTTACAGCTTAGTGTTATCCAAGGTCCCTCCAAGGAGGTGCTCAAATGCTTAAGATTTGTATGGTTTTGTAAAATTTCACAAAGACATTTAATGTCTCAGTTGCAAAAACTGGATAATTAACACTGGCTTTGTCTTGTGATCATGCATATTTGTTTATGGGTTTTCTCTTGTGGGTTGCTACAGTTAGAGAGGGTTCCAGATTTCCCAGACCCATTTCACTTACCTCTGCTTTCATTTACAGGGTGTCCCCTGCTTTCCTAAATTTTATGTTCCCAATTATTCTTTTATTTTTGGGAACTGTGGCTGCCTTGCATCCACTACCTTGCTAATCCTGGAGTTGCTCAATCCAGGTGGAGGATGGAGAGTCTCCCCTGGAGAGTGGGATGGGACACCCATGGGCTGGTGGCTGTGAAGCAGCTCCTGGATAACAAGGCAGGTTTGCTCTGGTGCCTGCTGATCCTCAGCTGGGAGAGTTCAGGAGGTCACCTGGAATCCCTGCACTCCTTTGCTGTTGTTCTCCCTCTAAGAGCTCTCAGTGTGTTAATGGTTTCTCAGCAGCAGAGGGAAGGAGGAGGAGAGATAAGGGGAGCACATGGGCATTATCCAGCATGGCAGTACACGTGTGACTTGTTTTCTCAGGCTATCACTTAGCACTCACGCTGTGATACTGTGCAGGAGGGTTCTTTGGATGGACAGGAACCAAGCAGCACCAGTTTGGAAAGCAGTGGATACTTCAGTACCTCTGGCATTTTTTGGGTTCATGAACCAGAAGGGGCTCCTTTGGAAAATGGACCCTCAAAGTGTGACTCTCCAGTCGTTCTTCTCTTGCATGATACAGTCCTGTGTTTAATACCACTTCCAGCTAACCTTCAGGAAAATGTGTCTATGTTTGCAGAGGAGCAGGAAGAAGAGATTTTGCTCAGATATAAAATGCATTTGATGTGCTAAAAGAGTGAAAAACTCTACAAGCAAAGGGTGTTGACACATCTTATCTCAGTTGTCAGAATTGGCTTGTGAAATACAGTGAGATGAAATCCATGCTCTACAAGCATTTCTTGAACTTACTCTAACTTCATTAGGCAGCCTTCATACTCACAAAAGGTGCCTGCCATGACAAATGTAAGTAGGTTCTTGCTTGTCTTTCTTATTTTGTTATTTCTTTCCTAACACCCTCCCCATTCTCCTGCTCTGCCTACTGTCTGGCAGCCTGATTTTGTTGCCCTTCTGTCCCTGTAGTTATAAGCTGACGGGGAAGTGAAGTGGTGTCTTGTGACATCCATATTTTCTTGTGGTTTTTTTTTATTTTTCTTTTTCTCTTAGAGAGTTAGGGAATATCTGTAGGTGGAATGCAATATCTTTTCCAAATAACATCTAAGGATGGAAAAACAGTCAAAAGGACAGTGACTATAAGGGAAGTGACGCAGCATCTAAGGAGAGAGTGTTAGGCACACAAGTGTAGAGCTGATGTTACAGCAGTGCCAGTTAATGAGTTTCTAATAGGGTATGCAGATGGTATCCAGGAGGGCCGTGCCTGCAGGGAGTGTAGGTCCTAATATGCATCAGCAGCTCCGTGAAAGAAGATGCAGAAAGATTTTTGTGACAAATGGGTTGTTAAACCTGGTGCCACCGGTAGAGAAAAAGCTCCTTTCCCCTCCATCATTTAATTAAAAAATGTTTTGCTTGAGTAGTTTGTTCTATATGGGAAGTTTGCCCTACATAGGTTGTGCTGAGGGCTTTAAGATGTAAGATACTGGCCTCAGTGCATGTGATAACATTGCATCAACAACGAGCCTGTTCTCCAGTGTGCCGGGGCAGATCTTTCATTCAGGACAAAGGAAGTGTGGTTTGTGTTAAAGATATAGTTCAACTTTCATAATGAAGCAAGTTGTGAATGATGAATGAAAGCACTTATTGAGCTGAAAGTACACACACCAGATTGAGCAATGTTGATCTTTGTGCAACAATCAGCTGAGTAAGAGAAAGCAGGGGCTGAATTTTTGACTGCCTCGGTTTGACCTTCATTTTGTACTTTTTTTAGCTGCAAATTAACACATCCGATTGTCAGGCAAATGACTGCTGAAGTTTTTGCCCTGTTACTTGGCGGTGCAGAAAAGGTGGATATGCAAATTGCACTCACAAAAGGGTAGGCCAGTCCTCTGACAGGATGAGCAATAAAGTCCAGTTGTATAAATTGTTATGCAATCGACATATGCCGTTATTCAAATCGCTAATTTAGAGGGAAAGATCCCATACTCTCTGGCTGATTCTGAGCCATTTCTCCTCCCTCTTCCCCCTCCCCACCCCGCCCCCCCCCTTTAATTTTGTTTTTTTCCTACAAAACCAAACAGTGTCTTTTTAGCAGATTATTCGCCATGAAGAAATACCTTGATTGGAACTCAAGCTGAATCAGATTTTAATTTACAAGGAGTGTTTGAAACAGATTTTCAAATGGCATAGCAACACAAAGGTAATTCACAGAGGCGTGTGTTTAAAATAAGGGGCTAGTTTATAGGAAAATCCGGAATGTGGGCTGGAACGTGTTCCAGAATTCCACCCTCTTGTCCTGGCTACACAAACAATGTGACCGAGGCCTGCCAAGAGTTGTCGTGTTTAAACAGAGAGAGAGAGAGAAGGAAAGTGGCGAGAATTCCCTCAGCACCATAATCCCTGCAGCCCTGCTACTTAGCACTTTTAAGAGAAAGGCGGGTACAGGAAACAAGAATAAGACATAGCACACTCCATCTCTTCTCCCCAGTAAACACTGCTTAGAATTCCATCTAATCTGAGAGAATAAACATTTCTAAGGCTTTTTCTCTGAACATTTGATCTCTGTGACTAGAGCAGTTCATCTTAATTTTTTTTTATGCCTGGCTACTTTTCGAACTGAACGCTTGCAGCCTCAGCTTTGCATGTTGTGCTCTCCAAGACATAACCTGCAAACCAAATCCTGAGGTTCCTGCTCGGGTGAAATCCTACAGATTTTAAAAGGATGTTTTGTTTTAGAAAAAACCTACTGGGCTTGACACTGTGACTGCTGCAGAGCAGACAACTAGCAAGAGTTGAAGAGCGTATCACTAAGGGGATGGCTGTTGTGTAAGGAGATCTTTACCTATGTTGTTATTGCTCAAAAGACAATTTGAATTGTCTCTCTCTCTATATATATATATATAAAATATAATATTATATATTGTCTTTTTATTGGGCTTTTATAACCACTCAGTCAGAAATGAATACATGATGCACTGGCACAAAAGTGTCCCTCCCACACGGAGGCTGGCAGGTATCCCTGTGTTTTGAGGTAACCAAATTTTTTTTATTAACCATCTGCCTCATTTCTAGTTGAAATGAAAATAATGGGTTATGGTCCCCTTTTAAAAATTTTTGTTAAGTTGATTTGCTGACCTTTAGTGTTAGGAAAAACTGTGCTTGGGGGATGTAGCTAGAATTGCTTTTCCGGGCTGTGGCAGTGCATGGCTGAGGGCTTAGAAGGTTTGACGTTTTCCTTTCCATGCTCTCCAGAAAGATGCACCCCACAACTGCCCTGTTTTCCCCCCCTCTGTGGTAGGTTTGCCACCCACTGCGCCCTTCACACGATTTTCATTGACTTTTTGCTGCAGGTCCCTCTTCAGACAGGGGATGTTCTGAAGGGTCAGAACAATCACATAGGCAGAGTCTCTCTTGAGAATGAGCACAGAGCTTCAAATTCACGTAAGGAATGGCAGATCTTTCTCTCATCTATATGCACCTCGATTATGTGTGTCTTCAGTCTTGCCTGAGGCCTTGAGGTTATTGCTATCTTCTAAAATATTCACCTTTCTACTGCTACTTTTTAATACAAATGCAGAAGACTGCAGAAATCTGAGTGCGTGATAGCTTTTAGTCTAGATTTATTGTTAGAACAGGTACTTTTGCATTTATTTTATCTATAAAGTGGGCATGGTTAGCTTCCCAAAAGCTATTACTAGACTCTGATAACTAATACTGTAAATTATGAGAGTCACTGAGTAAAAGGCATTTGTTGTGCTCACCACTGCAAAGCCATTAATCTCCAGGCCAGGTTTTTCAAGGAGCTGAGCACTCAAGCAGTTGTTGTCAACTTCCAATTCAACTCCTAAAGGAAATGCCAAAATAATCAAAACTTCTGCTGGAGGCCTAGTGCTTCAGGAAATCCAGTCATCTGATTTGGAAATGCACGTGGGCAATTGAGGTCTTTTGAATATCTGGGCCCTAACGGGTATGTTTAAGGCTGGCACATCCTTCTTAGACAACCGGCGTATTAAATATTTTGAAAGGCTCTGCCTTAATTTGATTCTGAAAATAATGTTTAAAACACAAGCCTTGGAATACATTTCCTTCTCATTTTGCTCTCTGGGAGACCAAAGTCTCTTACCAGTGTACTACCCAGGCAATTACAGAGTGCTGTTCCCCACCCAGTCCTGCCAGTACCCCGCATCCTGACCTGGGGGGGTAGGAAGTAGCTTGTTCTTTATGCCCCATCAGTCTTTGGCCTCCCTCCTCAACTATCAAGAAGCAGTTTTTCTCAGTGCAATATTGCCAACTAGTATCCAAATTGAAGCAATTAAAAGGCTTTTGCACAAGTATGGTGTGGTAACGACTTCAGATTGCCGAGTGAAAATCTCCAGAACCCAGTTAACAACGTTTGGAACTAGTTAATACCCCTCAAAATAACTTCAGCTTTTGTCGGTTGATTGTGTCTTAGTCTTCCCTTTCTAAAGCCAAAGCACAGAACAGAGCTGTGTTGTATGACCACTGCCATAGAGTTGCTATGAACTTGCTCTCTCTCTGTTATATTTACATACAAATGTTGTTTTAAAGGATCAGATTTTTTTTTTTTCCTTTCTCCTGGGTTTCTCTAGATGTAAATGGAGCAACTCAGATAAATGCAATAACGTGGAAGTGAAACCTCTAATAGACTCGATTGCCTGTGTTAGCTTTGAAGTTGTTTGTTTTGTCTCGGAGAAATGTACATTCCAAATGATCAAACCCTCGTGTATTTGTTAGGAAGGGTCTGTGTTATGCCTGCCCTCAGTTGTGAAAGCACTTCATGCTTTCACGAAAGCGATCTATAAGAATGAACTATGAAAGCTATGACTGATGCTGAGAAAGGAGAACAAGTTCAACTTGTTCTTAAAAACTCCCCCATTCTTCTGGAAAATTAGGACCATTGCCTAACATATGGGAAGACAAATAGTAGTATACATGCTGCTGAATTACCTATATACAATGGAATGAGAGGATCTCCTATCCCTTCTTGCTTTCAATTTCTTGTATTTTAACACTTTTTTTTTTTTTTTGAGATTTATATGGACAATATCAGCTTGCCATTCCGTTGGCCAAGGGAGTCTCTTCCTTTATTTAATCTTCCTTAAAACTGCTCGAATTGTTGTATTAGGCATGCCTGTTACACTCATTTCGAATGAAGGGAAAAGGGCAGCTGCTTTTAACAGTTGTCTTTTCTGTTACAGCCTTATCGGGGCGGCTATAAAAATATGGATGTCTTTTCCTGTATGCATGATTTTATAATCATGAATAAGCTTTGTGCTGCCCTGAGAAAAATGAATATTGCCACCGTAGGGCTCAGCGCTGTCGAAAGCACAGGCGCGTACACGAGCACACGGGGGCAGAGAGCGGAGAGGAACGCCTGGAATAAACCTTCCCATATACAGGCTGTGTCCTTTAGGTGGTGCCATTGTGTTTTTTTAAGGTGAGACTGCCCGCTCCGGTGAGCGGAGGAGCCGGGAACAGAGAGGATGCGGTGCACAATGCATCCCTACACCCCGAGCGACTCGGAAACGTCTGAGCGCACAGAAACATCCCCACGCACAGGATGTAGTGCTGCTGGAGTAAATATAGAGCGGCTGGTGTCAACAGAGGGGAAAGCAAGAGCTAAAAGAATGGCAGCTTGAAACATTCCCTTTTAATTTATTTATTTATTTATTTTTCTTTTTTTTTTTTTTTTTTTTAACTTTGAGGCACAGTTTGGCTTTTAAATGTTAATATCAGCAGGGAAGGAAAAGCGAAAAGGCTTGGTGAAAAGATACTTAGTTATTAGCAATGGGTGTGGTCCGGGGAGCTTGGATATGAAGTGCCAGCCAACGCTGAACCTATCCAAAAATTGGAGTGTTTGGATGTGTCAGTGGGGTTCACGTGGCTCTTGGTTGATGATGAATCATGAAGAATCTTAAAAATATGCACAGAGAAATGTCCAGGGTGGGTCTCAAGGCAAAAATGAAATATATTTTGTTGCTAAGTGGACAGGCAGTGCTGTCTCCCGGCAGGGGAAGGACCAGGGAAATGAGAGGAGCTCAAATCCCTGTTTTTATGGCCCCACTACTCACTGTGCTTTTTCTAAAATACATATTCTAAGCCGTCTGTGCTTCATTTCCAAGTAGTATTCTTGGACTTGACGCCTTCAATGTATTTTAGATGCTTTGAGAATCTTGAATTAGTGGGATCACATACATACAAAGTGTTGCTGTTGTTTACATACTGTTTAGGTGATGTTTTCTTAAAATTCAAGGCACCCTCTGTCCCGTGTTTTCTCACTACACGCGGGTCAGAAAAGCACAAAAGTGCTGCATGTCTGAAACATTTCCAGCAGCTTCCCTGGACCTGCTTCCAAAGCTCATTGAAATCTTGTTAACAGAACACTCTACCTCCCTCGGATACCTCACACTGCAAAACAGCTTTGAAGGCCTGGGCTGAATAATGAAGGAAACAAGGGCATCTGGGGTCCATTATTTACCCCATTTCATAAGGCGCTTCTACAAAGTCTGCTGCTGCCTTTTCAGATCCATGACAGAAATAAATACAAAGCCTGGAAAGAGCGAGCAAGTCAGAGTTGTCTGCTGCCCTCTCCGCTGCCCCCCTCCCCTTTTCTTCCTGTTTCACAGGACACATTTGTTTCATCTCAGCTACATGGAGTTCTCTTTCTGCCCCAGACACTTGTTCTTCCCCCTTGGCCGGTTGTTTATTCCGAGGAATTCCTTTTTGCTTGGGAAGACACCTCAAGCACCTCGGGGTGTTTCTGAAGGAGACCAGCATGAAGCTACTCAGAGATTTTTATTTTAACCTTTTTTTTATTATTATTATTATTTTCTTCTCAAACTGAGAAAGACTTGAAGACTTGAATTGTGACTGTGGCTGTTTTAGGAAAACACATATGAAGTGTCAGTAAAGCCGATTCCCATCTCGGTGTGCTAATTCACAGGAGGGTATTTTAAAGTAATGGGAGTAATCTGAAATGTTAATGCATCCCAAAGGCTGGAGCTGCCACAGAGGGAACAAGTTGTGGAAATTTTTGTAAATTCTAGAGTGTCTGAGCATTTTTAAGAGGGTTGGCCCAAATTGCCTCTACATTTCTTGTGAAAATAAACCCTCTGCAAAGCTGGCTTTCCAGCAAAAACCTTTTGGAATGCTCAGCCAACACTGGAGCACTTTCTCCAGGCACTTAGCATCACTAGTATAGGTAAAGTATCCGGGTGGCTACACTCTCACAGAGGAATTGTAAGTTGCAAAAAATTAATTTCACACCTTTTTTTGTCCTACAGTTTATTTTCTGATTAGATGATGATTTATACTAATTTGCTAGCTGCCAGAGTTTGTAGTTGTCTCTTTGAATATTTACACCTGTACCCTCTACCCACAAACTTTCAAGGGGTTATCGAGAGGGGGCACTTATTTGTGAGCTGAGCCCTGCCCTTGTTAAAGTCCTTTTCAAGAGCTATTCCTAAAACCCATGGACTATTTTTTTTAATTATCCAGGTGGGACATTATTACCTTTATACGTTGCTTCCACTTTGATTTAGTTCCAAATTGAGTTAATTCCTTAAGTAAATGAGTGTCTGCAATCCATCTGCAATGGACATTCCTTCTGCAGCAGTTCCACAAAGCAATAATGTTATTAATGTGTCAAAAGAGGGGAAGAAAAAAGTAGGAGACCTTTAAATAAGTAGTTATTTAAGACGCTCCTAAAAATGGTTCTAATAATAATTTATTTATCCTAAATTGAGTGTTCAGGTCTGAAAGAGAAGTGCATATCCTGAATCTTAGGGCTGCTAAAGCCTCTGCTGTTTATTTGCAGCCATCCAAGCCATTTTCAAAAGGAGGTAAGGTTTGTGTTTCAGTCTCACTGCTTATTGTTCCAGGAGTAAATGATCTTGTGTTCTTTAAGTTGGGATCAACTTTACTGGACCTTCTGTGCCTGAAACATCATCCAGAATCAACCTCTGAGGTGCAGAGGCTGTTGCTGATTCCTTTTAAGTGCACAAAGCTGCTTCCTGGTTATATTTATAAAACTAATGGGTGACTTTTTTCCCCCCTCCAGAGAAAATGATAAATCTCAGAGTTTCACCAGCATGTGTTTCACGGGCAGTTACCAACCTGTGATCATGTGCATATCATCTAAATAAGAGACAGAAAAATCTCCCAGAAACAGCACGAGTACCATTTATCTTTCTACCATAATAATCTCAGGCTTAGCCAACAAAGTATCTCACAGGATATTTATCTGACAGCCCACACCACCAGCCTCTGCTGAATCATCAGCATGTTACATGTGCCATTCATTCCTTTTTTTATTTTTTTTCTTCAGTTTTTTAGAGAGAATGTTTTGACACTGAAGTAACTGCCAGGTAAAATAATGAGCAATTAAAAATAATGAGCAAAAAGTAAAGCAAACTGAAAATTTATGTGTAATTCGACCATAACATCTCTTAGTTGGCTCTAAAGCCCCTGGATTGCTCAATAAAGATTTGCCTGTTTTCAGCAAGGTGCTGCCCACCAGCCACTGTTCCTTTATGACAACAAGGCCCCAAAAGGTAAGACTTTCTGCCAAAAAGCACTCTCCATTTTGAGGCCTAGAATTTTTTGCGCAGATGAGGAGTGAAAGGTTTACTGAATACCTGTTCTTAATTGAAAGCTTTTTGTTGTACCTTTGCTACTATTTCAGAGCTATTTGTGTGAGCCATGGGAGGTGGATTTAGGACACTTAGTCCTTCTCTTGACACAGAAGTTAGAAGGATGCCACAGACTGCACAGCCAAAAAATGAGCACAAGTTAGCAAGGTTGACTTGGACAGGGGTACAGGGGCTATAATATTGTTCTGACTGCAACCTTTGCAGGCAAATTTGTCTCATTTTCACCATACTTACACTGGAGCAAGGGAAGTGTGTGGAAACTAGTGAGTGACTATGGGAAAAGCTTGTGGGAATGCCAGGCATCACCTGCTTGATCAAAACCCAGTGGATAGCACAGTTAAGAAGATGGTTGCAGTCTAGCTGCAATTATGTCCTTCTTGCTAACCTGACCTCCCTACACCCCTCCTTGGGTACAGCAGCTCTTTGTTAGGCTGGGACTCTGTGGAGGTGGGTTCTCGTGCTCCTCTGTGCTTTGCAGACGTCATTGCCTGGTAACTGCAGTTGCTAGACTTTGAAACCAGTGGGTGAACTAACTCTCCAGGGAGCTCAGGGTATGTGGTGTCCTGCTGTCTCACAGCCTTGGAGCTGTTATGTGTCACCACGTGCTACATTCTGCATTGGTTTAGATTTATTTCCCTGTAGCTCGCAGCCTTGGTTTGCTCTGCGTTGTGCTGTTCCTCTCACATTAGTTCCCCACACTTTTTGTGCACTTAGTTTCAGGTTCTGAAGTAACTTGGGTTTTCTCACTGGGTTTCAGCATTTCTTTCTTTCTGCTCTATTCATTATAAATACATTTTGTAGTTTTTGCAGTTTGAGCCTTCTCTTCAGGAAAAAAAAATACTGTTTGGCTACTGATTAAGGCCCTGAGAGTTGTACAGATTTCAGTTATGTCAGTAATGGATTCTGATCAACCACAGGGTGTAAAATGAATGACAAATAGGTAAAGTCTCATGGCAGTCATCTGTCTTGCTTTGAGGAGCTCAGGAATAGCAATACTATTGATTACTACTGTCAGAGAACAGTGTTAAGAACTTGTTTAAATCCCTGCTTTGGGAATTAACTTTCCCCGTGGTGTAGTTAAATTGTTCAATTTATTAGTCTTAATTTTCTGTCGCGTTAAATGGTTGTAATACTAATTGCTTAGGTATCTCATGGCATGTGAGGAATAATTAGTGCTGGGAAATTAAAAGATGTTACTGAAACACCCCAGGGACCAAGCAAGGAAACAGTTGAATTGGCTGGATTCGTCCCCAAAGTGATGGGTCCATTGCATTTGTCTACTTGGTTTTCTGTGTCCTTTCATTTTGTGAGACACTTGACTTGTCAGGTTGCTTAGAAATCTTGGTGCACACCAACACAGGTGGATGGATGAAGGGTGGGAACTGAGGGAGAACTTGGTGGGGTGGGCAGAAGAAGAAAGGAAGAGTTGTCATCTGTCAAATTAGTAGCACCCAGCGTGGTCTGAAGTGTTGCACGTTCTCCTCCTTTCATAGCACACCTGATTTGCTCCTGCCATGGTGACATGTGTTTAAAAAAAAATAAATTGCAGCAATGAGAAACTGTTAGTGCAGCTATTTTTAAACTTTCTCTTGTCCTCCTTCATGATGTACCTGCCCCTTTCCTTTTATCTCAGCATTCTGCATCTTTCCTAACCACACACACATCACCCACAGTGCAGTTTCCCTGCCCTCTTGCCCACATTCCTGTTCTTCATCCCCCTTCTAGTATTTTCCTCTTTTAAGGGGCAGGTTTATCTTGGGACTCAAGTCATCCTACATGTCCTACATGTCTCCCGTTTTCCTTGCAGAGTTATGTGGTGTGATGCATTCATTGTGCTGTTTGTCCAGTGGTTCAGGCTTGCCAAGACAGCATCTGATTATTGCAGACTTTGAGATATTGGATGCAGGATTAGCTGGATGGCTGAATAATTAATGAACCAGGCTCACAACCACATCTTGCTGAGACTGAGTTTATCAAATCCATAAGGGACTTGCTCAAGTCTGCTGTTATGGATCATTTTTCCTTCTTTAAAGAAAACACCCTCTCTCCTTGTTGCAAAAATATTTATTGTCTGGTCATACCCTACCTGGTCTCCTGTATCTTGTTGGTCTGCTTTAATGGCCAATTTCATCATCATGGCTGCATCCCTCTTGAATTATTTTGATTTTTTGCTCATCTTTACCATAGAAAGACCTAGAATATCTTGGTAATTTCTGGTTCTTGTACAAATCTTTTCAGGCTTGTTTTTTTGCTTTTCCTTTTGCTGTGACCTCCCTCTCCTCTTCTCAGCTCCTAACACCTGTCATGATTCAGAGCTGCCTTGTGCTTTCTCTGTAAAATTTCTCATTTTCTTAGTCTTACTTTGGAACCAATACTTTTTCCACTTTTTTCACTGCTCACCAGTAATCTCCACAAGCTTCTTTCTCAGAATTCCTGTGGCATGATCTGTCTTCTATTCTGCAATAAACTCTTGCTCATGTAAGTGGTTCTAGTAAATGTCATCCCCACAGGCTGCAAAATCCTGATGCAAAGAACTGATTTTGCAATATCTATGCACATATAAAGTGACTGTGTACATTGTTTGCAGGCCCTGGCCTGTGTAATATTGTTAAATGCATGGCCTGACACCTGCCCATCAGCTACAATTCCTGCAAGCATTTGGTAGTGGTTTGAATCCACCACATGTGAAAGTGCCTTTCAGTTCCAAGGTCTTCGTCCTGGCTGGTCTATGCTTAAGGTACACGCACTCCTAGGTGTGTGAAAGGAGCCATAAACTCAACTGTGTTGCCACCATAAACCTTTTATCTTCCTCAGTGTATTTATACAAGGATGGTGTGCACAATAAAGGCGGGAGATGGGATAATTACGGGGCAGGAATAACGAGACACCGACTCGCTCAGGGCAGAGTCCCCTGTAAACCCACGGGCTGGTTCCGTGGGTGCTCAGCAGCACGAGGGAGATTGTGTGCAAAGAACCCAAATACCACAGTGTGAGACAACACCTGAAGTGTTACAAAGGGTTGTGCTCCAGGTCCCAGCAGTTACCTGCAGCGAGCAGGAATCTCGTGTCCATTGTGAGCCTAAGCAGGTATGAGCAGCGAGCAGGTGTTTTCCTACAGGCACATCTCACATGCAGGCATGTGTTAGGAGATGGACCACAGATCTGACGGTTTTTTCTTAGTGAGCTTGGGAGAAGAATGAGGTGGAAAAGGGAGGGGGAGCAGAAACCAATCAAAGAAAGCAATACTTTTTATCAATCATATTTGATGCTATTCTTTCTCTCTCTTTCATCACTTTGATCTCTCAAATAAAACTGATACTTTGGCCGCTTTCCAAACCCTTAGCTTTGCAGTCTGAGAGGGCTCTGGGTTAGCTGCTGAGGGTATGTGTTTGCAATTATGCATTTGAAAGTATTTTCCCCTCCGCTGAGATAACATTCTTTTTGTGTTACCACACACTTCTGCTGTCTCGTTTTTCTTCTCCCATGGCACTGCAGGCTGAAAGGCCTCACTGCGTTTCCCCCTCCTCCCCTGATCTTTGCAACTGATATCTGAAAAAAATACTTTACTCTGCTGGTATTTAACCTGCTGAGCCTTTCACTTTTCTAGCTGTGAAACACATAAAAAGGGTATCGGGCAGAAACATCCCGGCAGTTTCATTTCTTAATATGCCTCTAAGGTAAGGCAAGAATGAACAGGGGTGGGAAAATTTATACCAATGTTAGGGACCTTCAGGGTTTTATTTATAGATTAGCATTCAGTGAGAACAGCTTTCCATTTAATCTTCCAACCAGTATTTTTTCCATAGAAGAAAAGAAATTTGAAAGTCCTGGTTTATCTTTTTTCTGGCTATAATTAAGTGGGTAAAGTTTGTGGAAATAATGATCTGTCTTTTATAGGAGAGATATTTTAGGGTGGGGGGGTTTTTTCAGCTGATAAATTTTTGGCTTCACAGTAATGCATATATGGAATTAAATCAATTATTAGCATGAGAAGATAGGCTTTGTGTGCCCTAACAAATAGCCAGGTTTCTTGAGTTGAATAACAAAATTCTGTGTGCAGATCACTGCAACCTGTCCTACCACACGTGATTTGTCTGCCCTTGGACTTGCTCATTGTGGTCCAAGAAGAAAATACTATTTCTTCAGAAAATACATTGTATTCAGTACCAACAAGAAACATTCTCCAAGTGTAATTTAAACCTCCTATACGGAGTGGGGCATTCAACAGACCTGAAGTGATTGGGGTCAATAAGAATTTGAACACCACTGCCTTAGGTCTGATGTAACATATTTCACGTTAAGTCTGTGTGAAAATTAAACATGTGGGGTCCAATCCAATGGTAATCCCTCCCTCCCACTGGCTGAGAAAGTTGGTTATACACACTCTCTCCCTTTCATACACGTGTGTGCTTGCAGCCACACACCCCCACACACAGGGTTTTACAAGAGTAGCTGCTGCAGCAAGAGATGCGTCCTGGTTTTTTCTGCCCCATGAAGAGGAATCCTGTAGGATGGTGCTCAGGGAGTGGGATTATTCCAGATGTTTTGCACTGAAACACCTGAGCATTCCCTGCTTAGGCTAAAGCTGAAACCTTTTGAAAATCTCTCTAGTTTTTAATATCAGTCAAGGAAGGTTTTTGCAGGCCTGCAGATACCTGGGACAAGATGTAGGTTTCTCCATTCTTGCATCTTCTGTAGAAATGTCTGGGGAGCTTAAAGTACTGGGGGAAATAAAACCATTAGTCCAAATGAAGTTCCCAGCTAAATATCTCTGATGTTAATGGCAATGCATACTTCAAGTGAGGGCAGGATTCTATAAACTGAGACCTAAAGGTAAAAACTTTACATTAACAATTCCTAAGTTTTTTTTTGCTCATGATCAACTCAATATTTTTCAGAGATCCCCATATACCCTTTTACATCAAACTTTACACTGAAATGTTATAAAGTAAAAAGGAAATCTTGTTGGTTTAATGCAGGTCTGCAGACCAGCTTGGCATAAGGATTGTTCACATAATAGTCTTTGTGACTTGGACCCAAACCCAGCAATTCAGGGCAGAGAAAACCAACAGTAAAATTATAAATAAATGGCAAAATTAACACCAAAGTATTTGTAGGACATGGGAATGGCAGTTAAGAGTGAACTTTTTCTTGGTCATCTTTCTTCTGCTGTTTTCACACAAGTTGTGACATGCTTCATTGTTACTAACATCTTATAATTCTTATCTAGCTGAGCGGGATGAACCTCTCTCTAGTCAAAAAGGCTGTTCAGAGAATTAAGGATGGGCTGACTGGGGGTCTTGGTGTCTGCTCTTTGTGAGGTGGAGAATGTGTTCAGCAGCCACTGACACTCACAGGAAGGCATTCTGCTTCTTCTGAAGTCCAAAGTTGGTCTTAATTGCCTTAAGGAAAGCACAAGAGGCTGAAAGGGAACCAACAGCGCTGAATACTTGAAAGCAGTTAATCTTAAAAGGTAAGGGTTTTGTGGATGAGCATCTCTCGTTTTCTGTGTCAGTCAGTCTTGGGACGAAGTGCAATACTGGATGAATAAGTAGCTCTACAAGTACCAGCCATTTTGAAATCATATTTCACAGGGCTGGTTAGTCCCTTCTGCCAGAAGGCCTAGACTTGGTTTGCTGTAAATTGGTGTGGTCACTGACTTTGGCAAATGAAGGATCTGCCCACTTCCATGGAGCTGCAGCCCATTTCCTCTTGATCTCAGTAGTATTTAGGGTATGCCACAGGAGGAAGGACACGATGCTGGCTATCACTGAGCCTCCCCTCCCCCTGTTTCTGACTAATGTCTTTTCAGTGTGGGAGCAGAATCCTGATACGCGTGACACAAGCAGAGTACGTGGGAATTAGTTCCATTAAAGCCATGCCATATGGCTCGCAGGGTGCTCTGTGATACCACTGTGCTGCTTGACACTCTTTCCCTATGGATGGGATCAGAGCATATTCCCTGATTTGCACTCTTTTTTTTTTTTTTTTTTTAGCGTATCAAACAAGGACAGACTTTTAATTAAAAATGACATCATCACGCTGCTGCTAGCTCGTTGCAGGCAGTCCACATATTAATGCTGCTTGTTTCAGTTTTCAATGATCCTATTATGAATTGTAACCTCATTACACAAACCTTGCTATACAGTGGAATTTCAAATGGGGTTTTGTGGTTTTTAGAACTTAAACAGCTAGAATAAGCACAAAGGCAGTTGCGGTCAGGCAGCTTCCTCTCTCACCGCAGCAGTTGTGGAGATGCCATTCCAGTGACCACTGTTTCTACAATGACTCAGTTTCATTTTTAACAATCTGACTCAGTTCTCTTCAAAGGGGGGCAGCATGTTATTTCTGCATGATTTTTGTGTGCATGACTCTCCACCGAGGGGTCAGTGCCAACTTAACCCTTTGGGACCCAGCCCTCCCGGAGCAGCCTGGCTTCTCCTGGTTGCTCCTTAAACACGGCAGGGTTTGGGCCGCTGGCCGTGCATCTGTTCTGCCAAACGTGCCCCAGTGTTTTCAACCACCAGAAAACATGTCTGGCACGGCTACTTCCACCAGCAACCCGAAGCTCTAGGTGCACCCTGCAGACTTTGCAAAAGCTCTTGCAAGGAAACTGAGGTTAAACCGTTGCCTTTCTGAAAGGAAAATGTGAAATAAAAAGCGCATAGGTCCTTCGTAAAGCAGAAAAAAAAGGGGGGGGGAGAAGTATAAATAGGTGAGGCAGTGACAAGAAGTAGTCCAGTTGTTTCTGTGCATGGTGAGTTCCGAATCTCCAAATCCCCACAAATGACTGTCAGTCGCCTTCCAGAATCAATGATTAAGTAAACAGGAGTTTATGGAAGTTCAAGCTTTGCGCAGCGTTCAGCTGCAAGCCCTTAAAGCTCATTCATGTAAATTTTAGAAAGGAGGAATGCAGTAGTTTTGAACCTTAATGAAATATAAGAATGTCTCTCTTTTTTTTTTTTTTTCATTCAGTATGACTCACAGTTTCGTTTTGAAGTTTCTGAGCTTCTCTTAAGGTTATGGAGTGGTCAAGCGAAGCGGAACAGGGGTTTTGAAATCAGGAAGCCTGGGCGCTGTTTCATTCAGGAAAAAAAAAAAAAAAGGGAAAGAGCAAGAGAGGGAGGGAAGAAAAAAAAGCCCTATTCCTGTGTTTGATTGAAAAATAAAACTGCTGCTCTCAGTGAACCTTTGAAGTCCCCCAGCCCAGTAATTGTTTCACGACATTTGCAGCTTGAGGCAGCAAGAATGTTTGTGGTTGTTTTAAAGGCATCTGAGTGTGGATTCCATATGGTTTATTTTTATTTTGGGTTTTTTTTTTTTCCTAATTTTTTTTCCTTCCCCACTTGGAGCCTCAAGTTCTTGTGCATTGCCCGATACCAGGTCCCAGCCTACTCTATTTCTGCATGAACTGTCTGTGAAAGAACTGAGTGAGTGCATTGTAGCCCAAAGATTCAAGCGTGCTTAATTCAGGCAAAATATGTGAATGCCTGTTGAGGCAATAGTTGATTTTAGCCCTGTTTTATCGATACTATATTTGGACTGTGGCTCACTAAAGAGTGTACAGTTTGCTTTCCTGAACAAAAGACCTCTTCATATGGCCTGTACTTGGAGCATGATACTCCAACTGCTTACTATAGAGCATAGTGCTCGCTGTCATGCTTTCAATAGGTAGTTTGCAGTAGGCCTGATAGTAAGGCATTGCAGTCAAATAAAGGGCCTGATTCACCACTGTGTTCCTCCAGTCTTAGAGCAGGGAAACTGTTTTGTTCTTCAGCAGAGCAAGCTGAATCAGACCCAAAAAAGTCCTGAAAATGTGTACTATAGAAAAAGAAGCAGCCTAAAGTCAATTTAAGACATATAAACTCGGAAGTGTCATGTCTGCTTGCAGCTCTCCCTCACCTTCCTCCGGGGCAGAAGATACACAATATAATAAGTGACACCATGTGCACTGATGATATGAAGCTGTAGGGTCCAGTCCCGAGCTTATTTATAAAGGACCGCTTTGCAAGACAAAGTAAAAAGCACAGGAGTAAGTTGTAATCAGCCAAATTCAGAGTTTGCAGCTTGGGTTGTGGCTGTAACTGTGTGGAACTCATTCATTTGCAGGCAGAGGAAGTTCTACTGAAGACCAGCATTAACCTTTCAGTCTATTGTGGAACCAGCTGTGGTGACAGAGGAATTGAATCTAGTCAGTTCTGAAGAGGGAGTCAAATTAGAGGGCACTACAGGCTTCACCCAGAGTGGTCCTTCACTTCCCTGGGGAGACTAAATGCCTTCCATCTCTTAGAGTCTGACACCCTCACCTGTGCAGTCACAGTGCTGTCCCCAGGGCGATACCAGCCCACAGGGCCTGAGTGCAGGTAATACATGGGCTTTAATGGGAGAATCTTGCAAATAGAGGCTTTGCCTGTGTTAGTGTGGAGCAGATCCACAGAACAAAACAGCAGGTGTTGAGGACTGGGCTCTCCTCATGGCAGCGTTGGACTTCGGGCTGGCTACGGGTGGCATCTGGTTTGTGAGGTTGATGTCCACTGCTGGTTGGAGAGCATTAGTGCCCTTCCAGTTTTGTTTTGGCTGAAAGGAACTGAATCCCTGCTCATAGCTGGATGTGCAGTGGGAGTTGAAATGTGGTATCTGGGGATATTTGAAGGAGGAAGTTCCTTCACAAGCAATGTGAACTTGAACACTAACGCACATGCACCTGAAAAAGCTGATGCAAGTAATTTTTGCTACTAGTAACCTTTAAACTGTGTATTTCCATAAATAGGATGTGCATTTTCTAAGGGATAAAAGGTGTCACAGAGCTTATGTCTACCAGGGAATAGCACAGCACTGATCAATATTCCTGTTCTCCCGTGGTGTTACGTCGTTGGAATGGCCCCAGCAGAGTTTGGGCCAACTTGTGTTCTACACAATTCCTGAGCAAGCCAGAGAGGTAAGAAGAGTCATTGGCTATTCCTGGTAGGCAGTTGCAAGTGGCCAGTCTGTTTTGTGAGGAAAAAGATTTAACAGTGTGGGAGTGGCCAAACTGTGCTAAATGATGTAAAGGCCAGGGAGGGAGTCCTGCTACTGCTTAGTGTGCAACTGTAGATGTAGCCTGAGTGACCATAAATATAGTAAGGATTGCCTACTATAACGAATATCATATGAATAAGGTAGTCAGATATGTGTTAACCACAGAGACACAAACATGAAAGATCCTCAAACAAAAATGTTGTAAAAGCAAAATAGTGTTTTATATGATCTATGTCCTTTATTCCTGGCTGTCTGTTAGAGGGAGCTCCGCTGTTGCTTTATGCTTTCACAGTACATAGGCTGAGTATTGCCTTCATTCTAGTCATGTTGTCCTGCTTAGTGAGGCCTGGAATGTTTAACTGAGAAATAGTGGAGGACTCTCTCAGGGGGAATCAGATGATCCTCAGACTCCATGGCAATGGCTGGTCTCCAATGACAAGCCTCCACCGCAGCAAATGGTGCTTGGGTGATGATGCTCAAGGAGCTAATTTGTAAGTGCAACCATGGCATCTGCAGGCCTAAACTGAAAAGAAAGGAAATTTCTAAGGGACAGCTTAAAAAAAACCAAACCAAACCAAAAAAAACCAACAAAAACATCAGTCTTTATCAGTCCATAATATTAAAAGGAAGACCATCGACATCAAAGAACTTGGCCTTTGAGAAATGGAAATCAAAAATACTTGTCTTCCATTTTTTTATGTGCCAAACCCACGACTCACTGAACATCTCCAAGCCTGCCTTCTGAACTAAGACCAAATCTAGGCTAAACTGTTGAATTTCTGTGAGCTCAGGGCACAAGCTACACTGATAAGGGGTTTACAAAGGAGGCAAGTCCAAACTACTGTCACTGAAGCATGTGGAACACAACAGAAAGTGAAAATCCCTCCTGAGAAGTGGGAATATATGGAGTGGTAGCTAGCCTGAGCTAAGCTTCACTGCTAAATAGTGACTGAGGTAACTTATTCAGACCTTGTCCTTTCAACTGTTGGCATTGTGATGCTGCAGCTGGACAGATACAGGGGGTAAAAAATAGGTTAACATAACAGCAAGTCTGATCCAAGGCATAGTTAATGGGACTAAACCATCATCACAAGGCAAGCGCTGAACTTGCAACTCAAATTGCAAAAATGCTTGTCCCAGTGGAATTAGAATATTTGCATTATTATTACTTGCTGAATGTGGAATGCTCTAGGAAAGAGCAGGTCCTGTTTTAAGGGTTCTCATTCTACTACTGCCAATCATGCACTGGCCACAGGTTGTAACTTGCAGTAGCATTTGTGAGATGGATGTCCACAAGAGCTGAAAGGAAAAGTCAGGTGCAACCACAGACAGGCTTTGTCCACCCGGTGTGGTGCTGCTGAAGTGGTGCTAGTTCAGTGGGTGGATGAAGGCTTGAGGAGTAGGTGAATTTGCTGAAGACTTCTGTTAATTACCAAGCTTATAATCGTAAGTCTGACCTTATGTCCAAAGGAAAAATACACATTCCATAGAATCACAGAATGGTTTGGGTTGGAAGGGGCCTTAGAGATCATCCATAGGCAGACGCCTTCCATGAAATAGAGTTGTTCAAAGCTCTCTCCAACTCGGCCTTGAACTTCCAGGAATGGATGAGGCATCCACAACTTCTCCTGGGCAACCTGTTCCAGTTCCTCACCACCCTCACAGTAAAGAATTTCTTCTGAAGATCTAATCTAAACCGGCCCCCTCTCAGTTTAAAGCCATTCAGCTCTGTCTTATCAGTCCATGCCCTTGTAAAAGCCCCTCTCCAGCTGTCCTGTTCCCTTTAGGTATGGAAAGGGGCTCTAAGGTCTCCTCAGAACCTTCTTTTCTCCAGGCTGAACAGCCCCAACTCTCTCAGCTTGTCTTCATAGGAAAGGTGCTCCAGGCCTCTGATCATCTTTGTGGCCTCACTCCAACAGATCCACGTCTTCCATGTCTGGAGCTGAGGGCTCCAAAGCTGTATCCATCTGGAGTCTCACCAGAGCAGAGATCCAAAGTTACTTTTAGCTTCTTCACAACGTGGAATGGGTGAGTTCATAGAGAGCAGTGCTTTTAAAAAGAGCCCTTTAAGTTGCATCCATTTCAGTTGGTGTGGTTTAATTATTCTGCTGTGCTCTAGGATAATCTAACTACCCTGTAGAGGAGATCTGAAAAAGTTGTGGGGGCTCCACTGTGGTTGGGCAAGCTGGGAAATGTCTTATAAAAGGCACACTGTATCTGACAAGACTAGACTACATTTGCTTGGTATTTTAAATTCCACTAATTTTTGCATGCCTCTGAATTAATTATTCTTCTTTCAACATCAAAGAGAAATGGAGGACATTTTTACTTTTAAGAGTTTAGTGCCATAACAATTATCCTATTGCTCCAATGACAAGATCACGTTTCTCGGGGTTTTGAAATTACAAAAGGAAACGCAGCTCTGAGTAGCTTTATAGCTTTGCTTCTTTATTTTCTCAAGGTGGGTCAAATCCTGCAAGGTCCTGAGTTTTTAACACCCACTGACTGCATCTGGAATTGATGGGGAGTTGAGGACTCCTTGCAGAATCTGCCTTTGGTGGTGCCGGTTGATGTTGGTTCGTCACGGGAGCTTAAACGTTCCTCCACAGAAATGGGTTTCAACTGGGGCCTCAGATTAGAGAACCCCTGACTCAAGAATTTTGGTTCTACATCCAAATGTCGTAGCTGACTTCTTTCCCTAAAGCTGACCAGGCAGGATGTAAGCATTCTCTTTAGTGTGGGAAAGTTCATTCCAGTTCCAGTTCACCTTTCAGAGTTCAAACCCGGTTCTACTGAATGGCAAGTTTTCATCTTTCAGAAACCATGATGGTTCATTTATGTGAAACATTTTGATGAGCACTTAGATTTAAGATGTACTCTCTTGAATTTCACAGAGTTCTCCGTGCCTCAGTCTCCCTGCAGGCAGCACAGCTATGCTATCCTTTTTCTCCAAATCCATTCACAAAATTTCCCTTTCAGTTACCATTCCAGCATCAGTTTCTCCTAATCTTATTATGAGAGGACTCCAAAACTGAAATTTCAGAGGAAAACCACCATGGATTGTTTTGGTTTTTTTCTCATCTGCACATTGACAGAATGAGTGAGAACTTATGTAATTTCATCTTCTTTAAGTTTCCTGTGACAATTTTATACATTCTCTCGTTCTCTATGCCAAACTAAAGCAAAATTGGTTAAGAAAAAAAAAATTAATCCAGTTTCTAACCTAAATATATGTCTGCAATTGGAAATTAGGAGTGCTGAACAGGTTACATATATAACGTAGATAAGTTACTTATCTCATTTTTGATTAATTATTTGAAAGAATATAGCAAGTGCAGTATTCAGGCATATCCATTTTATGCCTTGAAGCTTTCTTATATAAGAAACCTCATCACCATGAGCTCCTACTGCAGTTTTTATGTGTTTGGGGTGGTCACCTGAGTTTCCCCTTCCTGTTTCTCAGCCTTCTGCCACCTCTGGGAGGGCCATAACCTGACGGGACCTTGTCTGAGATGGGTTTTACCTCACTCACGCCGACTGCTTCATCTGTTTCTGCATTTGAAAGCTCACTGGGCTATCTGGGGACTCGTTTGTTTTGATGTGAAAGGTCTGAGAGGGTGGGAGGCAGCAGGTACTGGCTACCCTTTTCCTGACCTTGATCAATCTGTGTATGAGCAGCAGGGTCTGGGGCTTCCTGGCCCTGACAGCTGCACCCTGGACGGGAGCAAAAAGAATGATAGAGCTGGAGAAGTCCAGGGAAGGAAGTTTATGCAGCATGGAAGAGTCATATCCTGAGGAAATTGAGTGGAATATGTGTGTATAACTATATAGATAAATATAAACTTTTATATTTAAGGAATTAAGAGCATCAAGTAGAAACAAGAATAGGTCTGAAGAGGGGAAAGATGTAAGCAGCAATGGCAGCAAGCCCAGGGCCACTTTTTCTGAAGACAAGGAGATGACTGTTAAAGGAACAGGGAATTGTGAAGATGCATATTTTTTTGATGAAGTAATTTTCCTTTTGATTTTATACCAGTTTTCAGCCATAAAGTAAAGCATAATGCTGATCTGTATTAACACTGGGTATAATCAGTTCTGTTACTTCTCTTTCATACCCTTTTTGATGTGTCTGTAATCTCTGATTAACCCCTGAACCTTGGGGCGATGTAGGAGGACACCAGGCCAAAGGTGGACCTCGGGCAACCACAGGAGGCACCAGGCAGAAAACTCCTGCACTTTTTGTGGCACGTAGAGTTAAGGCACCTGCACCCGTGGAAAAGAGCGGGGTGGAGGCTGTCAGATGGAAAACACGGGTCTGAACTGTGAAGAGAAGGAAACCACTGCCAGAAAATCTGGCTCGGCCGTAATCGTTGCGACTGGAACTTGCTGTTCCTTTTGTTGCCTGCAAATTTTTGAGTGTCTTGCTTAGGCCCAGGTGCTCTTGGAGGCTTCTGCAGGAAGAATTCCCAAGCTTATGCTGGTCTGGAGTCAGCATTAGGAGGGTTTGTACGTTTACACTCTGACTTTGGGCAGTTCTGAGTGATAAAGGACAAAGCTCAGATCACCGTAATTTGGAGTTAGATCTAGTTATCAATAGGAGTTTTATTCCTAATTTGAAGGAAACTTCATATTGCTACTCTTGGTAGTTTAGAGAGACTTTTCATGATGCTTGATCTGAGGTGTTGTCTCGTGTGCTGTTGTTTCAGGATTGTATCTCTGTCACTAATTAGATTTTTATTGTTCTTTCTGAATAAATTGGTGCAACGGGTTGTGTTCAGAATTTTGCTGTGGTGAAGCCAAAGAAAATTCCCCAGTGTGAGTAGAAGGGGAGCAATCTTTTTGGTGACAAGTTTAAGCCCAAACTGATGCAAATCATGAGTAGATGTATTGAAGCCACTAGAGTTCATACAACTTGAAGTCATAAAGCAGGGTCATCATCTCTCAGTGGTGGTTGTGTACGTGCCAAAAGACAACATGATCCGAGTGTCTCTTGCCTTTTTTTTTTCCAGAAACACTTGAAACTGTAAAAGTTGTCAGAGAAAACTGCTGAAGGAAAATAATTTGAGGAAGGAAACCTGCAGTTATAAATTACAGAGCAATTTACTCCTCATGGTTCCTTTTCAATTATAAACACTTTTGACTATCTGGGGTATTAATTTCCAAGGATGCATTTTTCCCTGTCTGATAGATGGTTCCGAAATTTTAAAAGTGAAATGCTACAAGTGGGAAGGTGTGGGAAGACGGCAAAATGGTTTTTAAGTGTGGAAGAACTGAAAAGGTTTTCAATAATTTTATATCGTTTCACCGGCATTCTCTCTCTCTCAGGATGTCCAGGAATTAAAGAAAGGAAATATTTACATTATAATTATATTTCTGTTTATTTAATTAAGTTGTTAAGCAGATCTGGCATACAGAAGCAGCTCCCTTTAGTCTTAATTGTTTCTCCTAATGTTGCAATTACAGCATTATTGAAAGAATTCGGTGAAGAAAGGCCTGCCATCTCTGTCAGGATGCAGCAGGAGGGCTGGGGGGGATTTGTTCCATGGGAAAGAGAGGCAGTGAAACGGATTGCTCAGCTGCCCCCTCTGAAACAACACAGCAAAGAAGTTTTACAAAATGAGACAGAAGTCTGCAAAGGGGGAGGGGGAAAGATGGCTTCTATCCTAAAAAATCTCTCCCTAGTTACTAAACAGTTTACATAGGTCTGTATATGAGGAGATTTCTTCCAATCTTTCCACAAAGCCTTCTAGAATAGTAATTTTTATGTCAGGATATTTATATTAAGAAGCCCACAAAGCCACAGTCTACTTTCCATACATGTAACTTGCATGGATCCATACAGAAAGTTTCCATTAAAAAAAAAAAGCACTAAGTAATGTATTTACTCTTTGGGCTTTCATTTCTACTTAGTTGTGTATTTGTTTATTCCTCTGTCAGCTTTTTTCTGAGGACCCTGCTCCCATTCAGGGAAGCACAGTAAAGACAACTGTAAGGATAAATGCAATTATGGGTGCTAAAGTATCTACACAAATGGCTTCATGAAGTCTTTCATCTCTTAAAAACAATTTTTCTTTGCTTAAATGGGGATATATATATATATATATATATATCACATATGGATTTTTCATTGCTTTTGTGAATTCTGATCTGCAGAATCAGATTTATGGGCTGTCCCATTCTTCTTAGTGGCTTAGAGTCCCTTAAATACAATGATGCATCCCTTCTTGTCTGTCTGTCTGTCTATGTATCCTATTAGATAAATCACTTGGTTATTTCATGCTGATACTGCAGCTCCCCATGGGTAACTCAAAGTTATTAAAGGCCACAGGTTTAATGTTCTTCCCAGCTTATCCAAAGGCATTGAAGTATTTCTGTTCATTTTTGTTAAAGTACTCAGCTGATGCTATTTACCAACTAGAAATGTGCTTTTAAAAGGTCCTGATTTAGGAGGAAGGTTAAAAATATTAAAGATCTTGAGAAAGTCCATATGAAAAGGGCAAAACTCACAAGCCCTTTTAAAAATTCTCTCTTGGTGGTTGGCATGAGGAAGGAGAGAGACTGGCACTGAGATATCTCTGGAAAAGTAGATGCAGGATTAAGAAACAGGGGAATTGCAAACAGAATGGATGGGCACAGAACACTTTCCAGTAGGCAACTATATTACTCTACAGAAGAAATAAAAAATTTCTGATAACTTCCAAAGCTTCACTGAAGGTGTGCAGTCTTATACAATATTTGTCAGTGTTTCTTATGTCTTTTGAATCCAATGAGATTCAATAACCTCACAACTAACTATCTCCAGCGTCAGGAGGGAGTTCCTCAGAAATCAGCCTCTGGAGTTGTTTTCAGTGCCCCTGTGTAGAGCCCATTTAAAGAGCCAGATAGCCTCTTTCATTGTTGTGTTTATGCTATTTGCCAAAGGGGAGGAGTGGGAAAAAAACAGAGTGGGGAAAAAACAGGACCTCTGTGCTGCACCTCACCAGTTGAGTCCTGCTTCCTTCCCCCAGTGAAGAGCAGTGAGCCCAGACTGGTCGTAAAACAGGAATCCTTTAGGAAACCACTGATGAAATCTGTTGACTACCATTAATGACATGGTGTTTTTTTTCATACTGCTTATACTTACTCACCTGACCCTTCAGTTATGACCTGTCTGGCATGGGAGACCCTGCCCAAGGCATGTACCATCACCAGCATAGCTCAGCACTGCAGAGGGGCACACAGGCTTCTGCCCCACTGAAGCAGTTAGGGCAAGCCTTTCACTTCCTGCTTTTCAAAAAAAGGCAATTATCAAATGGTAAAACTCATATAATACGTTAGGTACATCAGTTTGGATAGCTGAGTTCATCTTGCTGCAGTAAGCTGAAAGTAAGCACTGGTTTGCAGTCACGTTCGGTTTACTGTTAAGTGATTGCTGGACTTTAATTTTTATGCAGTGCATGGAATCAAAATAGCTGTGCCTGCTGCTGAGGTCTGTCAGATGTGAAGGCTCATAATCAGTCACTGACCTAGTTAGCATTACAGTACTTCAAATATACATGTGGATATAATGTTCATAGCTGCATTTGTGGCAATCCTAAGAACTCCAAGTCACCGAGTGAGCATCGCAAGAGCCTGTGTTGTCCAACCAGCAGGACAAACTGAGTCATAGCTGAGTGAGTGGAATGCTTAAATGTAAATGGTTATCTTTTTAAACCTTCCCAAACATCAAGAAAACTCACCTTAACGGGAGCTACAGAGTAGTGGCACCAATTGAGGCCATGTTGCTGAGAACACAGCTGTGCTGGGCAGGGCACGTCTCAAGGATGAAGGACCAACCACCCCTCCCTAAGATCCTGCTTTATGGTGAACTTGCCACTGGCTGCCACAAGAGAGGAGCCCCGAAGAGGAGATACAAGGACTGCCTGAAACAACATCTCAGCCTTGACCATATTGATCAACACAACTGGTCTACTCTGGCCTCAAATCGGGAGGCCTGGAGACACACCATCTATAACGCTGCTGATGCTTTTGAGAACGCAGCAGGATCACCCTTGAGGAGAAAAGACAATGCAGAAAGAATCGTGTCTTGCAGAATTTACCATCTAAGGAGTCCTTCTGCTGTGCCTTTTGCAACTGCACATGTCTATCTCACATTGGCCTCTTTAGCCACGAGCGTGCTTGTAACAAATGTGGGTAGAGCCCTCCCCAAATCTTCATTTGTGAAGCCCAGCCATGATTATGATACTTATTCACATAATGGACCAAAAGCAGGCGAATAAGTGATCCACAAAGAGACTGCTAAATTGTTTTCCTGATACTCAGGTAGGTGGCCCACAGCCATAGCCTGGATAAAGACTTGGTGGCACCGAGCAGAGCCACATCATGGTGTAATCGTGGGTTAGAGCCACCTCTGCTGACAGTGAACACCTGTCTCAGTTCTCTGAAATCCACTTTCCAGGTGAAGCACGCAGTGCTCTTAGTCTCCAGTTATACCCTGATTATGTAAAGTCTCAAGCTGGGGGTGATTCCTCAATAGGCCTGGCTTAGAAGAGCGCTCAGGAGGGCAGAGTGAGCCTCTGGCTTGGCTTTCCTTCACTGTCTCCTGCCATGGGGAGGTTATTTTCTCTCAACCCCACACACTGGGAGATGATCTGTGTTCCCCCTTTGGCACACCCAGGTTGAGGATGGTGGAGCCAACCACTCTGCCCATTCCCTCACCTCCCAATTTAGTGCCTAGCACCTGTTTGTTAAAACATCTTGGGAGCTGTAATCACATGCAGATTTAAAAAAATCATCATAAAACCACGTGTTAACTTTGTGAAGTGCCAAACACTGCTCGGACTTCAGGAGACCTTCACCTTCTCTTAGATCCAAAGAGGGGCCAACACAGCTTTTTGGCCCAAATGCTGCACCTCCCTCAGCCTCCATCTCCCGTGGCCCACAGGGGATGCAGTAACACGGAGAGGGAACTGGAAACTCAGAGACAAGTACAATTGCATTCTTCTGGGACCGAGCTTTGCTGGCTTTTCCTGTCGTGGGACTGTTCAATCGCTTTGGGGCGAGCAG
Source organism: Manacus candei (assembly GCF_025592945.1). Taxonomy (NCBI): domain Eukaryota; kingdom Metazoa; phylum Chordata; class Aves; order Passeriformes; family Pipridae; genus Manacus; species Manacus candei. The sequence continues at coordinate 2,086,372 of NW_026138057.1, forward strand.
AAGGGCCTGGATCTGAGGGTTTCCCGTTCACGCAGCTCTGCCGCCACCCAAGCCGACAGCTGCCCGCTTGGCTGGGAGTGTGGCATCTCGTAGTAGGAGAAACTTCTTGTTCCAGCTGGCACTTTCTTATCTAACAGTCAGAGCTTTGTAAGTGTGGACAGCTGCAGTTTCAGAAATTGGCTCTATCTGTATCAATTGGATTTGTGAAGTCAGTGAAAGGGCATGAGGCAGATTCATGGGATTTCCTGTTAGTATTAGTAAATGGAATCTACTGCAGAATTTTAAAAGAATAGGAGACTCAGTGGATGATGCCTAAATGAGGCCTGTGGTTAGGGACAGCTACCAAAAAGAAAAATCACTGGTCAGTGAATGTGATGGGCGTGACTTCCAGAAATCTTAAATCATCTTGGAAAAAAAAAAAAAAGGCAAGAAATAGCTACAGTGTCTGTTGTGCACCCTGGATGGTGAAGGGATCGTCAGGAAGCAGGTGGTACGTTGGGTTGGATGGTCAGCCTGTGATGCAGCAGCATTTCAGGTTTTGAAAAGAATGTGCAAGGAATGGCAGGAATGTGGAGCCTTGTGGGGGTTCGGCAGCGGCTCTGTCGGGACCTGCAGGTTCCCCTCCCACCTGTGCCATTGGTTTGCCCCGTAGCCCTGAGCGAGTCACATACCTTTTCCCTGTCTCAGTTTCCCAGCCTCCAAATGGGTTTGATCACGCTGAAAGCGGGAGGGCTCCTGCAAAGGCTCGGTGCAGTTATGTAACAGCGCAGAAATGAAAGTCTGCGCTGAACTTCCACTCCCTCTTCTGCTCCTGGGGGATGGGGGAGGGAAGAAAATGCTGAAACGTTCCTGCTTACTCCTTGGATGTTTCTGTGGGTACTGTGTAGGATTTCCCCAGGCTGTACCAGATGGGCCGTGAGGGAAATCATTGACAATGTTTTAACCTAGCTGGGGGTTTCCTAAGTTTCAAAATCAGCAGTTTGCAACAGTTTCTAATCATATTTGCTTGGCAGGGACTGAACTGCTGTAAACCCAGTACTGCAGCATCAGACATTATTCACACAACACAGATATTGAACTTGTTATTTAAATGTCTGCCTGTGACTAAGAAAGTCGTTTGGTCTCCCTTGAGATACGTGAAAATTTGCACAAAAAGGAGGCATTGCCTGTACCAAGAAAGTCCTATGTTAATTCTACCAGGATGCTTAATGTGTCAGCTTTTCCTACCTTCCATTCCATTTAAACCATGGCAGAGGTTTATTATCCCTGTCCAGGACAGCATCTGCACCTGCACACGTTAGCAACAGCGTGGGCAAAGGTGCACAGCTATGATTTGGCAGTGGCTGAAGTGCTGATGGAGGTTTAGTTCTCCTGGCTCTGTCCAAGGAGTGGGAACATGGCACAGGTGGAAAGCCAACAGAAGTGGGGGAATCATGTCTTTGAACTGCGGAGTGAGGCTTCTTTTCATAGCTGATATCTGTCAGCAACCCTTGCCCCATAAATCAGAGGTGAGGACAATCATTTGAGGGAGGGAATGTACCAGATCTGGTCCCACAGCTCCTTCTGCGTTTTATCCCCTCATTCTGCCCTTTTTTGTAAGATTTGAGATTTAGCAAGGGCAAAAGTCTCTTGTATCTGCAAGCCTGCTGCCAACAGCAGTCAGAGAGGGATTTGAAATGTGACTGATGTAATTCTGCTTCTCTCTGTCTATTGTGTGATCAATTTTACAATTTTGGCACTGCTTCTGAAACCACATTATACAGCATGTGATTCTGCCTGACTTGTTACTTCCTAACAAGATGATACAACTCCTTCCATAGGAAGTCACGACCCGTGGTGGATCCTGGCAGAACCCTGGCAGGCAGCCAGCGTGGCCCCTGTATCACCTGAGCAACACTGCTGGTTTGTTTTTCTAAATGCTATGATGTGATTTTTTTTTTTATGCATTGTTATTTATAAAAACCATCATCTGCCATCAGTGAAACAGAGCTGAAAGACAAGTTGGCCTTTCGGTCTTTGCACAGCAACAGAAATGGTACTTTTTAATCACGTGATTAAGCAGTGCTGAGAGTTTTAAAGCACATTAATCAGCAAAGAGGAAGTTACTATCATCATATGCTTCGTTTTTTAAAAACTGGATAGTTTCAGAGGACCCTATGTTCCTCTTGCACCAGGCTGGTGTGTGCAAGTTTAGGATCTGCAAAAGGCCAGCTTAGAAAACTGTTGCGTGACATTCCGGGGGCTGTAAAATCTGTGGGATACAGAACCCTGGGCTTCTGCTGCCTGCAGGATTAATGTGACTTTTTATGAAGGATGCAAACCTTTTCTTACAAAAACTACAGTGGAGGTGTCAGCACACACCTTTAAGCTGGACTGAAACCTTTCAATCAGCAACTGAAGCATAAAATCTTATCAACATCAGCTGGACCTTCTCCACGCGAGAGGCCCCCGACACATTTATATTTAGCAGCAGTGACATACATGTGATTGCCTTTTGCACTGCATTTCTTGTGATAATCTAATCACATATAGTATTTTCCTGACCATCTGTACACCACCATTTTTCTCTTCAAACTTTCTTTGGCACGATACCAAGTAGGAGGTTTCCCACTGTTTGGGCTTTCTAGGTCGTGTTTGGATGAAGTGAATATACTTTTTCTGGCAGCACAGTGGTATCAGGGCTGCAGTACAGTGGGAAGGCTCACTAAAAAGAGCAGCCACTTGCTGTCAGACAGAGAGATCTTTATTTTGGAATCATTAAGGCCAGAAGGCAGAAAGAGCAAAAGTCTATGTGTGTGTGGGGGGAAAGAGGTAATGCACCATCCTTGTGTCTCCACCTCTGTGCCTTGGAAAAAATGACAGCTGTTTGTGTGGATATTATTAGACAGAAATTTAAATATGCAGCATATGGAAAAGAAAATAAATGTTTTATAGCTACATCCATGATGGGCAGGTGGCTAGGAAAGGTTGCTTCACGTGCCACATGTGCTACATGCAGCCCAGCACTGCAAAACCCACATCCTGAACATGCTAAAGTTTGGGGCAGGTTCTTTACATGCTTATATTTCTCTCTTTGAAAGTGTGTTAATGTATATTTAAAAGCATCCTGACCATAGAGCTTCTAATCAGCAGGGACATCAGCACTCCTGGTTCCAGACAGACTCAAGAGTTAAAGGCATGATTAAATTTGAGATCAATTGAGTTGCTCATAAACTTGAATTTGAGAGCACGTGTGATTGTTCTGTCAGCTCCAGGGCAGGATGCTGAACACCCATTACAATCGAGTTCCTAAAAACTTAAGATCCAACTGCTTTCTGTGGGAAAGCACTTGCTCTCCAGAAGATGTTACAAGCCCAGCTCAAAGTGTTCCTTCCATCCCAGGAGACAACTCTAAGGATTGTGTGAAATCCACCCTTGCATACAACTGTATGTTGAGCCTTGCTGCTGTGATTTCAGCTTAAATTATTCTGGTGCTCAAAGTTTCCCCTTTAATTCATAGGGGTTCTTCTTTATCTTGTTCGAAATTTAACAAAAAGGAAGAAAATTGGTCTGTATTCCTTTGGAGGTAAATGCATAGATGACCTCAGCAGTCAGGTTTACAACTTTTGTCTTCTGAGAAAAACGTGGCCGGAATTTGGCTTGCAACAAAACTCAGGGCACAAAACTTCTCATATTTTGGGGAGATCTGGAGCAGGCATCTTGCACAGATCTAATATCAAATCTAGCTGCTGCTGACAAACACGGAGTTTGTGCTATTTATTCCCCCAGAGTGTATAACATTGACAGTGATGCTGTGAGCCTGTGCTGGCCTGGCAGGCAGCCAAGAGACAGTTAAGCATCTGATGTTCTTTTATCCAGTAAAGGGTGTTTTAGGGGGTTGTTGGTTTTTTTATTTTGTTTTGGGGGTGGTTTTGTGTTGTTTTTTTTTTTTTCTAAATATGATTAGGGAAGCTCCTCTTTGCTACTTGCTTCCTCTGAGTGCAGCCCTTGGCTGTCTCCTGAGCTAAAAGCTGCAGCTAACCAGACTTTTTTTTTTTTTTTTCGTGCTGAATAGCATGTCTCAACGTTTTCCTCTCAACCATCATGTAGGTCTAGTTGCATTGTTGATTCCCATTACATGTCTGCTGGTATGTAAATTATTTCAATTCCCCCCACACCCCGCCCTTCTGTTCTTGTACTTTCAAGGAGTTTAATCCGTGAAGGGGACTACTTCAAAGCTCTCACAAGAAACTAATTTCTTGATGGATAGAAGGGCCAATAAAATGAAATTAGAGTTTTATCTCATTGTCTCTATAGGAATGAAGTATAATAATTATTTCAGGCAAATACATGTTGGAGACAATAATTAAGATCACTATCACATCTTTAAGGACAAGCAGATTCTAAAATAAGCATTAGTAATGGGATTAAACATTATTGCAGTGCTCTGGATCTCAGCACTGCCAAAGTGCCTAACACATCTGAGAGTATGAAGTTTTCCTCACTGGAGGAAAAAGGAACCAAAAAATAATTCTGCATTTTACAGAACCTTTTTGGCTTGTGTCCCATTAAAGAGCTGAGACTCCAATCTGGGGAGGGGGGAAGTCTTGGATGCCTGAAGGAAGTGGAAATGAGTTGGAATTTAGTATCTGTGTCATCCAGAAAGTCTGCTGCCTAATGGGTCGGGTGTCAGCATTTTTACCAGAAAAGTTCCCAGGGAATACTTATCTGGAGCAAAACTCTCAGCTTCTTAGCAGGGCAGAGTAGTTTGTCATTCCAGCTCATTCGGGATCAACAAAGCAGGTGTCCCTGTCTCTAAGTGCCTAAAGGACTTGCAGGACAGGAGACAAGGTTAAATGTAAACATCACGTAAATCTATCACCTGTAAGATATTTATTCCAACAGTCTGGACTAAATCTGTGACAAGCTGACTCTCAGTGCAGCATAAACTTTGAAGATGGACAATTTCTCTTCTCCAAAGATTTGTTTTCTTTTTTTCTTTCTTTCTGTTAATCTGCCTGTCTCAGTTTTCTGTATCTGTACTGTTCCCTCATCCAACTCCCTCCTGCCTGTTCCCAGTGCCATTACTGCTCTAGTCAGAGAGGGGGGATTTTGGCCTGTTTCTGCATACATTCAATTTTTGTGTGTGTGTGTGTGGAAAAATGTTCAGATTGGCCCTCATTAATTTTAGACTAATTAGCTGCTCAAAACTGAGAACCTTCCCGTGGAAAGACAAGAGGCTGTTGTGCTCTGTTAGTGCCTAACACTTAGTACACAAATTTGAACCATCTGGCTCGTGGTATTAGCTTTGATTTATGGTAATATATCTTCACCATACCCAACACCTAGGGGTTTAAAATCAAATAAGGGAGGATTGATTCAGCAGGCTTGTTTTTCAGCTCTTATTGTAATTTTCTTTCTTTCTAAGGGAGGTCAGTCACAGCTATGAGAGCACATCTCACCTGTCATCTTAAGATCTAAGATGGCTTTTACTTTAGTTTAGTGTTGTTTTATTTTTGTTTTTGTTTTAATTAAAAAAATTTCCTTGATTATCAACAAACAAACTGTCAACAACTTTCCTGGCATGCTGTAAAACACAAAACTCCCGGGGCTGAACTAGTTTCTAAATAGTTTGGGACAAAAATAAGTGGAAGCAGCAAACACAACTCTGTTGCCCATATCAGCCAACTGATCCCTGCTGTGAGTTTCTTGCTCAGCCAGACCTTCCCACAGGACAGAAATAAAGAAATACTCTAAGCAGCCTGACCTGCTATTCAAATGTATTTAGTGATTTTTTTTCCAAATAGTGTAAAACAAATACAAGTGGTAGCAGCAAAGCAAAGCTGTAATTTCAACACTCACATCATTCAGCAGAGCCTGCTACCATGTCTAACATCTGGCTTGTTTAGAAGACAGGTAAGGCCTAGGGAAAGAACATGGACTGGGCTGACTTGTTAAAAACATTACATTCATTCAGTCCTGTGTAGATCTTTGGAATTAAATGTTTAAAATGAGGGAAATACATTTGGCTGATAGGAGAAGTCAGTGCATGGTAACACCTGGAGCATCCCTGCAAAGCCAAAAAGCTGGACCTCCCAGTCTTCAGTTTGTTGAATCTCCCACTCCATTCTTAGACTGTTCTCTCTCCAAGGTGGTGTTTGTTTTGGTTTCTCCTTTTAGTGCTCCTTCCGTAGCAGCCTGAGGACAACCAGGGGTTACAGTTTAAACAGTCCAATTAACTGCCAAACAGGAATTCTTGGGGCTTTGGCCATTATGGCAGTAATAACAGAAATATTTAGCACTTGCAGTATGTAACTCTGTCCTTCTTCAAAGCGTGGTACAAAAGGTGGGCATGCCAAGTGCTGTGTTGTTTCATCAGGATCACTGTTATGTTTCTGGAAGGGATTCTTCCATTTCTGTACCTGGTGAATAGAGACAAAGTGAAATGAAAAGGAGTGAAGTTCTAGGAATATGGGATCAGTCATGGATGCTGTGGGGGACAAGGTATTGTTTGAGACATTAATAAGTGAGAAAATAGCATTTGGCTTTAAACTCCTTCTACAGCCATAGGTGGTATCCTGACAGCAAGACCAATCCTTATCTTGCCTGCTCTGCTCACCTGTCCTACTAAAACCAGTTTCAGTGTCTAGAAATCATGGCTAATAGAAATCTTGGCTAATAACCACACGATGAGGCTCAGTGAGTGATGGCACAAGAGATTCACCACAGAGAGCACCCACCAAGCTGTAAATGGTGCAGGAGCTGACTTGGCTTGACAAGCTGAGCTGGCACGTGTGGAACAAAGATTGTCAGGGTCCCAAAGCAGGTTTCTTATGGTATATGTTGCTCTTGATAACAACCAAGTATTGTTTTCTTCCAATCTCTCTACCTAACTTGGATACAAAACTTGAGTGAAGTCATATGAGAGCTACAGGTCAAAGTTTTTCTGGGACAGTTTTTGATGATGTCAAATTGCATCCCTGTAAGATGAGCACATAATACTAGAACTGTATAAAGAGGTTGCTTTTTACATCCTATAAAAAGGCCAGGCAGCTTAAAATTCTTTTTGTATAATCTGAAAAGCTGCTCTTCAAGAGAAGCCCAGAAATGTTGATGATTATTCATAAAAGTATGACACACACTGTTCCTTCTGCTCTTCAGTATTCCTCCACATTTGCAAGCCTCTGAAAAGGAGGAGAAATTCCTCCCAGAAAATGCAATCAAGCAGTAGGTGGAAGTCTCAGAAAGGGGGTTGACAAAATTCAATCGACTCATCATCTTGAAAACAATAGGACAATTTCTGAAAACATATCTAAAAGTGCATAAAATAATTACAGGATAGATAATTATATTAGATCATTTAGATTGAGTTTATATACAAAATATCATATCAGTCAGTCCTTGAGGATAACTGAAGCCCATCTCAAAACAAACATCTTGAGCTGTGAGCTGAAGATGGCAACACACAGGGGCTTTTGTGTTACCTTTAGAAACTTGTTGCATTAGTTGATTGCAATTTTTTAAAACTTATTTTGCTTTATCTGGATGTAATTTTCCATCATTCTGAAGAACCTCTTTAGTATTCTGTTTCTATTCTGTGTAAATATGATTATACTCCCCAGTCAAAGCATCTGTGATATTTTTTTTCTGTGGCACAGTGCAGTGCGGATTGAACTCCTTAACACCCCTCTCACCAAAGGGCTTTTTCTAAAGCTTACTGGAGTTTTAGGGACTTCCCACTGCTATCAGTGGATTTTGGACAAGGAAATGGCACAAACAGGGCTACATATGAATAAAGTCTGGAGAGTCAGGTCCCTGATAAAAGCAGCTGGCACCCTAATCTCTTGGTTTGGTATCAGATCTAAGGGAGCTGTTTCATCAATATATGCTGACAAGAACTGAAAAGATTTGGTGGTGCCTTTGAACATACTGAGGATTTTGAGAGGACAAAGTGGGGGAAAATAGGGACAGCTGGAATTTGTTTTGTTGGTTTTTTTTTTTTAATACAATTTAAGGTTTTTGTTTATTTTTTTTAATAGCGTGAATGTAACGCTCGTGAAAACCCTCGCTATAGACTGAAATCTTCTATGAATCAACAAAACATGTACCAGCAGCACAAACTTCACCTTGCCTAAACAATGTACGTCTCAATTCCGCCTTGAAAAGACCACCTGTAGGGGAAAAATGTTAGTTCGGTATCCAGGGGCCATTCATTCCTTTGCCACTTCGCTGAGACTGCCAATTAGTGCCAACTTGTGGTGGCAGATTTTGTGATGTAGACACATGTTCTCTGGAAAGTGGGCTGAGATATTCGACTCATTTCACATAGGGCACAAAGAATTATTTGCTCTGTGCTATACAAATGAGAATTGTCCAAAGCTTTCCTCTGTGTTAGCCTCTGTACGCTTACTGAGTGTAAATACAGGGGAAATTGGTGTTATTGCAAGGACAAATTAGCACCAGAACTGAGCTGTATTTTTTTAAATGTGCTGCTAATTGTGCCCAATTTGTGCTGGAGTACTCACTCAAATGCAAAAGCACAAAACCAACCGAACACATTTCAGGGTGCCAAAGAGAGCTTGCACTTTTCTCTTAGCAAATTATCCTTCTAGTTTCACACTGCAGCAACCGCCAATTGGTCCCACTAAGACCTTTATCTGGAGTAATCAAATTAGCACTGCATGTTAGCAAATTAGGTTGCATTTACAAAGGTTTATATTTGCTGCAGGTTGGAGCGTTAAAAGAAAGCATTTTCTAAGTTTTACTTGAAAATTTCTTGTATGAGGGACACTGATTCTGTCTGTGACATTTAAAAAGAGTGAGCTGCTGAAAGGGAAGAAACGAGGCAAAATTGCTGTTTGTATTTCACTTTCAGAGAAATGTGGATTAGGAATTGCAGAAGTTTCTAAACTTCAAGGTAGAACTGAGAAAGCTGGAAGAGGTTTATTCTTGTTTTCCCGGGAGGTTCATTCTTCCCCTGGGTTCACGGTGGGCCAAATACGTGCCACTGGTTTTACCCAGGAAATCACTGGGGCTGCTTGGCTGTTGTGGAGGGCAGGATTTGATTCCGTGCAACCATCAGGAATTTGCTTCTGCCAAAAGGTATGACAAACCTGACGGAGTGGGAAATGCAAAACGCTCCCAGGGTTGCCAAAAGCAGAGATGAAAAAAAAAAACTGTAGGCCAAATTTCTCTCTGGCAAATGTCCACAGAGTTTTATTGGAGCTGAGTTTCAGCTCCTGAGATTAATTAATTAATGTTTGCATTGCACGAAGGTTAACAATGTAATTGTTAAATCTTTTTGAGGCTTCTGCTTCCAATATTGTCTTTGGTTTGAAGTTTGCGAAACTTGCCCAAAGCTGGATTATTCTCTTCTCTTACGGGGCCTGCTGTGAGAAGGCAGAGAAGGGGAAAACATAAAAGTGCATCTACCATTCTGCACTGTCACTCTCCTGCTTTTAGCTCATCATGGGGCATAACTTTAGGAAATCCTGTGGTACAAGAAGAGAGAGGAGTTCCCCAACCTCTTACAAACGAGGCTGTGCCAGAGGCACTGGCTGTGCTGTGGGTACAAGAAATAGATGACTTCAGGACACAGTAGCCTAAGTCATCATATTTTATTGCTGTCAGGTGCAAGAATTTATTTAGGCAGAAAACTCCGTAGGATCTGTAAAGTGCACGTGGAGAGGCTGTAGAGCCTGAGTTTTGCTCCCGGTTTTGAGGTCTTGGCCCAGATCACTCCTTTCCTGATGCAGTGCCCTAAGAAGTGTGTGCCTATGTAATTTCCAGCCACTGCTATAAAAGAATAAACCACTCGTAATGGGGTTTCTGCAAATAAGCTCGCAACAATCGCGCTGTTGATCTGCTCCTCGCAGATCGATATCTCTGCAGAACGTTCTTTCATTGTCTCAGCTGCCAACACACGATTCAAGAAACAAGCCAGAGGTGGTAGAGAGGGCACGACCGAAGAGGCCTCACAGAACACCGAGGAAGCATCAGTCACAGCCTTACTTATCAGCAACACAATGGCACGAAACAGCTCTTGAACACAGCGATCCAGGGGAGCATCGCACTCAGGAAGCGTTTGCAGCCTTAATTTCCGAAAAGTGAGAGGAAACCAGGGGGCAAAAATCCCCCAAACACTTCCTAAATGCCCTGGTTTTGATACTCTTTGGCTAAGCATCCTCCAGTGACAACTTCCAGGGGTGGGATATGGGGCTACTTCCAGCTTTGGTCTAGCACGGAGTTGTATTTATGTTCTTAGAAGGTGCTGTCACTGTCCTCCTCTGGTTACATCCCCAGGAACCCAACATATCTATAAAAACACATTGTACAACTAAATAAGACCACAAGCTTTGAGGAACAGAGCAGACACTCAGTTCACTGAGCCGGGTTTGGAATGAAAAACCATTTTTTCAAACAGTCTCTGAAGTTAAGCCCCTTCCCTGAAGTTTATTGCATGAGCCAAGGGAGAGAGCCCATTCTTTCTAACAATGCCCTTCCAGCTACTTTGATGCTAAAAATAACAAAAATGTTTGATAGCTATCCAGGCAAAGAAGGTGAAAACAGTAATTTCCAGCTTTTCTAAAGCTCTTTGGCTATATGCATTTGACAAAAACCCAGTCACTAGCAGATGAAGTCAGATTGTTTTTTCCTGCTTTGTATGCCCATAAACTCCCTTTCACTTTTCCCAAGTCAGAAATAGTGAGTCTACTGAAAAATTTATTGACGATATCTGCTCATTAATAAACTTGCAGAGCAACACTATGTTTTCAGTAGAGAGAATGCATATTGCTTGTAGTTACTGGAGTTTTTGGTTTGCCTAAATTTATTTTGTAAGGGTTTGCCTAAATTTACTTTGTCAGAGGGGTACCTGCCTGAGGACAATAACTAGAATTCTTTTCTTAATGTTGTGAGTCCAACATTGTCTGTCTAAGATAAGGCTGGGGAAAAAAAAAATCTCATGAGAGCATTTAGTCATTGATTTATAAAAGTATTTCTCTTGGGATCTGATTTTGCAGCCCCAGGGAGAGGATTGAAAAGGAAATGACAGGGAGAGTTGCTGAAGCACTTAAACCAAACTGATATTTTTATTGTTGTTGTTGGAACTGTTTCTTTTGTTAGGCTTTGGGAAAAGGAATTATTTCAAATAGAAGTGCATTCTCAATTCTGTTGAAGAACAGGAATTCTGAAAATGGAAGTACTGGATGCCCTGCATTTCATCACAGTAGTGCTGTAAAGGAGTTAAAAGTTCTGTGAGTGTCACCTCCTTACCCTCCTATGGGTGAGACTCCCCAGGAGGTGTTATTTCTAAGGACAGAGAGTGATCCTTGGATCCCTGCACCATCTGCCCTGGCCAGGCATGGAGAGGGCAGTGTGTGAAGGAGGAGGAAGTTGTGTCCCAGATAGATCCCTGTTCAAAGGACTATCTCCTCAGTGTCTGGAATGTCAACTTTGTGAGGAAAAATGAGCCTCTTCAGCAGAAAAAACACCCCAACTTCCTATTTTCCAGGCAGCTCTATTTTAATAATTTCAACTTCTACCAGTTTCTTTCCTATACTTAGCTTTATTAATATCATCAGTGACACTGATGCTCTGAAAAATAAACCCTTCTGGTACAACAGGCAGTGCATGTGGTTCTCTTGCTGACAGGCAAGCCTCCAGTTCCTCCAGACTGAGGCTTTTCCTGCCAGATGCTGCCCTCAATTTTTGATGGGTCGGCGGTGATAAATAACTTGTGCTGACTGGGATGGAGCCCATCACGTTTGGTTTTCCTCGTTGTTGGGTAAGAACTTAAAAAACCCGAGTCCCTGGGAGCAAACTGCTGTGTTATTTACTCTGCTGCTAAGATCCCTTTCTCAAAACTCGGTGTCAGTAGCAGGAAGTGCAGCCAACACGTGGGTTTGCAAACACATTTCTCACCTCAAAAAAGATTACGTGGGCTCTCACCCTCTCCATAGAAAATATACTGCACCTTGGAATGAGCACTAATACGGAAAAATATTGCTGCATTCCAGAAATATCTAATCGTTGCTGATAAATGCTATTTGCCACTTGTATGCATTATTATGACAGATTCCTGCTTAAAGCTGAGGACAGTTGAAGTCTACACGGGTTAAATACAGAGCCTTGAGCGTTTTGCTTCACACTTTTGTTGCTGGATGTTAAAGACTTAAAGAGGACGCTCAAGCATTAAGCAGGATAAACAAAGTGTAAATAAAAAGGGGTATTTTGCTCATGCAGAGGAAGGTTGGGATGATTTAGTGAGGATTTTTGAGAGGTGTAGGTTTTAAAGTAAAGAAAAAAAAGTAGTTTTCAAAAATACAGGTAAGAAGAGGTCTTTCAAGCACCTCAGCAAGGTGCTTTTGGGAAAAGTCCAGCCTCTCTTCATTGGCTGTAAAGGAAATATGGGAAGATCAGCACTGACATGAGGTAACATCAGGTACATCGTGTGCTCCTCCCTGCTGGCAACAACAGTTCCTTTTTCAGAATGAAAGCTCCTTTTTCAGGCTGTTCACTTCAGTTACAGTCTAACTGGCCTTTGGAAAAAGCAATAAAAATTAGATGCCTGAGTTACCTAGATGTCTAAGTTATTATTTGTTCTCTTTACCTTGGCCTGTTTTGTTCTGGGGACTCTTTGCAAGGTTGGAGGAGTAGCAGGATATTTGATCCCTGCCCTGATCCTCTGGTGACAACATTGGAGTGGCTTACCTGGTGCCAGTTACTGGAGCACTCAGCAGGAACCACAGAGAAAAAAAAGAGTTAATTTGGGTGTCTGCCTGTTGGTTGCTGCTGGTAAGGGAGGTTTCTCACCTCTTGTTCCAGCATGGACAGACTGCAGAAGTGCCAAGGGAGGGACTGCTGGTTAGTGATGGTGTCATTTCCCAAACTCAGGTGAAGAGTTTGAACCTCTCAGTGGTATTGTGGTTTCCTCTGTCCTAGATAGACATGAGTGGCTCATGCAACTCAGGATGCTCAGGTGGGAAGTGTGTGTTCAAAGCCTCACACACATGAGGGACCTGAATGTGTGTTTGCCACCTGCTAAACGAATAACAGCTCATCTGAGGATCATTTTGATCTTCTCCAAAATCTTTTATCGTGCACAGGCACCTGAGGGAAGAGTAAAAATGTGTTATTTTTATTTTCAAACAGTTTTAAATTTCTGTATGATTAGAACGGGGAGATACTTTTTCATTCCAATAGCAGGAACAGGAAGAAAATGTGACTTGGATCAAGTTGATTTTGAGCTGACTTTTTTTCTCATTCGATTTTCGCTGCCAAAAAAACCCCAAATCTTATGGTTTTTCCTAGTCCTACATGGGAAAAGTTTGTAGGACTCCCTTCACTGCAACAGACATCAGAGGAGGCTCCTGATGTAGCATTATCTTTGTGAGGTTAGTTTTAACAAAAAAACCAAAGCCAAAAAAAAAAAAAAAAAAAAAACCAACAACAAAAAAACCCAAATCAAAACAAACAAACAAAAAAACCCAACAAAAGAATAAAAACTGTTCAAACTGCCCCTCACCATGGTGAAATTACATGGATGGAGAAATGCTTCAGAGATCCTGTGCTAACTCAGGTGTGCCTGGGAGGCCTGTTCCTCAGAAGCAGTCTCAGCTCGTGATAACAAACAAGCCTCACAAAGGAAAGCTTAAAAAAAATCACACCAGTGTCTGATGATAAATGCAGAATCTTGTAGTTTTGGGGGGTAAATAGAGATAGTGATACTTTGGAGAATGTTCAAGAAAAGAATATCATGATCTTCTTTATAGCACGTGTTGTAACCCAAAGCAAGAATTGGACTATTTCCATGATCAGCTCCAAGCACTGTCACAGGTCATGACAGGGCTGATCAGTTAATCTACATGTCTAACATGACAGCATCCACAATCTTTATAAAATAACAAATTTTGTCAATCTGTGCATATTTTCCAACTGCTTTCTGAAATCCTGATGGCAAACCTGTTTTAAGTCTTCCCTCCCGCCCCCCTGACCTGGCCTACTCTGCTTATTCAGGAAATGATCTCTAAAGCTTGAACACTATTTACATTATCAAGATTTACTTATCTTTTCTTTTTTTCCATTGAAACACTAAGCAGCTCTTACATCAATGTAGGTGTGTTTGAGAATTATGAGAGCCTTCAATTCTCATACCAAACTACACCCACACAAGCCAATTCCAGTTCCAATGACTAAAGGTCATGTGAATGGCAAAAAGTAACAGGTAAGAACCTAATTTTGCTATTAAGAGTAACTGAATTTGCAGTTATGGTTTATTAGTGGAAGAATTAGTGCCACGAGCAGTAAATCCTTACCCTGCCTTACTTTTGTTGGTGTTTGTTCCCACTATTCCCGTTACTATTTTTAAAGATGATTCTAATGGAAAAATAGAAGCCTGCTGTGTGAGAACAAAGATTTGCCTTCAAACACAGCAGTGAGAGAGAGACAGTGGTGGGCCAGCTCCTTGCCAAGGGATAGGTAGCACTCACTATCCAGCTAAAAGCAAGTGTTGGAGTGCTGGGAACTGGCAGGTTCCCTGAGGCTGATGGCCTCCTGTTCGTGCATTATGTCTTTCCCAGGGAGATGTATTCGTCTTCCTTAGGTATACACCTGAATTCTCACGTTAATTTAGTGGTTCCAGTCCTTTAGCACTGCTCTTTTCAACCAGATATTCCCCAGGGTAGCGAGGTCTCTTTGTTAAAACCATACCTGTTTTTGACAGTGTTTAATTTGTGCAGCCCACCTGAGAGATTTGTTAATTTAGAGACTCTGAAGACCAAAGTAATGAAGCCTCTATGGCCTCCATGTGCTGTCAGGGTGGTCTCACGAAGGTGTTGCCACCCTTAGAGACTTTCACTGAATATACAGCCTCTGAAGTGATATGTGATTTCCCTGATTTCAGTCATGTGGGGGCCATTAGCTTTCAGTATTCCCCTCAGCATTTGTCAGGGTACAAAAAGCTGGGAAGTCTAGTTATCATTGCTGGGACCAACATCAAAATATCTTCCAGTGATTCAGGAGCAAAACCAGTGTTTATGGGTACAATGTGTTACAGCACTTTGCTTGCAAATTACTTTTAGCAGAGTGAGTTTGAGGAATAGGAAGAAAATCCATGTGTGGACATCCTTCTGTAATAAAACCCTCTCTTCTCCTTGGAATCATCTCGTGACAAGACAGGACCTTTGATTCGGATAACGAAAGACTTATAAAAACTTCAGAAATTATCTTCAGGACGCCAACAGCCGTGTTTTCTTTGGTCTCTTTGCTTTTAGCTGTACACTGAAAGGAAGAGTCAGTGGCATTTGGAATGGTGTGACAGATGCTGTTTCTGTATTTCCAGAAAGTGGTACTGCAGCTCCCAGACAGTGGTGCTCCATTTCCCTTTAATTTACAGCTACCAGATTACAATTTTCCTTTCCAGAATAAGGTAGGACTTGCTGTGAAGAGAGCCATATGTAATTGTCTGGACCAAATCAAGTTATTCTGTAGCTCATCCTTATTATTTGTGACTCCTACAAAACTCAAAGTTGTTTTTTTTTTTGGGGGGGGGGGTGGTATTTTATTTTATTTTTTTTCCTGTCACAAACTTGCAATAGGTTAAACTGCTTATTTAGGGTAATTGTGAGCAGGTCAGTGTCATCTAACCAGACAGACTGAGCTTGTTTGACCAGGCATGTGGTTTTCTCAGTTACTGCCTGCGCTATCTGCCCATCCTTTTCAATTTTTGCTGTTGAGACATATTTAAGTGTATTCACACAATGAGAATATTTAATACCGTTGCGAAAATTGGTGGGATTTTTGTTTAAATCCATTTCTGATTCCATTAAGTGCAAAGGGTTATCGTCACATCCATAAGAGGGAGGCAAACCATTCAGGCTGGCAACATCAGGAAGAAACACAAAGGGCATCAGGGTAAATAGGGATGGCAGAGAAAAACTGGGAAAGAGGGACAGGAAATGGGAAAGAATTATTCTACCATAATTTGTCTGGAGCACATTTTACAGTGCCCGTTGCAGACAATGGTGGTTTTAACAAAAGAGCAACCCAAAAAGTAAGCAGCTGTAAGTGCAAGGTTACATAAAGCCATATAACCTCACAACAAGACCTGAAGTTAGCATTACATCTGAATTTGTACCATGGCTTATGTATTAGGATCCACGGGATCTCTTTCTGTGTTCAGTAAATGTTGGTGTCTTCCAGCAGAAGGCGTCATTGGGATCCCGTCTGCAGCCACTGTAATGTGTATTTTCTGTGCAGAACTGTGTCTCCTTGTGCCTAAACAACATCTTATTTGGAACACTGGGATGCAAAGCTCAGTCTTAGCTTCCAGCCCAGTTCTCAGCCTCCTGCCATGTTTATCTACACTTCCTTGGTGGTCCTGTCTGTGCTGGAGGCACGGAAACCGATAGCTCCCCAGTGACTGCCAAATCCACTGCCCTGATCTCCACTGCTGTGGTGCTACCAGTAATTACAGATCTGTCCTAAGGCCCCAGAGCTCCAGTGACACGAAGGTGAAGCTGTTGTTTTGAAAGAAAATAAAACTTCCTGGGTTTTTGGTTGGTGCAGACACACAAAGCTGCCTTCAGTTGGCTAATCAGTGGCATTAGTAAATAATAATATGATTATTATTAACACAAGGTCTGACAATACTTTCCCAGGGGAAAAGAACAATTCTTTGCACTTCAAAATTAAGCAGGTTAAGCTCCATAACTTTCCTTGCATAGGACACCAGGATGAAGGATCACCCTTCTGATGTGTCTTTCAGTACTTTACTCTTTGTAGATCTGAGTATTTCTGCAGCTCATGCTTTCAGAATACAGGTGAGTCAGGATGTGTGCAGCAAAAGGAGCAGCAGGGACACCATAGCTGACAATTTTTTTTTTTCCAATGCCCTGGCAAATAACTGAGTGTCAGACAATCTGATACCAATTGCAGTTGAGGGTTTAATTGATCACGGTGCAAGGAATTTTCCTTCAATGCCTGTTAAGTTTCAAGACAGTAACTCCTCTGGCAAAATTGCCTGATGCTTTCCACCTCTACTCCAGAAAGTCCAGAAATGAGAAGGTAGCCTTCCTTGGGACTTTTCAGATACTTCAAGCAAAGCACTGAAGTCTAAGACTTCTTACTTTTTTCTGGTGATCTTTAAACCATGGGAAGAACCCTGGCAAAATAATTAAGATAGAAGTCGTGGTTTCCTTTTCAGATGAAAGTCATATTCCCTTTGAAATACTAGGTGGTGATTTTTAGTCATGTTTTGGAGGGCCCTGTGTCTGCCAGAAGCTGCTACCTTTGCACAGCTCCAGAGAAATCCCTGGAGTACACTAAGGGGACGGGAAGAGAAGGGAGTTCAGACAAGGACCAAAGGAAAGTGATAAATCTAAAACAAAATCACTGGTCCAGGCAGTCTTCCACCTAAGGCAGCAGGTTCAAATGCTGTTTGCTGGTGTCATTTTCCAGAGCTTCAGCTAAATGCAAGCCAAATCACAGATATGTCAGAATTTTACTGCGTGGGTCAGGCTGTTGTTTTCAATGAGCAGTGGCAAAGCCCCTGCTGTGGTTTAAGCATGGTTAAAAGTTTTTGCTGTTCAAAGTGATTAAAAAAATAGCACGTTTGACACTCTTTCAAGTTATGTGAATGCTTCTGTTTTAAATAACAAACGAGAAAATTGTTAACAATAGGTTAATTTTTTTTGTTTGTTTGTTGCTCAGATGTGACGTTTTAGTCCCTAAAATTGAGTGTTAGTGTAAATCACTGTCTCCACAGCATTGATAGGTTTGCTTTCAGATGGATTTATGGAAAGGTTTGATTTTCTTTTCCTTTAATCTTATATTGGTGTATAATGGAGCCCACACCAGAGTCTTCTGGTGAACCAGGCAAGTATAGCTGTCTTCTAGCTCATGCCTCAGCAGCTGCCATGTACTGGCACACAGCAGAGTAGCTTTGTGTCTCAGGTTTTTGGATTCCATTCAACTGGTTCCACTTTGCATATTTATTCATAGTAAAGCGCCATTAGTTCAGGACTAATAATTGGAATGGTGTGAAGAAAACTGTATAAAGAAATGCAGTCCACTTGGCTCTCCTTAGGCCTGACCTGGGGGAGATCTGACTGATCCTTTGGGTCAGGAACTCTGTGAAGCCTCTGAATAACATAGTAATATATGTTGTTATTTTGCTCGTCCTCTCATTTAGCATAAGGAACTGAGGAATATTTCAGTGAGGTCAGTAGGGCATTTCTTGAATTATCTGGGTAGGAACCTTGCTTACCTTTTTAAAAAATAACTAGAAGAAATTAACATTTATAATTGCTAATAAAGAGCAAATTGAATGTCTTCATCAATGTCACAACATTTAAGCTGGTAGTTTTATGCCTGCTATATTTTTATTTGTAAAAGAAAACTGAATATACAGCTATCACAGTTTTATTTTACAAAAATCTCCCTTCAAGCTGCTTTGAGTTGGCAGGAGCCTTTTGTCATCTTTATAGACAAATCACTGCAAGAGCTGATCCTTCAAAGTTCCTTATTGAGACAATCTTATCTGCCTATCTTCTTACCAAGCCCTTTGAGCTCTTTGGATGGGAGAGCATGCTGTGACAGGAATCTTACAGAGAAAGGAAAAGATTCTGTTTTAGGGTCTCTTGTTTGTTAGTGTTTCTGACACCTTGAAAGTATTGAACTGCCAGAAGCTGATTAAATGTTTGGATTAAGAGAGCCATGACAGAAACATCCCAGGGAGGGCCAACACTGTAACACTAAGAGCCAATTATCCCTAGTTCAAGAGGGACCTTAAGATGTGAATTTATTTTTACCTATATTTGCATCTGGATCTCCAATTGTTAGGCCTTTGTTCATTCACTCTCTACCTGAATGGCAGAGAACAATAGCCAAAGAAGCCATCCCAGGAACCAGCTTTATTCCAGGGGGCTTCAGTAAGGGCTACAAAGTATTTTAAGGATCTACCTCCTATTCTCTTCCTGCTGAAGCCCAGAAGCCTGGTGGTTTTATCACACACTGTGACAGCAGAGACCCAGCTGCAGAGCAGCATTAAACCCATTGCAGGTCAGAAGATGAAAGAAATGTCAGGAGAGCCACTGGCTGATTAGGCAGCCTGTCATCAATAATTGATTTTGATGAAGTGGGACAGCAAACCCATGTAGGAGAAGACAAAATTAAGTCAAAACCGAACCTATACTTCAGGCTGAGGTACAGTTAGAAAGCAAGGAAATACTGTGCTGGACTTCTGGTCTTTTAATTTATATGTGCAGATAGGAAGAAGTTACTTCTATTTCCACTTGGAAAATGGATATTAGACCCTTAATGCGCTTTCTGACTTGAAGTCAAATAAGTGAAGAGGGCCAAGCCAGTAACAGCATAAGCAAATAGACCTCTATTGCGTCAATTAAGCCGTGGCTATTTATTTTAGAGCTGATTTTTGGCTAGTGTATTATGCTCAATATATTGCATTATGGAACAGTTTGACTGTGCCTCAGACCACTCCTCTGCAGTATGTGGTGAAATCATCAATGCAAATATAATATAAACCCAAGTGTGGTTCAGTTGTATCCCAGGAAGGTTCCACGCTGCAGTCCTCCATGGAATGCTAAATGGGTCTGCCTGCAGCACAGCCAAGGCCTTCTGTCACATCCTAAGCTCCTCTCTCAACGAAAGAAGTGTGGTTTATACTGTTGGAAAACACTTTTATATGGTATGGCTTCACATCAGGTCTGTCAGTAAAATAAGCCACTTCAGCAAAAGTAGTTTTGTGTGAGTATAACCGTGTTTAGGGCTTTTGTCCTCGTGGAAAAACTAAACCGAAAAATGACACCAGTAAATGACCAGTAAAACACCAGCAAAGGCTTCTACATTTAACCTGGTATCAACCAAATCTGCAGGGATGTTATAATCTCAGGAGAATGGACCTCTGGGTACCTTTCAGCAGTTTTTTGGGTTGAGAGATGAGCAAAGCAGAAGATTTCCCACCCAGCCTCATTTAAAGCATGTGGGATATCAGCATCCATATGGGCTGCTTCATGATTAATCATTGTGGAGATTTGTCTCTGTGGAAGATGTTTCATTTAGCCCAGGACTGAAAAACAAAGGATATGTTGCTGCCACACTAATGAAAAACACAGACAATCTGCTGTTCATATGTGCCAATTGTTGTTGCAGTCCTAATATAAATGCACTTAAAGATGAGAAAAATAATTACAGGCAACCATTCTGCAGAAGGCTTACAGGAATATGGTTTCTTTAGGGTGATGTTTTCACAAACTCAGTTCTGGTTACCAAGTTCTTCCTTGTGCTTTCTTTTGGTGAATCCATCAGACCATAACAACGGAGTCGAAAAGCTGCCAAGCAAAAAGCAAAATTGTAGTCAAGGGGTGAGAAAGGTCAACAGGAATTTCAAACTTTAGCTGGTTTCGTGTGTCGTGGTGGTAAGACTGGGCACAAACACCAAACCTGACCTGAATCCCGGAAACCCACAGTTATTTATGAGGATGAGCATGACAGGTACAAATGTACACATGCTGGCGTTGCAGTCGGTTTGTGACAGGTTTTAAGGGACAGAAAAGTGGAAGCACTGCCACTGCAAAATATATACAGACACATGGCCACTTTTATAGGCTGAATAGTGCGTCACCTGTGGGTAGATGATACCTTTGAGCAGACCTGGTTTTGTTCACCCAGGTTTCAAAAGGTGTTTTGTAATAGTATTGGTCAATATTCAGGCTGTTGCTCAACTGAGGTTCAGATCATTACAGTAGGAACAGATACTTCCATAGCCACAATTACCATGGGAATTGTTGCTGTTCCCTTTCTCCTGCGGTTTCAAGAGGTTCTTCTCTCTTCTTGTCCCAAACAAGAAGTGGCCCTGGAGCGTTGGAGAGTTGCCACTATGTCATTCTGCAAGCCCATAATTCACCCAGGTGCAGTGCTGGCCCCCCTACTGCCAAAGAAAGAAACACAACCAAAAACTACAAAGGGCCCTGAAAAGGGCAGAAAGAAAGACCAAAGGTCTGAGCAAAGAGTGACTGAACTGACTGGGAGTCTTCAGCTCAGAAAATGAGTGAGCAAGGTGAGATCTGATAGACGTCTCCAAATCACTAGTGGAGTGGGCATGTGGATACTGGTTGCCAGCCCTTAGAGAACAAGTAAGGACTGTCAAAGCTGGCAGGAATCATGTTCAAAACAAAGAAAAATAACTTCTAGAAGTAGACTTCCTGCCAACAGATGCTTTGGATACAAAAAAAGGTCTGCACAGCTTTGAGACAAGGCAAATACTTGGAAGGGACAGCTCTATTGAAGGTTGCTAAATGGCCACCCCAAACTCAGGAAATATATTGAACTTAAAATAATTACAGACTGGGAAACTGCTCAAAGTGAATATTATATATGTTTGCCCCCGTTCTTAACTTAGACATGAGGTTTGCTTATGGCCATTGTTGAAGACAGGATGCTGAACCAGATGGCCATTCTGCAGCTCTCATAGACCCAAATGCTATAGCTGAGGGCTTGCCAAGATATTTTAGCACTTGGTATCTGAGAAGTTGATTTGGGTTTTTTTTCCTTGCCCAGTCCCTCTTCCAGGTCCCAAATGCAGTGCTGATATTTCCAGACGTCGCTCAGATCGCCTTGCTGGTGATATCTGGAGAATTAATACAGTGGATTTTAGTGTGATTGGAACAGGACTTTTGAAACAAAAATTCAGAGGGCTTAGGTCCTTTTTCCACCCTCAGAGTGTTATTGTGAAAATGGCTGTATCTCCCTTTGTTTCCATCTGTTACTTCTAAGTTCCCAAATATGCTGTGGGCTTGCTGCATTGGCTATTATCCACACATTGCTTTTACAGTCATCCCTAAACATCTCAAACTGTCTTCCTCTGGAAGCATAAGCCTCACTTTCCAAGCTGAATTTCATTTAGTTATTTCATCACGAGTTTTGGTTGTTAGTTTTTCTGGGATATTTTAGCCTTCCACAAAGACCAGAGAACGCCACCTTTGGAAACCTTACTGGCAAACTTTTGATCCATGATATGTGTGATACAGGAACAGTGAAAGTCTCTCATCTTTGTCTTCGGTAGAAGACAAGGCAAGTACATAAAATACCTCATTATAATGCTTAGTAGTAAGTGTTGCTATTAAGTCATCAGCTAATTTCTGATTCTGTGAAAGAAGCATGTTTTGGGCAGAAATTTTCCAGGCCTAGGTTTGTTACAAAGTAAATTGTTTGCTGAATAAAAAGCTTTTAAGCAGATAGACAGCTGAAAGGCCTGAAATTCAACAGTTGCAGTTTGCATGGAAATTGTCTTTATTGTGGGGTTGTCTATAGGTTTTTTGTTTTGGCCTTCATTTTCAGTTGTCTCCTTTGCTTTGCCGCAGCCATCTTGTTTAGTCTTTGCCATTAGAAAACAATCGGAAAACCAGTGTTGCCAAGTGCAAATGCATCTCATTTTTAAAGTTCAGCTGGTTTTTGGTGGGTTTTTTTCCCCTTATATGATGAATTTTACAGAGAGGCTGCTGCACGACACATTTCAGATATATGGCCAACTCTGCCAAATCTAACGAAAGGAGCGTTTTGGCCAGACAGTATTGTTGCTGCCATTATGAGTTCCACCATTGCCAGACCTTCTGGGCTAAAACAGCACGATTTTCTGCCTTCATATATAAGGGGCTGACTGGCATAAAAGAGAAACCTTGCATTTTGTCTAGGTGCACAGCAGAAAGAGGCAGGTGCACACGCAACAATGCAGAGACCCAGTAGGAGAGATGAAGCATCTCTAGGGTTTTCAATATTGCCTAAAAAGCCTTCCAAACAGAGCTGCAAAATAGCTGCAGACTAGACTGTGTTAAAGGATAGAAGAGATCTAGCAGATTGCCAGGAGAAGCTGACTCCCTGTGAGAAGCTAAAGGAAGGTGGAAGTGAGTACAGAGGTGGACAGACCTGATGGAGAAGGTCTCGGTGTGAGGTTGAAGGCCAAAAATTTGCCAGGTGAAAATTAACAACATCTTTAGGTATTCTAATGCCCTATCAAGACACGATGCTGGGGCTTAGTCGAACATGCTTAGTTGAAATAACACCTGTCTTAAGCCATCCTATAAAACAGGCTTCTGGAAGGGCTTCTGAAGTTGATTAACTTTGTTCTCCCACCTAGTTTGCTTTTCATGCGTGTTCTGGTTTCACTCAGGGCTGGAAATGAGAGTTGTCAGGAAGGCTAGTTCTGTGGTGCACGAGGAAATGTAAGAGCTTGCCAATGGAAACCTTTGCCTGGTGAGATTTTGTTAAAAGTACCTTCACACAAATTCGAGGGATGAGCCAAGTGAGTCAAATTCCTCTTTCATTTTGTGATACACCAGTGAAGTTTTATGTGACATGACAACCTGGGCATGATACAGAGCAAGATTGCAATCAAACTGCATTGTCACGAGCTGGCTGGAAGACAAGCATTGCTTCCAATATTTGCATCCCTGATCCAACAACAAACTGCAGCTTTTAGCTGGCAAGGTAGACCAAAACATGGCAGATCATGTTTTTAACTGTGTGTGTGTGTGTTTTTGGGGAGCTTCATTCTCTTTTCCTGCTTCCCCCCTACAACTGATTTCAGGGAGCCAATATTTCTGAGGCTGGCAAGACATGCTTTTCCTTTATTGCCAAACTGGTGAAATTACTTCCAAGAGCAAAGACGGGGGGGGGTTATGTTGGTTTTCAAAGCTTACTCTGATATTGTTTTTTACCCTCTCTACACATCCTTTGCACTCAACAAACAAAATGATTGGACTCAAAAGAAAATGTGCTCAGAAGTCAGTGCTTTTTTTGCAGCATTTATAAGTGAAAGTGCAATCCAGCTGTTGGCAAATCATAACCTCATTGTTTTGGCAACGCTGTTTCATTTACTTTTTTTTTTTTTTCCCCTCTTCTACTGACTTGTTTGCTCAGGTATTGGAATTCGGAGTTTTTCCTTCTTTTTAGAAATTCACACCCTTTCTGGCAAGGCTTGAACTGTTTTTATTGCTTACAATTATACCTACAGGTAAAATAAATACTTTCCCACGGATGCACTGGAATCCGGTATGGTTATAAGCTGATGTAGCTGGAAGAGCTGAGTTGTACAACGAGTATTTCTGCTGTTCTGTCTTTTCCTTCTGTCAGTTCTTAAAGACACAGGGCTTGAATCTCTCCCTCCTCCTGACTAATCAAAGCAGCTCTTTATAAAGGTTGCAGGGACTCCTGATGAGAAAAGATCCAAATGGCTTGTAGAGAAAAATACAGCCTGATGTGACTTTGCAACACAAATACTGCCATGGCCTTTGGTGCATAAGCAGAGCAGAGTTCTACACTGTGCACACAAAAATGGTATTGAAGGAACATCTTGATGTCCCAAAGAAAAGCAGGGAAAAGTTAGGAAATGCCCTAATTAAAGCTGCCTGTGTAATTCATTATGATTCATTTCTTAATTATCTGATCACATACTATTTTTTCCGCAGAGCTCTCTCTACCTCTGTGCACAGGATGTTCAGAGCCCTCTTAATGAGCAAGCTATTCAGTAGTTTGTTTTATCTTCATTGTTCCATGTGTGGCCCAAGGCCTTATTTACTGCGTGCTATTAAATCCTGTTTTGAGGGCTGAATCCATAAAAAGGCTTTGGCCCGGTGACCTTGTGTGCTGAAGTATCTAACTTTTCAGCCCCCTGCTGTCTGGTGTTGAGAGGTAGAGTTTATGACCCAGGTGTGCTGTGGCAGCTGTGTCACCACCAGAGCAGGGCCAGTTCTCCAGCCTGAGGTGTTGTGTGGATGTGCCATTCCCAGCCATCCCTGGGAAAGCTCAGGTAACTTCAGTAAGCACGTGCCACTCTGTGCTTCCAACCTGTGCTGTTACACAAAGTCCAAGTTAGCATCTCCTTTCATTACACAGTTAAACAGGAGCCTAGGATTTGTGACTCATGCATCCTGTTTTCAGCAGTGCCACTTACTGCTGAAAAGCCTTGGAAAAGCATTTCACCAGTTGCGACCCAATTTTCCTCCCTGCAGAAAGGGAATAATGACATGGGCCAAACCATGTCACAGAGGTGTTCTCTGGCTCCAGTGTTTACAAGTCCTTTGGAGTCTTAGTTATGGGAAAGACAATGTATTGCTGCTTCATCCAAAAGTGAAGGTCAAAGTTCTGGAAATATCCCCTTGTCTCGCTGCCTGAAGTAGATTTACAGTAGAACTCCTGGTGATTCATGTTTTTACACAAGAAAATGGGCTACTTCTGGTGTTCTTTAAACTGAGATCCCACAGATCACCCCAGAAGTCCCACCAACATGTTCTAGAGAAGAAGTGAGGGGTTTATGGAGAGATAGTGAAGCAAGCAGTTTTCTTCTCAATCCCAACTGTCAGGATTGTGTCTGCAGCCGAACACAATGAGCCACGGATGATTCCTTGGCCTGGAGATCAAAGAACAAGGCATGACTCAGCCCTATGGCTGAGCTCACCCTCCTCCCCTCCCAAAAAGCCAAGATACCTTGGCTGTGCTGCCTGGTGGAAACAATTGACCTTTGCTATCTCTCAGATCAGGCTTAAGCAAATCCGAGAGAATAGGTTGGCAGGAGCCAAAACCAGGCTGACAATGGTGTGGGCCTCATCAGCCAGGCTTGTGCCTGTGCTCTGCTCCTGTTTAGTTTATCAGTATAGGCAAGGTGCTCAGCTTTCCCTGAGAATTTGTCCCAGGGGAAGTGGGCAAATCCTTATGATTTGATATGTTTCCTTGTTCTGACTCAGGCTAGTTTAGAAGGTCTGGGTTATACACATCTTGTGATTGGAGCTAACTAGAAATCCTGTGGTAGAAGGGCAGCAAGCCCAGCACTGTGTGGTAGAGCTGTGGGAATGTTCCAAATCTAATGTTTCAGTTCAGCAGAAATTTTGCAAAATAAGAATGTCATTTTTTTTCTAGGTAAATAATTCTCTCTCCAGAATAGTGCTGGGTTTTATATTTCAGAGAGCAAGGAAGGGTCAAGAAGTAGCTGCTTGAACCTGAACCTCTGACAGTTTAGGATGACACCCAACCTTGGAATCGCTTGCTATATGGTTATTTTTCTGTTTTTCTGTTGTTGTTTGGAGGTAGACGTAACAGAGATAACGATTTTCTGTTTCTGGGGGAAAAAACATCAAGAGATTACCAGAGTTTTTCCTTAATGGGGTTTTGACGAGGTTTTCAAGGGCACAGAAACAATTTGCTGCTTATTTCTAGCCCGAGGCCTTGCCAGTGTGACCTCATGTTCATTTTCAGCCAAAAGCTGCATTGATTTTCTGCATTGATTTTCTTTCATTTATATTTAATCCAAATTCTAAAGTGTGTAAATGATACTTGAATTGTTCCTTCTGTGTTAACATATTGGAAATTTTCCTCACATTGACTGAGAATATTCTTCCAGGCATATGCATTCACATAACAAGTCAAATAGACCACAGCTAATATGTGTAACAAGAACAGAGACATGAGAAGCAGGCTTGCTTGTCCAAAATGAGCATACATTTCTGGAAACAGAACTTTCTTTCACCACTAAGGGCCTGATTGCTCTTTAATTTAATCCTTGGTGGGCCAACACATGGGAAATAAGCTTTGTAGCAGGGAACAATCCATATAACTCTTCAAATGCAGCTTGGAAATCTTGCATATTGTATAATTGATCTCTACAGTAGGATAGATATATTTTTTTTTTTTAATCCAGCAAAGAAACAAAAACTACCCAAAAATCTATGCTAGATTTTTTCCAGAAAACGGGACTCAGACCTGAGTTGAGTTGTATACAGCTGTCTGAATTCCTCAGTGCTTTGCCTTTGACACCTTCCTTCAGCCTGAGCAGGAACTGGGTTTCAGTGCTTTTAGTCCTGGCCATGTCCCTGCTGTACTCACAGCTGGGTGAGTCTGACCTGGGGACCCACCATCGGTGCTCACATACTTTCCTGATCCCTGTCCAAACAGCTCTGAAGCTCTTTGATTTCTATAAATGCGGTGATTCAGCCTGACTGGATCCTTGTGGAAGGCTATGACACAACTTGGGTTAACTTCAGAATCAGCCCTGCTGGCAGGACAGACTTTCTTGTGAGATTTATGGTGCTTCCTGCTTCTCGCTGGGCTGCGAATGGAACAAGAATAGCCTTTCTCAAAGTGCCTTGGCACTGCTCCTTCTAGAGGGAACCCAGAACAAACAGGATACAATGAAAAATACCAAACTTTCATGAACTTCTTTAAAAAAAGCCAAATGCCTCTGCTTGTTGTTGGTTTTGGTGGACTTTTCTGGGGTTGTTACGTGCTTCAGTCGTGCCAGTTCACTCACCATTAGCTTTTATGAAAGTATGCAGAGCAAATACATCAAGTTATGACTCCGTGGGTCAGATATAATTCAAGTTGACTTGAAAAGGTGATGTTTTGGCACATCAAACTCTTCATGTTAGCGACTATTTTGCTTTTCTTGCTGTTCCATTTGCACTGCCGCTCTCTGCATCTTTTTACCATTAGGTTAGAACCCCTAAAACAGGCAGTCCCTGTACATCTGCCTGAGGCAGATTAATGGCAGTGGACATTAAAGTGACCTGCTGAAAACCGCAAAAAGGGGAAACAGAGGAGCAGAAAATCAAGGACTCCCAAAACCTTCTGTCAGGTTTAAAAAACAGGACGCAAAATCCATGGAAAACAATGGGTCTTTTTATTATTAACTTCATTAACCCTCATGTAAAACTCTGAATACCTGCATGACTTTTCTCCTACGAAGCATAACTTTCATATTTTTGAACATGGGCAACAAAGATTTTAAAACTTGAGCTGGCAGCTGGGATGATGTGCATCATAAATAGTTGCAAAACAATAAGACATTAAAACCACAATTATCTTAGCTAATCTGAATTTGTGTTAAAATTGTGTGTGCCATCCTTATATGCACATTAGCAAAAAAAAGCAGTGGCTAAACAGGTTAATCAAAATCCCCTAAGTCCCGTAGCACCCAGGTCCAAAACCTGCTGACACTAAAAATAACCTCTTCACCTGATGGAGGAGCCTGTGTAAACAAGCAGACATTGTCTAATAATAGGTGCAGATGTTCAAAAATAGTGTTTATATTTACAGCCACGAGCCCTGCATTTCTGCCCACAAGCCACGTGCTTTCTTTCCTGACACTTTGCTAAATATATAGATCAAAAAAAAAAACCTTTCTAAAATTTCTGTGACTCAGGCAGAGCTCCAGCTCATTTTAATATGACCTAAGTGATACCCCTCCCTACCTTGGGAGGCCCTAAAGCTCAGTCTTAATCTGCCCCTTGTCTACCCTCCTCTAAAACAATTAGAAATATTTACTTGCGAAATAAACCACATTAAAATAATTTAATGGGGCAAAAAGAATCCTAAATCCCAAAATGAGAGGAAATATTCAATAAAAAAAATAAATGCAAGAGGAAGTACTTGCTTTTTATTGTATTTTTCTCTTCAAAATAACCACTTGCAAACAAATATTTGTCAGAAGGACCACTCCAGGCCAAGAACTATTGACTGCATAATGACAACCTTTGGGTGGCTGAGGAGCCTGGTGTTTCACAGTGTGCCCAAGGCATGAAGTGTGGTGGCTCCTTGACATACATGGTGGCTCCTTCACACATTCCTGTGTGAATAAACTGTTTCCTGCAGCTCTCCTTTCAGTTTAAACACTGGTCCTCGAGTATCTCTTTAGTCATCCTGGTTACTCACGAGGTAATATCAAAAGATGTAAATTTGTTGCAAATTCTAGGCCTAATATTTTTTTTATGTTGTATTTGTAAGAGGGCAACAAATGGACACACCACAGAGAAACTGATGTAAATGGCCTACTTTGTGGTTGTTATTACAAAAATAAGTACATTTGTTTCATTAGTTTTAAATTTAATGCAATATTTTGGTAAGAAAGTGGCAATTGAGAGACACTCTGGTTATGTGCTCATAAAATCCTGATTTTTGTCTTAAAGCGGTAGGAGTAGAACCAAAGACTGCTATTTGGAGTAACAACAACATCCAGCTCTGCTTTGTGACTCCTAATGGATTTCTTCTCCAAAATGCCTCAGAGGAAATTATTTTCCTTGCTTTAGTGAGATGAGAAGAGGCTCGGGAAGGCTGGGAAAATCTGTTTGTCTTTTCTCTTGCTGAGATATGAATCAGCCGGATCAGCCTCCAAGCCAGTGGAGTTTAGGGCAGGTTTAAATTGTTGTTCATGAGATATGAGGTTTCACAGACAGTTCTACAGCTGCTCTGGAGGGTCTTCATCATCTCCTAGTGCAAAGCAGGGTGAGGAGCCTTTCCAGCAGCTGTGTGGCAGCCGGAGAAACACCGAGCAAGGCTCTTGGGATAAAGCAGGGGTTTCCAGACTGATACACATCCCACTGGTGGTGCACAAACTGCTTCCAGATGGAAGATGAAGGCAGCTCTTCCATTCCTATATGGGGCTGCTTGTGGAGCTGCTTATGGATCTACAGGGTAAATATTTCCACACCATTCCTTGAAGTCATTCCGTGCCTTTGCGCGGACACCCCATGGCACAAACCAGCCCCTGCCTGTACCTTTAACTCCAACAGCTTGGAGGTGCCAACCCAAGCTGTGGGTGGGTGCCTGCACAAGATGTGACCACCTGGGAGCTGGTGAGATCGTGCCTGGGAGGTGAGTGGATGCCACAGGTGCAGATGAGGTTCCTCATGTGTGGGCACGACACAGCCATGAAACCAGGAGCTGCAGTTAGTGCTGATACCTGTGCCTGCTGGTGCCAGGGGCGTCCACTCCAACTGAGCTAGTAAATCCTCAGCAGACCAAGCTAATAAGCCCTTAGCACAGAGGGCTAACCTGATTAGAAAATAATGTGATGGAGAACAAGTGTATTATATCCACAGGACACTGAGAGTAGGGTGTGACCTGAGTGTGCTCTCAAGTGCAGGTAAAATGCATGTCTGAAACAGCTACAGCGCTGCCTTGGCCTCTCATAGGCCTTTTGGTGGATGTACTAGAATAAACTCATTGAGACAGAGAGCAGGACAGACCTGAGGCTCTAAACACCAATGTCTGGCTGTGCATTTGTGTGTCAGTAAGGACAACTTTTCTGACTGCTGTGAGGAGGTGTTCAGCAGTCCCTGAGCTAGGATGGAGTGCAGCTGGACAGTCACAGTGTGACCATGTCAGTGCAGGGCAAAGACTGAGCTCAGTAACCTGGCTGAGAAGCCTTTGCCAGTGAGACCTTTGCTTTGTGGTCTGCAGGGTCAGGATGGACGTTCTTTTCAGTTGTACCTGGTTGTCACTGCACTGCTCACCTCAGCCAGGGCTCTTCCTGGGATTTCCTGCTGATCCCTGTGCTTCCTCTCTGTTAATCCATGTTGTTCTCCTCTCCTTCTTGTGAGGCAAGTTTTGTTTGTCAGCTCATTTTTAAATACTTCTCAGTGGCAGCACAATGTACTTTAACTGAGAAAAATTGAGTAGTCTTCTTCAATAGAAACCTACTCAAGATAGAGTTTTGGATATACCTTTGTAGATTTTTCAGTAACATTGCACAGACTGTTTATTTTTCCCCCACTGTTTTCACTGTCCATGATACCATATCCATTCTCTGATCTTGTACTAATTTAATGATAGGTGACTGTTGCAGTGGTGCTATTCTTTCAGCAGTGAAATAGGCTACACAGTTTTAACCTTCGGGAACCACAGGCATTCAGATATTTCAAAGATAGTGTTTTTCAGCAGTGATCTCACTAGGAAGTGATTTATTACTTTTGCATTTATCTCTGTAGTGATGTAGTGGCTTTGGTTGGCATGTGACACTCAAGGTATGCAGAATGGAATTAAGGTGAATTATATTTTGCTCTCAACAAGTGTCTCTTTACCAAAAATATCTCTGGACCTTATTGTGACCATCAGGATCTTTGTTTTACTTCTTGTTGGTACCTTGCATCTGAATGACAGATCTCCCACACCACTGGCTTATGGCCAAGTCTGTGAAACCTTGCTGCCACTAACTGTAAAAAAACAGACTCTTTTTTTCTTAGAAAACCTTCAACACAGCTTTTGAACTGAGCCCGTTTGCATGTTTTCACACTCGTTGATTGTCAACTTTTACAAAATCTTATCACCTTTTTTTTTTTTTTGGCCACTCTCTCTTTAGTCTCCCATCAAAGTTTTGGCCCCAAATCAAGAACCTCTTCTATGGTATTGCTCCTTAGCTCAGAGCACTTCTCACACCACCTTTTCTGCTGTAGCATCAGGGTGTGGTGAGTTCAGCAGCATGACTAAAATCTGTCACCTGTGGGTTGTTCTCTCTCGTTCTCCCTCCAGGGAGTCTTTCCATTGACTGCAGTGGGCTTTAGATCAGGCTGAAGACTTTGGGTTGAGTGTGGTTTGGGGTTTTGGTGTGTTTTGGGGGGTTTTTCCTAAATTTTTCTAATTGCCTTCTAGCTTTGCCAGTAGCCAGCAAGTGGTAAAGACAGCTAGAAAAGAAAAAAAAAAGAAAGAAATTATTGCTAGGATTGAGACTATTAGATGGGGAGATTTTTTATAACTTCTTGCAGCTGCAGCAGGTATTGCTGGTATTCTAATACTGCCCATTCCCTGCTTCTCTGTCTGTCTTAGACAGAAGGGAAAGCAGACTTGTACTTCTGTCTGCTGGAATCTCTTCCCCACAGGAAGAACAGTAATCATATAGTTTTCATAATGGAAGAGAGTTTGTGGTTATTAATTTCTGTTAGTCCAACTGTACCTTTCCATTAGCACACTGGTTGGGCTTATCTTCCTTAAGTACTTCTTTACATATCTAATTTCTTTCTTTTGCATTCATTTTAGCTTCCTTTGTGGACATAACCTCTGCATGTGTTTGTTTTCAGCAACATTCACTGGAGCAGAAGAAATGGTTTATAGGAGATCCTTTGAAATGCTCATTGGGGTGAATGCAGGGACAATGCTGATGTTTGTCTCCCACTTGCATATATTGCAGCAAATCGCACATATTGCAGCAGATAAACTTTTTTATTTTTTTTCTGCCTTTCACAGGCCTTGGGATCACTGTAAAACTGACCTTTTCTGAGTGTTGACTTTGCACAATGAACAGGGTGTTGTGGGCTCTAGACTGCTTCCCACGGAGAACTGTTGCAAGGTTTGGAGCACCATCAACTTGAGCCGGCTGTCACTTGAAAAACAACTGAAAAGAATGAAAGCAGTTCTTGCCACAGTTTCTGACTTGTTCACAGCTTATGTAAAGTAGCCCTAGCAACAACTGTAAACTCCCAAGCTGTCAGGGAGTCCTTAAAATATGGAAAAACATACATATTTTTTCCATGCTGTTGTGAACGCTGTGAGGATCGTGGTCTTGTTGTTCATCCATTGAATTTTAGAGTTTACAATTTCACATAATAGCATGTTTCATCCCAGAAAGCTTCTACCCACAGATAATAAGTTCCATACACTGAGGCTACAGAAATTCCATGTTCTGTACCAACCTACACATTGATTAGGTGTCTGAAGCATAGCTTAATAAAACTAGCAATAGCTATTGGCCCTGTTGAATGAGTGATCAGTTTTCCCTGTCAGCAGTGGTTATCTGTGTAAATGTCTGAGGATGAGCTCTTTGTGTTTCATAGAAGAGGAAATTTGTCAAAAAGAGACCTTCGTTTCGTCGTTGTAAAGAACTCCAAGTCAGCAGGTACACAGGAGAGAAGGAAAATATGCAGCTGAAAATCTGGCTGGCTGTAGGAGTGAGGTTGAAATATTTCACACTCAGATAGGGGCAGACATAGGAGAATTTGTGTGTATGGCTTCTCTCTCCACAGACACCTCAGTTCTCCGTCCCATCCCTCAGGCAATCACCTCTTAGTTGTGGGTTACGAATGATAAATGTGGGTTATGAAAGATAAAAAAGCCTGATCTTGCCCTCAGATGGGTGAATGTGAATCAGGAGCAGCTCTGCCAAAGCCAGGAGGACTGTTCTGGCTGAAGGCAGGCAGAGGCCCCTGGAGAGGTCACTCCAAAGCTGGATTAGTAGTGGCTCCGGGGTGAGGTCACCTGGCAGGGTTTGAGCAGCTCCATCTGACTCACCCCGTTTACCTGTGTTTACTGTGGTTGCCAGCGTGGAGGTTGGTGACCTGCATAGTTTGCTGATCTGTGTGGACCTGTAGCACTTTTCTGTTTTGAAATGCTCCTTGCATTAGTGGCATCAACCTTGCAGGGAGGAATGTTAGCTCCAGTGCAACATCTGGGCAGCTTTTGGTGCCTGTGTTGACTGCAGAGAGTTTCAGTGTTGCACGTGGTATGTCATTAACAGAGTTCCTCTCAGGGCACTTTGGCCTATGGAATTGGTCTTCCCACCCTGTAGCTTTCAAAGTTATTTTTTCTATTTATCTGGAATAACTGGCAAATCAAATATGCATCAACATAACTCATAAGCAAGGTCTAAATTCTGGAAGTAGTCTATCTCAAAGGCTTGAGTCTTTTAAAGTGCCTCTGTCTGTAGCAGACACACCCAATTTGCTACACTTTTGAGTCTCAGGGAGGTGTACCTGGAGTCCTCTGGAGAGGTTTTATTTTGCATTAGTCTCTTTTTGGAGGGGTAACCTAGTCCAGCAGTCAGAGCCCAGGATGCAAAGCCAAGAGTCCCAGGCTTCTCCCTGGTGCTGTTGAGTTGTTCTGCAACCTGGGAGCTTTGTCTGCCATCCCTTCCTCTCAGCATTGCTATTTTTGATTTGGTGAATTGTAATCTTCACGTTTAAGATTGACCATTCAGAGTTTGTCAGTGCTCAGCAGTTAATGTTGTTTGAGCATTTGGCAGATGTGAAATCCCATATTCCCAGATGCATAGACTGTAAAGCCAGGAGGGACCCTTGCTCATCCAAGCTGACCTATTTATTGGAGGTGGGCCCAAATCTAGACATTGGATCAAACATCCCTGAACCCTGGGGAAGCTCAGTTTGGAATTCAGACCTGGGTATGAGCCTTGTGGTTCGTTCCCATGTCTGTAAACACCAGACAGGAACACAAACAAACAATTTTGAATATAGGGAAAGTTTGGATCCAGAACTGAGCCTTGTTCCAAACTGTCCCAACTGCTGTGTATAGGTTTTCCAATTCCAGCTATAGAACTCCAGAAATGAAATTATTTTAGCAAAGCTCACACTTCTGCACAGAATATTGTCCTCAGCAAGGTTACAGTAGCGGGTTGACAGAGAATTTAATCCTCAGGATGCTGGTAAAAACTTAGAAAAGCTCCATTGCCTTTTGTGCTAGAGATTAGGATCTGGTTTACTGCATCTCTCTCCTGCTGCCTTTTTGTATCTCCTGATTTTAGTAAACGAAAAGGGAAGGAGAGAAAAGGAAGGAACTCATCACAGGCTTTGAATGATGCAAACAGTTTAATTAGGAAATAATGCTCGATACTGTTTCCCTTCCTTTGCTGTTTTTCAGGCAGGATGCATCCTTAGGAAACAATAATAGAACTGAGGATTACAAAGCCTTTGTAGGCATTGCAGCCAAGTGGCCACACAGGAAAGTGATATACGGGCAGGCGCTTGTGTAACGTGAGCGGAAGTTATTCAGCATTCCTTGAGGAAACATAGCACTGACGCCCGCTATCAAGACAAATATTCCTGTCAAGCTGAAAGGGAAGATAATGCTGGTTGCCATTTTATGCATTGTCTCCTCTTTGTGGAGTTTGCTGATTTTTGCTCGCTTCAAAATAATAGCACGGGCTAAAAATAACCGCACGTTTGGGCCCTAAAATGTCCCCGTGACACAAGGTCAGGCAATAATGGGCATTTCCTACTCTTTAACCTTTGCAGCAGGCAGAAGGAAAAGTGTTCAAAAGGGGCATTGCTGTAGGGGTCAACCTGAAACATTTGACCCCGAACTGGTTTAGTTCTTAAATTGTATATCCAGGGGAAGCCCGTGAGACACCAGTTTTCAACTCCTGTACGTCGAATTTCTCCCTGTGCTATTTATAACTGTCACGGTGCTCCGCTGTGGGACAGCAGTGTTTGAAAATGAGTGTGCAATTAAACCCTGGAGAGCCAGGCCCTAAAAAACAGAGCCCATGACTGCAGAAAAACCCTCATCAATTTGAGGAGGTTTGGTCTGTAAGCTGCTGATATCCAGTGCTCAGGGCTGGGAGTCAGAATGCCCGTGGTCTGGTCCATGTCCCTGCTGGGTGAAGGTTGGAAAGGCTGACTGCACTTGTGAGCCTCATTTTATCTCAGTCCCTAATAAGCTCTACTGAAATGATGGAAAATCTCTCTTAAAGAGCACGCTTAAAACTCCTCATAATTTTACATTGGGTTTCTATGGAAGTGAAAAGCCTTGAGGAATTGCTCTGTTCTTTTCTTTTGGGGATAGGTACTAGATATATTTTTCATACCCTGGTCTCTCATCAGAAATTAATTGCAAAAGAATGCTCTGTTATATTCTCATCAGTACATTCAAGTTCAATATCTCTTGCATTTTCAAGTGTGATTCCTGTCTTCCCTCAACAAAATACTCCTGTTTTCCTACTTTGGATTGCGGGAAAAGCGAATTTAAGGATGATATTAAACAATACACTTAAAATACTGATATTTGTTTTTTCTTCCCTCTCTGTACAGAGGTCTTTTGAAATGAAAACTATTATCTGCCCATTGTTTTCTCTTTAGTCTTTGAGTGCTGAATTTTTTAGTTCCCTCAATAGTATGCATAAGTCTAACTCTCCAGTCTGCCCACAGCCACTGTCTTTGAGCCCTTCAGAGGCTCTACCTTCAACCTAGTCTTTTACTTTGGAGACCCTGCATGACTTAGAGGTGCTCTTCCCTCTTGGCTTATCATGAAAGTGATTCTTCCCACTCATTATCTTTTGCATTTTCATGCTGCTTCATCTGGAATGCAAATATCTACCAGGAGCCCCAAACTTCCTTTGAATTTCCCAGTATCACACAAAGGGTGGTCAGAGCTGCTTTTGAGTGGGTAACGGGGTTTTTTGATATTTTTCATAGAAAAACACTGTGAAATCTGCACAGCTTCATCTTTTACTTGAAAGGTAAGAAACCAAAGAACAAATTTTTCTCTGGCCCCAAATGAAATGAAATTAAAAAAAAAAAAAAAAAAAAAGACCCAAACAAACCAACAAACAAATCCTTGAGGCTTGGAGGCGTTTGTTTCTTGTCCAAACCGACATTTCTTCCCTTTTCTTTCATGAATATGTTTTCTATTTAGACTTTTACCTCTTTGGGACATCTTTTTCTGACACTTCACGTGGGCACTTCATGCAGGAAGGGAGTCACTGACCACTGCTGCCTTTCTGCTTCACAACAACGTGAAGAACTGGGCTCTTGCAGGTGCAGGCTCTTCTGTTTCTGCCTCTCTGTGGGGCACTATCATCTTGTTTTGCTTGAGACTCCAAAGACCCCAAAGTTAGCTCTCTGTACAGGGCTCTCAGAGATTAAATAAATTCAAAATGACATGCCCTGCATCCTGAGGGGTCATACCATTATGCATAGCATTTTGTGCAGAACATTCGGTTATGATGAGAGCTTTTATTGATGCCATCATTAGGATCTAAAGAGAGAGGGAAGATTGATTTGCTTTGACAGAGCATCAAACATTTCTGTTCGGGTATAGACACAGTTTGTTGCCCATGAAGAGAACTGTGGAAAAGTTAAAAATTAAATTACATTAAAAAAATGCTTGTTTAAAAATGAGAAAAAAATTTTTGCCTGGGACCAGATCTACTCAAGTTTGTAGTTTGAAACACAAATAAGGAATGAAATCACTACTTTGGTTTCTCACTCATCTGCAAAAAAAAATCGTTCTGATACAATTCAAAAACCAAAATCTGAGTTTGCTTCAAACTGTTGCCCTCTAATGATAAATACTGGCTCCTTAGGGCAGCTATTCATAGTCCCATGAGTCTTTCAGGTACTTCTGAATTTCTCTTTGTCTCATGACAGGATGAGGTTTTTAATATTTACATTGTGATAATTGTTTTTTAATCCTATCTATTATCCTGTACTAGCAGTAGTTTGAATAATTTGGTTCTCATCCCAAGCTGTAAATCAGAGAGTCAGTTTTTTCTGCCTCAGAATCTTTTTCTGTCGTTTCCAAGCAGTATGGAAGCTGGATGAGGTGAAGCAAGGAGGATGCATATCTGTAATGCTGAGATGATCATATCAGTCAAAAATTATGTACCCTTGCTCTCCAAACCCAGAGTTTGTCAACAGTGATATTTGTTGTAAAAGCTGCAGGAAAGGTGAGCCCACAGTTAGATTAAATATGAATTTGAAAACTGAATTTTTACATTTGAAGCTGGGTTTCATGCAAAGACATAAAGCCTCATCCAGGCCCGTTATTTTATTTCACAGATTTGCATTAGACTCAAAAAGTTGGACATAGTTCAGGAGATCTTGGGCCTGACCCTGTCTCTGCCCTGATTTACCTTTTTTTTGCCTTGTAGTACCAATCTGGGGTCTCAAAGCTCAGTTGCTCTGCACAGGTCTATAAATGCACCTCAGATTTCATGAGTCAAATTTCCCTTGCTGGGGCAGAGCAGCTCTTCACATTACCATGATTACTTTTTCTCCCATGTTTTATAGGAATTAGCTGGGCCACTTCTGGAATCAGTGTGCCACTCCATAGAGTGCAGGATAGATTTCCTTTCAGTCAAACTGTGCAGAAGTACCTGAGACACTCAGATACACAAGCCCCAGTTGCTTTCTGTCAGGACATGTTGCATTAGCATCGAAGGAGTATCCTTTAACATCAGCTCCTGTTTTTCCCATCTGTGAAATGAGGAAAGCTCCCACTCTTTTGTAGTTCTGGGGTTTGGGGATTTGTAAGCGATAAATTTAATGTAAATAATGTGAATGAATGATTTAACCTGGTGTGGAATATAATATTTTAAAAAAATAAATAAATAAAAGCACTGCTTTATTTAGACATGTTGAGGCAGTTGTTTGGGTTGTGAAAGAAAGCACCGTCTTCAAAGCTGGATTAATGGCCCTTGGGGCTACACGGAGGAGATGGTGGAGAGGTGACAGGGGGTATATGCCAAGATTGAGAAAAATATACATTGAAGTTGTGCTGAAAACGCCTGAATTGATGTTTTCATTCATTCTGCCAAGATTCTTTTCTGATTTAACGAGCACACGTAACTCGTGCTGACTTGAACTGTCCGTGAGCAGAAGCCATCATGTTATTTACACCACATTACCAAGCCACCCATCTTCTGTACAGAGAGAGTAAATGCTCCTTGTTGTTGTTTTGGGATAGTCCTGATTGGCTAAGTGAGTACATTTAGCAGGTTTTTGTTCATGCTGTTTTTTGG
Organism: Manacus candei; assembly: GCF_025592945.1. NCBI lineage: Eukaryota > Metazoa > Chordata > Aves > Passeriformes > Pipridae > Manacus > Manacus candei. The sequence continues at coordinate 2,124,656 of NW_026138057.1, forward strand.
AGTCTACCTTTTTTTTGGAGGTGTGTGGGGGGTCTTCTATTCGTAGGGAAATATTTCAAGCAAGTCCACCTGTTGACTTCACCTTGTTCTCTCTGTCAGTCAAATCCTGTGAGTTACTGCTTTGCTCTACAATGGCCTTGACACCTCTTGGGCCAGCAGTAGGTGAGGATAAGTAGTACCAGTCAAAAGATCCTCAGCATGCAGTGTCAATGCCTCTGGGCATAAGTGGATCATAGATTTAATTTCTTTGTGAGCTGCCAGTTCAGCCTCACCGTGGCAATTTTTCCTCGAATTTTATATTAAATAGCACATATCTTCTTATCTCCCTGTGAAACAGTTACATGGAAGAGAGTTCAGGATCAATCTTGCACTTCATGAAAATGACCTGGCAATATTCATTTGCCGGATCATTCTCACATCTTCCAAAACAAAACCAAACAAAAACTCCCACCAGTGAAAGGCTTGGGCTGAGTTTATCCCCGGGGAGATGAGGAGAAACAAACAACACGTGACAGCTGCTAATCACATTCTGCAATATGTTACTGGGAGGCTCTGAGACACTGCAGAGAAGGGCACAGTATTGAGAACAGAGCAGAGTGACTTTGATTTGAGGTTCATTTTGGGTTATGCTGTGTTAAAAAAAAACACAAAACAACAAACAAAACCCAACAAACTCCAAACAAACCTTGTCCTGTCACAGAGATAAAAATGACTAAAGCATTCACGGTGAACTTTATGAGCAGGTATCTCAGTAGATTCTAGGAACATGCAAAACCTGAGTAGTAGGGTTATAAGCACATCAGTAGCATGATTATGTGCAAGAGCTGAAAGCAAACTAATAATCTGCAAATCAGTTGCAAATTTTATTACACATTAATTATTATTTATTTGCTATAATGAAGTAGATTTGTTATTAATTGTTCATATTGTTATTCATCAATCTATTTATTATTAATTCATTACTTCTAATTTGCAATTATAAAAAAATTTCACATGCAGTCAGTGTACCAGTGCCCAACGAAAACCTTCAGTAAGAGAATCTGAGAGCAACAGAGGATTTGTGGGAAGACACCTCTGGTTGTCCGATCCCATCTCCTGCTCAGAGCAGGTCCAGTTACAACGAGACGTCCAAGAGCTTGTTGAGATTTTAAGCACCCCAGGGGTAGAGAGTTCCCAGCCTCCCTGGGCTCCTGCTCTGGTGTCTGACCACCCTTCTGGTAAGAAGTTGTTTTCTTTTATCTTCTCTGAATGTGCCATGTTACACCTGTGCCCACTGTCTCTCACCTGAACCACGGGCACCTCTGAGGAGAGCCTGGCTCAGACTTCCCTGCATCCTCCTGTGAGGTTCAGGACAGATCACTGACCTTGACCTGTATTTCATTTGGAGCCAAATCACCTGTTGATAGGTTCTTCTGTTTGAAAGGCACTGACTTTTCCAGGTTTTGCCTGTGTAACACAACTTCTTGCCTTCTCTTTTTTATGCCTCTACCACAAAGCACTTTTGGGGAAGGAATTATGAAGCCTATAGGAGAGCCAGGCCTGAGAAGTGACTGATACACACCATCTTCCAAAGCTGTCTGCTTGATACTCTGAAGCATACAGATTAGGATTCTGCTTCTAAATCACTTCTTTTTTCATTGTTCTAATGTAAGTGCAATTGTCATGTGTTGATACACTCCAACTAAGTGATGGATGCTTCACAAAACAGTGTTATTCTAGCAAACTACTGATTAGGCCAGTGTTTTCCAAAACACCAGTATTGTTTTAGATGTTACACACCCTTAAGATGCCAGGAACTTCCTCTGGGAATTTTACATGGATTGATTGTGAATATTACTCTTTTATTCCCACCCTGTGGTTGTGGCTGCCAAAGCACCCTTGTCCTTCAGATTCATTCGTGATCAGAGTTTTGGAAGGTCAAGCCCAGCAACGCCTTTGAAAAATGTGCTGTACACTGAGGGAGGCAGGGCACAACCCTGCTCTTGGTATTCACAAGATTATATACCAACCAGGACTTTCATCTTTCATTTCTTCAGTTCTTGGATGCTCAAAGGTGGAAAAATATGCGGAGATGTGATGCTGTGGCAGGTGATCATTGTTATGAGGCAGGAAACCCTCTCCTTGCTCTTTGCTGGTGCTGCAATGGGAGATAGATGGCCGTGCAAAGAGACACGAGGAAACATAATTTCTCACTGATTTCATTTGATCTGCTTCCTTTCTCACATCTCTGTGTGTGGGTCGAGGGGGAGGGGAAGGAGGGCGAGGAGGGGAGGACGAGGGTGGGAGTTTCCTTCATGCTTCAGCAGTGGTGCTGAATGTGAAGGAAACAATAGTTGGTCTGATTCCAGGCATTCACTCGTGCAGGGGCTGTTTGGGGAGTGAGTACAGACCCGTGATTCTCACAGGTACCACTGCCAGTGGCTGGATTACCTGTGGGATACACAGGAACAGATAGGAAATGAGTATGCACTTAAAGCCCTGTCCTAAATATCATCCTATGAGGGTTTTTTTAGGAAATAGGTTTTTCTACCCCTGCTCATTTTCAAAATAAGGCTTAACACTCAGCTGCCAAGATGACACTTTCTCTTCTGAAATGATAGCCTTCATTTGATCTGACACACTGAAAGTGCACATGGCTTTTATGTGCTCGAGGGTAATGTGGAAAAAAACCAAACTGAGTATTGTCCCAGGAAGAGAGAGGTCCCACTGCAAAGGAAATGCATGTAATCAACTTGCTGGTAGTCGCACCACAAACCGACTGAGCACCACGTTGCTTTCTCTCTCCCCAGCTGTGATTAAAAGGCCTGAATTACAGATAACAGCTCTGGAAAAATGCAAGGGCAAGCATCTGCTGAGCTCTGTAGGCAAGAGCAGCCAGTGGTTCTGCACCAAAAATAATTCCTGCCTACCTCTGCCTGACAGCAGGCATGTTTTTTTGATCAGCTGTTCTCTCCTATTTTCCCATGATTTTATTTCTCAGAAAGATGGACTTGATTCCAAAGCATGGGTTGTGATTTACGTGGGGCAAAATCTTGCAGAACCATGTTATTTGAAGTTATTGCAATTTACATTATGCCTTTTCTGCTGAGGGAAAACTTTTATGGTGACAGTGGTTTTACAAGTGTGTGTGATTTTCTCTGGCTTTGACTTCAACACAACAGTCTAGATATTGTCAGATCTGATCTGGACTACCCAGGCAGCCTCTCACCTGCAGAATGAGCTCAGGTAGCTAATAATGAGATGTGTCTTGAGATTCCAATAGTACCTTCCTTCTGATAAGAGCAATATAGAATTAGTCTTCTCATACATCTTGCTACCTTTGGCTCCAGCTGGCATTGTGATGTACTGAAAAGGAGAGTAAAATTCTACCTGAACTGTTAGAGGTTTCGTTTGGCTAAAGTTCAATGGCAAGTCAGGCAAACATTATTCAAAGCTTAATTGTTTGTTCTAGACATGGGCCAGAAACAAGGGGTGGAAAAGGGCTGCACCCTGTCAGCAGGTGAGGGGACACATTGCTTTTTTAGGGGTCCTGCCCTTACAGAGGCTCCTTTGCACCTCTTGCATCCCTTCACGCTCTCCTCATGTCTTGGTTCAACTCTGCTGACCAGATTAGCCCTTCTGAGGAAGCAGCATTCAGGGTGTTTGCAGGAACAGTTTCTCTGCCACCTGAGCTGCCAACATTACCATTTGTGCTAGTCCAATCTTGGAAGCCCGGAGGTGTCAGAGTAGAAAAGAAAGTGATTTCAGTTCTTCCCTCCCAACTTTTTCTACATATAACATGACTCTGAACAAGGATAAGTGATCCTGCCCTTGATTTTTACTTTTTTTTTCCTAAAGAGGACCTGTGTTTTGTTTTCCCCCCTCTTCTCCCTATTTTTATCATTAATATGCATTTGAGGAGGAAAAGGAGACGGGAGAAGGGATGTGGGCAGCAGTGTGTGTGATGCAAAAAGCCAGCTCTAAGATATCAGTCACTCTGGGAGGGGCTTGTGAAGAAAAGGAAAAAAAAATCACATGAAAAACATACTTTTTTTTTTTATCTTGGGGATTTTTGTATCATTTGAGATGTATGTTTGGGCTCCATTTGGGCAGGACAGGTTGTGAGAGGATGGGAGAGATGAGGAGAACACATTTTGTGGCAGCACAGGGACCTTGCCCAGCCATGGTGTTGCTGCCACGAGGCCATGGATTCTTCAGCTCCCACATCACTCCCAGCTTAGTCAGGCAGACCCTGCAGGCAGCAGACTCTTTAACGTGTTGCTGTTGTTTTGATTTTGAGGCTCTGGGGCCGGGCTCTCAGCTGGCTTGGGCTGCAGTGGGACAAGCAGCAAACATAGATAACTCAGAGGATGCAGGAAATAAAGGACATATACGTATTTTTAAGGATATGGATGATGGGGGAGGAATTGCTGGCACGACTGTGAACTCTTGTGATATATTTAGAACCTTGGAGTAAATCTCCAGTCCACTGAAGTCAATAAAAATATTGCTGTTGAATTCACTGGAAACAATATTTCTGTCCTCTGTCAAGGGAAAGTATTAGTTGAAAATATACATCAACAGTGCTTTCACATCAGTGTCTCCAGGGAGCAAATGACACTGTACTTCCATAATACCCACGCACAGGCATACATCTTCCTAAAGATGCTGTCATGAACCCTGAAACCCTTCTTTTTTCTTCTTTTCTCAGCTTCCAGGTCAAGTCTTGGGTCAGGTCATAGGTGTTACCATTGGGGAGGAGGAAGGAAACATGTCCTACTCGCTCCAACCCAAGCAAGTTTTTGTGTAGGAGTAGAGTGGTTTGGGTTGGGTTTTCTTTTGTTTTGCTTTTTTTGGCTTTTTTTTTTTTTTGCTATGAGTTATGTTCTCCGTTCTATTTTAAAAACAAAGAACATGTAAGTCATTTACACAGCCACCTTCAGCTTTACTTGTGCAAGATTCAGCAAACACCTCTGCAGCAAAGGCAAGGCAGTAGTCTTACAAGTGAGGAGAAAGCATTTGTGGGGTTTTTTTTATAAATACCTGAGCTCTCTGAATCTGCCTGAAGTGGACACTAAGGGTTGGTGTGTTTCATAACCAATATCAAATTATTTTTAGTATCAGTCACTTAGATGTGGCACTGTACTCCAGCTTTGTCTCCTGTGGTGTCTTCTTGGGAATTGTTAACTGAACTGACTTTGTAATTTTTCCATGGCTGCTCTCTCTGCAGGATGTGCCCTGTGCCAGATGGTTGACTTGAATGAATTCTCTTTACATAGTTAAAAATCACTTTCTTTTATTATTCATGACTTGTTTCTTCCATCTCTCACGTTTCTCAGTTTTCTCTCTGCTTCATAGATGGATAGTCATGCCAGACTGAGATGAGGCTGTTATTTCATCTTATATTAGGAAGCCATGTTGGGACAAAAAGCCTGTCAGAAGGACAGAGGGCATTTCCTCAGATTCCAACTCTTTTAACTTCCAGTGCCTGTGTTGTCAGAAGATGTAGAGAGCTGTTTTTTATAAAGCAACCATGCTGTCATTTTGAGGCTGTCTATAAGTTTTTTTGTTTGCAATAAGTGAACAAATGGATAGGAAATTGAAAATAAACTACACAGGAAGTTAAAGTTTCTGTAATTTTTTTCCAGTTGAACAGTTCAGTTGTACAGAAGTGCTCTCAGTATATATGAGAGCCATGATGAGTCAGTGTCCTTCAAGATACAGCACCCACATGGCTCCCAAAGATCACTAGCTGCATGTAAAGCTGGCCTGATGAAAAGATTATTCCCTCACTGCACATGCAGTACAACTAGGTACTAAAAATCAGGCTCTGAAGCATTTGTTAAAAACAGATCTAACTCCATTGATGTCAAATGCTGACCTTCTTTGGGTAGGGATCGATCACTTTAAGTTTATATTCAATATAAACCTCATAGGCAATAATAAATCTTGGGAGAACAGGCTCAGATTATTTGATTTATTATTTCATTTACTGCAATGCTATTCCATTTCATTCCATTCTTGTATTTCTAGTTCTTCTGTAACAACCTTGTAAAAGTGACAGGGAGGCTCAGATCTTTGCCCAGCAAACAATATATATTATTTGTTACATGAAAGTGGTGCACAACTCCCTTAAATGTTCCCTAGCAGACTCCTATTGCATTCCACAATGTGCCTGCACTTGAACCACCTCCATTCATATCAGAGTCTTTTTATCCCAGCACACATTGAGCAAGCTGCTCTGAAGCTTAATTCTCCTGACCCTTCAGTGCAGTCGGATATTGTCACCTAATCCCCTTTTTTTCCTTCTGTCCCATGTGTGGTTTTGACTTCTTTCTCTTCTCAATTCCTTTTTCCTCTTCCCTTTTTCTTTCTTTCTTATTCTATAAGCCTCTCTCCAGGCTCCACATTCCAGAATTCATCCTTGCATTAGGGCTGCAATACAATGCTCTCCCAGTGTTAAAGGATTAGACATTAAGGAGACTGTGGCAACTCCAGCCTTGCTATATGCACAGGGGGAACATAAGGGGATGGAGGAGCACTTGCTAAAGAGGAAGGAGACTGAGAAACAAGGGGGGAAAATGGCATCTTAGCAAAACCAGAGCGGATGACAAAGGGATTTATGTGACTAATAGTAGTTTCTGCTCAGTTTTATGTTCTACGTTGTTCCTGGAAGACAGTGAGCCAGTTGGAAAGTAAAGCAGTGTTACACATTGTACAGGCACTGGTACATTAAATGCCATTTTTATTCTAGCATCCATCTCTGAGAAGTGGCCAGTTTGGAGCCATCACGTGGTGACAGTGCCATTCCAATGCACGTGGGGAGAGTGTTGTCTGAAGTGCCAGTGTTAATCAATATTGCACAGATTGTTTTCATAGGTAGCTGTACCTCTGACTCCAAGATTTCCAAAGGTCAGACTACTCCCAGAGAAGTAGTCCGGGGTCTTAGCTTCCAAATACGTCCTGCAGATTGATTTTCATTTGTTTTCATCTTCCTGAAGAGAATGGTCTTTGTGTAGTGTCTCCTCTACTTTCATTATTGGATTGGAAACATGTATGTTACTTTTCAGTACACACAGGTTCATAACAGTGCAGAAAAACCTTTTTTGATGAAATTAAGGTTAATTTCCTTTTTTGCCACCGCTTCACTCCTGCATGCAAGTCAGTGAAAGTAAATTTAAGGATAAAAATCATACCTCATTTAAATTCATTAACAATCTCCAGAAGCTATTTAAGAACTAAATTCTCCAAACAAGAGGGGTTGTTTTGTTGTGTTTTTTTTTTTTTTTGAAGCACGTGGTGGAGCAGCAACTGCCTGTTAGAATCTGCAGCGTGACTCACAAAACCCTGTAGAGGGGTTCTTGTTTTCCATCGAGGTTGTTTTGGTATTTGCTGGGAAAAGGGAATTTTGAAGGGGTGAGCTTTGCCTTTCGCACGGGAGGCGGCGGAGCTCGTGGTCATCCCTAATCTATTACGGAAGTGAGTCCTGCAGCCGTGGGCCAGCTGCCGAAAAAAAGTTTTGTCACCCAGGCTCCTGAGTCTCACCCTCGTGGCTGACAGTTTCATTGTTCCCCAGGAACGTAAGTGTCATGGGAGGTCATGGTTGCATTATTATTATTCAGCTACATTTGAATAAATGTACTTGGCTCTGTAAAGAATGCTACAGGCCTACTTACCCCGCTGTACCCCACAGGCATGTGGTGAGGCTTAAAGATTGTAAAGTGCTTTGAGTTCCTTGGAAAGAAAAAAAAAAAAAAGGCACTATATGAATGCAACAGATTCCCATTTGTTCATATAGCATCTGGTCCCACATCACTGGTGTTATGATATGCGGGATCAGAGCCGGAGCGCTGTACGTGTGTTTGATTATTCCCAAACATAAACGGAGAGATGGTCCCAACCCCAAGGTCCCTACAGTGTAAAGAGCTGACCTGGCAGCCAACCAAACACACCTTCTGCAAGGCACTGAGTGGGGCTTTTTTGGCACCGAGCGGTTGAGGGGGAGGATTGAGACTTGGAGCAGACGGGGAAAAGAGCACAGGCTGAGCATTGGGAAGATGAGCAAAAATGGGAGGAAAGATTCACATCTTGAAATGAAGGTTGTTTTGAGTGCAGCAGTGATGTTCTACACTTGGGCACATCCGCATTGCTTGCATGCTTTACATTCTGATGGGAGCAGAAGGAGCAAAACCTGAAGTAGTAGCACTAAGAATCATTTTAATAACGAACAGCTACTAGATCAAGTGAATAGTTCTGTAGCTGGGTTCTCACTCTGCCTCAACTGGCCTGTATCAAGGAAGTTTTGTGGTTTCTAGTGTTTTATTCTAGCTGTAGATTTTTTTTTATTTATTTCTTTTCCTAAAAAAAGGAAGCAAAACTTTGGCACCGGAAAGACATTTGTGTCGTTTGCACGTGGAGATTCTTCTGTCAGCAGGGTAAAGTTTGCTGCATTAAGGCCTTGGTCTTGATATCCTCCATTGCATACACTCCGTAGTGGCTTTCAGTCTTTCATCTCCAAAGTTCCCCAGGAAATGGAAAATGGAAAGTGGATAAAGTGTGGAATTAGTACTAAAATAGCAATGGAAGCCAAGGCTTCTGTTTTACACATAAAGCGTCTGTTCTTCGTGGCTAATAAAAGAAAGTATCTGTCAGTAGTGCTCACAAGAGCACAGACACCATGTAACAGCCCAAAAGAAAATGCTTAGAATGACACTGTAATTTCCCCCACCTGTTCCCCAAACTGTCAAAAGGAAGCACGTCTCTCATTTCGCTCTGAATAAGACGTAGCGTGTTTGTGGTTTGGGAGACGATGGCTCGGTTCTCTGTCAGTTGAAACAGCTGGCTGTGAGCTGGAGCTGTGACTGAGACATCTCTGTACCTGCCTTGGTTTCAAGCCTCTCAGGCAGAGAAATCTTTGCTTGCTGCAGCTGAATATTCAGCAGTCAAATAGGCCAGGACGTAAGTTTGAATCTGTTTTAATGTAACTTTGAAACGGCAAATGTGAAAGAAAGGATGCAGCTAATGAAATTTCAGAGATAAGGAATGGAAGAATGAACAGGTTGGAGTTTTTTAAGAAACACTTACATGGTTATTCAGATGTTTCTCACACATGCTGTTCCATGTTATTCCTGAAGAATGTAACAAACTTAGTCTCTGTAAATTTATTTTTTTTTGGTGCAAAAATCCGTTGTCCACTCTCATCTCCCATTTCCTCTCACTCCTGGGAATCCTTTATCCATCACATAAAAATTCTTTCACAACCTCCTATCTGCCTTCCCTACCTAACTCTTTCATCTCTTCACTCTCCTTTATTTACCTTCTGTCCTGGATCTGCTCCTGTGAAAATAACCCCCAGTTCTGCAGGCTGGCAACGTTGGGTTGAACTGCTGGTGCAGTTTGTCTCAGGAAAAAATAACCTGCTGATGGTGGTGGGAATCACATCCAGGCCAAAAGAGAGGCTGGCAGGGATGGAGAAACTGGAATCTCCTTAGGCTTCCCCTTTTGCAGGCTAAAATGAAGCCCTGTTTGGGATCAGTCCTGCCACAAAAAGAGCTACCTGGTCGAATTGCTTCTTGTACATTCTGGAAAACCAAAATTGTGTGGTCTTGTAAAAGCAAAAGTGGAAAGTGAATGATTGGGCAATAAAGGCTAGATTCTGATTTAGTTTAAATCTTCTACATAGAGCTTTCCTGCCTTTTATTTATTTACATGTATTTATTTATATTTTATTTATTTACATGTATTTCCGTATTTTTTTATTTAAATTTTCCCAGTTTTCCCAAGCTGTTAAAATTTTAGGGAAAAAAGAATTCAGGTTAGAAAAAAAGAAGAAATTGATTGTCTGGAGTCTTTACTTTGCTCATGTCCTAACCATTCTTGAAAGATCTATTTCTACTTAAAAAAAAAAAAATCAGCAAGTGTTTAGCCCCCATTCTAGTTATGACATGTTCTTTTTGTGCTATCTTCCCAAAACAAGAAAAAAAAAAAAGAGAGGAAAAGGAGAACAACTAGATTGAGAACAACTCTCAGATGACAACAAACTGACTCAAAAAAGTTGAGAACCTGCTGGATCAACCCTTTAACAGATGGGAGGTTTTACTGTTTTAAGAGACACTGGTAAATCATTTGGCATTATCAAAGATACCAACCACAAAAAGGATCTGTGAAAATATACGTTTCCAATTTTTCATCATCTGGGTTTCTGTAGCTGTTAGTGGTCCATGAGTCACTGCTAATATTCAAATGTTATATATTCATTTGGGTAGGTGCATCACAGAAACCTTCAAGAACGAAATAATTGCCACCCATATGAAAAAAATTGTGGTTTCACATGCTGACATATGTAATCAAAATACCTCTTTTACTTGAAGCAGATCTTTTGAGCTGTAATCATGGATACAGAGCACAGCAGATGTGCCAGTCCTGTATCACCACTCTATTAGCCTGGTTTTATTCAAGCACAGCTCAGTTTAAAAAGCTGGAGTTACACCAGCATGAAATGGAACGTTCTGCCTACCAACACAGCCCTGCACTGCCTCGTCTCCTGCCTTGCACCACACAGGGCAGATGCACAGAACTATGTGTCTGATTTTGATTGTGGGCTTTCAGTAGATGTTTGTGGTATGTTAAAAAGCTGCTCAGCACTGGGGGAGCAACGGAGGAGCCGTCCCACCACCTTTGTCAGATACTTTGGCTGGTGGAGTGCAGTTTGTTGTCCAAAAGTTGTATTTACTAATGGTGGTGGACTGGGATTTCTTAGTGCAGTCCAATATGTGTCAGCATCTGGAATTCAGGATTGAGACAGGTTTGAGGACAGCTGTGGAAATAAGCACTACCAAGACATTAGAAAACACGATATTATCGTTTCTTGCTTTGTGATTTTTGGAAGTGGAAGTTAATAGGCAAGAGACATCATTTTATATGTTAATTCCGGTTCGAGTTCGGATGAGTAACATTTTACATGCTTTTGGCAAGCACAGAAGGACTGGGTTCCCACAAAATTTTGTATCTCCCAGTTTCTTCTTCTTACACCTGTAAGCCATCTGTACCTTCCACCCACAGCGCTCCCAAGTAAATGGGCAGGATGGCATTTCAGTGGCTTTCTTCCTGCAAATGTTCAAAGTCACCAAGTAAATTCTTGAACCTCCAAAAAAAAAAAAAAAAAAAGAAAAAAAAAAGCAGCTGAAAAACAAATGAGATGTCTAGAAAGTCAGAAGCTGATTCAACGTTTCCTATTTATGCACACAAAAATGACAGCTTAATACACTTTTTCCCAAAAGAGGCAAGGGTTTAGTGTGCAGTATCCCCCTAACCACTCAGCACTCTCCAAGCATAAACTCAGTAAAGCTTATATAAACTAACTGCAGAACCTCACAGCTGCTGCAAAATTTTGTGGGACAAACTCATTTGGTTTAAGTGGAACAAAACCCATGAAGGTCAAAATGGGGGCTAAGTTTGACCCTTCTTTTTTTTGTAGAAAATACACGGAGCCTTTCTATTTGCCTGACGTACTTCCAGTCCACAGAATGGAAATGCAGTCCCCACCCCTACCAAGTTAAGCAGTACATAAGCAGAGAAACATACCATTTTATCACTGGAGTGAAAACGTATGGGTGAATAACTGTTTTGAGTTACTTCTAAGCTGTGAGATTCCTGGCTGGTTCTTTTAGTCTGAGCTGGAGTTGTCAACAGGTTGTCTTATTGTTCCTTTTACTATTTAACTTGAGAGAACTTCATCTAAAATGCAGTGCATAAGCTAGACAAATAAATATCAATCATCTCCCAGATGGTGATAATATGCCCCATGGGAATGGAGCATAGACTTGCTTTGACACTTCTGCCTGTGTGTGTGTACGCACACACACTGCATTTTCTGAGCTCCCCAAAATCCAGCATCCTTTGCTCATCCCAAACTCTGCACTCGGTTACACTTCTGCTGGTGTTTCTTCCTGTGCATTTCCTGAACATAGTCCATCATCTGGTCCTTTTATATCCGGGTGTCTTCCTCCTTGGGGCCGGTTCCTTCAGGTTTTGGTTGCTTGCTGGCTTATTTTGTTCTACTTTTACGAAGCTTTTACGCGTCTGGTTTTGAGTGTGTAACCCAGAACCCTGAACGAGGCCCTTCTGCTCCCCATAAAATGAACGAGGAGAGGGAGCTGCCTCAGGCTGGGCCTCTTGGTAGTGAGATCCCTGAGCAGAGAGACTCCTTTGCTGGTCAGTAGGAAATGACTTCAACCCTGCAGCTCCTTCTCCTGGGCTTAAGTGCTTGACTGTGAGCTGCAGAGAGGTATTTCCCTGAAACCTTTCCGGGAATAAGGTACTTATGTCATTTTCTTGGAAACTATCGTGGAGATCATTCCTTTCTTTTAAAGTATAGCCAAGAAAGCACTGCCAAACCCTTTTATGCCGTGTTCACAACCCCAGAGCATGAATAGCCCCTTCCCTGTGCTCTTGGCTGGGTTTCAGGCCCATATGGCCGAAGTGCCCTGAGGATCCCCTAAACCACTAAACCATATTCAGAGCAGGGAGCAGTTTTTATCCCTTCTGTTGAAGCCATTCTGCTTTGCAGAAAAGCCTCACGAATTTGCTGGACCAGATAAGCCAAGAGAAGGTGTACTAATGATGAGTGTGAGTCCTAGGTTGTCAGCTGTCGGGAGGACATGGGTTCTAGTTCCTGCATTCCTGCACTGGTGACTGTTCCCACAGTTTATAATGAACAGTTGTTGGACGAGAATTCACTGAACATCAGGGGATAACAGGCCTCTTTTCACTTAGACCATGTCCTAATCCTGGACAGGAGACTCTGTCTCCGTTTTTTGGCCTCATGAAATGATCTCAATGGAAAAGTGAGGAACTTATCCCTCTCTTTCTGACACACAAAACTTGGTGGATGGCCCCTGGGGTAAGAAAGGTTGTGAAAGAGCTCATCTTTTACCTGCTTTTGTGAATTTCTGCCCTTGTGCTCGGTAAGTTTGAGCCCTGAGATGTGTTCCTATAAAAAGAGGTGACCTCGGATGGGGATCAGAGAACGTTTTCCTTCTGTTGCCTTTCTGTTCACAGTTCCCAGGGTTGCAAAAGCAAACCTGCACTTTGGCCATGCAGCCACCCATCTTTTCCACCCCCAGCAAACCTGGGAGCAGAGAGATCACTTAGAGGCTTTGAATAATGGACATTTTTAGGATTGGTGCCTGTGTTCATCTTATGGCGGTTTAGTTGTCACTGGCATGCCTAGTTGGGGAACTTTTTGTTATCACTGTAACACATAATTCTTCCAGTTATCCTCCTCTATCTTCCTGATAAAACCCCAAGTATTTCCATAAAAGGATTATTTATAATTGTAGTTCACAAATATGAAGGGAAAATCAAATACAAAAGGTGTGAGACAAGTGGGCATGAAGAAGCCACAGAATTTTTTTCTTTCATTTTTGTTTTCTGAGAATTTAAGGCTGGGAACAATATATGCCTCAGTTGTCAGGGAAGGGTATCAGATGATTATTTTTTGTGTGTGATACTTGAATACATAGGCAGGAACATACCTGGAAAATTCCCTGATTTGCATGGGTGCATCTGTAACCTGAAGATAGTTTTTGCCGGAGGGGGAAAGGCAGCAGTTCTTTTTCTCTGTTTTCAGTAAATTTCAGGCTTTCAGATTTTACAAAAAGAAACATATTTTTCACAGTTTTTATGAGAGACTTGGAAATGTATTTGCCATCATCCAGCTCATTCAACCATCCTGCATTTATATAGGGAGATAAAAGGGGAAGATTAATCAGTGAATGTAAAGATAGTCAGTCAACAGACCTTGAGTTTTATATCTGTGTTACTAGGTCTGCTACCAGCTACCAGATTTCTTTTTCTATTGTATTTTCTCATTTGTAGGAAACAAAATAGTATGTCAGCTAATGATTATTTAAAGAGAAAACTGAAGCTAGTTGATTATTAATACTAAAACAAGCAGCACTGCCTTTCAATTTCCATTGATGGATTCATCCTTCAATCAGTATGAATGACATAGCTCAAAAATGGACCTGTCCTAATTTCTATTAGCTGAGGATCTGGTTTATCACACATAAACCAGTATGACTTGCATTACAATTATAATTTTAAGTGAATAGAGACAACTTTTTTTTCAGTTTGCCATGTAACTTGAGTGCAAAATATGAACTGAGCTCTGCTACGGGGCACACAATATTTGCAAAGAAAATAAAAGAGACTGCAAGTAATAAAAGTTGAAGTAGAAAATAAATTTGCATCCCCTGGAATAAGGAAAACAGTGTCTAGCTAACATAGAAAATAATAGAAAGCACTAAAAATTTGTTGAGGCTGTTATTGTTGTTGTTACTATTATTATCGTCATCATCATCATCACAATATTTTAGTATTATATTTAGTGTTACAGTTTAGTATTATTATAATTTTATAATTATTTTGGAGAGCATTGATGGTTTTTTGTTACTTTGGCTTGGCTTTTTTTTTTTTTTATTTGCTCCAGTAGGTGAAAGGTAGGATATATCCCCTAGGATAGACTGTATTTGCTATTTTAGAGCAACTAAGGCATTCTGAATGCAGTGGAAACTGGCAGAGTGAGCACGGGAGGAAACTCCTGAAATCACAAGAAGCCAGCAGATGAAGCTGATCATCGAGTTTCATGTAAAATGACTGATGTTTTTACTGGCACAGTGCTTGTGTCCATCATACTGGACAAGACAGCAGACTAGACCTGTGCAGGTGTTGTCCCGGTGGCTCTGGTTCGTAGGAGGGCTGGCTCAGAGAGGAACATGATGTTCCCCAACCACTTCCCCTCCTTCCCTTCCCAGGGTTCTCAGCAGGTGAGAACCAGCCTGTTATACACTGTGGGTGCTCAGGGGAGGTGTAATTAGGGGGAGTTCAGGGTCTGTCTGTGGGCAGCTGAGTTGTTCCCTCAGCACATTAATGATGCTGTCCCCCATCATCTGCCACGGGGTACGGCCATCCTGCTGTTCCTCCTTAAGTTTATCCTGCTTGTCCCTCCAAGATTACATTAATTCTTCCTTCTTCAGCATTTCAGTGCTGCCTGTGAAGTCACCTGCACCTTGAAGTTCTAACTCTTCCTCAGCAGCACTGCTTTCCATGTTGTAGGTCACTGTTTTTCACCTCTGTCCGTCATCAAATCCCAGAGACGTAACATTTTACTGGGTCAAATGGGCCACACTTAGCCCTGCTCTGAATTTTTCAGTGTAGATGACCTTCATTTCGTTCTGCTAGCCTTTACTGAAGATGCAAAGTGGCTGGGTTTGTTCTGCTTTCATTTTAACAAACGTTAAAAATTGTTTCAAATCATTGGACAAAAAAAAAAGTAATACTGAAAAAGTTTGGTCATGGGGGAGTCCCCTAAAATGCCATCAAGGCAATTGTGATTCCCCATTAATGGATTTTAAAAAAAAGAAATACTCAGCCCATTCCTAATGCTTTTAACATGTACTTTATTGTCACCATGTGGCACTATTTTTAACCACAGTGTTGCACTGTACATCACATCTGCAGAATTGCTGGTAATGTCCACTGAGAACGGAATCACATTTGTCTGACACGACCTATTTCCTGTTAAATACATTGACTGACACGAATTCTCTTTCCTTTCTTTATTTCCTTCTTGGTTGACTCCTGCAGCAACTGAAGCATTCTTTTCCCCAGGACCCAGGTCAGCCTCACTGACCTGGTGCTGCCTGTGTCATCCTGCCTGCAGTGCTCTTGGATTTCATGGGAACCTTCCTGGTCTTCCAAGAGACATTAAAAACGTGCCAGAGATTTTCTTCAGGCAGGTCTTTAGGACTGTTTGGGATCAAATCTATGGGCTGCCATGTTTAAAGTACTTTTCAGTAACTGATGATCTTTACCATCCTCTAGAATTATCATCAGACCGGGGAACTACTTTGTCATCCTCAAGTGAAAAAGTACTTTACGCTTTTTTTATTCCAACATTTTTTAAGTATTTACCTCCTCTCCATCACTAACTGTGTAACTTCTTCAAAAAACTTTAATCATGGGAAGCTTTCTCAGCTATTCTTAAATACTTTGGGAATTATTTTCACGTTAGTTACGTATCTCTCGGGTATAGAAATGTCTCTGATGCTTTCAGCTTCCCTTTTCCCCTGTTCTTCATTGCTTTTTATATGTGTGTTGATTGCTATCTACCCTCTGTCTTCTCTATGTCATTCCCTCTGAAGCAACATTATAGATGTGCAAAAAGAAACTGTGTATATATATATATATATATATATATATATATATTTGAGTAAGGTCTCCTTGGTCAGTTTTAATGTTGCCCTGAAACACTGCAAGTCTTTACATCTTGCCAAAGGCATGAAAAAATTGGAAATCTTTTGATCCACAGCAGTTACTGTGGGTCATTGGAGAGTGGAGAATAAGTCCACCATGCTGAGTGTGAGTGGAAGGCATGGAGGAGATGAGGAGGGAAGGTAACGCTGTAGTTTGCCTGTAAGAGAACCACAATTGCTCCAGCTCGGTGATTTTGGAGTAAGTTGCTTAGATTTTGCTTGGAGAGCGAGACAGCTACTGTTTCATGTATCTGCTTCATTAAGTTTAGACTATATTTGTCTCTGTTTGCTTTTCTACTTGTGCTTGGAGTGTGTCTATCTGTGCTCTGTTTCACAGAGCCTGGAGTTTATTTGCCTAAGTTTGCTTTCCACTGCCTTTGGCCTGTGTTTGCACTGAGCTCTGTTTCATTCAGTCTGGACTTATGGGCCCAGGTTTGTTCCACAGCATTTGGGCTGTGTTTGTTTTGATTTCCAGAGCCTGGGAATGTGGCTGTGCCTGGCTTGCCACTGCCCCAGAGTGTCTCTGTCTGCACCGTGGTTACCCAGAGTGTTCTGCACTCACCTGGCTGTTGGCATCTGCCTTGCCCTGTGCCTGGATTCTGGGTGCACCTTCTTTGCAGGAAGGGGGAATCTGACATAAACAGAGCTGCTTGGCATGAAGTGTTACATCAGCACAAAATTTGTCCCAGATCTGGCACAGGCAAATCAAACTTATGTGAGGCCAGAGAGGGAGGGTCACCAAATTCCTGGCCAAAAACAGACATCCTCAGCTTGCCCTATCTTTAACTAAAAGTGCAAAAGTTAGCCATGTCCTGTAGTGCTTACTTTTTAAGAATGACATTAACTGGAAATGTAAATTCTTTCTGACATCTCCTTTTTAAATCTCTTATTTCCACTTTATCTTTTTGTGTTTTTTTTTTTTTAACTGAAACCTGTTTTCCTGCATCTTAACTGGTGTATTCTTCAGTTATCACCTTTCCACATCTTCTGGAGATAAACATTTGGTACAAATGCAAACTTGCTTTGAGGGTCCTGTCTAGAAGAAGTTGCTTTGGGTCACTAGAGACAATTTCTTACCTACCCAAAGAGCTGCTCTTTGCTTTTCACCCCACATGAGCTGATCCTTTGCAGCACACAGCAGCCTTTGTTGGTTTATTAGTTATAACCTAAAATTTTCCTGATGTATGTGTTCGTGTAAAGCAATTATTTCTAGTGTGTTGCCTGCTTTTGACAAAAACTAAACACAGCACCATTTTAAAATGGAAAGGTTGGGTATTAAATTGGCTGCAAATACCTGTGGGGCAAAGCACCACCCTTCAGCCTCCCACCTTCCTCGTTTTGGTTCTTCCATGACAGAGCAACGAATATCTCAAATACAGCTAATTCCACTTTGAAATCCGTGCCCTGTTGACAAGGAATGTTCTCCACCTCCTGTGATGTGGAGAATGTCAATCTCTGCCCTTACATTTGGTCCCTTGCAGTGGTCACAACTGCTGAATTTATGCTAAACACTAAGCTGTCTCATCATAAATGGAATATGTACACAAATTTGAAGGGATTGCATAAAGTTACATGTGCAGACCTCTTTTTTTTTTTTTTTCTTGCTGCAGCTATTTATCCAGTAACAAGAGAACTGGAATAACCCCAAAGAATAACTTAACTAGGGTTGGGTTGAATAAGCTGAATTATGGTGTAGTCAGAGGATTGATTGAGGCTCCAGAGTTAACCAGCCTTGTAATATTTCTGTGATCACTAAGACTAAAGACAAACAGGCCTCCAGATGCAGAGAATGTGCCACCTCTGTGCATGTTTGGAAATGATTGGTCCTACCTAATGATGGACTAGTCAAAGCCTGTCTCAACACCACCCTTTTTTGGTCTGTAATTGCAGAAAGGTCTGTGTGATCAGTTTTATTTGAAGTAGGTAACCACACTGGGAAGGCAAATTGTTGTGACTTTAATATTTGGGTTTTGTTGATTTTAACCGTTGATGTTCTTAATCTTCAGAGATAAAAGAAAAAATGGTCCTAAAGGAAAGGGGTTGTACAAATGTATAAATAATACATGGGTTGTCTAAAATTTGGAAGGTTTTAATAGATTAAAATGCTAAAAATACAGGTAGCATTTGATAGATCTGCAGCATTCACTAAGCTGGTCTCTAGCAAGGTTTGGTGATCAGCTTTAGATGGTTTGAGTCAGGAAAGAGATGGAAAACAAGGACTGTATTGCAATCAGAGGATAAAAATGACCTGATTTTAGATTTTTAACTTGTTTTGCAAGTTTTTCATGTTACAAGAAGCTGATCATTTCAGGGTAGGTATTCAGGGTAAATTCAGCTGATTTATTGTAAGACACAATAAGAGTCCCAAAAAAGGAGATGAATGAGAGTTTCTGCTGTAGAGAAAGGGGATATGAATTTCTCCTAACTTCAGCTATCAGCTCACCTAATAAAAATCTGCTATTGCTGTGACATCACAGCCACTTTCTACAGGTAGGAAAGCAGTAGTTTTATCAGCCCTTAAAATCAGACAGGGGGAACGGAAAAAAACGAGCAGCAGCAAATGAGAAAAGCAGTAAGAAGATTTTTTTTTTCAAAATATTCCTGTTGTTATGGAATCCCCTGTGTGGTTTCCCATGAGAAATTATCTGAAATCAAACTGGGAAGAGGTTGGAGCAGAGCTGGGTTGATCTGGCACACGGGGGGTTGTGTCTCTTCTTGCCAGACTGACACTTATCCCGGGACAGGATGGGCAGGGAATCCCCTGTCATATGTTGAGAGGAAAAGAGAAAGGATTAACCTCATCTTCAGGCTTAGGACCTCCTACTTCTCCTGTCCAAGACAGGATGTTCAGGATGTTATTTCAGAATACTTTCTTGAAGCTTGTGAACAGTCCACTTGACTTTGTTGCTTCGCTTACATCCTTAAATTTAGGCATGTGCTCATTCATCCTCAGACTTTACTAAAAAAAAATCAGCCCTGGACAAGAGAATTGTTAAGAATGTGCAGTTTGGGAGAAAACAGTGCTAGTGCTTAGCAATAATTAGTAGTACTGCACCTTAAGGCTGATTTTAATTGCTGTCAAAGTGTGCTGCCACTGTATCCAGAATGCTTCCATATGGCCATTTATCAAATCTTTTCTCAAAATATTGTGTATGCTTTTATCACATAACATTGTGGTAGCATTTCTTCCACTAATTTGGATTCTCAATCCTCATAGCACTGATATTATTCAGCAAGAGTAAGACTTTAAGCTATTATTGTCTAGATGGGCCCAATCCTGCCTTCACTGCTGAGTAACATCCACTGACATCAGTTCAGCACATTTAATTTAGCACTGGAATAGATTCAGTGGGCAGCCAGCTCTTAGCTGTGCCTCAGTTGCTCACACTAACCATCCCAGAGATTAACCCCTTACCTGGTTATTGCCAAAATGCCATCAAACTATTAAAATTAAGGAGCAGAGAGTGGGGAAAATTAATATGTTTTGGGAGAATATGCAATACTTATGCCGTGTTTTTAGTAGTTTCTTGTGCAAAGT
Source organism: Manacus candei (assembly GCF_025592945.1). Lineage (NCBI taxonomy): Eukaryota > Metazoa > Chordata > Aves > Passeriformes > Pipridae > Manacus > Manacus candei. The sequence goes on from NW_026138057.1 coordinate 2,144,489, forward strand.
GCTTTACAAACAAGTAATAAGACATACTCCCTCACTGAGGGTTTAAGAGAGGCATGAAAATTATTATACCCATTCTGCACAGAGGAACCAGGGGGATTAGCAGAGAGATTAAGTGAACTGCCCAAGAGCACGAGGAAGGTCTGAAAACATGGGCAGAATCACCAGTCCAATGCCTCAGCCATGATATTTGTTCCATGATATTTGTTCCTTAGTAGCTGTGCTGTATAATCAGATTTGGGAGTCTTTCCCTGGCCACAAATCCCCAGTAAGGATTTCGCTGTGGCTGTTTGCTGTTTGACTGAAAAGTCACCTTATCTCTGGTTTTCAAATGGAGAACAAGTGCTGTCTAATGGTCTTTGTATTAGGAGGATATTCTCATTTTCCACGTGCTGTCTGGCTCTGGGTGATGTTATGAGGCACTTAGATAACACTCTTTGAAATAAAAAAAATTTAAAAAAAATAAGAAAAAACACCAGAGGGGGCTAAACCTGATGATAAGTAAGACCCAGTGTGATGTATCTTTTTTTTCTCAGTGTTTTCAGTGGCAAGGAAACAGCAAGTTCCCTTGGCCAGGAGTCTGAGAGCTACAACTTGTTCTGGGGGAAGTTGAGGGTGGGAGATGAGAACAATCCATGTGTGACTTCTACTCTCTCCCAGCGGTCTTGGTATCTGCAGTTACGTGATTATTAATTAGGAATTGCTGCTTCAGGATGCAAAATCCCCGGGCCTAATCAGAAAACAGTGGTTGAACATCAAACAGATGGGCTGGGTAAAGGGTGTTCACTCAGCACATACTTTAAATGTCAGTAATATACAATATCCCTGTAGTTGGGTACCCATGGTAGTTTAATCTTACTTTTCCTTGGCAAGATCAAGGAGGTATCTGGACTGAATAGATAGAATGGAACAGCCTGTGCATTTTTTGGATCTCACAGAAGGAGAAAATCTTTCAACTGCTTATTTCTATTCCTTTTGTTTAATAATTTATTTTTATTGCCACCTTTCTTTACACTCTTAGGCTTGAATAGCTATTGGTTGGGTTAGGTGAACTAATGGTCTAATAGGTCAGAGGATCAGAGACCTTCTGGAGGGCTAAGACCACCCATCCTTCTCCTTTCAGATCTCACAAATTTAAAAGAAGATATATTTCTTCAGGTTTTGGAAGGCTGTTTTCACAGCTCCTAAAGCCAGGAAGGTCCTCCCTCGGTTGACACAGATGATATTGAAAATCCATTGAAGAATCATTAATAACCTGAAACCTTCAAGTATTTTTTTCTTGTTAGATCTGGTGTGTGATGAATATATTGCTGTGTGTTAGTATAAACAGATAAGAGAAGCTGTGAAAATGTCCCTTGCAACACATGCACTGGTAGGGATATTCAGAGGGTTATGGAAGCTAAGCTCAAATCCTAGACACTAAAATTCCTGCTGTTTGGAGTGGAACAGATTCAGTCTAACTTTGTTGTCTAGATTCATCTCAAATAATGTGAGGTACCCACCTATGGTACCTAATATGACTTTAGTCCCTGGAGAGAGAAGGACATGCCTAGAGAGTCAGTCTGTCCTGCCATATGACTGATGATATATAGCTCTATATTAACTTCACAAAAAACCTCCGTAAATGTCCATCATAAGACGAGAATGTGATTTTTAAAATTCCAGCCTTAGAAATTCAGGCAATTTTCTGTTCACCCATGGAGGCAAGACAGAATCCTCCAGGTTTTGACTTCACGTGATGTTTCACACTCAGAAGAGAACTTAAATCTCTCAAATATAATTCTCTGCTTTACAAATGTTCTGGCTGCTGCAAGGATTTATCTTTTTGATCGGGGGGAAAATTATTTGCTCAGCTGTGAAGAAGAGAGGAAGAGAAGCAGTGGCCTTGAGATAAGAGGTGGGAAATCCATGACAGAGTTTTCAATTTCTTGATTTAGAGGATTGGACTTGCCCACACACCATAAAAACTTCTACTTGCTTCCCTGAATGAACTAAATATCAAGTCCCAAATATTCAACCTTGAGAGGCTGCAGGTCTCACAACCACACAAGACATGGATTTTCCTTGGCAGAGCAGCAGTGTAGCTGCATTTGCTACATTGCTCTTGTCCATTTGCTCAATCTATATAACCTCTATATGTATTCAGTCTATGCAATTTTTAAATATATACATATATATATATATAAAAATATATATATAAATGTTCTTGGGACATTTTCAGATATTAAAGCAGTTAAGTCATTGTTACTCATCAAACACTAGGAGATACAAAATAAGCACAGATGTTTTTTGCTAGAAGTAGTAATTTACTGGAGCAATTTTAGAGGCAAGAGAAACACAGGCAAGTGTTAAGATCACGCGTGGGGAGGGCTAAGATTTACTTCCTCGTGGATTTAGACATTTTTAGTCGCAATGGACAAACAAACATAGGATTGAATTACTGCTTTTAAGTCTTCCCTGAGGTATCAGTAGATCACAGAGGAGCATCAGATTCACCACTTGCTCACCCAGTTACATCCCTGACCAGCAGCCCAATGAGGGAAATCCAAGGGTAACTCCCACTGCTCTCCCCTCTTCTGGCAGGAAGCTGCTACTCTCTTCCTACACCTTGTGTGGAGCTGAGTGCAGCAATAATGAGGGTCTGGCTTTCCTTTCAGCAGCTGTACCATGTTAGCCCCGAGTGCAGAAAGGAAAAAAAGGTCCTCAACAAACTTAGAAACAATTGGAAATTCAGATTTCAGGAACAGATAACTGAAAAAGCGAGGTGGGGAGGTTTCTTCCACTCTGGATAATAAACATCACCACTTGAAACAAATCACTTGATTATAGTATCATATTGTATTTTATACCTTTTTTTTGGTCAGACATTATTACTCACAAACTAAATAATATGATCATTTTTTAAGAGCTGAGATCATGCCTAGAATTAAGTCCAAACATGACTAGACATTGTAATTCATTTTTTCAAGGTTTTTGCTAGCCAAGAGCCAACATCTGTAGTGAAGCAGAGAGGATTTTAGAGGGGATGGGTTGTTTCTAGAGAAACTGGTGTGTCATTTTCAGAATGCTGCTGGAATTAATGAGTGTACTGACAGTTTTCTTTCTTTCAAAAGAGTCCACCAGTCCGTGTCTTGTGAAAATGTTAATATATAAATATGGGAGGGTTTGGCTGTATTTTATAAAGGGAAAAAAAAACAGAGCTGCCTGGTGACTTAAAGTAAGGTAAACTCTTCACAATTAACATTTTGGACCCGGAGGCCTTTCACCTCACAAGGCTCCACGCTGCAGACAGGACCCTGAGGCTCAGTAACCCTGAGCACAGTTGAGGTTTGGGTCATTTGTATGCCACTGAAATGCTTTTTGTGGTGCATTACAGTGGTTTCCTTTAAAAAACATGTAGGCCTCCTGCTTCCCTCTCACCAGCACTGCTGGGTTTGGATCTGGACTGGACTTATGCCTGCTCACCCAGGGCACTGGAGCTCACCCAGCCCAGGGTCTAGAGAGATTCGAACTCGGGCTTGGCTCGTCCAATATGTTTTTATAATCATGCTTAATTATGTGCATGAGGAATAACTAATTATCAGAGCGCATCGCTTTCCTTCCCCCAGGAAAATGTGCCACAACCATTTCTCCTCTTAGATTTCTGTCAGCAACTATTGTCAACAGAAAAGGTGCTAAACACGGAAAATATTATTTCCCTCTCCCGAGTGTTTAGGATAACAATATAAGCATTGACCGTTGTGTACTTTGGTATTATTTTCCTTTCCTGCTTATAGTCCCTTCTCATGTTTCTCCATCATTTTAGGCCCCTAATAGGGATAGGATGAACCCATTGATGTCGGCACATGGAGGCCTGCTAGTGGCATGCCTTTGGTTTTAGTCTCCTAGCAGCAGCCATTCATGTTATGTGGGCTTTCTTTTTTGGGCATTGCCCACCCCTGAAAGTGACTTCAGGCATTTTTCACTGCCTGTTCTGCATGAATAGCCACAGGCCCCTTGCCAATTGTCCCCCCTTCTTGAAAGCCAGCCTCAGCCAAAGGCCTTTTCAAGTGTGATCCCAGAGTGCCACACAGGCTTTCAGGGCATTGTTGTCGAGATGAGGGCCCTGCACTGGAAAGTGGGGTCAGAAGAGAAAGCACAATAAGGGGTGATGGAGGCTTCATGCAGTCCTCAGATGCTGGCCTGTTTATTAATTTACAAAACTAATGTCACTGTCTTTAGAGAAGAGATTGAGTGAAAAAGATGCCCTTTGAAGAGAAGAACTGCTTTTGATGCATTACCAAAACACTGCTCCCCTTATTAAATTGATTTTATGGAAGAAAGTACAGCTAATAAAAGTTCAGAAACACCAATAAAATATTGAAGGTCTGGATCCAGCGTTTTCTTTTTCCCTCATCAGCTCAGACACAATTCATGTTAATGGGTTTTACAAGCTGTCCTTGGGCAAAAAAAACCCCTAAATTTGCAAATGTCTGGTCTTCCTTATGCATGTCACACAAACTATTAGTCAAGACAGTATAATAATGGAATCCCTTTAGCAGAGCTCTTCCTCATACACAACGTAATGAAATTTTTTTTTACCTTTCAGTGTTTTTTGAGGGGGAAACTAAAAGAGTAGGGGGCCATAAATCTGGAATATAATATACACAAGTGGCTTGACCTGTGAAAAGATGCAAGGCTGGGCTTAAATGTTGCTCCTGAAGTTGCTGCTGGTGCAGATTAGTGGATCCAGGCAAGCAGTTCTCTGATCTGGTAGTTCCTGTCACATGGGATGGAGTCCTGTTGTCTGCTGGCATGTAAGGTTTGCACTGCAGGTTTTAGTCTAAGAGCAACCTTGGGAATAAATGTGGTTTCTTGACTTCCTTATTCTTCTTTCCCTCACCTGGTCCTTCACAGCCACATGCACAGTGGTTTGATTTTGCCACTTCCAACCGTGAACTCTGTTCCATTGCTCTCCTGCTTCCTAAAAAAAGATGGAGATGCTGCTCCCTCTATCTCAGATCAGCTCATGAAACAGCCAGTTGAATCATGTTCTTTTATCACCCTAAGAAACCAAACCAGTGTCTTCATCTGTAGATGGCTTATCCCTTCCACAAGTGGTTGTTGCCACGAGCTGCCAGAGAGATGGGATGATTATCATCATGGATGCTACTTAGGATTGCATTTAGGGAATTCTGATGCCACAAGTATGAAACTCTACAGCTGGAACTAGAGACAAGTGTCATTGGACTTGTATCCTCTGTAAGCTGGAGGCAAGAGGAAGGCATTCCAGTCTGACCAGTGGGTTACAGATGCAAGATTAGGAGTCAGTTTAAAACATGTGGCCATAAACGTGTGATTGAATTTTAAGTGCTTTCAATTAATGTAGATCAAAAGAGACTTTTGCAGTTGGACAGACTTTCAAAAGTACCAGACTTCAAGCATAAATCTGTCCGGTCTTCCTTTGTTTTTCATAACTTGTCTTGCCATGTTTGTTAATTATGGAAGGCATTTAGGACTTGCTCTGTCTCATCCAGTTTCTTCTCTTCTTTAGTGCTCCAGCAGTGAAGTCAGCAGTTTTACAATCCACTGCCTTCAACCTTGAAAGTCATCTATAGCCAGCAAGTGGGTGTAAATTGCTCATGGTAGCATTTTAAGTCTACTCTCTATGCAAAACAATGGAGATTGATGCGTGGAACAAAAATAGATATAACCTGCTCACCTTCCTAGTAGAAGATGATAATTCAAAGGCTTGTTATCTCTTCTTTAAATGATAATGCAGGAGAAATAAGTTTATGATGAGGAGTGTCCTTACCTGAGAGCAAATTCCAGAACATCACCCAGTGTGATTAGCACTGGTAACTTTTAATTGTACATTTATTTCAGTTTTCAGCTCTGCTGCAGACACTGCAGTTCACAGATTCATACAAATCAACATTTGACTCCATGCTTCTGTCAAATACATGTTCTCAGACTATTATATTTAAATATAAATATATATTTGGTTATAAATGTGTATTTGGTTATAAATATATTCATTGGAAGCATGAAAGTGTGAGGTTTTTTTCAGAACACTATTACCAGTTTTGCTGTATATATATATATGTAGATAGATAGATAGATAGATAGATAATTCTCTAGAAATTATTTTTGCTTGAGAAAGGCTTAGTGTATTTTCAATTCAGTGAAGAATTTTGGAATTCAGTGAAGAATAAGGAGAATTGGTTGGTGAATTAGTCTGCGATTTTTCTTAAAAATAATTTCATATCCTTTCGTACTTGCAAATATCTGGTGTGAAGATACTGCACACCTTACTAGAAAGGTGTGAAGGACTTTTGCATACTTCATCCTCTCATTATAATTAACTCACTGAATTATGTTAATTCAGATTATCCAGCCTTTTACAGTGCTTTCATGATTAGCAGTCTCTAAGAAAAGGTAGATAAATAGGCCAAATATCTGCTTAAAACATTAAATCACATCTTTCTTCTCTTTCTTAATAAAGAATGTGAAAGTAAAATGTTGCTGAGGTGACACTGCTTCAGTCAAGGTTGAAAGCCACTGTTCTATATGAAACACAGCATCTTTGCAAAAAAACATACCTGGAGTGCAGTAATGGGCATCAAACATCTCTGCAGCCTGTGGTGATAAATCCAACACTCTCAGCCAGTTTGGGACTTGCCTGTGCAAGATCTGTTTATTTTGGCTTTGAGTGGAGGAGAGGATTTGTCCTCCATATGTAAACAACCACAGATAATCGGGATGTCAATAAACATGTTTCAATATTTATCTTTTAAAAAGTTATCAAATTAACCACAGAAAAATACTGAGATAGAAATATGGCAGGTGCCAGTAAGCTTGGCATGAAATATTTCCCTTTTCTTTCCCTGTGAAGAGCAATAAGCTGCTAAAGTTGCCCAGGAAAGCTGCTCTGGCAAACCTGGCGCTTCCATGGCCGGAATAAACATAGTCATGACCAGGTCAAGAAATTCCCCATTGTGGGGAGAGGTTTTATGATGGCTTAGAGGCATTAATGGGTAAAAAAAAAAAAAAAAAAGGTGTCTGGTAAAGATAGGGGTTTGAGTAATTCTCAAAAGAAGTTCAGCAATTTGGTTCAGATAAGAAGCCAAAGAGATCATCTGGAGATTTCTGAATCTCACAGAGGTGAAACTCAAGCAACAATCTTATGACAGCAAAGCTTCATGTGACATTTCGAGCTTCTGCTCCACTCAAAAATTAAACAAGAAGTACAAGAATGAAATACCTTCTTAAAAAGGAAGTTAATGCAATGTGTTTTAGAATTAACTGAGTTTTGAACTGGTTAAGTTTGGGTTTAGATGTGATTTTGGACCGCCTTATGCTTGTTTTAAACCACTGTATGTTCTCTAAATATTTGGGGAGATTTTTTTAGCTACCTGGGCAATATCTATATCAGATTCCAAACACAGCATGAGGTTTAGCATTAAATGGGGTTAGTAATGCAGATATCCACATCCTTTAATTTTTTCTCTTCTTGGAGCTCTCTCACTTCCTTCATGGCTATTTCTCATCTGAAGGATGAAGGAAAGGAGAGAACAGGCAAGTTAAAATAAATTTTTAGAAAACAAAAAATAAACAAACCCGCCTTCCTTACTCAGATACCGTTTTCTTTTTGCTCCAAAAGGTAGATAAACTGCCTGAGAAAATTAGGTTAAGTGAAGAGCAGTGACATTGTGATAACTGGGGATAGAGACCTCAGACCAAATGGTCAAGTTATGAGGAAAAGAGACACGTGGGTATTTTGCAATGGAAAGAACACAGTGTTGCTGAGTTAGGTTTTGGAGGCCACGTGAAATCCTTCTGCAATATCCTCTGAGGCTGCTGCTTTTGGTAACTTAAAGCTGTGCTATTTTCTCCTTCGTGTAAGGAACGTGAAACCTCCTATGGACAGGGAATGTCCAGATCTCATCCCAAGACACAGCCTTACTGTAGATATGAAGCAGGTGCTCCTTCACTCATAGATAATCTGGCACAGGATTGTGATGTCCAAAGCTGTTTGTAGCAGGTTTTTGTCTCTCTGTCTTTTTTTCAGCAATTTTAGAAAGGTTTGTGATTTTAGCACGTGGCTTTTGAAAGGTTCAGCTTCCCAAAAAAGCCCAAGAGGTAGATGGATTTTCAGAGGGAAGTCTGGCTCTGTGTCTTGCAGTGGGAGGTCGTGGATATGGACTGGTCTGTAAAATTTAGCTGCCCAAATGAGAGCTGTGTTGTTTTGAAGTCCACACCTCAGCTGTAATGACTGGGAGTCTTAAAAAATATCTGAACTCTGCTTTTGAGTCCCTTTAATGTGCTTCCACTTGTGGATGTCATCTCCTGAGTCCTGCCTGAGTCCTTCTGTTGTATCCACACTGAGGGAGTGCCTGAACATGGGGCTGCAGATGGACTTGGTCAGAGTTTTGTTACCCCAGAATCCCTCATACATGAATTGATTTCTCCTGTCACTGCCTGAAATTACAACACCAAGCTGCTTCATCTCAAAGCAACTTTGTTTTCTGTTTTTCCTTTGCAGGGGAGTCTGAAATGACCAGAAGATCCACGGGGATGGAAGTGTTCTGAAGGAGGAAGGTATGGTTTCCATTAATATTCAGCTTCAGTGGAGTCAAAATGTTTCACAAAAATACACTCATTTTTACAGGATTCAGACTTTAAAGTTCAAGTTTGTTTCTGACCAGGGAAAAACAGAGCCACCTGACATGAAAGCCCATGGGATTTTTTTTAAAAGAACACAAATCAATTTTTAAAATGTTCGAAAAATTCTGGTTTTACTTTATTGCAAAGCAAAAACAGTGCTGGGGATTCAGAACTAGTGTAGAAGCAAATTTGGCATTCACTGGCTATTTCCTTGGAACACAAACATGGAAATCAAAGAATCCCTCTGACTACCTGGGTATTACTGCTGTCTTCCCAGCTCTTCCAGTCTGGAAGTGTGACTGACCTGTAAAGCTTTAAATGGTAATAAAGTGTTGGGAATAGGATTTCTGTGTGGTCCCTGTGCCAGCATCAGAGAAAAGATCCAATCCAGCTAATCTGTTCAAGTTTAATGAACGTCCTGCTGACTTTTAAGGGAGGTGGCTGCCTCACTACCCTCGGAGACTTTAAAAATCTCCTCCTATTTTTGTAGAATTTTGTCAGGCAACCAGATTGAGCAACCCCATATAGAAAATGCCATTGCCGTTCCTACAGGTTTCCACAAGACATTTGACCCCTCCTCTCCCTTTCTTTCTTCTTTTTTATACCTCTCTGGAATGCAGATATTTTGGTTAATTTCCTCCAGCTGTCACAGAGTCTCACAGGAAAATGACCTCGCAGAGTGACCACTTCCCCTACTCCTTGACTTAAGCAGAATTTTTTCTTTCACAGCTTTCACCACATCATCCACATCACTGTCTGGTGTCTTTCATGAGTCAGGAAAAAAAGCAAAAATGAAAATTTCCACCCTTTAGGAAAAAAAAAAGGGGGGGGGGGACTAAATCAGGTCATTTTGGGTTGGTTTTATCTGCTATTTCAGATCAGTTAGTGCAGCAGAAAGTTAGCATTAACCATTCCCACCAAATACTAATATTTGGATATCTTCCTTATAAGAATGTTCTTCAGCATGAAATTACTTCATTCATTTAATAATGACAGCAGCCTCAGCAACTTCTTTTAAATATATTATTTAGAAGGGAAAATTGTATTGCAGGAACTATGTATCAAATTTAGTTTTCTGAAATAGCACAACAAAACACCACGTGGTAAATGAAGTAAATATATAAATGAGATGCATATACCTCAAAAGGTAATGATTTTTTCAAGTAGCATAAATTCCACGCTGTAATAGTCCTTCGTATTCTCTGTCTTATGTTTGGAATGACTATCCCAAAATATTGGCATTTTCTGTAGCATTTTGAGAGTTTTCCTCCAGGAAATTTTGATGAACATGTTCTTTTTGAGTGTTTTTGCATTATAGGAATACTTCATCAAGAACTTTTCGAGGTGAGCAGGTTGTAGCTGTGGTTCATTTCTCTGATATCACCATGTGTTGTTTTTGTAACATAGACCTTTTAGTTGTTTAATTTCAGAATTTTGGGACTGATTGCTTGGTGCAACCCCCAGCAATTTAGGCATTTTAGAAAGAAATTCATGATAGATTTTCATGGGTTTTGGTGTCAAGTAGGCCATCTGGTATAAATATATACCTTATACAGTTCTAAAAGCAGGTTATTCTTGTGCAGTGACAAGAAGATTTTGGGCTTTTCTGTCCTGTGTGCAGAATAAACACCTGGCAGAGTAACGAGCTCACAGATTTGAAAGAGTGGGCCTGAGGTGCCAAAGGGCCGAGTGTGGATTATGGAGGTAATTATGGCACGAGCCTGGTACGTCCCTCATGGAGGCAGGGTGAAGGGGGCTGGAGCCAGAAAATAATGAGATTTTGTTACGTCTCAAAGGCTGCCAGGAAGGGACTGAATTAGGGTTCACAGCTGAGCAAAATCATGATGTAACTGCTGAACACTCGGGTTTATAATCCTGTTGTTACATAGAAAGTATAAATCCTTACTCTCTCCATGTATTTGTGACCACCCGTTGCAGGGATGCCCCAGCTTCAAACAGACTCATCCCAGTCTGTGATGGGGCCGTATATTCCTCCTCCTCATAGGTGCTGACCACAGTAATGTGTGGGAAAAGCAGCTTTGTTTGCTGGTGCCCTGAGCTGGATGCCACACAAGTTTTCCAGCCCGTGTGGGAGCCCAGCACCGCCGCTCAGGTTCGGTGTGTGGTCAGATGTGCTGCCTCAGCTGCTGCTGACTCAGGTCGCTCTTCCTGTCTATCCCAACCACTTCATTCATTCCTCTCAACCCTCCAGCTGGAAGGAGGTTCTGCCAAAAAATGTGGCAAATCCGAGGAAGTGGAAGGGAGGAGGGGGGGGGGTGTGACACAACCTCTGCAGGAATGTGAAGGGTCACAAGCTCCTGACTGGAGTTAGCCACGGCCTGGGGCAGTGAGTCCAACCGGGCTCTTAGAGGTGTTCAGTCATATCCCCCTTTCTGATGGAGATGGGGCTTATGGAGCATCACTGAGAGCCTGCTGCTTCCTGAAAATCGAAGTGGCCATTTTGACTACGTTGTAACTTGGGAATAAGGGAGTAGGAAAATGCCTCGTGCAACATTCTTTCACTTCTATGTATGCTGAAGAGACTCGACTTCATGAACAATCCCATTTATTTCAGTGGAAATTCTTTCAGAATAAGCTTTGGCTGAGGTTAAGAAACATGATGGCATCTTTTCCTAAATGATTCCTTTTTGCATGAGCTGAATTTTTACAGCTAAAACCTTTGGAATTTAAGAAATCTGAGAAACAGATTTCCCAAGTTCTCTTTGTCTTAGTCACAGAAGTAGAGGTTCTAATGGTATAATGATTTTATATCCATGCCCTGTTTCAAATGCTTGCCTTATACAGGATGGAAAACACTACTACTAATAACATTAATAATATGGATGATAGGTGACATAACTATTTCCTTGGAATTAGTATCTGTGAGACACTATGGCTTGATTACTCTGCTTCCTTCTCAGAGAGACATAAAATTTCCATCTTGCAGATCTTTCAAGGATCAGTCAATATAAAAACAAGTGGTCTTAGTAAATTGTTTAACTTGGAAAGTGATCATCCAAACCTCTCCTGTTTATGAAATTAAAATGGGTTCTTTGTACCTGCTATATATGTATAATTACATAAACATCTCCCTGTTAACTTAGATGGATTCTTTGCTTTACAAACTCTAGAAATTCTAGGAGGAAAAGAGGGGATGAACCAGGGAATGAATTCCATATTCCAGCTGATAAGTGTTTCCTCACATGTATCTGTTTCAGGAAAAGACTTCAGCATATGTTTAACTTCAGGCATGTACTCAGGTCTCACTGGGTTTAAACATGCACTGATGGAGGATGCTTTCTTAAATAGAAGCAATATGTTGTCTCGCTGAAGTCAACTTGATTTGCCAGCTATTCCCCTCCTTTGCATATAGGTGATTTCAACAGGCATCTGTAAAGAAAGGAAAGCTGAGGCCTTCGGAGCAGCTCCTGCCTCCAAAATGGATTTTGTTCTCTGTGGTACAAAGTGCATTCCTTCCAGTGCCAAAGCTTTTTCCTATCAAAATAAACACAGTGTAGCATAATGGGGCTGCAAGCTTCTTTTGTAGTCTATGGGAAAATAATAAATCACTTGTTATGGTGCTTTTGCATTATCCCCTTTTTTTTTTCTGTCTTTACCATCTGATCTCTCTAAAGACCAAGTAGATCTGGCTGCACAAATACAGGAAAAGTTACTTTATTATGAAGAGCGAGAATAAAAGGCGTTGGGAGCGACTAGGTCATATTCCTGTTGGACCCCTGTATTTAGACCCCTTTCAGCTCAGTTTTTGGTGACAAACTGCACAGCTGTAATGCCTTACACTTACCAGCCTGCATATATGAAGGATGTGTAATGTTAACTAAGCCCTTTCCCGTCCCTCATGGAAGACCACCCTGCCTGCAAAATCTCCGGGGGAAAACGCGGCATGTCCTGATCAGGAACTGCCTTTCTTGGCAGAAATACAGTATGTTGCATTAACCAAAACAGCATTTTTTAAAACATTTTTGATGGTGGCTGCTTTTTATTTAAATATTCATTTTCCTTGTGTAAACGGAATCTCATTTGGTCTTCACATCCCGACATCACAGGACCGTCCGAAAGCCTCAGTAACATTTAGCATTGGAAATTGTTTCAAGCCTTGCACAAAACCTTCAAAACCTCACCTGCTCAGGGCAGAAAAACGTCTGCATTCTCCTCTGCAGTCTTCTCTGGGACAACCTCTCTGCTGGTGAAAGTTCCCTAATCATTCCTCACCACTGACAGTGCAGTTTTTCTACTGGGTGGGAGTTGTTACTAAGCAGAAGTCGCTTCCAAAACTTGTTTTACTTCTCTAATATTGGCTTCACTTGTTGCTGGGTATTCCCCAGCTCCCTGACTGTGAGTTTAGCAGCGAACATCACTTGTCCCGTGAACAGTGAGTAATGCAGCCCCCAATAACTGCAGTTACTGCAGAAATAGCATTAATCACATTGTGCTGGACACAACCACTTACTAGTTGTGAACACAACATCATTTCGTCCCTAACTGCGCAGGTAACGGGAAGACCTGGGATGATGAGTCCAGGGGAGTCACTTCAAACTCGCAAGGGCACAACTGCATTTAGAACCTGGCCCCGGGAAACCCGTCCTGGCACCACCGATGTGTCTGAGGGCACAACAAACATACCTGAACAGTGCCCTTCTTGTTCCTCCTCGAATCATGGGTATATGAGGCTTCTTGCTTCAGCTGCTACTCTATATACATGTCAGCACAGCGTAAAACACCCCGTCTAGACGGCCTACTTGAACTCGCAAGGTGCAAGGGCCGCAGAACTAAACCCTTCTCTCTTTACCAGCGTTTCACTCAAAGCAAATAAAACCGAGCCCGGGTTACCTCTGAGTAACCTCAGGGGCACTCGGCTGTTGGGTTGGATCCCACGTTGGGAAACTCAAAACCCCAAGCGGTGTTTTCCGACGGGCGATTTACCCGTCGGAAAGGTCGGAGCCGCAGGGCCGGCGGTGACAACGAGCCGCTTCTTTGCCGTGTCCCGGTTTTCCCGAGCGTGTGATGGTTGTAATTAAGTTAATTTGCCTGTCTTGGAGACCGTGACGAGTAAATTGCAGGAGGGCTCATAAAGGGGTGTCAAGTGTGTGGTTCTAGATGTGAAATCTCCAGGTTTAGACAGCTACTTTTGCAGGTCCCGGGAGAAGTCAGTCCTTCGTTCCGCAGTGCATGAAGCAGTGGCCATCCCACACCAAAATCTTGGCTTTGTTTTATGCATCTGTCCAGGGTTTTTCCCACTCTGATCGTGGTGAGAGGCATCGCTCTCATCTCTCTAATCCTAAAACTTTTCTGCAAGAGCAGTAAATATCGCTCTCTGCGTTTTACAGATGGAAAAACTGAGCAAAGAGGTTCGACACTGTAATCTCATAACAGACAGAGATAACAAGCATGGGAATAGTATGGATGGGCAGGAATTTCAGGCCTCTGGGAGGGTTCAGGATCACCATGCAAACTCAGCTCAAGGCTGAACACAGCTTTCATGTGCACCTGGAAGTGTCTGCTTTCCTGTGTGTCTCCTCATAACGTGGTGTAGATCCTCACAGAGCCAGGTGCAGATGTGATTATGGTAGTAATGAGCTTTACTAGAGCACATTTTCCACACTGATACTGATCCACTCAAATATCCATGGAATAATACCCCAAATTTTCTTCCTTATTATCTGTCACCTCCCTCTCTTCCTGTGAGATTTAAGACCAGTTTCTGGATCTATAGAGGAGGCAGTTGGCATCCTTACCTTATTCCATCAACTCATGTCTTCATTAGGAATGGAAGGACCAAATTCTACCAAGTTTCTTATTAATTTTCTGGACTGTGAGGATTCAAGGGGGTTTATTTAGAGGTGGTGATTTTCAGAAAGGCTTATAGGTCATCTTCCTGCCTTTCTGCGTGCAAAGTACAAAGGATTTTTTTCCATTTTGAAAGAAAATATCATGTGCATTTATTTAATCTACTTCCTGTGGTAATGTCATGTACCAATGAAGCTAAAGAGAGAGTTAGTGCTGGGATGGCTTTTATTCATTTAGTGTGTTTGGAAAATAAAAGGAATAAAACTTCATTAGCATAACACAGTCTGTTAGGTCCCGTACTTTTACCCCCCAAAGGTCTTCCTGTTTCCTTGTGTTTTGATAAAATGGCTGATATACTGCTAAATTGCTGGGAAAGTTAGGAATAACATTAATTTAATGAGGGAGTTAGATTAAAAAATATGTTGTAGGGCTGAACTGCTGCTTTTTTAACTGCCTGGCATTCCTGATGCTGGGTCTTGGTTTCTGTAGCCATGCAGCATATGAATCAGAGAGAACCCACCCTGTGCTTTGGCATAACTCTTAAAGCACTGACAGTTCCTCTTTCTTCAGCAGTAATTAAACAAGTAAAAACTGGTTACTTTGGTTAGCAGATATAAATGTGGAAAATATTCACAAATACATATCACTGGGCGTGTGTGTCTAAGGAATCTGGATGAGCTGTGGTCGGACTCTCCTTTCCCACATACTTACAACAAAGGTGCTTTATCCAACAAAGCAATCTGGCCAAGGTCTTTTATTTCAGCTAATTCATGTTCTCTTTTTTTCCTTTGTAAAGCTTGAAGGTTTGCTGATAGTGCAGTTCAGTGCAACCCTTGACGACAGGAGGCACTGTTGGGGATAGGACTCTGCAAGAGGAAAAAAATCAGTTCAAACCAGGATGAGACAGTCTGTAAAAAACCCAGCCTATCCTTAATTTATTTTTTTTTCCTCACTGATTTGACCCTTCTAGCGAGCTCAGCAGTATGGAAACAATTGTGGCACTGAAAAGATGCCTCTTCTTCCAATAAGTTCTGTGGTAAATGAGCAGTGTACAGGTGTAAATGTGCTCTCTGTGGAGCTGGAGGGGTGGTGTGTCTGGGCTGCAGAGGCAGGCACATTTAAAAACACAGCTAAAATGAGTCCTAACTGGCTGTTTAAACACCTACATCTTCTGGGAGGAAGCCTGAGCTAATGACAAGGCATTAGCAGTGTTTAAAGAGCAGTCTGCTTAATGATGACTTTCTTGGAGTCTCTGTTTACAGCCATAGGCAGGAAAAAAGCTTTCCCTTTGCCTCTATAAAATGGGAATAATCACACCAGAGTTTATAAACTCTGAAATCCTTCCTGTGATGATACTTCTTGATCAGCTTTGTTACCCACCCTAGAGTGCAAACTACAGAACTTCCTTGGATTAACTCCTGTCAGAAGTAATGCAGATATTTAGGAAAAATATATCACACTGATTTTAACATTTCTTATAAGACACTTGGTAAGTTGATGATACCTAAAATAATAACAGGAGCATAACCCTGATCTGAAGGAGGCAACCTGAGACTCCTTAAAATAAAATATCCTGGCCTTCAATAATGAAGTGAGGAGGAGACAGGGCCTAATACTTAGTAACTGAAATGCAGTCTTGTCTTTTTAATTTAGTGCTGTTTCACCCCAAGTTCCAGGAACACCTATGGCAGCTATGCTGATGATCTGCCTACTGCATTTACTGTTTCCCATATTTATTTTCCCCTGACCTTCTCCTTGTTAGGTTGACGCCTGATTTTATATTTTTCGGGTCGTCTTGTGACTCTTTTCCCAATGTCTACTTTTCCAAACCACTGGAACAACTGGCACCTTATGCAATCACAGTTTTCAGGGATCCTGCCCACCACTGGGCAATGGCAGAGGAGGGTGAAGTTGCTCAGCACATTAGCAGGAAAAGCCCATTAGGCTCCTTACCTGGTAATTCAAAAGTTTGTGGAATTCATCAGGCTTTAAACCTGATAGTCTTAAACCAAGTGAGGGCAGTTTTGGTCTTATTTGTTTTTAACAAAATATCTTCGGTTTATCCCTGTAGGCTGTTTTACTTTTCTCAAATTACCCAATTCATATTCACCTCCCGCAGGGTTCTATTTTCTCACTGCTGTTTATTACACACTGCAGAGTTGCCTCTCCTCTAATTTACCCCCGTGGTACAACCCCACTGACTAGAGAGGAGAAATTCCTGCTTTGTACCAAAATAAGCAATAGGAGAATGGGTGCCAGATTCGAACTTTGGTGAGCAGCTTGTTTCTCTTTGCCTGGAATCATCCAGCCATACCACAACTGGGAGCTGCAGTCGGACATCCAAATATAACAAATATTTCTGGGTTTGCATGTTACACTTTTCTGCTCCTCGGATTCAGGCCGGGAGGAAGAGGAAGATTATGAAAGAAAATGTATGCATGGATATTTTAGCAATCTGCTGTGCTAGGAAGGGGAAAAAAAACTGTAGAGAGCAGATGACTGATTCATGGTGTTCTGGCTGAAAATATTGTAGCTTTTAAACATTGCCTCAGTGTGGTCGGGGTGCTCACGGTAAATACGTTTCACAGCAGATGTGGCCCCGACTGCACAGGACTCAGAACTTTCCTGCACACAGTAACTGCCAGTTCTGGGAGCCTGAGGATCCCCAGGTCTCAAAAAAGACTGTTCCCCTTGTGGCTGTCCTGCCCAAGGGGCGCCGGCAAAAACGAGCAGAGGGGTTGGGGAGGCTGCTGACCCCTAAAAATCTCAAGCTTCAAATAGCCTCTGAAACATAGATGCCAGTGTTCTGCTCCCAGGGGCTGAATAATGCCCTTTGTTCCCAAACCACGTGTCTCTGCATCAGGAGGAGCGGGCACCATCAGAAGAGGTGATCTTCCACCGACCCCATAACGTGCAAGCTCAGCAGTTGCAGAGGGACCCACAGGACATTTTCCTTTCTCAAGTGGATAATACATACATTGGCTATGTTGTTATAGGGTGCAAAAGTGGAACAGTGGGCTCCTGACCCCAGCTGAAAAGCTGTTGACTGCCTACTCTGATTGCCTCCGTGAAATCCTTGGGACAGAGAAATACATATGTTGTGATTTCTGACATTCACCTGGTGCCATCCATATGTGGGATTTCTAGAAAGAATTCAAAAAGAAGTAAAAAAAAAAAAAAAAAAAGGTTATTTTTGATGAGTTGGATGTGGATGTTCCCTTACAGAAAGATGCTGAGTACACAGAAAGATTCTGAGTACTTTAGTATCAGCAGAGTGTTTTGCCAAGAGTATATTACTTTTGGAACTGAAGCTGGAATTGTGCTTGAATGGGGGAAAACACGAAGCTGATCTCGTGCACGTGAATGGGCAGCTCCAACGAGACCTCTGAAGGAGCCTGTGTGGAACTGCTGCTGCAAAAGTAGGGCTCGTTCAGGGCATATGTGCAGACCTTATTTAAATGCTTCTGATGCAAGAACTTAAGGGGAAAAAGGAGTATTATTTCTTAATACTGAGAATATAAATACCACTTTTTCTCCCAGCAGGACTGGGACAGTTTATGGCAGTGCCCCAGTCAGCACCTGGGCTGTCCCTGAGCTGCAGTCGGATGTGACACTGCAGTGGTGTTTAGCTGATGTGGCTTTTGCAGCAGGAAAGCTGCAACACCTCGGGCTTTGGGTGATCTACAAATGGCATTCCCTGCATGAAACCATGAGCAAATATTTGCCTCTTTGACAGCTGAAGCCTGTGGTACTCTGACCTCATTGCTTTCAGCACTCAGACCTGGTTTACAGCCAGTCTGAGACACCTACACGTGTAACAGCCGTGCCTTGCTGTGAGCAGATAGGCCAGACACTTTGCATCATTGTTTGACAAGAATCAAGCTCAAACCTGGATGTCTCAGGTCTCAAAGAGCCAAATTCGTGTTGCTGGGTCCCCGCACAGCCATACAAATGGAAGGATTTAATCGTGTCTGAATGTAATTTTGGGCAACTGAGCACTTGACGTAATACTGGTCACAATATGTTGGCTGGTGAAGACCACAATAAACTGTGCATGTCAGCTAATCATGATTAAACACTGATGAGGCCAGGCTAAAACTGCACTTAGCTGACATGTGCTGAATGCTATTTGTTCTTGTCTACACCGATTCACATTGCATTGAATGAGGCACAATATAGATAAGCCCTTTGGGGAGAGTGTAGCTCTGGTCAGGTCTCAGTGTTCCCTGACTGGCCAACAGCTGCTCAGAGCAGGTTTATAAAGGCACCACTTACCCATCCTTTGATGGAGAGATAAGCCACTGTAATGTAATTACAACCAAGGAGATGGGAGAGGGGAAAGAAAAAAATATGCCAATCATGAGGGGGGTACACGGAGAGCCTCAGATTCCTTCTAACCTAAACATTGTGGCAAGGAAAGAAGTCTTAATTAGGAAACGTGTAGGCATAGAACAGGAGCCCATCCTAAATGAATTGGGGGGTGATGAGCATAAAGAAAATGCTTTTTAAAAAGATCTTTGACTCCCACTGAGTGCTTGTTTCTTAGACTTCCTTGCCTAATAATGTCAGCATTTAAATGGCCCCAACTCCCAAATAACAAGGCTTTGAAGTTAACACCTCATTGAGGTATAGAGTTCATACGTTTGCTATTCCTATTATTTGGCCAGAAACCGTTTTCTGCATGGCTAGCTTAATAGGGTAACAGAATATTAAGTTGTATGGGGATTGAGAAAGCTATTCACACAAAGGAAAGAGCTACAGACTTCATGTATTTGAACAGAACCTGACAATTAAGAGAAAAGAGCAAAAGTCTGGGAAGTGCCCTGAATCACATAATTGCATGAAATTTTTTCATACCTGTGATATTTCCAGTGGCCAGGCACAAACACAAGGGGTTTTAGGCTTGGACTGTGTTAGGGAGTTTTAGTTGTAATTAAGAGATGAGGAGAGGTGGGGTTTTTTTCCATCCTGCCAAAGTTTTAAAGCTTCAAAAAGTATTCTGTTCTTTAACAGGACAAAATCAAGATGTTTTGGATTTTTTCATTAAAAAAGGCAAAAAAAAAAAAAGGCTGAAGAATGATCTGGTGCTGGTTGGACCAGTTAGCTGGGAGATGGGTGATCCAGAATCAAGTCTTCCTCTGTTGTTTTACACCATTACAGAGGAACGTCTCAGCCACCTACTTCAGAATCCTTTTCTCTTGGGTTTTGGCCCCAGCACACAGCAGAGCTCTGAGAAAGACATCTTCAGAGAGTATCTCCTTGAATATATCCACCAGTAAAATGGCTTTTCGTTCATCTGCAGCTTCTGACACAGTGATTACCAGTTGTCTCCACTTCTGGTGGCTGTGGCAGAAAAATTATCACCACCCCAAAACAGCTATTCTAAGTCAGAGTTATCTGTGCCATAGAAAAGCCTCGAGCCTGCAGTTAAAGACAGGGCTCTTTGGTGCTTGCTGCCATATGGCAGATGTTTTCTTACCCTGAAAAATTCATGAATAATCTAAAAGGTGCAATGGAGGGAGTAAATGATGTTATTAAGCTCATTTGCAGAGGTAGGGGTCTGAGTGATAACATGAATTGACCAAGGCCATGCAGGAAACTTCCAAGTGCCAGGATTAAACAGACTTGATAGGATGTCCCAGGCTTTGACCACAAATAAAGGCACCTGAGTCTTTAAGTGCACATAAGAGAGCATGAATTAGACATTGCAATGATTACAGAAGTTAAAATGGTTTAGAAAAGATCTGCTTGTTCCAGTGCCCCTCTGAATAACAGCTTCTACTTTTTTTCTTTATTTCCTATTGTCTTCAGTTTAGAACTTGTTGGGGATAAAATTGTCTTGTGGTCAGGATTCAGGAGATTTCTTATCATTTATGTCATTCTTTCACTAACTTAGACTAAGCTTATGCTTCAGTTATTCCTCTGAATATAGGTATAAAACTACCTACCTCCTCCAGGCTTCAGTTAATGAGGAGTTCTGTCCTCATTGCTACCTGGTGTAATTATTTCACATCTATACCACTGTAAATACCATGGCAAAAGCCACATTAGGTATTCAGCTACAAGCAATTGCCATCCATGTTTAAATTAGATCATTGTTATGGGTATGCAACCAGAAGAATCCTCTGCAAAAACATCTTTTTTTATTCTCTGAGCCCTCTTAGGGCTTGGGAAGCAGATTGAAGGCAATTGCATGTGTTTATGTTAACTTACTGCTAAGAATGAATCACGGTTTCCTTGCAAATCCACTGAAGTGGTAAGAGCATCTGTTCATTTCATAGCAAGTTATGGATTTAAAAATGGATGAATGGAGGGGGAAAACAGCCCCATCACCCTGGTGGTCCCGTGTCCAAATGACATGTTGTGCTGAACAGCAATGATTTTTTTTTTTTTTAGGCTGTTTCTTTAAAGAAAAAAACCCCTTTTGCATGTGTAATCATCATTCCTTAAGCACTGTGTCCTTCTAAGGGGTAAAATCACAGTGACAATAATTGCTTTGAGAAACAAAAGGAGTCGGATTCCTCTTCTGTTGTATAACAAAGTTGTAGATTGGCAGGGTGGACAGCCCAGGTGTCTAAATGCTCTGTTTCCTCCACGAGCTGAAAATTTAAATTCTCAAAACCCCTGTTTAGTTGCAGCCTGACTTAAACTCCCCCAAGACCTATGTTTCTATGCCTAAACTCCTCCCTTCAGCCCACAGCCCAGTGAGCCGGTTTTTAATCTGGGAAGCAGATTTATTTCAAGTAACAGTTGTATGCAACCTTGTGGTGATGGCATTTATTGGGGGGAGAAAGGTGGGGACACTGGAGTTCTAGTCCCTACATCAAGGACTGGGAAAGAAACAATTGTTGGATAGCACGCACAAGTTCTCTCTCTGCTCCAGAAGGGACTGAGAGAGATTCAGGATGTGATTTTGATCATCAACTTGGGCATATCTGTGATGGAAAAGATGAGCTTTCCAGCCTCTCCATCAGGCCCTGTGAGAAACATGGACCATGGCACTGTGTCATGAGATGGGACAGGGCTCTGAGCTCTCAGGGTCAGGGACAGCTACTCCTGCCACAGGTGTCTGTTTTTTGCTGCCTGCTGCACTTACAACCACTGATGTTCCCATGTGGAACGTGGCAACTTCTCCCTTAGTTTGGACAGGGAAGCTGGAGAGGGGCAGGGATGTATTGGCATGGGGGGGTGTAGAGGAAAACACAATAAAAATAAAAGTTTAGGAGCCTTGTTCCAGTAGATCCATGGCTGGGTTTGAACAGTTAAAGGTGGGAATAAAATCTGTGTTGCATCCCCTGTATCAGAGGCACAGGCTGCCTTCTCCAACAGCTCCCTCCTTCTCCAGCCCTGATCCTACCCCCTGTCTCATGCAGGTCCTGCTTTCATCTGACCACATGCTGAGATAATTTAACCCCCTAATCTTGCGGAAAACTATATTTTGATGGATCAGTTTTTCATTGGGTGGGTGATTTGAGCCTCTCAATGCCCAGTCAGATGAGCTTTAGAGCTGACACAGCAGCAGACAGGAGGGACTGGAGCAAGAAGGAAGTAAGAAAGGAATAAAGGGTGAAGAATTGTCCCCTTTGGGTAGTAGGGATGCTTTAGATTAGCTCAGCCATATCATCTCCCTGGACTGTGAGAGTAAACTCTGCTCTGTTTTCTGTTATTGCTTGCTTTATGCTTTGTTTGTTTTGGTTTTTGATAGGAAGAAATGTAGCTGTATATATTTGGGAGAGGGTTTGGGGCAAACATCCTGATCTGACATCTGTTCAGTGCAGCTTGGATAGGGATTTCTAGACCCCTCCCTAGCAAAAGTTTGGGTTTAAAATGCTTCCCTGTCCAGCACATCACAATTTCCAGCGGCCTGCAGGCTATTTCAAGAACACTGAGATGTTTAATTCATCCCAGGCACTGTGCAGGTCTCCCTGCTTGTGGCTTCTTCCCACGGTGCCAGCTACTGCTCCCAGTCCCTTTGAGGAGTAGCTCTGGGTCACTCAGAAAACTGGGGCAAAGCCAGGGATGACAGTCTCCTTTCCTGTGTCACAATCTGCTATCTTAATTATTACTTCAGTTCTTCCTGTTCAGTGTGAGGGTCCCTCCCCCCTCCTCCCAGATTTGTGTGTGTCTTCTAAGTGTCAGCAAAGGAGGAAAATCATCTGCAGAAATTCAGCTCTGGGGAAAAAGGGAAAAAAAAAAGCCTTAGAAGCATTCATTCATTCATATTTAAGAATGGATTTCCTTCAGCTGTGCTGTGACCTCACTGGTACTGTCAGGAGAGCTGTTGGATGAATTTAAAATTACACTACAGTGCCTTTCTTAAGTTCCCTTTTAAAGGTGTGGGGTGTTGTTTGGAACATTATTTTGTTCAACAAAAGAATGGAAATGAACTAAAATAGTTCATCATCAGAGCCTTTGTGGCCTGCTGGAAAAAGTGATCCCAGCTATTACTATCTGCATGAATGTAATATTTCCCTCATTTTAGCCAATTTCCCTGATGCCTGCCTTGTTTTGGGGTGCCTGAGCTGAATTAAAAATAGACAGATTCTGATTTGTAATATTTGTGCCAGATGATCAGGCCCTGAAATACTTTCTGAACTATTGAACTATTGTAACTGGGGAAGGGTACCACATAAATGGGCAGCCCAAATACATGCTTCTACAGCACAGGAACCTTGTCAGTCTTCATATCATGGAAGTTGGGGGTTTTTGCCTTGATTTGAAACATTTAGAACTCTCATCTGTTCTTATTTCTTAAAAGCTTCTCTGATAATGGCACCTGGCTCGTGCTTTAAACCTGTGGAAAGCAGCGAGCCAGTGACCATATTTATTGTGCTTCGAGGATTTCTCCATCAGAGCTTAACTGCCACAGGATAACAGCAACAAACCACCACCAACAACAACAAATAATGAGAGCCCAAACAAGCCAAAGCACCGCAGGGACCTTACATGCGGTGGGTTTTGTGAAGAGAATTAACATGAAAGAGGGTTCAGTTTGGGGGTAGAGGTCAGGGCAGATAAACTCCTGTGTTCTGATACATTTCCTTAAAGTGGGAAGTGCTTTAGAGAGCGAGGCTGTGGGAAGAAGCTGTCAGCAACGGGGTGGTCAGCAGTGTCAAGGGTGGTGGCCTATGTTTTTCTTCTGTTGCAGCTTTTCATCCTCCATCTGTCAAGCCCCATAATTTTCAAGGCAGACAGTCAATTTTTAAGGCAAACCTTTTAACTTCTCCCAGGTCTGAAGCGCCCCTTTTGCCTCGGAATAACACAAAAATGGCAATAACTGGGAGACTGTTTAAAGCTGGTGTCTCCCTGGGATGGCACCGGGTCCCACCTGGGCAGCGGTTTGTGCCCTTGGCTGCCGGTGCCGTGACAGAGCGTGGGCTGTGTTTGCCCCCACGCTGCCAGCCTGCAGATCCCACACGTAGCTGTGATGCAGCACCACGAGGGAAGGGAGTTAGCCAGGGAAAGACCTGGATGCAGACGTGCTGGTGGAGCACAGCACAGCCCGATGCAGGCTCCTTGCTGGAGCCCCCACAGCCGCGCTGGCAGCGGGATCAGCGCAGCCTCATGTGCCCCACTGACCCTGCCCCACCTGGCATCACGGCCCCACTGCTGGCTGGTTTGCCCAGTGCCCACCACAGGACACTGCCACGAGGGCTGATGTCCCCGGGCAGGCACAGGGCTGAGCCTGGGCTGAGGACTAACACAAGTCCAGGCTTTCTTCACGCTCCGCTGCTCTCCGGCGCTTAGCTCGAGCTGACATCTCAGCACGGCTCGTGTCATATAATTTCAGCATGAACAAGGCTTGGCCCACACTCAAAATACACAGTGTTTTAAGTGTTTAAATTAAGCTTTAACTGACTCAGACACCGAATCTAGCTCCAGCCACTGTGTTGCTGTGTTATTAAATGCTGCAAACCGGAGTTCCTCCACTCGTCTGCGAGGATTATCACAGTAGAGTTGGCAATAACTGAAGCATCCAGATGAGTTAACAAGGTGAAATCCTATTCCCAGTTAAATCAGTAGGAAATCTTTTAAGTGGCTGTTTTGAGGTCTATACTTCATCCAATCATCTCAGCCTAAGTTCTCCCGAGGAGGAAGCTGTCTATGTTCCTTCTTTCATTCCCCAACACAAATACATCCCTTAAGCATCCAAGGTATGGTACTGAAATACTTGCAATAAATGGACTTAAGTTAAGAAAGCATGATTTCTTAGCCTGAAAACCTCACCTGGAAAAAAAAATATTCTTGTATTTAAGTGTCTCTGAGTATAATAGGATAATTGGATATTTCTTATTTCTTAGTATCTCCTGACATTGCTGTCAGTTGGACTTGTGAGTTCTGCTTTTCTGTGTTTTAACAGAAAAATGACCTGATCTGTTCTTTACCTGCTTGTGAATGAACTCTGTGAATAACGACTGGAAAGCCAGGTTACTTCTGTGCATATGTTCGAATAATTTAATGCAAGAAATGCCAAATACTGAAATCAGGATTGGGCAGGATTAGCAAATTCAGGTCCAGGTCTGAATGCAAATGTTAGCAAACGAGAACAGAGAGGGGGTTCTGATCCAGGCACTTCACATAGCTGGTTATTGAAATTCAAATTCAGAGCAGTTGCAACATTTGGAGGTGGATCAGAACTCCCTTGGCAGCAGGAAGTGTTTGGACGTGGGGATCTTATCTCAGGTCATCATCAGTCTAGAAAGGTATCTGAGAGCCCAACTGCCTGCAAAGAAGTGACACGGTGCTACTAATGCCTTTGCTCATAAACATTTTCACATGCAACCTACTGCTGTCCTCTGCATTGATGTTGGGGAGTAGAATCTTAGAAACACAGGGAAAAAAACCTCCTAACAGTGCCCTTCAGAGCTGTACACAAACTTTTAGGTACTAAGCTTCCTAATCACTACCTTATGGCTCATAAAAGGAGCAATCTGACACCAAGGACCAAGAGGTTGTTATTCCTCCGCTCTCCCCTATCCCACTCCAAATGTTAGAACAATAAATACATTTACCTCTTGTTTAAGATCACTTAAAATAAGTTGTTTTAATTAAACCTCCCAGCGATCTATCTGCACTAAGTGATTAAGTGCCTCTTGTTTCAGTGAAAGGAGAAGGGATTGTCACAGGACAAGACTGATTGAATTGTGGGCAGAACTAGGACTGGGTGAAACTGGTGAATGTTTTCCATCGAAATTCACGTGAAAATACTGTGAAGTTTCAATTTGTGTGGCGTTATTGCTCTCAAATATTTCCCCTCCTTTCAGACCTTCCTTCCCTCCCCGCTGTCCCAGAGTCAATGAAATAGTTATTTCCCTCAGGTTAAAGTTCAGCTTTGAATATCAACTTTAAAAGCTGCCCAAGAAGAGAGCTTTCTTTACTCAGTGGGCATCATTTTCAGCCGATAAACTTAAAAATTGAAAAGTAGCAACTGTGTTGATGAACTATAGCTATTTAAAATTGTATCAAATGCCTAAAAAAATTCGACTTTCATAGCAATCAGATCTTAGAAACGGTATCATAAAAATTTTTGGGGGTTGTTATGCTATTTTTACATTTTAACTTGAAATATCTTGTGTGAATTAAAATGGGGTAGTTATTCTTTCAAACCAGGCTTTTTACATTGCTCCCAGCTTAGGAATCACACTGGTGGGTTTGTTGTTTTACTGCTGGCCATATCACTTTCAGGATGGAGAACAGTCACAATAAAAGGCTCTTTTATGTCTTGTAGTATGTCTTGTGATGGTTATGGCAGCATCTACCTTTTAGCTTTCCTACACCCAGTTTCCTCTTGCAGTTCCCCATTTTTCCCCTTCTTTATCCCTGCTCTGGTACCTACCAAGGTGGACTGGGAGGCTCAAACAGGGTCTAGGTCGTGGCCCAGCACAGGCAGCCGAGCTCTCTGGACAAACTGCTCCGCTAATTTATTTGGATTCTTTACCTGCAACCTCCCTGCTGTTTTAGTGCTGGGGCCTCTCTCGGGCACAGCCAGGCCAGTGTGCTGTGTGGTGGTTTTATGGTGATGTGGACAAATGATCATGAGGGGCTGGCTGGAAACTATTGGATATACTCCTTTGCACTGGTGGTATTTAAAGGTAAAGGCATTAACAGCGCTGCTGCCACCTCCTTTTATCTCACCCAGCAGCATGCTGCAGGCAAGGCAGGCAGGATGACACCTCTGATTGCTGCCATTTGCATTTTATAACCAATCTCCAAACAGGAGTGAGAGGGAAAACGCAGACAAAACGTGGGAGTTCAGCTCTGGCTGCAGAGTTGTCCCTAATTTTAATTTATCCTATTAGCTGAGTAGGGGCTGTGTTGGGTTAGGCTGACTGGCTTAGGCTCTGGCTTTCACTGAAGGGCAAATGAAAACATGTTAAAAGGTTATTCCCAGTGCCCTTCCACTGGGTGGGAATTCGATAGTTTTGGCTCCTAACTTTAAATATTTCTGAAGTAAACAAGACACGGTACCAACCCCAAATATGATTTTTTTATTTTTTTTGCTTGTCTTAATACATGGCATTGCCAGCACTAATGTGATATTTCTCTGTGTCTTCCTGAGACTAAAAACAAGAAAGAAAGAATGAGAAATGAACCTGGGGGACTTTTTACTGTGTGGCACCTCAGGATATTTGTGAGTATGAGAGGAGTGAGGTGTCACTGCTCTGCTTTAGTGTGTTTTAGCAGAGACCTGAGCAATGGAGAGAATCTCCTGACCAGCCAAAATGCATCTTGGTTTCAGCAGAGGGTCATGGCCACTGTGCTTTTTAATCACACAGTGAGGAGTTTGTCTCCTGCATAATTACAGCAAAAACTCGGTTTTTTCAGTTTAAGTACCGAGCTGTATGTTACTAGAATATACTACAGCATCAAACCCCTCCACTTGTGAGAGTCTGTCTTGCAAATAATATTTACCTTTTTGCTAATTGGAAAGAATCAAGCTTTTATTTAGCTGTGCAGATATTGGTTTAGATTTTTAAAGGAAAGAAATTCCAGAAGGTCTGTTTCATCAATAATTAATAAAGAAAAAGACAAAATTAAAAAAAAAAAAAGGAAGGAAAGAAAATTGAACGTTCCCTCAAACATATTTTCCAGTTCAAATGTCTAAAATATATGTCATCTTCCAGCTACATTTTCCTCTTGCAAGTCCTTGTGGTTTTTATAAGGACAAGTTTCATTTTATTGCCTTGTTTTCCTGTGAAGTCAACAAGTTAAAACAACAGGATTTAATTTTGGGTTGGCAGGCCAGCTAAGAGATAATACATCGTGTGCCCCCCCCCCTTTTATCTTTTGCTTTTCCTTCCTCCTCCTGCTTCCTGGTCTCCTTGAGGTGCTCCACTCTGCCACTGTGCTGCTCAACTTACTGGCCTAAAAAAACCCCTTTGCAGGTGATTTATAGAACCCACTGGTTATTGTATGGCTAATGATTCATGGAACTTCATTAAATACCAAGTATGTGCCTGCTTACTGTCTGTGCACACTGCATATTAGAACCTTTGCACTCCCCCTTGCAAATTGCCCCCATTAAAGTCGCAGACAAAAGGTCCTCTCAGTAGCTTACATATTTTCCCACATGTGAGAGAGCAATTGGAAACTTCCTCTTGATAACTAAAAACTTTTGAATTAGAATTTATGAGAAGGGTCTTTTGGTCTCATTGCCCGAGGGCTGAAACAGATCCCAGTGTGTACAAGCGTTCCTTTGATGCCTGGAGCTGCACAGGGTAACATTTTTTAACAGGATCAAAAAGCGTAATGCAGGGACAATGTGCCGAGGCCCTTGCTCTGACACAAGGAGTCAGAGCCTGTGTTTTTCCAAGGCTAAAAAATCTCAAAGTTATGTGTCCAGGGCAGCAGCAGCAGCATTTTATATTCTCTTTAATTGCGGTAAAGTCCTAGATAAAATAATGGCAGTCAGTGTTACAACTTCCTTTTCTTTAATGTTCCCCTAAAAATGCTTTGAAGCTGCTTTTACCTTTGGGAAAGTATTGTATATGTGTTAGGGGAAAACATATCAAAAAGAAAATAAAGGGCCAGTTCTTTAATTGGTGGAAATCAGCACGGCTCTATTACAGGTATCGGAATTTCTCAAGCTGTGGATATGGTTAAAAACTTTCTGCCATTCCTTACCATGGATTAATATGTTCCTGCCCACTTACTCACCTGGACTATTCTGTTCTGAGTTTACCATTGATTTTTCTTTGTAAAGGCAGCAAAAGTCTTAAAACCTGCATCTAACTTTCAAGTCATAAATATTTCCCATGGTTTCAGCTGCACTGTTCCAGAATTTAAAAAGAGGCACAGCCATATGTACCAGCTGATCCCAAGTCTCTACAAAAAAAAAGGTCTTGATAACCAGAATTTGTCTCATCTAACAGACTTGGTGCTCATTTAGGTGGTCTTTCATTGTATCTCACTTCACATCTATAGGCAAAGAAGAGTGGAAAAAAAAGGAACTGCTTCATGTGGCCAACACATCACAGGCATTATTATGAAATGATCACATTACCTCCACCTTGGTGATTACATTACTGAAAGAGAGATGTTTTTGAGATTCTGTATTCACACAGGCAATATTTGTAAAACCTGCCCTGCTATTCAAGTCATACATATTGGCTCAAAGGCCTGTTTTCATCAAGCATTTGAAATACTTCAATGGTCTTTAATGCAGCACCCTAACTTACTACTTATTCTACAGCTGATAACTTAAATGTCTCTCTCTTTACACCATTTGTAGGTCTTCCAAATGAGACAGAAGATTTAACTCTTGATTACTTCTGTGGTCAGTTAAGAGCCAAGTGAACTTTTCAACATAAGCTTGGCTTGGTCTCAGAGTTGCACATTTTTTTTCTTCTCCAGTAACACACTGCCAGAGTGTCTGAACCTCAGTGGTGACCTTTAGAGAGCACAGTATATAGGATATGAAGAGCCCAGAGAAAGTGTTGTCTGAAAGACCAGAAAAACCTTCCACATAAGCCAGAAAATGTAATGGAATTGGTGGTGGACAGTGAGAATCTTCCTGGGGATGGAGGGTCCCTTTGCTTGTGTGGTGCCAGCATGATGGAGTCTTTGTCTAATTTAGGTTTGACTGTTTCCTTAGGTTTGTTTATTATTATCTCTGACTAGACATTAACAGTTATACATCATATCATGTATAAACATACATACTATGTCTACTCTGTGTCATCAAATATTGTCAGCTTACTCACAGGACCATATTTCATTAATTTGACCCTGGCCCTGCCTCATTTTGGGTGTATTAAATTGTGACTCCAGTAGATTTGGGCTACTCAACTGAGAAATCCTCCAATCCCTTTCTTTTTCCATGGCAGACTGCAAACACATAAACAGAATAAGGTGGCTGACAGTAAGGAAGTGAGTGAGACAACAAACTACCTTCCCCCAAATTTCAATCTGTAATCTCAATGGGAATTTGGGATATGTCCCTCAACAAAGGTTTGGGTGCACATATGAAAGGTGTTTATTTCAAAACATTCTTTTCCTTCCATTTGGGTAGTGGCTTGATTGGAGTCATTGCCTTCTTAAACTGGAGTGTCCCAGACTAAAAATTCCAGGACTGTAAATGGGGAGAGAAGTTTTTCGTTCTGAAACAGTCTGAAAGTTTCAAATTCAGACATCAAATTATTTGAGTTTCACCCAGCCTCAATAAAAACTCCTCTGTAAGTACTTCATCAGGACAGACGTAGAAATATCTGGCTGTTAGATCAACAGAAAGTAAGATATGTTTAGAGCGAAATTAGGCAAAAGAAGAGGTGAATTATTAAGTGTGGGTAAACACAAAGAATTTGTTACTGTACTTAAGAGTCGGTTAAACATTGTCATGTGGGATAATAGCAATAAACTGTTGGAGTGAGCAGGAGGCTTCTCTGCTTCACAGAGGCACCAGCAGGTGGGAGCTGGCCCTGTGCTGAGATTTCTCTTGCCGCCGCTTTCGTTTCAGCTGAGAGGTTTCGTAACTCCCACAGGGAAATCTGGGAAAGCAACATTGGGAAACGCCGGTGATTTTGAAAGTTCAGTCAGTTTGGGTGACATTTGGCATCATGGGCTTTTTCCTTCTGGTGAGATTCCATTAGCTCTGCTTACTTTCTTGGCAATAACTGAGAAGGCTATATAGTTTTTAATTGCGATATGGGAACCTCTACCGGGATGACTTTAGGGCAAAACAGCTGCACCCAGTCTGTTCTTCCTCCTCTTCCTGAGCTTAAATAAAATCTGGTCTTATCTGAATATGCACCCAGAAGGCTGGATGGTTATTTAAGCCTCGGTTAGGGAACATATTTAAGAATATGCCTAATTTTAAGCATGTGCTTAAATCAATGGGACTTAAGCAAATGCTTGAAGTCAGGCATGTGGTTGAGGTGTTATCCTGAATGTGGGTCCTAATCCTTAAACAATAGCAAAGCCCAGAGGAAAGGGCAAGCTATCTGGGTTCCATTCTTGGCTCTTTTGTTGGTCGTGTTATAGTCTATAAAATAAGGATCATTATTCTTATCCCTCTTTGTGAGGCACATAGAAAATTATCAGGGAAAAGCACTCTGAATACTGTTATTATTGGCTATACTTCTTGAGACTGAAAAAATTTAGAGACAGACATTCTCAGTGGATTTCTGGTTCTTCCTCCTTTCACTGGGGCAGGAAATACCATGAGAATGGAAAGAAGGATGCGTACCCATGATCGCAAATAATCTTAATCTCCTTCTTTGCGCCGCCGCTGTAAATAATTAGATATTGCCACACCATTGTTTCTGGAAGTCCCCGCAGCGTTGCAGCCCTGTTGAGTGCAGGAGTACCTGCTTCAGATATCCCAGGCCAGCTGAAAACTGTGGTGGGAGATAATAGCTCGCAATGGTGGGTGGGTGTGTGTGAGGGAGCGTCTGGGGGAGGAGGGGAGGCCGTGCCTTCCTGAGCCCGCATTATCAGCGCTGCAAATGAGAGGCAGCAGCTTGTGTGAGCTTAAAAGCTCGCTTGAAAAGATCCTGGTTGCTGAAGGGGCAGCACATTAAGGCAAAAAGGCTCACACAGCCTTGTGTTCCTACCAGAGAGGTGTTGCAGGAGCGTGGTGCTGAGCTCCGGGTGTGCAGCACCGTGTTACTGCTGGGCTGGAACAGCTCAAGGCAGCAAAGAATCCATTATTGATGATCATTTGGAGTTCCTCACATTCTCACCACCTTAAGTCAGCGCTCATTCCCCAGCTTCCATGTGAAGGGCCTGGAGCCAAGGCTGTGAGCCTGTGTGTATGTGTTCGGGACAGTTAATATTTATGATGCATCTTACTGGGAAAATT
The DNA here is from genome assembly GCF_025592945.1 of Manacus candei. NCBI lineage: Eukaryota > Metazoa > Chordata > Aves > Passeriformes > Pipridae > Manacus > Manacus candei. The sequence continues at coordinate 2,176,239 of NW_026138057.1, forward strand.
AGTATAAAGCTGTGTTCCAACAGTACATTTATCCCATGACCTAGTTTTATGAATAACGTGCTGAAACACGGCCTGCTTGATTTAAACCTTTGTCACCCATTCTGATGGATACAGTGCCTAGCTGAGGCTTATGCAACACAAGCCAGGATTTGTGCAAAAATGTGATGTGTATTAGTGCAAGGTAAACAGATGGTAATGCTTTTGTTAATACCGAGTACATACAAAGATATTTATCAAAGGACCACATGTAAGGTCCATAGTCCTTGGCAGGGATCCCTAAGCTGTTACATCAGCTAATAAGAATAACCATTTTATTGCATTACACACAGTTTTTGTTGGGTTGCTTTAGACTGTGCAGGCGGCTGCAAAACTCGCCGCAGTTCATGCACTGAGAATGTGATTCTTGAATAGTGTTGAACATCTATAATACCCTGTTGTTTTTGTTGTTATTTTTATTTTATTGCTATGACTCTTGGCGTTCCTCCAGCTCAGCTCCCTTCTAGGGAATTCCACTGCTGTTTAGCAGCTCTGAAATGAGTGTGAGAGACCCAGGTGGTGAATACACCGAAATGTTGGAGGACAGGTACAAGAAATGGTTAGTGAGAGATTGCAAAAGGAGGGAGGTTGAACTGTAAAGGTTGGAAGGGAACTGTGACACTACCCCAGCCAGAGACAAATGAAGGGAACTCTGGAGAAGGCAGCAGTTGTTTCTAAAGAACTTATGCCAAAGAAGGTTGCAACTGAAAACCACAAAGTTTAGGTTGGCAGAGTTTCCTTGTCTGATTTGTACACTCTTCTTCCATCATCATCATCATCATCACCATCAGTGGAGATTACTTGTATCATGTACTGGGGAATCTCAGTCCTTGGAACACAGGCCATGCCCTGGGGGTGTAGTCAGTAACTCTGCAGAAGGAGGAAGGTACTACAACCAAACAAACCGTGTTTTGATTTTTGTCTCACCAGAGGTTTGTTGTTTCTCTGGAGAAAGGTGGGACCATTTTGAAGGCTGTTTCACAGGGCTTAGTCTTGACTGTGGAGCCACCTAAAGAAGCTCCTGGCCCTGACTCCAAAGCCCCCTCACCTCTCCTCAGCTGGGTCAGGACAAGTGTTTTTGGGGACACACTGTAGGCTGGATCACTGAGGCTGTAGCTCAGTGGGATGTGAGCTGGGACAGTCATCCTTTCCTGTCCCCTGGGCCAGCTCTGCTGTTCCCACCCAGTAGCACTTCATCTCTCATGCTGGCAGAGCATGACTGGTCCATTGGCTACACAGGGAAACAATTTGGAGAGCCAATTTGGCTGAAAATGAACAAACTTTGACTTCTTTCTTCCTGCCAGGTTTTGTTTTCAGCCAGATTAGTTTCCTAATCTGTTTTGCCTTGATGTCCTGCACTGGCTTGTGCCAGGATGAAGAAATGCTCAGGAGTAGGAACAGGGAAGGGAAGCAGGTAGGGAAGGACAGAAGGGCTTCTTTCAGGTGACAATGCATTGGCCTGAAGTGTTTCTTGATACTTCAGCAGGATTTGATCAACAGTAAAAACAACCTGGAAGAGAAGAGACAAAGGAACATGTTTCACCCAGACCTGCTTTGGATCCCCTTATTTTCATTCAGTGGTGCTTTATTCCACAGCACTGAAGTTATTAGGATCCTCACAAGTGAAGCAACACAAAAAGACAAATCAGGGTATGGTAGAGTGGGTTATGATTATGTAGCACTACTTCTGTCCCTAAGATAGTTTCAGGCCAGACTACAAACTCCTTTCTTCTTGGAAACTTTCTATGAGCAGAAGTAGTTGCATTGACTTTATAGATCTGATTATGAATTTTCCTCAGAAATGTAAGATCCTTATGACCTGGACCTTATTTATATATTGCCTTCCTGTCATTGTAAAGATAATTTTCTCTTTCAAAGACTAATTTGTGGCATTACTTGAATTCTGTATATGATTAGATAAGGTGTAGGGCTGAAGAAAGGACTGTTACTGTAAAAATCTTACTTAAATCACGACAATTTAAATTCACCCACTTCAGCACCATTCATTCACATGCTTCATTTTAAAAACTAAATGTCTGATTTTGGAGCAGTGGTGTGACTCGGAAGCAAACAGTATAACATAAGCTCTTACAATCATCTTCCTGTTGAATTTTATGCCAGGATTTTCTAAAGTTAAAATCCTAAAATCCAGCCCCTGGTCACTGGGACAGCTCCCAAAAATTGTCACCAGGAGAAACACAGCAGTGGAACACATACACTCTTCGAGTCATTTGCCTGCAAAGCTCTCAAACCAGGCAACTCCTCGGTCTGAGGTTTCTCCTAAACTTTTTCTGTGTTGTAAATATTCCACTCTTTTTTCTCCTGCATCGTGGCAAATGTCAGAATTCAAAGGACTGTCATCCTTTGGTGACCACTGTCCCTTCCCAGAGACAAACCATGCCACAGCATCTCTCCAAGGACTGCTGCTACCCTGCATTCCTGGGGGTAAGTTTCCATCCTTGGAGTTCCAACAGCTCCCTGTCCTTCCTTGTGCTGGATTTAGTCCCCCAGAGGTTTTTTTCCAGTTAGTCTCTATCAGCTGAGGTTCTACTTTTTGTGGGTTTGATTCCCAACATTTCTATTATAATTTTACAAGTGTTTCAACCACCTGCCAGTGGGTGCAACAACTGCCTTGTCTAATCTTTCCTTTTGCTGATTCTTGTTTCCCTGGGTGCCTCAATAAATCATTAGAACCAGGAAAGGGTCCAAACCAATAACAGTCTGTAATCATGACTCGTTGGGAAAGTTTGGGTTTAAAAGCAGAAATTCAGATTTCTGCTAAAATTGCACCCAAATCTGAACTTCAGATCTGTTTTCTTCCCCTCTGAAGAATATGAATAGATTTTCTGAAGCCCGAGTTACACTGTACATCAATCAGATGTGGGTTTAATCCATCCTAACCAATTCCCTCTTGAGCACCTTGTCTTCCTGATGCAGTTGGGTAGAGCTTCAGAGACCAAGAGGGAAACTGTCTAAATGACACAGGCACTTTAAAAAAAGCACATATATGTTTGATCTAATTAGTACTCAGAACTGGACACTGCCTGGTGTATGTAATGACCTCTAATGGACTTTGTGATCTGTGTGATCCATTGGACAAGGAAAACATTATGGAACTTCTGTATCTAAGGGCAGAATTATTACCTACAGCTACAGCCACCCTGTGCTGCAACAAATAAATAGAAATAAATCTATCTGAAATAATTGTTTATACTACTGATACTGCCAGGAGCAGGAGTGGACATGAAATAACAGCACTTTTATTTCAGGACTACCCACAGTATCTGATTGATTGTAGACCTGATACTGCACCCAGGATGCCCAGGGTTTTTCGTTGTGGTTTTCCCAGTTTGTTTGACAAGTTGAAATATGTGTTGTGATACCACATGGAAAATGAAGGCCTCGATTATGCAACCCATTTTCAGATGAATGATCCCATTTGGTCAAAATGGATCACTTGTGTTTGTAGGAATTGTAGGACTTGCTTTTCATTTCTACATTAATTCATTTTTTGCATGAACAGATGAAACACCACTTGTGGAGATGAGCTGATATTTTTAAGGCAATTGATAGTTATTGCAACTTTATAACATGACATGACGATTTTATTTGGATTTATTTCCTTCAAAGTGCCATGTGCCAGCAGTACTAGGAGGTGGAAGACTAGGATGCTCTTTCTGTGGTTCATTCATTTTAAGAATGTTTCTTTTGTTAAAAATTAGTCCAGTGTCCCTGGGACAAGGCAGAGGCAGGGAGGGGATTTTATATTTGCCAAGGGCACAGTGTCAAGACTTCTGGGCTCTTCTGCTTGAATGAAGTTGAGAAAATGGATTGTATGAGTGAGGTTGCTCCCTTCACAGGCACGGGGAACAAACCTCTGCTTCAGAGATGGTGCCCATCTGCTCTCTGTGCAAAGAGCTGCACTTGAGGTGCAAGGTGTTTACTTCTCCCAAGTGGGCTCTCAGTTAGTGTCACATTCCACATGACTCTCATGTTAGAAAAAAAAAAATTCCTGTAGTCAGAAGGCCAAAATTAGCTTCTCCTTAAAAGCCTGAAAAGGCAAAGAGGAGATTAAAAACTATGTGGGTCACAGCAACCCTCTCAAAATGAAGAGACTGATACAGAATGCTGAGAATGATCTTTCTTTCCCTACTTCCAGACCGAAAAAAAAAAAGGAATAGGTTCTTCCAGGCTCTGGTTTTAAAAGCAGTGGCTCTGATTCCAGGTCCAAGGTCATCTATTTTCAACTACCTGGATCATCTTATGTCAAAAGGAAAACCTTTATTAAATTTCAGCATAAAATGAGGCAAATTAAGAAAGTCAACTGAGCCAGGTAAAACCGGGGGGGGGCAGGGGAAAGAGTGTGATGTCAAAGAGAGAGAAATAAGGCAAAAAAACAGAGTGTTTTCAAAAAGCACCTGAGAGCCTTCAGGCATAGAAAGATACAGTACAATCCATCATCAAACAGCCCCTTCCATAAGCTGATGTGGGGTAGGGTTGGGAGAGGGTGATAAACTCTGTGCCCAAGTAGATCAAACCATTAAGGAGCTGAGGAAGAGAGTACATGGACATTTATTACACAGGGGCCTGGCATGATTTCTGCCCCTTTGCTGATGGTTAAGTACCTGTTTAGAACAACCCAAAACTAAAAAGTTACTTTTTATAGAATTTTTGTGCCAGGATAAATGCTAGTAAAATCTAAATATATGAGGTTTATGAGTACAGCTGTGCAAATACATTTTCTGTAAGAATGAAGAAGTGGGAAAAGAGGGAGAGGAAGGAATTATGGGGGGGAGTGAAACCAGCTTACAAGTAAGAAATGGGAGAGGAAATGCATTTCAGTTTGAATGAGACATCTCATTTGGAAGATTCTATTTGTCTTATCTCTTTTAAGTAAAATGTAACTGAAGATCCAAATCAAACTTTCATAAAAAATGAAAATGCAAAGTGTTCTCTCTTGAAACACTGTGAGATAAATAATTTAAATTTTCCATTGCAGTGAAAATTGCATTAATTTCTTTTTACAGAGATACTTTTCTCATGCCAGTGTTTAATTGAGCATTCTGGAATGTAGGTGTCAGAATTTATAGAGACTGGGGTTTAGGTCTGTATATATATTATTATATTTCCTCTTCAATATGATCTTCATGTAGTTTATACCTTGGTCCAATAATTTTGGATCCCAATAACATTAGGATTTTTTTCTTTTTTTTTTCTTTTTTTTCTCTAACCAGAGTAATGGTATTAATATTTATGTGCTATTAAATTGCAATCTTATAGAACACATTTTATCTATTCCCTTTCTGAACAGGATAAGGCAACTATACCAATACAGCTAATAGTGCAAATTAGGTGTGGCAAAGAATATATGTAAGTGATTATGAGCAGTGCCTTGATATTTTTATTGAATTGTCCACACTCTGCTTCTTCTCCAACCCCAAAATAATCATGCACTGCACAGATCTCCAGAATGAGCACCCTAGTCCTATACTGGAATACAATAATACCTCACAAAACAACCAGGGTGAAAGATGTTTCCTAAATTCCCTCCAAGAGACAAGGGGGGAGCCTGATGGGTAAATGTAATGTTTCAGTGGAGATAAAGGTACTTTTTCATCCAAAAAATATTAGCTTGTGTGATTTTTATGTTCATCTTCCTCCTTCTCTTTTTTTTTAAAATTAGATTAATTTTCAAGAGGGGAAAAAAGTGTCAATTTGCCCTAATAAAGAGTCCTTTGAGCTCTGCCTAATGCTGGGACAGCAGATCTCTGAGGAATGTCAGGAGATGGAGCAGCAGCATTCTTCTGGCTGCTGCTCCCTGAGAAATCAGCATCCCGGTCCCTGGAATTCCTGTCAGTCAGCTTAGATGTGAAACTCGGGGCTGAATCACAGAACACGCCTTTTTCCCGGGACTTTAAAGTCACAGCCAAATCACTGGGATAATTTGATCTTTGGAGCTGTGTGCTCTCCTACCCAAACTCCTCTTACAATTTCTGTTTGAAACGTCAGTGTTTGCTCAGTTTCTGTCCATGCTTTTCTGTCCTCTTTGCCAGCTTGTGCCCTTTTTACCCAAGGTGACTTTAACTGCAAGATAAAACTATTTGGTCCAAAAGGTTCTGTGCAGGCTGCAAAATGCTATTATTTAAATAAAAGGGTGTACAAAGCCACCTTCCACAATTAAACCGGTTTATACACGTGCAATATGCTGGCTGTGTTACGGAGAAACCACCATTTTAAATTTAAAACATGCTCTACCTCATTACAGAAATATATTCTGCTTTTTTTTTTTCCCCTTTCCCGTTTTTTTTTTTTTTCCCCCTTTCCTTCCCCCCTAGTTCTTTTAAACAGAGAGGCCATTCCTTTCTCCATCTGAGTTAAATACCACAGTATCCTTTTCGGCAGGCTTCTAAGCTAAATCTAATCAAGCTGTGTCACAGCTCTGTCAGGCAGGTTGCTCTTTCTTTGGCCTTGAATAATTGGAAGAATGTTGGCACTTGTGCCTGGGCCATGAGAACGTGACCCGAGTTGATATTTAATCTACTTCAGTGCTAGGCTGCACTAGGACTGGGGTCTAAGCCAGGCCTGGGGAGCAGTGTGTTAGCCATCAGCAGCACTCATTTTACCTTGGAATGGATTCCATTTGATGTATCATTACACCGCTCCAGGAGAATGCTTTAATGAGACAGATACATGCGCTGGAAAGGATTAAATTGTTGTCCTTTAAACTCCTTTTTTTTTTTGCTTTGCTGGCCTAATAGCTACAAGGTGCTGGGAAGTACCTGAGAAAAGGCAAAAAGGTTACAGAGGCGGCCAAAAATAGCTAAAACTGAAGGTCTGTCATCCCTGGATCTGCAAGCACTTTGCAACGATTGCAGATATCTGGTCTGTTCTTCCCTTTCACAAGCTCGGAGTAAGCACTGGATTTGTAGTTGTGTTTTCACCTCTGTTCAGGGAGACTCGGTGTTACGAGGGGACATCAGAAATGCTTTGTGCATTTGTGGCTTTGAAGCAGCCCCTCGGCGCACAAACCATCATCACTCGGGACGCGGGAGAGGAAAGTTTTCATTCCCCTTCTCACGGGCCCGTATGAGCTCCAGGAGCCCTCAGGAAAGAGGAAATTCCTCTCAGACCTGCGGGTTGTTCCTGCCGAGCAATCCGAAGTCACAATGGATTTCGGTCGCTTTGTTCACACTTTTTCTTCAGCGAGAGCTTGGGAGGTGGGCGGTGGTAGAGGGGGAGAAATAGCGATTAGAACCTTTTCCAGGGAGAAGTGTAAATCGCCCTTTTTTTGCCTCTCAGGAAGGTCTTCTGCCTCCTGCCTTGGATGACTCGCTGGGGCTGAAGTGTTTGGAAATGCCCTGCTCTCAGGTCACACAGCCCAGCAACTATCTGAGTTTTTGCCAAATGGAGAGGAGGGGAACATGCCCACAATTTGCAAAGGAGTCTGAGGCAACATTTAATTTGCATTAAAAAAAAAAAAAAAAGGTGATGTCAATGACCCTTTATCTCGGATAATGAGATGTACTCGTGTGGACACCACAACCGGCAATTTCAGTATTAAATCCCCGTGTCAGAACTTACATTTCTGCCGTCCCGTTTCGCACCGCTTGTCCCCCGTGCTAGGGAGGGATGCTGAGGGCCAAGAGGCAAGCACCTCTGTGTCTCACCGCATCCTCTAAGGGATGTGAAGGCTGGGAGAAAGGATCTTTGCTGTGGAGCGAAGTCGTGAGACGCTAATCAGGTGTGTTACTGATTAACTCGGCCTCCTTGGAATGTCAATGACTCCTTTTCTGCCAGGCTGCAGTATTAAGGGATGGAGTGTTTGTCCCTTCCACATGGACTCCCCCAGCCTAATTTCCACTTTGTTAGCTGAGGCCAGCACCTGCTTTTAAGTCGTTTTAGCCCCTGACTGTACCTTTTACATTTTACAGTATGTGAGTCTCGATAAAAGCAAAGCACCACTTCAAAATCTGATGTTAACTCTATTTTTTACCTCTTGCTGTGATAAATCATCCCATGGTCTTGGGAACTACCTCCTCAAACCTTTCAGGGCAGGCTAAGGATAATGCTAACCTTTGAAGACAGCCAATGATACAGCCTTCTAAATTTCTGTTTGTATTCCATGAAAGATCCTGGGTACATTAGCAAAGGTAATGCCAATAGTCTTTTTATACATCTTTTTGTGAACAAAACAACTGGATAAAACAAAAAAACTTTCTGTAGAACAGACAGAGCACTCACTCTTGTCCATTATCCACAGTTTCTTCTCTGTTTGTTTTGACTATGAACCCTCACATCACTAGAAAGTCCGTTCCTCGCTGGGAATGTTTTCTCACAAGTGGGACAACAATGTCAGCCTGACCTAAAGGAAATTGTTCTCTCTTACATTTCCTTTGAGGGGTTTTTTTTTCTACCTTGGAAGTGACTTGTTTCAAATTAAGTGAGGCTATCAGAGATGATCTTCTGTTGCTGTCAAGTGACAGCCACCACATTGTTCTGCTAGTGGACATCTTGATTTTAATTTCAGCTTCAAGCAGCCCCTTTATTTCATCTGCTGACCATTGGGGAAGAGCTTACTGAGCTTATTTGCAGCATGGGTTTCCCCTGGAGTAGTCAGATACCCCAGATTTTTGAGCAGGTGACATACCTTTGCCATTATTGTCTTCTTGCCTGATGGAATCACAATTCATTTCTTTCTAAACTTTGGATTACAAACCACCTGTGAAACCCACATTTCTCACTGAAACAGAATGTTTGGAGCCATGTTTTCAAGGACAGAAACAAGCCAGAAACCAGAACATTTGCAAGAGAGGACATTCCTCAACCAGTTATGGTTTTGAACACAAACAAACAAACTCCCACCCAAATGCTAGAAAAATGATCACCTTTCTGACTTTTGTCAGATCACCAGGTCTTTCCAATGGATTTCAGTGAGAATAACAGAAAACCAAGGAGTGCAGGAGCAGAGGCTTCTGCTGCTTCATTACTTTTCTTACACCTTGTGCATAATCTTAGGCAAGGGCACATCTCTGTTTGCAGAATCACTTTCAGATAAATATCTAGGGGAAGGTCTATTCTCTACTTGTGTGGCATCCATGAGCAAAAATTCACACGTTTATTACTTAAATGTATTGCATTCATTGATTACAAATAGGAAATTGGGATTTGTCCTGTTCCCTGCTAATATAAGGCATTATTTAATAATTTTCTAACTGCTGTTGCGTAGAAATGTAGTATCTTATTGGAATGTGATAACACAGTTTATCAGGTACCTACTTCAGCTGGCAGAGAGTGGGTTGGACAATTTTCACTTAAGAATTGTTTGCTGGATTCCCCTTGTTGGCCCTTTGTAGGAAACTGAATCAGGGAAAAGTGGAATATTGCACAAACAGCCAAAATAGTGCCTTTTGCTGGGCAGCAGCTGAGCAGTCTTCAGGCAGAGGTGAAAACATTGCTGGATCATTTCTGCACAGTTAGAGAAGTATAAAGAGAAAAATATAAAATTTAAAAAAAAAAAAAAAAGAAAAAGAAAGGTGAGGAAAACCAGGAAAAATGTAAAGCTCATGAGTGCAGAGGAAGGAAAGACTGGGATGTGGATGATGGTTCTTCTACAAAGTGGTAAGCAAACTGAAAAGAACCAAGGAATGTTATGAAAGTGTGTGACTAGGCAGTGTTCATCCTTACTGGCTGTATCTTCACTCAGGGCAGGAACAAACTCTGGCAAAGGCAAAGCTGTGGGTTTCCCTCACTATACTGCAATTATAATATTTGGAGCTAAAGAAATCCTGAGCTTAGGAATTTATCTAACAGATGAGACACGGCTGGAAAAACATTTCATCTGACAAAGACAGCTGAAAGAAAATGCGCTTTTTTCATAATTTTGTTTTCTCCCAAATCACAAAATGCTAATATTTTCGGCAGAACTGGAATACAAGGAGTTGCCTGCTATTGAATTTGGGGGACTTTGATTTCATTATGCTGTGAAATAGGACTTCAGCATAAATATTCATAGCCTTATGCTTAACTTTAAACAGCTGCTTAAGCTGCTTGAGTTCATAGACCTGGTCTTCATATGTCAAAGAAATGACCAAACACATGCACAGAGCAAAAGCAGAGTTTTTAGAAAGAAGAAAAAAAACCCTTTTCTGCGGCATTTCAGAAAAGTCCACAGAGTATCTCCACAGCTTTTGAAATTAGATGCTAAATGCAGTGGTTGGATTTAGGGCAAACAGAAGAGTTTCCTTGGGTTTGCACAGTCCTGTCTCTTGAACTGCATTTGATTTTGCAGCCACAATAACACAGTGTACAGTGGGGAAGTGAACAACTCCCAAAGCCTTTTTGAGGAAAATCTGCATGGAAACTTCCTCTGTAACATTCACTAGAGGTGGAAATGGAGATCAGTGGGCTCAATACAATAGGATGTGGTATTAATCTGCATTTCCTGCAGTGCTGGGAGTTGTTGCCCAAGTGCTTCACATACATCTTACTTGCACTTAGATTCGTAATTTTTTATTCTACGTAAATACAATTGTTTGGGTTTTGGTTTTGGTTTTGGTTTTTGTTTTTTCCTGGGAGAAAAAAAAAGGCTTTCACTGTTCAGTTGAGAGCTGCTCAGAAATACCAATTTTTTTTTCCCTGCTACAAATGGAAATATCTGGCTTGTATTTAGAGCTCAGGCCCAATCCTCCAAACAGTGTTAGTAAATAGAGCCTATCAGAGATTCACTGAATTAATAGCCACTGGATTTAAAAGGCAATTAAAATAATTTCGAGCATTTTCTTTCATTCTGATGACTAGGCATGAATTTCAGTACCACCTCTGCAAGACAGTTCATTAGTGCCTGGTAATGTTAATAGACCTGATGAGTCTATCCCTGTCTTTTCATAGCAGGAGCTCACACACAGTGGAGAATTTTGCCTTTGAAACCTCTTTCTCTTTCTACTTTTTTTTATCACTATCTCCTTTGCTCTTTCTCACAGTGGTGCAATTTTAAATATTTGTTGTGGTTGGATAACCAACTGGTTTCTCAATGTGGAAATACTCTTTTTAGTTGCAAATGCCCCTCTTATCATGCACAACATTGTTGGTTTTTTTCATTGTAACAAGCCATTGCTATTAAAGAAGCAAAAGACTTCTGAGGTCGTGGCAGGCATATTCATGCCACTGCAGGATTGTTCTCTGCAGAATGCTTGATCACTATCTAGTTGTGAAAGGTCCTTGGGATGGAATGTCTTTGGGTGGTTATCCTTTGCAAATTCTTCTCCATTCTGAGAATTCTAAGAATCATAGCTGGATTCTTAGGAAATTCTTTCCAACTGCATCTGGCTTAAAAAGCCCTCTCTGCTTTTTCTACTCCCTCTTACCAGTTCCTTTTCCATGGCCATGCCTTCCCTGAGCACCTACAGTCTCTGCCTCCCGACTGACCCAACACATCTGGGCAAGTGTTTCCTGAATTCACCCTCTGAGTCTGGAAAAGCCTTGCTTGGAATGCAGAGCCCTTCCTGTGAAAGGCAGAGCTTGCATCTCCTGGAGCCTCACACTTGTAATTCTGCAAGGCCCTCTGTTAGACTGCTGTCCTGATGGATCACAGCAAGGCACAGGATGTCTCCATCCATAAATAAAAGGGGGAAGAACCCCTTTTCCAAGTTCAGGAGGCAGGATATGACTGCGTGTTCAGAAGGACAAGTGTTCTCTCCAAAGAGGGTGGTTTAATCTGTGCTACCTGATGGAAACCAGGGTGGTCTCATTCCATTCCTCCAACTGCTCTGCAGGGTTGTCCAGGGCAGCATTAGCTGGCTTAGGCCAGAAGTGTGCTGCCAGTTTAACAGGAGGGATAGCTGTGTTCCAGTGGGTGTCCTGGCCTGTGACCAGGTTTATATGTAGCCAGAGAACCCTTAAACACTCATGCTGTCATCAATAATATTATCAGGGTGTTAACTTAATATTAGCATTCCATGAAGGTGATTCTCTCTTTGGCATGGAAAGGACATCTCCAGTAGCAAAGATGACCAGGATGGGAAGGAGGTGACTGGGTCTGTGGAAGGACAAAGAGGTCTGCACTTAAACCAAGCAAGTTTTAAGGGGAATGACTGTTTCACTCCCTCCTTTTCCTGCCAGTGGGAGTACACAAGCAGGACACCAAGGAGGCTCATTAATGCATGCAGAAACTCAGAAGGGACACCAGGAATGTCAGAAGGGAACTGGGAGTGTGAGACTGAATGCAAAGGGCCAGGGAGGGCTGGCTTAGCAGGAGGCTGGACAGCCAAAGCCACAGCAGCCCTGGGAAATCCATGACATGGGACATGCGGGGGGCCCGTGGCCACTGATCTCTGTATAGAGGAGGTCAGGGTTCAGCTCCTGCCTCTGCCTCAGGGGACTCGAGGCTCTTGTCCCACCTCCCAGGAGAGCTCCCTGGCCAATGAGCAATGTGCTGTTTTGGGTGAGGATGCTCCCTGTCCATCCTGTCCAAGCTGTGCCACTAAGCAGAAAGGAATTCATGAAACCAGAGGAGGAACACAAGTGTGTTGGGATGATGGGAGAAGCACACTGGAGTTGGAGCAGGGTGATGGGAGTGAGTGCTTGTCAGTGTTGCTGCTGTATTTATGGGAAATAAAATCCCCTATGCCCTCTGCAGGGCCATTCTTCTCCCCAGTTGTCTGAAGCTCTGTCAGTTTGGCATGGACAAGGTGTGACTATTAATCACTGTCCCATCTCCAGAGATGTTACCACCAGGAGCTTTCATTCTCTAACAAAGTGGGAATCTTCAAAGCTACGTTTAAGGAAAACATTTAAGCATACCAGGAAAAAAAAAGGGGGGGAGGAGTTAACTGCATGAATGTGATGCTTCTCTAGGCAGCTTATTAGCACAGGTTAGTGTGTCTCTGCTTTTCTGTAACAATTTCAGAATGAAAAATGTTAATTGTCACCTTCACTCAACCGGTGCTACGAACTCTAAATTATTTCTACAAGGAGATAGTATCTGCTAACTTGAAGATTGTCTTATGATGAGCTGCTTCATACAGAAACGACATAAAAAAAGAATTTATATCACAGGGCTTAAATTTCACTCCTCAGTTTGGTAAAACTCTCACTGGAATCGCCTGGTTGGATATTGGTATCAGTGGGCTAACTGTGAAATACTGTCAGGAAATAATATTTCATGGAATCTGAGTATTGGTAGTCTGTGGATGTTCTGTGATTCTCTGTATCATTTAGGCACAGTATTTCTCCAAAGGTCTGTGTGTCTCCAGGTCTTTGTAACAAAAACCATCACACCTTTCAGTACTGGTTTTGCCTTCCACAGGTGGAAATGAGTACACTTAGGATTGCACTTGTTCTTGGGGTGCTACTTCACCAGGAGACTTAATCACTTCCAAAATCCCTGCTGACAGTGTGTTCCTCATTGGAGAGGTTCTGCTCTTCCCTGTGATTAGCTTGGTAATGCAGTTTTACACGTAAAATCACCCACTATTGCTCAGCACAGGAAAGATTGAGCCCCAACAGTTTGTAAGTTCACCAATGCTGAGCAAAATCCCAACAGCAAAGCAAAAGGCAGCCCCTGATCTGTACAATTTAAATCCTTTTTTCCCCCCCATCTCTTATCTCATTTTGGAAAATGGGAAAGTTTCATCAAAGAAAAAAAAAACCAAACAAACCACATAAAACAGCCTGAGGTGAATCCATGGAAAATATTGGGCTGGACAATTTTTTTAATGAAGGAAAAAGTCCAAAACTCTTGGAGAGAAAATTTTAAGTAAACATGATTGCACCTACTAGTTCCACCTTAGAAGTATTTCCTGACATTTTTTTTTTCCTTTCACACCTTAAAATAAAGGAATGGAGCGAAATATTTAAATGAACTGAAACCTGGGCTTTTAAAAACTTGGTTGTGTGAAATATTTGCCACCAAAGGTTAGGATTTCACAGTATCTGGTTGCTTTAAGGCATTATTCAGAAGGCTTTTAGGTTTTATCTTTCTTATTGACAGCAGAGTTTACTATACTGCAGGGTGGCAAACAGATTAGGAAAAGCCTGAGCTCTTCCTCCAAAGCTGGATGAGGAAGCAGGGCCTGTGCACTCTGTTCTCAAGACTTCAAACATGCCAGATTCTCCCCCCAACGTTTTTGCATAATCCAGTGGAATCTGACAAACAAAAGGCTCTCAGAAGTCAGATGGCATTTAATTTGAGTAGTAGGTAATCAGTGAAAGAGAGTATCCTGGAGAGAAGGTAATTTGTCTTGAGCTGACAATTTGAGATGGATGTGCTGGGGTTATCTGCAGTGTCAGTTCAGTCAGAGATGAACTGAACTCCATTTCTCTTGCTAGAAGTCTAAATCAACAGAGACCTCGGAGATAATGAGGTATTTAACAGGTTCCCTCTTCTCCTGGCTGGAGATCTCATCCTTTCTTGCAGAAAGAGACCTTGAAAGGAAAAGGAAAGGAAAAAAAAGAAATGACAAAAGGGAAAATAAAGAGGAGGTAAAGGGAAATTTGCTCAGTAAATTAACTATAAGAACTGCATTAATCTAATCTAACTAGTGGCCCATTTTCCCCCTCAGTTGGAGTAGATCATGGAGTCAGATAAACCACCCCACTCTCCTGTCCCTTGGCTCTGTTTTCCAAGCTGTGGTTCATGGACCACTGGAAGACTACAGAGTGCTTGCTGGAGTCCTTGGAGAGAGGTTTACTTTATAAACTATAATGTTTTGGGCATTCCCTAAAATAAAGTATGGCACAACTGACCAAACGTGAGTTACTCTTTTGGGATAGAAGCCTTGTGATTTTAACACTGGGTATGGTCCAGATGAATTCTACCCGCTTTAAATTGGGATCCAATGCCACCCAGTTTGGGTTTAAATGTATTCTTCCATGTTAGTGGGAAGAAATTAAATAAAACCCTCATTTTAAGAAAGAGAATGCCTAGAGAAACAGAAAAACTATAAGACCAAATAGCTAATGGTGTTACTTTAGAAAATATGTGAAATTAATTTAGAAAAATTGACTTTTTTTTTTTATTATTATTTACTTGTACTGAGGAATGGCATGTCCTGGAGGGGACAACATTTGACTAAGGTGAACCTACCATATGTTTTATAGAGCACAGGTCTAAATCAAGATTAGCTCTATCATAACATAAAGTCTCAAAAAGCTCCAAGCTAAAGGTCATGGCTCAAGGAAGGAAAAAAAAAAAAGTAAATCCTTTCCAGGAAACCACTAAAATATGATCTTAACTTGAGAACTTTAAAGTTGATAGCACTGAAACATTTGCTTAGTATTATGTACAGACTTAAATATCTGTCCTGAATGCGAACACTGAATAACAAAAGAACTGAAAGAACATTGGGTGGCAGAAAGAAAGAATATTATTAAACAATGTTCTTTAAACAGCATGGCTTTAATTTCTTCTGTAAAATATGCAAGTCTTTCCAAGAATCTGGCATTCATTTTTCCCTTCCTCTTTGCCCCAGCAACTAGATGTGTATGAATATTCCGATCGATAATCTGAGACTCTGTCCTGCAGAAGTCTGTTTTGCTTCAGAGAACTGGTGGTCAGGTTTCAAAGTGGATGAAATATCTGCTACTAACAACCCAAACATTTGTTTAGCTCCTTGTTCATACACAGATCTTTGCATTTATACTCTAAAATAAAAAGAAGTAATTCATGTTTTCCTTATGAGTCACAGATCATTCCGTTTCCTTATGAATCTCAGGAAGTTTTTGTACATTACTGGCAAACAATTCAAAACAAGACCTTTCTTTTTCAGTGGTGTTTTAAATATGGCTGGCCAACACTTTTAAAATTCAAAGTTTTCTTAAGAAATGATTTATTGTTAACAGTGTAATATTTTGCCATTACAATGTGTTCGAAATCCAATTTTTGCTGTAAATCTTTCAAGGAAAATATTTTCCTGAGCTCTTCTTGTCAAGACATGCTGTGGGGGAAGACGATTTTCTCGCCAGAGCTATATTTGACCTCTTACATTTTTCCCCATCAGAATTCTCGGGATTTCTCACCACGCTGGGTGGAAAGAGGCACGTTCCCCAGCAGAGAGATTTTGCGTGCCAGCAGCCAGGGAAATTCCTATTCCTTGGAAAATTGGTCCCAGTGCACTAAGACTGAATGGCCAGCCTAGGGCAGAGTTTCCCTGGCTGTGGGCTACAATCCCCCCAGGGCCACGAAGGAGTTCAAAGGGGGCTCTGAAGTGTTAGAAAAAACAGTGCTGGTCAGCAGCTGCTGACTTTTTCCTGGCTGGAAGAGTGAGGCTGTGGTTTCACGAGATTAAGTCTTCAACACCAATTCTGGCTTCTGGTATTCCCTTTCCAGCCTTTTCCTACCGCCTGTTTCATCCTCCCTCCTGCAGTGCACGGGCCCCCCGGTCCTCCCGGAGTGCTGCTTTGTGGCTCTGCTGCGAGAGGGATGGGGAACTTGATCCAATTTGGAGGAAGACACACGAAAAAACTAAGTGTTTCCCTGCCAGGCTATTTTTAAGCTGGACTTACTCCCTGCCCCAGTTTGTTGCACAGATGCATCCATGGCTGTACTGGTGTAGCAGGGGGGGTGATGTGCTGCAACCCCGGAGCAAGGGACGAGGAGCAGGAATGCACCACTGGAGGGCTGTGCTGGCAAAACCACAGCCACAAGGGAGATTTAATTACTGGTGGCAAGAGGTTGTGCTCTCTAGAGAACAGGGAATTGCTTTTTCAGTGCCTTAATTGTTGGCAGCAGCTCCGTTCCCTCCAGAGAAGGGGAGCGAGATTTATCCCCAAAGCCAAAATTGTCTTGCTCTCCTTGTGGGACACGAACGGCTGCTGACTCAGGGGGGCTGCATGGAAACAAGTGTTTCAGAAAGGGGACACCTTTTCCAAATGTTTGAAAACACAGGCCTTGGAATCCCAATGGAATTTTTCACTCTGGGCGCTCGTGGCAAATCCAGCCCGGTCTGACGGAGAACACGCTGAAGCAGAAGCTGACTGATCTCAGGAGGACATTGTCCCCTTGGAGGACAGTCATGCTCTTGTGTCACTCACCACTGACTTCAATAACTTTATGTTGGTGTACATAAAGAGAAACTTTGATCCAGGGAAGCCACTTCACAGCCAGAACCAGCAGTTGCTGGTCTGAACAGTTTCAGCCAAAAAAAAAAAAAGGGGTTGGTCTGAATTGCCAAGAAGTTGCATAAATAACTTCGAGACATTGTTACAGCAAACTGGCCCAGCTTCATGGAGGGACTCCATGAAAACAGTGGAGCTGAAGAGCCTGGAGCAGGGTCTTCTCTTGCAGAGTTTTAGGTGTTGCTGTCTGAGATGATGTGACACATAAAAGCAAATGTTACATGGTCCCAGCTCAATTTGAACCGTTCCCGCCCCACAGACAAATGAATTCTCTAAGTGAACTCAGCTCCTTTTGTACTCACGGAAAAAAGTACAGAAACATAATTTCAGTGGGAGGAAAAAGCAAGTTAGATGTCCACTGTGACTGTCACTGTTCTATTTTTGCTGGTTGAATTCTAGCACGTGGCAGATAGTCAAGATTCACTTAATTGTAATGATGAGGGAAACAAGAAAAGGTTCAGCCCCATCAGACAAAGGGCTGCTTTCTCAAAATCTCAGAGCTACCTAGGAACCTTCCTGAAATTAATTGGATTTATTGCCTAAGTGTGCTAAGTTCATACATTCCTAATATATGGACAAATCCCTCTGGAAAACAGAATCTGGATTCCTACATCATTTATATGCCTTTGATCATTTAGCAGGAGCCATTTATAGACCAGAGTTGAGAAGCCCAAGACTCTGAGCATCACACTGGTTTTAAATTGAGAAGATGTTATATGAAATCTAAGCACCAACTTCATCACCCACACGGAGCCAGAATGAAGATAAACAACCATCTCCAAGGAGTGGAGTAACTTTGCCCTGCTGCCTTGTTCAGAGGCTGTGCAAGAGCACAGTTTCCACTTCACGTGGAACCTTTTGTCTGTGGAAGAACCCTATTTCTGCCATGTGCCTCGGTCAGAAACCCCTCACACCGGCTTTATCCCAAAGTCTGTGATCTCTGCAAGTGTAGGTGTTCAAGGCTTGTGTTTTAATGCTCTCCATTAAAAAAAAAAATAAAAAAAAAAAATTGCAAAATTTGAAACCCAATCAGGATTCCGGTTTCTGAAAAACAGTTCACAAGTTTACTACGCCTAGACCCAGGGCTTGAGTTTAAAATCCAGGTTCACAAAACCCTCACTTAATAAAGGGTGATGCTTCTGACCCTGCCCACATGGACACACACACACACAGAGCTCGGTGTCAGCCTGGAGCCTCCACCATTAATCACTCCGACATTGCAAACACTATTGCTGTTACCAAAACATGTCAACAATACGAGCCACATCATTTAAGTGATGCTGATGATGTTTTCCTCCTCTTTTAACGAAATAATAAACACTTACTTGGCCCTAGGAATTGGAAACAAACTATAAATGGTGTGAACTTCGTAAGACCTTGTCCTGTGGAGGGGATGTGCTCTATTTTCATTTGGATTGATCCAGTACAGCCAGCCCCAAACATGCAAAACTCTTGAATCAGACTGTCTAGAATAAGACTTACAAAATCAATATTTAAAAAAAAAAAAAAAGAAAAGAAAAAAGAAAGAAAGGATGTTGAGTTTTCTCTTATTTTAGAGCCTCTCAGTGAATATAGACCTTCACGGCAACGTTTTTTTATGGCAGCACTGAGGGTAAATAATTTCCTTCTGATGGCAAATGAAAGCTGAGATTCTTAGAACAACTTGTATTTTATAGATATTTGTTGTGGTGGGTTTTTCTTATATTGACATGTTTCCACTTACACGTGGAACAGGAATCATCTGTGTTAGCAGCTGCACACATAGATGGTCCCTGTCCCCAAGAGGTTCCAGGTTAAGCTCTAGCTGAAAAATGTTTACACACAAAGAAAAAAGCTGTTTCAAGTGATCAGTGTCAGGTAAAGCTACAGTTTCTTTTTTCACGGGGTTGTTCGGGGATCATTTTATCTGAGAAAGGGTTGAAGAAAGGCAAGTGAGCGACTTTACAGATATTTGTGGTGAAAACATAAAGACAGAAGTGCTTCTTTGCTTTTTTGCCTTATTAGAAAGGGATGCTGGCATCCCTGAAAAACTGGGGGAAGAAGCTGAAATTTTAACAGAGCTCAGAGGTGGAGGGTGAGGTTTGGCTGGAATGGGTGCTGGGCTTTTACCAGGAAAGCCTTGATTTCTCTGATTCCATGGTAAGGTCTCAGGAGTTTTGAGAGGTGGCTGAAGATGCTGCTGAGTTCGCATATGGATGAGGAAAAGGAATGGAATGGTTTTGGATATGAGTCCTTAAGCAAAGAGAACAGAGAATTCTAAGGAGAAAAAAAGGCAGTACAGAAACCAGAAGGGATGGGGAGGTGTGAATTCCAGTGCTAGAAGAGAAAATCAGATAGCAGGTTAAAATCAGATAACAGGTTAAAATCAGATAACAGGTTAAAATCAGATAAGGAAGAGGTGAAGCAAAAGGACAAACAGGAGGATTGGACCAAAGTGGGAAAATATTAAAGTAGGAGAGTCCTTTTGCAGGCCAGTGGCACAGTTCATACATGAATGGTGCTCTCTGGGGAGGGCACAAAGGATGCAAAAATGTCTTCTGCTACAAGCAGCACAAGCAGTGGAGCTGTTCAGAAACAGGAAGTGAACTGGTGTTTCTTTTCTGGTGATGCAGAGCTCTGCTCTTGCCCACTCGCTCTGGCTGCCTCTTTAAAACAAAAAAAAAACCAAACAAACAAAAAAAAAAAAAAAAAGAAAAAAGAAAAAAAAAAACAGAGACATAGTGCAAGGAAAAGAAGCCCAAACTATGTGATAAGCAGTGCCTTGCTGACAGATATTAGGGCAGTGTGGGATGCATTGTTTTCAGATTTCTTCACCTCACCTCAAAGAATTATATTTGTTTTATGGATCACGAACAAGGCTTTTTTTTTTTTTTTTTTTGACTGTCAACCTTGGGCACATTCTTGGGTGCCTCCTTCACACAGCCTGAGCAGGCTGTTAATGATCTGAGCTCTTCTAATTTACACATAGCAGTGACTTAAAATTCCTGTGTGTACAGCTCTTACTGTACTGTATTACAGAACACTGTGGGCAAACATCCCCATTGTCTCCCATATGTTTCAAACAACAAACATGAAACAGGTGATTAAACTCCATAAACAAACAGGGTTTTCCCAGCAACAAATCAACACCTCTCCACGTCTGGTATTTGTGGAATTTGATAAGCCACCCACTTTGCTCCCTCCCCATTCTTGTTATGTCTGTCCTCAGCCTTCTTCATCTTTTATCCCCGCCCTGCTTCACTCAGTCTCCAAAGGCAGGCATTCATTGTTAATTAACTGCTGAAACAGTGCAAGCAGCTTGGTTCATGGGATTGAGATGGGAATGGAGCTTTAGGTCTGACTTTAAACTGTTTTGAAAGGCCTAAAAGGCACATTTTCTCTCTCAGAAGGAGTGAGGGAGGCAGGAAGGAGTAACATAGAGGAGAGAGAGAGTTAGGGAATGTAACTGGAAAACCTCAAACCAGTAAATTGAGACACATGTCTTAATCAGTTTGAATGATAGGGGTTTTTAAAAAATCAAAGGTTCTGGTGTTTCTGGTACTTATGTGCTCCCAGATGTAAATACTTGCCTTGTATAATGTTTCAGGGCCAGATACTCCTCTCAATCAGAGTGGTGTAAATCTGGAATTATTCAGGATTAATAAACACTTCCTCCATACAGGAATAACACTGGCATAACAGATCAGCTGTCTCTTATTGTGCTGGCTTATCAAGAGTACTTAAAATTGCAAGAATGATGAAAATAGAGAAATTGTTAAAAATTACTCCGCATCCATTTTCAGTCAATGTTTGCTAAATATCTTGCCTGGAACCTTCAGCAGTAGATGGATGAATTACTGTGTTCCTTTGACAAGCAGAAGTTTCCATCTGCCTGTGCTCTCTTATCTCACAGATTGTGTTTTCTTTTATTGACAAAATGAGGACATTAATAAGTGTTCATGTCCCTTCTCTACCTGTAATGAGATGAGTAGTTGAAATGCTACTTCTGTCTGATTTTCCCTGTTAAAAAAGCTCTATCCCGTGGGATGGCTCAGAGTCTCACTAGAGGTTTTCCTTTCCAATTTTACTTGCTGATTCCAGTAAGAAACATTCTCAAGATTTGAGGGGTTGATATTTCTGTCCTGAATGTTGAGGTTGTAGCTGCATCCACAGTAAAAAACTGTTGTTCTATATTCCCATTTTATTCTGCCTAATTGGAACATGATCTGTAGTTGTCCCCAGAAATATGTATAATATTCAGCTTATTTAGATCTATTGTAATATTAATAACTCTTCCATGGAGTATCCTGCAGTCTTGCAAATACATTTGGTCTGTGTTGATCAGAAGTGAAAGCATTTAATTCCATAAAGAAAATGGGAGCTCTACTGCTGTCAAATTCAGCAGTTAAATGAAGCAGAAACTCAGTTCAAAGGCCAACTCCTGGAAGCATTTTCCTTTGCAGCAGTTCAAGAAGCAATACCTCCCTTTTGGGATTGTCCAGGAGAACATGCTTATAAACTAAATGCCACGGTTTCCTAACAAGGACAAATATCTCATGTCTGGTAAAAAAAATCCAGAGTGTGTGAATTCAGCAACTCTAAAGCGAAAAATTGATTCAGAGGATTTTTGCTGCACTTCCCGTCCTGGGAGAGGGCTCGGACTTGGGAAGTGCAAATCTCTCCTCTAAGCAACATCCACATGATGAAATGAGCTATTCCCTTCCTATTCTCTCCCTGAGGCCAGGTGTGTTAATCCTACAAACTCCTGGATACACCTAAGAAATAAGACTTGGAGGGAGAGCAATGGGTTGTTGGAGGGAGAGCAATGGGAAGCTGTGGCTGCCCCATGCCTGGGAATCTTCAAAGCCGGATTGAGTGAGATTTGGAGCAACCTGGGATAGCAAAAAGTGTCCCTGCCCATGGCAGGGGGTTGGAACTAGGTGAGCTTTAAGATCCCTTCCAACACAAACCATTCCATGATTCCATGAGAGCAGCTTGCAGAGGCTCATGTCTCTGCACGTTGCTGTTGTAGGACACAATCCTATTCCCAAAGCAGCACGATTTCCCCCCAGGTCATATTTCTCTGCTGCCTGCTTTTCCTTTTCCCCTCCAGCTTCCTTCTTCTCTGATGTAGGTATGGAGCAGGTATGGAGCACAACACCTGTGAGGACCTGGGCACTGTCATCACTCTAAATAATAATCACCAGTAATGAAAGGGCAAAGGAGAGGAGGGATTTCTGGCTCCTGCTCCCTCGGAGTCTTGGGTGTTCTACAAGCCTCCTTTAGATGTGCTAATAAGGAGCGAGATGCTGAACTCGAAGGACCCGGATTTAAATATTCTGACCCACCAGCGCAGATACAGCAGATACTCCGGGGGGGTTTATCTGGGAGCCTTTTCTCAGGTGAGGAGCAGCTCCCCCGTGCCCTGGAGGTGCCCGTGCGGTTGCTCTGCCCACGGCTCCCTCTCAGATCCCGGCTGAGGCGCTTTTCCTGCCTGGAAAAGGGAGCAGGGGGGGCTTATCGGCAGCATCTGAAACGTCGTGTGCTCCACCGAGATCTCTGCACCAATCACGGGGGTGTTTTTAATCACGCCGAACAGGAAATAGCATGCTGCATTTAAATACTGTATATAATTATCATGGGAAATATAATTAGCAAGCGTAATTAAATGGGCTTGACTGCCTATCAGGCTGTTTCTTGATTTTTCACTCAATCCAGCTGTTTCTCACAGGCTCTTTGCTTTGAGCACTGGTGGTCTGTGACAGAACTTCTGCTCAGAATGAAGGAAGAATTACTCCTTTAAAAGCTGTTCATTTAATCTAACTAGGCCAATTTATTTAAATGCAATCATGACATTTTCCAATACAATCTCCTTTACTTATTACTTTAGAAGCTTCATTTTGGAATGTCTAGATTCATCCAAAATATTCCAATTTGAAGGTTTTAAAAAAACCTCAAGTATATAGAGCCACTGATGGCATGGGCTGGTTGTTTATTATGTGTTTGTTTAGTGTGTTGCACAATGGAGGCCTGATTCTTGATTGGATTCTCTTAAGTGCTACCAGCATATACAAATAAATAATGATGGTAAAATAAGTGTGGTTAATTACTCACTACAATGCTGGTTTATGATTATTCTTTTTCTTCCTGCTCAGAAAGGAAGCATTCTGAATTACTGCAGAAAATATTCTGCATTCCCTCCAATAAAGCCATAATACTGCAACAGCGTTGCCAATGTTGGGAAGGATATGTTCTGAAAATGAGTGGAACTATATTTTTATATTAAAAATGGCCCTTTTTTTGGGCCAGTGGGCAAAAATGGTTGGATTGAGTCACGTGGGCAGCTGAAGTGAGTGAACAGTTTGCTGCCAGTGAAAGAGGCAAATCCATACTCTCCCCTTCCTGAGCAGGACACTGAATTTTTAGGCCAGGGCTAGAGCTCATGCAACCCCTTAGGAAGCTAATTCAGGTCCCTATGCCAGCAGATACCTAAATATCTTTTCCCCCTTCCTTTTTTTCCCCCCTGAGCTGAATTAGCTCACAAAGGAATCAGATGAGCAGTAGTGTCAGTGAGAGGGGCATGCAGGTCCATCCATGCAGGGGTGGGGGGGATAACCTGCTCTCAGTGTTCTCAAGAACATCCAGAGATGAACAGTGTAATAAATCAGTTCAGGGTGTGTAACAGCAGATACAGTGCTGTACTAACTAATCATATGATCTCTTAGTTAGTCATAAGACACAATCATATTTTCATGAACAGTGAGTGTGTGAGCTGTCCAATCAGCCAGCTGTATCCACTGGATCTGTATCAGGCCTGAGCACTGAGTCACATTCCTGTTGCCTTTGCCAGAGCCCATGAAATGCAGTTTATGCCACCATTGTGCCAGTTTTGAAGGGACAGGCAGCACCTGATGGAGGATTAAGTTGAACAGTGCAAACAGATAGTACCTGTTCCAGTGAGAATCCTGCCAGTGAAAAATGAGCCTCTCAACAGACTGCAGGACAACTGAGACCATGTGAATGATCTGCATTTTGTGTCACACAGCTGTGGCATTTTTAATCTGGTACTAGCCCCTCTAACCCCAGATTTACTGTAAAGCCACAGCCTGAGTGCATTGCACAGGTCCCAAAGCCCCTGCTCCCTGCAGGACCTGTGTCCTCCTCACAGGGAAAGAGTGGTTGAAGTAGCAAACAGCTTCCTCATGCTCACTGGAGGACCCAGGACTCCACACTCGTGAACCATCTTCACCAAACCAACAGGCTATGCAGTATTTTTTGAGCTTTAACAAATACTCAGTACTTTATATCTTACTGGATATAATACAAAGAAACTGAAGAATCTCTGGCTGACATCACTGCTTAATACCAAAATGCTCCAAGAAGCTGATTTCCAAGGTGATAGAAAAGCAGAAGTCTAATTTATTGGCATAGTGAAAGGATTTAGCTGCCTTACTTCTCCATGACAAAAGTTACTTCATTCCAAGTGTAGGGGAAAGATTTGACTTCAACAGAAACAGTAAATTCAATACAAAGTATTGAATCTAATTCCAATTCAAAGATGACAGGTAGCTTTTTCAACGTGTGACTTGTGTCAATATTTCCTGAAGTCAAGGGAGAGAAGCTGGGCACACACTTTACAGGTCATTAGCACAGATAATTAGAGGAAGAGGATGTGGCTGTTGCTGAGAATCATATTCTGCTTCCAACCAGAGATGCCTGGCTGACCTGATAACCACACAGCAGCAAATGGCAGTCCAGAGAGTTAGGGGCCCTCTAATTTGCCCAGTGCCCAAAATGCCAAACCCCAAATTCCACGGTTTCTTCTCCAAGCATACAGCAGAACTAGTCAAAACAGCCATAAATACATTTCCCCTGTATCTGCACATTCCATAAATAGTACAAATATAATTTTATAGCAATGGCTGAGACTTGAAGACTGGGATTATCTGCTTGGATTCAGACACTTGTAGAGTTTAACTTTAGAGCTTGAACTTTGGAAAGATTATGACTGTAAATCTATTCTTGCTTTTACAACACAACCATGTGCAGGCTCACATATGCCAGCAGCAAACAAAATTTTTCAAGAACATTACTGCTTCCCCTGGAACCAGTAATAATGTTGTCCCTGACTTTGTGGAAAGACTGACAGTACCCTCTTTTATACACTTTTAAAAATACTTTCTTTCTGCTTTTGTTGTATTTTTCTTTATTTCTTGAGAAATTATTTCATACTATTTTTTGGGTTTACTCCTTTGTAAGAAGTCATACCAGGTTAGGTCTTTTCAGGTACTGAGAAACCAGAGAAATTAATTTTATATCAGATCATATATAAACATGTGCTGATCAGCAGGGGACAGGGTGCCCAAGGAGCCAGAAGATGCCAGAGTTGCCAGATCTTCCTGAAGGAATAAAGGGGAGACAATCAGAGCAGAGGGAACAGCAGATCTTTCACTGCTTTTGAGGAATCCTGGAAATCCCAATGCTTTCTGAGGCTGTGGAGCACCAGCCCATTTTAGACACCAAAGGGGATCTGAGCAACAGTCCAGCCATTCACTGCCCAGGCATCGACTCCAAGATATCAACTCGTGGAGAAGGATGGTGGGTAGATGGGGAGTAGCCTGTCCATTGTGGACATACATTTTATTTTGTGTTAGAATGAGGTATCTGCAGCACACTTGGCCAGCTTCCATCCTTACCACTTGTTGATTATCCTCTGAAGTCATCAGTCATTTTTCTGTTCCCTTTGGTGGGAGCTGGATGGAGGGTTTTTTTCTGGCAGTTTATAACAACCATTTTATCTGCCTTCTGTCAACGCTTAGTTAGTGCTAAATTGAAGTCAAAGAGGCAAGGACAAAACTTGCCATCTAAGAGAGACACTGTGTTTTCAGCTACTTGGTGATTAGACCACCAGTCCAGATGTCGGGAGACCGGGGTGGGAAGGGCTGGAATTGATGTCACCCCTTTCTAAGCTGGTTCAAGGCTCCTGGGTATCAAAGGCAAACTGAATTTTAGTGGAGACACTGGATGACAGGTGGAGCTGGTATGAGAAGCCAGCTGGGTTCTGATCCTGCAGGGCAAATGCTGCTGGCAGTGGCTGCCTCTGCCTGAGCAGAAGACATTGCCCCAGGCAGCTTATCCTCAGTGCAGGTTTGTTTCTCACTGGATATGTGTCTATGTAAGAACTCTACATGTGCTTTCTCCTCTTGGTTCTATCTTACCTGAGAGCTGAAGTATTTTCATACCCTATTTTCAGCCTTTCAACTGGATACTTTGTATTCCACCACTTATCACCAGCAAGAAGCCAGTGATGCTTCACTGACCTCAGTGGATTTTGTGTGAGGTACCCCTTGTTTAACTGTATTTGATTATCAGTGTGGTATTGGTAAGGTCCAGTGAGTACTGGATATCCAACAGGGACCAGTAAAGCCAACAATGCTTGTCATACAGTGTATTATATTCAGTACAGAGAAAGTTTCTCCATTGTTGTCAGATTAAAAGAGCCCACAAAGACATCCTGGAAAGAAACAACTGTTAAGTAGAGTGTGAAAACAATAATACTCCTTTTATTTCTTGTTGAAAAAGGCAAAAGTACAGAAACTACTTTGAGGAGTAATAAAATAATAAAGCCCCCTAATATTATCCATAAGATAGAGCACCGATTATTTTGGCACCTAAATTTATGACGTAGAACTCTTTCCTGAGCCACATACCTTTAAAAGAAAAAGCAGTGCATCAGCCCCTCTTGCCACAGAGAAAACACTCAAGGAATAAGGTGGAATGGCAAATTTTTCCCTTGCTAGTTATACCTTTAATTCTGAAAATAGCAAACTGTTTCCAAGAGTTTGTTATGCAGAGCTGTAAATTGTTCTGCCTGCCACCGTTTGCTTATTTTGCTCAGTGTAACTGCACCAAGAGTTGCTTAATCTGAACCACCCTCTTTTTTCCAGGGTAGAAAAAAGGTTTGCTTTTCAGGGAATTGTAGTCAACACTGGAAAGCTGAACCTGGCAAAAAGTTCAACTCTTTTTTTTGTGAGCTAAACTTGTAGGGAGTGTTATGTCCGTTCAAGTAACAAGTAAGGCAGAGAAATAATAATTTCCTTCTCTAAACAGACTTGGATAGGTTGCAGGAACCTGGTAAATATTGATTCTGTTCAGGTTGAGTTTCTAAATCTTGGAATTTCAGTAGAACTTGGGAAAAGCTTTGTGAATTGATTTAGAAACAATGGTGTACTACAGTTATTTCAAATTACAGTAATTTTTAGTTCATTTTCATTTAATCCTGTGTTTGAGGGAAGTAACAACATATATTTGTAGGAAAAAGTATATTATATGGGAGCAGGTGTTTCCCTGGAATCCTTTAAAGGGCTTTTTCCTGTTTTTCATGTGATTGTTCCTTCTTTCTGTTCATAAAAGTTATCACCTTAGGGGAAAAGAGAAGGAATCATTATGTATTCAGACATTCTTACAGTCCAAATCTGCCACATGGTCAGTCTGATTCTGCAATGTCAAAACTGGAGAAGCATTAATAGCTGGTGGAGAAGTGCCAGAAAGCTAATCCAATTTGAGGGAAAAAAAAAAAAAAAGAAGAGACTTAAATACCTGTTTCTTCCTTTTTTTAAAATGTGGTGTTGTGAGGGGTTGTAAACCCATATTAAATATCGCACCTAAAATGCTTATTTCTTGGTGACTTCTATTCTGCCACGGTTTTGGACGACCAAGTGGCAATAATAAACACAATTAATTTAGGGTTATAAATAATTTTAAAATTAAGGATGGGGATAAAATAGGAAAACAGTTGCCACAGTAATAAATGGTTATTCCTTATTTAGGATGATCTCTTTTTGTCTTGCAAATAGAGGTCCCCAACGAAAAGGAAGGATGAGTTTGAAGCATTACTTTCCCTGCAGTTGCAGTGCAGTGCTCTAGGAAACAGGTGAGCTTGCTAAATATTGACGTGCTGCAAATCCCCTGACAACACAAGGCAGGTGGAAAATCAGGATAGCCAGTAAATGCAGGGGAGCAAATCAGATCAGTTGAGTTCGAATTTCTCTGGAATAACAGTAGCTACATCCCACCTAATAGCAAAGCATCTGTAAGGTCTCTGAAGACCGTGGGCAAGGCTTTGGCTCATTTCTTACCCAAAGGACAGACACAGGTGAACTGGGAGGGTTTGACCCGGTGTTTTCTATCGTGCAACGTGGATTTAAGCCTCGTGGCCGCGGCCTCCCCGCCAACAGGAGGGAGGGAGGGAGCGATGGCTGCAGCTCCGCGGTCAGCAGCGAGCGCGGCCGGAGCCGCCGCGGGGAACATTCCTGGCCGTGGGATGCATAAGACAAGGGGTTGCCGGCGGCCATGGGGTTTATTTCCCGACAACCGGGCTTTCCCCCAGCGTGTGCCGCAGAACGGCTCCCCAATCCCGGCGTCCCGACCCCGGCATCCCGATCCCGGTGTCCCGACCCCGGTGTCCCGACCCCGGCGTCACCATCCCGGTGTCCCGACCCCGGCATCAGGGCAGTGGCTCCCCGAGCCCGCATGGCAGAGCCGCGCTCGCACCGCCGGGAGCCGGGAAGTGGCAAGAGACGGGTTGCAGGGAAGGGCGGGCGAGACAGGACGGGACAGAGGCGGGACGGGACAAGGATAGGACGGGACAGCGGCGGGACGGGACAGTGACGGGTAATACAAGACGGGACAGGACAAGGACGGGACGGGGACAGGACAGGATAAGACGGGACGGGACAAGGATGAGACGGGACGGGAGAGCGACAGGACGGGAGAGCGACAGGACGGGAGAGTAGTGGGATGGGACAGGGATAGAACTGAACAGAGACAGGACAGGACTAGGATGGGGCAGGACGAGGACAGGACCAGGACAGGACGAGACTGGACCATGACGGGACCAGGACAGGACCAGGACGGGACGGGAAATGATAGGGTAAGACAGGACCAGGACGGGACAGGACCAGGAGAGGACGGGACAGGGCAGGACCAGGACGGGACAGGACCAGGACAGGACGGCACAGGACCAGGACAGGACGGGACAGGGCCAGGAGAGGACGGGACAGGGCAGGACCAGGACGGGACAGCGGGGACCGCAGGGCGGCACCGCCCCGGGAGCGGCCGCGCCGCTGATTGGTCAGTCCCGCCGGCGGCGCGGCCAATGAGGTGGCGCTGCATCCCGGCCATTCATCATCCCGCGCGCCCCGCGCACATCGCCGCCGGCCCGGAGCCGCGCTCAGCTCGGCTCGGCTTAGCTCAGCTCGGCTCAGCTCAACTCGGTTTAGCTCAGCTTGCCTTAGTTTAGCTCAGCGCTGCTCAGCTTAGCTCCGTTCAACTCAGCTCGTTTTAGCTCAGCTCGGCTCACTTTAGCTCAACTCAGATCGACTCTGCTCAGCTCAGCTCAGCTCAACACGGCTTGGCTTAGCTCCTCTAGGCCTGGCTTAGCTCGGCTCAGCTCAGCACAGCAGGACCAGGGCTGCAGAGCAGCACAAATCCTGCGGGGTCGCCTGTTTGTGGGGCTGGAAGCGGAGCTCCCGCCTTTCCCAGCGCGCCGGCCATGAAGTCATCCCGTGCTGCTGATTGAAATCATCTGTTTTCAGTTCTCTGACAAATTAATTGAACTTTCCTCTGACTCAGGGGCCTTCTGACTTTTGAAGGAGATTTTGTCTACACGCCGTCTCCCAGACGAACACAATTTAATTTTCTGGGCTTTAAAGGAACTTTATGTTTCCAGAAAGGCAATGAAAGAGGCATTTGTTCGGTGATAGCATTGCAACTTCTACAAATATGGCACAAGAATAGAAGCTTGTAAAATGTTGATTTTACTACAGCTGATAAGCAGCTCCAAAACGTGTTAGATCCCGAGATGCACAGGACTGATAATGTTGCAGGCCAGGAGTTACTTTCTTTCAAGTATTTTAAAAGAATGCTCCTTAAATAACTGTGAGAGCTCTTGCAGGGCAGAGCTGGGACAGTGCTGAGCCTGTGCCCATTTGCTGTGCTGATCAAATAACTACTGATAAAGGACATATTCCAGTTCAATTTTGTTTCAGCAGGAGTAGCAGAGTTCAGCTAGAGTCCAAATCCCCACTGCTCCCAAGTCCTGCATCCGAGGTTGTGATTCAGACTGAGAACTTTTAAAACTTGCCTTTCAAACACAATGAGACTAATTCTGCTTTCAGGTACCTGAATGTTGCTGCCTGTGATCCTCATCTGAGCATATCCAGTATTTGCAGTGACTCAGGGCAGGAAAGACAGGGCAATGCCAGGCTTGGACACTGAAGAAGGAGCACTGAGGGTTCAGACTGTTTGCCATGCTCAGCTAAGTTTATATGTATACTCTGCATTTTTTAGTTGTACCTGTTAATTTGTCCAGTTCAGAAAATCACAAAAGCACATAATTAACTCTGTGGACTTCAGCTCTCATTTACTGGGGCAGATTTAAGCACATTCTCAGAGCTAAGCAGAGGCTTATGTTGTTTACTGAAAACAGAATGAAGAGAATTTGCTGTTTCTCTTGGCCCATCTGAGTTCTTGTTTCCTTTTCTCTCCCACTTCCCATCCACTCTAAAATCCAAATGATTTGTAAGCATTCATTAATTTATCTTTTAAATAGTCCTGGGAAATAAGAGTGTTATTTGTAGCCCTTCATTTACATAAAAACAGGTGATACAGAAAAAAATTTCTCATGTTATCTGGAATCAAATGCAAATTCAGTCCCATGCTTTGGCTGTGGTGGCCAGGACCTCAACCAGCTCTAATTGACTGCAGGACTTTCCTCATGGGCTGACCCTCACATTGTTTCCAGTTCTTCATCATCTAATTTGCAGTTGCTACTTTGAAAAGTCAGCTAGACAGCACTGAGTTAATCAAAAATCTGTGTTCCACTGAAGTGTTAGAAAAGAATTAAAACATAGATACTAAAATCATAATAATGAGTGGCTGACATTTCAGCACAAAGCCTCAGACCCAAACATTCCCAAATGCCAGAGAAATATGGAAGTGAATCCAGACTCACACATTATGACTTACCTCTTTCTCTGATTTAGCCAGATCAGCCTCCCCCCAAAATTCTGACTGTGTTTGAATCCTTCAGTCAGTGTCTTTAGTTTCATTAAAGCTTTAATTCTGATGGCAAATCTGAGCTTTGCATCTTCCATAATTTAATTTTTAATTCAGGTATGTTATAATTACTAGCACTGTCACTCAGAAGAAATCATCCTTTGATTTCTAAATGCAGCAAAGCCAACAACGGACTCTCAGCAAAGTTTTTTTTCAGTACCAGTAGCAGGTGAGTTTAGAGCTGGTTTGTGTAACTTATCCAAGTAGAACCACAGTTTTCAGACCTATATCTACCTCAGGAATGCTAGTGCTCCTAGAAAACAGGAAAAAAAATGGTAGGAAAATGTCTAAGTCTAATAACACATTTTAGGATGCTGAGGGGTTTGCAATCTGCTCGTGTGATAATGTTGGTAATGATATTCAGTGCCTTTGCTTAAACTTTTCTGCATTTATTAATCAAGCCCAAGAGGTTTGTCAAAAACTTAAGAGATTGGACATGGAATCTGCAGCTGGACAAAACTTTTATTATCCAGACACAATGGTTACTAAGGCACATTGAAAAAGTTCTAACTGTACTATCATCACCTCAGGTTGTGAAGCAACATGAAATACAGTTGTTGTTTCAGGATTTTTCAGGGATATCATGGAAAGGGATGGCTATATTCATCTGGACCACCCCTTCCTATCCAGTATTTTAATTCTATGGTTGCACGTAGCCCAGCTCTGTATTTTCAAACTTTCACTCCGTTGTGGCAAATTTGAGTTAAAGGAGATTTTGTTTCTTTTTTCTGTCAAAATTCCCACTGACTTTAAAATTCTCCTTTTGGACTCTTACAGTTTTACTTGACTGAAAAAGAGGCACAAAAGCCATCAAGTTGCTTTGCAGTTCTGGGGTGATGGTGGGGAGTAATTCTTGTGCCCTAGATGGAGGTTGCTGCTACACGTTCTTGAAGGTTTAGATGTGCATCTTTAAAATATTTTATATCAATATCTAGTTCTAAAATGTGTGAAAGAACCTTGAAATAAGGAAGTTTTGTTTGTGTCAGTCTGTAATAGTCCTTCCTCACATTCCATCTGCTGATGTTTAAGAATGGCTTTCAGTTCACTTCTTAGTTACCCCTGATTTTTGAAAGTATGTATATATTATGCAGCTCTACACCACCAGAACATACAGTGCAATTCTCTTTTACCACAGACTTATAGGTTAGTGTCTCAGCTTTTAGTGGCACAGTGGAAAGTATAACTGCAATAAATGCACATGTAGCCACCAGACATGGCCCAAATATCACCCAGTAGTGTCAACTCAAAACAATACAGGATGTGAAACAAAAGGCATTCGACCTCTCCATGAGGGAGTGACAAAAGCTGCTTTTTGTTTTCTTCTTTTGACACTAGGATCTACCTGAATTTGTCTCTTATTTTCCCCCTTTCCCTGTAGCAGGAGTTGATTAGATAGGACGTGTCTCCCTGGCTGAGATCAACACTCTGAAGAGTGCAACAGCAGAGGCCTTGATGATAACCAAGGTATTTTACAACAATAATTGCTTTGAACTGTGCACCATGCTTCAGAATACCAGTGCAGTTGTGAGGGAGTGAGGAACAAAACAGATTTTGTAACTATAAAAGGAGTTTTTTCTGTTGTGCAGAAATTGGTTGTTGAAGCAGAATTTGGTCCCATTTTATTATAGAGGCAATGAAACCAACTATTACAGGCGTTGTTTTTCTTCTATCAGTATGTGCCTCTAGCTCTCCAAAACACCAGAAGAAAAACTGCCTTCTTGGACCAAATCTGTCTTATCTTTATACTCATGGAATAGTCTCCCCAACTTCAGTGCAATTAGTCACAAGTGAGACAAGTGTCCTACATCTCTTGTAAAAAAAAGGAATTGAAAGTACCCATGATTATTCCTTATGACATTGGCATTTCTGCAGCAAAACTTCACTTTTCTAATCTAAACTGAGTGAAGTGCTCTTAGGATGACAGTCAGATAATAGGGGAAATTAAGTCAGGGAATCTTTTTCTAGATCTTAGATTGAATTTCTCTCTGCCCACATTCGTTCCCCTTTTAATTTGGTTTGTTTGCAGATGGAGCTTGTTCAGGAAGGCAAAGTGTTGATTTAGCAGCCAACACTTATTTAATAATGAAACAAAATTAGTTTTGCAGTGAAGGAGAATTCACTTCAGGAAGAAACAGGAGTAACTTTTAAAGATTACATCGACCAAGCAGGAGATGGAAACAGCCCCGTGTGGTTTAGGTAGTTTGATTGCAGTGCCAAGGGTGTGAATCGCCGAACAGCTTTTGCTGGCTGAGCTGTTGTCGGCTCTCCCCTTCCTCCCGAATGCTCCGAGGTGTCCGCTCCTGCCGGAGCCATCCCCCTTCCATCTGGATCAAGCTGCCGAGCTGCCTTCCAGTGCCTTAGGGGCAAACGTGGCTGGAGGAGAATTGCTAGCAGCTGCTTGCACTGCTTAGTCATCGCTGCCACCAAGAACCACTGTCTGAGAGAGCCGAAAAATATTTGCAGCGTGTATTTACAAACAATTGCTAGACAGATTTTGTCTGCACAAAGCACTTGTCAAACAACTTCGAGCAGGAAATAAATACAGATAAATAGATGCTCTTTTGCCCGAGGAGAGCAAATGCCCAGATTTTATGTTGTCTAATTGTGCTGCCACAATATTAAATAAAGGCAGTGCAACTATGAGATGTAGCAGGATGGGACTTCTTTTACTTTTTTTTTTGTTGTTGTTTCTTTGGACCTATTCTGATGAGGGATTGTGTCAGTTAAACATTTTAGGAAACAGAAGCCACTTCTCTATAGGAACTTAGCAGCAGGACTCCCAGCTAAACCACAGACACTCAGTGTTTGAGTGGGTACTGATACCAGCCTTGGCTGAATGACTTTCGAAAGCAGCATCACGTAAATGTGGCTGAATAAAATAAGAGCAGGTCAGAAGCAGTTCCTGAGACTTAAGTGAATGACCTTCCTTGCTGTTGTCGTTTCCAAATGTTTGGCAGACTCTCCCCTGACCACTATATTTCATTTCCATGCACCCCTGTACTTCCCAATTCCGGCCAGCAGCAGAAGCAGAAGTAATAAAATACCACAAGAAAAGTTATTCTTGTGATATTTCCGGTGCTACTGGATGCAGCACCAACAGGAAATCTCATGAGAAAGGCTGATCCTTCACAGTTTCCAGGCACACTTTGGAAACCCAAGTGACTTGGTCAAAATAAACAGTAAATAATTATCATCCAGCTTTGGGGAATAAAACTACTTCTCCCAGCCTTTCTGGTCCAGTCACCTCTACTCCCCTACTCCCAAGGTGCAATGGTAGTCACAGAGAAGACTGTGGTTGGCCCAAAATAGTCTGAACCTTTATTTCTACCCAATTATCTGAGGTGAAAGAAGAGACCTGCAGACATGAAGCCCTCTCTCTTCTAAAATGCACCAGTCTTGAGAGCCCACTGTGCCTCAGGATTGCTGCTTCATCCTCCACACGTGTCTGCTGCTGATGATTTGCAGCAAGGAAGGTGTTCTCCTCCCACTTCAGCCTGCGTGGGTGTCCTCCAGGAGGATTCCCAGTCTCCCAAGGGACTAAGAAGGTGGAGAGAGAAAAGACCTCAGAGAAAAAAAAGAGGGAACACTGACAGTCTCACAGCCAGCTGGTGAAGGAGCAGCCCACAGGAACCATCTCAACACACACAAGAAAACCCCAGGAGTCTCAGGAGCATTCAGGTGATTCTCACCTTTCCTTTCCTGCTCTTCCACCCACCCCTCATTGCTTTGTGTGTGTTATGCAGGATGGGGAAGGAGCTGTGCCTATTCTGCCTGAAATGTTAAGTTTGAGGTGATAACTCAAGCGGTTTGGCCACATGCTTGGAATGATTAATACCACTTCCAAGCCCAAGAATTGCCATCTAGGGGTCGGTCCTCAGCCCACAGGAAGGGGACCTTTCCTTTGACAGGGCAGCAAATGAGGTCCACAGAGGCCTGCAGGTCTTAAAACTTCCCTGCAGCATTTTGCAGAAGCTCTGCAGCTCAGCTCTCTGGTGGACACACACGCCAGCAGAGATGATGACTCAGATGTAAACCCTTCCTAAGTGTCGCTCTCCAGAACAAATGCCTTCCCTCTCTGGTAACTGATACAACATTTCTGGCCCTCCAGCTGCAAGACCAGATTGCATTTGCAGTGTCACTTTGGCAGTTAAAAAACAACCTTGTCATAGTCATCTGCTTCAGCACTAAGCATCTAGTCCAACTGACTGTGGGCCTCTTTGTTTCCCTCACATGCAGCCAGGATGCAGGTCTCTAGCAATGCTTGATACTCAGGACATTTGGGGATGGAATGCAACCACTTAAAACTGTTTGGTTTGTCACTTTTGGATTTGCTACATAAGGCTCTGTTAATACAAACGGGCCTGTTTATAATATTCATCAGACAGTGGAAGAAATTCCTCTGATGTCTGTCTAATGCAGCGAGCAGACTCCTTGATTATTAACATACTGATTGTGTACTCTTACTTCAGATGTCAGCTCAACACTGGGGAAAGGGAGCTGGGGGAATAAGAAATGCAAGACACATGACATGCTCGGGATTTGGTCCGTGAAACTGGAAAAAATATTTACAGAGTTAGATCGTGTTTTTGTGTCATTCTTTCCTTTTATGTAATATTTGGAGAAGCCGCTGACTTTTCAGTTCTTACCCAAGTGAAGCCACACCTCTGAGCACTGGAGCAATCATTGCAGGGGAGGGAATGGGAGAAACATGTCCTGGTCCTTTCTTAATCCCTTCATTGATGTGCTCATTAGTGTCAGCACGGGGATCATCTGATGCATCTCATCCCTCCCCCAGCACTTCCTTATAACTTCCAGCTCAGGGGCCGGGATGCTCCAGTGTTTTTCCTGTGTGCTTCCCGGACCCTGCTTGTGGTTGCTGGATGCTCCAACCCCTCTCACCACGTGCAGCTTAACCAGATCTTCATTGCCAGCCCTCAGTAAACGCTGCAGAGGAAGGAATCCTGCTTTGCTTGGTCGTGCATGAAAATACCCCTTGGAATGTAAGTCATGGCTCTCAGTGTGCTCAATATTCTCTGAGCAGCAATAACTTTGGTGGGTATCAGCTGCTGCATCCTGTCACCAGTTACTTACCCATTTGCAGTACTTTCAGTTATTAATAAGGCCTGTTTTGATGCCTTAGTCATAGAAAATCCAGCAGATACCTTTTTCCTGATGCAGTGTTCTCATCCCTTGGGTATGATATCTTCTTTTCAGTTGCTGCTCGTTGTTTTGGTGAAGGAACTTTCACTTTTGGTTGGTTCCAGAGCCCACCCTGGATATCCCCTGGATGGGCTGAAGTACAGTAGATACAACATTAAATAGCGTTCATGTGGAAATTTAGAATCCAAATAGAACTTGTCCCGTTGCCCAACAATGAGTCATTGTCCTTTTTCTCTTTTTAGCCAAAAGCAGATTCAGAAGCTGTGAGACAGTTTCCTGCAGATAAGAGATAAATCGAAGGGAAACCTGGCAAAAAGATGATGGTCAAGCTGCAAGATATCGTTTCCTCCAAAGCCTCTACATACTAATTAACCATTCCAAGCATATTTTCAACAGCATTTAGGGATTTCCTCATCAAAATAAACTTCCTCCCGTGTTATCTTCATTTTTGACATCCGGTGTTAGAGTCTGATACAAGAGTCAGGGTTAAAAATTCCTGATATTGGGTTGTGTGTCTGTGTGTATAAATACGCACGAGCGCGCGCACACTCACACGATTGAAGCTTTGCCAGTATCACTTTGGAATTTTAATGCCTGATCCAAAGTCCTCTGTAGTCAGCAAGAGATTTTTCTGTTCACTTCAGTAGTAGCAGGATCGAGCCTCTCTATCCCTCCGCATCCAGATTTTTTCATTTATGCCTTATGACTTGTTTATAACAAACTGCAGATGGGCTCGAGTCATAAAGTTCGGAGTAACTCGGCTTAGAGGTTTTGCTTTGGGCCCATCCCTTTAATGTACTGCTTATTCCAGACCTGCCTTTTAAAAGGAAAATATTGTCAGAATGAAAGTGTATGTGCAATAAACAAACTCCTCATTTCCTTCCCCTTAAGTTTTTTTTTTTTTTTTCCTCTTTTGAAGCTGATTTCTTAACCGGACAATTAGTTTTAGGGCTGCCATTGAATGCAAACTTGTCGTACCTGATTTGCAGTCCTTTCTGTTTCAAGTGCTATCAATTATTTTCTAACTAGATGCTCCTGTGGGATCAGCTGTCACTAAGAGCAAATTTGAACACAATGGGTTGCTTCCTATTTCCAAAAGAATCTGAAGATTGTCAAAGCTTGACAGGCAGCTCCAGTTTTAAGATGAAACAGATAAGTTAGGTTTCCCTGGTAGGGCTTTTGAACACCAGCAGATAAAGGAAGTATTGTTTCTAAAGAGGGGATGCCATTTATAGTGCAAATTCACCCTTGTTAAGAACAAGCTGCAGTTGCTTTAAACACACAGTCAAATCCATTTGTACTGCAGAGGTAATAAAATGCTTACGAGTCTTTGCAAATATTTCTGTAGACTCTGCTCTTACAAATTTGGTTTTCATATTTCTATTTTTTTTTTTTAATGAGAGACTGAGTAAACCATTAAAAAGATCAGTAGACTGTATAATGTAGCTGTTGTGCAGATCAAATACATGAGGTGTTGATTTTATAACTGAATTCATCGACAGTCAGCTGGAAGTTAAATTTATGTAGCTTTGTTTTTGAAGATGCTCCATATATTGTGTGCCTTGGTAATTACTTATGTGTGTTGCACATGAAGTTCAACTGCATGTTATTTTAGGCAGATCACAAGTGAGAAGTGTTACAACCTTTAGGTCTAGGGCAGCAGTGAGTTCATTTTGTGTGGTGCCACTTTTGTTTCAGGGTGGAAAGGTGACACTGAGTCGTTCCTTTGTGCAAAGAAATGGGAGGGCATCATTGAATGTGCACTTAAAAAAGTATATTTTGGAAGATGACACTAGATGAGTGGTCCCAAGGTCTGAAGTGTTCCAGCTGTCCACAGGAGAGATTCACTTTTTGTACTGGAAAGACTCATTACTTACTTCAGGAGAGAGAATAGTCCTTCCAGTCCATCTGGTTGGATTTTGGGGTGTCAACAAATACAGCACCTAGTACCAGTTTTTGGCTGGGCCTGTTGTGTGTCCTCACTATGAAGAGGGTAAAGAATACAAGGCAAACCCCCCTAGTTGTTCAGGTGACTGATCAAATGCCCAGTGACTTCAAGAATTAGTCACGTGCCAATGCATCTGCTTTTCTTTTGAGTGCCTTGCTGAATGAAAGACTTGATATGGGATGTAGCAGATCCTGAGCTCTCAGGCTCTTGTGTAAAACCTGGCTGAAAGAGCTTTCTCCCTCCCTCAAAAGCCTGAAAAAAAAGTCATAACAGGAAATACGGAAGGACACGACCACTTGGGTTTGCCATTTGTAGCCAGTGTGATACTTTAAACTCACTTATTTTGAAAATTTTCAATTAAAGCCAGCATCAAGGGAGATAAAATTTCATTCAGAATCATTACAGTTGGGAAAGCACCAAGGAATGGGAAATATCCTCAGACAGAGGGGTGTTGTTCAGCCTGGGTAGAGCTGCCTCCACGCTGGTGGATTGTACCCAGAACGGATCAAAAGGAGGAATTTTGACCACAAGGGCAGTTCATGCAACCTACCAGTGCAGAAAGGCGATGTTATTTCCACTTACAAAATCATAGGGCTCCATTGCCACACTTACACAATCAGCAAATTAGAATCAGGTGTTAATTAGCACTTGTGTTTGGCAAGCTCACTTTATTGAGAACATTTGCCTTGGTCAGACTTTTGATTATTTTGGCTCTGAAACCTGGTTTACATTGATTTAATCATTAGAATACCCTCTTCTAAGGCTTTCAAATGATGCAATTAAGTGCAAATACCACATCTCCTGCACAGCAACAGGGATCTGAGCAGTTATGACAAAGCTGGGAGACAGCAGTAAGTGCAATTTTCTACCTTTCATTGGGGTCTAATCCTGTAGGAGAGTCAAATGTGTCAAATATTAAAATAATATATATTTTGATTGCCCGTATTCTTACATGCACATTGTATTCCTTGCACATCTCTGTATCACACCAGATGTTTTTACCTAGTTTCTAAACGAAAAAATACAGTGTTTATTGATGGAGACATGGCAGTCCATATCAATTTATAACCCCAACCACTTACAGAAAAATCACAGTCTTTTGATTGCATCCAGAGAACAAACAAAGGCTGTGGCACAAATGTAATACAAATGTGTCAGCATCTACAAGAATTATTTACCTATTCTTAAGATTTCTATTCAGTTATTTAGGTTATTATTCTACTATTCTATTAGTTATTTAGGTTGTTTCCTTTTAGAAGCTGTTCATCTACTTAGCCACATGTATTCTTCTGCCTTGCAACAGTGTTTCAGAGGACTCATTTGCACATTTTTGTCATTATTGGCATTGTTGTGCCATTTGGAAAAATTTGCTAACGATTTAAATCTCTATATTTTTTAACTGACTTTTTCCATTTCCGATCATCGATATGAGAGTACAAAGGTAAATGGAGAAGGATGTTTCACCTGCAATTAAAAAAGCTTCCTCCTGCTGGACGTGGTGGTGAGTAATAATTCGGTGTAGTCGAGTTTCCGTACGAGTTGAATCAAATAGCAAAGGATGTGGGAAAATTTGGTAGTTTTTTTGACTTCTAAAACTACGCAGGATCACATATTGTTCATTTTTTGTAACCTTCCTCACCTTGAGCAGTGATGCTTACCCTACAAGCATCACCAGGGCTTCTGAGAGAGCCACTGGCAGCACCATCCCACCAGAGCTGAGGTGTCAGGACTTGCACTCTGTATTTATTTATAATTTCATTCCCATATGACTGAAGAAAAACACCTTGACAAAAGGAAGTAATTGCTCTGAGGAAGGCTAAATCTTTTTTTTTTTTCCCCTCCCTCCTACTTGAATAGCTTTACAATGGTGATTTTTATCAGATGAGTCATCTGCCAGGTTTTATGGACTCTCACGCTGCGGATCCATTAGGGGTTTGTACTTCTCTCCATGACAATGAACTTGGAGGGAGTAATGAGGAGGCAGCTGCTTAGATCAAGTGGCAGTGTCTGTCCACTCCTGAGCCTGTAGCCAAAATCAACAGTGTGTCTTTACAGTTGATCTAGGGAATGCTGTTACAAATATGGGATGTTTGCACTAATGACTT
Organism: Manacus candei; assembly: GCF_025592945.1. NCBI lineage: Eukaryota > Metazoa > Chordata > Aves > Passeriformes > Pipridae > Manacus > Manacus candei. Next base: position 2,216,697 of record NW_026138057.1, read on the forward strand.
AGTCAAATACATCTGGAGCCTTTTTCCCTGAAGAAATGAAGCTGATGTAATAACACAACACAGTCTCCTTATTATGTAAATCATGAGGCAGAAGGCTGAGGACGTTATTTAAAGAAAACTGAGGAAAAGCTGAAGATTTGCTCAAGTAATTTCCCGTTTTTTACTCCATATGAGATCTTGCAGATGGCAGGAAGGAATAGAAAAAGCAGCAGCCTCCTGACTCCCAAATGTGAGACAGCTCTCCTCTCACAATAAGGTTTTGCACCACTGAAAACCTGGAGTTTTCCCTGACAGAAGCACTGGGACACGATGTAAGAAAATCCACCCAGACTTTATCTACACGTCCTGGATAGGGAAAATAAAGGAATAATGCAGGTTGTCACTTGTGATGGATTTTTGGAGGCATGATTTTTTTTGTGTCAGAGACATACTCTAGTTTTGAGCCCAGGAAATGTCCCTAGCTTGCAAATAGAAATTTCCTTCTTTTTACACTAGCTGAAACTTGGATGCAGTGGAAAAGTGGGAAAGAACAAACTAGAAGGTTTTCTGTAACTTTGGGCTAATCGTGCAGTATTCATCTTTATTTAGTATAAAGTTTGTGGTGAAATTTTTGGCTTATTTTATGCAAGTTATGTGGGATCATGACGTATTTTGGAAGGTTTTTCTTTCACAATTTGATTTTTCTATGGCATTCAGAATGTATCATCTGTATGTGAATGTAAAGCTTTATGGGCTGCTGCCTGTGGATGAAGAAAAATAAACTTTCATGCCATTTCCTTTTGCACTTAGCAAAGCCAGGCCAGCACCCTGTCACAAGAAACCTCAATAGCTTTAGTTTTCTGGCACAACAGGGTTTTCCTAAGTAGATAAACTATGCAAAGAGACATTTTTGAGGGCATGATTCATCCACAAAACTCTCTGGGGAGTGCAGGCCATCACAGAGCTCCCCACCCTCTGCTCGACTGTCAAGGTCCACCCTCTTACATTCTATTTTCTGCAGAGGAAGAGATGTAGGAGGCCTTGGTGCATCACTGAAAGAGCTCAAATACTTCAGGGTTGAGTGCATGTAAAGGTTTACATACATGAGAACAAAGAGGAGTCACTTGAAGACTTTGAGATTTGTTGCAGACAACTCATTTTAGTGCTCTGCTACACTCACTGCCCTGCAGAGGATGTTCTGTGGCCCACTATTTGTGGCTCAGATATTGGTGAAGAACTGACAGCTTTCAGCAACTTCAAACCTGTGTGACTTCTCTCGTGGAAGAAAGTGATTTTTTTTTTTTACACCTTTAACTCTGCTTTTTCCCATATTTCTGATTTATTTTCATTCTTTCTTTAATTTTCTTTCTCCTTATTAGCACTGTGAATCTCCTCTTCGGGGAGCAGGAAATTCCAGGGTGTGAAAGAAAGCTGTTACCATGGAAGGAAGCTATAGTGGAAATCAAGAACCACGACTACAAATAACAAAACATTCCTGTAGAAGCAGAGAAAGGGGGGATTTTCATTCTGCACTTAAAAAGCTAAAGATTTCACTTAGCTTCTCAACAAGAATAAATCATCACATATTCTCACTTTCACAACCCTTGCTCTAGTGATACTTTAAGGGGTCCAGCTGACAACCTCACCTGAACATCACTGGGGCAGGAAAAAGGGTTACCTGTGCCTCTAGAAAAGCACAAGGATCAAATATATCTCCTCTGGTGCTGTGGTTTATAACACAGTGTTTTCAGACAAAATCAATGGAAGTGAAGAAGGCATGACAAAGAGATCATGGGGATACCCTCTGGCACAGAGGCAGAGCGGAGAGCTGGCAGGGATAATACCTTGAACTCTCTGGAGTGTTAACTCCAGCAGGACTCATCTGCCAGAGCCTTCAGTTTCTGTAATTTTGCACCTTTTTTCAGTATTCACCTTCTTTTATTTCTGGTTAACTGGCATCTGCATTCCTAATCCCTGTAGGCTGCAGTGGGCCTAATATTCCACTGCCTTAAACAACATAAAACACACAACAGCACTTTCACAGGTTTACAGATACCCATATAAATACAGAGTACAGAGGCTCATTACTGTAGATGAAGGCTATGAGATATATGTATATTTTGTACCTTTTAATCCTACAGCCTTGACTAGTTCTAAGACTACATGGAAATTCTCTTCCTGGGTTTGTGAAGATTCACTTGCACAAGCCTTATTGCTGCTAGAGGATTTTAATCTTTTTGCCTCTGATGAGCCTGATCTTCTGGGTCAGTGTTTCCACTTGTGTAGATATTTATTCTTGAATGTTTTTATGGATTGTAATTAAGTCAAGGAAAGCATTGGGGCTTTCTGGTGTAGAGCAGGGGCTCTTCAGGCATGGCTTGGTTGGCTCTAGCATAGACCAGGTTAGCACCCTTAATGAAATACTGTTCTGCTAAAGACAGAAAGGTCCTTCCTCCCATGGAGTGCAAAATCCTTTCTCTGCACTGATGAGATCTGGGTTCAAGCAAGAACTTATTACTTCTGAAATATGGAATGCATTTGCTCTTGGAACACATGTCCTTTTTATGCCCCCTGGTTCATGAGCTGGTTGCAAAGCTACAAATTTGCTATAAAATTCCTTTTAAGGTGCAACGCTGCTAGAAATTTGTAGAATAATAGAGATCCTTTCATCCTTTGTATTTAAACATGCAATTTGCTTTAACGGGATCTGATCAGCCATTAAAACCCACTCTGTGTTTTATGTGTCTAACAAAAAACATACTTGCTCAAGTAAAATAGACTGCATGCAAGGCTACAATATACCTATTTATATTTAACATGTAACGAGGTCTTGCAGAGCTCCTTTTGTCCTCAGGGGTTTAACAGCTCCATCCCAACACCACCAGAGTGAAGCCCTTTGGAAGGAAAGCTCCAGCTCAGCACTCTGCTGGTGTAACATGGTTTTTTTTTTAGGCCACTGGGTTCAAATCCCAAAAGAAGGATACTCCATCACATCAAAATATATCAGAGATCCACTCCAGTCATCATCTATCCAAGAATTCCAACTTTACAGCAGGAACTGTGCTCTCAGGTGATGGTTAGTGAAGTGGTCAGTTCAAGGCACCTCTCTCATTTAGCTGAAATTCTTACTGGGGGAGGATTTTTAACCACAAGGGGAGTTTTTAAGTCCAGGGAGTTTTTAAGTCCAGGAGAGGATTCCAGCTTTGCAGAAACATTTGTGTGGACTCTGCAATGTTGAACGTCTCTAATGTTGTTAGTGGGACACCGAGAAGGAAGAATTTCTCAGTGTTCAAGGCTTGTCTGAAAGACACACAGTAAAACTGAAGATTGGCTGTCTGGTTTTAAAATTGATTTATTAGCCACAGAATTACAGGTTTTACTATTTTTTTTCAATGAAGAAAATACAATTTCTCATATAATCCTGCTTGTTTAGTTAAATATGCAGAGTTTTGTTTGGTTGAAGGCATCAAACAACAAGGGAAAATATTTTGGTTTATATTTAAAGTCCTTTTCACAAGTTCCTCTTTGCTCTAAAACCCATCCATGAAGCTTTTCTCAGGATCTTTTTTTTTTTCTTCTGTCTCTGTGGTTTTTATGTCCTTAATTCCTAATTGTTTTCTCTTGCCTTTTTTTTTTTCCCAAACACACAAAAACTCAATAACAACCAAATCTACTCAACTATCAGTCTGCAGGTATGTATTGGAGACCCATGATTTCAACTGGGAAGTTATTTACAGGGCACCAGAAGGACATCATGAGCATAAGCATTAGTGCAAAACCAAGAAATTAATTGCAAGAGACAGTTCAAAGACATTTTCAGACTTTGGAAGTAAGAACTGATAACTTCTTTGATATAATATCCTCTATATTTCTGTGTTTTCCTTGCTGTCATGAACATTCTAAAATGAAAGCCTGAATAAATGATCTATTTATTAATTTAAACAGGAAAAAGGAGAATACCAACAGTGTTAAGCAGAATCAAATAACCAGCAAATATAACTATTTTAATAGGTGTGTGAATCTAATATATATTCCAATCACAGTTAAATATCTTATTTGCCTCATTTCAGGTCTAGAAAACAGATTTTTGTTTTGGAAACACAAGGACCAAAAAACCAATTTTTAGTCTGAAGGTTCTTTTATGTATTGCATTTGTCATATCAGAGCTGAAGGTGGAAATTAAAAAGATTTATCAAAACTAGGAGCTACATTTTGATAACGTTCCCATCCTTTTAAGTAGTTGTTTACTGAAGGCTTCATCCATAATTTCGAGGAAAGGAAGAGTTTAATTATACTCTGTACTGGAAGCATTTTGTGACCATGAGCACCCCAACCTTCCCTGTCAGTTCAATGGATATAGCCAGAACTGCAACCCATTGAGTCATTGCAGTTCTTAACATAATGGTAAAAAACCCCAGACTCTTGATTTTTACATATATATATATTCAATGCTAAGGATTACATCTGTGTAAGTAGTTTTAAGAGAATATTTACCATGGTTGCCATGAAAACTAGTACATACCATATTTGTCTCCTTGCTCTTTTTCTAAGCCCAAATCTTTTGGCTGACCAAACAATCCCAAGACCTCTAAAATATTCTGTGATCTTTCTAATTGGATACACTGATGTCTGCTGGAAAACAGATGTGATCAACTGCAGTCATCTGTGAGCTGAAAGAAAATGCAGCAGGTTTGGTTATTTTTTTTTTTCAGGAAAACTTTATCAGTAACTCTACCTCCTTCCAAGGCAGAGATGTAATCCATAAATAAAAGAGTTGCCATTTGATGAGAAGGAGGAAATTCTATCTTAGTCAATGACAGGGAAAGTGAAATGTGGTCGCCCAGAGTTCCTGCAATTCAAAGCCAACTCATGCCCACTTTAATTATTATGATGTATGTTCCCATTCAGCTTTAATAGGGCTGCTTGTATGAGCAAAGGATCTCAATTGCAAGGGTCACATTTGCTTCACTTTTTTCCTCTCTAGAGCTGGAAAACCTGCAAGAAAGGACAAGGATCCTTTGAGGGAGCCATCTGTTCCTGGGGCTCTGCCTCCCCCAGGAAAGATTAGCAAACCCAGGGTGGTCAGTTTGGGCAGACCCCTGGACAGCAACTGAATGGAAGGAAGGATAGAGTGGCCTCATATTGTCCCAGGGAGCTGTGGGATTGAAAGCCAAAGCCCATGGTGTTTTTGGAGAGGGCTGGATTAGTGTGAAGATTGGATGCCAGAAACCAGCACTTCCCCACAGGAAACGGGTCCCTCCAGAGAGGGCAGTCGAGGAGGTGACTGCAACAATTGTTGCATTTTCATGTGATTTTAGCTTTGGCTTTGCCACAAGTTTTTCAGTCTCGGTGGAATATTAGAAAGCAGAAATTTCACATAGCAAAGGAAGGCAGATTCAGGAACACAGGGATTTGGGAACACAGATCTACAGATGCCTTGGAAGTAGAGGAATGGTTGAGTAACTGGGCTGTAGGCACTGCAGGATTGGAGAGGATGGAGATTGCAGATGCTGATTGCTGTGATTAGTGGAGGATTTGGTACTGTCAAGGAGCTTAAAGAGTTTTGATTCTTTCCAAGCTCTTCAGACTCTCTATGGGTTCAGACAGTCTTGAGGCTTTGGCAATCCATGATGGATTTGCACTCGGGCAGCATCTCTGCTTTGTGTGTAAACGGTGAAGTTCTCCACAGGAGAGCTGTCTGTGCTGGATTCTCTTTGGAAAACACTGTGTTTCAATCAAACACTCCTTATCTTTGGGCAGGCTGAGGTGTGTCTCCAAGAACTCAGCCCCAGGCAATGACAGGGAAGCCACGCTGGTGACTCCAGTGGGATTCCTCCTGGGATGTTGCCATTGGGAACCACTGGGCTGCCTCTGTTCCCAGGCAGGGTTTCAGCCCATTAACAGGATTGGCTCAGCTTGAAAACTCAGACACCCATAAAACAATTAAGGAAGGCAACATCTTCAGGCACTATTTACCTGTGAGAGTTAAGGCATGTCTTGCTTTTATGTGAAAATTAGAGTCCTGGTGTCAGCATGTGGCTTTGGGAGCTGTGGTTACAGCCAAGGACCTCTAATTCATGTCCTTTTATCCTGTTGATTTTTAACACAAAGGTCTTGCAGATACCCACCATACAGAGATGGCATGTCTCATTACAGATTTATAATTGATTTTATTCAAAGTAATAATATCGATAATCAAACGGAAATCAAAGACAAGTAGGAATTTGATTTTAGGCTGTCATTCTATTCTTAACCTTCTCAAAGGCCATTCAGAATAAATAAAAAATTCTAACAATAAATGAATGAAATAATATGGAATCTTTTCAGAGGACACAGGCTCCCAGTTTCCATGAAAACTGCTCTGCAGCCAGCTGCTTCTGCAGCTGACATGTGCTTATTGAGCCAAATCCATATCTCAGGGCAGACCAGAGGGAATGTGTCTATTCTGGTTCCTGAGAAACAAAGCAGACAAGGGCTATTTCTAGTGGCCTTTCAGGTCCAGTGTGGGTGGCTGAGAACTTTGAATCAAAGTCCTGCCTTTCAAACTGAACCCAGTGATACGAATTTTGAACAGGGCTCACAGACTCGAACCCAGTAAAGGACAAATTTGAGACAGTTTGTGGTGAACTCTGCTTCTTGGAATGAGAATATTATCTTCAAGACATGGGGAAAGCAGTAAATAAGAAACAAACTCTGAAGAATGAATTTGAATATTAGAGGACACTAAAATCTAGGGAAAATGTCCTGGCTCCTTTTCTTCAAAACATTTTGGTAGGCTCCTGATAAACTAGGAAACATGAAAAAGAGCTGTCAGCTTGGACCAACAAATAAAAAAAATGCTGGCAGATGTGTGCAACGCTTGCCTTTTTTTTTTTTTCTTTACAAAATTATACAATAAAATCCAGCCAGTGTATGTCACTAGGATAAGGGGGAGGAAGGAAGGCAGGGAAGAAGGTTAAAGACTTTCAAACCTGGAGAGTCAATTCTGGGTCTCTAAATCTCTATTTCTTATACAAATTATTTTGAGACATGCTTATACATTTCAAAACTCCCCCCAGAAATCGCTTGAGGTCGAATTGTCCTTTTAGGGTGATGTGACACAGTGTTCTTCAGTCAGTGAAAAGAGCACCTATAAACCATTTCTTTTTTGCTTAGCTTTAATTCCAAATCCTTGCTTACCCTAAATAAGATCTGAAATGGTTTCTTCTGAACTTTAGAGGATGAAGGAGCAGAGGGTACATCGTGTTTCTGAAAGGCAGCCTGATGATAAACAGTAATACATATTTTTAATGCTAAAAGTGATAACAGGCTACATTTTTAAGACATTTTAAAAATACATACAGGCTGAAAAATAAGAGGGGGAAACTGGTAGGTATTTAATTTTATGTCAAAGACTAGCCATTCATAAATTGCTGAACAATGGGAACTGCGTGCACTGGTAGTGCCTGGACTTAGGGTGAACCATAGCATTCCATAAACTTGTAGAGCCAGGGATAAAGTGCTACTATTGGGAGTCTGCATCCCCAAGTATCTGCTCACTTAAACCCCAGGGTAGAGGAGAAATTTTCATGGAGCTTATAGTGATTTATAATGGGAAGCATAGGCTTTTTCATAGACATTGTTCTCAGTGACAGTGTAAAGAAAGAGAGCACTAAATCTCTTCTCATCATAACTAATGATTAAGTCAGCAGCTTTTTGGGCGAATACAGAATGCCCTTCTACAAAAACAAAGTATTCTATTGTGATGTATTACATTTAAAAAACCCCATAAGTATCCCATAAGGCCATTGCAATATTTTTAGCTAGATCTTCCCTCTTTGTCACCATATTGAAATAAATGGAATGTGTCAGCCTGAGTAATGCTCTTTCAATAAGTTTTTAGGAGCTCACTTAGAAGTTTGGCAAAATATAAAGAAACGAGGAAAACTTTCTCAGGATCCTCTATGGCCTGAATGAAAGATCGGACCATTAAGGAGAAAAGCTTATGCTGATGCTGACACTAATAAATGGGACAGGGAAGGATATTCCATCTTAGTTTGGGCTACCTTGCTCCATGTCTGCTGCCTCAAGTCGCCCTGTGAAATAAATCAGCCAGCTGAAGATGATTCATTGCATTACAAAGTTCCCATCAATATAATGGGGAAATCAGTTTTGTGTGAACGTTCAAATGTGAACCAACCCTCAGCTACTGGGAGTCAAAGGGCCAGCAGTTGCTGAAAAATTAACTCGCCTGCATCCACCTTTCAGGCCTGGATTTGAACTGCGGCGCTAGAAATGCTTCTTCCTTCAGAGGGTATTTCTCTTATTCAGCCTGGATGCTGAACTTGCTTAAACATCACATGTTATATGGAAGAAAACACCACGATTTTTCCAGGCTGTTCCTTCTCCAGCGCTTTCATTTCAGGTGTGATCTCAGCCCTCTTGAAGTCAGTGGTAACACCCCTACAGCCATCACCACTTGCAGATTTTTACTCTCTGTTTTGACCCTTGAGGCAAATTCTTAGAAGGTGGACCTTCACAGTTAGCTTGGATTTTAAGTCTCTCTTGTGGGGAATATAAATACATTCTCTTTTATGAATATGTTCCCTTAATTATTTTATACATCAAAATACTTAAAAAAAACCCCTACCTCCTCAGTGCTCCTCTGATGGAAAAATTTGCAGTAGAATGGCAAAGGGAGAGAATTGTGTTTAATCATTATCCCTCAGACTTTAGGGCTCCATTGATCTCCACGTTGCAAGTGCTGTATTATAATACTCTCTGTCTTTCATTCTTTAGGAAAAAAATATATTAATGAGAATTCCTTTCCAAGAGATTCTTCTTTTTTGACACTGATTCTACAGTGTATTCTTATATTACATAGTTCAAACATTTCTGAAATGTATGGAAATCTTGCCTGGCAAGTCCTTTTTCACATCCCTGCACTACAGCCTTTCCTGAGTATCACGTCTGGAACCCGAGCCACGATTCACAGAAGTTATGGTTGGGCGAAGCGGGCCCTCCTCAGACATGAGAATCCCTCAGTTCTCCTTTCCCCCCCCCTCCCCGTTGACTCACAAAGGTCCTAGTCAAGAGTGGGATAGAAGGAAATCCCATTAGAGCCTAATAATGCTGCTTCCTTCCAGAGGGAGTCACTAGAAAGTAATTTATTTCTTCAGTGTGCGACTGGAGGTACTAATTTGTCACAGGCCTGTGCACGCTGGTGCCGCGGCCTTCGTTGTCCCAGGCACAAGGGGCTGAGGTGGTGACCCAAAAAAGCCTATTCCTGCTGCCAGCCTGGCCCTGATTGTTCCTGACTAACTCAGACGCCACACACAGGCCCACAGGACGTATAAGGCCCTGCTTTGAGCTGGAATTTGTACAGTGTGTGTGAGGTATCAAAAGCCACAATTCTGCTGCCTCCCCGTATTAGCGTCAGCGAGAGGCTGCAGGGAGAGCACCACTATCAGCTGCATTCTTTCACCTCCTGGGCCATGGGCAGCTCTAGTTTTCAGACATGCTTTCCTTTCCCCCCCCCCACCCCCCCTGCCCTGCTTTTCTCTATTGTTGTGTCTTTCCCATCGAGGGAATTCACCCCCAAGTTCAGATCACACACACTCAGGAGATGCGGCGGAGCATCGGCCCTTTGTGAGCGTGTGAAGGATGCTTTCCTTGACCTGTCAGAGAACATATTTTGCTTGATGAGAAAGAATGCCGGGCCAAATTCCTCCCTACTGTAAGCAGGCTGCTGGAAGTGGATGTGCATCGGGGATGAGCATGGCCTACTTTGGCTGGTGGAAGGTCTCCTAAGCAGATGACACTGTTTACAATGCATTGGCTGCTTTTGCTGCTCTCTTAAGTGATGGTGGGTGTTTATACCAAACAATGCAAATAGGAAGTCATTTGTTTGTGAGGGCCTAATCCTGAGGCCCTTATTTGGTGGTTACTGAGGCTAAATTCAGCCTTTACTCAGATAAACTCCAGTCGAAATCACAAGGAGTTTGCCACAGTGAGGACAAGAAGAGCGCTGTGGGAGTGCTCTGCTTGTTTTTGGCCAAGGCACAAAGATGCTGTAGGTTAAAACACATACTGAAGCAAACAGAGGCACACAATGACTGTCTATATGCATGCACTATACGTGTGCACACGGACACAATTGCACACTAATCTAATCAATACATTCATTTCTTATTAGAGCATAATTACACATCCCAGGAGGCTGGAACAGAAAAGTCCCATTAACCCCTCATGCCCTTTTCGGCTTTCCTCTGCCTTTCCATCTAACAGACCTCTGCGTCACTCCACTCATTAGCAGTTACTGTCTATGACATTGTTACATAAATAAGGATGTCGACCTGTCAGAATGGGTCACCCAATTCAAGGGTGATGATAAATATCTGTCCCTCTGAATTAGGCTAAAGACACCAGAGTACAGGACAGCTACTGTTGATTATTGGATAGTTAATGTATAGAGGACAAAAGGTGCTGAGGCCTGGTCACTTTTTGGATCATTAATATGGATTTAGGCCTATTGTTAAAAAAAAAAATAATACACATGCACACACAAAACTAGGTTAGCAAGAACGTGCATAACTTTCAATTTGGGATAGAATGTATGGATGGTGGGTAGATTCATGGTGCTGAAGGTGTGGCTTTTACATAAAATTGATGGTGCTTTTAGGTAAGCAAACACAATATTTTGTGGCCAGGTTGAAAACAGTTTATGCTCCTCTGTGCTTACTAATGCAGGGCAAGAAAAAGGCACATGGATGCCTTTAAATAAGCAAAAATATCTCTGGAAAGAGGAATATGCAGTAAAGCATATTCAGTTCCAAGGTAGCCAGAGAGATGCTGCTGAGATGTAGTTCATGGTATTGCCATGATTCTTTACTCAAAGCCTGCTTTATTTTCAAAACACCTTTTTCTACCTAAGTAATAAAGGGACTGGAGAGTATCTATAACCCCAACTCACTCATTTAGTGGTTATTATCTTCTGGCACTAGTGACAGATTATCCCTTGCAGGTAGTGCTGAAGTGTGAGGCAACACACTACTTTGATTTTAATAGCAGATAATGCAAAAACATCAAGGCAGTTCGTAGACAGAGGCTCTTGCCATTCCAAATAAGAATGAATGAGGACTCTTTTCCAAAAGACTCAGTGCTGTAGCTCACTAAAAAATGTTAAGTGCCCAGCACAACACCCCTTGGGATTTGTTTATCTGAAAGTCTAATCTCAGCACCCACAACTTTCCCTGAATTCCACATCCCACAGGATCTGATGGTCATATCACTGTCTAGAATTTATTGCAATGATTTGCTCTGGATGGCAGATCCAGTCTGGCAGGGAACAAAGTGTCCTGTGAGGAAGTCAATGTGGGTACAGGATGTCTTCACAGAGTCAGACCCCTCAGTTAGTTTTATTCCACTTGTTCCTACTCTGTGCAATGTTACATCCTTTACGGTCCTGCCACTGATCTGCAAGAAACTTGGCTACAAGTCTACAGAATAAGACATTAGGGAGAAATTCTTCCTTGTGAGGGTGGGGAGGCCCTGGCACAGGTTGCCCAGAGAAGCTGTGGCTGTGCCATCCCTGGAAGTGTCCAAGGCCATGTTGGACAGACTTGGAGCAACCCGGGATAGTGGAAGGTGTCCCTGCCCATGGTGGGAGGTTGGAACTGGATGATCTTTAAGGTCCTTTCCAACCCAAACTGTTTTAGGATCTATAATTCTTCTAGAGCAAGGCTCTGAAGGATGATGATACCGGCCCACGCTCCAACTCAGTAGTGCAAGGTTTCTGTAATTTGCTCTATTTCCCTGTTCCTCATTTCCTCTGCCCTCAGGGAGCAACTGTTTCAAGGAGTATCCCTGTTTCCCTGGCTCACTGATGCATGGAAAAGTTCTGCTCGTTATTCTAGTCAGAAAATTCAGTCTCACTGAAGGTGCCAGACAGCAATTTTCTGAGCACAGGAGGATCAACAAGTCTACTCAAGTCTGCTGAGACACCATGACAGACTTGAATTGCTGATTTGAGTCGGGACTGTGAGTTCTGGCTTGCTGGAGAACATTCCCACCTTTATCTAGGTTCAGCTATGCAGACCTGGAAAAAGACAAGGCAGTCTAATCAGAAATAAGAATTCCTACAGCCCCAGGATTTCCCTTGCTAGGGTAAAACTCTAGCATCCCTTTGGGAAACTGTATTTGTGTTGAATCAGTGTTGGGGCACAGGGAAATCAGAGCAGATGTGTCTGTCCTTCAGCTTAATGGGACTGTCCTTTTAACTTGAGATATAAATGGCTCATTAAAAAGGTGTGAGGGAGGGAAGGAGCAGAAAGAAATAAGACAGAATAGTGTCCCATAGCAGAAATATTTTAAAAAATGGAAGAAAATGTTCGCTGGGGAAAGCACCTACCTGCATCTTCAGCTTCAAACTCTGGAGCAAGGAACTGTAGTATCCCCATCCCAGAGGCCTTTGGATTTCAGTGGCAGAGGAAATGTAAGTTTTCGGCCCCTCTGTGGCAAAAGATCATAGAATCACAGAATCATTAAGGCTGGAAAAGACCTCTAAGATCACTGAGTCCCAACCATTAAATGTGGTTGAATGTCCTCCACAGTGTCTGCAAATATGACAAGAGCTTTGTAAGGAACATGACAATCCTCTTGTGACATTTTGTCTGGCAACTCAAATTCTACAGCAGCCCCTACAGCTTGACTTAAGGGACAAACTCTGGAGCTGGTCTGTGGTGGTAGATTTATATCCTAAGTGGGTGAGACCCACAAGGAAATGTCTAATGTGTCCTGTACCTGAATTGTATATCAGCAAAAGATATCAAAAAGGTTTAGAAACATGCTGTTCCCAAATCTGTATTTCCCCATTCAAACTGCAGTCACACATACCATTTAACTGCACTAGATTCTACTGTTTTGGGATTATTATTACTAAGATTGATACTCCTCTATATAACCAATTTTTAGAATTAATTTTCCAGAACAGATTTGTCTGTGAAATAATCTGCAGATGTGTTGCTGCTGGAATATACATTTTCTCTCCACACTTAAGCTTTTGGGGTCTAAAAGCTGAACAAAAAAAAAGAAACCCAAAAGTTAACATTTTGGTATCATTATAACAACTAAAATTTGAAGATGTTTCTGCCTGAGATACCATCAACATATATTTTAATATATGTTAAGGGTGATGTTATAAGAAAGACAAGGTTTTTGCATGGCTTGGAACTTCACATTGCTGTAAAATAAAGAGTAATACCTCTATTTTTTAAAGGCATAGACCTGTCAGTGTTCTGACTGATATCAGACATCCTCAGATATCAACACCTGTTCCATTATAATGACAGATTTGATAGTCTGTGGGAAACATGTAAAAACCATAATTCGGAAAAAAATACCCCAAATTACATTTTTTTTTAAATTTGGTTATTTCCTAAATATTTCACAGTACCAGCATGGCTTTATTAGCTTGATGCCTGTCAGAAACCAGTGGGAACCACGTCAAAATAGAAGTTAGAGAATGAAAATATATTTCTTGCCTTTTTAAAGTTGATTGTAAAAACCCTTGTGCATACACACATGCTACATTTATAAAAATAATTCCTAACACCCACTAAAAAAGTCTAATCATAACATCCCAAATATGTGGCCAATATATATGGGATTATTTTGCAGCAGTGGGTTAAGCATATTGCTGGCAAAGAACCCCGGGACACGCTGATATAAATTCACAGAAATAGTGCTTGCTAATGCAGTAAATGACGACAGCTGCTGTAACTGCTGAACTCAAAGGGAGCTCTATCCAAGAATAATGAATATTTCCCATTGCATTTCAGAAGTGCATGCTCTGCACATGTGGGTTTGGGTCATAACTCAGTCAGCCCTGTGTATCCCCCCGTTTACTGCGCGGTAACGTCGAGGTGAATTAATTAAAGGGCTGTGCACACACTCGGCATGAGAAGTCCAGTAAGGCACCCAAGGGATCCGACCCCTTGGCACAGCCATGGGCCAGGCACCCCTGGCTCACCCCAGGCTGCTGAGGGCAATGGCACTGCTGCCATGACCTGCCTGGGCGAGGAAGGTTCTATTCGGCTTCTCTTGCAGCCCCTTAACAATCCACCCATCTGTACCAGTGCTTTTTGTGCTGTGACCACCTTTCCAACAGGAACTGGACTGAGATCACTGGCTTATTCCAGTCTAGCCACTGAAAGGCTGCCTGTTTATTAAAACCATACTCTCTGTGAAATGCATCTTTGTCCGTGAAACGGCACGGCCATTACATAATAAGTTTGTGATTTATGCTTGTCAGATAGTGTGTTTGCAGTAGGCAAAGCACTAGAGCTTGAGGGATCAGGATTTGTTAGCCCAGGGCTGTCCATCTCCAGGTGCTTTCATGCTTGCTTGCTTCATTGAAACATGGTAATTGATGGGACTTAGCTTCTCCGAGCGTGAACAGCGCCGTGTCTGCCATTGGATGAGGCAAACCCAAACCAGCAGCAATAGTGTAAAATGCATCAGAAGCATCTAAAGCACCTGGACACCTGGCAGAGTGACGTGGGAATCTACCTGGGTTATCTGCAGAGCTCAGGAATTGGTAGCAGTCTAGCTTTGGCAGGATGGAGCACGGTGAACATCATTAATTTACCCAGCTCAGAAGCGCTCGAAGCTGTGGTTCCGCAAACATTTTTCTCTGTGGCACTTTTGGCTCCAGCCAAGTCATGCTGCCACCATCCAGGGCTGCTTGTGGTAGGCCCTACACTGCCCTCTTTGTTCTGCATGGACATGGAGGGGTGGCAGGAGCATGGGATCAGGCAGTGGTGAGCCAGAGTGGACATCGCCTGCTGACTCCATGTCCTGGAGAAATGTGTGTGTAACCACAACCCCGGGACCAGGATGAATAAGCTTATGTGAAAGTCTGTGACTAAATCCTTCTGGAAAACAGGCTTTAGGCTCTTTCAAAACTGCTGCCCACTGCCAGTAGGGACTAGATGTCTTAAAGAAAGGCAAAAGGCTGTTTAATCTATTCCTTTAAGTGCTTAACATCATCTACCAAAGAAATCACCGGCAGAGGTGCTGTTAACTGGAAGATGTGAACTTTCTCAGCAAGTAAGTGATGGCCATAAAGATTACACTGCCCTCTCTAAAGTGGTTCCTGGTGTTAATCTAATCAGTGCCAAGTACAGTAGCTTCTGATCTGTGCCAAGAACCTCTTGCTCCTATTACCTGGGTTAAGCCTATTCCTTGAGTGTCAAAAAGTAACATTGAAGTAAGTATTGAAGCTGAAGCAAAATACGAAAAAGTGAGTGTGTTACAGGGTAGGAAATAGGAATAGGAGAATAGGGCTATGTTAGGAATATGTTTACGGGAAAGAGGGCTGTTTGTTGTATCAGTTTATCTGAAAATTTGGATGGTAAAATGTCCTTTGCTCATTTGTTTGTGTGTTGTCAAAGGGTGTGTGCAATGCAGGAGAGCAGCAAACAAAACTGAATTCCTGTGAGTAGATTATCCACCATGAATTACTCAAGAGCCCCATACCAGCTAAGTCACAAATACTAGTGTACACAGACATGCATGTTACCAGTGTGATATCACCCAATGTCACTTAGGTGTGATGCAATAAATTGCCTAAATGACTCCAGGTACCACTATAGGGTAAGTGTGCAAAACCCTCTCTGCCTCCAGCTCCATGTTTTACACCTTGATAATGTTCATTTGCAAGTTTGCCCCTAAGTGGCACATGCAAAATCTTCCACTCTGGCACTAAATCCTGGGAATTGGGCACAGAAATCAGGTAGAGAAGAAAGCAAACCTCCTGCCTCCTACCATCTGTTTGGCAGAGGCAGGTGACAGGAGGCTGATACTGATTGGCCTTTTTGCAACCAAAATCTGCCATTCATCACAGTCCCTGTGGTAAGAAGGACATTTTTCCTCCTGGATGACCAAATTCCAGGACCAGGCCAGCAGGTCTTGGACAGGAATGGCCACACACTGTGGTGGTTTTCCTGGCAGGCCTCGAGCAGGGCCAGCCAGCAACATCAGACAGGAGTGACATCACAAGCTTTCACCAAAAAAACACAAGCCAAACTGTTGACAGAGAGATGCTGAAGCCTTTGTAATGCCTACAGCCAAGCCTGCCCCACGCTGTGATCTCATCAGATGTCATGTGCTAACTCAGTCCTTCAATGGGAGGCTTTCAGAGTGTGTATGGGAGGCACTGGTGGGGAGTAAGTGGCATATTTTCTTCTGAATAAGGCTTAAACTCACTACAGGGAGTTCAACTACTCCACCCACAGTGGACTCTGTAGGTACCTACTCCAGTAACAATCTTGCTATTAAATTCTTCTGTTGCTGTGGCCATTTTTCCATCATTTTTGCAAAAGTGCAGGTGATAATGTAATTAATGACAACGCTTCTTGTGGCAGTGGAAGCAGACGGGGTGGATGTCATGCCTACACCATGCAGGACAGGTGTGCAGTCAGGAAATGGAGGGACATGGTGTTCCCCACATCAGGCAGACCCCATTTTGGGCCAGGGTTGTGGGAAGTGTGACATGAAAAGGGCAAAGGCCACGAGAGAAGAAAGCAGGAGCAACAGGCATGTCCTGAGGCTGTGGGGAAGACACAGTGAAGGCAGAATGACTGATCCTCACCATAGGAAACGTGTGTGACAGAACCAGAGTGGATCAGCAATTAGAAAATAAGCAAAGACAAAAATCTGAGCCCTTTTCCAGGCTGTCGAGCCAAGTTCTTTCAGGAACTGATTCCATTTACATCCATCAGACTGCAATATGTGATTTCCATTGCTGAATTACAGTTTTCTGCCCTCAAACATGTGGCCCATGTCCCCCTGACCCCACCAGGAACACAGTTGCACAGCCTCTGTCATAGCTGGCTTGCCACATTAGGCTGGCAGGATTTCCAGATTTGGGATAGAAAGTTTCTGCTCCATGACCCCATCTTCTTGCAGCCCTTTTGGTATGTGCAGAAGGACATCCTTTCCCAGCAGTCATTCACACCAGTGGAACTCTCATTAACTCACCAAAATGCAGACCAACCCCTTAGACTTGGGTTTGTCTGAGTTAATTTTCATGGATACACCTTTTGCCAGCAGGTAGGATGCACAGACTTGCAGGATCTATGACCGTCCTTCTGGACTAACACAGAAATTTTGGAAACAAAAGGCATTTTTAAAATAAGTGAAGAATCATATTCAGCTATTAAAAAAACAGCATCATGAATTTAAAATTTATTAATATTGTGTTTTACTTTCATTTTGGTAAACTTCCTGTGAGGAACCAGATACGTACACATGCAGAGATTTATGTACATGTGCATGTGTGTAAATACACACACATGTATGTGTGTATATTCCAGATTGTGTGGCATGCACATATGTTTTCTTGAAGCACATATGAAGTGTCAGTGCGTTTGTAGAACGTTCCATAAGGTGTTTTGCAGTTTCCCAATGGTATGTCATTATTGATGATTTATTCACCTCACAGAAGTGCCTACAGAACCAAACCAAAAGAGGGATGAGATTGGGTTAAGCCACCTTCCAATGGCTCCCACTTTGATGCAAACGCTCTAGAGAGGAGGTAAAGAGAAATCAGTGTGTAAGAACTCCAAAGCAGACAAGTGATTTAACTAGAAATAAATTCTGGTGACCTGACTGATACCTTTTGATTCTCACTGGATTCATCAGTGTGATGAATTGTGCATCAGCAACAGAATATGGCTGAAACAGTGTTATTACAGATTGCCCTGATGCTCAGTTCTGCAGGGCCCCAAGCACTCGGTGGCAGCCTTCAGAAACTCCTGCTCTGCTGGATTTCAGAGTCCTGATGCTGAATTTACTCTGCTTGTGCTGGGATCAGATCTGGCAAGCACCATGTTTTGCCCTCAGCACTCAGTTCAAGGCCCCTGTGAAGTTCCAAAGACATGAGCTGCGTTTTATTCCCATTATTCCTCGTTTTCACACGCTTGTTCCCATCCAGGTTCCGGAAGAAGCTTCAAGAGGAAGTACCAGAATCTTATTAGGGAAAGATTGTTGTGCTTTTGCTCCTCGAGGGGGCCTGGCAAGATGTAAAATCAGCAGCTGCAGAGGGCTGAGAGGTGAGGGAAGCAGACAAGATGGAAAAGTGAATAGGAAGGAGAAAAAGTGTAAAAGAGGTACAGTGCATGGGAACTGCAGGAAATGAAAGGAGAAAGGAAATGACTGATGAGGCAGAATTTGGGTCTTCTCTGGTTCTCAACGTTACAATATCCCTGTCTGCATCTGTCACATCATTTAACAGTGACCTGGAAATGATTATTTTTATTGCATTTATGCTTTTCATCGCTTGCTGATGATTTACAGTGAAAGCTTAAAAGAGTTCACAGCTTGATTTTTTTTTTTAATGTACTCATTGTTGTCGTTCTGTATCTCAAGCTTTTTGTGTACACAGAATTCTTGCCAGCACAGTTAAATTAGTTTAGATGGACCTTGATATGTTGATGTTCAATCCTATAACTACAGAAACCCAAACCCTCATCAGCATCTGCTTTGGTCAATGCAGTCATTCTCAACAGCTCTACCTTCTGTCCTAAGAAATACTCAAATTGTCTTTCAAAATGTCAAGAAGACAGAGATGAGGGAAGTGGAGAGTGGAACTTTACAGGCAATACTTACAAATGTTAAATAAAAGGGGAGGGGGGGGGGAGAGGATTTATTTCCCTGCCTCGATTCCCTTTGCAGTTCACCTTTAAAGGAAAACATTTTTTTAATGCACATGTATTAATGTGCTCATGTTCACTTATGATTGTTGTTTAATGCATTTAAGCACTTTGAGCTCACAGAAACAGCTGGAAAAATATGATTAGGCAGAAGTGAAGAAACAAGCATGTATGTGTGTGTTTATGTGTTTCTGTGTCTGTGCACATGTATATTAAACTCCACCCAGCACATTATCTGGGAGAGGGCCCTCCCAAGGACATAGATGACATACATGCATGATGGATTTAAAATAACAGAGCGAGAGGTGGAAATAAATCCAGAGATCAAACAGAAACAGAAGAGAAGAAAGGGAACAAGCTAAGAGGAAGTTATGCTAAAAAACTGGCTGTATTCCATATTAATTATTCAGATTTCCAGATTAAGACCAATCAATTTTATTATTTCTTTTTTTTTTGTCTTTCATTGGAAACAGATACACCCCAATTCAAAGAGATGTTTGAACATGTGCTTAACTTTAAACATTTAAGTAATCCTAGTGAAGTTGTTGTACTGAGTATTCAGAAAAGCCACAATTAATAAAGGCATTTACTGTAGTTAAAAAGATCAATACGTTTTATGTTAGTGGAGAGGGGAAAATAGCTATTACATTTGTATATATTTAATTCTATATGTGAAGAAGAGCAAGCTTGTATCAAAACACATGAGTGAGAAGCTTAAAACTGCAGAAAAATAACAGAACCATAAGGAGACCAGGCAGACCTGGACCCACCAGGCTCATTTTTTAATACATTAGGAAGAAAACCTGACAAATACTAATATGTTTCAGTGGCTTAAGATAGTAGAATGATAAGATAAAACGGATAAAATTGTCTTTATTTCAGAAAAAGCACCATATCTTATATTAAGTATAGGGACCATTCAAAGTTTTCCTTTCCAACAGTAATAAGTTCTAACAGGAGTTTCTATTAAACATGAACTACTGAAATCAGAGGTAAGATCAAAATAATCCCAAATCTGTACCCAGGAATTTTAAAGGAGCACAGTGGTTTTCTGGAGTGCCAGTGCATGCAGGAGATACCAAGTGGGTATGAGCTTCCAAAAAAACTAAATGACAAACACCATCCACGATTACATGAAAAGGAAGCTGTCAAATAGGGATGTTAAAGGCAGGGTACTTCTGCTTTTCCATAGAATAACGGAGTGGAGATTAAGGTGGATAATCTACTGCTGTATTGCTGAAAATTTTGAATTCAGAGAGCAGATGCTCTGAAATACATGCCCTGGTATGAGTCCCTTTAGGAGACCCCATGGAATACATTATCCTGGAAATAGAACTGTGGGATAAATGTCCTCACACTTCTGTCTAACTTTCTTTTCTCAGAATCCAAATGTGTAAAGTGGCTTCATACTCGATATATCGAACTTCGTATGTCCTGACATGTATTTTTAAATATGTGCATTAAACATGTATTTCCTTATGCAAAGCCAAGCTCTGAGACCGTGACTTGAGCTGAATCCTCCTTTGGAAATTTGGTCTTGGATGAGCCAAGTGCAGTCTCCCAAATCCATAAAATTAAACATAATTTTTGATCTAAACCAACACAAGCTCAGTAACGAGAAACCAGCAGTTTCCATCTGTATAATGATGGAATAGGTGCTGGTGCTCGTCTCTTTTGTTCCCAGTTTTGATGCACAACTAGTGCACCTATTATTTTATTTTAAAATCATTTATCATAAAAACTAAGTTGTCTATAAAGCACTTGCTAATGGCCCGTGGAGAACTGATTAGCCAACAGTATTTTTCACATGCACACACCATATTACTTTATTACACCATATTACTTTATTACCTCAATACCTTCCAACTTTTAGATAGTTGTCATTCTGGGAACAGCACAGTGAGAGGAGCTTTTGTTACAGTGCAAGTGAAAACCATTTCACTGCTTTTTGGTTGTTTCTCAACTACACAAGAATGATGATTCATTCTTGCTAACCACCATGATATGTAGATCACTGATATTCCTTCACTTGCAAACTTCAGTGAATACTTGATCAGACCTTCAGGAGCTAAAATATTTTTCTCCTCTATGTTAAAAGAGAAACGAGTGAGTCAAAAGCTGATGGTGTCTTCTATGGTCCTTCCCAAAATCTGATAATTGAAGCAGGGAATAATTCATGTTTCTCATCTCCTTCCTCACTTCCTTGAATGAAACCATATTGATTTTTAAGCAGCTTGAAATATAAAAGTTTTATATGGAGACATCAGGAAAATGGGGATCAGACTGTGTAGGTAAAGAGCTGTATAACACATTATTGCTTGAGGTGCATGAATTTAGGTTTCTAAATAGGCTTCTGTTATCTTTTGAAGAAAGGAGAAAAAAAAGGCAAAAATACTATTACTAGGAGATAAATCTAAATGTGCAACAGCAGAAAAAATAAATACTGTCATTAATTCAGTGGCATCTTCACTGACTATATGAACTTGTGTTGAAAAGAGAATGTTCATAAAATTAGAGCTTTACCTTTGTACCTGCACTGTGAGACTGGCTCTAGGTTGCCAGACAAATTAAACACCTCCCAAAAAAGCTTTCTGTGGGTGCAGACAGCTCACAGCAAGGCGACCCTGAATTTTTTTTTCAGAACCTACTGTCTGTCACAAAACTCACGGGACTTGAAAAAAAAAACCCACAAGCAACCCAAAGATTCAGTGTAAGAATTACAGTTGGCTGTTCAAGCCTCTAATTGCCTGGTGTCCTTGGCAAGAACAAACACAGAGCTGTGTCATTTGATATCCTGAACCATAACCTGCCATAATCCATACTCTTTAATCCCTCGTATAGCTGTCGCTATGTCATCACAGTTTATTTTAAAATGGTATTCTTCAGCCCTAATCTCATTCCCAATCATTCATATTAATGTCAGAATTAGGGTGAATTAGGGCATTATTTGCCTCATATGTGACACTTAAGTGCTTGTAAGTAATTGCATAGGAGAGGAGAGAGCATTAAATGTGAATGGCACATACAGTATGAGAAATGGAAGAGACCAATATTAAACTTCTAATAGAAATAACTTCAGCAGAACTTTCCCACAGGCAACAGAACTCTGATATTTTTAGCTGGTTGAGGCCAATGTATGTTAAGAATAGCATTCACTGCAGTGGGAAAATACACAATTTCTATTATGGGGCAGTCAGAATAACAACATACTGATGATACACTGGTATAAAATATGTAATTATCTAGTGTGCAAAGGAATAAATCACATAAACTGTTTACAGTAGGAATTGTGAAAGGACAATGACACATTGTTGTCTTCTTTGCGTAGCAAGGGTAAAGTTTGGCTTCTAAAATTGCAAAATCTAATTTGTGGTGTTTATGTGATGCTTCCTGCAAGAAGACTCTGATAAGATTTTTTTTTATTATTATTATTTCTAATAAATCAGGTTAGATATTAGCTTGGTTAAAATGGGAGGTAGAATTGGTTAAAATTAGAAAGATGTTAGCTTGGATAACATTCTTCGTGTTGTATCATTAGTCTAAAATTACACAGAATAGTCCTCCTTTCCCATGCAGCTCAGATAACTGCAATTTTACTTCTAGAACCATTACTGTATTGTAATTAATAGGCTGCAAAATTCACAACCATTCCCAAAGTGAAGTCAGAACTCTTGTAGAGCTGTGCATGGAGTGATTGTTCTTATTACAGAACTACCAGCCCATCATATTAATAATTATTAATAATGCAGAGAACAAAGGCATTGTGTGTCCTCATGTATCATCATATATAAAAATAGTTTTAATTGATAAGCCCCGTCTGTTCTGTGTGCTATTATTGTATCACTGTAAGTTGTAAAAATAGGGTGAAATCAATATTTTTTATCTGTCCTCCTTGGTAGCAAAGAAAGACCTAAGCTTCAGGATTAGTGGGCAGATATGAGGAGGATTTCTTTCTTTGTGATACAAATCTGTATTAATTGATTTTCCTTGATGTGGATTAATTGCAGCTCTTTATTAGGAATAATATTACAAATAAACTATAGGCAAGTATAGATTGCTAAGCCTAGATTTCAACTGAATGAGGCTAATCAATACCTAAGTCTGTAATTCAAAGCAATTCATTAAGGCCTCGGGAAAAGCTAAATAATATGTGTGAGAAACGTCTCATCTGGAGCCTCGGAGGAGTTTCTCCCTAAACAGAATAAATACATTTGTAATACATAATTATTGCAGATTAATCTTGCTCAAATGCTTCTCCCTCACCAGCCCTGGCACTGAGGGTGTGGAGAACATGGATGGGTCAGAGCCCCTCACTGCTTCTGCCAGCGGGTGCTCCAGTCAGGAGAGGGGCATGAGTGTGATGAGGGGTGGTTGAGGGAGCTGGAGGGGCTCAGCCTGGAGAAGAGGAGGTTCAGGGGGGACCTTCTCACTCTCTACAACCCCCTGAAAAGAGTTTGTAGCCAGGTGGGGGTTGGTCTCTTCTCCCAGGTAACGAGCGATAGAACAAGAGCAAATGGCTTCGAGTTGCATCAGGGTAGGTTTAGATTTGATGTCAGTGAAAATTTCTTCATGGAAAGGGTTACCAGGCATTGGAACAGTGGTGGACTCCCCCTCCCTGCAGGGATTTAAAAACCATGTAGATGTGGCACTGGGGGACACGGTTTAGTGGTGGCCTTGGCAGTGCTTGGACCCAGTGATCCTGGAGGGCTTTTCCAAGCTAAATGATTCTATGATTCCATTCTTTGACTCCATCATGGTACAGTAGGTACATTCTGTGGCTTGTAGGTCATTAGAACCTTTCCTTTGCTATTTTGTTTTGTGATTTCAGATAGACAGCAGACCCGAGGTTGAAGTCGACCAACAGCAGAGCTTAGTGCTTCTGTTCATTCTCATTTTTTGTGCACAGCCACATAGGAAGCTCAGCAATGTCTGTGTTACCATTGCTGTAGACAACAATTTGGGAATCTGTGACAGCTCTGAAGCTGTTCAGTCCCTGATTGCACTGGTCCATCACTCTTGCTCTCAGCTCAGTCAAATGGACAGTTCAGCTGCGGATCTTAAGCAACCATTTAAAGTTAAATAATTTAGCAAACATTATTAAAATTGTTACTGGTAGCCAGCCTTCAGGAAACTTTAGTGACCTGCAGTGAGTGTTTATTATGTAAGGTGAATTTTGGGGTTCTGTGACTGAAGAGCTTCCAGAATATAAATTGTATCATAGAAGAAGGAGAGTGGCTGTAGCACCTGAGTGATGTGATTGCTCTAATACGTGAGACAAATCCCAGGTTTAGAAGCACCAAATGTAAAACCTGGGAGAAAACACCAGTGCAACAGCAGTGAGCAGAAAAGATACATTTCAGAATTCTGTTGTAATGAGTATATTTTGAAAATATGGTCATCCTGGACATGGCTGTGGATGGGACAGAAACAGACTTCAAGGATATACTAGTAGGTCTGACTGGTCCAAATTTTAGCATTTACCAAATTCATGAACGTCTTTAAAATTGCAAAGGAGATGCATTTGCTTCAGCAGTCCCACCAGCGCTGCACTTAATGAAATGTTTCCTTTCTGTTGCTTCAGAAACTTGGTTTTGGAGCTAGAAATCCCAAACTCTTAGGGTAAGTCCCAGGTTTCAGCGAGGCTGCAGCAGGGATAATAAATGCAAACAATTTCTGCCAGGAAAACCACGAACACAGTTTTCTCCAGTGTGGATAAGCCGGGCTAAACATTCTACCAGCTCTCCAATGTGCATATTCTGTTCACCAATTCTGCTGCTGCCATAAGTCGTGTCTTTTTGTCTTTTTGTTCTCTTTGCCTAGGCTGGTATCTGTCCTCTTGATCCCACCTTGATTTCCAGTGCTGGAGCCTGTGTATCCCCAGTGAAGATTCCTCCAGTGAGTTTAATTCTCATTGTGAAGATACCACAGTCTATCAACTCATGAACAGTGAAGGTAAACCAACCAGGATTTAACTTGGTTAAATGACTTGACTTTGGCTTCTGGCTCCCATATACACTAGTTTGTCCCTGTATTAAGCATTGTTTTGACAGGTAAACTATCTAATTCAGAGTAGCTGGTACCTGAATCAACTAATTCCAGGAAGACTTAGCATGATTTGGGGCTGATTTTCTGCATGCTATTGTCCCTTTTCACTACTGTGTGGGAAATACTGATACTAAGCATATTTCATTGCTATAGAAATGATGCCCTACAGAATTGCATCGTGAAAGAGGCTAGAGGATAGAAATTTCTTGCTTTTTCTCATTCATTTATATCTCTTATTATCTTGCCCCTTTGACAATTCCATGTTGCTTCAGTGGCAGCACCATAAATCAAAGCCTAAATCTGAAGACGTGTGGAAATGGGAGGGCATAAAATGCATCCAGGACGAACTGTTCTTGCATTTGACAGCTAACAAAGCCAAGAGAATAAACATCATCATAAGTCAATGTGCCCTCTATCTGGCTTAGATTATCTGGTGGCCATCTGAATAAACTCTCAGCTGAAGCAGGAAGCCCTGGGACTAGATCTTTCACCTTCCTTTGATTGTGATTTTCCAATTGTTTTCATTTTTCAGTGACGCCAGCACCCTTGTTCATTGATGTTCCATTTTGGCCTTGATTGTGCCAGATCCACCCAGCGAAGTCTGAAGCCAAGAACAAACAGGGCCTCAAAAAGAGAGGCTTTCCTTGAGGCATCCTTATACATCAAGGTCCTGAAGTGTGATGCAGACAGTGCTGCAGTTTTGTGTAAGCAGTGTTTAGACAGGCTTCTCCAAGTTCATCGGGCTTCTTGAATAGGTGGAAAGGATATCAAGGATATCAGCAACAGAAATGTTACTGTGAAAACACACTGAAGTGTGTCCTTTTTTCTTTTTTTTTTTTCCAAACTAGAGATTTTGCTCATTTTCGAGTCTCTGTTAGACTGGTTGTGCCATGAAAAGTGGCACAGTGTAGCAATGCAGCAAGTTCATCTCTCTTCTTTTCTCTTCTTCTCTCTTCTTCTCTCCCCTCCCCTCCTCTCCTCTCCTGGTTTATAAGTGCTCATGGTTTATGGGATGTACTGCCCAGGTGTAGATGTGTATCACCAATCAAAGACAGAGATAACATGCCAGCAAGTCCAGCAAGTCTCATCTCTTCTGTTGGTTTTGGTTCACTGTCAGCCACTGGGCTGTCCTGGAGAGCATGGTTTGCTCATGTGTGATGAAGGAGAGAAAGATGCACATTGCTCATATTTATCCTTCCCATCTGACCAAAACCCATTATTCTTTGGGAACAAAAGTTGACATAAGTGTTAGGAAGGCTGGACTTTCTTAACCTTACATGTCTCCTGTCCATTTTAGGCCTGGGTCTGGTTGGCAAGGAAAGCAAACCAGTGTCACCGCATCTGTTTTTCTTGTGCAAACATTTCGACTGCACAGGGGTTGCCAGTTTGGCAATCAACATTAACATTAAAGTTTAGAGGGGAAAGGCTGTTCTGGAATGGTCAAACAGAGAAAGTCATCCATGTATTTGCATTTTAGAGCTATTAGTGGTGCTGCATTCAGAGCAGCTCCCTGGTCTGAGGACGGATTTGCGGGGTAACTGCATTTTTGGAGGTTTCCTTTGAAACAGAAAACAAAACAGAAAGAGAAGCACCAAACCACAACTTTAAAAATAGGATGCTTTAAGATGCCTCCTGGAAGTCACAGTCTGTCCTTATATCGTCCAATTTTTTGAATTCTTCGGGAGTGAGAACAGACTCGGTTGTCAACAGAGAGCTGTTCACAGAAAGGAGGCAGGAGAGTGAAAGAAGGCTGGCTATTGTTCGGGGATGTGGTGTAGGCTGCAAGAATGCGTTGGGAATGCAGCGCCTGCATGTCAGGCACAGAGAGAGGGCTTTGTGTGAGAACACTCAAGCACAATGTCAATCAGACCAGCAGCTACTATCTCATTTCTTTATCTTTATCGTTGCTATCACACTTCTTCTCCTCGAGTCCGTAAGGAGAGTTATCAGTGTCTGGGAACATACTGGTGTCTAATCAAAGCTGTCCGGGGCCTTCATGCTGGGGAGCTGACCTACCATGAAGGAGTTGGAAGCATCCTACCTCTCCTGTGTGCCCTGCTTTGCACCACACTCTGACATGGCCTTGATCATCATTTAGGAACAGGTAACTTACAACCACCCTGCTTTGATGAGGGAGCGTTGTTTTTCCTAAATTAAGAATGTCTTTATCATCCCCCGGAGGAATGTGCGTGATTTGAAACACTCATAATTGGAAAAGGGAAACATTGGGTAATAGAAAGGGAAGCAGCACGCTTATGCAAATGTGAAAAACATGCTTTATCTGACAATGGTTCACATTGTGTCTGGGTGCAATGATGTAAGAGCACTGTTATGAAATTCCTCAAAATCCTGAACAAAATAGAGGCAACGTGCCTGAAAAGGGTGCATGTGTGATTAAAATAATTTTACTCTTTAAGCAAATTAATGCTTGGAGCAGAAGCTTGCAGAGCTGGGAATAACATACCTGTTGTGACCTGAGTTAAATCGACCTCCTCTGAAGTCTCACTTCTCATGGGTTGGTGGTGCTTAAGGCAGATCCACCTTTGAGGGAACACATCACTGCTCTCCTTGCCAGGAATGGGAGGAGATCACACCCTGATAAAATGCTCCTCACTGGGAGAGGCTGGGCCAGGATTTTGTGAGCCTACACCATGCACTGTGTAGTGATCATGAGGCATCTCTTTCAGTGCAGTCATTTGGGGCCACGAGGAGCAAATTTACTCAGGCTCTCAGAAGTGAGAGCTGCTGTTTTAGTACATAGGAGGTAGGTGATCCTGAGCAGCACACCACCAAAATCAGGGAGAACTTTCCCAAAAAAGTTACCTTTAATCACAGCATTGCTGGGAATTGACCACATTATTATTCCTGTGTACCAAGGCCCAGCTGGGACAGCCTGGTCTCACAGACACTTCTTGCTGACACGGTGAGTGATCTAGGGAGCAGGGAGCAGAGTGGGAAAGTTAATAATGAATACTTCTCACACTTCCTTAGGCTCCTGGCATACCCCATTCCACTGCATCCTGGGCGTTGACAAGCAAGAGAATTTGACCAGAGGACATATGGTTTCCTCTTCTTCAGGTGTGATGTTTGGTAACTCTTTAAGTCAGTGTTACTGGTGTTCCCAGCAAGAGAAGGTGTCCCAGGTGCCACCACATCACCCTCAACCATTTTCCAGCAGGGATGTGAACTGAATCAGGAAGCTGACCCACATTATAAACACATTTTCTACCAAGTTGGTTTTTTGGGGGGGTAGATGACCATCTGGCTGCACAAACAGCTACATCAATGAGAGAGAAGGCAGCACAGGCAGGACAGGAGGAGACAGCGAGCAGTGAGGAGCCAGGAGAGAGCAGGACAGACTGTGCTTCAGCTCCATCTGAGGTCAGCACTCACCTGAGAGCCTCCAGACCTGCTCCCACACATGGGGGCTCAGAGCTGATTCACATCAGTCTCCTCTATTGCACCCTTTGACCACCACACCTTCTACACTGTTCCCCACCCTGTATCTCATGCTTGAGAAGGCCTTCTTGAAGAGAACCTTAAGAGCGTGGATTTGGGGACAAACCATTTTATTTCACCAGTTTATTCAGTATAGTGAATAAACTATATGCCATGTAAAAAAATCAGTGTAGTTCTCATCAGTTCAACAGGGCTGTGCTGATCTGTACCAGCTGAAGATTTATTTTGCCACCTCAGATTTCTTCTTTGCTTTTATAACAACTGTAGCTGTATAGCACTTAATAACAGCACCTTATTATGTTGGAGTTTTCCATGATTCATTTCAGGAATTCAAAGTACACATAACCCTTTGTGCTTACTGCTTAAATGCATTGCAGAAAATCATCTTGATTGTAGAAGCAAATCTTGTTTATGTGCAAAAATACTTTTTATTTGGCTGAAACTGGCAATTGCCAAAGTTTGCCAGAACACAGACACCTACAGGATGGGTGTATCACTGTGAATGGCCAGTAGCTGGAGAAAGCCATGTATTGTTTCATAAAATTGTAAAATATAGTTTTCAGACTAACCCATGAAAAATATTCAGTTTCATTCTAGAGGGTAAAAACCTCCTGAGAAAGATTTTACATCTGTTCCATTTTGGTTACAAAAATAATAATTCCACTTTGCCCCCCCCCCCTTTAAAACACAATTCAGAATGCATTTTAATATGAAATCCTGCAAATTTAACTGAAAAGAAATGTTGTTACAATCCCTTGGGGAGGAGGGAAGGGTTGTTTCTTTTGCATTTGTCTTGTGTTGTGAGGACGTAAAAAGGAAAATTTCTTCTAATAGCGATAATTTAGTCGAAAGCTATTTTGAAAAGAAATGTGATTTGACCGAGATAGTGGCCAATTCTTGGTTTAGATTTTTTAGCACTGTACAAAACAAACACTCCAGTTGGGGTTCCAAACTACAACTACCAAAAATCTCTGATGACTAACACTTCCTGGCTGGACTTCATGCTGGCTTGAAAAGAACAAGACTACTTTTTGTCTAAGCCTGTGCTAATGTTATATAAAAGGCTGTGAAAAAAGTTGTGTAGGTCCATCCACAGGCATCTGTCTTCTGCACATGCTTGTGGTGTTTTTGCTGGTGGCTTTGGGGAGAGTTAATCTAATGTTTAATTAAACCATTTAGCTTTACACGAGCCAGGCATTTTTTTTTTTTCTAGCTGACTGTTTTCCGTGCAGGAATTTGCTGCAGTCCCAAAAGAAGGATGAATAATGCTTCCTACTGTGACCACAGAGGGATCTGGTGATCCATGCTGTCGGTGGACATTGCTACTGACTGGCTTCCAGGGAGACAAAACATCCATCCAGGGAGGGAAAACGTCCACAGGGTCATGTGGCAGCAGGGTGTCCTGCTGGTGGGCAGGGCACGTGATGGGGAGCTGGGATTCCTGGGTTCTTTCCCTGCCCTGTTGCTGAGTCAGGCTGTGACAAGATAGGTTTTCATCAATTAAAATTTATGTGATAATACCCACACCTCCAAAACATTGTGAAGGCCATTTGTTTTAGTGTTTTGGAGGCTCTTTGACCATCAAATGAAGCCCCAGAGAATAAAAATAACAGCCCAAAGCAGATGCAGGACTGATCTTCTGTAGTAATCTGGGCCCACCAACCCATAGATTCAAAGGCATCGTAGAAATGCCTCAGGAAATAAAGACTGAGGAGGTACTGCACGAAAATCCTCTTTTTGCTTGGAAGTTATTCAGCCTTCCCATTCTGGCTCCCTCCCTCCCATCAAACAATGACCTTTCATGTAGCTTAATCCCTGCTAGCACCCACCCTCATGCCTTTTTCCTCCCTCACTCTTCATTAAGCTCAACATTATGTATTTCCAGCCGGCTCCGACTGGAAATGTAATACTCCCAACTGCACTGCCAGCACTGCTCCCAGTCCTTTCCTCTGCTGGCCTCAGCTGCTCTATGGTCCAGCTCCCCCAGTTACTTTTCCACTCTGGAGAAAGGGTAGAACTGGCAGGAGGCTCCAGCAAGACCAGGAACACCCCGGGTTCAGGAAGCGGAGGCTGGAAGGGGAAGGCTGGCTCAGTCTCCCCACCCATAAATTGGTCTCGGTGTCCTCTGGTTAAGTTCTCTCCCTCCTCCTTGCTACAACCCCCTCCCATGGATGCTCTCAAATACAGAATTGTTACCCAGTGTCCCATGGGGGATTGCACTTTGTAAGGAACTCACTGGCCAGAACAGCTCAACTCTCAGCTGGGCACCCTCACAACGACCAGATTTTCAGATGTGTTCAGCATTTATTTGCCAAATGCATCCCTTGAAAAGTTTCATTACAAGAAAGCCAGATAGCCAAAAACTTCATGAAAGTGTAGAAAGAACTTGTTCATAAAATCATTATCCTGTCCAAAGGTCCGATTTCCATGTGTCCTGTAAAATCCTCTGAAAAAGTCACTAATGCTTAATGGAACTTCTTTAACATCCATATCAACTTTCCACAGCTATTATTATTCATTTTCCTCTGTTTCTTTTTTTGCTATTTGTCCATTAAAATGTGATATCTGCATTTGAAGAGACCATCTTTGATGCTTGCACTGTTTTTATCAAGCAGCTTTGTGGTTCTCTTCATTCTTATGCTCCAGATTACTGAAAGTTCCTGTGGGCTCCCTTCTTGATTCTCCCTCAGTTTTCACTCTCTTCTTGGGTTGGACTGTTTTCTGTGCAGGTTATCCTCAAAGTGGGAATTTAGCAGAGTTTTATTAGCTCAACACATGTTAAACTTCTGCTTCCTCCAGTCTGTAATTGCTTGGGCAGGGCTGGTCCGAGGCTCACCAGGAGGAACAATCCAAATGACAGTTGAGGCTGCTGGGAATTGAGACAGGATTCATCCTCACAGGACCTGACAGCACTGCCTTTAAACCCCCTGGGTCGTGGAAACCTTTGGACACACATCTCAGGACTATTCTAATCCTTTGGGACCCCAGAACACAGCGAGGATGCTCCAACCAGGACTTGTGCTACATCTCAATACAGCTGTGTAGTGTGTGCACAACTCTTGACACAAAGAGGCTGCTATAAAATGACTGCTCTCCTCTAAAATGTTGCTGGCAAATTGTTGTGAACATGGGAAAGAAACAAGAGTGTTGAGAGCTCTGGGTATGATTGAAATATTTAAATATCATGTATGGCGATGCCTGTAATTCAACATTTGCTGTGGTAAACACAGCAGAAATGACTGTAGCAAAATGTTATTCCATATTCTAAGCCAGATTCTTGAGGTTTGTTTTATTTATATCACATGTGGCTGGGAGAAATAATTCTAGGAAGGCTCAAAGCATATATTTTCTTTTCAAGTTGCCAAAATATCTTTGAGAAATCAATTGCTGGGGACTCTTCTTCGTGGCTAAAGATTTATTTTTAACCTCTTGGTGTGCCAAAATCAGGAACAATTATTAATCTGCCCTGAAATTGCCAATACAACCTGCTAGCAACAGATGGTGTGAATGAAGAGCCAGAAGCGGCCATTTTTCATATTCAATAGATTAAAAAAACTCAGTTCTTTAATCTTATCTAACCTCTTGTGACCGATGGTCCAAGGTATTGACTTAAAGACAATATCAATAGCCTTGATTTGAACCTGAATCAGCCAGGGAACTGGATCTTCTGAGATACTTTTTACCTCTAAATGACACCCAGTGTTCCCGTCTCTGGTGGGAGAGGAGCACTAAAGGTTTCTCTTCGGCGACTTAAAAGCCAGAGCACCTCGTGCTGTAGGTACAGAGTGGCTGCACTCCAGGGGTTCTTGTTTAGGTCTGAGCTTGCAGGGTAGTTAGGAACCAGCTCCTGTCAATGCCTAGGGATGGAGAGGTATTACATTACTAGATATTATCTCAGTCTTGCTGTATTTATACATCTCAGTTACAAAATCAGGAAGTATTGCCGGCCGTCCTTCAGATACAGCTGGCACAAACACACACACACACAGAGAATGAAACAACAACAAAAAAATCCCAAGCTGCAAGCCTGCTTTATTTTTTGATTAGTTAAGGATTGTGGAAATCTGAGGATCGTGGAAATCTGACTCTGGCAGCCTGTGGTGATGCTGTGCTTCTGATGGGACTGGGTTTTGTCCCCTGTGCCACTGCTGGGGGAGGCAGACTGGCAGCAGCAGGAACACAGAATTCCACAGTCGCTCGGGAAAAGGTGGATCCCACCTATAGACTCACTCACCTCACTTGTGACAGAAAGCTAGATCCGAATTTCAGGTTTGGGATTGCTCATTATTTTCTGTAACGTCTGTGCAGCCCTGATTCATCTGTGAGAAACAAGGCAGAGGGGTCTCAAACAACCACAGTGCTGCTAACACAGTGCAGGTGAGAAACAGCCTAGGGCTTCTGCAGGAATCATTTCCCAGGTCAGGTATCCCACCTCTGTGCTCCCCCAGCAAAATGCAGCAGATGTGGCCAGATGACAGACTTTGCACGCCTGACTCTGGGACAGAAAAAAACCCCCAACCTCTTGCAAACCAAGGGCTGCAATTTGAGAAGCCGCTCCTTTCTCTGTTTGTCGTGCCTTTATTGATACTCGTCTGCACAGACCCCATATCCTGGCAGGTCAGCAGCTCCTCACCCACAGATCCCAGTCCTGGTCCAGGCCTCCCTCCTGCCGTTGTCCTGCGGCCCCTCTGCCCCTTCCCGCCCCCGTGTCCGCACACGGAAACCACCGAGCACGGTCAGGCATTCCCCTGACAATACGGCATGTGGGAAAGCTCTTCCCGGGAGAACTGCAGCCTTTCAAGAGCTCAGGCCAGGGAGTAAAGGCCGATGCACCAGGGGAGAGCACTGGAAGGACATTTCAGCTTCCTGATGAAGGGCAAACGAGCTCTCCCCTGTGGGGTTTCCTCTGGAGGCCACAAGAGTGAGATTTCCGAATGGGAGGAGTGGGAGAAAAAGAATAAGAGATGGAAAAAAAAAAAAACCAGCCAGCCAGAAGGATGTAACTTTAAATTAGTGCATTAGCATACTGATGGCAGGTAGTGCTATGGAATAGAAGATGCTGGGGAACACCAGGAAAGATACACTTCAGCATCAAGTGATCTTGGGCAGCAAAATTTAGGGTGCCCAACACAGTGAGACAAACTCCTAATGAACAAGGGTGTAGCTAAACTATCACTGAAGTGTTATGTCAGCCAAGCTGCTGCTGAAGAGGTGGCCTCAGCCCATACCCTGTCCCAGGGATCTCATTCCTGGACAGTCCTGCCAGGAGCCTGATGGGACACTGCTCTGGAGATGAACATGGAGCACTCTACTGCCAGTGTCATTTCCAGGGAGAGCAGTGGTCTGCTCTCTCACTAACCTGGGAGTGAGAAAATAGAATAAACATGGAAGTAGTTTGTGGGGGAGCAGGGAGGAGCGTTTGGACTACTGGCATCATGGATTTCTGCTGCAAAGAAGCATGGGAGGTCTCATCTAATGATCTGAGCAGACATCAGCAAAGGGTTCCTCATTTCTGCTTATGGATGAGAGGCAGGATCCCTTCCTAGCTTTGGATAGGTCTTGCACCCAGAGCATATTCAGTGATCTGAAAATGGGCTCAAGAAGTGATTATTTGGCTTTTGTAACGTTGGTTTTGTCTCCCTGGTAACACCATTTACAGCAGAAAAATATTAAAATGCCTGTCCATGACAGTAACTTTCTACCAGGCTCTGAGGTGTGTTCCTGGCAATTCCAGATACCAGGGTCTAGCTTGCCATCACATTGAACACTGAGAATTTCTCCCTCTATAACAATTACAGGAACAGCTGTCCTCAGTAACCCTCTGCTGACCATCTATTAAAATTAAATATTTAGCAGTCCCCAATATTTCCCATTTTTAACAGACAGGAATTGGAACAGTCCGAACTTCAGCTGAGTTTCCCTCACAAACAGCTTTCCTTCCACAGACCTGAAGTGCACATCAGCTCCTGCCTCTGTATCAATGCTTTGCACATCCTCATGGTGTTTTGCATTATTCAGCTCTTAGACTTTTGCGTCGTTTCACATTTCGTGGTCTGAATTTTATGATTTGAATTTATGTCCAATTTCTAGCCCATAGTAAGGACACCAGACCAGTGTGTCAAAGTGGTGCTGAATGCAAAGCACATTGTACTGTCAAGAACTCCTTCATGAAGATGTTTCATTTTGAAGTTGCATAACAAAATAGAAAAAAAAAACACACCTCATGAGCACGTGCAATGACACCTACAGAATTTCTTGCTGTCAGGCTGTAATATTTCTCATGATTGTGTTGAAGGTCTCTTTGTCTCCCTGGTTTCCAGCAGAATTTCTGCACCACTACCAGTGAATCAAGTCTGAATACCAGAATACGTATCCCTGAATATGTCCACAAACCATAGGTTTCATTAACTTAGTATGAAGATGTTCTATATCTATGCAGAAATATCTTCAGCACCTCTGTGAATGATACAGCCTCCAAAGCACGACCAGCTCTTGCAGCCACAACCAGGCAGTTCAGAAAAATAAACGAGGGGTCTAAGACAGCATGTGAGAACTTTGTAGAAGTGTAAATAAAGTCATCTTTCTTTTTTACTTTCTGAGTGTGTGCATCATAGTTCTCGTTCCCATTTCTCTCATGGGCGGTGGAAAACTCTTAAATTGCTGAGCTTCATAATATCGTCTGCAAACAGCCCAGATCTCTGCTCTGCCTGCTGGGCCTCATTACCTCTTTTTTTCGGGTTGTTTGTTCTCGGAGAAGAGAGCTTTCCGTTCGATATTAACATTCCAAAAGGGAGAAGTGCCGAGCTGAATAAGCCCCTTGGAGCTCAGGGGCAGCATCTCCAGCACCACCTGCAGTGAAACCTCTCACTGTCCCCGTTGCTGCCCCTCTCCTTCCTTCCAGTGCCTGGATCTGCTGCAAACTCGGTGCCAGTAAATCCTGCCACGCTGCAGTGGGATCCAGCCCTGGGAATGAGCTTGCGCCATCCCTGGCTCGAGGAATTCCGGCAGGAGCTTAGCAGGGATGAAAGGCACTTGAGCTGATGGGTGATGGTGACCTACGAGCACCGCGGGAGGAAGTCAGCCCACCACAAGCAAATTTTTCTGCTGCCTAGATGGACTAATCACACGCTGCAAAAACAGAGGAAGAGCCAGAGAACTGGAAATTCTATCTTCAGGGTTGTTTTTTTTAATCATGTTGCAGTCCGCCCTTCGATATTATTCTTTTTTTTGTTTGCTTTTATTATATAAAAAAAATAAACAAAACATTTTCCTTTTTTTTTATTTTCTGCATATGGAATCATGCGAGGTGTGGATGATAAGGAATCATGCAAGGTATGGATGATATGGATGGTATGGATGATATGGAACAGCCCAGATTGGAGTAAAAGGAGAAAAAGGTCAGCATTTTACAGGACTGAACCCTGAGTACCACCAGACTTCCTGACAACACATAAACTAAAGAAAACTCTGCAACAACTTAATTTCTTCTTTTTTTTTTTTTTTTGAATGGGTGCCTGGTGCTGGAAGGTACCACTGACAACAAAGGCATCTGAGGACACAGCATCAGCCAGATAATATTCAGATAATCTTCCAAGACTCAGTGCCTCGGCAGGCAGGAGCAGAGTTGTAGAATTTTTAGCATCCAAAAAAAAAAGAAAGGTGAAGGGTTCATCTCAGTTCTAGGTGGTATTTTAAAGCTGGTGTGGTTAAGGCATGCCCAGCACTGCTGCCAGCAGCTTGCAACCCTTTTTTTTTTTGACTTATCCTATCTGAAGGACCAGTTCAGTTTGTGGCAATGACTGTAGTCAAGGACTATGAAGTAAAAACGGGAGCATTTATAAAAGTATCCATGATATGATCACATATATATATAGATATAGATATAAAATTTCAGCAGCCCACTTGTCAGGGTTCTAAAACTGGTGATGAGGTGACAGACAGGTGAGAAAACAAGAAACTTTCAAGCCAGATGTAACTTCCTTCTTATACTTCACGTGATTTTATTTTTAAAAATATTTCTGTGAAAATAGAGAAAGTTGGGTTGCTCTTGATTCACAACCCTACCCCCAAAAAGAGGTATATTTATAGATGCACATACTTATATAGGAGTGGTGTATATATATATATATATATATATGAAAGATATAATAAGATATCATTTTTATATATATTCATTTATACATATGAAAGATATAATAAGATATCATTATTATTATTTCACTATTTCACTATTATTATTTCATAATAATATGAAAGATGTAAGAAAGAACATTGTGGAAGAAATACTTCATGTGTGACTGATAAGCCTAATGACCATGAGCACTAAACCCCACAATATCTGGGGGAATTCAGATAGAGCTCATCCTAAATAACAATAAATCTACTTTTTCTTGGCACTTTAAAATTACTTTGTTATTTTCTCTACTATGTTCCTTTGAAAATTACAGCATGTTTTCACTGGTCTGCCTTCAAAAAGGTTAAGTGGCCATTTATGTGATGTGATTTAGGCCCTATTAATTTGAACTTTTCTGGAAGAATAACATCCAGAAAAAGAGAGTGTGATATTCTGGCATTATTTCATTCTATCTGTATTGAAGGAAAGGAATAATTTCAATTCCAAACACTGAGCTGCTAGGAATTATTTCAGCTGCAGGAGGTAAAACTATAGATAGTGTTAAATCTGCATTTATTGAACTTCTGTCCTCTGCACACACAAACCCACATTTGCATGTGTAAGTTGAGTCTTGCTCAGGTCACATTTTGCCAGTGGGAACATTCATGAGCTCTGGGGCAGTTGTTAAAATGCTGCATGCACAGAAGTGGCAAATTCTGTTTGATCTGTTGTGTACAATCATGAACACACAGCAACAAACTCTCCAAATCACTAGGCAGGGGTAAAGAAGCAAACCACAGTAATAAAATATCTCCTTGTCCATCATTCTGAACTTCTCAAATGTCTGAGGCAGTCCTGGATCTATTGCACACCTTTCTAGAGCAACAAAGCATTTCAATGGGAATTAATCCATGTGGAATGACATTCCTGGCTCCCCTTATCCACGAGATGTTTACCCATTCTGCTCCATACGTTGGCAACACAATAAAATTGTATGAGCATGGAGAATACTTATCATAGAATCTAGACTGAGTATGCCCTAAGAGTGGAATACAAACTGGCTTATTTATATTTTGCAGTTTTTGAGGAAAACTTCATGTGCAACACGTAGCCCAGTGCAGATCCAAGTGCATCCAGCCTCCCTCTATGAATATGCTACTGATGCTCTGGGCAGTAAATGTGCTCTGTTGCCAAGAAAAGAGACAATTGTTTCTTGCTGCTGCATAATATTCAGGAAATACACTTGGCAACTGAGAGAACCCAGTTGGTTCTGCTCTTTTAAGCTTCGTGTAGATTCTGAGTTTCACTCAGATAGAAAAGCACTGCACTGTTGTTGAAACACTTAATTTTAATGATTAGTGAAGTAACACAGTGGCTGGGTAGCAAATCCTATCACACAGGCACTCCTCTGGAAAAACCCACTATATTCTTACAAGGAGACCCTCCAACATTAAGCTGCTGTCCGACCTAAGGCAGGTTCCTTAGTTTTCCCTGTAAGTAAAGTGAGAATATTGTCCTTTGTGGGATGTTTGCTTATTTATTACAGCACTATATATTACAATAAGTATTAACAAGCCTGCTTCCAACTGACAAAAAAATTACTTCTTTAGTTTTTATCAGTGAAATATGGTCAGTCATCCAACAATTTACTTCTCTGGCATACCCTCCACTTGCTATAATAAGGAAGTCTATCTCAAGAAATATATGGTTAGAAATAATGCTTTTATGTTTTCTATATTTTGTTATTTTTGCCTCAAATCACAGTTCGGTTCAGCGTGATCTGACATGGTTGAAATACTGAAACCCCCATTCCTCCAAAGCAGTGTTTATTATAGAAACCACAAACTTAACCTAACCTAGAGCAGCTTTTCCAGCAGTGATATAATTACAGTAGTTATTGTTGCAATAAACCAGATGTTCCTGAGCTGGAATGAAAGCACTTCCCCCAGCATTACATTTGTTACGTTGCCTCTTTTCAAGTCTCACATCAGCTGTTCAGAAAGGGCTTTCTTGGTTGAGTGTCACTTACAGACTCTTGCTGGGTGAGTCTTTTAGTGCAAGGGAACGAAATACTGGTGGGCTTTGAGATTTCACTGCTTTCCTGAAAACCTCAGACATGACAGTTATCAATGTCACTAATTCTTGCCCTGGTTTAAAGACTTTTTTTTTTTTTTTTTGTCCTTTAAGACACTTGTACTAAGCCAAAAAAAAAAAAAAAAAAACACCAAAAAAAACCAAAAATAAAAAAAAAAAACCCAAACCCCAACACTTTGAAAAACCTACTCGTTGAATGAGTACATTGTTCTGTGCGAAAAGAAATGTCCAACTCCTACAAAACTGATGAAGTTTGGCACAGACTTCAGTGGAGCCACCATTTCAGCCACCATTTTGAGCAACTCAGTTATTGGGCAACAGGGGTGTCTTTGGGGAGCAGCATTTTTAGAACTGCTTTATCAGCTGTTGTTGCAACTCTGGATCATGAACAACCATTCAACCTGAACCACGAATATCCAGCATTACTCAAACATTACACGTCTTGTACTTTTAACAATGTGTTAGTCAACACATTTCTAATATTTCCCAGCCCAATCAAGTCCTAACTGTAAAAATATGTTGCCAATAAAGAATTGGACTGTGTTTAAACTACCAGGACCTTAGACATGAAAGTTGTTGGATATTATTTCATGTGTGCAAGAAAACCTGTCTAGGAACAACGACCATGAAAAGCCAAGAAGTCAGGAGACTGCTTTATTGCACTTACAGTGCCATATAATAATACAATAAAGAAACACAAGCTAGGCTTGGGGTTTTGTTTACTCATAGGTAAGTTCTGGTGAAAATACAGGATCAGTGAGAATTAATTGTCTTATCAACTGCCTGAACAAGTCACGGCAATCCTGGAAGAAACCTCTGTAATGTTCAGCTACACGTGCCGCTCATTTTTCTGCTCACTAATGGTAAGCTAATAGTCAAACCATCCCTGTGGTGAGCGTGGAGTGAACCGGGGAGGAATTCACCCCGTGGTCTCCTAAATTTACACTTTGTAAAACGTAAATGTTTCTTATACAAGGAATTTACGTGGCTCTGAAACACGGCCCAATTGCTCACTGATGTGGTAGGGGATGCAGACACCCTTGGCCTGATTTGACAGGAATCTTTGAAAACGGGCCATAAAATAGCTGAGGAAACCCAAGAGGCACCCACACGTTTGGATGCAGATTACAAGGCAGCTCTGCTGCTCAGCCGCAATCAGCTCCCTGCTTTCAAAAGACACGGTATCACTTTCACATTTTTTTTGCTTTCCTAATGGGAATGTGTCAGAGCTGAAATAAATAAATAACCAGGGCCCATGTCCAGGGAGCCTCGACGTCTTTCCCACCACGGGAGGGCTGGGAGGCCCCTGTGCTTCCTCCCCTGGCTGTGACATGCCCGGCAAATATTTCCACCACCCACACTTGATTCATTCTCAACTCTCCTCACCCACTCATCATTACAGCTGTGCAAAGCATCCATTACAAACCCTGGAGCCATCCAAAACCTACCTTCAGAACTTGGTTGTGTGCTCCACACGGCAGCGGGGGATTAGCTGGACTTCTGGTGGATTGGCTTTTGAGACAATCGACCCCCAGTTTCATGCAAATTTGGGCCCAGGTTAAGGGGAACGATTTATGGGCTGCACATTTTGAAAATCACTGAGAGAGTTTCACATGGCTTCGTCACACTTCACTGCACAGATCTCCATCATATTTATGGAAATCAAAAGATATCCGTGTACAGAACACTGCAAAAGGGAAAAACAGTAGTGATCAGATCCCAAATGTGCTCCGTGCACTGCAAACAGCTCCTGGCCTGAAGGACCGGGGGGGGGGGGGGAAAGAAAAAAAATAAAATAATAATAAATTAAAAAAAAAAAAAGCTCTTTTTTAAATCTTTAACACTTTATTGCTTCAAAGTGTAGCTAACTCATAAATTTTTTATGGCATTCCTTCGTTTAGCACGAAGGCATGTGTTTCAATTAGATAGGAACTTGTGCAAGGAGTTGCTGTAATGATGCTCTCAGGCAGGAAATAGAGGGAAACCTAGACTCCAAAATTCAGATTGAAAGCCAGATTTTCTGTAGTCAAAATGGAGGATTTTTTTTTTTTGGTTGGTGATAAAAGTTTGAATTTGCAAAATTTGGATTTGGATCCTGACCAGGATTTTGGGCAGCCCAGTCAGCAAAATTAAGCAGTGTATAGCTAAAGGGAGACTAGATTATGCCAACCCTGCTGAGTGACATCTTGCTCAGTCAGTTTTCAGAACTGTGGGGCAATTTGCTTTAAAATCACTGACCAAAATTATAGATAAAGAAGGTTTTTTAAAGAAGCAATTCAAAGGACAGGATTCAATATAAGAGGCTCTGTGGCTTCCTGGTCAGACAGTAAATAAATAAAAAATAAAAACTAATTTCACATTTTAATTTTTAAGGGCACGCAGACCATTTAAGGCAGAAGTACTAAATATATCACTTAACATCTTCAAACGTTACAAAAAGAACTTTCTGTTTGTAGAGTTACAACTTTTTATCTGCAAAACAATCCTTTTCTATCATGAGTGAGTCCATGCAGAAGATTGTAAACCCCCCACTAGATCCTGACTGTGGAACACCCCTTCCTGCTGATACCAAAATATTAATGTAAGTGGGGGCCAGAGGGATGTTTTGTAAGTGTGTGGTGAATGTTGCTCTTTCATCAGGTGACTTCAGTTATTTTTTTAAGTCCTGTGATGCACCCATATGTCAAAATGCCTTCAAGAACAAGCAGGTAAAAGGTTTGAAATTGGACTTAAAGTAATATTAAGAGGCACGAGATTCAGCTCAGCAGAGCCGTGTGAGCAGCAGCGTCTGAACTCTTGTCCCCATGGCACAAGGCACTGTTGGGTGTAAATTCTCCCAGATGTCTGAGAGAGGTGAGATAAACCACAGCCTGCAGGTATCTGCTTTCTTCCCATTGTCTACACGGGGAATGTGAGTGACCAGCTGATGTGTGGCTCAAAGTGTATCGACCTCCACCTGAGGTGAGTTCTCGGTGCTTGCTGAGTGCCCTGCACAAGGCAAAATTTGGTGGATGAAAGAGAGAGACAAGGACAAACGTTCAGCACTGCAGAGGTCAGTGCTTTATCCTGCTCTGCTGAAGGCAGAACTCTTCCCTCGGTCAAGAATTATTAAATAAAAACAGACTGTAAAATTCGCCATGGAAACTTTAACGGCAGATGACAAGATTATCAGCGGTTTGAGTCACAGAAACAACACACGAATTGCAACATCAGAACCCCAAAGTGTCTTAGTAACAGCCTTTAATCACCACCTTCACCGTGCCCATTTGTTACTCGCCCTTGCCTTTCTCTCAGGGCCCGGTTTTGAGAAGTGCTGAGCATCCTCATCTCGCATCGACATCAACACCTTGGAGACTCAGGGGGAGATAAAACATGGCCCGTGATGCCTCATATCACACGGGTTTGGATGGCTGTGAATTAAGGAAACAACTGCTTTAAAATGAGTGATGGGAGACTGGGAAAGTGATAAACATAATGCCTGATCTGAGAGCAAAAACCCAGCCCCTCTGAATTGGTTCCAGTAACAGTAAAGAGCAGTGCCACTCACAGTGGGTATGGTATTTCCACTGTATAATCTTAATTCTTGGGATTGGTATCTGTCGTTTCAACTCAGGCTGAGTTGTAACTTGGTGTGGGAAAAAAAAAAAATTAAATCGCTGAAATTATGGGATTTCTCTCTCCCCTCTCTCTTCATCACAACAAAATAAAATCAAATTTACGTTTTATGAACTATTTGCCAAACCTTGCACCATAAACACCTTCCTTTCAAATGGATGGATAGTAAAAAGGAAGACAAATAAGATAAATGAGTTCAATACTTAAAAGA
This sequence comes from Manacus candei, assembly GCF_025592945.1. Taxonomy (NCBI): domain Eukaryota; kingdom Metazoa; phylum Chordata; class Aves; order Passeriformes; family Pipridae; genus Manacus; species Manacus candei. Next base: position 2,258,905 of record NW_026138057.1, read on the forward strand.
TTTACTCTAACATAGCTTTTCCTTTCCATAGGTTTTTTTGGGTTTTTTTGCTAAAAAATGAGAAATACATTACAGGCCATATTTGATAATATAAAAAAAACCCCAGGCAATTAGTAACAAATACACCAGTGAATGTATCTGCTCCGAAAAGAGGTGTCATAAAAAATGTTAGAACTGAGATTTACAACCCCTGAAGTCAGCAGCAGCATTTCCATTGCCTCCAGCTGGAGGAGGACTTGGTTCCTAGGAAGTTCACTTCAAAGATGATTATCTTTATATCAGCAAGCCTAGGAGCAAGGGCTCCATGGCCTTCTAGGTGAATGCTAAAGGGAATAAAGGGCCATAAATCCCTGTTTCTGCAATGATAAGGACTCTGGCCCCAGTTGAAATATAAAGAAATAAAGTACAGTTATATGAGTTTAAAAATCCTACCAAAAAAATCTCTGAACTACCACACCTGCAGTCCTACCACAGGTAAATCTTCCCAGGCTCTCGTTACCACTGTGACTTAAATAAGAAGTCTGGGGCCTGTTTCAGTGTTTGTTATTGGATTGTTCAAATATTTCACTTGCATTTGCTAACTAAAGGAGGTCTCAGACTCTTTGCTTCAGCTGCATACAGAAGCTACAAAATTTTCTGTTCACAGTCTGCAAGCAGAGACTGAATTATCTGGGAATTTTCAAATAGTTTTGTTCAGACTGTGACTTTCAATTAATATAAAAATAGACTTGTGAGGGCTTCCTTAAGTTGGCTCAGTTTTGGCCTAAAAAAATAACCAGCCTTTCAGAATTCCCTAATGGTTAAAGGTAGTGGCAAGGTATTCTGGTCACGCTTTTCAAGAATACAGGCAAGCAAATTTCTTGATTCCACTTTCTCTCTTGTCTGTTTATCCCAGTTTTTGTTACTTGAGATGATTACAGTTGTGCACAGCTTCGAATGGGACTGAATACACAGTTGCCCACTTTCGAACCACCGCTAAATCACATTTCCTGCCTCCTGTAATGGGAGAAGGATTCCTTGCTCGTGTTCCCCGGGTCTTTCCAGCAAACCTTGGGACTGAAACCCCTCTCTCCAGGCCTCTCCCGGAGCTGTGCACCACAGACCCTGCAGACTGCCCACCTTCCTCCCAGTCTGCTTTTCCAGCTCTGTCTCTGCTGCTCAATCTGCTCTTGTCTCTTTTCCACATGCATCCCTGCCCAAAACAAACTCCACAAGGCTCCCCACCCAGATCTTTTAAATTCCTGGGCAACCTTACTTATGCCTTTGTTTTGGGCAGAAACATGTGCTGAACTGTCTCCTCCAGCTCCGAAGAGAAGGGCGGTGGTTAAGCCTTCCATTTTCAACAAGGCTTAACCCAGCCTAGAACAAAACCCTCAGCAAAGGTGTAACCATTTCACAACCCCGTGAGTTTGTGTGTGTGTGTGTGTGGTATGTGGAAAGGAATTTGCAGATAAATGGCCATCTTTCCCCAAATTTCCAGCTGGAGAGGAGCAACGGTCAGGACCAGGGCTCAGGTAGCTCAGTTCGTTTGAGAGCCACGTGTAGGAAAAATGTTTAATTCTCAGCATTTTTTTTCTGTTTCTGTTGGGAGTTTTTTTTTCTGTTTCTGTAAGGGTACCAGAGGTGCTGGTACCCTTAGACCTCAGTGGACTAGACAGATGTACAGGCTTTTCAGCTCTGAGCTGGCCTGATTCGAGCACCAGTTTGGGAGCCGGGGAGGCCACGCGTGGCAGAAGTTTGGTCAGTGAACGAGTGCTCTAGGCTGGACCTCGTCCAACTCACAAGCCAACCTGTGTCAGCAAACCTCTGCCTTCCTGAGACTGTGGGATTCAGGAGGGTTGAATCACCCCTGGGGGGTGCTTTGCCACAAAACCCCCAGCAATCCACAAAGCACTGCTTATGGAGCTTGTGCCTGTCACACCCGTCAATCCCAAATAACTCCAGTGCGGATGGTTTCCACAAGGACTCATCCATAGGATGCTCAGTTTTCACCTGGCAGCAGGAGGAGCTCTCCAAAGCCATGTAGTGGCCACTGGCAGTGGAATGGGCAGGAGGGTGTTCCACAGCTTGGCATCTTCTTAAAGACAGCGTTTGTTGTGAAGGTGGGTTATCACACATGGCCAGCCTTAATCCCTTCTAAATGAAGGCTCTGTTTATAGCATATCAAGGTCAGGACTGTAAATCCTGGAACAAATCACCAGACATAATGAAAAGGAATAATGCCAACTATATTTTCCAGTTGGTTTTTAGTATTTGAAACGTGGTCTCTGTGCTCCTTGGGCTTCTCACAGGTAAGTACAGATGGTATCTTTGTGAGCTCATAGTAACCTGCTTATTACAGTCCCTTTGTTTTTACCACTAGCTTGAAATACATACCAGTATTAAACATTGCATATGGCATAACAAACGAGGTAATTCTTTCAGTTTTTCAGTGATATGTCCCACAGAGCTTTAGAAGTATTTCCAGAGAAATTTCCAACCTTTATTTACCCTTTATAGATAATTTCACTTCGCTTTTCTCGTGCTCTTTTTGTGGTCGGTTCCTAGCAGTCATTCCCAGTTCACTGATGGGAATTTTACAGGAGTGGAGGGTTTTCTCTACATGTCTCAGAAAATTTCAAAAACCAGAGCATCTTTAATCTTTACCACATAACTTTGCAACAGAAAATTGATCCTGAGATACAAAGTACTTCCATCAAGTAGAGACAACGAAACAAAATGTGGTACAGAAGTAGCACATGATCTAACTCCTTATAGGAAATTACATGCAAACCTTCCTCTTAAAGAGGTAATGTCCTCATAATAAATTGAATACTTGAACTGTTATCTTTTTTTTAAACAACAGAGTTTTAAAAATATCCAAAAGTTTAATGACAAGAAAAAGAAAAAAAAAAAAAAGAAAACTGTGGCTTTAGTACAGTGAACTGGACTATATGTGTTCTATCAGTACAGCCAATTATTGTAGTTAAGCCAGCAGTGCTTAACTAGCAGAAATTGTGCACACTTAAAGTGTTGGCTCCGTGACAGAACATGCATAAAGCACGGTAAATAGTAATGCTATGTGCAGAAATGTTTAATTCTTTCAATTACAGAGGTTTATCAAGCCCAGTTTATAATCTTGGGCTGGAAAAATGATAAAGAAACTTTGCAGGTAGAGAACATTTTCCTGACAGGATCCCAAGTTATATTAATAAATTGGGATACTTTTTTTTTTTCTTTTTTTTTACTTTCCACTGTAGGTGTAGGGGAAAATAATAGAGAGTTGTTTTTTTCCCCTCATTATTTGGTGGTCCTTCTTTGAAACTTTCCAAACCAGAGCCATTTCTCACATCTGGTTGGAACACAGATCTTTAAGACATTCAAGTAATTCAAATCAGATGTAAAAATCTAAGCTACAGTGTATGAAATTCAAGAACAATATAGTTACAGGGTTAGAAAAGTCTGCAATATGGCACCTCTTTTAATCAATAACAGCCTCAGTTTCAGTTTGCCTGTAAATAAAGACTATAATTAAGAATGATCTACTGCATTAATTATTCCAATACCCAGCGCAGCGAGTTACCAGATTAGTGACACTTTGCATTTATAATATTATTAACAATTCGTTTTCCCCGTGCTCTAGATGAAGTCCAACAAGCAGTGTGGTCTGAATTAGATCATAGCTCCAATGGAAAATATTGAAGATCACTAATATCAATAAGCACTTCCTTAACTCTGCCATTTGGAACTGCCTGTATTGACTTTCGTGGCATTCCAGCAGTTCTGCCCAGACCCAAACAACACCCAGTCATTAATTTCCATTAACTAAGTCGCCGCTACGCATAATTTAAATTATTTCCAATAGATGCCCAATTAATGCCTGTTATCTGCATTTAATTCCCATTGATTCCCAAAAGCTTAATTGCTGCCATAAGAAAAGCAGCTTCCCACAGGTGTCATTGGGGCTGATTTCCCTCCGACTGCCAAGCAGTAGGGAGCAGTGCTACACCAGAGAGTGGGATGCAAATCAATGGCTAAAAATCCCAACAGCTGCAGCTGGGGTTGACCAGAAAACGGTATTTACCTCATCAACAAAGCCATGCTCTTTCTAGGACACCATTTCAGCTGGCCAGGAAGTGTTTTAGAGGTTTTCTTACACTTGGCACGTGAAAATAAAAGTGAGCTCCAGCAGGATGTTGAAAGTTACAGAGCAGCATGTTCCCCTTCGGTAAAAAAATGTCATCTGACGAAAAGAAGTTCTAGATCAAGAGAACAAAACTTGCTTAATCCTTTTTTTTCATCCCTATTACAATTCTGGCTTGCCAAGGGAAAAAAAATATCCAAACCCATATCTGCAGGGCTGTTTCTGGGGTTTTTTTTTGATCCTGTTGGTTCTCAGCAACAACTTTAAACTCCTTGAGATTATATCACCATTTAACATATCGTTGGGAATTTTACATAAGAGTCACTTACATTTAGACTCTCAGAAACTGCCAATTCAGGAAAACAAAACATCTGCCTAGCAGTGATGAGCTTGACTGATGTCCATTTTGAAGAGGAAAAGCAAAAGAATCATCCTGCTGAAAATGAAACGTTGCTGCATTTTAAAAAACGACATTTTCAATTTTGCGTTGCAAAACATTTTTTCCCCTCTTTTCCATACTATTTCAAGTTGACATCTAAATTAAGCATTTTGCTTTTATTCAAACAAATCACTTGATTGACCAACAATTATTGTATTCATAATCATGCTTTGTAATAGCTTTCTGGATTTCTTTATTGCTTTCATTAGGAGTGGAAATAAAACTCAGCCATAAGACATTCCCTGAGAAGGAAAAATCTGGATCTCACGGGGCTTTGGTTAGAGCATTTTTTCATTAGCTTCACTTTCTGAAGTTGTTCAATGCATTATCCAAAAAGTCCCTCCAAGCTAGTCCTGGACAAAAGTTGCCACACATTGTAGTATGGTCAAACCTCATGTCCATTATGAAATGACAGCAGGATATGGCTTTTCCTAGAGTTTTATTACAGCCTGCTGTTCTTTAACAGCTCTGCATTCACACAGCAAATGTTCATTATCTACATTTGGGGCTGGAGAGGCATAAATTACCATTGGACCCAAGACTCCCAAAATCCTGCAGAGGACTGATGCTGTCAAGGGCTGGTGTAAGGAACTGAACAAAGGAAATCGTTTGCAGGGCACAAAAAAAAACCCCAAGAATTTTATTAGGTTTAAAGAACTTATCTCCAGAAACCTTATCTATTAACTTTTTACACAGACACAGGCATCAGTGGTGATAGATTTTATCTGCACTTCCTTTGGACTGCTTGCCTGGAATGCCAGTAGTTACCTCTGCCTGGTCAGGCCTGGCCTTTCCAAAAGGAAAATTCCAAGCCCCGAAGGCAGGGGCAGGGTGATCCCTGGGATATCAGCGTTCACACCTCTCTATTCTCCCAGATATTCCCAAGCAGGGGGTCTGACAGACTCAGAACAGAGATGTTCACCATTTCATCCTAGGATCTCTCTAAAAGAAGGGAGCAGAGGCACTTCCCAGCAGTGGCATTCAAACCAAGCACAGGTGGAAAATATGCCATCAATATTTCATGTAAATCCTATGTAATAATCAGAGAACATCAAGCAAGCAAAGATTTATTTATTTCTAGTTTTTCTAGGGCTTTTCTTGGATTCTGGTTGGGTGGGGTTTTTTGGTGTGGAATAGAGGTAGTCTCACCCCATACCCATGTTTCAACCCACATTTCTCAATGGAAACCTCTTCATATTTTTTAATCCAGACCTGCTTCCTTGTAGGACTAAGATTAAGGGTCCCACATCCTTTACGATCAACAGAGATGAGATTTCAGCCTCTTGTTTTTATTGACAGTACAGATTCTGGCCTTACACTGAAAAGTGTGGGGAAGTGCATATAACAGAGATGCAGAACAAAATGAAAACAAAATATGATGGATATTTAACTCAAAATTTATGATGATATAACATGAATAGCATCTCCAACTAGTGCTTGCACCCCTTGAGCCCCTTTTCCTGATAATTTAACCCTGGAATCACAGACCATGACCAGTGTTTTGTTACACAGCATCAGATAAGGTAGTACATGCTTTTCTCTTAATTCTCTTTTCAGAGTTTCTCAGGTCCTCTGGATATTCAGGGGACATTTTGCCCTGCAGCCCTCCGGAGGTTTTAACCTCGACAATTTTACCCTCTGTTATAAAGTCTGCAGTTTTCCAGGCTCTGCAAGCGGGAAGCAGAGACTGAGGATTAGTTAAGTGCTGTGTCTGGCTCAGGAGCAGTTGCCGGTTCTTGCCACGGCTTCTGCTGTTTTCCTTTCACATTCAAATTACCCTGGAAGAGCCCTGCCCAGCGGGGCAGGTGCTTTCAGGAGATAAGGAGCAGCGCGAAAAGTTTGGGAACTTATCCCACTGTACAATAAATTTGACATCTAATCTACCACTTGGGTTTGTAACACACCCAGGAGAGTTAAACTAATCAACCACTCCGGCCCCTGCATCCCTCCCAGCACTTTTCCCTGGTATTCTACGACAGCCCCAATTTCCTGTAGCTAAAGATGCTCCATCTACATGTTTTTTGTTTTTTTTTTTCAGTTTTGCACATGAAGACATTAGCTCAAGCCCTGGACAGTAAACTCAGGTGCCAGTGGCATGGAGGATTCCTTTCCCAGCTGGATTCCTCCAGCAAGGGAGCTCCTGGCACAGCTCTGGCAGGGATTGGGTCATACACGTGGCATCTCAACACTGAGCTTTGTCAAACCTCAGGTGTCTTTGGGCATATGCAGGGCTTAAAAACTTGGATACTTCAAAGCTGGGGAGGGGGGGAAAGGTCATGTGATGTTTTAGTCCCTCTGGAGGTGGGCAGTAGTTGAGTAAAGGTTTTCAGATTTTAGTTTTAGTTTACAGGAATAGTATTTCAATTTGACTTCTGCACCACTTTATGTCCCTAAAATCTGTTTTCTAACCTAGCCCTTAGTGACTAAGAATGAGTGGCAGAGATTAAAATAACCACCTTTGATAATTCTCTAAATTCCTAAATTAAAAGCGCTCCTCTGAGATACATAATTGCTTTGCCTGTTTCACATAGACCAGAAAATCAGGACCAAAGTCCAAGCAAAAAATGACATATCAAAACACCAGCCAAAACAGAAGGTTCCAGCTGTTTCAAATGCCACTAAACCACAACGATTATTGCTAACATAAATAAAGCAAAATCTTAATCCAGTTTTATCAAGGAGTCACTAACCATATATCTCTGTCTTTCCAGTAGTTTTATGAGAATTTATTTTCATAAGCAAGGAGAAGGGTGGTATATTGGGGACCACTTTCCCTCGTACTGTTAAAAAAAAAAACCCAAACAGCTCCAAATGCATCCTGCAAACAACTGAACTTGGTCAATTCACATCGAGTAGAAAAAAAAAAAAAGCTGTCAAACCAACATCTAAATTATGTCCTTGCTAAGTGGCTTGACTTGTGGTGGGGTTTTTTATTGGACAGTGTCACTTCCTTGTGACCACCACAAATGATAACAGTTGCAAGAGCTTTACGGTTGCTAAACCAAAGGAATGGCAGGAATTTTTGAAAAATCTTTACAGCTTCGGCTCAGGCTGACATTTTGTACTTTAAAAGCTATCTTTGAGCAACTAAATAGGTGACAGAGCACTCCAGAAGCTGGCAAGACAAAGGAAAAAAAAAAAAAAACAACAAACAAACCAAAGCCTGGAAATACCAAGCCATTGCTACACTCCATGACTGTGGTGAAGGGTTTGGGTTGTTTCGTTTGCAGACTCGTGGCTCCCTTCATTCCAGTAACAAAAATGCCAATAGCATTTCTAAATTAAACCCAGCATCCTGTGCCTTCTATTTAGGGCAGTTTTTTCTCTGCCCCACCACATCTCCAAGCACGATGCCAGTTCTCTCATACCATCTGTGTAAACTTCCCTCCACCGTTTCCAAAAGTGCCTTTTTTTCCACTGCTGGGATCCTCCACTCAAGAAGAAAATTTTCAAGATGAGTTCAGTGAGCAATTTTTTTCAAACAAATTTCCCCTTTCTTTTTTTTCCTCAATTCCCACCACCATGATTCTCCCCAAAATGTTCTCTGGGAACCCTAATCCCAGTTCTTTACAATACACTGTGTGTGGGAGAGGAAGAGCACTGAAGTTTGATGTTGTTTTAAGTGTTATTGCAACTCCTTAGCATTCCAGAAGACTCATTACTTGTGACTAAAGGAAGATATTTTTAAGGACACCAAGGACAATGCACATGGCACAGGGAAGCCTGAGATATCTGGAAATAAATTTACTTTCATTAAGCCCGTGGAGCCAAAAGAGCAGGACTGTTTCCACCCTGCAGTGGATAAAAATGTTCTGGTTTTTGGGATCCAGTGTTGCATCTCTCCATGGCAGTTAATAAATGGTGGTTTGAATCATGATAATTTTCACCAGGACTTGAGCTTCTACGCTTTTGAGAAGATTTTAATCTCTTGCCTCTAGTTGTTTATTCTGGCATTTCCCTGTAAAGTTTGTGCCACTCCAGCAGCTACCAGGAACTCCTGGGAATTGGCAGGGGGATAAAATTGATAGGGTGCAAAGAGTTGAAAATACAAACATTATTTTTTTGCTGGACTTGCAGAGGGATTTAGGATTACATGTTTCTACTCAAGGAGGGAGGATGATAGAGCATTGGCACAGGGTGCCCAGAGAGGTTGTGGAGTCTTTATGCTTGGAGTTACTCACAAGCTGTCTGGGTAACCTGCTTGAGCAGAGAGGTTGGACAAAGAGACCACCAGAGAGGTCCCTTCCAGCCTCCTCCTTTCTGTGGATCTGTGAGAAAACACAAGTTGAACTATTTCTTAGAAAAGGCCAAAGAGATTCATGACTCTGGAGCGAGAGGACTTGCCACTGGAAGTTCCAGATGGAAAACTCAAGTCCCTCTATGCTCAGGCAGTGACAGATGGGGTACTTTAGGTACCAGAGTGATGAGAACAACAGGACTGAGTTGAAATGAAGCAAAAGTAGAGTTTCCAACAGCTCTGCCACCACTTGTCCAAAATAAAATTGTACCTTTGGGCTCCTATGTTAATTCTTCTTTGCCCTAATATGAGCTGCCTGGGAGATTCACTGTTGCAGTGCTCGAACATCTGGGTGAACAGTTGGAACACACTCTCTTTCTCCTCTGTAAAATAAGGTCTCTTGTCCTTAGTTAATAAATGTATTTCCCTGTTTTCCCACTGCAACCAGCCTGCGTGTTTATGTTTGAAAGATAAAGTAGTTTGCACAGAAAAATATCTCAAAATAATTGTTCTGCAAATGATATTGTTCCTTAATATGAGCACAACGATTGAGCTTGTGTTCATAAACTCACTGCTACCAATATAAATAATTACAAAACCATAAAGAATAATAAATGCACACAATAACCAAGAGTCTAAACCCACCACTACTAAATAGCACTTCATAACTGTGGCTCTGAATTATTGCTGCCTCACCAACACAGCCACAACCTCTGACTTCATAAAATCCTCCCCTCTACAAATTAAATGAATTGGATAATTAAGAAAGCCTATGTTTAGTCCACAGAGTGAAACCACCACCACTATAGCATGAGGATGAACCCACATTTTAAAAAAATGGGAACATTCCTGTTCCCTGGAATGGAAATGCATGATCCATACCTCCTTGCTCTCTATCCACTTTGAAGCTGTGTGCATTGGGAATGTGGGAGCTGGGCAGCTTCTTGGCTCTCCTCAACAGCCCCAGATGCTCTGCCAACAATGTTAGACCTCAGTTAGGAAATCTCCAGGGCTGGGACTTGGTCTCCTTACCTGTCTGCAAGGCCCTTCACTGCTAACAACAAAGAGAAAATTACAGATTAACAGCAGGAGCCTCGGCTGGAAAACAAACAAATTCCTGGCACGTGGACATGCAGGTCTTGCTGCAGGACTAGGACAGAGCTTGTTACAGAGGGAGGCTACAATGGCAGTGGCTGTTCCCAACAGTTCCTCACTGCAGCACCTCCTGCTGCCTCGGGAAAGGAGGGAAAGAGCAGGAATGCAGCTGAAATAACGGGGGGATGTGATAAAGATCATGGCACATGCTGCTCCCACTCCCCATTTTTGCAGGAGGCTGTGTGTGAGTGTTTGTACCCCCGTGGAGTTTGAGGAGCACTCACACAGCCCTGTGGCTGGGCAGGCTGCACATAAGGTACTGTACTAGCAGAACAGAGGGGAAAGGGAGTGGGAGAGAGGACATTCCTTCTCCCTTCCACTCTTCCAAACTTTCCACCACTTTTCTGTTGTCAGCTCCCCTTTTTTTTCTGCCCAGGCTGTCCCTGATTGTCATGCCCTGCCCATCAGCAGTGGTTTGGGTGCCCAAGGATTGCCATCAGCTGCCCGTTCCTTGTCACTCCCATCGCTGCAGCTGAAGACAGATCCCTGCCTCTGTGTTTACTTCCCACGTGCCAGGAGATATCTGTTATAACTCCTAAAATATGTTGGCTGTGCAGCATTGCCTGATTACCTTAGCTCTATAAATAGGACAAAAACACACCTAGGGAGATGATGTAAGAGAACGAGGCGCCTCTGCTTCGTTCTGAGCAGCATCTCCAGAGCAGCTGCTGACACTTTGCTAGCTGCATTTTACTTGCACCATTTCAGCATTTGCCAACAGGATTTTTTTTTTTGCCCTGCATGCAGATGGCCAGGTGTTGTTATCACTCCACCCACGTGCCTGAGCCCAGTCACAGTCCCCCTCCTGGCGAAATTCAATCTTTGCTCATTTCTCGCCCCGTGCTCGTCGTCGTATTGCTTTTTAATTATTCCACGGTTAGCTGGAGCTCCTGCCACAAATCAATGATTTCCTTTCAGTTCTTGTTAAAGATTTTCCGTGTTCCTAAAAATCTGCAGCACGTTGCTCTGAAGGCACTAACAGCACACTTTTCTCTCATTATCAAATCAGCGAGGAATGGGCTCAACGAAGCAAAAGACACAAACCCTGCACTGAGGACCTTCAGGCTTAAAGACCTTTCTATCTGTTGCAGACACGCTGCAAATGATCTTTTGCCACCTTGAAAGTCCAGATCCTGCCCGGGTGTAAAGCACCACAGCTCTGTTTTGGGACACAAGGAAGATGTCCTGATTTACACCAGCTGAGTATTTGGCACTTACTCTGCCTGCTCTCTAGGTGAGGGCACAGCTGCCTGTGAAACTGCCCCTCAAAGAGGAGTCAATGGAATTTTCTATGACTATTTCTAAATGCAAGTTTTCCACACCTTTTCTGCTTGGCAGGCAGCATATTGAGGTCTGTATGTAATTCTTCAGTGGGGGCACTTGCATTGAGGATATCTCTGTGCCTCCTTGTGCCACGGTGCTCAGCCACGGTCCCATCTCTTAGCACTGCTATTTAATGGAGTTCTAATCATCATCGGGTTCAATTTACAAGCCATTGGAAGATGGAAAATAGTCTTAAAAACCCCACGACTTCCTAACAGTGTTTGTTTTAAAAAGAGAAGATGAATAAATTACACAAAAGAGAGTGATCAACACACCTACCTGTTTTCTTAAGTGGCAAATTAAGTGAGAGGCACTTAATTTTCTTAAGTGAAAGGCAAATCACTATTTGGTCAGTGAAGGAAAAGTCAAGCTGTAACACATTCTTTAAGGTGGTTTATCAGGGTGAGCGTGTGCTCAGCAAGACCTGTGAATTGCACACACCAGACCTCAAGCCCAGTTACAGCATCCTTTATGGTTTAGGCCCATGTGTGTCACATTAAACTTTTAATTTCTTTTCTCCAGTTACCCTTCTGTGAATTTGGGTCTAAATTTTCAGAAAATTGCACGCCCAGTCCCTACAATTATGCATGTAATCAATTAGTTATTTATGTGTACAACTACTGTGACCAGGTATGCAAATCTCCGAGCAGCCTTTGCCATTTTCTCCATAATTTAGCCCTTTGTCATTCATACATCCACTCCTGCTCGAAACACCAAGTTCATGGAAATTTAGCTCATTTGAAACATATGTGTAGATCCATATGAACTTGCCCAAAAGCGCCACAAAGAGAAAGGATAACCTTGTTGTTAAGGCAGGAGAGCGCGAAATCTGGTTTCCATTCTGAGTTCTGCCACACATTTCCTGTGTAACCTTGGGCAAGTCATGAACTGTAACCCAGCTCAGTGTAGCTGACCTACATGCAAAGCAGACAGAGCCATCCTTGCTTGGTGGGGTTATTGAGACGTTTCATTTGTTAGGACACATGAAAAAACATGGAAGCAAGTAAGTGGAAGGTGCTGGAGGAGTATAAGTTATCAATAATGGCATTATATATAGTCACAGTGACAAACGTGATAAATGATCTGTACTCAGTTGTAAAACAGCAAGTAAAGGGGCAAACGTGGCCACTGAGAACTGAGCAAAGAAAACAGCAAATTCAGGCAGGGAGATGAAAGAGAACCAAATGGTAACAGTGAGAATGAGCAGGCATGTGAGTAATTAACCTTTATCCTGCAATTTTTACTGTCCTGCTTGGTCTTGTCCCTTTACAAAGGGCCACAGTGTCAGGGGATATTTGAGAAGAACTGAGCTGGTTAATATGGCACTGACCACCCCACAGTCTGTCTGAGCACCATGAATTATTCTTCATTAATCAGGGTGATCCTGACAGGGATATTAATGCCAGGTATTGGCCAAAAGCTGGTGGAGAACATTGTGTTATTGAAGCAATTAATACAGCTGTGTTCAGTTATAGGGAAACATGCCCTCTTTGTTTCCTTGTACACCAGAACAGAACCGTGAAGTCAATTCTGTTGCTGCCATTGCTTTCTCCTTCTTGGATAAAACACAGCTAGACTCGCACATCACTTCACTAAATGTTTGGGGTACAGCCTTCTGGGAGCCCTATAAAAAATCATAACATATTCTGAGAGAATATATCTCCTTTTAAAAATTACCTAATTTTGTAGCTGACCTAGATATGGCACTCACACTGACATCACTTAGGAGTCTAGAGCAGACTGATTGCAGTATCTGGCCCAAATTTATGACTTCATACAGCAAAATGTTCAGTGTCCTCAGATCCAACTGGGATAAAATGTTATAACTTGGGCTCTGTGTAGCAAATATCCATGTTGACCAACAAAAAAAAATCTTCCCTCCTGAGAAATGAAACAAGGTTTTTGAAAATGTATTAAAGGTTGTATGTCTCTACCTCTGCTCAGCAATTTGATGGGTCTTGGATTCGCCCATGATCTGCCTTGGGAGGATTTGGAAATCGGGATTAAAAACAAAGAAAATTCTGGTACATCATGTTTAAGGTTTCCTGAGCTTCAGGCAAATGTTTGACAGTATTCCTCGAGACATGGCTGTAAAGAACATTGTCATCCTACCAGTCTGGGGGCAGTGGAGCCTCCCCTTTCATTGCACTCATCTTCAGTGTTGCTCTTTTCCTTCAAGCCATTTCCTGCATGGAAAAAACCACAGTGATTCCCATTACCTGCATGGAAATGAGGAGGCTGCAAGAGATGGTTGTGATGAGCATCTGGGAGGTCCTGCAGTGCATCAGCCTCCTGAGTCCCATGGAATTAATTCCTGTCTGAATTGGAGCATATCTTTTGGAAAAAGATATCATCTTGATTTAAAATGTTCCACTGAGGGAAAACACACTATGAACTTTGGGAAATTATTTCAGTGGCTAATTAAGCTCAATTAAAAATCTATGATGATCAGAAAGGAGCTTCACAGGGGTCCTTATCAGCTACAGAGAAGGAGCCCAGATTTAGTTTTTTACAGGCAAATTGCACTTGTGTGACGTCTCTTCTTCTGTTTTGTTAGTCCCTGAATGCAATACAAAAACACACACTGTAAAAACCTGGCCAGCAGAATGATTAGAAGAGTTACTGACTGTTCCAGATCCTGTGAGGTGTTTAAACACAATCTGAAGAAATGGAGATAATTGGTGTGTGCTGTGGGATAGTTCCACCACGCTTGAGCTGGTCTCCACTACTCTCTCTGAGCTGAAGGCAATGGAAAAAAACAGGCACTTCTGCAAGGTGATTCATTTGATCTTAGTTATACACCTACCCTGTGTTTAGAGCCATGAATCACATTCATAGTTATGTGTGGCAGTTAGGAAAATTTGGGCCGTGGCCCTGGCTCTGAGCAAGCTGGAAAAGGGGCAGATGGAACAGTTCTGCCTGGTGGGAAATGATCCTCAGGACACAGGGTGGAGCTCCTGGGGAGATAATCCAGCACCCAGTGCCTGCTAGTGAGGGATCTGCCTGGCTCCATGGGTTAGGCACTGCCTTCAGATCAAGCCTTCAGCTGGTGTTTCTCTCCAACCTGAGTCCCTGGGGAACCTGCAGACCAGATTGGCTTGGCTGACCCATATGTCCAGCAAAGTCGTCTCTCTTTCCCCTTCAGCACAGCATAATAACCTATTTCCCTCCCATTTCCCTCCCTGTTTCCTTTTTTTATTTTTTGTTGGTAACTCCACAGGTTTTATAAGCAGCTGCCACTTTGTCATTTGATCTTGAGGGGAAATTCTCCCTGCACTAATGGAGTTAACTCTGGGAATGACATTCCTTAAACTGCAAGTTCCTTAAGGGAAATCTCCATCTTTCTCTCTCTGTGCTATGCTCACCTACAGGCTCTACAGAGTTAATGACAGCAATGCAGAGTTACACAGGTGGAAACTTAAAAAACAAGAAATTGGATGAGAAACACAGCTTTCATCAGCGTCTGGGGTCATCACTGGAATGCAAAGAGATCATTTCATTTATAGAAGACTCAGTAATTGTAGGAGGAATATTGTCTACCCCATTCTCCACTTTCCAAAGAAATTACCTAATAGTTTCCAATTGAGGCGGCTTTTCAAAGGATTTGGTTTTGGTTCAGCCATCATTTCTGAATAAGGAGAAGTATTTTACACTTAAATTGTAATTTTCATTAGTTGCCTAATGCCAGTTGAAATTCACACCATTCCTCAACCAACATATGCTTCTCAAATTTTCACTTCCTTTGATATACAAATAATAGAATATGTGGATGAAAATAATAATCTGCTGTACCTCTAACCCAAGATCCAAATCGTTCCTTAAAAAACTGGATTTAATTTCCAGACAGGGAAGAGGAGGCAGAGGGAGCTTTAGGGCTTTGCCTGGGATCACAAAACAAGCCAGCAATTGACCTGGGAATAAAATCCAGGTGTACTGTTTAATTTCCATATGCCATCCTCTAACCAATACCTTACAATCCCAGTTCCTTCTCTCTACAGCTATATCTGATTGCTAGCAGTGTTGGGAAAGTGTTATTTTTGTGCAAGGTCCCAAAGAAAGGCAAGCTCCTACCTGAACCTGTCGAATTTTAAAATGCTTCATTATTTTGCTTCTATGGGTAGGAAAACACCTATCCCACCTGCCATCACTTCCCATCACAGAAATGATACTCTGATAAATCTCACGTCTGCTGCCGAAAGATCTGGTCACTGAAAAGAGGAAAAATGTGGTTTAGAATGGAAAAAAACGTTCAGCTGTTTAATGACAAACACAACCAAAGGGAGGTTTTCTTCCTGAGTCCTCTGCTGATGCTTTTTAAATATTATTTGTTAACTAGAGAGTAACCTGTTGTTGTACATTTGCAAAGGTAGTACTCAGAGTATTTGTCTGGCCTGAGTAGGAAGGGGCTGTTCGAGGAGGGCAAGGTCCAGCTGCAAAGAAGTGATGAAGGGGATGCCATTGAGGACAAGGGATGCCTGCAGAATCCAGAGAGATTCCTCCTTTTGTCTCCAGACAGATCACAAGGACCAGGATTCTTTCACACACAGAGAGAGAAACTACTGCTGGGTGCTTGAAGGAAGTTCAGCTGAGTCCCAGATGGTGTAAACTACAAATCTTTTGTTCATACAGAAGAATAATATGATGGTTGGGAGTCCCACATATATCAATATCAAGTTGTTGGAGGTTTTTTTTTTTAATAATTAGGCCAAAGCTTTCTCTGGTTCCTCCCACAAAATACCTCAGGAACTCGCTGCAGATCCCAACTGTCAAGCAGCTGCCCTATTTTTTTTGTTTGATCTAAAATACATCTATATTTTTCTCCCTCCCCCCCCCCAGTCAAATAATCTTTATTTTTCATTCGCCTCAGGTCTAGCTGCATCACTTTGACCTCTCTGTGAGGCCTGGGTAAATCCTGAAGATGCTGGGCCACAATTCTTAAGAAGGAAACTTCAAGTTCTTTCCGCTTCACTTGCCCTTCACATGTCTGAGGCAGTTAACGTTGCTGCCCCATAGTCTGCGTGGCAGGAGCTGTGTGCTGGCTGTGGCACCCATTGTCTGCATTTTTCCTCTCGTTAGTCTCCTTGACCTTTTATTGTCTTACTCCTGCAGTGTCAGGTCAGACTTAGTGTAGGTCTCCCTTCACCAAGGACCCCTTTCCTTTCGTGGATCACTAAGCAGGACAATTGCTCTATCCATCTTTTCAGGGCCTATTGTCGAGCCCCCCCTGAGCTGAGAAAGGTTTGATTCACTGGGAAACCATTTTGGTCAAAGGGAAACCTGACTATGTGTCCTTTTAGGAACTCTGTCTTAATCACTGACTTTTTTATCTGGGATATGAAGAGGATTCAGGAGATCAAAAGGTTTGGGAGTACATGGGTTTGACCACATTTTTCCTGGAAATAATGGGAAACCTCCACTGAAAAATGAGCTCCGTTACAATGGGCAAACAAGAAGGAAAGCCACATAGTGTTCCCAGAGCATTCTGAATCATCAGACCTTCAATAGCTTCCATAGAGAAGGGAAAAAGTAAACAGAAAATGTAAATGGAATGTAATAATTAATGGACCTAAAGAAATGGACTCATTTGATTTGCGCATAATCATCGCCCTTAAAAAAAAGATAAGCCAAAAGAAATGGGCAGAGCAGATGGAGAAGGCTGAAGACTGGAAGCTCAGTTTGGCTGGGTATGCAGTGAACATGAGTGTGGTTACTCAGAATTAGCAGCTTGTCTCACCTTCACAAAGTGACCCAACAGCCCCACGTGTTTCCCAGGCCCCTGGAATGTTACCGAGGTCTTGCTGGAACACCACAGTGGAGCTGTGCTGGCTTTGGAGGCCCTGACTTTGTCACCAGGTGTTCAGCCACAGCTCCTGAAGGTTCCTTCCTGTGTGGAAACCCTGACCATTACCAGCAATTTTAAGACCTTATATAAGGCAACCATGAAACTCCAGCTGTCCATACTCCCAAAGAAGTTCACCAGCAGCACTCATTCCCATTCAGGCAATTTCTTGGAATAGAGGTGTAGATGCCTCTCAAGGTACATGAATTTCAAAGCATTTAGTTCAAGGACTTATGGAAAAGCAGGAAGAATGAAAAAGCCTGTTTTCCTGCAATCTGCTTGGAACCCTTTTACCTACTGCTATGCCAAAATGCCTTTTTAAATGAGCATTTCACTCTTCCTTCAACCACCCATTACCTCTGCACAGAGTCAACTCAAGCCTTTTCAAAATGCCAAGCTGAAAATTGCAGTGTAAGATGAAAGAGAGGAAAGGGACTGGTCTTGGGAAGGCAGGCAGGCAAGCAAAGGGAGGGACTTGGGCAGAAAGTCTTGGAGAGCTGGATTCATATTCCTGCTATCAATAAGATGAAAGAAAAAATGTAAGCAGAAGCCAGTGACTCAACTTTTCCCTTTGACCCAGGCAAAGTCAACAGGGAGCCAGGTTGTTTGCCTTTCTCCAGCGATCTACTTTTCCTAGGTATTATCTCAGCCTTTCCTTACTTTTTTTTTTTCAATGTTTAACAGGAATAATTTAGGATTTTGCTTCAGAAAGTTCCCCAATTTAGGCCGAAGTTTGTATTTAAACTTCAGTGCATGCTGAGATCTTTGCCTGAGTCAAAGAAAATGGGTCAGTTGGATACAGTGAGCACCCATGCACTAGTTTTTGGATGAGGAGCTGCTGCTGACTCCAAACCAGGTCAAACTTCCAGATTAAACATTTCTTCTCCAATAAGAAAATGAGGCGGGGGGAAAAGTCTTTTAAGAAAACCTGTGAATCTGAACAAAAGAAAAGTCATTTAGGCCATGAAGAGTAAAAAGGGACAAGATCTACATCTCTGGTATTTCAGGTAAAGATAAGTGTAGAATCGAACGAGATGCGAACAGTTCCTTCTTTCTACAGTGAAAATGCTGAATCTTGGATGAAAAACAGACATAATCCTACTGATATTTACATCAAGTATGATGAGGAGAATTGGGTTTTTCTTTACTGGCACCTATTGCCACTGAAGGAATGAAAATATCTACAGTAACTTTTGTGTCACCTTAATTTGCTGCTGCCATTTGACTTTCCAGTGTCAAACGATCACTTCGGGTCAGCCGTATCACTTTCTGCCAACATCACCAAATAGGAATGTCCAGGATATTAAATATGCTTGCATTTACATATAAGAGGAAGGGAAAAAGTGATACAAGCATTTCCTGTGCTGTGGAAACACTTGAATATTGTTGCAGTTCAACTGTGACTGGCTCCACAAAAAGTTCTGCCCCACCAATGTCTTTAGTCCTGATCCTAATGACACTAAGTATCAATCTTCTATTCAGGAAGTCCCAAACATAAGAGGGAAAAGAATGACCAGTGAATAAAAACACAGGTATATCTGCTGACCTGATGGAATCAGTACAGCTGCAGCTTCAAATTCCCAGAGAGCAAGTTCTGTGGGATGTGTTTCAGCCATGTCAGGGAAGCCCTTTGCATAATGCTTAAGATTATTTGGAAAACTGCTGAGTTTTATGTACACTTAAAGCCTGGTAAAGAGAGCTTTGCTGAATAAGTCTAAGGATCTCACCACTGCCTTATGTGATTTTTAGTCAAAAACATCCCAGAGGAAATACTTCTAAGAGTGAACAAAGAATTGTTTCCCATTTCCCTGGTGACTAACATTTAAGGTTATTGAGGTTTCATTCTGGATCCCTCTTTGTCACCCATCTCCCATGCTGCTCCTTCAGCTGACCTGTGAAGGTTTCCTCTGTGCTTTTGGCAAAACCAGGTAATTTTAATCCCAGCTGCATTAAGCAGCAGCCCCCAGGTAAATTACGACTACGTCTTCTAAAGGTCCCAAATGTGTCACATTCCCTGCATTTTTTGAGAACTCTCATATTCCTGGCTACCCATGAGTTTCAGAGGGAGCTGCCACACTTCCTCACCTGTGAAAGCAGCAGGTTGTCCCAGGCATCCTCACAGCTCAGCCTTTCCTGACGAGCCAACCTCGGCAGAATTTATTACGGGCCTCGGGAGAAACTAATTGCCTTAATTAGATCGAGGATTTAACTTAGCATGGCTAATTTGTCCCGTGTAATTTGGCAAGTCTCCTACTTGCCTCCTCTCTGTGGGCAGATGGGTGGAGGCAGGACCTCCAGCAGTGTCGTGGTGAAAGGAGGAGGGTCACCTCTTCCATCTGCACATCTGGATGAGGAAGAGGATGATTTACTGTTCCCCACCCCAAACTCCTATTGAAACGAACAATCCCTTTCCTCACAAAAGGACTAGTGATTCTGCTGCATATTTAACTGGAATGGCAATATGGGCAGTTGCATGGCTGAAGATGTAAGACTTATAACATGATTGAGCTAATTGTTTCCAGAGGGAAAGAAACAGAAAGGAGCTATAAAAAGGTATTCAATATTTGAAAATCAGATTTCCCCCCCCCAACTAATATTGTTTGCAGAGCTTTAAATGTCAGGTGGAACATAAATTAACTGCTCTTTCTTGTAAGCATGTGCATTTTCTGCCTTTTATTAAATCTTTTCTCCACTATTGGTCCACGCAGATGAATAGTAAAATGCAGCACATACAGGTGGGCAAAATGAGTGTGTGTTCTGACTAACTAGCTGCAGTTAGTAACTAACTGTTGATGTCGTATTCAACCTTGCAATTTTCAATTCCTGAGACACTGAGTAAGTGCAAAGTTGTGTTAACTCCTCTTTTGTAATAGCAGGGCCAGTAGCTGGTTAAAGTCAAAGGAAAGATTCCCATTAACTTTAGTGGTCTGTGAATCAAGCTCTTGATATATATAGAAGGCCCCTGAAAACAAAGTTTTATTTTTTAATGTATTGTCTCATTTGTTGAATAGCATGGCTTGCTGCCCAGTGTTATGGCAGTTCACAATGACTATTCTTCCCACCCATTCTCCTTCTCCTCCTTCCATTAATCAGTGATGGGTCGAATTCAAATGTTTTGGAAGTTCTGTCTGGTTTTGATGTGATGGTACATAAAAATATCTACAAAGTAGTTATTAGGGTGCTTGGTGTGGCTGCATTTGTCCTGGGGAAACCTCCCCCTCCTCTCTGAGAGCAGCAGCACATTTTGTGGGAAGGTTGGCAGCTCTACAAGGTCTTCTTTGAGGCGGGCTCCACTCCCTCTGCCCCAGTGGTACATCCATCATTTTTGGTTTTCCTTTCCAAAATGCTTTTCACAAAAGTCACTTCCTTGTTTCACATTACTCCATGCTTTGTGAATTCAGACTGAAACATGCTGTGCACCAGATCCGTATCTGGTGTAAATCAGCATCATCCTGCTGCTCTCAGTGGAGCCACAAAATTCCCTATCCATGGAGGATCTTGCCCATGAACTTTCTGCACAAAGAGGCAACTTTGATGGAGTGAAAAAGGCTTCACGTGTTTTGGGAAGAGATGCAAGCAGGAACAGCAAATGGAAAATCTCACGTAAACAATAAGGTGTTTAACTTCACAGATATTAACATCTCTGTTCTGCCTAATTAAATAGTTTTGGATTTTCTTTTTTTTTTTCTCTGACAACCCTCATATTGTCCATTTCTGGCTACTAGAAACTGAAAAAAAAAAATAAAAGGACCAGGCTGATGAGAGTTCAATTAGTATCACGAAATAACCCCATATAAACATATCCTTTGCACTCCCACTTCCTTCTACAACTCACCACCCCAAGCACCTTTTCAAAAAGTTGCTCAAAAGGTTATTCAAGGATGCATTTGGTCGGCTTTGCAGCATTTGCCACTTGCTGGCCAAAAGTGACAGAGGGGATTTCAGTGTGCTGCTTTTAACGTGGTGACACTGCCTTTAATTTAAGCCTAAGTGATTATACATGTTCCGCTGTCAAATCACTGTATGCAGCTTTTGTGGTCAGGGGCCTGTTTTATCAAAGAATTCTGCTGAAGCCCTTCCAAACCAGAACTCCCATGCGTATAATTACACTGTATTTTCATTATATAAACTTTATTTTTTAAGACTGAAAACATCTGAAATGATAATGGGAATGTGCGTTTTCCACACGCCGCCGTCGCCGCCGCCACGTACTTGTGGGAAGGGAAGTTTATAACACAGACCAAATGTTGTCACTGACACACAGGTACAAGAAGCATCCACGTGGCTCATAAAACTGGTGATGGGATAGAGGGATCTGAAAATACAGGCAGTTGAACTTCAGGCTGAAAGAAAACGCTTATTTCGCATTCAATGTCACCTACCTGATACCCTGTGGAAGTAGATCCCAAAGATTCACAGCCTGCAGTTGAACAGGACTTGTACAGCCAGCTTAGATGCTTCTAAAGTATCTTTCAAATTGACACTTAAAAAAATCTTATTACTTCATTCATATGTTTGATTTGTGCAAATACATCTCTGTTAGAGACCTATTTTGTCCTGGGGCAACTGTTTTGGTGTTTTGCCCCAAAAATTGTACATTTGGGATTATGTCCTTAGTTTCATGTCACTGTCTTCCCTCACGACCCACTGAGAACCTAATTTCAGTCTGAACAGGTGCCACAGAGACCAGCATTTTAAGAGATCTGCAACAGAATATTGTTTAAGGCAGGATCCAGAATTATATCAACAGCAAGGGCTGGCTGAGAGGGATCATCTGTGTAAGTTCTAAGTTGTTATCACCATCATGTCCACAGTCCATATTCATTCATATAGATTTATAATATTTTTTTTTAATTTACAAGGTTTTAAGCGTTGTCCTCACGTCATAAATGAGTAACTGAATCACCACATAGATTTAGCAATTTACCAAGTACATGTCCACATAATTCAGCATTTGAATTCAACTCTCCTGCACCCTTATTCCATTGCCCTAAATGATAAACTATCCTTTATTTCAAATATCTTTGGTAGCTCCCTATCTAATCCAGCTTTTTTTTTTCTGTCTGCCTCAGTAACTTTTGCTTAGTGATTCTTTGCAAAACAACCCTCAAAAGAGATCAAGACTCTAAAGGGCATGTCATGAAAGCAAACCATTTCTTATATATCTGTCTATATATATAGATATATGCACACAGAAACACACACAGAGTGAGAGAGACACACAGAGCAAACTAAAGGACACATCCATCATCAGAGCAATCTGTGAGTCACCTAAGATAAATGCTAACTCTTTCAAGGCAATCCTATACAATAGATCCATAAACAATATCTTCAGTTTCTGTCTGGGAATTTAGACCCAGTCATTTACGAGCTAAAAAATAGGTCAAAGAATAATGGTGATAACTTGCCTTATCATCAAGCACCGTGTGTGTGAGACCGTCGTGGGGTGTAAACTGCTGACAAGCACCCTCACGTGGGCTCCGATCCTTCTGATGGGGTGACAGCACAGAAATCACTGATGTTACAGCGCTGCAAACCCCAGCGGAAAATCAGGAGCAGGGTTTAAAACAAAAATCCTCTCGTCGGTGTGCATAACCTACAAGTTACGATATAACAAACTTATAAATGCAGGGAAAAGCGCCCGAGTGGAACACGGGGCTCCTTAACCCCTCGAGAAGTCACCTGCGGGCACTTTTGCAGCTCAGTGTAGCAAATTCCTGCATTCTCCAAGCCCCCAGCCGGAGTCACTTGGAGCTCTCTGGGGCAGGGAGAGTTTGGAAGCCGAGGAATCTCTGCGGAGCAGTGTGTGCCTTTTCGTAATTTCCACTTTGAGGAATGTCCATCCGACATCTAAGCTAAGGACCCCACCGGATAAGGGTGCAGATGGAATGCGGTTTCCACGTTTTGGAAGCACGCTGCGATCAATCTGTTCTCTAAGTGTGTTTATGTTCGGGGGACTTTGCCTGCAGGCTGTCTCCTCAGTGGCACGTTAAACTCTGCTCTCCAAAGAGTGCGTGAGGCAAGGTAGTGGAGGGGGAGGACAAGAATCCAAAACGGTGAAAAAGCTGCAAAACGCATTTCTTTGGGGACACCGAATTTTCAAGACTTTAGGAGCCTTTCTCATTTAAAGGGAGAATAACAAACTCTGGTAATTCATCCAAACTCACCACAAATTATTAAGTGTTGAGGGGGTCTGGAGCTGTAAAACAAGACGCCGTGTTTCCCGGCATCTCCACAACGCACGTAATTTTCCAGTGCATCAGGTGTTCAAACACCGAAATCTCTCAAAATATTTGCAGGTGATTTTTGTAATTTTCAAAGCTCCACTAATCTTGCACCATCTCCTTCCCTCTTCCCGCGTCTCCACGTGCCTGCTGACACATCCTGTCACCGTTGTCAGTCAAAATTTGCCTTTCACGGTCTCAGCAATCATTTTGGGTGCAAGGGAGGAGTTTGCCTGCATACTGTGGCATGCCATTTAGGCTTGGCTCTCGTTGCCTGCTTATTATTATTATTGTTATTAAACACATTAGGTGTTCTGCAGACACAGTGCTGCAGTGTCTTATCATTTCTAGAGAGATTAGAGCTAGAAACTTAAACTGGTTTGAAGACAACACAGGCTTACCCTCAGCTTTTCTCCCAGAGTCATGTAAACAACTTCCCCACTCCCAAAATAACTCCCAAACTACCTTTCCCCCTCCCCATCCTTGTGCATTCCTCCGCGCTTCCTGATCTCGGCGGGGATATTTCAGAAATAGCTCTTACAATGGTGTTTCCACCCCGAGAGAGGAAACGCTGGGTGGGAGGAGTTACGAAAGGAACGGAGAGGAAGCAAAGCTGTTTTCACACCGCCTCAAGCCGCACTTTTACAGCGAATAGGTGGAAACGCATCTTGGGGTGAAGTTTGGCAGCCGCCGTGAGCCATCCGAGCCCCGTCCCAGCGCGGGGCAGGGAGGGAACGCGCGCAGCCCGGGCCGTGTGTGGCTCCCTGCATCGCTCGGCACAGCTGATGCTGACAGGCAGCTCTAAACTGTTGAACAAACTGAATGAATCAAGGTCAGGGCAGAGTCAGCAGCGTCCCTCCCTCCTTCCCTCCCTCCCTCCCCGGCTCCCGGGAACACGAAAGGTGCTGCCCGGACGGCTCCTCAGCCCGGGACAGGAGGAGCTGCCCCGTCACGCGTTCGCCGGCCATCCGAGGCTTTAATCCTGAATTTTTCCACGAAACCTATAGCTGCGTTTTTCTGGCTCCGGCCGCCGCTGGAGCGCTTGGCCAGGGCTCTGGGAATGCGATGGCAAAGCACGGATTGGGATTGCTTTCATGCGTCTCCACCTGCTGGCTGGCATTTCACTGATTGCAGCCGCCCGCGGAGGTGGCACAGGGGTTTTTTGGGAAGTCGCGAGCTCACGTGGGAAACAGTAGCACAGCTTCACAAGAAGATGAGCAAATAAGCAAGACCGGAGAGGTTATTTTCTGATTTGATAAAGAGCAACGTCCTACACCGCAGGTGACAGGTAGAAGGCCACCGAGATTTTTTTTTTTTTTTTCCACTTCAAGCTTTTTGAACTTTTGAAGCCCCGCTTGAGAAGCAAGAAAGATTTTTTTTTTTGGAGGGAATTCATAAAGTGTGGAACCCACAGCGTTTTATTTCCCTACCAAAACCAGATGCTAAGAACGTTAACGTGCTTTCATTGACACAGTGAAAGAGGGAAATTGTTTATTAATATCTGGAAGCATGAGCATTCTGGGGCCCACAGCTTAGTTGCTGTGTGGTTAGGAAAGCAGTTACTTAGCAAATGCAGGCAGGCAGCTGTTTCAAATGGAAAGGAATAGAAATGATTAATGACTTCTATGCTTTAAAGAAATGAACCCACAGGATTTCTTTCTTCTACTGTGCTGTCCCACTTGGCCATTTCTGTCATGTGCCCTGGGAATTTCTTTGGAAGTTTTCAATAGTCTGTCGTGAACTACTCTTTAGAAACTTACTGGACCAGATCTGGAGCCAGACAGATGCCAGCTGTGGATCTGATCCATTTGTACATACATTTACAGGCTCTGAGCACAGACTATCAACACTTGATATTCCATGAACTTTGTCCTGCAGCAGCAATAGTATATCTTGCTTTCAGCCACTGCAGTGATGAGCACAGTATTAACTCCTATTTAGACAGTAGGATCAGTGTCACCTTTTCCCTTTTGCAGCCGTGTTTTATCCAGGCTGTATTACACAATGTAGGAGGCAAGGGGCACTCACAGGAACTGAAACAATACAAGGAATGAACCCTTCCTTTATCAGTCATGTCAGATATCAGCAGGGATTATTGGTATTTTACCATCTTCTGCACTTCCAGCAATATTCTTACCCACTCCAAACCACTCACTCTATCATCTGTTTCTCAGGTGTGCTTCCACTTAGGTTCTCAGCTCTTCTGTGCACAGCATCAGAAGGTGGCAAAGGTTAAAAAGAGAATGAGGAAGAAAAAGAGGAATATGGAGAAAAGAAAAAGGAAGGCTGTACAAAACACAGATAATATTTTCACTGGCGTGTTCGCAGTGAAACATCCATCCAATTTTATCATATTATTTAGCAGGGAGAATAAGTTCTCTGACTTGGCTTCGTGGAATTATTTTGACTCTACTTCTATTCAAAGGGGTACATAATTTGATCTGCTAAAGGTTCTTTTGTCATTTTTTTCCGATGATGTGTCCAGAACTGCTGAAACATGAAATGGGAATGTTTGCTCTTCCAAAGTATTATCCCATTTCAAAAGCTGTGTTCCATATCACTAAACACTGAGAAGGTCATAAAGGTGCCCATTGCATATCTGGACAATTAAACACAGCTAAGCACATTTATTACATACCTGTACAAGCAACATTCCTGGCAGGTCAGTATATTCAGTTTTTGTTAGCACTGGAGATCTGACTAAATCAGCAGCTATGTGAACTCAAAACCATCGAGTAATTTAGGAGGTGTATGAGTTGAATACATCCTGAATGTGTCTAATAACTTGGCTAAGCACAGGTAGGCAGCTAAAAGGAGTTCTCATGCACTACTTTAAGATGCAGCAGGACTGGAAGATGATATTTCCTTGTCCACAAGTATATCACTCTCAAATCATTGTTTCAGCCCAGGAAGTTATCTCCTACCTGGGGCAACAATGTGCACTTGGACACAATTAGCCTGCTGTCTGATGATATTTAAGAATTAACCACATAAGGTTTTCTTACAAAGTTGTCAAAAAGGCTCAGGTGATTATTTTAACTAAGCCTGTTTGAAATACCTGAATAAACTGACGCAAAATAAAAGCAATTTTTGCACGTTTGAACTGCAGCCTTCCTTTCCGTCATTCAGTCCCACTGCAGGAATAAAGACCAGCTCAAATGAAAAGTGTTTCTCTCTCTCTCTTTCTCTGTAGATCTCTGCCAGGTACCCAGGTGAATTAGCTCTGATGCCATTCAAAGCTCACAGATTAAGGATGAGCTTTATACACCTCAGTATAAATCACAAACACAGAAGTACAAATCCAGCTCTGTGTTCAGTCCACTTTGCTGAAAGCAGAAGTTGGTCCAATAGCCTGAATCTCCTTTCACAGGCTATTTTTGAGACTGATATAACTCAGGCAGGAAGTGTGAGAGTGTGTGTATCTGTGTGTGTGTATCTGTGCTGCTGAGCACCACATGAGGGTCAGATCTGTTTTCTGAAGTCAATTCTCATTCTTGGTTTTGTTTTGTTGATGTTTTTTGGTTGGTTGGTTTGTTGGTTGTTTTTTTTTTTAACTGCAAAATACTTCCTGAAAACTTCTCCCTGGTAGTTGTAAAGGGTTTAGGAACAAGCACTGAGGCCTTGTTCCTACCTGGATCATCCTCAGCTGATGTGCATATGCATAAATTCCTCTCTTGTTTTCCTGACCTCTTTTATCTTTCAGACTTGTGCATCACATAAGTACTTAGTATGTGCTCTGTCATATTATAAAGTCTTTTAAAATAGTGCTCAGTTGAAAATCCCTCCGTAGCACAGTACTTCTGCTTTGCACATTCAAAAGAAGGCTGTGAATTTTTTCTTTCCCCAAAGCATGTTGGTGCAGAGCAGAATGTCAGGCAGGTGAATGGTCATGTGCATCATTTGCAAACAGATCATACATCACTTGACGTTCTCAGGCCTTACAGTTGTGTTACCAGTGAAGGAATAGTGATTTTGAACATTTCACTATGAATACTCTAATCAGTGTTTCTGTTTGGGTAAGAAAAGCATTGCCTGCAAATCCTTTGCCAGGCTCTAAGTATAAAATAAAAGTCAGAGGGAAACTGAGAGGCAATTCAGAATTGTCTAGTGAGATGTGCACGAGCTTGGTAGTGACTACATCCCATTGAATGAAAGACTATGAAGACAAAGGAAGAAAATCAGCACGATATAACAGGAAAAAAAATCATAAAACTGTCCAATACTTTGTGCATTTCTCTTGGTATTAACACAAAGGATTCCTGAGTGACAGACATCTCTGCAAAGTGACTGGAGACCCAGTGTCAGTGGCTGGGAGGTGACTGCTCACAGTGGAACCCACCTGGGGCTCAAGTTCTCCCTGTCTCACTTGGGCAAAGTGCCCTTTCCCAGGTTAGTGACACCCTGGTTCTGGCACAGACACTTCTCCCTCTTCTTTCTGTCCTGCAAGATGAGGCTTGCAAGCACGAGGGGAGAAGTAAGCCTTAGTCTAGCAGCACAAATACCAAAGTAACTTACATCCCTGGCTGGAACAAGGAGGAACTGTGGAAGGAATTGCAGCTCTGTGAGTCATACTTCCTCCTCGGAGTTTCTCTTGGAGTAGTGCAGCTCTGAACCATGCCTTAGGCTGACACTAGAGTTAAGCTTGTCCATCCTTTTATCCACAAAGTGATAGAGAGAGAAAGAGAAAAGGAAAGACAGTAAGGCACTGGATTATCATACCCTCAAATCTCCCAGTTGCAGCTCTAAATATAGCCAAACAAGTAAAAATCTGTTTCTGGAAACAGTACAACTATTTAGCTCCCAACCCTTCAAACAACATATATGAAAAAAAAAAAAAATCCAACCCTAAAAACAAAAACAAAACCCAAAACCCAAAAAAACCCCAACCAGTTGTCTCCCAACCGAGATCCTGTACGTGGAGCTTATGTTAAGCACATTCTGATCTCCAGCCAGCAAGCAAAAAAATTCCCAAATGCCACACCTATCCAGGGTGTGACTAGAGACTATCAACTAGTTTATATTTGCACTTTGATATACAGCACATGCTTAACATCATATGGTGTATCCTTGGAAAAAAAAATAGCAACAAGTTTGAACACAGAAATTGTGTTAGATTAGGAGGCCAGAATAAATAAGAGCCAGTGAGCTGCAGAATGACTTGAGGTAGAGTATAAGATCTCATCTTAAGGAATAACATGAAGGCAGTACATTGCAGATGAAACATAATGAAGAGACATTCCAAACTTCTCATTTGAGAAAAGATTACAAATGAAATAGGCTCGGGCATGCCAAGTGTAAAATCTTTGATATGGAAATGCAGTAATGGTTAAATGAAATGGGCTGAAAATCTATTTATCAACAGCCTGTAATGCCTACTTGGATTGTCCCATGAGAAAAGCAAATAAGGAGCAGTAGGAGAATATACAGACACTGCTAGGAGGTTTACACACCTCCTGCTTTCACATCTCAAGATATAGCCCTTCACCTTAACCAGAGATTTTGAGAAGTTTAAAAGTTGGCATGAAAACACACCTCAAAGGATTCGGGGAACATGCCCTGAGACCCAGATTTTTCGGGAGTCCCCTCCCATGTTCAGCCTGAGGTACATTTGAAAGGGCCTGGTCTCTAGAGAGTGAAAAGGAGCCCTCTGGCACCAGGCCCCCCACATGAGCACCTTGGATTGATATCCCCAAGCAGCAGCTCCACTGCTCACTGTTTCTGAAAGCCTCAACCTCAGCTGCGAGGGAGCTCCACAAGGTTCGTATTCATGAAAACAAAAAAAAAAATTAAAATAAAAAAAAAATCTGGGAAAGACCACCGGATCATGCTCCATGTGACACCACCCCGCTTCAATGAGCTCCACTCATCCCACTCTAACCCAGGATTTGGCCCGGTCGCTGTTACCTCGGGATCCCTTCCCTTTGTATCCACACTGGCCCTCTATTCCATTATTGCCAATGGGCATGTAAGTCATTGCTGCTCCCGACATGTGAATCACAAATGTAAGTGCCATGGAAATTAAACTCCTTGACCTGCTCCCATTTTCCCCTTTGATGTCAGCCTGAATAGGCATTTTTGACTGGAGCATAGTTTTAATTTTGAGAGCTGGCAAGACAACCACAGCCCTCCTCTGCGAGGAAGTTCGCCGGAGAAGTCTTTGTTGTTCTTCCCGAGTTACTTTCCTAAAGAAAGGGTGTCTCAGCAAACAGCACCACAGAAGGCCCGGGTCGCGTTTGCACCGTGTTCAAAATGCAGGAAACAGAAAACAGCCACCGTGTTCCTGTTTTCTCACCAGCAGATGCCCAGTCCTGACCGTGTCAGCCTGAGCAAGCCGCGTGATTGCCACTGACGCGACACGGAGCTGAAAATGGAAAATATTTTTCATTCGTTGCTCAGGACTTCTCTTCACGGTGGCCATCTGGATTTAGGGTCTCCATGGCCATGTGCAGCCCATGAGGCAGCTGTGTGCTCCAGGGCTGAGCACCAAACATCCAGAGGGGAGCTGGGACGGGCAGAGGTGTTGGGACCTGAAGCCGCCTTCGAGCAGGAGCTCGGGGAACACGGGAGAGGAGCAGCCAAGTGAATGCCCCTAATTCCAAGGCCTGAGAGCCAGAAAGATCCCCTGGGAGCCAGAGCTCTGGTCTCCTCCCTGTTTGGTGCTCACCACTGGAAATCAGGAGGTGCTGCTGTCTCAGAGACTCGGGGCTCCCGCTGGCAAAAGGCTGGGCAATTTGCAAGGGATCCAGGACCAGGCTTAGACTGCCATTTGAAATCATGCAATATTTTGCTGAAACACTGTAGTGGCGCCTGTTCTGAAACTACAGCTTCCCATCTCGCTCTTGCTGACCTGTTTAAAATAATAAAAACAGAAAGCTCTCCAAGATGGATGACACTGGGACCGGGGATCAAAACTTCACTTGTGTTCCTGAAGGCTTTTTTCCGTGGTTGGAAACCTGGTTCTTGCATTCAGCAAACACAGAGGACTATTTTTTCTTTTTTTTTTTTACTTTCTCAGCCAGGAGACATCAAAAAGGGAGATGTCTAGGCCATCTATTACACTGCTAGTCTTTTCCTTCGGTTCACAATATGGTTCTTAAAGCTGCAGGATTTCAGGTAAATAAATATTCCAGAACAAGAAAATAAGCATGTATTCGAATTATATATCCATGCTATTTAAAGGAAAAATTAAGACATATGGCTATCTGGGAAAAAAATTATTGTTTGATGCACTGTTCTGTAATTTGTCAATTAGGCCTTTCCTAGAACTTTCAGTCTGGCAAAGAAGCAGAAAATAATTTTATGGCTGGGAAGATGGCACAGACACAGCTGGAGTTCCAGATGGACTCAATGATTCACATAAAGTCATATCTTCCAGCTAAACTGCTGGAAGAAGAAATCTTCATTACCAAATCATTACAAGTAACTCCCTAGTTAAGATTACAAGAAGAGCAGACTATTTATTTTGAGCCAGCTTTTCAAGCCCTCTCAAACCCAAACAACAGCTGATTGACTGCAAAATGAATCTATCAAAGCCTGGAACACGAATTTGAGGTCGTTTGGCAAAGACACAGGGATAGCACTTTTGAAACCTCACAATTTTGAGCTTTCTTCTGAGGTTCATTTCCTGCAGAAAAAGGGGGAAAAGAACTTTGAGAACCATGCACTAATTACATCACTGCACTGCTTGTCTGGAGGGGAAGATGAAATTCTAGCTGAAGGTGAAGCCAGCACCACTTTATCATTGATTTTGAGAGAACCAAGGTTGACAGACAGCAGAGAAAGGTCAAAGCAAGCGTCTTGAGTTTGGGTCTATAACTCTTGGAGTTGCCACTACAGGGTCTCTCTCAAAAACAGAGTCAACACACAGTGAATACTCTGTATTTTATTTTTTTTTTCCCCAGGAGACAAAAGAAGTCAGCAAGCAGCACAATTTCTGCTTCAGTGACTTTATGTTCTATAGGTGCAGGTTCATAATGAAGAAGAAACTAATCAGGAAAGGCTCACGGTGGCAAAAGTATCTTAGCTGAAGTATTTGTTATGTAACTTTGTTTTTGAGGCTCATTACTGCCAGTTACTTCGACCTAAAAGAATGGGTTATTTCTGGGTTTACAAGACACGTTTGCTCCCTTTGCAATGAGAATTGTAAACTTTTCTCTACGTAGCAGCTGATTTCCAAATGTACACAAAGGAGGCAAAGCTTGACTCCAGACTTGAGGAAGAATGTGTAGGAGCTCTTATAGGAAGTGAGAGCAGCCAACAGAAATGTGGATGCTCATGGATCTGTGCATTTGAGGCCTCAGATTTTTCTGGTGAAACATAATTTGTTAGTACAGAGTAGTGGTGTGTGTCACACTGGTGAGACGGACAGGACACAGGCTCATCAAAGACATGAGAAACCAAAAGCTCTCCCTGGTGTGTTCCATGCTGTGTTTGAAAAAGAAGGAATGTGATGTAATGAAACAAGAGTCCAGAGCTGTCCTGTGACTGAGAAGTCTTCTGGTAAAAAAAAAAAAAAGGAGTTTGTGCTAGAGAAAGGATGGGCAGATTTGTGAAGTGGATACTGATGTTCCCCATTTGCTTCTCAGTCCTGCCAAATAATTCTTATACAGTGTTGGGCAAAACAATTCAATTTTTCTGGGCCAGCTTCTCTGACATGGAGGCAATAAAGAATGATTTCTGTCCCCAGCCCTTTGTTTCTTTTGTCTATAGGAACAGCAAGCTGTTCAGCATCAGGGTTGTATCTTGGTGGATGTATTTGCAGTGCTTAGTATAGATGTCTCTCAGTCTCAGATGTGGCCTCTAGGCACAACGGTATTACAAAAATAATTAACTGAGAAGGTGTGTTTGTTTAGTTAATTGCAATAACTCCAATCAGGATATTGGATCTAATTTCAGCTTTGTGTAAGTCAGTCCATATTCATTGATTGGCCTGCTCTCTCTAAGCCTATTGCTTGTGACAATATTGGTTCACAAGCAGGATGTCAACACTCACATGGAGATTTCCATAGTTTGGTGTTGTTTTTTTTTTTCCCTGTGAAATGAGCAGGTGAGGATGCCTTGCTGCCTGAAAGTTAACTGACTTCAGACATATTTTAAATATACCCGATGCTAATCAATTTGTGAAGATGTAGAAGGGTATGATACAGCTAAGCAACATCATCTTAATTGCTAAGAGGTGTGTTCAATGTGTGCTGAATCACCTCCACAGAGGCATCCTCCTATGCCTTATCTCACTGTCACAATATGTGTCTTACTGCCAAAAAATGAATTTTATTTCCCTGGAGAAAATCATGTCAAAGTGCAAACCAGCAATTCAGCACCCAGTGAAGCCAAGCAGAATTATTTCTTTGATGACAAGAAGCATAAGGGTTTCGAAGACCCTTCCTGGGTCTGCTGAGCCCTCCCTCTCAAGTCCTGTGAGCATCCTCAGCCTCAGCTGTGGTTTTCATACCTTAAGGTGTGTTTAGCACCTCACAGTTTGCACTCACTCCTGACACAGACATCTTTTAGATCTCTCTTTTCTTTCTGCTCATATACATCTTTTCTGTTTAGTTCAGAAAGATCACTGAAAAGTTTAATTACAGAGTGCCTAATATTAGCAGTGTTTTCCAGAGTCCTGTCTGTTAAGCTGAAAGAATATAGAAGCTCATCTTTGAGAGCAAGTTACCTCAATGATTAATGGAAGATTTATCACGTGGTTCCTTGTAGTATCCCATTTTGGTGTTGCATCAAACTTACCTTTTCTTTAAAAAAAAAAAAAAAAATTCAATGAATTTTCCTCTCCAACAGCGTTCAGCAACCTTCAAGTTACACAGAGACATCAGAAGTCTTTAATGCAGGTTTTCAGGGTAAATGAAACCTTTTTTCGGTGTGGTTGCCTTTGTAATAACAGTCTTCTTATTTGTTGGATACTTATGTAACGTAAGATGAAAAGACATTTTATAGCCTTCTGGCAAGAGGACTTAAAATTAACAGCATACCTGTGGCTGCCCTAAGCCAGGGAGGGAGTCATTTTCAGGCCATGGGAAAACTGCAGTTTTGCATCCTTCACTTCTTCTGGCTTGCTGGTATTCAGTATTTCCATAGACTTGTTTTTCATGAAAGCATCATCATCATGCACAAAGAGAAAAATTAAGTAATTGATTCTGATGAAAGAACAAGAGACCAAGGTGGTAAACGATAACTGTCACCCATTAGCATTTCCCCAAAGAATGTGGTGGTTTCACTTACTCTTTCATTTCGGATTTTAATGCCTGGCTGGGCTCTCACATCCCACACAGTCAATTGGCTCCCTATGCAAAACCTATTAACTGTCTGATTACCTCTGGCAAAGCAAAGCCAAACAGATGCAGTGCACATCCAGAGGTAGGAATCTTCAGCATCCCGGTGGCTTTATGGGCCATATCCTGCCAACCATCCGCAGGCAGGCAGGACTCCCACTGAATTTAAAGGATGTTTTACAAAGCAATCAATAGCCTTTCACACTGACTCCCTCTCAATATGCAAAAAGGAAAACCACAAAAAGATAATGATCTGGGTTTTGATCTCACCCATACCGGGCTGACAGTAGGGTAATCCCATTGACTTCAGCTGATTTATTCCATCAATCAAACGACTTTCACAGGCTTCGGGCTGGGCTTTTAAACAAATGTAAACTTGATCAGAACCAAGCCCAATCACATTCATGCCCATTCTTGCTTTGAATATGTGCCTCCCGTAGCACGTTTTCACCTGGAACCCGAATGACCTCAGCGCAAACTTCGTATTATTTAACGTCAAGTTGACAACTGTTTTCAAACAAGGTAATTACTCTCATTATAAACGCTATTACAGAACGCTTTTAATCCTTAAAGCAGATACAGTTTCCCCGCTCCTGCCCATTGATTACCAACAAACAGGGACGTCAGGGCTGCAGTCCCCGGAGAAAAGCAGCTCATGAGGACGTGCTTGAGCTCGTCGGCTCGGGTATTGTTGGCTGCAGCGTGGAGCACAATGTGGGCCAGCAAAACCACCCTCTGGGCAAATGCTTGGGCTACTGGCCTGTCCAGAGCACTGGGCTGCTCCCCATCCCTGTGCTGGCTGGTTGGGAGGCAGGGCTGGGGAGCTGGCACGGTGAGCTGCCCTCACCGCGGGGCAGATAAAGGCAGGGTTCATCACCGTGGCTGCATCTGACCTTTGGCTGCATCCCAGGGCTTTCAGAGCTCGTGGGACAGCCCGAGAGCAAGAGTTTTGCTCTTCTCCAGCCCCTGGAGGTGAGAGATGAGGCAGCCAGCAGAGCAGGGACAGCACAGCTCAGGCGAAGGCTACGTCTGGAAAAATAACTCCGCTTTCCCAAAAGCCCCGTGATGACCCCAGGTGGCCGGGACCCCGGTATCACAGCTCAAGGAAGTATGCAGCTGATCGCTATATTGCATCTCCCGGGGATCAGGCAAGACTCTCCCGCCTCAGACATGCTAATGCTCCTCTGCCTCTCCAGCATCTGGGCTGTTCGAACTTTTTCTCTCAGCAGCAACAACTACCCACAATGCTGGAGATGGCAGCGCTGCTAGATCAGAAAATGACTCACTACTGAACTAGCCCTGTCAAGCAAGATAAATACAATTTGGTTGTTAGCTAATCTATTTTTGTTTGTGTTCTCAATTCATCCAAGACACTGATTGCATGGCAGTCTACCACGCTGGCATTAAGTATATGCTGTTACAATGCTCTTTGCTTTGTAAGGAGAACATTTATGAATACAATAGCTGTATTTGTCTGTCAATATTACACCACTGCTGACGTACCCTGCACCAGCTCTCTGGGCCATAGCGTGTGGGATAATATTTTCTGGGGTTTCCAGGAGTTAAATTAGGGAAAGAAAATATTTAAATTTAACAGCATTTAAGCAACTGGAAGTCTCATCTAAGATATACTTCTGCTATCTGTCATCTTCATCTGCCAGTTGTTCCTTCCTCCAGCTCTATGACTGAAGTTTTGTGGCTTGACACTGCGTTGAATCAGCTTTGGACTTGGGTCTAAGGCTGGTTTGAGGCCTTGTAGGATGCTTTTGCACTTCCATGCTGAACTTTACCAATGCAAGAAGCTCTTAGGGGTGCTCAGCACCTCCCCCTGAGAGAATTCAGGCTTTGCATTTGAGCTATGTATTCACATTGCACTTCCTCTCACTTTGTTTTTTAGGTTTTTTTAGCACTTGTTACTTGGACTTTGGGAAGGCTATTTACAGAAATTTAAAATTTTCATCATAAAGAAAGTGGTTTGCAATTAGAAGGAGAGGAAACCACCGATCTTAATAACACAGAGAGGAACTTCCCAACTTGCAGGGTTGGCAAATCCATTACCAATTGCCAAACTTTGCCAAACAGTAAATAGGCAAAGGTGCATGGTAAAAAGGAGGTGAAAAGCATCATTAAACATGTTATCTCTCCCTATGTGAACTTAATATCATGTAAGTTGACACGTCAGATAAGGCATTTCTCAACTGTCACATTTTATGACAGTCTTCCAGATTCAAGTAAAAGATCTCGCTTCAAACACTTCATGATCAAGTCTCTTTCCAGGAATCAGGGAGAGATAACTGATTATTTGTGCAGGCTGAGAAAAAACTGTGGCTTTGCAGAGTTCCATCATGCATATAACCAGACTTCAACAATCGAGATCTCTGCTGCTTTTCCTAAACTTGACTACAACACATGTGGAAAAGACTGAAACAAATGTATTAGCAAGGCATTTACAGTGCTCTGGAACACAGATTGCTGTGGATACTTTTCAGGAGAGGCACGAAGACACCCTCACTCTCCATCATTGTGTTTGTCCTCTGCTGTGGTCCTTTGGGTCCTCTGGTTGTATTTTTTACTGATTGTGGGAGACTCTTGCAGAGCCTACTGGTTAATCATGATGGGTTAAACAATCTGTTAAGTGATGTGGGAAACCATTGCAAAGATACTCAGCTGGGACTGTGAGGCTGCCCTGTGTGTCTAAGCTCTTTCCATCTGATAGCACTATCCTTTGGTATGGGCTGTGTGGGAGCCTGTGGCTCCTATCAGCCTGAGCTGATGGTTCATACCACATTTCACATGCACATGATCCTGTCTCCCAGATTTAACCCCTAGGCTAGGCAAGACTCAGAGGATGGGATGAAAATGAGTGAGGCAACTTGTATTCTCCCTCCCAAGTACATAACACTGCATTGTGTTGCTTGTCAGCTACACTCTGAGACAATAGCTAATTTTCCTCACATATAGCATCAGATGTTATCATCATTATCATTACTACCATTATGTGATATAATTTAAACTAGTCCAAAGTTGCATACCTGGGTGTAATTCCATCTGCCTCTTGATCAGCTGAGCCAGACAGATGAGATAACTGTGCCATGGGTGAAGCCAGGGCCCCAAGCTGGATGGGCTCCACCAGCTTGGAAGCAAAGGTGGCAGAGAGGGTTTCTAAACCCTCTTCTCTCAGAAGAGCGGGAAAGAAGATCCAGCTTGAGTTGAGAATTTGGCTTTCCTAGGAGGGAGATGCACTGGAGCACAAGAGACGTGGTGTTTCCAGCCAGCTCCACCGGACTGGGGACTGGAAATGTCCAGTGGACAAAATGCTGAACTTGACAGCTCAAAGTAGTGTAACAGACCCGGGGCCTGATCCCTGCCCTCTTCCAGCTCCTGCCTGCACTTCCTAATAGGTAAATCTTCACAGTGACTTTTCCTGAGGGTGACTTCTAAAAGGATGCCTTAGGAACTGCCTGTTAGGCATGCAGTGAAAACCAACATCTGGCTTGGCAGGTCTCCTCCTTATCTTACACCACCAAAGCTCTCAGTCTGTTCTGCTTTGGGACTGATTCTCAGTAGGCACTGAAAGAGGTGTGAAAGTGGGTAAAGCTTGGATTTTTAGGTGGGTTTGGGCACTGACAGTGGCACCCAGTCAGTGTCCTGAGAGGGTTTGGTCCCTCTTCATCAGTGGCCATTCCTAACTGACCCCAGCCACCAAAATCCTCCTCAGGGCAAAAGGAGCTGAGGTTTTCTTGTAGATCTGTGAGAGCCCTCCCAGAGCAAAGCACTCTGGCCTTTCCTTTGCTCATTGATATTTCAAATAATACTTCGCTGCTGTTACATTTCTGCTGCGAGGGTAATAACCACCAGTCAAAAAATATTTGCACAGCACAGAGGGTAGGCCAGAACCAAGGGAAGCTGCACTTGCAAATTCAGCACATTGCACTTGAATTTCCACTTCTTACTGCAGGAACTGTGCACTCAGTGGGATTCTTGTCAAGACTGACAAGTGCTGAAGGCATTATGGGAATGGCAGAGACCTTCACAGGGTACAGTACTACACTGCAGTTAGCAAAAGGGCTGATGAGCACCAAAAAGTCAGGCATGATTCAGTGAAAAGCATCAGCAATGCTAGAAAAAAAGCAAAGGGCTTTTTGGAAATGGCTCATGGGCAGAAAAAATCCAAGACCTCAGGGAGCAAAATCCTTTAGCCCAGTCATCATCATCAACACCCTTTATTCCTGCAGGGAAGTCATGCTGAGATTTGAAATATTTTCACCTACATTTTTGCTGTCCACTGAAATATTTTCAATGGTGGAAACATCACCAAGGAAGAATATGACCTAAATTCCCCCTTATGGGGTGGGAACTGTTATAGGAAGGGAAAATCAATGCAAGACCTTTCCTAACAGTTGGCCTTGATGATCCTAAAGGTCTTTTCCAATCTGAACAACTTTATGATTCTATAAAATCACACCAGCAGAGCCATGATCAGGAGATAACAAAGAAAAAAGCACACCAAAGTCCCAATTCTTTGGCACTTACAAGCTTAATTAAAGGGTAATGTAATCAAGCCGGTGATTAATCATAAACTTTTTATCAATGGAGAATGAGAGATTTTCCTGCCAAAGACTCCAGCTCACATTTTGCTATCACTGTA
Organism: Manacus candei; assembly: GCF_025592945.1. NCBI lineage: Eukaryota > Metazoa > Chordata > Aves > Passeriformes > Pipridae > Manacus > Manacus candei. The sequence goes on from NW_026138057.1 coordinate 2,297,173, forward strand.
ACTTCGTCAGGTACATGCACTCAATCTTTCCCCACTTGCCTCACATGAGTCTGAAACAGCTTCCTGAGAGCCCACGGAATTAAACCAGAGTAAAATCAACCCAGGGAGACAATTGCAAGGTAATAAGAGCCCTTCCTTAAACTCCAGTACCTACACAGAGCCAAATAAATTGGATCTGGATGCGTATTCCCGCTTGGTGATAAGAAATTTTTATGGCACAAGCAGTGCCTTGCTTTGTAGATAAACTACGTGTTCCTTAAGGACACCAAATTAATAATCCCTGCGGCAAGGGCGTGAGTTATCCCTGTCCCCAACAGCACTCAGGGTGGCATGAAAGCCATCGGCAAGGGAAGGCTGCAATCCTGAATAATGGGAGGGAAACAGAGGGGGGGGGTGGTTTGCTACAGCCAGCAAGGATAAACTGGCCAAGAGTTCACACATTCAGACTCATTTCACATGAAAAGGAAAACAGCAGCCTGCTCAATCCCTTCCTACAGGATTCCTCGTGCCATTGCAACAACCCCACCACCAAGCTGAGCCGGTCTGTGCAGGAGCATGAACACAGCCAGGACATCACACTTGGCAGCAAACAAAGCCTGGGCTGGGAAATACCTCCAGCTCAAAGTATCTGCTGCTGGAAGAGGGTCCCTCTGTAATAAACTCCCACGCCGTGGCCTCAAACCTTAATGGTCTGCGAAAGTTATTCTGCAACGTTTGTAGCATTTGGTTTCCTTCTGACTGGACTTTATGATCTGTATTACAGGAGGATGCTGTTAAGCTAATCATATTTATAACAAACCTTTGTAATATAATAGCTCCTAGTGTTTTGAGCAAGGCACAACTTGAAATTTTCACAAATACATAAGGAAAAAAATTCTACCAAAGTTATTTTCCTACTGCTTCCCCAAGTCCATCTGTTAGAGCAGCTAAAGATCAAGGGCCATCATTTCTTTTCTCCTACAGACTGAATGGTGGAATAGATACTTGGCTTCCCAAGGCCTAATTCTGCACTTTTTTTATTCCCAGGGACAGCCTCTTCAGGCATTATCAACTTGCCTGCTCCTTTTTAAGGCATGCCTGGTATAAGTCATGTCTGAAATATAACTCCTTATTTCTCCTACTGATGACAGCTTAAATTATTAAAAGGAATTTTAAAGTTCTTTTTAGGTTTCTCATTTTCACATTATTGTTATTTTGCTTTCTGCATTTCATCCAGTTCTGGTAGCACAAGCAGTCACTTTTTCCTTCTGTTCATTAAAACTAATTTGACTCTGTTTGCTCTTGATGAGCAGTTAAAAGAAGAGGAAATAAAAATACAGGTAGCAAATACTTCGAAACACCAACTGCACACACTTAAAGAAAAACTGAATTTGCGCCACGAAATTGTCAAGAAGGGTCCTTTGAGCTTGAAACAGGAGCAGATTCTTTTAAACTTTCCCAGAGAACAGCAGTGACCTTGCAGATCAGATAACCCATGGTCTACAAGGGTTCAAATATGTCATCAAGACTTTATTTTACTGCTCGATGTTCCTTGGCCTAGTTGCTTCAACCAGGCTGATTTCAGCACCCCTCCAAAGAAAACCCCCACGTCAGCAGAGCAGAGCTGATGGTAAGAACAAGGATAAATGAGACAGGCTGGATTTTTGCTGAGTGACTCTAATCTGATGGGTACAATATATTAAAACCAATGGAAACATTTGATTAAAAACATGCTAGATCTTTGCACGGACTCTTATCACAAAGCCTGTCACAGGCAGGCAGCCAAGTGCTCAGCAGCAGCAGCAGCACACAAATGGCCATGATAGAAATCCAGAGGTCCCAGCCTCCCTCCTTCCACTGAAAACTTGCCAGAAGGATACCTGGGGTCCTCAGACCTCCACTGTCTTTAAAAATGTTTGCAGTGAGAGACTGACATCTGCTATCATCACCTTTAAAAGCACAGACAGCTCTGCACCATCTCCCCCAGCCCGTGACTCCTTGGTGTATGTCCAGGAAGCCTTAACCTTCCCGAGAGGCCACGTGCCTTCACGTGAGGTCCTCCAAGCAGCCTCCAACCCCCGTGGTTTTATTCCAGAAAAACATCAATCAGTCTTTCAGGAGGCAGCAGCTGAACCTTCACAGAGGGCCAAACAGAAGTGGTGAAGCCCCAAATCCCTCTGGGGCCGAGAGGCCGCCGGCAGCGCTGGCCGTGCTTTCAGCATCTTCTGCGTCACGGTGGGAAGGGTGAGCACCCCTAAACACCCCATCTCTCCTCTCTCTCGATTCCACTGACACGTTTGCTTTTGCTGTTCCCTTCCCCCCCGCCCCCAGCCATCGCCGGGAGGATGGAAGAGCCCACAGGCACAGGAAATAAATGCATCCCAGTCAGCGTGAGAACTGCTCCCCTCGACTCTTCCTCCAACAGGCTGCAGCTTGTGAAGTCGAACGGGGGTTGCATGTCAGTACAAAACCCGACTCCAGCCTATCTCCGTTGATTTTAGTACCAACTAAGACTTTTACTTTCATTTTTATGAGAAATGGGTGCTTTTCAAAGTTGTTGAGGAAGTAGCTGTTCCTGTCAACAAACTGCCTTGGTTTTACTCCAGCATGGGCATTGCAGGGAAGTAAACCAGGAGAGGACTAATCACTTTTTAGCAGCAGCTATTGTCTAGACTAGTTTAGCTTTAACTTTAAACTGTACCCTTAGGCTCCAGTGCAGCAAAGTATTTGAACATATATTTGATTTTTAAGCATATGGGCAATTCCGGTGTACTTACTTATTTAAATTTAGGCACATGTTTTGAGTCTTTCCCTGAATTAGCTTCTAAATCACTCACAATTTATCCTCATTTCTATCAGTGCAAGTCACTGTGCTACATCATTTGGATCACTCCAGAAGCAGGAAAAAAATATTCTTGGTATTTCTGGAGAAAGTTTTCCTGCTTTTATACGAATATTTTACTGATATTCAGCTTTTTTTAACCAGATCCTTCTCCGGCCTAAAGCCAAAGCTGGGATTTTATGAAATGCTTTGGTTGCAGACAAAATATGTTCAAACCATCAGAGGTTTTAAAGAGGAGAGATAAGGTGGGGGCATACCTTCCTCACTGTGTTTCAAGCAAAACTGTAGCCACTCCCCTTTCCCAGATCCTCCCTTTCCCAGCACAGTATTCTAGGAAATCACCCACATTTCAAGACACACCACAGGTACCACTCACACCACGATACCCAGGGATGTGACACAAACTTTTACACACGTTGACTGAGCCTCAGCACTCTCTGAATGACTGGGGATTGATAAAGCCACTGAAGTCCCAAGCCAGGAGTCAAGAAAACATAAACTGAAAGGGAATTTAGAATGGAATGACATCATATATTTAATTCTGATTGTTCCTTGAAAGTGGAAAACGATGCTGCTACGAGCTCTAGGCTCTTCCTAGGCCAAGGTAATGTTGTGACTATAGAAATGTCATACTTTGGGGGGAAAAAAAAAGCACACCCGGTGTAGTTGTTAATCAAAACTGATATTGATATTTTATTTTGATTTTTTTTTCACTTTAATCCCTCTGAAAGGTAAAACACACTCAGAAAGACAATTCCTTTTTTTTTTGTTTTCCCTCCCCAAGAAGAAGCATCCACAGTTTAAGGCAGCAAATCCGAGCAGTTTCGTAAATGATGTCAACACAAATGAAAATTAGCCAACAAAAGAAATTCAATTGAGTTAAACAGGAGGTTATTTTCATACCTTACATTCTCTTCTGTCCTTACCTGTAGCTCCATGAAGAGTGAGTCAGGTAAGAACCAACCAGGGGGGACAAAACTGCTGACATTGTGCACTATTCCAGACACAGCAAAAAGAATATAAAATAAATAGTATACAAAGATGCAACTCTAGGATTATGTGTTTCCCCACAGATGTGCTGTTCCATACTCATTTTTCACCAAACTGAGCTGCACCTCAAGTAAATAAAAAAAATACCAGTTGCCACAAGCAGCTCAAATTAAGTGCAAATATTTCTGAAGACTTCACTAAGACTGTAATCTCACCTTTCAAGGTTTTCAGTTCTTCACTTCCTTTAGAGGTTTATGGAAACAAGTAGACCAGATTCCCCCAAATCTTTGTCGACCTGCACCATTATTTATATTTTTACCAATCTAACACGACTGCTGCAGATTTGGGAGGGTAGCACCCTGGATCCACTCATTTGGCACACACATAAAAGTGCACATACACACAGGTACACAAGGCTAAAGGTGGTAGAAAACCCAGGCAAAGTGAGTTTATTTGATTGTAGTCATTAGTGCTGTACATTACAGGTTCAATCCTGCTCCCTTTGATGTCGGTGGTATTACTCCCATTGAATCCATGTGCTCTGAAAAAAAAAAAATTGCACGAGTTTTGCAAATTTATCATTTTGTCATCTATGCTTCGGGTCAAAATTATAATCCAGTGTTTTAGACTTGGGTTTGAGCCAAATTATTTTTGCTAAAAGTTCAAAGAATGCATACTTGTCCTTCAGAGAGGTGCCAATCCACTTTACAACCAAGGAGTAACATGGTTCAGGTTTTCAGAGAGGTCTGAGGGATGCAAACATCTTGCAGGTGACCACAGCAATCTCAGCTTGCAGGGTCTCCCTGCAGCAAACAGCAAGTCCCTCCTCTTGCTGGGGCCATGACAGTGCCCACATACTTAGAAAGAGCTGGGAAAGACATCTGGGGAGCACCAGAAGTGAAGGAGACTTTCTGGGATTGTTCGTGCCACTGAACTGAAGCTCTTTCAGTGAAATATCCTAAATCCTCATCATTTACATTATCCACTCCTCAGCTTTTAAATGAAGGAGGTTTCTTTCTCTCCCCATCCTCACCTTCTCTCATCCATGGTGGAGAATATTCCATAGTGAAAGATGTTACATATCACAAGGTAAGTTCTTGTTACCACAGTTGTTCAACCAAATGCATTCAACAGAGACATTCAAGAAGTTCTGAAGTGAGGCAGAGGGGCTTCCCAGAAAAAGGACTTCACTTTAAGTCAACAGAAAGGATGAGAGAACATGGAGACAATTTAGGTGGGTGTCAGATGTCGATAGGGCATCGATTTTGAAAGCCTCTCCCTCTATCCCAAAGTTAGTGTACTGAGAACTGGGACCTCAAAGAAAGTGAGGTGATTTTACAAGGGAGCCAGGTGCCTGATTTACTAAAGAAATTACTCCTAGAACTGCCACTGACTTAAACTGGAGTTAGAGAAGTGCAGAGCACCCAAAAAAACCTGGGCCCAGAGGTTATTTGGACCACTTTTACTCAGAGGGTGTGTTGCAAGCAGATTTACCACTTTCAGGCAAGTGGAAAAAGAGCGGACAGGGCAGTGGACTGACATGAGAAGTGCAGTGTGTGGCTGCATGGACTCTGGGAAAGCTGGAGAATGGATGGTGGAGACAGTGACAAAAACCGTGCCAGATCTCATTGGTATTTAGACCAGGGAGCCCCAAAATAAACTCCTATCATCACATCTTTTTACTGCACAGAAGAGAGCAGAGGGATGTGCACTGATCCCCGCAGCCACCTCTCTCTGGAGCCAGGGAGCAAATCTGCCTCCATGGAGCTACCCCACCAGCCCAGCCTACCCAAGAGTCTGGATCATGATTACTGGTGCATCTTTTTACGGCAGAGGGAGACAAAATATAAGAAGAAGACACTTAAGACTTTCCTGAAACAGCATTTCTGCAGTGTATGTGACACATACTTACTTACTTACTGTCACCTATTGGGAATTCTGCAAGGTACTCTGCAGAATTTGATGAGGGCTCTGCCACTCATGACTAACACAGAGTTGGGATCCTTCCAGTAAACTCTCTGTCCCCCGCCCCAAGCACATCATCCCATCAGCAATCTGCCCTGTTACAGCAACCCAATCAGTGCTGACTTCAGTGGGAGCAGATCTGAACCTACGATCGCCACCGATCATCTTCCCCTGCTTTTTGGTTTGCAATACTGAAGAAAAGAGCGATGAAAAACGGTAACATTGCTCTTCAAAACCGACTAACAAAAGCCAATTCAGCAACATAACCTCTAGCAGTATTTATGTTGTACCTTTAAATTGCCTTGCCATACTGCACAGAGCAAGTGTCAGTGTGGAGAATGGAGAAAATGTTCCTTTTCTACCTTGTAAATCAAGTTTCAATGCTCTGGCTGGCTAAGACGTGCTTTTTCGTGGCTCACAAATCCATATCAAACACCAGCGTCCATGTCAGTCATTTTCATGCTGGTGTGTTACCAAAACATACTGTCAGCTGAGCAAAACACAAACTGTAGCTGCTCTTTTCAAAATCAAAATATTTTCCACGGAACCACTTTCACTTTGAGGATGTTGCTGCTTAAGGACATTGTTTACTCACCTTGTTACTGTCTCCCAGGCTTCCTCTGGTGCCTGTCCTTCCACTGGCACACTTCTGGCATGGCCAAACAGATTTCCCCTTGATGAAGAAAGATTTCCCTCCTTTTATTTCCCCTACCCTTAGCCCTTTTGCCTCTCCTCTCCACTTCCTTACCTCCAGTATCCAGGAGAAACTTGAGCTAAATTCCATTGGCTCTGGATCTGTCAGTCCCACCAGTGACACCTCCTCACCTCGGGATACCCTGGCCATTCTCACCCTCCCTCCCACCCACACTTGTGCCTCTCCCCAGCTTGGCGATGGTTCCCCCAGAGAAACTTTCTGTGAGCTTTGCTTCTTCAAATTCCTCATTCCACAGGCCCCACACGGCTGCCCTGTGTTTTTGGCCATGGCTGTGGTCAGCACTGGGGGAAGGTGGGGGACAGCAGAACAGCTGGGGTTGGAATGGACCTCTGGAGATCACCCAGTCCCAGGCAGGGTCACCTGGAGCAGGTGACACAGGAATGCATCCAGGTGGGTTTGGAATGTCTCCAGAGAGGGAGACTCCACGCCCTCTCTGGCCAACCTGTCCCAGTGCTTTGCCACTCACAACTTAACGAAGTTCTTCCTCAGGTTTGAGGGAAACTTCCTTTGTTTTAGTTTATGGCCACTGCTCCTCGTCCTGTCACTGGGCACCACTAAAAAGAGCCCGGCACCATCCTCTTGGCACTCGGCCCGGAGATATTTATATGCATTAATGACATCCCCTCCCAGTTTTCTCCTCTCCAGACTAAACAGGCAGCCTCTCCTCATCAGAGAGATGCTCCAGACCCCTTATCATCTTCGCGGCCTGCGCTGGACCCCCGCCAGCATTTCCTCGTCTTTCTCGCACCGAGGAGCGCAGAACAACTGGACGCAGATCTCCAGATGCACAGCGGGGTGGTGCGGTGGGAGGGGAAGGGGGGCGGTGAGCGGGGGGTCGTTTCCCCGACGGGGCGCTCCCCACCCCGCTGCTGCGCGGCTCTTCGCGACATTACGGCGGGCGGGCGGCACGCCAGGAATGCGCGCTCCCGGCGGCGGGGCCGCGCTCCCGGCGGCGGGGCCGCGCACCGGGCGGGGGCGGGATGACATCATGAGAAAGTGGCGGCGTCCCCGGCAGCGGGCGGGCGCCGCGGGGAGGGGAGCGGCGGGCAGAGAAGGAGGGAGGGAGGGAGGGAGAGCGGGCAGGAAGGAAGCGCCGTCGGAAGCCTCCAGGGCGGCGGCGGCAGCAGCAGCAGCAGCAGCGCTCATCCTGCATCCCGCATCCTGCATCCCGCATCCCGCGGGAGCGCCGTGCCGGAGCGGGATGCGCGGCTTAGGAGGCGTCCCTGCCGCCCAGCGCGCACCCCGCGGCGGGCGAGAGCGCGCCCAGGACCGCGGGCACCGGGCGCAGGGGCGGGGCCGCCCCCGAGGGCTGCGGGGGTGGCGAGCGCGGCGGTGCCACCGGCGCGGCTGAGATGCCCCAGCCCGTCCCCCTTTGTGTGTCGGCGGGACCGGGCGAAGGAAGGAGCCCCGTCCGAGATCTGCCCGTCCCGCCCGGTAACAGCCCCGGCGGCCCCATTGGCTCCCGCCGCCGCCGCTTCCTGCGGCCGCACCGCCCCCGCGGGGGCTCCGCGGGCCCCGCGCCAGCCCCGCCCGCCGCCGGCACCGCCCGCCCGCCGCGCAGCCGCTTTTATGAATGAAACACCGGCCGCGTGCTCGGGCAGGGGGGGAAAAACCCCCTGTGCCCCACCGGAGGGGACCGGGAGGGACCGGGAGGGACCGGGAGCAGGGGATGCCGAGGCGCGGGTGCAGCGCCGGGCGAGGGGGAGCGGGAGCCGCGCTCCGGGCAACGCGGCCGGGAGCGACTGTTCGGAGGCAGAGAGGCACCATCCAGCGGCTGCCCCAAAGGCTCTCCCTGCACGCCCTCAAGCTGCTCCCTCGAAAAGTGTTGGGAGTGCCGGGAAGTCCATTAAATAGGGTCCCTGGGTTGTGCATGGAAGTCAGTTAAATGGGGTCGCCGGGTTGCGCGTTGCGGGAAGGGCCAATTCCAGCCCGAGAGTGCAGGGTGGTGGCGTGTTTCTCCGTTAAAAATTGAAAACCTTCCCCGCCGGCTGAAGTTGTGAAAACAGAAGTGCACGTCCTGGGCGTGAAGCACAATAGGACAGGCGGAGGGACAGGGCACGGCTTCCTCGCCGAGGAACCCTCCGGGTCGCCCCAGGGGCTGTGGCATGCAAGGGGAACTGAGATCGTGGGGCCTCCAACATCCTCCTCCTCCTAACAGACAGAAGACAAAATGGAGACAAATGGTCAAGCAAACGAGTAAACTAGAAAAGATGGGCAGACAGTCCGTGCACAGAGATTATGTAAACACCCAACTGTGCAACAACATGCCCTGTGATCTTTGGCACTGCTTTCCCTGCAGGTCATGCAGGAGAGATGCTGTGTGACTCCATGGCATGTCCTCCCACAGCATGTCCTCCACTGCGTGTCCTCCACGGCCAGAAGCCCCTTCTGCTGCCCTGACACCGGCTGGCGATGCTGCCCTGAGTGTGGTGCCACCAGAAGATGTTCCAGCTATCGGGTGCAGCACCTGGGTGATGCTAAAGTGCCGAGGCTGAGGTTAATCCCAGCACTCCGGTTTTGAGGGGCAGGCAGCAGAAAGGCAGTGTGAACCCCAATTTATGGCCTTCCCGCTTCTCCCCACTCCGCTTCGGTGCAGGACAAGTCGTTTCTCCCATGCATTGGCTTCACCTCCGGCGCTCTCCAGCGGGCCTCGAGCTCCCCTGTCAGCCCCTCAAAAAGTGAGAGTTTAGAGGGTACTATTTTTTAATAGAAAAGGCAAAGCAGAGCGTTTTCAGATACAGGCAGCTGGGCCGGGGAACGGGAGTTATTTACGGCGGGGCCACATCACGCGTGGACAGGCTGTCCTGGCGACGCGGCGCGTCCGATGAGGCCCCAGCAGGCTCCGGCGGCTGCCAGCACCTCCCTCCCTCCCACTCCCCCAGCTCATCTCCCTGTAGGTGCTGGAGGAAGCCCTGGCCACCATTTTGCTGCTCTGCTGGGATATTTTATTTCTGGGTGGCTGTGAGCCGTGGGGGTTGGGTGCCGAGCGCGGCCTTCCCCGCGTGCGCTGCCGCAGGATCAGCTCTCCTTGCCCTGTCCCCTGCCACCTCCGTGCCCCTTCAGGAGGGTGAGACCTTTAAAGTGAAAGGAAACACGTTAATAATTAAAAAAAAAAATAATTAAGCAAATTATGGAATATTAGAAAAAGAACCATCTTGGCAGAGGAGTGGGCGCCCCAGTCCTTTAAAGGTTTTGGTGCGCAGCAAAACCGTCCGGGCTGGGGAAAAAAAATAGGAGTGAGGAAACGGGGGAAAGCTTTTCCCTTTGGGATCAACTACAAAGAGCAGGCGTTCAGGTTGGGAGTGTGTCTTTTCAAAGGACAGATATGGCAGGTACACGTCGGTGACAGCAATAATAATACTAATAAATTTATAACGAACAGCAACGCACTGGTAACTGCTCCGCTCCCCTCCCCGGCGCCCCCGTAAAATAATACCGAGTCTCCTTGTATTTCCCTCCCTGGTGTCTGTGTGTGGCCTTAGCCCCATTCATCATTTGGCTCCCAGTGCAGAACTCGCTCCATTTTTAAAATTATGCATGATCCACTGAAGAGACAATTTGGGTTTCCCCCACCTCTCCCTTGCCCTTGAAGAAAGCGAGCCCTTGTCTCATTTGCATTAAACCCCGGCTCTCTATAAGCTAGGCAAAGGGGAAGGACTTGAAGCCTATGGGATGGCTTTAGGGCTCTGCCCCTTGCTTTTGGCTCTCTCTCTCTCTCTTTCTCATTCTCTCTCGTGCTTTGATCTCTGCTTAACAACAGTAACGTCACAGGGACTATACAGGAGAGTTTTGTTGGAAGTTAGAAAGTTTTGCAGCCTCCAGAGGGCTGTAGCGGCAGTAGCAGAAGCAGCATCCAAGGGACTCCTGGAAGGGGAAGAGAGAGAGCGAGCGAGCGACTGACTCAGTCCTGCTGCAGAGAACTGACTCGAGGCGACGGAGGCAGACATGGAACATCAGCTGCTGTGCTGCGAGGTGGAGACCATCCGACGAGCCTACCTGGATGCCAACCTCCTCAATGACAGGGTGCTGCAGACAATGCTCAAGGCGGAGGAGACCTGCTCGCCCTCCGTCTCCTACTTCAAGTGCGTGCAGAAAGAAATCTTGCCATATATGAGGAAAATAGTTGCCACTTGGATGCTGGAGGTTCGTATCTTTTCGGGGGATTTTTCCCTTTTGCAAAGCTTCGGCACCGAAACGAATTAACCCCGGGAGCTGCTCCCCCATCTCCTGCCCCCCCCCCTCCTCCCGGCCCCCATCCCGTCCCCTGGGATCGGTTCCCCGGCGCGGGCACACGTTGTCTTGCCCTCGAAAACGCCCGCGTGTACCGGGGGGAAGCGGCCCGAGGACACGGTCGCCGCCGCTGTCGCCGGCCCCATGTCCCCGCCGCCGCCGCCGGACACGGAACACCCCCCCCGCCCCCCAACCCTGCCGGTGCCCCCGGGGGTCTGGGGGTGCCCCGGCACCTTTCCCGGCCGTCGGGGCACGGCGGTCCCGGCTGCGGGGAGCTCCGGGCAGAGCCGGCTCGGGGCTCCCCCGGCCCGCCGGGGAGCGGCCCCGGCCCCGCAGCCCCCGGCGGCGCCCGCCCCTGCCAGCCCGTGTGTTCTGGGGGGTTTTTTTATTTTAAATTAATATCCTTGTACACGTATGCAAGCGGCTGCCCGTGCCAGTATTATGCGCCATCTTTGTTCTTTTATTTGCAAAGCAAAAGTGTTTATTAATCGGGAGAAAAAACGAAGAAAGTCCCGGGGAGCAAAGCCAAGGGTGTGTGTGTGTGTGTGGCGGGGGGGAGCGGGGGAAGGGGCCGCGGGAGGAAGGTCGGGGGGCCGGGGGACCCCGCTGGGGCTGCGGGCAGGGGGACCGGCCGGAGGGGCTCCGGCGTTTCTGGGGGGAGTTGCAGGGTGAAAGTTTCTTTGTTCAGCGCGAAGAGAGGCTGGAGCTGCGGTCACCCCTCAAAGGCACGCTTGTGCTGCGGCGGCGAGCGGCAAGGTCGCCTGGGAAAAGCCAGTTGGAAAGGGCCTCGTCCCTGGCGGGACACGTCTGGGGGGGCTCCCAGCGGGAGCCCCAGGAGCTGGGCTACATTTTCATGCCTTTTCGGAAGCCCTGGGCCCCCGCGATGTATTTTTAATTAATTTTTGAAAGCGCAGCGCCCTGCCTCGCTCTGGGAAATGTCGCGCCCGGCTGTGCTGCAGGGCGAGAGAGGGAGGCGGTGAATTTCACTTCGGGGGACCCCCCTGGAACCCCCCAGCAGCACCAGAGGAACGGGGCTCGGTAAAGGACCCCCGCCGCTTCATTTTCAGCCTTTTTTGAGAGCTCAAATAAATTTTTAAATATTTTTAAATATTTTTTGAAAAGATGACGTCTGGGGAAATGAGGCTGGACGCCACCTTTGTGTCTCGACCAGAGAGGGGAATCGGCAGCACAACGGCAAATTAGATGAAAAAATAAAAGCGAAATAAATAAATCCGGGGCCGAGCCCAGCTCTGCACCCCGTTCCCAACCACGGGGGTTTGCATTTTCCTCCGCTTTCCGTTTTCTTTCCTTTTTAAAAATTTGTTCTAGGGGCTGGAAAACTGGGCACAGACCTCCTCTTCGATTACCCCCCCTCCCTTTTTGCCATGAATCGCCTGCGGGTTTCTAACGCAACATTTCCCCCCACTTTGTCACTCGTGACTTTCATTTTCTTTGATGCCGCTGGTTTTCCCATATTTATCCATTTTTTCTCCCACTGCATTTTCCCCTTGTCTCCTTCAACCTTGCCCTGCAAAGCCTGAGGGTGAGGGAGGAGGGAGGGCGAGGGCAGCGGGACAAGCCTGGCTTTCGCCTCTATTAAATTATTCTTCAACGATCTCTCTCCTTCTTTCAGGTTTGCGAGGAGCAAAAGTGCGAAGAGGAAGTTTTCCCCTTGGCTATGAATTACTTGGACAGATTTTTGTCGTTTGAACCCCTCAAGAAAAGCCGGTTGCAACTGCTCGGAGCTACCTGCATGTTTGTGGCTTCAAAAATGAAGGAGACTATTCCTCTGACCGCAGAAAAACTGTGCATTTATACAGATAACTCCATTAGACCCGACGAATTACTGGTAATTTGACGTTTAGTCACTTCAAGAATAAAAAAAAAAAAAAAAAACAAACCCCACACGACACCAAAATCGAAACAAACATTAAAAAAGAACCAAAAAAAAAAAAAAAAAAAAAAACAAAAAAGGGAAAAGAAAGAACACAACCACACAGGCCAAGACGGTGTATTCGGAAGCCCCGCTGCTGGCGGTGTGGCCGCTGCGGAGGCTCGGGAGGGCTGGGATAGGGAGCGGGCCGGGGATGGGGCCGGGATAGGGACCGGGACCCCCCCGCGCTCCCCCGGCCCCGTGGGCGGCCCGCGGGCTCCCCCTGCTGGCCCCGCTCGGGGGTGCGGCGACCCGGAGCCCCCGGCCCCGCCTGGGGGGACCCCCAAAAAAACCACCCGCATCCCGCTTTCCTTCTTCCCCCGGGGAGAACTCTGCCCTCCCGAGCCCGGCCGGGAGCCGAGCGGCCCCGCCGCGGTGCGCCCGTGTGCGAGCGGCTCTCTAACCACGCTCTCCCCCCTCTTCTTCCCCTTCCTCTTCTCTCCTTCCCTCCCCCCCCCACCCCTCCTTTTCCCCTCCCTCTTTCTCTTTGCAGCAAATGGAGCTGCTGCTGGTGAATAAGCTGAAATGGAATCTGGCCGCAATGACCCCCCACGATTTCATTGAACATTTCCTCACTAAAATGCCTCTGGCAGAGGACACCAAGCAGATCATCCGTAAACATGCTCAGACTTTTGTGGCTCTGTGCGCTACAGGTATGAGCCCTGCACGTCCCGCAAAGCGTGTTTTGCTTCCCCGACCCGCGCCCACCCCCCGCCTTGTAAAGCTTCCCGTAGCCGAGGTCTAAGGCGCGCTCGCCAGAGCTGCGGGGAGGTAGTTTAAGCCCCGATTATTGCCCCTTGTTTGCAGAAGGTGGATTTACTTTGCCAGAGGTAAGTTTTTTTGCTGTTGTTGTTGTTGTCGTTGTTCCAGAAGATATTTCGCCTTCTGAGCTTTTGGAGTTCTGTGCTTGTTGTCAGGGAGGGAGAAGGACCCCCCCACGCCCCCTCCCTGCCCCCTCTCAGCGTGGCAGGATTTCATCGCCCTCCGCACACACCGGGTTGATGCGGGGGGCTGCAAAAGGCTTACGGGGGAATCCCTCCCCGCGTGTGGATTCATTCTTGAGACAGTTTTTAAAGGCGGGCAGGGAGATTTTTTTTTTTTTTTTTTTTTTTTTTTTTTTTTTTTTTGGCCTGTGAATAGCTCCGCGCGGGGGGTTTTAAAACTTCCCTCTTCAAGTTGCCTCTTCCCCCCCCTCTCTCGGTGGCTGGTGGATTGGAGGAGGGCCACGCGGCACAGAGGCTTTCCTGGCACGGGACCGAGCCGCTGCCATCTGCACCCTGATGACCACGTGCTGTGCTGGAGCCATGAGCAGGGCCGGGCCTCCAGAGATGCCGAGAGTTAGTGGCATCCACGGCTCTTTGGAAAAACCAGAGTTAGTGGCATCCACGGCTCTTTGGAAAAAACCTCGGAGGGAGAGACGCGTGCGCGCGTGGCCAGCGGCGCGAATTTAACGCCGCGTAGTTTCCTCGTGTGAAAAGGTGGAAGAGTGATTGTAGGCGCTCAGAAGGGGAAAAAAAAAACAACAAAAAACCCCAAAAAAACCAAAACCCACCAAAATTTATTTCTCGGAGTCCTTGCCCTTACTGCAAGGCCTAAAGATAGAACGACCGAGCCATAAAAGAGAAATTTATAAACACTGGCGTTTGCTCTTCACCTTGGCCCTAACATCAGCATAACAGGTTAGATTGCCTGGAATAATGCTCGGTGTTAGGAGCACCGCAGCCTCCAGACGGCCTTCAAACCACAAGGCAGCAGCATTTTGGGAAAATCAATTGTAACTCTCCGTTGTAACTCTCAAATGTAACTCTGCCAGGTCCTGCCAGATAAGGCTGCAGCGACTCCGAACGTGTGGTTTGCTAAGTGTGAAGCTTCCTCGGCCTTTAGCTAAAAGGAGCAGCTACCTGGCCTCCCCTTTGGATATGGGGATGTTTAACCTAGGTTGTTGTGTTGGCAATGACAGGGATGAAAACAAGGGTAGTTCAAAGGTTGGAGACTCGCTAAGAGTCCAGTACTTTGATCTACTGTCGGTGTTGTTATGTTTCTTTTAGGAAGCACATCCAGAGCCCTTATTTAACATTGCTACACACCACAGCTGGAGAATGGATCAGTAAATGAGAACCATGTTCTGGGAGTTTTACTTAGCTTTTTACAAAAGAAAAAAAAACCCCAGTGCTGAGCTCACCAGAGTTGGGGCCCTCTTCAGCTCCCTACTGAAGCTGGGAGTATTGCCTGGGGAAGCAGCGCTCAGGAAGGCTGCCACCAGGCTCTGTGGTTTTAACTGTTATTTTTGGATGTCAGGAATTCCTCTTACCTTTTTGCTTTCCTCACGCCTCCTTTGTTGGCTAGTGAAGATCACATGTGGCTTAAGCAGCATCTGGACTTTGCTTTGCTGTTGCTGGGTTGTGTTGTGTTTCCCCTTGCCAAAATGAAACCGAGGTGGACTGCAAACGCGTTGTGCTGCCTGGATGCTGTGGGGCCCAATCCAAAGTCCACTGGAAACACTGACACTCGCTTAAGTGGCCTCAGGGGCAAGTGCAAGTCTATCCTTTGCCTGTGTCCTCTTCTGTAAAGGAGGTTCTCCTAAGAAGAGACTGCAGAACAATGCTTGCTTAGAAAATAAAGCCTTGGCCAGTTGGCTTAACAAGGTGAAGGCTGTGGAAGTGTTTGCAGATGAGTGCTGTATGTGTTTGCTCCAGAAAGAGGAGGTTACGCTGCAAGGTGAAGTTGAGGGGAATTCCTTTTAAGCTCCCTCTTCAGTTGTCTGGCTAGTAGAAGTGGATTTGTTTGATTTGGTTTGGTTTTGAAAAATCCATTTTCACCAAAGGATGTCTTTGTGCTGTGGTAGGTTCGGGAGAAAAAGCAAAAAAAAAAAAAAAAAGAAAAAAGAAGAAAAAAAAAAAAGGAAAAAAGAAAAAAATTACCAGGGGTTGTTTGAAGTTAACACATAATTGAGCTTAATGAATGGGGCTTTGGCATGGCCGAGCAAGGCAGGGAGAGCTCAAAAGGAAGCAGGCCTCTTTTGGCCCAAGTTAAGACCAGTGTTGAGGGAGAACTGCAGCTCTATACAAGCATAACAATGAATAGCAACAAATATTGGAGTTTCAGCATTTCATTATGTTCCTCTGGTTATCAAAACATACCAGGCTCCTCTTTATTATTATTATTATTATTATTATTGCTATTATTATTGTCATTGCTGACGGAGAAAGAAAGGTCCCCCCTTTGAAACAAGCGCGTGACAATCCTCCCATTCTCCGGCCTTTATAAAATTGGAAGTCTCAAGGTATGTGACCAGTTGGAACCTGTTGCATCTTGCAGCAAGTGATTTATGTTCGCAGTTTTGATTTGCCTCAATGAAAAGATTTTCATTCATAGCCCCCAGCTCTCCAGACGGATGGAATTGCTGCTCCATTTAAAAAGGAAAAGGGGTGACTCGCCTTGTTAGGAATTTTTTTTAAAGCGCTGCAGCGCCTATATGCCTGCTTTGTCCTCCCTTCAGGGTGGCTGGCATTCTTCTCTCTCCTCCCCCTCCTCTCTCTCTCTCTCTCTCTCTTTTTAACAACGCTGAAGTTGTTTATTCTTTTTGGATGAAGTCTCAGATAGGCTACTGGGGATGTGTGCTTCAATTGATGGGGCCCCCTACCCCATTGTGGCTGTGTCAGGTCTAATTCATCTCACCGAAGCCCCCTTGTTCCTGAGCGCTCAATAGCGCAAGATGAGGCGATGGAGGCTGACAATGATGCCACACTCTTCACTTGGGGGCATCCAATTACAGGCGAGAGGGGCCCCCTGATTAATATGCTGAAATTAGTGGCCTCTGCCACAAATAATTCCTTGTTGAGTTGCAACAAAAAGGCAGTCCATGCTGCTTGTCTGGAGTGGTTATAGGGACAGACACAAACTGGTCATTTAAACTTCATTATCACTTTTCCACCTTGGAAAGAATGAGGGTGTGACTATGAATTCATGTTCTTGTTTACTGCTCCATTTAAAAGAAGAACGCAAATATTAATCCCAAACGTGGTCCTGTCAGGACAGAACTCATTAAACTGACACATTTTGGTCATGTTCTGTTTGTGGAGCTCGGTAAATAGTGTCGTGAACGTGCTGCAACCCCATCCCGGTGGGATTCCTGCTCGCCTACTGAAATGCCCCATTTCTGAAGTCTACCTGCAGCTGTGTGTCAGTATTCCAGTTAGGGACTGCCTTTGGAATGTGTACAGTTGTCACTAAGCAGCCTGGACTGCTTTGGTTTTTGGGAATGACAGCAGCTTGCTGGAAGCCGGGTGTGTTTACACCTGCCTGGAAATGGGGCAGATTTTAGGAAAAGGGGATAAACTAAATTTACCTTAAGCACAGTAACACAAATGAGATGACTTTAGGTCGAGCTTGCCTCTTCCCTGGCACTGCATCACAAAAATCTGGCCAGAATTCATCGTGTCAGTTGTAATTTTGGAGGTTCACTGGGCGAAATGCCCCTTTGAAGGTGGGTATTGGTCAGGGCCACAATGGAGTGCCAGAGGTGTCTGAATAGACTCAGAGCCAGGACTTTCATGGAGTCCTGAAGTCTTTAGTTTCACTGGTAAAACATTGACACAAAAGTTATTTTATCATAATAAAGGAGATGCATGATTTAATACTTAAACTGTTCCACTGAGCCCTCTAAGCTGTCCATGCCTTTGATTTCATTCAAGGGTTTGACAGATGGTTTATATTTTTTTCAGCCCAGAGGAAGTTGTATTCTGATAAAAGCTGAAGGAATGTATCTCAGGTTCTCGTGTACAATGTGGCATTTCCCTTACTCCCTCACAGAATTGGACGTTTACTTGTGCCACTTACTTCCTTTGTTTCTGATTCTCCTCCCAAGGTGTGCACTGCCACAGATCAAACACATTCCTGCTCAGCAGAGCCTTAGCATTAAAATGGGGGTTATTATTATTATTATTATTATTATTATTATTAAAAAAACCCAAACCAAACAAACCACCCTCAAAACAAAACAACAAAACGAAAAACATGCTAAATGGCAGAGATAGCCCCTTAAGGAATCATGGGAGTGGCTTTGTGGAGAGACCTACAGCAATGCAGTCTGGAAGGGGGCCCAGCCTCTTGTCAGCATGGTGTCACATCAGAATGTAACTGATTGTCCGCCAATTCTTGGGACCCCCGTCACTTAGTTATGCCACATTTACATTAAATCCCTGTTGCCAGGATGGATGGCAGCCACTGACAAGAGACTAGGCTGAGACAAAGCATTTTTAAGATGAAACCGTAATTTAAATATGGATTATCTGCCTCCTGACAGGGTTAAGCAGTCTTTCTCTTCTCTTTTCTTTTGGCTGATGTTGTTGTTCATTAAAGCAATATTGCTTTTGAATGTCAGTGCAAAGGTTTCTGCTTTAAAGGGGCCCGAGGACTCGTTATGAGGGCGCACCTCGGGTCTGATCCCGCGAAACACTTCCCAACGGGAACAGGGGTTCTCAGATGGATAGTGCCATTGACCCCAGTGGCATTATCCACATGAGCAAAGCATTTTAACAGTTGAAGAACGGGGGCCCTGCTTATGATAAAAATACCTCCGAGTGATGAATGGCCTCCCAGGGGGAGTGCTAGGAAGGGCTACTCAGTGCACTGCAGTTGCTCATGTGGATAAGTGTTTACAGGTTCGGACCTGTAACAGTTGGGAGCAGGAGGCACCTTTCTGCTCCCGGCTTTCCCTGCCTTTTGGGATGCAATAGTTGGCAGCTGAAAGCCATGCTGGTAGAAAGAGTGTATGTGTATGGACAGGCTTCTCCTAAAGCAATCATTTCAGTCTTTTTTTTTTTTTTTTTTTTTTTGTTTTCTCTCCTTTCTTCATACAGATATTAAATTTATTTCAAACCCACCCTCCATGATCGCAGCTGGCAGTGTGGTAGCAGCTGTGCAAGGCCTGCATCTGGGGAACACTAACACTTTCCTCTCCTATCAATGCCTCACACATTTCCTATCACAAGTTATCAAATGTGACCCGGTAAGTGACTCTTTCTCTTGGTTGATCTCCTGTTTTTTAAGAATGAACAACCCCCCTGCTTGCTGCATAGTAGCTAATCTGACAGTAAACCTCGATGAAAGTCAAACCACAGAGTGGGGTTTTTGAATGTGTTCTCTTGTGTCCATCCTGGTTATTTGGCTGTCATTTATATCCATTAATAATCTGTGATTACGCTGCTGCAGTGCCACATCCAGCTCTAAACTGTGTGAGAGAGGCGTTATCTGACAAAGCCCTGCATCCATTTAGGACCTTGCAGGGGCTGTTTGGCTGTGGGTAATTAAACCAGGAGTCTGTGTAAAACAAAACTTGGAGAATAAGACGAGGAAATAGTTACTGAGACCTCGTGGTATCTCTGACCTTATCTTTGACCATTCTCGAGGCCTTTTATTGTGCCAAGTGGTGTGAAAAAGCCCTTCTTAAAAGAGTTCTAATGATCTAATTTGGTTTATTACGTGCTAGACCTGCACAGTAGCTGGTATTGAATTCCTTTTTGGAACAAATGCTTGTCCCACGACTTTCTGACAAGGTAGATGGTCCTCACAGGACTCTCATTTTGCCCTGCAGCTTCCAGGAGATGCACATCAGTAACTAGTGAGCAATAAACCTTTCATGAGTGAATGGGCCAGGAAGGGAGCCTACAAGGAAGACCTAAAGTCAATGATCCATGTCATAATGGTGTGTGAAGTTGGGGCAGAGTTGAGCTTTGTTTTGTAACAATGTGGAAGACCAATAAATAGATGCTTTAAAAAGGTTCTTGTGAGGTCTCCAAGCGCTGGACAATGAGTCAAATAAAGACAACTCTGTGGTTAGCGGCAGAATCTTTGAGATGCTGTTCAATTATTTTACATGTTAATAATTTTAAATGCACAGAGAACTGTACCAGTCCAGCCACTGCAAAACTGGGTTTGTATAACGGGACTTGGTTGTCAGGATTGAGTGATTTCTGGAAAGATGAATGCATCATAACTGAATACTCACAAAAGAATTATTTTACCTTTGATAGAATACGTGAAACAATGGCTGAAAGATACAATTTCTCAGCTTTATCATTTTGATCACCTTAACAGTGCCTCGGCATTGAGCACGTTATTTTTGTCATTTGTATTCCTGTGGCTAAAGCAGTAATGCATTAGTGCTGAAATGTGAAATACTCTGAGAACTTGAAATGCTGAAATAAGGTGCTGGTCAGTTCGGTATGTACGTGTAATGCTTTCAGGGAACAATGCAGATATTTCAGTGTGTGGTTGGCCACTGGCCAGTGTGAGATGTTTGAAGCAGGTACCGAGGGAAAATACCAGGGTTGCTGTCTGTCCAGACAGTATTTTGATTCAAACAACGTTGTTTAATCATTCCTGATACAGAGCATTGAAGTAGATTCACTCACATCTTGGAGAACAACAGCACGTCCTCATGTGACTTGACTTAGCTGATGACAAGAGCCCTTTAAAAAGAAAACAAGGGTTGTTTTAGCAAGAAAGCGAATTTTTTTGCTTATTTCATTTGTTATTGTCCGTAGTCAGTGCAAGGCCACAGTCTGACCTGAGCTTAGTTAAAGGCTTTAAAAGGAAGCAACTCCCCTGCAGCTTTCAGTGCTAAATATATGCATGTGTTAGAGCAGTTAGAGGCAGGAGTAAGTGTTTTTATATGGGATGCTACGGAAAATTAGCATGGTAAAATTATATATATGTGTGTGTACATATACTGTTGTAATGGAACAAGGGAACAGCAACTTTCACTGCAGCTGCTCTGAGCAGAGAAATCTGGTGGTTTCATACCCAACGTGATTCCCCTGCAGAGAGACTCTCCCATTATCTGTGCAATCCGTGGTATCAAATGCCATTCCTATTGCCCTGTTTCAGTAGCATGTGTATGAACTGTGCTGTTCCCCAGTGATGGTTCCCCCTTGTCAGGCTTCACAAGTGAACAAGCTTTATATTGGATTGCCTTGAAATATTAAGATCCTGATTATCTGTTAGCTGGAGCAGCAGGTCTGTTGGATTTCAGGTTACATAATTACACTTTTTTACCTTTAGTCTCAGGGAAAGCTGAATCTAAAGTAAAACGAATATCACCTGATTGGAATTCCTTTATGGTTCATGTTTACCTTGGTAGGAGTCCAATTTCCCATTTTGCCTTTGATCAGGGGTAATTAGAAGCCAGATAATCACAATTAGAAGTCTTGGGCTGTCTTCCATCATTCTATTCTTGACCCCGTCATCCGAACGGATGGAATTTTACCTGACATTCATTTCCAGGCCAGAAATTCGCTAAACTAGATTAGATTGGGTCTCCACGCTGTCTGTTAGTACATTGGAATTCGTCTCCTGCCTGCCCCTTCTCAGAGGCACCTTCAAACATGTGCTTGTTATCCAGGACGGGTCAGGCAGTAACAAAGGATTTCCAAGCAGTTTCTTTTTTTGTTGTTGTTGTTTGTTGCCTTTACTATCTGACCCCAGAGTCTGATCATGTCTGCTGTGTGTCTTGAAGGTATTTCACCACATCAGTTAAGCCAGCAAGTTTGTTGTTTTTTGTTTTTGTTTTTTTTTTTTCACTGAGGAGCTTAATTAATCCAGGAAGGGTTTATGACCTTGAACAAACTGTGGGCATTGAAAATTTGGGTAGTGAAGCAGAAAAGTTGTTGGGAGAAGTTATCAGAGTAATGCACAAGTTCTGTATTTGCTTTTCAGTGCTGAGAAGCACTGAGAATGGAAACAGCTTTGCTGAGGTTGCCCATAACGAATTTTATATTTTGCAGATATTTTTGCTAGCTCTAATGCATTCCTGCAGGCAAACTATTTATCTAATAGTTATGTGAATAAGAAATGAGCAAAACGCCTAAAACATTGAAAAAATAGTTCTCATTCAACTGTAGCTTCAAACAGTCTGTTTGTAATAAATTGTAAAGATTGAGTTTAAAAAAAAATACAGTTATGACATGCTGCACTCTTGAGAATCTCAAAGGAAAAAAAATTCTGTGGTCAAAAAGTACCTTTAAATTACATAGTCCTATGCAACTATTCATAACTGGACTCCAGAGGGAGAAGAATAGGTATTTATAGAAATTCTTTTGAATGGTTTTAGTTTTCAGAGCTCAAACACGCTCTACGCAAATGGTTAGGATTAAAAAGAAGAAAAAAAAAACAACAACAAAATTCCCATCAAAACTCACCAGACAATCCACTCCCCCCACCAAAAAAAAAATAAACCAACCAAAAACAAAACCAAAACCACCTCAAACCCAAAAGGGTTCATTTTGCTCTGAACATAAATTTCTTTCCAGTTTGGAACGCTGAACATGCCACCTTGTTAAAACAGAATTATCCTCAGAAGTGCCTGGATTTGTAAAACCAGAAATACCTAAAACCTGTATTGGTGTGCTCCTCTTTAACACATCTAATTCCGAGTGTGACTGAGGGACGTGGTACAGGACGAGGTTTTAGAGTCAGGATTGATCCATCATATCTGGAGGAAGGGGGGAAAAAGGACTTCATAGAGACCTTATTGTGGAGGCCAGAGGTATGCAGGAGCCAAAGGCATGATGACTTTAGGATATGAGGCGTTTCTTTTTGTCATTTAAAACGCTGTGTGTCTCTGTCAAGAGGAAATATTACACTAGGGTTTAAACCAGGAAAGGTCATAGGTTATGTGTTTTCAGTGAGCTGTAACTGATGGTCTGATCTGCTTAGAGGTAGGATTAACCTCCCTCTCTCTCAGAAAGGACTTGCAGAGAATTGTTTGCTTGGGTTTCTAATCTTATTTTACCCCAAATGCCATGTGCCCTTATTGGTGGCAGAGGAGATTCTTGTGGTAGTGGAATCAGTGAAAAGCTGGTAGATCACACAAGAAGCCTCTGAATGAAGGCAGAATTGAAACTGGGAAATAAAGAAAACAGCAGGCAGGTCACCCTCTCAGGAAAACAACATTCATTCTCAGTCATGCACATCCTAACACTTTTGACGGCAATTTATCATGGAAGACTGGGTTCACCGCCAGGGCTAACACATGTCATAGGTTAAATCAGAAAAGGCAACGCTGAAAGGAAACTTCAAAAGTCCTTAATACACAGAGTTAAATATGTTGGGGGGAAAAAGCCTGCGATGTTTGTTGTAAAGATAGGAGTAAACAGCTGGCCGGGGGAGTTGTGGCAAAACGCTGTGGGATTGTTTTGCCTGCGTAAGGCACCGTTCCTGTGTCGTTCCAATGGAGGTACATGGCTCCACAGCTTGCAGAGAGTTGGACTGGCTAGGCCTTCTCCAGTTCTAATTGCTGTGATTTAGATATAACTACTCATGGAATGGTTTGGTGCCTGGGGGAAGTTACCTTTCCCCACCATAGACATGATCCTCCTTGGTGCTTTGTGCTTTTAGTTCACAGCGAAGTCTGTGAAAGCAGCGAGGCCCTTGCGCCCTCCTGAAGGCTCAGGAGGATTGTTGTGCACATCCAGCTCTGAGAAAATGCTTTGGAAGTGAGGGGGGAAAAAAGATCTCACCCTGTCTGAGATGTCAAGGTGAACGTGGCAGCCAACAGAAAGCTTGGCTGCAGCTGGGAATGAAAGGTTATGGAGGAGTTTAGTGGTGCTCCTGAAAGATCTCTCCATTTTGGGGTCACATTGTTCTGGATGTACAGATGCTTTCAGAGCCAGGAAAGGATCAGCCAAGTTGAGCTGCCCACTGCTGGACACAGCAGCAGTTGGCAGGAACCTTTGGGCACAGATATCCAAATATATGTATGGTGCTTCTACCTAAGAACTTCATATCACTGGAACTCAGCCTGAGAAAATAATCCCTGCTTACGACCATCATTTCTAGTAGACTGCACTGCCAAAGCATTTCTGGGGTAAAGGCAGAAAGCAGTTTTAGGACCAATGGACCTCTAGAGAACAGGCAGAAAAGGTCCAACATCTTCCTGTGGCCCTGCCCAGCTTAGATGAAACACGTG
Organism: Manacus candei; assembly: GCF_025592945.1. NCBI lineage: Eukaryota > Metazoa > Chordata > Aves > Passeriformes > Pipridae > Manacus > Manacus candei. The sequence goes on from NW_026138057.1 coordinate 2,320,796, forward strand.
TCAGTGTAGTGGGGCATCCACCACATCCAGCTCTGTGGGCTGAGCCCAAACAACCCCACGGCAGGGATGGTGTGTCCATGGGGATGCTCCCCGTGGTGTGTCCATGGTGTGTCCATGGGGATGCTCCCCGTGGCCATTCCATCCACAGCACATGGCAGGAGTCAGTGGCTGCAGCCTCAATCCAGGCTGGCATCCTGCAGGAAACTGGGTGGCTCGTCCCATCCTTTCCCTGTTTGGTGTTTCTCCTGCTCTTCCCGCCCTCCTCTCGGCCTGCAGCAATCCCAGATGACCTGAGTAGATTCCTCTCGCCCTTTTTTTCAAGAAATGCTGTCTAGTCCGTGACCTTACTGTGTTTCTAAAGGACTCTTGGGTCTTTCTCTCCTTCCATTCGACCTCCTCCAGGATTGTTTACGAGCCTGCCAAGAACAGATCGAGTCCCTCCTCGAATCCAGTCTACGTCAGGCACAGCAGCACAACGTATCTTCAGAAACAAAGACTGTAGAGGACGAAGCAGATCTTTCCTGCACGCCCACTGATGTGCGAGATGTGAACATTTAAGAGGACTTCTTCTTCTAATGGATTTGCTTGGCAAGAAAAGTAGACAAAAAAAAAAAAAAGAAAGGGCATCTGAGAAGGAATCGGCGTCAGGATCTCCCCCCCAGAAACCCTTTTCTCCAGGACATTTTTATACCAGAAGGGAAAACCAGTTCTTGTTATATTTTTTTCTCGCTCTGTCTCCCTTCCATCTGTGACTTCAAACAAACAAAAAATAAAACAAAAAGTACCCCAAAAACTGTCTTAAAAAAAAAAGAAAAAAATAGTATTTGCATTACCCCCAGGGGTTTGTGCTACAAAAATAGAGGATTTTATACAATAATAATCAACTAGTTTTTATATTAAAGTGTTCTTGTCTGTATGTTGTAAAAATAGGCATTAACACACAAAATGTCTCCAGGGGAGGTATTAGATTTGATTTCTTACATATAAAACCAACCAACCAACCATTTTTAAAGTAGAAGAGGGTTATTTTTTTTTTTTTTAGATAGTAAATGAAATATTCTTTTTCTTTAAAAAGCATAGCTTTAACGCAGTTCTAGGCTTTTCTGTATCTTGCTTGCTTATGCATTTAGTCACTTTATAATTCATCTGTAAATGTTTATTTTATTTCCTTAGGTTTTTTTTTTATCCTCTTCACCTTATAAATGGTTAACGTAACCCATAAGTTAGTCTATGTTAGTATGCAGCATTATTATATGTTAATCTTTTTTTTTTTTGTGCCTGTGGATTGCCTGTGCATAAGGCATTTGTAGGGTTCCAGCTGAGCATTGTTGGGAAAGGCCAATGTACTACTCACACAGTACCCTATTATAAAGAGAAACCGAAATAGTGACATAATATATTATATTTTTGTAATCTTCCTATTTTTGTAGTTACCTGTGTAAAAATGCTGGTCTGACCCCACAGATATTCAGCCTAATTATGGTCAGGTTCAATCCACAGTTCAGTCTTTTTTTTTTTTTTTTTTTTTTTTAATTTTGTTTGTCTGTAATATTCTAAAACCATTCCATTCAAAGCACTTTCAGTCCATTAGATATAGGAATTACATTCTTTTATTGTGTGGGAATTTTATTTTTTTTTTTTTTTAATGGAATGGTTTGGAAATATATAAAGTGCTTGTTGCAAACTTGGAATTGCAAAGCAAGTGCATTTAACTATGGTGTTAGAGGAGAAGTGATTTTCTTTTCCGAAGGTTGTGTTCCAGTGAGAGAAATTGCATTCACAAATTGCCAGGATATCTTCCTATCCTTTTCTATAGAAAAGCTGAAGTTTAGAATCCTTTGGTGCCAACTCATCTTTATAAATTAGGGGCCTTAAAGGTTCACATATAGGACACGTAGTTTTAAGGATTGTCGCTAGATGTTTTACAACTGAAGGTTTTTAAACACTAAAATATATAATTTATAGTTAAGGCTAAAAAGAATATTTATTGCAGAGGATGTTCGTAAGGCCAGTATGATTTGTAAATTAATGCAATCGCCCCTTTTGTTTTTAAAAAAAAAAAAAAAATGAAATCTTTCTACCCTTGATGTTGCAGTTTTAACACGAGCTTATTAAAGCAAAAAGGACACGCTTCAAAGAACAAACCCAAAACCAAGCAGTGCATTTGGCCCCTTCCTTTCCATTTTCAAAAGCAGTCTAACCATGAAAAAAAAAAACGCCATAGTTAATAGATATGAAAATTGGAGTACTTGAAAGAAGTTTTTATACCAGTATATGCCCCATTATTTTTTTTTTTTTTAAATTTAGCTACAAATAGAAAATTTGCACATCTTGGCTATGTATCTTTTTATTATTATTTTAGAAAGTAGCTGAAGGGACGTGGACATAGCTGTTGAAGTTGATGCTCGAGGAGAATGTGATGGTGAACTGTATGTGAGAAAACTGCCGCTAAGGTGTTGATTGTAAAAAAAAAAAAAACAAAAACAACAAAAAAACCCAACAAAACAGCAAAAAAACAAAAAAGGAACAAAAAAAAAGGAAAAAAGAAAAAAAAGTTAAAAGTTTTAAAAAAAAAAAAAAAGAAAAAGAGAAAAGAAAAGGAGTGGATGCTCCCTTTTTATTGAGCTGCTATGGATAAATTCCCAGCATGGTTTGAAAAAAAAAATTAACATTGCTTCTCTGTATCTTTGTCATTGTGTTTTGCTGCTATTTTGTGGATCAGTTTTTCTTTTTTTTGTTATACAATGTCATATACTGCCATGTTATAGGTTTTAATTTTCTCATAGAAAATTATATTATTGACATCTTTTTTTTTTGTAGATTTTTTTTTTTTTTATGTGATCAATTTTTACTTAATGTGATTACTGCTCTATTCCAAAAAAAAAAAAAAAGGTTCCTGTTTCACAATACCTCATTACTTCAGTTTTTAACCGTGTCTAGACCAGGTTTTAATGCTCCTACAGTGCCTCATAGTTCTACTGCAAACGGAAATGCATCGAATGGGTCTCGCGATTTGCAACTAGGTTGCATTAATTTAAGAAACAGCAGACATTTCAGAAGATCAAGTCATGTCAAGGGTTGTGGTTTTTTTTTTTTCTGTTTGGTTTGTTTTGTTTTTTGTTATGCATTTTATAAAGCTGGATTCCTTGTCTGATCTGGGGTTTATTATCATAGTAGTTTTGAGCTGTGTTATTAGCCACATTGATATATGAAAGGTGCATTATAATATAACTCTTGTGTGCCACCTGATGTGGTTTCCCCTCGGCTGGGACACATCATTTGGTATGATAGGTTATCTTCTGGAACTCTAAGTATTTTGTGTGTTTAATCTGTTATGATATACTAGGGAGGTTTTTTTTTTTTGTTTGTTCGTTTGTTTCGTTGTTTTTTTTTTTTTTTTAATTATAGCATAATGCTAATTTAAAAAGCCTGTAAATCTCATAAATAAGCCAGCTAACAGAGTTGTATGCTGAAGAATAATCTAGCTGTTGCCTGTATGCTGCTAAACCAAAACAGAATTAGAACTCATTTTGAGGCAAATGCAGTTAAGATCCTACATAGTGCATAAATAAAGCATTGCAATGCTACTAGCAGTCGCAGGACCCAGGAGGACTGGATACATTCTGTCCAAATTTCAGGAACATTTCTTACTGCTTACCTCATAAAAACACTTCTGTTCGTGGCATCTCTGTGTCTCTGAACCAAACCTGATACTGTCGAGTTAGTGCTTGTGGGGTTATATTATGTTGTTACACTGAGTGGCAGTGTGTACTGCAAGTTTCTTTTTAAAATATTCTTATGTACTTAAAAAAGGCCAAATCCAGATTAAGTGGGTTCACGTGCCAACAGAGATGCTTTTATTTGTCACGTTATTATAACAATCTGTAGTAAGCAAAGCAATTCAGATTTGTACATTTTTTTTTTTTTTATATTGTACTTATTGGCATCACTGGTCTGAAATGCACATTTTCACCGACAGACCTGTAACAGACAAGTTTCCAGCAACAAAAAAAACAAAACTAAAGTCTAGAAATAAAATTGGTAAAACCCAACGTCTGCCTGTTGTCTTCTTTTAATATTTTTTGTTTCGTAGCCTTTAAAATGCTGAATGGTTGTAACTACCCACTGCAGTGAGTAAACCACGTGATTATTTTCTGGGTTTGACTCTCTGTGCTTTAAGGGTTTCAGTGCTGAAAACCTTTTGTTGTTATTTTAGGAAACTGTAGGCGTTTTGGGCAGTGGGCAGGTGACTGCCTCTCACTGCAACGTGTCTTTTTCAAGAAGCAAAATATTTTCTTTTTTCGGCTAAAGACTTTAAACATCAAAAGATTTTTATTTATTTATTTATTTATTTATTTTATTTACTCAGAGTAAAATACCCTTTGGCGTTTCTTGTCAATAAAATAGGTGCTGGATGGTACAGAACACTTGTATTTTTTTTAAACAGAGTAAAGATTTGTGCCTTAGAACATAGTCTATTTTAAAAGCAGTAAGTTAACCTGCCTTCTCTTCTGTCCTTTCCTCTCCTACTCAGCTTTTGCATCTTACTGTTGTACAGCTGAGACAACAAGGGATTAAACCTGAAAAGCGTAAAAACCTACTAGAAATATGTAAAAATAACCAGACCTAGAAGGACAAGGAGGAAAAGAAATTATATATTATTATAATGTTAAATGAAAAAATATTATAACCTGCGTTCCAATTCACATTCCAAAATATCTCTGAAAACTGGGGATGCACATTATCAATTATTACCAGATCTGAACACGGCAGAAACAGCTTATTTTGAGTGGAAATGATCAAGCTTATAACCTACATATTTGACTATTTACCCTATGAAATTATTTCTGTCTTTAAAAAAATCTACATAAAAGGTCAAGCGCTCGTCTCTGCTGTCACAAATCAGAAATTTAGTACCTGCCTCCTGAGTTTCCCATTGACTAAACTTCACGTTACAACTGATTCTGTGCAGTGTGTGCAGCACAGGAAATGAAAACTGAAACTCCAGAGCTCAGATCTAACATGTTAATCATTGTCTAGTGCAAAATAAGCTCGTCTCGGGGCAAGATGGGAAACCATCTGCATCAGAAGAACCCCCAGCTGAGCTCTCGTGTGAGCCTGGTGGTTTCCCAGTCACTGCAGACAGAAACCTGAACCCTGTGGCCTGCTGTGAAATCAGAGCTCGGGCAGGTAAAGTAATATCAGTACAAGCGTGATCTGGTTTTGTTCCACTTGAAATGAGCAGCTCCCGAAAGATGATCTGGACTGGATTCACGGGGACTTCAGACTAAGCCAAAGCTTAAACTGGACTGGGTCAGAAATGATTCATTTTCCCCAGCGTGCTTCAAAAAAAAAATAAAAGACTCGCTTTGGTAAGGCTGATGGCTCACCCCTCTGAGCTTAAATGTTTGAAAACTGAGTGGAGACACACTCAGGGAATCTTGATTTCTGACAAAAATCTTCTGCTGATAAAAATGTGGTTCAGTGAGAAATGTAAACCTGTGTTTGGCTGAACAAGTTTAAGTAGGTTTTGCCATTCCTATCTGTTTCATAAACTCTATTAAACTGACTGTGGTGTGACTTAAGTAGGTTTAAGCCCACAGAGTCAGCTCTTATATTTACATTTTCCTTCTCCTGAACATCACCTCCAAATGCAGACTACTAAATTTGAATGTTGGGTGAACTATGCCAGTATTACTCACATTGCAAAGGGCAGAAAGACAAGAATGTAGCAAGAAAAACAATTTACTATAGGCTGTAAAAAAATATGCATGTTCAGCTAGGCTATGCTGTAGCTTAGTAAAGGGAAAAATACTGTATTTTTTTGCAACAAATTGAGACTGCACACAGAAAAACTTCCAGCAGACCTCCCAAAAAACTCCCCAGTTCTGCTGCTGAATTCAGGCCAATTGACAATCTCGGACCTTTTATGAATATTTAAATTCACACGCTCTTTACTAAATTTATTAGATGTAAAAACTCATAATCCACTTACCTTCAGGCACATCAGGCATTTTGAGTGATAGAAAACTCCAGAAGATGGAGGAGAAAGTGAAGGTTGGAGCTGTTGTTTTAAAAGAGTCACAGGAATGACCCATAAAAGCAGGTTACACTGATAAAAGGTTCCTGGTAATGTCATTGAAAAGCTACAGTGGGACAAAGGCAGTAAAGCTGTAAATGAATTTTATTGAATTATTTAATTTCCTTTAATGAATTCATTTGTATGAATTCCTGTCAGCATCATTTTATAAGAAACGTATCTCTCCAGACAAACATGGTATTTTTACCACCCCACAAATAAAACTGATCACAGTAATTGCAGTGGCATGAAAAACGTGGATTCCCATCTGGCTTTTGACTGAGTTCCACACAATATTCCAATCAAATGATGAGAAAGGGATTGCAAATTGGTCAACTGGATTGCACTGATCATGTGAGACTTGCCAGACTTCTTAAGGGCCAAGCAGAGCAAATTTAGGAGCGAGGCAGAAGTTACCTTTTCGTTTCTTTAATGTGATAAACATCTAAGAGTGAAAACAGAAATAAGTTTCCTGATGATCCTACTGACACCTGCAGAGCCCTCCTTAGACCTATCCTACTTTTTGCTATGTATGGAAAAGTCTGACATTTCAGGGAAGTCACTAAGTGTTCACAGCCATCATTTTCCCTCTTGTGCAGAAGGAAAAAAAATACAAAATCCATCTGTGTGGATTTCATCTCTCTTCTCAATTTAGTTATACCTTAGGTCATTTTTCTTATTTATGGTAATATCCTTGAAGAAATAACAACGGTTTGGGTTTATTTCAGATAAAATCCCAAAAGCTTGTGCCGACAAATAAAGCAGTAACTGGTTCAGAGGGTAACCCCTTGGGGTTGGAGAGAGCTCCAGGTACAGATCCCTAACAGCATCAGGAACCAAAGGGAGCTGTGACATTCCAGGACCTGGCACATGGACCACCTGGAGCAGGAGTCCCCTTCCAGGTCCACATGGTGAAGGAAGGTCTGGAGCTCTGAGCTGTGCACAGAGCAAGTGCCTCCCAGGATGGAAACTGCTCCCCACTGACCCTTCTCAGCCCTGCTGAGTAAATAAATCCGACATCATATGTTGCTAAGTGGTTTTATTTTATCCATCCCACCTGACAGCCCTGTGACACTCCATCCATCCACAAGCCATATTCCAGAGGTGCCTGGCATGGTAACATCAGCACCAGACTCCAAGGAGCTGGGCTGAGAGGGGCAAATCCTTGCCCAAGGACCACTAAAGAAGCATCAGAGCATTACAACTGAGCTGAGCCACCAGCAGCTCACCTGAGCAGGGACCTGGTGTCCCGAGTCCCTGCTCTGATGGCAAACTGTCTGCCACGGCCAATTGGGCTTTTTGATGTTTTATTTCTCCCTTTTATTAGATTTTATCGCTGCAGATCGTTTGAATGCTGGGGATTATTCTTCCAACAGCTTCTTTCCTCCTTGAACACCTGCAGGCCACAGTTCTTTCCATTTGGCTGCTGGTTATTTTAAATATGAAGACCTGATCTTAAGCACACATATCCTGTTAAATAAGTACGGCTATGTTCTTGTCATAACACCTTCCCAAGATTTCCATGAATTATTTACTCATAATTAAATATTATTTCTTATAAATGCAATACTATTATGTGGTTTTCACTCACTATTTTTGTAGCTGTTTCAGTCATTCACTACAACCATTTTATTCCTTTTAGACAACACACCCACCAGCCACATGTTATTCAGGTTTCTCTTTCCATGGAAACCCTTGGATTGCAAAGGATCAGAAAGGTTCCCCCCTCATGGATAATAATATCTTTCCAATGTTGAAAGGGTTTCATCTGCCTTCATTTCTGCATGGAAGTGCTTAACAATGCTGCCGAGTCAAACCACGCAAAGCCTCGCTACGTTTGTGAAAACACGAGTGTTCTCTCATCCTCAAACAACCTTCCAACCACCTAAATATATGATTTAAATCCCTCTGTAAACCTACTTCAGGTGTCTTCAGGGATCTCTTACTCCCACGCTTCTGCGGAAGGAGAATTTCAGGCGAAGCCAAAGCTCCTTGGAAAAGTCTCTCCCTGTTTTTTCTCTCAAACACCATTTGTTTCTTCCTCGTTAGTTTGAGGAATAATGATGCAACTGTATTTTTCTGAAATTTGTCCAGCTCTTACTGCAAAAGAGAACTTGAAAAGAAGACCAAGACATACAACTGTAGTTAAGTCAAGGTTCTCAACACGTGGTTCTAACAAGGTACCTGTGGTGAAGCAGGGTTATGAATTCCCAAATTGTGCTCCAATCATTCTCCACCTTAGGATACGACACATAAAATGATGGTATAATCCACGTGGGTTTAGGTTTACAGAGCATTGGACCACCTGCACCACCACCAAGGTCTCCCCAGGAAGGAAACACAGGGCAGAGAGAACCTCCAGCTCTGCCCAGAAGTGACAATTCTGTCACGCAGATTCTCGGTTTCAAAGAGTGATTTGTTTTTCACTTGTATTTCAGAAACTGTCAAGTGCTTCTTAACAGTAACTTCTGTTATGTGTGTGTTTTTTAAAGGAGGTAAATGGGGTCTCAAAAATTCAATGTCTGCACATACATTGCAAAAAAAAAAAAAAAAAAAAAGAAGGAAAAAAAAAGCCAGTTTAGAGAACAATGTGGGCATGTGTTTTTAAACTACTGTTCGTGCAGTCTGGTCAGGACTGTGTGACACAGTATACAGTGTTTTGTCATCCAAGGAATGTCTTTGATCAAGAGTTTATGCAAGAAGAAAAAAAAAAAAAAGCCATGAAACCCTAATCCGTTCCCACAGTCCAGTAAACGTGAGCTGGACAAACAGTGGACAATGGCAGCAAAGCTTGGGGCTGGAACAATGGCTGCAACTAAAAACATTAAAGGCTTGCTGACTCACAGTTCCTACTATCAAGAAAAGATTCCATGTGGTGTTATTCCCCAGGATCCTGAAGATGCTGAAGGTTAAAAACTGTGATTATTATTATTGCACCCTGAGATGGAGCAGCGACATCAGGGGCTAAACGATAAAAAAAAAATGAAAGAAAGGTGACAAATACTGGGGTTGATTCTGTCCAAGGCAGATCAGGATGCAGAGGCTCAACAATCAATCTTCCTTCTGCTGGATGTTTTGCTAAAATAAAATTCTGTAATTTTCTTACAGAGCAAATGCCACTGAAATCCTTTCAGTCAGTAGGCCGCTACTTCAGACGTCACCCGAGGAAATTCCGCACGACTGCAACAAAGCTTCCCAACTTTACCAAAGAAAAGCTTTATGCCATTTCTTATGCCTATTCAGAAATCCTCTGCAGGCAGTTTTGCAATGCCAAAACCAGAGTGCTGCACTAGTGGTCAATGTAAATTGATGTAAAAAAAATGGGATAGAATAATTAAAACCATTGTGCAGCAAGCCACAGTGCCTGATTTTTTTCTGATTTACCTTTCATATATTTCATGGATTTACAAAGTCTTCCATGCTGGCCTTCCACACAGTAATACATCACTTGATAGAGCTCTGTGTATGGTCAGGGGGTACTAAGTACTTAAGAGAATTTTAGGATGAAAAATGCTGCAAAAATTCAATTATTACACCGAGGGAATGAACACTCCAGTGATTAAGGTAGGAATATTTGCATTGTGGTGCCAAAGAGATACCCAAAAATGAACTAACTGTACAAGCTTTCAAAATAGTGCATAAAAGGTTTTTTATTATTATTTTTATTATCACTAGAGGCCAGGCTGGTCCTGCAATTCCAAGCACTGGGACACACCAGAGCACTTCAGCAGTGGATTGCTCCAGTTGGACACCAAAACCTGCAACTGGACACTTGCTGCAGGACTCTTTTCACAGCTCCCCAATCCCCATTTTCTCTGGTGATATGTACACTCCTGTGGTAATATGTGCTGTCACAACTTTATCCATTAAAAAACCAGCTCTGGCAGACTGTAGAATGAGAATCTTCATGGTTACTTGCCAAGCTATGGAAGCTGGAGTTTTAGGCTGTAATTAGACCAGAATCCACAGCCAGGAGAAGTTGCAAAGGGCAAGTATTCAAAAGGCACTAACATTTATAGCACCAAGAATATAAAGAATTATAACATTACCAAAAATACTAAGCCTTTTGTTTCAAACCAAAGCCTTTCTGTTTAATCAGGGTGAGATGTTATACCCCACACACATCGCTCTATAACTCTGGAGTGACCTGAACAAAGAAAAATCAGAGAAAACCGGAAATAAGGATTCTCATCCAGGGGGACCTCAGGTAATTCTAACATTCCAGTAGATTTCAAAGTATAACACATCAGCTCTTTCTCAAAAACATGTAGTGCTTCGTGCTGCTATCCCTGCAGAAATTAAGAAAGCAACTACCCTGGCATGGAGCCTTATCCTCACCTTGCTTACCCACACCTTTATCTCCAGAAAATGGTGTTAATTAGCATCACCAACATTCCCTTTCCAGCATGCAATGCTGGTTTTTTTTATTTTTAATTATTACTCTCCTGTAATTACAGGACATCATTAAAAACCCTACAAATGTTCAAACAAGCCACACAGGGACAAGGCACCCACTTTTATATTGAGAACAACACCAGAAAAGAATCTCAGATCATTAAATCAGAACTTGAGATAGAAGGCTGTATCCAACACAATGTACAGCTCTGACAGCTTGTGAGTAAATAAAAAAGTATCAGATCCATGCCTGTAGTTGCATTATTATTATAAGTCAAAGATTCCATTTTTAATGCTTTTTTTAATAATACCTTTATGTGGAGATAAGCCCTAAAACTTTATATTCAAAAAGGGATGTAAGTGCATACAGAAAAGATGCCAACAGAACATGACTTATGGATTTAAAACCTCAACAATTCAGATTATTTGATCTCTTTCTGTACCTTAAAAGGGTATCAGCTCTTACTCTAAAGCACTGTGGAATATTAGGGTGCAGGCAGACTTCTGACAGATGGATCTCCCTTTATTCCAATAGAGGAAGTTGTATTTCCAGCCAAAGTGTAAATAAACACTCATAAATACACTGCAGGTTTAAACTCTCTCTTGCATCTCTTTGAAAACCAAAACTTGATCCACTGGAAAATTAAAACTCATTTCATCCCAACACAACCTATTTAAAAAATGACTGATAAAAACGTGCTACCATTTCAGAAGAGACAGACCAAAATGTGTACTTTACTCACCAAAAACAACCCTACAAAAAGCCAGAGAGTTTAAACCAGTCTTTATTTTTCTTCCTTCAGTGGTGATTATCCACAAAGCAAGCTGGCATTGAACAGGTTCTATGTGCATACTAAAACACACTTTCAGACCTTGACAGCAATCAGACCAAAGAGTCACAGAACCAACCAATGCATTCCAGACTTTCCTCACACATGTGTAAATTATCACAACCTTGTTTCACCAAAACGTTAATGGGATTCAAATGAGCCAAACTACCTCTACAGAGTTGATTTTGAAGCAAACAGTTGCATCCACACATGTTTTTTTCTGATTTATTTCACCCATTTCTGGTGATTACAGCTGTTCATTCAAAGCTGGAATTTTGATCACCTTCACATTACAGTTGACAAGAAATGGAAAAGGAAGTATGAAGGCAGAATGAGAATTGTGCTCACAAGCTTTAGCAAACAGGGGCCAGAGTTTACCTTGCTCTGCCGATGCCTCAAAATTCACTGTTTCTTGCACTCATCACATCTTGTAGAAAGGAAAATTACAAGTCTTCTGGACTGCCATGACTTCAGCAGCCTAGCAGTAATTAATAAAATTCCATATTGCACAGGTTCAGCTGAGAGATGATCAGGAAGGAACCAAACAAGCTCGAACGCAGTCCAGGCAAGTCAGACATTTGTGAGTTCGGTGTTTCAAACATTCCTCCCGAACTACTGAGCAATAACTAGGGGGTGGTGAGTGAATACAGCAGTTTATTTTTAAGTCTTACTAACTTCAGCATTTTCAGCAGAAATTTTCCATTTTAACTGCCCTTAATACACTGAACTCCTGCAGAATGCCCAGCTCCTTGGACAACACAAAGACACGATCTCTGTGTCCTGCTTTATTAACAACCAATTTTTTTTACCCCCCCATATCCTTTCCACCCAGCCTTCAAAGCAGCACTTAAATTGCATTTAAAGCAGGCAGTGTGTGAATGAGCAGGGCCCACAGCAGCTTTGCTCATCCCCCTGAAGGCTCTGGAATTCCAGGGGAACACGCTCTTCCACCACAGGCCCGACCATCCACACTCGGGGGGAGTAACCAGGGTGTCAGCTAATAAACCCCACTTGTACTTGCAGCCATTTGTGATGGATTTTAGGGAGATGTCAGAGCAGGGAAAGGATTGAAAGAAAGCTTATATCTCATGAAATTCAACAGTGGTTTGAAATTCTGATGGATTTTTCACCCCCCTCCACGGCAACGCTTCAGCTGGGTTGAGCCCACACCTTTCACTGCTGTTTGCTGACTGCAATGTTCCTCATTTTCCATGTGGCTGAGCTGAGAAACACAGGCAAAAAACACCAACATGCAAAAAGGCTGGGGGGCTCAGCCACGCTGGATGCTGCCAGGAAGCAGATTCTGAGCTATTTAAATCCTCAGAAGGCAGAATTATTTGCAGCAATTCACATCAGACACCTCACGTTGGTTAAGGCAAATCAATCTTCTCGGGCTTTAACTCCTCAGCTGTAAATAAGGTATAAAAATACCTGTATAGTATGTTGGGAATGTTTCACAGTGACAACCCTGAACAACTTCACAGAAACCCCCACAACTCTGTTGCAAAAAACAGTTTAAGAAAGCACACAACTACATATCCAACAGGCAACTTTAACTGCACCTCATTTAATAAACCAAATCAGGCCCATACAAGATATGACACAAGATATTCAGAAAAATACAGACTCAGGGAATAAGAGGCTCCATCAGTATGTCCACACATATGAAACTGAATCAAAGACCTATTAGGCAACCCTAAACTTCATATATCCCAGCCTGAAAACCTGGCTGACACAAGATTTATTGTTAAATACTTGTATATACACATTTGTATAATAATTTATCATAATAATACGATTTTGTTATAAATAAAATTACAGCAAGACAAGAAAAATCGGCCACCAAACCAATTTTCAAAATAACAGTCACTGGCCACTTGATGGTCAAAGATCCTTTTTCTCCTGAGTTGAGCAGGAATAATTTTGTTTGAAACCATCTCTGGAGCAGCACTTTGCATGTCACTGAGGTATCACACACTTCCAGTAACCAAATGCTTCACAGATACTTTGACTTCTCACAACCTTCCCCTTGCTTTTAGACATGTTTTTGCAAACCAAGCACAGTGATTCCAAAAAAGGCTGCATTTAAAAACATTAATATTTAGTTTCACTTCTCTTTGTACTATCATTCAGAGTAAAACAGACTCAAAACACCTTTTGCTGAAAACCACAAATTATGCTTTGAATCCCCCTAGATCTTGGTCTAAAAAAGTTCATCACAGATGAATAAGTGGCACCTTTCACTAATTTGAAGTAAACAGGTAAAATACTTCATTTTGTAAAAATAAACTCATTTGTGGATGCACAAGGGACAACTTTTTGAAACCTGGATTTCTCTGAAGTGATTATAAAGTCAAATTAGCTCTGTCCTCTCTAGTAATGTGATCTTTTTGGTTTGTGCCCATTTCCTTATTGAGATTATTGATTTTATTCTGCTTCTGTTTTCAGGTGCTGGCAGTTTGGTGCTTGTTCTGGTTCCCAGTGGCTTGGCTGCTTAAAAATTAAAAGCCAACTGTACTTTAAACTGCCCTGCCAAGGTCTCAAATGAGGAAACAAGCAACAAATGAATCCTACCTTAATGCCAGTTAATTCCAAAGGAATTCACCACATAATCAGGAGAGCTGTGTCATGAGTGCCTGTGTTCTGTACTCTCCAACAACTTCATCTATATACATATATATATATATTTGTGAACTCTTATAATCTATTTCTTACACAGCTCTCTCCTCCACTAGATGGCCCTGACTCTCCCTGAATGTATCAGAGATGTTTAAAACAATTAAACAAACAAAAAAAATGTCTTTAAAGTATCTTTCAGGTACAATAACTGGCTGTATTTCTCTTCAACTAACACAGTTAAATACATTTAGCTCACAGCATCCATTTATTGGAAGGAGACTAAAGGGTTCATTTTCAAGACTGGAAAACAAAAAAGCCACTCTGTGATAAAAGATACTAATAAATACATTAAATTACAACCACAGCTCTTCTGGTAGTCATGTTTTTCTAACCTATCACTTAAATTGCTGCCTTTTGGGGTTTAGATTTTGGGGGTTTGGGAGATCCCTCTCTTCCCCCACCAAAGCTATTGGAAAATCCAAGTGCAAATTCCATGTTGTGAGCTGCAGCTAATTTATGGGCAGAGATCTTATTCTTCCTCCTTTGCTTTCTGACTTCATTTGTCATTTTATCCTTTACCCACAAAAACTGGGAACTGATTATATTTTACTTCACCTACAGCATCTACACATTGTGTAAACTCAACAATCTGCACACATAGATCTTTAATTAACATAATACATCCTTTAAATAAGGAAACTTTGCAAATGCATGTGTTTTCCTTTTGAGGAACTAAAGCAAATATTTTTATTCAACAGGTTTACACACTAGTGTTTCAGTGGTCCTAAATAAAACTTGGAGATAATAAATGTTAAATGACACACTGTAAGTCCAATGGTTTTCCCTTTGCCCTTTAATATTTAGCACCTCTTCACTGTTTTGATTTTTTTAAAAAAATAAAAAATAGATAAAAAAACACTTTTCCAGTTCTGTTCTTTAATGTTTTTTTCTTTGGTCATCCACGTTTATCTTCATCTGTTGTATTCAAAATGTTAGTGAAGATCTTTCAGTACCAATTCTAAAATCAGACTGAATATTTAGCATTGAACAAACCTAAAAAAAAAATACACAGAAGTGTTTCAAAGCATCTGTTTTCCAAGCAGAATGTTCAACAAAACTCCCAGTTTCTTTTCTTCTGGTCCCACTTGTAATTCATTGTCAAAAAATACCTTCAACCTGCCTTTCAAAGAATATTTTCTTCTTTTATTTTTCATTTGCTACTGGTTGGGGAATTTTCAACTATCAAGTATTTTCACTTAATTCACTTCATTTCAAGTATTTTACTATGACTGCAGCAGGGGAATAATTGCTCCACACAAATACCATGTTTTGGAGTGGGTTTAGAAACTAAATATATTCAGAAATTAATCAATGGGCTGAATAAAATAACAACTTAATCCTACGAACCTGTTTAAATTTTCCTCTGATTTTTTCCAGATCTTCCTGCAGCTTATCATAAGTGGGGTCTTCATATGGGAATTTCTGAATCATCCCTATTAATGACTCCAGAGCCCTTATCTTTTTGCTAGGGAAAAAAAAAACAACAAAAATAAATCAAATCCAAGCAGAAGAGCCAACCACGCTACTACAGAAGTTTTTTTTTCAATCCATCAATATGAAATTATACTGATTTTTGAATTAATAATTCAGAGCATAGAACCCAGCCCTCCATCCTTCTTTAATTCAACTTCTCCCATTCAGCTCACTGACAGTGTGTGTTTAATACACATTTAAGCCATAATCAGAAATTAAGCTGCAGCACAACTGACAAAAGTTAAGGTTTCCTTTTTAACTCACCTGCCCAAAATTGAGAAATATTCAAGAATCCTCAGAAGTATTTATTAGAAATACTCGAGAGAAATTAGAAATACTGGGAGAAATGAAGAAATGCAGTAAAAAAAAGCTTACCAGAACACAAAATGGCTGAAAACTGGACAGAAAAAAAAAAGATACAAAGAAAAGAAAGAAAGTCACAGAAAAAAAATTACTTTTGACCTTTTTAGCCTTACCTGCTCTTTTCATCTGTGCATTTCTGGAGCAGACAGTGCCATGTCAGTGCAAACCCAAGGTAGCAGCCAACCTGTGAATTTAAAAGAGTGTCATGAGGGGAAAAAAGTCCCAAAAAACAAACAGATTATATGGTCAAACAACAGTAAAGCACAACATTGTATTCTGTTCTTCAGGAAAAAAACAACTCTGGATACACACACTGGAAAGTTCACTAAATTAGGGAAGGAGAGTTACCTAAGTCAGAAAACTTCTTGTAAGAAGTTGTTCAGCATCAGAAGACAAGATATTTAAAATGCAGCATGAAAAGCAATTCTGCAAAACACAAGCACTGCTTTATATGCTTTGAACCCCCAAATTTACTGAAGTCTGGTAGCAGGGAAAAGTTAAGAGAACAAGCTATTTAAGAGGTTTTGGTGCTTGTTTTTGCAGCAGTTCTGAGTTAAAGCAGCCCATGCACAGCCCTATGAAAAGGTACCAGGGACTGAGGGAGCCCTCAAGTCCGGGAGGAAACCACACTTTTTTTTGATTTAATACATAAACAACTTTATCAGCCCAACTGAAGAGGAATCAGAAAGAAGCAGGAGGAGCTGCCTGAGCCCTGCTGCCAAGAACTCTTCAGTACAACTCTGGACACCAAATGAAACAGGAATATGGGGAAGTCCTGCAATGCACCAACTGGACAAGTCGGCTGAAGTGCCTTTCAAAAGTGACTCAGCATTCACACAAAAACAACACAGACAGCCAAAACCAGAAGTCAGCTGACTTTGAGAGATTAAGTCCAAGGACAGACACACTTTAATTACAATGTTTTACTTGAATTCACTATCAGCCAAGGCCAGCATCAGATCAGCAATCATCCAGATTCTACCCAAGACACAGAACAGACTGACAGGTCTAAGGTTACCCAAGTCACCCTCTAATTTAACTGTATAATCCTACTGCCCTCTGGAGCTTTCCCAATACAAGCAGATTAGAGCAATTCTCTATTATGGCCTGTCTGGGACCATTTTGTATAAAACTATCCAGCTTTGGAGACTCCTGTTTAACATCTCATTATACAATGATAGAACTACATCACTGGAGTGTAAATGGGAAAAATATCCAGTCACTGCACCCCTCTGTATCATGCCCAAATGCAACCCAAAATTTTATGATGGCCATTCTTTCTGCTTTGAGTTTACTTTTTTTTTTCATTACAAAACGGATTAATGCCACTGCCACTGTTCCTTCTGCAGGCAATTAACCTTCTGAAACCTGAAAATACCAAAAGGGCAAACTGCCAGATTACCCAGAGGTCTTCAACAGATCCAACAGATTTAGATGGGTGGTGCTCTGCTTGGAATGGGGCCTGCCATGAAAACTGCAGTACAGCTTCCCAGCAGAGCTGCCAAAATTCTCAGGTCCAAAGAATCCTGGAACTACAATTACACAGCACTCTGTGCTATGACAGACTGGAGCTGGATATATGGGACAAGTGAAGTGCCTCAGCACCACCCTCCACCCCTGGAATTTCTAGGAATGGTTACTGATTCGGGAATCACAGAATCACCCCTTCATGATTCTCCATCCAAAGTGTCTCAAGATTCCACGTTTTTCCCTATGCTGAGCCACAGGAGATGGCACAGGGGGGCCTTTAGACACAATTTTGGGATACAAAAATAAATGTGCAGTTCATAATGTTTTTCTGAGCAAGCTTGTTTGAATTTCTTTGTTTCTTCTTGTCCTTTCAGAAAAAAAAAAGCCCCACCGAAGTTCCACATAGCAAATAAGCTTAAAAAACATAAACACACCCACTCAACTCTTCAAATCAAAATACCACCATTAAACCACTTTTATGGGGCAGTGTAACCTCGGACTGATGATGATTTCAGGCCTTGCCCAACAGCTTCTGTGTTACAGTAATTTCCCAATGACAAAGACATTGCAACCCTGAAGCATTTTCCCATTTACCTCCGACCCGACCTTGGCGCCGTGGAGCGCTCCGTACCTCCTTCCCTCAGCAATTCCAATGTGGCTGCCTTCGGCATATCCCTCCTGATACCCCTCACCGTGGAACCTGGGAAGGCAGAAGTGCAGTTTTTTTTAACCTCCTGGTCTCGTATCGAGCTCACACTGCGCACAGAGACCTCACAGGAACAAAAACCAGGCTCTATCATCTCCCAGAGCGGAAAGACCAATAGTCAGAAACATCACATAACACCGATTTAAATGACAGAATCACAGAACCATTTCGCCTGGAACACACCCCTGAGGTCATCAAGTCAAACCTTGTCCAACTAGACCAGAGCCCTGAGCGCTACGTCCAGGCATTCCTTGGATACCTCCTGGGGCAGTGATTCCACCGCTTCCCTGGGCAGCCCCTTCCAATGCCTGACCACCCTTTCCATGAAGGAATTCCTCCTAATGTCCAACCTGAACCTCCGCTGGTGCAGCCTGGGGCTGTTTCCTCTTGTCCTGTCCCTGGGAGCAGAGCCCGACTCCCACCTGACTCCCCGCTCCCGTCAGGGAGCTGTAGAGAGTGAGAAGGTCCCCCCTGAGCCTCCTTTTCTCCAGGCTGAGCCCCCCCAGCTCCCTCAGCCACCCCTCATCACACTCGAGCTCCAGACCCTTCCCCAGCTCCATCCCCTCCTCTGGACACGCTCCAGCCCCTCAATGTCTTTCTCGTCACGAGGGGCCCAAAACTGACCCGAGGGTTCAAGGAGGGGCCTCAGCAGTGCCCAGCTGGGGGGACAGTCCCTGCCCTGGCCCGGCTGTCACACTGTGTTCAGCCCTAGGCCCTTTCCCAACTTTCCAGCCACTCCTTCCCCAGCCTATGGCACTGGGTCACTTGTTGTCACCCAAATGCTGGATCTCCATCGCTCCAGCCCGTCCAGGCGAAGTCACAATCATTCACCCTCTAACATTCCCAGCCAAGCCCATCCCAACCCGCCAAGAACAAGGCTCCAGCTCTGTGCTCCCACCAGGATCATTCCCCACCCAGGTGAGTATTCCCACTGGAAGCGCCCAGACCACGGAATCACAGAACATGCCGAGCTGGAAGGGACCCACAAGGATCATCGACCCCAAGCCTCAGCCCTGCACGGAACACCCCAAAAATCCCACCCGGTGCCCGAGAGCATCATCCAAACGCTCCCTGAGCTCCGCCAGCCTTGGCGCTGTGCCCACTGCCCCGGGGAGCCTGCTGGCATCCAGCTGGTACCCAGTGCCCGACCACCCCCCTGGATGAGCAATCTCTCCCTCTTATCCAGCCTAACCCTGCCCTGACTCAGCTTCACGCCGGCCAAGCGCAAAGAGGAGAATTTCCCCTCTCCCTTCTCCCTCCCACTCCCCGGGGCTCCCTTCGCCCCTCGCCCTCCCCTCCCGCTTCCCGCCGCCGCCTGCCGAAGCACCACCCCCGGGGCAGAGTGGCGGGGGGCTGCGAGAAGCCGCTCTCCGCGCCCCTCACCGCTGCTCGGCCATCACGATCCCGTCGAACATGTCGGCCATGGCGCGCGCGGGGCACGCCGGGAACGACGGCGCGCGGCAGGGTCGGGAAAGGCCGGGATCGCCCCGCCGCTGGGGGCGTGGCCTGAGGGCGGTGACCACGCCCCTCCCCGCCTCTCGCCGGGCTGGCCACGCCCCCTCTCCCCGGGCCTGTGCCGGGCCGTGCCCGCCAGGGGGCGCCCGCGCGCCGCCGGTGCCGGGCCGTGCCCTCAGGGAGAGCGGCGGTGTCCGCCCGGGAATAGAGGAGGGAATAAAGGAGCGGTCACAGCGAAACCAGCCGGGTTTTGGTCTTTACCACCCCTCCCCGCCCCGGAGTTGTAATACCGGGAAGAATTTATCACAGTCGCTGAGCTGGAAGAGGACCCATGAGGATCGTCGAGTCCCGACTCCTTGGCCGCGCACGGGGCCATCCCCAAAAGCTACAGTCAAATATTAGATTATATATTTGTGCCAGTCGTTCAGTTTATACGCCCAGTTTTCATTTAGCTGTTTAATAACTAGTATTCTCTCATTACTCAGTGTCACATGCCAGTCTTTGGCATTGGCAGGGAAGAAGTAGCCTTTAATCGCTGCGGACGTGGGAGCCGCACGTCCCGGGATATTGGCACACCACAGCAGAGTTGTCAAACGTGATGGTAGGGGGGGAAACGTGGAAGTAATAGGCATTTGCAAACCAAAGCACAGGGGTAATGATCACGGTATGTACGTAGACAAAAACACGATGACTAAAGGCAAGTGTACTGTGTAAGGACACACTCATTTCAGCAGTGAACTCACAACTGACCACCCCGACCGCTCCTCAGCTTAGAGCCATGTGGTGACACAGAGGGGGGATAGAGCTTCCATTGGACAGGCTTTCATTTACACAGATCAGTGAGGAAATCCAAACTGTGCCCTGTATTTATTACCTTGGGGTCTCTTCAGGTGAAAGCACAGCACCACACGGACTGTTTCGAGGTGTGCAGGCATTTGTAGTTCTGCCCCCTTCCCAAGAGTGTTGTCCAAATGCTTCCTTAGCTCTGTCAGGCTCGGTGCTGTGCCCACTGCCCTGGGGAGCCTGTTCTAGCGTCCAACCACCCCTTCCCTGATATCCAGCCTAAACCTGCCCTGGCACAACTTCAAGCCGTTCCCTCCAGTCCCATCACGTGTCACAGAATGATGGAACATGCACATCTCTCTCACAGCATATTGACATCTCTGATTTTTGTCTGGTTTTGATGCCTGAAATTCCTCTCTGTGAGGGCAGGGAGGTGCTGGCACAGGTTGCCCAGCGAAGAAGTGTCACAGCCCTCAAGTTCACATGCAAACTTTGACATCACTTTGCAGTAACACTGCCCAGTTTTAGTGACCACAGATGACCCAAACTGGGCTTAGAAACTTCATTTGAGAACCTTCTGCTGCCATTAAGCTATGGCCCAGAGGAGCTGTGGCTGCCCCATCCCTGGAAGTGTTCAGGTTAGACAGGGCTTGGAGCAACCTGGTCTAGTGGAAGATGTCCCTGCCCATGGAAGGGGGGCTGGAATGAGATGATCATTCAGTTCCCTTCCAATCCAATCTATGATTCTAAAATGTAAATATTTTTTTTTATAAATACCCAACCCAAACTGCAGTGTGCCATTCTAGGCTGCTCTGTTACATCTCTTATTTATTATTACAGATCAACACTGGTCAAAGGAAACACTTATAGCTATCTATAAATATATATTTTAATGCTGATTTATGTTGTTGTTTTCTAAATACTTAATGAAGATGTGGCTCTGGGCACACCACAGTATTCTGCCAGTCTGTCGGAGTCTGTTCTCTTCCAAATCAGACACAGGAGGGCAGAGGACTTGAAAAGTCAACTTCAAAATCCAGAGATCGATATAAAACCTCCCCAGAACTGCATTAGAGTGAAAATAAAGTCATGCTACTAAAGGTTTAGCTAAGCAGGTACAGAAATCACAGTTCATTAAAAGTTCTTCATCACAGCAGGCAATGCTGATTTATAAAGAGCAGCTGTCCAGCTTGTTTTTGGCATTAAAGTGTAGATGTGACTGGATCTCACATGAAATCACTGAAGGTTTGCCAGGTGTGAACACCAACCTGCTCTACAACCAGACATTCACATACTGGTCACTGATGGCAGTGGAAATATAAGATGTTCTTGAGGATTTCCTCTTAGCTAACTGCTACAATTTAAATGTTGCTTTGGAAATTAATGAAAAAAAACCAGTTCTTTGTACCAACAGTACATTGTGGGACTGATGAAAAACGCTGAAAATATAACAATGTCCTGGCAAGAAGACTGCAAGACACCAGCCTCATTTGGGGGCATCCTTACATGCCTTAAGTGATCAGTCTCATCCAACACAGCTCCTGATAAACTTGCTGTGTCCCCAAACTGCCACAAATTCACCCCGAAATCAGAATCCTAACGATGCCCTTTTTGCACTTCCATTCACTTCCAAGGGAAATGTGTTTCTGCTTTCACTGCTGCCCGAGGAGGGTTGGTTGATGTATATCTTTGAGGAAAGAGAGAACACTTATTTAATTTATCATGTTGCACTCCAATCTGTACACTGGTAGAGTAGAAAGAGTGGCCCCACGTTTTCCACCAACAGGATTTCAGCACTTTGAGCAGAGGTAAAGTGGACGTTGTGACTCTTGAATAAAGGATTTATAGGTTTTTTACACTTCCTCCAAGTGGAAATGAAGATGCCCAGTATCTCCTTCCCCACAGCCTTCCCACTGCTCTAACAACTCGTATTTGCATATCATAGCTTCCAGCTGAGACTTCACAAGGAGACATTTGACACCTGACCTTTAAAAAAAAACCCTTCAGGGCTGTAAAACGTACTGCTGCAAATGAAAGCACCGCAGTTGTCCTACTGTCTTTGAGAAACTCTGATCGACCAGGACCTACACTGGAACGGTGGTGGTGGTGGTGGTGTTTACATTCCCACAGATCCAAAGGCAGTGGTTTGTTTGGAGGTTTTGCACACCGAGTTCCTGACCCAGTCAGGTGTCAGATGGCAGGGAAAGCATTTTCCAGCAATCCTCCCACCTCAAGCTGTGATCCTGTCAGATTTTATAAGCAAAGCAGCCAGGTTTGGTCAGAGCTTGGATGGGAAAACTCCAAGGAAAGCCGAAGTGCTCCAGGAAGTGGTGTGGGTAATTCAGCCCTTGGCATTCTTCCCTCTGTCTGAATAAATATTGAACCAACCATGCTGTTGTAGTGAGAAACACTGTGCTGCTGGTGGAAGATGTTAAGCCAAAGGTGTCAGCAAATAGTCACCAGAGAGCTCAAGATGATGTTTGCAAACTGAAGGTTGTTTGTCTTTGCACCCTTGAGCAATATTCACAATGTTATATCTACTTCAGAATCTCTCACTGGTGAAATTATACAGTATACCCTCTGAATTCCTTTATTTCCCATCAAATCTGTGCAATTTTTTTTTTAGCAGAATAATAAAAGTGGAATTTTTTGTTGACCAAACTTTATAAGTTCATATATACTTTATTTTGTTTTCTGGGTTTTTTCTTTTTTGTTTTTCTTTTTTTTTTTTTTTTGCAAAAATAAAAGGCTTGAAAGGTATCTAATGTTCAACCAAAACTGGAAGTGAAACACAGAAAAACAGAATGCCCCAAATCTGAAAGCTTTTGGAACAAAACAACTGAAAATCAGGGGTAGGTCTGATATACGAGGAGTGGGAACCATCCGGATGTGTGGCAGTGGCTCAGCAAAAAGGGGAATGGGAAACACCATGGGAGATGTTTGCCAGCTGAGAAACCTGCAGTTCCTGTGACTCACAGCATCTCCAAACAGAAGCATTCAGTCTCTTTTCCTGCCAGAAACCAACGCCTTTTTCAGGCAAAAATAACCAGTTTTCTCCCCGTTTGCACTGGTGAGTGTCGTTCCCAGTTTTAAGAGGGAGCAGCCTTCCATCCACGGGATTTTTTGGACAAGCACTGAAACAGGCTGCTCGTGGAAGTGGTTGAGTCCCCATGCCTGGAGGAATTTAAAGGACCTGTTGATGTGGCACTCAGGGACGTGGTTTAGTGGTGGCCTTGGCAGTGCTGCCTAACTTTGGGAAAACCCTTTTGTCTCTCCATGCCCTTGTCTCTTGTGCCTCAAGCACCTTCCCAAGGGATTCCAACTTCACTGTGGCTGCTGCAAAGAACAGACACCACAGTTTGCTGAAGCTCTTTGAAGTCTCTAGACCGAGGGGATGACAAAAGAGTCAGCAAGATTTCAGTGTTGAAGATGATTTTCTTTTTTTTTTTTTTTTTATTGCAAATGTACACAATACAGCTACTGATAATGCACAGAAATTTAAAAAGCTATCGTCTGCTAAAATTTCATGATTACCAAACTTCACGAGATTTGTTACGACTAAAAAACTCACTTTCAGGAGTATATAAATAGAATCTTGAGCATAAATAACAGTAACAAAATAAACAGACGTATGAATTCAATAAATTAATTATAAATATTGCATTGGCAATGAAGTGCTAGGTCAGAAGAACACCAGTATTTCCAGTAGAGCTCTTTTTTTTTTTTTTTCTACAGAAATCTCTAATAAACGAACCTTTGGAAAGAAGGAACCTTTGGAAACATCTTCTAACTTTTGGGGGCTTTTTCTTTGGTTTCACCCTGGTCATTCCTTCACTTCAAAGGGAGAACAGAACTGAAGACATCAGACATCTGTGTCTTGGCCATGAGACATCCAGAACCCATTCCTGCAGTTTCATGGCAGACTCAGCTCTGCAGCATTTAAGTCACTAAACTGTCTCTCCACAGATTCCCAGGGATGCTCAATCAAGCCTGGAAGTGACTTGAAAGGATTGGTGATAGTTAAAGGTTAAGCACAAAAACCTATTTTGCAGTTGATTTGACCTATACATTATCCTTCTCCAGTGTTCTTCTCCGTTTGCTAACGACATACATGCTTATATACAACAGAATCTTAATTTATACACTAATTTGAACTGCTCATTCCCTACCTGATGAACGTAAATGCTAGTTCTGTGCACTCTTCCATCCAACCACACATTGAATTCTCGCTAATTTTAATGAGAGCTCTCTGCTGGATGATGCTGATGACACAGAGAACTTAAATTAGCCTACAAAAGAAATCAAAGATTGAGTTTCCCCAACTACTCTTTAGCAATAAGGGAAGGAAGAAATTTTTCCCCTTTCTTCCCTTATTTCCTAAGGGAAGAAAAAGCACAATATACAAGCAGATTTGAGGTTTTTTTCAGGAGTATGCTTTCAATAGAAAGTTTTTTCCCAGAATGCTGTCAGCGGCCTTTCAAGAAACACCATAAATTCCAGTTCATGTAATTGCATCTGCTAGGTTTTCCTTAATTGAGTTTTGTTCCAAATGTTTGTCTTTAAGGTCTCTGAGGAGGAAAAAGTTTTCTGCATTTGCTCCTATGAGCAGAAATAACAGGGGAACATATGTGGAAATGAAGTTGCTGTCGAAAAATTACAGTTATTTTATCATCGCCATGGCAATGGAGGAATTCTGGTGAAGCTGCTAAGCTTTTCCCCTTTAACCCTTCTTTTCCAAACAAACCTATGGATAGGCAGTTCTTTAGGCTACAGAACAGCCTCTTGGCACTCATCTCTCACAGGTACAACACATTGCAAGGAAAAGTCTGGCCCCGTACAAAAAAGTTCCAAATTTTACATACATGAAACGCTAAAAAAAGTACTCTGCAACATTTCTGCAAAAACCTGTGTGTGATCAGAGTCATTTCTGAAAGCTGGGGCTCTTCACCGGGGACAGTTTGGAGCTGATGCCAAAGGGGTCCATGCTGTCCGTTTCCAGAGGCGAGGAATACACCTCTGGCTCAAAGGCCTGGCTGTAATCCCCGTATTCCCCAAAGTCTGTGGATTCCATGGGCACAGTGTTGATCATCGGCAAGAAATGAGACAGTGGGAGAAAATCTTTTCCCTTGAACTGCTGTCTTTGCTTGGCGCTACTCAAGGACACCGATATTCCGTGTTTTTTGGACCTGTACACGTTGTAGCCGTCTGGGCGGATCTCCTCCTCAAAGGAACAGTCCTCAGTGGAATACCTGAGCTGAACAGCAAGGAGTAAAGAGGATTACAAATACGCCCACCAGACTCACTGTACTCAACCACAATATAAATTTTTGGTGCAACCTCTGCTCTCAGAGGGAGGGTCCCTCTGGCTTGTCCCAAATTGGTGCACCTTGCAGGCCCCACTGGATCCATGCTGGTGAGCTGATATCTGCATGGTCCTTTCAACTCAAATACGCCATTCTATTCTATTCTGTTCTATTCTATTCTACTAGAGATCCCCACTTTGCACATACAACGCAGTTTGAGTGACAAGAGCAATTAAAAGACCTAATCCGGAACTCCTGAAGTTATTGCATGTCCATCACATTAAATAAGCCATGAATCCTGGATGTGTGCTTCTCCACAGATACCACACTTAGCCTGTCCTGAGCACTGGGAAAAAGAATCTCAGGTTAACTACTCTCTAGATTAACTGTCCTTAATCGCTGACAATACTTAACTGCAATCATGAGACCTAATCCAACAATCCTGGGGTATAGAATTCCAGCTCTGTTACAGATTTGCCTGTGCAAGGGCTTCAGGATCAGCTCTGTAGAAAGGCAGCATGGCCAATCAGTAAAACAATGTTAAAAGGTGATTGGCCTTTTTTTTTTTTTTTTCACTCAGAATTTACTGCAATTACAAAAGACCCATTTACAAAGTGTTATTTTCGCATTACAGCGAGAACTGTCAGATTAACAGCAGCACGAGGTAAGATTTTGTACAGAAGAATGTACTTTCTTAGGCATGAATTTGTAGAATTACATTTGCAATAGCCTGTGCAGATATTATATATCTGTAATACATATATATAAATAAGATATAATAAACGTGTATCAGGATTTTGTATCAGCAGGTCAGACCTCTCCAGATCCTTACACAAGCACTGCATTTCTTACAGCTCTGGTGCTATTTCAGGGTCAGCCACTGCAGGTGATTGAACTTGTGGTCAATAAAAGAGAATTGCTGATTATGTCTGTCTGCAGTGATAGAAGTGTCCTTACATGAATGTTCTGTCTGTCTGAATAGAGAGCATGTTTGATACTTTCAGGTCTTTCTCAAATACCCTCAGTTATATGGAGTACAAGTAAGCACGTGCATTTGGTTGTCTTTTAAAAGCATTCTTCAAACAAATTGACTAATTCTGAAAAATATGTTTTCTCCAAATACGATTACGCAATGTTTATCCTTCTATCTTAGAAATTATACATTATATCTTAGAAATGTGTGTATACAACCCAGATTTATGGCTGAATTGGTAGCTGCCTTTATTTCTGTGAGTGCTCAGCCTCACTGACAAGGATGATGAAATAAAAGAGCTTCTTGCTCAAGAAGTGCACATTACAGACAACAGATATTGATTGAGCCCCCATGTCTCAACTATGTAATTCCCTCCTCATTTCATTGCCATTGTCTCTAGTGTATTTCTTAAACAAGTACCAAACACACTTTAAGTAATTCCAGATCTTTTTTTTTTTTTTTGCAGCAGGCTTTTATAGAATGTCGGTATATTCAGCAGGTACACCATTTCCCCTAAACTGACTGACTGCAGCACGAAGCACGCTCAAAAAAATCAACCCTAGTCATCAGTTTTCCAGTGTTCAAAAAGGGCATGTTTCAGGAGTGCAGGTTCAGTCCCCAGACACCGAGTTTGCCCTTTCGTTCTTCCACTCCTGAGCTGATAAGGAAAAGAATTGCCTGCAGAGCTGCCCGGCTGGGCTGTGAGCACAGAGGTGACAGCAGGTGTCCACAACATACAGATGTGACAGCATGGCTGTGTGCTGCTGTATTTTCAGGAAAAAAAAACCAAACCCGACCTGCATTTAATACTCTTACACCACAAAAAGCACTTTCAGTCGAGGTATAATATATGCCTTCCAAAGGGTGTTATAGGAAAGCTATTTTAAAAATTCTGTGTTTGCTAAAGTCCAGCTGCAGCTCCAATGGGAGCAGGACCCAGGCTCTGCTTTGTTTTCATGGAATATTTTGGTTTGGATATACATTAAAACATTAAGCTAATAATTGACCTACCATATCATCTGAACCCGTGCACCTTATCACGGTATCGATTGATTTGAGCCTCAGAAAAGCAAGGAAATTAAGGAAGAAAGGCTCCATTCTGTGTTATATCCCCATCCAAAAACATCAGTATTGCTCTTATTAAAGATACTGCAGGTTTTGAGAGTGGACCAAGTCCTTGCCTGATGGAAATCAGCAGAAATTTTTCTGGAGTGATCAAAGCAGAATCAAGCTGTATCTTTACCGTGGCATGATGAAAAGCCACTGCTCTCTGAAACTCCAGCTTCTGTACAGACTGAATGTGAACCTTAACCTTCAAATTCTAGAGTTGGCAACGTATCCACGTGCCTTTAAAAACGAGTTTATATCCATGGCTGGCTGATATACTTAGTGACAAAGCATGACCTGTGGTGTCAGTGGGTCACTTAACCCCTCAACCTCTTGGAGCCCCACAGGTGCGGTGTTACAGCAGGGCAGAAACGAGGCGGTGGCAAAGCATCCCTTTCCCCTCTCGAAATCCTGTTTCGCTTTGGAGCTACCTAAGCTATGGCAAGTCCGTGCTCCCGGGGCTTGTATGCCTGGCAGCCAGCTGCCAAAGGAGTAATCCTGGGGGTTTTTTCGGAATACCTGACCTGAACAGCGAGAAATTATTCCTGTTCCATGGCACTTCATCTATTTCTGCAGCGGAATCTCAGCCTCCCACTGATGAAGCTTTTTAAGCCTAAACACAGTTTTTCCCCTGGGCTGTGTTTTCGGTATATTTTGGCGGGGGGGACATGCAAAACTTTACTTTCTACATGATGTTTCCTTGCTGCCTGCTAATAACCCCCACAGTGAGAAGAATCAGCGGTCCTACGGAGAAAAGGCGGATAAGGGGAGAGGCGGGGGGAGGAGGGGGGGGGGGGTGATGGACACCTGAAAGCTTTGTCGCCCCATTATTCACTGCAAAAACCACGCGATGCCTTCGGCCTCGCCGGCTGTTTCAGGGTGGCAATCGCCCCGGGGAGAGGAGACTTGCGAGAAAGGCGCTCACCTGCCCGTACAGCCGCCCCGTCTCGTCCATGCAGAGGTACCGGGAGCTCCGCACGCCCTTGATGGCCACGGTGCGCACGGCCACGGCTCGGATCTCCAGCAGACCTGGCGAGAGGGGCACAGCGGCGTTAACCCCGCGGAGCCCCGTCCCGTCCCGTCCCGTCCCATCCCCATTCCCGGTACTCACTCTGCGGGCTCTGGCTCCCGACCGCATCCACCCTGCCGTCGCCGCCGATGCGGAGGAAGCAGCTGAAGAGCCCGTGCTTGCTGGCGGTGTAGAGGTGCCGCAGCCGGATGGGTTCCCCCCAGCCGTAGTTGACGTGCGGGCCGGCGTCGGGCAGCGGCAGCGGCACCGCGGCACAGGCGGCGGCGAGAGCCAGCAGCGCCAGGGCGGCCGGGGGAGAGCCCATCCCGGGGGGCGAGCGGGGAACGGGGCCGCGGCCGTGGGCGGGGAGCGATGGTGATGGGAACGGCGAGACGGTGATGGTGGGCTCGGAGAGCCGGGGATGGTGGGCTCGGAGAGACGGTGATGGTGGGCTCGGAGAGACGGTGATGGTGGGCTCGGAGAGACGGTGATGGTGGGCTCGGAGAGCCGGGGATGGTGGGCACGGAGAGCCGGGGATGGTGGGCTCGGAGAGACGGTGATGGTGGGCTCGGAGAGACGGTGATGGTGGGCTCGGAGAGCCGGGGATGGTGGGCTCGGAGAGCCGGGGATGGTGGGCTCCGAGAGCCGGGGATGGTGGGCACGGAGCGGCGGGGATGGAGCGGAGTCCCGGCGCTGCTCCGCTGGCCGCGCCTCGGGGCTGTAGCGTGGGCGAAGCCGCCCCCTCTGGGCCTTTTATAGCTCTCCCGTTATCAGCCCGATCGATCCGGCCGCGTCCAATATAGAGCCCATTTCATAGCGGATCGGTCACTCCCCCCGAAAATATTGATCGGGTGACATCACGTCGCAGGGGGGACACCCTGAAGTCGCTCCCTCGCCGCCCGCACCTCCGGGCTTTCCGCTCCTTCGAGGCTCTCCGGCCGCGCATCTCCCCGTCGGGCCGGGGCCGGGGCCGGACCTGGACCTCGCGGTCTCGGCTGCAGATCCCGCAGCCCCTGCCCTGATGTGGGCACCGGGAAGGGGTCCGGGGGTGGGTGGGCGTGTGTAACATCCCAGCCCACCCAGCGGCGACGGGGGCCAGCCCGAGGTGAGTCTGCCCCGCTCCCCGCCGCGGCTCAGCCCCTGCCTTCGCCCTTGCCCGTCCCGTATTTCCCCTTTTAGAAATAAAAGAGCTGTTTCCTAAACCCTTGGGGCCACTTCTCCGGGCAGGGGACGAGCACTGGGGGAGCGGGACCGCGGCTCCCCGTGACCAGCAGCCGGCGGGGCACAGCCTGGTACGGCCAGGTAGGGCCTGGCACGGCCCTGCACGGCTTGGTACGGCCAGGTACGGGCGGCTCTGGGTGTCCCGGAGCTGCTCTGGGCTGTATTGCCGCCCGGCCATCCCTGGATGTGTCACTAGATGGAGCCTGGCCCCTGGGATGCGGCTGCCTCGCCTCGGGGGAGCCGCTGCCTGGGGGTCTCTCCAGCTCCTATTCGTCCCCACTTCCACAAAGAGATCGGGGAAAAAAAGCCACCCCTGTGTGTATTAAAACTGCATCGCCCGTTCTAAGCTTCAAAGAGGTTTTTTTTCCTGTCCGCGGATCTTCTTCCGCGTGGGCTTCTCCCAGCGAGTGCCCCAGGAGAGATGGAAGAAGCAAATATTTTGGGGGTTTCCACCCCTTTTTGCATCCCAGGGAAGTTTAAGGGGATTGCTGCTGGCTTTTCTGCTGTCCATCCAAACTCAGCATTAAAGGAATCTTCTCGGATCTCCAAAGAGAAAATGAGTAATTTCATAAAGACAAAAGAAAATCCTTACCCCACCAGACACATTAAATGACAATTCAGCAAGGCATAACCCCATGTCCCCAGCAACTTCCCTGAAACAACAAAGTTTCATTCAGCTTCCACAGACTGTTTTTATATTTTGCTACTTGTTCATTTTCAATCTTTTGTCCCTACACTTGCATCTCCTGTAAACACTCGCACAAATAGCTTTTCTTGATGAGCAGCCTTAGCTCAGTGAGGATGTGCACAGAGACAACATCATGCAAAAAAACCCAGAGGCTTGCAGGATGATGTCTTGCACTTATCATCATGAGCAGCTTAAGATGTATTTAACTGAAGTTAAGGACACTGATCAATCAGAGTTTGAATGATCAGGGTGTTGCAACACAAACTCACTGGAACAAGGGATTGTATCTCACCAATCATTTCAAAAGCAACTGCTGCTTTTGATAAGCTTTGGGTGGTTTTGATGGTCAGCTTGACACACCCAAAAAGAAGCCCAGTTTTCTCTGCATGGTTGAGGAATAACTAGTAAAGATCAGGACCACTTCTCATTCAGGTGTCTCCTGCTGCATCCTCCAAGTCCTGGGCTGATTTGAGAAATTCAGGCCTTTTATACATCACAGAAGTTCACAATATTATAAGCCCAGTAAATAATACTAAGTCATCCAAGTCCCTAATTCTTTTTTTCCTCTACAGAATTCTGCAATGTTATTACATGACTGCTACAAAGGCAGTTCCTGCCCTGCCACCCTGGGCCCCACAGCAGTTGTGCATGTAACTCATCCTGACTACACAGGCATTCTTCAAGGTATCCAGCACCCACCACACACACAGAGGTTATGGTCTGAAATGAATCTGAAAGGCTTTTTTATTTCATTTTGCTGTGCATCTCAGTGAATAGAACCTGTTTTATGATTATTACTTCTGCTATACTACAGGGTGAATAATAATCATAAGTTTTCGTTTTCTTCTTCAAGAGGTCAAACTTCTCTCATGCAGCAAGGAGTTGATGCTTGCAGCTTGTTTATTCACCTCTGTGAAGATCAAAAACTGAGGTGGAAAGGACAAATCACTTGCACTAAATGATGTTTCAAATCAGTGAAAGAGCTGGCTATAAAGGAGAATTTCCCAATGATTGATGGAGAGCTTTTAAAAATCAGTTTCATTGTTGCTGTTGTGATGTTACATGGACTGATGTTTAAAGGTTCATGTGTAATCAAACTAAAATGAAAATGGAGCACTTAACCATTTCTTTTGGAATTGCCTCTCTTGTTAGAGTAAGGTTTCAATCTAAATAATTTGTCCAAGCTCCTCTGTAGTCCCTGACAGAGGTAAGTGCCTGCAAGCATTCAACTGGGCCAAACCATACTATTCCTATCACAAAATAGCTGCTGAAGAGATATGGGTAAAATATGCTCTAGAAATGTTCATTTCTTTATTGTCTCTGTAAAAAAAAAAAAAAAAAAAGCCTGGATTATTAACTCAGATTCAGTACCTTGTTTTTAGCTAGAGATAAATGGGGTAATGAATGTCCCTGTTTCCAAAAAACAAGAGTTGCAACGTGTGATTTTCATGTCAGTTCCTGTGTGTCACTGAACTTTATCATTTATTGGCATCTTTTACCAAAGTTCAATAAAAAGACATGTCTTTGCATGTTCTTACAAACGTATATGCAGAAAAACAATGTATTTGCAGAACAAATGTACTGTAGGGTAATTCACACCATCACTTCCAGTGCTGGACCTGCTCCCTACAGAAACAGAGCCTGCAGCAAGGAAACCTGGTAGTTTAGGACTCTCTGCTTTTGTGTGGATAGGAAAAACAACCAAAAAACCCAGAGGAAAGTCCTACAGATCAAAAATACCTCCTGACCAAAGAGTACGCAATTGCAAAAGCATTTTCACCTGTTGTAATGAATCATTTATTTCCACTGCACTTTTCAATGCCCCAACGTAATTTCTGTAGAACAGAAAGTTCAGCTTTCTGTAACAATGAAGCTGAAGTGAATGTGTTTTGGAAGAACATAATTACCTATGTTTAAAAGCCAAACATCCAGAGATCCTGGA
This sequence comes from Manacus candei, assembly GCF_025592945.1. Taxonomy (NCBI): domain Eukaryota; kingdom Metazoa; phylum Chordata; class Aves; order Passeriformes; family Pipridae; genus Manacus; species Manacus candei. The sequence goes on from NW_026138057.1 coordinate 2,353,272, forward strand.
ACACGCCAAAAAGATAACAGAGAGCTTCTGCCTCACTGGACAGCAACATCATTGGAACCAACCGAAAGGAAACCAAGGAAGATGGTCATAATAAAATGGTTAGAAACAGGGCATGAAGCCACTCATGAGTGGAAGGTGGTCATGGCAGGCTACCCTGTGGTGGAGATCAAAGGAAAAATTACATAGGCGTGTCACTCAAGACTGAGTGAGGGTCAAAATGTGATGAACCAGATGTGTTTGGGATGGAGAGACGTTTTCTCAATCATAGGATATCTTCACAACATAACAGTGAAAGCTTTGGTTGTGTAAGTCGTTGCAGGAAGGGGAAAACAGCACAGAAACTTTGAAGATTTTCTGAGTTTCTGCTTCCTTTGGGGTGTCTTCGGGATCTCCTGCAGATTTAGTAGCAGGGGTTAGATGAGTGTGATCCAGTGTTACCTTTTGAGAAGAGATCTGTAGGTCTTTCCCCCTTTTATCTGAAGTCAGCAGCAGGAGAACGACAGAGGCTGGGAATACTCTGAGGGAAGTAAGGCTCCAGGCAGAGCTGGAGATGCAAGTGCTAATGCCTTTGGTTTCTGATTTCTGCTCTAGTTCCTGCATGTCATCCCAGAAGTGACAGAGAAAAGAAAGGCTTTATTTTACCCGTGGCAGGGGGCCAGCAGGACAGCCCAGCCCTTTCTCTTGCTTCTGGTGGAGAAGAGTATGTCAGGCAAATGAGGGAAGGCAGAAGTGAAGACACAGGACCCTGCGATATGCAGTTATTCGAGCACGGGGTCGTTCTATAAAGAGCCTTATCAGCACAGCACAAGTTAAAAAACCTGCCTAAGAAGGAGAGGTTGCTCCACCATATGTCAGGGGACTGCTCTGCTTCCCAGCTGCTTCTGCAATCCAAGAGGCAGAGAGGTGACAATATTTCTCCCCGGGCTGTGAATGAGCGCAGAACTGAGATTCCACAGCTCCCGCTGCGCGCGCCCACTGACAGGATGTCATACGGTGGGACGAGCACTCGTGGAGGCTCCCCCCTGATATCACAGGCATGACTTTGTCCCCAGTGAATTTGTAGGATTCAAATGCATCAGATACTTAAAGATTTTCCAAACGGTCCAGACTTCCGGAGGGGCTTCTGCTCCCAGAACTGCTCTGCTAAAACAGGTCGACGTGTTGGAGGGATTGTTGCCACTGTAATTTGTAGTTGTGTGTGTTGCTGCTGGTTCCTTCCCATGAACACAGCCAGGCAACTAATTTCAAATATCTCTCACCATTCTGTTATCTAATGCTTTCTTAACTATTGCTCTCAGCCAATGCATTCCGGGGAGAAATACTTAGCCTGGAATTGGCTCCAGGCTCTCACTGTCAAATGATACCTTCTGATTAAGTCCACTCTAGAGCCCACAAAATTCCCATCAGCTTCAAATAGCCTAAATGCGTGTTTTTTTCATTGCTGCAAGTCATTATTGCATACTTTGGAAATACTTCATCCACCCCATCTTTTCTCTGTGCTGTGAAATCCTTTATAATTCTGGTATAGAAGAAGTTTTACTGATTTTATGGCAGCATATTTGGTACAGTAGCTCTCCAGCACCTTATTTACACTTAAACCAAGAGAAGTTGTTTTTTATTATTTTTTGAGCAAACCTTCATCCTGCAACAGAAATGAATAATTGCACGTTTCCTTGCCAACAGATTATATTCTCATTTCCAGCTTGACCCAGGGAGTAATGCCCCTGGACTTTGTTTATGCAATGTGTTTGTGGAAACCATGAAGGAAACCTTTTTCAGAAAGGATAATTCTGGATCACCAACTTCTCAGTCAAACATGGTAAGCTGGGAGCATTTACCTGTATTCTTTTCTTGTCAGTGAGTAAATAATGTTGTCTTTATGACAAATTCCAGCTTCAATGGAAATATTTCTCATTTAATAGACAGAGAACGAGCCAGTAAAAGAAGACACACCACAAATGCTTCAAACTTGCAAGAGTGCATGCTCAGAGCTGTGGTCCTGTTCAAATACATCTGCACCCGTGATAATAATCCTGATCTGTTGAAAAATTGGTACCACAAAGTCTTTTAGTCATGGAGATGATAACAAATTATATCACTAGAAGTATTAAGTATGCTTGTGACCATCTAAGTGGTATTTTAGCTAGAATCAGTTAGGATTGACTGAGAAACTGGGAGAATTGTTATGGCTTATGTGATGCCAGTAATCAGACCACCCCCTAGGGACAGATTGTATGGGGACAGATTGTCCCTATATGGGTTAGTTCTCAGCCTTGTTAAGGTTGAAGGATGTGAAAGGTAAGAGTTATGGATGTCTGGGGAACTTCTGTTATATTCCACTGTAGATAATTGTGGTTTTTTTTTTGATTTGGGCTTCGAACACTTGATCAATATCAGATAAAAATGAGTCTGACATCTGTGCTGATCACATCACAACAATTTACCCTGTTGAGGAGTAAAAGAGGTAAAATGGAAGTTTAAGGAAGAATGACAGTTTTCTTACTATTATTTCATGCTCCACTACTAGGAATTGCAAGCCACCAACAGAACTGTATAAAATGATAGAGAGATGTAAATGATTATCAACTTTAGCCTACAAGTGCTTGCTCACCTCCTGTCACCACCTTTGATTATGATGACATTGCAGGAAGGACTTCCTGGAGTGATGAAGCTCTTTATGAAACAGTCTGACCAGATGTAAACTCGAAAGCGTAGTACAAAGTTTCCTAATAATTTAAGGCTGTTAAGAACACTTTGCACACAGACGTATCCTCAGCTTCTGGAGGGCAAAATGATTCATCTGAATCAACACAAATCTAACCTTTCATTCCAGCCCATATTCTGGGCCTAAAACCCTGGAGAAGTTATCTCAGAAGAACTAAAACTGCCGTGCAGCTTTTCCAAAAATCTGTGTAGTGCCCGGAGTTGCTTCCCCTGGATTTAATAAAGCACGTTGGTATCTTGCCTCCCTTTTCAGAGGACACCCAGGCTCGATCCTTAACATGGGTGGCAGCCACGTAGAGAGTTTTTACAGTGACTTTGCTCAAGAGGCAAGAGGTGAAGATTATTAACAAGCTGTTCTTCTCCTTGGAGGCCACGGGAAGCAATTTTCAGCTGAAACGAAGCCCAGACTACAGCCTTGGAGTAGCTGAGCAACAATTTGCCACGAATTGGGAAACAGAGCAACTCCCTCTGATGTTCCTCGTTGCAACCAGTCCCATTTGCTGCCACGAAACGTGGCTGTGGGACGTTTGGGGTCAAGAATTGAAGGGCAAAGGTCACCGAAGCATCCTGCCAGTGCAGCTAGAAGTGACCTTTACTTGACAAAGCAGAAGTAACACGGGATCTAAAAGAATGGTATTCAAATAGCCGGTCCATCCAAAACATCGCATTTGGATTGATCCTAATCAGCCATAATTTCCTAGTTTAATGGCCAATTAAAAGGCCATTTGAAAGTAAGAGAAGCAGAACAAATCAGCATGGAAAGAGCCTGGATGGTCTTTAGAAAGTAATTCAAGTTTACTTAGGTTTTACACGTCTGACTAGTGAGAAAAGGAGTAGGCAATGGATGTCTTGCTCCTAAAGTAATTCAGATTCGTTAAATAACTTGTTTCAGCATGAGATAAAATCTGAAGCATCACTGAAAAGTAAAATGAAATACCTGCAGTATAATAAAGTATCTATCTAAACGTCATGGCTAACATTAAATAGAATGTAAAATCCCCCATTATCTGGTTATTGTGTGTTATGTACCTTGACTTGATGTAAGAAGCAGAATTAAACTCAAGATTTTTTTAATGCATATTCACAACTGTGATCAGACATATAATGGTCAGAATGATTCTATTTTACCATCTTTAATCCTGAATAGTTTTTACGTTAAACGTGTCTTCAATTATTTTTTTTTTCAGTTTCCTGGAAACAAAATTCCTTAAACATTACAGGCCAAAAGTGAGAGCCACATTGGTTCTTTCATGGCTGGAGGTACCAGGAAGATCCTTGCATGACCAGAGGCTGGGACACCTCAGTTCCTGAAGTGAGCCAAGCAGACCAAAAGAGCTGAGGATGAAAAAGTGGAGTCCTGGTGCCTCTTTCACATGGATCAGCCTGCAGTTTATATACTCTGGAACATGGATCTCTTGATCCAGGCACTCATTTTGCAAGGGGAATTGTGAAGACAGTCACACACACACAAACCCTGCCACAATTAATTCAGAATTTAAACTGTTTCAGACTATTTCCAGAGCAGGGCATAGCCCTGTGTGGGCACCAAGGTTTCAATCAACAGCAAAGGCTTCCTGAGACCCCTCTATTGCTCTTTGTCAGAGGTCTCTGGCAGATAAACCTGCCCCAAAACAGCTGCTGATGGCTGCCACTGCAGCCTCACTCTGCTGAAGAGCTGCTTTTGCCCTTTTTCCACTCTCTTGACTAACAGGACATGCATCACCATCAGTGTGGTTTGGGCTCAGTTGGGCAGATGTGCCATTGATTGCATAATATAATAGAAGGAGCTAGCCAATACTAATGACATAAAGAGCAACAGAACTGTGAATGGGCCCTGCACAAACCCTTCCAAGTTATGGCTGCAGGGGCAATACCAGCAACCCATTCTCAAAAAAACATAAACTCTAAATTTACTTTTCCCTCCAACACACACAGAGACAGCAAGGACAACCCTTTGCACCATCATGGCAAACAGCAGTGATGTAAAACCCCGCTGATTAACCATTCACACCAAGTGCCTGACTTACATTTCCATTAGAGCTGCACTTCAACTCTTGGTTTCCTGAGAAAGGTAGTGACAGACACACCAACTACAGCTTTTGCTGGTAATTTATAACCCTTTGCTACCTGAGTCCCATCTGCCCTGCCATTAGGAGGTTTTCCAGTTAGGTTGTCCAGTCACCACTGTGCACTGAAGCAGATTTTGCTATTTGCTCAATGGTTCATCATGGGTACCTTGTATTTCAGTCTGACTTCACCACATGAAATATTAATTAATATTACATATTAATATATAATAGGAAGTTAATGATCAGAATAATGTATTTAATATTTTGTTAAGAAAAGGAGCCAAGGCCCAATTTTGCCTTCCATGGGAACAGTCAGACATTTGGCAACAAATTGTTGGTAGCAAATTATTAGGGCGTCAATTTAATATTTATATTTTGGTCCCATTAAGGCCTCATAAGAATGGAGGCTCCATTTTGCCTCACGTGTTCTGTGCATGCACAAAGAGATGAGGATGTTTTCCCTTTCTAGCACAACGATGCACAATGAGTGGATTCTCTAGTCCCCCAGCCTGCACATTTATTCCTCGAGAGCTTTGCCCCCCTTGACGGCTGGGAACATGCAGGGCTACAGCTTTTCCAATTTTAGATCAATGAGCCACACAGCAAAGAGCCTGGAGTTGGCAGGTCCTCCGCATTCATCTGAATGAAATGAAAGGGAGCTCAGTCCTTGGCTCCAGTTTTCTGTCACTCCATTGTCATTCAACAAAACGGACCAAAGAGAAAAGCGATCAATCCATAAACTCGTGAAGCCTCAGTCTCCAGCTGTCATCAGCTTTGAGCTCCCTCCACTGATCTTATCTGCTGCAGAGTGATTGAAAGTAATTTGTTTTGGTTGAAAGTAATTTGTTTTGGAGAGTAATTAGATTATCTCTTGGGGGGCTTCCTACCTGGTGACCCAGTGTTTCTCCTTGGCTTGCTGCTCATTAACATCAATTACCATAGAGACACTCTTCAAAGGAAGGCTTGCACTGCCCAGGGTGGGCAACCTATTAAGAAATATGCTTCTCATTCCTGCTAGGAGATAATAAACCTTCTGATGTCAAACAATTATTCGTGGGTCAGACATGCACGATCTCACTGGGGCTTAAGCCTTTCATTTGCCATCCAGTGTGAAATGCTTAGTAATTAGGAAATGAGCTGGATCTTTCTATAACGGTGTATATTGAATAGAACAGGCTCAAGCAAACTGCTGTGTAATATCTGGGAGCATTTCCTAACACTGGGTGCATATTCCACAGTGCAGAGGTACTGAGATGTCAAATAAAGTGCATCTCTGTAGGGGAAAGTGCAGGGAGGCTCAAAAGTTCATACCTGGTTCTTGTCCCTGGAATCGACTCTTTTTAATTGAGACAATTTATATGGTTATGGATATGACAGAGCACTGATAAGCATCATAATAAAACCAGTATCTCTTTTTTCTGCAATAATGAGAGTGCTGAGTCGTGTCCTGACTGGGACATTTACTGGTAGTGATTACATCATTACTACTGTGCCATCCTACAGAACAACACAAAATAAAGAAAAACCAAAATGAGCCAGCTTTTGAACCACTTCTCATTTCAGACACAGCGAATCTGAATAATAAATCACCCTGGTTATGCACTCATTTGGAAAGATTCAGTCTAAAGTTTTCCCGTGTTACATCTGACTTTTGTGCTGCTCAGGCAGTAGAAAAAGGCTACAGAGGGAGCAGGAATTACCCCTAAAGGTAAGTTTTGGTTGTGTAGAGGTCGTGTAGAAGCTCAGGTGTCAACAAATGCCCCCAGGCTGGCACTGGGCATATGCAGGATAAGCTGGGCTTGAGCACAGGGAAACTGGGGAAGAAATGTGATGAAAACATCCTTATTCTGCAGCTGTTCATGTTCACCTGGTCCACAGGGAGAGGAGTTTAAGTTGGGACAGGCTGAGTCACGATGGAAGGGAATCATTGGCAGTGTAGTCATCAAAACACGCCCCGCTAGGTGATTCTGGCTCTCAAGCTTTAAACATGTCCTACAAGATCTCTAAATCTCTTCTCTGAAGAGCTGCTAAATGCAAACATCTGAAGTAAATAGCTGCCTTTTTTTTTTTTCTTCATTTGTCTTGTTTGAGTAATTAGGTCATTATATCTGAAAGTGATTGTTTCATGCATGCCAAGAGGGAAGAATGAAGACCTTTGACGAATCCAGCCAGCAGCATGTAAATGTGGGGAAGGAATGCAGAGGCAAATGAATGACCTTTCTGAAGCAGAATTTCTCCGTGCACCACCATTTTTATCCACATTAAAGCCACTTAATGCGTTTACTTTTTCCTGCTGTGTATATTCCAGTTGATTCTTCAGTGCTTCCTTTTCCTAATATGACACACATTGTCCAAATTGTTCTTTAAATAGGCTTCTGTGGGCTTGTTTATGAGCAGTGGCTGCTCGTATGGAGCTAAACATTTCCTCTTCCCATAGTTTTCAAGGAGTTCTTAAAACTTATGTATTTTATCAGATTGATAAAATGCTGAGCTACGAAAGGCCTGTAGCCACCTCCCCAGCCCCTACACATTAAGATAAATGTAGATAAAAATGTCAACTGGTTTTATTACTCACGATGGTGCTAGTTAAAAAATAGAAGACAAGGACTAAAAATGGGAAATATTTTGTTTCCCAGGACTGATCCTCACAGGTGAGAGGGGGTTGACTCCTTCCTCTGAGCTGCTCATGTCAGTGACTGCGGGATGTTACCCCACGGCCCGGTGGAAACTGGGTCGACTCTGTGGCACTCACGTCATAAATCAAGCTGAGTAAAAGCAAAGAAACTAGAAATACCCTGAGAAGACTGACAGTGATTTTGTTTTGCAGGGCTTACCTTGGAGCCCAGGGTGGGAGGAGAGCTGCTGTGCCTGTGAGCATCTTCCCCAGAGCACACAGATGCTGCTCCTTGGCAGAGGGAGGGTGCCCTGACCCCGGTGATATGCTCAGGTGACCTTGGCATCCTGTCTTCTTCCAGTGGGAAGCAAAATTCAGTCTTTCAGCATCGAGGCTGGTTGTGAGGGCGAGGATGCCACAGGAAAATGAAGGTATCTCACCTTGGTCTGGAAGGTTTGGTAGTAGGGAAGAGGAGCAGGTGGCTGAATGAGTTTTAGCCCACCTGTGTCTTTTCAGGTGCACCTTCTGTTTGGAGTTGTACACATCTGTAAACCCCACCTTCCATTAACTGTGGTGATTTAGAAGAAAATAAATTCAGATTACGAGATCTCTGTGTGTGCGTGTGTTCAGTGAAAAAAAGCTCTGTTTATGGCAGCATTTAAGCTTGAGTCAGGGTAAGTGGTTTGAGGGAAAACTGATGTCCCTCCTTGCTAAGCTTCAGTTTGCCTTTAGGAGTAAGCAGTATCAGAGCATTTGGAATAAGCCAAACCTGGATATGTGCTCAGTGAAGTGCCCTGACCTGCTCATGGCCATTCAGTCCATGGCATCTGATTAGACTTTACCTGAAGCAGCTCCCTTGAGCAATGTCCAGTGTGGGTCCTCAGCACCCAGGGACAATTATGGGACAGTTCAGGATATTCATACCATTTTCTGTTTTCTTAAATAAATACTTTTCTTTTTTTCTGTGCATGTTCCAGCAATTCCAAATCTTGACATGGCATCTGACCAACTCTACTGCAGATTTCACTTATTTGCTCAGCAGAAAACGTGGTGATGTTTTATTATGCACTTCAGATGCTTTGACTCTGTCCTTCATATCCCAGCTCCCTGTCCTTCCAGCTTAGGCTGATGGAGTGAGGAGTGTGAACCAAACTGTGGTGAATTCTTGCACCTGAGCTTTTATATCAGTCTCCCTCCTCTTGATGTGGGCTGATACCTGTTTACAAGGTGATTTCTACCTCCTTGTTCTCAAGTTTCTGAAGTGTAGGTCTAAGGAATTACGGAGGGGATTAACACTGTCTTCTTATTTACTGGTGGGAAAGCTATCAAGGTAGTGATGCAAAGCAGGCTTCTGGTAAAAATTCCCAAAACATGGATTGAAAGAGAAGAAGCCTGTGGAAAAAAACCCTCTGAATTTCCTTTTGGAAAAATTGCATTTTTCCCAGCCATAAAATTGCAAACTGCACAAAGTCTTAATGGGGAAATGAGGCAGGTTACATATCTCAGGAATATTGTGGGCAGGTGGCTCAAAGTTTGGGGATTTTTTTTTTTTTCTGGTACTATGGGAGATCAGATCAGAGTTTAAGGAATGAACCTCCTATCTGGAATGCAATGGAGCAAGTAGGAGTTAATTCTGAAATTATTTTCTCATCCACGGTACCACAGGACAAGAACATTTCTTCATAGTTTTGTTAAACCTCATGTGGGTTTTGTTAAGGCTCCCATGGGTCTTAAACCTCCTGTCTACAGAAACCCTCTGTCCCTTCTTCATTATCTGCTGCAGTAACGTTAGAAAGGAAGAGATGGATAAAGTGATCTAGAGATATCCATTCAGATTTTTTAATCCACTGAATTATTGACCACTACAAATGTAACCACCAAGTCATTTTCTGTGCACACTGTGGAGGAAAGATACTGTTTGTGTGGATGGTTAATCAGGAACACTTCAGAAGCACAGCTCTGAGCCATTTCTGAACATGCAGGTTACTCACCCCAGGCAGAAATGCAGGGTATGAATAAGGGATCCACTTGTCCAGAAGGAAGGGAAATACCATGTATGTGCACATCCTAAATACAGAAATTTCAGCAGTTTTTCTCTTTGAGACAGGTGCCAATCACAAACCCTGGATTCGTATTACAAAGTGTCCACTGACTACTGTTTGCACAAGCAATCACGGCTTAATTAATTAGTCAATGTAATCAGCTCTCAGTGGGCACTTCACAAGGTCCCATTTGTCGCTGGGGTGGCACATTCAACCACCCTGAGCTAAGTGGTGACTTCTTAAGCCCCCGAAAGCAAAGTCACCAAACTACAAAACACCAAATGCAGTTGGTTTCTCAAATGCATGACGGTTTATCAGCTCGTTTCCCCTTCTTTGGAGACTTCAGCACTGGCCTTCTTCCAGCATTTCCAATTTGCCCCCACAGCTTTGCCCACCATACCCCTCAGCAGCTTTTCTGGCTCTGACTTTTCCCACTTCACACTGCTGGATAATGCTGTTCAATCCCCCACATGAACAGCAGGGCTGTGAGGAATCCTGGCCACAGGAGTCCTAGGAGAAGAAAATGGGATGCCAGCACCCTCTTTATTTGGCTGACACAGGGATCCTGGACTGGTTGGTTCATTAAAGGGGTGTTGCAAGATAGTGATTACAGGGGAAAGTTCAGCTGCTTTCCCTTTGAAATGCATAAAAGGTGGTGTTCAGGTAATGGTTTTGAAGGTTAGTCCTTTTGATGTCTGCAGGCTTTGCACTTGCACATCTGGAAGCCTGCACACCTTGCTACAAACAGACATCCCAGCTCTGCCTCCCAGCTGGCTCCACAAAAGGTCAGAGGGGTGCACATCACTTACAAATGCCACCCTTTTTTTTCCCCTCTTCCGTAGCTTTCTTCAAATTGTACGATGTTAACTTGCTTTGGTGATTGTTTAATTCATTTTCTTTTTTACTCACCTTCAAAGAATAAGCAATCTGGCCCCACAGACTTCACAGTGTTGCCACAGGAATGGCCAGGGACCAGCATTTCTTCTTGGAAGCTGATTCAGGCCCCAGTGAAGGCTTTGCTATGGTGCCAAGTGCCCCCATCCCACCATGAAAGAGCTGAGGATGTCCTGACCATCAAAGGAAATGTTTGGACATTTCCTTTGACATCAAAGCTCAGTTTGGACGTAAGTCTTACTAATTTCAGCCTCTCTAGCCTGGTGTTGAATTACCTTTTACCTCTAAATTCATGTTCAGACCATACAAAAAGTGACAAAATGTCACCATCATTCAAATACTGCTGTGTGGAAGCAATGCCTGTGGAAAACTTCTTTGTGCCACAGCTCAAAACCAAATATGCATGTTCTCACCCAGAAATGGGAGGAACCATCACTGCTTTTTGAAATACTTGGAAAAACATACCACTGCATTTGAGAGGCTGTTTGATTTAGAGAGTTGGTTGTGTCTTCCAGGTAAGTGGAAGAAATTTTGGGGCTTCGAGACTGCTGTGTTAAACGTAAGAGTTTACTCCACAGGACATAAAGACCAAGGATTTTCCAAATTCACAGCTTCCTTCCTTTCCAACTGGGTCTTTTGTTGGTTGAGCCATTTGATTTAGGGATTGGTTGGACCCAGAACCACGGTGTTTAACATCCTTCAAATATTTTGTCATAACTGGAAAAGTATATCTGGGGAGATTTGCATGGAATGGGTCAGATTGAAGATCAATTTAGTCCAGGGTCCTGCCAGTTTGGTGGTGGTTGGCTACAGGTATCTACAGAACAAGATAAATAGGAACATACAGAGTCATTCTTCAACCTTTGGCAATATTTCCTAGAGGGAGTTTTTGAAGTGAAGGTTGCAATCGCATTTTTCCATAATGGTTTTGAAAAAGGTGCCCAGTAGTGATTATTAACTGATTTCTAGTTTTAATGGTCTTTCCTTGAGCCCTTTTGAAAAGAGGCAACACATTTGCTCTCTTTCCTTCCTCTGATACTAAGGCTGGTGTAAGTACTGAGTTTCATATCCCAGTTATCAGTTCAATGGGCCCATATTTGAGCTCATCTAAGCTCTGATACCCTTGGGTCAATAGCAGCGTGGGTAACTACCCTGGTGGATTTGCCCCAGGACAGAAAAAAAAAAGAAAGTCCAATGGATGGACACTTATACAATAAAAACATTATTTACAGAAAGCTTTTAGACCAAACTGGCAAAATGTGTAGCAGCAATTCATCAGCTCATCTCTCTGTGGTACTCAGCGTGGTCTAAAACCTCCACCTAAGTAATACTTTTAATAGTTTTTTTACATTGTTCACCCATTGCATTTTTTTTTTAAATAAACACATAAATTAAGGAACCTCCCATTTTCTCTTTTAATTACTGAAACATGAGGCACAAGATAATGCTGCATCTCAAGGCAGCTTTTCAAACAGCCGGTCCCCGTCCAAGTCCATCGGTCCTCCCTCCCCTTCTCCTCCCCAGGAACACATTCCTGCAAAACTCCAGCTAAAGTGGCTTTGTTGTCCTCGGGGTGCCCTGCCAGCTCGCAGCCCATGCCATGACACAGCATTCCTCCTGCTTTGTTTTGGGCTGCTCCAGTTTGGAGCTGACATTTAACAGAACTGCATTAATGCCTCCCCAAGACAAGGCGCCTTGTTGAGCGCCGGTCGCTGAAGCTGCAAGTTTTAGGCACGGGCATGAGTGGGGTGTGCAGGCACGAATCCCAAAGGGGAGTTGCCCCCCTTCCTTGGGGGATGTATGGCTTGTTTTGCCATAGATCTTACACCCCTGAGGCAAAACCATTCCTCCTTGGAGACCAGGGAGTGCCATTTACCTTGGCAACTTCAGGCAGAGCGGGAAAGACTTTTCCAAGCTCTCTACAGACACCCATCGTGCACCTCTGAGAGGCTTGCACTGATTTTTTGGGACTGAAACGGGTAAACATATTCAGGACACGTGGGACAGGACCCATGTTGGGTGTATTTCCTTACCAGCACCTGATTCAGGGATTGACTTTTCACTGAAGCCAACAGAAAACTTCCCTACTCACCTCAGCACGCCCGAATCGGGGCTGCAACACAAAACACACATTTATGAAGCCTAAAACTCTCCCCTTGTTACTCAGTCGGTGCTGATACACCTTTAATTAGCAGCAAATGCTCTTCTAAAGCCATCACAGGAAAAAAATTTTCACAGCAAACCGTTCTCTCTGACAAAGGAGGCAGCTTTTGCTAATAGAGGCTTTTAGGTGTTGACTGGAAAGGAGAATTAAATAGTAAATGTTTGCTTTCTACTTAGCAAATGTCTGTCATAGCCCTGCTAAGTAGCCAGAAACAAATTATGTGTGAAACTCAGCATCCCTCTCCCTCTCTCTCTTTCTCTCTCCTGTGATTGATATTTGCTTATGCAGCCCAACTCTTTAATTTAATTAATGGGAATATGCTTATTTTACAAATTATAACCTTGTAATCTCCTTAGCAGGGGAAAAAAAAAAAAGAGCATTTTTACCACAAGTAATTCTTTGTTGCACATCATTTTATTACCAACACTGCTGTGGCCCTCTTTTCTTAAAAGCTATATTAGACTTTCTGATCATTTCCATTAAATTAGAAGCAGATTTTAGTCACATAAAATTTATGGGAAAGCCTCAAAGATACCCCGAAGTTGTTTATTATTAAACTGACTTCTACAATAGCTCGATTTTTTTAAGTGCTTTTGTCAAATATTAAATGAACTAGTATTGACTGATTTTAACTACTTTTTAACAAAATAGTTGGGTGGATTTGCTTCTAGTTTCACCATTTTGAACAAAATTGTGAACTTCACTGAAATTTCATAGATCCCCATGAATGGTAAAATAATGAATACATGTTGATAGCTAGCAGAGGTATTTTTAAGTCCATTTATCTATGTTTATAGACGTATTTGTAGAGCTGTGGCTGTTGTATTTTCTGTGATGCTTCAGCAGAACAACGTATAAAAAACCTGTTCTGGGTCTGCCCTAAGTGTGGGTTTATGATTGCCAGTTCATTCACTCTTCCCTTTTATCTGGAATATATCCTCCAGTGCACTCCCACCACCAACATAAAGAAATATTTTTATTGATGGTCACATGTAAAGGTAATTCTGCTAACTCAGCAACCTGTACAGGTGAGTGCCCTACTGTGCCCCTGGCAAACCTGCACAGCCAGTGGGATTTTCCACAGGAGCAAAGGGAAAGTAGGTTTGATGCTCCTATGAATACAATCAGAGCAAACTGGCAAGCAGATGCATATTTGCTTCCATGTTTTTCTTGATTAACTGTGGAAGAGTGCAAACAACGAATAAATGCAAATTTATACTGCGTCGTCTTCCAAAAATCTAATGGACAGAAACCTCAGATTTCTGTCACCAGGAGAAGGGAATATGTTAGTTTTCAATCTGCAGCTCTGGTACCCACATGAACACATACAAATTTTTATTAAATGCATATATAGTCCCTGTTTTTGCATCTGTTCACCCTTCTGTAAGAGCCACGAGGTGCTTACAGCAGAATATTGTCGTGACTATTAATCTCTAATTCAGTGTGGGCTGTTCAGTGACTGCACTGAATTATTACACCTTATTTGTTTTCTCTGATCTTTATGCAGAAGAGCATTAACTTGTTTAAAAACTGAGCTTTAAACTAATAGTGCAGAATATGCTTCCAAGCACATGGATTCCCTCCTCCTGCGAGGTCACTGCTTCACTCTCACCTGACTTGTACCTTTTTCAACCTGAAGAAGTTTTTGTTGATTTTTCAGCCTTTATTCACAAATTAACTATCCTTCTTTTCTGTTCCTCGTTTTGCTGGTTACCTGTGACTAAGAGTAAGACGAGGCTTAAAGGGTCCAAATTAAATCCTAGTGATAAATGGTAATTATTCTCCTAGAGTGGCTCAGGCATGGGAGGACTTTGTTCAGAAATGTGGCAATTGCAGTTTGATTTCTAATGTAAGCATTGCCATTGAGATACTTATTTGATAATAAAAACTGTAGAAGCCCAAGACTGAAATGAAATGTCTGAATTTGTAACTTCAGGAAGCATTTTGATAGACTTTCATCACAAAATAACCTTTGTGTTTTTGCTTAGTCCTTTAATCCGTATTTTGGGCTAAAATGTATTCCAAAATTATAGCATTTACTGAATAAGTCCTAATCTAGTACATCCTGAGGAATAATCATCTGGGGTACCTTATTCTGTGATGACACATTCTTTGCTATTTACTAACCATTAATCTAAAACATTGACTCCATGAATTATTTGCCAATGGTATTTTATGGCTATAATACCTATCATATAGTTTAAATTTTGTATATATGTATATATAAGTGCACATGTATATGTATTTAAAGGAAAAAATAGATAGCAACAATTAATTTAAAACAAATCACTGTCTTGGATGTGACTTGTGTTACTAGAATAAAGATTTGCAGAAGATGTTAAATTTCTGACCATCGAGGTCAAATACCTCCAGTTTATCTTACTATGTAATTTCTTGGGTTTCCATTTATAGGCCTGACTTCAGCAGTGTCTCTGCAATGAAATTCTTTCAAACACAATCACTATTTAACACAAAGCCACGTGAGATGGCCATCCAGAGAGATATCCTTCTGAACGAAAATACCCTTTGCTTTCATTATTCCATCAGGGCAGACCTTCTTTCCATGGCATAAGACTATCAGGGTTATATTTAGAACTTGCATAGCTCTATAAATACTTAAGTGCTTTTCCTTGACCATCCTAAGCACGCTGAAAACCCCTGTGCTGAAATGCCCACACCATGATTGCAAAAACAGATACAACCCAGTGAATCATATCTGATAACATATCAGAGAGAACAAAGGACCTGGGGTTTATGCTTTTCTGGCTGGCACAGACACTTGATGTTCTAATTCTCTTTCCATTATGGTCTGTGACTAGTACACCTTGCTCCTCGAGCCGGATGTGGTGAACTCTTCGCTGGCTGAGCTTGGCCAACCCTCAGACGTGGGGAGAGAAAATGCAGAGGACTGAGGGAAAGTCCTCTGTGGGCCAAAATAAAACATAGGCAAGTGAGAAGTTCTGTGCTGAGCTGAAAGGGAGGCTGAACTTAATGAAGATGTAAACTAAGGGCAGATCCTGACCAGAGCAGTAAGAGTTTTAAACTCAGAGAGGGTAGATCCAGACTAGATATGAGGAAGAATTTTTTGTATGATGAAGGTGGTTAAACTGTGGCACAGGTTACCCAGAGAGGCTGTAGGTGCCCTATCCCTGGAATCATTCAAGATCTGGTTGGACAGGGCCTTGAGGAACCTGATCTAGTCGAAGATGTCCCTGCTTATTGCAGGGGGGGGTTGGACTAGATGACCTCTTAAAGGTCTCTTCTAACCAAAACCATTCTATGATTCTGTGATTCTGCGACAATAAACCCACCCTGACAAGAGCATAGGAGGTAGTCCAGGCATATTAACATCTGCAGGAGCAAATCTGAGTCACAGGGTCAGATAATAGCACCAGTCACGTCCACGTTGGCAGGGTTTGCATCACTGCTCTTGTGACCTGTGCCAGCGGGCTCAGGCCTTGGTTAAACCTGGAGTGGTTTTGGCCTTAACACGATGCATATGGTCAGCAGAACAAAATCTGTTGAAAGGCCTCAAGGTAAAGAAAAAGGGTATAAAAAGTGGGAGAGGAAGAAAAGAGTAGAAAAAGCGGGAGAGAAAGGGAGGGTGATCGAAGGTAACGCTACCAGAAAAACATCAGAAAAGGCAGTAGAAAACCAAAAAAGGAGCATGAAAAGGCGCCACGACAGGATGATGTGGAAGGAGGAAGGGTGCTGGCTTGGATGGGGGATATTTCTGGACAGAAGCCTGCGAGGAGGAAGCTGGGCACAGGCAGGGCTCCGTGGGGAAAGGCAGTGCCAGTCACCCTGCCCTGGCAGAGGAGGAAGGTCAAAACCACGGGGGAAAAGCAACCGCGGTAATTTTCCTCTGGGGCTGTGGAAAAGGTGTAATAAACAGCAGCCGAAGTTAAGGCTGTTGGCAGGTCGTTCCTCGCCTATCCGTGCAGGCACGGCCGATCCCGGGGTCGTCGCTCGGCAGTAACCTCCGGGATCCAGCGCTCGTGCCCCGCAGGGATCAGCCCGCTTATCTCAGAGCTCGCCGGCAGGAAAGGCGCCGGCACGAAGGCGCTCTGGCTCCAGAGTGAGAGCGCACAGGTGAGATAGTGAGCTAACTGCCCGGGTTAATGTGTAAGCAGCTCCTCGCGGCCCGGCTCCTGCCTCCCAGCGGCATCAGGGCTCCTCGGAGCGGGATTCGGGATGGAAGGCGAGCGCTGCGGGGCTGGAACGCGCCCTTCCCTCACCAGGTGATGAGGAGCCGCTCTGCTGGTCGGAGTGGAGTGGTGTCCCTCCAGGAGGGAGAGCAGAGGGGTGCCCAGGCCTGGCAGAGCAGTGGTGCTCACCCCCAGACGGTGCCCACTGATTGTCCCGCTGGAGGACCAGGACGGGGCTTGCAGAGGAGCCACAGTCACTCTGGTGCTGGGTTTCAGTGCTGATGGTGGGCATGGGGAGGCACTGGAGCAGCCTTGGCTTGGGAGGCAGGAGCCCTGTGCAGGGCACCCATCCCCTTGCCCTGCTCGGCCACGGGCTGCTGTGAGCCAGCCTGGGCAACCCCCTCCCTGGGCAACCCCCTCCCTGGGCAGGGATCAGAGCGGGGACCCACTTCCCATCTGGCCAAGAGAAAGAGCTTGTAAGAGGTTTGTCCAGCAAAAGCTCCAAAATGTTCCTCGTGGATGAGCTCTGGAGCCTGCTGGGCAGCCGGAGGTGCACGGCTGGACATTTCTTCTGAACTTCTTTAACAAGATCCCCACAAGATTGGGGTCTGTCCCGTCCCTAAGGGATGCTCATCCTGCAGGTGGGACTCCCTTTCTTCTCACAAGCACCTCGGTGACATTAAACAGCTGTATTGGCCCCAGCCAGCACTACAAACACCTTTCTTGAAGGCACTGGAAGCAAACAGATGTAGCTGCAGAGATAATGAAAATGTATGTAAATAGTAGCTCCCCAGAAACCACCAAGTTTTACCAAGTGGCTTTGACACTTGCCAAACACCTTTAAGCTGATAAAGATCTGATTTGTACTTCAGAGGTAACCTGATTAGCAACCAATTTGAATCTGGAATATGTTAATTGGTACAAACATCACTAAATCACTTTCTTTAACCTATAAGAAGTAGTGTGAATGAACGATAGCGAAGGTCAACACAGCCTGAGGAGTCACAGGGAATGAGTAGTTCTATATTTACCCACAATAAAATACTATGATTGGTAATAAAATGTAATTGCATGTACACACACACAGTGACACTAGAAGGTACCCAAGGTCAACCCAACACTCAGAATTTAAGAAAAACTGAATTAAACCCACCTTTGTAGCTAAAATCCGGTCATGAACCACCTTTTTTTGTCAGGAGTCCTGCCCCTTTCTGTGCCCAGTACAGAGGGTGTTCAGTAAATGAGAATTTTGGTTTCATACAGCAGACTGACCCCACATTCTCACAAACCCAGAATCCCTGTCTCACAAATTTTGAATATATTAATGGATATATTTTGAACACTGTTTATAACAGCTTGAAAACAAGGAGCTGAAGCACAGAGATATTAGTGTCAAAAAGCTGAATTAATGTAAACTGTCCAGGTTCAAAGCTTCCTGTCATGGTATTTCAGAGTGCTTGTCATTACCTGGCATTTATATCCACCACACAGCTGCAGCTGAGGGATGTTTTGGGGGCTCATCATCTTCACCACTCTTCATAGTGTCTTGGTGGGTATTCAGGAGGGAAGGGCTGGACCTTGGGGTTGTTCAGCCTGGAGAAAAGAAGGCTCCAGGGAGACCTGAGAGCTCCTTCCAGTACTTTGAGGCACTACAGGAGAGAGGAACTTCAGACAGGGACATGCATAGGACCAGGGGGAATGGCTTTAAACGGAAAGAGGGCAGGTTTAAATTAGATATTGGGAAGAAATCCTTCCCTGTGAGGGTGGGGAGGCCCTGGCACAGGCTGCCCAGAGAAGTTGTGGCTGCCCCATCCCTGGAAGTGTCCAAGGCCAGGTTGGACAGGGCTTGGAGCAACCTGGGCTAGTGGAAGGTGTCCCTGCCCGTGGCATGGGGTTGGAACCGGATGATCTTTAAGGCCCCTTCCAACCCAAACCATTCCACAATTCTATGATTCAACGACCACTTATTGCACCATGTCACTGACATCTGCCCTGTTGGCAGAGGTGACGCCAACATCTGATTCTGCAGCAGGGCACTGAACTATTTTCTCCTCAAAAACATTCCATTCACTATCTAATTTCTGCCTCTGTAGCAAATCACAGAGGGAACCTTTTATCAAGTTCTGCCTTCATTTTACTTACTTGCTTCACTCCCAGCACAGGCCTGTTCAGGTTGCAGGTCCATCAGCAGTATTAGATTTTGCTGAGAAATGGTTCTCAGAATTCAGTGTGTCTTTAGCATGGAGAAGACATATCTGCTAGTACCGTGCCCAAAAGGGCATGCACCATTTTTTGGCATGCTTGCAAAAAGGTAAAAACAATCGTCCCTGGTTTTCAGAAACATTTGTTTGAATTTTATACATTTGTAAGCATCTATAAAGAGTCTTAAAAATCAATAAACAATCAGTGTGTTCTATAGACATAACAAATCAGTTTCTTTTTAATACAGAATCATAGAATGGTTTGGGGTGGAATGAACCTTAAAGCTTATCTGGTTACAACTCCTCTGCCATGGGCAGGGACACCTTCCACTAGCCCAGATTGCTCCAAGCCCCATCCAACCTGGCCTTGAAACTTATGCTAAAAGAAAACATATTTAGTATATATTTATATTAAGAAATTGTTTGCCTGAAGAGACCGACTGTAGACATTTCTTGGGTGATATTTTCAAGTAATCACTTTTTAAACCAATCAGTTTAGGGCAATATTTCCTGCCTGAAGTCTGTAAATCGTGACTTGGGCGCAGGAAGCTGAAATTGTGCTGTTCCCCCCTTTTGCAGGTTGTATTGGCTGAAAGCAGCTTGGTACTACAATTTTGCACTACCCCATCCATCCATTTTTAGATTATTTAGTGGAAGGACAACGGGGGGGGGGGGTGTTTTGTGGAGGTTTTCTCGTTGGTTTGGTTTTCCACGTTAAAAATCTGTTTTCCAAACACCAATTCTTTGTGTCGTATAAAGGGAGCTGCGGTGTTTCGGGGAATTCCTTTTAACTTCCACGCTGGAGTGGTTGCTAGTCATTATCAAAAGCCTCCCCAGCCCTTAACAGACTGTCTTTAATTGGCCACTTGCATGGTCAGTTAACAGGCTGTGGTGGAAACCAAGTGGCAAAGTGTGAACAACCGAATCTGGCCCTATAAACCCGGTGACCGCTCTGAAACCTGCGGCTATTTATACACGGGGCAGTGTTTTGTCATGCTGATTTTTATTAGCACAGATTAGACACAGACAACTTGGGAGATGTCACAGATGAGTCAGAAAATGTTAAGCACGGGCCATTTAAAAACATGCAAGCCTGCAAAGGAGGGATGGGGCTTGGGAGCCTTCTCTCCATCCTTCCCCCGGCAAACAAGGGCACGGCGCAGGGCCAGGCTGGCACTGCCCCTCCTCTGGTTATCCCACTGGCTGGATCATCCCTGGGTGGAGGGAAACGTGCCTGGCTTGCAGAACCTTTCCATCCTTAGGGAAGGTTTTTGGTTGTGTAAGGAATGTTTGGTAGATGGCAGGAACACTGGGCACGGCTGGAGCAGGGCAATGCTCCCGGCGATCTCAGAAATGCTGAACCAGGTGAGCTATCAGAGACTCTTTTTTTGGAGGGTTAAAATTAAGTTTCACCTTTAACGCATTTATTTTACTACCTCAAAAGGCAATGTGAGGAAAGCTCATCCCTGGAAGTGTTCAAAAAGCCAGGCTGGATGTGGCTTTGAGCAGCCTGGTCTAGTGGAAAGTGCCCCTGCCCATGGCAGGGGGGTTGGAACTAGATGGACTTTAAGACCCCTTCCAACCCAAACCATTCTGTGATTCTATGAAAGTTGACTTAGCAATGAAGCAAAAAAATGGGTGATGTCAGAGGAGGAGAGTTTCTCTGTAGTCCCCTGGGACATCTCAAGCTGCTCCCTCTGTGGTGGCAAGAGGCCTTTATATTTTTCTGTGGGTAGGACCCCATGTGCAGCACCAGTGCTCTTCTTGGTCCTACAAACCCGCAAAGCTACTGCTCTGAAATCTCACCTTCCTAAAAGCCAAGCCTGAGGATTTATCTCCAATCTTGAAATTATAATTGCATGTCTCCCGAGGCCGAAATAAATTTTCATCCCAGGTGACAACTTCTTGTTATAATTTTGGAAGTCCTGGCAGTGATAAATTTGTTTGTTCTTTTTACAACATTGTAAACAAAAGAAGCTAATTATGAAAAATTATTATGTCTGCATGCCTATTTATTCTGGCTCTATTCATAGCAGCATTAAATATGCTGCAGCTATACTTGTGCAGTTATAAAAACTCCACCTGTGCTACGTATTTATAGAGCCTATACAACTTTAGAGAGAAACTGTCCTTGTTCAGAGTGAGGGCACTTGGACATTCCCAGCTCATCTATCGCCTTCCCTTTTCTAGGAATAGAAAAAAAGAGCATCACTCAGTGGAAAATTAAGTGGAGAAGCCTCTATTTTGGGGTCTGGATTTTTGTTTTGTATGGCCCACCCTTAGCTGGAAAAACTCCCTTTGCTGTCAAGGTGTGGAAAATCAGACCAGAATATTGTCATTCCTATTAAGTGCCCCCTCCCTAATTGTAGGAAAGGGGTAGAACTGAAAGCACAGGGTTTGGGCACAGTGTGTGCACGTGTGTACAAGTGCGTGTATGAGCATTTATCAATAAAAGTCGTGCCAAAGAATCACAGGATCATTAAGGTTGGAAAAGACCTCCAAGATCATCGAGTCCACCCTTTGACCAGACACCAGCATGCCCACTAAACCATGTCACAAAGTGCCACATCCACTCATTTTTTTGAACATTTTCAGGGACAGTGACTCCACCACTTCCCTGTGGAGCTTTAACCACTCTTTCAGTGATGAAACTTTTCCTGATCTTGCCCTGTGGTGTGCTACACAGCACTTCATATTTCCACACACCTGTACTAGGGGTAATCACTAATTGCAAAAAGAGCCTGTCTCAAACCAAACAGGTGATCCTGCAGTCTCTTGCATCAGTGTGGTCACACTCCACAGAGCGAGCCAGCAGCACTCATTAAAGCCCAGACCAGGCAGTCAGGTTTGTCTGTAGTGTTAACAGCCAGCAACACAAACCCCAAAGCTGATTCGTGCCCCTGGCCGTTAATTTTAGATGCTGCAGGAGAAGCTGCCATCATGAATAACCAGGGAAATAATACAAGTCAGGACAGCAGCATGTGGCAGATGCAAGTGTGCATATCTGTTACTGAGCCCGTGGAGCTGGGCTTTCCTGGACCATTTCCAGCTCTGGCAGGGGGAACTTTAGCTGAGTAAGAAATCCAGGCTGTCAGTCGTGAAGTAGCTGGCAAAGGCACAAAGACTCCTTGGGCTTTGGGAAAGGGAAATAGCATTTTTTTTTTCCTGTCTTTCACTGCAGGATACGTTCCCTTATAAAGAGCTAAAATCAACACCAGGGTGTCATGCATTGTAAACGTGTATCATTTATTACGCATTTAAGTGTGCACAGCACATACACCACAGTCTTGAACAGCACCTGTATAAAACTACAGACAGATTCTGGTAAATGGTGAAAAGCTCATACCACGAAACATCGCCATCGAGGTTTTATCACAATATTTAAAAGTTACAACAACTACCTCTGAGCATATCTTGTGTGAGGCCGTTGGTTGTGGGTTTAATGAAGTGACAAAAGTGGAAAGTGACAAAGAAGAACCATTTCCCAGAGAGAATCTTTGGGGTCTGAGAGCTGGAACAAAATCATCAGTTGTCAGAGGTAGTGGTGATAATTACACAATGATTGCTCACATATAGAAAACACAGAAAGTACAGAAATCCCCCAATTTACAGGTAAAAATAAATCCTTAGGCATGACATTTCCTCTGCCTTGATTTGGCTTCCTTTTTTCTTAATTATTTTTGCTCGGACAGCATCTGCCTTAAGGTCTGGTCCTGGTCTGCTCTGATCTTACTGAACTTTGGTGAGTAGAGTTTGTCTTCAAGGTCATGTGTAAGCAGAGGATACAGGCAGGTCTATACCATTACAAAGGAACAAAGGCTTTTGTGTAGGAATGTAAAGAGGAAAAAGAAAAAAAAAAAAAGCTGAACTCAAATTTGTGTGTAGTCAGAAAAAATTAGTTTAGATGGGAAGATGATCTGTAAACATCCTCTAAGTCATCAAACATTGTGGTTAGTCCTGGTTCCCACTTAACTTTGTGATGCCCCAAAGATGAAGTATCTTATAAAGCAGGAAAAAAAAAAAAAAGAACAAAAAAGACAAATGAATCCTTTTAGTGATTCCCCCATAATGAAACCTGTCTTTTCCTTCATCACATTAGAGACACAAGTTACACTTGAAAAATATATAAAGAGAAATATAGGGTTACTTGATGACGATACAGTACTGCAGCCTGACAGCTGTCTGCAAATATTTTCACCATGATTACCCTTACTAAAAGTAAACCACTGGGTAAAGATAGCTCAAACGTGACAAGGCTCAAATAGGATGCAACCAACTCTATCCTGAATACTTTTGGCTACATATGGAAAAAAAGAGAGATTTGGGATTACGATTGTTCCCCCGGGCCCTCCTCCAGAACTGTGAGCCCAAGCAGGAAAGTGGGAACCTTCCTTCTGTGCAGAATTTGTTAGGAGACTGGCTTTGGGAGTTAGTGAGGTAGAAATTAATCAACTTCATCAGGGAATGAGACAGCAAAAAAAAAAAAAAAAAAAAGCAGCATATTTCTCCTTCCAAATACTGCAGCAAAAATAATAAATAGTACAAACCAACCTCGATTCCTTGTAATCAATCTAAATTCTCTCTGTGGAGCTCGTGCTCACTAGAAACCAGCAAATGCTTTTGCCTTCTAAAAACTTACGGGTATTACAGAGTTCCCCAAACTTTGAAAAATGAAGGTAGTCTCTGAATTTGATTTGAATGAAGTTAAACTGGTTCACTGTAGTTCCACAGTGCATTTTTGGGGGGAGGGACAGACACGTTATTTTTTAGCCTTACGCCAAGCAATTGTATCACTAAGGGCCAAAAAAGGTGGTTTGCCTAAATAGACAAACCCAGCCCCAATCCTGCCGAGCTGCCAGAGGTGCTTGAGCCTCTCCACTGAGAAGAGGGACTGCAGGAAAGTTCAAAGTTCAGCGCTGGCAGATCTAAAAACAGATTCGTGGGGCGGCTCTCCAGCCCCGCGCTCTCCGCACCGCGGTAAACCGATCCCGCTCCAATTAAATAGCAACGCGGCACAAAGGAGCTCAGGCATTGTGTGTGGCTCCACACTGGCATCCCACTCCTTCTTGGAGGCCAAGAGCTTCTCTGGGAGTCACGGGGGAGGTTTGGAAGGCACGCAGAGGAGAACAAAGCCACCGTAACAAACGAACGAACAAACAAACAAACATACAAACACGTGGACGACAGCAGGCACCCTACAACACACAAACAGTGCAAAACGTTGGAAGAGAGAGGAATTGGATGTCACCTGGCTTAGGACACGGAGTAGCAGCACACCTGTGATAACTTAGAAACGAATTAAATAAACCACAGAGCGGAAGTCTTCTACTAGTTGCACCGTGAAATGAAAAAGACCTTGGGTTGGAGGTTTGTTTTGCTTTCAGAAATAAAAAAAAAAAAAAAAGAAAAAAAAAAAAAAGAAAAATCGGAGCTATAAATAAATTTTGTGACAATATATACAGATTTAAATAATTAACTTAAATATCTTACACCTACTCTTGCATAAAACTCTCCAGTAAAAGTGCACCATGTTTCTTTTCCCCAAACGTGTTCTGCGTCTTCCCCTGTGCTGAGGTAGGTCTGAAGGGAGATGTCTCAGATTCTAGGAAGAAAGTGTGTCACTGTCATTGTGGGAGATACTTTATTGCCTTTCTTTGTTCTTCCATTTTTGCTCAGGGCTATGTACATCCCGGGATAAATCCTGGATTCGTAGGCATTGTAGTTGTTTGGCAGGAGAATCTCTTTGAATTTGCACTCGTCATTGAAATGGGTCTGAAATGAAAAGGAAAGAATGAGAGGGAAGGAATTTTAAACATCAGGTGTGGAAATATTCTTGCTACCAGGTGTAGGAGGTGTGTTGTGGGGATATCTGCAGGTGAGTCCCCCCTTCTTAGTAACCTTTTGAAGTGGTCTCTGAAGCTTCAAACAGGGCTCAGGAATCAGAGGATCATTAGGGATGCTGTGCCCAGGCCAGGCACGTACACCTGAAGCTGGGAAGGACAGCAGGAGCCCTGTCCCTGGGAGGGACAGGGGTTAACAGAGCTGAGGTGGGTAAGGCCCAAGCTCAGTTCTGCAGCACTGCTCATCTAATTGCTCAGTGGTTGTCCCACCAGCAGTAAATTGCCTGAGAGGCTTCAGAAAAGTCTGAATTAGACCAGCACTTTCTCATGCTGCTTGAGGAGAAAAGAGGCATTTTAAAGGCACTCAGCATGGACAGTATTTTTCGCTTCTTAAAGTTTAAAACTGAAGGAAGGGTTTGGGCAACTTGAGTTAATGGCTCAGGAAAACAGAGCTGCAACACCAGCCTTTCAGTGATGAGGTTTCGTTTGCAAGCGAGTACAAAGGGGGACAGGTGTTACAAGTGTGTTATCTGGAGAGGAACAAGTGAACTCATCTCTTACTACTGGGTAAAAGCCAAGGGATTTGCAAGAGAGGTCTCAGCCTGCCAAGCTGAACACAGGACTGGAGATTTCTTTATCCAGGACACCAAAGCAGCAGTATCCCTAAGAAATGATGCAACGGAAGTTCTGGCACTTGGGTGACTGATTCTGTCTGGCTTTTATGTAAGTTAAAATCCTCTGTAACAGGACTGATGCCCTGGAAAAGGATCCTGGATGCTTCATGTCTTCATGTGAAAATGCCTTAGTCACCTCTGACATAGTCTGGCTCTTCCTCAGTCTGAGCTCCTTCAAAAAATACTTTGGAAACACGACATAGAAAATTCACGGGTAAGGAAGGAGACCCAGGAACTCGAGTTTGAAATTGTGCTGGTCACAGTAACTTACACAGAGGTGAACTCAAAAGCAGGAGGAAAGCTCAGCATGGACAAAGATATGCCCTGTCCACCTCAAATATATTTTATAAGAAGTCTCTATCTTTTCCAAAGATTCAGTGTAAAAAAAGATCTGTGTTGTCTCCTAATAGATCTTTCTTCCTATAAATCAAGATCAAACCCCAAGGATGGTGAACTGTCATGGGAACAGACTCTCTCTCTTCACGAGCATCAGCAAAGAGTGATCAATAGGTATGTGACAGTCACTGATTCATCACATCAGAAAGGGTCACTTGTGAGGGCCTGGCTTATCACAAGTCCAAGTGCCCTCTGAGAGATGGAGTAAGCGATTGCCCAACCTGCCTAGGGCTGTTTGTACTTACCAGAAACACATGGCCTGAGGCTAGCTTGTGGTCTTGCCACACAAATGGCTACTCTGTTGGTCTATGTGGTAGGCAAGATGGGTAATCATAGCTGGGTGACTGCAGTTTTTGTGTGAGAACCAAAGAAGTGTCATGCAAAAAAGGGGGGTTCACTTCAAAACCTCAGCAAGCAGCACAAGTGGGCAGGACGCCTTCTGTTGGCAAGGCAGACAGGGCTGCTCTGCATTGCCCGACCCAGGAGAGGCAAGGATGGGGTTTGGGCAGCTTTTAGCACCGTGCACACGTGTCACCCCAGCTGACAACAGTCCCCTCCCCAGGCGCACACTCGGTGGCTACTTACAGATCCATAGAGTTTGCCTTTGCTGTTCATGGCCACGAAGAGTCCGCTCCTAACACCAAATATGCTCACCACTCCTCTCTCCACGGGAGAAATTTCCAGCAGACCTACAGAGGAGACACAGGAATCAGGGGGACAAAGGGGTACGCCCTGGAGCGTGGGGTGACAGCGCTGCACTCACCCACAGGCTCCCATCCCTGCTGTGGGTGGCCACAGAACCCCAGCCTCGTGTGCTCCACGTGCTGCCCTATGCCCCACGCTGGGACCTCTCCTCTTTTAGCCAAGTATCTATTTTTAATTCGCCCCCCAGGCATTCTCTCGTGTAGACAAAGGTTAAAATAAGCCAAGAGCGTGCTCAGGGCAAAATGAAACATTTGTCATCGCGCAGCTTACATCCCCCCCCCCCCCCCTCCGCCCTCCCGCACCTTATTGTTTCAGTTGGCTATCAGAGCCACGGGGTTAAGCCCCCCAGCAGATGCTTCTCCGAGTTTTTGGGGGAGAGCCGGGTTCGCTCAGATGCGGAGGCAACCCCGCGACACCTGATGCGGCACCGAGGGATCCCCCCCTCCCTCAACCCGGAGCGCCCCGTGGGCTCAGCCGCTGGCCCCGCCGCCCTCGGGGGAGACGCAGCGCCGGCAGGACTTTTTAGGGAACTCTGCCAGGCAACCCACCCTCCTCTGGGGGACAAACCACTCCCCGGGGCAGGTGAGACGCCCCCGCGACCGCGGATCTGCCCGGAGGGCAGATCCGCGGTCGCGGGGGCGCCTCACCTGCCCCGTCCGCGGTCGGCACCGCCGTCTTACTGTATCGATTCTCGCTGTGAATCCCATCGATCCGGCCGTCGGGGAGGACCTGGATGTGGAAGCCGATGCCCACGTTGCAGTAGAGGCGGCGGAGGCGTTTGATGCCCAGGAGGTAGTCGCCGTCGCGGGCGGCATCGCGGCGCTCGGCCGGGAGGCGAGCGACGGAGCGGGCGAAAAGAGCCGCGTCCCAGCGGCGCTGGCGGGGCCCGGCGGGGAGGCGACCCGGGGGCGACCGGGCACGCACCGCCCCTGGCCACAGCAGCCCCAGGAGCAGCGCCGGCAGCAGCAGCGCCGCGGGGAGAGGCATCCCGGCTTTAAGGGGGGGTAGCCACGGGCCGGTCGGCTCCGAAAATGCGCGCTCGCCACCCTCTCTTCTTTTCCCCCCGCGCACCCCCCCCCCCCCACTTTATGGTGAGGTCGAAGACTTGGGAGGGTGTGGGGGAAAAAGGAAAAAAAAAAAAAGGAGAAAAAGAAAAGCGACAAAAAGCCAAACAGAAAAAAAAAAAAAAAAAAGAAATTAAAGAAAATAAAAAGAAAAAAAAAAAAACAACCGGGGGGGGAAAGGAGGGAGCTTAGTGGTCAGTCCCCCGAGGATCTGCGGTTTCCCTGGGCTGGCTGCATGGAGAGGAAATCCCGGGAGCAAGAGCTTCTGAACTTGATCTCAACTCCAGGAGTCTTGTCTGAAGTGCTGATCTTCTTCTATAGCTGCTCAGCCATAGCGCTTTAGCCCTAGCCACGATATTTATATATCCATGTGCGTTGGTACCTATTACATCACCACCTACTGCTGTCTGCTGCAGCCCTCCGGTTTAGCTGAAAGTCAAATTATCACCCTTAGATGCTTAACAACTCCGAAGCGTCTTGAAGGGAAAGGGTGAGCAGCGCTGGTGCTAAACAAGACGGACAGCACAGACTTTTAAGAAGAAAAGGTCATATTTTACGTTCATCACAGCAGCTTCCTTCCTTCTTTCTTTCTTTCTTTCTTTCCTTCTTTTTCCTTCTTTTTCTTTCTTTTTCTTTCTTGTTTTTTTCTTGCTTTCTTTTTCTTTCTTTCTTCTCTTTCTTCCTGTCTTCCTTCTTTCTCTTTCCTTCTTTTTCTCTCCTTTCTTCTTTTCTCTTTGTATCTCTTTCCTTTATATTTTCCTCTTTCCTAAGTGCCTACAAATTCTAATGCAAGATACAAAAATCAGAGAATGCCCAGCACACTTTCTCCACAACACAGTGTATGACTTTATGTAAATCTGTGGAATTTCAGCTTTTGCTGTATCCAAGCGACATGGTTTACAGTTTGCTGGATGCAGAAAAATTCCCTTCATTAAAAGCCAAGATAGTTGTTGAATGGGAGATTTAAGAAATGAAAAATTAAAGAACTTGCAAAAAAAAAAATTAATAAAGGAAAGGACCAGAGTTTTAATAAAAAGGAGAACATTTTAAAGAGGCAGCTTGTCTCAAAAGTGGTAATAAAGTTTTTGATTCTAAATATCCCTTTAAGAAATCAGAAAGGAGAGCATTGCTCTGCAGTACCAGGCATGTGGAGCTCCCTCTTGGTCACTGTACTGACAGAAGCTGTAGTGACAAAAGTTTATTCCTGAGCTTAGAAGCTGCCCACTCATGCAAGTATTGCTGCACTTTCTAACGGTGTGGTTGTTTTTTAGTCTTTACTTAGATGTTGCTGTTGTGTCTTAATGATGCAGCTGTTCTTAGGCAATTACTTCATTCAGTTTAAGTTCATGAAAATGAAACTCAGCGTTTGAAAACAGGAGAAGTTTTGACTCCATCAGTCTAGAATTACTTTGCCTAGAGCAAATCCCATATGGTTTGTCACCTCCCGTAGTTTAAGCCTCGGCCCTCAGCAGGTTTTCAGAACTAACAGGTGAAGAGACATTAGGACAATTTTGGAAGGTCCTGAATTAATAGGAAAATGTGTTTCGGGGAGGAGGGGGAGGGGAGTGGTTTGTGACTCAAGTCCTTTATAGCTCGAAGACAGTTTAGTCTTTCACGCCAGTAAAGCTCTCCTGCTGTTCCAGCAAAGGATGCGAGAGAAAAGGGAATTGCCCTGAGCCAGATGACAGCTCACCTAGG
Source organism: Manacus candei (assembly GCF_025592945.1). Lineage (NCBI taxonomy): Eukaryota > Metazoa > Chordata > Aves > Passeriformes > Pipridae > Manacus > Manacus candei. Next base: position 2,382,505 of record NW_026138057.1, read on the forward strand.
TGTGAAAATCTCTGACCTTCGCTAAACCTGAGCAAACTTAGATGATGTGCTTTCATTTCTTCTTGTGAGGTGCACATGCAGTGCTTGTGTGTGTGTGTGTGTGTTGTGTGTGTGTGTGCCTGTCTCCTGCCACACCTCTGGGGGTGGATAAGAGGCTGCCACTGCTTTGGGGGTGACAGCAATCTGGTGCCACAGGGGGAAAAGGCTCCTAGGTGTAGGTTTGTCTCGGTGTCAAACAGGTTAATTCCTGTGTGTGTTCAAAGGCACCACAATTTAGATTTTTCTTCGTGGAGGTAAAAATGCCCCATCCCTGGAAGTGTCCAAGGGCAGGCTGGACAGGGCTTGGAGCAACACGGTCTAGTGGAAGGTGTCCCTGCCCATGGCAATGGGTTGGAACGAGATGATTTTAAGGCCCCTTGCAGCCCTAACAAATCTATGATTCTATGAAATCCATTGATATCAAATACAAGGTGTTTACTACATTTCCATCTGCATCAGGTCCATCCAGACCCCTTTTACACCTGATGAGCCGAGTTCTGGATGAAAAGGCTGTGCACCAGCTGCTCAAGGGTTTGGAAACTGCCCTGCTCTGCAGGGCTGTGCTGGACACCTTCTCCTTCCCCAAGGTCCTCAGAACAGCGTGATCCCACCTCACTTCAAACTCTGCATTATTTGCTCTTGGCAAACAGCAGCGGGTGAATTTGGGATTAAGTTTATTTGCCTTCTGAAGGATAAGGGCGAGGAGCGGCACTTCTGCCAGCACACCCACCCAGCAGCTTCCCTCCTGCAGCAGAGGGGTAGCCTAAAGCCCACAGCTGATGGGTCAGGGCCAGGCCTGCTTGGCCTTACTGCCACTCACAGCAGCTTTCCCTGACCCAAACCAGTGTGAACTCTGAGGCCTTATCCTGTGTATATGATTACATATAATTACATATACACATTAAAACTTGTAGTCACTGGAGGCTCAGCAAGGGATGATACTTTGATCCCTTTGGGATGTATGGAAATGGGTCCTAAAACACCCTGTTGGGCTCTGAGTCCGTATGTTTGCAAGATCAGCTCCAAAATCCTTACACAGAGAATCCTGGACCCCAGCACATTGTCACGATACCACTGATTGATAAACAATGTTTCTATAAGTTCATTCTTAAGCTGGTTACAGAATTAAATGTCACTCTTTCAATAAAGGCTTCCAATGAACTTTTCTGAGAGCAGCAAGTTTCCAGCTGAGACTAAAACTACAAGGTTTGGCTTTGCTTTCAAATGTTCTGTATTCGTGTGTGTGTGTGTGTGTGTGTGAGCTTGTGTGCAGGCTGCCTGTGAAACACTAGTCCTGATGCTGAGAAGCCCTCTGGTTGTTGCTGCTTGTACCTGTGGGAAACCCCCAGGGGTGAAAGCAAAGCAGAACTGCACCCTTTTCAGTTTGCATCAGGTGTAAATGACAGGTGGGAGCTGCTGACTTTTGGGCTTTTCGTGCTGCGACACAGACATTGTCAGTTGGAAATCATTGTCACAAGAGACCATGAAAGCAAAATATTCCTTATGGAAGCCAATGAAACAGTGTCAGGCAGTCCAGGGCAGAGCCAGGAACTGAACCTTCCAACCTGCTGTCAACTTCCACGCAGTGAAGGGGAGTCGGGTGTTTCCAGTTCGTCCCATAATTAATTCTTCTGAATATTCCATATCCCGCCATGCTCCACTGCTATGTGTCCCCTCCTTCTGGTGTCACACCCTCTTTCCCAGCAATAATTTAGATATTAAACCAGGTAAAATGTCTTCATCTATATTGTCTATCTTCCCTAAGAAGTGTATGTGGATGTCACAATTCAGATAGCTCTGCTTTCCAAATTCCTCTAGGCTTAAAAAGAAGAAAGGATTCACAGAATTCAGGTTTACACCCAGGTTCAAGCCCTGTATCATGGATTCTGAAAGAAAAAGGGAAAAGAAGAAGGAATCTGAAAGATCTTTACAACATTATTTTGCACTTGCACTGACATAGCAGTCGTCTGGACTTGGCTCTATGACTGTATCTCTGAAGGGGTCTAGGTCCACAGTTTAAAAATCAATTTACACATTTATTAACTCCAGTAAATAGATGTAAACGACCCTGAAAGTTATTGCTCACGAGCTTTTCTCCCGAAGGCAAATATTTTACTGAGATCCTTTGGTCTGGGAGGATGGGGAGTGTACTGGAAGGGGCAAAGGGAAAAAAAAAACCCCTTTCACCGTGTTTGCCTGCTATGAAGACACGGTAAAAGAGCGAGCCCACACCCCAGCTCCCCCTTTGATGAACGCCCCTTTTAATTATGATTATTTGGGAAGACAAGCACCCAGCAGAAGGGACTCGGCTGAGGGAGCTTTCTCACGTTCACGTCTGGCTGCCTCTCCCTGTGAGCAGGGCAGTGGTCCCGGGAGAGGAGGCTGCCTGGAATGCTGGGGGCCCAAGCCCTGAGTGGCCCAGGGTCGCTTGGGAGACCTTGGCCATCCAGCCCCTGCCTCCTGCATAACACACATACCCACACACGAGTCATATGTACTCTGGGTGGGTTTTTTTTTTCCTCTCTGTTTGCAGCTGGTCTATTTGATCTCTGTGTGCCTGGGCTGTTTGCTGTCGTGAGCGTCTTGCCATGATCAAAACCTCATTATCTCGAGCCATGTTGTAGTGTTATATACTGGAAAAGGAGCAGTGGAGTATAGCAGCAGGCAGCTGCAATACTGGGCAGACAACAAAGGCAGCAGCAACCTCCCTCCAGGGTGTTGGGATTGATTCAGTGAGAGGACTGAACATCACTGTGCTTGTGGTGGGAAGGGATGTTTTCAACAGCTACTCCCTCTGCTGCTGGTGAGCTTGTGCAGCCCTGCACCCCCGTGTGCCCCCGTGTAAAGCAGAGATCAGAGAGGACATCACTGTCCCCATCTGTGGGGCTCCTGTGGGGCTCCAGCAGCTCAGATGTTGCAATTCACACTCCCAGCTCGTGTCCATGCTGCTCACCCACACCCACTGCTGCAGGGATGGGCACCCAGGAGCTCTGGGACATCAAGCCACAGACACTTGACTTTCTGTGCAACTCCACTCAGTGCCACAGCAGCTGCTGTGCTTGGGTTGTTTGCTCTACTGCTTTTGAGCTGTAAGGTTGATGCTCCTGCTACATCAGTTCAAAGGTGAGAGGGGGTGGTGGGCTGGCAGCGACCCTCTGGGGGACCCGAGGCCCCTCACAGAGCAACCTGATGTGGCCATGGAAAGCCATTCCCTGTCCTGCTGCTCCTCGTCACTGCCTGGCATATGAACAGCTCTCAGGTGAAGAAACACGCCCAGACAATCTATTAGACCTCCTGTTTCTCAACTTCTTTCTCAGGTTGCTGCTTTTCTCCCTGCTTTTTTTTCCACTGTGCATCGCCCACAGCAAAAATTCCCGGTCCTACTGTCCCTACTGCTCTGTATTTCCAGTAGCTTTCTTTGCTCAGTGGCTTTTGCTTTTCTTGCAGTACGTGCTTCCTGTTGTCCACTACCCTCTCCCTTTTCCTGTAGCTGTGTTCTGCTCTCTTCTCCCTCCTCAGGACAAGATGACAGGCTTGCAGCAACAAGTGCCCTTGATGGAAGTTTCACTCATCATGAAGGATGGCTGGACACGACCCAGACCTTAACTGCAGGGATGAGGGGTTTGTCCTGCCTGGTGGAGCTTCTGCAGCCACCATTATGGTGCCTCTGCTCACTGGAATGTGTGAACTATGGCTGGCACAAAAAGGGCATCACTTTGGGCACTGATGTCATGAAAACCAGGTAAGGGAGGAATTCTTAGCACCCTCAGGCAGGATTTCTCTCTTACACTGTGATTATTCTCAGATCCTGAGCTGCTCTTCTGTGGGGTGGTGGGATGAGTGGAGAACATGGATGATCTGAAGACTCCTCAGGAGTATCGCTGGAGTTTGTATGACTGAAGAGTAGGACCCAGTGGGATGGGACAGTGGAAATGTCCTGGGAAGTCATCAGCCAAGCCAGACCATTCTGGAGGACAATCATGTCCTGGGGTTTTGTCATAGCCCCACATGTAGTTTGAACCCAAGTTTAGAGGGCAACTCTGCTAAGAGCCTAGATGGAGAAATATGTTTAGTGGGTTCCAGTTATTAATGCTGGTCTTCTTTGGAAAACCTCATTCTTAGGCTGAAGAGCTCACATGCTTATACTTTCATGCTCACTGCTGACATTTCTGCATGTGCTATTTTGTTCTTCCTTGTGCTGTATTCTCTTTACCTATTGAAATTATAAACACTTCAAAACTAAAAATATACATTTTTTTTCCTTTTGTCAGATTGTGACACACATACTTTTGCTGATACATTACTTGACGCTCTGCCAAACAAAACTGGTGAAAGGAAACATAACAGAAAATGAGCTTGGACAATCAGAGTAAGTGTTTGTTAAGCTTATTTTTATTATTATTATTGTGGGAAATAGTAGCTTAAGTTGACTTTTTGTGTGAGAATGTTTTAGCTGACTTTGAATGAAGCATAACTGGTTTACATGAATCTGTTCAACATGTGGCCTCTCTTGCATGAATCATTTCTTACTGGTGGCTAATGTGAGGAAAACTGGCTGTTGTAAGCAAATGACGTGTATTGCTGCATTTTAAAACTCCCTAGCAAAGCACCACTTAAGATCTGTCAGAACATATATGGACACAGCTGTACAATCCATAACCTCCCCGAGCATGCAGGAGACCAGCTTTTCCAGTTGACCTTTAGTGCCACAACAGTGAAACAAGCTGATGTCTCTTTTCCCTATTTAATCTCGGTCTTTTCTGGTGCTCATCACTGCGAGGTTTGGGTCCTCTGAGGAGGTGGTGGCCTCATCCTCAGAACACCTCCATGGGCTGATATCTTCCTCCCCCAGCCCATTGCTCGCGGTGGCAGCGAGAGACAGCTGTGATGCCATCAGATGAGATGCTTTCAGGAGCATCTGGGGTGGCAGAGAGTGAATCAAGACTGTGAAAAAGATCTGTGTGATCTGTTGGGGTTGATGAACGACAGTGGTTGAGGTTCTCAAAGCCTGGTCTGGGCGAGTTGCTTTCCTAAAAAGGCACAGCGTGCAGAGGACCTGCAAGGTTGGCTTTGACCCCCAAGGGCAGGGCAACCACACAGGTCCAGCAGGACCACAGCACTCACCTGCACCAGCAGACACAGCTGAGCTCCTCAGATTTTGGATGAGTCCTTATGGGCTGCGTGGGGTGGGGGCCAGAACACAGACACCCCAAAACCTCTCCAAATACTCTGCTTTCCTGGTGCCACCAGTGGTATTGGCAGTGGCAGCAGCTTCATCTTTCACTCTGGCACACAAACCCAAGTATAAAACCAGTTCAGCACAATATTCCTCCTGATGGAGTCAGCCAGAAACATCTGTGTGGTTTTAATGGGTGAGTTTTTTGAGACTTCGTGCAGGCTGTGAAGTATGCACAGGTAACAGCTCTAGAGCTTGGAGATCAACCAGCATGGAGGTTCCTCATCAAATTCTGCATTGTTTGAGGGCAGTGACAGCAGTAATATATATCAGGGAAAACGTATTTTCTTCCCTTTCATTTGGAAAGAAAAGCTAGGAAGCCAGATATATAGCTGAGAAACATATAGCAGCAGTGTGTAAAACAAGTTATCTGTCATCAGACACGTCAGTCATCTGTCATCAGACGTGTTTAGAGGATTTGTCAGAGGTTTTGGCACATTGGTTATTCGCTCTCTTTGTGCTGTTGAATAACAGGCCTTACAGATTACAATGGGAGCCAGTTCTCACTTCAACTTCGGATCACACAAGATATGAGTAAATAAGATTTGGATGAATGATCCTTGCCCAGAAAAATCCCCCTGACACCAAGAAACCGGCAGAGATGGCATGGCTTGATTTTCGATTTAATCATTTAATTCCTCTTGCCATTCAAGGCCCAGAGCAACTTTGTTCTAGTCAACCATTTTAATATTAACCATTTCCCCTCCACTTTTCTCTCTTCACTGGTAAAGCTCTGAGAGCTGCAGCAACATCAGCATTGCAGGAACTAATACAGGCACATTAAAAAATGACAAGTAAGGAAAATGGTAAAGGCTGCTCATCTCCTTTTGGATGATTCCTGGTGCTGCTCTAAGAGCACATTTCTCACAGGGTTTACTTTTGTACCTGCAGATGAAAGAGGGAACAGGACCAGGCTCTGAGTCAGTTTGCTCAGTGAAGCCCTGCACTCTCCTCAGCTCTGAGAAATGAACATTGAAGATTATAATTTTTCTTCCATTTCAGAATATGTTTATATTTGGACCAAGGGAATGCACAGTTTCCATACTGTTAATGTGCTCTGTGGGAAGAGGTCCCAGGGAATTAGCTCAGACCCTCACCTTGCTTGGGACTGCGTTTTGTTTTTAAGGAGTAGAATGAGTTAAATGCAAACCTGAAATGACCATTTCAAAGATTGCCTTGAGAAGAAAAGAGTCTTAAACCAGGCAGACAACGACAGAACAAAGGCTTTGGTATTTTTAATAGTTTCCCAGGACCAACCCACGATTCCCTTCATCAGTGGATTGGAAGCCACTTGGAACTCAGCCAAGCATCCTTCCTGAGTGTGTATGTCCTGCAAAACTTGAGTGTAATGCTGTGGTCATCTAAACCCTGTGCAGGCAGAGCATGTCCCACAGCTCCAGCATTGTCCCCTTTGCCACTAACCCACTGGAATTACAGGTAAATTATTGCATGGAAGGTGCCACTGAGTAAAATCCATTCTCACTCATTCCCACGTAACTTCCTGAGATAAGGGGATAAAACAAAAGAAGCTGAGTCTGCAAAAAGTCTGATCCCTACCAGAGGTACTCCTTTTATGTCAGAGCACACCCGTTCAGGATGATTATTTTGATATGGATCTCCCTGCACATTACTATGGATATTAACAGGAGTGGAGGATGCACATGAGAGCTGTTGGAATCAGGGCAGTGGGATGGGAATGACACACAACGAGGGGAAAACTCCCTGCCCAGGGAATTCAGACAGTGCTGTGCAGTCACTGCTATGCTATTTGCCACGTGCTATATACAGTCACAAAATATTCCACTCAGTCAGAGACATGGCCAGAAAAAGCCCTGGAACCCCAAAGTCTTACAGTCTTATAATAACCACTGAAGAACGTCCTCCTCCACAAAAGGAGCAGAGCAGAGCTCCTGGTGACCTTCCTGGGACACACTGTGTGCAATTTATTCTGTATTTAAAGAACCAGGCAAAATCAGAGGGGCTGCTTTCAGTGCCTTCGTGCCCATTTCTCATTGCTCTGGAACTGGGAAGCAAATATTTTTGGCCACCTTAATGAAATTTCGTAATGCTGGAATGAGGTGTCACAAAATGATCTGGAGTTTTCAGAATATTCATTTATTTCAGTGGTGAAAAAGGGTTCTGCCATTAAAAAAAAAAATCCTTTCAAAATTAATCTGTCTTCTTTTTCACTCCCTTTCCACTTTTTAATTTATGAATTTATATCACTGAGAGCTGTTGGACCAGCACACTGGGAGGCTTGTCACCTGAAATTCAAATGCAGGATTTCAGAAAAAGGAAAAGCATTGGAGTGTTATGAGTGCTTCTTGGATCGGAAGACACAGGAACATAATGATGATACAACAGTCCTGACTGTAAAATGCCATTTCTATTGCATACAACACGATGTATGTTATTATTATTATCATTCCCATTATTATTTTTCTGGAAAACAAAAACCAGCCTGAGCCTTCAGTTACAATCAAACCACAAACAGGATGAAACAAATAAGCTGCTGGTTGGCTTGCCTTCCGCAGTGCTCAGTCAGCTGCTGGTTCTCAGTAGTGTTTGTACACTCTGTAATTACAAATTACTGCTGTCAGGTCGTTTCCATTTAGACTTTGCAGGGCAACACCAGCACAGCAACCTGGATGAGTGGTACCTGTGTGTGTGTGTTGGTTTTAAAAAGAGGATGAAGCAGAGGAGTGGCTGCAGAAGGAGGGGAGCTGAAGCTGGTCAATACATCGTGCCAAGACCTCTGGGAATTAGAGCTCCCTGTCAACCAGAGCCAACCTTGGAGAGGCTGGACCGGTCCTGAAGATCCTGCCAGCTGATGGACCCCAGGGAAGGTGGGTGCTTGTTGGTGCAGACCCTACCTCAGGCTAAGAGGGCAGCTGGAAATCCTGCCTCAGGAGCCTCTTTTCGTGGAATTGTGAACTGTGTCTCCAGCAAAAATCCCAGTGTCTGGGGACTGGAAGGTATTGGAGGGAGTAGGAGCCAGGGAGCCCTCAAAGCTGCCCTGCTTGATTGCCTGGAAGTCCCCACTGAAGTGCTGCCAAAATGATTTAATAAAAATGATATTTTTGGTGGCAGTGACAGTTTTTACTCTCAGTATTGAAGAGGCAGTATCATCCATAACAAACACACTGGGGATGTGTTACACCTGCAGTCAGGTCTCATCCTTTCCTTTCCCTCTAAATCTTCCCTTCTCTTTCTCACACTGGCTGGGGCCACTGGTGATAAGCAGAACTGTGATGGCAAGTGTTTTTCTACATTAGATTTTTACAGAGTTTACAGAGTTTCTCTCTACCCATCACCACAGGAGGAAAATTATGGAGTGTATATGCAAAAAACTCCCTCAAAACTCCCTCCCATGGCAGCTCTGGTGCACATGAAATCATAAGTTGGAACTGTGGGAACAAACCTCATGCACTGTTGTAGATTATTATTATTTTAACAGCAGCAAATGGCCATTATTTTTCACCAAGCCTGGGGGATGGTTTGCAACCCATTCCTGTACTTTGTGGTGCTTTCAACTCGACATGGACACAGGCTGAAGAGCCAGCTCCCAAAGACGAGGGATCATGGTCTGATGATGTTGGCAAAGTGGCCACAGGAAACTCTTTTGGGAAGCCCTTTTGGGGCTGCAGTGGTTTGTACCCAATGCTCTGCTGTGGTACCACTCCTGCATCACCAACACCATACTCATTCATGACAAAGTTGCATATTATTATAAGTTAAATATCACTATAAAGTTGCATATTACTATAAGTTACATATTACTTGAGCTTCTGTGATGATTAGGGATTTCCATTAGCTGCAGAGGAGAACATGCAAAACATCTTTGCTCGTGGACTAACCCCCTAGTGCTGAAGGAGCTGCAACACCTCAGCAGGGAGCTGATAAGAAATCAGCCAGACACATTTAAACAGCAATTTGGAATCACCAAATACTCGCCAAATATATCCCACTGTTGTTGCAGCACAAATATAATTATTGCTATTATTAGCAGCAGCAATAGTTGCTATCAAGGTTATTATTAGCCATAATTTTTACTGTGGTAACACTTAGGAATTCCCTCCGTGGGCCAGAGTGGCACTGCAGTATGTGCTGTAAGGCTGTTACCATGACAGTTCTGCTCTGTTTGCCAGTGTGTTTTGGCTAGAGAGCCAGCTGCTGAGGGGGCTGTGCTCCAAGTTGCTGAGCAATAAATCCCAGACCAAATTCATGACCAGATTTCCGCTCCGAGCCTAGAGCCTGTGACTTGCTGCTCCTCAGCCCCGCCTGACTTCATCAAAAAACACACTGCTTTTGCCAAAACCAAGTCAAATTTTTTTTGAAAGGACACTTTTGTGCAGGTAAGCACAGGAGATGCTGCTGGTGAGGCTGACAGTGCAGAGTTATTTGTGAAAGGGTTGGAGGGTTCCCACAAGGCACGTGAGAATTACTTCTTTGCAACACAATATTGCAATAATAACAACAACAACAACAACAACAACAACAACAGACATTTAACTAAGTAGCACGAGGCAAACTTTGGGAAATGTCAATGTGTTTTTTACAGGTGAGATTTTTACAGGTGAAATTTCCCTGACAGATTGTCAGTCTCAGGATGTCCACCAGCTATTGACCTGGCTCTCAGCTTGATGTTGAATGTACTGATTTTATTAATGCTTTCAAGATGGACACAGTCCATTTGTCTTTTCCATCTTGTAGCAACGTGTGAAATTGGTCACTGCACGTGGAGAATTAATTCCACCGTAGGGATCACTCACAGATCACTCAAAATTTCCATAACCTTCTGGGCAGAGGTGCATGTCCTACAGTGAGCCAAAAGTGCATCAGAGGTGTGTGGGGTGCCCTCAGGTGCTCACAGAGACCCTGGGGTGACAAACCCTCTTGTCACCAGGACTGCAACCCATTGACATCTGAGGGTAAAGCCACGGTATGTGAACTAATGGTCCCAAACCATTACCTGTGGAGCTGAAATCCTTATCACAAAAGCACTGGGCTTGTGATTTGCATCTCTCCAAGTGTGGGTCGGGTGACTTCTCCATCCATCATGACCAGTAATCTCTCTTTGTAATCTCCCTAGTACCTCTGTGTCACCAGCATCCCCACTATAGGTGTTGTGCTTTCTAATGGTCCACTTAGCACATTCAGAAGTCTCCCATGCTCCCAGTATTGTTTGATTATGTCTTTTAGGGCTAAGATCTGATCAGTGTGTGTACACCCTCTTCTGAAGCTAAACTGACTTTCCTTAAGCCCACTATTCAGCTGTGCCTGCTTTCTTGTTCACAGGCACTCAAGCAAATGTATTCTCAAACACAGCAAACAGGCTAATGCCTCTTGAGTCTTATATTCCTTCCTGCCACCTCCTTTTCTTCTTCTTCAGCTCGTTGTAATCTCATCTGAATGCCAGGGACGAGCCCTTCCGCAGCTTTGAGGAGCCCTGGGAATACCTGACTGCTGTCCCACGGGTGACACCTTTGTTGTCAGCTCATCCAGGAGGATGCAATGCCGTGTGTCACGCCGAGGGCTGGATCCAAGGAGCAGTGACACCTGCAGGGCCACCTCACTCATCTTGGTGGCTCCCTGTCTCAATCCGTGGCACCCGCGCTGATGGATTTTTCTTTTTACTTTTTCCCCGTTTCCCAGCACATATCAGCAATGCTCTTTTCAACAGGTTTCCACTCTCACTTCTCACCTGAATTCCCGATTTTTTCTGTCTCCCTCGTCAATAAAATCAACTTTTGAGAGGTGAATTGTTCCAACAGGTTTCTGACTGTTCGTGTGGGGCCGTGTGAGTTTGTGACCCACTGCATGTGTCACTCACCTCCCAAAACACATCTCCCCTGAAGGGACCTGTTTAAAAATCCTGGTGAATTAAAGGCACAGCTGGAACTTGGTGTTAGGTCCTAATCAAACACATACCCAGCCTTTATTCAGGCTAATCACAAAACTGATCTGTCTTTGCACACTAAACTCTTTACATTAAAGGGACTTTTGCCCTTGATCAGATTTTATCTGATTAAATACTGATAAAGGCGTATCATGATACAGGCAGGAAAAATACTGCATTTAAAAGATGATGAGCATCCAGAATTACCTGCTGTGATCAGATGAAAATAGCAGGTCTTAGTCCCCTCCTTTGGGCATCTTGGCAACAGCTTTCCAAGGACCCTCTCCACCACTGGCAGAAGCCTCTCAAAGCTCACAGATGTGGTGGCCAAACTCCTGAGAGAGGCTGAAATTAAATCAGGTCCTCTTGAAACAAATGTCCAGACCCTTCTTGTCAAACAGGGCATTGTCACTGTTACTACAAGAAAAAGATGTTGAGGAAAACAATATTCTTACATTTCTGTGTTGTTCAGATGCTGCAGACATCATGTGAGGCATCACACCGACGTGGTCTGAAGAGCTCATGAGCTTGTTTAGTGCTGGTGTAAAAAAGCCATTTCATGCTCATGATGAAAGTAAACCCATTATAAAGAGGTAAATCTAGAAGCTATTTATGCCAATCAAACAACCAGTCATGTCAGTATTCACGCCTTGGCATTTTAATGGTTAAATCTGCATTTTGGAAAAAAAAAACAAAACAAAACAAAAAAAAATAAAGAAACTTGCTAATATCAATAACTAATAAGTGATTGATATCACGCTGAGTAAAAATATCTCAGGACCATGAGGAAAATTCGTGATGCTTTATTTCAGCTAGAAATCAGTGTAACAATTAGGGCTTCCAGCTCAGGTTCCAGGGAGGCATCTTTCTTCCACTGCATTTTTCTCTGTCCCTCCTGTGCCAACTCTTATAAAACAAGATACCACAGGATTTAATTCTAAAAATCTAATATTACTGCCTTGTGGTGAACTGAATACTACAGATTCCTTCTTGATAATACTGTCTCATGGGATTCCTGTGTGGTAACAGAATCTCCTGGGATTCCTGTCTGGTAACCATATCTCACTGGACTTTGGTAGTATTTCTCCCATTGGATAACCCCAGCCCCACCAAATAAGCAGCCATAAACCTTACATTCTCTTTATTTTACATGACATTATTTTACTAATATCAGATTCTGCACTGTTTAGATCAGTGGGCTTTTTTCCCCACACTGACTTCCACTAAGTTAGATTCAGGGCTCCATGAGAATTTAATATTATGGAATATCTTATATGTTTGACTAGAATAATATTAAGAAATACCTTTAAAGAAGCAATATTAGAAATATTTCATGGCTTCATTGCACTTAGTCTTTAACCATACATGGATTAGAAAGCTTCTTGTTGTTCTTAAAATGAACTATGGTAATAGTTCTTCCTCTTCATGCCAGTGAGAGAAATCACAGCTAAATAGTTTCAGAAGGAATAAATATACTGAGCAAGTTCTTGAGAGAGGTTTTCAGTTAAAGACTCTGATGCAACTGTAGATCAGCAGGAAACCACCAGCTTGTTATTCTGCTCGGGTTTATTATACCCAAAAGTCTCATTTAAATATGGGGAATCCACTGCAGCAGACACTGCACCCTTAAACAAGGAATCAGCAATCCAGCCTTTCTGTCCTGAGCCACTCTGTCCATCCCGTTGTTCAAGCAAAATGACAGGGATAAAATTACTGCAAAAAGCCCACAAACACAAAGAACTTTGTCCTTACAGCCCTGCCCAGTCTCACCAGACACTTTCCCAGCTTTTCACGGGACGCGGGGTCACCCTGGGAAGTGAATCCTCTCGCTGGGTAACTCCATCAGGAGAGTTGCACATCTCCCAGGGTTCAGACCTGTCCCACCTCCTAGAGCACCCAGCTCCAACAATATGGTTCCCATAAAACAGTCACGGGCCCTCAGAGAATTATTCAGCAAGTTTTGTCGTCACAAAGCTCTTGGATGTGCCAACAGGCATCGGGGCAGGTCTTGACCATCTGGCACAGAGCTCTGACCAGCTGAAGATCTGGGTCAGTAAAAGAAGCAAAGCTTGAAACCCAAAGACTACTAAGGCTTGAAGCCCAATGAAAGTGCCTGAAGGACACAAATGTCAGAGATGAAAAAAGGTAAGCAGGCAACACCTTCTACTAAAGCACTGTATCTCCTGCCACGTGTTCAGACAAAAAAATGGGCAATGCCATTTTTCCTTTTCACAGCTGTCTTTCTGTCCAAATATAACACTCACAACTCCAGAACTTACAGCTGTTCCGAGCCCTTTTTTGAATCCAGACAATGCTTCAACACCAGCTTTTCTTTGGCCTTGCTAAAGTCACTGAATCTCATCACCCTCGGAGATGCAAGTAACTGTGATAGCAATCCCTGGCAACCTCACGTTATTTTTGAGAGGAACAATGAAGTTTATGAAGCACTTTCTGAAGGTAAAAAACCCAACAAGTGACACACTTGATACAAGACACTTTTATCCCCAAACCCTTGAATTTCCATGGTGTTTCTCTGCCTGAAGTACCACTGAAATTAGAGCTAGGCAAGCAAGTAGAGGCACTCAGGAGCTTTGGTGGTCCTTGGTACCCTCTGCAATGACTAGAAAGACTATGTTCTGGCTCTTGCTGTATGCTGGGATAACCAGGAATGGTGTCAAATCAGGGTCTGCAGCTCTCCTCTCCTTGACAGTGGGTTGAGAAAACCATGCTGGAGACCTGTGGAAATATCCACAGGCATAACTGGACAACAAACCCAGGAAAAACAAAACGCTTTTTACCGGGGGGCTTTTGACGGTCTCTTGAGGGGGCATTCATGACTTTCTTGTGAGTCACCACCCCAGAAATACTGTAAGTGCTATTCATTCAGCAGTGCAAGCTGGAAACAATCTAGGGAACTCTCATCTTCAGGTCAGTGGGGGCTGGCAGCACGGTCACTCTGCCTGGGAACGAAGGGCGAGACAAGAAAGAGCACGGCTTCCAAATTGCTCTCGTGCATGCTCTGCCCGGGGACTGGCTCTGCAGAAAGGGAAGGGTTTATCTGCTGCCCACGAGCAGAGCTGTGGATCCCCTTTGCAGCTCCTGGGAGCTGTGATGAGTATTTTTTCCTCTCGAGGGGTGATTTAGGCTGGGAAAGGTTCGTGCAAGACTGGAGCGAGAAGAAATGGTGCAGAGCTTGGGGGAGACACATGAAAATTCCTGCCATCCCATGCTGCTTGGAAGGGTCAGAGAGCAACTTTGGTGTTTATCCTGTTTATAGCCCACAGGACCTTCTTAGGGCCTGAAGCCCTCCTGCTATAAAAATAGGGGAGAATCCATAAAAGCAGCAGCATCTCACATATAGCACAGCTCTTTTCTTACAAGGAGCTAAATGCCTTAATTAGAAGTTCACCGAGTTATTTTCTGTGTGTTGCAGCCAACGACACAGAACATGGACTCCTGATGGAATACCAAGGCAGTAAATCAATGGAGGGTCTTTGCTACCGTTCATGAAATGCTCCAGCTGTGCTCCTAAGGATTATAATGTCAACAGAACTCTTGATTTGAATCACAGCCTTGCCTTCACTCAGGGGCCATATATTAGTCTTGAAAAGCAGACAGAGTTTCATTGCTCAAAAAAAAAAAAAAAAAAAAGAAAAGAGAGAATTGCTGAGCTGAAAATAAAATGGTGATGTAGGGGAGGAACACTGCAGTGCAGCCAGAGGAGACACGTGGTGGCTTTCAGCAAAAACCTCTAGAAATTTGAACATTAAGATATTTCTCCGTGTTCGTTTAGTATAAATTTCACAAGTCAAATTCAGTTTTTCCCAGTACATTTAGGCAGTGCTTAGTCCACCTGATTAAGTGCTCACCTTCACCAAAGCCATTACAGCAGTTCCAGCTGACTTCAGCCAAGGATCTGGTCCTTACTCGGAGTATATCAGGAATCCTGGGGAAAAAAAAAATGGATCATTTTAGACTGTGGTAAATCTGTCTGGAGGACAAATATGTTTGAATATCACTTGTGGTTATGCTTCTGCTTTAGAGCATGATCAAATCATAAAATACCCTGAATCAATGAAGACTAGGCTGGATTCCATCAGGCTGGATTCCCAAAAGCTGTGTAAAAGGTGCAGTTTTGCCTTAGCAAAACACTTGAAGTTTCCCAGGAATCTTCTGACATTTAGCAGGTGTTCCCTTGCAATGATTGCAATAAATCTTAACAACCCACGTGTAACCAGGCAAAAGAAAAATGCTGAAGACTTTTCTAATGATGACCTTGAAGCTGTTGACGAGGTCACAGGGGTAGTGTCATACTGGAGTTTGCACATGTTCTTACTTTCTTATTCCTACAGGAATCAGCTGCTGCCAAAGTATACATGATACAAACTAGAATCTTGATTATCCAAAGCTCAGTCATAGTCTCTGTTTCCTATAATACAGTTCTATCCCTGGTATTTATTGCTTACACTGAAAAGTATCTCAGTTATTCAAAACCTTGCTCACTCAGATTCAGCAAGAGGAACCCATTAAATCAATTTGCAATTAATTCAGCTGGCTCAAAACCATTTCCCCCTTTCATAGCTGTACTGAAGCAATGCAAAGATTTGCACAAAAAAAATAAACAAAAAGGGAGTGACCTACCTTTGCTTTGAATGCTGTTGTTGGAAGCAAAAAGGAGGAAGCACCTCACAAAGCTCTAATAGTCCTGGGACTTTCAGCAGGTTTATGCCTTTGCAGAAGCAAGAAAACCTCCTCTCTGGAATGCAGAATTATTTGAAAATGCTGCTTTTCTCTAACACTAAGGCTGAACAGTAGCTGAAACACAAGGGGGTGGTTGTAGAGCTGAGCCAAGTTCCTGAAATGCAACACCGGTTTCTGGAGCACGGTCACGGTACCCGCTGGGGTTGGCAGCAGCCTGTTTCCCGCCTTGGCATCTGGTTTGTTTTGGTTTATTTTGCTTCCCCACCACCACCTGGGAAACCTGTGCCAGCTTGTGCTCCCTCTACCACCTGCAGGGCTGCGCTGGAGGGTCCCTGCACCTTCTGCCACGATGGAGGACAGACCCCGAGAGCCTTCGAGCACGAGCCTCGTCCCATCATTTCCTGGGATAACACCAACTTCCCTTCCCGTGGGCTCTCCAGGGACAGGTATACATGTGCCACCCAAGTGGAAAACACGGTTTTACAACCATTAAATGCAACACTGGTTTGCCACCACTGTGTGGATCAACAGAAGTCACGAGTTTGTCTCATACATGAGTGAATTGGAAGGATCACATGGACAAGTGATCGATACCATTGGTGTGAAAATATGCATTTTGTTTGTCTCACGTAAAATGCTTTAATCCTGGAAGTGTGTGCAGAATAAACACCCACGAGAACCTGGCAGGGTTCTCCAGGGCAGTTTTCTAAACCACAAGAGCAGCTCAAGGTTCAAGAGTATTTTTCTTATCTCTCTTTTGTATTTTTGTCCATCCATGTCTCCTTTCCAATTCTGCTTTATCAAGGTTCCATGAAAGAGAAGTATAAAGTGTCTTTCAGCCTTTCCACAGCTTTTTTTGACAAAAGTTTCATTATTTTCTAAGAAAGAAAAAAGTCCTCCCTTTTTTAACTATCAAGTTCTTTACATGAGTAACTTAGATTGCCTCCAAAACTTACCAAGAAAGCAAACTCTTGTCTACTTTTCAAATTCCCCTCCAAAACTGGAAACTTGTTCCAGTATTAGAACAACAGAACATTCCACACATGACTTTATAAAGTCTACTTTAAGGGTTTATTGGTTTTATAAGAATCTTATCGTTCCATAAATTTATATTTTCATCTCACTGTAGATACCATCAAAAATCTGTACAAAAATGTATCAGTGTATGTAAGAATTTTTCTAAAAATGTAAGTTTTCTGTGGAAAAGAAGTTGGATGAAGTGCTTGGCTTGTGCTATGACACAGTGCCATTGCAGAAATCATAAGGGGTTTTTTTACAGGGATTTTTAAATCAGAAAAGTTCTCTTATTTTTTTTTGGTTTTGGCAGAGAAGCCAACATTTGTTAGAACTTAAAAAAAAAAGTATTAAATTTACATTAGTGTAATCTTATCTTTTATTGAGCTATGAGGCAGGAGTCCATCCTCAGCCTTTAGAACAAAGCAAGATTGGAATCCTTCTTCTTTTTCCAACAGGAGTTATCCAACCTGCTATTAAACCTGATCAAATTCCAGCTCCTCATTTTCCTGCCCTCAAATATAGTCACAAACCCAAAGAGGTACCAGATAAAACTTGGGCCCCAAGTTCAAGCCCTGCTACCCCTCTTTCCAGCAGCTGAAGCCTTACATTTGCCTGCAGATACAGGTTTCAGCAGCAGTTAAGTTGTGGAGCCCTTTGAGGTGATGCCACAAGCAGAAGTAGCCATGTCTTTTCTGGGAATTAATAAGGAAGGATTTGAATTTTGGCCAGAGGATGCTAAACAGCTGCCTCCCCTGGGCACAGATATAGGGAATTAATGAACCTGGGTCCTCCTTAGGTTCTAAGAGAGGTTTGCTGGAGCACCTGAGGGTCTTCTGGCTCCAGGGTTTCCTTCTGAAGGGTGTTGGGGTTTCTCTGAGATCATTCTGGTGTTGGATCACAAGGTTGCTTGTGTGTTTTCAGGCTTTCTGGGAGGAGGCTGCTCTTATTTTACAACTATCCCACCTATCTAGAGGAGAGAGATAAGGTAAAGAAGGCATTGTCTTCTCTGAAAATGTGTGAAGAAGTAGTGAACCAGAAGGAAAAACGTGGGCCCACAGGAGGGGAAATTGCAGGGGCACGAGAAGTCTTTGGCACAAGTTTCTATTAAAGCTGGGGAAATTTATTTTGTTAAAGCTGGAAAAATTCTGAGAGAAGTAGACAGCAGAAAGGGCTGATATCGAACCAGGGAGGGAACCTGATCTGTGCAATTCAGAGACAAAGGCAAACTTAACTCTGGGTTGAGCTCTCTAGGGAAAAGCAAAAGATCCATGGGATGACCCTGCTCCGTTTAGATTGGGAAATTTAGGGTGTTTAACAAGAAAACAAGGAAAAACTCAGTTCTGAAGGGCTTTGTTTTACTGGTCCCCCTCTGGGAAGAGATTTAGAGAATCTCAGTTTTCACAGCTATTTTTGAAGGCACTTGCAGGAAAGCACTTGAAATACAGCCCGTTCTCCGTTCGGAACCGGGGAGAGAAAGGGTTAATCCGATCCCGAGGGTTTTGTCTCCATAGGCACTACTGAATATGGGTAACAGATCCTCGGGGCAGACAGGCTGTGGGACACAAATAAACCCAGTTTCTGCTGCTGTAGTTTTAGACCCATGTTGCCACGAAAAAATGTCCAAGGATTTAAGAATAATTTTCAGTTGGTTTCACGGTCTGAGCAACAAATGCCTGTGAGACTCCGATGTCTGCAGAGCAAACCAAGCACGTGGGATCATACTACAGCTATGCTGTGCCAAGTGATGTGTGTCACCTATCCTCCAGTGACACTGCCTCCAGGATTCCCAGGAGATTTTTTTTTCCAGGCTAGTTCATTTCTGGCCCCATAAAGCGTTACATTTGTGTGGTTTTTCCTAGCAGGGACGTAAAAGGAAGGTGGAGGCTTGATCTGCTGTCAATTCTTTCTTAATGGAGTATCTAAACACACTGAATTCTGGTCATACTTTGTGAAAGAGCCCATTTCTCCCTCCAAAATTCATGCAAGGAGTAATTTCTAAAGATGAAAATTGACTTAAGAAAAATTATTATCTTTCGTGGCCGGTTATCACGTATTATCCAACCGAATGATCAAACTTACATGAAGTACTTCCAAATTAAAAAAGACTTTCCATTCAAAACCAGCTTAGTGATGTTCTGACAAGATCAGACCTAGTTTTCTTTGTTTCAGGACAAAAAGCTTGCAAATCAAGCAGCTGGTGCCAGACTTTCCAAGTCAGTAGAACCTTCCACATCCCACTGGGGCTGGATCCTTCAGGAGCTCTGCAGCCAGAACCGCTGGTACATGTTTCTTACTTACATTTGCATTAGCACCAGGATGTCTCTAAATTCTCCTCACAGACACTGTTCTCATCACTGTTCTTCAAATCCAGGCATTTCAGCCCAAAATAAAGACACTTCAGGATTGACACTGTGGAAAAACAAAGCATTTTCTTTAACCTGTAAAGGCCATGAACTTATTTTGTGGTCAAAAAAGGGGACGTACCCTGGATTTCAAAAGGGCTTTTCTTCTGCTATGCAATGGTGGCATCTGAACTATTGCAGAACTAAAATGGGACTGTTCTCTCTAAGCATCTAAATTTGGAGGTGGCCCGAGAATGCTAACAAAGGAGGACAGTTACCATCAACTGTTCTTTAATTATAGATCTGCTTGTTCACCTTCCCAAATCCTTCAAACCTTCCGAAAGGAAACAGGAGACATTTGAACTTGAGTGCTGCTGCAACTTCAAAGGACTGTTTCAGATAGCTCTAAAAAAAAAAATAAATAAAGATCAATCAGGTCAATACATTTTCTTCCTATACATTTTCTCCCACTTTACCACTGAAAATCCAAGAAGGAAGCAAGCAAATCTTTAATGGAAGAGCCAGCAGATACGTGAACTAAAGAACTGTTACTTCATCCAAACCATTTAGTTTTCTTTTATTATTTAGTGCTCACAGGAGGTACAAGTTTCCCAAATTTCCCTGGGGTTTTGTATGTATTCTCACTCTCTTTTCCCCTCTGCTTTGCTAACTCATGGCAGTGAAATAAACTTTGCCAGCATCATTTTCTGAGCAGATCCAAAAAAGCAAGGCACCTTTTGCTTAGGAAAAATTAATTTGTCCTCAAACTGGAGAAAAGTAAGTCAAATTCAAGGTAAAATTTTTACACCTAGTTTTTTAGGTGTCTGCTTTTACTAATGTAATATTTTTGGGTCCTTTTTCTTTGTATTTTAGAAACTAGTCATTTCTTTTTGCTGTCACTTTCATGGCCACAATATGTGTAAAGTGAGATTTGCAGCTGGCAATGTTTCCTTCCTTGGGTCAGTTTGTCCCTCGGGGTTGTGTCCACAACACAGATGTGGGTTAGAAACACCCATTTCCCATCACAGGTGCCTTTTTATTCTATACATCAGCAAGTGAACAACATGAAAAACAACCACAAAGGAGGGGACATCCCTCACGTTGCTCATCTACTTCCAGCCAAGCTTTTCTTGTGGACAAGTCAAGGAACTCAGTAGTTGGGAAAATGGTTTTGGCAGCAGATAGGAATCCAGGATCATTTTTAAAAAGGTCATTACCAAAACAAAGAAAAAACCCAATAATTCTTCTGCCCCTGAAGACTTGTACAGCTGTGACATGACATGAGGAGACCAGAAGTAACCCAGGGGTGATGGAAGACGTTTCACATCCAGTTCTTAAGCTCTAGAAGATGCAGGAATATCTCATCAGAAGGTACTCTTTGTAGTCTCCTGGCTTTGGCAGGTTAGCATCCCTCCCCTGTGCCACAGGGAATCATAGAACCATGGAATAGTTTGGGTTGGAAAGGACCTTTAGAGGTCATCAATCCAAACCCCTGCAATGAGCAGGGGAGTCCTCAACCAGATCAGGTTGCTCAGAGCCCCTTCCAACCTGGCACTGGACATTTCCAGGGATGGAGCATCCACAGCCTCTCTGGGAGACCTGTGGCACCCTCATAGGAAAAAATGCCTTCTTTCTATCTAACCTGCAAAAAGACACTCACTGACTGCAGGACATTTTTAAGCCATACCAGATACAGCTTGTGTTTTGTAAATGTTAAATGTTTGATATCATGAAGAATTCTAACAAGGTCCACTTGAATCACTTCAATGCATTTCATCCCACCATATGTTCTTTCACTTGTTTTCTTCTTTGCTGGTGCATTATACTGGTAAAAGACAATTCTTTTGTGACCAGTAGAAAGATGCTATATTTATTACCAATAAAAATACTTTGCATTCCAAGAGGAGAAAAAGGAGAGCTGTCAGTAAGGTCCCTCTGTGCCCAGATTGTTGTTTTGATAGGACAGATCACAGCAGTTCCCATCCAAATCTTTTTGGCACAGTGACATGCTGATCTCCTTTGGTTCTTAGGAAACAATTCTGGACATCAACAAAGCATAAAGAGCTGTCCTAACTGAATGCCTCCTCTTACAAGGCACATTACTGGTAATTAATATTGGAACATCTCAATTCCAGGGGTGTAAAAATATGTAGAATCTTGTTTGCTTGGGGCTCAAAGGTGCAAATGTATTTGCTGTATCAATATGACCAGCAGTAATTTCATGATGACTAAACTTTGAAAGGTTTGGCTTTAATTTGTCTTTACATATTTTCAGAGAGGTACATTGCAAACCACTCTCTTTTAGTGTTCTCCCTCAGTTTTTGAGGCCAGAAAGAGGATTCTGCATTTTTAAGGTTATTGATTCTACATTTTTTCAGAGGAAAATTCCATATAACTCTGGACATGTAAGCATGAAGAATCTTATGCTTTGTATCAAATACAAATAAACACTAAGATGCAAAGCTTTCATTACCATGGTTAACAGCTTTATTTTCTGGGGTTATTGTTTAGGTGTGAGAGGGAGATGCTCAGTGGTGGCAGGGTGCTCAGGGGGAAGAATTTTGCTATAACTCAGAGCCTTTTCAATGGCTTTGTTCTTTGATATCTCATATTGCCCTGCCTGGCTACAACTTTAATATATTTCCTTGTCTGCTCCTCTGAGTTCATATTTCCAGATGAGGCCGTGAATCAAATATCTGATTTGATGAACGATGAGTATCAGTGTGTTGTAACAGCTTTTTGTCAGCCTGAGCTGCTCTGGATGGGAGCAAACCTTCTGAAAGCTGAGGGTGTAACCACATCCTCCAGGCACACAATTATAAGAAACAGTTAAGCCTTTTCAACTAAATAGTTGAACTAGTACCAGCCCCTCTCCAAAACCAGGTCCATGCAACCATCCAAAGGAGAGGCACGTGTGGTCAAAAGGATTTCTCTGCCTGTTGTTTTCCATCTGTGAAGAAAAGCAGGGAAGAAAGTGGAAAACATCAGGAAGCAAAGCAGGAAATCCAAGGAAAGCACTCGAAAGGGAGAGGGTTTGGGGACAGCTGGTGCCATGAAGAAGTATGAACAAAACATCCCCTCTAGCATTGTTTTCATGCTTGTGGTGACTGAGAAAAACAGATTTCATACATTCTTTGTAATTAAATAAGGTTACCTTGAGAAATGTCACCAATCTCTCTCTCTCCTAAATGTTGAGGGAATAAATGTGAGGCAGTTTCCAAATACAAATGGGGTGCACTGCTGCTCTTGCTGAAGCAAACAGGCAACAGGAGCAGGGCTTGTAGAAACCAATATCAGACCTCTAGCAAGTGGTGAAACAAAGAGACAGAAATCCCTCAAAATTACTAAAATACCATCTCAGGATGGCAAATTAATGATGCTCAAAGAGAAGGAAAATCCGTGCTTAGAAAGTGAAGAAAAAATGTGTGAGCAAATTCGTGAACAATTCCTTTCTTGTAACTTTGGGGGAGCTATTTGTGTTTCATGCACAACTCTTGCTTTCTGTGAACACACAACCACAAAATTAATAACATAATCACCAAAGACCAGAATATTTCACATGAAGTTGTTGAACCGAGCTATGATGGGATAAAGAAAGGATTAAAGGAGGTAAAAAATAAAATAAATCTGCTTCAGATATAAATCAAGAAGTCACAGACCAGGCTCTGTGTCTTGAAGCAAGAAAATGAAAACTTTGTCAAAGCCCCTTGATGCACTTTCTCTGCCTCATGCCCATGGAAGACAATGACATTCAAGTCCAGTTCAAGTAATGTGTCTGTTTTCCCAAGACTGGGAAAGTAACACAATATTTGTAGAATTTGTACAATTCATACAGAACAGATGTAACCACAGGATGGTGGCCCTGAAATGGATTCTGAACCCCAAAACAGCTGAAAGTTGACCTGGTATCTAACCTAAGGGCTGCAGCAGATGAGCTCTTCACCAGGTTTGGCTTCCCTGAATAACCCTTTCTATGACCCCAGTTTTCTGGGTTTGAGGATGTCAACGAACTTCTGAAGTTTGCAGAAACTCTACGACCCAAAAAGGAGTAAAGTTTACATCTTCCTCAAAAAAATAGAAGACAAAAAGTCTGATCGTGGCCCATGTGATGGAAAGGTAAAAAGTCACTCAGGAAACTTTTAAAAGAGGAGACACTTCTTGATGTTTTAATCGTAAGGAGAAAATAACTCAAATCTACTTCCTCTTGTAAGGTATCCCATAAGGTTCTGGTCCAAATAAATAAAATGGGATGTAGAATACAACTAGGATCATTATCATGAATAGGATTTCAGCCTGTCAGTGTCTGGGAACTGTGGAATTCAAGGTTGCTAAAAGAATATTAAGTAATAAATGTCTGTAATGAAAAGCATTTCAACAAGAACATTAATATTTCTTAAAAGATAAAAAAAAAGACAAATCCCAAAGCCATCTCCTTTGAATTGCTGCAATGAGACCGAGCAAAGAAAAATTCTAAGAATGTGGGTGAAATTGTTTTAGGTTGATGTCAAAATCATCACTTACTTACAGTAGTTAAAATGCCATTGTGTCCAATCAGTTGATTACTTTTTTCTTTTGTCTCCCCCCTCCTTTTTTTTTTTTTCTTTTACAGTGTTAGTATTTTAGACTTTGTTGGGATGAAAACTAACAGTGAAATAAGGATGTAGTTCATGTGTTAAGTTAAACTCCCTTGCAATTTCCTTTGGTAAAGTGGTTGAAATAATGCAATACAGCTCAAAAACGTAATTAATGATATTCCTGTATCACCTACAGCAATTACCTGCTGCTGCTCTATGGTAGATAGTTGGACCATCTGTAAAAGAGAGGCAGAAGGAGAGAAGAATGAGAGGAAAATGTGATAAAAACAGAGGCAGAAAAGCAAGGGATACAGCCAGCACAAATACTTGCCCTTGAGAAAAGCTGAGAGTGAAAAGTAAATGTTTGATGGAAATGGGACTTGGAGCTGGGGTGAAGATGCATCTTTGTGTCATGGGAAACAGGAGTTTGTTCACTTTCCTTGGACAATCAGAGTTGTATCAAAAATATCTGAAGCAGTCACTGGTCATTCAACTTTACAACAACAATTTTAGGGGAGAGGAAGCTGAGAATGGATCTTGCTTTTGTTACAAGCTGAGGGGTGAAGCAGTTCTGAAAGTGGCCAAAATAAATATTTTTTACTAATTGATTTGATTGATTTATTTAGAAATTAGGCATGGGGGGAAACATCTCTCTTAATCTTCAGCTCTTTGTGATCTTTCCCTGCTAGTTGAGTTTACTGACACTTTCCTTCCCTTGCATTTTGGTCTTGAAGCCCAAGAGCTGTGAGGACCCCCTGCCTCTCTCTCTCTCCTGCCCAGTCAGCCCCTACCACTAGTGGGAAGTGAAACAGGGAGCTGAGAGAGTCAACAATGTGTCCCCAAAACTTAATTTTCTTTGCTGACATGACCAACTTTCAGAAGGTTCCTTGAACCCTATGGTAGAAAATCTCAGTTCTTCTGTTTCTTTTTCAGTCTCAACGTTTCCTCTTTGCACAGCTCTTACAGTGGCTCCTGCCAGGATACTGCCTGATTACTTCTGTGACTGTCCCATCACTGTTTTCAGCTATTTTGTAAGAGCAAGAAAATTTGGGAACACAGTTCGTGGTTTTCTCTACCCTTCTTTAAACCTGGGTCTATTCTGTGTGCACCATTATTTAATGTACATCATTTAAGTGTCTCTTTGCATCATTTCAGTATAAAGGAGAACAGAGACCGAGGAACTTTTGACTCATTCAAACATAGTTTCCTTCTTTGTTAGAATATTACAGAAAGGATACAAGGGTGGAAGAAATGAGATACTGTTTGGTATAAAGGCCCCTTTCTGGTTTTACCTTTATAGGGATGTAACCAGTGCTAAACCTACAACCACTAGGCTTAGTCAATGGTGGTGGACTCATCTTACTGCTCTCTCTCACAGATTTCACCTCTTAATGAATGGAAAATTCTCACTGCCTAATTTTAAAGGAGCATATTTAAATGAGCTCATTCAACAGCACCCCACAAGAAGACCTTTGTCTCAGTGTGACCAGAAATGGGATTTGCACCTGTTTCTATATAATGTCAAATTTAACTTACAGCTCTTTTGTTAAATTCAGGTTGAATCTAAATCTTTGTATTACAATGTCATCTCCTGGATGTCAAGAGAAATTTTTAAAGCTTAACTCCTTGCTCAAAACTGAATCTCTGATGTGGGTTCCCCTCAACTTCCAGAATCACAGTAGAAAAGTCATAGAATCGTGGAGTGGTTTGGGTTGGAAGGGACCTTAAACACAGCTGGTTCCACCCCCCTGCCACGGGCAGGGACACCTTCCACTAGCCCAGGTTGCTCCAAGCCCCGTCCAACCTGGCCTTGGACACTTCCAGGGATGGGGCAGCCACAGCTTCTCTGGGCAACCTGTGCCAGGGCCTCACCACCCTCACAGGGAAGAACTTCTTCCTAATATCCAACCCAAACCTACTCTCTTTCACGTCACATTTAAGTCCTGTTTCAAAAGAGGATTCATCAATTGGTAAACAGTTTTATATTGCTAAACCCGGGCCAATGCAAATGCCACTTTACCAGCATTCATTCGTTTGAATTACACGGTCAGGCGTCTTGGGGTTTTAATTAAACAAATTCAAGAATAATCTAGTAATGTGTAGCTCTGTTGCAATGTCTGAAGGAGCTTACAGGTTTACTTTTCTTGGACAATCTTGGAAAAGTGTAATTGATAATGGTTGATCATAAAATAAAAATAAATACACGTAAGTTAAAAAAAAAAAGTCGGTTTTCTAACTCCTGTATTAAATAAAAGTAAGGATGTAGCTTCTTCTGGCCAAAAGAGTCCTGAAAGTGCTATACCTTCTCTGTGGACACAAATTTGGCAGGTGTAAAATACTCCCATGCTCTGGAAGGACAGGACCACTGAGCACCTGTGGCAAGTTGGAATGAAAATACTTGAAATGAAAGTCATATATATATATATATATATAATTTTTTTTTTTTTTTTAGAAAAGAAAATGTGAAAGCCATTGACAAAATTATTACATCCAACTAATTTACATTTGAACGTGCCTCAGTTCACCTCACATCTCTTTTACCACGGGTGCTAATCCTACAACGACTAAAAGTAAGGGATGTGATTTTCGGTTCTAATCACGCGGCGTAATAAAAACTGTCCGTGTTACCGCCTGTCGTACCACCACAGCTGTCAGTTCTTTTAGCAGTGTTTTGAAGACTCTCAGTCACTTCCACCCCCAGCACGAGCTCTCCCCCCCACCCCGTCAGCGTCCTCTCCTCCTCCGCTGGTTCTTGCTCGGGGCCCTCAGGAGGCTCTCCCGGTACTTCCCGTTGGTGTGGAACAGTCGGACCATCTCATGGTCTTTGTTGTCCAGTACTCTGGGCAGAAAGAGGGAGGATTTCTGTGTCCTGCGGGTTTTAAAGCCCCTCCTGGGTCGCCCTTTGCCGTTGACGGAGACGTACCAGAGTCTCTCGGCGCCGGCTTTGCGCTTGGTGCCGGCCCTGCTGGGCACGGTGCGGTAGAGACGGGACGCGTAGGTGTTGTACCCCAGCTCGTGGATCCTCTCCACAAACTCGCACTCCGAGTTGTAGTTTTCCTGTGGAGGAAAAAAAAAGGCGACAAGATCTTAGGCGAGACTCTACTCAAGTGTTCAGGGTCAGGACAGCCTGGTGAGAAAACCTCGGGCTGGCGGTGCGAAAGGCGAGCGCGAGAGAAGCTCCCTGGTACAAGGTGCTCCCCGTCAGCAGTGTGGGCACACTGCATGGATCAGAGACAGGCAGAGGCCCAAAACCACACTGAAACCAAAAAAAAAAAAAATGACATATGAATAGGAATGAACTGTGAGCAGCTGATTGTTCAGCTGCAATAATTTCGTGTGTGTGCTTATGAGTTTAATGTTGCTGTGACCAGGTGATTTCATTGCTGCCTATCAACCTTTGCCTTCTATCAAAAAGGCAAAATGCTACAGCTTAATATAAAATGTGGCTCTTCCATTGGTATATTAGGCATTAGATGCACGTGCATGTCTGTTACATCCAGTTTGCTTTGGATATTTGAGCAGTAAACCACAGATTCATGGAGCTTCTTTGCTTCAGCATAACAAATGAAAGCACTGTCTGCCCACCAGCACATTCCTCCAAAATTCCAGGTTGCTCCTCTATCATAAACTGCAAGGGAGAACATGCACCCATCCCAGATGCCCACATGATCTGTCCAAATTTGCCCCTTTTCATCTGGCCCTTAACTGAAAGAAAACTGTGCAAGAGCCTGGCACGAGGAACTCCTTCCTTCTTCCTCCCCAGGAGCAGCACAAAGGACCTCCCACACTGTACATCTTTTCTTAACTGCAGGGCCATCTTTGCTGTACCTGTGTGATTAAGATTTCGGTATCTAACCTGTGTGAAGCACAGAGGCAGAAGGGAACTGTTACCGTGGTCTTTACAGAGGGATTTTATTTTGCACTGCTTCCCTGGAGGACATGGAAAAGGCACAGGTAGCCAGGCTGGGGCCAGAAAAGCCCTAGACCCCACTGACAACATGCCTCTGATGCTGTTCACTCACCAGAGATGCTGCTGGGCGTTTAACAAGATTTTAAAAGGCTCCACATGTGTCTCAGCTTCCCAGCTGTAGAACGGAAGCGCCTTTCCTTGCAGGGACAAGGTTTTCATGTGCTGTGGTGCTGGAGCCCACACAGCCACCAGATGGAAGTGGATTTGTCCTGCTGTCTGCCCCCCTTCTGGTTGCAGAGGGTTTTATCACAGAGGACAAATCTAGAGGATTATCACGATCTGCCAAGGACACAAAGGAATTCTGCAGACCCAACAAACTCGTTTCATTGACACGGGAAAATTGGTGAAGCAAGGGATAACAGGGTTATTCCAATACTACTTGATAAAACACTCCCTGTATAATTATCCCTGAATTAGTGAGTCTTATTCAAAGCAGGGGCCTGGTACAGGGTCTTGGACCAGCGATATCAGTAAAGTTGTTGGACAGTTTTCTCTAGGCAAGCAAGGACAGGGGGTTTCCCCTGAGCTGAGCCCTCACCCCACACTGCTTCTGTGAAAAAAGCTGGAGCAGAAAAGCTTTTCCTGGATTGTCCCTGCAGCTCTGAAACACAAGTCTGAAACAGTCTCTCTCAAACTACAGCTGGAAGAGCAAAAATTTTCTTTCCTAGTTATACAGAAACCTTCCATGGTTGACACTCTTTGGTTGAAGAAACTTCAGGATGGTCTGATGCTCCTTAAATTAGAAAGGGAGAAAAGGAGTCTCAGAGCTATCCTGCTCTAGGCTTTTCTCCACTTCAGGAGAGAAGCTTTTTGCCCAGAATTGGTTTAGTCCTATTTTTATTCACTATGATTAATCTGAAGGGAAAAAATACACCTATTTTGAAGAAGAAAGAGAGAAAGCTGAGAAAGAACTTGAAAAAAATCATCCTTCCCAATAATTTCTTTGAGACAGATGCTGGCTCTGAACTGATGGAGGAGCTCCATTGAAAAGATGCCCATTTTAATCAGAAGTGACACAGAATCACAGAAGTGGCACAGCAGAGCTGCTATGTCCTCATTCCTCTCTGGTTGCATTTTCCATTGCCAAAATTGTTTGTGATGTGCTTCTCTGCACCAGCAAAGAACCATCACCTTTGCACACAGGCCCCTTTATCAGTGAGCATCACGTGAGACACATTACAGAAGATGGGTTGTAAACACTGCCAGAACATTCTTGAAAAGGTGGAGTAAAATGTGTTAAACTGGGGAGAAAACAGAGTTGATTGTATTACCTGAGCTGCTTTCACAAGGGAAAAAGCTCACACTGCTCAGGGACGCTGTTCAAATCAGCAGAATTACATCTAATGTCTAGTTAAAGGAAGCAAATCTCACTCAAGCCACATTTGCCACCTCCTAATCTGCTTCCATATCCCGGGATTCCTGGAGACACTGCACAGTGTGGCTGTTATGCAGTTAAGAGAACACAAGATTGCTTGGGATGTAATCAAAGACAATGGATTAAACCCAAGTAGGTAGATAACGTGTATAGTACACACTGACAAAGTTGCATTAGTTTGTGAAGAAGTCTAAGCTGGAGTGTTTTGTTCACTGAGGGGAAATATTGTCTAGGCTGAAAAGGCACTAATATCATCACAACCCATATTTTATCTCACAGATCAGGGCTCAAAATTAGGTCAAAGGAGTAAAATAAGGTGTTTATTTTCACCTTTATCTTCTTGCACCTTCTAGTGCTTCCTTTTAGTAGCTATAGCCCTGCCTTTTAGTACCCTTGAATCCTTTCACTGCCCTACCAAGTGCTCTGTGCAAAGAAACCCCCAGCAGGAGGCTGCTTTCCTGGAACATAAATGCTCAGTTACTCCTGGATATTCTTTACCTGACATGTATGTCCTCTGCCAGTGTCCAAGATCCACATCAAATATCAGCAGAGACAATTCTGAAGAGGGGTGGATGTTCTGCACTGCAAGAGTCGGCTCACAAAGTCTTTATCAGTGCACCCAAGTGCCCAGAACTTTGGCCATGTGAAATATCTTTGCCAAATACATTCTTTGGAAGTACAAGAAATTACATTCCATGTACCTTTGGCTTTACAGGGCAGTAAGAAAGTAAAACCACACCTTCTTTTAATCCTTTTAAGAATATGCTGATCAGTCCGTTGCCTGCAACAATTCCGGACAAAAACCCGTCATAACGTTACTCTTTTCTCTAGAAATGCTTATTTATGAGAAATCAGTGCTCCCCAGAGGAAATGACAGGCATATGCCAGACTCGAGTAAAACTTACTGATGCATAAAGTCTGCCCCTTTTGTTCATGGCCAGGTATCTGCCGGAGAACAAGCCCTTGATGGCAACGATTCCGACGTCCACGGCGGTTATTTCCAGAATACCTAGAAACAGAAACAGTTAGGAGATATGTCATTGCTCAGGTGTCATTTTTTTTCAGATACACCTGCATGACTGCTTACCTGCAGAGTATGATTTCACAGTTCTCCCTAGCTCACATCAAAATCCCCGTGCAATCACAGGAATGAAATTACTGCTGTTTTGAAACAGCGGAAAGCAGCGATGGCAGGGGAATTGTTTGAGACAAGGTGGACAGTAAATCCCCGGATGTCTGATGGAGATTGAACTCTATCAAAAATGAAAAAGATCTGACACTGAACTAGAGGCTCACTTAATCCCATATGTATATAAAAAAAGTTTAAGTCCTCTTCAATGCCTAGGAACATGAGAGCTCTTGACTTACTGAAACTAGTCACAAAGCTGCCCCGTTTCAGGACAAAGCCCTTGCTGAGGTTTCCAGAGGGTAAACCAGAGTGAGTCAGCTGTATTTTAGAGCCATGTACATAATCATGAAAGGAACTTGTCACTTAAGAGGTCAGTGTAGCCCTCCAGACAAGAACTGTATGACTGTCTGAGACAAATTAAAAGAGAGGAGGTTTTCAGGCCATCAAAGATGGGGTCTCCAGCACAGCAAGTGTCACAGGCAAGGCTGCTGCACTACCTGCCGTGATATTTATGTCCAGCCAAAGGTGCCAGGACACTGCTGGAGGCACAAATGGCTCTGAAGGTGTTGTGTGTTCATGGCTCTCTCCAGCTGGCTCACTCAAACCCTGCTCTCAGTTCTCCAGCCACGACCTGATGGCTCAGTACTTCCTACGAGTGTTTGGAGGCAAGAGGTGACCCCTGCACCCGAACCCTTGGGCAATGCTCAAGGCAGAGCCAGGGGCCTGTCCCCTTTGCAGAGCCGGATTGCTGGCCTGGGAGGGCTGGGCTGGCTTTGGTGCAGCTGTTTTGAATCAGGCACCGGTTCGCTGCTGCAGGAGCCTCCCCCGGGCTTTGACAGCGAGGGGGGGTTTCTCTAGGAAATAGTGGTTTTCCTTTATGGACTTCAGACAGATCCCTGAGGTCTCCCTATCTCTGTGTGCCATCGCCAGGCGGGATTTACGCTTCCTGGGGCTGCGGGGCCGGGGCAGGGGCCGGGCTGGGTGCGGGGGCGCCCGGGGCTCCCCCCGGGGCAGCGGCGGTGCCGAGCCCCGCTCTCCTCCCTCCGGCCGCCCTCGCACAAACCCCCTCGCTCCCGACGTATCCCCTTTCATCTCAATTACCGCCGATCCCCGGCACATGTCAAAGGGGGCAGATGTGATGTAGCCGGTGGAAGCTCAAGCCCCCCGCGGGAGCCAGGATGGGACGGGATGGGATGGGATGGGGGAGGCGTGGGCAGCCCACCGCGCGTCGGAAAGGTCCGGGGACTGTGTCCCGGGGAGGTGCGAGGGCACGGGCTGGGCTGCCCAGCGGTCCGGGCTGGGGCAGAGCTGGCGTGGGAAGCCCCCAGCGCGACGAGGGCAAGTGACAGGTCGGGCGGGCTGCGCCGTCCCGGTCCCCGTCGGGGGAACCTCGGCCTTTGGGGGTCCCGCTCTGCCCCGGGGGGACTGAGACCCTCCGCCGCCGGTCGTGTCCCCGCACCCCTCAGGGCTGGCTCGGGGGTCCCCCGCCCGGTTCGGGGACAGGGGGTGCTGCCAGTTCCCGAGGGACAGACCCTCGGGAGCCGGAGGGTGCGAGGCAGCGGGAAGGGAGCTGCGGGCTCCCGAAACGCCGGGGCGAGGTCTCGCCCAGCCCGACGAGGGGAGGGGGCGAAAAGCTCCGACAGCTGGAGGTGCCCCCGGTCCCCTGGACAGCGCGGGGCAGGAGCGGAGGCGGGAGCGGCTCCGCCACCGCCCCGTCCGCCCCGTCCAGCGCCCGCTGCCCGCCGGTGCCGGGGCCTCCAGGGACACCCCTCCCCGCCCAGCCCGGCCCGGGGGGACGCGGGGCGGGCGAAGGCGCGCCCGGTACTCACTGAAGGCGCTGTTCTTCTCCAGGGTGCCGTTGATCCTGCCGCTGGGGTGGATCTGGAGGTGGTACTTGGTGGCACAGTAGAGCTTCCTGCGCCGGGGCGCTCCCCCGAGGTGCTCGTAGACGCCGCCGCGACCCCCCGCATCCCGGCGCGGCCGGGGGGCGCTCGGGGAGGCTCCGGGCACCCCCGAGGCCCGCCCCGGGCACCACGGCTCCTGCAACAAACTCAGGAACAAGATCCAAGTTATGACCATTGTGGCATGATGGCCGCAGCGCTTGGTCTGCTGGGGAGAGCGAGGCTCGCAGCGAGTGGCACCAGGGGTCCCATCAAAGCCGTCCTGCTCGCAGCACTCCGCAGTTGCCGAGCACACTCTGTTTCGAGCCGTGCAGCATTGGCAAGATTTTATCAAGCCTCGATCCGGCCCTTTTATCTGTCTCAGATTTACTTAAATCAATAGACATCAGCAAAGGCCACCGAAGAGTCCCAGCTGTTTGTATTAGATGGAGCTGCCGTGATCAGCCTTCTCCTTGGGTTTCCAGATAGACAGACGGCATGCGTGAGAGACAGGCAGGAGGAAGGAGGGAGGGAGGGAGGGAGCCGCTGAATTTCTGCAAGAGACTGCGGGGGAAAATAGTTGATCGACGGAGCATAGAAATAAAAGCAGCTTCCTGCAACAATAGCCTGATCTGCGACCAATTGATACAGAGCAGAGGAGGCAAAAGGTATCAGTCTCGTGTGAACTCCCAGAGTGCAGCGTGGATAAAATTACACAGCATCCCTCTCCCGCCACCCCACACACCGCACACCCCCGCACGGGGGCCGCCCGCCCCGCCGGGAGCCGCGGAGCAGCCGCGGACCCTCCGCCGAGCTCCGCCACCCCCCGCGCAGCCCCCGCGGCCGGGGAGGAGGGGGGGGGGGGCTGATGCTCGAAGCAAAACATCTTCAGGAGGTGGCTTTTGGAAGTGCGCAGAGGAGCGGGGGAAAGGGATGCGGGTCCCGGCTCCCCGGGGAGGAGCAGAGCACCCCCGTGGGTCTCACCCAGGCGCCGGAGTTTGCTCAAAGTGTGTGTGTGTGTGTGTGTGCGCCCCCCACCCGCTTTGCCCCCGGTGCCGAGAGCAAACAGTTATTACTAAATCAATCAGTTCACGGTTACAAATAATACGCGTTATTTAGACAGAGCTTTCAAGATTTAATCATTTCTAAATGAACTTAGACAAAGTAGGGCCCGGCAAGTGTTATGATTTACATCCCTAAATGCATTTGCAAGAAGTCGGAGCTAATCCTTTTTCTTAACTCCGGTGCCTGGAAAGTCTCATTAGCTGGAGCAGATCTGCACTCGCTACCATGTCGCTTCACACAACTGCCTACGCTTTCAAAATAGGATGGAGCTACCTATAAATAAATATAAAAGAAGGCAAAAGGTTCAACAGCTTCGTGAATTACGCTGCCCCTGTGTGCTCCTCAAAGGCAGCTCGTTAATTAGATTTGCATCTGAAACAGGCAGTAGGAGTTTTGGGGAAGTGTTTGAGAGATAATTAGTATTAATGTGCTTGAAGGGCACACAAATACACCTTTGAAGTGAGTCACGTCAGAATTCAAGCGTTTGACCTTGATCAATATAATTTTTTTTTTTCCGGAACTGGTGAACATGAAGAGATCTATAAATTTTTCTTAAAGACCTTCCTATGTAGAGCACGAGGACTTTCTTACACGTTAAAGACTTCTTTTAAAGGGGAAGCTTTTACTAGTGGGAAAATAAGGGAAGGGGTACGACCTTTTTCTAAAAGGAATGGCAGGAGGACGAAACTATCTCGAAAGCGACTCCCTAGTTTAAGCTGTGCTTAATATTTAGTAGTTCTCCAAGGCTAAAAGGCTTTCCATTATATGGTCGTCTGGAATAAAAGGAAACACATAAAAACCCCACAAGCACCCTCTCCGCCATTACCACCCTTCCTCCCCCTTTTCTTCTCCACAAGTTAAGCCCCCGCCTCACAAGGAGAGTTTGATCTGGGGATGATAAATGTTTGTACAATTAATTCTTTATTGCTGCTGTTGTACAATGCCACTGCCAGGCAGTCAAGTGGTTCCAGTATATTGATTGGAAATTAAAATAGTTAAAGCACTGTATACACGTAAAAACATGAAACCATAAATATGCAGGAGCCCGATCTTGGAGCGGGGCGGGGAGGGGGGGTGGGGAGTTGCTTATGGGCCAAATCCTTTAGTCCCTCCTAAAACAAGAACGTCTCTGGAAAACCTTTCTCTCGGGGATGCACCGTAAATCGTGTCCTGGGGACTCGTAACCTCTGACGAGCTACAAGACAACAGTGGTAGCAGAAAAAAAAAAAAAAAAAAAAAAAAAAAAAAAAAAAAGATAAATAACTCTTAACGTGCCACGAGTCTCCTGAAAGATGCTTTCACCGGCACCGCTTGAAGGGGAGATAAAACATAATTACTGACAGTAATTATAGCGATCTCTTCCCAGTAAATCTCGGGTCCGTCCCGAGCCTGGTGCATCGCCCTGTGGATGCGCAGCTGACATTTTACAGTTCGGGCTTTGCAGGGCATTTTCATTAGAGCTCTGAAAAAAACCCCACACCAATCCCGCAAGATCCTCCTCCCGCCCCCCCCCCCCCCCGCAGTAATAAACCAAAAAGACTAGTGGGTGGAAGAGTAACACGTTAATGACTTTTGCTCAAATTGCTTCCATCTTGATCACATTTTCATAATTAGCACCATCATCTACAAATCTTTCCGCCCTGGGCATCTGCCACAGACAGGCTTCCCAAGCGATGTGTATTCTGACTTATTAGGGAGGGGAACACTTACAGGTCTATCATTAATGGTCCCCTTTCAAATGAAATGAATACGACCTCCACGGAAATATCAAAGGGCCGTAACTGCCTTGTCTCACTTGGTAGAGCACTGAATAGCGAGCAACCTTAAGTCGTTTTGCTCTAGTCAGACATCTATACAATAAAACATAAGCCCACTCTTGTATATTTTAAGTTGTCTGGTGACCATTTTTGAAAACAAAAAGGGTCCCTTTGATGTGGTCTAATTCGAACAGGGGGTGGGACGTCAGATGTGGTCTACCGAGTCTTTCTGGAAATATTTTTAATTATGCCCCAAAGCTCCTTGTAGCCCCAAAGTAATAATCAGTTTGAGTCTGTTACTTAATGTGGGGGGGTGTGCAGAATGAGCTCTAGACCGTATGCAACTAAATTAGAATTACAGCTGATAATGATCTACTAATTCGCTCGAAATGTGGGATTTTAAATGGAACACGTGAAGTCTCTGTTATTCTTTATGCCTCGTCTCGCTAACGGAGTATTTTCTAAGCCTTCTTTCAGCTTAGCCGTCAAACCAGCGCTGCTCCTGGAAAGTCATTGGGTAAAAGTGAGTATTTGAGACAGATGTTTTTACCCTTACAGCGTGCGCTCTTCTAAGCACGTAAAGCACTTGTACCCTGAATTGATTACCCTCGGAGAAGGAATACATATACTCGGATATGGATCTTTATGGCGATGTAATTTCTGTTTAAGTAGTACATAAATTTAAGCGCGGAAAATAAAAACGGGGCAACATTTTGAAAGCGCCCCCCTCTAACGCTCGGTAACTTTAACCTGAAATCAAGTTTACAGGCACAGATTTTGCAGCGATTGGGCTCCAAGGCTGGTGTGAGCCGGGATCCGCTGTTCCTCCCCGGTCCAGCACCGCCGCCCCCGGCGCTGATTTACGACCGGCCCGTTAGTCCAAGGAGAAGGAAGTTACAATTTGTAGAGCAATAAATACCGAGGCGGTGGGTGGAGCCCCCAGCAGGGGGGGAAAAAAAAAAATCCAAACAAAAACTAAAAAAACAAACTCAAAAAAAAAATCTAAAAAAAAAAATTCGCTCTCCTTCACCAATTAAAAATCTATCCTTGCTCGGATGCGGACCGTGGGAAGGTCCCAAGGAAAACAGCCCCGGTGCTGATGAGGTGTTTGTTTGCGATGTGCTAATGGCATCTTCCGAGCGGAGCTTTCCTCCCTGGTGCAGTTCCCCTCACACCTGCTGGTATCGGGAAGAGCTTCTAAAATTCGGCTGATTTTTATTCGGCCGTATTTTGTTTTCTTTGTGGTTTCCTAGCGGGGTTATTCTGCACCCTGTGAACAATATAATCTCGTTTAAATGACTTTCCAGACCACACAGCATCACGTTACCACCTTCTATACGGGCAGGCGATGCTGTTTATTGTACTGTACACTGTTAGCTCCCAGAAAGCAGGATGAAGGCAGAGCGGAGGAGAAAAGCTCCGGGGAGTAAATTCAGAGCTTCTAAGGTCCAGGTTGCTTTCTCAGGTGGAGAAAATAAGATTTAGATAATTACAAATGAAAGCAGATAGAAAGAAAACTCTAAAGGAAACGTTAAACACATACCAGGCACATCAATATTTTCCCCTTTGTCGACTCATGATTTGAGCTTAATTTTATGTTAATTTTTAATCTTTTAATTAATGTTTATAGTGACTT
The DNA here is from genome assembly GCF_025592945.1 of Manacus candei. Classification (NCBI taxonomy): domain Eukaryota; kingdom Metazoa; phylum Chordata; class Aves; order Passeriformes; family Pipridae; genus Manacus; species Manacus candei. The sequence continues at coordinate 2,419,125 of NW_026138057.1, forward strand.
TTTTTAGTTTATGAACAAACAATCTGAGGTCCTCAGGTTCAGGAGGATACAGTCAGTTCTATACACACTATATGAGCTGGTGCTATATTGCCCTTCAGACAATAAATTGATTTACAGTTTCAAACGTCTCTTTTTAGGTTAAAAGCATGTGTGATGTAATCGAGATCCGCTATTATTATTATTATTATTATTATTGTTATTATTATTGTTATTATTATTATTATTTCAAAATGCAAATGCCTGAATTCCTTGCTCTTACTAAATTCCTACTAAAGTTGGCAAGAGTTTCTCTGTCTGAGGACCGAGGGATTAATCCTTCATTCAAAGTCCGTGGAATTCACTAAGAGCCTTTTCTTTAATGCCAGTGAATTTGGATCAGGCCCAAACTTATCACTAGAAAAATTATTTTCTGTTGTGCTCAGATAATCTCTTAATGGTTTACTGAATGAAAATATTCAAAACAATGAAAGCAGGAACATTAAAGGGAAAAAAAAAAGCCTGTTTTTTCTCCCCTCTGTTTCTTACTCCTTTTCAACACAAGATACAAAGGAAACAGTAGAAGAAATGTAACACACCACAGAAAAATGTGCCACGGTGTGGTTTGGATGACTGTCATGTGGCCTGCAAAGATTTGTGGAAGGCTCAAACCAGGCTACAATAGGGATATTCAGATCAACCCAGAACTGCAGCCATGAAAATAACCAGCCACCAGAGATAAGGGGATGTTTAGGGGAGGAGAAAGGGAGTATGAAAACAATAGAAATGTAATTTGTTGACAATTTGGGGGCCATGTTTGCAGACCTGCTTCACACCTTTGATATCTCAATCATCAAGCCAGAGCTCTTGGAAAAACTTTGCTCCTTTTTTTTTTTTTCTGATAACGCAGCACACGTTTTTGAAATCATCTTCAAAGCATGTCTTCTGATTCACCTGAGAGAAGCATCTGGCCCGTGTCCATGATGGAATTGCACTTTGTGCCTGCAGGACCTGCTATTCAGATAAATCTCCTACTACTTTTAGAGCTCATCCCCTGGTTACCTTTCACAATCAGAGGCTTGTTACGGTCTCGCTCAGCCCCTGCGAATCTCTGGGAATTGGGTTACCCGGAGATAAAAGATCTCTCTTTCTCCAAGCTGTGGTTGGATCAACACTTTGCAAAAATCAGATGACAGAGGCAGAGGGGTCAGTCCCAGGTCTGTGCATGGGATGCCCAAGAACCAGAGATAAAACTGCAAGCAGCTGCCTTAGGGAAATGCCACGTGCGTGAACGTATGTCCCTGGAACTAAGAAACTCGTGGCAGCAATTATCCACTCCAAAATGAACATGAGTAACTTTTAAGACTACTTCAGGTCAAGGTTTACATCATATAGCTGGGCTTTCCCCCAGAAAATCCCATTTATGGTTATGTTTTGTGCTAAGAAGGTCAAGATGCAAAGTGCCTTGAAGCTCCACCAAGATCAAGGGATAGGAAAGAGGGCCAAGGAGTCAGGAGAAGCACAGGCAAGGAGAGGTTATGCAATTTGCAAATATAAAGAAGACTGTGTAGGGGACAACAGAAACTCAAAATTAGCATCTTAGTTGAATTTCAGTGGTCTCCCAGAAGGTCTGCAGTCGAGCAGAACATGGGGCCAGGCTCAGGAGCCTACCCAGGTCAGCAGAAAAGTGGCCTGATACTGTGATACTGTGCAGGTATAGACCCTTCCCACAGGGGGAATTTAATCCCATAGGGGGAATTTAATCCCACAGAGGGATTAAAGGTCTGTTTTACTAGACCTGGAATTCCCTAGAGGAAACAAGCTGCTGAGAAAAAACACATACGACCTTTCTTCATCTCTTTTTCCTGTTTTTTGAAAGCAGGAGTCCTACCCCTCAAACCCCCACGACCGGCCGAGCGAACAAGGAGGAATTCATCTCTTTTCACTGCTCCGTCCCCCTGCCTTCCTTTGGGAAATGTTCTCTTTTCATATGGGCACTTCAGCCTTGACATTTCAGGGTAGAGCTCACAGTGTTTCCCTGAGCTGGGCCCGGCAGTGCAGGTGTCATTTGAGATGTCACCGCAGCGACTCCCCTTTCGTACCAAGTTTCAGCCTCCCTCTCTGGAGTGCTCCATGTCTGGATACCAAACCCTCTTCTCTGGCTTCTCCTGCAGCCCCAGCAGCCCCTGTTACCTCACTCCTGGCTGCCCTTTCCCCTCTGGCACCTGCTGCGAGGCAGAGGGATCCAGCACCAAGGGCCTGTCCTGTCACTGGTAGCCCCACGTAGCACACATGGCCTCAGTTCCTCTGGCACTCTTCTGCAGCATTTAACAAACATTTTTTCATTAATTAGGGTATTAATCAAGTGATTAATACCATGCTCTAGACATCCTGTATCTAAGACAGCACGTCTAAGAAAGTACTGGGTAGATAAGACAATTTGGCTCTCCTCTTTTAACCCAGTTTGGCTGTCTGAGCTGCCAGACCTGAAGGTGTATTTGTCACCTGTAACAAAAAAGAGGGAGTTGCAATAATTTAGTAGCATGTTATCTTAGTTTACTTCCTAATCTGAGGCAGTCTTCCACTATTTCTTCTGTTCTCAGAAAAATCTCATTGAAGCGATGATCCAAATTGGCAACATTAACCAAAACAAATAAATGATGTGCCTGAAGCACCTTAGAAGGAGGATGGAGACACGATTTGTGACAGGTGACAACACAGAAAGGGACTGAGGACTGCCTGTGACAAGCTACTGTTGCAAAGCAGCAGGGGAAGGACTCCAACCCCCTCCCCACGACTTGCAGCCTCTGGTATAAATTAGTGATTTTGAGCCCCAGCAGAGCATTCCCCCACTGAAAAGGGCTTTTTGGTGGCAAAGGGATATACTGTGATCAATAAAAGAGCTCAGGGCCGTTTTCTTCGCTGGTCTTTGCGTTGCACAAGTGCAGCACTGCTGGATGTTGTCACTCAGACACCAGTGCTTAGGTCCCAGATTCCAGGTGAGGCCTGAGCTTGCACAGGAGTGCTCAGGTAGGTGTCAGCCGTGGGGAGTCTTTGTATCACCAACATCCACAGCCAAATCCCTCACGTGCTGGAAGCCACAGGTGAGTTTGTGATGGATCTTTCCCTCAGTGCTGCTTTGGCAGCCGCCCCCCTTTCCTTAGAATTAACTAACACAAGCTCATAAACTCAGAACAGCAGAACTAGGATCTAATGGCCAACGTTGTTTTTTCCATCTCTAAACTTTATTGCCACATCTGATCCTTCTTCACCGTTTTCTTTCTGGTATTTTTCTCAGGCAATGAAAATCCTCCTTCTCTCTCCTCTGTCTGGGATGGCTGACTGGTAAGTGCAGGTGGTTTTTTTTCATCACCTCTGGAGGCTCCCAGGATAGGTGAGTTGCACCCCATAGATCCTGGCATCTTAGATGGCTTTACCGAGGCCTTTTCTAGCTGCATATTCCAGACCAGAATTTTTCCTTCGATTCATTTAAAAAGTATTGATGCATCTTACAAAACTGGCTCTTCAGTGAATTACAGGAGGCTGGGTAAGTACTTATTTACATCTCTGTGTAGAACTGCATTTTACAAAGGGTGTTTGCTGCCATGAATCTCTCCTTGGTGATCCAGTTATTTGCCTTAACAGGCCATCTCAAAAAATTAAAATAAATTTGCAGAGCTGTTCCTGGATCATCTCTCACAAGCCGTGCACAGAAAACTGAGTTCAAGGCAACTCCTTCAGACACTTCTGATTTTTGCTTTTGGCTCAGAGGCCTCAAAGAGTCTGACTTGACCATGAGAGCAATATTCAAAGTGAAGAAAATCAGCTTCTGTTTTGGATGCACCTGTTTCAGCCCAACTCTGAAACAGAGTTTCTGATGGCTCTTGCTTTAGGACTGCCATCAGGATGGAACCAGGATCATTTCTCAACCCAAAACTGCAGGACTATCTGAACAGGAGCATTGGAACCCTGAGAGTTTGTGGAAACTCAGGTTTATTTTCTCCTCTGAAATCACTTGTCTCCTGATTTGAACACTTAACCAGCAAACCCACTGACTGCTTGCACAGACGGTGGAGGTTCCTGTCCCAGGAACATTTTTCCCTCCTGGTACTTCATCATATGAAAAGGGATGACTCGGAATGTGAAGGAGTCAGATCCCTTATGTGAGGTCCAAGGCACCATTATCTGTCTCAGAAGCATCTGGTTTGTTCATGTGTGAAGGGTGATACTCAGAGTCGTGCTCCAGCTCCATCCAAGTGCAACATTATTCCTTAAAAACTTATCTCAGTATCAGACCTCAACAGGGGAATCTTGAAATACTTTTCAGAGATACTTCTTGGAGTAATTTGGATATTGCTAAAAGAAGAACAGTTCCCCTTCTACTTCCCCACCCCCCCCCCCACCATGGCTTTTATGCACAGCTGGCCCAGGGATAACAAATCTTATCCTGTGCTTGCAAAATCTTGCACCTGATCACAAAACTTTTAACATGTCCCCCCTTTTTAATTTTTTTACCCTGAACACTTGGCTCTTTCCCCACTCTGCACTGGAAGTAATCTCCATGTGGAGAAGGAAAACCTGAGAGACTTATTCACTCACTAGTTTTACCATTTCAACTCATGGAAGTGAAAATGTACATAGAATTTTCAGTCTACTATACTGTTCAATGGAACAGCCTGGCCATCAAATATTCAAAATATACAAATTCTTGAGTAAGAGGAAAAACGAGGGAGGCACACAAAGGCAATAGAGAGCTCTCTCTGTGTGCCCTTCCCTTCTGCCACTCAGGAGGGTGAACACCATTCCCAGCAAGGCTTGCAGACATTCTCAGTCTGTGTTACCACCTCAGACTCAATTATTTTGTTGTGAGAAGGGGAGGGTTGGTCAGTCCACATCATCTCCCTTGTTGCTTCTGTGCTGCCTGTTGTGTCACAGCAATTCCCTCCCCTCCAGGCAGCTGTGCAGGAGCTTCTTCCTCAGGTAGGGAATATTGCCCTTTCCCAAACACCCTATGGCACCAGCATCCTCCACCAGTTAAGGGACAGGACCATCTGTCTATAACCTAAACCAAGACATTCTTTGCTCAAGAATATTTGGAAGATGATAGTTGCTGGAGTCATCTATAGTGGATGACTAAAGTGATTCATGGGGCTCCTCTTTGATAAATCAGTGAAGTTATTGCCAGACAGACATCTGGACTGAGAGAGAACAGAGGGTTTCATAATCACCTGTACTTTACAGAAGCAGACTACAGTTACAGAAAATTGTTTATTTGCCTTTTGTCTTAAATTTGGGCTTTTCAAAGATACACTTTTTCTTTTCAGGTCACTCATCAAAATCTGTTCTTTGCCTGGAAAGAGGGACACCCACCTCTGAGCAGACACACAGACACAGACACACCTGCATCCCCTAACCAAATGCAGTGCCTGAACTTGCAAACTCTTTGTCATGAAAGTAATCTTTATTCACGTGAGCAACCCCACAGGACTATTCATGCAATGCAGAATTACTCACACGAGCAAAACTTTGCAGGATCAGGTCCTGGATCTAACAACAGCATTTTAATTACAGACAATCCCTGAGCAACGTGTACAAAAGAGGGTTTTTTTTTTCCTGGACAATAACAAAGGTTATTAGCCTGTTCTTTTTTTTTTTTCTTTCCCCTTCTTGCTCTTTGGTTTAAAAGGAGGCACCAATAATCCAAACCAAATAAAACTGACCTTTGAACCTTTTTTGCTGTACTTTTTCTCATGCCATGATTTCTTTAGTCTGTTAGTGATCTGAAGGCTCGTTCTGGGCTACAGCCACTTTCCCAGACAGGACTGCCTTTCGTCCCCTGACAAATCACTGCTGAGCCCCTTTTGTCCTGCACCACTTTGATCTCACCTGCCTGTCAGGCAAAAAAAAGAACTCCCGTACAGTCAGAATGCATTGCAAACAAATTGGCAACCATTTCGTTCCCGTGCACCATTTCAGCAGAGATCAAGATAGAGATAGAGAATTTTTAACCCCTTCGCTGACCTGTGGGGCTGGGAAGGAACGCTCCGTTATCAATAAGATAATTTATTAAGGAATTGGAGGATTAAAAAAGCCCCCCCCCAAAAAAAAAAAAAAACCAACAAACCAACAAGCCTCTGGAGATCATAATTGCGTGGCAAATTCTCTCCCTCAAGTACAAAGGAGTTATTGCACAGTGGGCAGTGCAATGTTCAGATACGAGCTTTGCAGGAGATCGATTCCCTTTAATTGGACAGCTGCTTAAGCAAAAACTAAAGAAGCATAATAGGTATTCTCCAATGTGAATGAAATTAATCCTATTGTAAATAACCATTGGAGTATTTAAAGGCCTATCTGAACCCTTTCCAGCATACAAACTTAGCCATAGGTGAGTTCCTTTCCCGGTTTAATCTCGGTAATTTTTAATTTCATTTTATTTTTTTTTTAAATTTTGCGGTTCTTCATCACATGAAGTTTAGAAAAGACATCATGTGGCCTTGTAAGGTGTTTTCATGCTTGGCAATGATTTGGGAAAACCTGTGTTTTTCACTCTGTGATATTAGAGGCATCCAGCCCTTTGCTGGGTTGGTTCGATGCAGGTACAAGGCTGGTCCTGCTCCCACTGAGTCACGTTTTGTCTCTCATTTTAAAGGCAAACCTCCCTCAGCTTAGCAGGAACATCAGTGTACCTCAGCTGTTTACCATTTATCTTCTCCCAGCTCTCACCACGTGCCAGCCTCCTGCCCTCCTTCCACAGTAGCAGCCCTGTTTACCCAATAGTCTGCTTTTTATCAGAATAACTCACCACCTTTATTTCAGTCTAAAATGCGCTGGCAGAACATTTAGTGCTCAGAGAAAGGAAATGTAACACATCCCTCTCTTCTATTTAAAGAGACTGAAAGAAGAAGTATAAACTTTTGGGGAAAACAAAGCTGCAGCAGTGATGAAAAGAAGAAAGTGCATTCAGACCTGCTGTCAAGCATACATATGAATGAAACAGTGGCATACTGCCCACAAGAAATATTTAAATTACGTTTTATAGCTAAAAGTTTTTATTTGACATTTACCTGATACAAACAGTAGTGATTTTTTTCATTAATTTCAAGATACCCCTGCATATTTATTTGATTTAGAGCGTATAAGACTTTTTTTCCAGGTGTTACTCTGCTAGTTCCTCCCCAAGGAAAGAGTCCTTTATTTAACACTGTATATTCTCTGAAATTAAAAGGAAAGAAGCTGTTTAAGACTTGTTATAAACATTAAAAGGAAACTAAAATGAAATCTCAGCTTTGTTTTGTGGTGCTGATGTACTAATAATGTTCAAATATACCAATATATGAGGTAAAAATGCAACCAAGAAATCCTCCTGCTTCTTGACAATGAAACATTAGAATTTTTTTTGGAAAAACTGAGCTAAGTACAACTTCATGGTCAGAAACCCCAGCTCCCAAAGCATGAAAGCAGAATCTCAGATTCAGCTAATTTTTTCTGGATTGGAAGGAGTTGTTGTTCTGTTTTCCACGTATCATAAAACCATGGAACAGTTTGGGTTGGAAGGGACCTTAAAGACCACCCAGTTCCAATCCCCTTGCCATGGGCAGGGACACCTTTCATTAGACCAGGTTGCTCAGAGCTCCATCCAGCTTGTCACTGAACAGTTCCAGGGATGGAACATTCCCAAGAGAATTTCCTTTAGCACATAAAAAAGGCTACTCACGGTGATGTTCTGTGTCTCCAAACCTGAGATCACCCTTCAAGAAAAACCTCTGAGGATCCTTTTCTGTCTGTGCAGAGCATCCTTTTGTCCCAGCAGCTGCTCAGCAATTAATCCTAAACTGCACAGTTTTTAACAGGAAAAGTCATGAAAATCGGTAAGTTGGGTCATTTTTCATGGAATTTCATGGGATTCCTTGTCCTGATGAGTGGCTGGGCCAGATCATCTAAATGAGCTCTGAGAAGAATTAGAGCTGATAAAACACACTGGTGGTGGTACCTGTGGTGACACTGCTGCTGCTCTTGACCCAAACACAACTGCACTGCTGCAGGGGCATTTATAGCAGAGGTGGAGACTGAAACTCTGTAAGGATAGAAACAAAACAGTTGTGAATACAACTGCACCCACTGCCAAAAGATGCCAGGCAGAACTTCCTTTATGGTAGTGTTCTCCAGATATCTTTTTTGGCTACCTCTGACCTTTTTGGTTTGGGCCAGTATAAATTAAAGTCTTTCTTAGAGCACTTTTTTTTTTCCCCTGTGAAGGGAAAATACAGTTTGTGTTTGACCCAATGTGTGCAAAAGTCAGCTCCAAGTTACCTTTCCTATCAATTGCTTTGACTGGCATTCTCCTCCACGTAATTCTGCACATTACTTTCAAACTAGGATTGAAAATCCTTCCCCCTGCCTTTTTTTGTTTTTAACCTGTTCCCATCAGCTATTTAAGGTGCACTCACATCTTCTTTTTTTTTTTTTTTGAGCCTGATTATTTATAATTAGCATTTTGTGCCCACATGCAATTGTGCTCGAAACTCTTTCACGTCGGGTTAATTCGCTGACTTTAAAATCTATTAATTGACATCCAGAAGAAAAAAAGTAAACATGTCTTTAAGGGTGGCATGAATGGCTGAATCGAGATTAGGTCCCCACTCTTTTTAGTCCCTGATTTTCAGGGAAGGCTGCAGTCTTCAAAAATCAATTGTCTTCAAAGCTCCAAAGAGCAAAGGAATGAGCAGGGGTCAGACTCAAGAGCATCCCTTGTGCCATTACCTAAGTACTTTAAACGATCGCTAATTAGGGCTTTCAATGGGCACTCTGAAGACGACGGGATTGAAATATCTTATTTGGGGAATAAACAATTGTGTAAGGCAGACTAGATCAACTCTCTAACAGAAATAAACCTTCTGTTACACCCTGTAACCAGAGATTGGTCCTCAAGGACCCGCTAAGCCATCCACAGTCGCCCTCTCCCATTGTTCCCAGGTTGGGATGGACACAGGAGTCCTGCCTGGACATGCAAGTGTGCTTCCCTCTTGCATTCCATTTTTGGTACAGCCCCGTTTGCCTTGAATCAGGAACATGAATGTGCCCCTTGGTGTTTGGGAATCCGGGAAAAAAACTGCTGACCGTTCAGGATGCACCTTGGAAAAATTCTTATAATGTTCTTAAAAGTAACAGTAAAAAAAAAACAAAAATCTGTAAATATTCATTTCATAGCTGAGTTGAATTCGGTAGAGTTAGAGTTTACTACCCACAACTGCATTTGAATGAAACAGGAGTGTCCAGCAGAGCAGAAAAATGATAATTAAATATTGCCAGATCCTGGAGTTTCAAATCAACAACCATGAATATTTTCTATGTGTGACAGGTACACACACACACACACACACACACACAGAGAATGATCCTAATGTGGACAAGAAAACATACCATTTGACACACATATCCAACCAGATTTAAGAGTGCATTTACACAAATACTAAGCATTCTTGATGGAGGTGTTAGAAAGGCAAAATGAATGTAGTTTTCATGAAATATGGGAATAATGAGTGTACTCAGGGATGGGGAACCGCCATAGAAACCTGGCCCACGAGTGCCATTTGTGAAAGTAATACTTCTTAATGAGTTTGCTTTTTAAAAAACATTTACTCATTACTGTAAAGTAGGATGAGGATACTTAATTTGGAATCAATGAAAAGGGCAAAGCTTTGACTTGGGTGTTTGTCCAGAGTCTGGCATATTGCACAAATTAAATCTTCCTTTCTGGCAGCTGTAACAGAATCACACAATCATTTAGGCTGGGAAAAGCCTCTGAGATCATCAAGTCCACCCTTTGACTGATCACCACCTTGCCAAACTAGACCATGGCACTGAGTACCACATCCAGTCATTCCTCCAACACACCCCTCACATAAACTGTGTTGCACCTTCTCACTGTTGCAGTACAGTGAGATTATGGGCTTGTTAAAAAAATCATCAGAAAAGTAAAAGTGAGACCATGACCATTATGAAGAAAAGTAAAATCCTCTTCGCCCACCAGAAGACTGAATTTAAAAAGAAAAAAAAATTTATAAAAACAAAATTATTTTTTGAGGACTTGAAACTCTTGTTTCTCCATATCAACAACAACAAAAAAAGTTCTGGAAAAAAATCTGAGCAGCAATAATGAAAAGCATAATACTGACAAAAAAATCTTGTGATTTCTGCTGTGGCTTCTTAGTCTTTGCTGAACTCTGCACCAGAATTTCACTTCTTGTTCTTTACAGCATATTTGAGTTGAGGAGCTTTGTTGCTACACCTCAAATACAAACAAAAATATATAGAAAGCCTCCTAACTGATCTTTTCTCTCACAAGTTTGTTTCAGATACTAATACTTAAACTGCAAGCCACTAGGACACCAATTTCTGGTGTTTCCAGCACTGTTTTTATTATGAAAAAATAGCTTCAAAGATGCTGCCAGTCCAAGAGAATCACAATATATGACAGAAAATTAACTCTATAAAAATATCAACGCTAAGTTTAATGTAAAGTTTGACAATAAACTTCGAATTTCTCAGATTTGATGGTACGAGCCGGCCTTGATATTTTTAAAGGATAGAATCATTTAGGAAAAATATAAAAATTATTCCAGAAAACCCTTTTTCAAACTGAAAAAAAACCCTAAAACTGTTCCTCCATGTGGCATCACCTGATAAATCAGTCATTATCTTCTGTGCCCAGCATTAGCTGACAGGCAGCGGGAAATGGAGTTGCCTTGCTTTGAGGGCTTTGTCGTGGTTGGTTTTTTGGGGGCATTGTGTTTTAGCACACCATTTTTCCCAGGTGAATAAGGGCTGTTTGTCAGCCTGAGCATGGCCAGGTGCTCCAGGGATGCAGCTCCCTGGGCTCTGCTCTCCAGTTACCACTGGAAACCCTCTATTATGCCCCGTTCCATGAGCTGGGCACAAGGCACAAGCAGTGTCCGAAAAGGAAAAGCAGGGGTCATCCTCTAATTGAAGCAGCTCAATGTGTAGGTCAGATTGGAAGGATCTTTGAGGTGAGAGATCATGAAATAAGGAGATGTAATTGTTGAAACATGTAATTTCGAAAGCCAGTCACACAAAGGGAGGTGTGAGTTGGCTGCAGTGGGGAAAGCCAAGCCCCGGTCTGAGGATGGGCAACAGATTTACATTCTTGAATCAATAACCACTGAGTCTGGGAATGTATAAACTCCTCTGGTGGTGCAATCCAATCAGCATTATTGTGTTATTGAATAACTGAAAATAGTTAGTAAGAACTTTGGAATAATTGACTGTTTTCATCACATATTCAGGGAAGAAAGGATGGTGTCATATGAAATCTCTATTATCTTAGATGTACAAATATCAGAACAGCTTGGATTGTAAGGTGTAAGCATTGATCCTCTAAGAAACAGCCCTTTCCTAAAACTTCCATTCCCACTGATTCCATTGGGATTGAAATGTTTGAAGGTGCTCAGTGTCTTTATGTGTTGTGGTTATTGCTGTCAGAGTCCAAGGGTGGCACAAGGGAAAAATATACCACAGGGTTTCCCATTTTCACTGCATCCCCATGATAATTAACTGATTGTGGATCAGCCTGAAATTAATTATTTCTGCTTCTTTTTATTTTCCTGAAGAAATCTAACATAAAGAAGATTAATAGAAGTACTATTTCCAGGATTTACAGAAATTTCAGGGGCTGCTCCATGCTGGTATTGCTGATTCCCTTTCTCACACAAAGCACAGGAGCTACTCAACTAATTCTGACTTGTGGGGGAGAAGCACAACCTTTGAACTACCTCAGGTAGGTCACTGGTGGTTTCTAGTCTAATATACAATCCATGTAAACATTAGATCAGTAAAATGCATTTTAACTGGACTTCTCATTTCAAAAGCAGACCAAGAGAAATGGGAGGTAAGAGAGTTTCCTGGAAAACGAATGAGGGCTCTGCACACCAATATAACACAGGGAGTTTTTTGAATCATACACCTGTCAGGAAAAAACCCACCTGTATATGTGGAATCTGATTGCATAAGATCAACTAGAACTTTGAATTGACATTATAAGCTTTGCAGTGTTTGTTTGGAAAGTCTGATGCTGGTTTTGGAAGGCTCGCTGAAGAAAAGCTTGGACTCCATTGTCTGCAGACAAAGGTTAGCAAAGCCTTAAGAGGAGATTAAAGAATGTTTCCTTGCTCTGCCCAAGGCATCCATGTGCCAAGGCCATAGGAAGCTGCTTATGGGACTAAATCAGCAGCTGATGCTTCCCAAGATGTATTGTGAGATATTTTCCTTCCTGTGGCTTGCTTTGGAGGTTGAGGGGTGTCGTATGAAAATCAATGTTTTGTGTTGGTGCCCTGCTACCAAAGGGGTTGTGTTTTGAGGGACCCCGTGTGACCAGTTCCTTTACCCACGAAGTATTTGGGGTGCAAGTGAAAGTCACTGTACGGAATAAAGTCATCTCAAAACTAACTGTATATTTTCACAGCATAAATCAACAGCACACTTGGCCAGAGCTTCCCAGGGACACTCTGGGACAAGGCTTCTTGTAGAGCATCAGCACTTGCTGTGAGCTCTTCCTGGGGCTCACTCCAGACATCCTTGCTGGAGGAAGGGGATGAAAACACAGGAATGCCTATTCCATTTCCCACCTCCTATCCTATTTCCCAAGTGTGAGCTGAATGACTGGCTGTCTTTTCGGAGCATTCTGCCTGCAGCCCTTTGTGTCTGCCAGCACACAGAGAGCCCACACTATTCCTCTGCTTTCCCTTTCCCAGGGACTCCCCAAACTCCCCTGTGCTGGTGGGATATACCCCCTTTTTGTTTGTAGCACTACATCTCCCCAGTGAGCCAGAGGTGGGAGCAACTCTGATCATATCACGGAGCTGGAAAACATCCCACATTACCCTCTTGCAATAAAAGGCTGGTTTTGAAAGGCTATTTCCAGCTAGCAGAGATAGTTGATCAGGCAGGCCAAAAGGGAAACAAGATTTAAGATTGTAGATTATGATTAAAGGTTACATTAAATTAAGGATGGCATTAAAAGCAAAGATGGAAACATCCCCCAAAGGAGGGGTAGCTTCTGTTTTGGATGGTAGCAGGTCAGTCCACTGTGCAAACAGCAGAGGAGGAACCTCATCACTTTTGGGGAAAGAGTGAATAAGACATGGCAGAGATACAAGAACCTGGAGAAGACAGGAATAATGAGCCTTGGCTTCCCCTCCCAAAGCCAACAAGATGTGGTTTCTGGCATGAATCCTACTGCTGACCCAGACAAGCCCAGCTCTGCCTGGGAGCCAAGGTGATGGAGCCCAGCACAGCTCTCTGGCTGAACTGATCCCTCCCTGGCTCGGGGGAATCCAGGGTGGTATCACCTGGGTTATAGGTGGGGGGACTAAAACATTCGTGGATTTGTCCATATTATACAGGGAAACATGGCAGAAGGATAGGTCAGACCTGGGGTCTCCCGTGGCCCCAAATGACAATGTAAAACCCAGCTCACTCCTTCTGCCTGTTGGGCTCCCATATGTGGTACTGCTAAAATTGTTCTAAATAGATGTTTAATCTGCTTCACACTGTCACATTTAATAGCTTGAAGTGTTGGAGCAGGGTCATTACTTACAGCTCATAAAAGGAATTATTTAGTAAAGTACTCCTATCGCTTACTTGGTCTTCCCTTGTGGGAAAAACTTAGTTCTCTATTCCAATTTTCTACATTTCCCGAGTATGTCAGCAGCAGAGGAAAAGAAGAAAAAGATTCTCCAGAAATCTCTCTCCTAGAGACTTTTTCACAAAAGGATTTTTAAAATGAATGTCACTGTGCACATGGCATGGGCTAAGGTAGCAGTTGTGTTGCTCAGATGTGCTCTTTAGAGTTTTAATTCTCCAGGAAAACCCTCTCAGAGAAATTAAATAGTACTCCTGGGAAAGGATCCTTCTTTCAGCAAGTTTTTCCTGGGACTTTCAGGGCCATTAACAAGCCTAATACACTGCATTACCTTTCCAGTCACTTCTGTTTCCCTTTGTTGTGATACCTACTTAAAATATCAAAGCTGTGAGAAGTTCAATGAGATATTGAAAAGTGAGTAACACAGGTTTTATATGACAATCCCAAATCCCTCCCTCTGTCTTTTTTTTTTTTTTTTAAAGTTCTTTGCCAGCATCACTGGATGAAAAAGAAATAAAAAGTCTGTGGGTGGGACGTGAAGGACTGACAAGGTAAAGCCAGATCAAAAAGAAGCCTCCGATAATAAATCAAAGAGGCGAAACAAAGGGCAGGACAGAGAAAAAAAGTATTTTGAATGGTGTAACCTAGATGTAAACTGTCCTAATTCAGCATCATTTAGCACTCACAAGATTAATCCTTAGACACTCTAACCTGAAGAAGAAGGAGCATTATTCAGGTGGTATCAGGAAAAATGGCAAGGTTAGAAATTAGTGGACAAAAATCAACATATTTTTCCTGAAGACAAAGAAAGGGAAAAAGTGCTAGTCCTTGGTACTTCTGATTAAAGGTTAATATTTGGGGTTTTTTTAGTATATACAACTATTGGTCTAAAAAAGATAAAGAAGGAAATTGGAGAAAAACAAGTGCAGATGTAGCTCTCACACCGAGGTAATTTGTTAATTATCACTGGACAGAAATAAATCTAAAGCACAAGCTGGAGGTGACAGACCTATCACATGTCACTCAAGCAAAAGTCAATTTTACATTTTTAAAATTACCTTTCCATCAGAACTGTTCCTTTATAACTGTTTTGATCATCAGCATGACCAGGTGTGAGACACAACAATAAACAAAGTTGTCAGAACTTCAGAGTGCAGAGGCAGCTGGGAACCGGGAAGAGTGTTTGGAAGAACACTTTATAATTCTGTGGTGCCATCCAGGATGTATTTCATGCTATGCATAGCTTTGTGATCCAGTAAGCCCATTAATTTTTGCAGTCCTGCTCCAAAAAGTCTTTGTCAAGGTTTACAAGATGTTCTGTGTTCAGGGCAAACCCTGACTTCTGGCGGTGGATATCATACATTGAACCAGACTTTATCCTGGGGTGTTCACTATCCAACCCAAGTCTGAGGGGCTGAGGAATCTAAAATCCAGAAATCCAACCCAACTTGCAATATAATATGGATAAAGCTCTGAAGAGCCAAAATAGATTCAAATAGGCATAAACATACAGAAATCTTGTATGATTTATGATGGATAAACATGAATTAATGACTTGTTAAGAGCATATCAAGTAGAAAATTAACATACTTCCACCTTGAATACACATTAGGGGGACTATAGAAATGTATTTTCTTATGTTTATATCTTTTAGAAGAAAGTTAGCAACTCTCCTCTTGCCATTGATACACTCTGTCCAGTAAATTTAGCTGGGGAACATGTGGGACTTCTGCAATGAGTTGCTGTCTGTACTCAGGTACTTAATCCTGGGAATCCTTCTCAAAACCAAGCTGAGATTCAATCTATATAATCCCAGTGAATGGAAACACAGAAGTGAAGATCTGGTAAAGCATCTCAGGTCTAACTTTAAAACCAATATTAAAAAGCCTCGCTGTAAAGAGAGATCTGCACCCTGTGGGTTTGTTTCCAAAGTCTTCATTAGTATCTTTTGCTTTATTTATACATTCTGGTCTCAATTTGAAATTGAAGGCGAATCTTTTATTTTCCATCAATAATCTGCCACATCTTTTGAAATAAATGTTCTTTTGAACGTGCTTATCAAATCAGACACCCACTGTGGTTCTCTAACAATGAAACATTTTTTTAACCTGACACTTTAAGGTGGACTTGATAACCCCTAATCCTCAACTGCTCCATAGTCTTTTCTTGTTTTGCAAAGAGCCTTTAAGAAAGTAACCTAGACATGCCTTTGATGTGGGCTTGTCCTTTATTTACTGCAGTTTCTGAAAATCTTTGATAAATTAATCTCACCAATAGAATAGCAATGTGTAATTCATACTTTGATGCCGGCTGGTGAAGGAACTGCTTTTCACCTCTGCTGCTCAGTGGGTTAGAGGTTCAGGACTTAACAAGCAGGAGGCACCCTGATTTAGGTGGTTTCAGGTATCCAGGTGGGAGAGGTTTCATGGGTGCTGGAGAAACGAACGATTTCTCCCATAACGAATTCCGAGTCCTTACACAGGGCTGTTTCCCGCAGTTCTCCATCTGTGCATGTGCGATCCACAGTTGTCAGGGACAGCAGGGGGCTGGGAGATTTTTTTAAAAGCATAAATGTGCATAATTACAAGTAAAAATAGGCACAAATAAATAGACAAACAGGAGTAGGGGTGCGTGTCCGTGTGCTCGCTCCACCGGCGTTCGGCGGGATCGTCACCACAGAATCACAGAATCACAGAATCAGCTGGGTTGGAAGGGACTTCTGAGATCATCAAGTCCAACCCTTGATCCACTACCACTGTGGTCCCCAGACCATGGCACTGATGCCACATCCAGTCTCTTCTTAAAAACCTCCAGGGATGGAGAATCCCTGGGCAGCCCATTCCAGTGTCTGATTACTCTCCCTGTAAAGAAATTCTTTCTAATGTCCAACCTAACACCCCCCCCCCCCACCGGCACAGCTTAAGACCCAGCCCTCTTGTCTTGCTGATGGTTGCCTGGGAAAAGAGACCAACCCCCACCTGGCTACACCCTCCTTTCAGGGAGTTATAGAGAGTGAGGAGGTCTCCCCTGAGCCTCTTCTTCTCCAGGCTGAACAACCCCAGCTCCCTCAGCCTCTCCTCATAGGACTTGTGCTTGAGTCCCTTCCCCAGCTTTGTTGCTCACCTCTGGACCTGCTCCATGACCTCCATGTCCTTCCTGAGCTCAGGGCCCAGAACTGGACACAGCACTCGAGGTGTGGCCTTACCAGCGCTAAGCACAGGGGCAGAATCACTTCCCTGGCCCTGTTGGCCACCCTGTTCCTGAGCCAGGCCAGGATCCATTGGCCTTCTTGGCCACCTGGGCACACTGCTGGCTCATGTTCAATGTCAATCCACACTCCCAGGTCCCTTCCTGCCTGGCTGCTCTCCAACCACTCTGTCCCAGCCTGTAGCCCTGCATGGGGTTGTTGTGGCCAAAGTGCAGGACCCGGCACTTGGCCTGGTTGAACCTCATCCCGTGCCTTCCTGCGGCATTTCGGGCTGACCTCTTGTACAGCCCTTTGCACCCATCGAGCTGACAACAACTCAGATGACTCCTGCATTTAGCTCTGCAAAAAACCCAGATCTAATTCCCGTGGCACATGGCACACAGGCAAGGTGTGAAACCAGAAGCGCTCACCCGAATCCAAAGTCGTCGGGTCCCCCCGGCACCCCTCAGGCTGGATTTGTTGGAGCTGTGTCACCCTGGGGAGACAGTGTGTGATGCACACAGTGAGGGCACCCTGCCAGCTGAGCTCTATGAATCTTTGGAAGCCACGGTGGAGATACCAGTGACCAGTACATTTTTCATGGTCATTCATCCAAATTTTGAAATCAGGTTGCAGATTCCTGATCTCTCAGTTTGCTTTGTGGATGTGTGAAAACCTGTCTGTCAGCTCAGATTTTAGATAATGCCTCCAAGTGCTTCTTCTTCATCCTCTTTACCTTATTCCCTTTCTGGATTTTTACTGACTAATTAGTAGTTCAAGTTCAGCAGTTATCTTTTTTTTTAATATTATTTTATTTGCATAGTGAGTGGAATACTTTAGTCATTGATATGCACCTTTTTTTAACTTTTTCACATAAAATAAGGAAACAATAAAAGGAGAACATCTCAAGAACAGGTTCAGTTGATAAGCAATTGTGACAGAAAGCTCCCAACCACCATGCTGGCTTTCCTATGTCTGCTAATTAACATGCAAAAGTACAAGAGTCCAAGAAGATTATAATAACTGTAGATATATAATTTTATAGCTATATTAGCAAAAAAAAGTTTATTCCAGTATAAACATAGATTTAGAAGGCTGGTAAATGTCAGCTAACTTATCAACCAAAGATGCCACTAGTAGAAAAAAAAGTGCCCCAAACAAGAACATTTGGAAGTATATTTTTTTATTATTATTTATTTATTTATTTATTTGCCTTTTCCATATAAAAATTAAAAAAAAAAAAAAAAGAAAGAAGAAAAGCTTAGACCAAGGGCTAACTTCTGTCATCATTTATGATGATACAAACCCAAGGTTGATTCACCCAGTTCTGACTTCAGTTATAGTTTGCATCCATGATAAACTCAGCACAAAATATTGCATCTAATCCACTCTGGTGCTGTCTGTGGATTCTTGCCTCCCAACCTTACGTGGTTCTACTTCAGAATTATCATCTTTATTCTCCTTTGAGGTGTTGGAGAGAAATAAGCAGAGTTTGCGATTAAATATAACTATGAAGTTAGTAAATTAAGCTGTAAGTGTTGACAGGAAACTGCCAGTTCTCCTTAAATCCTTCTAAAACATGGATTGGGGTGTATGAGTGTACACTGCAGACACCTGAAGCAAGGTGAATTGGACCTCACCTTCTGCCCATGAACCAACACCTTTCCTCAGAGCAGTTCTGGAACTGGAGGAGGGCTGCAACTTCAGTCTAGAGAGGACACACACAAGGCAGCTCCTGGGCCGTAAAAACTCCTCTGGGCACCAGAATCTCCAGGTAGATGAGCCCTTATTCGTGCTCCTCAAAAGCCACATAAATCCACCAAGTTCACATGCTCCTTTCTGGTGCATCAGCACAGTCTGTATCAAACAGACACAGAAGCTGCACCAAAGCTGAGGGGAATTTGGCCGTGGGGCTGTCGCGGGAATTGCTGTTTGAAGTAACGGCACAACTTGCGGGTTTCCTCATCTGCAGACACGGACAAATGAGATGGGACAACATTCCCTGAGCAAGGAGCCCTCAAGGAAAGGGAGCTGGAGAGGTGGAAGGTCTGTGCTCGATTACATTTACGAGATAAATCATTTCTGTGGCCCCCAATCAAATTTGCCGGATGATTTAAGGGCGTCATCGCCGCGTGCAGTGTTGTCATTCCTCCTCAGTCATTATTTCCTTGTTATTGATTCTAATTCTTATTGCCTCTCAACTGTCCACGCTCAGAAAGAGAAGTGCTCGGGTTTTCTGTGTTCTGTTGCTATGTAATGTGATATAAAGCAGGTTTGGAGTGTCTCCCTGAATGCAGGCAACCCAAACTAGGCCAGAAATCCCTTCTGCTGCAGCTGCTGATCATTAAATCATGGACCTGCTCATACCCTTGTGTCAAACTGCAGGAGAACCTGTAGGGGGATATCCACATGACAACTAAGAAATCCCCTGGAATATGGTGCATGTGCATCCTCTTCATGCTTTTGGAGACAAAGGTCTTTTGGTTTCAGTGGAATCCTTTCAGTTATGAAGAGGATTTAGGTGCATTGTGTATTTGAATGCACACAGGGGAGAGAGATGCTGTTATTTCAGTAGAGATGCTCAGAAAAATTTAGTAGAAATGAGCATTCTAAAAAGGATGAGGGGAGGGAGGAAAAAAATTAAAATTTGACAAGTTTTTGTTATTTTACAGCCAGGGTTTCTGCAGATGAACAGGCTGTTCTTCTCAAAAATTTATTTTTTTATGTGGTACTTTTAGAAAAAATGGGGAAAAGATAATCATGGATATAATTGTTTTCAATTTCAGACAGTGTCATTTTAGGCATACTATTTATATGGTTGCAGTTTTCACTTTAGTCAGCATGTCTGAGATATTAAAAACCTTTTGATTGAAAAAAAAAAGGCAAATCTGCAGTGAGATCATCATCTGTGTTAACAACCATTTGTAAGATTCAGAAATATTTGCTAAGATTCAAAGATCTTTTCACCAGGTCTTATTTCCTGAGTATTAAATTCGAATTTTCAAGGTCTGAGTGCTTATTCCAACACACTTCGCTTTTAGTGAGGTAATTTTGAAACTGAGAGGGGGTTATGATTTTTCTAAACACAGAAGAATCATAAATATTCAGTTTCTTCTTTAGTCATGGAGTCACAGAATGGTTTGGGCTGGAAGGGACCTTAAAGATCTCTGCTGTGCAGGATGGAGGGCACCTGTGAAGAGCAGGTTTGGAGCCTCTCCAGAGCTCCCTGTTACGATGAAAATTCTCATTTTCTTTTCCAGCTTGGCAGAGCCGTTATTTTTGGCAGGTATATACCACTAATATTAGCCTGCCTCATAAGGATGTTTGCTAGACTCAGTTAATTAATTTGGAGATAACTAGAAAACACTTCATAAGTGAATTACAACCTCTGCCATCATCTGTAGGATTTTTCCCACCGGCTTCAACAGGGAGAGTATTTTGCTGTGCAGCAAAACCCTAAGAACATTTTGGTTTTTAATAGTATAGTAAAATAGTAAAAATAAGACAACTCCCAGCGCTTTCTGAGATGTCACAGCATCGATCTGCTGCCGCTGACCTCCTACTGCTGCAAACAGAATGACTAAGCAAAGGCTGTTTATTTTCCTTCAGATCAAAGAGAGGCAACAAAAGAGATCCCCCCCAAAAAGGTGGTTCACTGCAGAAGTCAGTGCTCTTGTTTCCCTATCTGATCAGCAGATTCCTTCAGCTGCTGCTCAGTCAGCCCCGGCCCCGCCATCAGTCTTGTCCGACTGGCTCTTCCCAGGCTGCATGGGAGAATAACAGTGTGGCTCTGGCACGGCTAAAATACAATAGATGGGAACTGGAATATAAAAGTGGGGGAATTCCTCACATACCTTCCCATTTTCATGGACTGTTGGCAGCGAAGAAGGGGGGGAAAAGGAAAAAAAAGAAAAAAAAAGGAGAAAAAAAAAAACAAGAAAGAGAAGAAGGGGGAAAGAAAGGATAGAAAAAGATAAAAAGGCTCACTTTGGCATTCAGGCAGATATTTCATTCGTTTTCCTTTTAATTGCCTGGAGTCATTCCACAATGTGCTCCCCGACCTCTTTTTTCTCCCACATCCTCTCCCTCCCTCCCCCCTGCAGCCACCCTTGGCCCCAGGGGCGCTGCAGGAAGGCTGGGTGCTGCCTCCAAGGAGAGGAGCACCTGGGCACCCACATTGCTGGGATGCTGCTCTCTGCTCTCATGCAGAACC
Organism: Manacus candei; assembly: GCF_025592945.1. Taxonomy (NCBI): domain Eukaryota; kingdom Metazoa; phylum Chordata; class Aves; order Passeriformes; family Pipridae; genus Manacus; species Manacus candei. Next base: position 2,440,158 of record NW_026138057.1, read on the forward strand.
AGTGAAAAATCCCTTTTTGGGGTAGCAGTTTCTCACTTCACCAACCTTGTCAACCTTGAAATGTGCTATAGGACCACTTTGGGCAAATCATCATAGTTTGAAATCACTGAGGCTGCAACAACCTGCATCAGCTGAGGGTCTTCACTATATCCATTATCCAAGGTGTCTTCCTTAAGGCTCTCACTGAATTCCAAATCCCCGCTGCAATCTACTCACTAAAATTCCCAGTTACCCAAATCAGTGCCCTCTCCCTGTGCTGTGCAGGGCTGTTGGGATGTGTCACATGGATGTTGTTTGATTCAGCTTGGGAACAGTTTATATTTTAGGGATTAGAGTGGGTCTTGCTATGTCTCTTTCCCCACTGGACCTTATTTAATATTTGTGAAACATAGAAGGTGTGAGAAGTAGCACATTTTTCTCTAGCCAAAGAGCAAATTTGGGTTTTTTTTAAATTATGCTGAGGAGCTAATATATTTTGAAAGACCGTTTTTCTACAATAATTTAATGAAAATATGTTTGAAGAGCTTTAAGGCAACCCTTGCTTGAAAATCTTTATACTAACTGTTGGATGTGTTTCTGTAACAGTCACTTCAGGACAGTGGAATAGATACATCCACTGTTCATTTGGGACCAGGTCCTTGAATATCTTACAGAATGAGATCTTTTTCCCAAACAAATAGCCAGCAAAAATATTTGTGCTACTCGAATATCCAAAAACCTGCTTGCTGAAAAATAAGCTGAAAGGCTATTTTTTTATGTTGGATGCAGATATGGTCTTGTTTTCATTATGTAACAATTTCAGTTTTCTAGTGTTATTCTGTAGAACTTATGAAGAAATTAATATAAGAGATTCTACATTTTAAGGTAATGTTCTGGGTTGTAAGAGTTACTGTGGTTTTGAGTTTAACACCTACACTCAATCTTTATTGTCCTGTCAGTTGCCAGTTTTATGTCACTGAGTAATATGGTGATATCCTCTGTTGGGAAAGTTGTAGCAGAATGAAAAAGAGGAAAGAAGTAAGAATGTAGAAAAACAAAAAAAAAATTAAGTGTTTCTAATGGAGTTTATGCTCTACAAAACTTAAAGAAAATTACTTGCAAATCTAGATTGATCAGAATATTGGGGTTTTTTTAGTTTATTCTCACGTTCTGGCTGCATTTAAAATCTCAGGCCAATCTTAAATGAAACTGAGGATCTCACATGAGCACCAGCACGTGAGAGCACCCTTGATTCCACACAGAGCTGAACCATCTGCTCCACCTGCACTACCTGGCAGGACCTGGCTGAGGAGCAGAGCACAGCCCAGTCCCTGTCCCACGCTCTTTGCCTTCACACCAGCAGCAAGGGGGGACAGGGAAGGGCCCCCAAAATCATGGGCTGCCACCCTGCACCCAGCTGGAGCCCCGTGACAGGGTCTGCCCAGCAGAGAAACCACGACTTCGAAAGACTGTGGTTGCAATCTGTAATTTGGCTTTCAGTGTGAACTCCAGCTCATTCCAAGATGGCCTGTTGATGGATATCTTATTGCTATCGTAGAAACACTCTCTTAGATGAAGCCTGGATAGAAATCTGCCAGGGTTGCCCCACAGATGGGGGCAGCCCTGTGTTGGGCAGCAATATGTGCCCAGACACGCTTCCACTGAGCTGCTGCCAGTCACAGCCACTGCAGAGACCCAGCAACTGAGGAATTTTATTTTCTGGGTTTCCATAAGGCTACTGAGAGAACACCTTGCTTGGCTTCCCACCAGAGTGCAGCCTCACCTCCCTGGAACAGGACAGACACCCCCTGCAAAGTGGGGCTAACCATGAATAAATGGAACAAGCAAAAACGTGGGGTATTCAGCTGTTACACACAGAAGAGCTATGAAAGTGAGACTAAGAGGATGGAAGTGCAACAAGTAGCTAGAGAAGGAGAAATAGTGCCAACTTCCAAAAGCCTTGCAGTGATGTAGTGTTTAGTAGACTCTTAGTAAGGGTTGTTATTTGTGCAGTGTTTATATCTCTGATTTAAAAAGCACTTTTTATTCAGAGATCTGTGAGTGTCACACACGCTGGTGCCAAAGCCACTGCATCTGCCAATAGATTGAGTCAGCTCTGGAATGCCATTAAAAGTAAATGCTGTCTAATGTTCTACTTTTTAAACACAAATATCAAAGAGAGGGGAAAAAAGGGAGAGTTGGGGGCATGGGGAGGAGGGAGGGAAAAGTGAATTGCTTTTGCAGAAACTGCAGTTTCTTTCAAAAAACCTGTCATTGACATCTTTCCCCAGAAAACATTTTGTCATGCACATCAGTGTATGTCTTCAAGGGGATCAATCTAGAGAGGGAGTCAAACCCACAATCATCATGTGACAGATTTTCAGATGGTGTTCTCATCAATCACGCTGATAATGAGGTGGCAAATTGCTGTCTTATAGCAAAACTAAAAAGACAAGTACCCCGGTAGGTGTCAATGAATATGTCAAAGGATTGTCCCTAGGGGAGTCTGAGAAGGTTCTCAGAAACCTTTTTGTGAAGCCTGAATGCAAAATACTTTATTGATCACTAAAGAACTTGCACTGACATGCTATTTCCCAGTGACATTTGAACCACCAATTTCCTAACCCATGGTGAGTACCTGTTTGGCAAACACTTTGGGACTTTTCTTTAGCCTTTAGATATACTAAAAAATCTTGGTTTCGTATTAGCTTGGTCTTTCATCTCCTAAATACAGCAAAACCAAAATGTTACAGATTACAAACAAGTTAATAGTTTGAAAATATTTAATGCCCAATAATCATTCTGACTCAGTTATAATGATTCAGAATTAGCTTGTTTAGATTATATATGCTGAACTTTTTATTAGTTTGATTAGTGTCTTGTATTCTGTTTTAGGGTATCAAGTGGTCCTCTTCATGGAGCAACCTGCTATTAATCTGCAGAGCAGGGTTATCAGTACAGTGACATTTGAAGATAAAATGGTCCCTTTGTTCCCCGTTTCCTAAGTCTCTTAACATCTGAATTAGAGCCCAGAATACTCCTGCAGCTCAAGATCATGCAGTGGTGAATCCCCATCGCTCCATTTGTGTTCTAGAGAGGTTTGATGGCAGACAGGCTGCTATTTATAATGCCTGAAATTCTGCATGCCTTATTAGTCCAGTTTCCAAGCAATCATGACTGGGCTTATTTTTTCCCATTTTCATCAGAGTGCAAAACATGGGTTGTCCTTTCCAGTTCTGAGGCAAAAAGTATTGCAAGAAGTGTAATAGTGAAAATTTTATGCCCTGCTTTGCTTGCTCTTGGCTCAGTTGGTGAGCCAAATTTTACAAGATTTCCCTCAAAATTTACATGAAAAAATGCATCCAAAATCCTTCTGAGATAATTTGAAGAGACTTAAAATTTTACACTCTCAGTTTTGGTAAGAAATGGTAATGTGGGGAGATGGAAGTGAAAAAAAAATATTGAAAAAACACTTGGATAAAAATCTTCATTTAAAAATAAAAATATTCATCCAATTAATAATATTGCAAAAAAAGAATTTATGCTGAGAAAAGGCCATGTTTCCGTAATAAATATTTTAATGCAGTCATTTCAATTAGATTTGGGGATTACATGATGCCTGGCACCTTTCTTTCTAGTTTTGAGATTAGTAATGCAGAGTCATGTCTGGAATAAGTTTCCTAATATCCATTTGGACTTGTGAGGCTGAGGTCAGAAGTATTGGGGACACAGTCTGTGTGGTTGATAACTTACAGTTCACATGGTAATTAAATACTATTACCTGCCAGGCCTTTACATTGCAGCTATTTGCAAACCCTTGGGATAAAATCTCACAGATTTTATATCAAGGGCTACACATGCCTGGGGTTGTCCCACCTTTGAGGATATTTAGGCACACAGAATTACTGGAACATATCTGGTTTTACATTCAGCTTTTGTTGCAGCCAACTAAACATGTGCAAAGCACGTGTGAAAATTAGAAATGTAATTGCCAGCAATAATAATGCAAAGAAGACCCAAGCCTGACACACTCTCTGTGTATCACTTATGTTCTCTTGCTGGGGAGTTGTTCCTAAAATAGAATGAGGCATCAGTCTAATTTCGAATGCATCTTCCCTCAGAAGATGGTTGTGGCAGTCCCAGCAAACCCCTCCAAAAGATTGTTTTGCAGAATGTCAAAAGTTAGAAACTGGAACAATGTCTGGGATTGTTCCTGCTCCCGACCTCTGACATTCCATGAAACAATATACTGAAGCACAGCCCTCCTTCAGCATTACGAGTAATGTATTTCAAAGGGTCCATGAGCCTTATCTAATTCCAGTTAAACTTAATGGAAAAATTCCCACTGAACAATAGTAATAGTAAGTGTAGTCTTGTTGGATTGCCAAGGGGCCAGCTGTGAAAGGACCACTATTGTATTAGATGCTCAGTGGAGCAGTGGCAAGCTCAAGTCCCAAAGAATTTATGATCTAAACAGACAAGACAACCCCATGGGGAGGGAACAAAATAGCCCAGGAACTGAATGGCATCCTATTATACTGTGTGTAATTGAGTCATATCAGTATTTAGTATCTTGGATCTTAATCTCCCAATTAATACAATTGGCATTGGAGACTTGAACTAGAGCAACCCTAACTGCACCTTAATTGGAAATCAGTTTTTTGGTTTGAATTTCCATCATATTTGGGGCTCTGTTCATATTCCTTTAGATTCCTACCTGGATATTTAGGACTTGAACAGTGAGGGACCCCAGGTGTTGGTTTTGTTGTTGTTTTGTTGGTTTTGGGTTTTTTTGAAGGCAAGGGACCATCAGAGCCCCAGAAAGCATTAAAAGAATGTCAGTGGCATGTACCTTGGGATATGGAGTAGCTGTCTCTATAGGTTCTAAAACTCAAGGAAATCTGCTGTGGTAAGTGCTGCTGAGACAGGGAAGCCATGAGATTTAGGATTTTCCCCTCTTCACACATGCCCAAGCAAAGCAAGGCCAATCAGTGACACCACTGCCACCCCTTGCTGTCCTTCTCTGTTCACTGTCCTCCTCTGTGCTCCTGTGTGTGCCCAGACTGGATGGTGGTGTCTTATCCTGGCTGTTCCTCTCCCTCTTTTTCCAAATTTCATACATATTTTCAGCACTGGGCCTTTCCTGGGCTAAATGTGTGCAGCACATGTGCCGTGGCTTCTCTACTGATGGGTGTCATCACCCTGGTTCCTCAGCCATAAAATCAAGAGCCTTCTGGTTTGAGCAGTGAGAAAGGTATTATTACCAAGTATCCTTTGAAAGATGGTCAAAGGAGAAAATCTGGTTTCATCCTTGTAAAAACGGAGAGGGACAAGGCAATTAGGTGAAGTCTGAGACCTTTTCAACCATTCCTTTCCTTAAAGGCTCAGGGTGGGGAGGAGGAGGAGGGCAAGGAGGCATTCAGGAGGTTGCTATCCTGAGCCTGCATTAAAGCCCCTTCAAATTCTCAACCGTGTTGTCCCAGTCTGAAAATTTGTAAGGACTCTGATGCACTGTAAGCAGTGAAAACCCACAGCTGCTCCTCACATCCTGAAATTAGTCTCTGCCCAGAAGACTGTCTTGGAGGATTACGTGATCCTTTCTTGCCACCCACTCACTCTGTCACTTCCTAAACTCTGATGTTTTTTGCATCATCTCTGGCAGTTAAAAGAACACATGTACATGTATATCCCTGGAGCAGACTGCAAACATGTTTTCAGAAGTACACAAGAGGACATCCATTTCATAGGTCAACCAAAAGTAACTGGCTCTTATTGTTAAGAGACTCGAGAGAGCACATGTTCTGCTGTTGGCTTCTCTTCACACCCACTCCTCTAGATGGCTGCAGAACCAATTTAATCAAGAGTGAAGTCTGCATAACACAGGCAACAAGGTCGAAAGCCCTGTGCCTACAGCAGAAGTGAACTGGTTTAACTTCAGTCAGTTTTTAAACCAACATCATTAAAGCTTGGTTAAATAATTAGGTAAGTAGATTAATACCACTTCTAATTTAATTTAAAGCTAAGCTAATTTAAGACAAACTAATAGCTGTTCTTTTTAGGCTGAAATGAATATATTCCCACAAGAGTTTGCAGTGATTTACCTAAATCAATTAAATTCATAGCCTAGGTCAAACCAGTGCAACTCTCTCATGTAACTAAGCCTTAAGGAAAGTTTTTTAAAGATAGATATCTCAGTTAAACACTTAAGCTGTAGTCTGGATCCCGTTGAAGTCAGGAGAGCAGGCTGCCAGCAAGGCACACATGTTTCTGAATGAGTGGCCTCATTCTGCTCTCAGGAACAAACCTCCACTTCAGTGGGAGGCAGCTTAGGACCACGGCAAGTTAATATTTTTACTTCTTCCATGTTGGTAAATGGAGACTTAGTCATAGTTACTTTCACATTAATTGGTCTTTTATGTGTTTCCTGTCTGTTTTTTCTCCTTAAACTCAGGAGGAGCCGCACTGTTTCATAGCTCAGCTTCTTCTTTCCTGTGGTCCTTGCTCTGTAGGACTCTGAAGCTCATTGGGGTAATGGCTGTTCTTTTTCAGTCCTTTGCCTCTGCTGTGTCCTTATCTTTCCACAAGCTCATATGAATTGCATTTAAAACAAGTGCAGCACCACTGCTGCTTCCAGCAATCCCATTTGGGATTTGCGCCTCTTCCCCGTGCCAGCAGGTCACCTAACACTGTTAGGTGTTTGGGAATTCTCCTGCCAAAGGAGAGGGGCCCAGCTCTCCCACAAAGCTCTGACAAAGTGTTTTCACCTACTGCAGGCCTCTTACTGAGACACTCAGTACCTTTTGTACTCAAAGGAGCAGGAAATGATGGATGCTTTGAGGATGGTGCATCCTTCAGACAAACCCCATGGCTGGTGTGTTGTCATTAGACCTCAGCAGCAGAGGCAAAAAAGGTCTGATGATCAGAGCAACTTTTTCTTTTTTCTACTTCTTTTGGGGACTGGCATCCCAAACAGCACCAGGGACTGTCAAAATGCAGATGAGTTTGTAGTGCCTTCACACCTCATGCTCTTTGCACTGCCTTGTGGGGTGAGGCCACTCCACGAAGAGGAGAGAGAGGCTCCCTCACTAATGGGATGCTTGTCCCTCTGATATGGACCAACTCCTGACACATTGCTCTGCCTGGCTCCCAAGTGGGTGTGTTGTGTCTGTGTGCATGGAAAGCTTTAATAGGAGGGTGCTGCTAAACCATTTTTAATTAGCTCTGGGTTCGAGCAAGCTCTTAAGGTGGGTGGTTTGCTGGTGAGGGAGAGCCTGCAAAGATTTAACCCTGCTGTCCTTCACCCTCCTGTCCACTTCTGCAGACTCAGCCCCCCTGGCTGTGCCTCCAAACTCAGGTGAAGGCTGTGCCCAGCTCTGATTCCTGCACCTTACAGCAGCTGCTCTACTCGATGTGTTACTGCAGTGCTCTCTATCTACAGTAACCCTGTGAAAATAGTGGCATAAACACTCACCCCCAGAGCTGGGAAGGGAAGGGAAGGGAAGGGAAGGGAAGGGAAGGGAAGGGAAGGGAAGGGAAGGGAAGGGAAGGGAAGGGAAGGGAAGGGAAGGGAAGGGAAGGGAAGGGAAGGGAAGGGAAGGGAAGGGAAGGGAAGGGAAGGGAGCAAAATATCCTGTGACAGGAGCTAATAGGACAAGAACAAAAGTCAGCACAGGTCTGCGATGCTGCCACCAAGCAAGAGGAGATACACGGAGTGGGATGAGGCAGAAAAGGGCACTGAGCATGGATCTGGATAGAGAACTGGACTCAAATCAACCTCCCCAGTGCATGACTGAAAGCAGGTTGTGCACAGGATGTGCTTTCCTCCCCTGCTCACGATTTATGAGCCGTCTCCAAACTCTCATCCCTTCACCCAGACTTACCCAAGATTTCCTTTCAAGTCCAAGGACACAGCCCACCATTTGTGTCTTGCTATACTTAAGGCTCTTCTCTCCTGGTTTTTTTCTGGGCAGAAGCATTTGAAGCTCTTTGCTGTTTCCCTGGTTTGATACTCGATGGGCAGTGCACACCTCCTAATGTTCCATCAGCCGTGGAGGAAAAAAAGCAAGTTGTAACTGCATGTTTGGTCACTGCACGGTCTTTCTGGGTCTGTTGCTGCTTGCCAGGACTCAGGTACGTGTCAGCTAGGTCACTTTTTACTGCCCAAAACCCGAGCACATCGTGCAGCACATTTCCATAAATATTTATTTGAATGTTGATACAAATCTGAATCAGCTGTGTTTCAGTTCCTTTAGATCACCTGGCAGAAATAGATATGAATTTTAAGTAAATACTGAAAATGGGTTGGGCTGTGATTTCTCAATTGCTGAGTATGAGTTCTTGCACCTAAAAGATGCTTCTAAGCCTTGTGATCATCTAGTTGGGGTACAGAAGGTTTCTAGCAACTCAGCTCGAATTATGGATCTCAACTATTAGCAAGATATGGCTTATGAACAATTTACTGGCAATAAAATCAACACACAAAAGCAAGACAAAACTCGGTGGAAAAAAAAATTACGTGCAAATTATTCATCCAGCTCCAGACAACACAAACAATCCATGGCTATTCTTTGAGTTGAGCACATTTTATGCTCATGTAAAACATTCATAGGAAAACTCATAAATAATTAAATATTGCATGATTCAGTCAAAGGAGAGCAGATATGAAATGCAATCTCTAGTACATAAGTGTAGGTCACTCCTGGGGAGTGGACAAATAAGTGAATTTTTATAATGAGAATGGCACTGGAAGAGTAGCTGCCAATGGAACTGGTAGGATAATTCACTCTGTCTTTTGGGGGAAAAACAGCATCTTGAATCTGGTCTCCCTTGTACTCAGTTTACACAAGTGAGAACATGTTTAGTCCCACACATTCTACCTTTAAAAAGTTCTTTCATTAGGACTAAATGCTGGTGAGTGAGTTAGGGATTTTTACAGTGTGGGTGAAAAACTAAAAATGTGCAGTGAGCACGTGTGTCCAGAAGGCAGTAGAATTCCTCTCATTCTCTCCCAAACAAGTCAAGATGTACCTAATCTGACTTCCTGCAAAAGAAACTGCATTGCCAGTGAGGGAATCTCCAGTCTCATGTATAGATCCCTCAATAACCTAAAGAATAAGAGGTTACCTTTTTAAATTTCTAAAAATAGACTTAGATAACTGGTTTTATTCACTTTTTTGGTCAAACATCTTTGCTTGTGTCTACTACTGTTTAAGTTTTTGCTTGTCTATAAAGAAAGATGAACAATTCTATAAAGAAAGGCAGGATATGAAGAAAAATCCTCTAACAGTGTTAAAAGTCTGATTGGTCTCACTTAAAGAATCAAAATAGTGCTGTAAATTAGGAACTGACAGTTTAAGACATCAATTTACTCTTTAAGTCTTAGAGAGCTGCTTCCACACTCACATGTTTAACTGCAAAGTGCCCTCCTTGTAACTGAGGGAAGTTCCAGGAGATTTTACTGATGATAAAATGGGACTTACTGGAAATTCAGTGGCTGTTTTGTCCTTTCTCCATGCTGCTTTGGAGGTGATGTGTGCTGTCACTGCCACTTCATGTGACAAATACAGTTACCTTGAAGGGATCAAGAGAAGTCATGATATCTCCCACCAGTGTGAATTAAGCTACCCTACTCCATATGTAGCTTTTCCAGCACCAAATATACTGTTTACAGAGGAATCAAACCATTCCTACTTGGAGGTAGCTCACATAAAGTTACTGGTGCAGAGGGAGTGAGCTTTTCAGCAGCCTAAGGGAGTATGGTGCTTTATTTTCAGTGTGTTTGACCCTGATGGCAAAAAAAAAATGCTTGCAGGTGGTGTTGACACTTTTCCTCTTCAGGTTGCTAATATTTCATACAGAGCTTTAAAAGAAAAGAAACAATAATAATAAAAAAATTCTACAATAATAAAGCAAATAGGTTATGAAGCCAGATAAAAATGTGGGGAGAGTAGACACAATATGGGGAAATTTTGCCTTATAATTTAAAGGCTTCTTTTTTCTCATGGGAAAAGTAACACTTTGCTTTAATAAAAGAAAATAAATAGTTACAAGCACAACCCATTTGCTGTTTGATGTAACAATGTTATCTGCTCTCTGGGCTTTTTTTTGTCTCTGTTCAAGGCATAAAATAATTATTGAAGAGGGTGGAGTGCAAAAGTCCTCTCGCTAATTGCCACATCAAATGACTTAGAGGACCCCAATGGAAACCTTCAAATGACTGTGAAAAAATTCAGGCCATCACTAAATGCTGGGCACTTCTTTTTTTTTTTTTTTTGTGTTTTTTGTGTGTGTGTGTGATTTCCCATTGCAGATTAGGTTACTTGGGTGTGGGCTTATCACACAGGAAAGGCCTGGCTGCAGATTAGTTCTGCACCATTGCAGGCCTGTTATGCTTCATCCTTGACCAAACCCATGGCCAGCACCTTTATTGTATTTTGTGATACCAAAGAACACTGGACTGTCCAGGCAACAAAGGAAGCAGCAGAAGGCCCACTGTGTTTCTAAAGTGTTACTTCTCCACTTTTTGTCATGCTCCAGTGACATGAGTGCAGGGTCCCAGACTTTAACCTCACACAGAGCCAGAAAAAAGCTGTCAGTCTCGGCTTGTTCAAAGACAAATCCTTTGTGAAGATCAGACTGAAGTGGCATGGTCCATATACTCACTAAAGCATGCCAAGGAGTCAGAAAGTCATAATCCGGCTTTGTACTTATGGCCATTCCCATTTTCCTCCATAGCTGGTGCCCAATTACCAGTGCTGTAATTTTTTCCCATTGTTAGGAAGCCATAAGGGTTTAGCTACCACTTATCCAATCGGGGTCGTGACCTGATGTATTTAGGCTTTGCAAATATAAGTAACAGTTCCCTTATCAGTGTCACCAGGACTCTTTAACACTTAGCAAGCAGAAAGATAAATATACTTGGCAGATACAATTTGATCCATTGCTAAGCCTTCCATTTTCCCAATGACCCATGACACTCTGCTATTCAAGGCTATGTTAACTAGTATAACCTTATACCCTTCAGCCTGGCTCACAAACTGGCCAACTTAGGAAAGACTTACAGGAAAGACTTACATATGACAGCCTGTCAACCTGGTCCGTAGCACAAGGGTTTGCCCTGGGAAACCCAGGGATGAGTCTGCCCTTGCTTCCACTACTACTGCTTTGGCCTGGTTTTAGCAGAAATCCTCCTGACTTATGTCAGGACAAGAACTAGACTCTCTCTCAGACCAGTTTGCTTCCAGGACAAAGCTAAAGCCATCAGATGTATGTGTTGGTCTTATTTGAAGTATCTTTTTACTTGACTGTCCCTGGCTAACTGGCTAACTTAAATATTGCTTTGTGCTCTTCAGCAACTCAGGTTTATCCTGAAAAGTTCTGGTTGCTTTCCCTTCCTCCTCCAGATCCTTTCTAGGCCCTCTGCCATCCACAAGGTCTACAGGTGGTAGGACGAGGCCCAGTGCAGAATCTCTCATTCATCCACCCCTCTGGCAGGTGCTGAATTAAGGGCTCTGAGCAGAGTTGTGTTCAACAGGCACATAATTAAGAAGGATTAAAGATGCAGCATCAGATCTGCAGAAGCACCTCTTTTAAGCAGAATAGGGCAAGAATTCAAGTGTGAACCACCAGTGTGGAGATGCTATAATGAATAGGCTGGAGCTTTCTGCTGTCTTGAAACTGCATCTTGATGGACTCGAGGTCTAAATGTTTGAGGCATTCAGTTATTGCCTCTTTAACAGTAACTTGAGAAATCTATCCTTCATCTTTCTGAAAACAAGTAGGTGTTGGCCAGCCAGAATCCACAGGTGGCTCTGCAGATTTGTATCCAGGTCTGCCTTATTCTCTCTGTAGAGTTTCTTTGATCATCGCAATCAGGTTTTGTTATTATCAACATAAACTGCATGGATGGGAGGAATTGATCATGAAGATACCATTCTATCAGTTCTTTGCCTTACGACACATTTGGCAATGAGAGAGTGGTTTTGCCCATAAAACTCTGTCAGTGCTTCAGACCTGAGTGGTTCAGAGCTCACCCATAAGAATCTCTTCCCACTTAGAGCAACGTGTACTGGAAGACACAACACTGAATGTTTTAGAGTAACATGAGATGGAAAGAACTTTGCAAGCAAGAGAGAGAAGAACTTGACTTTCATATGCTCCCTAACAAACCTTCCTGCATTGCTGGGAAGTACTGACTCCTACTCTGAATAAATTCAATAAAGTGCCATTGTCAACCTCGTTTTACTGGACATAAAGCAACACTGGCAGATGTCAGAGCCAGTCCTTGCCCTATCCATGGAGATATTACATCTTAAGATGCCTTTTTTAAAATTACAAGGAATTCTCAAGGTGGTTTTATTTATCTCCATCACTTGGGCAATTTTTATGACCACTGCAAACATCTTTATCAGTGTGTCCTCCTTCATCTGTTTTAATTCCCTGAAGGGCTTAAAATCTAGTTAGCTAATAGAAGACAGAAGATAACTTCTTTTAGGAAACAATCTGTAAGGGTGTTTCAGAGTCCTTATTCCTAATAAATGGCTCAGCCAGAATTAATGCCTGAGTAGCACCACCAGCTCATTCAATCACAGTGGCAGAATGGTTTGGGTTGGAAGGGACCTTAAAGATCATTTAGTTCCAACCCCCCTGACATGTGGATCATGGAACTGGGTCATGATTGAGTCATCATTTCAGACACGATTAAAACACTTAAACATGGACTGTTTGGACTTCAGGCCCACATCTGGAATGCAGAGGTGAACTCATGCTATCTAAAAACCAAGCTCCCCTGTCCCCTCTCTTACATATAAGGTGAATCTTTATCTGAATAAAAACTGCCAGGTCGTTTCTAGACTCAGAATAACATGGAAGTGTTGTGCTGTGATCAGGGCTTTCAGGATCAGGAATCTAACACTTTACCAGCAATTATGCAGTGTCAGCACTGTTAATTCCAAGGCAGATGCCATGAGATGGCTCACACCTTTTTGGAGTATTGAGAATTTCTTGGACAAAAGGAAGAAGGCAGAGGGAAAAATTTTACTTTGTTTTTGCACAGCATCAGTTCAAGTTGATGATACTTTTGTCACCATTAAGCACCATTTTATCTCCCTGGATTTGTAGGGGCTTGTTAAGCATTCTGCTGGCCAGCTGAACTTCTAGATTCAGGCTGTTAGCCCTGACCAAATTACCTTATTTATAATGTAATATATGAATTATTACATTATTTATAACTTAATACTCACTTATCAATATATGAAATTTTGCCTGTTTCAATATATTATTGTTGTTGTTGTTGTTGTTGTTGTTGTTGTTGTTGTTGTTATTTTTACTACTACTACTACTAACTTAAAAAAACTAAATCTCTCATTTAATTTCCTCAGAGTTCAAATATCTTTTGGAAATACTTTATGGAAGTTTTCTTTTTAAGTGGCAGTTATATGGGACTTTTAAGCAGATGATATATATTAGGCTATGAGTCTTATCTGGAGCTGAGATGCCCAGGAGAACAGGGAATTCTCTTTTTTTTGTTTTTTAATGATGTGTTAGGGCATGGAGTTTCCTGAACATTTAGCAAAGGGATGTCAGGGTGAAACAGCTGCACATATTAAACCAGCAGTGAAACCCAACCCCTTTTCATCTTCTCAGCTATACAGCTCTTTGTGAAATTATTCCACAGGGCAATGTGTGAATAACTGCTAACTAATGTACGATCCACTCCATTTTAAGGTGGTCCAAATGGGACTGGCTGTGTGGTGCCCACACTGGTGCTGGAGCCAGCACTGGGAAAACACAGTGTCATAAATTGATCCAGGTTAAGTGGCCTGATTCTTGGCTAATTATTTTATAGTTCATTGACATTCAGCAAACGTGAGAACTGCAAGGCCACAAGGTGCCATGAGGTGGCTGTAAACAGGAGGTCTTTGATGCGACAAATGGCACGGAGGGGCAGCTCCATACCCTCACACTGAAAGGCTCTCTGACAGGGCTGCTGCCAAAATAAAAAATAAATCAAGCCAGAGCAGCTATTTCAATCCTGAAAGACTCTGATGCACTGACCTTACCTTTCCCTCATCATTTCCTTGTCTCTAGTTACAATTTAGAAGATGTTTACAGAAAGTATGAAGAGGAGTCAACTCGTGATTTGTATCAGTATAGAAGTCAAGTGTTTTTAGAAGTAGACATTGTAATCAAACATCACTTTGCAATTTAAAATAAATATTAGAAATCCTCAAATGTCTCGCAGAAACAAGAATGCAACTTGTTTGCAAACTCCCTTTATTCTCCTTTAGAAGCAGGGGGAGTGTCCTAATTTGTAGTACACTCCAACAAGGTGGGCTGATAAAAATCATTGATTTTAGTCAGGTTTTAAATCAATAAGCAAGATATGTTGATTTATATGAATAGCTCTGATCTTTTGGGTGCTTGTTCTTCATCATTTTCCCATTTGAAAAAGCTGTTCCTTCAATAGATGGTAAAACCTCCTTCCCCTTTTTGTTTACCAGAAAGTTTCCCTGTGTCATGGTATTTCTTTCAGTTTGCATTGCCTAGTGTGTATTATTCATTCATTACTCAGACCTATCAAGATGAGAATTTGAAACTAAATAAACCACACAAGACAGTATTTTACCAAAATAATTCTACCCTAAATACACACGAGGACAAGACATGGTTTTACCAAGAGAGGGTGTCGACAGACTTCTTAGATAAAGTAATATATTATCTCTATGTATTAGACTTAATTGATTGGGGTTTGAGCGCTGCAGATCAGAATTTGAGATTTCTTATGTACCATCTCTCACAGACTCATGGCTGGGAGGGGAAGACAAATTTCCCAGACCCTGAGGAGCTTCTGAAGTCAGAATCAACTGGTCATTGTGCCAGACTAATCAAATACATGTCAATGAAAAGTTTAATAGTGTAAGAAAGTCTGTTTAAAGAAGCTCTCCCAGCAACCAGGTCAATGTTTTGGCTTTTGTTCAAAAAGCCACCAGAATTAATTCAGTGTTGCCAGAGAAGCTGACAAAATATGACACTGCTGGTGACTGTTTAGAGGGCCTGGAGATTCAAAAAGATCAAGACCCATTTATCTTATTTTTATCAAAGTCCAGGACAAGCCCAAGAACTCAGTATCCTTCCTTTTCCTTCCCCTTGCCAAACTGGAACAGTTCCAGATTATTTTGTGGTGGGGTTTAGGGCTTCCCCTGGATCAAGGTATAGGAAATTCATCAGTTGTCAGCACTTTAAAAATCTTGGAGCATTAAGTTATTGGTTCACAGTTAGTGATTTCAAAATGTCAACCAGACACTTCTTTTCTTGGGACCACTGAGGCTTTTGCTTTTTGGGACACAGAGATCACCCAGAGATATCGAGTTCTCCCATCTATATTCACATTACATCAGTGTGGTTACTCATGCCTAGAACTCTGAGCAGAAGAGGTGCTAAAAAAATGATGTGAAATTACCAGTGATAATCAGCATTCATTCAAGTGTATTATTGGGGGGGGAAAAAGACATATTTTGCCACAGTGATTAGGGCAGAAAGGAATATCCACATGAAATGGGATTTGTTGAGGAATAAATGTGCATTTCTTATACAATTTCATATGCCAAAACCCACTAGGACTTGCAAATTGAAATTTTTTTTTCTTTTTCTTCTTTCCTATCCCTCAAATTTTCCTTGTTGGAAAATCATGAAGGGTGACAAAGCGCTTACATTAAAGATCAAAATTTGGGGAGTAACTCAACACATCTTTCCAGAATTCTCAGCATTGCCTCCTAAACAAACCCCCAAAATGGTGAAAGACAGTCGGAAAGCATAGAAGGAAATGTACTTTTCCTGATTTCAGTTTCCTCATTTGCTTTGTAGAAGATCTCCTTGGACTGAGAAGAGTTTCAAAATGAAAGTTTTCAGTTTGGTAAACATACATGTTCATTTAGTCAGAAATATTTGTATTTACCTGGGTAAATTGCACTTCCCAACTAATAAAAATAAAAACAGAAATGTGTGTGCTGATTGTACTCCCAGCTATTGCCCATGCATAAATATTTTGAAGGTTCTTGTGTTCCAGTGCTTTGTTTAAATTAACCATCTGAGAACCTTGATGGGTATCAATACAGAGGGTCAAGGAATTAAAACAATCTTTAATTTCCAGTTTCAAAATGTTCATTACTGCAGTAGGTACACCATACAACTCTTTGGCTCAGCATTGCCAACATGTGACAACATCATTTGGGAATGTCGCACTATTTCAGCTATTCACCTTTCCTATGCTGGTGTGGGATAAATCTTTCTATCTTGTGTCTGCCCAAGTGACCCTAATTTACTTACAAGACTTGTTCATCAGAGATTCATGCATTTGCTCACAGCTTCTATGCAGCATCTTCTTGCCATTAATCATATTTTGTTAAGAAAAGAAAAAAACAAACAAACAAACAAACAAAAAAAAAGACAAAAAAACCCACCCCAGACCTAAACAACGCATCAGCAAAACTCTGGAATAAGATTTTCTTTTCTCTTATTAAGAAATCACCTTCTCACTGTTTTCTTGTTTCCTTTTAAAGACATAGTCCCCGTGATTAGAAATAAACAGATCTGGTAATCATAGAGAAATATTACTCACTAGTCCTATACCTATTGGACAAAAAAAACCCCAAGAATAACGTTTTAAGCAGAAAAGTGGCCAAAATGAGCGAATTAATATTTAATATATTTAATACAGACTTAGTAACCATCCTGCAACATGAATATTCATTCCCAAAGGTCACGAGTGAGTAGAAAACAGATTTCAAACTGCTATTTAGGGGTGGGGTTGAAGTGGGGTTTAAGAACAGACAATGAAGACTGGGAATTCAGTCTTGCTCCTGATCCCTTCAGTGGTGCACAGGTCTCACTGAATTTGGTTTGTCAGTCTGTTGGCAAGAATTTGGCAGGGGATTCCAGCCATCAATCACTAGGAGTTTCTTCAGTTTAGATATAAATAGCTTAGGTGAAGGTTTAGGGCTGTTTATAAAGAATCCACAGAATCTTTTTTTAATCTGTTACTGACAGATGGAAATACCACAGCGTGTTTTCAGGCCAAATTCAATGCATGTAGCTCGAGCCAGTTTGGGATATAAAGTCCCAGCTAACCAGTCAAATTACAGGAAAAGAGCACTTTTCATTAAATTCTTCAGTCCTGTTAAGGGAAGAAAGGAGGTTGGGGACCTGATGCCATCCTGGAACACCAGGTCGCTGAGCTGGGTCTCCCTTGGCAGGTGCCTTGTGTGGCTCTGCAACATGTGTAGTTTGTGTGCCTCTCGAATTAAATATCTTCTTTTTGTCCACTTCACTACCTTCATTTTCAGAGAAGTTCTTCAGAGCCAGAGCCTGTACTCTGTACAGGGGGGGCTGACTCTGGCCAGGTGCCCACCCAGCTGCTCGCCCGCTCCCCTCCTCAGGGACACAGGGAGAGGGGAGAAAATGGGATGGAAAAGCTCATGTGCTGAGATAAGGGCAGGGAAATCGGTCACCCTTGCCCAGACTCAGCTCCATTCTGGGGTACAGGGGCTGTGGTGAGTCCCTGACAGCTCCTCTGCTGCTCCGTCCTCCTCGGGTGTGTCCCCACTGTGGTCCCTCTGAGGGGAATCCCAGCTCCAGTCAGCACCTGAAGCACCTCTTCTCCCCCTGCTTCTTCCCTGATGTGGGTGCTCCAGGGCTGTTCCTCACTCTTTACCCCTCCTCTGCTTGTCCAGCATTTCTTGCCCTTTATTGAACACCCTTTCCCTGGTGCACCATCGACCTGGCTCAGGGGCTTGGCTGTGCCTGGTGGGATCACTCCAACCTGCTGGATCTGCCTGTGTGCTGCCCAGAGCAGCCCTGGCCTCTCCTCAGAGGACCCCTCTGCAGCCAGAGACACCCACAACAGCAGGATTTTACATTAAATGGCAAAGGTAACCACACACAGTGGCCATTATCACCGTGGGATGGGCAGCAACAGCGAGTCCCACTCTCCAAGGGTAGCCCGCATCCCTTTGGGCTGTCATCCATCAGACAGGAGATGGGCAGCTCAGAGATGGTGTCCTGAGCAAAGTAAGTAATTTTACCATGAGACAGCTGATTTTAATTAGCCTGTTGCTCCGCCCAGTTGCTCCTAAGACAGCCCTAAGGGATAACCTGGTGGGAACGTGGAGTCGAGCCGGGGGTTGTTCCAGGACGGCGACGACTCGCAGGTGCCCACGCTGGAGGTGACAGCAAATCAAAGAGCCACACAAGCTCCTGTGCCCAGGGCATGTCTGCCAGGATGGCTGTCAGACCCAGGGACCAGGAATGTTCCCACAGCACAACAGGGAGGCCTGGGCAGGGAGCTTTCCCATGGTGCTGAGCGTGCCACTGGGATATATCCACCGAGTGTTACAGAAAAATGCTGCACTATGCTAAAAGAAATAAAAAAATCCAAGTCCCACACAGTGTTGTCTTCCATTGGTCTTACTGGCAAAAGCAGGGTTTTTAGTAATCCCTATAATAAAAATGGATATTGTGCCATCACTCTTGGTACCTTGCTTGTTTTCATGGAATACAGGAGGCTGATAGTTAATACCAGTATTCCCAGCTTCAGATATGCAGCAGATACAAATTTGTCCCCAAATAGTCCTTGGTATATAACATTTATGTTTGAATTTTGACCTCTGAACCTTCCTGAACTTTTTCCAAGCTCTTCTCTCCAAACATATGATCAAGAAACTCATTTTCCAAAAGTCAGAAGAGCTGAGTTTCTTATGAGGGCCTGACCCACGCCAGAATAGAAACCTCAATTTATGAAAAATAGCATTACAACTGTCATGCTGGCTGATGTGCTCTACTTTTACAACAGAACAAAAGAAAATCAATTATACTGGCACCCCCCTGCCCTGCAGGGTGAGGCTGTGTGAGCTTTCTCAACAGACAGAGCAGATGTTTTCTTAAAAAGCAATTTCTGAAGCCTGGTTCTTTAGGTAAGGAAATTTGGCCTCCTTCCACAAATATTACGTCTTCGTTTCTTTGATTACAAATCACAAATCATTCTGCATTTTATCACTGAGGCACCTGCTAAATGCTGGACTAAAATCACTTGTTCCTGGTGTATGGGCCACGAAGAAGTCCACAGATGGTGACACTTTCCAGCAACCTCTGCAAATCAGTATTGCATAGAGTTAAAAATGTCTGTCCCATTCCTTTCCCCACCACACCATCCCCTCTGCCCTTAATTTTTACATCTTGAGAAAAATATAGGATTTGGCATTAGGACTCGCTTTTGTAAAGGATTTTAGCAGCCCCCATTTTTAGAGATGTAGTCTCCCAGGTCAAGGAAGGACTTATTTTCTGAATTCCTGATACATATTTAGAGGCTGATAATAGCATGGGATATCGCCAAGAATGTTATATAACTTACAGAGTGTCTCTTAAAACAGGAGAGACTTTACCATTTTGGAAAAAAAAATAGAAGCCTGTGAGATTCCCACCATCTGGATGGAGTCTTTTTTTCTTCCCAGATGAATTAGTTGTCAGGGGAGGAATTATTTTAGGCATCAAGTAACCCCTGATTGTGAGTGACAGAGTAACACAAGAGCAGATGCAAGGTTGCTGCTGCCTATCCATTATGTGGAAAGGAGACCCTTGCATGTCCTACTTACTGTGCAGGCTGACTTGGGTTATTAAAAGAGTAACTAGAGGTGGGTCAGACCCAGAAGATCGCTCGTACCACTCACAGCAGATGTTCTTTCACAGGAGGGAAAGCAAACACTGGGGGTGCTGTGGATGGAGGGTTCACTGCTTGCAGCAACTCACTGCTTCAGCTTTTCAACAGAAGCACAAAACCAACTTTTTCAACAATCACTTGATAAACAACAATCACTTTGATAAACTTTTTAGAGATCTGAATGCTGCAGAAATCCTCTCCTGGTATAACACCCTTATTTGTAATTATGCATAGCAGCATCTTGAGGAATCCAGCTAAATAGAGTAACCAGCAACATTCTGAATGCATCTTAAGATAAAATCAGTTTTCACCATCTCCTATTTCAGCTAATGGAAATGTCTTTTTTTTTTTTTACATAAATATGGATATCAGTAAATCCCCCTGTCTTTGTAGGCAGTACAAGTCTGTTATGGGAACATTTAGCAGTACCTACTCAACAATGTCAGATTTACAGGTTTATGCAATATCACCCATAATCTGACATACAATTTTAGAAAAGCATTATTATAGTGGAAGCATATAAAAGCTGCCTAGAAATTTATGTGCCTCCTGCTTTCTTTATGAATTTAAAACCCAAACCCTCCCCGTTCAAATCTTGATAGAGGCTCCCGAATTTAGGAGAATCTCAGGATTAGTCTGACAACCGACCCATTTTTCTGATTTAGTGGACCCAGAGCCTGATCTGGTCTGAGCCTGAAAATTCAAAAGTGAAGTGGTGGGCTCTGAGACATTTTGCAGTCTGAAAGGAAAATAATGTCTACAACCCATAAACGCTGAAAGCCACAAACCAACACTTTTTTTTTTTTTTTTCAAATCCAGTATGAAGAGAGCAGATGGTCAAAATAAACAGGTATAGGAAACAATCGTGTGCTACATGTTTTTGAGATCTGATCGTTTTCCCTTTAGAAACGCAAGAGGACTATGGACAGTGCGAGCTGAAAGAAATAAAAGACAGTGCCCTCTCGTGGTAAGTAAAACGCTCTGATAAGAGAAAATCATTTTTTTCGTGCGTACTCAAAAAAACCCCAGATGTTAGAATAAAGCTATTTAGACCTTGCGGTGGTGACTTTTCCCCACGTCGGGGTTGGTTTCTGTGGCAAGTTCATAAGTGCTGCTGTTGGAAAAAAGAGAAAGATATAAAAAAACAGCTGTTTCCACCAAGAAATGAACAATAGCTGTGTAGAGTTTAAATGAATGTATTCATGACTGACCGCTCGCCGTGTTCTCTAATTTAACATAAATCACTGGTCTCTGCAGGTGAATTACTGAGGCAGAAGGTGATTAATCCTTATGCCAAATATCTCCCTGCTGAAACGTTGTAAAGCTGGAGCAGCAGCCCAGGGCAGCTGTGCAGCAGCAGGGCAGTGGCACTGCTGGAGAAGATGATGCTGAAGAAATGGGAGTGTTTTCTGAAGTTGCACAGTCTGCCCAGGTAGTGCCCGTTGTTGGGAATGGAGCTGAGAGCATCAGAACGAGAACTTACCAGGTCCTTGCTCTAATTTCTTATACCAGAGTAGGACCAAAAACGAGCCCAAAGCTCTCTCAGGCAGAGTGACTTCGGCAAAATGTTTCTCGAGCCTGACCAAGACAACTGAAACCAGCAGGGTCTTCTGTCTTTGAACTGAGTGGAACAAGACTTCAACCTGGGTTACACACACTCCTGTTATTATCCAACACTTTCTGTCTTACTCCAGAGTTTCTGCTTAAGTCACAGGATGTCTTTACCAGTGCACGTGGTAGTAATACTATAATAAAAGCTTGATAATTATTTTAGGTGCCATGAACTGTCTGGTACAGTATCTCCCAGTGAGTAATAAGTACTCTGAAGTTACTCCATTAATTTGTTCCTCTTGATTGCTTTTGAGATAAGAATGCTACAAGTACAGTTGCTTTTTTTTTTTTTTAATTAAAAATTCATTTCAAATACCTGTAAAGGCAAACTCTCAGGTTTCTTGAGATCTTCCAAATTTCTTTATTGACAATAAAAGGACGACTAGAAGTTTGGGGTATTTTATGGAATTTTCCAAAGTTCTAATTAAGATTTCTTGGAAATTGTCAAAATTAACCTTAAGGTTGACATAATCCTTGGTCCTCATCCAAAGGTATCAGAATCAAAAGAACAGCATGTCTTTATCTGAAGTGTGTTCTTCATCCTAAGCAATAAACATAACCCTTTGCCATAAATGGCAGGCCTACAATATTCTGAATGTTGCCAAGAGGAACGAGGAAAACCTTTTACATCAGTGTACAGGTAACTTCTGGCCAAACCACGAGTAACCTAATTCCCATTCAGCTTCAAGTCTTGAATATACAGATATTGGTTTTATAATACAATTGAAAGACATTTGTGGTACATGGAAATACAATGAAACAAATATATTTACTTTTTAATGACAACACATGTTTAGAAATAGAAGAATGTAATTTTTATTTGACTAATCCTTTACTGCCAAAGAGTTTGGCAGCAGATACATTCAACGTCTGTCAGCCATGTCCATGCCTTCCTAATTCAGGCACCTGAAAATTGAACTTTCCAAAATCATGATTTTTTTTTTCTGAAAACGAAGCTCAAAATATTTGCTGGTTTTCGCTGTAATTCTACACAGAAAAACAAAGATATACTTCTGATTTTTGGTTTTTTTTTTTTTAATGTGGTTGGGGAAAAAAACAGTTGAATGAAATGTAGTAAATAGGATGATTATAGGTTTTCCTGCAACAGGCTTTTGCAGGGTATATCTTTTTATACTTAACAGGTTGAAATTACAAACCTCACTGACATCGAGCAGTCTGTGAAGACACTGATGATCCTCACAAGCACTTGTATATAAGAATAAGGCTTTGTGCATTTGACGGTGTGTTGAAGTAGCACCTGAACTGGCACTTCATTATTCTGGGTTAAAGAGCTCAGATTATCAAAATAGCAACTGTTGGAGTGAGGGAAAGAAGACTCCAAGCCTCCCTAATGTCCCTTCCTGGGTAGTATCTTATCTGATTGATCAAAATACAGCTGTTTGCTGCAGGCAGTGCTCCTAATCAGCTCCGTACCAACCTCCATGAGTCAGCTCCTGATCCCGGGCTGTATAAAACACACAGTGCAGAAGAAATGAAGAATATGTAGAGTTATGGCACTAATTCCCCATCTTCATTCAGAATAAAGAGCAAATTGGCTCTTTAAATCCAGGTTTAACGTGGATTTCTGGGGAAGGTGTTGCCGTACCATCTGAAGGATGGAATAACTGATACAACAAAAGGCACATCTGTGTGTTTAAAAGCAGACCCTATTTTTTAGTTGCTGCAGTGTTGGTATATAAGCAGTTTTGCCAAAAATTATTCACACTTTAAGCTGTTCCCCCTCTTGGCTCTCTGCTGTGTGTTGGATGTGCCTTAAGTCATATCAAACAATTATAATGGGCTGCTGGAGTAATTCACTTCAATTGCCTCATTGTAAAGTGTGTTGCCTTTTTTTTTTCCCTGTTAGATACATGATGATATTTCCCAAATGGCTAAAATGAGCCACATTTTTCTCCTAAGTATTTCCCCAATGACTGAAACAAGTAGATGTCATGCTCTTTGCTGATGGGAATAAAACCACACACCAAGAGTTCAGCTGAAAGAGCATCGGGCTGCTCTTCTAAAAGATCAGAAATGAATCATTATTTTATTATTTCTAATCTTTGTGTGCTGAAATTAACCCCAGGCCTAAAGCACAACGGAAGCATTTAGACCTTGATGGGTATTTAGTCACTAACACCAGGAAATATTTGGTCATAACAGCACTGGGGGAACTGATGTTGGACTGTGACCACAGCAGGTACATGTAGAGACATATTTCCAGTGCACACAGGCCACTGCACAGATTAAGAGCATTTTAGTCACATTTAGGTCATAATTGTCCAGAAGGTGGTGTTCTGAGTCACAGGAACTGGAACTTTCTTAGGAAAACTAAAGTGAGTGAATGTTACAAGCAGTTCTAGGCTTTGGGAAACAAAAGGGCCACCTGGTTGAACTTTAAAAGGTAGAACTGTCTGATTAACAATGAGAATTTATTTATATGGCATAATGTGCCCTGTTAATAAAGCAGGTGGAGTGGCCTGCAGAGCAACACAAACTCATAGTCTGCTATTTTTTGTCTGTTTGCTTTTCAGCTTCAGATTCTCCCCAAATCCATATGCAAGGTATGAAATAGAGCTTTGTCACCTCTGAATTACTCGTTTTTATTTCTGAAAACGGAAAACAAACCCTAGTGAGATGTCTAAAGTTAGGCTCGTCCAAATCTAGGAATATGTTCTGATAAAATCTCCTAAAAAAAAAAAAAAAAGTGCCAGGGTCGGCAAATAAAATACAAAATCTCTAGGACTGATTGAAGTTTTGCATTCTTAGTATGTCAGGATTTAGGAAGAGGTGAGAGATGCACGGGAAGAAAGGGAGCAAATGGGCTGCCATCGCAAGTGCAAACAGATTTATGGCTTCTCTAACCTGCTTTTGGAAGCTAATGCTCCATGGGGCACTATCCTGCTGGCTACAATTGGCCAGATCCCCTCACACTTCGGCCCCAATCGCATTTTACAGCCGTGACAATCATTGGTGAGGTGCTCAGAGGCCTCACCGAAGATTTGCATTTCACTGCTCTGTCAAACATATGCAAAGGGGCAGAGGATCAGTGACAAAGGCTGTGGAAGGACCATTCTCACTGTGCCAGCTGGGACGTTTTCATACAGAAATGAAAGGTTAGAGCAACCCCTAAGTGGATGGAACACCTGGATTAGAGTTTTTCCTGTTCGAGGGGTGCTCTAACCCCTCTAACTTGCTCTGTACTCTCTCTGTTTTCTACAAACGTTGTTCTACCCTTCAGAAAAGACATCGAGAATCGCTAAGCCAAGGAAGCTGCGTCTGTACAGTTGTTTTCTCTAAGAAGAAGACAGAAAATGAGAGCCCTGAAAGATGTCTCTTCCTTTGCCTATTCTGTATTAACCATGTCAAACGAATCCCCCCATGTCAGGGAGTTGGAACCAGATGATTTTTAAGCTCCCTTCCAACCCAAACCATTCTATAATTCTACGATTCTCTGAAGGCACGCTGGCCACTGGTGGAGTGGACACCAGAATCCAAATTCCTCCCAGTCTAGATGAGATCCTGAATCATTATCTGACAGCAGGAGACAGCAGTTCCCCAGGAATTGTGAACTCTTTCCTGAATGATGGCACAGCTTTACCCTTTGGTCTGGTAGCTGGGGTGCCTTACATGAAAGCCAGGGATGTGGGGATGATCCCTCCTGGGAGCACAAGAAGGCTTCTTGCATCCAGGATGCTGGTTCCAATTCCACGTGTATGATGATGCATATCTCTTTTTTCTTTCCATGAGGCTGAGAAATGCTCTTTTCCTTTCAAATTAAAAATAAGAAAAAATCACTTTCAGCCAATTATCTACAATTTCTTGACTTTCATTCTGTTCTGGAACCCAGAAGAGCCAGGTTCTCCCCAGATTAAGTTGCAGCTGCTGCTAACAGGCCGAGTTCAGCAATACAGATTCTTCATATACATGTATTGACTTCTAAAACCAAGTCATAACACAGGAGGAACAGAGGCCTAATGCATGAACCACATGCACAGACTGCTCTGTCCACCAACAAGTTCAACTGGAAATATTACACCAATCAAATTTAAACAATTACTGGGTTTTTTGAGCATGACTGCAGCCCAAGGAGCACAAACCACTTAAGGATGTGCAGCAGAAGTCTGTGAGTTTTATGTAGTGTTGCTGCACAAGTGTCCTTATAGACAATCACAGACATGTTTCTTATCCCTGAAATGTTGCAAGACTGGAATCAAGGCAGAACCTACCCTAAGAAAAGTAATCAAAAACATGACCTTTTATGTAGGCAAGGAGTACAGAGTTACGTGGGGTTTATTCCTTAATTGCTTCTTCTGGAACATTACTCAGGTCCTGTGCTTTCTTAGGCATGCCTTTTTTTTTTCCCTGTTAAGAAGTAGCAAACTCATATTGCCAACTTCCTGCTCACTAAAAGAGGAATTCCAACAGATAAGTCAGCAATAGAGAGAAAAGAAATTGTTAAGAACAAAATAATAGATGAAACAACCATCAATAATAAACTTCTAATGGCAGGGTTTATCTCCTCTCTGCCTTTCACCACCTGTTACAGATTCGATGGCTTATCAAAATTTTCTTGTTTATTACTGATATCCCAGGTGAGTAATACCTGGGAGGGCGTATTCCAGGAGTACAATACAGAGAAATTGTGGGAGCAACCATTTATTGGGATTAATGAGTGCAAGGACAGTAATAGCTACATGGGAGGGTGGCAGCAGTGTTGGAAATAAATAGTTGTAAAGGACACTCCAGACTGTGATTTAATTAAAAATAAAAAACTGACCATTTATAAATGTGCGCCCACATTTTTTAGCTAAACCTCTTTACCCCTCTGTCCCCTTGGTATATGTGTCTTACATTTTGTAAAATCAGCATCAAACCCAGTTCCAAATTTGCTTGAAATGTAGGAATGAATAGGTAGTAAAAAAAATTCCAGAATCCACAGAGATACAGTTTAACCAATCCAGGTAGCAAAGCTTCCAAAGAATATCAGTCCAGTTTGGTTTTGCAGGTGTTTCTTAGGCAAGAAAAACCCAATAAATTGAGTTGTGAGGAACACAGAAGACTCTTGGTGTCTTCAGTGGTTTATGGATTCAGTCCTTAGTGCCTGTGAATGTCTGTGTGGGTCAGATGGAATGACTGTGGATTTTTGCTGTGGTCAGGGATGGCAGAAAGCCATCTGAAAATTTCCTTTTCACCTTGTGTACAACTTGAGTAGCTTGAATTCCTAATAATCAAATCAGGAATCCTACAGTAAATCATCAAATACCTGAACTCTTAAATTAGCTGATGACAGTCACACCAAAACTGCAGAGATTTCAACACTCCAGACCATTATTTAGGGAAAGTAAATCCTCCTAAATGTGTGTGGCCTAATATATGATCTTTTCTTCCTCTGTAAATTCTTCTGTCATTCTGAAGAGTTAGTCATAGACAGATACATGATCACACACCCACAGTGCTTATAAGACAAGACTTAATTTTAAATTCCAAGTGACACCTGTTGGGAACTGGGTGCTTCATTCCCTGAAGACTTCTTTGGAAAACCTACCCTTCTTCTGTAAAAATGTGATTTCCAGTACTTTGCAAAGATATATACATAACATATACAAGTTTCCTTTAAAAAAAAGAAATTAAAATTATACATTTATAAAAAGCCTGTGACTTTGCCATTCTCCAACAACCAGCCTGTCAGGCTGAGAAGTTCTCAGGGACTTTTGATTCGAGGTGGAAGTAAATGGAAGTGTATTTAGAGGGCATGAGGAACTGATGTCTTGGCATAACACCACAGCACAATTTGTGGAATGGCCTCAAAAATGTTAGCATTTTCCTACTGCAATTGTTTCCTTCTCCTTTTTTTGCTCTAGGCACCTTTCTCTGCCATCCAAACAGGACTGCCAGGGATTAGGTTGAATCAGCTGGCTGCTAATATTTTAATCCTTTTGCAGCTCATTGCCCATAGCTGAACTAAGCGCTGGTCAAGTGCCATGTCACTAGTTCAATGGAATTCAGACTTTGGCACCCTGAAAAAGGCAACAGATGTGCTTTAATGATTATCTAATAACTTGTATTTTTTTTTTTCCAGTTTGCTGTGCTAATGAAATCTAATCTCATTGACCCAGCAGACAAAGCAGTAACAGTAAGAACATTAATAGCAAGACAAAGGACGTGAACAATACCACACTTTGGCAAAGGGCCAGGAATCCAAGTGCTGCAACAGACAGGTTGGCTTCCATGCCATGAGCAGCTACAAATGAAAAATCAGCTCTACAATCTGTGAATTAACTGTGGGAATATGAATTCAACGTGCCTTCAAACAAGCGTCCTGAAAAATCACCGCTTTTCCCGGGATCGAGAGAGACCAGAATAAAATCTCTATCAGGAATCGCTAAAAATTCCAGATGTCCAGATCCCAGATGTCAAGTTTAACCCTTGACTGTGTCATTAAGGCAAAGGGAGATGTGTGAAAGATTAATTCAGTTTATGATGCTTAATTTTATACATAAAATTAAAATGTTGAAGATAGTGTTTTAAGAATCTCTTTATGGTTTTCAGTTCATTTTCAGTGACTGCCAGATCATGGACTGGGCAGCCTGGAAAAGGAATTAACAAAATGGCACTTAAATAAAACTGGGGCTGCAGTTTAAGGCATAAAATCAGGGCTTTCCAAATCAAGTGGACTTAAAATTTGTCATCTCTCCTAAAATGCCCCTGGATGTTGTGGCAGCTGGGTTCTCTCTTTATTGCCAGTCTCACTGCTCAGACTGCTGCTCCAACACACTGATTAGGAACAAGTGCTCAACTCCTGCTGCTTTTTCCTGGGATTTTAATGGGAATGGAATATCTAAATGCTCTTTTCTGGACCTGGTGCAACTTTTTAAAGTACCAGAATTTGTGCAGGAAATATTTGCAGCAGCACATAGAACTGTAAATAGTGTTTCAGAATCATTCCTAGGCTTGTGCTGTCACTGCCATACTAGTCCATGTGTTATACAGTAGAAGTCTGGTTTATTAAATGCTTTAAAAAAACTTTAAAATGGAAAAAACAAGCAGTTCTCTAAAAGACAACTTTCACTCAAGTGCTGATATTTGTAATATATTATTTTAATATTGTTTTATTATTTATTTTTTTATTTCTAATGTTCTTTATTTGTCTCAAAACGTTGTGCTGAACTGCTGTGGAGCTGGTTTGTTTTCTCAGCTATTTCTGGCTGAGTTTAGCAATGATATTGCAGTTTTATAATTATACTGCTGAACATGATGAAATGTTTTCTTGATCCTCATGCAACTGAAGTGACTTAACTATGATGGCATCAAGGAATAACAGCAACCTGAGGATCAAATCCAAGCACATATATCTGAGGCCCTGTTTGCATCAAAAAAGTCTTTGAGTCTACTGATCTTCAGA
The DNA here is from genome assembly GCF_025592945.1 of Manacus candei. Lineage (NCBI taxonomy): Eukaryota > Metazoa > Chordata > Aves > Passeriformes > Pipridae > Manacus > Manacus candei. Next base: position 2,468,864 of record NW_026138057.1, read on the forward strand.
GCTTGTTCTCCATCCCTCTCCTTCCACAGGGGCCACTTTCTTAGTGATCCCTCCTTCCTGGCTGTATTTCTTTTGCCTTATCCAGGTTGAATTTGATCTGGGTACCTCCATGTGGAAACTACCCTTCTGTAGGCATTGCAATATCCTATTTATATCACTGGTGACATTAGTGGCAAAGGGGGCACATGAGTAGCATCACAAGAGAGTTGTCAGATGTTGAGGCCGTGACTTCTCCTTATCTCTCCAGATGACAGCAAGTAAATATTTTGATGTAAGGGACTTAGATAGAAGTCTTTGATCTCCATGTGTGCCCTGCAGAAGCTTTTGGACTCTAGCAGAGACGGGCAGACATCAGTCATGCTAATATAACAGCTGTCAGACAAGCCACGTCACCTTTCATTGGCAGAACTATTCTTCTCTGACTGCTGAAATTGGGCTAAATTGTCATTCTGTCTTCTGCAGGCCCCAAGCCTGGGGAAGGGATAGACTGGGGAATTAAACTTACTGGCATCTCTGAGCACTTTTATTGACTCCTGTGGTTGTCAGAGGGGACTGACCGAAAGATCAGAGATGACCCGCTTGACCGGACGCAGGTTGTTGTTTTAGTTTTAGCCTCAGTGAGTCCTATGTGCTTTTTGGAGCCACCAGAGATAAGAGGAGGAAAACACACAAGAGGGAGATGACCCACCTTGCTGCACATAACAATCACTCTGGCAGGAAATTTTGCTGATGTGAAGTTAGAAACCTTTAACTCCGTTCGGTGAGGTTTTGGCCTGCGGAATTTAACAGAAATTTAAATTTAATTTGTGCTGCAAACCAGAGAGAGAGGAAACCTCAGTGATAAGTGCTGCAAACAAAGCTATATGTTCATCTTGCTATATTTCCCAGTGGCAAATCCAGCTTCCCAGGTACAGAATCCATCAGTGAGAGATTGTGCAGGGAAAGTCCCAGACCCAGGGGCCTGTGAGTACATCCACAGTGTTAGAAAAACACACCAGTTCTGCTTGCAGATGTTGAACTGAGCTATGGGATTCAGCTCCACGTCGGGACTGGGGATGCCTCGTTCAGGTTTTGCAATTATTAGCGGCCTGCAATGAACGCAAACTTCGGCAAAATATTCTCCCTCTGAAAATGTTCATTCCGTGAGATTGAAGTGCTTTTCCCTGCTTTGTAGAGTTGCTTCACGAACTTTGGGTAAGCACCCAAGTTGTCCAGCATTTATATCAAAATAGACATGCACAGACATCTCAGTCTTTTTTAGGTTCCTCCATACTCTGTGTGACCAAAGCTTCTCTCATCAGCTAGCAGCAGGTAGGCAGCTCCAGACTTTAGAGCAGGCACAAGGTTTTTCAAATTCCACTGAATTTTGCAGAGAAAATTTATTTACTGTCCCTGAACTATCATGGCCTTACAGCACCAAAAGACCCTTGACTCTAAATTTGATGCTTGAGGGTATCCCTGGCCCTCGGAGTGCTGGGTTTGTTTTAACAAATTCTCTTTATGTTTTTCTGTCGACTTCTATTTTTCCTGTCAACCTCCAGTTTCCCATCTCTCCATCTCTGTGGCTTTGAAGCTTATCCCTGATAAAAGACAGCACTTATGTCCAAATACACTAATGTCATTTTGACACACAAGTGCACAGTCTGGAAGCCATTTCACTTGGCAGAATTGTCTCCTTTGGCAGCCTCACCACAGCCCAGTTGAGCTGCTGGGCACTCCCGTGTTTGCCCCTCTCTTTTTGTCAGAGGTAAACCTTCGGGACTTTCATCAGCTCACATGAAATAAACACCAGTGAGAGCAGCTCTGAAAAAAACCACACTGCTCAGAGACTGTTTTCTGGGAAACAGTTTCTTGTTGGTTTTGGGGGTTTAATTCAGGGCAGCAGGGCAGTCCAGGGAGATGAGTAACAATGTCAGATGCCAGCGTTTGCTCCTGCCCTTCCTCTTCTTCTACTAAAGTAACATATTTTTAGTGAATGAAGGTTATAAACATTTCAGAATTACTACAGATTGCCTCACTGGTGTTTGTGAGTAATTCTGTTGTGCTCCTGACTGCAGATCATCTCTCTACTAATTACTCTATAGGAGACCTGTATTGATATCAGTTTTTTTCCTTGAGGAGAAGAATGATTTTGTGACTTTGGTACTGGACTTTGGGTCTAGATCCTCCTTTCCCAATTTGACAGGAGGAGCCAAAAATACTCATACTGTCATCTACCTGAACTGCAGGTCACAGGCCCTGCAGCTCAATTTAAGTTTTGGAACTTACAGTGTTCTAAATGTAGCCCTCTGGAACATGATGCTCCTCGGTGAAACAGGATTTTCCTTACCTGGCACTACCCTGGTCTCCCAGGGCCAGTTATTTGGATCTTATCTTTCTCATGTAGTGTTAAAACTTGCATTTCTCGTTATCTGGTGCCTGATTTGAGAATCAAAGACCTGTGGAAAAACAAAGCACTGACAGACATAACTGAAGAAAAGCAGCATTTCACTTTAAAATGCATGGGCTACATGATGCTTACACTCTAAATAATCAACTCTTATGGGCCTCAAGATGGGTACCTGCAGTCAGTGAATATTATTGCCCTGTCAGTCTCAGTTGTAAGCTGTAAAATGACAGTATAACACCACTTGTCACCTCACAAAGATGTTGTGAATATACACATATTCTTGTTTGAGTTGCACTTTGCTATTGTAGTGATAAGCAGCATGAAAACGTGTGAGGAATTTGCACCAGTCTTTGAACAGTGATGCAGTTCAGCCAGGCCCAGGAGAGCATCCTACTGCTGCAGGGTTAGTTTTAAAATGGATAAACTTTTTGCACATTGAATGAATTAAATGTAGGGGAAATTGAGCTGTGTGACAAAATAAAAAAAAAAAAGCAGGAAGAATACTTTTGCTTAAATCTGTCAGGTCTTAAATAAGAGTCAGAAACTTGTGGAGTGCCCAGATGCTCAAAAAGCAAATATTTACTGCAAGTGCCACAGTCAGTGTGTTGTAACTTACTTAGTAGCACAGCAATGAATTGTTCATTAGAAGTTATTGCTTCCCATTAATATTAGAACTAGGATTAAAGTTTGATTCCTTTTTCTGAATGCACTGTGAATTGCAGACTCATTATGAAGCACCTTGTTGAGTCTGCACCAAGACATGAAGAACACAGAAAAGGACAAAGCAACCACAAGCAAATCCCAGCTGTTAAATCAGAGAAGTTGCTGTTTACTTCCCTAGAGTTAGAATTAATTCTCTATATTACAAATACAGAATATGCATCATGTGCCAAGGTTGCATGTTTTAATATTCATGTTAAACAAAGACAAGCAGGACAGAAGGTCTTTACAAGAAGGCAGCATGGCTGAGAAAATCATGAAAATGAAATCAAGGCTTAAAATTATCACTGAATAACTTCCCACTGAAACACAAAAAGTACTTTCATAATTAGAAAAAAATCAGTAACAAGTAATAATGTGACCAAGTGTCACATTACTCAGAATGTATTAACCCAGAGCCCTTAAAAGAGCAGATCTGTGACTGCTGCACAAAACTGTGATGGAGTTTTTTTATAAAAAGACTCTTTTCTGTTTGGATTTAGATCAGTACTTTGCTCAGTGATTCCTTATGTTTCATGCATCACAATATCTCCAGAAAGAAGAAGATTCTTGTCTCTCTCAGAGCTCGAAGCAAGTGATGGTAGTAAGAAAACAGTTGTAATATCTCAATTTGTCACTGTTATTAAGGCAATTTATTTTAAAACATGACTTAGAGAACCACAAGGGCCTCATCATGTTCTCAAACCCTGCCCCATGCCTGGCTCTCTGCCTTGCCTTCATCTGCATCAAATAACATGTGAGGTTTTACTACGAAGTATTTAAAGCAATGAATCAACATGTCCTCAGAACAGAAATAAAATGTTTCCCACATATTCTGAGAAGTTTTTGCACACTGGAAATCAGTTAAGAGGTCTTTCTAGCTTTAATTGCTAACACAAACTTGAAAAACAGGATTGGGTGTTGGGTGGTAGATATGTGTTTATGTTTACCACTGGCAAATTAAACAGAAACAGAGGCCATAACTTCATTGGCACATTGGAAAATAAAAAAACCTGCAAGGTTTTCATCCTCTTGAACACTTTATAACGCAATCCAATCAATTAGGTGTGCCAATATCCTTCAGAAATCTGCTGTGAAGAAGATTATTCAGAATATTGGAGCTCTGGGGCTACTGCAATGCTTCCCCAGATTGATGAGTTTTGATCCAGTAACTCAGAAAACAGCGAATGCAGGGAAGGACTGTTAACCTGGAAATGCTGTGAGTTTAACTTAATCTTGAGCCTAGATAAGGTTACAGCCAATGACACTGGATGAACACGTGAAAATCACATTACAGATTAGGCTGAGGTTACCATATAATGTTTTTTATGCTTTAAAGACACCAACATTGAAATTTATGATTAGCAAACACTCTTTCTTGGATGAGTACTCATCTCACAGGTGTAAATATTTAACACTGAAATGATTTAAAACAAGGAAAAGAGGCTGAGGGGTTTCATATCATCTTAAGGTTATCCCTAGTAAAACTAGTTGCAAAGAAGAGAAACAGGGAAAACAATTTTAACCAGAATTCTGGGTTTGGGGGGGCACATCTCTTACAAATGAAGAGTATTTAGTAGACTCTGCTTATTTTCCCTAAAGGGTCAAAGAGAAAAAAACATTTTCAATTATCCCCAACAAAGACAAAATCCCCTGCCTGCTTTGCAAAAATGAACTCGGGATGCACATTGTTATTGAAGTTTTGTTATATATATATAAAGAAGGCTGTGAAAAAAAAAATCTCTGTTGGTTTATTTCTTAAAATAAAGAGCATAAACTGGAGTAGTTGGTCTGGAGAGAAACAGGGGGTTGAGGGGAGTTACCTGCTTCCTCTTTCCCTGCAAATATTCAATTTAGTTCAGACTCAGCAGATTGAAAGCCAGGAAACAGGCTCAGGGGAAGGTGTTTCTGCCCCCATGAAGGCCAACAGGAGAAGTGAGAGGTTACAGCCATGTGCTTCAGCAGCAGCACAAAGCCTCCCAGTCTGAGGGGCATCTTGCAGGGGAGCTTGCATAAAATGCACAAAGCTCATTAAACGGGAGCTCAGGGAGGTCTGTGTCTCCCTGGTTGTTACAACAGCTGGCTGAATTCAACTGCAGCCCTGGTGGACAGCAGCAGTTGGGGGCCTGGCTTGCTGTCTGGCCACGAGGGACCACTGCTATAACCTGTCATCACTCATCTAATGAGCCTGAAACAGGAGCAAAGGCTCCCTGGCCGTGCTTTGCTATCTTTAGAAGGCTGGTGGTGTGAACCCCCCAGTGCTGTGTGTGGCAGGCCCGGCTGGAGCCGAGCTCTGGGCACCGATGACAGAGCGGCGGCATCAGTTCACACACTTAATCCCGGGCTCAAGCAGGCAGGCCCTGGTGATCCAGGCTGCACAAGCACACATGTGCTTTCTCCAGTTTAAGCTTTAAAAAGTGCTCGTAAGCCTCTGAAGCCCCGGCATTCAAAGTGAAAACATTCACATCTTGGTTTTGGGAGCCTGTCCTTTTTGGAAGCCTTGTGTGGCCGTTATCCTTTCATTTATTAATTGCTCACTTTTCGTGGAGGGATAAACCCCGAGACTAAACAAAGTATGTTTATAAATGCCACGGGTTGACCTCAGTTACGTATGGATCGACAGGGAACAAACATGATGCAGTACCAACAACTGTGTAATGATTTAAGAACATAAAGTCCTGAGCCATAAAAGCTCACTGAACAACATCCACATCTTTATCTCCAGTCACAGGCTTTTAATATATCGACTGGAATTTTGCTGCTGGATTTTTCATCACACAGGTGTTTCAGTTTGGCAGTTTTGATCAATGCCTGTCTTGCTGTTTGTTTCTCTGCTGTGGTGCTTTGGTGACAAGCCAGGTTTAAGGGCTGCGTGAGGATTTCATAAAGAGACTCCAGAATGTGACTCAGGTGTTAGCTTGCCACAGAAATAGGAAAGCAAAGGATGTAAAGGAATTTTCTGAGCAGGAAGAATAATTTTAAGTCAGAGGAATGATGACATCCTTTAGGTCTCTGCATTTGGAGGTTTTAAACTTTCTGCATTCGGAGGTTTTCTTAATGGATGAGCAATTCACCTTGTGAACAACTTGGACTCTCTACATTCTGACAAAACAAGGAAAAAAACCCTAGAAAACCTTTTTACCTCCCTCAGAATTCAGCAGTAAAGAGTTGTGGCAGCCCCTCAGTCGGATCCTGTGCAGAGCTGCCCTTCATTAACCATGGGCAGCTGGCTGGGAATGCCAAGGAGGGCCCCATCCCTGGCACTGTGTGTGTCACTGGGTGTGACTTTGCACACCTGAATATGCCATTCACACAATCACAGTGAGCTGGGAGCACACATGCTGGGAGGATTAGTCTCCCTTCTGGATGTCACACCACCCTTGGGTGCTGGGCAGGCTCAAATTGGGTGGATGGATCCACTGTCTGCGGATCTGACCTCTGGAGATCCTCAGGGTGGAGGCAGGGAAAGCAGTAGGGGGAGAATAACTGTGTATTATTCATATCTCAGCATATTCAGCTTGGGGCTCTCACTGAACCTCAGCACGAGTTATTACCCACTGAATGAAGCCTTAGGCCAGTTTAATTATAGGAACATCTTATTAAAAGGGAAGGAAACGAAAGAGAAAATTAAGACAATATTCCTGGAGTACCATCTGTGTATCTGGAGCTCATTACCCATTTCAGATGTCACTGAATTAGCTATCCCCAAATGCATCACCCCCAACTACCCAGGGATCATCTTTAGCTCAGGTGACGTCCTTCAGATATGCTCTCCAGAAGTAGGACCCAAGGCCTGCAAGTGTGCAGAGTTGGTGTCTTTAAAGTAAAAATGAGTTGGATTTGAGATTGATTTGTGCATAAGTTTCAGGAGTAGGAAAAAATGCAGTGGAATACGTAGAGGTCTTCAGGATGAGAAGTTTTAAACCAGAGATCCTGCAGACATACCCTGGATCTTCATTAATTGAAGGCCTTTTAACAACAACTGGTTAGTGAGGGCTTTACTAGTATTTCTCACCTCACATCCTTTTGCCACATGGCATTTGCTGTGAGTTCTGTCTTCTCATCCAAAGCACGGGAATTTTGGGGTGTGGAAAAATCTCTCCTCTGATAATTGCAAATGAAGGATGGCTGAAGTACCAAACACAGACCACAGTTTGTAGTGCCAGAAAACACAAAGAATTAAGTATATTCCTGACAAGAGGGTTTGGCCCAGCATTATGAAACTAGCTCCAAAATTTGGGTTTAGATTCTTGCTACCTGTATAAAGTTCATAGGTATTTGAGTCCCTAATTTCAGTTCAGACCTATCTCATTGTCTTTTTGGAAAGTGCTATGGCTGTGGTGGCACATGGGAACTCTGCTGGTATACCTAATGTTTCCTTTGCTTTCTTTACAGAGTAGGGATAAGATCTCCACAAGTTTAACCCATGGATGAAACTACCGGATTTTTAAGCAAATAATTTTTCACATTCTACCAAAAAGATAATGGATACCCAGCTTTTTGGAAAATCAAGCCATTTAATGTTAATGCTTAACATTATATTTGTTGTGTATTGGCATTTTCATGCAAAACTGGGGAAAACTTGGGCAGGAGAGCACAGCTAAGAATTCAACCTTATAGAGCTGAGTATTATTTGCTTCTGTGACTGCAGTCATCTTGCAGTGTATGTATGTTAAACTCCAGGAGTACATGGCACTGAATGGAAATCCTTGGAGCAGTCTGGGCCCCAGTTCCCCCACACAGCATCCCACAGGCAGCTGTGGAAGGGCTCTTTCCCCCTGCTACACTTCTCCTGCTCCCCAAACATTCCCAAAATGGAAATCAGGGCTGTTCCAGCCCCAGGGCGACCTCAGCTCTGCCCACCATGCTCGGTAATCCATGCTGCTGAGAACACAATCCCAACTCATGCATAATTTGGGTTTATTTCCAGCCATTCCCTTTTCTCCACAGCAGCATTTAGGGTTTTTTTCCCTTATAACTTATTGATATATAAGTCGTAACAACATCTGGAGAGTGAAATCCTGCTTTTCCTGAGCATGTCATGCTTTTCATTTCCCTAAGTCATTTTGTAGCTTATGTACATCCCAATGGCAATCCCAATGCCCTGTGACTTCCTCTCCCTCATCAAATGCCAGGCAAGAGAGGACAATGCCATCAGCTAAAGGGAATTTGGGGTACTGCTTTTGGGCTTAACTTCTGCATGTTTGCTTAGTGAAACTTTCTGTAGCCCAAAATCCCATTTCCTTGGGAAGCTGCTGTGTCCTCCATGGGTTGGATGGAGGAATTTTCACCTGGCTGGCACCTTGAAAACAGGATCACCTACAAGGGTAAGGGCACCTTTCTGACCCCAAAGGCACCTCGTACCTCACCTCCCATGGGTGATGGAGGGCTCCTGTCAGCCTGCTCTGCACAGAAACTTCTCTGCATGTAAGCACAGGAAAAAAAACAGGGGTGTAGAATAAGTTCTCCAGCATTTATGAAATGAATTCTCCATTCTTGGCCTTCAGTTGAGCCAAAGAAATACACTGGATCATGCCAGCTTATGGTTTCGCCACCGGCTCTTTCAGCAATTAAATTTAAAGCATTTTAAGCCAATTTAAAGCGTTGCAGATTGGCGTCGGCCAGAAGTGATTGCAGAGCGCTGAGATAAAGTCAGAAAGAGCGTGCAGAGCAAAGAAATCACCTGAAAAGCAAAATGCTCACAAAAGCCAAATTTAACTTCACAGAAGAAACCTGCATTTCGCTGAAATGTGCCGAGGCTGCCATCTGGTGACAGCAAAAGGAGCCTGGGTACTGCGAATTAATTCTATTTCAAACGTTATTTGAAATAATATCAGTTCAAAGCTAGCCTTTTCCAGTTCTAGTTAAGGACTTAGTCTTAAGCTAAAACTGAGAGTTTTCTAATCCGAAACGTAGAAAAAATTCGTTTGAACATTTACATCTGCTTTTTCAAACCAATGTTTCAACATAAACTTTCATTTCCTAAACTGACAAAAATAAAGTTAAAAAAAAAAAAAAAGGACACAAAAATGGTGTTTCACTTTGAAATACTAATTTGGAACTGAAATGTTTGGGTTTTGTTAGCATTTGACAACTGGTCACATTTTATTTGGAAATAAAACGGGACTGATTTTTTAAAAATCTTTTGAACAAGAAACATATTCATTACAATTAGTGGAGCCCATTACAGACAGGGGAAACTGATTTCCCTCTTGGATTTCTTTTTTTAATTTTAGTAATACAGGTGCAACTCAGGACTTTTTTCCAATGATAAATTGGGCTGGGCAGGTGCAAAATATACCCTGGAATTTTTAAGAGGACTAAAGCAGGGAGGGATCAGAGAATTTAAACATGACCTGCAGTATGAGTGACTTTGTGTTGTCTTTGGCCTGGATTTTAAATCCTGAGTAATTTTGTGTATAAACACACTAATACATGTGCCCAATTAGTGTTTTAAAAGCAAGCTAATTTTATATGAGTTCACTGAGGAAATTCTGCAGGTGAGTGTGACACAATTTTGTATATGCAGTAATGAAAATATTCATTGGATATATAAGTAATAATGAAATATTTCTGCAGCTCATTATTGTTGTCTACTACAACATATATGTGGGTCAATTCACATTCCAGTTGCAGGGGGTGTAAAATGGCACTTTGGGGAACAGAAAATCAGTGGGATACAATCCCAGATTGCCAGCGTGTGCCTTACTGGGATTATTACTATTTCAGTGCAGGGCCCCAGAAAACAGCTGGCTGAGGTTTGACCAACCACAAAATACTCATTTTTGGGGCTAAAAACAGTTCAGACAATGTGCCCCACAGCCCCGTGTTCTGATACTTAAAATTGAATGTGTAGAAAAACAATCCTGTTTCCCATTCTTTGAAAGATTTCGCAGTTTCATGGTAAACATTTGGGTTTGCCCTAGAATGAAACAACAAATAATTATCTTTCAGGGGGAAACAAAGCAAGAAAACCCAAACAACACATGCCCAGCATCCAGCACCTGCTTCTCCAAATAAAGCCACGTGGGACATGGAAATGGAATGCTATGAAAATGAACCTGCCTGCAGTATTTTGATCACATTGGTTCCCGTCTTTTTAATCCCAAATTTCACCTTTGTCCCGAAAAATTTCTCCTAGAGAAAGTTTCTGCTGAAGGGACAGCTTCTGCCTCGCTCAGAGGTATTTCCCAAAAAGTTAACTTGCAGTCGTTTGTTTGTTTGTTTGTTTGCCTGTTTTGCTGCATTGCTTTCTTCAGAATTATTAATTTCTCTGGGCAGCATCATCCATATCCTGACTGCCCTTTAGGTAGAAGTATCTTATCAATATGATTTTGACTGTGGTTATGATACTACAAAGAGTAGAATGAGAAACTTGTCAACACTGAGGGCAAGGGCATGAAAAGCCCTTAAAAAAGGTGGCCCATTTATGGCAGCATCCAGCATATGTTCATGGCAAGCAGGAGGAAGACAGTCCAAGAAGGAGAAAAAATATGAAATAATGCTGCTCAGGAGGCAGTGGGGTCAAAGAATGAGTGGCCCAACCAGAATCCATGTTTTCATAAGCTTCCCTCATCCCAAGGGAGAGATTAGGAGGAGGAGGAGGATGACACAGCTTTGTGAGGGTTTAAAGGACAGCATGGGAGGAAGCAGGACAAACTAAAGCTTGAAAAAGTAACAAGTTTGCAGTGGGAGGCTGATATCACGGGCTGATTAAAAGTCAGGGGTGATTAGAGCTGATGCTTTGGAAGAGTTTCAGCCAAATGCATTTCCATCGAAATATGTTTTCTTAACTGGAGTCAAACATTTCATATCTGATTAAAACAGAAAAAAAAAACACACCCCAGTGAAACTTCCCAGGGAAAGTTTGGTCAGGAAGTGTGAAGAAGATGCAGAGAGAAAGTGCATGGACATATTCTACTTCATTCCAGCCCAGAAGAAAATGAGCTTTTCAGCCTCAAAATGTCCACGATGTTGCCTTTGCCTACTTGTATTTCACAAGAGAGCAGGGATAATTATGCAAGGTGCAATCCTGGAGGGATTTAAAGGTGAAGACAACAAGTCCTTTTTGTTTGATACAGCAGAGACTTAGTATTCTTCAAAGAGAGGAGGGCCATGGTGAAAGCAGGAGGACAATAGGACAGAGCTTTGCACAGTGCTCAGGGTGGCAATGGGAAGGGACAGATGCCAGGGTAAAAGGGAAAACTCTTGAGGCAACTGCAGAGTAGAAGTTATGTCCATTAAAATATAACCAGCAGAACACTTTGTAGATTTAAAATATACATCACCAATTAGTATAGCAAAATGCATGGTAAAATGTGCATTAAACCCTCCCTGTAGTAAACCCTCTTGTGTCTTACTGTATCATGTACAACTTAAAATCCATGTTTTTCCAGGGAAAGAAGGACAACAGGAATAACCAGATAACAGATTAAGAAGAATGAACTATTTTGGTTAACCTTGAATATATTTTTTTCCTCATCACACTGTATTTATCTTGATGAGCCATCAGGGTACATCAAAATATTCTTGAAGCCCAAGTTCAGGCTGGAGATCCATTGTGAGTTTGGGAATGTGAAGACAAAGCACCGTGATTCTGCACATAAAGTGGCAGGGGAGGAGTGAGTTTTCCCCATTCATGTGTCATCTTCCACTTCAGAAATAAGGAGAAGTTGCCCCCAGCCTTCTGGAGGCTGAGGGTCTGCTTCCTTATCAGATGACTTTAGGCCCAGATTCTCCAAATATTTCTGCCTCTGTCTCATCCAGATTTCTCTGAAGAAAAATGTCTGCTCATGACAAGTTGGCAAGGCAAAACAAAGAGCATAAAGTTGTTTGGATCCTGGAGAACTGCTGCTCCCCATATTTGACTTATGAGCTCTCCTCTTACGAAGTTATCAGTGCCTTAGGCTGCTCCAGGAAATGCTAAAGCAGAATTTTGCTCTTAGTAAAGACAAATTATGTGATTTGAGATACCAGCATTTCCCACTGAGCACTCTGAGAAAAATGACTGGAATACTGTGTCAATGTTATGAAACTACCAAAATATGCTTCTTTAATTTAGCTTATTTCACATTCTGACTATTTAAGGCTGTCAGTATTAAACTGAAGAGTCCCAGTGGTTAGCCCCATTTTCTTGAATGAGGTTACCTTCATATTTACAGCTGAATAAAGGCTTATGTATCTTCCAGGATGCTCAAGGCAGTCAGAGGCTGCTACAGGTAAATCCTTTATCTATCAAATATTTCCATGGCATTAATGAAGGTAGGTAAGGAGAAGGTGGTGGAACAAGAGAAAAAGTAAAAGGCTGGAGTGTAAAACTGACCATATTAAGTCAAGTTTTGTCTCAAACACTTTATGGCCTAGCCCAGTTCTGGAAGGGGGGGTACCTGTGGAAATCTCCCCCAAAAGAGTAACAAACAGTCATGTAAAAATAGAAATTTAAAAAAAAAAACAACGGGATATTTCATTTATGACAGTCAAGGACATCTCTGTAAGACACAGCTCCACAAAAGAGTTGTCAGGCTCAGTAAGAAGCTCTGGTGTCACTTCAAAGAGAGATTTTGAACTAGGTTGAATGAAGAGAAAGGATGTCACAGGAGTGACAGGAGCAAGTCCAGGGTTATGACTTTGCCAAGGATTTTGGAACAGATAAAGGGTGACAGGATAGCCTTTCCAAGAGCAGAGCTGGCCAAAAATAGATTTAATTATTAGTGAGTTTTAGTTGAAATGAGTGTCTAAACCAAAAGATAAACAGAAATAGAGAAATAGATGATATTTTCACAGCATTTTCAGCTGGTGCTTTGATTAATCTTCCTATTGATAGTGTTACAAAAGTAGTAATAAAGCTTACTTTAATGGATAACCTCTCCTTCAGCCTTGCAAAGCACTGACATTTATTTTGACCATTGTTCTGATAGCTGATACTTTATTTCTTTTTTTTTTTTTTAAAAAAAAGGCCGTTTCAAATCTGAAAATTACAGAAAAAACATCAAGATTTGAAATGACTGTGAGATTTCAAAATAAATATGGAGTGTAGAAGTGTATACTATATACTGATTCATCCCAGCTGGGAAAGGTGCTAAGGTGAAGAACCTGCAATGGGAAGTTCAGCTAGACCTAACTTGGGCATAACTTTCTGGACTGGTTAGACAGGGAATTTAGGGTGAATAGGTTCCAGATGTAGACACCGTGGAAAGGTCTGAGTCAAAAATAATGCTCAGAGTGTTGTCCTCAGCAGCAGAAATTGCACTGCTGTTGTTCCTAAGCTTGAGAAAAGGGAAGATATGGTTGATGGCCCCATGCTTTGGAATGGGATCCCCCCAGAGAATAAAGATGATTGAAAAGCAGTGGATGCATTACTCATGTAGTCACCAGCATTTTTCAGGTGTGATCAAACAGACACTTTTTTAATAACTTCATATATTTAAAATACACAGAGTGGGGACAGGTGGGTCGAGAGCTGATCTCTGTGAGGTTCCCCTTGGTTCTTCCATCAGGAAGGAGGAAACAATGAAGAAGGAGGGAAACCAGCCAGGAGAGGGCAGAGTCATAAAAGCTAAGGGAGGAGAGGACTGGAGGGGGAAGCACTGGTGGTCAACAGTGCAAACCACTGGAAAACGGGGAAGGGATTCGGATTTCCAGCTTCGTGCAGGGTGGGCTTTGCAAAGGGCTCCAGGGGAGGGAACGAGGCAGCATCTGGGACAGAGGAGAGGGGAGGAAGCCCCAGTCCCAGCTGGAGCTTCCACATCCACTCAGCTGAGTTACACTGCAGATTAACGGGACTTTGGCGACCTACTTTCTTAATCTTGGTGAATGTAAGACTTCAGCAGAGAGGCTTTTTTTGAAACAGGATGCAGTTTAAGGCAAGAATGTTCCCTCAAAAGTAAATAAACACGAAACGGATAGGATGTTATGTTCTATTAACACTAATCATGGACTTTTCTGATTGTTGAATTTTCTGAACACCAGATTCCTGTCAAGGCTGTTCCTGTTCTCTCTCTCTCTCTCCTTTTTGGCTCAATGAGGTTAAAAATCTATTATATTTATTGTACATCATTCAGGGATGTTCAGGGATCATTCAGGCCTTTTATGCCTTCAGTACCTTGAATTTGCATGATGTCTATTGATGTCTATTACACAAGCCTTGGTGTTCTGTATTTGAGTTGACTGATTTTATCATAAATGCACACAACTGAAACGGTGCCCACTCATGTATGACTTTAGCCTGATGTGTTGTTATCTTTAAGTTATCAAAAGTTCCACCTGACATAAAAACTGCAGGCACCAGCAGCAGTTGCCTTTCCTCAAAATGATTGTTGAATTTATTTCCAATCTCTGAGGTTTTATACTTGAAAACAGGCAGAGTGCACATGAAAAAGCACGTAGAAATTATGTGTTTGAGGTACAAATACTGAAGGAAAGCAAATTGTCTTCTTGGTTAAAGGAAGGGACTGTGCCTATTTCTGCAGCCCAATTTTCCTCAGCTGCTGCTGCTGTGCTCTCACATTATGGCACCTGAAGGGAGGTCTCCCCTCCTCGTTTGATCATTTAGGGAAGTATTTACAGATATAAATTGTCCTCTTTGATACCACTAAAGAGTGCTTTCAATGACTGAATTAAGGATGAACTAAGAAGGTCAAAAGCCTTGTGGAAGTCTGTCTTTGGGATGTGAGTAGCATAAGAAACAGAGCACTGCAATGTTTTCTGGTTTAGCTATATGGGTACTATGCACAATTATAGACATAATATATGGTTATTTATACATATTTATGTATGGTTATTTATGCATGGTTATTTATGCATAGCCCAGCATCTCATGAAGTAATTGTGGAAGTCTTTTCTCCTATGCTTACATAACTCAGCAAATGACATAAGAGTTTGGAAATACAGCTACTATTTAAATAAGATGGATGAACACAGAGTATAATGGAATTAGACTAATATTCTGCAAAGGCAATGCATCTCCTTGTTTGTCTTATGTAGATAGACCCAAAGCTCAACGTGCTGAGTTACAAGTTCATTTTAATGCCAGTAGAGTTACAAGTTTATTTAAATGCCAGTAGATGGAGCTTGACACCTCTTGGCAAGATCCCCTCAGTTTAGAACAGCATGGGAATTCTTACTTGAAACAGAAAAGTAATCTTTATTCTTTTCCTTCGGGTTTAATTCGCTGTTGTGGATAAGATTTGCAAAGAAAAACACTGTCAAAACCCTACCTGTTGAAAAGCAGATCCAGATACTATGACTGTGCAGAAAGGCAGTGGGGAAGCTTATTAATGTTACTTTGAAAGTATTGTGCCTCTGGATTGTTTTGGACTGTGTATTTTGGTATAACTTTTCACAGAGAGTCAGCAGAAGTCTTTTATGCTTGTGTAAAACTGAGGGCAACAAGACTTAGTGTGGGGCTAAGGAAGGCATGCTCTGAAAAGTTTTGGTGCTTAGGGATAGAGCTAAGCAAAGTTTTAAATGCTTTGCTGATCCTGGCCTTGGTTGGCCTAATTTCTTACTAACAAACACAGAATAACATAGGAATGTTTCTCTCTTGTGAACACAGAAAATGCAGTTCTTAATCCATGTATTTTGAATAAATCCTGATCAGAGGGGTTGTCTGCCTCATTTTCCTGTCCTTGGGAAGGCTTTACAGAATTGGTATCTGCAAACTAAAAACACTTGGTAAGATAATATGTAGGCTCTCCCACCCTGGAGTTATGAGCTGTTTATTTTCAGGATTACAGGTGGTTTTTTTCCTCTTTTAGATAGTTATTTCTTGTTGTTCTCTGGGTACATAATACTCTCTTTCACAAAGGAGTAACTCAGAAGAAGTCTTTGGTCCTCTGGACAGCAAGACGCTGATTCCCTTTTTCATTAGGAAACCACAGATGCTTGAGAAACATGGGGAGAGGACCAAAGCCAGACCTAAAAATCCTCAATAAAACATGCACAAGAAATGATGAGAACTGAAGGTTACTGTGGGAAGCTGTATTTCATCTTAAACTGCAGCACATGCCATTGCAGTTCCAGTAATGGCCACAGAAACAGGGCTGACCCGGAGGGGTGACAGACCAGGCAGTGGGAGGAGGTGTCCACGTCCAGCCTGAGTCACGGTGAGTTTGCAGATAAAATGCAGTAAAATAGTTTGGCCAGGACAGTGTGAACAGACACAAGGAGAGATAAAGTCAAGTGATGCTTTGAAGGTGGTCTGATCTCTAAATATGCCGGAGATTAGAGAGGCTGTGAGAGGACCGAGGCCTTGCTGAGCAGGGGCTGGATTGTTATTCCCAGCTTTTTCTCAGCATGGGGAAACGAAGGAGTCGTGTTCCTACAGATAATGGTGCAGTGCTGCCCTGCACCCTTCTGCCAAGGCTGTGCAGCCTTGCCTGGTGTCAATCATCTACAGAGATAGCACAGAGTTACACAGGAACAATCCTGACCTCAGATGATCCCCAGTGACTGCAGGAGGACACGGTGTGTTGAACCGAAAGTAATTTTTTTTTTTTTTAAATTCTTTCAAGTCAACTTCTGTGAATAAGGGCCAAACAAGATGAAGAAACTCCCACCACTACTAAAGCTCATTCCAGTGATCTTGCATGGGGCACTCAGCAAGTGGCACCAAAGGGTGTCCTTGATACAGTTCTTTGCTTCGTTTCTAAAAGAAACTCCACTCTTCCTTGTGTCTTGTCCTTCTCCTTTGGAAAATGGACTAAGCTATGTCCTTTGCCACTTTCCAAACTCTTCAGAGTTTATTCTCCTCCTTGGTAAGCACACAAGAAACAATGCTAATGGTCCAGGAAAATATTTGGAAGTATATCTTTTTTTAATAAACCTTCTAGAAACTGATTGCTCATTCAAACAGCTTCAGTGACATAGGATCATGGCCTCGCTCAGAAAACCCCTTATCCCATTGTTTTTACTATCTTTTTACATTTAACCATTCACTTTATTTTCTGTTGCCCACCTACTCTGTGCTATTATATATCCTTCAATCTGGAGATGGCAGATTGTATGTTCTCTGGTAATGGGTTTGTTACTTCTTTCCTGGAGCACTTAGGACATCTTCAGGCTCTGGAGCAAAAGTAAATGCTGACTACTCCTTTTGCTGCAGAGGAATGTTACAACATAGTCCATTACCAGTTGATTAGAGGAGCAGAAATAAACCTTGAGCATGAAGCTGCAGTTCCCTGCTCAAATGACACCAAACCTATTTATAGGCACGGAGTAGGCAGAAAGTAGATGAGGAACCAAAACATTAAGGAAATAATTTTCTCAGTCACTACCAGGCAATGACAGAATTATCTTACCAGTATTTAGCTTTTGATACTGGAGAGCAGAAAAGTGTGTGAAGGGCTCTGGGACAGCCTCACACGACTCCCTGCACTCCCAAGCAGGAGCACCAGAGTGTTTAGGGGCAGCTGTGGGAAGGCTGGGCAGTCTGAGGTGGACAAAGGTCTGAACAGAATGTGCAGTGTCTGCTTTTCCAGGGAAGTGACAGAAATTAATGACATCCTCCGTGGTATTTTTAGACGTTCTCTAATCCCTTGCTCCTGAGGACCCAGTGATGAGTAGAGTAGAAATGATCGTGATGGGACGGTGCCAACATCCAAAGCTGGCAGATGCTAAAATTGGAAGCACTGAAAGCTCTGATGGATGGGACAAGATTTTAAAAGATTTGAAATTTTTGGATGAATGCATTGAAAGTCGGACACACTGAAGTGAGAGCGAGTGATTTTATTTACTGACTCCATTCAAATGACACAATCACATAGAGTAATACCCTTGGTGGAGACAAGAGGCCCATTACTACCATAGTCACAATCTTGCAGAGTAGAAATGATAGAAAAATTTATGGACCTATACTAAAGTTTGATTTGGGCAGAGAGCATTTTGCACCAAAAAAAATTACATTTAGGCCTCACTGTGACTGGATTTGTAGTAAATTGCCATTGACTGCTTTGTCAGGGGAGGTCACGAGACATATAGCAGGTTATGGTACAACATAACTCTGAGCCAGTCCTCTGGGAGTGAACATTAAAGAAGGATTAAACAGCAGGAAAACCTGACATTTGAATAGAGACACATGTGAGGTCACACAGCATAAACTTCTATTTTCCATGAAGTAAAACATTTCTGCATTATATTGGTAGAGGCTGCCAGGACATCCCACAGGCTGTAAATGCTGCATTATAACTACAAGATCTTTAATGATGAAGATAAAACTGGCTGGCTGTGCTCTGCTTCACATCCTGAGTGCTGGTCATTGAAAATGGGGAGGAAGAATTAACCATTCCCTGTTGTCTTACTCTCTTTGCTTAGCAAAAATTGTCCAGTTTAAACAAAGGTCTTTCTTTAGGGACTCTCACTCCAGGACTTCAATGCTGTGCAGTCCTGCATGGGCTTGGTGAACTCTTCGCTTCAGCCAGGCTGTGGTCAGGGAAGAAGGGGAAAAATGAGGTCATCTCCTGGAGCTGAGCGTTATTTCCCAGCTGGAGAATGGGAAATCATTTCCCTGTGGACAGTGATTGCCCTCCTTGCTGCTGGTAAACATACAGGTCCTTCTTGCACTTTCTGCAAGACTGTTTTTCTGGGGTTTTGCTAAAGAGAGGGGTTTGGATGTTTGCTCAGACAACTCAGCAGGTTGAATGTGTTTTCCTATAAAAATGTTAAAACCAAAGCAAAACTACTTAAGAAGTTGATGTCTGAAATCATATAAAACTCACTGTTTGAAAGGTATAATTTAAGAAAGGTATTTGAAATCCATTTCCTTTGATTTCAATGGTATTATTTAGGGTTTATGTAGAACTAAGTGATAACAATCTTCAGCCTGGCCATAGCATCTATATCACAGAGCTACAGAGGAATTGACCTTTCTCAGGAATGCTTCTTGCTACAAAACAGCCAAACCCTTCTGAAACATCAGCCAGGGTGTGATGGGGGAAAAGGAGAAAAATAAAGAGAGAAGGGGGAAAGAATCAGGTCATTTATCTGAGGAGGAGAAATTAATTCATTGAAAGAAAGAGGTTTAGTTCTAGAAGTACTGAAAACGTGTAACAGATCATCACAAACCTGAAGAGGAAACTAGAGTGAGAATGGTGCAGGCAAAATGAAGAAGGGAGGTTAAGACCAGGCTGGGAATTCAAACTCTGAGATTTCACCAAGGTAGTAAACACAGGAGTAATCTGCCAAGTAAGGCCATTAAAGAAAAATGGATGACTTGTGGGGAAGACAGATGTTCTTTAACTGAGAGAGTGGATTTAAGGTTTTAGTGGCACAGCAGGAACACGGAGAAGAGATAAATGTAAAAGGCTTGTTGGACTCAGCACACTTTTCCTTTTCCTGTTCAGCAACGTGTTCAACTCCTGTCTCTGATGTGTTGTTTCTAAACAAAGACAAGCACAGGTCAGAGGAGGACAGTTCAGCCAGGTAGGAGAACCTCAGCCAGATGAGCTCTCAGTGAAAAGCCCCTGAAAGTAAGAGGAAAATAACACATTATGTCAGGGAGGAATCTGAATTGATTTGCCATTTCACTGGAATCAGGTAACGCTGTCTCCAAATTAAGGAAGAGGCATATAAAAATGTCAATAGTTAAAACCTGTCACCTGGAGGGCAGGGAAGAAGAGTTCCCCTCCCCCCCTTCCTTTGGCAGTTCCTGAAAATGTTTGCACAGCTTTTATTGAGTGATTCAAACGGGTCACAGACAGAGGGAAAGACGCTCAGGCAGGTCATTGCATTCTTCATAGAGCTGTTGTTTGAAAGTTAGGGGGAGATGGGAGGCAGAAAACAGCAATGGACAGAACATGGAAGGTTTTTTATTTATTATTTTTATTTCTTCAGGAAAATATGTGTATGCAGTGGTTCTCCAGTGAAAGGGAAACTTGGAGGGCCTAGAATTCACCTGCATTCCCTGATGCACTCAGGGTGTGAAGCAGAGCACAGCCAGCAATCTATACTGTCCCAAAAAATACAAATTCAACCTGTTTCAGTTATCAGTCACTTCACAGGAATATTTTGTGCCTGCTGCCCTAGAGAACAATAATCTCTAAGTAAGCCCTGAAGAGTCAGCTATTTCCACACAACCCTGTGACCAGAAGCTGATGTCTGACAATCATTTTTGCTCACTTATTTTCTTCCATACGCAGAATTCTTATTTTTTTTTTCCCACAGAGAAAACAATCATATCTTCTGACCTCCCTGCAGTCTTATTTCTTTTGCTTTCCTGCCTGGATCCCAGACCAGCACCAATTTTTCAGTTTCTCTCTTATTCTTTTGGGGAAGGACCTACAACTTTCAGCACTGATCACCTTGAGCCACGCCTGAGGATTTCCCTATGACCTCTTCCACGTTTGTCCTGTTATCCCTTCTATGCCCACCTAGTTGTTTGGTGCAGGTGAAGCTGTAAAAAGTGCAAATATTCCGTGAGATACCAAATTTCACACTTGTCTTACAGCTTTACCCTCATGGATTGGAAGCCCAGGACAGCAGGCTGGGGGGGTTTTGTTAGACTGCTCCTTTCCCAGGTTAAAGCTATCCCAGTCACTATCAAGACTCAGAAATTAAGAATTGAAGCTCTCTCCTGTCCCCTCCAGATGACTGGTGAAATCTGCCACATGGAACTGTCTTTTCCCAGGTCTCTTCCCTCCCTTCCCACTTTCTCATCCATCCCTAACACTATGGTAAGAGTCATCATCATTTCTTGCTGTTCTTGGTGTCTTATTCAGATTCCTGCTTGGACATCTCAGCCCACAAATCAATTTTAAATCTCTGCCTCAAAGGAGCAATAAATCTACTATTTTGTGCATTCTGGCTCTCATTTCTCCTCGTGAGCTTTCTTGCTATTTTCACTCCATTTTATACTTCCCATCAAACCTGTTCCCATCCCATTCTCCTCTTTGTCCACATGTTTTTCTTGCAGGTTTCCCTCCTTATTCTCTGCTCATTTCAAATAAATTCCTCCTTATAACACACTTCTTTCAGTAAAGTTTTCAGTGATGATCCCACCCACACACCTTAATCAAAGTCCATTGGAGACTGTGCAAAGGCTTTAATGGACTTTGGATCATGCCCTAAACATGGTGGTCCTTGTGGAATAAACTTCAAGAATATTTAGTGAATCCAATTTAGTTTTCTTCCTGAAACCTAAATTTTTTTGGGTGTGTTTAAAGTACACCAGCTATTTTATTCAATGTAACTGGATGTATTTGTAAATTTAATCTGAAAAGGAATAAATCTTGGATAATCTTCAAACCCAGAGATTGTCTAAATAAGGAAAGGATTGAAAAGAAAGGAAAACACCAGGAAAGTAATGGATTGAGGGCTTCCTGGAGACAAGAAGCAGGTATAGCCAAATGCTGGAGTCGAGGATTATTTAAAATTCCTTTGACCAGTGTACTTCTTTGTGAAATGGATCAAATACTGTTTCTATTAGATGACAGGGGTTCATTTCCTTTCCTTAGATAAACACTTTAAGGTGCCAGACTCCTCTGTGAGATGATAAATGACTTCCTAGACGTCATCATAAAGGAAGTTGTTCCTTATAACTGTTCTAAATCTGTTACATATCAAATTTCCTGTGCATGGCTGCCACTCTGCAGTGCTCTCCAAACTGTATTTCACAAATGCTCACTGTGTCTTGTAACATCAAGACACTCACTTTCCAGCTCCATCTTTGGCACTGTTCTCAAAACACAGGAGGTCATGGATTGGATTTGTGAGTTAGTATAACACATCCTGCCTACCTTGAGTTACAAAAAATACACAATTTGGATGAGTGATTTATGAATTTATAATTACAGATGGGACTGTTCTGTTTCAGTTCAGCCTGGTGAAGCTGAGAACAGCTGAAATCTGCTTATTTCAGTGATAGGAAATTCAAGAAGAAGGTTATTGCCCTCTTTGTTTTGGAAAATGTGGATTGTGGTTTATATGTCATCCTGGAAGTAACAATAGAATCTGAGATTCTACTTGAGCTCATCTACTATCAATCTGCTCGAGCAGATTGCCTGATAGACCAGTAAATATCATGCCAGGCCTTTTGGGTCTTCACCCATTCCCTTTGAAAATAAATTGTTAAAATAAGGCTCTCTTTTTGTGGCACTTGACATTTGAAGCCAAGCTCTCCTTTTCAGATCAGAGCATGCGTTGTTATCAAATTAATGTCTTCATTGTCATAAAAGAAAGTTGCAGAGTCACAGGAAAGTAGTGGCAATTCTGTAAGCAGAAGGCAAAATACCTGATGTCTGTCTCTGTGGTTTCTCATCACCAGATGTTCTTTATGTTGAGATTTGAGACGTGTGTCTGAAAACAGCTATTTTTAATTAAATATTTTTGTTAATTCCTAGCCTTGAGACACACGAGAGCCACTCGTTTCCATTGGCCCCCCCAGCCTGATTTTTTTTTTTTCCTGTCTCTGTGTGCCTGACAATGTCCTTTGGTATTCCTCAGCCTGAGTTTCCTGGGCCTCAAATTTCCTTCACCAAAAAAAAAGTCCTGTGAGACAAACACAATTTGTCAAGCATTTCCATGTGATCTTTTCTTTCACCTAGCAAATTATTCCCCTTTTCACACAGCTCTGCTCCTGGGCTGGTTCTGTAATACCATCATTAAGCAACACACGTTCCTAAAGCAGCTTTCTGGATTGACAAGTTCACAGGCAATTAAATCAAACCACTAAGACATAAACATGTAGTAACCTGAGGCACATCCCATCAAAGGCAGGCACTGTAATGACATGCTTTGTGTAAATGTTGGGAGAATGTTACAGAGGGGCACGGCTGGAACAGCAAGAAATGTGTGTGGGATGGTTAAAGGGATGGTGAAAAAAAAACACAAGTCCTTGACATAGGTGTCTGTATTATTATTTTTGTTTTAGCTTTAAAGCTGTTTGGAACATGGTCATTCTACTGCTTTGCCTTCCAGTGAAAAATCTGAAGGTCTGAGAAAACAATAGTTTAAGTTATTCCAGGCTGGTGTTTATTAGGCAACCTTTCAAACACTAAATATGTTAAAGCCCAATCTGGTTTGGTCAGGAAAAATTTAACAAAGCAACATGTGAGTTAGCACAGAAAAAATCCAGCAGGAATGGGATCTACCCCAGGCTATTATGAAGCATTAAACAGAAGGGCTGAAAACTCCCTCTCTGAATTAAAATGGTACAACCAAAGCACTTGTTCATGCACTGTAGAGGTCACATTATTTCAATGTGAGGTATCTAGTCTGAATGCCTGCAGGTATCCAATGTTTAAATTCTATGTTTAAATTCTGCAGCGTTTTAAGGTGCACTCAGAGGCTGCTCCTCAAATCCTAGAGTGGTTGGCTTCATGAATGGAGAAGAAACCTCTCTTAGTCTGCAGCACAGTGCCAGGACATACAGAATACAGATATTTAATAGAGATGTTTGACCTGGGCAGAACAGTATCTGTCAGAGCCCACAGGGAAAGCCTAAATGCTTCAATCACCTGAAGAGACTGGTGGCAGTAAGACCCAATTCCCTGGGGAATCATCACTTGGATTATGAGAGATCAGAAGACAGTTCCAGTGATATGCAATGTTTGTGATGATGTTACTGTAGCTAATAATGATTTTCAGCATTTATTTATTTTGTTTAATCTGTCAGCCTTCAGAGAGGTGATTAGTACTGTTTTTGAAATCTTGTCCTCCCTTAGTTTTTGCCAGTGAAAAATTCTTTTATATTCCATCCCTCCAATCAATCTTTCTTAGTGTCCCTGAGAAGATCCTGCTTTTCACCTTCCACCTTAGTGGGGTTGCCACTGGCTTTGTTCTTGAGACTGTAAATCAATCCTCAACACCAATTTTCACTTGATCTTAATTTTCACATCACTTAGAAAACCTAAAAATGTCAAGGCATCTGAGAGTGTGACCAGAACCCTGTGACTGATGCTGGCCCAGTATTTCTCCATTTTCACACTGAATGGTCAATATTTTAGTATTGCCTTTTCTTTTCTATTTTGATTACAAGCTCCATGTGAGAGGCAAGTTTTTTGGGCTGTGTGGCACAACAAGCTGAGGTAGAAGAGCTCTTACCTCTGCAGCTCCCAATATGAGAAAGTATTAGAGGAATATGTGGTCTTACACCACAACATGCCCAGGGTTCCAAAATGTTTACTTTTATTTGCATGGGTTTTTTGAGATCCAGTGGTCCCCATCAAAGATTCCTCTGATGATGAATTGTAGCCCAGGGCTCAGCACAGAAAGTGCAGAAAATGCCTTTCCCTAAGAAGCTGTCAAGGAAAAACTCTCCCTAATGTGACCCGCGAGACTGGATGTACTCCAGCACAGGGGAGACCTTTGAATCTAAAATGTATATAAACATGAGTACACAAATCCAGTAGCAATACAGAGCTTAAAAAATGTCAGGACACTGTCTTTACAATAATAGCTCAGGAGCAGGACAGTTTCTCGTGGCTGCTCTGCCTAAAATGGGAAGCAACAGCAGGGCTGGGAAGGAGGCACCACGACTCGCTGGAGCCTCGGTTCGTGTGATGGAGCTGACACCCATGGGCTAGCTGAGAGTCTGCCTCTTGGTGCCTCCCATCTGATAGAGCTTGTTTGAAAAGATATTTAATTTTTCAGTCTTGGAGATAAGGTCTCTCATTTATTTATGATGGTGCAAACTCCTCTGGTGTTAAGAGGAAGCACCGCGGCGTCTGCCCCGAAAGGCACCGAGGTACCTCTCAGTGCCCTGAGGGGCATTAAGGACTTCTTGTGTGCCCATGAAGGAAATATTTTGCAGCTTTGAGCAATACATTTCCTCAGGACCAAACAAGATGTAAAAAAAAAAAAAAAAAACAAAACAAAAAACCCCCCAGAACTGAGACAAATGTCTACATTTTTAGCTGACTTTATTAACTGACAGATCTCCTGGGCCTTAAAATGTATCAAAGACTTCCCAGTTGAAATATGATGTAGATAATGGTTGAATATTAGCACTAATTGTACCTTGTAATGTTTGGGAAAACTCAAAAAGGGCTGAAAGGACAGCCAAGAAAAGCTGAGAAATCACTACCATAATTGATTTAGTGATGTGATAAGGCATGTATAAAACTCTCTGCTTGCAACTGGAAGACACCTCCACTGGTTCTGATTTGTTGCCAAAAGTAATAAAAGAAACAACAACTGAGGAAATACAAAGGCAATCAGGAGTGTAATCCATCTTCATGATCATTATCCTGAAATAAAACATCTTGTGAAACACAGAAGTACCAGAAGTACTCGAAGCAAAAAGGGACTTGTACATTGATTTGAATATTACTGCGCGGAGAAAAAGGAAAGGGGAAATGATTTTTCCATACCTGGTTATAAACTGCATAATCTAAAATTGCTTGATTGAAATCACAGAATCAAAAATAAAAATGGTGACGAAATTTGAGCATCAGAGGCTAAACCCCAAGAACATTGACAGAAATGGATTTATTTATTTCCCTGTGGTGGAGATGAATGACCCCTGGAATTTTAGCTGTACTTCTTGCCTGTTTTCAATGTTCTTCACTGTTTTCAATGCTCAGTATTAATTTTGCCAGAAAAAAAAAAATCCCCAGACCTCCAAACTTTTTAATTGCATAGATGGGTTTTTGTAGCCCAGTTTTGTGGAGGGTGACCTTTTGATAGAATATTATTTATATTCTTTATTCTCTTTAGCTTACTCCCCACAGAGAAGAATTCATAGCACTCGTGGATATAATTTTGCAATATGCAATTTTCAATGTCTGCCACAAGAACAATCACTTCTAATGTGTTTTTATGCCTCTTCTTGTGCTGCTTTTCACACCAGGCCCTGGAACCTGACAGTAGGCCCTGTCACTATGCCAGAAAAAGCAGTTACAACATTTTTAGCTCATTTTCCAGCTTGTTGCCACTGTGATGTTTTCCCTTTGTTTTCGCCCTGGTTTATGCATGGTTGGAACACGATTTTATGTGTCAACTGTTATTGTACAGATGTCCATGCACAGCTGCTGTTCTTTTCACAGAAACAGGCAGAAATCTGGATTTCCACTTGTTGGTCACCAGCTGAGGCTCAACTGCTACAGTGGCCTGATGTCTATGTGTGTTTTTGGAATATAACATTATATTGGCCTGTCAGGATGGTAGATCAGTTGTCATCAGGCTTGTTTGACAATAATCCTAGAGATATTTGCCAGGTCTTCTTCCCACAAGAACAGAATTCAGAAACACAGGTACTGGTAAATCAAATTATGCTTTGCTGCAAAATCTAAGCTAAACCCAGAGTAAGGGCTGCAGGATGACAAGGACATACCATGTGTGGTTTTATTGTGTAATTAGGGAGCAGAAGGGTGCCCAGGACTAGGGTAGTGCTGACGGAAAGCAGCTGGGCCATCAGGTCACAGTGTGCTCCGAGTGTGACAGACACTTGCCAGGGAACTGAGGCTGTGACATCTCCAGGCCAAGAGGATTTTAAAATCCCAGGTCCATATGCTGCAGTCTGTGCACAGAATCTCAGTGCACAGTGTTTTAAAGGCCTATTTGTGTGTCACACATGGGAAAAATATTAGTGAACTTCTGTGTCCACTTCTGGGTGTGCTAAAAGAACATTGAAGGGGTGTTTTTTCAGAGCTGTTAATTATTTGACTCACTGATCTAAACTTCACATACTGAATGCATTTCTAGGTATTGCATCAAATAGTGCATGTGTCTGTAAGGTTATTAAATATTAATACTGGGGAAAGGAAGACTGTTCTCTCTTCTTCCTCTTCTAAAGTCCTCCTTTGATTTACTGCTTTCTGTAGTCCCAAATGTAAATAGTGTCACAGCAAATAAGTGTTTAGTGTCTGTGAAGTTTATTCTATTGGTCTATTTAGGTTCTTAAGTCTGAGTAATAATGCATATAAATTAGTGGCCAGTGAGTGTTGTTTAATTATCTAGAAGCCTTGCCATTGACAAAGTGACCTGTGCTGCCTTTCTTGCCAGGAAGAATTGAAGCTGTTATGTTAAAGTCTGGACAATCTGATGTAAATATTTACCCACTCAATAAAGAGGTGCTAAAAGTAATTCAGCCTCAGGATGTTTTCTCCTGGAGATCACACAGATCCCCATAGGAAGCCAGCTTCATGTTGCACAGGGAAACTCAGATGTCCCTGTAGTAAATGAGCAGTTGCTCTAAGAAGGTGATGATAAGAAGTTTGGACTTGATCATAAGCCCCCCTGAGAAAAATGATATACACACAAAGGGAGATCCAGCTTTCTGTCTGTGCTCCCATATGGTGTCCATCACTGGGGGTTGCCTGAATTTTTTTACTTGTGAAAGAAGGTCAATGCAAAGACATGGATTTGATGCCCACAGTCATCTAGTGCCATCTGAGATGTTCCAAAGTATCCTACCTGGCTTCTACCTGGAGCTCCAGGCGTGTCCTGTCGATCTCCCGGGACATTAATATCTCAGCTAGGCTGGGGTGGCTCAAATGGGATGAGCCAGGGGTGGGTGAGCAGCTGAACAAAGTCCTCATCCTCAGGAAGTCAGAATGATAAACCTCTGCCCAAGGGCTGGAGTTTTGGACACAGCTTCTGTCAAAATCAAGTCACCCTGCAGAGGGTGATTTTTGTTTTAGCAGTTTGTTTCTCTATTCCCTCCCCTGAGGGACAAGGTAACATGGTGTTTGATGAGATGAGCCATTTTTAGTATCCTCTTTTTCTTCTGAGACTTTGATAGGGTTTGATGCTCAGGATGGTGTCAGATTCCTTGGCTTCACGTCACTGCCAGAGAACTCCAACCATTCTCCTCTGGATGTCCATCACTTGCCATGACAAGATCTGTCCGAGAATTTGGACTAAGATCTGTCCCAGATCTTGGAATCCTGTGAAGGATTCCTGCTTGCTCCGTGTGGTTGCCCCTCTGCCACCTCCAAGTGCTTGTTGCACACTGCAGGCTCGCACTCCTGAACATCACGCGAAGAACAAGAGGACCACAGGGCTTGCCAGGGCTGGAGTTCCTGAAAAGATACAGTAGGAGAAGCAGTACATCTCACATGGCATTGCCTCCTGGAGCACTTTGGAAAACCTCAGTGCCCTACAGGGTTTGGGTGGCCCAGGCTGAGTGTGGGGGTGCCCTCAGAAAGGCTGCAGAGCCCCACACGGACAGGACTGAGGGTGGTTCACTCCTCTGGGGACTCTCAGATGTCCCACAGGCAGGACAGAACAGAGCCAAAGGCTTTCATCTCCTTAGCTGCCACCGAGAAAAGCACAAGAGGGCAGTGGAGAGGTAACCCTTGATGTCATTAGTGAGCAGTCAGTGGTGCCAACCCTCTCCTAGAGGACAAAAAGGGAGCAGTGACTGCATCAGCAGCTCTGGGGAGCCAGGTGTGCTGTTGTCTGTGCACGGGATCATGTAGCCACAGGATAATTTGGGGTGGAAGAGACCTCAGAAGATCTCCTGTCCAAGCTCCTGCTCAAAACAAGCTCAAGCTATGGGGTCAGACCTGGTCACTCAGGGCTTTACCAGCTGGGTCGTGAAAAGCTCTTCACGCTCCCCTTCATTTCCACCCATTATCCTCCACGTCAGACAGATTAAAGCCAATGTGGGTACATCTGTGTTGAACTCATACCTTCCTTCAGAAGCTCAAGCTTGTCCTAAAAGCTCTCTTTTTTTTTTCCCCCAACAAAGAAACTGGGGAACAGAGAAATTCACTTTGCCTCCCCTAAATTACAAAATTTACCTTATGTTTGCTGTCTGATCCAAATTAAGGATAAACATTGTCAAGATTATAAGGGAAAGAATATTTTCACTTTCAGGAAAAAAATGTAGCCAAAATTAAAGCAGATCTGCTGAGCTTAAGTTGTTTTCAACTTCTTCAAAGAGAGGAATATCCTAGTTTTCAATATCGTCTTCCTAAACCAGTGATATTTGCAGAGAATTATAGCAAACCCTTTCCTGGGATTTTTGTTAGAAGCTACTAGCAACTTGAAAAAGAAATGGCCTGACAATGACTATGTACACACATATTTGGAATGCCAGAAACTGCTTTGCATATATTTAAAAACACTCAGACAACAAGGTTACTGGCTCCATATACCCCAGAGCTGCCACTTGTTTGGATTCCAGATAAATACAGCAACAAAAAAACAATAAAGGAGCAGGGATGGATTTTTAGCCCCTGCTAGGAAAATACCCCAACGCTATTCTTGATTTGGTTTATGTTTGTCCTAAAGTGGAAGATGAAGAATGCACTCAATAGAAATTTGCTTTTAGGGTTTAATTTTTCTCCTTCGTTCTTCGCGACATAAAATGTGCTTTTACAAGGCATCAAAATCATAAATTGACATAACCAGAGACAAGCTAATTTAGATCTCGGGGAATCTGGCTCCACATGTCTCAGATCAGAGCTTCCAAGCTCCTCTCTCTCCTTTTCCCCTTGCTGTTATCTCCCTTGCTGTCTCAGAGGGGAAACCAAAGGCTCCGACCACCCACGGTGCATCCTCAGCAGCTGTAAAATGTAGGTGCCCAGAGCCAAAATGCTTTTTCTTCCAGCAGTGGCATCTCTTGTGGCTGGGCCTTTGGTTGGCATTGGGAATCAGGTCTGATGGCAGCCAGGAAATTTCTTTGGAGATGCACAAGGATAGCATCCTTGCAATGTTTCCCTCAGCCTGAGTGTTTCCTCCGGGGAATTTGCTGCCCCAAAGAGAGAATCTTAGTTGGGGAGGGGTGTTACTGGGGGGTTGTTCTCTGTTCAAGGCCCAAATGACTCAGATTGAGTGTTCTCAGCACTTTATGGGAAAACAGCCATGGCCCACCTTGGCTTTTATGGGCGAAGAGGAATGTGAATCAAAAAATTAAATTCACATAACTTTGTGGGTGGCCTTCTCTGCTATGCAGAATATCTTTGTGTACACTCATGTCTGCCATGACTTTGAGAAAAAGCCCTTTACTTGTACAGCAACAAACTCATAAGTCAGAGTGTTTACGTTCCTAAGCACTATATCATATTTCCCGACAAAGTCAACGAAACAAATTAAGCAAAACTCCACTTGGATTCGCAGAAAACTCTGCAAAAGTTCTTACAGCTCCTGGTTCTGGTGGTAGCTAAGCGTGCTGGGCTTTATTTTCCTTTTGCTAAAAATCACAAGCCTGGCCTAGTCTTGACTTTCGCATCTCGAGGAACGGAGGATCAGGTTAAAACATTCTTTAAAAACCACGTCCCTCTTCTTTCAGCTGCTCCAAAGCTGCAGTTTTCAAAGTGACCTCAAGGGCTGCTCGGCTTCACGGGGACCTGATGTGTGTTTAAAGTGAAGAAAATGACGGATGACAGGGTACTTTGAACACGCATTTTCCTGACTTGGGTCATGAGGCAAATGAATAACTAAATTCATTCGATGAGAAAGCTGTAAAAGCATGAATATATAAGTGTTTGCCGGGCTGGATTGTTAATGTGGTGTTTTCCAAAGAGGCATTAAGTTTTAGAGAGACCCTGCTTGTAGCCAGTGAAATGCGTGCAGCAGAGCTCCTTCACAGCACATGGGGCTGCACTTCTTCACTTATTTTATATTTCTGATCAGTTTTGAAACATAGGAAAAACAAAGAAGCATCCAGGCCTGCACCTAAAGAAAAAGGATATCTTGAAAGACAAGTGGATCTTCACTTTCAAGCTGGTTTTGCCTAACCAGTTGCAGATTCACTTTCTGAGGCAAGGCAGCAAGGAAAATATTTCAGCATAAAAACGACCAGCTGTTATTCAGGGGATACTCCCACATTTACCTCATCATCCTTCTGCAGCAAATACTTTCTTCAGGAAGGGGCCTCAGGAAGTTCCTCACCCAGGAAGTCCCACTGACTCTAATGGAGTGGGGCCATATGAGTAACCAACCCCAGAGTGTAAAGGCAGTTCAGGAACTGGCCTTTCACTGTCAAGCTCCTTTAGTTGTTCATTTAAGAGTTTCACACCTCATGCACATTTTCTACACTATAACAAATTTCGAGATTAAAACTCCATGTAAATTAAGACTATGCAATAAATCATATATATACACTGCAAATAATATGCTATGTTATTCTTAAATCATGTTCTAGATAAAATGAAATTTGAATATTTGGATATTAAAATACGGATTTTCAATGATGTCTCAGCCAGCTTTCTGTTGATATTTTATTCTTTATATATATTCATGACATAATTTACTAAACAAGAGTTGAACTTTGCCACGTTGCCCGTCTTTCTCCAACTTCTTTAATATTTTCTAACAAAAAAATTACAACACTGCTGAAAATCTACTGAAAATCTATTGACCAATATATAATGACAGGAACATCGTGCCTCTTAAAAATATTCCTCCAAATTCACCCTTTATCTAACTTAAAAAGAAACAATTGGAGTACTAAAGTATGCATAGTTTTACAGGCTTACTCTTAGCCTCCATTTTTAGAAACACAGAACAATTCCTCCAGCTTTTTAAAATAACTGAGACTTAATATGCCATAAAAGCATACTGTAAATATTTCTGTTGCTGTAATGGTGTCCCTGTTACCACAAAGAGTTGCTAGGATATTATCTGTGTCAGGAAGTTTGTTGTGCCTTCATAAAGGAAAACTAACAGTCATTTTGATACATTATGCAAATAATATCCTGTTTTCTCAACGGATTCCTTTGGAGCAACCAAAAAACCTCCCAGTGCAAACTGATGGACTCTGCTGTTGGCATCCCTGCAAGTAACACTTTCCTTTTTCCTGCAGTGATTCCAGTAGTAAATAAACCTGTGCTTAATGGAATTTAGTCCTAGTCATATTGCAGACACACCTATGGGAAGCATTTTCTAGCTCAGAAACAGGAAAAGTGTTTGAAATGTTATAAATAAATCGTATTTCTCATCAAAATAATATTTAGGAAAGACATTGCTAAGCTGACATCTCTGTTTCACTGGTGGCTATTTATGATGTCTTTAATAGAGACAGTCAAGTGATGAATTTAATAATTGCAAAAGAGAGAAATGGTTGCAAAACTTTTCTCACCCCTATGTCTATGACATCTTAAAAGAACCTGTGATAGAATTTTGTGTTATTAGAGTACTTATAACAAAAAGAGGAAGTTGTTTTCCCTTCAAGACTCATAATTTCCACTTGGGTTGTGTTTGAAGTTCCCAAGGTGGGGTTTTGGGTTTGTATGTGCAGCAAATCACTTCAGCCTAGCTTAACTGCAGGCAAATAGAGTCCAGCTTAACTCTGGGCAAGGCACAACTTTGCTGTGCTGCTTTTGAGCACTGAACAATGACAACCAGAAAGTGAATTTTATTTAAACAGAAAATGATACTCCCTGAAATTATTGCCTTAGAATCCAAGTAGGTCACCATAGAAAGTGAAAAAAAAAAACCAAACCAACATTAGTGGTGAAATGTTCACCTGGAAATACCAGCAATAACAAAAGACTTGCAGTGTCTGTTGGCATGTTCACATATATATAAGAGGTAAAAAGTAATTTGGGGCTTTGCTACTTGTTATTCCAAAGAGTCCTTTAATTCCTCAGTCATTCATGTTCATTATTTTGTTCTTTTTTGAATAAGGACTGAATGAAAGTTAAGGCCTCCCAATTATGGCTCTTGTTCCTTGTTGCAGAAATCCAGTGATGTCAGTCTTTGATTAAACATATATGATATAAACTGTGGCCCAAAATTTAATCAGATGTACTTAATTTGTGTGGGGCTTAACACGACTTTAAGGTTGTTTGTGTTAATTGTCTGTGCATTGCTTGGTGGTGGTGATTTGCAAAAGGCTTTAAAGCTGCACAAGAACATTTAATGCACTATTTCTGACCCAGCTGGGCAAGGAAATGTCAATATGATGGGAAGGTCTCGTGAGATCTCCAGTGTGAATTCCAGGAAAAAGTTATTCAAACAAGTATGAAGTGAATGACACCGAAATCTGTTTTGGTTTGACTCATTGCTAATTTGGTTTTCTAGGTGACCACTGAAAAATTGAAAGGAGGAAAGGAAGTATTTTTTTTTTTTTTGTGAGATAATCAAAATGGAATCTATGGTAAATCTGGTTTTATCCAGCACTGGATTTGAGGTTGAACAATAGCACAGTGGACTTATTATATTTGTTCTTTAGACAAAGGGAATTGTGAAGAAAGGGAATTAGATATCTTCACAGGATTTGTTTCTTAATTATCCAAAAGTAAGCTATGAAAAAAATTCATTATCCTATATCCAAATACATGTCCTAAATGGTTTCAGGTGTAGAAAACTATCCCCATGTGTTGGTATCACAAGACCATTATTGATTGGTCAATCAGAATTATTTAGGTTTTAAAGCCACTGCACAGGACCTGCTTCAGTAATGAAAGGAGAACGTTGTAAGAGGTGTTCTGACCAGTCTTCAAAAACCCAAATTTTCCTTGCCTTTAATAAAATCAGCAGCAGGTCCTGAAGAAAACAGCACCAGGACTGATGGGGCTTTGAAACTGGATCAAGCAGGGAGGAAGTTTTTGCCAAGACACAAGGTATGAGAGCACCTTCACCCCGTAACACATGGCCCTTATCTTCTGACAATTTTACCTGTTCATCTTGCTCCCTTTATTGCACTATCAATTCCCAGCTGTCACAGGTCTTAGAGACAGCCCCAACTAGAGAAAAAGGTTTACAGAAATGCTGGTGACTTGGGGCAAATATTTTATACTTTGAAGAACACTATCTATAACAGAAAGTTAGCTGGAAATATTCTTTATCAAAAATGAATTTGTTTTAATCACTTCAAGAACAAGTGGCATATTACATGCATGTATTTAGCATTTATATCACTGATGCATTTATTTTAAAAAAGTGAATTATGAAGTATTTATTTTAAACTGTGCATAGGAATAAGGATGGACCTGTGATGTACTCAAAGATATATTGTTATTTTTCTTTTATTCAACTGTCTAAAATAGTAGTGGGGTGGTGGCATAATTGGATAAAATATACCTACTACAGTCTTTAAAGTAAATATTGTATCATAGAGAAATCAAGTATAAAAATAGCTACTGTGCTATAATTTAGATGAAGAAACAAGTCACATTTGTCATATGTACTATTTGAACTCCTTTACAATGACATACACCGTTATTGTAGCACAGTTCACACAGCACATAACTAATTTTAGCTGAGAACATTAGAAAGAACTATGAATTTCTAAGGCTAGAGGTTTTTAACGAAATCATTTAACTTGAAGGGTTTGAGAACAGAATGTATTTTGGAGGATTAAAGTGAAGCAATAATAACATCACGCCGATTATTACTTTCAGGGAGTCTAAATATTTCATCACTGCTAATTCCCACACAATATCACCCATTGCCTTTAAATCAATGGTCTACATTTCACTAGGTAAGAAATGAAAAGCAGAGAAACAACTTGGGGTTTTCTTCAGCTCTCCTGATCTGTAATTCAGGTGAAGCTCTTCACCATTTACCTGCTCTCAACAATCACTACACACCAGCCTCCAGCTCTTTTTACCTCATATTCTCCCACCAAGATCGCTCAGCACCTTTATTTTGGTGCAAAAGGCACGAAATCTTAATTCTGGTGAAGCAGAGAGCAAAGCCTGGAATTTGTAGACTCTCACCAAAGATGCAGCCTCTGTTTATGCCTTTTACTTTTGTGTATTCGTCCTCTGAGGAGTGAAAACCCACTTGGAGAGCAAAGAGTGTTGCCAGATGCTTTGTTTGTTTTGGTAGGGTGTCTGCAGCACAGTGAGAAGGACTGCAGCTCATCACCAGATTAAAAAATTTCCAAAACACAGTTATATTCAGTCTCTTTAAATTAAGTAGGTACACATCCCCATTTCCTTAGGGAAATGCACTTCAAAGGAGGTCTCTCTGCAGTGGGAAGAGAAGGGTAATTTCTAAGGCACAGAAGAAGAAGAAGAGGGAATAAAAGCTGCCACCTAAGCTTCAAACTTAATTTTCCTGTATAACAGTTTGCTATCAGGTTCGTTGAATCCCAAGTTCTGCTCATGGGCAATAGGATTGACTGTGGGATAAAAAATTCTCTGCTTGTGGGATGATTTGAAAACAGGCACAATGCCAGCACCTCCTTCTGCTGGGAATCACCAACCCAGAATTCAGGTTGGTAATTTTATCCGTAGCTGGTGTAAAGTGAAAATCTGAGCCATGTAAAGTTCTGGCAGCAAAAATACAAAACCAGATTGAGTTTATCTGATTTTTCTCACAATCTGAAGAGGCAGGCTTACAAAAACGTTTAGCAGTTTTGGTGAGCCTCAAAATCTACCTGGATTAAGCTTTGAATTCTAAAGCTGATTTGTCTTCCAGGCTTGGGGAGATAGGGAGTGAAATAACTGTTTAAATTCATGTAGGAACTCTGTACTGGACCCGAGAAGTGAACTTCATTTTCCTGAATCCTTATCCAAAGCCTTCTTAGCAACCAATCCGTTTTTAAAAAATTAACAGTAATTTTATTGAAATATGGTAATGATAATGCCCAAATGTGATCTGTGTTTCTGAGAAGGTACAATCTAAAAAGACCTAGAATAGAAAGAGATACAGGCACAGAGAGATACTAAAGGTCATGCATTACGTGAATTAGGTCCTCTGAGTACTGCTACCCTGCTATCCTTTTTCCTGCAGCTTTTGCTGCACTTTTGGGATTCCTTTGAGAATCACGACATGGAAACTCCCATGGACCAGCACTTTGAGACAAGCATCAGAATCTTGAGCAGTCTGCGTGCAAAAAGAGCCAGGTTTCTTACAGTTTCATTCTGAATACTGATCATATTTTGCAGCCACTTCATATAAATCTGATCACTTTAATTCAGACTAATTATAATGCAACTCCTTCCCATGCACTGTTTCCTGGAACCTGGGTGTTTTTCCAAAGCACAACATATCTTATGTGATAGAACTTGTGAAAACTTCTAACTCTATTTTAATGCTCTTGGTTAGAGGTCTTACAACTGGTTGGTCAAGCCTACAGTTTGCCTTGAAATGTTCCTGGGATCTCAAGAGCAACTCCTAATTATCAACTGCTGTTAATAACCTCCAGAAACACCTTTGGCCAGAGCGGTGCAGGAGCTCACTGTGGTGTGGTGGAGCTCTACAATGAGGGTAAAAATCACCTACAGAGACAGCAAAGCTTCTTTCCAAGTCACTCCATCTCCTGACGGTTTCCAAAGGAGCTGGTGGCCATCCTAAATGTCACAACCTTTCAGACAAAGTTCAGGGAGCATGTCCTGGATGCTGATCTTTCTCTGATTTGCATGCATGGCTCCGTGTGCCTTTTATACACGTGTTGGTGAGTACATCATAAACCACACTCCACTGTACACACTTCTCCCACTGGGAAGATGGGAGAGCAAGCCCGTGGCAGATGTCAGTCTTGTTGCTGAAACACTGATGAAGGGCACTGAGACAAAGCAGTAGTAAATGGGGTATAGAAATCCATGGAAAAGATGTATTTCTACATCAAAGTCCATGACATGATGAATCCCGTTGCTACCACTGACTCACACTCCCAGGCAGAAACTCTCCAGTTGGAAAATGAGAAAGAAGAGACCTCAGAAGGAAATGTCAGGGTAGTCATTTTCTCATAGGACTCTTTTTTTTCTTTTTTTTCTTTTTTTTTTTTTTTTGGCAGCTGGAGATAGTGGCTCTGCAATAACATCTTGAAGTTTTGAAGGGGGATCCCTCCAGAACGGAAACGTCCTCAGAAGGACCATTTCCCTGATTGTGTTCAAGCCTGTGGGAAACTATTACCCTATGACGAGTTCTTCTAAACGAGATAGGGTTTATATTTGTTCTTAAATTGTGCTTTTATTTTTGGCAACTCCCCCACTGTGACTTTGACATCTCAGAAAAAAAGACCCTTCGAATTCTCAGAAGCCAGAAATGCCCCTGACAGAACTAATTCAGAGCTGCCTTCATCAGCTCTACTAGCTTGATAACTTTCCATTCAGTTATTCCCTTCTCTGCTAATTCTGGAACAGTTGTTGTGCATATTTAAAAAAAAAAAAATTAAGACCATCTTGCTGGACATTTATAATCCAAATCAAGAGAAGCAAAGAAAAGAGCTCTCTGCTTAACCTGACTATATTTCTAGTTCATGAAGTTTGGATTTTACATAATGAGACTTAGAAAGAGGTGCTGAAAATCTTGGGAAGCAGCCCAAATTTTGGGGTATAATTCTGAATGTATGTTGAGAGCTTTGGGGTACCTTAGTTTTGTGTCTAGGAAACTTTACTCCACTGAATTTCAATCGTAATTCATCTCAGCTGTGACTGTAGTGGCTCATGTGGCATTGAGCTGCTTCTTAGAGGGTTTTTCCCCTTCCACTGCAGACCTTGCAATCTCAAGGAAATCTTCTGAGACCTGAGAATGAGACTGGATCCATTTCTAATTGCACACCCCCATGAGAAGGAACGGATTTGCCAGTTTTCCCAATGCCTCCAGTGACATTTCTTCATCTCATTAACCCCTGGAACTTTATTAATGTGAAGTGTACTCCTCTAATAGACCATTCTGCTGATTATGTGCAATGTAAGGACAAACTCCAGATCAATATTTTCATTTTACTGGTTGTTCAGATTTGGCAGCCACGGTGAATGGTAAAATCTGCTGCTAATTGAGGGAGAGATTCCACACAGAGAGAGAAGCTGACACCTTTCCAGACACTCAAAGCAGAAGCACAGTCCAATATTTTGTCCTTTACTTGACCTGTAAGTCTTCCAGTTTTCACACAAGGGTGAGAATTTGGTGACTCCTGGTGTTACACTTCCCACCAGGCTCTTTAGTTGCAGTGAGAAACAACTGCTGGAAAAGTTGATACGAAGAGAGTAATTCAGGTTTTGCACCTGAATTCAAATATTCCTACTGTGCTTTGTGTTAGAATTTAGCAAGGGTGGGATTAGCTCCTTTGCTGAGCATCACTACATCGAATATTACACTTCAGTGACCATTATTTTCAGAAACAAAACTGAAAAACCTTTCTGAAATTAAACCAAACCACTCTTCAACGCTCGCATTCAGCTCAGAGTTAAGATTTCAAATTTATACCAATAGACAGGTAATCTGGAGGTTTATGTTATGTTTTCTCATGCCTATGAGTAGGCAGGAACGATTAAAGCAAGTTAAAATCATTGAACTCTCCTTTCTGTTGTAATTGAACTTGGAAAAACAGTGCTGAATTTTGAGTTTTCAAAAAGTTAAAGACTATTTTTATTTCATTTTTAAAGTTGTTGTGTTCTTGTCATAACAATCTTGAATTACTTGCCTGGTAGTGTCAGGCACTTACAGAGCCAGGTAATGTCAAGTATTAAAAATCTTTTGGCAGACTCGATGCCATACCCAAAACAAAATGTATGAATTTCAAGGGAAGAGAGAGTCTTTTGCTTGGTCTGAGTGTGCCAGAATGTCTCTTCTCTATTTTGGGGTGATCCCAGATTATCTGTGAGGGAAAAGAGAGGGTGTAAATTCCAGTGCCTTAGCGGGGGGGGTCTGAGGATTGTGAACTTTCTCCTTTCACAATGTATTTGTACAGGTAGGCTTGCCCCCTTTTTTGTGCTGTAAAAATCCAGTGCTTATCATGCTGGTGGGTTTTTACAG
Source organism: Manacus candei (assembly GCF_025592945.1). NCBI lineage: Eukaryota > Metazoa > Chordata > Aves > Passeriformes > Pipridae > Manacus > Manacus candei. Next base: position 2,507,487 of record NW_026138057.1, read on the forward strand.
CACCTCTGCTCTCAGCAGAGCACACTCTGCTTTGAAGGAATCTTGGATGAGCAGAGTCTAATCAGGCAAATTATCTCTCCTCCATCTTCCACATTTTTTTTTCTGTTCCACTTGTACATTTGAAACCTTTATGATATGCCCATATAAAGACATTCATCCCTATTTTTTGGTAATTTAGCACCTCTTGAAACCAGACTTGCCACCCAAACTCATGGGCAAGCATTGACATGTGTCTTGTGAGATCAGCTTCTTCCCCTTGAATAAATGCCATCAGCGTGTGGGGAAGTTATGTGATGATTCATGTCTGAAAACTGTAGGCCAGGACAATGCTTTTAAAAGCTGCATCTAAGTTTAGGCTTAGATTGCAACAGATAACTAACCTGGAAAATGGGATGCAGAGCAATGTGAAAACCCTGACACAGGCTAGACTTCCAGTCACTCAATATTGCGCAATCTAAGATAAATAGAAATTTTGGTTATGAAGCTTAAAAAAAACCCCTCAGGATGGAATGCTTGTTGAACACAATACTGTCTAATTTCTACTTTGTCAGCTGTAAAATTCATCTCCTCATTAAAAAAAAAAAAAAAAGTTTAAATAAGCCAAAGTTTATGAAACATATGTTTGCGTTTAAAACTGTTTTGCTGTTCACTTTGAGATGACTTTGGAGACATGGCCTGTGTTATAATACCACTTCCATTAAACATTGGAGGCTCAGCTTTTTTCCAAAAAAATTCACACAAACATTCTGCTCTTAATCCAAACAGAGGGGTTATGAACTGAACCTTCAAACAGAAACTCTCAGTATTTGGCTTCTCAGCTCAGTAGCACCAATATGGGATGCCAACCAGCATGCAGTGTAATTAATAATTGTTGTAAAAAAAAAAAAAGGTCCTTAAGGCAAAATACCCAGTGCATATAGCTTGTCTGCTTTTTTAACCAAATAAGGGAATAGGGCATTTCACTGTTTATAATAGCACCATGAAATACGATGTTTCAAACTGTTAAAGAAAACACATTTAAACTTTTCCTACCCATTTCCAAGTTTCTTTGACTTTTAAAAAAAAAGTAAAAAAAAATAAATATGGCTACAACTCTCTGGCAGATTTATAGGAACCTCCTCTTTTCACTTTTCAAAACACTTTATCAAAGCTCCAGAGATGAACAACATATCACCCAAGTTCTGGCAGTTATGCAAAGGATTGTACACACAGTTCCCAAAGAGTAAACATGCAAAAATCAATTCCAGGGAATGACAGAAAGCGGAACTAATTAAAGACACCAAAGCCAAAGAGATCATTTTCTAAGACAAACATGTCAATATTTATCACATAAGTGAAGTTGGTGCCCCAGTGAGTCTGGTGGTGTTTATAAACATACATCTGGCACAATAACCTGTTGGTAATTGCAAAATGAATGCTAATAAAATATGTATAAATACTTAAGCCCTGCATTAGGCAACTCTTAAAGTATTGCTCTTATCAAAGCTTAAACATCATATTGTCTGACAGCATCCTGAAGTTCTGTAAGGCCCAAACATTTGTCATTGTTTCCACTTACATTATAATTTTTTGACTTAAACAGAGTTGCTTTTGGTTACAGCAGTGCAAGGAGACAGTTCAGAGCACGAAGTCCCCATTCCACATCTTTCTTTCCTTTATTTTTATCACCCTGCAAATCCAGTAGCTGTTGAACAGAGTTCCCTTGGGCTCTCCTGCTTGTGATGCCATTCCTATCCCGTGCTGATTACCCCTTCCTCTTGCTGGAGGTTTTCTTGGCATCAGACCCAGGCCAAGGCAGATGAAAACACATCCTCAGGATTTTATTCCCTGCCACTAGTCTGCCTTGTGCTTTGAACAGAAAGCTTAAATCAGTGGGGCTTCACTGCCCAGAAAGAAGGGCAACTAAGTGCATTTAGGAGGAAAGGATGTCTTCCTCAGTCCTGACAAAAATCACCAGAGCTGTTGTAATTTTTAAAGCTTTGCAATACTCAAGGTGATGCTGGTGTGGTTCTGCCACATGAGGTTTTTCTCATCAGCTGAGTGTTTGGTGTTCAGTGACAGCAAAGCTACGCTCTCCCAGAACGCTCAAACTACTGCCAAGGCCTCCCTTTTTTCACAGCCAGGTTCTTTCAAGGCAAAGGAGTGCATGCTTATTAGTGCTTTGTTTTGTTTCTACCGTGGTGTGCCACTGAAACAGAGCCACTTGAAGAGGAGGCAGCTATTGCAGGTCACTGGAAAAGCACTTCTGTGCTCTGGTGCCAAAGACAGAGGGTAGAAAGTGGGGAGAAGAGATGAATGAATGAATGTGTTACACGAGCTCTGCACACTTCAGTAGCCAGGCCAGTTATCCTTTTCTGATTCCCTGGTGTATTTTATTATCTAGTATGGCTGAGGTTTCTAACTGCTTCTGAGCTTTACATGTGTCAAAAGCATTCAGGAAACACTGATTCCTTGTAAAGCACAGCTCTAGAGCTGATCAATAAAATTCAGCTCTGCAGATTGAAATTCATATCCCCCCTCAATACAAATTGAGTATTGCAAAATGAAGGGGCAATCTGCAGCAAACCTGCACAGCAAAGAAAAGTTAAAAAAGAGCACTATGGCTCAAAGGCTGTACTTTAGAGTTTGAGTTTTTGGCTTTGGAAAAGTCAAGGTACTATTTCTTTCTATTTTTTGATTGTCTTGGGTGGAAATTTGACTGTAACAGCAAGAAAGCCAGGTTGTATTCATCATTTGACTTTATTTCTACTTGGTTGGTTAGGAAGAGAATTTCCTGTCTGCAGGAAAGTTCTGTGCTTTGGAAAGAACACTATTTCAGGTGGATTGAAACATTATATGCCGGAGTTGACATAGTGAATGAAATAAAGTTCAGGAAGTTTTCATTGCTGCCTGAAAGGAAATTTTATCAGACCTGACATCCCTGATGTTAGAAGTTCCAGTATTCACAAAGGGGCATTTTCTAACTTTTCTGTGACTGACTCTAGTTCAGGCTCTTTATAAGTAGCTCTTTGCCCTTTTCAGAGCTGCCTCCTGCTCTGCACCACCACCAGCATGTGTGTTGTCATTCTGAGATGGTTTGAGGAACTGGTTCAACTGAAAACAAAACAAAACTTCCCTTTTATTTTTTCTTGTCCCTATCCAGCCAAGTTACCTGAGTAGTTTCTTATAGGTTTGCATGCCCATAGTTGAGGGGAAGGAGTGAGTGCAGCAATAAAAGGCCCGGGACGAGGGATGGATTAAGCCAGTGTTGCCACCAAAAGTTGTTCATGGGGGATCTCAGTCACTGTACCATTTCATTATCATGTAAGGACTACCTTGTTTCCTCAAATCACCTCCTCCAAATCCCCCCAGAGCTGATTCATATGTCTGAGGAAGATGTATTAAGTACCGCGGGTGGATAAGAAGCAGATGTTTGATGTGAATGTTAAAAATTCCAGGACAGCTTTTGCAATGACAGAGACTGCTCTGGTGTCCTTGGCCAGCTTCCCTGTATTGTGTGTTGTTTGGATACACTGCAGAGATGGATGCTGCAGTCATGTTTAGTGTAAGGCACCTATCAGAGGCATCCCAGAAGCCCGGGGCACACGTGAAATATCCGTAGATAAAAGAGGGAAAGATCATAAACTCAAGGAAGGCAGAAAGAACAAAATGTATTTATCTAAAGGAGAAAGAGGAGGCGATCCTGAACACAACTGCAGGAATAATGACTCCTGGAAAGTAAGCAAAACACGAGGATGTCAGTGCACATTGATCAGTGCAGACCTGAACAAAAGCATCAGGTGATGATGCTCAGTTGGCATTTGTAGTGAACAAGCTGGTTGTTGAATGTCAGACAGGAACAGCTCTGCTTGAAGTGATGTTGTGCAAAACAGCACAAGCAGCACTCGAGCTTTTGCAAGTGCAGGAATTAACAGTGCTACAAACACACACACACACAAAAATGCTTGTATGGTGAACACCATTGGAGACGTGGCCTAATGCAAGTAAAATCCTCTACTATTTTTGGAATTAAGTAAAAAGAGAGAAAAATTTGGATCAGCCAACAGTTGGACACTCCTAAACTAACCTGCTCCTCACCTCCACTCCATCCCACCGCCTATTCAAGATTAAGTGATTGGAGAAAAAGCCTCTCTCACACACCTACAAGCTTTCTCAAGTCAGAGATTTCCCTGATTTCAAGGGCTGGTAAGTGCAGCGGGAGCCCTGAGGGTAAGGTTGGAAAAGCCAGGCTTTGGTCTCAAGTTTGCAGAAGTGATGTGGTTCTTTTCCTCCTAACTAGGCCTGTTGTCAGTAGTGGACAAGGTAAACATTTACACGTGGGGAATAAAGCACAGACGAATTAGCTGAGTCACATTCACAAGCAAGGTGGTTAATGGTGTGAAAAGGATTCACACCTCTTGACTCCCTCTTCTGTGTTTTATCCACAAACCCATTTTTAAGTCTTGGGATACTTCTGAGTTTGTGATGAATTTAAAGAACACATTACATCTTCAACACACATATATACATTTACAAAGCCAAAAGAGTTTTCTCACTCTGGAAACCACTTATAAACAGTTCTACCTACATTAAATAGGTAAGAAATAAGAAAAAGTATTTTAGTGGCTGCAAGCAACTGTATTTTCATGTCCACAAGTCAGAGCAAAGAAACTTAGCAGCTGTGATTACACAGCAGTCAAAGGTTATACCTGCAAGCAATTAGTGCAGAGGGACTTTTAATCCAACAGTGTCCTGGTCTCTCCAGCCTCCACAGAGACCTTCTGCCCTTTTTTTGGGCCACAACCACCTCTGTCTTTGTTGTGGGACAGATAAATTGATAGTAGAGGTTATCCCACGGGCAAGTTTCAGTATCTGAGACCCACATGTGGCAGACAGACAAACACAACAGTGAGCAGGCAGTTCATAACCCAGACGAACACAGAGAATGGGAAAAGCAATTCTGTGCAGGTCCAAACATAGCCAGTTATCAGGAAAATCTGAGCCATGAGATCTGTGTCATTGTACAACCATTTTCCCAAGCAGAATAACAGAAGGCTTGAAACCTTCATACTTGGATCATCATCTCATGAATGGTATAATTGACCTGTGTATGGTATGACTACATTGCAAAGACATTTTAACTCTCTATGGGGCTGTGCAGGGGCTCAGCTGTGATTTTTAAATGAAAGAAAACAGTGTAACACTGGGAAAAAAATGTATTTCCTCCTTGTGGTTGTTACCTGCTGACTTAAGCATCCTGCCTAAACAAGCTCTCAGTTACAGAGCCCCCATGAGACCCCATTTGACCTGGAAAGTGTTAATGTCTTTGAAAACTCCTTCCACCAGTGTTTGTTTAGGCTGGGAAGAGGGAAGGGCTAGAGGGAGAGTTACCTTGAGAATCAGAAGAACATAAAAAGAAAATCCAGGAGGAATGAGGGTGCAGCTAAGAAAGCAGGAAACACCTCAGGAGGAAACCTTCAGCGTCTGAAGTCAAAAGAGGAGGAAAAAGGGAAAGTCGGGAAAAGCTGAAAAGAAAAATACTCTGCCAAAACCATTCACTGAAGCCCCAGAGGTGCCTTTGCTTCCATTCACTGCACTGAAACATCGTGTTCCTTTGAATGCAGCTCTCTTTTATGAGCAGCAGTGGGAAAATGAATAGCAGCTGATGTTTCCCATACGGAACCTTCCAACCTGACACGGGGCCTTGCAGCGGGGCTAGAAAAGCACAGCAGCAACTCAGCAGTGACAAAGGTGCTCAAGCAGTGCTTAGATGGCCTTTCCCTCACACCACAGCTCTGCTCTGGGGATTTTCGTGGGCTTGGGTCTCGTGCTCACTCTCTGCACTGGGATAAATTCCACTGTTCTGCTTGTTTGTATGTGCAGATGCCCATATTTCAGCAGGTGGGATCACACCATATTAAGAACTTTCATATCTTAATTTATCTCCCAAGACTTCCTTTTTAGTCAGCTTTATTGTGGAAATACAAAGAAATTGAGAAAGGACTGGAAATTTGAGTAACACGAGCATAACTGATACTTCTACAGTAAAACAAACAAACAAACAAAAAACTAATGGTCCTTTATCTCAACTTTGCATTCTGGAGGGTATTTGGTATTTTTTTGCTTCAGAGCTGGATTCCTCCTTTACAAAACCAAGAACACAGGATTCCACCTTCCTAGGGAAGCACCTGTGGTGGGAAATAATCCGAATTCTACCATGTAAAAGAAATGAGGCAGCACAAGATGCACATGGCAGGGATTGCTTTCCCAGTCGTTTCAGATTCAAGAGAGATAAAACATTACATTGCTTTCCTTTATTTCCAAAATCCATCTCATTTCAGAAGGTTATCAGGAGTCGTAACAGGGTTTTTTTCTGATTTATTGTATGTGAACAGTTTCTGTCTTGCTCCACTGGCTTGTTGGTGCCCCCTCGTGTTTAAAAGAACATGATAAAGATCAGTTGTGTTCATAGAGAAGAACTTAAATAACCATACCTAAGAAAGGTGTGAAAATTAGGGCAGAGGGGGGGAAAAAAAAGATTCTTTAAAGCTTTTTTTCAGAGTTTAAAACAGAGTTTTAGCTTGTAATTTTTCAGGAGTGTTTTTGCATTATTCCAGATGTTACTAAAGCCACTAATAAATTACAGGCACTTATAAGTTTATAATAAGTGTATTTTTTTAAAGTATTTTAAAAACACTCAAAAGGAACACTGTGATTTCTTCTCTTCATTTAAGTTTAACGTTCCCATGCATATAATCAATAATTAAATAATACTCTCTGTGTTCTGATGGTGAAAGGTATCTGTGGACTTGTTTTCAGGTACTTTTATCTCAAGGTGTGTGAGTTGTTGGGTGTGCAGGTTGCACATGAGAAAAAGGAGCTGGAGCAGAATCAGCCTCTGGAAGTTCTCTTAGTTGTGTCACTGGTCCCTTTCAGACCTTGTGCCAAGTACCTCACCTCATAGCTCTTGATATCCTCATCCTCAGTACATGTGTTGGCATCTTCCCACGGGAATTCAACCTGCTGTTAAAGTAAAAGAACTGTGTAGAAAAAAATTATATATATATATATATATAAAGTCTTGTCTTTTTAGCATTGGAAAAGCTGATAAAATAGGCCAAAGAAAAGTTACATATGTGGTCACTAATGACCAGATCTCCCCCTTATTCTTGTGCAGCAATGCAGGATGGGGGGAAAAAAAACAACCAAAAAGCCTGGTTTTCAGTTCCAGGATGAACACAGATGGATTTGGGTCAGTACCATGTTGGCAAGTAAACATTTTGCTGTGGTCCTGGAAGAAAATTGTGTCCAGCAAGTTGGCTGTGACTCAGGAGCATGAGAGGAACCCTGTCAGCAACCCAGCAGCTGAGAAGGCTATGGCAGCATGTTATGGGATGACCAGACACGGGCTGGGTGGGTGGCAACCATCCCAGCTAAAAAAAACCAGAACCCAGCAAATTTTAAGAGCTCTTGAAGATCCAGTGTTTTGAAAACAAGAGCTGATTTTGAGAGGAAACTGCCAGAACCATCAGAAATTTGTGTGAATGTATCTATTTCCCACTTTGACCTGCATAAATGATTCACACAGAACTTCCTAAAACCACTCAAGTTCAGTTTTCCTCTGTGCTGTGATTTGAGTTCTCCTGAAAAACAGCTCCCCTCTGAGAAAAAAAACCCAACAGACTCCTTCATGTGGTACCTCTTGGATCACAGTCCTGACAAAAACAGGTGTGGAACAGCCTTTCCTCTTTCCTTGAGGACAGTCCGGAGGGCGAGCTGCAAAAAAATTCTCAAATGACAGATCAACTCCTGAGCGGTGCAACTAAAAAGATTTATTGAGATTAGGGGGAGAAGGTGGCACTGGAGCTGAAGGAATGGCCTGGATGTCACACCTACCCCTGACACGAGCTAATCAGAGAAGTTTGACTTTGGCTTAGTCACGGTGAATAAGGCTCCAGGAGCGCACAAACTTTTTTTATCAAATCTTTTTATCCCTCCTTGTCCAGCCCTCCTCTCTTATCTAAACCTAGCCCATGGCTACAGGCTTTTGAGTCACCTTGGGTTTATCATCCCTTCCTCCTTTGCCTGACTTCCCACCCTGACTTTCACGTGCTTTGAAGAAGGCAGAGACCTGTGGGAACACACAGGACCCAGTGTCAGCCACTTGTTTTTAAAACACCAATGTGTGTGTGTGCTCTGTGCTGCAAGTGAGGCATTTTTATGGCTCATTTGTGTGCAATAACAAATGGCATGGCTCTGTTAATCTTAATTACCCATCTGGGTATAGACAGGCCAGTTGTATTCACAGATGAAACGCAGGGAAGTATGTGGTGTTCAATCCCACCAGGAAACAATCACCGCTGCCTTATTTCATTTATATAGATTCAAAGCACAACATAAAAATGTCCATATTCTTTCTTGGATCCATTTGATGTTCAAAGACATGCACATGGAGGATACAACCATCCCTGACTAGCAAGACCATCTGCTCTGTCCTACTAAGATCTGCATACCCTGTCTCAGAGGGATGACTGCATATTAAAACATCCTTCTTCAAATTCTTCTGTATTTCTTTCTTTTGGTACCTGCCCTCCAGAAACACAGCTTGAGGCTGAAAAACAGAACACTACTTTAACCAAGCTCACCATTCTCAGTTTCTCAGGCAGGTTACTGGTATTCATGTTTTGGAAAATGTTGGTGAATCTCCATGAACCTGCTGTTGACTCAGCCCCAGATTGGGTTCTCAGCCCATTGTTCTCTTGTTTCTAGGGAGTTTTCACAGAGATCCCAACTGAAATCGTGATTCAAGTGTTTAAATCACAAGCACCTTGGAGATAAACTGTGAATATTTAAAAAAAAAAAAAACAAAACAAAAAAAACCCCAACCCAAACAACCAAACACACAAAAAAACCCCGGTAACCACCAGTTGTAACACAATATATGAAAGTATAGAATCTAAACCTACAATCCATTGACAGTCTCATGTGCAACTTCATTGGGAATGTCTCATGTCCATGGAAAGGCCTTATAATATTTGTAGGTAATTGGTGTATAGACCATTTTAGGGCACTGTAAGAATTAAATTCTTAATTCTTAATAAATAGAAATAAAAAGCAGACCCATGAGCATGTGGAATATTATCCAAATATTAGTGCAACAGGTTCTTTGCTGTTATACCACAAATGGTACTGTTACTACTTTAGGTCTTCGCTCATTTACAGAAGTCCAAATTTTCTACTTTTTGGGAAGTGTTGTTGTAAAATAATGGTCTGAAATTGTCAGCTGCCACTGCAGAAAATGCCCTTGTGACAGGATCACACATCCCAGCGGTGGCAGAAACCTGGAAAGTTAATACAGGTTTTTCCAGCTGTGGCCACACTGCCAGCTGGAAACCCCTGAGTGAAGAGGAGCAGCCTCAGCATCAGGGAAATGGGAGCTGTGGGAAGGGAGGGATCCTTGAGAAGTCACCAGGGAATAAAAAGGCCTTGGGCTTCTTGGTTTGTGGCATCTGAGCTGGAGGCAGGAAAGGGAGGTCAGTCTGGGCTCCTGGGGCTTGGGAGGTGGGATGGACAGGGAGCAAAACACCATAGTTTGGGTCTGTAGGTGTGACCTCTGTAATCCTGGGGGGCTGGAAGAACCAGCATCTCCTTCTGCAAGCACTGTCAAGCCTCTGAGCTTTACAGAGCCTAATCTCCAGTGGATAACAAATCTTGAGCTGTTTTAGTGGCATATCTGCTGATAATGAACGAGGATATGAAAGTATTTAGGTCCTGGCATGTGAAAACCATCGGTGCTCACGGCAAAACTCCCATCACTGTTAATGAAGTGCTAAAAACTTGTCTCTCAGTGGGCTGCCAGTCTGTGCAGGACGGTAATTCTGCTGTAGAATGACTGTAGCACATGGGCTGCAGCCTTCCAGTATCCAAGCCACTTAAAGGGTATTAGCCTGAGTCATTGTTAGTGCCTCTTTGTGTCTTATAACAAAAGGCTTCGCTGCTTCAATTATAAATGGTGAAACAACTGCAGGTTCAAAACGAAGTTGCAGAAGACACTTAGACTAAATACCTGTTGAGGGAGATGCTGGCTCCCATAAATGCAAAGAGTGGCAAGTGGAGTCACAAGTAAAGGCTTCACCTTTTTTTACTCTTTATGATTCAAGTGACTTAAGCTCTAGGAGTAACTTCTGGTAAGCAATTTTATATATTATATATATATATATCTTTTACCTTCATTGCTTAAGACCAAAGATGCAGGGGCAGGTTGTAGCATGCAGCTGCACTTTGCACATGGGAGCACTGTGGGTTGATTTTTGCTTTGGACTGTACACCACAAAAAAAAAAAAAAAAGAAGCAAAGATACATGAGAACTATTTTGATTTTTCCCATCAGATTCAGTTCAAGAAGGTAATCAATAGCTGCTCCTGTTAGTCACAGATCAAAGAGCAGGGAACATACACTGCTATGTCTAATGGAAATGGCCATGGACCAGCAGACTTACCCTATAGCAAGAAGGGATTGAGATTAGGAAAAACTTCTCTAAATGCAAGGGTAATTTTAAGCATAGCACCAGATTCCCACAGGAGCTTGAAAGGGATGATGGCAATCTCATCAAAAGGAGTCAGGAAACTCAGATCAGCAGTAGCTTGGGTCCAGTTGAATCTGCCTTGGGACAGAGGGGGGGACTGGATCCAACTGCAGAGAGTTTAAAAAAATTGGGAGTGGGCTCGGTTTCACTCCCCCACCCCTCTGGCTGGTGCAGCTGTGCAAGCCAAGGCTGTCATAATTTCCTTCCATCAGTAGCAAGGGGAGAATCAGAGACCAGCTGTGACTCACATGGTCTGAGTCAAACCTTCTCCTGTGAACACAGCTTACAGCATCTCCTAATTTCATTTCAAAGCCCTGGCTGGGCTCTTGGGTGGTGTTACTTTCAACTGTAAATTGCAGAGGGAAGAAGTGGGAGGTTCCTCTGACTTTTTGTAAAATGACACTTGGAAACTTGGGCAGCATTAATGGGAAAACCCTGCGTGTTTCCCACCCTAGTGCCTAATAGCAACTAGTGAAAGTGTTTCATGGGGACGTGAGAAAGGGAACAGTCCTCATGTATGTAGAAGCAGGGAGAGGATTGTCTTTTAATTTCTTTTTTTCCTTCATTTTCCACTTCTCTTACATCGTCTAAACTTGTGAAAATCAGTCATCCTAAGTATTTATTCTTAATTTAGGCAACACGTGACCCCCAGCCTGCTTCTGTCACTGGCACAAGGCAAAGACCTGCAAGGTAGTGGATGTTTGTCACTACAGGCATTGTTTTATTCAGTCCTTAAACCACCTGCAGATTTGAGCACATGGTGCATTGTTACTTACAAACAGCAACGTTTTTCTCACTCAGCTTTGGCAAAATGTTAAAACACACACACAAAATTAAAAAGAAAGAAGCAGAGACGGTTCACAGAAGTAATATTTAACATAAGCATGCACAGAAGTGCCTGTGCTTGACGTGAATGAGTTCAAAACACACAAAATATTCTGTGCTTTAGGTACATGAGCTCTGGATATATATATCCAGCCACGAGAATTGCCATACTCTGAGGTCCATCTAGCCCAGGACCCAGTGTCTGTCAGTGGTAAGCAGCAAGAAAAGGAGATTAGAAACAGAACATCCTTCCCCACAAATGCCTTTCCAACCATCAGAGGCTTAAGAGCTTACTCAGCTGAAAATTATAGCCAGACCACTTTGTACAGTAGACACCACCGGAGCTATTTTTCACAAATATTTCTCATCCCTTTTCAAAAAAAAAAAAAAAATTGCTTCTGACTTGACTTGTATCTCATGAAAATGTAACAATGCTCTGTGTCCATAGTTTTGTTATATTTACCATTATATAGTAATTTACACAAGAATCTTATGGTTTCAGTTTATTACATGGAAAAAACCCTTTTCTTATTTTTTTCATCTTGCCACCTACTAATTTCTGTGGGTATACCTTAGTTTTTATATTGTGACTTACCATTCCCTGTTTATCTTTCCCACGTTGCCTGTGCTTTTGGGGCTCTCTGGAACATGATTCTGTACAACACACCCACTTTTTTTGCTTGTGAGTCAATGACAGGCAGGGAGTGTGTTGTGTGTAGTGGTGAAGGTGAGGAGCAGGGGCTCCACTGCAGTCACAGCCACAGCCAGGGTTTGTTTCACCATCATGTGATTGTGTTCATGCTGTTTTCGGGAGGCTGCCAGGGATATGGGCTCTTATCTCTGGATGCCCCAGCTGAACAGAGAGCTGGAGCGTATCCCTGCCTTCACTGAGTGCCCCTCAAAAGTGTAAAAGACCTCATAAAAATAGTTCAGAGGCAACTCCAAGGCAGGAAGGAGGTTGGTGGGCTGGTTGGTGGGTTGGTTTGGCGTTTGGGATGGTGGGGCCGGCGTCACACGCAGGCATTTCCCGGGAGCGTGAGCACCCTGAGCACCCAGAGCCTCCGCTCAGCTTCCAAACACAGGAGCCAAGAACTGCATTATTATTGTTATGAAGGTACGCAGTACATTTTGCAGGAGCAGACTGTGAATATTTCCAGCAATAGGTGTGGATGCCAAGCTTCGCTGTCGCCTTCCTAGCCGTTAAGAAGGCACTATTTTGTTTTATTGCACAGACAGTAGATCCTCCACCCCTTCGCCACCCTTCTCACAAGTACGTGTTGGGATGGCACACTGGGTTTATCACACGCTGAGGAAGAAAACTGGAGCTGGAGTCTCTGCTTCCTGTCATCCCAAGAGCCTATTTTAGCTCGTGGGGCTCTTGAAAAGACAAATCGTGTTTCCTCTGCTCTCGTGCGTGGTCGGAGCCTGAGCAGTTCTGTCCCTTCAGGTGCACCAGTGGTCCAGCCCGTGGTAATCTGCAATTAAAAAGCCCACGTGCCCACACAGAGGAGCCCAGGGAATATTAAAAAGTAAAGAAAATAGTGTGGAGAAGCAGGACAGAGGGATGGAGGTCAGGCAGGCTCCGTCCAGATGTTTTCCCATTATCTTTATATCAGTTTCCAACAACAGGCTTCTCCAAAGCAGCTCAAGGATGTGCTAGAGCTCATCTAGGGGAGAGGGAAGGAAGCTTGTTGTCCTGCCTCTCAGTACTACTGGGTGGAGCACAGGTTCCACAGCACACGGAGATTTTTCCACTTCCACTCAAATCTGGGCCATGTCAGCCCCGGGACCTTCTGAAATAATACCAGGCAATTCATGTATTTTAATTTTCAGGACACTTTAAAAGTAAAGATTACCCGTTAACACTTAAACAGCTGGAATGAGGCAGTAATGTCAACTTTATTTTTATTTTTTTTTCCACTTGGGGAGCTGGAATACAAGCTTAATTTTGGAAATCCTGCTTGTCAGACTAAAACTTCCTAAAGCCTCTTGCAAAATGATGCCATCAATCAGCTGGTCCACCTCTGGCTGGGCTTTCAGTAGGGAATTACCCACAGAAAAGGTATCACTTCAGTGGTGAAGGCACATTCTGTGCTGCCCTGTCCATATATCCAGGCTGGGTTCCCACCCCAGCTGTACTCAGCAGATGCTCGTGGAGTTTGTGGTCATGATGAGATAGGACACTGGAATCCAGCATTATTTCCAGATTTCTTTGTGTTTCACATCCGTAAAACAAATATATATGTTGGTCTCATGCCCACATTTGGTTCTGTCGCAAATCTCCATCCAAAATAAATTAATTTCAGGCAAAGGGAAAAGAGCACGTTCCCAAGTGCCTTTGATCCTGGGTTAATCAAGCTGGTAACTGAGGCTTCAGTGCAACACAATCTACTCGCCCTCTCTTCTGCTAAGAATAAACTAAGTGATGGGCATTTTAAAAATAGTCCAATCCATACTGTCCCAAAAAAAATCCCAAAAGTCAAAAAAGGAGCTAAAAGGTATGAAATGTAGCCTGAAAGCATCCGGGCTCAAAGCCTTGAGGGTTTATATTCCACGAAGGAAAAGTCAATGCATGTAAATTCCCTGGGTTATGTATTTATTATAACGTGTTTTCTGTCCCTCCTGTCAAACTTCCAACCAACCCAGGAAAGATGCTTTTACAATTTTAAGAACACTGTCCCCCAGGGATATCTGAGCTGTAACCTGCTGTCTTTTGGGTAGCAAAGGGGGGCTGAGGGTGGAACTAGACCCCTGATCTAAGTGAGAACAGTGTCTGCTTGCTGTCACCAGGTGGGCACCCCTCTGCTACCCCTGGGCTGGGCTCCCTGATTCCTGAGTACCACCAGCAAGATGCCACTCAGCAATGTCCCTTTTGGGGGTGCAAGGGGACCAGGAAGGGCCTGGGTGCAGCAGGAGCTGTGACAAATGTGGGGTGCTTGGGGTCTGACTGCCAGAAGCTGGGAAGCCTGCCAAGCCTGCTTCCTTCTGGCAGAGCCCTTGCACGCTTCTCTTCGAGTTTTTGAGGGTTAAGTGCTTGTCTGAGATTTAAAAAAAAAAAAAAATAAATAAGGGAAAACAGTCAGAGAATGGTGCAGATAAATGTGTGTCAGTTTTGCCTAAGAGGGTTTCTGCAGCACAGCACAGGCTCTGGCAGTGAGTTTGGAGAAGACCAAGGAATCCGTGGGGGGCACTGAAGAGGGGTTTAAATCCGTGGGGATGAACAAGCCTGGAATCCTGCTCAAAATCCTGCACAAATCCTGCAGCCACCCAGCAGGAGGTGTAAAAGGCAAGTGGCAGCTGTTTTACAACTCACATTCCTAAAAAACAAAGTTGAGAAAATTAACCCGGTGGTATTCTTTGAGGGTGTGACTTGGTTGGTGCGTACGGTGACATCCAGAGCATCCCTCCTGGACCAGAGCTGGGAGAGGAGGGGGGTGGCAGTCACAGCCTCCCCGGGAGATCAAAGAACATGCCGAGTTGGAAGGGACCCACAAGGACCATCGAGTCCAACCCTAAGCCCTGCACAGGACCATCCCCAAGAGACAGGGCGCCCCGGCAGCCAGCGGGGCGGAGGACAAGCTTTGTCACCGCTTCCCCACTTGCCAACCCTGTCACCTTTCCCACTGGGATAGCAGGAAACACGGGGCGGCGAACCGGGGAGGGGGCCGGTCACCCCCAAACAACGCGGGGCTTCAACAGCGCACCCCGCCGCGCTTTTTCTTTCTTTTCTTTTTTTTTTATTTTTTTTATTTTTTTAAATCTCCTCTTATTTTTGCGAGACGGGGAGGCGCGGGAGCGTGATAAAAAAAAAAATAAAAATTAATAGGAAAGGGAGCGGGAAATCACTTAATTGCGGCTCGGTGCGAGGGTCTTTAGCTCTGTTGGCGGAGCGCTCCCCACCGCCGACCTTCCGCGGGCGCTCCGCGCCCAAGGTCAGCGCAGGTACGCGCGGGGGCTCCGCGGGGGCGGCGCCGCCGGGAGGGAGGGAGGGAGGGAGGGAGGGAAGGGAGGAAGGGAAGAGGGAGGGAAGGAGGGCCGGCTGCCCGCGGAGGGCCGCGCTCCGGCGGGCCGGGCCGCCCGTATTTAAAGTGTGCCGGGGGCGGCGGAGCCGCTCGCAGGGTGAGCGCGCCCTCCCCGACAGGCGCCGCGGGGAAGGGGGGGAAAAAAGGGAGGAGAAACAGCAGCAGGAGGAGGAGGAGGGATCCTGGCAAGTTCGGTGTGGTACCAAGTCCAGGCGGGCTGCAGGGCTCGGACGGGCGATGGATAAGGATGAGATCCACCTGCGCAGGCTGCCGGCCGCCGCGCCTTGGGGACCGCGTAAGTGTCGCCGGCCGCGGTGGGGACGGTGCGGGATGGGGAGCGCTCCTGCCCGGCCGGGGACGGGCTCCGCGGGCCGCCCCGCCTGCCCCGATAAGGGATTTATTATTAGCGTTTCATCGACTATTTTTAAAAATCCAGAAATAATCTCCGCGGAGTAGCGGCGGAATGAAATAGCTTTGCCCCATCTCCGCCCCCCCCCAAAACGGTGTAAAGTCCTTTTAACCTGACTTAATATTGTAATTAAAAGCTCGTCTAGCCCCGGGAAGCCAATCTAATTGTGGGAAATTGCCGGAGTACAAAGTATATGTGACAAATCCTTGAGGTGATGATTGCTGTTAGTTCACGCTGTGCCGCGGAAGTCGAGCTAAAAAAAAAAAAAAAAAAAAGAAAAATCTTACTAAATGAAATGGGTCTGTCCGAGATTGTCAGTAATGCTTTTACAGAACTGACTAAACCATGTATCTGGGTATCATTAACTAATGTGTGCAGCAAAATAAATTATATATATTGGAAGGGGACAATACATTCCTTGGCTGAGAAGTTACAGAGCGTTTGGAGCCAAAGAGCAGATCGTTTAAGTGGTAGGGGGTGGGAATTTCCTTGGCTTCCCTCTAGAAATAAATCACAGCTCGGTGCCTGTGTGCATGCATGTGCACCCACATGTGCATTTATATAAAATCTTCACACACACACACCCTGTGTATATAAAACCTTCGCACACAGGCATTGGAACACAAATTTTGTGAGTACTATTTACTGAGCGCATTTTTCTCCCAGTTTAGAGACAATAAAACTGGGACTGAGATGCTAACCAGGAACATACTGGAACACATTTGATTATCCGGCTGAATTGTATACAAATGAAGTAAATTTAGCATGGCACCATTTATAAATTCCACGCTTTACAATCAAAATTCCAAATCTAACTGGTGGCAGCTAAGAATAGCACAGGGAGCCCTTTTCTTCACTCCCTCTTTTTGGATTCCCACGAAAACCGTTATCCTGGAGCCTACTCATTAAATGGCCAGATATTTCATCAGAGTTCAGCCCATTTCTAAAAGAAATGCTGTTTGCTCATCAAACCATAGGCTGGTCAGAGCGCTCAGAATGAAAACTTTAATGTCTGACACAAAACAGGTGGGCTTTGTATCTTAATACCGGGGAGACTGGGTTTCTGTGTTCTGCTGGTTGTCCCACCTTAACTTCTTTATGAAAATAAGGAGCTTGAACTTTTCAAAACTGTCATGGAAAGCAGGGGAAGCCGAAGTGTTGTCACAGTACATTGACGGAGATATCTGTAAGAGGACTACATGATAAAATGGCACTAGAAACTCCACCATTACTCACGGGGCAGGTGGCAATTTATCATGAGGCAATCGCAGCGATAGGGTGAGAGTCCTGAGAAATCTTTTTGAGTGGCTTTTTATCTTTGGAAAATGTAGTATTTTGCAGTGATGTTATTTAATTTACTGAGTCACCCATTAGCAGCACGAGCACTGTACACCAGCTTCATTGATGAGTTCAAGGAGCAGTTTTTGCTCTCTGAAGTGCATGTTTGTGTTTCTGTTGATAACCTATCCAAAAGAGCTTGTTTGTAAAAGCTGGTTATAAGATGAAACTCCTTTCTTATTACATGGCACAGCCATGTATTGGGGTACAAATCCTACCCAGTTGTTTGGTAATTTCTGCATTTATTGCTGGAGAGACGTGTGGAGACCCAGCCTTGATGTTTGTGCTTGGTCTTTGTACTCAGAAAACCTCCCCCAGACAGCAAAGGAGACTTGCTTGTTACGAGGAGTTGGGGAAAAAATTTGGGGTCAGTGAGAGGATGATGGAAGACAGGAAAACAAGGGGGAAAAACCTGTGCTCCTATAAGCTCTGGGTAAATATTATCTGTCGCCTACATCCAAAGGACTGTTTAACTTATGGCTCACAAGGAAAAAAGTGACCTCAGCACATTATTTTTGGCTCTTTTGGTGGCATGAAAGGACAGGTGTCCCCAGCTACATCTGTGCCCTAAGGAGCCAGGCGTTGCAGCTGATGCCTGTCAGCTTATTATATGCAACTCCTTCTTTATGTCCTGGGGTAACAAGTGCATCTGATAAAGACTGGATGAGGGTCAGAATTGGGGTGGGCTCAGGGGAAAGGTACTGGCATGTTGGCTTCTAAGAGGATCATGGTGATGTCCTGTCACTTCAGAGAAAAGCTTAGAGGCACGGGGGACAAGTGCTCAGGACTGAGCACAGGTTTAGGATTCAAAAATTCCCTGAAAACCCCCTTTGAAAACTCTCCCATGGGAGAGTTTTGTCACCAGCTTAAATGTTGTCAGACTCTCACCCCAGAAAATGAAATGTTTTTCCCCTTTTCTCTGGAATACACTGCTCAATCCAAGGCTGGGACTTCCAGCAGAGCTCTGTAGGTTTTTGGTCCATATTGCCCTGCTCCCCATGGTAGCACTGCAGCTATTTCCATTAACAGTGAAAATGATGAAGCATATTAGGCTAATAATTAATCAGAGATGACAAGGGACTAATAACTGTATTGATTTAATTAGGACTTCTTTTCCAGCTCTGTAACTTGCAGTCATGCACATCATTAACTTAGCATTTTAATTTGCTGTGATAACTTATTAATTTCTGGGGGCGAGCGCGCGCGCGGCCGGGGCAGCAGCTCCGACTTTGTGCCTCGGTCCTGCCCAGGACTGGCAGCAAGCAGGGCGCTCTGTCAGCCCCTGGGAGCTGCTCCTTCAGGGCACCGAGGCAGTGGGAATTGCCGAGCCAGGTGTGGTGGGTGAGCCGGGAAGGCACGTGTGGCTCTCCGGCCGCTCGCTGCGGTCGTACGGGCGTGACGTGAAATATGGGGTAAAAGCAGCGTGCCAGAACGGGAGGAGGGAGAGTGACCCTGGGAAGGAGCAGCAGTTGTTGGCATCGGGAAGGGAAAAATGTCCCTCCTGACTTGCGCTGCACCCTTTGAATTCTGGCGATTTCGAGAAGAGGAAATGCTTGGGGACGTGCTGTGGTTGGAAAATAAGGCTCACTTTAAATTAGAATCACTTTGGGGAGAGGAGGAAAGGCAGGGGCTGTAACAGGCATGATAAACAGGAATTTACTGTGTGAAAGGCTGATGAATGCCAAGTTTACTCATCTTTCCCCCCCCCCCCCAGTTTTGTTGGGGGTACTTGGCACTCGCTGGGCATGCCTGGCATCTTATGCAGCTGGTCCTCAGCAAGATCCCCTCTGGTACACTGCTGACCAGAAACTTCTCCAGCAGGGAGAAGCTGTTCCCACTGAGATCATAGAGCTAAATAGATGGTTGTGTTGCACTGTGCAGCAAGGTTTGGGACTTGTGGGGAAAGAGATCCCATCAACCTCCGCTCAGAGCTGAGCATCCTGCTCTGTATTATCAAGGTACTTGTAAACCTTTGCCCTGTGCCGTGGGAAGGCTGATTCCTCTGCTTTATCCTCGTTTGCTGCAGAGGGCAGTCAGCACAGGGACAAGAGCTGTGCAAGCCAGAAGCACCAGGCAGGCTCCATAGGAGAGCCTGTCCAAAGTCCTTGTCCTTGGGCAAGATGATGGGGAGTTTGGAGAATTTACCCTATCAAATATGCATTTCATATAGAAACAGGTCATTTTCATGTGGAAGTACTGTTGGGTCACTGTGCAGGTGAACTGTTGGTCTGGTGAGCTCCAGGAACAGAAGGCACCACTTTCCTTATTTCTTACAAGTGTTTTCAGAGATTCTGAGAAAGCCTTTCTGCACACAGCCTCATACCTTATTATACAAGCCAAGCTGGAAATAGTTGTGCTTAATTTCAGAGACTGCAGAAGATGTTTAGCTGAGGGTGGGAACATTAACCTTTCTGACCTCACCCGTGTTTGCAGGCCAACTGGAGATTATGGCAGGACTTGCAGTTCTGCCATAGGTACAAACCCCGAGAGGGGTTTTACAAATGACAAATTTTCAGGGGTTGGCAGCTTTGCTGAGACCCTATCAGGGTGTTATTTTCAGT
This sequence comes from Manacus candei, assembly GCF_025592945.1. Lineage (NCBI taxonomy): Eukaryota > Metazoa > Chordata > Aves > Passeriformes > Pipridae > Manacus > Manacus candei. The sequence goes on from NW_026138057.1 coordinate 2,527,206, forward strand.
GGTGCTAAGTCATCTTGTGCCAGCTGTTAGATCTAAGCAATGTCACTGACGCTGCGCGACTCCCTTCTGCCGCTCTGAAGAGCAAAAAAAAAGATAGTGGTGTTACCTCTCGTTGTTCCTGAGAGGTAATTTGTGGTGAATTCAGGCCTTTTAGCAACAGCCACAGAGGCTGCCTCGCTTGGGAGGCTGGGAATGCACAGGAAGCAAAGCTCCTCGTGCTGGGCTGCATTAGTCACCACGGCTGCTTCGCAGGCAAGCCCACAGGCCCTCCAGGGAAACGGATTCTTATTTATTTGGTTTAGCCTTTGATTTGTATCCCTCGTCCCTCTATTTCTGAAAGTAGTACTACATCCTGGTGGGAGGGCCAGCCCTTCTCCCTGCCCCCTAACCTCCCTGTATCCTTTAGCCTTTATCTGCAGCAGCTGACCCGTGTCCCCGTGTACATCCTCGCTCCGTTTGTTCTGTTCCTTTGTACTGCTCCGTGGGTCCTCCCGTTTCAGCTCCCTTTGCTGTTCCCAGTGTCTTGTCCCTGCCTCTGCTCTGTGGCTGGCCCACATGCCAGTGTTTTCTGTCTTCTTCAGACTCCCACAGTTCACATTTTTGAACCTTCTACTGGCAGTCTGTCCTTCCAGCCATTACGGGAACTATTTCCAGATTTGAACTGATGGAGGGATAGTGGCAACACCAGATCCAGTGCCATTCCTCTTTAATATCTTTGCCTGCTTACCTTATCTGCATATCTGATTTATTCTTGGCAGCTCTGTATCCGTGCTAGGACCTTATTCCTATCAGTGGCATATTAATAATGTATACAATTACTGAGATGTCCTTTCGGACTGCAGCTCTGCAAGCTGGAACCTTTTCTTTTTTGAAGCTGACACAAACACCTAAGACTTTTCCCACGCAACTGTAAGTGATCTGGGGGAGTTTTAAAATCTGTAATCTGTTATGAAAAGCCTAAGTGGTTCGCAGGCATTAACTGCTCTTTTTATATCTTAGAAATTATTTAACTTCTGTCATGACAGCAGTGATACACAACAATACAAGTTATGTGTTCCTGGCTCCCAGTCCTGCTCTTTTGCCTCTCCCTCTGTTTGTATCCTACGGAGGGAGAAACTTGATGAGTGTGTACTAAAATGAGAAAAAAACCCCTCTGTTTTCTAAACACATTGCAAATATTTGTTGCCCCTTGTACTTCTTCATTGACGTCAGCTGATATCCTGCTTGGAATATTGCAATAGGGATCTGTGTGTTGATAAGTGACGTTCAGTAAGAAAAAAAATTGGTCCAGGGAGAGAGAAATACATTACAGAGCATTAAATTAGTGAAAAAAGGAAAAAGTCTAGCAACTAAATTACATTTCCAGTGCAGATCCAGGACACATTGTTAAAAAATTGAATAGGAAAAGTGAGCAGATACTGACTTCAGTGACATCATGGAGGTAAAAGTAATGAACTCAGAGTCCTCTGAATACATTTTGAAACTCTACTTTTTAACCTGATGTAGCGGGAGTCTTATAATTGTTCTTCAGAAGCAGAAAAAGAGCCAAGGTGGACGTTTCAGGGCTGAGCATCATTCAAAGTTTTGGGGTTTTTACTACTTTGAGGTAGGGAAGGTGACAGACACTAGTTCAGTGCAGCAGTAACAGTCAAAGAAAACCCCATCCTGTATTTATGTCTGACCATTTGTACTATGGCATCTTGGCTGACGGCGCACCGCTAGATATGTCAATGGATGTGCTTTGCAATTCTTCCCAGATTTTGGCAGGCAAAGGCTCAAAATATGGTGTGACTTTATGCTTGTGGTATGATTGCCCAGGGAAAGAAAAAAAAAAATCTACTGCAGACTGCAAAAGATGGAAGCTTTTATGCAAATACCATCCCATTCATCACAGTGTGTTGCAGTGCTATTGTCCTGAAAAGGTTTTGTAGTGATGGATTCATGGAATTTTGGCAAACCAGGGAGAGAAGGAAGAAGAAGGGTTGTGTGGGCGTACTGCATTCACTGCTGTGTGCCTGTGTGCCAGCTCCATATTAAATCACCTCTTTGGTTTTCATTAGCATTGGCATTGTCGGAGAATCACAGAATGGTTTGGGTTGGAAGGGACCACAAAGCTCATCTCGTTTCAAACCCCCTGCCAAGGGCAGGGACACCTTCCACCAGAACAGGTAGCTCAAAACCCCTTCTAGCCTGAACACTTGCAGGGATGGGGCAGCCACATCTTCTTTGGGCAACCTGTTCCAGTGCCTCACCACCCTCACAGTAAAGAATTTCTTCCTACTACCTAATCTAAACCTGCCCTCCCTGCTTGAAGACATTCCCCCTCATCCTATTACTACGTACCCTGGTCCAAAGTTCCTCTCCAGGTCTCCTGGAGGCCCTTTTAGGGGTTCTAAGGTCTTCTCAGAGCCTTCTCTTCTCTAGGGTGACCAACCTCAGCTCTCCCAGCCTGTCTTCATACATGGCTCCAGCCCTCTGAGCGTCTTCATGGCCTCCTCTGGACTTGCTCCAGCACATCCACATCCTTCTCATGTTGGGGACCCTCAGCTGGACACGATGCTCCAGGATAGAGGTGCAAAGTCACCTCCCTCAACCGGCTGGCCACGCTGGTTTTGATGCAGCCCAACACTGACAGCTCATATTGAGCTCCTCATCCACCAACACCCCCAGCTCCTCCTCCTCAGGGCTGCTCTCAATCCATTCCCTGCCCTGCCTGTGTCTGTGCTTGGGATTGCCCCAGCTGAGGTGCAGGACCTTGGTCTATTCCCATGGAGAAGCTGATCTAGACCTTGAGACCTTTTCTCATGTGTTTAGCCTGGTGGGGACACCGCTGATGGAAGGTGTGTGTGGAACAGTTTGGGATGTACCAGCTGGTGCCACGATGTGTCTGGAGGGGAGGTACCAGCTGTGGGACCACTGGAAGGGTGAGACTAAGCAAACTGTAGCAATGTGGTGAAAGCACCCTTTCCCCAGGCTCACTAGTGGAAACTACTGCATTATTGCCTGCATCCTGTGCTCCTGGCACAGAGTCTGAGACTGGTCTAAAGAAGGAGAATGGTTCTCTGTGTGTAGTCTCAATGTTGGTATTTGGTCAGCAAACCTCATCCAGATGCTTGTATCTCGCTGCATACTTTTGAATGTTCTTTTTCTGATGAATGGCAAGGACAGGTTTCTAAAAATAAATTAATGGTTTTCCCTTTTTTACTTCCTGTGACTTAATATACTTTATTTATCTATATAGCTACTAGTCATCATCATTCTTCAGCTCACTCGAGTATAAACAGAAATGAGCCTGAGTCACAAAGTAAGGATGTGGAGCCAGGCTTTTTCCAGGATTTTAGCCAGGTGTAGGAGTTCCAGCTTAGGGGTCGTGGAGGGAAGAGGCTGGCCCTGGGACTGTGCCTCAGGGGTCTCACACATGAAATGTGGAGATGAAAGACTGCCCACTGCTGCTTTCTGCATCTTCTTCCAAGGTGGTAAGACCTTGCAGCTCTGGGCAAAGAGTTAAAAAAAAAAAGTAATTAAAAGTATTTTAAGAATTAAAAGTATTTTAAGAATTAAAAGTATATAAAAGAATTTTAAGGTTAGTTTATCGCTAAAATAATAAAAACCAGAGTGAGATGCCAGTTAATTATTGCTCTCACACAATCCCTAAGGATTGTTGATCAGCCCAACATCCAAAGCAACAGGTGCTCTCATTTAATCAGCTCAAGCACCATACTTTCACAAATTCACTCTCCTGGGGCATACAGGCAGTTCCTCATGCTGCTGGTAGTGTGGCCCAAACCAACCATAAACTTGAATGAAACAGATCTGAAAATAAATGAATGTTACCAGGAATTTTAAGGTAGTAGTCTCCTTTTGGTATTTGCCCACTAAAATTTAAGACTGCCTCTGCACATCAGTAGCAGAACATGCTATAATTTTGTTTACTCGTTAGAAACGTGAAGCAATCTAACCTAAAACATCCTGAGCATCATTTTCTTGGCCAGAATATGCCTTGGGGGTACCTCTCTTTGTGGCTAAGCAGCACATCTCTCTGTTAGGAGGTATGTGAAATAGGAAAGACATAAGATGTACTGGACAATAGGATTTGGTGCTCTCTGGAGCTCTGTGTATCAAGGTATGTGTCCTGTGGGAGAAGTGGACTTGCTGGCTAACAGAATAATGAAGAGTGAGTGTCAACATACTCCGTTGTTTTTTTTTTCAATCAGCAGGACTGATTGTTCAGAGGGTGTGAATTGAGTGATCCTTAACTTTCCTTTCAGGGTTTCTGGGGATATGGATATCAGCACTGTACTAGTAGGGTTGTGTTTGCAGCTCCATCAATTTGTCTGTGAACAGTCTTCTGGGGTTTAGTGTTGACATCGACAGGGACATAGATTCGAAATGTTGTTTCATCTTTACAATTGCTGTCAATAATCCATTTGGCAGGAAGCTGAGAGTGCCTAAAGGCACGAGGGAGCAGCTTAAGGTACGTTGCCAGGACATACCTCAGCTAACAGAGACAATTATTTCTGTGCTACAGATCTGTACTTCAAATTCAGTCATTTTGTAGAAATATTTTTACTTCATGTGCCCTGAGATGTAAGATGATGTTTGGGCTCTTGGAATAGGAACAGCTCCTCTTTCTGAACAGTTGTACTCAAGGACATGCAGGCGATCCTTCTTTAGCTAATGGTGGTTGGGAATCAGGTTGAGAGGCAAAGGCTGAACACCCAGATCATGTCCCAGCCCTTTTGCACATGTTTTAGAAGTGCAAAGTATTTCTTTACCTGTGGATCTTAGAGGACTTCACAAATTTTATTGAGACATCAAGAGAACCCATCAACTTAATTTGCATTGTGTTTATTTGCTGTTGCACAACTTCTGTTGTAGGACAAGAGTGAATATGTTGAATTTATGGGCTTGACAGGTAACAGAAAACAAGAATTGTCATTTTAGTTCACTTGACATGGGTTCAACTGAGAGAAGAGAATAGTTGTCCAGGGTAAGACCACGTGCAATATGTAGTGAGGGTGGAAGCAGAGCAGTGTGTATTAAATTAAATAGGGTGAAAGTGCTCTAAGTGCTCCTTAGTTCAGAACTGGAGTTTAGACTATCAGGCTGTGCTTATTTATTCTGCTGTTTACTTTTGACTGATGGGTGTCATCACACTCTAAAATCTGACCCAAATGAAACAGCTTATTTTTTTAAAATTGCAGCTGATCATTTTCATTTAAGAAAGAATCTGCTCTCTCAAACACACCAAGAATTAATGATAAGTCGTGGATTGCAAGAGAAATTATGCTCACCGGTACCATTCTTACTCTGCTGTAATGACTTGTCTTTTTTGTGTTGGGATAAAGTATTTTTGATTAATCCTAACCATTTAAGGCCCATCTAACAATATAAATGAATAGCTGGGTGATAAAAACCAAAGACCACGTACTAACTCTCAGGGGAAGAGCAGAAACTGGTTTTGGGTTAGATTTTAAACATTGTTACATACCAGAGGCATAGAAATCAAATCTAAGCCTTTTAAAGCTAATAGTTTCTAAATGGCAGATGAGTTAATTGAATTTTTAAAGTTCCTTCTTTTAGCATCTAAGGAGCTTTCAGTTAAAAGAACCGGATTATCGTTTCCAAAACAAGATCTTTGTTGTCTTGATAATATAAATTAATGAAAGCTTTCCTTTCTCTCTTTCTCCTCAGTGTGTTTTCTCAAAATAGCTCATCGGGGCTGTATCCTGCAATTTGCTGTGCCCTCTGGCCCTCGTCCAGGAAAGCACTTAAGTGTACAAATAGCCCTGGTTTTGGTGGCAAGTGGGCAACTGAGCAGGAGACCCTCCCGTGTGTCCCAACAGCTTCCACACATCCCTGTTTTCACGGGAAATCTGCAGCTCACTCCCCACCCTCCACAGTGTCTGCTCCACCTGATGTGAGCAGTATTTCACAACACAGTCCTGGCCCTTCGTTCATGCCTCTGTTTCAGGGGGTTTGAGGATTATTTAGTGAAAATCCTTGCATTTCAGGTAGCTTCTCACGAGCTCTACTCTGGAATCCAGTGGGGACTTTGCCACCCCTCTTAATTTTGGAAGCGAAGCACATGTCTGATGGTAGTTAAGGAGTTCAGCCTCTCCTCAGTCATGGCACTAAATCTTTCAAGTAAAACCCCGTTGAAGCAGTTCCTGAGAGCCTGTGATTGATTTCAGTGCAGCAATTGCTCTGTATTGACTGACTGGAGCACGCTGTCCATCAGGAGCAGAGTTGGTTTGCAGGAAGCTTTCATGTCCTTCACGTGGCAAATAAAATCAGGGACCCTACCAAACATATTTCAACCTTAATGTGAACAACCTGATGTTAAAAAAAAAAAAAAACTACAAAAAAAACCCAACAAAAAAACAAAAAAACAAATAGGCATTTAAATCTCGTGCATTGGGCAAAGGGTATATATTGTGCTGTCATTTAATAATGTAAGTAGGAAAGTAAATATTTCTCATAAGCAGATTATTACGGGGGATCGTCTTTCCTCTGGAGTTTTGTGTTGCTGTCAGACCAAAACAGGGAGCTAATTCCAGCTTTTACCCCTTCTCAAGTTTGAGACCATCGCTCTTTCTGTTTCTCTCCATCACATTTTTCTTGCCACTGCTTTCTTTGTTATCCTTTTTTTTTAAAAAAAATTAGTTTTTAAAATTCAAAAGATGGAGAAAAGTGGATATTACAGAAACAAAGCCAGAACCGGGTAGAGAAAATGTTTCAGCCATCCACAGGCAGGAAATCTGAGCTCCTCTGGAACCTGAATGAATCCTGGAGCAGCCCTGTTATTTTTATATATTTATTTCCCCGTTCGGATGTTCTGTCTGCTTTTCCCACGTTATCATCAAAGTGGCCCCAGAAGGGACAGTTGTGAAACAGAAACTATCTGTGAGTGGAGGAACAAAACCAGAGCTTTTAAGCTTGGTTTTAGCAAAAACAAACAGCTTTAATTACCCTAAGTGTTTGCAAATGTTGCTGCTCTCTTCTAAGTGTGTTTTAACATGGGCAAAGGCAAGGAGAGATGTTGGTGGCAGCCCCATCTCCTTGAAACTTGGGTTGAGCCCGTGCAGTGGTGGTGGTTTCTCCCTCTTCCCGCTCTGTGCCCTGGCCAGACTTAGGTTTGCAGCACTGAAGCTGAAGGAAAAAATAGTTTCTTCCCCTGGTTCACATGAACTGCTTTGAACTGGAACAGATGTGGATGTACAGAACTGTCTGCTCGCAGCGACCGTTCCATTTATAACCACGGGTTTTCTATTCAGGTCTCTTTATCATTTTTAACTTATTTTCTGTTTCCACGTCCTTTTCCACAATAAAATATTCCTAACTAAATGGGTTTTCAGCTCACATCCAAAACCTTTGCAAGTGCTGTTCCTTGCTTGAACTTACGGTGCCAACGTTATTGTTCAGCGATTTTTTGCTAATAATGATGCCCAGAGGAGGCAAGGTTGAGTTTGGTTTTGGGGTATTTTTATGATGGGGTTCAGAATATCAGTTTATTACCAAATTAGGGCAGAATCTGGAGTGTGGTGGTGTTAAAATCTCACAGAAGGTGTTTGTAAGATCTAACTTCCAAATGGCATTCCTATTAATTTTCTGCTTTGTTGAACTGTGTTCTACTCTGGTGTACAAAATAAGTTTGTGTGCAACCCAGACCAGAATTGTTCCAGTGAGTACAGATAAGGGATTCACATTCAACCACAAAAATTCAGTCCATGGTGTTGTTTTTTGCTTTGTGTTTTTCACAAACTCCTGCTTCAGAGTACATTCATTCACTGTTTGATTTGATTAAGTGCTCAGTAATTAATTCCACCAATGCTCTGCTAAGTGAGAAGGTGAGTCCTGCACTTCCCAGTGACCAAGACACAGGGATGTGTCCTGGGATGAAGAAAAAAATGCATGAAAAGGTGAAATCAGTGGTGGTGTTTGGTTCAAGCTGATCAGTTATGCCTCTCCTCACTTGAGCCGACCATGTGGCCTTTATTACAAAACTAGGAATTCATTTTTTTAGAGTTACTTCAGCTTGTCTGTCCTCTAATTTTCTGTGGAGACAGTCAGTTGTTTGTACATTGGGGACCGTACGTGTCAAGTTCTTTGTTTTAGTTCATTGCCTTCAGTTGACACAGAAAACAAAAATCTCCTCGAAATTGTGGAGACAGATAGGATTTTAATCTAAACCACATGAAAAGTCAAAACCTTCTGTGGCCACGGGTTTTATTGGGGTTCAACCTCCTGCACTCTTTTTGGGAAGGCCAGAGATTTTTTTTCATATCTGAAGGCACTTTTCTTTTCTGGTTGACTCAATGCCAGCTCTAAAACTGGATGATACAGCCCTGTGAAGCAATGCCTGGATGGTGTTGGGATGTTCTGAGGAACAGTCTAGGAACAGTACCCTTGGCTGTGGATTCCTCACACCACTGGGCAAGAATCACTTTGCTGTTGTTGGGCTACCTTGACATCACTCAGGTTGCATCAAGTGAAGTCAAAATAAAAGTAGATATTTGCAGTATGGAAAAGAGAGTTTCAATTGTTCAGTTGTAACGAAGAAACAAAAGGAATTTTTGTGCTTAATCTGGTTTTACCAGTGGTAACAGATAAGATCTCTATCTGTCAGGCTGATATGGTGTAGGCTGGTTTCTGACACATCACTTACACTCACTTACACTCACTCAAACTCGTGTGCTTGTACCCCCAGGATGCACCTTCCAGTTGTAGTGTTTCTCTTGCTCTTTTCTCCTTCCCGTGATCCGTGCACTTTCTATTTCCATAGCTGCAGTTAGCTTTATTTCCTCAGTTTAATTTCCATTTAACTTCCGAGGAAAAAAGGTACAGATGTTCAACTGCAACCATTTTTTTTTTTTTTAAACCTCTTTGAATGCTTTTGGTTGTCCTGTAGGTTTCCACCGCCAAGGAAACCCTCTGCGCGTCAACCCCCGCGACAGAACTTTTCTCTTGAACTCCCCTCGTGTCCTCGCACTACCCTTCCGCGGCTCGAACGAGAACTAAAGCTCCATGGGAACATCCCCAGTGCACAACCACATCAAAGCTGTGGTTGGAGTCCAGCTCTCAAACAGCCCCCAAAAGCTGGCCAAGCCTGGTGTGTGGGTTCTGGTTTGATATGTTGTGTAGGGGCCCTACGTGCAGCGTTCAGCGAAGGCTGGAGACCAGACACCGAGTTCCCAAGAGCTAATTGCTGTCTGGACTGAGGCAGCATCTCCCTTATCCATCTCTGCAACTTGTCCACATGAGTTGTTTAATCCTCTCTTTCACCAAAGCACCACATAATTTGTCTGGTTTTAATGCTGACCAGTAGTGAATCCTTGATGTGAAGAATGTGCAGGGAGGGAAAATCTGTTTACGGTTCCAGTTTTTATTCACGTTTGCCAGTTTTATTGACTTTATTTTTAAGGAAAAATAATTACACTGAGTCTGGTTTTAGTCAAGGACTTTTCTGGTTTATGTGAGGAACAGACAAAGACCTGTCACGTTGGAAGGGTAAAATCAGGTGGGGAAAAAAAAGTGTTCTTTCCCTTCAACAAATAAATCAAGTGCTTCCACCCTAGAAGAATATCCAGTAATGTCACAAGTGTGGGCACTGAGGATAAGCAGACACATCAACAGAGGGAAATCTCTGACAAGTTTTAGGTGTGTCACTCAGACATGGGATGTATCTTAGTAGATAGTCTGTCACTTTTATTCCCTAATAACTTTTGACAAGAGACAGATAATACTGCAGAGTTTATTTTAAGGTAGATTGTTGAATTTTGTGTCTGTTCTCTTTCTTTCTTCCTTTTTTTTTTTTTTTTTTTTGAATACTTTCTCTTTTTCATAAAAAATTAGTGCCCCAGCTATTTGTTGAGCTGGTTCTATTTGGGGAGGAAGCAATGGATGCAGAAAGCAGCTGGATGCTGTTGAAGTGTTTTTGATTTTAATTTTCTTTTTCTTTCTGGGTGCTCGTTCTTTGCTCAGCTGAGCAAAGAGAGCACTGGTGAGTGCTCAGAGTGGTGCTGGCAGAGGTCAGTCACAGCCCTCGGGTCCCTGCAAGCCCCAGGCCTCCCCTGGCACCGCTGAGCAGACCCCCAAACCACGTGGTTGTTCAACGGTGGATCAGATGTCTAAAAACATCGATTATCTGAACGGTACCTGTGGCCAAAATGAGATTTAAAGATCTGGGTCTCCAAAAAAGCAAAGGGTTGGCTTGTTAACCGGTGCCTGAGCATGCTTGGTGCAGAGCACTGGTGCTTTGCTGTCTCTCTGTGTCCAGCTATGTTCTCACAGCACCGAATGCATCCCAAGGCTCGGCACCCCGAGAGGTGCTGAGTGCCCTCGAATCCCATCTCTTCCCACGGTCAGAGGGCACCGGGGAGGAGCAGAGAGGCAGAGGCAGAGCCAGGCAGCTGTGTGGCCACAGTGCCTCGCTGGCTCCTTTGGGATGGAGGATTCAGGACCAGGAGAAACATAACAGTCCTCTTGGGACAAATGTGGGAGCGTAAGGGCATCCAGGGAGGCTGCACCTGGGAGGAAAGGGGATCTTTTTTAAAGCTGTTGAAAGCGGGTAATTTTGGGTGATCTCAGCCTTTTCGAGCTTCTCCTCTTACACAGACTGATTTGTTTTACATCTGGGGCACGATCAATAGATAAGGCATGGGAATATTTACTCACCAAATTGGAAGGGCGCAGGAATTTGCTGTGGGAAACCAGTGCATTCCTATGGGCCAGATCTCCTGGAAGCCACAGGACGTGTTCCAGGCATATCCCACAGCCTCCTCTGAGGAGGGGGCAAGGATTCTTAGCCCAAAGAGAGGGAGGATAATTTACCCCTCAGGAATTTTCTTTCATATTCATAACTTCTGATGAGTTCCACATCAGTCGGGGAAAATGTTGTTTGAGAAGCTGTTTTTGTAAAACATTTGTCATTCCTGAGTCCGGGATGCTCTGCTTCAGTTGGTGTCTTTTAGTGAGAGTTTGCCAAAAATTTGTGTGAACGAGTGTTTTGCTGTGCATTTTCTGTGTTTTAGTGATGTTGTACAGCAGTGTGGGTGTGCAGCACAGGATCAAGGAAAAAAAAATAGAGGGAAAGCCCCGTCTTGCCTCACTGAATTTGTACAGTGAAATGATCAGCTTGGACCACGAGGGTTACAACTGTAGCATTTCTGAGCATCAACAAAGTGCTTTGCTTTCTGTTGTGTGTGGGTTTAGAAGCAGGGATTTTACAGCAATGCCAGCTTTAGCTCTTCAGGAGCCTTTGCTCCATCCTTAGCATTCTCCTGCTTAAACAGGAGAATGAACAATCATTTATTGGTTGAGTTTGTGACATGCAGCCTTCACCTTTCCTTGGAGTCTCTTTTCCTTCCTTTCTTTCCACCCTAATTTACACTATAATCTTACAGCTTAAAGCTTCAACCCTGTCATTCCTTACTTGATTCATGTAAAACTTCAACCCAATCAAAAAGTCCAGATGGAAGTGAAGGGATGGGTGTGTACATGGATGTCTAAAACCTGCTGCTATACTAAACCTTTCTGGGAGCACTAAAGAGAATCTGATCCTTTAAACTCTCTTTATAAGGCTTTAGGAGGGAATAACTTGCAGCATTTATTTTTCATGGTGGAGCTATCATCAAGCAAAAATCTGTCTGGAGTAAGTGAAACTGATAGTCACCAAAGTATGTGTTACAGTTTGGAAATGTCTGTGAGAGGCTGTCACTGAGAACAGGCCAAAAATGGAACCTGAAAGAAAAGTTAGAAAGGAGTTGGAATGTTATTAAAGCTATAATTATAAACATAGGAGGCATTTTGATATTGTTTCTTTTCTTTAAAGCTTCCATGTGAACAGGACTGGGAGTTTGCTGTGGGGAATCCAGGAACCCTTTTTTAGGACAGAGGGGAAGATGCACATTGTCTCCCCAGATTTATGCATTCAAATAATGAATTATGAGTTGTAGGATTTCTAATATTAGTGTTTTCCCCTGGCTGTAACCAGGTAATTGATTGAAAGAAATACAGGCTGCCCCTTCACTGGAAAATGTTTGACTCCTGTCTGGTTCAGGAATGTGAAACCCCTGGTCTGCTCCCAGAATCACAGAGTGTGTGGACATGGCCCATCATCCAGCATGTAGATGCAAATGTTTTGGAAAGGGCTTTAGAAAAGTATTTCCACCTCTGTTTTCCTTGGTACCAGCTTCTGTTGCACCCTGAAAATAAAATGAGAGCTGTCTCCTTTGCCTCTTAAGGAAAGGGCACGTTGAACCAGTGCTTGGAGTTTTATGTGTTCAAATTTCACATGCTGCTTGTTTGCTTGGTGTCAGAAACGTTCTGTTGATGATTCCAAAGCATCAGCCAGGTCGAGGGATGGACTCCAGCAGTAAAGAAATTGTGTAGGTGCCAGGAAGGACCCACCTTTGCAGGTGCCTGCTGTGATCTGTGTCTATCATAATGTGACTTTGCCAGCATCAGGTGTCACCCAAAAAAAAAACCCATCATCTTCAATATACCACGAAAACTCAGAAATGGTATTAACAACACAAAATATTCCCCACCCTCCACATTTTCCATTTACATCTCCTGTTTCCCTAAGTTCAAAATTCCTGTGAAAGCCCCAGCTGGGGAGGAGGGGGGGCATGGAGAGCACAACTGGAACACATCCGTGAGCTCCACAAAAAAAAATAAATTAACATAAAGGCGGATTTTTAGAATGCTCCACACGTGAACTACGAGGCAGCACGTGCTGCCAGGGTTACCCATCACCTGAGGGGAGAGGGTGCCCACCGTGGTGGCCGTGCTGGTGGCTCAGCCTGTGAGCTGGAGCAGCATTGGGCTCCCAACACTCACTCCATGTAATTAAACCCTCAGCAGAGCCAGTGGGCAGCAGCTGCTTTGGAAATGACACGATGGGGACGTGTCAGGACATTTTGGTGGCACCCAGCCTGTGCATACTTGCAACTGAGAGCGCCCCGTCTCCACTCTGATGCCCCTCTCCGTGCCCTCGTCTCAGATGTCCTTAAGGTTGGCTGGGTTAATGAGAACTGCTGGTTAATTTGCTTAAATTCGAAAAGCTGTAGCTCCTGGAGCATGTACATAGCTCAGGGCACAGGAGTAGCCTCGTTCAGGGCCGTTCTCATGTGCTGTGCTTATCCCTGGAGCTGTTACACGCTCGTTTAGTCTCCCTGCAGCAAAGTAATTAAACCCACTTGGTGATGGGCGAGGAACAGGCTCTTCTTCCACCCTCTGCAGTGCTTAAATTTAATGGCAAATTTCACGAACAGGTGCTGGCAAATACTGTTTGTGAAGGGTAATCCTGACAGCACATGCTGTCTCGCAGTTTAAATGTGGAGTGTCCTAAAAATCTGCCTTTATGTTCATTTTTTTTGTGGAGCTCAAGGGTGTGTTCCAGTTGTGTTCTCCATGCCCCCAGCTGGGGATTTCCATAGGGATTTTGAACTTAAGAATACAGGAGATGTAAATGGAAAACGTGGAGGGGGAGGAATGTTTTGTGTTGTTAATACCATTTCTGAGTTTTTGTGGTATATTGAAGATTATCGTTTTTGTTTTGACACCTGATGCCATCAAAGTCACATCATGATACAGATTCACTTTCACAGAGAGTGAAAATGAAGTGTATCACATGGGCATTATTTGTTGTGTAAATGGAGGGGTTGATGGTTCACAAACCACTGAATATTCTGAGTTGGAAGGTAGTTGCTGTTGGAATGGGGGTTTTTTCCCCTCCCTGTGGTGGCTTTTGTGTTCATGTGTTTCATTCAGCTGCAGTCTTAGGAGAACTTTAGCTGTATTTTTAGTTTAGTCTCGGGTGACTTTCTGGTGAAGGCGGTTCTAGAAAAATATTTTACTGTTATATGGGAGTATAAGAAAAAATGATGTGTTTAGAGAAACTTGTATGACTCCAAATTTCTGTCCCTTTGCTTTGTGATGTTATTCCTCATCCTTGTCACTACTGATGCTTTTGGAAACACCTTTTTGACTTGGTTCTACCAGTTAGTCAGCAATGAACCAGACCCATCCAGCCTGAGAGATCTCTGCTTAGAATCAGCAAGAGGAATGAACAGCTGAAATATGCACAGGTTTGTGTTTTCCTTGATCAGGATTGACATGTTTGCCCTTGGTGTTGTACTTAACTTATTTCCAGTTTCTTTATAAATAAGGCCTGTTAGTCAAGTGATCAGAGAAGGAGCTGTCAGTCTGATCGGGGCTGTACCCGTGACTCAAATTGCACTGAGTCAACGTGCATCTCACCCAACCCAGGCTGAAATCTCAATTATTAAGACTAGCTGCAGTAAAATTTTGCATTTGGATCTAGCCTGTGTGAAGGAGAAGTGGTTTTTAAGCCATTTCAATGGGGGAGTTTTAAATGAAGAGCGGGATTTTGGCTTGTTTTGGGGTTTTTTTTCCCAATCTGTGTTTGTGTTCTGCTCCACCGTGTGTTTATTTTAAAGTCTGGTTGTGCATCAACATATTCTCAATCTGAAATGTAGATCTCACACTGACATGTTTTAAATGTTTGAATTGAGTCCAGCTTTAAAGTACCACAGTTATCTACGAAGTACATCAGAGTTTCCTTCAGTGTTCATTCCTCATTATTATCTGTTCTGGAGTGCTGATTGTTTTTCAGTGTAATTAGTGTAAGTTCTCTTTTTGATCTCACATCAGATGTGCTCTCCTGTTTACAGAGAAGAGTCTCCTCCAGAGTTTTGCTCTGTAAAAAAACAGACTTTTGCCCTGATTCCACATTTTCAGGTATTGGATCTGTGTATGATCAGGTCACTCCAAAGTACTGGTTTTGTTTTCTATGAGTGTGGGCACATATGGTTTGTACTTCTGTCAAATTCCTCACAAAATCACCCAGATGAGTTAATGGCAGCTCTGTTCCTTTATGCCAGCTTCAGGCTGGACACGGCAGGACAGTTGATAATAGATCTAAAATAAAGCCTGCTGATGCCAAGTTCCCCCACCAAAAATTTCTTGACACTTGAACCGGTGCAGTGAGTGTGTTCACCCTTCAGCTTTTTGTGTTTATGACTGGGGAGTTTTGGATCTGGTGCCAGCAGCCTTAAATCTTACCTTGTTATAGCAGACTTTTGTTGCTTATCTTCCTGGAAAAGGATGTGCTCCCACGACTTGAGATGAGCTCCAGACAAGTGCAAAATCCTCCATCTGGGTAGGAATAATGAGCCAGTTAAATAGCAGTTCTTCAGAAAAGGGTCTAGGACTCATAAACTAAACATAAATCCACAATATCTTGTAAGGGAACATGTACTAATCCTGCTCAGGGCTGGAAAAGCCTGACCTGGAGTACTTTATCCAGTTTCAAGCATCTTTTCACAAGAAAAATGTGTGTCATACAGTTTAAAGCCAAGAGGGGAGCAACAAAAACGAAAAGAAACCCAAGAAAATACGTCTTGGAAGAAGCTGGTGGAAGAGAGGCATTTGGCCAATGGGGTTTGCAAACTTCACTTTGGCTTCTGGGTAGAATTGTTGTTTGTGGGACACTGTTTGTCATCCTTGTCCTAGTCTGAGGTGCTCTGTGTTAATGCTGGGATTTGTTTGTAGCTCAGAGGGAAAAGCCTACAGGAGAGGAAAGGAAACAGTGGGAAACCCTGTGTGCACACGTGGCCTCTGTGCCAGCTGCTTTCGGGAGCTCCTGGGTCACCATGTCCAAATCTTTGCTATTTCGGGCAACCACATCCCAGAATCCCATTCATAAATTTCTCAAGTACCACTACAAAAATAGTTTGGGTTTATTTTATTTATTTATTTATTTGTTTGTTTTATTTTATTCTTTTGCCTCCATTGCTCTGGTATGAACCTCCTGCCTCTGCGCTGGAGCCTCATCTAAACTGATCTCTGAACTGAGCATTTTAAATGTTGATATAGTCACATGGGCACTTCATTTGTTCTTCATTGCCCTTTGGCTTCTTGACCACTCAATGAGGTAGGAGGAAAGAAGGTAACGAAGGAGTAGTTTTCTAGTTCTTTTACTGTCCTCTAGCAAGACAAGCTTCTCCCTCCATCACTGCCACCACCCCCCCTGTCATTTTGCATGTTTAAATTTGAGCTCATGTGTCTGAAATAGGGGATGATGAGTGCTGCAGGCAATACCCCACAGAGAAATGCTGCTGTTGCTTGTTCATCTTTACTGGAAATACCTTGCTTGGTATACCCTGAACTGTAATTTTCCTTTCTCTGAGCTGTGTCTCACAGAGGGACACTTGTGCTGTGCTCAGCTAACACAGAAGGAGGGAGTCCTGAAGCATCCTGCAAATGCTAGACAGAGCTATCATGTGAGAAGTTTAGGAACAGCCTGTGTTTGAGCAGAACCACGTTCCACCGTGCTGAGAGCCCTGATGGGCTTGTTAAAGATTTACAGTCACAGCAAAGCTATTTTTGTGGGTGTTCCTTGAAATCGAGAAGTCCTGTTTGGGCACAGGGTGGGCAGGCAGTGGGTGTGCAGTTTGATCTGAAGGTGTTGGCTGCAAGTTGGTTTGGCACTGCTTGCTGCTGTTCTGATCTGAGAGCACCTCTGCTGGCAGTGGTGGCTTGAAGTTCTCAGCAGAAGGTGTCTCCCAAAAACAAGACAACAGGGCTTGAGCAGAAACATCCTTGTCTTTGGTATTTACAAAATAAGGAGAGAACTGTCAGTAAATGGTAAAACCAATAATATCCTTCCCAAAAACCAGAAGGAAGGGTAGAATGGACCTCCAGTTCAGGGGTAGAATGGACCCTGTGCCAGTGGTGGGGATAATGATGCATTTTAGGGGTGCAGAAGCTTGAACTGCACCCCTGAGGACTGAGCCCCTCGAGGATACAACCAGAATGTCTGGTTTGGTTCCTGGTGATGAAACAACAGGGCTTCACTCGGAAGGACAAAGTTTGAAAAGGTCCCTGCAGGTGGGAATTTTATCTGTTGCACTGCATCTGTATTTTGCAGTCTGTAAGTCTTCCAGCTGTGTGATGTGCCCCAGTGATGCTGGTGGGTTAATGACAGATAAATGGCTGTCTGCACAAGAAGATCCCATTTTCCCCACCTCTTTTTTTTCCCCTAAGGCATAGATTTCCTAAGGCCTAGCAGCGCCACAACCAGTCCCTTTGGTTGTGCTGCTACAAAGTGTTTCCTTATTTAAACAGTGCTCCAGATTGTTTATTGACGTGGGTAAGTGATACAGCATCCAAACCTCTGGGAATCACACCGTAAACTTCCCAAATAAATAGGCATAAGGAGAGGAGCCAAACAGGATACAAGTGCTCAAAAGCCTCAAGATGAGCAAGAAGTGTCCCTTTCCAGCAAGCAGTTGTTTTACTATGAAAGACAGATACACATTTTTCTACAGTTGGCAGATTTTGGTGCTTGGCTGCTTAAATCTTGTCGAAAAGGTCATAGGCTGAGTCCCTTCTAAGAGCCTGATGGCTGATTAGCAAGTGTAAAAATTACCAGACAAAGCACTTGATATTTTCTAGTCCAGGGGGATCCCAGTGGGGTGATGTGGGCATTGTTACACAGGCCTGGAGTAGGTGCAGTGATGCTTTTTTTTTTCCCCCACTGGAACATCATGTTCAGGAGTGACAACACTGGTCTGTCGATACTTTCTCCTGCGAGAACTGGCGCTCCAAAAGCTTTGGGTGGGGTCGAGTCGTACCTACTGGCTCCAATTTTCAGTACCATTAGAGCACCCAGCCTTCCACAAAGTACAGTTTGGTGGTGTAGCACTGTGGGATGTTAATCAGGAAGATTTTCTTTGGTCTGTGAAGTTTCCTCGAAGCGTCTTGTTGGGCTGTTTTGTCTGGAGCTGTGCTGTGGTGGCATTTGCTGTCCTGCTTGCCCTCGGTCACAAGGACAAGAACCAGCCTGCAGGTGGAAAAGGAGTAAAGAATTCAAACTACTGATCTGAGTTACAAATAATTCCTGAAGGAATAAGGTTAGGGACAAGAGTTCTCAGGAAAGGAGTCTCAGTTTCATCTAAACAAAAATCGCGCTTGTGTTAAAATTAGGCAAAGAAAATAAGTAGATTCAGAAACATTACAGGTGTTGCAATATTGCTGAAATACTTCTTTATGTAATATGTAGTTATTCACAAAGGTACAATTGCTATGACCTGTTTGGGGGCACTAAATTTACATGTGTATTGGTGGTGGAGGAGCTGATTCAGTGGAAGCTGTTCCTCAGGGAGGAGATCTGACATAGCTTCCCCTAATCAAGTCCCCCACCAATTAGCACCCCTGTCCCTCCCAGTGTATGGTCTCTTATGGGCTATAAATCCAGGGTGATGGATTACACACACATTCTATATCCAGTACATTTGCTGCTGTTCCTCTGTGGCTCCCAGCTGGCAGCAAATTTACGTCACTTGGAAGGTTGTCTTGGGTTTTTTTGAGATTTTTTTATCATGTGAAGGAGGGAAACAGGGCCACGAGAGGGTGATGCCCTGATCCTGTTGAGCCAGGTGAGCTGCCTCCCCCCTCTGTACATCTTTACCAAGCAGCTCATGGAAAGGGTGCCTTGATCTTGAGTTGGGCTGGAGCCTGACAGTGTGAAAATAAAAAATTACACCCCTAGGTGTTTTTTTTGCAGCCGCTGCAACCGATTCAAATATTTTAAATATCATGTGTCCTTCAAATGAGTGCACTGTGCAGTATCTGATCCAGTGCTGTCGTGCCTGTTCCACCATAAATGCTGTTGCTGTATCATATCACTTCCCAAAGTATCTCAGATACATGCCCAGTCATAATAAAAAAAAAACCAAAAACAAAAAATAAACGAGGTTAGTAAAGCAAATGGTTCAAGGCTGTATCTCCACTCAATCAGAATTGCAACAGCTTTGTTTTTATTTAGCTAGTTGCCCTCTGTTCCTTTAAATTCCAATATTGACATCACTGCTGTGATCAGGGAGAAGGACTTTTCTTTCTCTTAATCAGCAATAAGTTTTTTGCGGGTTTAAAAGCAATCACTTCAAGATAATTTCCAAAGAGCTTGAATATTTTCTTAAAAAACCCTAAAAATATAGAGACTATTTATGAGACTAGAATTGTAGCTGACAAAAATGCATCCTGTGTTTTGTAAACCAGTTGACTGAACCAACCAGTGTAGAATGTGTTATTAAAAAGCAATAAAGTTTTCAAATAACAGTTTACAATATATTTTGAAAGAGTTTATGGAATAACAGATACACTAAAAGACAGTATCCAAAAAAATTACTTTTCTAAACATTTTGGTAAAACAAGATTTTTTTTTTTCATGTAGAGTATTATTTTTCTAAATGTTTCAATGCTTGAAGATAAGCAATATATTAAAGTTTAATTCCATTTTATTCTACTGTTTAGGGTTTTTTAACACAGAACAGATAAACATTTACCAGATAAATGAACAGCACATTTTCCTTTTTCAGAAAAAAGAAGACAGAAAATGAAATATTATTCTGCTAACCAAAACAAAAAAACCCCACCACAATCAAAACTTGTCTTAAGCTTATAAACTTAATCACACTTTAGGGGAAAATAAATTCCTTTCCTAAATTCTAGCATGAAACCTTGACCCTCTATAAATAACAAGGTTACCACATCTTCAACGTCTTTCTCAGGAAATATGAAAACAAATAATGTTTTCTCCCTATCTGAGTTGATGTCAAATGTTTGCTCTTGGCAGGAGTTGCTGTTTCCTTTCTTACCCAGAATATCTTTGGGCAAACCCTCATCAGTCGTGTGCATGGGATGTGTTTTGGTCTGATTCACGGTGGAACAGCCACAGTTTGGGAATTAACAGAATATTTGGCTACAGAAGGGAAACACTGTTTGAAAATACGCAGTTTCTGGGCTTAGTTGGTTGGGTTCACACATCTGTGGTGCTCAGAGTTGTTTCCTCAGTGGAGGAGGATTCATACCTGATGACAAGGAGAGAGTAGTGAGAGTTTGTTATGGGAAGCCTGATGATGATGCTACTTCTGGTTGCCAGTCTCTTTCTGGGGATGATTTCTCAAAGAATAAGGAACAAGACAGGGAGGACTCCCCCTTTTGCTGTTTATCTCACACTTTTTGAAATAAAACACTGGACTGCAGTTGCCCTTTATTATTAGTGCATTAGTGTTTTACATGCTTATCGTAATTAGAAAAACTGTCTTTTTTTGGTAGGACATCTCTTTGATTTTGCCAAGATGTCCTTGTTTGTACATGGATGGAACACAATGATCTTTCAAAATATGTCTGTCTCAGGTTCTCATGCTAAGAATTCATCGGATTTGCTGTTTGGTTTTTTGGAGAGAGCAGTGTTAAGCACCTGCGGGCCAGCTGTGGACCCAAGTCCCTCCGGCAGAAATCTGCTCCTATAATCCATACCTTTGGGATGGATTCAGAGCTCCTCGTGGAAAAGTACTGCTGCAGAACAAACAAGAACGAGTTAGGAGTGAAACTTAGAAATTTGGAGGGAGGTTTTGGCCCCTTTGCCTTTGACCACCTGCAGCAACCACAGAGCCCTCCATGCTCTGCTCCTTTCCATTTTACACTTGACAGCAATTCCATGGCAGTTTCCTCTCCTTTGTTTTTCAGTAGGAAATGTGAATTCATTGATTTTTTGAATAAGCCTTTGGATAATCCAGGCTTGTTAATAAGCCTGTCCCCTGTTACAAAACCTACAGGGCAGCTCTTAACACTTGGATCTTGGGTGCTCCTTTGATAGGAAGGTGTATTAGATAATAAATATCGTCAAAAGCTCCTTAAGGAAGGGGATTGGTGATCCTGGGCTCGGCCCTGCTGTCATTACCAGCTTCCCTGCTGAGGGCTAAACTGCAAAGAATGTCTGTCCCTGCTCAAACATTTCAAGTGTGCCTTTCATCTGGAGGTCTCAAAATGCCTTACCAAGGCACTGGCCCAGTCCTTCCCCTTGCCTGCGCTGAAGGGGAGCTGTCTTTGCTGATGGATTAGCCTTCTCCTCCAAGAATTTTGCCACTCAAGATGGGACCTAAGATTGCCCACTTCAAGATGGGAAACCTAAGGAGTAGTATCTTATTTTCCTGCAGGCTGTGTTTCTGCATCCTTTGGCAAAAGGGAAAGCTTCTTTGGCTGGCACGTGGCACCTTCCTGGAGCATCAGCCTCTCTGTGGCAGTCAGATCTCAGCTCTTTCTGAAAAACATGCCTGGTTGCATCATCACTTCTTAGGTCTTCTGCCTCTGGAATGCCTCAGCTTAGTTAATTAAGGCTGGGGAACGCAGGGAATGGCATTCTCATGGATAGACAAGAGTTAATAGAGCTTTCCCCAGTCATTGATTTGCATTCCCTTGCCCAGGGAGGGAAATTATTTCAATGGCCGGTGAGACTTGCCCGTTTGTTGTCATAAATCAGTGCTGTTCTGCATCCAAGTTAAAACTGCAGGGGTGTGAAGAAAACTTGAGAGAGCCAAGCTTTTACTCAGGGCAGGATCTGGTTTGATTTCCTCAAAGAGCACAGAGGTAGAGGCTGCACTGGGACCTTGGCTGAATATCCCACACCACCATCTCACTGGCAAATCAGCTCCACCTGCCCTGGCACACCCAAAAAACATATAGAAACAAGGTGGAGCTCTGCCCTACAGAACCCAACCCCGGGCACAGTGACTGCCTCTTCCAGGGCAAACCTAGAGGAGCTGCAGCTCCTGAATGTGGTGACTGTATCCCAAACCTTTATCAGGTTAGCAAAGCCTTCCAAGGAATCCTTGCCTAAGTGTCTGTGGTCTGAATGCCCTGGTGACTTTGTTTGGAAATGTAAACACGAGTGCAAGTGTTTCAAGATTAGAACTTTAAATGGGAAACCTCTGGGATAAAGAGCAGCTTTGCCAGTCAGTGCATGCCACGGCCTGAGCCTCAAATTTTAGTCTGTGACTGAGATTTTACAGTAAAACTGGTAATTTTTGGACCCTCATTTTCACATGTTCGGTTTAAAGAGCCTTTTGTAATAGCCTGGTAGAGGAAAATACACTCAATATTTTAAGTGTATTTAGACATCTTAAAAAACTAGTAAGAGTTTAGGTGTGTTGTCCCAATACATACCAATTCCCTCCCCATAATCTCTATTTTAGTATTTTTTTCCTTTCATCTTGCTGCTTCCATTGATAAAAACTCTTCCCTCAGAACATACAGAAAAAACCATGGGCATCATAACCCTTCAAAATGTAACTAACAGAATTCATAGAACATGGATTCAGTGGCTCTTGCATATCTAGTCCATTCTCATGTTTTCATGATAGACTTGAGCATGGCTTTAGTGCCAAAAGAAGCAAATCTGAAATGTTTTTCTGGTGTCTGGCAGAAGAGGAGTGCTGAATTTAGGTATGTTAGAAATCTGTCTAAAAGCAGACTTAATAGACCATTAAATAGTTGTTGGTAATTGGGGTGGAAAAAAGTGCAATTTGTTTTGGGTTGGGTTGGAGACTTTCTATATCTTTATAAAATGTCAGATTTCACAGACTCTAAATAAACAGACAGTGATGTTATGGTAGAATTTATATTTTCTGGTCCTTTATGTGCTGTTGAAAAATGCCATTTCAATCAAAAATGTTCATTTTACTATCACAGGAGTTTTCAGGTGATTTTTGCTCTTTGTTTTTGTATTTCCCACTTCACAAGGCTCGTGTCAGATCAGATGCATTCAAGCCTGGGGCTCCAGACCCTGCAAACAGGGTAAATGAATCTTTAAAAACAAAAATAGAAGGGCAGAAATAGAAATGATGTCGTAGCTGTGCGTCCTTCTAACCTGCATTTAAGATGTCAATGATAATAATAGATCAATAACTTTAAAGCTGCAAACAGCCTTCCAGGAAAGCTGCAGCCCCACTCTAGAGACCCACCATTCTCAGTACTGAGAAGCAGAGCTAAGCCATTCAAATAATCCTGCCAGGAGCTGAATTTTTTCCACCCATGTGACAGACAGCAGTTGGTTTTCAGCCTCCCAAATACTGGACACAAAGTCTCTGTCCCTTCAGTGTGATGCAAAGGGCCCACAAAGTTGTCGGCGTCAGGTATATTAAGATTATTAAGATTATTCAGCTTTAAAACTATTTCTAGCCTGTAAAGGAAACTGTCCATGGAGTCCAAGTTTTATTTTGCTGTTTGATGTTTTTCTTTTTTTTTTTTTTAATGGATTGGGTCATAACATCACGTTTGATTCATTAAGGTAATAACCAGTACAGTTTTAAAATAAATGGAAAAGCAAAAGAGATGGGAGAGTTCCAAGGTGTCCCTACTTAGCGTGGTGTTGGGGAAGATGAAAGGGGCATTTCTGCAGATCCTGAAAGGATGGACAGGAGGTGTCAACATCCCCAAAGGCATTAAACTTTGCCCCAGGGTAGGTTGGTTGCCTTTTCCAGCAGCCCTTTGCCTGCCAGGCCAGGCAGCGCTAGGAGTGAAACCCGCTGCCTCGCCACAAGTAGCACAGCTGGAGGCAACATCTGGCTGTTCACAACTGGAGAGGTGAGGGAAAACTTAAATCAGCTGGCCCCAGGTGTGGATCTAATCAGGGCTCAGCGTCTGGGCTTTGAAGAGAACAGAAGTTCAGGACATGCGGGAGCGCTCCTTGGAGAGCGCCGCGGTTCCTGCTGCTGGTCCCGGGCCAGCGCCTCGTAAACAGGTGTCAGCAGCCCAAAAAAGAACTACCCTCTCTGCCAGCAGTGGGTATCCTCGCTGGCATTCCCGTGGCAGAGATTCCAGGGCCGGCAGGAATGACCCATTGGTCAGGAATGAGACGTGCTGCTGGGGTGGCAGGCTGAGCCTCCCCTGACATTTGCCTCGCCTTGTTTCTCCTGAGGATGAAGGAGGGATTTTGGGCTCCAAACCTGGCAGCCTCTATATATACAGTATATATATATATATACAGTAGTGTACCAGGAGTGGGCTAAGAAAAGGAGGAAGTGATAGGTGAGTCACTTGTGAGAATTGTATTTTTTTTTTTCTTAGCCCAAGGATTAACCTCCGACTTTGGAAGATGCAGGAGGCAAAGAAGTGGGTCAGAGTGTGCTGAAGAGGGATTCTGCTGCTAGGGGGCAATATGTAGCAAGCAAAACCACATTAAGGCATTTTATCTCGGTATCTTATCAAAGTTTTTTCTTAAAAAAAGGACCCAAATCCAAAAAAATAGCCCACATGTTGGTATAAACAAAATGTTCAACCTTTACTTGTGGGTAATGTGTATTTCTTTTAGCATATGTGTGTGTGTTTGCAGATGACTTCCTTAATATGCACCCTCCCTATCTCAGCAGGGTCATTCTGAGTGACTCTTGAGTTTTCATTCTGAATTCTATCATAATTTATGTAAAGCAAAAGGATAAGAATGTGGACATTTCAAAGTCTTAAATCACGTGGTCTTGTAACTCTCCTGCTTCTTCCTTGTTGAGAACAACTGAGAGAGTTAACTCAGGTGTCTTTATGGCTTTTTTGTTCTACCACTTTCTTACACTCCCTAAAAAAGAAAGCAAGAGGAGATAAGGGAAGGCAGCTTCAGCAGCATTATTGGTTTCAGGGAAATAGTTGTTCATTTCTTTATATATACTCATGCTGACCTGATGATGCTCATCTTAGAAATAGTGCAGGATATTTCTGTAAAAACTGCATGGTGTGAATGTAATATTTATATTCATTTTAATGCTAAAAATATTCTTTTTGTCTGAGAATACTCAGCAGCTATGCCTGATTATGACTGCAATATCAATCAGCTGCTTGACTGAGCTTGTGGCTAGTCAGGGAGAAAATACACCCATTTCTGGAGCAGGTTTTTGGTGCTGGTTCACCTGGTGATCAATGGAGAAGTCCAGTTGTCTAAATGAGGAAAGGCTACAGCATAATCTGCCAAATTTCGGTGGTGGGAAATTTATCACTACTTAGTGTTAATTTTTGCAAGAAGAGTTTGAGAATTTTCACAGCTGCAACTGAAAACTGAACAAAGGAGCAGGTATTTTTGAGGTGTTTTTTTTTTTATGGATTCAGTCTTGTTTCCCATGTTGTTCAGAGTGAGAGACTGACTGGAGATTCAGAGGGAGAAGTAGCTGCTGTGGAGACACCAGCCATGCACAGACCCCAGTTTCTGTCCTCGTGTTCTCACCTCTGGGGTTCACAGGGGTTTGTCTGCTCCAGGTGAACACAGTGCTTGCTTATTCTGATGCATCTCACAGGGAAACAATTTCAGAATCTCTCTAACTTTGCTGCAGTTTGCAAGGTTGTTGTGGCATCTCCATGCTCTGGATTGCAGCTGGTGGCTCAGTGTAATCCACAGCATTCCAGGATCTCTGGGAGAACTTCCACAGAGAGCAGAAAGGTGGTTTAGGAGCTGCTGCAAACATCTGTTTCTATGCCTTCTCCTTCTTGCTCTCCCACGTTACCTCACTCCTAACAAAAAAGGAACAGCTTTAAAGGTATTTATATGGTCCATAACCTATGGAGCTCTTCTAAACACAAATGCTGCCTGAAGGTCCGTTCTTTTATTCCAGCAATGAAAAATACAGGCTTATTAACTGCAAATATGGGAATTACCTGGCAGTGCCTGTGCTAAGGAAGGTAGAAACTCCTAAGCATCTGATTTTCACCAAATGCCTTCTCAAACCTGGTTCATGGATGGGATTGAAATTGATATCAAGTGCTTTTCAGTTTTCCTACACTCTTACAGAATGTGGATGTTTTGAGTCAACTTTAAAGTATTCCTTTAAAGTACTTAAAATTCTGTGCTGTACACTTGGCAGGGTGTTTTGTGATTCATAGCAAATATTGGGAAATGACAAAGCAATACATGATAAAGTCTAAAAGAAGCATTGGGTGGGTCTGAGTCTATGTTCCAGGAATATTAGGGACTTCTGCTGACTGGAAATCCGTGGGTTTTTAAACAATCACCTGTGGATACAGAGGAGAAAGGGTGGATTGGTTTTATAGCTGTGTTGAAATATATTAAGTGCTTCTTCGAGTCTTTGTTGTAGTGTCTTCTGCTTAGTAAATAGAAGAGAGTGGGTTAGTCAGCATTAGAAGGAAGCAAAGCTGGCAATTTTTACAATGCTCTCTTCTTTCAACTCCCAACAAAGAGATTAGGATGTCACTCTACCTGAATTAAGGCATTAATGTGATTTGCACTCTTCATCTAACACCTACTATCTTGCCATAAATAATTCTGAACATTAATTTATTTTGAGATTTAATTATTGCCCTTGTTTAATATAATTAGCACAAAATAGAGATTCATGGTTTTGAGTCTTCAAAATACTCCATTTCATGTAAAAAGTTCTTTTGTGTTCTGCAACAGAAGGCTTTGACCTCTGCCAAATCAGCACAAGTGAACTGGTTATAATCCCTGTGTGTTTGTGATTACCAAAGTGGTTTGGATGGCTTTACTGGGTATTAAATCCTGACATCACCTCTGAGTACAGAAATCAAACTTGTTGTAATTAAGATTCTATCAAGAAAGCTCTCACAATTCACATCCTTTCCAGTAGTCATAATAAACCAGAATTGTGTGATTCACTGCCTACCTGAAGCATTTGTTCCTTCCGATATTGCCAGGCTACTGATGTGTGAACAGAAGTATAAATATTTACCTGGGGATGGGGGATTGTTTGGGCTTGCACAATAGTCCTGAATCATCTGAGCAGGTCTCCTTGCTCTGTGCTGTGGACTTAACAAATACTGCTCAGAAGTGCAGCTCCAGGGCACGGGGAGGTTGTTTGGACTCAATGAAGCTTGTGATTTTTCTGCTCTAAAGCTATTCCATCCCAGCTGTAATTTCTAAACTAGGACTTTTCAATTCACAGGTCCATTATGAGATGTACTAACTATTCAGATTCATAGTCAGGAGAAGGTGCTTCCCTTCCAATATCCTCTGTAATCTGCTGAAGTCACTTGGTTTTACTTCATACAGGTGTGAAAGGAGGAAAAAGAAGAGTGGACTTTTACAGCACTTAACCCACTGTTTATACGGAGTTGTTTCAGACATCCTTCCAAATAAAAATGCAGGTTGTTACGCTTATGAAGTTCCAAAAGTTATTTTATTATTTTAGGAATATTTTACAGCTTGAGTACACAGGGTTCTGCAGCTGATCACACTTGTTTCAATTCCCATTGTTCAGGGATTCTGCCTGTATGTGCATGTATATGTTGGGAAAAAGAGAACATACCTATATAAGGAATTGTTACAAACATGCCAATTGCTCCCATGAGACAGAGGATTTATTTTTTGGGGGGCTGCATCTCTATATTATTCCAGAAAAATCTTTGACTGTTACAAGTGGCTCAGCGAGTTGGAAGACGCTGCCCCAAGATCACAAGCGTGGCATCTGTTCTGAGGGAGCTATTGGAGACTTTTAAAGAAAGGCCAAGAGCAGCAGCACAGATCTGCAGAGATGTGGGTGTTCCCTGCTGTGCACACGGATATATGAGGATAGTTGATGCCCAGATTTTATGGTGAGGTGATGATGTTAATGAGCACTGAAGTTCCCAGGAAAGCAGCCTGGAGAGAGCCGCTTGGGGCACCAGATTTCCCAGAACTGAAACGAAGATCCACAAACTCGTGGTGTTTTCAAGTTCCAGACAAGCATAACTGCAGCTGTGACTTCTGTAATAATAATAATGTTTATCTTTCTCTGATAAGCTCAAGAGATGTACCAAGGTCTTGGCTGCATCTTCCTCCTCTGCTGCTGCAGGTTGTTCTCCATGTGAGCTCCTGCACGTCCCCAGGTTCTTTCAGTGCCCTCCCAACATTACAGTTGGCTCAGGTTGCTTGGGGCCACGTGTGGTCGAGCTCTGACCATCTCCAGGGATGGATGGAGATTTGTAGCTTCGCTGGCTCCTTCCCCATCATGTTGTCACTCTTGTTGTTAGAGAATTGAGGGTTTTTTTTTTTAATGTCTGGTCATAATTTCCTTTGTTGCAACTCGTGTCTGTAGCCTCCCATCCTTTTGCTGTGCACCTGTGGGAAGAATCTGGCACTGCTGTGTCTGTGCCTGCTCAGTTTGCAGTGGAAGGCAGGAATGGGAACCTAACATTTGCCTTTTCTTTGGGCTGCAGAGACGGAGTGTTGAACCAGTTGCAGCAACCACTGCCTGTTGTAATATAACTGCTATTATAGTGTACTCCTCTGCATGGTTTTGTTGTTTGGGAAAGCTAATTTGGCAGCCCATTAAAGGCTAAATTCTAAAATTCTTGCTTTATCTTCACTCTTTAAATGAGCAAGTCCTGCTCCTCTGTAGTTTAAAAAAAAAATAAAAAATTACAGTGCTGCAGTATTTTACTTCGATGTCAAAATGAATAAAATCTTGGAACACTGTGCCTTGTATTGCTTGAATAAGTGCACACATGCAAATACTAGTTTGCATTTTGTCAGTTAGCTGGTTGCTGAGTTTGTAGTGAAATTTTTATATTAAATCCCTTAGCCTATCTATATACTTAAGTAGTAAGTGGGAACAGTTTAGATCTGTGGCAGGCTGAGAGGGAGAAAAGCTCAGATTTTCAAGACCACTTAAAGAAGGATGGTTCAGTAAATCTGATGCAGTATACAGGTACTTGAAGGGAGAGTCTCAGCTTAGTTTTTCAGCATGAACAGGTGCATGTTGAAGGACAAAATGCTGACTGAAAAGGGGAGAGCACCTATCCTCACCAGCTCATTCTCAGGCAGTTTTCCTCTTTTTCCCTCTTTTTTTTCCTTCTGTTGCCAAGAAATAGAATCATTCTATGAGACCATAAACACATCCTGGGACACCAGTGCAGGGAAAAAAGTTAACTGAGCACTGAGTTAACTGAGCACTCCTCCTCTGGATGAGGAGGACACCCAGGTAGGGCTGAAGAGGGCTGAGGAAAGCTGAGAAGGGAGGCACAGAGAAGGGGTGGGAGCCCTGCCCGAGGGCTCATTGGCAGAAGAAGGCAGGAACAGGATACGTTTCAGCTTTTGGGCGGCTCTGGGAGGAGCAAGGGTTGGGAATTAAAAGTGTCTTGATAAAATTGGTCGTTTTCTTTTCAGACGGAGACAGTGAGTTTCATGGGGTGGATTTTCTGCCAGAAGATCTCAGCGAGGTTCCAGAGGAGACAGGAATGAGGGTGAACAAGAAATACTCCTGCCTACCTGCTGAGGAGAAGGGGATCCACATCATCAACATCCAAGCTATTGAGGACATCGGATATGACCAGCACGAGAGCACAGTGAGTAAAGGACTTGCCAGATGTCTCATAACAGCCATCCTGCACTTCACCCCTCAGCTTATTTCTCATTCCTTCCATTCCCAGGGTGCTCTGAAATCCTCTCCCTCTGGTTTTCAAAGGTGCTGGGAAGGATTGCCACCAGCCACAGGACAGGGTTTGTTCTTTGATGTGTGAAAAGGGGAGGCAAGGGAGCCTTGTTTGACATGTAGCCTAAAAAGGGGGTCAACTCTTCTCAGAGTGAGGAATCTGGCAATAAGGCTGTGGCAACCTCCTTGCCCATATGGAGAAGAACAGAAAAGAATGTCTAAAATTTCGTGCAAAAGCTGTTGTTGTCATAGGTAACATTAAACTAATATTGTGTAGCACACAATAGAGGGTAGATATCCTGTGTCATTAATTGTGCCTTAGTTAAATTCTGTAACACAGAATTTAAAGGCAATTAGTAATATGAACACCCAACGTGATTACGGGTCGGTTATGTCATAAACACGTAAAAAGAAGTTTGTTCAGGTGAAGGAATCAAGGTGGAGTGGGCTGTGTAACAGATCTTGCTGGGGAAAGAGGTACCAGAAAAATCAGGACGTGTTTTATTGTGCTTGGGCTTAGTTAGGATGGAGGACTAATTTGTCAGGGTGTAAATATCTCTCCTGCTGTGGTAAAACTGAAATGTCTTTCCTCTGTCTCGTTCTCAACTGAAGGGACATGAGCTTTACATGGTCTAAGTCCATGCAAGTCTGTATTTCAGCACAGCAGCCCTGCAAGAAAGCCTGTGGCCCATGAACACCTTTCAGCATTAATACCCCACCCTTAAAATAATCTGGCCACTTATTTCTTTGCATCCTGTTTGCAGTGGGACATAGCTATTCTCATATATTAATAAGTTTATTGAGCCTTCAGCAGCCACAGTGCAGCACCTTCTCCTAAGTTATCAGCTTTCCACATGGTCAGCTTTCCAAGAGGAAAGTCCAAAGAACTGTGAAGGAGCTCTCATTCTCATCTGGTGGTTCAGCCCAGTTTTTCAGGAACTGCTGTTTAATTAATTAACAAGATCAATGCATCTTTAAAAGTTAAATACAATCCGGTTAGCTACCATTTGTTAGTATTTGGTTCCTGTAGAAATTTGCATCAGTGAGTTGCCTGCCACAAAACTGGCTTTAAAAAAAAAACCCTCCTGGATTCACAGGTGCGTGCCAGTAATCATGAAACAATTGGAAATAACAGCTATTAATGGTCTTTTATGTCAAAGTTGTGCTTAAGAACTAAATGGGAATATCTAGGTAGGGCACAAACATGAACAGCCTGTGCCCTGAAGAGTTTGTTATGGCTAAATAACCCTCCATGGAACAGGGGAAAGAGGGAAGAGGACAAAGAGTGAACTCCACGGTGGCACCAAATATTATATTGTTTTATTATGTATTTATTTATTTGGCGTAAAATGTTCAGGTTAGTGGAAAAGAGAGATACAATATATCTGATTACACTTGTCTAATGACTTCTTCAGCATGATTTGTCCTCCCTCCAAACCCACAGAAATGGGCTTTGCTGCTTGAATTTGTTGCCTGGGTAAACATCTCTCCCCAAGACAAAAAGGGAGGGACAGACTGTCCCTTAAAAAACACTGATTTGTACTTGTGGCAGCTGGGACCTGCCCTCCCCAAAGTGAGGTTCAGACAAGTGGCCAAATCTGTGTGACACTGAGTGGGTTTTGGTGAAGTTTGGGCTGCATTGGCAGATGTACAGTAAGCTCAGAGGCTCCTCTTTTCAACTGGCATTTAAAGATTGGACTGTCTTAGAATCTGCTCCTTCCCAATAACTTACATTCATGGTTTTATGTACAAAACAAGCAGGTTTGCACATCCCAAGTGGATTTTAACCGATATGATTTTCAACTGATGGCCAGTTGCTTTCTTTTGTAGCAGAAATCCTTTTCCCCATGCAGGGCATTAACATTCTTTTGTAAAATTAAAAGCCAGAAAATGTCCCTGAAAAGCTACTCCCATGATGAGTATTTTTTGTAAAAACAAATGCAAGTTACTAGTGAATTCTGAAATTCTTTTTTTTAATTTTTTTTTTCTTTAGTCTGTGCATCTCCAAGAGTAGAATTGTGAATTATGCACGAGAAATGCTGCAAAAGTAGAAATGAATAATTGTTAGTACATTTTTTTATGTTTCTGCAGTTGTGCAGTTTTCAGAGAAATGCTTGGAAATGGAATCATTTCTAAAACAAATGCAAGTTCCTAGTGAATTCTGAATTTTTTTTTTAGTTTTTTTTTTTGTCTGTGCATCTCCAAGAGTAGAATTGTGAATTATGCACGAGAAATGCTGCGAAAGTAGAAATGAATAATTGTTAGTACTTCTTTTTATGTTTCTGCAGTTGTGCAGTTTTCAGAGAAAGGCTTGAAAATGGAATTGCGTTGAATGTCTCGCCTTCCTTGCATCTTGCAATGCTTACACAGCGTTAATTAAGGTTGGGAATAAAGCCTTTGCCACCATCAGGTTGCATAGTGACATAGGTTTTATAAGTGGGGGAGAAAAAAGTGATGAAACTCAATAAGCAGCGAACCCACTTCCCTGGCCACGGTCCATCCGCGGTTTTGGCCGCGCTGCAGGACCAGCTGGCTCCCTTCAGTCTCTATCTAAGATGATCTCTTTCTCAGATGATATGAACTTGCACTGGTAGATAAGAGAAGTGAGAAATGTTTCCACATGATATTAATCTGTTTGTCAGAATTGCAACATTGCAGATGTCACGGGTGGAAAAGGACAGATGATCTTAGTGGCGATTAACCCCCAAAGGAGAAAACCAAACCCACCAAGTAGCTGACTTATGAACTAGTGTGCTGGTGATTAGATTAAATCCCAGCCATCTAATCTATTTATTTCTGGCCAATAAAATCCCAGCTGGCTATCAGTAAAATTGAAGGTGTTAACTTGCAAAAATTTTGTGAGTGAGTAGCACGAGGGGGGGGGGGTGACGGGACTCCTCCCATCCGCTGGCTCTTTGAACGCAGGTCATCGTGTGCTCCAGGCAAGAAGGAGGCCTTGATACGAGGGATGGTCTGTCTGGTGTCCGTGTTGGCCTGTGCATTCATTGTTCCTCTCTCTCTCCTTCTCTCCACACCCCCTGTTCCCTGCTTCCAGCTATTAAATTCCCTGTCCAAAAATCCGGATGCTGACTGCAAATACGGGCTCTACTTCAGAGATGGCAAGAGGAAAGTAGACTACATCCTTGTTTATCACTACAAGAAGTCCTCAGCAGGGAAGACACTCGCCAGGAGAGCTCAGCAGAATGACTCAAGTGTCCGAAGCACCAAGCAGGACCAGCCGCTTCCCGGGAAGGGAGTGCAGCTGGAAATGGGGGAAAGTGAACCTCACATGGATTACCATGAGGACGACAAGAGGTTTCGCAGGGAGGAGTATGAAGGGAACCTCGTGGAGGCTGGTCTGGAACTGGAACGTGATGAGGATGTAAGGATCCATTGCAAACAGTTAGAGAGGATAAGTGGTGGCCAAATCCTGGGAGATGCTGAGCCCCTCCTGTGAACCTGACTCTGATCAAGGTTGCACAAGCCCAGCTCTTGCAGAATTTGATGTCAGTTCTGGCAGTGCCATCCTCGCCCACGGATTTAATCCGCATCACAGGAGTGTGCCAAGGTGTTGTTGATGCCCCAGTGAGGTGAAGTCCCTGACTTTTCCTGGCCAGGACTCGTGGCACATCCACTATTGCAACACAGCTCCTTGGCGTGTTGTCGTATCTCTTAGCCAGGCTTAAATTGCTCTGAAGGCTGAGCCCAGTTTGGTGGGTTTACAAAATGCAGTGCTTTGAGTCCGCTGGTAATTCCAGTTCTGAGGAAAAAAAAAAATACCTGATACAGGGACATTTTTATCCCTCTACAGAGACCAGAAGGGAATTTAATTTGCAGGGGAGGTTTCTGGTGCACGCTCAGGCGCGTGGGTCCGTGCTGCAGTTTGCTCTTTCCATTCTTAGACATGGACAGTACAGCTTGTAACTCCTTTCACCTGTACCCTGAAACCACTGCATTCTATTAAAAGGCCATTAGCCTGTGTAAAAAAATGATGTGTGTGAAGTGCTGCCAGTGTGTGATTAGTAGGAATAGACACAGCCATATTCATTTCAAAGAAAGCTATTAGAATTAACTGATCCGACCAATATGCCAGAAACTCCTGAGGGAGAGGGTAAACATTTATGCTGGTTTTATTTACAGGATCTAAAAGCTGAGATAAACATTTAGACCCCCTGAAAAGAGTGTTAGGAAAATAAATCCACCACCTACTACTCACAAATTTGACATTTACGTATTTTATATATTATATATATTATATATATTATATATTATATATATACGTATGTAATATATATTTTTTGCATGGTCTAATGCAAAAAAACCTTAACAAACCTTTCCCTTCTCTGTCTTCCAGTGAAAATAAGACTTGCTTTCTGTCCAACTTGCAGGTTGTTGCAGTGAACTGAAAGCTTGCCTGTGCCAAGTCACAGATATTTAAATCCTTTGCAAGATGGGAGGTCCCACCTGTGACATGTAATCTGATTTCAAATTATGCAGAAGGGCTCAGGGTTCAAGCCAGGGCACTGTAAAAGAGAGAGAACTCTGTCCTTTCAGTGCAAGATACCAAACAGATCAGGAAAGTATAGAGAAGACTCAGGGATTTACACAGTATAGGGGGGAAAAACCTGCAATCACTGGGGCTTGAAAAGCCACAAAGTTGCATGAGAGGCCTTACTGATTCCAAAAGAGCAAAAGTTTCTTTAACAGATGATGATGAGTCACTTTATAAGTCACTTTAACTCTCTTCAATGAAATGCCTGGATGGGCACACACAGAGTTGTGGTCAATGGTTTAATGTCCAAAAATAACTGATTAAAACAAGACAGTCTGGACAGGGCTTGGAGCAACCTGGTCTTTCCATGGCAGGAGTGTTGGAACTGGATGATCTTTAAGGTCCCTTCCAACCCAAACCATTCTCTGGTCCTCTGATTAACCAATTTCTGGAAATCCACTGAGGAGTAAAGCTGTGTGAGAGCTCATTATTGTACTGCCTGAGCTGGTACAGCAGCAAGGTTAGAAAGATGCATTAAAGGTCATTTTTCTTCTGTTTGCTGAACGCCTCCTGGTTTGATATCATTTGTCCAGTGCCTTTGAAATGATTGCTCCAGTGGGAGTAAACATGGGTGTATGTGGGAGTGCCAGGAGCAAACATCCATGTCCAGAGCTCAGAGAATTAGTGGGCTGCAAGAACACCACTAACACTGTCATTAACTTCTGTCCTTCTTTCCTTTTGTTCTGTTGAGTTCTTCCCACCGGTTTTCCTGATCATAATGTGTAGTGTTTTAATGTAAATAACTCACATTCGGTTCTGAGGCCGCTCCTTTGAGACACTGGGCAGCTCTCAGGAGGCTCTCTCAGCCCCAGTAATTACAACTCACTCACAAAATCATGCCATTTGGCTGCATGCCTGTGCTTCACATTTAACTGGCTTTGCCTGTATTCGTGTCCATAGGCATTAGCTTTTATTTCCCGAACAGTTTTTAATCTGTTTAACCTTGTGGTAGTTGTTCTGGAAGACAATGGCATTTTTGAGTCACATTTTATGGCAGCTCAGCACAGTGAGGTGTTCAGTGATTGTCCTGTTGTTAGAAACCAGCTGTCTCAAACAAATGAGGTTTATCACGTTGGCCGTAATGGACTGATTGTTCCTTAAATACGTATCAATCACAAGGGGGAAAATATTTAATTTTCTCTCATCAGTAACCTTTTCTCCTGGTTTTTTTTGTGTTGTTGTTTTGTTTGTTTGTTTGTTTTTTAAAGACTAAAATCCATGGGATTGGATTTGTGAAAATACACGCACCATGGAATGTATTGTGTCGGGAGGCAGAATTTCTTAAGCTCAAGATGCCCACAAAGAAGGTGAGTCATGATTTTCCTTTTTCCTCCTGAAGGCTTATTTTAAATATATGCTCACCTCAGAGCACCTTAATGATGTTGAATTTTTTTTTTTTAATTCCCACGAGCATTTTAAAAATAATTAACTAATCTGCACCAAAAATGAGAGTCACAAACTTACCTGGGGTAGCAGGAAGAATAAGGGGAAGGAGGAATGGAAATCAAGAATTTCTGTCCACTACCACTATCTGTACATGATGAGAGTGATGTCATCCTCAGTGTGTTTTAAAAGAAGAGGTTGCAGTTGATGATGAAATTTCTGTGTGTGTTTTGGACGTTTTTTTCTCACTTGAAGCACCAGACTTTTGAAAATGAACATAAGGAATTGTCTTACTGGGTGTGGTGACTGTTCATGTACATCGTGAGTCACGCTCGCAGGAGTTGGGGGCCACTCTCCCACAAAATAAATTGCCTTTCAGAATATTTGAAATACCATTAAAGAGATGACAGTATATTTTCATCAATTCTAAATCACCCACGATAGATGGCTACCTGTTCAGTGAGCACAGCTTAGAGATGGATTAATATTTAAACACAGACTAAGTGCGTGTCCCAGACTGCAGAGGGAAGTCTATAATGGAGCAAGAGACAGTCTCAAAGCCCAGCATCATTTATGACAACAGAAAAACTGCACTTTTGGTTTGGATTTCATATTAATCCCCATTATTGCCTCACTCACCACCCATTTTAGTCAGAAGCACAATGAGGTTAAAAAAATCTGTTGCCATCCTGTGGTTAAAGCTGCTTTGCCACAAAAGTAAAGTTCAGGTGGGTATTTTGTGAGGGGGTTTTTTTGTGTGTAGAAGAGGCCACCTAACCCTGCAGACATTGCCCAGGAGAAGCCACGTGCCTGGCAACACCCTCAGATCCCCAAACCCTTATTTCCAGCTGATCTTCCTGTGGTGGGAGCCCTGCCATGGATCTGCACGTAGTTTCTGTGGCTTGGAGAGGGAAGCCTATAATCCTCTTTTTTGACCTGCTAACACCACTCCTGCATTCAGTGCTACAGAATTGCAGTTGGCAATACAAGATTTTTTTGGTTCATTTATATGGAAGGGGTGAGACTCCTGAAATACAACCAGTATTCCCAGGAAAGCCCCCTGGGAGAGTTGTTTTGCAGAGGGACCCTGTAGCTCCTTTATTTCTTTGTTCCACTGCACACAAAAAATTGTAAAAGCCAGAGGAACCATTTGGCCTCAGGAGCCAAATGCTGATTATTTGGAATCAATCATTGGCCAGGTTTTGTCTCAGTGGAAAAGCAATAGGTTTCCTCTGCTTGCCTTGGTTTTTGACTTTCCCATCCATCTCTGTCATCCTGAATGATTTCAAGAAGGTAGCCCGTGCTCCTTGATTGTTTGTTGGGATGTACTTATTTAATTGCTGCTTTGTTCCTTACAGTTCACCCTGACTTATGGAAAACCAAAAAACCAATGGAGTTTTACTGTTTTTCCCTTTGCCCCCCTTCAGATGTATCAGATCAACCAGACCCACGGTCTTCTGAAAAAGATTAATTCTGTCATTCAAAAAATAACAGAGCCCATCCAGCCCAAAGTGGCAGAACACAAACCTCAGACGGTGAAGCGCCTCTCCTACCCCTTCTCCAGAGAGAAGCAGCACTTGTAAGTGAAAGCTTTCCCTAAATTTCCACATCAGCAGGTTCCAGCCTCCCTGGTGGCAGCTGAGGCACCAAGAGGTGAATGGAGAAACAAGCACCAACACTTCGATAGGGATTACTGCTCCATTTTGCAGCGAATTTAGGTTTTTGGGGATTTTCTTTTTTTTTTGCTCACTGTTGAGGACTGAGTCTTTGTAGAGCCACTCTGTGAAATCTCTGTGTGTTTTATCTGCTCTTGTGGCACTATATAACCGTACACTTCAACTGCCAAACACGATTTACAATGTGGTTTGCAATGGTCTCTTTTCCACATAAAATAAAATGCTCAGTAAAATTTGTAGCCAGAGATGTGGGCTGATAAGTTTTTTTTTTTTAGAGTAATTTCATTTATCTGGTGTGGGCAGATGACACAGGTTCTGCCAAGCCAGGCCTTGCCTTTGAAGCTTTATGAAGTCACTGGTGGCTTTGCCATCGATCTCAGATCAGTAAGAACAGCTGTAAATGTGGGTGTAGGAAAAAATCATAAGGTGGGGTCCAGCCAAAGTTTCTGCTGCCCTGAATTGCTTTGCTTTGCTGCTCTTCCTTGACCAGAGTCCCAGCAGAGTCACTTTGAAGGCTGTGTTTAGGGATGTGCCAGCTGGAACAAATAAGTCCCAGGGCAGGATTTCTTCACTGTACCTACAGTATTTTTAATTTTTCATCAAGGGGTGCAGAACACTGATGGAGTTGTGTGTGTGAGTTGGGTCAGTCAATGTGTGTGACATCTGACACGGTGTTGGACTTGCAGGAAATGTGTTTATTGAGTGTAGGATGTTCCTGCAGTGAAGGAGCCTGGTGGCTCAGAGGAGGTCCAAAAGATGCTCCTGAGCTTGGGTGTGGATGTGCCTTTTGCTGTTTGGCTTTTTCAGGGAGACCAGCTGTGTCTTTGCTGAGTAAGGGAGGCAGGAGTGGCCCCACGGTGTTTCAGGCACAGAGGAAAATGTGGAGATGATTAGGGGACATTCAAGGCCAGCAGTGGTCAGGAATTCAGCTTCAATGAGCATCAACAGTCTCTTCTGTGCAGAAAATCCCCTAAACATACAAACTCAGTAAAATGTATAAGCAGCCTCTTTAAATTGTGGGAGTTGGGCTGGATTTTCTTTTCAACAGTTTTTCTACAAGCTGCTCTTTAGTGGTAGCTTTGAGAAACCCCCTGGAGAAATGAAAATATTGAAGGGGTCAACAAGAGCAGGAAATTACTGACTCTTTTTTTTAACCTAATGGACTTCCTTCTAATCTTTTAACAGATTTGATTTGTCTGACAAGGATTCCTTTTTTGACAGCAAAACAAGAAGCACTATAGTAAGTACTGAATATAAATAATTTATGGTGGATAGTGCCTTAATTGTTTGTTGTGTTAGCAGCCCCTTTGCCAGCTTTAATACAATGCTTGTTCAAGTTTGCTTTTCTTAACCAAATGCCAGGGTTCTCCTGTGCCATCAGTTATTAAAATTATAAATAAAGCATTTCCACATTTAGCTTCTGTGCTGAATAGTGTTTGATGCTAACAGGCTGCTGCTTTTTGGAAAATCATTTGGATCTCCTTTCTAGTTCACATTTAATCTGGGACACAGTTTCTTAGTAGAGATATCACCAGAAAGGGATATTTAGATTCTGCCACCAGCTACCTGCGCCCCTGTTGACTCATTTACCTTTTTGTAACTATGATGTTACTCTTTTTGCAAAATACTGGGAAATACCCCAAGAGAAATTCCAATGGAACAGCCAGGTATTTACAGGGAATATTAGTTACAGTTTGGGAGGAGGGGGGAGTTCTCTAGGATGGTATTAAAAGCGTTGAGGTACATGATTTTTATCTGACTTACAGAGAGTGGGGAAGAAGCCACTGAGGGGGGAATTGAACAGACATTCAGGGCAGCTGGAAGGGACTGTGCCAAGCAGCACTTGCTGCAACACTTTTCAAAGTATAACATGGACTCTTTGCCCCATTCCACTGCCCCTAACTGGTGTGTTGGAATGTGACTGCAGTCCTGCTTTTATCTTGTATTTAGCATTAGCCTTGTGGGATGCTGAGTGGTTTCAAAAAGAGCTTATATCACAGTTTAGAGCTGCCTTTTATTGCTGAGGTGATAAGGGGTGTGAGATATCTAACTCTACTTTCCCTCTTTGAAATTCCAGCGTATTCTAGTATTCTATAACGTAGTTCCCCTCTGGCTTGAAGTGCAGTGGTTTGATGTGAGTGCAGGTTATCAGGACAAAGAGAGCTTGGCCAGGGAAGGCAGATGCAGCAGCACAGAAATGGGAAGGAAAAGGACAAACATTGATTTGGTTTGTTTGAGATAAAAACATTTAACTCGAGATTGAAAAAGTAAATACCAAAAAGGAACAGATTGTAGGCTTTCTTTTATAAATGTCTAGATCTAAGTACTACTTCCTTGTAAGTAGAAGGAACTTAAGGGAGCAAGTGAAGAGTTAAAATTTGTGATAGCAGGCTGAGCAAGACAGAAAGACAAGATGGCACTGTATGACAAGAGGGTGAGCAAGACTAACTAAAAGATGGACTGACACAGTAGCTTGTAGCAGAGGCTGAGAGGAAGAGGAGGGATAGGGTTTTTTTTAAACTACTCAAGGAACACTGGACATATATCAGTAATGCTAGTGGTGTGCTGCCTTGTTTTAAATCCCTGTAAAAATCACCCAGCAATGAAGGGCATATTGAATGCTTCCCAACACCATTTTATCCTGTGTTCCTTTCTATTTGTATTCCTCTTTCTTAAAAGTTCTCCCCTGCCTCCCTCATACGTATTTTTGAACCACAGTGCAAATATTGACCCTTCCACCTACTGCGGAGTGAGCAGGAATCTAGTCACTACCCGTGAGTCTTTGCTGGATAGAAACTAAGCCCAAGACCTTTTAGTTATTAAAAAAAGAAAATAAAAAGAACTTACAAGTGGAAATCTCTCTGTGACAGCCCTTTAACTCGCCGGGGTTACAAGACAACAGGCAGATGAGCTGTGGGGCTTGCCCCGGGTGCCCTCGCTTGCTCCCTCACGTGAATTGGGCAGCAGCCGAGTTAGCACATGGATTAGGGAGCCAGGAAACCAGTCCCTGACTCCTTGAACAGGCCAGGCAGTGGGCAGCAGATGCTCTTGCTCCCGATTTTCCTGTGCTGCCTGCTCCCCTGCCAGCCTCGTGCCGGCCGGGTGCCTGCCTTGCCCGGGAGCGGCCGAGAGCTCGACCTCTGGGGCAGCCCGCTGAGCCGTGCAAAGGTTATTTGACAATAAATGCAATAAATCCCAAAATAAATACGTCTGCTCTGCCACTGAGGTCAGGCAGGCTCAGAAATGTTAAGGTCAGCCCGTGTTAGTCCCGTTTGATAAACGGCTGCGTGCTGTGTACGCGCCGTGAGACCGAAGCTCTGCTGGAGCCCTTGGACCGGGGCCAGCCTGTGCCACTGGAGGCGAAGGAGGAGCTGGTCTGGGGAGAAGAGGGCTCCTGATCTTCAGTCAATGCCTAACACGAGCAAAAATAGCATTTTTGGGTAGATGCAGCCCCGTTTCCCCCCGATCAATTCTCTTGGTAGCTGGCTATTTAGTTAAGCATTTCTCCCTTGCACGGATAACTCGGCGTGGAAAGCTCCAAGCCCTGCTCTCCTGAATGCCATGACTTTTAGTAAAGAGTGATGACTTCATTGACATCTTGGTTTTGCCAATATTGGAGCTGTACACAGAAAGATTGTGCTTTTTCACTGGCAGTGTCTGGAGTAACCCTTTCCTTTCTTTTGTTTTGCTCCTGCAGGTCTATGAAATATTGAAAAGAACAACATGTACCAAAGCAAAATATAGCATGGGTAAGGAACTTTATTTAGCTTTAAGATCAATATCATTTTCAGGTATTGAAAACAATTGCACGTTGTAAATGGCTGTGGAGTTTAGGTTCTTCCCCTGCTCTCTAATTTGATGTACGTGGATGTAATTGTTTTATTTGGAAATTTGATTCAATCAGCGTAGCTCTTTGACATTTTTTCAAATGTGACTTTGGAGATTCGACTCTAAATTAAATGGTAAGTGAGCATTCAGCCCCTGCAGATGTTACTGAGGGCTTTTGCAGCAGAGCTGGCTGCTGATACAGACCAGTGAATAAGCTGTGCTCTGCCCTGGCTCAGTTTTACCCC
This sequence comes from Manacus candei, assembly GCF_025592945.1. Taxonomy (NCBI): domain Eukaryota; kingdom Metazoa; phylum Chordata; class Aves; order Passeriformes; family Pipridae; genus Manacus; species Manacus candei. Next base: position 2,568,127 of record NW_026138057.1, read on the forward strand.
CACTGAAATGGATGAGGGTTATCACCACGAATTTCAACAACTGCAGTGAAAGTCTTGGCCCATTATCCCTTTAAACAGGAACCTCACATTTTATAGGGGTGTGTCTTTTCAGTGCCTTGAGTGGAATGGTCTTAACTGATGACTGCCCAAAACGCTGTCCTAAGTGGAACTGAGATTACTCCAGTGGAACAGCCAAGGACTAAGCCTTGCACTGGATCTGGCCCTCAAAACAGTTGTTTTTCTACACAGGGTGTAGAGTTTCTACTGCCATGACCAATAGTTTTAGGACTTCAGCCTTAGGGTTTGTGCTGTAGGAATTAAATTCATAATGCAGGTAAAACATGAATTGCAAATCAGGTCACCTTAAAGATTTGTTGGCAGCTTATCCTGTTCAGCTGTTATAAACTTTATTTTATACATATTTAGGCACGTACTTGACCATGGGACCAAAGTTAACAAATAGTTAATGGTAAATCAAAATAAATAAGCTAGAAGGGTGAATTCCCAAACAAATTCCTATGAGCAAAGTGCATGAACATGGGAGAAAATGTTTCATAACTGTTGAAATCTGTTATAGCGTTTATTTGCTTACAAGCAGTTAAATAAAACAATGAGAACTTGAATTACAGGTAGTTCTGTTCAATATTGACCCATCAGCTGCTTAGAAAGACAGCAGATAATAGAAGAATAACCATGCCAGAAATCATTTCCATGCTTTGGCTTTTGTGTTGAAGTAACAACATACAATGTACAATTGTTGACTCCTTATATACACTGAATTTTGGTGTTCAGCCAGTATTAACAGAAGTGCTGTTCTCTGTAGCCTGGGAAATCCAAATTAATCTGTGACTTTCAGGACCCTTTTCAAGTCTGGTGCTGGATCATTTTCACTGGAAATTACGTCGTTGCACTCTTGAAAGGGGAAGGTCACACAGCTCAGTTTGAATTCTTGCCTTGGAGTTGGTTTCTCACTTGATTTTTTTTTTTCCTTTCTTTCTTTTTTTTTTTTTTTTTTTGGTCCAGAAATGGGAAACACATTAAGGATTAGTTGAATAAGGCAGAGGCTGAAGGATGGTAGAGTGTTAGGATTCCTGGATCGTTCTTCTGCCTAAGAGTGGCAAGGCCACACAATATACCTAATAAAAACATCCTTAGGCCAGGCCAGCCCAGCCATGGGCACTCAGCATAACTCAGCCACATCCTTTGTGTTCCAGTGCTGGAATGCTGGGTTACAACCCAGCAAACAGATTTGAGCAAACACAGATAATGCTGCAACATTGCTGCCCAGCAGGAAAAAAGGCAGCTGCCCAGGGAACACTGCGGTCTTTGTTATTTATTTTGAAAATTTGTGAAAATGTGACTCTGTCCTCATTGTTAAATGTAGAGGGGGGGGATTATGTAGCTCCTTTTTCAGTCACACGGCCCTAGAAAAATAATTTATCTGCTCACCAGTTGTTTCTGCCAGAACATTTGCAGACAATTCATAGACCTGTATAATCTTAAATAGGGCTTTGAAAATTAATGATACTGCAAGATACTGAGCACTCCTGGAGCTGTTCCTCCAGCAGGTGATTAGTATCTCGAAAATGTTAATGAACTTGAAAAATTCCCCTTTCAAGAGCAATCAGAAATGACTCTGTGAACCTACAGTGTTCATAGTTCATAGTGGCTCATAGTGGTTCCTGGTTCATAGTTGCTGTTCTTTCATGTCCAGTCCCACACTCTTTTCTTAGCAATGCACTGATGGGTGACACAGAGCACACTGTAGCACATCATTTTTCTTTTCTTTTTTTTAAAATCCTTTTGAATTCTCCCCAGTGCCAGTGGCCAGGTATTTTTTTTTTTCCCCAGTTGGCATTAATCACCCTTGCCTTGCACAAAGGCAAGTGCTCGCCTTAGCCCTGATTCAGCACCCAGAACTGGTTCACTGACTCCCCAGACGGATGACACGACACCTCCAGACGTGGTTAATGCACCATGATCAGAAGTTCCTGTATTAATGTCAGCAGAGAATTAGAGGAGTAATGAGCTTCAACCCTTCAAAGTCCAGGTTCCCAACCTTTGGGAATGGTGCAGGGAGCTGCAGTGTTGTGCTCCTCCAGACTTACACGTTTAATTCCTCCTGCCCCACCCATCCTCTTATGGATGAGGGGGATCCCAGCCCTGGGAAGGCAGGATGCCTCACAGCCCCTTGTGCCACGTACATTTATAGATGAAGCATTAATTGCTTTCAGCCTCATGCATGTTCACTAATAAACGGATGTGTAAACAGGGAAAGGAGAGGGAAGAAAGAAGGAAACTACCCTTTTAAATAAAAGACGAAAATGTGGTAAATATGGTAAGTATTACGCCAAGGTCTTCGCAAAGGCTTTCCCTACAATTTCTCTGATCAATCTGAAATCTCAGTTCAAAACTCTGTGTGGGTGATGTGTGTGGATGTGTGTTTCCATGTGCCATCAATTCCAGCCATATCCTCCTTGTGATCCAGCCTTCTGCTACACTTTCAAATCTTCAGGCTTGCCCTTAAATCAAACTGACTTTTCAGAAAATGTAATTTATTTTAATGACTAATTTCAAGTCATTGGCTTCTACTTCTTGATTCTCAAATATATATGACTTCCTCTTGCTCTCTGCAGTTTTCCATTTCATAAAATGAGTCGTGTATAATAACCTATATGATTAAAAATGAAACTACATGGGAAGGAATGAGATGACAGAAAAATCATTATCCAATCAAATGACTGTTATTTTGAGGGAAATCTCCAGGAAGGATGATAAAGTGAGACTGTCTAGCCTTGAAATTATAAATAACTATTATGTCTTTATTTTTCAAGGGATCACCAGTCTGCTTGCCAATGGAGTTTACAGTGCTGCATATCCCCTGCATGATGTAAGTGATCTTGTAATACATTTCACGTGTCTGCTGCCTGTCACCAAAAAACCCTTCGTGCGTTACGTGTTAATGGCATCATCCCAGACAAAAGTGTTTTGGTTCCTGACTTCCTGCTCGCTTGTACCACGACTGTAGGAATTCCTGCAGGTTGTTTCCATTGTTCTGCTCAGTTTTAGTGGATTCCCCCACCTCTGTCTTACATTTGGTGATCGTGAGTGGCACTGGAACGTAACGTTAGAAGAGTTGTTTCGGGGGGTTTAGCAAATTAAATACTTCTGTTATTTTCTGACCTTCTGCTCAGGAGATCCCTGGCAGCAGTGCTGGGAAACATATTTATTCCTGGGGCACCAAGGGCTGGTTCCCTCGTTGCCTCCCTGAATCCCCCCTGGCTGCATGGAGGTGTCAGGAGCTGTGTGTCTGTGCCATCGGTTGCCACTGGAGCAAAAACCATGAGCATTTTCTGAAGTAACATATTTCCTGGGACTGGGTGTGACTGCAGACCTTCTAACTGATGAAACCTGCTTTTGGGCAGTTCACTAAGATGTCAAGAGTGTGTTCAACTGTGGTGCTTGTGAAGAGGGTTATTGAGGGCTGAGGAATTTTGGTGACGCTCATACCCGGGCTGCGGGTCCCCGTCCCGCCAGAGGGGCACACAGCTGGATGCTGATGGCATTTTTACTTAGAAGTTCGAGGTGCAGCTAGAACTGACAAACACACACTCAGAAAAGCTCAACAGATGTCAAGGGGACGTGGCAGTCACTCTCTGTGTGAGCATCCGAGGGCTGTCGAGCCTGGTGCCGGTTTTCCGGCCTGGGATGTGAGGATGAAACGTGTCTCCCCGGTTTTCTGCTCCCCACACTCACACTGTTTTCACATGGGACTGGGAGAATTTTGTCTTGGAGTAACCAGGAACAGAACAGCCTCTTTATCTGCCTGATGTTTATCATGAATGTCAGGACTCTCAAACTGCAGCCGTATCATGTAGAAATCAAGAAAGGCTGAATAAACTTCTCTGCATGTTCTTGCCTCACGTCTTTAGACAGCTACTGATAGTCTTGTATGTAAGTTATTTATTGTCTTAGTTTACTCCTTCATCTTATTTAAAAATAGCTCCAAATTAAAACCTCAAATCTAATCAGCCCTGAGTGGTTGGATCTGGATAGGGATCAGCTCTCTCAGCTGGTTTCTTCTCTTTCAAGTGGACTGAGCTGAACCCCAAATACCATGGCAATACCACATCCTTTCCCCTGACATTTTTAGGCCACCTTTATCACTTATTCATTCCTTTTCCCCCAGTGACAGACACTATTACTCTTTCTTAATGTGCCTGATGACAGAGGACGAAGTGTGCCATGACAAATGGACTCCTAAAATACAGCATTATTTTACAGCTTGCTTTTTCTGGTTTTGATGCATTAAGTGAGTGGGATACAGGGGAATGCAAATACAGAGCAGTCCAGGGCACAACTCACTGAATGACGCAGATTTTCTCTTTTTTTAAAGGGTGACTATGAAGGTGAAAACGTGGAACCCAATGACAGAAAAGTAAGTTGATACAGAGGGGGTTTAACATATTCACAAGAGTCCCAGCCTGAAGAGTCACCTGTTGCAATCTGGATGTTTGCCAAGATTCCACAGAAAATACTGCAAAAAAGGCACTAAATGCCAAGCAGTAGAAGTGCAGAAGTACTTCCCAGCTTTTAAATTTGCCCAAAATGTGGAATGCAGTGTAACATGTATAAATAAGCAGTGTATATGGTATGTCTAAATAAGGAATATGTATAAAGTACCCAGCTCGGTAGTGATACGTTTCATGCCACGTTAGTAAGAATATTGACAGCATTTCTGTGTGACTCCTCCTAAAGTTCAGATGATTTCAGGCCAGCTCTGATGAGAATATGCTCAGTCACATTCTGGTATCTGTATCAGATACAAATCCTGCTTCATTCCATGGCAAACTCCGGTCTCAGCACTGCAAACTCTGCTGAATTAATTTGCTGCTGATCTGCAGTGTGAGGATCAGAACTGGTGTGGGGGGGAGGAAGCACCTGAAAACACAAGCATGAAAGTGACTGGGAAAGATAAATGTGGGATATTTATCAGGAATAAGAGGTCCCCAGCAAAGCTTTAATGTGGGCTCTTCAGGCAGAAACTGCCCTGTGGATGCACAGCGTTTCCTTTCAGTCCATGGTTTAAATTGTGGTTTTATTGTCTGTGTAGTGAAAGACATCAGTTTATTGCGGTAAAACAAGTGGGAATTATTCTAAGGAAATACTTTTCATAAGAAAAAGAAAAACAAATTTTTGCCCTTTGTGGAAATGTTGATTTCTTAAATTCAAAGTGCGGTTACTCCACCCTCCCCATCACACTTCCCTGAAGAAGTCTGGCTTTTGTCTCTGTGTGTCAGACAAAACCTGAAGTAGAGAGGTTACAACCAGTTCTCTCAGGAGGAGCTGCTAAATTTGGGTGTCATGTGGTGGCTTTTAGACCTGAAACTTTGCCTTTCCGGTTTGTTTCGTGGTTTCGTCTCCAAAGAAATGCTCTGGACGTGCATTTCTCGTAGGAAAAGGAGATCCAAAGACTTGCAGGTTGGACATATAAAAATAGGTACCCAAAATTAACAGTCTGCTGGGCCTTTAAGGTGCAAATGGCTCATCAAAGGACAGTGGATGTTGTCCCCCTCCCTCTATTGATTTGTGTTAAAAATACCACATACCTGTCATTTCATCTTTAAGCAACACAACACCCAACCAAAAATAGGATTAAAGTCCATATTTTATGGAAGTGTCTGGATTATCTTCTTCACTGCTAGCATTTCAAACCTCACAAATTCACTCATTTCACAAGTTCCTTGTGTGTTTGGAAGTGTTTACCTTGGCTTTTGACTTTAAGTTCCCTCAAATAATCTTTTGGTGTCTTTTGGCGTGTTTCTTCTGGTTTCTCGAAGCTTTCTTTAATCTAATCCAGTGCAAAGCTAGGTCTGTGCCTTTTTTTAACAAGAAAATTAAAGATTTGAGGCATAGAAATGAAGTAAATATTTAGGTCTAGTGCACTGATCTCCTCTAATCACGTCTTTGAAGCTGTGCTTTGAATATCAGGCTGATAAATGTCAGGATAAATGAGATAATTCATTTGTACTTTAGACACAAATTTGGTTTCGAGTTGCACAAAACTAAAACATGGCACTGATGCAAAATCCCTTTAGCTGAGTATTTTCCTGATATGCCTGACAAGCTTAGATCACAGAAAAGGAATCCAATTTACAGCACAGACTTAGTTGTAAAAAAGAAATTAAAGCAGAGTGCACATGGATGTCAAGGTGCCCCAAATCGTTGCTTCCCAGACATGTGCAACGGGCCTTAAACTTATGGAAAATGTGGTTAAAAGAAACCTAAAGCAGAATAAAAACAAAATATACAAGAATGTTGCTGTTTAATAAAGGCCTGCTGTTAGGATTCAGTTTCTGCCTTTACTGTTGTAAGGAAATTAATAAAGATTAATGATTTTGTATTGCTGAGGGGAAAACCCACAGTCCACTTAACATTTTTGACGTCACGTTTCTGTAAAAGTTAAGGAGTTGCTTTTTTTTTTTCTTTTTTTTCTTATAATGACTCGAACCATTTGCCTGAGAAGTACGGCAGCTGAGCTTGGAAAGTCTGTGTTAGTGGTTTGTTTGGCAGGAGGGTTCCAAAACTGCTCTAGAAACAGTTGCTGGCTGCGTGACTTCTCCGTGATAGAAGTGTGAGCGGGAGGAACGGGCACGGGCAGCGGTCAGGCTCTGGTCTGCCCTTCCTTTCCCTGGGGAGATGGAGGAGTTTGATATCTGTCAAGGTTCTCATGATAAAATAGCCTGTATATTTAGGGAATAACATCCTGTTTGGGCTGTTTGCTGTGAACAGAATTCATCATGTTGCCCTCCCTCTGACGATCCTGGTTTAGGTCTCGGTTCCCCTTTGGGTTTCTTGCAAAGCTGCACGGGGTGTGCAGCCCTCACCCCACCCGTGGAGGGTTGTGTAACCAAGCTCTGACATCTTCTTTTTGTTTCATTACCCCACATTCAGTGAAAATAAATACCTCAGCAATAATCAGTTTATGCTCTTACATTTGGGGGGGGAGGGGGAAGCGATTGTGTTGTTGAATTAATAAAAACAGAAGTGACCGTCCAAGGGTCTCCTTGAAATATCAGTGCTTGCTCCAGGAGCATTTACCAAGTTTATGAAGCAGGGAGAGAAGCAGTAAAGGGAGATCTGACCTCACAAGCAGATATAAAGCTGTTCTTCCCCCACAGAGGAGGTACTGGGTGGCCTGAGAGCCCAGTTCATCTTCTTCAGTATTTTTTGGGTTTCTTGTTCACTCCGTTAGCTGAACAGAATAAATAAAATAATCAGGGAAGAACTATTTACATATTTTACAAAATAAAGGATAAGTTGAAGGTCTCAAAGGAACCTATTTTTGCGAGGGATTCGATTTTTTAAATCAGTAATGGGGACCATTGTTTTCCTTGGGCCATATCCTAACCAAAAGGAAGAGTGGAAATCGTTGGGTTCCTGTGGCTTAAAGCTGAAAAACATCCTAAATGCAGCCTTCGAGGCACCTCTGCCCAGCACCTCTTGATGGATGCTGAATTATATAGTTTGTATAGCAAAAACAAACCAGTTTATCCTAATTTTTTTTTCTGTCTTCTAAAAGCTCAAAGCATATTCATCTTTCACATCCATTCTGCTACGGAGCATAAACCCAGGACTGCTCTCCCTGTCTCTGCTGTGGTTATCCATCAGTCCAGTTGCTGAAGAACCTTTTAATGTGCTAGAATTCATCACTGTGTTAGAGCTTGCCAAATCAGCACATTTATTTTTTAATACTTAATGCAGACCGAGTGCATTGGCATGTTGTGTGGGTTGAAACCACAACGGGGTGAGACCAGAAATCTCCCCCCCCACCACCACCATTGTGAGCTCTGCAGTTTGCTGGGGCCAAAGGAGAACACGCTGCTCCTTCAGCTCTCACCTCTCCTTTCTGTTTTGCAGCTCCTGTGTGAGGAGTGGGCGAGCTACGGGGTGTTTTATAAATACCAGCCAATCGACCTGGTGAGGTGAGAGTTGAGCCCTTAAACATCGTGTTTTCCCGGGGCAGAGGTGAAGCTGTGCAGAGAGGTGCTGATGGGGGTGTCCAGGCGGGGTGTCCGTGCCCTCAGTGCCACCCCAGGGGATTCTGGAGAATGGGAAACTGGGAGAAAAGGAGTTTTTTGTGTGAGTTTAGAACGTGCTGGTGCATCCCGCCTAGAGCGAAAGCTTTTTAATTTTGAGTCAATTCTGTTTGCTCGTGAGGAGACTCTCTGAAGAAAACGAGGTGCTTTTTTTAAGAGGATTCGCTCACAGAAGATCTAAAGATACCAATTTTGCAGAGCAGAAACGTGGGGGGGGGGGGAAATGACTAGTTGGGCTGGCTTGTTTTCATGGTGCCTGTATCTCTGGATGAACTCCAAGCATCATGAGAAAGAGAGTCCTCTGAGAAGAAAAAAATTCCCACAGGTCATCAGATCTTACTTTCTCCATGCTTAATCCATCTGTGATTCATAATTTTAGCCCCGTTTTATTTTAAGAAATAGGAAACATTTTTCTCTCTCTCTCTCTCTCATTTCTTTTTTTAAAAATTTATTTCAGAAAATACTTTGGAGAGAAGATTGGGCTATATTTTGCCTGGCTGGGAGTTTATACACAAATGCTCATTCCAGCTTCCATTGTCGGGATTATCGTTTTCCTCTATGGCTGTGCCACTGTGGATGAGAACATACCCAGGTAAAACAAATAAATAAATAAATAGATTCTGTTGCTGGAGGGCACTGGAAACTCAGAGTTATCTTCCTTTAGAAATGTTTAGAAATACCCCCTACCAAGGGCACAAAAGAGCCCATTTTAATCTCGTTAGCATTTATTGTTAATTTTACATGTGGAGTTTGCATTGATGTGCTACAAATAATTCTTGGCCAGTTGCTCAGGTAGTTGGTTTTTTTTTTCCTAACTGAGATCATTATGTTAAAACAAACCAACAAAATACTGCTAATGATGGGGTTTGGTGCTTCCCAGCACAAAGTGCTGAGGGAGGACATTGTGTGACTTAGAGATGCATGGAGCATGTACATCGCTGAAATAAGCAACTGTGATCAGATTAACAAAGTCTTGATGTCCTCCTATTTTTAATCCTTTAGTAAGTTTTGCATTATGATGTTTTTAAAGCCCTCTGATTTTGCATTATTTGCCCTTCATGCATCATCAAGCTGGAGATGCAAATTACATGGTTTGTACAACAACCATGAGCCCTGAATAACAAAGCAGATAATGGATACAGAAAAATAGATTTATTTTTTTTTTAATTCATTAAGACTACTTTGTACTGCTTCCAACAGTTAAAGAAAGTCAAAGGGAGGGTCACTGTTGCTATTACACAGATGGAACACAGAGAAGATAAATTGGTTGAACTCCAGTCTCTTGATACTTGTACCTTATCTATCACTGTAGTTAGAATTTCAAAACAAGAACAGTTTTATTTTATTCTGTAAGATCCTATAGTAAAAAGGGATCAGCAGCCATGAGGATTTCAGCCCCTGCCACGGTGGAGGTTACAGACAGGACTGCTCTGAGTTCTCTGAGTGGTCTCTGATGGTCCTACAGACCACCAGAGGAGAAAAGACCCTCAGAGCATGAAGAGGGAGCCACACTGACCATGCTTTTCCCACATCTCGTTGCTTTGTTGCAGTATGGAAATGTGTGACCAGAGGAACAACATCACCATGTGCCCCCTGTGTGACAGAACGTGCAGCTACTGGAAGATGAGCTCTGCCTGTGCGACTGCCCGTGCGAGTCATCTGTTTGATAACCCTGCAACTGTCTTCTTCTCAGTCTTCATGGCTCTCTGGGGTGAGAAGATCTATGCCTTCATGTTAAGTTTTTAATTACTTACAACAGGAAGGAAAAGAAGAGATAAAGCAGTGTATTTATACTCAGGCAGTTAATGATGTAAAGAACGTCTCTTTTTTTCCTTCTTTTTTTTTTTTTTTTCCTTTCCCACGAATCTGCCACGCCCAAATTTATATTCTGGACTGGAGGCTAAAATTCAAAAAGTTGCTCAAGCTGAATATCAAATGAAATTGTTAAGCATCTGTCATAAAGCTGCTGCGTGGTCTGTCAAAATTTCATTAACGGGATTGCACAGCTTGCCAAAAAAAAAAAAAGAAAGAAAAAAGTCTTTGCAGAGCCAGCTTCCACTTTAGAACATTACAGAAGAAATGTATTAATGTACTCTGGGGTTGAGGGGAGGGCTCTGGGGGGGGAAGTGTAATGGCCTTTAGCATCTTCAGGACAGAGCAACATTGATTCTTGAGCGTGCTCCGAGATGCAATTAAGTTTATCAGCAGGCAGACCCTGAAGTGGGAACAGTGGCTTTGGAGGTATTTTTCCTGCTGCTGGCTGCCCTCGTGCTTTGAGCACATCACTTAACCTTTCCTGGCTTGTCTCTGGAGCTTGGGTAAAGGTATTAACCCTCTCGTGAAACCTTTGTGAGAGGGTCTTCAGGAATGGTGATGGAGGGCTCTTCTCATCCCTGCTGGAGGAGGGGTGGGGACCCCATCCCCAGGCATGGGCACTGGGGGAGAGGAGTTTTGGTGGCCAGACACTCCCAGCATCAGTGAGAGCAGCACAAGATGATGTTTGTCTTCCTGCACACCTTGTGAATTAACATAACGTGTTTTGGATTATATTCCATCTTAATAATATACCCTGAGTTTTTGTTTGTTCTGGGAGCTGCTTTTACATTACCATACACCTGAACAGATTTAAGGGAAATTCTGCATAATTCAATTTCAAGCAGTGTCTTTTTGGCCAAGGTCTCTGTTTGAGATGATAATGTTTTAGATGATGCAATTCTAGGAGCTCATTATCAAGTACCTTAAGGAGAAGGACTAGGACAGAGGGATTTCGGGAACAGTGGGGTGCAGGTTTGGAGGGAAAGCTGGGAAGTGGGGGGGGGAGGTTGAGCTCAACCAGCTTTGCAGCAGAGAGGAGGGATTGCTGTCTCTCAGATCATCATCTGGCCATGCAGCATTTAAGGAGAAAGATGCAGTGTCAGATTTTAAACAGTCCAATTCTCTCATGCAGAGAGTCAAGTATCAAGTATCAACTTCTGTCTCCCTTATTTACCGTTATTGTGAACCCCACGTGGATCTTTGACCCTGTTGTCCAAAAAGTAGCAGTTTGCCTCCCTTTCCATAGCAAACATGGGTCTCTTCATCCATTTTTTTACGGTCTTGGGCAAAGTAAAGAAGACTGGCAGAAGCCAATTTCTGGGCTCTGTACAAAATCTGAGAGTTTTGAAGGGGGATGTGAAGCTCCTCAAGTTCTTTGGAATCAACCTAAAATTTAATTGTGATGCAATACCACATAAAACAAATGTTGTTGCAGAGAGATCTTTTCCAGTTGGGAAAATAAGAACTTTTTCCACGTAGTTCTGAACTTGTATTATTGAATTCATGTACAGTTGAAGAGCTGAGGCAGAGGAGACCCAAGTAACCTGCTCAGGACACAGGGCACCCTTAGCACAGCAAGAAGATAAGCCCAAGTTTAGGGGTATTAAGGTGAGCAAACATTAGGCCAGGCTTTCTTTGTATTGCGGTGGTGTTTTAACACCCTGGCAAACTCTGCTCCCACAAGCCTTAAACTGGCTATAGAACCAAAATGAGCCCTGGTCAGAAGTTCAGTGTTAAACATGGACTCTAGCCCAGTGCTGTTTGGTATTAAATGGCATTAAAAATGTCAGAGAACCCAGATAAGATCGTCTGGACAGCAACCTTTGGGAATTTTTAAGCTCCACTTACGCTTAACGAGCGCAGATGAAATATGAAAATGCAGGTGTTCCTGGCAGAGCAGTGCTGCATCACTCCCTGGCACCTTCACTGAGGGCTTCTGACACGAGCTGGCTGTGTTTCAGACAGTCTTTTCATCTTGCCCTGTTGTAAGCCAGTGCCACAGAAGGGTTTCTAGTAGCACGAGGGAACGACATCCCGTTCGTTCTCCGTGTTTCTGGCTGCGCGCGGGAGCTGCGGATCCCGGCGTGAGAACTGCTGAAAGAGGGGAGGCAATTCCAGGACCATGACACAGACCCTCTTAAGGCACAGCCACGGCCATCCTGATTAACAGGAAGCCTGTGGCTTGTGAAGAGGCTCGGTTGTAACTTTTCCATGTGAGAGTTTCGCTTGGAAGGCGAATGAGTGTCACGGCCCCAGCCTGGCTCCAGTCATGAGGGTGTCCTTTCCTCTCTTTTCAACTTTCTTACCCTCTCCCTGCCTCTGTTTTTCTCTGGATATGAGTGTTTCTGAGCACATCTGTTAATACTCACTGCAGGAAACTCCCCTGGGAACACCATTTCTTGGTAGACTTGCCTCTTTCATAATCACTTATTTATTATACAACTCTGGTGTATTCCCAGCATCTAAATATGTCCTCTGAGAACTCGCTCGGTCTCAGGGGCAGATAGACTGATATAGACTGGGATCATTCATTGGGACTCAAGAATTGCTTTAATGAGTTTTTTTTCTCTAAGTCTTCTCCATCAAAAAAAAAAAAAAAAGGCAGTGTTTTTAGTGATAAAAACCCACAAAGGCTTCCTCTCTCACAGCCTGCCCACCACCAGCCATGAGTGTGTGTGATGATTAGAGCCAACCATACTGTTCAGACCTTTAGATGGATGTAATTACATGATATAAAAATGCTTTATCTTGACACCTTTGAGGGAATAACCCTACCATCAGTTCAAGGTTAGTTAAATCACTCACGTTTTATACAGATAAAACAGGCTTGTTTGCACTTATGGATGAAATTATATGCAGGTGAAGACCGTTAATCACACGTACAAATATTTAAATAAGCTTGGGTGCCTGACTTTCTTAGACCCCTTAGAAATTGCAGGCACCTTTCTACACGAAGCTGTGGGTGCAACAAATGCCCTTTATTTTTTTTTTTTTAGCTTACCTAGATAAAACATTTGACTCCTGACCCATCAGTATTTCCCAGACAGACGTGACTTGTTGAATACAAGAGAACAAAAATGAAGTTGTGTGGTATTACATGTCAAACTGTTGTTTCAGCTGCCACCTTTATGGAACACTGGAAGAGAAAACAGATGCGTCTCAACTACAGGTGGGACCTGACTGGGTTTGAAGAGGAGGAGGTTTGTCCCTTCAGTTCTGACTCTTTCGCTTCCACCGTGGTGTTACCAATAGCTCCTCACCCTGACCTGACAGACTTTGCCTCATGGGGAACCATTCTTGGGATGTTTCCATCGTTTAGCAGAAAGGAAAATCTCTATAACATGAGCTGTTCGAGGTTTTTTTTGTAGCAAGGGTATGACTAGTACGCCTTGTTGCCGTAGAAACGTAATTGTATAGCCACAAAATGTGATTTTATTTATTTTTTTTTGAAGCGTGTAGTCGGGTCACACCTAGTGTGTAGGCATGGAATATACAGCTCAGAGCTCACTGCTGGGCTGATGTCAGGGTGCCAACAGCTAAGGACCTCATTCATCACACACTGCTGTAAACCAGGGATGAATGTACCGGAGCTGATAAAGTTACAGCACTGTAAAATAAAGCACTGAGAAATTCCTGTTAACTTTAACGATGCAGGATCAAGCCCTGACTTGGAAAATACCTCAGAAAGCACTGCCAGACCTGTGGGCTTTGGGGCATTGGGAGGGACATAATGTGGAGGTGGTGGGTTTTTTCTTCATTGACTAAAAAAAAAAAATATTCCCCAGCCAAGGTCGTACTAAATATGCTAAAGAACATAAAGGGGAAAAGGGCTGAATTTGTATGAAAAAAGGTCATCAAAATCAATGGAGGAAAGGAGAAGCTGAAAAGCTGCATCCCACCTTTTTGCTTTTAATTCTGTCACTTTGCAAAAAAAACAAAGGAGGCACCTTCCTGGAGCAGAACACAGTCCCAGCCCCCCCCCAGCCCCAAGCCTTGCCCTGCTGTTGTTATTAAAAGAACTATGACCTCCCTTGTCATATCTCGAGATGTTCTAAATAGATACACAACAAATACTGCTCACGTGAAACAAAACCCTGCCCAACTCACCGAGCCTGGCACAGGCACCGTTCCCCTCGCCCCCAAAGTCTTTCTGTCTGAATTATCCCCTCCCTCCCCTTAATATGTTTATCTCCCTTCCTTAATATATTTAGGGGCCCTGTGCCAGCAGCCTCTGTGCCGTGTGCTGTGCTGGTTCATACCTGTTTACTGGGGTTTAATAGGGGGATTTATTCCCTGGACACTATTCTGCTCTTTTATTTTTGGCAACTTGTTGTTATCACACATGAAAGTGGAGAGGATTAAGTGTATCTTTCCGATGTCTATCCCCTTCATGTCTGAGTTCACAGCCCCACAGAGCAGCTGCTAATACAGTATATTTTATTCTGTGTTTTGGGTAGTCAGTGCTGGATAATCTGGTCATGTGTTTAGCACCGAATTTAGGCTCCTCCTGCCTCTGATTTGGGGGAAACTTAAGCTGGAATCATGTTGAAGAATCAGGGTTTCAAGTGAAATGTTAAAACCCAAAGTATCTCATCTTGGGGTGTTTTTAGGGGTGCCTGAAGTTCACACAATACTGACAGTAATGTTACTAAATGCAAAACACGAGTAGACTGATTTTTGCCATCTGCTGTACCTGTGTCTGTTTTATGTAATTTTGAAAATATAAATCCAGTATGATCTGCAACTGTTCAGTAATCAAATTTTTGTTTATTTGTTTTTTTTTTCTTGTTTTTCGTGGGTTTTTTCTGGTTTCCTGAAGGAGGCAGTCAAGGTTTGGAAAACATTTTTTTTTTTTTTTAAAATCGCTCCTACCTTTTTTATTCCATGTCTACTGATGAATGCCATCTTTTGATCTCCATTTCTTCTTTTTTGAGCATCAGATTTTCTTTAGATCTCCCACTGGTTGCTTTGCCTTTACACCCTCCCGCTCTCCACTTGTTCAGACTTTTTTCAGCTCCGTTCTGTTTCCCATCCAACGCATAATTTTGAATTCTGACTCTTTTATGAATGCATAATTATTGTGAATCTGTGAATCTTTCTGAATCTTTTGGCTGTCTCTTACTTCCAATTGTTTCCTACACCTTCTCCTTCAATGCACATGGAGAATCTGTGGGTGCTGTCCAAGACAGAATCAGGGGAACGCCCCAACTGACAATTCTCTGGGATCCCAAAGCCAAGTATTTTGCAAACCTACAGCAGAAAATTGTTTCCCTCACGAGCTGAGGATCACTGAAATTACAGTTAATGACATTCAATTTTTATCAAAAATGTAGGTAATTAAAATCCAAGCATCATGTCACTCGGTATGAACTGTGCTGTCTGCAGGTTTTGCTGTGTATCTCATGTATTAAATTTAATCTCTGTAACATTGCACGTGGGTGTCCACATTGTTCTGCAGTTGCTGCTGTAGAACTGTGAATGATACAGGATTTAACATTTTTTTTAAGTACAGTCAGTTGACATGAATGACATCAAGTAAATTGGGATTCAGTTAGAAAACTCAGAAATTATCAGGAAATCAACCTGCAAACAGCCCATGTGTAGCTGATACAGAAAACAAGCAATTTTGCTTTTTATTGAATGTGACTTGTTTCACAGGATCATCCAAGAGCAGAGTACGAAGCTAAAGTTTTGGAAAAGTCACTGAGAAAAGAACACAAACATAAAGAGGTATGGTAAAAATATTCATTTGTTTCACTTAGAAAAGACTGAAAAAGAAGGTTGTTACAGCAGGCACTGACCCAAGACTAAGGAATAGGTAAAAAATAGAACTATTGCTCAATTGTGTTTAAATTCCAGGAGTCTTCAATCCTAGAGTACTTGGTGTGTGCCAGGGCACAACACCTGATTAAGTCTAGAAATGCTTTTAATTATTAGATTGAGGAGTGTGGCTTGGGGAAACTAATTGAGCCCCATCAAAGGGGTGCTCCTGTCACATGAATAAATCAAGTTTGAGAAAACCGCAACAAACCGTCTTACTCTGTGCAGTAAAAGTACCTGAAGCCTCTCAGGAGAAGTCCTCTGCCGTGCTAGACTTTCTCTGCAAATAAAAAACATTACTGAAGAGCACTAACAGCGATTTCCACGCCAAATTCCAGCTTTCAGAAGAACTCTCTGCCTTTTAAAAGCACAACTTCCATTTTGTTCCACCGAACAGCGCAGCGCTCACTTTTGCTTTTAACTTGCTCTTTTTGCACCCTCGTGAGAGAGGTGCTGCCAGTCATCCTGAGAGCAGCTAATCACCCCTGAGAGCAGCTTCCCTGCCCTTTCCCCGAAGGCTGTAATTCTTTCCCTGTGACTGACTGCCCGTTATCAGCAGATTGATTGGAAAAAGCTCCTTTTCTCCCCCATGTACCGGGTTCCACCCTACCAGAAGTTATCCCCCCCCCCCTTAACTGCAAGAATTTAGCCATTTATGTGCTGTGTTTTTAAGAAGAGAAGTAAAAACTCCAGCTTAAACCAAACCTGTTGGCAGAATTTCCTCTCCTGTGTCTGTTGCCAGTGGCACAGTAGCGTGGAGCCATTCCCTAAACAGGGGTTTTATGACAACCCTATGAAAATACTAACTGCAATAACAACATTTACACAATATACTCTTTAGGGGCAGCATATATAGATTGGGCTGGTGTTAAAACTAAATTTATACTTGAGTACCGTTTTCTTAAAAGATGCTGCAGAGCTGCCAGTGGTTTGTTCCCATTAATCTGTAGGATGCTCTAAGTGGTTCAGTGCCATGTGCAATACCTTTGTTGCAGCAGATCAAATCCCTTTCAAATCCCTTGCAGAAGAGAAAAAATTTGGGTTGCTGCCCTCTTATAGGCTGGGTAAACAATTTTGAATACAGACTTCACTGTATTCTGCTAAAAACCCGTAACATGCTGTACTTCTGAGTATATTAAGAATTCAGGTCTTAAATGTGAAAGACTAATTGAACAATTAATTAATGGTAGCCCCCTAAGAATGAAAGTTGAGCAATTAAGAGGGTTTTGTTTTTTGGGTTTTTTTAACCAGACTATTTATAAATTTTTGGGCTGCGTTCAATTTGGATGTTGCTAATTTGGGAAACGTGAGAAAAGGAGTTGTTTTTTTTCTGAAAGACTTGGTGGTTATCTTTCATTGGGATCTGGTGTGTTAAAGTTCAAATTCAACAGTTGTAAGACAACTTGGAAATCTTATCAAAGAAAAAAATATGTAAAGCTAAACCAAAATTCCTTATATTATTTTCAAGAGAAATGCAATTAAAAAATAAAAAATTAAAGGAAAATGGTTTTGGACATTCTTTATACTTCATAAAAGAAGGTCACAATCCTGTATTAGAAAGGGAATATCCTTTGCAGGATTGCCTGAGGTACCCCAAGGCTTTGGGGAAAGTATTTGTCTGTTGTTGTTGTGTTTTATTAACTCAAAGCTGAAACACAAAGCCTTAAGCAAACTAAAAGAGCGTTCACTTGTGCTCAAGTGCTGTGTCAGCTGAGGCAGTAGAGAGTGTGTAATTAATTGAGCAGTGCTTTGTAATGCCATATTGCCCGACCCTTTCTTGTTTCCTTTGGCTGCCGTCAGAAGCACCGATATTTTCCAGAAGAGACAGCAAACAAATGGAGACAAAGAGTTAAGACAGTCATGGCTGGGGTGAAATTGGTTCTTTTTATTCAAACTTATGAAGGAACTCAAATTATGAGTAATTATGGAAGACACAAATCAATTTGGTTTTTTTTTTTGGCTGTTGAACCTTTGTTTAATATTCACATTCAGTTCTGGGTTTCTTCCCCTTCCTCCCCCTGTTTCTTCAGCACCTTTTGGGACGCTGTTCCATGCCTTGGGAATGGCACTGCATGGCTAATCTTAGATTTCCCATCCTGGGCTGACTTTGTTTTGCAGTGGAGCATGGGCCACGTGTTGAGAGAGTTGCTTGCACTTCCCCGAGACAACGTGCATGTCATGAAAATAGAATTTGGCTAAAAATTTTGTGTCCGTTACAACGTGTGCATTCGTCTCCTGTGATGTTCCTTTTCTTGTTTGGTTTTTTTTTTTTTTCTGGTGTTTCCAAACAATTCCGGGCATCAAAGTTTGTGAGGGACTCTGGATGAGCAACACTGTTCTAAAGGAATTTTTCAGGGCCAAATTCAGACAGTGGCCGGTTGACTGGATTTAGGGAGTTCCACAGAGACTTTTTATACACAGAATCACAGGATGGTTTGGGTTGGAAGGGACCTTAAAGACAGTCTCATTCCAACCCCCTGCCGTGGGCACGTTAACTCCTGTTGGTGTGACCCATTGAATACCAAGGGGACAGTTAAAAATCACTCATATCCAAGGAATTCAAAGTCTCATACCACACACCAAAAAAGATCTTCCCTGTCAACTCTATAAGTTCACCTTGGAGTTACTCCATATCATACTTAAATCTGTATTTCAAGTGAGCCAGTTATGCAACTACAAAGCTGCAAATGTTAACTGGGGAGGGAGAGAGGAAGGAGGAGAGTTTTTTCTAGGGGAAGCAAAAGAAAATATTTAACAGTAAGAGAGACCTTACTTCATGCTTTCTGACAGCCTATTTGCATGTTTCCTTCAAAAAAAGTATACAGAAAAAAAAAAATCTGGTTTATTTATACTCCCAGTGCAGGCCCTTGACCAGTTTGAACCTGGATCTGGAGTAAACAATTTGCCTGTGTGGAATTGTAGCTGTAAACACTGTGTCTGCATCTTCTGACTGGCTGTGTTTTTGCCAGCCTTTTCTTGCCCCTCTTTGGTTTTGTCACACGTGCAAAATCACACGCTGCCTTTTTTTTTTTTTTTTCATTAAACGTGCCTTTTTTTTTTTCTTTTTCCCTCCTCAAAAAAAAAAAAAAAATTTAGACAGATAAAGAAAAGCTGACGTGGAAGGATCGTTTTCCAGCCTATCTAACCAATTTTGTTGGCATCATCTTCATGGTAAGCACCTGAAATTTTTGTTACTGAGTCATTGTGTACAATAGGAGTGATGGAAACATTAGTGAGACTTTATCAGGTGGAGATGTGGCTCACAGTGGCTTTTTCCCAGTGAAAAAACTCAAGCATTTTATTGTTTCATAATCTAAAATCTTTTCAAGGGCTTGAATTTCTAGAATTTCTACTTTGCCGTCTCTTCCCAGTAAAGAAAAAAGAATCCTAAATTAGGGCAGGGGAAAATGAGGGCACAGAAATGGAGATTCCCACCACCACTGATGGGACAAAGCCTGTCAGGAGGTGGCCAGGAAGTAGAGAACAGCCCCACTTTAATACCAAACTCTTTGAAAGAAATGAGGTTGCCAGTTGCAATCCTGATGGCAAGGATTTTTAATGCATCAGCCAGGTTTGGAGCTACCCCATCTAACAGGAGAATTGCAAACAGAGCACTTAATTCAAGCAAAAGGTAAAATAATGATGAGAACAGCCTTCTTCCATTTGCTGATAAAGCATAAGCATTTAAAACAAATGTTGACAGAAATGACAATAGCTCAAGATATGGAACAGATTGGCAGGCAGATAAAAAAAAAAAAGCTTAAGCCCTTTCCAAAAGTAGAATTCTCCAGACTAAACTAAATTGATTTGGGTTTTTTTTTTAGGGGATAGGGATTTTGTTTTGGGTTTTTTTTTTTTTTTTAATGTTTGCATTTTTAGAGAATGGAAGTGCAGCAAATCTAATGTTCTCAGCCGAAGAATCAGGACCTTTTTAAGAACCACCTTTTAAAATTATTCCTCCATTTAAACAATGAAAAACTGAGTGAGATTTTACTTTGCCAGGAATTGTGTTGATTTAATCAGGTTTAATTTCAGTTCATGATTGTGAAAGCACAACAAGCCTGAGTAAGGGATTTGAAGGCTTGTGTTAGAGTTAAGCAGAAATACACCTATTTTTTTTCAAACATGGCTTTTTTATACTAATAGAGGAAATACATGTGTATATGCTATTACTGTCAGGGCTGAAAGCAAGCCCACTAATGATTTTAATATGTATTTATGTTAATTATTGATAGATAATATTTTACTATTTAGTGCTCAGTATTTGGTTATTAGTAATATATAAATTTTTTTTTAATACTACTAAGCAAGATGCTGTTGGTGTCAGGGCTGAAAGAAAGCCCACTAATACTTTTAGTATTAGTATTTATATTAATTAGTAATACATAATGTTTGAGTATTTATTGTTCAGTATTTAGCAATTAGTAATATATAATTTTTAAAAATACTAATAAGCAAGGTGCTGCATGTGTCAGGCCTGAAAGCAACCCCAATAATATTTTTAATTAGTAATTATATTCATTAGTAATAGATAATATTTTACTATTTAGTTATTACTGATATACAGGATTTTTTTTAATACTACTAAGCAAGAGGCTGTTGGTGTCAGGGCTGAAAGCAAGCCCACTAATACTTTTAATTGTATTTATTTTTATTAATAATAGATAATATTTTACTATTTAGTTATTAGCAATATACAGTATTCTTTTTAATACTGTTAAGCAAGATACTGTTGGTGTCAGGGCTGAAAGCAACCCCACTAATATTTTTAATTAGTATTTATATTCATTAGTAATAGATAATATTTTTTCAATTTAATGTTCAGTATTTAGCAATTAGTAATATATAATTTTTTTAAAATACTACTAAGCAAGATGCTGTTGGTATCAGGGTTGAAAGCAAGCCCACTAATACTTTTAATTAGTATTTATATTTATATTAATTAGTAATAGAGAATATTTTACTATCTAGTTATTAGTAATATATGGGGTTTTTTTTAATACTGCTAAGCAAGATGCTGTTGGTGTCAGGGCTGAAAGCAAGCCCGCCAATACTTTTAATTAGTATTTATATTCATATTAATTAGTAATAGATAATATTTTAGTATTTAGTGCTCAGTACTTAGCAATTAGTAATATATAATTTTTTAAAAATACTGCTAAGCAAGATGCTGTTGGTATCAGGGTTGAAAGCAAGCCCACTAATACTTTTAATTGTATTTATATTCATTAGTAATAGATAATATTTTACTATTATTAGCAATATATAGTGGTTTTTTAAATACTGCTAAGCAAGATGCAGTTGGTGTCAGGGCTGAAAGCAAGCCCACTAATACTTCTAATTAGTATTGATATTTATATTAATTAGTTATAGATAATAATTTAGTATTTATTATTCAGTATTTAGCAATTAGTAGTATATAATTTTTTAAAATACTAATAAGCAAGGTGCTGCATGTGTCAGGCCTGAAAGCAAGCCCACTAATAATTTTTATTAGTATTTATATTAATTAGTAATAGATAATATTTTACTATTTAGTTATTAGTGAATATAGTATTTTTTTTAATACTACTAAGCAAGAGGCTGCTGATGTCAGGGCTGAAAACAAGCCCACTAATACTTTTAAATTAGTATTTATATTTATGTTATATTTATGTTAATTAGTAATAGATAATATTTGAGTATTTATTGTTCAGTATTTAGCAATTAGTGATATATCATTTTTTTAAATAGTAATAAGCAAGATGCTGTTGGTGTCTGGGCTGAAAGCAAGCCCACTAATACTTTTAACTAGTATTTATTTTCATTAGTAGTAGATTATATTTTACTATTTAGTTATTAGTGATATATAGGATTTTTTTTAATTCTATTAAGCAAGAGGCTGTTGGTGTCAGGGCTGAAAGCAAGCCCGCTAATACTTTTAATTGTATTTATATTCATTAGTAATAGATAATATTTTACTATTATTAGCAATATATAGTGTTTTTTTAAATACTGCTAAGCAAGATGCAGTTGGTGTCAGGACTGAAAGCAAACCCACTAATACTTCTAATTAGTATTGATATTTATGTTAATTAGTAATAGATAATATTTGAGTATTTATTATTCAGTATTTAGCAATTAGTAGTATATAATTTTTTAAAATACTAATAAGCAAGGTGCTGCGTGTGTCAGGGCTGAAAGCAACCCCACTAATATTTTTAACTAGTATTTATATTCATTAGTAATAGATAATATTTTACTATTTAGTTATTAGTGATATATAGGATTTTTTTTATTACTACTAAGCAAGAGGCTGCTGATGTCAGGGCTGAAAACAAGCCCACTAATACTTTTAAATTAGTATTTATATTTATGTTAATTAGTAATAGATAATATTTGAGTATTTATTGTTCAGTATTTAGCAATTAGTGATATATTATTTCTTTAAATTCTAATAATCAAGATGCTGTTGGTGTCTGGGCTGAAAGCAAGCCCACCAATACTTTTAATTACTATTACTATTTATATTTATATTTATATTTATATTTATATTAATTAGTAATAAATAGTACTTTAGTATTTAGTGCTCAGTATTTACAATATTTAATGTTTTTGATATTACCAAGCAAGCAGTTCACATTTGGGTGCCTTTAAAAAAAAAGCCTTTTGCGCGTGATTGTGGCGTCGTCGCGTCCCTTTTTCCGAGTGATTCTCAAGTCACTGGCGAAGGAGGATCTCTTCCCGCAGCTCATCCAAGTGTTTTTGGGAGCCTTTAGTGCGGGAATTGGGTGGCGCTGGGATGTGGCCCAGAGATCCTGTATTTGAGGCTGTTGCTGAGTCCCAGACGGAGCATTTTTCGGGTGGCTCTCTCACCAAAGGCCGGGCCGTTCTCCCCGGCAGGTCGGGCTGACGTTCGCCATCGTGTTCGGCGTCATCATCTACCGGATCTCCACGGCCGCCGCCTTGGCCATCAGCTCCACGCCCTCGGGGCGCTCCAGCGTCCGCGTCACCGTCACCGCCACCGCCGTCATCATCAACCTGGTCGTCATCATCATCCTGGACGAGGTCTACGGCTGCATCGCCAGGTGGCTCACGCAGATCGGTGGGTTTGGGCCCTCGGCCGGTACTTGCTAGGCCGGTTCTAAACGAGGAGGATGTGGAAAAGTGCAGAAAGAGGGTGCTAAAAACACACTGTAAGGGAAAAACAAAAACTTTTTGAGTCGTATCCAAAAAGCGCCGGTAAAAAAAGGGTTGAGGAACCTTTTCAAGTGAGTTTTCATCCGTCTGCAAATGGTTGTCGTGAAGGTCAGCCAGATGTGGAATGAAACTGGAATTACTGTTGTGATGTGTCTGAATGGTGGGATCCTCAACAGACTGACCACCCACCTCAAGAGATGTAGATATAATATAGATAGATAGACATTATATAGATTTTATATATAGATGTATAGATTATAGAGATATTATAGATAGATATAGATAGATATCACCTCAATAAATATATATATTTATATATTGAGAGAGAATATATAATGTATATATAAAATATATATAAGATATATATACAATATATAAATATATAATATATATTTATATAAAAATATATTATATATAAAAATATATATTTTATATAAATATACATAATATGCATTATATATAAATATATAAAAATATATAAATATATAATATATGTTTTATATATAAATATATATTATATGTAAATATATATTTTATATATAAATATACATAATATACATTACATATATAATATATAAAAATATATAAATATATAATATATGTTTTATATATAAATATATATTATATATAAATACATATTTCATATATAAATATACATTATATACATTATATATAAAATATATAAAAATATAAAAATATATAATATATATTTTATATATAAATATACATAATATACATTATATATAAAATATATATACAATATATAAATATATAATATATATTTTATATATAAATATATTTAATATGCATTATATATACATAAAATATCTATAAAATATATTTTATATATATAAAAAAGTATATAGAGATACATATATATACATATATATTATATAATACATTTATTATATTTTATATGTATATAAAAAGTACAGATACACGTGTATATATACATATATATATAAGGCTATACATAAAAACCCCTTTGTTTAAAGGATGTTTTCCCAAAATCTATTCATGAGATCTTGAAGTACTGGAGGTAGGATAATTCCTTAACGCTTTTTTATCCCATGTCACATTGGTTCCAGAGGTGCCAAAAACTGACAAGAACTTCGAAGAGAGGCTGATTTTCAAGGCTTTCCTGCTGAAATTTGTCAACGCCTACACCCCGATTTTCTACGTCGCCTTCTTCAAAGGCCGGTGAGTGATGCCCAAGGGCTGCTCAGGGTTTCAGCTTTTCAGCCCCAAACACTCAAAGGCGTGGATTGTGGCATAAATTGCTCTAAGAATAAAATATCAGGAAGTATAAAATATATTAACTCTGACCACTGTGCCCTAGATTTGTCGGACGTCCAGGCGACTACGTCTACATTTTCCATTCTTTCCGGATGGAAGAGGTAATTGCATTTCCAGCCCGTCTGTGATCCTGCTGGGTGGGAGCACCCTCTGCCCCCGCCCCAGGGATGCAGCAGGTTGTTCTGACTGTCCTTTCCCCTCTCCCCACCCCAGTGTGCTCCGGGCGGTTGCCTGATGGAGTTGTGCATCCAGCTCAGTATTATCATGCTGGGCAAGCAGCTGATTCAGAACAATTTGTTTGAGATTGGCATCCCGTAAGTAGAGACTTTTGTTTTTTGTTGTTTTTTTTTTTTAACAAGTGTTTTTTACAGTGCCTGCAATGCACTGTGTGTGTCCACTGCCCCTGGGTGTGAACGTGGCTCACAAGGCTGCGTGAAAGATTTTTCAGTAAGTCTGTGTTTGTAGAGCAGCAGGAGCTGAGGGGGCTTCAAAGCAGAGTGGAATGACCTGTTCTAGGGAAGGTGTCCCTGCCCATGGAACAAGATGAGCTTTAAGGTCCCTTCCAACCCAAACCATTCCGGGATTCCATGCTTCTGTGACTGGGAGTAGCTGCATCCTTGCTACGATGCATCCAGCAATGCAGGTGTCTTTGAAAAGTGCTGGGCAATCTGTTGCTTTCCTGCTGGTTAGCAAGAGGTGTCATGGTGAACAAGTGATTCAATTACAACCATATTTTAGTGCCTGACCCCTTTGATGTATACTTTTATAATACACACCTAATATACTTCTAGCATATTGTGGCTCTTGCACAGTTCTTATGAAAATAAGTGCAGTGCAAGCGTTATGAAATTATGTAAGAATTATGAAAATGTCGTGCCTGTTAATGTAAATAACTGAGAAACGAGCAGAGGATGGAATTGTAACTGAATCATTTCCACTTCCCTCAGAAAAATGAAGAAATTTATCCGATACTTGAAATTAAAGCGTCGGCGCTCTCTGGACCATGAAGAGCACATGAAAAAAAAGCAGCGTTATGAAGTGGACTATAACCTGGAGCCTTTTGCTGGGCTCACCCCTGAATACATGGAAATGAGTGAGTGGGGTGGAAAGGAGGCATTTTGAGCCGTAATTATTCTGACTAATTGGGATGGAGGGCAGAGCTTTTCGAACTGCAGATTCAGTGGACATGAGGGTAACTTAATTACTGATGTGTACAGTCTTGGATTGCAGCACGTTTCAGCCAGCCCTGGCTGCTTGAGGGCTGAATTGTGCTCCCTGCTGTTCACAAGCCCTTACTTTAGCACGACATTGTAGATATTTTCTTTCAAGCCATGTGACATGTCACTGCCAAGTTTCAAATGCAAATGATTAAATGGCATATTTTATCACCAAGCTCCACCCTACATAGGAAATAAATTACTTAATTAAGATTTGGTAATTTCCACACCAGAGTCTTTGGGTTTTTTTCTGAAATCTGGTCTAACTTCTGAAAGAGAGATGTGTCTCTAGGCCAGGCTGTACTCAACAGATCACACTTAATTTTTTTTTTTTTTCAAGTAATGCCTTATATTGAATGAGACAAATTAGAATATGTGGTGACCTTGATGTTCAGAGCACTTGAAACAGATGGAAATCTAATGCTACAGGCTAAGAGGTCATGCTGTCAGTTCCTAAAAATAAGAAAAGATGCAGTTACTGAGATCAGCACTTGGAAGTAACAGAGGCAGAGAAGGATGGGGCACTGGCAGTGCCAGGATGAGCATGACATCAGTGCAACATCCTCAGCAAACAAAAAGCAGATACATCCCAGGTTGTAGGAAGCAAGTTATTCCCAGCAGTTCCCAGAGAATCAGTCATGTCCTTTCCAAAGCTTCCAGTGGGATTGGTGAAGGCTAAAAACCTGCCAGGTGGAACATGGCAAGTTTAGGCAGAGCTGACACTGTTGCTGCCATAACCCCGCTCCCTCAGGTCATTCCTGTGCCAGCCTTGCCCGTGGAAAAATTGTTTTAGGAGCTTCCCCATCCTTTTGGTTACTTTTCCTCGTGTTTTGCGAGGTGGCAACGGGCCCTTTCCATGCCTGAGTGGAGCAGCCATCATGCAAACTGTGCCTGACACAGAAAATGGGATTTAATCTCCCAGAACTTCTCATCTTGTCAGACTTTGGGGGATGGCACTGACGTGGTGCTGGAAGCATTTGGTAAATACTGCCCACAGCCACTGAAGGGGTTTCTTTTCCTTTCCAGTTATCCAGTTTGGGTTTGTGACTTTGTTCGTTGCATCCTTCCCTCTGGCACCTTTGTTTGCTTTATTGAACAACATCATTGAAATCCGTCTGGATGCCAAAAAGTTTGTTACTGAGCTGAGGAGACCGGTAGCAGTGAGAGCAAAGGATATAGGTAAGTGCTTATTGCTGCTGTATCCCTGTTTGCTTATTCCTGGATTGATGGCAGGATGCTGTTGTGCTGAGTTAGTTTCAATAACAGGAAGATATTTATAGGAAAATTCAAAACATTAGGCTGTGGCTTAGCTGTGAACCGCCATAACTCATCGAGGCTTTGCTTTTAAAATAGGAAGACCAGAGCTTTAAATTCAGATTAATATTTTATTAAGCAAACATTATCACTTTTTAGATCAAAGCAATCAATGCAGTGGCAAAATATCTCACATGCTTCTGCACAACAACGGCCCTTCCCGGCAATGCAGTTTTCTTGCAGAAGCAAAACTTGCTGTGTTTAATAACTCTGGACTGGCCTCAGAAACACCCTTGGGAGTGAGAGGAGATTCAGAAGGCTGCGAGTAAATGTATCCCTACTCAGCAAGAACATCAGAAGGGTGAAAGCTGCAGTGAATGTGGCTGGAACTGGGCTCTGCTGTACAGACCAGTTGCCCCCTTACTGGGGAAGGCCCAACAGCTCCGGGTGTATGTGACAAGGAAGCTGTTTCTCCCAAATGTTGGTTATTTGTGACTAAAAAAGGTCGTTAAAATAAAAATAGAAATAAAATAATTGTCTTTATTACAGAGCCGGCCAACAAGAGCAGAGAAGTTTGTGACCTGTTACTAAACTCAGGGTTCATTCTGCTGTTGTCCAGGCAGAGTTTTTCCTTGGGCTCATCCCTGTGCCCTGGGATCACCCTAAACTTGAAGAACACATCGTGTTTTGTCAAGGGCTTTGCCATGACTTTGCTTTGGGGGTGTTTTTTTTTGTGGCTGCCTGATTTGATGCTGTGGGTTGCTGGTGGAGGTGGTGGGGAGAGTGTTGTTGGTTTTTTGGTTGTGGTGGGGGTTGGATTTGTTTGGGGTTTTTTAATTTGTTTTTGAGAGGATGTTAATTGCAATTCACTGCAATTTGATCCCGGTGGGTGAAAGCACCTCACTTCTTTCAGAGACATCCTGAAGTCACACTGAGAGGGCCACAGACAAAGCAGACAAGTTTTTTAGCACAGGGATTGCCAGGATCAGGAGAGGGACAAGGTTCCACCTGCCTAAGGCAGTGGGTAACCACAAACAGAGGTCTATCCCTGCTTCCACAGACACTCTCATACCTTTTCCTGAAGTTCTGTGCTCTGCCCAGGCTGGTTTGTGTGTGCTCTGCCAGAAAGCCAGGCTGGAGGAGTCTTCCAGGGACATCACCCTGTGTAAAGCCACCTACATCTCCCTTTTATGCCAAGCATTCCTCTCTCTCTCTCACACTTGCCTTCCTCTTCCTCAAAGAAGCTTTTAGCTGAAAACCTAAAAAAAAACCCCAAAAAAACAGGTGCTCAAACATAGCTTTGGAAGACAGATTTGGGCTCCCTTTGCTTACGGGTCATTAAATTCATTTCTTATAATTTGTTCTTTTTTTATTTAAAATATAACTCTAGTTTGAGTGCCCTTAACACTGTTAACTAAAAATGCAATTTATGTAATTTTAGGGACTAGAACAGAATTTACATGTCTGTCTCTTTCCTTAGGAATCTGGTATAACATCCTCAGAGGGATTGGAAAGCTTGCTGTCATCATAAACGTAAGTAGATCAGCATGAACAAAACTTGAATTCAGTAGGCCGGCTTTTCCATTCTGCTCCATTAGTTTTATTTCAGCATAAATCCCTTAAATCAAGTGAAAGTATATGATTTAGAAACTTTTGGGACTATCAGAGAATTAGCTGCAGTGTTTATTTTAAAGTTGTGATAGTAGTAGCAATAATATGAAATAGTAGCTAGTCATTGCAGCTTTTTCTCCAGAATGTTTTCATAAAACAGCTTTGCCCTTCAAACAAATATGACCACGGCTGCTTACTTTTGCTCCTTTTGAAATACTTTCACTAAGATGATGTATTTTTTAATTTCAGTGCTATTTTGGGTCTGGTATGAGATGAGAATCAGCTCAGCTCCTCAGAGCACAGTGTCCCTCCGTTGAAAATCTGCCCAATGCTCCAACCCAGAGAGTGTTGAAAACCCTGAAAATATTTTTATTTCAACACCAAAATCCACATCCCAGCCCTTAGAAAAATTTAGCACACCTGGATATATTAATGTATGTGCTTCTGTAGTACTCTATAGGAATAGACATCCACAATGATCATCCTTCTTGCACCCCAGCTGGGGAAAGATGAAAACAAAAGCTGTTTACAGTGCAGCAAACCAGGGACTGTGTGGGGCTTATGGCCACATGTCCATAGACTCACTTGGGGTTTTTTTTTTACATTATCCAGACTGAAAATCCCTTCAGTTTGTCCCCAGGGGTCTGTTGGGCTGTGGCAAAACCATTCTTTTGGTTATTTGGTCTTCTGCCTTAGTTTGTCTTTACTATTTCTCCTCTTTTTCTTTGGAAATAATTTCTCTATGTTTTTTCTCTTTTCTTCTGTGTAGTCTCTTTGTCAGTGTTATTTTTCCCTCTTTGGTCAGTGTACTATTCCTCTTTACCATAAAATAAATAAAACATTTTGTACTGTGTTTGTTCCACATGTACATGAGATTTATGCCACTGAGAATGTTTCATAACAATGATAAATGAGGAAGGCTAAAGTTATGGAGAACTCAGCCAAATTGGCTGTTGTGCATTTTCTGTACAATCTTTTTTTAAAAAAAAAAACAAAAACAAACATTTTAAATAACCGACTGAAATGCAATTTCTGTGACCACAAAAATAAAACTGGGCTCCGTCTGCTCATCCTTTTATCTTGATGGAGTTAAAAAACCACACACAATTAATGGCCCTTTTGCAGCGCAACGAGAACCTGAGGAGTCGATTCACTGCCGGTTGTTTGCAGGACAGGAAAAGCGCTCGGAAATCAATCACTTGGACCTTGTGCAATGCACCAGGGACAAGCTGTGACTGGGGCAAGGGGAAGCAGTGCTGGGTTAGCTCTCCTCTGGTGCTGGGGGCACAGCTGCTCCGTTCTCTGGGGGGCTCGGATCATCCGCGGATATCTCAGTTGGCGTGGAATTACTCCGTCTGATATGCTGCGACTCAGAAGAGCAGGGCAGCAAACAAGGCCTCGTTGCAGCAGTGAACGCCCCATTTTTAGGGCCCTGAAGGCTGCAGCGTTGCACGAGTTGTTTGGGCAATTAATGAGGGTGTTATTAACGAAGCAGTGCCTGGATATTGCGCTCACTCTTTACTCTTGTGGCTTAGGCATTTGTGATCTCATTCACATCCGACTTCATTCCACGCCTCGTGTACCTGTACATGTACAGTGAGAATGGCACCATGCATGGCTTCGTCAACCATACACTATCCTCTTTTAATGTCAGCGATTTCCAAGCAGGAACAGCTCCAAACGACCCCCTGGATCTTGGCTACGAGGTCCAGATATGCAGGTACTCCCTTCAATGATACGAAGTGTTTTCGCAGCCGGCCGAGGACGTGGCAAATTTTTACATCCCTTGTATTTTCAGTTCCTTTTTAGCACCTTGGTAGCCTTTATATCCATTGTCTTGAACACCCTGGCTTACATATTAAGCAATCACAAAGCCTGAATGTGAATTGCTGCTTCTCTTTTGGGAAATGGAGATTAGCATTAGTTAAATTCACTGTTTGTCCGTGCAAAGAGAACAAGGAGGAAAGAGACATTCCAGGGGAGAAAAAAAAAGAAAGATGACTTTCACATGTAGTGAAAACTTACAGAAATTTATCAGGGAAAAAAAACCCTTGCCTTTATAATAATATTAATTTTATATATATTTTTAAATATTTTTATATATTTATTTTTATATGTATTTATATTTTATATTATTATTTATAATAATATTATATTTATATTTATTTATATAAAATAATGTTTTTATTTTATATAAATATACATATCCCATTTATATAAATATACATATCACATTTATATTCTTTATATATTTGACAGTGCAAGTTAATTGGCTGCAATGACCTTTAAACAGAAAAATCACTCTAAGATGAAAGGAAAAAAAAAAAACAATCAAAATTATATAAGTATTACCTTTGCTTGCATTTACTTTCTCCTGATTCCCTTCTGGTGATCTCTGGGCACAGGATGAATGAGGCTGGCAAACAGGTTTTAGCACAGAACTCACTGAACAGCAGTGTCAGTGTCATGGTTTAAAAGCAAAATGCCAAGTTTATTTGCTTTCTAATCCCAGGCACTTTCTTCTTGCCATTCCACCAGTTCTTTAATAGTTCAAGGACTTTTAAATCACTTGAAAATATGGGGCCCTAATTCTTTCAAAATATTGACAGGATGCTGTGGTTTTAAACTGGTTTTTACTGAGATCAGTATTTTTGCCTTTAAAATTAGTTTGAAAAATAGATGTTGTCCTTTTACCTATCTTGAAACGAAATAAATCATCTGAGCTGTGTATTTTACTCCATCTTATGAAAAATTGATATTATTTGTACTAAGCAGAGGGTATTAAGATGGAAGACCTTTAAATATGAGTAAAGCTTGAAGGTTATGGGAGACTTTCAGCTGTGCCTTGCTTCTGAAAGGTTGATTACAGCATCATGCTGTAGTAGTGAACTTTCTTTTAGACAGTTCCACTTATTGTTTGACTCCTTGGTATTAATTGTTTATCCCAGTGTTGAAATTTCTGAATGATATCACTGATTTACTGAGTCTTGTTTTGCAGATACAAAGATTATCGAGAACCCCCCTGGTCTGAAAACAAATATGACATTTCAAAGGATTTCTGGGCTGTCCTAGCAGCAAGATTAGCCTTTGTGATAGTTTTCCAGGTAGGTTACACTGCAGGCCGCCCTTGGGAATGAGTTATTAGGCCAAAGAAATATCTTCTTTCACAGTTGTGAAAAGCAAAAGAAATTTGCCCATCCTCAGCACCCTCTTTGTACCACCAACCCAGGTACAGGTATATCCTCAGCGGAAAAATCCATCCCCAGGGATTCCCTGAACCGGTTTGGTGCAGAAGAACTTAATGACTTCAGAGAGCAGCAAAGCACAAGGCTGATACTAATTAAGTCCCACCAATTTCTCCCATGGGACATCAACAGTTTCAATGAAGCAGCATAAATTTCATCCAAAATCATTTTTAGAGCTAGCCAAGACATGAAATTTCTGAAATTTTCCCAGTTGCAGTTTAAGTTGCACCTGAACAAGAAGGCAAAATATTGTAATTTGTCCTCAAATTACATTATTCCATCACAACAGTGACGCTGGTTATTGTGACACAAGTGTTTTAAGTTTGCCTTACCTGAAAAACTTGTTTCAAAAATTTATGGGGTTTTTTTTTTGGATAAAATATGTATCTTTTTGTGAAAGACACCCCCCTCCTTCCCTTGAATCAAGGTTTTTAAATCAGAAACATTTAATTGGAATGTATTTTACGAGCTGTCGCCACTTTACCTCTTGCATTTGCTCCTGCCTTCCTTGCTGCAAAACTCCTGAGCCATTTATCACTGCCAGTATTTCCTTTGGAATTCTCAGTGGCTGTTTCAGTATTTGTACAGACATCACAGAGATCTGAGCCTGAGGTATTTTTTTTTTTTTCACTTCTAGCATGAGCAAGCAGTTGAGGTGAATTCAGTTCAGCACCAGCCTTGTGACATGCAGCTGATCCCAACTCAAATATTGTCCTTTCTTCATCCTTCCTCCCTGAGTACACCAAAACCAGCCCCTTTCCCCACAGCCACCCTTTTCACTTGACCTTGCTGACATTTTCTCACAACTTCATTTCCAGAACTTGGTCATGTTTATGAGTGACTTTGTGGACTGGATTATCCCAGACATTCCCAAGGACATTAGTCAGCAGATCCACAAAGAGAAGGTTCTCATGGTGGAGGTCTTCATGAGGGAGGAGCAAGGGAAGCTGCACATGCTCGAAACCTGGAAAGACAAGGACAAGAGAAAAGGTGAAAACTGTAACAATCACAGCCCCAGACTCTCCAGGAGCCACAGTGGGAGCTTGTCCTCCTGCCATTCCTATCCTCTGGATGTGTAGAGGAGGAGGGAGCTGAGTATGTCGGGGCATTCCACAAAGACACAGAGGGCAGGACTCGAGTAATGGACAACCTGGTGCATGTTGGAGGATGTGCTGCCATTTCGCTCCCATCTTTGTGAGAAATGCCCTTCTTGCAGACATGGAGGACCACATTCTATTTCTGGTAACGTTCTTTTTCTTTTGCACAAGCAGTAAATGCAGGGAATTTTTATATTTCATCATTAGATAACACTCTCGACGTTGGCGTGCATTAATAAATGCAGGTACTTAGTACATCTTGCTAGAGATATTCTCTGAGAATTTGACCTTAGCCTATTAATAAATGGATGAAGTAAAAGGTAAATTTTAAAATAATAATAATAATAACAAAGTATTTTTGGAAACCCAGGTTTGAAGGTCCATGGGGTAACTTGACAAATTATATGCAAAATCAGCTCTAGAGTGGAGAGAACCCACGTAAAGCCTCCCAGACTGACTCGCTTTCCAAGACTGGGTTTAGCTCTGTGCCTGAAACAAGCAGAGCTTCAGTGTCACACCAGGTGTTTAGGGCACTTGTGGCAACTTGCTGTGCATCCAAGACCTTCAGAACCGTCAGGAAAGGGAATCTGGAAAGTATTTTTTTTTTTTTTTGCCACTGAGCGACTGATGCGGATGGAGCTACCCCGGTGCCCCAGGCTGCAGTTCCCAGCAGCTCCCTCCCCTCGTGGCCAGGCAGCAGCAGCAGCACAATTTTGGGATCCTCCCGGCAGGGAGATGATCACAGAGCATTTTGGGAAATGCCCTGAACTAACGAGCACACGTGGAGCTCCAGTGACTCACACTGCCCTGCCCAGTACTCGGACACTGTTGTTGCTGAGGAAAATCCCCTTTTCCCTGTTGTTTTAGCACATCCCCTTTCCCAGCCAGGTTTTCCCCTGTAGCCCTGTGTCCTCTGCAGGAGAAGGGAGGCTCTGCAGCCCAGTTTCTCCCACAGATTTTTCTGCTGTTGAATGGCATTTCCCAGAGGCTGTGCCAGAGGAGTTAAACCCAAAACGTGTCCCACTCACTGTCTTCAGTGGAAGTTTTGCCTGCACTGGGGCTACAGGACCAGACCTTCAGTTAGTTACAGGACTCTTCTTTTGTCTTAAAATACTCTTATCTTTTGTACAAGGAGCTTCCCTAAAGTATAAGTGTAAAATCCTTACCTACCATGCCTAGTTAAACCCCATCAGTACAACTCTTTTTAAGCATAATACATTTTAGTTTTGCTTTGTCTACCGATAAAACTGCACTTCCAAATAATATTGGTGCAATTAACCTAATTTCTTTTATTGCTTTGTCTTGTCCATGGCACTTGCATTGCAAATATAAAACTGAAAAAAGAAAATAAAAAGGAAAGATTTCTTTAGAGTCTAACTACTGTATGGTTTGTTAAAAAACCAAAAGTCAAAAGGCTGTTTTCAAGAGAAGTTGGTTATTTCTTTTTTCCTTTTCCTTTTTTTTTTTTGCCAAACTAATTTAAAGATTAATGCTAGAACTTTAAAAAAAAATTGCCATATTTAGCTTTTGATATATTTATTTGTTTTAAAGTATGTGATAAACTTGATATTTTTCTGTAGTCTGTCCAAAGAAGGTACCAGAAGAGAAATTATGTGGAAGAAAGAAAATGGTATTAACCAAATATTCTTGAAGCTTATTTAAAATATTGATCCAACCAAAGATTTTTATTAATAAAGGGCTTATATTTTGTTAACTCTTGTTTCTGTTGTATTTTGACTTGCAGGAATGTCACTATTTTTAAAATTTGTAACTTATGATAGTGTGTTACTGGAGGGCCAAATCCTGCCTGATTTATTCCCACGTTAAGTGTTATTCCTGGTAGTGAGTGTTTTACCAGATCAGGCCCACTGACTGCAAAAGGACTGTGAGTGGGAATAATTCAAGCAGAATTCTGTCCACACATCTTGTTGAAAACATGTTCTTCCTCTCATTCCTTGGTAGCCCAAAAGATCCAGGAGAAAGACAAACCTGAACTACCTGTTCTGAAGAGAAATCTTAGGGAACGTCCTTGAAGGGGGATTTAATCTGTAAATACTCACCTGAAAGTATTCCCAACTTAATACTGACATTCCTGTAAATGATAGAACTATATCCTGAACACATACTTAGCAGAGTTTTTCATTATTTGCTGAAATCATGAAATAGTAAAAGTTGCTTATACTTTCTTTTGTACAGTAAATTGTTTGAAATGGAATTTTGTATATAAAAATCTGTATTACTACTTAGATATCTATAAAATTCTTTCATGGAATCATTTTTTTTAAGAAAAGCAAATATATACTAAATCTGTTTTATTTTGGTTTTGGTTTGTTTTTTGGTTTATTGGGTTTTTTTCTTTTCCTTTGAACACTTATTTGAAATAAACTTAAATATGCAAGAGTTTCTCCTGTGGGACAGGTTCTGTTCCCAGCTCTCCTTGTGCTCTGAGTGTACAGACATCTTCCTGACAAAGCCAAAGGTACATCTGGGGTTTTGAGCTGCTTGGAAGACCCATATGGAGATAAAGTGAATCCCCCCCTTGAAATCCTCCTGTCTCCAGGAGCACAGAGGGAGTTTTTGGCTGCACTGCAGACACTAAATATTAAGTGATGGCTCTTAGCCTGGGAGCTTTCATTTTCTTCTGATTTAATCTTTGGCATTCAGCAGAGCATAACGTGTAGGAGCTTTCACTAGGACATTTGAAATGGGCTCCTAACGAGGGAGAATGCTAATTGCTCCGTTCTTTTAATTTGAAAAGTGGATTAATTACTAAGAGTGGAATGGTGAAACCAAAGGAATGAAGCTCAGGGATTCCTTTGACTCAACTCTGAGGGGAAGCAGAGTGGATGTCACACTCTCGCTGCCTTGAGGGACCTTCACAGGCAAAGCTGGGCTCAGAACTTGATTTGCTGGTTGAAATTTTTTCATCTTCTCCCATTTAACTGTTCTGTGAGAAGGCAGAGCATGAGGCTTCGTGCCAATCCTCCTTTTCTAGCCAGAAAATATGAAACACTCTAACCCGTGGCATTTAGTTGGAAGGTGGGAATTTTGTTCTGAGGAAATGAACACCAGAAGCAGGGAAATCACAGCCCAGTTGGTAACTGTTTGGGTTTGTCAGTTCTTAAAGACAAAACAGTAAATAAGACCTTGTTAGTTATAAGATAATGCCTTCCAAAAACAGGCTTGCACTGTGGTTGGTTGTGGTGCTTCTCCTGAAAGTTTTCTTATATTTGGGATGTGAGTAGAAACAAGTTTGGTTTTTAGCAATAGCAAATTTGAGGCAGGATTATGCTAATAAAGATTCACTGGAAGTGGGGAGGGGGGAATAAACTTAAAACAGAGAAGCAGGAATCTGGAAGTGACCAAGGGATACCTGAACATTCCTCAGTGTGACTCCCAGGGACTGTATGGGCCAGCTTGGATGAAAGATAGCAAAACAAATATTTTATTTGTAAAAATACAGCTGAATTCCGTATTGATATGACAGTATCTCCACAACAAGCATTCAACCCGTTCTTGGCCTGCTTCTGCCCCAAAACTGTAAGTACAAAACCCCACTTCCCAGCCCTGCTTTAAACAAAGAGAGAAAAAAAAAATCCCAAACCCAAAGTCCTAATGTATTAAAGAGGAAAGTCATTATACCAGTTTGCTTGGTCCAAGAGAGGAAATGCAGACAATAGGAAAGATTACTGCTGGAAATGGCTCTACAGAGCCATCTACAGATCATTTTTGAGCCGTTGCTAAATCACAGTTTGCTTTTTGCCATCCAAAGTTTGTAGCAAAGAGACAATGTCAGTTGGTGCATCCGGAGAGGAAATCATACCCACCCTATTGTGTGGCCAGCAGGAGTCTAAATCTTCTGGATTTCTATGTCATTGTGTTTCTAAGATACTGTCCTACAAATATTTTGCAGTCTCAAATAGCTTAAGGATGAATAAGTCTCACGTCAAGGCACGGACACATTTCTATTTTTAAACCCTCCATGCTCTGTGGTCTTGAGCTGTTAATGATCCTTTTGGCTGTGGTGATTTCCAATTAGCAATGATAATTTACTTTTCATCCTGATACCTAAGGAGTCTGACCTCTCCTGAAGTTCCATGGGTCACTTGAGTGCATTTATATTTACCTCTGAAGTTTTCAGAGTAAACAACTTTTCTTCCTCTTGCCGCTGAAGAAACCCTGTCTTAAAATTTATACGAATTCCATTCAAACTCTGGTTCAATTCTTTTGCACATTTGAGCACTGTTTATTCCATGACCAAACACAATATGCCATTTTTAGTCCAGCGGAGAAAAACCAAAGTTCTTTTTTTAACCTTCTTTTTTTAGCCCAACAGGCCTTTTGGAAGAAGAAACCGACTATTAATGGGAGTTCTTTGGAATTTTGAGCTCCATCCTTCATTTTTAATGCCATGCACGCCACCTGATTCCAGGCCACCTGAAGCCAAAGGAAGTAATTCCATTGATTCCCCGTGATTGCAGCATAATTTGCATGAGGCTAAGAACTGCTTATTGAATGATTGGTTCCAGTTTGAATAAAAACTCATGACAGTTATTGCAGGTTATTTTTATAACCCACAGTGTCAGCTAATGCCAAAATATGTTGATGCAGATGCCTTGTGTGAGCAGTAAAGAGTTGGGTGCACCGTTGTTCTAGTTCCCACCAGGTAAAGGGCTTGGAAAATCCAGTCATCTGAACTTTGTTACAAGAAGTTTTAAAGATTTTGAGGTCATAGCTTTCACCATGCTCGGTACTGCCTCTGTGAGAAAATTCAGGCCAAAATGGTAAAGATATCAATTGGGATGCTCAGGAGAAAAAAATACAAGATATTGAGCAGTGTTTGTGCTAAACAAACTTTAAAAATAATAAATAAATAGTAAAGCCTATTTTTCAGGGCAAGAGGCAGGTAGTTAAGCAACCTGTCTTGGAGCAAAAGAAAAGGTTATTCCCTATTTTTACTTCCACAGGGAAAGAGTGGCCACCTTCTCTAGCAGGAATATGAGATGGAGGTTGGGGGAAAGGTGCAAATAGGGAAGAGAGGAAGGAAAGGCTTTTGGCTGATGCTCTCACACCCAAGTTAGCTGACAGATCAGCCACAGAAGTTGTTTTTTCTGGAAAGAGACTGGCTTCCTAAGGCAAAGACATCTTGTAGGTGGGTTATCAGGCAGCCTTTGCCAGTGTTCCTGCAGCAATGTGCCATCTCATCCTGCCAAGTCATGCAACCCTGTCAGTCCTGTGTTGAGATGAAAGCTGGAAGGCTTTGGTCCTTTGGAAGGAATGGGATGAAAACAGAGTAGGAAGGAGACAACATCTCCAGGATCAGCGAGAGTGTGGTGACTGTGCCATCTCCACCACATTGAGAATAACACCACGATCCTTGGCAATCAAAAACAAAGCAGTTCCTCTCAGAACACTGAGCAGATCAACCTATAAACTCTCACTCGGGTTCCAGAACTTGTGAAGTTCTGTCCTGGTGGGTACAAGCCCTTTGGCTCTGCAGCAGGTAAGTTCTCAAGCCCCAGAGGGGACGTGCAGGTGAGTGGCTGCTCTGCCGGTGCTCATGAGCATGGAATTCCCAGCTGTCCTGGCTGGAGCATGTAATTACAGGAGCAGCTCACACTTCTTAAGGTATTAATCTTCAAAGTACATCTGTAGGTAAAGAAGGGAGGTACTTGCAAGTAATTAACCATCAAGTGAGAAAGTAATAAATCTCAGCAGGCCAGACTTACTGCACAACCTCTCTGGGCAGCAAGAAATGGGTCTGCAGTCTGGTGGTTCTGGGCCACACTCCTGAAGTTTTTTAGGTATTTTACTCTACTCAGGCACTGTTGGAAGCAGGAGGGAATCGGGAGCAGCGAAGGAACAGTGAAAATCCAGAGAGTAAATTACTGTGAATTTCAGCTACGTCATCTTCATCCTGTCTTTAAAGGGCGAAAGAAGTAAAACCAAGAGTTGGTTCTGAAATTCTACTAAGCCCCTTGACTTCTGTCTTTTTGAATTTTTACTTCTGAAACCAAATTTCTCTGTTATCTTTACAAGGCTTGTCTTTTAGCTCTGACCAGGGAGAGCTGGAGAGCTAAGCTGGTCATCACCTCTGGGGCTTCTTGTGGATAAGAAGTGACAATTAAACACTGCCAGATTGAGGTACTTGGCAGAGATGTGGCACAGGCTCCATCTGCTTTAAAAAGCCTCCCTCCAAACCTGGTGAATAACAGCAAAGCAAAATTCGTGTCCATGTGTATTTGAGAGACAAGAGAGGGAGAGATCTTGGGTCTGATCTTGAAATTACAAGTCATTTAATTTTTGTTGCATCTCTAAACAAGAGCTACACAGGGAGAAAACACAGTACGTGGTTTTTTGAGGGTAGGCAGACAAAGCTCTGGTGTGTGTAACTTCCTTACTTCTAAAGTGTACAGACTGAAAGGAAAATACATAAATGCTATATATTGATTTAGATTAATCCAGTCTTCTCCCAGGAAGAAGCGGGAGGAGCTGGGGGTTGGCACGGTGCGGTTTGGGGTTTTTTTTCTTTTCCTGTTTTTCTGGTTTCCTTGTCGACCACTGCGGTGCTGGGCAGAAAAGGCTGGAAAAGAAAGACTGGGAGCGGCTTCTCGACTCCCTTTGCGGACATTCGCCACCTTCAGAGGAGGCACAAATCCCCGCGGAGCTGAGCGAGGGGTGCGGAGAGTGCAGCGAGCTGGGGTGAGGCTGTGACCAGGGAAGGGCGTGCGGAGTCCCCCAAAACCCGCACCCAAAACCAGCCCGGAACAGCCCCGGAGCCCAGAGCGAAGCCCCGCGGGATCGCGCCGGCCCCGCCCCCCGGTTCGCTCGGCCCCGCCCTGCCCCGCCCGTCCCCGCCCTGCCCGCCCCCAAGAGCGCCGCTGTCCCCGCAGGCCCCGCTCCCCGCCCCGCTCCCCTTGTCCCGGGAGAGCTCCCGGCCGGGCCGTGACCGCGGAGCTCCCACCCGCCCTTCCCCGGCCCCAGCAGCGCCCGCCGGGGCTGCGGCGGCGGCGGGAGCCGCGCTGAGGGAACGGGGGCGGGGCCGCGCTGAGGGAACGGGGGGCGGGGCCGCGCTGAGGGAACGGGGGCGGGGCCGCGCTGAGGGAACGGGGGCGGGGCCGCGCCGAGGGGCGGGGCCGGGCTGAGCGGGCGGGGCGGGGCCGCAGGGCCGGGCGGGCTGGGATTGGGCGGAGGCGCTCGAGTGCTGATTGGGCAGCGCTGCCGGCCCGCGGTATAAAGGGCCGGCGGGGCGGGTGCGGGCGGTTGTGTGTGAGGGCTGAGGGTGCGGCCCCGCTGCTGCCCGGGCTGCGGAGGGGAGAGCGCCTTGGCCGCGGGGTTTGTGCACCGGGGCAGCTGGGGGGCCTCGGAATCCCAAAGCTTTTCTCCGTGCAGACGAAAGAGCACGAAGCGGATGGAAAGGATCCCCAGGCATCTGCAGGCACAAGGGGCTCGTACAGCTGTGATTTTCCTACAGCCCTCATAAGATGGACTTTGAGGGTACCATGGGTCATGTGCCAGCTCTCCTGCTGGAGCTTTTGTCTGCTATCTTTGAACACAAAGAATAGAACTAAAGTCAGGTCTGTTCTGGAGTGTGTTACACTTGCGCAAAGCTCTTTCCCTCTGTTTGTTTTCTGTTCTGGAAAGCACAGTCTGGGCTTCCTGGGCACTTTGTATTAAATGATTCCATGAAAATAATTTTGTACTGAAAGGGGAAAGAAGCTGTCTGTTTGAGGTCAGATGTCCCTCATAAAAGCTTTATGTTGTTTCACTCAATGAGTTCTTAAAATATATTAGAGTGTGTAGGAATGCCTGGCTTCTAAAACTCACCAGTTGAGTTTTAGAGGCTCCTTTGAAGAGCTGATTTCAGGCAGGCAAATTGCCCCCCAGGAGGGACTCTGTGCCTGCTCTCCCGTGGCTCCAAGGGATCTCTGGCCCTTCACGCCGGCACTGAGATTTTCTCGGGAAGGGCCTCAGATCCCCGGACCAGTCTGGGACACAGGCAAGATCCCCCTGCATTTTGGGACCAAATTGGGCCCCCTGGAGGGACAGTGCTGTTGGTGCCCCCCGGGTTGGGGCACCCCGAGGACTCCAGCGCGCACCGAAAGGATTATTCGGGGAGATCCTCGGGGTGCCCGGCCCTGGGGAGCTCAAAGCAAGGTCCCTGCCATGGATTCAGGCATTGCTGAGAGTATCCCAGGTGTACCTGTCCCTGCTAGACATGGAGCTCTGTAATGGGCTGTAATTGGGTGATAAAAGTGGTGTTCCAAGTGCCAAAGAAGTGTGGGATTGGGATTAAGAAATGAGCAGTGATGGTCCAATTGGCTGTTTGCTCTTGAATGTGATGGTGAGAGCTGCAGGAGTGCAAGGTGTGTGTTCCAGTTCCCAGCATTTGGTTTGCACATGTCCTGGTCAGACACAGGTCCAACTTCCTCAGTCCTTAACACAATAGAGGGAGAATGAAGGACTGGCACTGTTAAGGTGATTGGTGTGCCAGGGGTTAACCTGGGAAAACATTGGGTAATTCCTCAGTTTGTCTCTTTGCCAAACTCACCCAAACCTGTGCTAGGAAGAGATGGACTGGAGACTCTGATTTCCTGGGTAGTTGTTGTGCATGATCTGGGAGCCTCTGGGATTAGACTGGCCTGGGCAGACAGGGAGCCGTTTGTCCTGTGGAGTTGGGCTGGGTTTGTTCAGGATGCCTTGGGAGGCAGGGCTGGGGAGGCTCCTCTGTTGGCTGTAGTGGTGGAAGGTTGTAGCAGCAGGGCTGGAGCCTTCGCCCTCCTGCTCCCCCCGTGAGCCCCGACGGGCCCGTGCCCTTGGCAATGGAGGGCCCCCCATTGCTGAGTCAGCGGTTCCGGGGGCCAGGAGGGATGGGATCAGGATGCCGAGCTCCACCCAGGGCAGGGCTGCAAATGTTGTAACCACTGAAAGAACTGAAAGCAGAGTGAGATGGAGGCCAAGCTCCAGCACAGGGATGGGTGAGAAAAGACCCTGGTCCTCAGGTGGAGCTTTGAATTCATTGGAAAAATGGATCCTGTCAAATGGTTCAGGCCCTTGTGGGTGCTGGAGCAGAGACCTCTTTAATTTATGGTCACCCTAAAAAGGTGCAAGGACAGCAAGTTTTGATTACAGGATGAGGTGGGAAACAAAGTGAAGTGGTACAGAGAAAAGCTGAGCTTAAAACTGGTCCTGTGCCAGAGCAGCCTTGTGGAGCAGGAGGGGGCTGTGGGTGAGAGATTTCTCCTTAAACACAGTTCTGTCTCTGGGGCACTCAGGATGTGATGCCTTGCTCATTTTCTTTTGTGTCTCCCCTACATCTGTATCCCATGTGTTGGATTGGGTTTGTTTAAACTGTTCCTATTATTCCATGACTGGTGAGGAGTTGTTTCCTTGAGTGCCCTGCCTGTCAGCAAAACACCAGGTTTGTGCAGCACTGGAAAGTGGGCAGGTTTGGGGGCTGTGGTGTTCCAGCTCCCTTTGGCATCCCCTGCTGAAGGGTGGGAGCTGCCCAGAGCCAGCAGCATCCAGCTGGAGGATCCAGGAGGATGCAGCTCATGTTTTCCAGGAGGTAAGAGGTGGGGGTGCAGGAGCTGGCAGGGGTGTCTTCCAGGCAGAGGGAGGGAAGGAGCAGGGAGAATTGCAGCCACTTGTGAGAGTCTGTTCTTTTCCTGTCAGCTTATGTGAAAACAAGCCCTGAGGAACAAGAACTTCATCCTTGAAGCGAGCATCTCCTACAAACTGAAATTAATTGGTACCTCACTATTGGTTGATGGCCCTCTGAGGGCATTTGAAGAAGAAAGTGAAGAGGAGGAGGATGAAGTAAGTCCCCAGACTCCTTTAGGAAAGACTCCCCGAGGTGCAGGCACAGGGAAATTCCAGGGTACCCCCGTGTGTGCAAAGGGGCACCCCTGACATAACAGGGGAGGGACCCAAGGCCTCTGGCTGGGCTGTGCTGGCCACACCTGCCCAGGTAGATGTCACCAATGGATTGGATAAAGAGCAGATGGCTCGTGCTGGGAGTGGAACTGAGGCTTCACATGGAAGGCCAACGTTGCCTTTTGCGGGGACGCCCACGATCCTGTGAGCCTGCCCACACTCCCAGGGTGCAGCTTCTGCTCTGGGGAATTCCAGGCAGGCTGGGGGCAGTGAGACAACCTTGTAAGCAACACCTGAGTGAGTGGGGGGTCATACTGAGGGCTTATTTCCCTCCCCTTTCCCCTCTCTCAGGTTCTTGTTTTGTTGGCCACCTCTTGGTAATAAATATTGTTCTTGTTGAGCTTTCAATGGTGTGTGGTTTCAGTCTCAGCATCCTCCCTGCTACAGGGGGAGAGGCAGAAAATCCCACTGCTGCTGGGGCTGAACTGTCTGCAGTGAGGGGGCAGGACTTGGCCCTGATGCCTGAGTGCTCTCCAGCCCCCCCCAGGATGGATCCCAACTGTCAGCCCCTGGCTCCATCCCTTGAGAAGATGGTGTTCCTGCAAGCCCAGCTGCTGTGCTGGTGGTCCTGGGGGCACCTCCTGCCCTGGCCTGCTGTGAAAGTGTTTGTGTTGCAGCTCAATAAAGTCCCTTTCAGTGGTGATTGTGTCATTTTGGTGTCAGTTCCTCTCCCCTCTTCCCCTGCCCCTGTGGCTGCATCACTGGCTTGTGCCTAAATGAACTCTTCCCCTGCAGCAGTTGTCTGCAGGGAATAAGGACCAAGAGCTTCTCCTGTCTCCCTGTGTTCCCTGCAGTACGTGTTTGTACAAATGAGCTGATTACATAGGGATAGGTAGGGAGAATTTTGGGAGTAAAATCTGGGCACTCTGTAGCAGAGTAAATGAATACCTTGGGGTGAAGTGAGGCAGTCAGTGGTGGGCAGGTAGGAAAAATTTCTGTGTGTAAAATTTGAGGTCATGTGGAACAGAGAGAATGTACATCCTGAGGTAAACTGGGGTAATCAGTTGTGGACATATGGAGGAAATTTTAGGGGTAAAACTTGAGGTAATGTCCAGGGGAGAGAATGAATACTTTGAGTTAACCTCGTTCCAAAGCCCCAAAGTTTTATCTCCAGGGGAGAAAAAGAACCTCATGAGGTCAACTGAGGTAATCAGTGGTGGCCAGGTGGGGACAGTTAGGGCAGAAACATTTGAGGTAATCTCCAGGGAAAATTTTGGGGGTCAAACTTGAGGAAATCTGCAGGGCAGAGAATGAATATTTGGAGGTCAAAAAGAGGCAATCAGTAGTGTGCAGGTAGGGTAAAAGTCTGAGGTAATCTTTGGTGGAGAGAATGAATACTTTGTTTTCAAAAAGAAGTAATCAGCAGTGGGCTGGAAGGGGAAATTTTGGGGGTTAAAAAGGAGGTTTATTCTCTCCAGGTCAGGGAATGAACACACTGAGGTAACCTGAGGTAATGAGTGGGGACAGACCCAGAAAACTGTGAGTGTTAAACTTCAGGGAATGTGCTGGGAAGAGAAGGAATCTGTTGAGGTGAACTGAGGGCCTCTGCAGTGGCAGAGTAGGGAAAATGTTGGGCTGAGCCCTGAGTTGCTCCTGTGTGGGGGGCTGCAGCGAGGCCGAGCCCTGGCCCTGATTTGCCAGCCATGGGCAGGGGGCTCTGTGCCAGCCGGGGGAGCAGCAGGACCCCGTGGCAGAGAGGGCAGGGGGGCTGTGGAGCTGCCCCGGGGGGAGCGGGGGGTCCTTTCCTGGGCCGCCTCCAGCCCCCCTGGATCCCCGGGGCTGCGCTGCCACCCGAGGCTGTTTGGGGCAGAGAGTGCTGCCAGCTCTGTGTGCCTGTCCCCAGCCTGGCACTGCCCACAGGGACACACTGGGCACA
The DNA here is from genome assembly GCF_025592945.1 of Manacus candei. Classification (NCBI taxonomy): domain Eukaryota; kingdom Metazoa; phylum Chordata; class Aves; order Passeriformes; family Pipridae; genus Manacus; species Manacus candei. The sequence continues at coordinate 2,612,572 of NW_026138057.1, forward strand.
GACCATGAGAGGGAACAAACCCACTGCCTGCCAGAGGGTTTGTCCTGGGCCATCAGGCCTTGGGCAGGAATTGGACTGGGCAACTCCATCAGCTGCTCTTCCCCCACAAAGCACCATCCCCTGGGCATTAATGATGTACCCTGTGCCCACCGCTCCCTGTTCACCCAACTGAAACCAAAGCAAGGCTTGCTTTGCTTTGAACAACTTAAAGGAACTTTAAAACTTTTTTCCTTCTAGATGCTGGAATTGCCTCTCTGGGTGTGTGCTGAGCTCTGGCTGCAGGGGACTGTCAGGCCTTGGTGGCTGTGAGTTCCTGTCCTTCTCAGAAATTGGAAATAGTTATTCATTAGATTGCAGAAATGTTTTGTGAAACCTGTCCCCTTCTTTCTGCCTGGGGTGACTCAGTGGGGACAGAGATGACATATTTATCTGCAAACTTGGGGTAATTTCTAGGAGATACAGCAACTGTTTGTGTAGGAAAGTGTGTTTAACCACATTGGCCCAAGTTGTGTTTGCACCAGCTGAGGCCAGAGGTGCAAGGCAATCCAAAGCAAACCCTGCTCAGCCTCTAAATCCCAGGGGAAGTTCTCCAAGCTGCTCCTTGAGGGACTAAAGATACATTGAAGTGGAACCAAGAACAATAAGGATCCTAGGAATCCTGGTATTGCTGTCCTAGAATTTTTAACAGGTTTTTAAGCTTTTTATGACAAGAATGACTTTCTTCCTTTGATTGAATCCTGCAGTAGGATTTGGGATTTCTTGGGATTCTGAATCCCTCCCAGTGGCCCTGACACTGGTCAGAGGTGGCAGGACAAAGAGAGTCAGAGCTCCTGGCAGGCACAGGGGGTTTCCCCCAGAGTGGATCCAACTGCTGCCCCCAGCCTGGCCAGGAGGGATCTGTGTTGGCTCCCAGCTTCTGCCAGAGACAGAATGTGTTCCCCTGATTGGAATGAGGATCCAGAAGCTTCATCTCCTGGAGGTTCCCTGGGCAGCTAATCCACTCTGCCCAATGTCCTGCTCTCAGTTCCTGCCCAGCCAGAGCCAACTGTGCCAAGGGCACGAGCACTCCCAGCCTGGATAGGGAATGGGGGACTGGCTTGTGTACAATTCACCTAGAAAGTCAAACGAGGGGATTGTTGGAGTATCTGGCTCCTTAGGGAACCTGCTGGGAGTAGAGAAGCACAGCCCCAAATCTCCACCTGTGGGTGGAGTTGTGGAACATAAACCAGCACAAATGGATCCCCCAAAATGAACGGTGGGAGAGCAGGACCAAATAAGGGTCACTGTCCCTGTGGAAAGGCAAAAGGAATTGGTTGGGACTTGGATTGTCCCCTGGGGCGATGCTGGTTGCTGGCATGGAGAGAATGCCCTCCCTCAGGCTGCCAAGATCTCTCGGTGCAGCGGCTTTGGTCGACAGGGCAGCACAAAGATTGTTCTCTGCGGGGGCCCAGGTTTGGGTTCCGGTCTCAGCTTTGCAGGTTTAGAGGAATTCTACCCACAGCCCGCAATTCCATGGGGAATTCCTGCTGGAACAGCCTCCCAGTGCCTCCTGGAGCCCGGATATTCCCCTGCAGAGCTGCTGCTTTAAGGCCAGGTTTGCCAGGAAGCAGCCGCGGTTCCAGGTTTGCTGAGTGGGATCGGGACAAGGACAGGTTGATATTCCATAGAATTTGCTGTTTTTAACCCTCCTGTCCCGGCCCCGCTGGTGTCCCTGGGAGGATTTCAGCGAGTTGGCTGGAATTGGGCCGATTCTCCGCCCCGGGCCGGGCTCCAGGGGATGTGTTGGCCCGGGAGAAGGCGGGGGCCGGACGAGCTCCCGGCCCGGGGCGAGGCAGCCCCTGAGCACGGGCGAGGACGTCTCTCCGGCCGGGAAGCCGCTGTCCCTTCGGAGCCTCGGGAGCGGCCCCGGCGAGTTCTTTTCCCCAAGGAAAGGGATGCACATCCCTGCCTTCAGGGCACCTCGGCTCTGCCCCACCTGTTCCAGCTGTCCACGGGTTCTGCGGTTGCGGTTGGGTCCCCGAAAAACTGCCAATTGCATCCAAGTCCAACATTCTCCAAGCACCCCCTTTTCTTTTCAGGCATCTCCGAGGGCTCTTGCTCGGGATTTAGTGCCGCTGAGGGCACATGGCCCTGGCTTTAAGGCTGCTGCTGGCTGCTGGCCTCCGGCTGGAAGGGCAGGGATTTGGGGCGGGCGGGACACACGCGGGGGGCGCGGGGGAGCTCTGGGAGGTGGGCCCTGGGAACGGCTGCCCGCGCTGCTCTGCAGCCCCGCCGTGCCGACACTGCCGAGGGCCGGCTGGATTCTCTGGGTCCTTCTGGGCTGGCGCTGGGGCGTGTCCAGGGTGAGGCATCTCAGGGGGCCCGTCCAGAGCAGCCCCGGCTGAGGAGCCGCGGGCTGCCCTTTGTCCGTGCCCACCGCAGTGCCCGTGACCGGTTCCCACCCCTGGGATGTGAGTTTGGCAGACGAGCCCTGCTCGCCAGACAAATCCATCTGGTTGCCGATGGAAGCGCTGGCCCGGAGCTGCTCCATCCCGGCTGCCACGGGCTGTGCTGGGAGTCCTGCGGCTGCGGGCGGGATTGCCTGAGCTCCGGAGCGCCGGGAGCGCCGGCAGGGCAGTGCAGGGCACAGCTCCAGGGCACAGCTCCTCCATCCCCTGGCAATAGGAAGGGCATGGCAGGGCACAGCTCCTCCATCCCCTGGCAATAGGAAGCCCAAGCAGGGCTGGCTCGCTCTCTGTCGCTCCGGCCTCCTCCCGGCCCGCGTTCCCTGCCCAGCTGGTTCTGCCCAGGGAGCCCCGAGAACGTTCCTGGCGGGAAGCAGGAGCCGCCGAGGGCTCCATCCAGCTCCGGACCCGAAAAGCGGCCCCGACATTTTGGGTTCCGAAGGCTCACCTGGAGGAGACGCCCCCCCGCAGGCGGGACCAGGCAGCGACACTCGAGCAACGCCTTTGCCTCGGAGCGAGGGATCCCTCCGGACTGGGTTGGCTCCTTTATCCCTGGAAACGAGCTCGGACGTCGCACGAGCACCTTTGCAGCCGCTGGGTGAATCCCGGACGGGGCCGGAAAACCTCCCTGAGCAGGGCAGTGATGAATTGGTGCCCGTCCCCAGCCGGGCACAGCCCAGCCGGCCGCGCTCCCTCGGGCCGGGGCTGCGAAGGGCTCGTGCAGAGGAGGGAGAGCTGCAGAGATTGAATAAAAGCGCATTTCCTGACTCGATTTCCCTGCGGTCCTTCCCTCCTTTGACTCGCGCGGCAGCGTCCGGTTGGGGCATTTCTTGGTTTCCTCTCCTGTAGCCATTTCCCTCCCAGGCAGGACCTTCCCCGTCTGCAATTAAAGATGAAACGTTTGAATGGGATTTTTAAAAACCGGAGGGTTTGCCCCGGGAGGGAGCGAATTGCCGATAAAGCGGGGGAGAGGAAGGAGAGCCTCAGGACTCACCTGGCAGGTGTCAGATGAGCTGCCCCTTCGGGATGGCAGGGCAAAGAACTGCTGTGGGTAATTGCCCAAGTTCCGCAGGCAGAGCTGGGAGCAGCCTGTGCCCGACCCGCGGCACGGTCAGCGCCAGCTCCTGGGGCCGTCTGAGGACAGACACAGGGATACGGGGACAGACAGGCAGCTCTGCTCAGCTCTCCCGTCCCAGAGCACGGGAGGAACGAGGAAAGGGCTGCCCCTCATTCTTCCCTGCCCCGGCAGGCCCCCAGCTCCCCGCGGCCGGAGCGATCCCGTGTCCCCGCACCCCGGCCGGTCCCAGCCCCGGCTCCGCGTCTGCCCGAGGAAAGCGCCGCCGTTCTGCCCTGGCCGGGCCCCGGCAGAGCCCCGGCCCGAGCGGCCCCGCCGGGCTCGGCCCCAGCGCCCGGCCCGGAGCGGCTCCTCCCGCCCGCGGCGCCGGGGCACGGGCGGCGATCCCGGTGCCCGTCCTGACGCCGAGCCCCCTCCCAGCCCCAAGCCAACCTCGATCCTCCGCTGCCGGTCCTGATGCCGAGCTCCATCCCAGCCCCAAGCCAACCCCGATCCTCCGGTGCTAGTCCTGATGCCGAGCTCCATCCCAGCCTCGCTCTCCGGGGCCGTCCCCGCTCAGCGGCCCGGGCTCGGCGCAGCGCCGGGAGCAGCCCCCGGGCCGGGGCTCCGGCCCCGAGCGCCGATCGCTCCCGCCGCATCCCGGGACGAGTTTCCTCCCCAGCAGCGGGGCAGGCGCGGCTCTGCCGCTTTTGAGGGGCGCGGGCGGGGCCGGGCCGGGGCCGGGGCGGGGCAGGGCCCGCACAGGTGCGAGGGGAGGGGCCCGTCCAGGTGCGCGGGGCGGGCACGGGCGGGGGCGGGTCGGGCTGGGGTGTATTTAAGCGCCGCAACTCGGCCCCGCTCCCGTTTACTCGGGCAGTGCGCGGAGGGGCAGCGGCGCCGCGGGGGCCTCGCTCTGCCGCGGCTCTTTTTCTTTGCTTTCCTTTTTCCCTTTTCTTTTGCTTTTCTCTTTTCTTTTACTTGTTCCCGTTCCTTCGTCCCCTCGCTGGGACTATCACCTGCCCTACAGGGGGAACAACCCACAAAGTTCACTTGCAGGGGTGCCATTAACTCAAAGTCCCTTCTCAGGGGGGTCACTGCACACCTTGGCCTTTGTTTGCCCTCCCCACCAAAGATGCTTCCAGCAGTTCGGACACATCTGGCAGACCCAAAGCTGTCCTCAGGGAATGCTTCAGCTGCTTAAAGGCTGCCCTTGCACCATCTAGCCAAGGCAGCAAATGCTTTCAGGCTGTTGGAAAAGTTGCCATAACAGTCTTACCACACATCCAGAGGGAGCAATCCAGAGTCCAGCCCATCCCACCATTCCCAGGGAGGCAGATCATGGGCTGTCTGGGGCTCAGGGAGGAGTCACAGGGCTTCTTTTCTTCCTTCCCGCTTTCCCGATTTTTCCTGCAAAAGCAAAGGTTTCTTGGCTTTCCTTGCTCAAGGAGATGCAACAAAGGCCATCTTTTAAATCCAATACTGGAAACTACTCCAGGTTGTCATTTCAGGGGGTTCTCTCAGGTCCTGCACTAATCAATCATCTTGGTCATTGGTTTTCTTGGCAGGTTCTTGCATTCACCTTCTACAAGCAAACCAGGATGAGAAGCAAATTTAGCTGTTACTGCAACCAATCCAAGCTGGCATTCTGATTTTAAAGGATACTGGGTTTGCCTTACCAGTACAGATCCCACATTAGGGGTAACACCTACAGGTTCTGCCCTCTTCCACTCTCCTGCAATTCCACTGGCCCACACAACAGGAACAACTGCAGCTACCACTTCAGTGGGGGCCTTGCTGCTGGCAGGAGTTATTCCCTGCACAACAAGAGCTGCTGCTTGGACACATTTCGTTTCAGGAATAACAATTTCAATATCCCCTTTTTTCAATTTCATTTCTGCCTCAACTTTTCCAGTCCATCTCTTCCTAGCAGAGGTTTGGGTGACTTTGGCAAATAGAGAAACTGAGGAATTACCCAATGTTTTCCCAGTTTAACATCTGACACACCAATCACCTTAACAGTGCCAGTCCTTCATTCTCCCTCTATTGTGTTAAGGACTGAGCAAGTTGGACCTGTGTCTGACCAGGACATGTGCAAACCAAATGCTGGGAACTGGAACACACACCTGGCACTCCTGCAGCTCTTACAGTCACATTCAAGAGAAAACAACCAATGGTACCATCACTGCTCATTTCTTAATCCCAATCCCACACTTCTTTGGCACTTGGAGCACCACTTTTATCACTCAATTACAGCCCATTAGAGAGCTCCATGTCTAGCAGGGACAGGGACCCCTGGGATACTCTCAGCAATGCCTGAATCCATGGCAGGGACCTTGCTTTGAGCTCCCCAGGGCCGGGCACCCCGAGGATCTCCCCGAATAATCCTTTCGGTGCGCGCTGGAGTCCTCGGGGTGCCCCAACCCGGGGGGCACCAACAGCACTGTCCCTCCAGGGAGCCCAGTTTGGTCCCAAGGCTTCAATGGACAGCCCAGAAGTGATTTCAAGAGTTCTTCTTTGGAACCTCAAGTACCCAGAATACAAAAGAAACCGAATACCTGTTCCTAAGGCCAAATAAACCTCCAAGTCTGGACTCCCAAATGAGTATCCAAAACACCAAACAACCCACCCACTGTGTATGGGTAAGAAGCCACAAAAAGGCCTCATTTCTAAAGGCAGGGGGATCTTGCCTGTGTCCCAGACTGGTCCGGGGATCTGAGGCCCTTCCCGAGAAAATCTCGGTGCCGGCGTGAAGGCCCAGAGATCCCTTGGAGCCACGGGAGAGCAGGCACAGAGTCCCTCCTGGGGGGCTAATTCTGCTGCCTGAAAACAGCTCTTCAAAGAAGCCTCTAAAACTCAATTGGCAAGTTTTAGAAGCCAGGCATTCCTACACACTAAGATATTTTAGAAGCTTACTGACTGAACAAGCATAAAGCTTTTATCAGGGACATCTGACCTCCAACAGACAGCTCCTTTCCCCTTTCAGTACAAAATTTTTTTCATTTAACAGGAAGTGCCCAGGAACTCCAGACTGTGCTTTCCAGAACAGAAAACAAACAGAGGGAAAGAGCTTTGCACAAGTGTAACACTCTCCAGAACAGACCTGACTTTAGTTCTACTCTTTGTGTCCAAATATAGCAGACAAAAGCTCCAGCAGGAGAGCTGGCACATGACCCATGGTACCCTGAAAGTCCATCTTACGGGGGCTGTAGGAAAATCACAGCTGTACGAGTCCCTTGTGCCTGCAGATGCCTGGGGATCCTTTCCATCCACCTCGTGCTCTCCCAGCAGGAGAAAGGGTGACCTCGGGGATACAGTGGCACTCGACATCCTGCTGAGAGAGCAACGAAACCTTTAGCATAAAGGTGAGTTGGAATCTAAAGCTTCTTTTGCTGGGAGCTTTGTGCAACCAAGGGGAAAATCTGCATCTCCTTTGGTGCAGGTGTCAACAGAGACCAACAGAGCTTTTGCCTTTTTCAGACAACTGTGCCCTTTTTGGCTCCCTGGCAGCTCCAATGGCACCAGAACCCCCTTCCTGCACACCCACGGGTGTCACACACAGGCACCCACACACCTTTTCTCCAGCCTACACGTGGCCAACACTTCCTCACCCTGGACATCCCAAGGGCATTATTTTTGCTAGAGAGCACAGCAACCACCCTATCCTTGCAAACTGCCTCCTTGCAAAAAGGGAATCGATTCTCCTGGACATTTCTCCAACACTCGAGGTCTTTTGAAGCTGCTCTCATGGCACCAAACCTGCTTGGGGTCTCTCCCAACTGTTGGCTCTCCTTGGAGTTAACAGGCACACGCTCTATTCCATCCTCCCCCAGCCAAACCCAATTCTCACCGGCAGGACGGGCCCTGCCCTTCCCTGTCCAAGCTCCCGGGCTCGGCCCAGCCGTGGGGACAGAGCAGCTTCCCAAGGCAGCTCCCGCCCGGCAGGAAGCACAACTCGCCACACTCCACCAGCCGCTGGGCACGGACCTGAGCTGAGCCCCAGGGAGGGCACAACTGGACAGAGAAGGAGCAAAAAGAATTAATGCAGCACCAGGAAACTGAGACTAGTCTTTGCCTCATAACCCTGCACGGGGAAAGGCTTTGGGATTCCGAGGCAAACCCTGAGACACCCAGAGAGCAACAGCCCCACAGCCCTGCCACGGCTCCCCCCGGGGTTTTAAAATTATTCCCGACCCCCGGACGGGGCCGGCCCGGGGGTCCCCGTTTCTTTAGAAAGCAGAAAGTAATAATTCCTCCCCCAAAGAATCAAGTAAGGGGGATGACGAAACCAGATTTGCTTTCTTATTTATTATATCCAAATCCCCGTGAGTAAGTAACCTAATCATACCCTGTATCACTTAATGGCTACACAAAACTATTCATGTTTTCAAAGGAAATGAGGGAAATGACACTCGGGTAGTGACTCACTATTATGGAAAATACTGTATTGGCCCATTCTGGAAGGGAAGAATGAAAATCACAAGTGCCTGAGGTAATACTTGTTCTTAGGAAATGTATTCCCCCGCTTTGGATTTGTCATTGCCTCCAGTCACAGACATTGTGAACTCACTACTGAGTTTAACTCGAAAGTCAAGCAAGTGTGGCCAGGCTCACTCATTTCTGTTAATTAAAGCAAACTTTTAGTGCCTCCAGGAGACCCTTGGGTATTTTTCTGGTCTGTGAAGAGGCCCTTCTGAAAAAGTTTACATTTTTCACACCGTTTTCATGACAGTGACCGGGTCCAAAGCAAAGCCTGTTAATGCAGCAGAGATTAGAGCTGAATATTCACAGACACACACACAAAAAAAAATCCCTGCTGCTGTTGTTTCAACTGCAATGCTCTGCAACAGACACTCAAGTGCTGCTCCTCAGTAAGGAAAGGGGAAAAAACCCTTTCCTTGGGTGGGAGGACGAAGTCCTGTGGTGTAGGACTATTTACATGCTTGTAAGAAATACTTCCAAGTGATGCAAAATTGATCCATTTTCTGCAAAATAGTTCTTTTTGTTATCCTGACCTTTTTTTTCCTGAATATTGCATTTTCTAATACAAAGAAGGAGACTGAAGAAAAACACCTCAGTTTGCAGAAAATAAACTTTAATGTGGTAAGCATTTACATTTTCATGGTTTTATTTGGCTTAGGAACTGGCAATACAGCGGCTCAGAAAAATAAGGACCAAATTTATACACTCTTGAGAAATTAATTAGCATTAGTTATCAAGACTGGTGATCAAAACTGCTGGATTATTTCCCTGGATGAATAGCAACTTCCAGTTTGGATCTCAACTTCCTTTGCTTCGCTCTCAGCCAGTCACAGAGCAGGGACTGAACTGAATAGAAATAGAAAAGGCCTCAAAAGATATCTAATGATCATTCACCACTATTTGGGGAGGTTTTTTATTTCCTCCCTGGCTTATTTCACAACAACATTCCTCTGCAAACAACCCTGGCTTTCTGTTTTCTCTGCTCCTCTGTTTTTCCAAGTGCAAAATTGATGTTGCAGAGCTTGAGTAATAAACATGGTTTAGAGGAATGAAATGTGCCGGGCTAATATATACACACACAGCTTTATTGACATGTGAAATGTTTGCCTGAATGATTTCATACTTACATGGCATGATGAAAATTCACTACAAAAACAGGTAAAAAGTCAAGTCAGAGGTTTTTAGCCGGAGAAAATAAACAAGAGCCTACAATTTACCCTTCCCCTAAAGTTAAACTAACTTCTTCTGCCAACAATAACACAGCAGAGCTGTATCAACAGAATTATATCAACACTTCTGCTGTTTCAATATGAAGTTCAAGCATCTGTTAACAACTTATTGCTTGTTGTTGTTGTTACTTGGCCAGATCTTTTCTCTGTATACAACCTATTCATGCCGGAGTTCACTCTCTTTTCAGTACTTATTTACTTTTCCCACACTCTGCTTCTGATTTTCTCTCTCAACCCCCAATAATTTGAAGTTTCTTATAGGCCCTTTTGTCAGGGACAGTTTTCTCTTGCTTTCTTCACAGACGGTTTCTTCACCAGAGCACTTCTTTCTTGTGCCAGATGTTACAGCAACAGAGAGGTAATAGCTGACAAAAGAGACACGGAGAGATCAATTCATCCACAAAAGAAAACACAGAAACTGTCTTTTCTTTGCTGAAAATGGGCATTTCAGGTTGGTGTTTTTTTGTTTTTTTGGTTTTTTTTCAAAAAAAATGGGTGAGAGGCATTGAATAAATATGCTGAGAAATTTTCTGGAAATCAGTTTATTCACTGTGGGAGTAAAAAAGAAAGCAAACAAAAAAATCTTTTACAGCCCAATTCTGGTAGTAGGGAGGGGTTTGTGGTTTGTTTTTTGGGTTTTTTTTTTAATGCAAAATCTGCTGTTATCTTGAAGAAAAAAGGAGATGCTCCTAATTCCCTTGGGAGAGAACAGCAGTTATAATAAAAGAAGGCTACAGCTGACTGGGCCTCAAAAGAGAGACAGCTTCTCAGTGCTGAGACAGGATTAAATACATACACCCAGTCTGTGCCAGGAGGTTTGCCCGACCTGTGTCTCAGAACTGTCAGGGATGAGAATCCTTAATTCTTCCTGGGTTATTTGCTATGGAACTGCGTGGTGAGTTAGAAAAGTTATCAAAGCTGCTTCTCTTAAAAACCCCGCAGCTCCCAAATGCTCCGTTTTATGGACTCGGGCAACTGGAAACTGCATCCCATCATGATATTTGGTCAGAAAACAAGAGTCTCCCCCCTCTCTCCAGCTGCAGGGATTTTGGGAGCACCCATGGGGCTTGCACTGTCATATCCATTTTTCCCTATCACAGTGGAATGCCTCGAATATCGACCTCACCTCCACCGCATGGATTTTCCTTTTTCCTTCCCCTTGCTAAAAGAGGAAACAAATCCCCCCTTTGGCAATTCTACTTCCCCCTTGACAATCAGCCCAGCCAACCTAATGAGTGCCATTAAGCAGCTTGGAAAGAAACGGCAGCAGACCAGCAGCACCCTTGACTTGATCCCAGTTTTTGCCTCTGAGGACACCTGTGGACTCTCTCTTCATCCTGCACATCACTTAAAGCAACTACATCGTCGAGAAATAATCCTGAGCCAGAGTCTTTCCCCTCTCTGCTCTGTATAACCAGAGTTCCTGTAGAAGCACATCTTTTACACCTTGCAAACCTGGGAGCAGTGCTTTACCCTCATGCAACAGGACTGAACCAACCACGGTGATTAATTTTCTTTTACTCATCTTTCTTAGATTAAAGGTACGTCATTGAAGGTCATCCTTCTTATGTGCCACCGAGTCAGAGCCAGCAGCAGAGGAGGAGCAGGAGCAATCCCAGCATATCCTGATGGCTTTTGTTTAAAAAAGTTCGTGTGAGGATGTAGTTTAATCCAAACTACTCAGAAGTCCAAAATCAAACCCTCTGCTTTGTAATTCCTCACATTTATACGTGCCCCATGTTTATAAGCAGCATTAGCCTCCAAACCATAACTAACAGAATTCCATGCAACGTTTTAATTAAAAACTAACACCTAATTCCTCGAAAAGGTTGTTATATCAAGGTTTCATGATGTAACAGCTCCACCTACCTGGATTTTTAGGCATCACCACGCGAGCTGAAAAGTCTGCTTGCCAGGCCTGCTCGAGCTACACCTGGGAAGGCATTTTTACATTTGTAAGAACAATTTTCTTATACGATAGCTAGAAAGGCAAAATAAAAATTAATATTACGGCCAGTAGAAAAGTATCTCGGCTTACTGTATGTATGCCATAAATCCAAGACAGATTTCTTACTAAAACGCTTGTATTTAGACATGCAGTTCAAAAAACATCATGAACATCATGAAACATACCATGAAAGCACACGGGATTAGCTTCATGTTTCACTCTTCCCCCACCATGGAATTGCTTTAACATATAGAAGGGGAGAATAAACAATAACTAGTGGGAAATAATTTAAAAAAAAACACAACCATGATCCAAAACAGAGATGTTATTTCCATGTCCCATCGCCTGTCTTTGTACCAGTCTCAGAATCTGTACATGTGCTTTTATTTGGAGTTTTTGCCCGTCCCACAGTCCAGAGGGACCTCTGGCAGCTGCACTGCCCAAGAGCTGCCGTGGGACTGCTGGGGAATGCACCACTGGAAGCAAGACAGAAATAAATTAATTCAGAGCACTACCTCGGAAGATTGAAGGAAAAAAACCTCCCAACATTCCATTGCCTCCCTTTCCAAAGGGAACCGTGTGAGCTCCGTGTGAGCCGGGAGGCTCCGGGCTGTGGGAAAGCACCCGGAGGGATGGAGGGAACACGATGCTCCTCTCCTCGCTCCATCCCCAGCACAGCCCTCGGGATACTCGGCACCACAGCTGGGGGATGGCCCTTCACTCCATCCCCATGGATCCTGCTGCCCCCCCAGAGCCAGAACCACCTCCGGAGGGGGGATGGAATGCTGGGCACGGATGCTCGGCTGGAAGGTGACACATCCCCAGCAGCACCCAAATCCCTGCAGCTCCGTGTTTGTTGCTGCCCAGCTCAGCTGATCCCCCTCTTCAGCATCCCTGGGCATTGTCCTCCTTCTCTAATCACACCTTGGAAATGGCTCAGAATGGCAGCAGCTCCAGTGCCAGCTCAGTCACTGCATGAGTCCTTGTCCCAGCCCTGCCACACACACGAGACATCCATTGGCACACAGGCCTTGCTCCCACAATTCCTGACCCAAACCCTTGCCTTTCCTGCCCAGAGCTGAGAGAAATCGGACAGAATATTAAAAAACAACCTTCACTGGGAGCAGTCACCACCCCAGTCCTTCAGGCTCTGCGGGAGTTTTGTGGGGAGCAGACCCAAATTTGAACCCTACATTTAAATTTCTAACAGATTTTGTTAGAAAGAGCCTGGACAGTTACTCCTAGAACAGCATGCAGAGGCTGCACAAGGAGTAACAGAAGGTTTGCCACTCCTCATAATTTTTCAATAATTTCTCCTCTGTAGTAATTGCTGACTTGGGTTTCTGCTGAAGGGCTGGACGTGTCCATTGAGGGTTCAGGGGTCTGGCAAGTTGTTTATGGCTGATCTTGACCGGCCCAGACCAAACCCAACCACCCCCACCACTGCTTCACCCCAAATTTGGGTCAAATACTGATATAGTTTATAAATCCTCCCCTTCCCTGCTACTCAGTCCTTCCTTACACATCCATGGAATAGATTTACTCCACCTTTTGTTCCCAACAACAGCTCTCTAGCCAAAATCCCAGCTCTCACAGACACAAACTAAACACACCTAAGGCAATGGGGTTTGGGTTGGAGGAACACAATCTTACCGAGTTATGAGCCAGGGGATGGCATTTGGGAACAGCTCCTGCTGACTGGAAAGGATTCAGGCCCCAGGCTCAGTCTGCAGCTGGCAGTCCATCTCGGCCCTCACCAACCAGCTCAGCCACTCCCTCTGAAATGCCACCTCTCTCCCCTCTACATCACCCCCCCCTTTCCTACATAAAACAGTGGTCGTGTCCCCTCTAAATTACCCCCAGTTTTCAGCTAAAAGGGTCACCTCTGTCCCCTCTATGGAACTCCAGGTTTTCTGTCCAAAATGCTGCCTCGGTCTTCTCTGAGTTCCCAGCCTTTCTCTCAGAAAGGCTCCTTTTTCCTCGATAAGGTACCCCCGGATTCACCCCACAAAAAAGGTGATTTTGTTTCATCCAAATTACCTCAGCAATTCTATGGAAAATGTCACCTCTGCTTCCCCTCCCAATTTGCCTCTGCTTTTCCCTCACAAACTTTCCTTCTGTCCCCTGCACAGGAACTCAGGTTTGATCCCCAAACGTCCCCTGCCCAGCTCAGGTTTTACCCCAGGATTGTCCCTCCCTCGATTTCCCCTGCAGAATGTCCCTCACTAATTGCCTCGGTTTTAACTCAAAATGTTCATTTTACCCCCCCAGGAGAGACAGGAGACCACAAGTCCCGGGTGCCCCGGGAACCCCCCCGGCCCCAGCCCGGCCCGGCCGCTCCTTCCCCGCTCGGTGCCACCGCCCCGGGGTGACAGGGAGGGGACAGGAACAACCCCCGACACACCGAGCTGCCCCTGCTGCTGCACAGCGAGTGCCTGCCTCACATTTTCCAGCCCTTCAGTGTTTAACGTATTCGTACAAAAGTTTTATTTTAATTTTCAAACCCTATGGATCCACGTTTGGAATTTATTACATCCTAAAATCCCGCATATAATATAGCAGATACGAGGATTTGTTTTGAAATCAGCTTTTATATGAATTAGTATTACTTGTCAATAGATTTAAAAATAACAAATTTAAAAGGCTTTAGTATTTTACAGAGACACACAACCCCTCCCTATGAATTTTTAGGCATTTTTGGGCTGTCCCCCCCCCTTTTTGGGGAACCCACATGACCCCCTTGACTCCCCACTCATATTCTCCACCACAACACCACCCTCCCAGTGACACAGGAGTGCCCCAAATGACATTATCAGAGATGATGTCACAGAGCCCCCCACCCTGCACACGTGTCCCCAGGGATGGGGCATGGCCGGGACATCCTCACTGCGACATCCCCGGGGTGCCGGTGCCGACATCATCACAGTCCATGTGCCCCGGGGGCTGTCCCGGGGGGTCCCCTGTGGCTCCGGGGGGACTTGGAGGGGGGCAGCTCCCACCTTGGGGACAGCAAAGGCAGGTGCATGAGGGGGACAGCAAAGGCAGGTGCATGAGGGGGACAGCTCTGTATCCCCCCTCCAGACCCCACCTGGGGTGTTTCTGTGTTTCTGCAGCCCCCGTGGATCTGGTGCGGGATCCCAGCTCACCACTGCAGCCAAACCCCTCATGGAGTGGCTCTGCAGGGGGGACAGGGCAGCTGTGGTCCCTCTTACCTGTGGGTGGGACACAGATCCAGCCCCTCCGTGCCACTCCCTCGGAGATGTCCCCAGTGCTGGGAGTGGGAGACTCCTCTGGCACGGCCGTGGCATCGTCGTAGCCATCCAGGGTTCCAGCCATGGCATCATCGTAGTTGTCCAGGGTTCCTGCTGTGGCATCGTCGTAGCCATCCGTGGTTCCGTGCCCGGACAGGGCAGGGGGGGCTGGGACTGGCACGGGGGTACATGGCACTGACCCGGTGGCCATGGTAGGGACTGGCTGTGCCATCCCCCTCCGGCTGTGCTATCGCCCTCCGGCTGTGCCACCAGCAATGTGTTGGTGGCCCTTGGTCCCTCAGGGAAAGGCGATGCTTCTCTGCCCACTAACGAGGGGGACGTGTCCCCTCAGCTCCCCAGCCCTGCCGTGTCCCCTGTCCCCAGCACTCCCTGCTGGGTTCCTGCCCTGTGCCCCTACCTGGGGCTGCCCCGGTGTCACTCCCCTCCACGCTGTCCCCGGTGTAATACAGCAGCTTCTTCACTGAGCCCTCCCGCGGGGAACCTGCAGGGGGAAAACAGAGTGTTGGGGGTGGCCAGAGGTGGCACCGCGGGTGACACAACCTCAGCCACAGAGCAGGGCTGTGATGGGACCCAGGGACCCCCCACACCACGGGGAGGAGCCAGTGCTGTGCCACCAGGACCCGCTGCCGCGGTGGGACTGTGGGGCAGAGCCCCCCTGTCCGGGCAGAGCTGGGGCACGGGGGCTGCACCGACCTGGGCGACTGGGCACCTCCTGGTACTCCGGCATGGCGCTGTAGTCCAGCTCCTCGTAGATGGCGTCGGGGATGGCACCCACGGCTCTGCCGGGGCCTGCAACAAGAGGCAGCGCTCTCCCAGGGCCGTGGGCACCGTGGGTGGCACCGGGGTCACCCACTGCCCACCCTCCGAGCCGTTCCACACGGGGGGAGCCCCTGAACCCCCAAAGCGGCTCTGCCCCGGCACCCACCCGCCGGGACCCACCTCGGCGCCAAGCGCGGGCACGGCACATCAGCACGGCCAGGGCGCCCAGGGCCAGGCACAGCAGCGTCCCCAGGACCACGCACAGGACCACCAGCACCGGCACAGTCCCCCTGGCCACCTGCCCGCTTGTCACCGGCACAGTCCCCCTGGCCACCGCAGGGCCGCTGCTGCTGGGGACAGCTGTGGGGACACGGCCAGGCAGTGAGGGCAGGGGGATCCCAGCCGGCCCGGCGGGGGGGCTGCTGGCACGGGCAGAGCTACCTGTGCAGGTGGCCCCGTCCGGGCACGGGGTGCTGGCTGTCTCGCTGGGGTTGTCACTGTCCTCCGCACAAGCCACGTAGGCGTCCCCTCCGGGGCCGCAGGCCTGCAGGTGCCAGGGTGCCGAGGGGCACCCCCAGAGCGAGCGGGCCCCCTCCTCGCAGCCCACCCAGGCCAGCCAGGCGGGGGCCGGCTGCTGGGCTGGTACGGGTGCCAGCTGCCCCCCGTCCCCACAGCCCAGCTGCCGGCAGACGGCGGCGGCGGTGCCGGGGCTGGTGCCGGTGGCGCACACGCGGCCCCAGGTGCCGTTGTGGAGCAGCTCCAGGGACCCGCTGCAGCGCCCGCGCCCGCCCGCCAGCCGCAGGGAGAGCTGCTCTGCGAGGGGAGCAGGGGGGTCACGGCACGGACGGGAACCCCCCGGGGGCTCTGCTGCTCCCCGCCCCGGGGACACCCGACACTCACCTGAGCAGACGGCCCCGGCCCCGGCCCCGCGCTCGCACTCGCGCCCTTCCGAGCGTGGGCATTCCCAGAGAGACTCCTCGCTCCCGGCGCACTCAACCACGTACGGCCACGCTGTCCCCGGCCCGGGGCCGAAGCGCGCCGAGCCGGGGGCCTCCAGTGCCGCGCCACAGCCCAGCTCCCGGCACACAACGGCGGCGGCCCGCAGGTCCCAGCGCTCCTGGCACACGCTGCTCCAGGTGCCACCGGCATAGACCTCCACCCGCCCGGCGCAGCGCCCGGCACCGCCCGCCAGCCTCACCCGCCGGCTGCCTGCGGGCACGGAAGGACCGGGCTGGGGGCTGCTCGGGGCACCAGCACCCCGGCCCTTCTCGGGACACCCACCTGAGCAGACGATGGCTGCCCCATGAGGGATGTCTGTTGGCCCGGTGGTCATGTCCCAGACTATTAAGTCGTTCAGCCAGACAGGCATCTCCTGGTTGGTCATCTTCCAGAGAGTGCGGACCACTTCTATTGTAATGTTCTGCTCTGAATCGCTCATGTTCCACACGGGGACCGTACCAACGACAGCATCGCTCTTGTCCAGCCCACCACAGCCCAGCTTCCCACACACCACACCAAAATTCCGTTCAGCCAAAACCTCTCCTGGCACACGGCGCCAGACCCCAGGGCTTATGGTCAACTCCAGCCACCCGTCACACCGGCTCTCACCCTCCACCAGCCGCACGGAATTCACGATGCCTGTAAAATGACCTGGCTCAGCACTCCCCTCACCCCAAAACAGCCCTGAGTGCTCCACTCCCAGTTCCTGGGGTGTCCCAAAAGCCCTTGGAGGCTCTTCCCCCAGGTGCCACACAGACCTGAGCAGTTGACGGCGGCGGCGTTCCCCGGGGTGCAGGGGGGCTCCCCCAGCACCGCCACGGGGCACTCGCCCGGGTGCCGCTCGCTCCCGCTGCAGCCGAAGGCGTCCGGCCTCAGCGGCCCGTCCCCGCTGCCGAAGGAGCCTCCCGGGGGCACGGTGACGGCGTGGCCACAGCCCAGGTGGCGGCACAGGACGTCGGCATCGGGCAGGTCCCAGTCGGTGGCGCAGACGGACCCCCACGTGCCCCTCACCGCCACCTCCACCCGCCCGGCACAGCCCGAGCTGCTGTTCCCCAACTGGAAGCCCGTGTAGGCTGTGGCAGAAAGGCCGTTCAGGGGGGTGATGCTGGGGGGACCCCCAACACCCCCGGTGTCCCCGGTGCTTACGGGAGCAGATGATGGTGGCGTGGCCAGCGCAGCCCTGGCTGTGGGGCACCCGCCAGGCGCAGGCGCTGAGGAGGGGCTCGCTGCCGGTGCAGTTGAACCCCCCCTCCCACAGCGGCCCCGTTCCCGCCCCAAACCGGCCACTGCCGGGGGTGGCCAGCGCCGCGCCGCAGCCCAGCTCCCGGCACACCACCTGGGCCACCTTCATGTCCACGTGCTCCGCACAGACGCCAACCCAGGCCTGGCGCTGCCGCACCTCCAACCGCCCGGCACAGGCTCCGTCACCTCCGACCAGCCGGGAAAACCCTGCGGGAGCGGTGCAGAGTTGGCACTGAGGGATGTGCCGGGAGCACCGTGTCCCTCCTAGCCCGGCTCCTACCTTGGCAGATGACAGTGGTGTCGAACTCATGGCTACCGTTGTAGGGTCCCCAGCCACGGATCTCACAGTCCCAGAGCGTGGCCTCGTCCCCCTTGCAGTCCACCAGGACCAGGTTGATGGGCCCAGCCCCTATGCCAAAGCGGTCGTGGGCAAAGTAGGCGCCGGCAGCCGAGCCACAGCCCAGTTGCTGGCACACCACCTCAGCATCCTCCATGTCCCAGATCTCATCTGACACCGAGCCCCAGTGTCCCCGCAGCTTCACCTCCACCCTCCCGGCGCAGGGACCGCCGCCATCCACCAGCCTCAGCTCCACGGCCTCTGCACCGGGACACCGGCACAGCTCAGCCCTGCCCGGCACACCTCGGCACGAGGTGGGTGTCCTGGCACAGCCAGCCTGTCCCCCTCACCTGTGCAGATCACCCCCACGTCCCGCTCATGACCACAGTAGTGCTGGCCCCATCCGAAGTGCAGACACTCCTCCAGCACCTCCTCGGTGCCACGGCAGAAGTAGGGCTGGAGCCAGATCCGGCCGCTGCCCTGCCCGAACGGGGCGTACGGGGACGACGAGGCCACGCGGCCACAGCCCAGCTGCCGGCACACCACGGTGGCCCAGCGGACTTGCCAGTCGAAGTCGTAGACGCAGACGGAGCCCCACTCACCGTCGTGATTCACCTCCACGCGTCCGGCACAGCGCCCGCCGCCCCCCACCAGCCGCAGCTGCCCGGAGCCTGCGGCACGGAGGGGCCTGAGCCGGGCCCGGCACCGGCGGGTCCCCGCTCCCACCACCCCGCCACTCACCCCCACACAGCTGCAGGCACAGCAGCAGCCCCAGCGCCCCGACCGGCCCCATCCCACCGTCCCGCACCCCCAGCGCAGGCAGGGGATGATGTAGCGGCAGCGCCGGAGCCGGTGCAGGCGGCAGCACCAGGGGAGCCTTTATCAGCCGGGGGATCGCCCAGCTGCGGGGCCACGGCCTCCAATAACCTGCTTCGTGCCCAAATATGAGGCTCGGCTCCGCTTCTGGCGTCACACACCTCGCCACAGTGGGCCGGCACACGGATGTCCCCGGGGGGAGCCGCCCCCCCCCAGCACCTGGGCCGAGGGGGCCCCTCCTGTACCCCCCGTGGGTCCAGCTCTGCCGCTGGAGCCCGGCAAGAGCCATCCCCGCGCTGACAGGATTCAGCCCCAATCCCGCCGGAGCCTCCACGGGACCGCCCCGAGGAGCGGCTCGAGGCAGAGCCCCGGGGCCCCCTCCCCGGTGCCCCCTCCCCGGGCGGTGGGAGCAGCCCCCGGCTCCCCGCGGGGGCGGCGGGTCCCGGTGCCTCGCGCGGGCGGTGGCACATGGCGGGGCTGCCGCAGCTGTGCCCCCGCGCTCGCCTCGCCGCCGGGGCAGGAAGGAGGCGGTCACCGCCCGCCGGGGACGCGGCCGAGGCACCGACCGCACGCGGCTCCTGCCACCTGCGCCGGCACCGATAACGCCGCCGCTCTGCGCGCCGGCACCTGGGCACGGGCAAGGCCCGGGGGGGCACAGAACCCACTCGGTGGGGAACCCGCCTGGGTGAGCCGGCAGCGAGCACCACCGCAAACAAGGCGTGCTGGAGGGGGGAGCAGCAGCTCCATCGGGCTCTCGCTTGTGCCTGAGGGTGAGGACGGGGCTGAGCCGCCGCTCCGGCCGCGCCGAGCAGTGCCAGTGCCGGGGGAACAGCGTGTTCCCGGCGGGGTCACACCTGCAGCGGCGCAGGCACCGCCACGTGCCGCCAGTCCCGCGTGGGACCGGGCACCTGCCACCTGCCAGCGCCCCCGTGTCACCCCGCCGTGGCTTGTGGGGCTGCTCCCAACCCTGGAGAGCCCTGGGGTGTCCCCATGGTGTCGCATGGACCTGCCACAGCTGCCCGGCCTTCCCTCCCGCCCGCAGGAAGACCCGGCCGGGCAGGCAGCAGGGGACGGCACAGCTCCGGTCTCCCCACGGCGGGCGGGGACCCTGGCAGTGGTTCCCGGGGACACCGTCAGCACCTCCCAACCCTCCCTTCCAAGGACACGGCACCGTGTCCGTCACAAGCGCTGGAATGGGGCCCGGGGTGGGGGGGCCGGGAACCCCCGCCCGTGGCCACGCCCCCGCCCGCGCGGAGCCCCCGCCGGGCCGGCAGGGGGCGCCGCGGACGGCCGCGCAGCTCCGGAAAGAGCCGATCGACGACGGAGGCGGCCGAGCCGGGGCGGGCGGCGCAGGCGGAGGGGACGCGATGGCGCAGCAGGTCGAGCAGCTGCGGGCGGACGGCGTGCACAAGGAGGTGCTGCGGGAGGGCACCGGGCCGCTGCCGGACTTCCGCGACGGCACCAAGGTCAGGGCCGCGGCGGGACGGGCGGGGGCAGGGGGGCGAGGAAGGGCGACGGGAGCAGCAGGACGCGGGGGCGAAGCGCGCATGCGCTGCCCCCCTCTCTTCTGTGTTGCCATGGTGATGCCGCGGGCTCCTCCTGCCACTTCAGGCCACCTTCCATTACCGAACGCTGCGGTGCGACGATGAGGAGACGCCGCTGGACGACAGCCGAGCGCGGGGGAAGCCCATGGAGCTGATTGCCGGGAAGAAGTTCAAGCTGCCGGTGTGGGAGGCGGTGCTGCGGACCATGCGGCCGGGGGAGCGTGCGCGCTTCCGCTGCGACACCAAGGTGGGCGTGGCCTGCACAGAGGGGCGGGGTTTGCTGCTTAGGGGCGGGGCTTGCGGCCGCCCCGCTGCGCCCCAGACGGGGGGCCGAGGCTGGAGCACCCCCGTGTTCGCCTTCCCTCCCCACATCCCGGCTCCCTCCCCTCCCGCAGCACGTGGTGCTCTACCCACTGGTGTCCAAGAGCCTGCGGAACATCGCAGCGGGGAAGGACCCGCTGGAGGGCCAGCGGCACTGCTGCAGCATCGCCCAGATGCATGAGCACTACTCCCTGGGCTACCCCGACCTCGACGAGCTCCAGAAGAACCCCCAGCCCCTCATCTTTGACATCGAGGTGCTCAAGGTGAGGGACCTGCTCATGCTGGCCAGCAGCACCCCTGCCCCAGGCAGGGGCTGTGGGCACTGGGGCTCTGCCCTGATGGAGAAGGGTCTGGAGCACCAGGAGGGGCTCAGCCTGGACAAGAGGAGGCTCAGGGGGAACCTTCTTTCTTCCCACAACTCCCTGTCAGGAGGGTGGAGCCAGGTGGGGGTCAGGCTCTGCCCCCAGAGAACAAGGGGAGACAGCCTCAAGTTGTGCCAGGGGCGGTTCAGGTTGGATATTGGGGGAATTCCTTCATGGAAGGGGTTGTCCAGCCCTAGCACAGGCTGCCCAGGGCAATGGTGGAGTTACCATCCCTCGAAGCGTCCAAAAAACACACAGATGTGGCACATGGGGACGTGGTTTAGTGGCGGCCTGGGCAGTGCTGGATTAATGGTTGGACTCCATGGTCTTAGAGGGCTTTTCCAACTAAATGATTCCATGATCCTATTCTCTGATTCCATGATGGGGTGCTGGCAGGTGGAGCCGCCCGGCTCCTACCAGCAGGACCCATGGGCCATGACGGATGAGGAGAAGCTCCAGGCTGTGCCCCTGATCCACAAGGAAGGCAACGAGCTGTACCGGCAGGGCAAGGTGCCCGAGGCAGCTGCCAAATACTACGATGCCATCGCCTGTCTCAAGAACCTGCAGATGAAGGTGGGGCCCCCCGGATGCACACAGGCCTGGCCCCTGGAATGCAGGGCTTCGGAGCTGCCCCTCACTCTCCCTGCTCTCTCTCACCCCGCAGGAGCAGCCGGGCTCTCCAGACTGGATCGAGCTCGACCAGAAGATCACACCCCTGCTCTTGAACTACTGCCAGTGCAAGCTGCAGAGCGAGGAGTACTACGAGGTGCTGGATCACTGCTCCTCCATCCTCAACAAGTACGAGGGTAAGGAGCCAGGGTCCATCCCGGGCGGCTGCAGTGGGCACGGGGAGATGCCGGCGCTCCGCTGACCCCCGGCTCTGTCCCCCAGACAACGTCAAGGCCTACTTCAAGCGGGGCAAGGCCCACGCAGCCGTGTGGAACGTGGCAGAGGCGCAGGCTGACTTCGCCAAGGTGCTGTCCCTCGACCCCTCACTGCGCCCCGTGGTGTCCAAGGAGCTGCGGAGCCTGGAAGCGCGGCTGCGGGAGAAGGACGCCGAGGACAAGATCCGCTTCAAGGGCATCTTCTCCCAGTAGAGCCCACGGCCGCAGCGGAGAGCCCAGCGCTCTCGGGACAGGTTCCTTTAGATATTCCACATGTGGAATGGTCATGGATGTTTATTAATGTTTAATACAGATTTTACTTATTTGAAGTCAGTGGAAGTGGCCCTGGAGCTCGCCGTGGCCCAGGGACATGGCCAGGCACTTAAGTGGCAGCGTAAAGCGTCGCAGCACACGGCTGAAG
Source organism: Manacus candei (assembly GCF_025592945.1). Classification (NCBI taxonomy): domain Eukaryota; kingdom Metazoa; phylum Chordata; class Aves; order Passeriformes; family Pipridae; genus Manacus; species Manacus candei. Next base: position 2,634,683 of record NW_026138057.1, read on the forward strand.
CTCTTTGCTGGGCTCTAGACTCTGCTCATTGTCACACCAGGGACACGTGGGTGACAGGAGCCCGCTGCTCCTTGCCAACTTGTATCCCTTATTTGACGTTTTTATACTTTATGGTGGCCACACAGCCTCGGCCCCAGCTCCAACCCCCTCCTGCCTGTTCTCTGTGCCACACTGTTGTCACTTCTCCAGGCTGCTGCTATCACCCCAAACCAGTGTTTCCTCTCATCATGTCAGCGTCGGGAATATTTTATATAGAATAACGGCTTGTTCCTGCTATCTCTATAAACCTCCAGTCGTGCTATGACAAGATAAACTCAAGTAAAACCAGTCACAGCCCCTGGTCACTGAAAATCTGCTGTTAGAGGTAAATGAGGGAAAAAAAGTTGGAGGGAGGCAGGAAGAGGGCTGGAGGAGGTTATCGGTACCTACCCTAGAGCAGCGGCGCAGCCCACACACCCCAGGCTTTTCTCCTTGTCCTAAACTGCTGTGCCCCAAGGCTACCTCCCTGTGTGACTCCGTGTCCCTGAGGGTACCCCAGGGCTTTCCCAGAGGGTGGGAGTGCTGGGGCCATGTCCAGGGGCAGCAGGTACAGAGCAGGCACGGGGGCACCGGCGCCTCGTCGTAACATCTCTTTATTCAACACCGAAACAAAACGGGGGCAACAGAGGAACCGCTCTGGAACCCCAACCCAGCCCTGCCCCGCGACACCGGACGGAAATAAATAGGTGGGGAGCAGGGAGGTGCCACTTGCCTTGGGGCACAGCCACAGCCCCCCAGTTCTGCACAGGGACAGTGACCCCAGGGCACAGACTCCACCAGGCACTGCCCAACAGCCCCAAGGGACATGGGGGGGATGGGGCTGGGGGCAGCCGGGGGGACCCGGGGGGGCTCAGCCCCAAGGGGAGCACTCTGGCCCTCGGGGGGGCTCAGAGTGCTGTCTCCCAGCACCCCTTGGTCACAGGGGACCCAGCGCCCTCATCTCCTTCCTATGGGCTCATGGCTCAGTGCCGGCTCCGGCCCCAGGTGCTGCTGGCTGGGAAATTAGGGATACAGCGGAGGGGGGACATGGCTGTGCCACCCTCACTCCTCACCCTCCAGCTTGAGGCTGACGCTGCGGGGCTTGGCCCGGGCCAAGCCGGGGGGCGCCGAGGGGGGCCCCCCATCCCGCTCTGCCTGGCTGGAGCCCCGGGAGCGCAGCAGCTGGCTCTGCTTCCGGAGGAAGTCGACGGGCGCTGGGCAGCCATAGGTGCCTTTGCCCAGCACGGGTCGTGGGGGCCCCTTGGGGGAGTGGGCCAGAGCTGCCGCTTCCAGCTGGGCCAGGTGGGCCACATAGCCCTCGGAGAGAAACTGCGGGACACACGGACAGCCTGAGCCCACGGCGGCGGCCGGCTGGTGGGGTCAGCCATCATGCCGTGTCCCCAGCCTGTCCCCAACCCTGCCACCATCATACCTGGCACTGGTTGTGGAACTTCTTGACGGCCCGTCCCACGATGTAGATGTGTGCTGGTGCGAGGCCCAGCGAGCTGTAGACTGAGACATCCTTGGTGGAGCCGTACCCAGCGATGATGGAGATCTCTGCCTGCCCAGGGACAGGAGTGTTAGGGCACGGAAAGACCCTTCCCACAGGGACAGCCACCCCATGGGCTGGGACACCCTTGTGCTATGAGGGATGACTGGGGGCTGCCCCCAGAGGCTGCCAGCTCCACCATGGCAGGGTGGTCCAGCTCCCAGTGTCTCCATGGGGATGCACAGGCTGCAGCACAGCCCACCCTGCCACTGCCCCCAGCCCCGTGTCCCCCCTGCCAGTGCCCCGTGCCCACCTCAGTGCGCAGGCTCTGCAGGAAGGCAGCTTTCTGGCGCAGTGGGTCGTGGGTGAGCCCGTCACAGAAGGAGACAGCGCCGTGGGGGAAGTTGTGCTGGGACAGCCAGGCCACCACACGGTGCTTCTGCATGTCGGGGCGCCCCGTCACGTAGATGATCATGTACCCCGCGTCCTGCCAGTGCCTAGGAGGGGACAGGGGTGGCTGCCAGGAGCCTGTGTGGGGCCAGTCCTGCTGGCAGGAAGCCACACCCAATACAACATGTGGCTGCCTCCAAAACCTCCCTGCTCTCAAGGACTTTATCAAGGGGAAGGCACAGCAGAGCTGTGGAGATCACATCCAAACCTCGAGGGGATTATTTTCCACAATAAAGCAGCAGAATATATGGTGTGTTGAGGCAAGGGCGGTGGGACATCCCCCAATTTGTACCTATTCCAATACTCTCCCTACCCTTCAACTGGGTTGTCACCACAGCATCAAAGAGGGAAGAGATTGTCCTCCTGACTGAAGGGCACCCACCTTACGACGTCCACAGCCCCTGCCCGCACTTTGGGGTCACTGCCCATGATGGAGACGCTGGCAGTGAAGGAGCCGTCGATGCTGAACACGACGGACTCGGTGCCGCGGGCCACCACGGTCAGGTACGCCTCGGCATAGCTGTGATCCCCCCTGGAACAGCAGACTGGGGGCTTGGCCCTTGGCCTCCGCTGCCAGAAGGGCGGGTGTAGCTCTGCCAAAAAGGCTGGAGGAGGAACTGAGGTGACACCTCACCTGACCACCATGCGCACGGGGTAGATCCCGATGGCCAGAGCCTTGTCTGGGGGGATGGTGAAGGTCAGGCGCCCGCTGCCGCTCGTCACCTCGGTGCCATAGTACAGCCACTTCCCTGACAGCGGCTGTGTCATGATGTAGATGTCCACCTGGGAGAGGGAAACAGGCTGGGCACAGGCTGAACCCCAACATCCTGCTGTGTCCCCACTTGAGAGTCCTTACGACCCTCTCCCCCCATCCCATGCAGGGTCCTATTCACCCCCTGCCATGGGTGACACCAGCCCCGTGCCCCGTCCTGGACACCCCCTATTTGAGGGGGTCCCGGTGGCACCATGACCCAGCAGTACCTTCTCCCCGGTCAGTGTCACCACGTCCAGGGGTCCGTACATGAAGCGCCCGCTCAGGACCTGCGCTTTGCCCTCGCACACGATCACGTCGCAGGCCCGGTGGTTGGCCGTCACGTTCTGTGGGGGCACGGCGGGCTCAGCAGGGTGACACAGGGACACCGCTGGGCTGCGGGACTGTCCCAGAACCCTCCCAGGTGCACGACCCCAGGATGCCCTGGGTGGGCTCCTGCTGGCCACAGGCCACATACCCGGATCTTCACTTGGGTGCGCTTGCGCTGCCACTTCTCCCGAGGGATGGCGGGGCTGTAGATGGAGCTCTCCTCACTCTCTGCTGGCTGTGGCCCCTCCTTCTCCATCACCTGCCGATGGCACGGCCCGGCTCAGCCTCCACGGGCCCGGCTCGCTGCCCACCCCACTGCGCCCGCCGTACCTGGCGCAGGATGAAGGCCACCACGTCGGAGGACTCCCAGTAGCTGGCGTGGAAGAGGTGGGGCAGGGTGATGGTGGGGAAGGCGGTCAGGGCGTCGGGGCAGTACAGCGAGTAGTCGATGCGCTTTGGGCCCCACCAGCGCTCTAGGACTGTGGGGAGAGCTGGAATGAAGCCATTCCCGTGCCTCATCCCATGGGATGGGACGGGAAGGACAGGGCAGGAATGGCACTTACTTTTGACAACCTCGCTGGTGTTGGCAGGAGTGGGGGGCTCTGCCGGCTCATTGCCCCTCCAGAAGCCCCCAAAGCTGCCAGTGGGAGTAGGGGGGGCAGCCACATCCACTTTGGGCAGGAACAGGGCAGAATGTGTCTGCAGGGCCTCCGCTGCAGAGAGAGCTGGGTGAGCACACCCAGAGCCCCCAGGGACACCCCACCACGCCGGGACCCCACCCCAGCAGAGCCCCAGAGGGGCGGGAAGAGCTTGCACATCCCTTTCCCCCCACCCAGCCAGGCTGTGGATGCTCTGGGTACCCCAATGTGACCCTGGGGTGCCTGGGATCAGACCGGTGGGGACCTGCTCACCCAGCAGGGACGAGGTGCCATCACCCAGGGGGTACTTCTGATAGCGGGGCACGCTGAGCGGGGGCACAGCGTGGAAGGCCTTGGCCAGGAGGGGCTCCAGGCGAGAGGCGCAGGGATCGGCGGCGTGGAACAGGTTGTAGATCTGCTCGCAGGCGGGATGCAGCTGGGCCACTGCGGCACAGAGCGGGGTCAGGGGCACCCACGAGGGCTGGGGGGCACCAGAAGCAAAGCACCCAGGAGGGGTAAAGCAGGACACAGCGAGGGGAAAGGCTAGGGAGGGAAATTTGGGGGCACTGGGGACGGGCTGGGGCTGGCACAGAGCGGGGACATTTAGCAACCCACCACCACTAACACCCACACAGCCAGGCCTGGGCATGTGGGGGGCTCAAACCCAAGCAGGGCTCTTTGGGAAGGTCCCGGGGGGCTCAGGCTTGTGCAGGGAGCACAACTCAGGGACTCAAGTCCCTGCAGGGAGGGTCAGGGGCTGGCACAGGGGCTGGCAGGGCTCCTCACCATCCAGAGCAGGCATGACGGTCTTGCGCAGCGCGAGCACCAGCCCCAGCGGGGAGCCAAAGAGGAAGAAGCCGGATACCTTAAATTCAAGGCGGGTGCTGGCACCCTCTGCCCCATCCAGCACCGCGGTGCTGCTTCGGGGTGCCTCTGCCTCCAGCGGGGCCTCGCTGGCCTGCAGGCTGGGACAGCAGGGACAGCAGGCATGAGGAGGGAGGGCAGTGTCCTGCTCCCACCCACTCAGGGGCAAAGCTGTGCCTGGCATGGCTCCACTATCCCAGAGGAGCTCCAGCAAGACCCTCCCAGGGCAGGCAGCCCCCATGAAACACTTCTTCCCAGCCTGGAGCAGACAGGAATTCTGCCCTTTCCATAAAGCACAAAATTAATCAAGATGTCAACCATGCCCCTCGGGCTCACCTGGACGAGGAGCTGTGCTGGTGGCTGTCCCCCTGTGCCCCCAGGAGCTCGGGGCTGGCCTGGCCCAATCCTGCTGCTCCCTCTGTCCCATCAGCCAGTGGGTCTCTGCTGCCGCACAGCTCCGGGGAGACAGGCTCTGTGCTCTGTGGGGAGAGGGAGCAAACACCCAGACCCCATGTAGCCCCTAGTGCACCCCTGAACCTTCCCCAGAGGGTGTTGGGGTGCAGGCACTCACCAGGCTGCCACGGCGGCTGCTGCTCCGGCTGCCCCCGGAGCCCGCCCGGCTCTGGCACAGCGCGTCGAACCCCAGGATGCCGCCCACGCAGTCCCCCAGCAGCACCACCTGTGGAGGGCACACGCCCATGAGTGGTGTGAAACCCCCAAACCCCCCGTGCAGCGCCGCAGCCGGACCCTGGAGCCAAGCTTCTCCCCAAATCCCCCCTCACCTGGCCACAGAAGCCGGCACCCTCCCCAGAGTGCAGGAAGGCTCCGTAGGCCTGGTTGGCACGGGCGATGACGGTGCCCACGGCGTGCTGGTAGGTGCCCGAGGAGGTGGCCAGCAGCGGGAGCGCTGCCAGCGGGATGTGGTCCTGGCTGCTGGACAGGCTGTCCCTGTCGTGGCTGTAGGGGCTGAGCCTGAGGGGGGACACGAGGAGGGGGATGAACGGGGCTGTCCCAGCGTCCCTGTCCCACTGCATGGTGCTTGTTCACCCCGGGATGCTGCACCAGGAGTAATCCCCATCCCAACCCACCCCATGCCATGATATTTGTTTGTCCTGGGATGCTACAGCGGGGGTTACCCCTATGCCACCCGTCGTCCTAGATGCCTTCTTAGGAGAAGCAAAGTCCCCTCTCCAAGGCCATCAGCTCCCCATTCTCCCCCTCTCCCATCGTGAATGCATACTTGGAGACGAGGGTGTAGGCCGCGGCGCAGATGGGCGGGCAGGGCACCAGGCGCAGCGCCACGTGTCCCAGGGCCTCGGGGAAGTGGACACGGGTGACGGCGTCGAAGGTGGCCGCCAGCGTCTGCACATCCGCCTGCTTGGAGCCCGGCTCACCCGCGCCCTGATCCAGGATGTTCCCGCTGTGCAGGATGAGGAAGAGCGCGTGGATCCGGCACATCTGCTCCGCGCTCTCCGCTGCGCCGCCCTGCAGGAAGGAGAGTGCTGAAGTCGAGGGGGCACAGCCAGGGGCCAGGGTCTGAGGGTGGGGACATGGGACACGCACCTCGGGGAAGCCAGACGTTCCCAGTCCTTCACTGTCTGCCTTGGCAGCACTGGCTCCATCCCCTGTGAGCACACAGCCCCGGTGAGCCTGGCTGGGGTCTCCAGGTGGGAATCAGCCCCCTCCCAGGACACCTACACCAGGATTTGGGGCCAGAGGCCCCCCAGCGCTCACCCATTGCCTCATCCAGCTCTGCCGGTCGCTCCAGTGTGTCCAAAAAGTCATTGGAGCTCCACTTGGTCATCTCCTTGGCAAAGACCTCGTCACTGTCAGACAGGTCCTCTGTGAAGGCAGGGAGGGGTGTGGGCAGGTGGATCTTGCCCGTGCCTGCACCTCCACTCTGAGATTTCCCTCCAGCCCACCCCGAGCCAGTGCCTGTACCATGGGCATCGAAAAATTCCTCTTCGGAGCTGTTCTCGGAGTCCCGGGCAATGTTCTGCATCCGCCACTCCGACAGGCTCTGAGGAGACACGCCCCCTGCCACCGGCAGGGGGTCAGCACACAGACACCCCCACAGTGAGACCTCGCTCCTGCCCCACAGCTCCTGCCTGGTCCTGCATCCAGACCCACCCAGGGAGATTTGGGGCCATCACTGGATCACCGAGACCACGCCCAGGAAACACACATCCATCCCTGTGTCACCCAGAGCCATCCCTGAGTCACTGAGAGCCCACCCAGAAGACCCTGGACCATCCCTGGGTCACCCAGAGCCCCTTCAGGAGATCTGTGACCAGACCTGGGACACCCAGAGCCCGCCTCAGGAGACCCAAACCAGGGAAAAGAGAGTCCCCTGACAGATCTCCTATGGAGAACAGCAGCACCTGGGGGGTTGGAGTCCCCATCCCATCCATGCAGGACCTGGTCTCTCACCTCCATGCTGGGAAGAATAGGAGGACCGGGAAGAGGTGGACCACTGCTTGGCAAAGGTATCATCGGAGGAGGCATCGGTCCCGCCCTGCAGCTCGGCCCCCTCCTGCCCACCAGGCCCCCCTGTCTCCGGCCTCCCCTCGGGGCTGATGCCGGCCGTGGGAGGCTCCTCGGCCTCGCCACACTTGGCCATCTTCTGTGCCAGCATCCGCGCCGTCTCCTCCTCCAGCTGCCGGATATCCTCCATCGTCAGGTCCGTCCACTCGTCCTGCCAGCACCAGGCTTGACGGTGGGCGCGCAGCATCACCTTCCTCAGACCTGAGGGGGGAAAAGAGGGGGGCAGCGAGGCTGGCGAGGCCCCACGGCTCCCCAAACTCTCCCGCCAGCAGCCCCTGGCTCCGGACTCACCCACGTCGTGGATGAACTGCTCGATCTTGGACTGCATCCCCCAGTAGCGGAATTCCACCTTGCACAGCTTGTAGGCGCACATGAGGGGCCCGCCGGCCGCCGCCGCCTCCAGCCAGTCATCCCCCAGCGGCCCCCGGCCCGTCTTGGAGGAGTGGTAGAGTTTGGGATCCTCCTCGGGCTTGTATTCCCCCGGGGAGATGGGATCACGCACGATGTCGATGGTGTCTGCGGGGGAACAGCGCCTGTCACCTCGCAGCACTCGGCCAGGGGGCACAGGTAGGAAAAAAAAGGAAAAACGGACAAAAATTGAGTCAAATTGTTCCCACAAGCTGTCTGCCCAACACAGCCAGCAGCAAACATTTTCTATCCTAGAACCCTAAAATCCTGGAGACCTAAAATTGTGGAATCCTGGAATGATTTGGGTTGAAGGGACCTTAAAGCTCATCTCATTCCACTCCCCTGCCATGGCCAGGGACACCTTCCACTAGTCCAGGTTGCCCCAAGCTCTGTCCAACGTGGCCTTGGACACTTCCAGGGATGGGGCAGCCACAGCATCTCTGGGCAGCTCAGCACAGCTCCCAGCTCTGCCCCCCCAAAAACTCCGGGGGTCCCCCGACATGACACAGGAGCCTCTGGAGAGCCAGGGGGTGAATGGCAACAACTCCCATCCCCAGACAGGAGTGGCCTCTCCCAAAATGTGGGCAACCTCCCCCCACATGGGGGTGACCTCTCCAAACCTGAAGAGGGGTTCATGCACGGCAACCAGGAAAACACAATCCAATAGCCCATGGGGGGCCATTTGGGCTCAACCCAGCACAAAATCTCCTGAAATTTGGCTTCTGCAGCCCTGTCTCCGGTCAGATCCCTCCATCCCAGTCTGGAGGGTCCCAGAGCACCTCACTGGCTCCTAGGACTGTCCTGCAGCATTCTCCTCATTCCTGGGATATGCCAAACCCTCCATTTATTTGCCCCCCTTGATGTCCCCAACGTGCTGACCGCCTCTTCCTCCAGCTTGGGCTGAAAAAAGGGGGAAAAAAAGGAAAGAAGAGATGCCCTGAATACACAAAAATGATGCAAGGCATGACACAATGCCAAGCATCTTGGATAGCAACAGCAAGGAACAGGGATAGGACCTGCTGTCCCCAGGCAGCTCCTGGCAGCGTCGTTCCCACCACAATCTGACTCTCTTTGCTTTCACCACTGAGAGAAAGCTGCCAAGGAAGCAGTTATCCCTGCGGATCACCCAGACTGTGTTATTCCATCGCCCTTTGAAACGTGAGATGGGTTTAAATCTGTCGGTGCTACGGGACACCAGCGCAAAGAAAATCCCAGCGGGATCCACGTCGGGGCTGGTCCCACTCCAACCCCGCTCCCTGTGGGAGGCATCGGCCTCTGGAGACGCCACGTGCCTTGTGGAATGCCCACTGGATGGGCAGCAGGCAGCAGGCACAGGGCCATGCCCTGATGCCGTCGGCTGGGCCCCAGTTGCTTCCCGGCAGCGGCAGGGGCAGAATTCCTCCCCCCAGGGCCGAGCTGCCGGTATCCCGGCCGGACATCCCCAGTGCTGCAAGAGCCGGGGAGAGAAATAGGTCAGATGAATCATTTCCTCCGAGTGCCTATTTTAGGCCTCCATTTTAAGAGGCAGCGCGTCACACTCCGCGCTCCGGCGCCTGAACCGACCACATCTACACCACCAGGAACAGGAACCCGCCAGGGAGGGAGGAATCCCACCCCAAGCCCCCGGCTCTGCCCGCTGGTCCCCCCCCAGAAAGCAGCCGGAGAGCAATCTGGAGCAAAGCCCTGGGGAGAGGGGAAGCAGGGCAGGGGGTGGGAAAACAGGGACACATTTTTGCAGCTCCCCGCACTCCAGCTGATCCAAAACACCCTGCAGGAGGCCAGTGCGCGGTCCCACATACACCCAGAGAGACTGGGAAGGCAAATCTGTGCCAGAACAGGGCTGGGACATGGAAGAAGAGAGAAGTAGGCTGGCACTGCAAAGGGGAGACTGCGAACAGAAATAGAGGCAAAGGAAGGGGCAGAGGACAAAACTGGCCCTGAAAATATCTTCGGTGTGGAATCTCACTCAGCAGTGCTGAGAGGCAGCAGGCAGGGAGCTTGGAGCAGGGAGCCTAGGGCACAGAGAGCATGGAGCAGGGAGTCTGGGGCACAGGGAGCATGGAGCCTGGGCTGCAGGTAGCTCAGGATCCAGGGAGCTCTTCCCTTCCAGGGTCCCCAGAACACGGGGGCTAGCACAGAGAGCAAAGCTAAGCAGGGAAGCCGAGCCCCTCAGGCCCCACCACACACTCACATCCCCATCCCAGGATCACCACGTGGGAATTCCAGCAGCCACGAGTCCTGCCTGGTGTCCAAGCCAGCCGTACTCACCCAAAATCCTCTGCCTCTTCTCCGCTGCGCTCAGGTTGAAGACGTTGGTCTGTTGGCCCGCGTCAGGCCGGTAGTAGGTCTCTATCTCGATGGAAAACTTCTCCACGAAGGGACACGTGTACCTGGAGAGGGACAGCATTGAGTCCAGAGGCACGGCCAGCCCCGCAGCCCACCCTGCCGCCCCCCCCCCCCCCCCCGCTCTCGCCCCCACCTGGTGCGTGTGTAGGGATAAGCGTTCCAGGACTCCTCCTCCACCTGGAGGGCGGCTTTGGGGAGCAGCGCCCGGAACCAGCTGGGTATGTGGGAGCCGACGTGGTAGATCTTGTGTGTGTACTGCCCGCTGCCCCCGGGGCCGTCGCTGTAGGGCCGGTTGGCCAGGATCTCCACCCCACTGCCCTCGCCGCTCGACTCCTCCCGGCTCTTCTTCTGCGGGGAGAGACAACGGCTAGGCACAGCCCCCCTGGACCCTGAGACCCTCATGGGCCCTCAGGGTCCCCATACACTCCTGCCCCCGCCAGCCCACCTGCTCCCAGGACCCCCTCCTTGGCTCGGCAGCCCCAAACCCACCCAAACCCCACTGACACCCCTGCACCCTGCCAATCCCTTGGGAGCATCCTCGGGCCCCACCGTTCCCCTCCAGGCTTTGTGCTCAGCCCTACAGCCCACCAGATCTTCATGTTCAGCCCAACAGCCCCCCTGCACCCCCAGTTCCCCAGGCTCAACTTCTCAGCCCCTGCACCCTCCAGCTCCCCATGCTCAGTCTCGTCTCAAAGCCCCCTGTGCACCCCCAGGCTCAGCCCCCGCACCCTTCATACTCCCACACAGCCCCCTGCGCCCCCCAGACTACCACCTCCGCCCTCTCCCAGCCCCCTGGACCCCCTCAGTCTCAGCCTCCAGCTCCCCAGGCTCGGCCCCACCGACTCCCGATCCCCCCAGTTCCCCACACTCAGTCTCTCAGCCCCTTGCCCACCCATGCTCAGCCCCAGAGCCCCCCACACCCTCACAGCCCCCCATGCTCAGCCCCCTGCACCCCGTGCAGCCCCCCCAGTCTCCGCTCCCAGCCGCCGCCCCGCAGCGCCCCGTGCTCAGCCCCGCAGCCCACCTGGATCATGTAGAGCTGTGCCACCTGGTACTCCTCCAGGCTCATGGGCAGCAGGATGTGGTACTCCTTGATCAGCATGGCGGCGGCGGCGGGGGGCGGCGGGGGCAGCGCCTGAGGGGGCTCCCGTTACACAGGGCCGGTTCGGCACCGCTTCGGAACCGCTCGGGCCGGTTCGGCACCACTTCGGAACCGCTCGGCACCGCTTCGGAACCGCTCGGGCCGGTTCGGAACCACTTCGGAACCGCTCGGCACAGCTCGGGCCGGCTCAGCACCGCTTCAACACCGCTTGGGAACGGCTCGGGCCGTTTCGGCACTGCTTCGGAACCGTTCGGGCCCGGGTTCGGCCGCGGGTTCGGCTCAGTTCGGCACCGCTCGGGTCCGGGTTCGGCTCACTTCGGCACCGCTCGGCTCGGCTTCGGCCCGGCTCGGGCGCCCTCCCCGTTGCCATGGCAACTCCCCCCCCAGCCCGGTGCCCACCCCCGGCCCCGCCGCCCCCCGGCCGCGGCCCCGCCGAACCTGCGCCGCTCCGCACCGGTCCCTCGGATCGTGACATCACAGCCCGTTCCCACGGCAACGGCCGTGACGTAGGCAGGGAGGGGGGGCCCCGTGACGTCAGACAGCGGGAGGCGGCGAGAGCCGTCCACGGGCGCTCCGCGTGCACCGGCACAGCCGCCCCCCCACACACACCGCGCCCGGAAAAAACGGGAGGTGTTATTATAAAAAGCCACTTTTTAAGTTATAAAACAGAGATTTGAGCATTCCCGCGCCTTTGAGCTCCGGGATACCCACCTGGCGCGGCTCCAAACCCTCCCCCGATGACCCGCCCCCTCCCCACCTCCACCCCGTGTCCCCACCGCGACCCCCCCCGAAGGGGGACACACCGAGTCCAAGTCCCAACATTGTCCTTTATTTATAAAAACAGGCATTTATAAAGAGCGGAGAGCGCGGGGAGGGGGGGGCGCGGGCAGCACGGCGGCCCCCCCCCCCGCCGCCACCGGGGGTCCCGGGGGGTCCCGGGCGGCAGCTGCCGTTACGTGCGGGCGTTTCGCTCTGTCTCTGCCAGGCACTCCCTGACCAGCGCCCGGGCGTGGATGATCCCTGCGGGGAGAAGCACAGGGACACCCCACATCACCCTCCGGTCCCCCCGCAGCGGGGCTGGGGAAGCCCCGCGGGGGCGCAGCCCCGGGGGCCGCCCGGTCCCTCCGCCGCCGCCGCCCGTACCCCGCTTCAGCCGCTCCATGGCGCTCTTGCTGCCGGCGTAGGTGGGCCGGATCTCCTTGCCCATCTCCTCGATGACCGAGAGCAGGTCGGTGTAGGTGCTCTGCGAGCCCTGCGCCCCGGGGGGCTTCATGGCCTGCGGGAACGGGGGCACACGGAGGCACGGTGGCGCTGGGGGCCGCCCCCGCCGCCGCCCCCGGCCCCGCCGCCCTCGGCCCCGCGCCTCACCTGCACGTAACCCATGGACGGCGGCCCGAAGTCATTGAAGAGCGGCCGGAAAGGGGCGGCGGCGCCGGGCACGGAGCCGGAGGGCGACGGGACACTCGTGGCTGCAGGAGACGGAGGGTCACGGCCGCAGCCCCCTGCCCCGGCACCCCCCGCCCCGCGCCTCCGCCCCGCCCTTCCCCGGTGCCCCCCGGCGGCACCGGTCGCCCCCAACCCCCCGCGGTTACCGGGGGGTCTCTCACCGGCGGACGGTGCCCCGGGCCCCGGCGGGGCGGGGCTGGCGCTGGCGGCTCCGGGGGTGGCGGGGGCGGGAGCGATGGGCTTGTAGGACATCCCCGACGGCCGCCCGCCGCTCCCGGGTGCCTGGAGCCCCCCGGCGGGGGTCGGCGTGCGGCCCCCGCGCTCGCCCCGCCGGTGGTAGCGCCGCTGTCCGCCTCTCTTCAGCTCAGCTCGGCCCCGCTCGGCCCGGCGGGACGCCGGGGACCGGAGCGGAGCGCGGCGGCCCCGGTTCCCGGTGGCGCTGCGCTGGCCCGGCCCGACCCGGGGCTCTCCCGGGGCTCTTCCCCCGCCGCCACCGCCGCCGCTCGCGGTGATGACGCACGCGCGTCGCCCGTCACGCGCCCTGACGTCGCCGCGCCCGCCGCTCGCGAGCGCGCCCGCGCGCCCGCCCGCCCGTCACCGTGGAGACGCCCGGGCGTCGGCCCCGCCCCCTCCTGGTCACGTGACCGGCGGCACCGCCCCTGGGGGGGGAACCGGGAGCGGACCCTGGGAGTGAACGCCAGCCCTGATCCCAGTGGGAACCTCAGCCCTGATCCCGGGAGTGAACGCCAGCCCTGATCCCAGGGGGAACCCCGTCCCTGATCCCGGGAGTGAACCCCGGGAGTGAACCCCAGCCCTGATCCCAGTGGGAACCTCAGCCCTGATCCCGGGAGTGAACCCCAGCCCTGATCCCAGGGGGAACCCCGTCCCTGATCCCGGGAGTGAACCCCGGGAGTGAACCCCAGCCCTGATCCCGGGAGTGAACCCCAGCCCTGATCCCAGGGGGAACCTCAGCCCCGATCCCGGGAATGAACCCCAGCCCTGATCCCAGGGGGAACCTCAGCCCTGACCCCAGGAGTGAACCCTGGGGGGGAACCCTGTCCCAGACCCTAGGAGTGAAGCCCGTCGCATATCCCAGGGTGTCCCTGTGACCGGCCGCACCGGCCTCCCGCCGTGCAGGGACCCCACGCAGCCCCCCCAGCCCCGGGCCAGCACAGGTCCCCGGGGTCTCCTGTGAGACACAGGTCCTGGGTGTTGGGGGACACCTGTGGATGGTGCGGTCACCAATCAATCCTACAGAAACTCGACATAAAACACAACCCAGAAGTGTGCAGAGAGGTTTTTTTCATTTCCAAAGGGCAGAATTGACCCCAAAACTGCAGCCAGGGTGAGGAAGGGCACCCGTGCCAGCCCTGCCTGCAGCACACCAAGCCCCCTCCACCTGGGAACACCTGATTCCTGGTTTCTCTCCTCGAGGGGGTCCCAGCGGGGCACTGAGGCCCCCAGGAGCATCCCCTGCACTGAGGACGTTAGGCAGGTTACGGGGAGGTCTGAGTTCAAACCGTGGTGATGGGGTGGGTTGTGCCATGGGGTCAACATTAAACACAACATGGGGGGAGCCTAAGGGGTTCAGCATGGGATACGGGGTAGGAACAGAGGGTGCAGGGACGAGCAGCAGGAGGGGGTACAGCTGAAGGAGAGGAGACTGTGATGGTCTGACTTTTGGGGTGAGGTCGGGGGGGGAGGGGGATGATGGAGGGAGAGAGCAGAGATGAGAGCGAGAGTGGCTGAAGCTCGGCCGAGTCTGTGCCGAAAAGGGTCCCGGCCTGGGCCCCGGCGCCTCCCGCCGCAGTCGCAGCTCGGCATCAGAGTAGCCCCGGCGCTCGGCCTCGCCCCAGGCTGGGGTGGCACCGCCCCGGCCCCTGCAGCCGGGGGTCCCTGCACAGCCCCCTCCTCGTCGTAAGGCACGGGGGGGCCCGGGTCCCACGTTGGCACACACTGCCCTCAGCGCGACATCATCCGCACAAACTCTGCCGGCGGGAAAGCACACGGGGAACATCGCAGACAACCCCGGGACCCCCCCCCCCCCGGGCCCCTGGCCACGCACTACCTTCAAAGTTCACCAGGCCGTCGCCGTTGAGATCCACGTCCTTGAGGATCTCGTCCACCTCGCGGTAGTTGAGCTGCTGCCCCAGCAGCTTGCGCATGGCCTCCCGCAGCTCCGCCATGCTGATCTGCCCGTCCCCGTTGGTGTCGAACTGCGGCACAGGGCACGGTGCCACCGCTGATGCCGGCTGCCCGCCGGGCCGCCCCCCCGCCCCTCGCCTCACCGCACCTCACGGAAGGCGTCGCGCAGCTCCTTGATCCCTATCATATCCGCCGTCTCTGCCAGCATCTTGGGGCCCATCAGCTCCACGAAATCGTCGAAATCTACTTTGCCCCCGGCTGTGGTGGGAGGGGGGGGTGTCAGGAGGGTGCTGGGGAGGGGGCAGGGATTGTTGGGGACGCCCCATGCCCCCCCCACATACTGATCTGCTGTGACAGCTCGATGAGCTCCATCTCTGTGGGCATGTAGCCCATGGTCCGCATGCACTCGCCCAGGTCCTTATAGCTGATGTAGCCGTCGTGGTCCTTGTCGAACTCCTGGAACGCGTGCTTCAGCTCTGGGGACACCACAGCGTCACCGCCGGCCCCCCCACACCACCACCCACCCCCCCGGGAGGGACCCACTCCCCAGCACCTTACCTTCAATCTCCTCGGGCCGCAGCTCCCGGTCCTGGGGGAGAGAAAGCGGGAAGAGCCAAAGGAGGGGTCCTACTGCCAGGGATCCCGCAGGGATCCTGCCCTCACCCCCCCGAGGGCACGGGCGGCGTGGGGAGGAGACGGGCACGTACCCGCTGGGTGATGGCGATGCTCTGCCGCAGGAAGATGCAGGCCGGCCCCACCAGCCCCTGCAGCACCGAGTATCCCTGCAGAGTGGGGGTCTGTGCCGAGTCCAGCGCATCCTCCGGGTCTCCCCCGCCGGAGCCCGGGACGCCAGAGCGTGGCTTCCCGTCCTGCGGGCACAGCGGGCGTCAGCGGCGCGGGGGGGCCGCGCTGGGACCCCCCCTCCCTCCTCCTTCTGCTGCCCCTACGGGCCGGCCCGGCCCGGCCGTACCTTGGGGAGCCGCCGCTCAGGGGTCTTGGTGCAGTTGCCCATGGCTGGGGGCTGCCCCCGCGCCGCAGGACATGCCTGGCCCGGGGGGGCCGGCTGGCGCAGACCGCGGGGCTGCCACCGGGGATTTGAGGTTTTTATGGAATATCTGGGGATATGCAGGGCAGGCGAAGGGGGGGGGCGCCGCGCCCGCGCGCATAATCCTCCGGATTATTCCCCGCTCGGCCGCCCAGCTCCAGATGTGGGGAGCCGCCCAGCTGTTCCCCGGTCCCGCAGCCTCCCCGCGGGGGCACACGGGGTCCCCGGCGCCCGCCGTGCCCCGGCCCTGTCCCCGCCGCCGGTTACCTGCCCGAGAGCGGGGGGCGGCCGGGGCCCCAGCTCCTCGGCGGCCCGCCGCCGCTCCGAGGGGGACGCAGCGCTACGGCTCCAGCGCCCCCGGCTCCCCGGGGGGCCGGGACCCCCGAGCCGCGGGGCCGGGCGGGGGCGGCGGGCGCCCCTCCTGCCGAGCCCGTGGGGCCGGGGGCCGCCCCGGCAGCCGGGGGGCACGGGGCTGCCGGTGCCGCGCGGCTGCGACCCGCGGAAGAGAAAGAACATCCCGCCTGCTCCCCGCTCCTTCTCCCCACCACCGGAGCCTCGCAGGGGGGAAACCAGATCCCTCCGAACAGGCGCTCGCCCCTCGCAGGGACGAGGCCAGCGCTGTCCTCGGGCCCCGCCGCGTCGCCCAGGAGACCGAGTGGAGCGCGGCGACCCCCCGGGGCGCGGGGCGGGGGGAGCGGGGCGGCCCTGGGGGCTCCGGGGGGGTCCCGTGTGGGGCTCTGGTTTCAGCGCCCGAAACCCGACCCGGCACCGGGCGCAGGGCACGTGGAGCCGGGCGCCGGCCTGGCCACGCCCCCCACCGCGGAGGCCACGCCCCCCCGCCGTGACCGCTCCCCAATGTCACCCGACGTGCTGTCCTGGAGGACACGCCCCCCGCTTCGTGACCACGCCTCCTGACTGTGACCACGCCTCCGGCTCTCTAACCACGCCCCCGCTCCGGTGCCGATCGCTGACGTCACTGCCGCGCCGTCGGCGCTGCCCGTGACGTCGCCGCGGGGGCGCCTGAAGGTGACGGTGGTCGGTCCCGGTGCCGATCCCGACCCCGATCTCGGTGCCGGTCCCCATCCCGGGGCCGGTCCCGATCCCGGTGCCGCCCCACCATGGCCGCCCGGCAGCTGCTGGCGCTCCGGCGCCTGCCCGCCGCCTCCTTCTCGGTGAGCGGGGAGCTCCAGGACCTTCCGGGCCGGGTCCTGGTGCTCCCGGTGCTGAGCTCGCGTGTCCCCGCAGACGGCGCCCAAGAAGACGCAGTTCGGGTCGCTGCGGGATGAGGACCGGATCTTCACCAACCTCTACGGGCGGCACGACTGGAGGTGAGTGAGCCCCGGGGGGCGGCGGGCGCGGCCCCGGCGCCCCGCGCCCGGTGCCAGCGTGCGCGGTGCCCGCAGGCTGCAGGGCGCCCTGCGCCGCGGCGACTGGTACAAGACGAAGGAGATCCTGCTCAAGGGCGTGGACTGGATCCTCGGCGAGATCAAGACCTCGGGGCTGCGGGGCCGCGGCGGCGCCGGGTTCCCCACCGGGCTCAAGTGGAGCTTCATGAACAAGCCCCCGGACGGCAGGTGAGAGCGGGGCCGGGGGCGGCGCCGGGCCCGCGGGGAGACCCCCGCTGGCGCCGGTCCCGGAGCTTTCCCCGCCTCCCAGACCCAAGTACCTGGTGGTGAACGCGGACGAGGGCGAGCCGGGCACTTGCAAGGACCGGGAGATCATGCGGCACGACCCGCACAAGCTGCTGGAGGGCTGCCTGGTGGCGGGGCGGGCCATGGGCGCCCGGGCCGCCTACATCTACATCCGGGGGGAGTTCTACAACGAGGCCTCCAACCTGCAGGTGCGGGGAGCGCCCCAAAAACACCCCGCCAGCGCCCCGGAGCCGGTGCGGGGGGTCACGGCTCACCCGTGCCCCCCTTGCAGGTGGCCATCCAGGAGGCGTACGAGGCCGGGCTGCTGGGAGCCGACGCCTGCGGATCTGGATACGCCTTCGACGTGTTCGTGGTGCGCGGGGCCGGCGCCTACATCTGCGGGGAGGAGACGGCGCTCATCGAGTCCATCGAGGGCAAGCAGGGCAAGCCCCGCCTCAAGCCGCCCTTCCCTGCAGACGTGGGTACGGCCCCGCAGCTCCATCCCAAATTCCAGGCTGCTACCCCAAACCAGGTGTCCCCGGGGGTACCGACACAGCCACCAACACATCCATTGAGAGCTCCCAGTGTTTCATAGAATCACAGCCTGGTTTGGGTGAGAAGGGACCTTAAGGATCATCCCATTCCCACTCCCTGCCATGGGCAGGGACACCTCCCACTAGACCAGGTTGCTCCAGACTGGCTTGGACACTTCCAGGGATGGGGCAGCCACAATTTCCCCAGGGCCTTCCCCACCCTCCCAGGGAAGAACTTTCTCCTTCCGTTTCCCAGGTGTTTTCGGCTGCCCCACCACGGTGGCCAACGTGGAGACGGTGTCGGTGGCACCCACGATCTGCCGGCGCGGCGGCGCCTGGTTCGCCAGCTTCGGCCGGGAGCGGAACTCGGGCACCAAGCTCTTCAACATCTCGGGGCACGTGAACACTCCCTGCACCGTGGAAGAGGAGATGTCGGTGCCGCTGAAGGAGCTCATCGAGAAACACGCCGGTGGGTGCCGGGGCTGGGCCGTGCCGTGCCGGGGCGGGCCTGGAGCGGCTGCTCCTCACCCGTCTCTTTGCAGGGGGGGTCCGTGGTGGCTGGGACAACCTGCTGGCTGTGATCCCGGGGGGCTCCTCCACGCCACTGCTGCCCAAGTCAGTGTGTGAGACGGTGCTGATGGACTTCGATTCCCTGGTGCAGGCGCAGAGCGGGCTGGGCACAGCCGCCGTCATCGTCATGGATAAATCCGTAAGGGACCGGCCCCCTGCCCGGCGCCCACAGCCCCTCACCCTCCCTTCCCTCGCCTCACCCTCCTCTCCCGCCCCCCAGACCGACATCGTCAAGGCCATCGCCCGCCTCATCGAGTTCTACAAGCACGAGAGCTGCGGGCAGTGCACCCCGTGCCGGGAAGGTGAGGCCGGGGGAAGGCTGCGGGGCGAGGGGTTGCACAGCACGGAGCCCTGACCCATCCCCACCCCGCAGGCGTGGACTGGATGAACAAGGTGATGGCGCGGTTCGTGCGGGGCGACGCGCAGGCGGCCGAGATCGACGCGCTCTGGGAGATCAGCAAACAGATCGAGGGGCACACCATCTGCGCCCTGGGCGACGGCGCCGCCTGGCCCGTGCAGGTGGGGGCCCGGGGGAGTCCTGGGGGAGGCCACCAACCTCTCCCCACCCCGGTAACCGGCTCCTTTGCTCCTGCAGGGCCTCATCCGGCACTTCCGCCCCGAGCTGGAGGAGAGGATGCGGCGCTTCGGGGAGGCCAAAGCCCGAGCGGCATCAGCGTAAGGATGCAGGACCACCCGTTCCTTTTCCTGCCTGGAAGGGGGTTCAGGGGGTTCTGGGGTTCTGGCAGCACTTTGGGAGGGTTCTGTGGAGGGGCCTCAATAAACGCTGCTGCACTCGTGGGCTCCGTGGTGGACATTAAATGGTGGGAAGGGACTGATGGGGGGGGCTGTGGGTCCTGCCTCCCTGGAGCAGGGGATCCCCAGGGACCATGGGGTCTGGGTACCCCAGAGGGGAGATCCCAGCTTTCTGTGAGGCTCCGCAGCCCCTGTCTGGGACTGGGCAGAGGCAGTGGCTGTGGGGGGATCACATGGACACAGCTCTTTGTCCGTGCTCCCTGCCCCTGCCATGATGTCCCCAGGACACCTCCTGCTGTACCAGTGCCAGGGGACAGCTGTCCTGGCCACGCTCCATGACTTGGAGCCCGGGGCAGTTCCAAACATGGCTTTTACTGAATCACAGTGTGCAACATCACCAGTGGCTTCGGTGCCCCAGAGCCACCCCCTGTCCCCTCCTCCCTCAGGCCACAGGTTTCCGGGGTGGCACGTGGGTCTTCCTGCGGTAGCGGCCGGGCAGCAGCAGCTCCAGGGTGAGCTCGGTGATGATGGCCGTGAGCCCCCACACCCTGTGGGGGCCGTTCAGGAACACGGGCAGGGTGTACCCGTAGCCGGTGGCCGTGCGGAAGTGGGTGTAGCCCTGGTTCTCCTCCCGCAGCAGGTGAGCCAGGGGCAGGGTGAACACCTCCTCCACCTGCCGGCACAGGTGAGGGGGTCACCGTGGTGACACACCCGGTGACACCAGGAAAGGGCTGCAGGCCCCAGGGAGGGGTCACCCACCTCGTCGGGGTTGGGGGTCAGTGTCAAGGCCTCCAGCGGCCCCAGGTTGGCCACGACGGGCGCTATGGTCATTCCTTGCTGGAAAGTGTGTCAGCGAGGGATGGGGTGACAACCCCCTCTCCAAAGTGCCACCCGTGTGCCTTGACCCCCCTGCACCCAACCGAGGCCCCCACCATGTGTGTGTCACCCAAAACCCCCCCTTCACCTGCAGCCACTGCCCTGTGTCCCTGTCACCCTAAATCCCCAGAACTCCTGTCACCTGTGTCCCTGCTGACTTGTCCCTATCACCTGTAAGCCCTGTCACTTGCATCCCTGTCACACCAAACCCGTTACCCATGTCCCTGCTGCCTTGTCCCTGTCATCCTGAACCCATCACCCATGTCCCTGTTAACCCAAGTCCCCTATCACACGTGACCCAGCTGCCTGTCCCTGTCACCTGTAACTCCTGTCACCTGCGTCCCTGCTGCCTTGTCTCTGTCACCCCAAACCCCTGTCACATGGAAACTCTTGTCCCTGTCACCTCAAACCCATCACCCAGGACCCTGCCCCTTCGTCCCTGTCACCCAGAACCCCATCACCCGTGTCCCTGCTGCTTTGCCCCTGTCACTTGCAAGCCCTCCTCTGTGTCCCTTCTGCCGTGTTCCCGTCACCCGTGTCCCTGTCACCCATAACCCTTGTCCCCGTCACCTCGAACCCATCACCAAACCTGTCACCCGTGACCCCGTCACCGATTTCCTGCCCCTTGCCCTTGTGTCCTTGTCCCGCCCCCGCGCCCCCGGTGCCCGGTACCCGGTCGGGCAGGGTCCGCAGCTGTCCCCACACGCTGGCCGCTGCCACCGCCACCCCCAGCTCCTCCCGCGTCTCCCGCAGCGCCGTGGCCACCGCGTCCGCGTCCGCCGGGTCCCGCCGCCCGCCGGGGAAGCTGCGGGAGGGATCGGGGTGGGGTCAGGGCCGGCCCGGCCCCGGCGCCCGCTCCCCCCGCCGGTACCTGACGTCGCCGCTGTGGGGGCCGCCGAGGCGGCGGGAGCGGAGCGTGAAGAGCAGCGCGGGGCGGCCGCGCACCGAGCACAGCGGCACCAGCACCGCGGCCGCGGCCGCCGCGCCCCCCGCGCCCCCCGCCGCCAGCCGCGCCCGGCACCGCCGCTCGCTGCCGCCGCTCAGCACATCCCCGGCGTCCGCGGCACCGGCACCGGCACCGCCCGGGCCCGCCATGGCGCCGGCACGGGGATTGGGGAGGGACCGGCTCCGCCTCCCCCGACCGATCCCGCCCCCGGCCGCCCCGGGACGGGGAACGGCCCCGCGGGTGCGCGACGGCCCCGCCCGGTGTGCGACAACCTCCTCCGGGTGTGACGCGGCTCCCGCCAGGTACGAAACTCGTCCGCCGGCTTTGCGATGCCCCTGCCAGGCGTGCGATCCTCTTGCTGGGTGTGCGACGGCCGCTGCCTTTGCAAGGTCCCTGCAGGGTGTGCAAGTCCTGCTCCGGCCGTGCAACAGCCCCCTCCAGGTGTGCAACAACCCCGGCCAGGCGTGCGACTCCCCTCCCAGCTTTACACGCACCCCTGGGTGTGCAAACCTCGCACCAGGGTGTGCAATCCTCTCCTCACCCCCTCCGTGGGCTTTGCAGTGACCCCTCCAGGTGTACAACAACCCCTTTCCGGTGTACACTTCTAAACCTTTCCAACCCTGCCAGGTGTTGTGCATTTCCTTCCCCTTTTCACAGCCCCCACGTGCCACCACACCCTCGCTGTCCCTCTGTGCCTGGGAGTGTCAGGACTCTGCCCTGGATGTCCTACCTGGAGAACACCTGGAGTGAGCGAGGGGAAACCGAGGCCCCCCGTGACACCTGCACAGCCCATCTCAGCACAGGTGGTTATTTGTAAGGGGGTGACAGTTCCAGATGATGTCACCTCACGGGGGAACTTCCCCTGTGTAAAGAGCCTCAGCAGTGTCTGAGGCTGGGAAAAAGGCTCCTGGATAAATCAGGGAATGCTGGAGACCTGTCAGCCCCGCTTCCTGGGGAACCCCTGTGAAAAAAGACTCTCACACATGCCCTTTCAGCTCTCAGCAGGAAATGATTTTTAAAAAACTGTATAGAAATCATCACTCTCCATGATTCTTTGCTTCCGGAGCCCAGCATCAGCTCCACAATCCCGCTCCCGCCTCTGGAATCAGCGGAACCTCCGCTCGTCCCACACGTATCGCTTCCCCACCGGCACCTTGCGGAAGAACAGGCTGTTCCCTCGGCTCATGTTGCCCTGGAAAGGGAAAACGACCACGGATCAGCCACATGAGACCTGGTGTGGCCCCCCCAAACCCCGCGGGGCTCCCGCCCGGCTCCTCACCACGTTCCAGTGTATCCCGGTTCATCCCAGCTCCAGCACTTACCTCCCTGTGCAGCTGGCTCCAGCAATCCAGCCAGGAGGAGTAGGTGGGTGCGTAGGGAAGGAGACCCCCAGCCAGCCTGGGGAAGGGAGGGGAGACCCGCCAGGAATTACTCCCCCAGGGAATCATTCCCACCCGGGGAGGTGGGATCCGTCCCCTCCACAGCTCCACACTAGGTTGAACCCAAAAAGCTTTGCCGCCCCAATCAAAGAGGGATCAACCCTGTGGAGAGCTGGAAACACCTTTTCCATCTGGGAACTTCAGAAAGGTGGTTCCAGGAGCTGACCCAGGCAGAGGGACAGGGATGTTCCCAGGATCGGGGACTCACCCGCAGTTGTTCACGGCCATCAGGTTGGACACCAGGACGAAGGGGTAGGTCAGCATGCTGGCGAAGAACTGCAAGGAAAAGCAGGGATAACAGGATGTTCCCTCTTCCCTCTGCGTGGGGAGAACTGGCCCCTAAAGATCCCCTGGGAATTGTGCCCCAGGGAGGGAGCCCACTGCTGCCACCTCCATGGGGTGACACGTCCTCCATGGAGCATCCCCTGGCCTGTGAGCTGATCCAGCTGATCCCAGCCTGGCTCCATGCCCACCGTGGCAGCCGCAGGATTTTGGGAGCACACCATTCCCTAGGGAAAGGATCCAATTCCCACCCGTGTGCTGTACTCACCCCGGTGACTGCCTGCGAGTAGCTCTTCATCTCAGCCATGGTGGAGACCTGTGGAAGGAGGAGAGGCACCTGAATTCTCCCACAAGAGGGTTGTGGCCCCCTGGACCATCCCTGGAGGTTCCTCCCACCAACCCCTGTCCCCCCGGATCCCGGAATCCATACCCCATTCTCCAGCGCATACGTGTTGATGAGGTAGGCCAGCATGTTGCAGAGCCACAGGGACAGGATGTCCCCGAGGAGCCGCGGGATGAGGCCGCTGGAAAGGAAGAAACAGCGGGAATGTTAGCTGAGGGTTTGGGTGTGGCTGTGCAGAGAGCTGGGAACAGCTCCTTTGGGATGGTGGGGTGGGGCTGTTCCCAGAGCAGGCGGGTGATGGGGGCACAGCCACCCCCGCAGGCAGGGATGCTTGGATGGATGATCCATAGGGGACACAGGAGCTGCTGGAGGGACCAGAATGCTCCCCAGAAGGGCCACCACACCTTCGCACCAGCGTCATGCCCCCCCTCCCTCCCCAGCACTCACGCAAAGAATCCCAGGATTCCCTCTTCCCGGTAGATCGTGGTGAAGGCGCTTAGTGTCCCACTGGGAAGGGGAGGAAGAGGATGGATGAGCTGGGGGGATCCTGGGATCCCCAGCCCCCCCGGAGCCCCCCAGGCCGTACCTGTACTTGGTCTCGCGGCCGATGAACTGCACCATGCAGCGCAGGGTGATCACTGCGGGCACACGGGGACATTGGGGACACAGCGGGGACATCGGGGGGACAGGGGGCACCTGGCCCTCCCTCCCTGGCCCCCGGGGTCAGGAGGCACCTACCGTGGAAGGGGTGGGTGATGAGGGTGGCAGCGGAGCGGGCGACCATCTCCCGGGAGGTCTGGGGACAAACGGGGCGTCACCGGGAGGGGCCGGGGCCAGGACACCCCAGAGCCACCCCCCTGCTCCTGCTCCTCACCTCTTTCAGTACCTGCTCCAGCGACGACACCGGCTCCTTCTTGCTGGCTCCAGGCTGGGAGGGAGGAAGGGTCAGGGGGGAACCACCCACGGTCCATCCAGACACGTGAGGGGGTTGGCAGATCCCGGCCCTCCCTCGGGAGCCTTCCGGGAGCAGGGCAGAGTCTGCCCGAGGCCAAGGTGAGTGGGAAGGGGGGAGGGAAATCATGGAGGGAGAAGGGAGGGACGGAGGGAAGGGACAGAGAAATGGAGAGGGGAAGAAAGGAGAAGGCAGGGATGGAGAAAGGAGAGAAGGAAGATTCCCCGAGGGAAGCCCCTCTGCACCCACCTCAGCCTGCTCGGCCTCCTGGTAGTGCTGTGGAGCAAAGGGCAGGGTCAGCACCGCCGGGGGGTCCCGGTGACCCCGCTCCCGGCGGCAGAGCCCCCCCGGCTGCCCCTGCCCGTGCCGGTACCTGCAGCACTTTGCTGTGCACCACGGTGCCGATGGCGCTGGAGCACAGCCGCGGGGCCAGGCCTTTGAAGAGTCCCGCTCTTCCGTCCACCTTCACGATGTGCTTGGCTGGGGACACCGGGGACCGTCAGCCCCGGGGGGACCCCACGGCTGCACCGGGGCGGCCCCACCGGGGCAGCCCCACCGGGGCGGACTCACCGTAAGAGAAGAGGCCGGGCAGCTGGTACACCTGGCGGCCGAAGATGTTCCTCCCCAGGGTGGGCGGCAGCGGCTCGTAGCCCACCTGCGGCGGGGACAGGCGGCTGCATCCTACCGCGGCCGGTACCGAGCCCCGCACCCCCCGCCCACTCAGCCCTTACCTGCACCAGCACCTTCACGTACATGAGCGGCTGCGAGAGCACGGTGAGCCCCGAGCCCAGCAGCACCTGCGAGGCCGCGTCCGCCATGGTGCCGCCCCGGCGTCACGGCACAGAAGGACACGGCCGCCGCCGCCGCTTCCGCTTCCGCCTCCCCCGGTACTTCCGGTGCCGCCGTGACGCGAATCCGGCCGCCAGGGGGCGCAGCGGAGTTGCCATGGGAACGGCCGGGTCGCCACGGCGGCATTGCCATGGCAACGGGGCCCGCGGGGACCCCACGGTGACAGGGCTGAGGGGACACCAGGGTGGCCCGGGGCCAGGTGCCAGCAGCCTCTGGGGACAAGGGGCCCCCGCGGGAGCGCTGCAATTAGAACGGGCGCCAGCAGGCCGCGGCACAAGGGGACAGGCGGGGCCCAGCAGGGGCTCTGCTCCGGCACCGGGAAGGGCTCCGGTGTGGTTGGGGTGGGGACATGCGCCCAAGGCAAGGCAGGGACAGGGAGATCCCCCCCCAGACGCGGTGCTGGGGGCTGTGTGAGGCTGCAGGCTCTCAGTCACAGCTCGGCTCATGCCCAGGACTCCACTGCCGGCCGGAGCCAGCACTGCCGGTGGTGCAGACGTGTAGATGCTGCCCAGAGGGGTGACACAGGGGTCTCTTCCCTGCCCATCTTCTGGCCTTGAGGGGAGCAGCACTGCAGCCAGAGGGCTTGGGGCAAGAGGGGACACCCACCGCAGCCAGGGCTCACCTCGGCAGCAGCCATAGAAGTGTGGATGTGCACAAAGCTGCTGCATGGCTCCAGGACTGGCCCCCCCCAAAGCCCCCTCGTGCCCCCCCCCTCCCTCCCCTCCCCAGAGGCATCCTGCAGGCTCCAAGGGTGCAAGAGCTCCAGGAGCTGGGACAGAGCCACCACTCTGCCCCCAGCCTGGAGTGTTCCAGGGGTGGTGGTGACCCAAGGGCAGGACCCAGCACTTGGCCTTGTTGACCCTCACACCGTTGGCCTCAGCCCATAGATCCAGCCTGTCCAGACCCCTCTGCAGAGCTTCCTGCCCTCCAGCAGGTCCACATCCTACCCAAGTTTGTGTCATTTGTGAATTCACTGAGGGTGCCCCTGATCCCCTCATCCTGAATATCCTGGATTACAAGGCTCTCATTCTGCCCCCCATGCCAGTCTACCACCCGCCCCCAGCAGGATCAAGCAGCTGGCCCTTCCCAAACTTCCACAATTTATTGGACAATGGTCAAAGGAACTGTACATCTGTAAAAAAAAAAAGAGCTTGGTGTGTGGCACTATGTGCCTCAAGTGCTCGAGGCAGTTTTCCTCCGCTTCAGCCGCGCACGCCAGTCCTCGGGCAGCGCCTCAAAGTTGGCATTCCTCTCTGCCATGCCACTGTGGGACAGAGCGGGGTGTCAGCACTGCAGGGCCCTGCTGCAGATCCCCCCCCTTCACAGGGCACGAGGTGCTGGCCCCCAGGGTCCATACCTCATCAGCTGCTGCTGCTTCCACTCCTCAATGCGCCGCTGGGCTGTGGTCTCCCGGTCCTCCTCGCTGGAGCTGGAGTTCTCCTCCTCATCCAGCTCTCGCTGGATACTCTGCCACTTCTTCACCAGCGACGGCATCTTCGTCTTGCCCTTCTTGCCCTGTGCCACAAGCGCAGCCGCGGTGAGCGCGGCTGGAGAGGGAGGAGAGGGGGAACGGCGCCGGCAAGGGCCCACCCGACCCACCTACCTTGTCCTTGCGCCCCTTCCTCGGCTTCTCCTTGTCTGGCGGCGGCGGGGCCTTGGGGGCGGGCGGCGGGGGCGTCTGTGGGGGCGGCGGGGGTGGTGGCTGCTCGGCGGCGGGCAGGGCCCCCCGCGCCGGGGTGGGCTGCGCGGGGGCCGCGGTGCCCAGGCTGACAGGCGTGGCACACTCCGAGTATCCCATCACGGAGGGCGCGGCTGGAGCCGTCACACCCAGGTAGCCGGACTGCAGCCCCAGCGCCGTGGGCTGGGGGCCGGCGTGGCCCGGGGCCATGCGGAGGTTGGGGCGGGCCTGGATGTCGCTCTGGAGGCGCTGGCGGGGCCGCAGGGAGGCCAAGGGCACAGCTGATGGCTGGTACTTGCTGGTGGCCATCAGGGGCTGGCTGTAGATGACGGGGCAGCTGCCGATGGTGGCCGTGCGCTGCATCAGCCCAGGGCTCATCTCCACGGCTTTCCTCTTCTGCGGCTTGGTCGACATCAGTGGGGCTGGGCTTGGATCGACAGCGCCCTGGAAGAAGGCACTGAGGTAAATGCTGAGCCAGGAACACCATTACACGCCCCATTCCCGGATTCCCACATTCTGGAATCAGCAGAGCCCTGTTTTGGCAGCTCACCTGGCTGCTGCTGGCAGCAGGGCGCACCAGAGACTTCAAGGGAGCATCCTCCTCTGTTCCTGGGGCAGGGGGCTCCTCGCCCCCCTCATCTTCCATCTCCACTTCCTGGATCTCCCCATCTTCTCCGGGTGGTGGGGGTGGTGGTGGGGGCGGTGGTGGCGAGTCTGGGGGAGGTGGAGGCGGCGGAGGCATTTCCAGAGGCAAGGGAGGTTGGAGGACCGGGACAGAGGACTGAAGCAGAGTCCAAAATGGAGTGAGCGGCATGAGAGACGTAGCAGGAACTTGGCCTGAGAAGGATTCTTTACAAAGGGAGCCTAAAGAACACATTGACATGGGCTTGAACATTCGGGCTCTGGGCCGCGCTGCCTGCTCCTGCCCACACTCTCACTCAGGACACTGGGACAGCTGGGACAGTGAAGGCACCACCATTGGCAACTGCTCTGCCCCAACACACCCCCTTTGGGGCCAGGACCCTCCAACAACTCCCCAGTCCCACTATGGCCGTACCTGCGGGGCGCTCGGCGGGCTCCTCGGCGCGCTCTCCTTTGTCTTTGGGAGGGGGCTTAGGAGGACCGTCGGGTTTTCTGTCGGCGCTTCGCTGTCCCTCCTCTTCGTCCTCCCCGTCGGGGAACTCCCATTGCGACTCTCCCGAGCGTTCGTTAACATAGAAATAGCGTCTATGCTCCCTAGATCACAAGAAAGAGAAGGAGGCTTCAGCTTCCCTTCTCCGCCCCCGACACTCCAGGCGGGCCTGCCCACGACAGCGGTGCGCTCTCGCAGGGGAGACCCTCGTGCAGCGGGGCTGCCGCTCTCCCAAACGCGACAAACAACTTTGAGGACAGAGGCAGGAGAGGCCCGAGCCGACTCGCTCAAAGCTATTTGCCATGGCTGGCTGCGGGACGTCGCCCTGAGCCCCCCGCCCCAAGGGAGGGGAGGGCCGGGAACGCCGGCGACGTCTCGCTAAAGCATCGGGACTTTCAGCACGGCCTCGGCCGAAAGTCGCCCTCCGAGAAGAGGCACCGGGGAACAGCCCAATGGAGGGAAGAGGCTGCCCCCCTACCCCGTGGTGCGCGGAGGTTTTTTATGATACTCTTGGTGTCAAACACACAGTGAATGCTAGAGAGAGGGAGCGGATCTGGGAGCTGAAAAACAAAAGAGCAAAGATTTCAAACAAAGGAAAATTAATCAAGAAAGCCAAATAGACAAAGAAATGTTTGGGTCTGACCTGCTGGCAGAAGACAGAAATCTTGTTCTTCGTTCCGCCGGTGAGTTGAAGTTTGTCCTTTGGCAGAGCTGTTGGTCAGAAGAGTTGATCCAGAGATCCTGAAAAGTTCACAGAGCTCTCGCATGCGCGACCCCCCAGGCCCGCCCTCCACAGCGCTTGACACTCGCGAGAGGGACAACCAGCTCTGTCCGTCAGGGAATCGGCTCCGTCGCAAAGCACCGGGCACTCCGTTTGGATCTTTCCGTTTGGTGGCCGGCCCAAACTCTGCGAGTGCCGGGATGTTTCTCTGCCTGCCCAGCACTAACAGAAGCCGCTCTCAGTTCTGCCAGAGGGACGGCGCCAGCGTCGTCGGGTGGTTGATGGTCACAAATCATGTCTGAGATGTCAGAGATGAAAGGTGAGAAAGGAGGAGAGCGCGTACCTGTCCCAGTGGCAGGACCAGCCTTTAGGGGTGGCGTTTATTTCGTATTGTTTAAGCTGTTCGGCTGCGTCTTGGAGTTTGCGTTTGAGGTAGTTTCCATTGAGAGCACCTTCTCGCCAGTCTGCAATGCGGGTCTAGAGGGCAAGAACCGGGGGAAGCCGGTGAGGTGGGCTGGGAGCGGCCCCAGGGGGGACGGGACTCGAGGATCGGGAGGCTCCCTTCCGACACGGGACACCGGGGGCCAGGAGGGGGACACCCCGCCTGGGCATGAAGCCATGCTCTCCCCCCGCCGAGGAAGGGAGGGCCCTGCGCGGCGAGGAGCCACGAGGTTCACGCAGCACCGGCGCTCGGACGGCGGATTGGATCCAATCCGCTCCGGAACACGAGGCCGGAGCGGGGGGCGAAGGCTCGGTTACCTCTGTCTGCAACAGCAACATGTGGAAGTTGGAGATAGATTGTCTGTTGATGCCCAGGAACTCCAATTTACTAGTCAGAGTATTTGCCAGCTCTCCGATCTGAAACTGCCAGGAGAAAGGGCAGAGTCAAGAGCCGCCCTCCGGGAGTGGCACCGGGCGGCTGCGGCCCCACGGCTCCCAGGAAACACCGCTCGGGAACACCGGCAGCCCCTCAGCCCGGCGGGACTGGGACGTGCCACCCTGGCCCTGTGTGCCTGTCACCCCCCCTGTCCTGCACCCCAGGGACAGGGCAGTGTGGGGAGGCCGGGTGACACCTCCTCCACAGACCGTGCCCGACTCCGTGCGGAAGGACGGCAGGGGCTCGGGTTGCTCTGGTACTCTGGAGTTACAGCAGAGCCATCGCCACGGCAGAAAGTGTAAAATCTAATTGTTTCCTAAATAAACGGGCCGGGATGACATTCCAGGCTCTATAAATCATTGCTTTCCAGAAGAACTAGCTGGAAAGCACCAGAAAGGGACAACAGCAGCTGTGTCAAAACTCAGGTCAGCCCACGGTGACCACAGCTACTCAACCCCAGTGTCCTATGGGAGTGAAACCTCCCATCTAGGGACACGGGGATCCCTGGGTCCATCTCCCTGACTGGGGGCACTGCATGGAAGCAGCCACGAGCCAGAAAGGAATGAGAAGCAGGAACAGGGATGCCTGCAAGGGGCATTGCCACTGCTTTAAGGAGGGCTCTAAAAATGTCTGGTTTTAGCTTCATTCCTCAGAAAAGGCTTAGGAATGTCCACAATGCCAGCAAGGCAGCATCTGTCCCCAGAGAGAGGCCAGGCCAGACAGACAAGCCCTAGAGAAGCCTGAGGCTGGGATATGAATTCCCATGTTAACATGGCTCCGGAGAAGCCAGGGAAGATCTCAGAGCAGAGAGTGACTTGGCAGCAGCGGCCCCGGCACAGCTCCTGTAACCAGAGAGGTTATCCCGACCCGATGAGCAAACGGTACCGGTTACCCGGGGAGCCGGCATTCCTCCGACAGCTCTAAGGGAATCCTGCATGGAAAAGCACCACGGGGTCTGTCACCACGCCCACCGGGACCGGGAGGACAGGGGACAGCACAGGGGACCAGCGAGCCCCGCCCTGCCACAGGCTTTTGTTATTTTAATTCAAATAAAACGATTAAAAAAATCAGGTCTTGCGCGGATGCTGCACTGAGGGAGACTCAGTTTTGCGCTGGGAACATCACATTGCTAAACCTTTGAAGAGTTTTTTTATGGGAGAAATGTGGAATTTTTCACAAGGACAGCACCAAAGCCCTTCCCTTTCGCACCAGTAAAATGATTAAGGGGTGTGAAATGAGGTCAGGGATGGGCAACTCTCGCTGCAGGTTCCACCCAGGCTCCACCACGAGCTGATGATTCCCCATCTGCCACAGTGAGGTGACAACATTTCCCAACGCCACTCCGGAGCCAAATTTTATGCTGCAGGAGATCTCAGGGTAATGAACGACAAGGGAA
Organism: Manacus candei; assembly: GCF_025592945.1. Classification (NCBI taxonomy): domain Eukaryota; kingdom Metazoa; phylum Chordata; class Aves; order Passeriformes; family Pipridae; genus Manacus; species Manacus candei. Next base: position 2,665,237 of record NW_026138057.1, read on the forward strand.
TCATCCAAAGGACAATCAGGAAAGTTCTCCCCTACTGCTCTGCCATGCTCTCCCAGAGCTCTGCTATGGATCAGGGAATCGATGTGCTGCAGCCAAAGGAGCAAACCAAGGCTCGGGAAAGAAAATATCAGCAGGATGCTGCAGAAATCCCCAGGGCCTCCCTGGTTTGCCTCTACAAGTAATGCCGGGCGAAGGGCAGAGCGGTACCGTCAGCCTCCAGAAACGGAGAGAGTACGGACGAGGAGTCTTCAGCCTGGAAACGGGACGACTGACCGGGCCAGAGACTGGAATATCGTTATTGGTGAAAACAAAGTCAAGATCAAAGTGGTTGTTCTCTGTCACGACAACATCCAGGGCTCAGTCTTTGCCCCCCCCGCACCCTCCTTTTATCCAAGCTTTTGCTGCTGGATCCTGCTGGAGACAGGATTTTGTCCCAGTGCTGCACAGCCCTTCCTTCACAAGCTGTTCCCGTGGCCACGCCAGGATGTGAGCTTTAAGAGCTCCACCTGGGCCAAAGCCAGAGCCCAAAGCTCTGGTGTTCCCAGGGAGGAGGCGGCTGGGGCAGCCAGCGTGTCCCTTGTCCCTGCTGAATGCCAAGGACCCATCACATCCCTCGCCTCACCGACACACACCTCTGCTTATCCGTACCTTTAGGTCCTGCTCCTCCTCTTCCATTTTTGGAGCCCCTTGGGATTTTGCTTTTTCCTGGGGCTCCTCAGATTCTGCCTCTTTGTCTGAGCTCTGATCAGCTGCTTCCACGCTTGGGGCTGCAGGAGAAGGAAGGACAGGTCAGTCTTTGTCCCACCACCACCCCAGCAGTGCCAGCACCCGGCTGGACACCCTGCCCAGAGCCAAAGCCAACGTGGGAAAGGGCAGGGAAAGAGCTGGGACCTCTATTCCACGAGAGCCAGTGACAAGAGCCTGAAATTAAAAAGGAGAGATGATCACTGCCCTGTGTTTTGGTGGTGGGGCCCTTCCAGAAGGATAACACAGGGAGGATTGGACCTGCTACAGCACAAAGCAGGAAGGAAGAATGGCCTGGAATACAAGGCATCTCAAAATCTATCAGTTTAATAACCAGCCAATAAAAGCTACGGGGTATTAAATAAGTTAATTATCAAAGACTGAAGAGCTCCCCAAAAGTTGTCAAGACCAGAGGGTTTTGCCTCTGGATAACTAATTCACTGTCCAAGTGACAAATTCCAGGGAGAGAAGTTTGTGATAGAATCCCAAAGCCTCCAGGGGAAAGAAACCCCAATTCCCAGTGTGTGTGTCCTGGTGCTGCAAGGCAGGAAAATTCCCTAAATCACCCTCCCACAGGAAGGTGCTCAATTTAAACTGGTTGTGTTGGAGTGACAGTTTCCTGTTCCTCAGGTTAAGAAGGGGGAAATGGGTGCTGCTGGGAACAGTCAGCTTCAGGGATGCTTGGAAAGCCCTCTGGTAAAACCACTCCTTGGAGCCACTATGGAAAAATGACATCACTGACTTAGTGCCAGAGTTGTCACCCAGCTCACGCCGCTGCCTGAAGCAGAGGCACCTAAGGGAATGGGGCAGGCACCAACACAGCCTGCTCCAGGCACTTTTGTACCAGTTTTTCCTTGGAAAAGCAGTTTCATTCAGCTTTCTGTGCTGCAGGCAGTTAGACTGAAGCCTCATGCTGTGAAGGGACTGGCACATCTGGAGAAAAGGAGGCCCGGGGGGATCTTCTCCTTCCCCACATCTCCCTGACAGGAGGGGAGAGCCAGGTGGGGATCAGGCTCTGCTCCCAGGGAACAAGTGACAGGACAAGAGGAAATGGCCTCAGGCTGTGCCAGGGGAGCTTTAAGTTGGGTTTTAGGGAAAATTTCTCCATGGAAAGGGCTGTCCAGCCCTGGCACAGCTCTCAGGGCAGCAGTGGAGTCCCCCTCCCTGGAGGCATTTAAAAGCCACATGGATGTGGCTCTTGGGGACATGGTCAGTGATGGCCTTGGCAGCCTTGAGGGAACAACTGGACTCCATGATCTCAGAGGGCTTTTCCAACCCGAACAATTCCATAATTCTACAGTCTAGGAGTCCTGGGGCTGCTGGGCACAGGGTGTTCTTTTAAATGCTGCAGCTGGTGCATTTTGGGAATCACAGCACTGGAGGATCTGACAGGAACATGAGGAGTGGTTGTGGGCAACTGATATGTCCACACACACCTGGAATGGATCTGGGACTACCTTGCCACAAGGGCTGGAGTTACATTCCCCACACAAGAAGTGTGGAGCCCAAGTGGCTCTGGGGAAACCTCAGCTGTCTGGAATTTGGCCACTGTTACCAGACAGCTCAGAAACTGGCCTTTGAAAGAGGAAAGCAACAGTTCCCAGCGTGCCACAGGTTGTGCTGTTGAGAGGAAATCAAAGGCAGTGGGATGTGAGGAAGCTGTTATCCATGTCCCTTCTCCCAACAAACCACTGATCATGGGCACTCTCCTGTTTACATGATTAACAAGGATAAAGGAGAGAATATGGCAGAGAACAGCTTGTCCTGGTGGGGCAGGGCTGTGACACTGGGGACAGCCACCCCTTGGCCTTATCCCCACACGTACCTCACGACCCTTCCCGGCTCTGCTCCACAGGTCTTCGGGGAAGGGAGACCCCCCGCTCCTCCCTCCGAAGGGAGCCTTTCCAATTACCTGCTTCTCCCACTTCTGGGCTCTCCCTGCCCGTTTTGCTGGAGCCTCGGCTGGCAGACTCGGGGCTGGCGGCTCCCGCCAGCAGTTTCCATTTCCCTCTCTTGGAGGCCAGCCTGCGGGACGTGTCCTGCGAGGCCGACTGGCTCCTGTCGGACCGCGGGCTGGAGCCCGAGACGCTGCCATCACCTTCCTCCAAGGCACGCAGCTCTGCCTGCCAGGACAGGACACCCCAGGTTATTCCCAGTAATGCCATGGCTGCTGCCTGTGCAGTCTCATTTCCGGGACAAACATCCCCCCCTACCTTCTTCCTTTCCAGCACCATCTCCAGCTCAAGCGTGTCCTGCTCCTCCTCTTCCTCCTCAGCGCTCTCCCCCGACTGCACCACACTGCACAGATCCTCCTGCCCTGTGTCTTCCAAGGGGTCCCTGCTGGGCTCTGGCTCTTCGGGGGCAGTCGGCGTCTCTTCTGCTTTCGCCTCCTCTTCCGGAGGCGGCTCAACCTCCTCCTTGCAGATCACCTTCCTCCTCCAGCGCTCCTCTTCCTCCTTCACCACGTCGGGCAGGAGCGGGGCCAGGAGGGCCGCGGCCACGCCCTTCCTCTCCTCCTCGCTGTTGGAGAGGGCCTGCACACCCTCATTCACTTCCTGTGGGATGAGCTCTGCCTGAGCTTTCCGGCCCTGCGCTGCTGGGGCCCCTCCTGGGGCTGTGGATGGAGAGGAGCGACCCACCCACTTTCAAGGAAGCCCAAGGAAGTGCCTACAAGCCCTGGGGCAACCAGAACCCGCCTGACTGACCTTCTTCACCTCCCGCTTGCCGAGGCTGGTCCCGCGGCCGGTGCTGCCCAGGGTCCCCTTCTCCTGCGGGAACGGCTCCGTGGCTGCCACAAAGCTGCCGTTGGCACCTGCCACGGTGCTGCTGAGAGAGAGGAGAGAGAATGAATGGTGGGACTGGGACAACACCCCATGGAGCAACGTCCCAGGGGTCTCACCCACCTGTGCTGGTAGTGCTGCAGGCCCTGGATCTGCGTCGCCAGGTACTGCGGCAGCTCCCAGGTCACCTCGTTGCTCTGGGTGTTCCAGTAGTAGTAGCAGCCGGTGTTCTCGTCCCACACTTCCTGCCAGTCGCCCATCTCCAGCTCTCCCACTGCCGGGAGGGACAAGGACAGCCCGTCACGCCCTTCCCCTGGTGACACCTGCCTGTCCCCCCTCCCTGTGGGGACGGGAAGGGCTCTCACCTCCGGCCAGTGAGCACTGGGTGTCATACTGCCACTCCGGGGCCGGCGCCGTGCCCGCGCCGTTGGCTGTGCCCGCAGACAGGCCTGTGCCCGAGTCCTTTGGCTCTGGGCGAGGGGGTGTGGGGGGGGGCACAGAGGAGGAAGAGGAGGAGGGGGTAGCAGTGGGCTCTGCGGGCTGCGGAGGGGCCGTGATGGCATCGATCTCCTGCAAAAACAACATCCCACCGTGAGCTTCGAACACCAGGCCGAATCAAAGCACTTACTAGAAGGGGACAGCGTGTCGGATCACGGAACTCCCCTCCTCCTGCCACTCCTCCCGCCCTAAAAAGACCCCCTGGCCCTCCCTGGAGTGGCACTCACCGCCAGGAAGTTGGCCAGGGTGCTGTCGATGTCGGTGGAATTGCTGCCGTTGGCATCCATGGAACGGGCCGGCTTTTCCAGGTTCTCGCCCTCCTCATCGTCACTGTCGGCATAGGCTCCCAGCAGACACAGACCTCCTGGAGAAGGGAGGAGTGAATCCTCAGGGGGATCCTTCCTGCTGCCACAGGGTATTGGATCCGACCCCACACCCTCCGCTCCGGTGGTCCCACTGTCAGCCTAGGGGGAACAGCCCCCATGGAAGCAGCAGGGTTGGCTTCTGGGGACGGGCATCCCCTTCCCGTGAGCATTCCGGGGATAAACACCACCCTGCCCTCTTCTAAACAGCCACAGGGGCATATGCCGACTGCCAAAACTGTGAGGGACCAACCCCCGAACACAGAGGGGGCAGGAAATACCCCCCACGGCGAAAAGAACTCGGCACGAGGAGGGAAAAATCAAATCCCCACGCCGGAAAAAAAGATTCGGGGGTGGGGGGGTCAGAATCCCACAAAACCTGAAACTCTCCATTTTTTATCATTATAAATAATTTTTATAATTATAAATCATTTTTATCAGTAGGGACCGCTCCGCTCCCAAATCCAGGGGTTCCCTCCCCTGTTATTTTTGGGGGGGCGGTTAATGGGGGGGGGCTAATCCCACGTTTCCCCCTACGGCGCTCCCTCACCTGTGGCTTTGACGGCGGCGGGCGCGGGAGGCGGCGGGTTGGGCGGGTTGCGTGGGGGCTCCGCCACCGCTTCGGGCTCATCTGTGGGGAAAAAGCGTCAGTTTTGGGGGGCTCTGGGGACGGATGGGGGGGGGGGGAAGCGCGGGAAGGGCGGCGCGGGGCCCCCCGGGTTCGCGCCCGCGCTAGGCCGCGCTAGGCCGCGCCGCGGCCAACAAAGCGCGCCCGCCTCCACCGCCCGCGCCCGCCTTACCCGGCTCGGAGCCCGAGTCCCCCCCGTCGCCTGCGGGCCCCGCGGCCTCGTCGCGGCGCGGGGCGGGCGGCGAGAGCTGCAGGATGGGCCGGCGGCCGGGCGCGGCCCGCGGCTTCTTCCCCATGGCGGCGGCGGCGCCTCGGGCTGCGGCCGCGCCGGTGACGTCAAGGGAGGGGCGGGGCGGGACGGCGGGGACACGCCCCCTGGGCGGGGACAGCGGGGCGGGGCCGGCGGTGTCCCGGCCTATAGGATGGGGATGGGGGGGGGATAGTGCCCATTCCCGCCCGTGGAAACGGGACGGGGGGGAACAGTGCCCATTCCCGCCTGTGGAACCGGGATAGGGGGGGAACAGTGCCCATTCCCGCCCGTGGGATGGGATAGGGGTGGGATTGGTGCCCCTTCCCGCCCGTGGAACCGGGAGAAAGGCCGGAATAGTGCCCCTTCCCTCCCATGGAATGGGACTAGGCATGGGATTGGTGCCCCTTCCTGCCTTATAGAAGTGGGAGGGATGAGGGTTTAATGCCCCTTCCTGCCCTATAGCCCCATCCCGCCCTATAAAACCGGGCTGTCCTTGCATTTGTAGCCCCTTCCTGCCCTAGAGCACAGGGCTGCCCTTCAATGTACAGCCCAATCCCGCCCTTGATCCTGTAGCCCCATCCTATCCCATAGCCCTCTCCTGCCCTATAGCACAGTCTGCCCCAGAGTCTATAGCCCCGTGCTGCCCTCCAGAGCTGTGGCTCCATCCTATCCTACAGCATAATCCTATAGCTTTTCCAAGGGGCTATAGCCCCTTCTTACCCTATACCCCCTTCCCCTGAGCTATATCCATCGGGGATAGAGCCCCCTCTCTCCTGGGCCCTACAGCTCCATCCTGCCCTATATCCCAGCCCTAGAGTGAGGGCTGTAGGGAGGGGTCTGGGGAGAGGAGCGTCACAGCCCCCCCTTTTCCCACCCCACCCCGATGCACACCTGGAATAACGCTTCCATTTTATTAAAGTTCATCCAAAAACATACCAATAAATAAAAGAAGTTCCCAAAAGTTCCACGTCCGGAGCAGGCAGAGAGCGAGCGGGTGTCGCGTCAGTGACCCCCCAGCCCTGCTCATCACCCCTTGCCCCTCGGGGGGGACAAGTGAGGGGACACGCTGAAGGGACAACCCTCCTTCTGGAAAAACGACGAGTACATCCAGCACCGCGGGCTGGGGCGGTGACGCTCCCGGGGGACGTCACCTGGACTAGGGGTGGCAGTACAGGCGCTCCACGGTGGCCGTGCTGACCTTCTGCTGGTAGTCCTCTATCCTGTCGTTCAGCTTCTCGTAGAGCTGGGAGAGGCAGGAGTTGTGAGGAATCCCACCCCATCCCAGTCCCATCCCAGTCCCCCTCTCTCAGGAGCTTGGGGACTCTGCACCTACCACGACGCTGTTCTCGTTGGCGGAGCTCTCCCGCAGTGCCTGCAGCAGCTGGTCAATGGCAGTGTAGGGAAGCCACATCGTGGGGGACGTTGGGGACAGGGGCACCTGGAAGGGACAGGAGCCCTCGCATCGTGTCCCCAAGGAATGTCCCCCGCCACATCCCGCCTGCGGCTGAGCTCACCTCGATCCCGAAATACTGGTGCCCTTTGCCCAGCACAGCATCCACGTACTCCAGGACCAAATCCACGGCCTCCTCCAGCAGGTCGTAGTTCAGGTAGAGGCGCAGCAGCTCGGCAGCATCCACTTCCTACCAAAAAAAAAGGGAAACTCAGCCAGGGAGTGTGACCAGGAGCTGGGACCACGTTGCTCGGAACCTGCTCTGAGCCTCGGTCCCAGGAACATGGCACTCGGCTCCAGGGCCTGGAGCTGAGAGCAGGAAAGTGGGGTGGAGCTGGCAGGTGTCTGGCAGAGCGAGAGTGATCCGGTAGCTCTAGGACAAGTGGGATTTTGGGACAGCTGGCTCCCTGTTCTCACCTTGTAGCTGTTAATGAGCCAGTTGGGCAGAGGGATCCCGTGTGCCAGGAGCTTGTTGATGACGCAGCGATGGTACAGGCTGTTCTGGGATGGGTAACGCTCCAAGTAGGATGACAGCAGCCTCCAGGCTTCATCCGTGGCACTGCAAGGAAACAATTGCCCTTGGAACACATGCCAGCACCTCCTGCCACTGTCTGGGCCAAAAGGCTCCTGTCTCCAGACCCTCCTCCTCCTCCCAAACTGTGGACACAGACCTACCTGGACTCCTTGGTGGTGACCAGGGCCGAGAGCTGGTTTGCTGCCAGCCAGTCCCAGGCCTTGGCCTGCGCCTCTTCCCCTCCCAGCTGGAGCTTGATGCACCTGCATGAAAACCAAAAACCACAGAAATGTGGGTCCCTCCAGAGCCCAGCCCTTTCCCACTGCCATCAAAGCCACCCCTCGCAGGACTATTCCCAAGGAACAGCCGGGAATCAGCTGGATTGGCAGGAAAAGAATGTTCTTAGGGCAAGTTCCACCCTGAAACCACTGCGTCCCTCCGGCCCCACATCCCCCGAGGTGGGAGAACACCTGGACACGCACTTGAAGGTGAGGCCCTCAAAGATGGGCGTCAAGGGCAGCTTGAAGGTTTGGCACAGGGTGATGGCAGAGTCGAAGAGTCCGGCCCGGACCAGGAGAGACACCGTTTCCTCGGGCGTGGAGTTGCCTGAAGGGAAGGAGGACCAGGTAAAGCCTCTCCCAGTAACACCCCAGTGCTTTACTGGGGCCTCACCCCATGTTACTCATCGAGAGTTGCAGCAGCACCGCGCTAACAGCCTCAAACACCCCGCAGCAGTACTTCTCAATCCATGGCTGGAGGTTTTCCTGGCCTCCAGAGCATCTCATGAGCCCGGGAGCCATCCCCTGGAGGGACTGCACAGAGCAGCAGTGAGTCACAGAGCTGGCCCTGATCCATCATCACCTGGAGAGGGACTGCAGAGGGACACAGGCAGCAATATACGGCCTGCAGGCAAATAGTGCTGCTGTTTAGAACCATGGAATTATTTGGAAAAGATCAAGACCATCAAGGCTAGGGAGGGGACAGCCTCGTCACAGCTCTGTATCCAAGCAAACAAGGCATCAGCTCAACTCTGCCAGCACAGAAACTGCGGCATTTGGCTCCCTGCGTCTCCACTCTGCCCTCAAAGCAGCTGTTCCCTCCTTTCCCTGCAATCCCTTGCTGGGAAGTCACCTCCTCCTGACATTTAAAGGGGAAAGAAAGTTACACACCGTGTAACTTTTATCAGAGACACTAAAAGGCCCAGGGTGGGAGAGCTGTACCTTTGTGCTGCCCAAAAAGGAACAGCTTTGATGAGCTAACACTCTTCCATGAAGCAGGACTGTCCAGGAAAATCATTTACTCTTCAATTAAAAAGGCTGGACTCAAGTGATCTTGGAGGTCTTTTCCAACCTTAATCATTCTATGTTTCCATGATTTCCAGCAAGATAAAAAACCTGCCTTTTTGTCCCAACTCAGCAGCTCATCCCACACTCCCTGCAGACCACTAGAGCTTGGAAAAGCCAAAAAATGGCAGAAAGCATAAAACTGGTTCTCCTGATGTGCCTCTCTGACAATGGTGGATGGATTTCATGGGAGAGGTGGGAACTGGGTGGTCCCTGCCAGCTCCTGGGTTTGTCCCTGGGTCAGGACAAAGAGGCTGAATCCCTCTCACCTGCCACAGCAGCTGCTGACACGTCGTGTTCCACCAGGGTCAGCCGGATCCGGGCCAGCAAACATTCCCTCTCCAAATCCTCCAGCTCCAGGATCTCGATCTGGCGAGTGGCTGGAACAGACGGATACCGGGCTCTCAGCATTCCAAAAAGGGCTCTCTGGGCACTGTGCAGAATGTCATGGAATCGTGGAATCGTTTGGGTCGGAAGAGAGCTTAAAGCTCATCCAGTTCCATGGGCAGGGACACCTTCCACTAGACCAGGTTGCTCCAAGCCCCATCCAACTTGGCCCTGAACACTTCCAGGGATGGGGCAGCCACAGCTTCTCTGGGCAACCTGTGCTAGGGCCTCACCATTCTCACAGGGAACAATTTCTTCCCAATATCCCATCTAACCCTGCCCTCTGGCAGTGGGAAGCCATTCCCCCTTGTCCTGTCTCTCCAGACCCTTTTCCAAAGGGCTCCAGCCCTCTCGGGGCTCTTTTAGGCATTGGAAGGGGCTCTAAGTTCTCCCTGGAGCCTTCATGCCCTCGTAAAACCATCTCCACACCCCTCTCCCACCCTAAGAGTTGTGCCCCAAAAAGAACCACAGGAATGATCAGGATTTGCTGTCCTTTCCCTAGTCCCTTGACTGTGCTTTCTCTCCTTGACACCATCCTCCTGTTCCTCCTCCTCCAGATGTTATCTAATATTTAGGAACAGCTGCTGCTTTGCCTGCCAGGCACACGCCACAAAAAAAAAAAAAAAAGCCAACCAAAAAAAAAAACTCTTCAGAAAGAGCTGGTTTAAAAATACCTGACCTTAAATTTTCCCACCAGAAGGCTGAGGATAACCTGATCCCACATCCTGGGCCGTGGCACACACAGGCAGAGCTTATTCCTGACAGGATTTCCAGGGGCACAAACAGTCTTGAACAACCAGAAAATGCCTCAAAAAGGTGGGTGTTTGTTTTTTTTTTTTTTCTGATTACAAATTATTTCCACTGGGAAAAAAAAGCACTGTCAAGGCATCAAACTGCTGAGAGCGTGCACAGGAGCTCCTTGGGGAATAGCTGTATTCCTTGGGGAAACAGCTGTATTCCTTGGGGAACAGTGGCAGTGTGTTGCAAATGGGACACTGGGAGAGTCAGTAACCTTAAAATCCCCCCCCATTATTGATCCAGTGGAGGTGAGAGCTGCCCTGAGCCATCTCCCAGCTCACATGGGAGCAGCAGAGAGGCTGTGGAAGCTCCAGAGGCACAGGAAGGACCAGGACTGGGCACTTACTGGGAACAGCCATGCACTCCCCGTCGTGGCTCCTCTTTGGGGACGCTCCTGGGCGCTCGTACTTGTAGGAAAAAGCAGAAGAAGGGTTTATTAGCCACCTGGTTTCTAAAGGATTAATCACTTTGACAGGATAAATCCCAACAGGAGCCTTGATTTGGATCAGGGAAGCTGCGCAGCCCCTTGGGAACTCAGGTTACTTTATCTCTGGGGTTCTCAGGAGCATCAGGATCGGGTGACCAGGCTGCAGCCACCATCTCCCTGAATCCTGACTGGGATTTGAAACTCAATCCCTATCACACTAACTCTCCTTTGAACTGGTATTCCAAGCTGTTCACACTCCCCTTTAACAAAAGGTGATATATTCCCATATATATCCACCAGCCCATTTCCGTAAGTTATCCTGCTTCCACCCTGCTCCAGAAAGGGGAATGACACAAGGGTCATAGGTAGGGGTGATGAGCAGGGCCAGACAGTTGGCCAAGAGCAGAGGACTAAGAAGCCCAACGCCTCTGTTGGCACTGGAAAGGATTCTGGAAGGTCCTCTGCAGGAAGCTCAGCATTCCTACCACAGCTCCAGAGGCTGGCTGCACTATCCAGGCGTATTCCGGGCGGATCAGCCGCAGGCAGTTAATAGCAGCCAGGAAACAATTCCCCTGTTTCTGGAGCCCCCGGAGCGTCCGCACCTCCCTGCCCAGGCGCATGCCGTACTCAAACATCACCGTTCCAGCTGGAAACAGGGAAAAACACGTCAGCCAAGAGCCTGGCGAGGCCACACACCTGGCAGGGCCAGGGGCAGGGGTGTCCCGGGTGGGTGGGCAGGCACAACGTGCCATCCCAGGCTTTACCTTTCCGGTAGTTGTGCCGGTAGACGTGGAAGGCGTAGAGCAGCTCGTAGTAGTTGTGAGTCATCAGATCCACTGCCCGAGCATGGGATTCGATGATCCCGACGACCTGCAGCACAGACAGGCTCCATAATCCCTCTCCTTTAAAGGCAGTGCCCCCAGCCCCACGACCCCGGCGCAGGATTACCTCGTTGTGCAGGTTCACGTAAGGGAATTCCACCAGGTCCTGGAGCTGGGATCGCTCGCAGAGAACCACCACTAGCTGGCGCAGGCAGTCCAGCTGCCTGCAGAGGGAAGCACAGCCCTTTGGAGGAGCAGGAATAAACCCAGGAGCAGGAACACAACCAGCTCCAGGATGCAGGATTTAAGCCACAAACAACCACTTTGTGACAAGCTCCTGCTTTGGGATGAGCTCCTGGGATTCTTCCTGGCTTAGGACCAGGTTATCCCTTTAGATTTCTCCAGTGCTGGAAACAGAGATCCTCTGAAAAGGTCTTCTCAGGAGGGCAGATTCCCTCCCTCGATCAATTAAAAAGCATTCCTATTTCTCCTCCTTTATTCCAGCATTTTTGTCTGCTAGGATGAAGCCTCCTCTACCCAGTTAACTTCCCAAGCTGAAAACTCAACTCTAAATCTTTTCTTTTTTAAAGTAAATTGACTTGGCTCCTAAAACTTTTAAATGCACAATGTTGCAAACAATCCTTTGGCCTCTTCCGAGACTTTTTTCCTTCCATTTTCCTCCCCATCCCAGGTGTCCTCAAAATGAACATCCAAAAATTAACTCTGCCTTTTTAAACCCACCTTTACACATTAACTCTTTAACACAGCAGCCATGTCCTATCCTAAAGTGTCATTTTCCTCTCAGTTTCATGGAAAAATGGGTCCATGTGCCTCAAATAAAGGCATGAACTGTCACCTACCTGCCTGGATCTGGGTTTTGTGTTAAGGCTACATATGCTTCACTGTTGTGTCCCAAATCCAAGTGATGCTTGAAGATGCAGGTCCTCAAAGTAGCCTGAAAACAGCACAAACCAGTTATAAGACCAGCAGGAAATTCCAGTGGAAGAGGTTCCCAAAGTCAACACCTTGTTGGAAAAGAGTGACTGCGTACCTGGCTCCTCCAGTCATCTGCTGATTCCATGATGGCCAGGGTGGCCAACTGGATCACCAGCTCTGGCAAACCCACCATGTCCAACAAGCGAAGGACCTGGAGGAGAAAATACTTGAGTAAAGGGTTTTTTGGATTGTTTTTTTAGGAGCTGCTCCTGGCTCAAAAGATTCTGCCAATGTTTTAGGGAATTAGACTGAGAAAAGGGATGATCTGGGTAAATCACAGGGACCTGGATGAAACCCCAGCCCAACAGGTCCAGGTTATGGCTTGCCTGGAGGATTCACCTCTGCACTTGGGGGATTTTTGAAGCATTTTAACATTAATGATTAGTTTTCTAGATCCTAAATCCAGGGATTCCCTCAGCGGGAGCCCAGCTCCAAGCTCGCAGCCCGCCTGACCCGTGGCATTATGCAAGAAGAAAGATCCTTATCTCAATTTAAACATACTAATTTTAATCTGCCTCAAAGCTTAATAACCTTCCCCTGAGGCAGCATCTTGCATCGAGTCTGGACATGTTTGGCTTCTGCTTCCAGCAGCTGGGATCTCATCCTGCCCTCTTCTGCTGGATACCAAAGTCCTTGGCTGTTAGGAAACTTATAGGTGGAAAGCACCTAGATTTCACATTCTCACCTTGTCATCACCCCCAAAGCAAGTAAACAGAGGTTTCACCTCCCCAAAATTAAGTTTTCTGAGGTTCGAGTCACTTCCCTCCCCAGCCAGGGACTGAGCAGGAATTCTCTGTCCCTTGTGGAGGGACTTGGTGCTGGTTCCCCTGCTCAGGACTGTACCTTGTTGTAGTACTGCAGGCGTGGCGTGGAGACCACCTCGCCCTCCTCGGGCTGGATCAGCCTGTCCAGGAACTCCTCTCTTCCCACCTCTGAGGCAGCTTGGCAGAAGCAATCCAAAGCCTGGAAGCAGACCTGGAATCACCTCCCTGTCCCCCTCAGGTGACTGATCCAGCTGCTGTACAGGTGAGGGGACAGTGTGGCCTCTCCCAAGCTCATGAGATCTTCCCCAAAAGCAGATTCCATCACTCTGCTCCAATCCCATCCTCTCCCAAAGGAGGCAGAGCATGGAAAGGATGTTCTCTGTGCACCTCCTCCCTTACAAGGGAAAAGGTCCCAGAACCTCAGAGCACGAGGAGGAGATGTGGGAGGGTCTTACCTTGTGCCCCTCACCCATGACCAGGTAGCACCTGCCCATCATGAAGCAGCAGGAGCCCATGTTCACATGGCACCACGGCTGCAGCAGGCGGATGTATTCCTACGGGAGAGAAGGGATGGGAGTTTGGATCCAGGTCAGTGCTTGCTCATGATCTGCAGGCACCCAGTACCAGCTGTTTTTTGGTGGCCCCGTTAGCTGCTGTGCTCAGACAAATCCTGCTTTTCCAGCTCAGGGGCTGGTTTTCCCAGCCCCAAAAGCCCCTTGGTTGCACTGATCATAGAATCCTGGAATGGTTTGGGTTGGAAGGGACCATCCAGTGCCACCCCCTGCCATGGGCAGGGACACCTTCCACAAGCCCAGATTCCTCCAAGCCCCATCCAACCTGGCCTTCGAAACTTCCAGGGATGGGGCAGCCACAGCATCTCTGGGCAACCTGTGCCAGGGCCTCACCACCCTCACAGACAGGAATTCCTTCCCAATATCCAATCTGTACCTCCCCCTTGTCCTGTCTGTCCAGGTCCTTGTCCAAAGCTCCTCTCCAGCTCTCTTGAAGCCCCTTTAGGCACTGCAAGGGGCTCTAAGGTCTCCCTGGAGCCTTCTCTTCTCCAGGCTGAACATTCCCAGCTGTCCCAGTGTGTCCCCAGAGCAGAGCTGCTCCAGCCCTGTGGTGGAGAGACATCCCCACCGTGCTCCCAGGAAACAACCTGCTTTGAACAGCCCCAGTGTCTGCACCGAGCACCTGACAAACAGCTTCCAACATCCCTGAAAATCAGACAGGATTCCTTCTACATTCCACTGCAGGGAATTGCAGAGGAAATGTGGACAGAGCACGGAGGGGAGGGCAAAGGCAGAGGAACAACGGGCAGGTGTTAGAAGAGGTGCAAGAGGGGACCAGCAGCCAAGGGAGCACGTGGATTCCAGCGTGTGGGACAGGGGTGGGATGGAACGTCAAGGGCACACCAAGGACACAATGGCACCGATGGGACCCAGCCTGGCCCCGTGCCAGCAGAGCAGCCTCATCATCCATGGAGCAGCAGCCATGTCCTGCTGGCAGGGCTGTGGGACTCGGCAGGAGAAACCAGAATTTGGAAGTCACGTCACCTCTGCAGGTGCACAAACCCCCAGCACCTCTCCCCTCACCTTCCCTGGCCACAGGTCCACTCAAAGCCACGTGGCAACGCATCCAGAGCCCGGATTAGCAGCTACAAGGGATAAATCCTGCTCCAGGCTTGCCTAACAGCTTGTCACACACAGTTTGGCCTGCGTCCCAGGCCACTGCTTGGTCACCAGACCTTCCCCGTGCCCGCCAGCTCCTTGCAGGGAGCTTCCTGCATCCCCACGATTTGGGTCACCGTGCTCCCAGCAAAGCTGCTGTTATCTCCCCGGGGTCAAGGCACTTAATCCAAGTTTCCGTGACCGACTGGGATCAGGGAGCGGAACAGAAGGAGGAGGAGGAGCCGGCTCCTGCTGAGATAAAAGCCTGGAGGAGACACCAGCGAGGCGAAAGCAACACGGGGAGATTCAAAGCGTGTGCATGTGCCAGGAGGGAGAAGGATGCTGCTCCAATCTTGGCATTTCCTGGCTCAAAAGCTAGGAAGAATTGAAATTCGTCTCTCATTCTTCTTGGCAGCAACACAAAAGCAAGCAAGTCAGCCCCCAGGTGTGAGGGGCTGGGAGGATAAAAGGTTCTGCTGAAAAACAGGCCTTTATGAACAGCCTGCCTGGCCCTGGTGCCTCCAGGAATGCCCAGAGAGGGATGAAGCCCATCACGTGGAGCTGCAGACAAGGAATTATGCCGGTCAGAACTAGAGCAGCAGCAGCTCCAGCTGCCAAGAGCACAGGGAGAGAGGTGGAGAACCAGTGGTCTGAAATACAGCAGTCTGAGACACCTGGAAATGAGGAGTTTGCTATCTCTGCTAGTGAAATGTCGGGAGCAGCCAGGGGTGGAATGATGGTGGGTGTTTATTGCACTGATATTTACTAAGACATTAGGGCTCATTTAACAGATGAGCCCTTGCTGGGTTGAAGAAATCCTTCTGAACCCTGGTCCCATGGGCAAAGGTGGCACAGGAAAGGCTGTGAGCACACCAGCAGCTCTTGAACTGCTGGGATATTTAAACAGGCTCTGCAAAGGTGTTGCCGGAGCGTCATGTGGTCGGATGAGCCCTGGGAGACTGAACTCCTCCATGAAAAGGGAACAGAATAATCCTGAGTATCTGGATGCACTTGAAAACAGACGAAAGAGGAAATGCAGAAGATGATTCCCCCACAGCAGGGGAGTGGAATGAGATGAGCTTTAAGGTCCCTTCCAACCCAAACCATTCTGGGATTCCATGACCTTAAATCATTCCCCAAAAAACACTCTGGCACTGTCTGAGCTTACAGAGCAGTGACTAGAGGTGAAGGTTTTAAACTAAATGAGGGGATATTTAGATTGAATAATGGGAAGAAATTGTTCCCTGTGAGGGTGGTGAGGCACTGGCACAGGTTGCCCAGAGAAGCTGTGACTGCCCCATCCCTGGAAGCGTCCAAGGCCACGCTGGACGGGGCTTGGAGCAACCTGGGCTAGTGGAAGGTGTCCCTGCCCATGGTAGGGGGTGGAACTGGATGATCTTTAAGGTCCCTTCCAACCCAAACCATTCCAGGATTCCATGACTAGGGGAAAGCAGAACTCCAGCTCCTGGAAAGATGATGTTTTGGAGAGTTTTCTGGCACCTGTGAGAGGGACAGCGTGAAAGACTCACCTGCAGCTGGGTGTACTGACAGCTCCCCATCAGGCACTCCGGGAAGAGGAAGCTGGAGTTGCTGGGCCATCTGAGCAGAGGTTAAGGAATACAGGAGAATCCAACCTGGAGAGCTTGGAGAAGTAGTCTGGAAGCCAGCATACCTCTCAAGTTCCGTTTGTGGGGGGAAAGGAGAGAAGATTAAGCTGCTCTTTACACAAGTCGATATTCCATAATAAGATTTATCCATATTAGAACAAAATCATTAGTACATCTAATCCCCAACTCCCCGAATCCCGTTACCCTTCCAAATCTCCCAACACTCCGCCCCACCAAGTCAAGTTGTGAGAGCTCAGGGGCTTAAAGTCAAAAAATCAAATCCTTTATCGAGCACCTAAAACGGGATGAATTCCGTGAAATCTTAAAATACCCGCAAATCCCATTAATGCCAGCAACCTCACTCCTTCAGGAGGCTTGTCTTGGAAATCTGGGGGTGGAAAACCGATTTTGGGATGGCAGGAGGCTCGGTGGCAGCGGATTCACAGCCAAGGATACAGGAGAGGCAGAAAATCCGCCACTATTGAGGTGATGAGGTGGGGCCAGTTCAAACTTGTCTCAGCCAAAGAGGTGTTTGGTTGCAGGAAGAGTCGGGATATGATGTGTTTTCTGGCCACTTCCTGAAAGAAGAGCTCCACGATGGTTTGAGGGCCGGATACTGAAAGTACAAATGAAAGGAACAGTGAGGAGAGGGCCCGCAGCAGAGATCCCAGGCCTTCCACCCCGTGCTGTGCTCACCAGCCCTAACGGCACAGATTAAGTCAGGGCAAACCAAAAGCATGTTCCACACTCTGGCTTGTTGGTTTTGGATTTCTCCTGCCGTCTGGTTAAGTCAGAGGGAGCAGCAGGAGATCAAAGAGCCCCGTTCCGCAGTGTTTATTAACCACAGCTCAATTAAAACACACAGAAAAGGGGCTGTGCTCCCTCTCCAGTTGTTATTCCCAGCCCAGCTGCAGCTTTCCAGCACCACAGGGCTGAGGGAGTGCTGAGCTGGCTGCTCAAATGCCTCCCTCCTCATTCCAGCACCCCAGAAATCCCCCCTTACTGACTGTTCCCAACGCCTCTCCCAGAGCTGCCACCTCCTTCCCTACGTTCCACATATTTTTCCCAAAGAACAGTGGCCAAACAGGACTTTCCTCACGAGCCAGCCAAGAAATAACCCACAACACTGGCACACACAAAGGATGTTTTCAACTTCCCTGACATTTCCAGCTGCCTCCTGCAGCCAGACTCTCCGTCAGGGAGAGCTCAGACTCTGAGGATCACAGATGTCAGAAAGTGGAGGAAGCTCTTCCCCGGCTCACACGTGGCAGTGCTGCCTGTTTGTCCCAGATTTTCCCAGCTCCCTCTGAAGTATCTCAGCCTCCAAGCGCTGACTAGTCACAGCAGGCTCTTACCTGTGTGTCTCCTCCCCATCCCTGCTCGCCTCCTCCCTCTGGAACCACTTCAAGGCCCACATCCCCCTAATTAGGCTGCCTTATATTCTCCTCCGAAAAAACCAACCCAAAATTTACATCTTCGCAGCAAAACTTTAAAGATAAGGAACAACTATCAGCTGCACTGTTTTGGGGGGGTATTTCCACATTTTCAAGCATGTTTTGGGCGAGTATTTCTACATTTTCACGCCCCCCTGAGCTGCTGCTCCCAGTTGCTCCGAGATAAAGGTTGGAGAGCAGGACAGGTTGGATGAGGCTCTGAGCAACCTGGGTTAGTGGAAGGTGTCCCTACCCATGGCAGGGGGTGGAAGTGGATGAGCTTTAAGGTCCTTTCAATCCAAAACATTCCAAGATTCCGTGACAGACCTGGTCTGACCACTACAGTCACTGTACAGTGCACGAGAGGTGAGTTTGCCTGAAGCTGCTGGGGTTAGAATGAATAATTTTCGCTGAGTGAGGCGTTCCCACAGTCCTCAGGCAGAGAGCAAAACCCGAGTCCAAGGCTCCAAGGGCCTTTGTTGTTGGTTGTTTGTTTTCTTTTTTTTTTTTTCTTTTTGGACAGCCTGATAAACATCCCCACTTAAATCAGGGTCATTCAACCACACATTCCATTAGCTCCCTGCATAAAGCACTTCCCTCAGGTGGCAGAGACAGGTCTAAATAACAGAAAGGGAGAGCTGATGATCCGTGGACACCTCACCCAGCTTGTGTGGTGTCAGAGCCGTGGTGTCTGCTAACTCCAACACGGAGAGATGCTGCAGATTAGATTCCCTGGGGAAGAAAGGAGCCATCAGTGAAGAGACAACAAAACGCCTCCCGCTTTAATTGTGCTCATT
Source organism: Manacus candei (assembly GCF_025592945.1). Classification (NCBI taxonomy): domain Eukaryota; kingdom Metazoa; phylum Chordata; class Aves; order Passeriformes; family Pipridae; genus Manacus; species Manacus candei. The sequence goes on from NW_026138057.1 coordinate 2,683,506, forward strand.
GTTCAACTCCCACGAGCACAGAACAGCGAGGCCTTGCAGGGCAGATTTAGCACAAGGCAAAGAGTCAGCTCAGAATGTGGAAGGGAAAAAAAAAAAAACAAAACAAAAAAACCCTCCCCAGCGCTCCTGGAGCAATACTCCCACAGCAACCACCAGCTTTCCATACCAGGAAGGGCATTTCAGGTGGATTTAGGAGGAATCAAAGGCAGAGCAGGTAGAGACTCACAGCGTGTCCACAGGGACGTCGAAGGCCAGGCACTGGCTGGCCCAGCGGATCAGGAAGTAGGAGAGCAGCAGGGGAGAGGTGCGGTGCAGCAGGTCCTGCTGGGACTGGAAGAGCTGTCCCCCTCCCAGAACCATCTGCAGGGAAAGCACAGAGCCTGGCTTCACACTCGGAGCAACTGGTGAGGTTCTGTGTCAGGCCCAGCCCTGTCCCTCCTGTGAACACCAGGGTGGTCAAGAGCTCAGCAAGGAACTCAGCCCACCTAGGAGACCAGCAGGACTCTTGCCCCATCCCTGGAAAAGTTCAAGGCCCAGGATGGATGGGGCTTGGAGCAACCTTTTCAAAAGGAAAATGCCCCTGCCCAATTCAGGGGGTTGGAACTAGATGGTCTTTAAGGTCCATTCCAACACAAAGCATCCCAGGACTCCTATCCCTGAGAGTGCTTTGCTGCACCTCAGGGTCTCCATAACCACCAAGAGCAGGAGTCACAGGAGAAATAACAATCCAAGCTTTTAAAGGACACAGGTGTGTCAAGGTGGGAAAGCAGCAGGTCACATGCCTCATGGTGTGGGAGAGGCCAGCTCCAGAGGGCACTTTCCAATGCACCCTAAGTGCTACCAGGATAACCTCACCCAGGAAAAAAGGATTTATTTTCAATCAGGAAACTCCTGCAGTAATGTTTCTAAGTAAATAATATTGTTTAAACAAGGCTGTCCTTGTCTGGGGACTTGTTCCAAATCCCTGTGTCCGTCCAAACCAGCAGCACTGTCCTTCACGTGGCCTCGGGCCTGACAGGACAGACCCAGACCAGTCCATCCCACCACTCCACCACAGCTGCCATTGAGGGGGCTGTTTGTTCCGGCTGGAGCAGCTTCCAAGGGCCTGAAACTGCGACCTTGGGGTGTGCTGCCAGAGAACGGAGCTGCCAGCAGTGGTGGGAGAGGGATGGGGATATCTGGGAGAGCTGGATGTGTGCTGATTCAGAAAGAAGGCTGGAATCCATGCCCTCCTCCCACAAACAAAGCTTTGCTTCCTGGATGCTGAGCACGAAACAAAGGGAATTAGGCTGCTTTACTTAGGGAGACAAAAGCAGCTGGAGGAGAGATGAGGACTCGCCCAAGCCTCGGGCTATTCCAACAGCCTTGTGGGAACAGCCAGATCTCAGCCTGGCACCAGCAGAACCCCGAATTCCCAAGTCTGGGGAGCGTGGCAGCAGCTCCGAGGGCCGTACTCACAGGGTCTCCGAGGCGCAGCAGGAGCTGCTGGAGGATGAGCAGGTCCCGGCAGATGAGGAAGCGGATGCTGGAGATCTTGGCCACCCCCCCGCACACCACGTGGGCCGCGGTGCCGCTGCCGAACAGCTGGGACAGGTTCATCCGCAGCGCCAGGTGCGGAGCTGCCAGGGAAAACCACCCGGGTCAGGGCAGGAACCGGACAGGCAAGAGCAACCCCCAGGGTAAAGGGCCCTTCCCGGCGTTTCCCAGAAGCCGGGGAAGGGCTTTCATTCACCTCTTTCCATGTCGGCGTCCGTCTCGTAGTCCATCTCTCGGATGAGCAATCCGATGGCGTGGATGGGGTTTCTGATCTCCTGCAGTTTGCTGTGAATGTCCTCCATCACGTTTTCCCTGCAAAAAAAAAATAAAATAAAAAAATCAAAACCATTATCAACACCATCAGCAACCTGAGGCTCCAACTGAAGAGGGCTCCCTTACGCTCCCTTCCAGGGAGGATCAGTACCTGATCAGCCTGGGCATTCCTACCGGGAATCCTCGGCTGGCTTAGAGTTTTATTACAGCGCCTGCAGGGACCAGTCTATTTATTCCACTCCCTCAGGCTACCAGGAAATAACAGCCAGATAGTTGGCATTCCAGGAGGGAATGATTTCAGGTTAGCACAGGAACCACATGGCTTGACCAAATCTCTGACCTCTCCCTACTGTCTCCAGGCACTTCTTTCCACACCTAACAGGAATTTGCCCCTCTCCTGTTCTCTAGATCACTTGAGAATCACCAAAATTTATTTCCTGGAGGGGTTCTGGCTGGAAGACCCTGCTAACGACACCAAACCACACTCTCCATCCCTGGAAAAGTCTCCTGCAGCACAGGGAGAGGAGCCCACACTTCTCAAACGCCCTTGGATGTCAAGCAAGGGCAGCTCCGGGCAATCCCAGCTCAGCCATCCTGAGAAGCTTCTGGAAAAGACATCTCCTTACGTGTCATTAGCTATCAAGTCCTCCAGGATCTGCTCTGCAGCCTTTTCTGGAGGCTGGAGGCGGGAGCAAGCCATTTCCATGATGAATGCCATTTCCATGGAAATTGATTCTCCGATCAGGCGAAGGCACTGGACAAGACAGACAACATCACGAGACATCTCCAAATCTGCAATGAAAGAATCTAACTGTGTATTTTCCAAGAGATTTCCAAGGGAAGGTGGGAAGACCATGCAAAAACCGGTTAGTTCAGCTCCTATCACCAGTAACAGCAGACTGGTCCCAGTTCCCCACACCAAACCCTTCCCTACTAACAACGAGGCTGAATTAGAGCTCAGGAGTTGACAAGGGAAAGACTTGGGCTTTATTATTTGGAAAATGAAAACTGATGCCACAATAAAACAACTAAATTCCCTCCAAGGGATTTTTTTTTTTCCGAGCCACAGGTTGAAAGGAAATAATTAGCGCAAAAAAAGTATCCCAGAAAAAATGGCTCAGCCTGGCTTTGCAATCCTTTATGGATGAGTTTTCAAATTAAATCCCAGGTTTTGAGATTGTGACTGTTTGTCAGAGCCAGGGCAGGAACTGCTGGGGCTCCCAAATCCAGCCCAGGCCTCCAGCTTTCCTTTCCTCAGCTCCATAAAAAGCTCAACAGAACGGATGATGATCCTGCTTTATAAAAATATATAAAGATCACTCGAGCATGAAAGTGGAGCTTAAGTAACATTTTCCACTGCCTTTTTCCTAGTGAACCAGCATTCCAGGGCCAGCAAAGCACAGAGGGCACTGTGGTGACAATATTAATGACAGGTTTTCCATGCTCTGGCATTTACTCTCCGGAGACAAGGAAAGGCACGGGCCCTCTCCACAGCTGATGTGAAAATATTTCATAAATCCTGGAATGGTTTGGGCTGGAAGGGACCTTAAAGATCATCCAATTCCAAGCCCCTGCCACGAGGAGGGACACCTTCCACTAGACCAGGTTGCTCCAAGCCCTGTCCAAACTGGCCTGGAACACTTCCAGGGATGGGGCAGCCACAGCTTCTCTGGGCAACCTGTGCCAGGGCCTCCCCACCCTCACAGGGAAGAATTTGTCCCAGCCCAACCCATTCCATGATTTCATGATTCTATTTGCAGCCTTGACACCATTTTCTAATTCCCGGTGTGAGCACGATGGCAAGTTTCACAAAACAGACCTCCCTATAAAGCCAAAATAAAACTATCTCCATGCAACTGTGGACCTGGAGCCCTTCAAGAGACCTCTGTGTAAGCTCCCACATCCCCAACACAAGGGAAAAAACTCCCTGCCTCCTCACCTTCAAAGATGGCAGCATCGTCCTCGGTCAGGAGGTGCTCGTTGGAGAGGAGATAGAGATGATCCACCAAGGAGCAGGGCACAAGGAAGGACATGGAGCCCTGGAAGGTGAGGAGAAAGTCCTTGAGCTTCCCAAATCCTCTGGAGGAACTCCTCCAGGGCATCCTACCACCACCCAGGCTCACCTTCTTCAGCAGGCACACCATGCTGGTGTAAGGGTTCAGATGCAAGGCCAGAGGCCGGGAAAGAGCTTCCTGGTACTGAAGGCAGCAGGCATAGAATTTGGACCAGAATTCCACCTGCAGCTGCCAAAACTCCTCGGGGGAGCACTCGTATTCCGTCACGCTGCCCTGGAACTAGCGGGAGCAAAACAAGAGGATCAGGAATGGCGCAGTAAAATAAGGAGGAACGGGATAAAACGAGGGAAATTCAGACTCAAAAGGACATGGGGATCTTTCAAGTAGGTTAATAATAATTATTATTTGGATTCTTGGGAAGATAATGCCTCTGTTTTGGGTTCTCTTCCAAATTAACGAGCAACAGCTCTGTGTGGTGGGTGACCAAAGTGCACCCAGGGAGATTCCAAAAAACCAAGAGGGAATGGAAAATCCTGGCAGGAAGGACGAAGATTTGTACTTTTTAAAAAGTCACATGATTCCTTTTGGAGAAATACAGGATAAACCAAGGCCTGGGGTCACTCTGCACTTAATTTACCTCCACTGAACGACCACAACACCGCATTCAACAAAATACCCCATGAGGAAAAGCCATCTCACCTCGCTTTCCACGGCTAAGGTGACCTCTTTCCTTAACTCATCCCACGTCAGATCCAGGTGCCTCTCAGTTCCTTGAGAAAAGATCTGCAAAGCAGCACAAGAAACTTGGATTTCAAAGCAAAATAAAAGTCTTCCTGAGGGTTCAAGCAGCACTGAGTGAGGTAAAGCAGCAGGAGAGCATCAGCCAGCGCTTTGTGGGATCCGAGTGTTATAAAACATGTCCAGATGCTAAATTGGGGATACACAGACACATGGAAGTGTGGGATTAAAAGCCATGTGGATGTGGCACTTGGGGACGTGGGTTAGTGGTGGCCTTGTCAGCGCTGGAGGAACAGTTGGACTCCATGATCTCAGAGGGCTTTTCCAACCTTAATAATTCCATAACTCCATGACACACCCTGAGGAACAGCACCGCAGGGGGCTGAGTCTCCGTTCACCTGGCTACTGCAGCAGGAATGAAAAACAAGCTCAGCAACCTGCTGTGCTATCCAAGGGGGAAAAAAAAGTCCGCTGGAAACCACATTCCACCTCCAGCTGCCAGCTCTCACCGGCTGCAGCACGGCCCAGCAGCCACTAACTTCCTTCAGGGGCTCCCAACGAGAACTGGTGCTGCCACGAGCTCCAAGGAATCCTGTTGCCTCACATCTTAACAGCCAGGAAGAAGAAGGGGAAGAGAGGGCATTCCAAATTCCCCCTCACTAACCTGCAAAGCCTTCTGGATAGCTGCATTAGAGAACTGGCCTGGCATGAAGAGATACTCCAGGTAGGTTTCCTGCAAAAAGACGACGATTTAAGAAAACTCAAGGATCAGAAGAGCATTTAAGATGCTGCTTCTGATCTTTCCTCCCATTTTCTCAACCTCGTCCCCTGGATCTGTTTCTATCCACGCCCAGCCCCAGCCTGGGATTAAAAACTGCCTCCTGCCCACTCCAGACCTTGTTTATTCCTCTTTTCTCTCCTGACTGACCTCGCTGCTTTTTGGTGCTGTTTTAGAGCTGGCTCACCCTGGGGTCCTGGTTGTGTCGGACTGTCACCTCCTCCTCAGGCAGGGGCTGCACAAACACCTGGTTCCACTGGCCCGCGACATTCCTGGAAGGACACAAACCCAGGATCAGCTTTGCATCCACCTCAACCAAACCGGTGCCTTTCACCAGCAAAATCAGCCCCCTGGGTCTGGAAACCGGAGTTTTGACGAGTGACAAGGGACAGGTTTTGGTAGGAGAGGTTAATGGTGGCATTCCCAGCCCTAAACTGAGGGAACAGCCCAGAACCCTTCATTTAAATCAACGTTCTCCCCGTCCCATGAGCTCCCAAGCAACTCTCAGACTGACCAGTAGCTTCTTCTCTGTAAATTTGCACACTCACAGCATTTTCCACCCACTGGTTCTGCACAAACCTGCCCTCTCAGTGTTATATTCAGGGACGATCCTTTCCCATCACCATCTCCTCAAAACATGGTTTTTCCTGGAAGGTACCAGCTGGTTGTTTTGAAGGAGCTGTTGGAGAAGCACAGCCCTCCCTCTGCCATGCTCAAACTCCACTTCCAGCAATCCTGCTGCCTGGATTTTTACATTTTTCACATTCCTGTCGCTTGATTATAAATCTTTAAGTTGAGGAGCTCCATCAGGGTTTTTAAGGAGCTGCTCCTGCAGTTATCCCAGCAACCCAGCCCCAAAACTCACTGCTCAAAGTTGATGTATTTCACAACGGTTTGGTTCTCCTCGTTGTGCCACAGCGCCCAGATCTCGGCCGAAGTTAAGGCAAAGTCAACCAGAGTCTCCTAGGAAAGAGGGAAAGAGCAAATTTCCTTCCTTATCCTAAACTTTAAGGGCAGCAGTGGAGAGAGGTGGGTACTTAACAACAGCAAGTTGTTAAGTGGGTACTTAACAACAGTTCCCTTGCGTCATTTAACAGGCTTTGGGAATTGTTCAGTCTGGAAAGAGGTGGCTGGAAAAGGGGGAATTTAGATGGGATACCAGGGAGAAATTCTTCCCTGTGAGGGTGGGGAGACCCTGGTACAGGTTGCCCAGAGAAGCTATGGTTGCCCCATCCCTGGAAGTGTTCAAGGCCAGTTTGGACAGGGCTTGGAGCAACCTGGGCTAGTGGAAGGTGTCCCTGTCCATGGCAGGGGCTTGGAACTGGATGATCTTTAAAGTCCCTTCCAACCCAACCATGATTCTGTGATTTAAATCCCAACATCCAGGTCTCTCCCTCCTGAGGAGGCCCCAGCTCTGACCTGTGAGGAGAACAGGGAGGAGATGTGGTCAAGGCTGTAGCGGTTGCTCTCGGTGCTCACCAGCTGGAAGACACAAAACTACAAACATACCTCATAAATCATTTCCTGAAGGACTAAATCAGCACATCCCAGGGAATTTCATCACTCCTGTCCCTTTCCCTGCCTGGTGCTACAGGGAACAGAGCCCCAAGGGCAAGTGGGGGTGAGCTGAGCACATCACTGGACCCTCTGTACCATGTACTGGCATCCTGCCTTCACCCTGTTTCCCAAGGACAATCACCCCTGCCTGGACCCAAAGGATTTACAGCTTTTTCCAAAGACTTAACTGGAAAAACTGTAAGACCACCACTCCTGGAACTGCTGGTGACCATAAAATGTGGGAAAAGAAGGAGTGCAAGGTGGGAAAGCCCCAAATCCTCAGCTGCAGACCCAGCTCTGTGTGTCCTTCCCAGAGCAGAGCATTAGTGGGACAGCAGGAATCATGCTATGTGCTCCTGCTCCACGTGGGAATCCCCTGGAGAATGGGATAAGCTGTCCAACAGATGAGCCTGGTCTGTGCTGCCACCCCCCCTCCTGCTAAATTTATCCTTCTCCAGAAGAAGTTCTCCAGCAGTCACAGATGCATCCATCGCTCCCAGGAGCCCGGTGTAAACACACCAGCAGTATTTCCACGCTTTCAGCTCCTTTCGGACCTCTCCTTTTCCCACGGCACATCCGTGCCTTTGGAGCAGGAGGTGAACAAGCGAACGAGCCCTCAGCTTAGTCACACACAGGGAATTCCACTCCCAAGGCTCGGGCGGGCGTATCCCGGCGTTTTGAAGGGGGGAAAAAAAGGTTTATTTAAAAGCGCCGATCCCTCCCAGAGGGGCGCGCGCGCGGAACTTTTCCCTGCTTCCTGCCTTCCAGGCCTAAACCCCAGGGGAGGGATGTGTTTTCCCGCGGCCCAAGGAGCGGGGAAGGGCTGTGTGTCCGTACCTGCCCTCGCCGGGGAGCGTGCATGTAGACCCCGAGGTAGAGGCCCAGGGACTGGGAGAAGGCGAGGCGCAGGCGGTGCCCGGTGCCGGCCGCCAGCCGCAGGTCCCTGCTCACCGGCATGAACTCCAGCAGATCCGCCACCATCAGGCACATCTGATCCTGCCAACGGGGGAAAAAGTGCCAGGGCAGCAAGGTGGTTAACACTCAGGGCTCAGAAACTGCCCTTCTCCCCTCTTCCTCCTTCCCCTTCCGGCCAAAATCTGTCCAGACTTTTCTGCGAAGGATGCAAATTAAGCCTCCGTATGCATACCTGAGCTACTCCTTGGCTTTTCCCACCTCACCTGTGCCCTCTCCCACCTCACCTGTGCCCTCTCCCCCACCCATCACACGGGCTGCCGGAGCCCAGGCACGTAGGACAAAGCTTCCCCTCCCTCCCACGACACATTCCAGTGCCGCTGAGCCGTGAAAGCGCCGTGCTGCTCCATTAGCTCCGGCACTCAATATCTGGAGCAAGAGGCTTTTATTAACTTCTTGTTGACAAAGACACTTTCATTACTGCTGAAAGCGGGAGAAAATCCATTTGGGATGGCTCCTTGGGCTTCAAAGCGCTCCTGTGTGCCTTCCCCAATGTTCCAGTAGGTCTGGAGATAGCCCTTATCCCAGGGTGAGAGTGGGGAGGAAACCACCCAAACACTGCTACAAACACGCACCGTGACTGCTCTCACACGCTGTCCCAAACCCCAGCGTGGAGAAGCCACAGAGACAATTTAATGGGAGATAAATCCACGCCAAGCACTCATCTGTCACTCCTCCAGCCTCCCTTTGCTCCCCCAGATCCAGGCTCTGCTCACCTTGTAGGACCACATGCGGAGTTTGTGGTCCTGGCAGAGGGCGAAGAGGAAGGCGTCGTGATCCAGGCAGTGCACGGAGAGGCTGACGGGCACATCCGACAGGCCACCGTCGCCCCTGGAGAACCAGACTTTACATCAACAGCTTAAAAGAAAATTCCACACCCCTGGAAGTGTCCAAGGCCAGGCTGGACGGGGCTTGGAGCAACCTGGGCTAGTGGAAGGTGTCCCTGCTCGTGGCAGGGGGTGGCACTGGGTGGTCTTTAAGGTCCCTTCTAACCCAAGCCACTCCAGGATTCCATGAATCTAAAATCAAGGCAGGTGCACAGATCTGAGGCACTGGGGTTCCACGATTGTGGATTTAAATCCAAATAAACCAGTGGGGTGAGACCAGAAGAAGGTAATGTTTCAGCATCCGTGGAGCAGAGAATCCCACCACGCCAGTAACACCCAAGCATGGACCCCATCGGCGCCAGGCAACGCCCCTCCCACTTCCAAGGAAAAGGCCCTAGGATTTGGCTGTGCACTCTAAGCCACCCTAACAATCCCAGTCCTAAAGATCCCAATCCACCACGGAGCATCCATGTGATCCCCCACGTAACCTCTGCCCATCAGGAACAACCTGACACCTCAGCACAAGGGCAGCGTAATCCCTAATCCGCGCTGGCTGCCGGCCACATCCTGGGCAAATCCTCGGAGGCCAATTACTAGAGAGAACATATTCACAGACACACAGAACCAGCAGGACCCCACTAATCCAGCATTCCGCTCCCAACTTCCGTACTCTGACAGCTCCCGTGACCCAGTTAACTTTTTTGGGCAGAGTATTTATGGGTGCCCGTGTGACTCGAGCTAAAAATTCCAGGTGAGGGGATCCAAAAGCCAAAATTAGCTCCGTTTATCCGTCTCCAGACATTTACCTGATGGCAGTCGGCATCCAGCCAGTGAGGAAACGCTGCACCACCGAGCTCTGCTTCAATTCCACGATGGAAACGCTTCCTTTGGAAACAAAAGGGACGCCGAAAATCAAAACTAAATGAAATTCCAAGCTGGGAGAGGGAGTGTAGGTCCCAGTGCTCACCTGGAGCATCAGGAGGAGGCAGCTTAAGGACAAAGATCCCTCCTGAGGCAGAGGGAAGGGCAAAGAGAGCCTCCCCCTCGCTGCTCAGCCAGGCTGCGGAGGCCACGGAGTTGGGAGCCAGCCCTGGCACACTGGGAATCACGTAGTAATTGGAGGGGTCTCTGATGTGGATTTTGCTGATATCCGTGAACACGGACTGGACTTGGCTCTCCGTGATCAGCTCCTGGAGGGAAACAAGAGCAAACAGCCCCAAGTTGTGCACGGCAGGTTTAGGGTGGAGATCAGGGAAAATTCCTTCGTGGAAAGGGTTATCAGGCATTGGAAAAAGCTCCAGTGCTGGAGTTCCCATCCCACGTGGATGTGGCACTTGGGCACTTGGCAGTGCTGGGGGAATGGCTGGACTCCCTGATCCCAGAGGGTTTTTCCAACCTCAGGGATTCCATGAAACAGCAGCTCCTAAGCACATATACCCAAGGCACAGAAAAGAAACGCCAGACACCTGTGGAATGGCAACTGCTCCTTGATAAAAAGGATTCTTCCAGTAAAAAAAGTTTTCGGGACAGCTCACAGCAAACCGCTGGTGACAAATCCCAGGAGGAGCAGCTCTGCCACAGCACAGGGTGATCCCTTGGGAAAGCTCTCCAGAGCTCTAAAAGCAGGAGAGAAGCTCTCCAAGAGCTATCTCTCCAAGAGAGAAGAGGGACCTGGCAAGAAGCAAAGTCAGAGCGAGTGGGGAGAATCGTGGAATCCTGGAATGACTTGGCTTGGAAGGGACCTTAAGGATCATCCAGTCCCAACCCACATCCATGGAAACATGGTAAATGTGGAAGATGGATCCTAGGCAGGATTTATATAACACGACACACAGACTCCAATCCACCCAACACCCGTACACACCCTCCTCAGCCGGGGAAAAAAAACTCGAAAGGGCTCTGGAAAAGCCAGGGCTCATTCCCAGCAGCAGCCTAACTCCGGTGCCACTGCAGTCCACGCGACACAGGCTGGACACTTGGACGGTTCCCGAAAGCAAAGCGCGGCTGAATTCCCGAAAAAATATCCCCCTTTCCCCCGTGGGTCAGCGGTCCCTCCCTCCCCGAGTGCTCCCGGTGGCGCTCCCGGCACTCACGCTGCGGTAGAGCCGCGCGGGGTGCGGCAGCAGCAGGCGGTGCACGGTCTGCGCCGTGAGCAGCAGCACGGCCAGGTGGCTCTGCAGCTCGCACAGGTGGACCCCGCCCGGCAGGAACGGGCAGCCCTGCACCCGCAGCCGCAGCGCGTTGTGCAGCAGCGGCACGTCCAGGGACTCCTCCACCAGCTCCACCGTGTCCCCCGAAGTGCTCCTGCGGGGAGAGACACGGCACAGGGGCTGAGCGGGGGGCGAGGGACACGGCGGGAGGGGCTGAGGATGAGGAGGGTCTGAAGGAGCAGGAAGGGAAGAGATGAGGATGAGGAGGGTCTCAGGGGGAGAAGGGCCTGAAGGGGGTGAGAAGGGGAACAGTGAGGACGAGGAGGGTCTGAGGGGGTGAGGTGAGGATGAGGAGGGTCTGAAGGAGCAGGAAGGGAAGAGACGAGGATGAGGAGGGTCTCAGGGGAAGAAGGGCCTGAAGAGGGTAAGAAGGGGAACAGTGAGGGTGAGGAGGGTCTCAGGGGGTGAGAAGGGAGAGGTGAGAATGAGGAGGTTCTGAAGGAGTGGGAATGGGATAGACGAGGATGAGGAGAGTCTCAGGGGGAGAAGGGCCTGAAGAGGGTAAGAAGGGGAACAGTGAGCGTGAGGAGGGTCTGAGAGGGTGGGAAGGGAGAGATAAGGATGAGGATGGTCTCAGGGGGAGAAGGGCATCAAGGGGCTGAGAAGGGGAAAAGTGAGGATGAGGAGGGTCTGAGGGGGGTGGGAAGGAGATGAGGATGAGGAGAGTCTGAGGGGGGTGGGAAGGGAGAGATGAGGAGGGTCTGAGGAGGAGAAGGGCCTGAAGAGGGTAAGAAGGGGAACAGTGAGGATGAGGAAGGTCTCAGGGGGAGAAGGGCCTGAAGGAGGTGAGAAGAGGAAAAGTGAGGATGAGGAGGGTCTGATGGGGTGAGAAGGGAGAGGTGAGGATGAGGAGGGTCTGAGAGGGTGGGAAGGGAGATAAGGATGAGGAGGGTCTCAGGGGGAGAAGGGCCTGAAAAGGGTAAGAAGGGGAACAGTGAGGATGAGGAGGGTCTGATGGGGTGAGAAGGGAGAGGTGAAGATGAGGAGGGTCTGAGTAGGGTAAGGAGGGTCTAAGTGGGATGAAGAGGGGAGAGGTGAGGGTGAGGAGGGTCTGAGAAGGAGAAGGGCCTGAAAGGGGTGAGAAGGGGAAGAGTGAGGATGAGGAGGGTCTGAGGGGGGCGAGAAGGGAGAGGTGAGGATGAAGAGGGTCTGAGAGGGTGGGAGGGGGGAGATGAGGATGAAAAGGGTCTGAGGGGTTGAGAAGGGAGAGGTGAGGATGAAGAGGGTCTGAGTAGGGCGAGGAGGGTCTAAGCGGGATGAAGAGGGGAGAAGTGAGGATGAGGAGGGTCTGAAGGAGTGGGAAGGGAGATAAGGATGAGAAGGGTCTCAGGGGCAGAAGGGCCTGAAGGGGGTGAGAACGGGAAAAGTGAGGATGAAGAGGGTGTGAAGGGGGTGGGAAGGGAGAGGTGAGGATGAGGAGGGTCTGAGTAGGGCGAGGAGGGTCTAAGCCGGATGAAGAGGGGAGAGGTGAGGGTGAGGAGGGTCTAAAGGAGTGGGAATGGGAGAGACGAGGATGAGGAGGGCCTCGGGGGAGAAGGGCCTGAAGAGGGTGAGAAGGGGAAAAGTGAGCATGAGGAGGGTCTGAGGAGGTGAGGAGGGGGAAGGTGAGGATGAGGAGGGTCTGAGGGGAGCGACGCGGCGCGGGGTGGGCGGGTGCGCGCACTCACCACCGCACCCATCGGTTCCTGGTGGCGGCCGCGAGCTGCGCGCTCTCCTGGTAGCAGAAGCCGCCGGCGCTGTCGGGGTAGCGGCCGGCGGGGAGGGGGGCGGTGCCGGGAGGCACGAAGAGCAGCTCCTGCGGGGGCCGCGGCGGGGCCCGCCCGGCCGCGCTCAGCTCCAGGCAGCTCCGCGCCGCCAGCGCCGCCGCCATCTTGAGCCGCCGCGTTCCCGCCTCGGCCGCGCGGGGCACGACGGGAACTGCGGGGGAGGGAGGGGCGCGCCCCCTGGCGGGCGGGAGGACGGGGGGCAGGAGGGAGCGGGGCGCCCCCTGGCGGGCGGGAGGACCGAGGGCAAGAGAGAGGGGAGGGAGAGGGTCTGGGGAGGGGAGGATGGGGGGGTTGGGGAAGGAAGGAAGGAGGGGGAGAGGGTCTGGGGAGGGCATATGGGCGAGGGGATATCTGCGGAGGCGGAATACGGGGAAGAGCGGCCCAGGGAGGGGGTTTGCGGAGGGGATTTGGGAAGAGGGGAAGGGAAGGAGTAATGTCGAGTGGGGGCTCTGGGGAGATGGGAAGGAGAGAGGGATTTGGGAAGAGGAGTTTGGGAAAGGGATGTGGGAAGGGTCCATGGGATTCGGGGCAGGCCCATGGGGGACAGAACAGGATCCGGGTGTGGCTTAGTGGGGGTGGTTACAGCCCCATGTGCCCCCAGCAGCACCCATCATCCAGCCCCCAGCACCCACCCGTGCCCACATCTCATCCCGGCGAAGGAACCGCCACCATCCCGGCTGTGTCCCGCTCTGGCTGCTGGCACAGCATGTGTTCCTGTGCTGGCAAGGGCAGCGGGGACCCCACCACCCCACTGGTGCCACACGTCCCTCCATGATGCCACGCAGTGCTGGTGCCGGGCCTGGCCGTGTTCCCGCTCCACTCGGAACAATCCGGCCTTTGAGCGGGATCCGGCGCCGGTGGCACGAGGCTCCCACTGGCAGAATGGGCCCATTCTGGTGGCAGGTGCCACGGGGGGCTGGGGGCTCCAGCTGCCCCCTCAGCCTTATTTGGGGTCAAAGACCCCCGTGTGGCTGTGGGAGCCGTGGGGAGCTGGCACAGCCGGATTTGGGGGCTCAGGCATCGCGGCAGTGCCAGAGCAGGGCGCTGGCGACGGAAGGGGTAGAGGTGGGATAGAGGGGGACTGGGTGTACCCCCCCCTGCCCCGGCACCGGGGGGTGCCCCACATCCACCCCATGGCTGGTGGCACGCGGTGCCCGTGGTGGGGCAGTGACCCCGCGGGTGCCCTTGTGGGTGTGGGATCCCCCCACGCTGTGCATCGGTGCATCCTGGAACAGCGTCAGGGCTGTGCCAGGACAGTGCTGGGACCGTGCCAGGAATGGGTCAGGACAGTAATTGGACCATACCGGGACCTGGACTGGACTGGGACAGTACCTGGACTGTACCGGGACCATACCTGGACCGTACCGGCACCGGGACAGTACCTGGGCCACACCCGGACCGTACCGGGACAGTATCTGGGCTGTACCGGGACCGTACTTGTTTCGGACAGGGACCGGGACAGTACCGGACCGTGCCCCACACGCCGCCCAGGCTCCCTGCGATCCTATCCCGCTCCCATTCCCGGGAGTCCCCGTTCCCGGGGCCGGGCGGGGCGGCCACTGTCCCCGCCCCGGGGCGCTCCCACCGCTTCCTGCGGGCACGACCGGGACGGGGCGGGACGGGACGGGCTGGGGCGGCGGCGGCGGGACCGGAGCGCGGTGAGTCCGGCCCGGGCGGGAGCGGGGCACGGCCGTGGGGGCCGCGGGGGGGGAGCCGGGGGTCCCCACCGGGCGGGAGGGGGCGGTCCCGGGGGTGCCCGGCAGCGAGGGTCCCGGCGAGGCGGGATCCGGGGGTCCCGGTGGGGCGGGAGTCGTTGCATCCCAGTGGAGTGGGATCCCTGAGACCCGGTGGAGCAGGATCCGTGGGTCCCGGTAGGGCTGGAGCCGTTGCACTCCCGTGGGGCAGGATCCGTGGGTCTCGGTGGAGCAGGATCCACGGGTCCTGGAAGGGCAGGATTCGCGGATCCAGGGATGCCCGGAGCTGAGGGTGCCAGTGAGGCAGGAGCTGGGGGTCCCCACGGGAGCTGTGGATCCTGGGGTGACCAGGGCTGGGTCCCGGGGGGTGCAGTGGACTGAGGGCTCTGGGAGTGCTGGGAAACTCCCGGGACAGGCACCCACGGAAACGTGGGGGGTCCCCAGGCCCAGCCGGAGCGTGCAGGACAGGCTGGGGCACGCGGGGTGACCCCTGGACGGGGGTCCCGGTGTGGGGTGGGGGTGCTCCGCGCCCCTCCGTTGGGATTAGGCGGTGGGACGCCACGGGCGCCGGGCACTAAGAGGCTTTGGCAGCCCCGCGGAGTCGATGCCGCCGCGTCCCGGGAATGTCTTGACACGGGGACCCCCGTCGTGCCGGACCCCCGGTGTCCCCGCGGGCGGGAGCGCCGGCGCCCAGCCCGTGCCCGCCGGGCCCGGCGGTGCCAGCCGGGGCCGGGAGCGACGGGAGCGACGGCCGTGGCAGCTGGGCTTGGAGCCGCGGGGACCTCCCCGCTCCCAAGGCCGCTGGGATTCTGGAAAATGCCTGGAAATGGTGAACCGCCTGCCCTTATATGGCTCCGGCGGGCTGGCGCGCCTCGGCCCCTCTCCCGGCGTGCCGTGCCGTGCCGGGATCCTGGGAAAACGCCGTGGGCTGTGCCTCGCGCCCCAACTCCCGCGCTGGAATGTGCAACGGAGCAGGCGGATCCCACGGCGGGGAGAAAACCCCACCTCCCACCTCCCTCCCGCCGGCACCGGCACAACCCCGGCCCCTGCCTCAGTTTCCCCCGCTGGGGAGTTTTCGGGAGCCCCCGGTTGCACCCTGGTCGGCACTCCGGGGGCTGGGGGTACCCGGGGGCTGCGGCGGGTCGGGGGATGAAAATCAGGGCTAATCCCACCCGGAGCAGGCGGGAGCCGGGGGGCTCTGGACAGCCGTGTGCCCACCGAGGTGACACTGGGGGAGTAAGAGGATCAACCCCCTCCCCCGCTCGCCGGGGCGGGACGGAGGTGGCCAGAGGGCCGAGGCGAGTGGCCACGGTCCCGGTGACGTGGGAACGGCGCCGTAATCCCGGTGCTCTGAGCGGATTAGGGTGGCCGGGGCTGGCTTTTGGGGACGAACTGCAGTGGCCACAAATCCCCGGCCGGGTGTCACGTGGGGGAGCCCCCGTCTGGTCCCCCAGTGCCACCTGGGAGTCCCTTCTTGTCCCCCAGGAGAGTGGGATGGAGGTCAGACCGTGCCGGGGGGGGATGCTCGGGGGCCCCGGTGTCACGGGCTGCTCATGGGGCTGGGTGTCCCCCTGGAGTCGGCATGCCCGTGGGGCCGGGTGCCCTATGGCTGTGGGGCTAAAGAATTTGAGGTTTGGGGGGGCTGCTCACCAAATCATCTGGGGTGCCCAGGAGGTGCCTCACGGCAGAGCCAGCTGTGCCGGCACCCAGGGTCCCAGGCCGTGGCACCGCTGGGGCTGTGGGGCTGGACCCCACTTGGGGAGCACCACGGTGGCTTTTTGGGGGGCTCCTGGCGTGCCTGGGGAAGCCCCGGGGAGGGCGGTGGCAGGATGGCGGCCAGGCGGCACGGTGGGTGTGGGGAGGCGCCGGCAGGAACCGGCCTGACCGGTTGGGTGCCGGTGCTGGGGGTGCCGGGGGGCTCGGGTGGCCATGTCCCCGGCACAGCACGTGGCCTGGCTCAAGGTCACCGTCCCCAGGGCCACTCTCCGGGGTGACCAGGCTCGGTGGCCTCGCTGTTCCCACGTGCTTTGCTGCCGGCCGCTGTGTTTTGGTGCCTCAGCTGTGTTGGTGGCACCGAGCAGTTTCGGTGGCGCGGGAGGATCCCGGTGGCACTGGTGGTCCGGAAGGGCGAGCCGGCACTGAGCTCACCTGGAAGGTGTCCCGCGGGCGCGGCGCTGACGCACGGCCCCGGTGGGTGGGGGCGATGGCGCTGGTCCCACTTGGTCCCAGCACAGTCCCTGAGTGTGGGGTGAGGAGGGGGGGCTGAACCCTCCATTCTCAGCATTGCAGTGGGCTGTGCCAAGATTCCTTTGTGCTGTATCCGGGGATTTTCAGGGTTGGGGGATGCTGGCACCCCTTGGCATGGGGGGGGGGGTTTGACCATCAGGGTGACCCCCCTTGGTGCCACATGCCACCCAGATCTGGGGGATCCCCGCACCCCCTAACCCCGCCGCTCTCCCCGCAGAGCCGCCCTGTGCCCCGCCGGTGCCAGGCGATGCCGGGATGCCAGTGCCCGCTTGCCCACAGCGCCCTGCCCTGAGCCCGGAGCCCGGCTGTGCCATGGAGGATCCGGCCGGTGCCGTGACCGAGCCGTGGGCCGAGGGGCTCCACAACACCAACAACAACGCGGCCCCGGGGGGGTGGCCGGGTGCCCGCAGCGGGCACCCCCTGGCACCTTTCGGGAGTCCTGGGGCCAAGCCCAGCTACCTGGACCGTGTGGTGCTGGAGATCGTGGAGTCGGAGCGCACCTACGCCCGCGACCTGCGCAGCATCGTGGAGGTGGGTGCAGGGGGGGCACCCAAGGGGACACCCCTCGGGTGGGGTTTGGGGTCTGGGGGGCGTCACTGCCACCGTGGGTGCCTGGCAGGGTTACCTGGGCAAGATCATCGACGCGGAGGAGCCGGTGCTGCGGCCGGAGCAGGTCAGCGCGCTCTTCGGGAACATCGAGGACATCTACGAGCTCAGCAGGTGGGCGAGCGGGTGCCACTGGGGAGGGGCACTGGAGTGCCACCCTGTCCTGTGAGTGGGGGGGGCTGTGGTCACCCTGTCCCCTCTGTGCCCCCCAGCACCCTCCTGCAGAACCTGGAGAGCTGCGCCAGTGACCCCGTGGCCGTGGCCGTGTGCTTTGTCACCCGGGTAAGGGCGGGCATGGTGAGGGGCGTGGGGGGCTCCAGGGGGGCACCGGGGCCGTGCCAAGGTCTCGCCATGCTCCCTCTGCCCGCAGAGCCAGGAATTCACCATCTACACCCAGTACTGCAACAACTACCCCAGGTGAGTGGGGGCAAAGGGGGTGGGCAGGGGGGTGGGCAGAGGTGGGCAGGGGTCTGAGCCCGCTCCCTTGCCCACAGCTCGGTGGCAGCGCTGGCCGAGTGCATGAGGAGCAAGGTCCAGGCGCGGTTCCTGCGGGAATGCCAGGAGCGGCTGCGGCACGCGCTGCCCCTCGGGGCCTACCTGCTCAAGCCCGTCCAGAGGATCCTCAAGTACCACCTGCTGCTCCAGGTGAGCGCCCGGCGCGTGGCACGGCGCAGTGTGGGCACCCACTGTGGCACGGGCACCTGGCAGAGGTTCCCTGGAGCAGTCCGGGCACCTGACAGGGCACATTTCCCTGGCACACCCCGGGCAGGACGTGCCCGCGGGCACTGCCCTGATGGCACGTGCTGTGCCCAGGAGATCGCCCGGCACTTCGAGCACAAGGCAGGGGACGACTACGAGCTGGTGCTGGAGGCCATCGACACCATGACCTGTGTCGCCTGGTACATCAACGACATGAAGCGCAAGCACGAGCACGCCATCCGCCAGCAGGTGGGCACCGGGGGGTCACCGCTGCCGGGGGGGCACCGGCTGGGCGCGGTGGCAGGTGTCCTGATGCTTGTGTCCCCTGTGTGTCCGTGCAGGAGATCCAGTCGCTGCTGCTGGGCTGGAAGGGGCCGGACCTGACGAGCTACGGGGAGCTGGTGCTGGAGGGCACCTTCCGGGCGCAGCGGGTGCGCCACGACCGTGCCCTCTTCCTCTTCGACAAGGCCCTGCTCATCACCAAGCGCCGCGGGGACCACTACGTGTACAAGAGCCACATCCCGGTGCGGGACGGGGATGGGGCACTGGGGGGTGCTGGGCATGAGGGAGCCCACTCAGTGCTGGGGACCCCGGTGGATGCCAGGGATGGAGGAACGGAGTGGGTGTCGGGAACCTCGGTGGGTTCTGGGGTGGGAGTCCCGGTGCACTCCGGACATGCCGATGCCTCTCCCTGCAGTGCTCCTCGCTGATGCTGATCGAGAGCACGAGGGACTCGCTGTGCTTCAGCCTGGCGCACTACAAGCACGGCAAGCAGCAGCACAGCCTGCAGGTAATGGGGCACGGGGCATTGGGCACCCTGGGGACCCCCCTGGGAGCCCCCTGCCTGACCCCAGTGCCCTCCCTGTGCCCCTCAGGCCAAGAGTGTGGAGGAGAAGCGCATGTGGACCCACCACATCAAGCGGCTCATCCTGGAGAACCACCACGCCACCATCCCCCAGAAGGTGAGGGTGAGGTGGATGGCACCTTGGTGCCACCGGGGACCCCCCAGCATGGCGAGTGGGAGGCAGCTGCACCTTGCCTTCACCCCCACCTCTCTTCATCCTCCCCCCACCTAGGCTAAGGAAGCCATCCTGGAGATGGACCTGTTCTGTGAGTGGCACCGGCACCCCGCCATTCCCTCCCTGCCCTCCTCTGTCCCCCCCGTGTTCCCCCGTGTCATCCCCTGTCCCCACAGACCCCCCGCGCCTGCCCCGCTGCAGCCCCGAGCGCCTGAAGAAGAGCTGGTCCTGCCAGCCCCTGGGTGACGCTGCCACCGAGCCACTCCAGGGACGCCGGCAGTCTGGTGAGAGCTGCGTGTCACCAGTGTCCTGACTGTCCTCCGTGTTCCCACTGTCCCCAGTGTCCATACCACACCACCTCCACCACTTACCCAGGCCAAGCCATGGCTGGGTGACACCAATGCCTGCAGGGAGGGTGGCACTGGCTGCTGATGGTGTCCCTGTTCCTGTCCCCACAGAGCCCTTCCAGCACCAGGAGCACATGGAGACACTCCTGGAACGGCTGCAGGGACACGGGGGGCGCAGGCAGTCGGGTGCGAATGGCAGCAAGGCTCGGGGGGCTCGGGGTGCTGACAAGTTTGGGGACACAGGGGTGATGCCACTGTCACCTCACCTCCCCACAGAGCCCTCCAAGCACAACCTGTGGCACCTGTGCGAGCAAGGTGAGCTGGCAGGGCTGCGGCACCGGCGTGACAGGCAGAGGGGCGGCTGGGGGCTGTGGGGGCAATTTTGGGATGCTGCACCCCCCTAATCTCTGCTTTTCTCTCTCCTGTTTGGCAGGGCTGAAGGTAAGGCTGGGTGTGGGTGGGTTGGCGTGCCCAGTGCCCCCCAGCCCTGGCACGGGGCGCTGAGCCCTGCCCTCGCCCCCGCGCAGCATTCTGGCAGCGATGGGGCACTCCTGGAAGGGGGGGAGCCCCCCCAGCACCCCAGAGCCTGGGCGGCGGCTGAGGGCATGGTGGAGGAGGAAGAGGAGGAGGAGGGAGAGGAGGCTTTGGGCAAGGACTGCCAGGAAGAGCTGCCTGAGGCTGGGAATCGGCTGGTGGAGCCCCAGGAAGAGCAGGTACCCACCTCAGTCCCCCAGATCGCTTCTGGGGTACCCCATGTCACTCCCAGAGCACACAGTATAGCTCCTGGGGCATCCCCCATCACTTCCTGGGCACCCCACATCCCTCCCTGGGCAGGACCCAGTGTCATTCCCGGGGTGTTTCCGTATTGTTTCCAGGGCACCCCATATGACTCCCAGAGCACCCACTGTCACTCCCGGGGCACCTGGTATCACTCCTGGGCCCTCCATATTGTTTCCAGGGCACCCAGCATCATTCCCAGGGCATCCCACATCTCTTCTAGGGTACCCCCCATCACTCCCAGAGCATCTCACACCACTGCTGGGGTACCCCACATCAGTACCAGGGCACCCTGTGTTGCTCCCAGGGCCACTGCAGGGTCCTAAGCTGTGGTTTGGCTGGGACTCCCCCTACTTGGAGCATCCAGTGCCCCCTCAGCTCGTGACACCCCACCTTTGCTCTCACCCAGGCCGGGGGGCACTCATGGGTGCTGGAGGGACCCAAACGGCCGAGCAGCTGGGGGCCAGGGAGCTGTGAGAAGGTCAGTGCAGCCCTGCAGCCCCCACCTGGGGGTCCCCAGGGACCCAGCACCCACTCACCCGCTGGCAGCTCCGGGGAGCACCGTGAGGTGCCAGAGGCACCCAAATCCCCGTCCCCGGCGGGGCCCCCGGCGCTGCCCAGTGGGGACAGGGAGCCGGAGCGCGCTGCGGAGGATTTGCAGGTGCTGAGCAGCGAGGAGGAGGAGGAAGAGGAGGAGGAAGGAGCTGCCAGCATCCTGCCGCCCTCGGTGCTGGACCAGGCCAGCGTCATCGCCGAGCGGTTCGGCGGCGGCAGCAGCCTGTCCCGGCGGAGCAGCCTGGCACTGGAGGGGCCGCTGGGACGCGCCCCCAGCCACGGCGGCAGCACCCTCAGCCTGGACGGGGGCCCCCCGCTCGAATCCGGGGAGCCCGGGGGCTCCTGCAGCACCATCCCCTCGCCCGAGCCCTTCGCCAGAGCCCGCCGGGAATCGCTGCTCTCCAACCGGGACCGCCTGCTCCTCGACAAGATCAAGAGCTACTACGGCCACGCCGAGCACCGCGACGCCGGTTTCGGTGTGCGCCGCCGCGAGAGCCTCTCCTTCATCCCCAAGGGGCTGGTGCGCAGCTCCGTGTCCCGCCTCAACGGGCTCCCGCGGCCCCCCGGGAGCCCCGAGCCCCCCGCGCAGCCCGAGGCGCCGGAGCCGTGCCAGGAGAACGGGGTGCAGCCCCCGGAGCCGCTCCTCATCCTGGAGGAGGATGATGTGGGCCCCGGGGGGTCACCCCCGGGGCCGCCCTCCCAGCTGCTGCTGACACCCCCTCACCTGGGCACCAAGGTGTACCAGCTGGCACGGCAGTACAGCCTCCGCATCAAGAGCCGCCGCGCCGGCGCTCGCCGGCCCCCGCTGCCGCGGGAGGACGGGGACCCCCCTCCCAGCACGCCCTCGCCGGCTGCGCCGCGGGACGGAGGAGGGCTGGCGGTGCCCCCGTCCCCGTGTCCCCCCCGCAGCCCCTCGAGCCCCGTGGGTGCCGAGCCCTTCACCTGGCCCGACGTGCGGGAGCTCCGTGCCCGTTTCGGCGCCCCCCGGCCCCCGCCCGTGAGCCGCAGCCGCTCGGCGCCCGAGGGTCCCGTTCGGGGCGGGCGCCCCGTCGGGAAGGAGCGCGGCGGCGGCCGGAGCCGGAGCGCCGAGGCCAACGGGGGGTCCGACAGCCGGAGCCCGGCGCCGGCGAGGCACAGCAGCGACGGGGCGCTGTGGGTGGCGGCGGAAGCCCCCCTGGGCTCCGGGCAGCGGGTGCTGGTGCTGGAGCGGCTGCCGGAGCCCCCCACGTACGTGCAGATCCGCTCGCCCACCACCCGCGAGAAGATCTGCCTGAAGGCGGTGGTGGAGCGCTGCAAAGCCTACCAGGCTTCCGAGGAGTACCGGCGGCGCTGCCCCGAGCCCCCCGACACCCCCGAGCCCCCCCGCCACGGCCTCGTCAGGGACCTCCGGCAGAAGTTTCAGAGCCTCGACGCTGCCAGCTAGGAGGGGGGACGGGGAGAAGGGGCGTTCTGTGGACCCCCGGGGGAAGGAGCACCCCACGGACCCTCAGGGGAAGGAGCACCCCATGGACCTCCAACTTACCTGGAAGAAAGGGCACCCCACGGCCCCCCAAGGTTGTTTAAGAGAAGGAGCACCCTGGGGATTCCCAATTTGCCCAGGAGAAGGGGCACCCCATGGATACCCCCAGCCCTCCCAGAAGAAGGAGCACCTCATGGACAGCGAGCGTGTCCAGGAGATAGAGTATCCCATGGACCTCCAATGTACCTGGAAGAAGGGGCACCCCACAGACAGCGAACTTGTCCAGGAGGAGTATCCCATGGACCCCCAACATATCTGGAAGAAGGGGCACCCCGTGGACCCCCAACTCACCTGGAAGAAGGGGCACCCTGTGGACCCCCCAATCCACCTGGCAGAAAGAGCACCCTGGGGACCCCCAACCTACCTGGAAAAAGGGGCAGCCCATGAACCTCCCCCTGTGCCCAGGACCAGGGGCCCCCCATGTCCCCTCAGTGCCCCCCAGCCCCCCTCTCCCCCCCGGTGCCTAGCACTGCACCCCGCTCGCTTTCATATCTTTATTAGAAAAAAAACCCCAAACTGAACCCAAAGTTCCTCTCTGGTCGCCCACCCCCCCCCCGAGGTGTCTTGGCCCGGCCGCGGGGTGCAGGGGGGGTCCCCCCACCCCGGCTGGGGGGGGCACGGGGCGGGGGGTGCTGGAGAGGGGCCCCCATGGGCCGACGCTCTTTGGTTGGTGCCCGCGGGGGCCGGGGGGGGTCCCCCCTCTGCACCCACGTGCTGCGGGGGGGGGGGGTTTATGGCTTTGGGGAGCACCCGCGCACTCCCCCGTGTGGGTGCTGGGTGGGGGTCCATGCACACCCGTGCCGTGCGTGCTGCGGGGGGGGCCGGGGGTGCACCTGCATGCGGGGACACACGTGTGCAGACGTGTGCGTGCAGGGACACGCGTGGGCACGAGGGGCACGCGCCTGGGGGGGGGGCACCTGCGCTCGCCTCCGCACAGGCGTGTGCCTGAAACGTGTAAATGTATGTATATATATAAATACAAATATATATATATATATATATATATATATACACCTGTGCACACGGACACGTGTGCTCGCCGGGGGGGGGCTCCCGCCCACGTGTGTGACCCCCCCCCACGTGCCCTCTAGACCCGGTGGCACCTGTACAGGTACCGCACACGCGTGTCCTTACACACGCGTGGCCCCGCTGGTGTGACGTGGGGTGTCCCTCTCCCCCCCGCCCGCCATCCGGGGGGGTTATTTCTTTTTTGGGAAGAAGCTGAAGCGTTTCTCCTTGTCCTTGCGGGGCAGGGGGGGTTCGGGAGGCGCCGGGGGCAGGGACAGGGGGAGGCTCTGCGTCTTCCCCCAGCTGCCCCGACACTCGGTGATGGCCGCGCTCAGCCCCTGCAGCCAGGCCTGCAGCTCCTCCTGCGGGCACAGGAGGGAGATCAGGAGGGGCTCCCCTGTCCCCCCAGCACCTTCCTGGCCACCCCCGTGTCCCCCAGGGTGATACCAGTTGCCCCACGTCTTCCCCAGCTGCCCACATTCCCCTGAGGCACTGCCAGCCCCTCATTGTGTCCTTATGGCACCTCTTGCCACCCCTGTGTCTGCTGACCATCACTGGCCCCCCAGTGTCACCCTGGCCACCCCTGTGTCCCCTGGGCACTGCTACTATCCCCCTGTGTCCCCCTGGGCACCACCAGCCACCCCACATCCCCCTGATCACTGTTGGCCACCATGTCCCCTGCGCACCAGTGGTGTCCCACTGTGTCCCCTGGGAACAGCCAGCCACCCTGTGTCCCTCTGGACCTCTCTGGCTACTACCCCTGTGTCCCCTGAGCACCACTGGCCACCCTCTGTCCCCCCGGTCACTGCTGGTCACCACCGTGTCCCCCAGCCACCCCGTGTGTCCCCCCAGGCCACCCCTCACCTCATCCTTGCCATGGAACAGCCACTCGCTGCCGTTGCTGAGCCTGGGGACAGAGGACATAGGCCAGTGCCAGGCGTGCCCACCGTGCCCCCCGCGCCACGCCGTGCCCTCACCTGAGCTTGAAGACATGTTTCTTCTTCTTGTAGCCGGCGGGGACCTCGCAGCGGGCGTCGCGCAGCCCCAGGGGCTCCTCGCCCTGGCACGGCAGCCCCAGCGCGCGGCTCTTGGCGTCCTTGAAGAAGGCGAGCTGGCCGCCCCGCAGGACGCAGTACCGCGTGCTCCACGACCTGCGCCAGCACCGGGTCACCCTGGTGTCACCGCCCCGCCCGGGGACACCGCGGGCCCCGCCGCCGCCGCCACCGCCCTGCCTACCGGTTGGACGCGCGCTTGGTGGCCGCCTCCAGGTCGTGCTTGCGGCCGAGGTAGCCCTCCAGCTGGACGCTGCTGACGCGGGCCGGCAGCGTGGCCGGCTCCTCCGGCTCCTCCCGTGGTGGCCGCGGGGTTGGTGACACCGGCTCCTCGTCGCCCGTCCTCGGCGCCAGCTGTCGCAAAGCAACAGCGCGGTTACGCCGCGGCGTCACCCACCGCCACCGAGGGATGCGCGGCGAGGTGGTGTCCCCTCCCGTGGTGGCACCGGGTACGTGGGTCACTGTCACCAGAGGGTCACAGTCCTCGAGCTCTGGCCTGGGGGCGGGTCACCCCCAGGTCGCAGTGCCAGTGACCCCACCAGCTTGAATATTCAGGAACTGGTGGCTACTGGGAGGACTCCAGTGACGGCTGAGACCCTTGTTGAGGTGCCAGTGACCCCACCAGTTCTGATATCTGGAAACTGGTGGTTACTGGGAGGACCCCAGTGAGCATCTCAGACATGGTCCAGCCCTGAGACCCTCAGTACAGTGTCAGTGACCCCACCAGCTTGAATATTCAGGGACTGGTGGCTACTGGGAGGACTCCATTGAGCATCTGGGACACAGTCCACCCCTGGGACCCCCAGTAGTGTCAGTGACCCCACCAGCTTGAATATTCAGGAACTGGTGGCTACTGGGAGGACTCCAGTGATGGCTGAGACCCTCGTTGAAGTGCCAATGACCCCACCAGTTTCAATATATGGAAACTGGTGGCTACTGGGAGGATGCCAGTGGGCATCTGGGACACAGTCCACCCCTAGGACCCCCAGTAGTGTCAGTGACCCCACCAGCTCGAATATTCATGAACTGGTGGCTACTGGGAGGACTCCAGTGATGGCTGAGACCCTCGTTGAGGTGCCAATGACCTCACCAGTTCTGATATCTGGAAACTGGTGGTTACTGGGAGGACCCCAGTGAGCATCTCAGACACGGTCCAGCCCTGAGCCCCTCAGTACAGTGTCAGTGACCTCACCAGCTTGAATATTCAGGAACTGGTGGCTACTGGGAGGACTCCAGTGATGGCTAAGACCCTCATTGAAGTGCCAATGACCTCACCAGTTTCAGTATGTGGAAACTGGTGGCTACTGGGAGGGCTTTGGTGATGGCTGAGACCCTCATTGAGGTGCCAGTGACCCCACCAGTTCTGATATCTGGAAACTGGTGGTTACTGGGAGGACGCTAGTGAGCATCTCAGACATGGTCCAGCCCTGAGACCCTCAGTACAGTGTCAGTGACCCCACCAGCTTGAATATTCAGGAACTGGTGGCTACTGGGAGGACCCCAGTGAGTGGCTGGGACATGCTCCAACCCTGGGACCCCCAGATCTCGGTGACAGTGACCTCATCAGCTCCGGAATGTGGGAACTGGTGGTTGCTGGGAAGGCCCCAGCAAGCAGCAGGGACCCTCAGCACAGTGCTAGTGAAGCCACCCCAGCTCCAGTACATGGGAACTGGTGGCTACTGGAAGGATCCCAGTGAGCAGCTGGGACACAGTCCAGCCCCAGGCCCCCCAGATCTCAGTGCCAGTGGTGCCCCAGATGTGGGGTGATGAGTTTGAGCCGAGCCAGGTGAGCAGTCCTGGGAGCCACCCTGCTGCTGCTGCCAGCCCAAGGCCTTGGGGACAGCGAGAGGTGCAGTCAGGGGCCGTGGTCCCCAGTAAAAGGGATGCCCATCCAGCTGGGTGCCACAGGAGGGGCGAGGCCAGAGTCCATGTCCCCAGGAAGCCAGGAGATACCCGTGTCCCCAAGCAGGCAGAAATGATCTTGGGCCCGAATAGGTACTCAGGGGCCCTGTTTCCAGGCAGGCAGACATGATCCTGTCCCCAAGGAGCCAGGAGATGCCCGTGTCTCCATGCAGATGGGGCTCCTGTCCCCAAGCAGGTGAAAGTATCCATGTTCCTGAGCAGGCAGAGAGGACCCTGTCCCCTGGAGCCAGCAGATTCCCAAGTTCCCAGGAAGGCAGAGCAGGACCCTGTCCCCATGGAGCCAGAAAGTGCTCGTGTCCCTGAACAGGCAGAAGGGGCTCCTGTCCCCAAGCAGCTGAAAGTGACCATGTCCCCAAGCAGGCAGAGTAGGACTCTGTCCCCAGCAGATGCCCATGTCCCCAGGCAGGCAGAAACGCTCTTGTCCCCATGTAGGTACTCCAGGATCTTGCCCCCAGGCAGGGGAAAGTGATCTTGTCCCCAAGGATCCAGAAGATGCCCATGTCCCTGAGCAGGCTGGCAGTAGGCAGAGGGGGCTCCTGTCCCCAAGCAGATGAAAGTGGCTGTGTTCCCAAGCAGGCAGAGCAGCACCCTGTCCCCGAAGAACCAGAAGAGCCCTGAGCAGGCACAAATGATCTAGTCCCTGTGTAGGTACTCGAGGATCCTGTCCCCAGGCAGGGGAAAACGTTCCTGTCCCCTGGGAGCCAGCAGACACCCGTGTCCCCAAGCAAGCAGAAGAGGCAGAAGGGGTTCCTGTCCCCAAGCAGGCAGAAGAGGCAGAAGGGGTTCCTGTCCCCAAGCAGGCAAAGCCTCCAGAAAGCCATCATGTCCCCATCATGTAGGCAGAGCAGGCAGGAGGAGCAGAGAGGCTGGCAGCAGGCACAAGGGGGCTGGCACATGAGGTGACAACACCCGAGGGGGGCAGTGCCCTGTGGGGTGACGATGCCTTGCAGGGTGACAATGCTGTGGGGGTAACGATGCCCCACAGGGTGCTGATGCCTTGTAGGGTGGCAATGTCCCACGAGGTGACCATACCCCAGAGGGTGACAGTGCCCCATGGGGTGACAATGCCCCATACAGTGATGGTGTCTCTCGGGGTGACGATGCCCCGCAGGGTGCTGATGTCCCACGGGGTGATGATGTCCCTCTGGATGACAATGCCCCAGGGGGTGACGATGCCCCAGGGGTGACGATGTCCCGCAGGGTGACGATGCTCCTTGGAGTGACGATGCCTCACAGGGTGACAGTGCCCCATAGAGTGATGATGTCCCTTGGAGCAGCCGGGATCTGCCCACTCCAGGGCAGACACTTCAGCTCTGACTGCTGCACCGATCCCAGACACACACGTGCACCCACGGGTGCCACCCCCCATGTCACCCCAGGAGCTGGGGCAAAGGGGACCTGCAGCACCCCTCTGCCCGCCTGGCCTTTTTGGGGTAATTTAGCATTTATTCAACTCAAGGCAAGGACAAGGTGAGGGTTGGGGACACAGGGAGCCGTCAGCACAATGTGGTCACAGTCACAAGGGGTGCCAGGAATGGTGGGACATGCAGGGAGAAGGTTTTGGCTGTCGGGGAAGGTAAAAGCTAAACTCAAGAACTGACCGGCTCTGGTCCATCCGTGGTGGGTATTGAAGTGTCCTGTGTGCTCACATCCTTTCTCTTCTCCTCCTCATCCTCTTCCTCCTCAGACCTGCACAGGGAAGCAGCCGTTCAGCATCCCCATCCCAGCTGTGATCCTGCAGGGATTTGGGGCTGGCTGCAGCTCTCCTGTCCCCACCAAGGGATGAAAACCCTGTAAGGGTGAGGCTTGACCTTCATGCTGTTGAAGAGCATCAGTTTGTTGCTCGGAAAAGGCAAATTGCTAAAAAGCCCCTTAATGTTAAAAAAAATCCTTAATGGTTTGAGAAAAACGATGTGGAAATGGTGTCCCTGGCCAGGTGGAATGGTGGTGGCAGCCCTTACCCGGCATCCAGCTCCCCATCCAGATCCAGGTGGTAGTCGGGAGCCTCGGAGCGCGTTGTCCCGTCCCGCGCCAGCCCCTCACGCAGCGACCGCCCGCCCAGGAGCTCCAGCTGCAGGGGAAAAGGAGGGAAAGTGTTAAGGGATGATGGGGGAGCTGAGGCAGGGCCGGCAGAGGCCTCATCACGAGCCTTCCTCACCGTAGTCAGCTTCCTGAGGGCGGCGATTCGCTCCTCCCAGGTGGCCGAGGACTTCTCGAAAGCCTCGTGTCGCTTCAGCAGCTTCTCCACCGCGTCCACCGTCTGCCCGTAGTCGCTGCTGGCCAGGTAGGGCTCCTGCGCCATGAGCCACGACTCGGCCACCGAGGCATCGCGGGAGAACTGGCAAACCTCCAGCACTGGGAGAGGGATGGACAGAGCTCAGCCCCTGGCCCACCCTCCCCGCTGCCCCCCCGGCACCGCCGCGCCCTTCCCAGGCACCCCCGGCGCACTCACGCAGCCGCAGCCGCTCCCAGCGCTGCTCCCACGTCTCCATCATGGCTTTCCTCTTGTCCACCAGCTCCACCAGCTTCGCCTTGATCTGAGAGGGAAAGCCATGAGGGGGTGGCCCTGGTGGCACCGTCCATCCACCGTCACCCCCCATCCCTGATTCCTTCACCTCTGGCGAGTCCTGGTGCTTGCGCTGCAGCAGCTTCTTGCCCAGCTCGATGCAGGTGGTGAAGTTCTTGCTCCGAGCATCCACCTCGGCCCTAATTCCCTGGTGGTACTTCATCAGCAGCTCCACCGAGGAGACATCCCTGGGGACAGAGGGGCACCAACTTCAGTAGTGCCATCGGTGCCGTTCCCGTCCCAGGTGCCCGCCGGGCGCATCCATACCTGGGTTTCTCCTGTGTCTCGATCTGCCGGACGGTGCTCTCCATCCAGGAGAGCAGATCCCGTGCCATGCTGAAGAAGCGGTGCTTGTCGGCCGTGTCCACCAGCCGTGCCCGGCGCCCGCTGCACGCCTCCAGCAGCTCCTGCAGTGCTCGGGACACCTCCTGCTCCTGCTCCTGGATTCCGGCCGCCTTCTCCCCGGCATAGGCCGTCTGCAGGCGCGCCGCCGTCTCCCGAAACTGCTGCACCTGCACGGAGCATCATGGAATGGTTCGGGGTGGAAGGGACCTTAAAGACCATCTAGCCCAACCTCCTGCTGTGGGTAGGGGCACCTTCCACTAGACCACTGGGAATGCTGAGTGCTGGCATCCGCAATGCCGGGATGGAGCCTCACCTGTGCCTCCAGCAGCTGGAGATCCCTCTCGAAGGCGCTGTGCATGCGGTGAAAAGCCTCCACCGTGCCAGCATCCTCGCCCAGGTCCTGGGGCAGCTCCTGGCGCCGGGTGGCAATGAGGGCCAGCAGCTCAGCGCCGTCGTAGAAGTACTTGTGGAGGTCGTGGGAGGCGGCGAGGAGCTGCATGCGGGTGTCGATCAGCTCCAGCAGGTCGGCCCAGCTCTCGTTCAGCCCGTCCTTCCACTCGGCCATGGTGGCCGCCTCGGTGTGCCCCGCGTCGATGAGGTCCTCGATGGTCAGGTTCACCCGGTCCACGCGCTCCTGCCCCACGCTGCCCGTCTCCCGCGCAAACTCCCGAAACTTCTCCCTCAGGAGCTGCACGGAGGGGAGAGAAGAGTCAAGTCACGCCCTCAAACCACCCGCTGGCACTGCCACGCTCACCCTGCGACCCTCACCGTGACGTGGTCCAGGTCCTGCCCCATCTCCTGGGAGGAGGCGACCACGTCGCGCTCGGCTATCCACTGCTCCAGGTCTTCCACCTCCCGCTTCAGCTGGAAGAGGTGGGACATGTTCTCCAGGCGCCGGCGGCGCTCCTCAGCCGCCTCCTTCAGCCCCGCGTAGTGCTTGTCCACCTGGCCCTGCAGCCGGATGATCTGCTCCCTGCGCGGTCCCGGCACACAGACACCCAGTTCTCACCCGGGAAAAGATGTCCCCAACCCACCCATGTTGACAAGCGGGGGGGTTTGGGGGTGAAGGACCCGCTCTGTGCTCCCCACGTCCCTCTGCAGCCACCTCCCTGCCCAACCAGAGCAGCCAACACCGCCAGAGCTCCTGCCAAACCCCCCACCCATGCAGCGCTGAGGGCACGGGACTGCCCCGAGGGACAGGGGACACGCAGCGGTGGCACCTACCCCTCAGGGTGGCCAGCGGAGAGCAGCTGCTGTGCCCTCCCTGCCAGCTCCTTGATGGTGTGTCCGTAGTCCTCGATGGAGCGCAGCTGCCGGACGTGTCTCTTCAGCATCACCAAGCCACTCTCCTCATCCTATGGCATGGAAGACAGAGGCTTGGTCAGGGGACAGGGACCAGGGTTCACATCCACCACCCACCCTACAGGGACGTCCTGGCTCCTTCTGATGCCTTGGGGAGCAATGCTGAGCTCAGCGGGGCATGGCATGGGATGGCATGGCATGGGATGGCATGGCATGGGGTGGATAGTGTGTAATGAATGGCACAGGAATGGCACATAGGAGTGTGACACACCACAATGTGTCCTGTTAGACATGGATGATGTCCAACAGCACAGCGTGGCATGGCCCAGGTTGACATGGGGTGTCCCAGCACAGCACGACAGCACAGACCCCCCACGACATGGAGCGCCACACGGATCCACTCCTCACCTTTGGCTTCTCCTCGGGTCCCATGAAGAGCTCCTGCTCGCTGACCCAGGCCTCGGCCTCGCTGGCATCCAGGTAGTACTGCTGGGCCTCTCCAGCCTCCTGCAGGCGCCGGTGCCGGGCGGCCGCCTCCTCCTGCAGGGTCTCCCACAGCGCCCGCAGCTCCTGTGCTTGTGCCGCCAGCTCCGGGCCCGGCTCCTCGCCACTCCCCGCCGCCTCTCCCCGGCTCAGCACCTCAGCCAGGCGGGGGGCATGGCCCGCCAGCTCCTTCTGCAGCGTCTGCCAGGGGGCGGGAGGTCACGGTGATGGTCACCCAGGGGATGGGTGATCCCAAGGGACCCTCTGGGGTGGTGGGTGTCGCCGCAGTGCCCGGGCTCACCTGGTTCCTCTTGGCCAGGCGCTGCACGGTCGGGAGGTCAGTGCCATGATCTGTCGACCTCGCCAGGGACAGCCGCTCCTGCACCCATAGCTGCGGGAAAGAGCACCCACTGAGTCCCCCGCAGCACCCATGGGTGCTCCCTGCACCCCAGGCCCCGCTGCAGTGAGGACGCTCACCGTCTCATCCTCCAGATCCCGCCCCAGCTGATACATGGCCTTGGCAGTCTCCAGCTCCTTCCTCTTCCTCTCCAGTGGCTCCAGCAGCTCAAGGACTCGCTGCCGGAGCATCTGCTCCTGCCCGGTGGCATCCGGCACTTCCCCGGCACCAGGGGTGCCCTGCCACCCCAGTTCCTCCAGCTCCTTCATCCACGTTCCCACTTGCTCTTCCAGTCTCTGCAGGGGCAAACCCATGTGAGCCAAGGGGGTCAGAGCCGAGCTGGAGACCCCCAGCCCCATTTGGGAACAAAAACCCGTCACCTCGGACCTCCCACCCCTCCCCAAAGGATCCAGTGAGGTGCCCCCACCCACCGTCAACCTCTTCAGCAGCAGGTTGGTGGCGGTGAGGTCCTGGACCTTCTCGGCGGCGCGCAGCTCCTCCTGCGCCCGCCCCAGCCACCTCTCCAGCTCCGCGTAGCTCTGGGCGTACAGCGCCGAGCGCTCGGCCTCGAACAGCTGCCGGCCCTTCTCCTCGGCGGCGCCGCGCAGCCCGTCCCAGCGCCGGCGCAGCTCCTCCAGCCGCCGCAGCACCACCTCGCTGTACTGCGGCTTGCGGCTCGCCAGCTCCGTCCCCTCCTGCGGCAACAACAGACAGGCTGGTGGCCACCACAGCACAGGGGCATCCCTCCCATGCTGCTGGCTGAGAACCTTCCAGAATCGTGGAATCGCTAAGGTTGGAAGAGGCCTCTAAGGCCACGGAGTCCAGCCCTCAGTACAGCCAAGGCCACCGCTGACCACGTCCCCAAGTGCCACATCCACACAACTTTTAAATCCCTCTACCACTGCCCTGGGAAGCCTGTGCCAGGGCTGGACAGTCCTTTCCATGAAGGAATTTTCCCTGATATGTAACCTGAACCTCCCCTGGTGCAGCTTGAGGTAGTTTCCTCTTGTCCTCTCCTTTGTTTCCTGGGAGCAGAGCCTGACCCCCACCTGGCTCCACCCTCCCATCAGGGAGTTGTGGGGAGTGAGAAGGTGCCTCCTGAGCCTTGTTTTCTCCAGGCTGAGCCCCACCAGCTCCCTCAGCCATTCCTCATGCTCCAGACCCTTCCCCAGCTCCGTTGACCCTCTCTGGTCACAGTGCCAGTACCCACCGCCTCGATCTTCTCCAGCCAGCTCTGGTTGGGTGCCAGCTCAGCCATGAACGCCTGGTGCTTCTGCCACTTGCTGTGGAGACCACGGGCTTCTCCGTAGGAAACATCCTGAGCCATCAGCATCTTCTCCTCCACCCAGGCATCAAACTGCAGGGAAGGGGGGTCAGGATTTGGCTGGTGGGGATGCCCCAGGGGTGCCACCGGCCGTGCCGTGTTCCTACCTCCCGGCAGCTCTGCAGGAAGGTCTGCAGGTCGTGGTTGTCCTGTAGCAAACCAGACGCCTCCTCCACCTTGGCCATGACGGCTCCGTGCCTGGCAGGGGACGGTGGATGGGCAGCGTCAGCCCCGCTGCCCATCCGCTGCCCACCCACCCACCAGCCCTGAGCTGGACTCACCGCTCCTGGAGAGCCTGGCACTTCTCGGAGATCTTCTCGGCAAAGATGTTCCCTTCGGCCACCAGCTTGGTGCCACCAGCCACCGCCTCGGGGACCTTCTCAGCACTGCTCTCCACACCGGCACGGAAATCCTGGAAGCGGCGCAGGGCAGCGGCCGAGCCCTCCAGCGTGGGGGGCAGCTCCAGGTGGGACAGCGTGTACTCCTGGGGGGGCATGGCAAGGGTTCAGTGGAGGGTCACCCCTTCTTGGGTGTGTGCCAAGGAACCCCAAAGGACTTTGCCTGGGCACCCACCTGGTTGGTGAGGAGGATCTCCGCCTGCTTGGCGTCGCGGAGGAACTCCTGGAAGTCGCGGCACTGGGTGAGGAAGCGCTGCCGAGCCTCCGCCATCCTGCCCAGGGCGGCCCAGCCGGCCTCCACGCCGCCCAGGCGCTGCCGCAGCCCCTCGTACTCGGGGTCCGTCTGCCCCCCCAGCACCCGCTCTCCCGCCTCCACCAGGGCGGCGAAGGCACCCGCGTGCTCCTCGGCGTCACGCCGGGCCGCCTCGTGCCGCTGCAGCATCTCCTCCGCCTCCGCCAAGGACGCCGGCACCTCGTCGGCAGCCGCCACGGCTTTCTGAGCGCCGAAGAGCCACGCCTGGAAGTCATCCAGGTCCTGCAGGAAGCTCCGGAGCTGCCCGGCTTCCCCCAGGGATGCCGCCCGCTCTCCCAGGGCCGCCTGCAGCTCATCCCAGGCGGATGTCGCTGTCGCCAGCCTCTGGGCCACCTCCGGGGCCGCCTCGGGCCTCTCCTCGGCCAGGCGCTCAGCCTGGGAGCGCAGGGTGGCCAGGCGGTCCTGGGCCACCGCCAGCTCCCGCTCGATGCCGTAGAGCTTGCGTTGGGTGGCCAGGACGCCAGCCAGGTCACGGCCCAGCTCAGCCGTGGCCTCCACCGCCCGGGCTTTGCTCCGCAGCCACTGCTGGGTCTCCTCGGACTCCAGGTTGTAGTTAAGGAGTCGCAGTGCCGAGCCCACCGCCCGCCGGCGCTCCGACACCAGCTCCCGGAAACGGTCCCACCTGCGGGACAGAGGTGTGGGGTGGCGGGGGACGCACTGCTGGGACATCACCCACCAGCCCACCCACCCCAGTGTCACCCACCACGGTACCTCTTGTTGAGCTGCTCCTGGCACTGCCGCACCTGCGGGCTCCGGGGGTGCCCGCTGGCCAGGAGCCCGTCGGCTGCCTGGTTGACGGCGGCGATCTGGGAAGCCACGGCAGCCATGTCCTGCTCCAGCCCGTCCAGCCTGCGGGGACAGCCGGGCTGAGCGCGGGCA
This sequence comes from Manacus candei, assembly GCF_025592945.1. Classification (NCBI taxonomy): domain Eukaryota; kingdom Metazoa; phylum Chordata; class Aves; order Passeriformes; family Pipridae; genus Manacus; species Manacus candei. The sequence goes on from NW_026138057.1 coordinate 2,717,631, forward strand.
GCACCTCCGGACCAAAGCACGGCGGCATCGCCACCGCGGGGGCTCCTACCTGCGCTGCGCCACGTCCAGGTCCTCCAGCGCCTGCGGCACCTCCAGCTGCGCCAGCCAGGTCTCCTTGGAGCCCATCCAGAGGTGGCAGGCGTCGCTCTCCCCGAAGACGGTGTAGAGGTCCAGGGCGTCCCGCAGCTGGCGGCCGCGGCGCTCGGCCAGCGCGGCCGCCTTTGCGTGCAGCTCCCGCAGTGCCGCCAGCCGGCTCTGCGCCTCGGGGCCGGCGCGCAGCTCCGGCGGGAAGCCCTCGGCTTGCTGCGCCAGCCGGTCCAGCTGCTCCCGGGCGGCCGCCAGCTCGTCCAGCAGCTCCTGGTGCTGCCGCAGCAGGACGAGGGTGCGGGATTCATCCTGGCCCAGCTCCTCGGCGGCCGCCCGCCGCTGGGCATCCTGCAGCCCCTCCGCCAGCTCCTCCACCTCCACCTGGAACTGGAAGAAGCCCTCGGCTTCCCGCAAGCCGCGCCGCCGGAACGCCGCCAGCTCCTCCAGCTGCGTCCACAGCGCCCGCACGGCCGCCCCCCGCTCCCGCAGCCGCTCGGCTGCCCGGCCCGCGGCCGCCAGCCCCTCGCCCGCCGCCAGCGCCTGCTGCAGCCGCCCGCCCCGGCTCCGCAGCTCGGCCTCGAAGGCAGCGTGCCGGCGCTGGAGCAGCAGCACGCCCGGCAGGTCCTTCCCGAAGTCCAGGGAGGAGTAGAGCTGCTCCTGCTCCTTGATCCAGCTCTCCGCCTCGTCCAGCTCCCACAGGCAGGTCCAGAGGGAGCGGGATTGCTCCAACAAGGCTCTCCTCCGTGCCGCCAGCACCTGCAGCTCCCGCCGGCACATCTCCAGGTGGCTCACCCGGTCCCGGATGACTTTGGGGTCGCAGGGACGGTAGCCTGGACAGGGATCGAGGAGGGCTCCCATCAGCACAGCGTCCTGCCTTCCCTGGCTGTGCCATGGATGCCGGGGTGTCCCGGCACACCCACCCTCGGCATCGGCAAAGCGGAGGGCGGCCGCGCTGATGGCCCGGGTCGTCTCTGCCTGCATGGCCATGTCAGCCTCCAGCAGCCGGTGGGTCTGCAGCAGCTCCTCCGCTTCCAGAAGGTGCTTCCCAGACTCGGGAGATGCCAGTTGCACCTGCGGGAGAGCCTCAGCCATCACCCACTGCCACCCAAAACTTGGCACCAACACCCCAAGATCTCATCTCCCTCCCCAGGGGGGTCCCACCAACACCTGTTGGGACCGGGACACCTCACCCATGGTGACATCCAACACCTGTGCCTCACCTTGACCTCATCCATCCAGTCGATGCAATGGAGCATCTCCTGGAAGAGATGCTGCAGGGTGAGGTTCATCTCCAGGCGCTGGCGCCGGGCAGCCAGCAGCTCCTGGAGCTGCTCCCAGAGCCGCAGGATGTTGTCCTTGCGCCCGTTGATGCGCTGGATGTCATGGTAGCCCTCCAGCTCCAGCTCCCTGGCCACTGCCTCGATGGCCTGGACCCGCTCCCTGTAGGCAGCCGTGTCTGTCTCGATGGCCTCGTGCTTCTTCTTGGCCGCCTCCACGGCCGCCAGGTCCTGCCCGAAGTTGTCCTGCCCCAGCACAGAGCCCATGATGAGACTCTGACAGGGTTCCCTGGGGTGGGGGTCCCTGGGGTGAGTGTCCCTGGGCTCACCTGGGCCACCAGGCGCTGGTTCTCGCTCAGCCAGGCCTCCCTCATGGCCGCTTTGCGGTCGAAGCGCCGTGCCAGCTGCTCCAGCTTCTCCTGACGGATCAGCTCGTTGCGCAGGGCCAGCTCCCGCTCATGCTCTGCTTTCTCCAGCTGCTCCCAGGCCTGGGGAAAGGCGACACCGGAGGGGGTGGCACCCTGAACTGCACTGGGAGATGGACCCAACCTGCCCAAGGACCTGAACTGCTCCAGGATGGACCCAATCTGCCCCAGGAGAGGGATTTAGCTTCCTCCAGGAGATGAGCTCAACCCACCCCAAGGGATGGACCCGCTTTGTCCCCAGGAGATGATGGACCAAATTTGCCACCAGGAAATGGACACAACTTTCCCCAGGCGATGGACCTGACTTGACCCCCGGAGATAGATGCCAGCGACCCCAGGAGATGGACCCCATACCCGGTTGATGTCGGAGACCAGGCGCCCCTCGTGCGGGGTGTAGACGCGCTGGTTGTTGGCTCTCATCCGTGACTGGATGGTGAAGAGCAGCACCTCCAGGTTACCCTTCTCCTGAAACCTGCCCCGGAGAGAGCTCAGTGGCCACCCTTGGGTGCCCCGCACTGCCAGGCAGGCATGGGGAGGGTGGGGGACTCTTACTTGGGGGGCTTCTCCACGGTACGGTAGGTGCTGAAGGCTTGCAGCTGGTGCTGCACCCCAGCCAGCGAGTTGGCGAAGCTGCGGCTGTTGAGGGAGGCGATGGTCTGCTCGATCCAGGTGAGCAGGTCAGATGCCAGCCCCCCGTAGCCCTCAATCATCCGCTCTGTCTCCTTAGCGTGCTCGATGACCTGTGGCGGCACCAGCAGTGAGCACGGGGGGCTGACACCCCACCAGAACCCCCCCGACCACCTCAACACTGTCCCTTACCTTGCCCAGGCGCCTTCCCTCCACCTCCAGCACCTTCATTTTGGAGAAGTAGTGGTAGAAGGCCACCACGTAGGTGATGATGGACTTCTCGTCAGGGTTCTCCGTGAATACATCTGCCCGGCACAAACAAGAGGCGTCACTCCTGACCCAACATCCACCCGCTCCACAGGCCACCACAGCCTCGTGAGGCCTCCCCTGTGCCCACACAGACCCTCCTTCCTTTCCGTGGGCTGGGAACCTCTCTGCGCTCGACAGAGCCTGGCAATGTCCCAGCAGAGACTGAGGCAGGAGGGTTGGCAGCACAGACTCACCTTCGGGGTCAAGGAGCGGGGTGATGCCCAGGTGCCGCTCTGCCACGCTGAACGCGTGCTCCAGGTTGTGCCGGGCGTTGGATTTGGTCAAGTTTTGGAAGTCAACCAGCTCAGGCCTGGGGATGGAGGGCATGGGACAGCAGTGATACACCCGAGGGACATCACACAGTGCCACCACCACCCTGGTGCCTGCCGCCATGCCACCTACCTGTGCCTGTGGATGAGGGCATTGAAGGCCAGCCCGTCCTTCCAGCTTGAGGTGAAGTTGGTGACATTCACGTGGGGGTACCTGCGATGGGGACAGGGTGTCACTGTCACCCTCTTGACACTGCTGGACCCCGGAGCAGAGGTGTGGGGCACCTACCCTGCCGTCTTCATCTGGCACCAGAGCAGCAGTGCATCCCTGGCAGAGCGTGTCTCCCGGCCCTCCTGCGTCTCCACAATGATGTCCTGGATCTGGGGGACAGAAGGACATCCTGGGGTTGGAACAGGAGCTCCACGGAGGATGGCTCCTGCTTGGGAATGAGGTGAGGAGCTGAGGGGTGCCCCAAGCCACCTGTTCCTACCTGGAAGCGGAGGATGATGGTCCAGATGAGGCCAAGGACGAGGCGGTGGTTGCCATCCACAATGTCGTGGGAGCCCATGTTCTCCAGGTGCACCCGCTGCTCCTTCAGGAACTGCAGCGCCTTGTCCACATTCTCCAGGCAGTGGATCCGCATCCGGCCCTTGGTGGGCTTGGGCTGGGGCACAACAGGGCTCAGCACCCTCCCCTCCACACTGGGTACCCCAAACCCCATGCGAGACACCCACATGACCACGCTGCCACCCCAACGCCTGGCCAACGCCAAGGTCAACGCCCTGGTGGAACAGCTGGCATGACATAGCATGGCATGGCATGGCATGGCATGGGTCCCAGGGTCTCCAGCCGGATGGGATTCCTACCAGAAGCTCTCCTGACAGCACCTCCAGCAGCTTGATGAGCACGCGCCCGTCCCGGAGGTCCATGTAGAGGTCCGAGATGCGGCAGGTGACACGAGCCAGGTGCGAGTTCACCCACTTGGTGAAGGTTTTCTTCTGCACGGCCTCCCGCTCATCTGCAAGGACAGCGGGCACGGGGTCACCGACAGCAGGGACAACCCAGGGGCACCAAGGGGACCCGGCACCCACCTGCCAGGGCTTTGATGCGGGAGCGTTCAAAGAGCCGCGCCGAGCTGTTGTCGTTGTCCAGCTCATCGTCGGACGCGTCCCAGCGGACGTTGATGCGGCTGTACTGCTGCTGCAGCTCCAGCTGCTCGTAGTCGTTGGCCGAGGTCATGGTCCCGGTGTCCCCCGGCCCGGTGGCCGTCGGCTACCGGCGAGAGGCCCCTGGGGACAGCGGGACCGTGAGAATCAGCGCGGCTGCGGCGGCTCGCCGGCCCTGCGGCACGTGGGGATTTGCGGCTCAGAGCGGCTGGATAAGCTGCTCAGAGGGATTTAGCCTCACCCCACCCAGGTGTTGGGGGGGCACCTGGGTGCTGCGTGCTCCAGGACCCCCCGTGCTGAGCTGTGCTGAACCGTGCTGATGGCTGTTTACGGTGCTGTGTCCCCACCCAGGTCCCTCCTGCCCCGCTAGCACCCCAATCCAAGTCTCCAGGGGTGTCCCCCAATCCTTGTGTGCCCCTAGGGAAGCGGGTGCTGCTCACCCCCACCCCAACCCCTGCACAACAGAGGGGCTTCGCCGACACTGGTGGCAGAAAGTGGGTGACAGCTGCCAGCGGGGGTGGCCACCCACCCCCGGGGACATTTGAGACACAGATAGGACATGGCTGGTATCTAAAAATGCCTCCGAGCAGCTGTCGGTGGCTGCTGGGGCCCCGGAGGGGTGTGAGGAGATGGGCTCTGGCTCCCCACAGCCAGTAACACATCCAGGACCACCCCTGGCAACCCGGAGCTGCGTGGAGCCCTCAGCTGGGGGTGCTGGGGGGAACCCTGTGTGCCCCAAAACCACTGGTGTGCCTGTGAGCTGTGACACCACATGACCACCCAGACCCCCCCTGGAACCCCTCGGGGCACCCCCTGCATCCCCTCGGGTCCCCCTGGGTGGTGTTATCGGGGTGGCCGGGCTGGACCGCACCCCAACTCCACACCCTAATCGGGGCAGTGCAGGCAGGGCTTGGCTCGGGGCTGGTGGCACCGGGAGCGTGCAAGCACATGGAGGAGCATGCCGGAGCGTGGACACGGCAGCAAGGGCATGCAGGAGCACACCAGAGCATGCATGTGTGAGGAAGGGCATGTAGAAGTGTGACAGAGTGTGTCCATGGGAGTGAGCATGAGCAGGAATGTGCCAGAGCACGCAAGAGTGAGCAAGGACACATAGAAGCATGGCAGAGTGTGCACACGTGAGGCAGGATGTGTAAAAACATGCCAGGGTGTACAAGAGTGTGCATGTGTGAGCAAGGCCATGCAGGAACATACCAGAGTGTGCCAGAGTATGCACATACGGGCAAAGGCAGGCAGGAGCACACCAGAGCATGTACATGTCAGCAAAGACATGTGGAAGAGTGCCAGAGCATGTCAGAGCATCCACGTGAGAGCAAGGACATGCAAGATCATGCCAGAGCGTGCAAGAGTGTGCACATATGACCAAGGACACGCAGGAACATGCCAGAGCGTGCACACATGAGCCAGGCCATGGGACACACACGGGAGGCACACGAGCACATGCAGGAGTGGGCAGGAGGGCGCCGGAGCCGGGCCCGCAGCCCCCCATGCCGTGGCTCTGGGCCACTGCCGGAGCACCTGGCTCCCCCTGGCAGGAAAGCCCTGTGGGAGCCCAAATTTGGGGACTTTCCCCCCAGAACTTCGGGGACTGCCAGTGGGATGGGTGTGCTGAGCTGTGGCGGGTGTCTGCAGGACACCTCAGTTCTGACTGTGTCCCCAACAATGTGACAGCAGAGCCACGGCCGCGAGCATCCAAGGAGGAGAGAGAGGAGGAGGAGGAGGAGGAGATGACGCTGAAGGGAGCCACAGCAGGCCCACGGGAGCGTTCTGAGCGCGGGTGCTCACCCACCCTTTAAATCTCCCTCCGCCGCACCGGCGCCTTCTGAGCATCCCTCCCTGGCACAGCCACGCCGCCACCGGCACCCGCCACTTGGGAATTGTCATTCCTCCTGCTCAGCGTGCGGGAAGCTGGGAGTGCCGGCGTGCCGGCCTCACCGCCAGCATCCTGCAGCCGCGGCCCGGGCAGCGTCGCCTTCCCCGGCCAGCGACTCGGCACGGTGAATCAGCACTTCCCGGCGAGGGGCTGGCACTGTGCCGTCGCCACGGTCCCCCCACCGGGCACAGGTGACGTCCCCCCACACCCCGAGGGCAGCCAGGGCAGCGGTCGGCGCCTGGCACCCATGGCACCCTCAAACCCATTCCCTGGCTCATCCCTTGCCACCGCAGCGTGCTGCTGGAAAACCCGTTCCCAGGGCACAAGAACTCATCGGGATCCCCCAAAATGCCCCAAAATGCTGCCCCATTACCGCCACCCGCAGCCAGGCACATCTCCATCGCTCCGCTTCACCAAAACACCTGGATTTGGCGTCTCCACCATGCCCACGGGCAGCCACGCTCTCCTTGGGAAGGGGCAGGATCCGGGGGGCATCCCCCAGCCCCCCAACAGCCTCCTGCCTGCCAGGCGCAGGGCCAGATCCGGGAGCAGATGGTCCCGCTCGGCACGGCCGCGCGGCACAGCACGGGGCGCTTGGGCATGGCACGGCACGGCTTCTCCGGCCGCGCTGCCCCGCTCCGGCCAGGGCTCCCCAGCCACGCTCTCACCCGCCCCGGAGAATTTGGGCTTCCCCAGGGCCACACACGCTGGCCGTGCCAGGACTGTCCCATGTCACCCAAGCCGGAGACACGCACACGTGCTGACACTCCACAGACATTTTTGGCTATAAATAGGCCTCCCCTGCGCACGGCGCCAGCCGAGCCCCGCTCCCTTCTTAGGAGTTGCCCCCCTGCACCCCAAAATCGCCCGCCGGTGCCGCAAAACCACACGATAGATGTAAAATACTCTGAGGGGGGTTGTGCTGGCACCCAACGGGGCTTTCTGAGCCTCCTGGGCTTGCCACCCTCTTCCAAGGCACCCCAATCTCCTGATTCTGGGAGCTGGAAATTTACAAAGGGAAAAGCTGGGAAATCAGCCCTGGGGGACCCCCAGGTTGTCGGGGTGAGGGTAAGAGTTCCCTCAGCCCAATGCCCACTCATGAGCATCCTTCTGGCATTGGGATGGGGGGTGGTCAAGGGCACAGCACCCCAAATATCCTTTCCACTAACTCCAGTTTGCCCAGTTGCTAAAAACTGGGGGACAAAAAGTGGATTGGGCGGTGTGTTCCACCAAGACCCTCCAGACTCAGCTTGCCCACCATGTCTCGACAGAGCTGGGAGCACCCAGGACTGGAGTGGGGAACCCTCCAGGGGTTGGCACCCCAGGGGACGTGTCCCCAGGGTGTCCCCACACTGTCCCCGGGGTGTCCCCGGGGTGTCCCCAGAAAGTCACCGCCACTCGCCCGCCCCGTTCTTCCTGAAAGCAGCCCCGAGGGACACGGGGGGACAGCAGAGCCCCCGCCGCAGGGCGAAAAGGGGGTTTAGCCCCCCCTCCGGAGGGCTGCTCACACCCCACCAAACTTTCCTCCGTGCCTACTGCCCCCCGCTACCGCTCCCGGTGCTCGGCGCCGACCCCCCGCCCGGTATCCCCGGGGTGGGCAGCGCCTCCCGGTGCCCCCCCCCCGCGTGTCCCCGGGGAGCGGCGCCTCCCGCCGCCCCCCGAGCCCCTCCGTACACCCCGGAGCGGCGCATCCCGGTGCCGCGGGGTCTCACCTGCGCGGGGCGGCGGGCGGGAGAGCGGCGGCGGCGGCGGCGGCGGCGGGGCCGGTGCGGGAGCGGGGCGGGGGGAGCGGAGCCGCCCTGCACCGCGATATAAATAACATTATCTGGGCGCGCAGGGACATTCCTGCCCGGAGCCGGCGGCGCTGCCCGGCCCCGATAGCCCCGCTCCCCCCGGGAGGGCCGGGCCGAGCCGACCGGGCGGGCGGGGACGGGGATGGGCGCAGGGACGGGGACGGGGACGGGCCGCCCGCCCCGCAATGCAGCACAGCGGCGCCCCCCGGCCGCCAGCGCCACCGGCACCCGCGGCACCGGCAGCGGCACCGGCAGCGGCACCGACAGCATCACCGGCATTGGCGGCAGCAGCAGCACCGGCACCGGCGGCAGCACCGGCGGCAGCACCGGCGGCACCGGCACCTGCCGGGCGCGGAGCAGCGCAGCGCCCCGCCGACACCGGCGAGGGTCCCCGGCGAGCCCCCCCTGGACAGCCCACGTGTCCCCCCCTAGCCCTGGATGCCCCCCAGCTAGTCACAGGCACCCCGCAGCTGGCCCTGAGCGTCCCCTAGCTAGTTCTGGGTGTCCCCCGCTAGTTCTGGGTGTCCCCCGCTAGTTCTGGGTGTCCCCCGCTAGTTCTGGGTGCCCCCCCCGCTAACCGTTGTTGTACCTCATTAGCCCTGCCAGTCCCCCAGCTAGTCCCAGGCACCCCACAGTTAGACCTCAGTGTCCTCCAGCTAGCCCCGGGCACACCCCAATTATTCCTGGGTGTCCCCCAACTAGTCAGTGGTGTCCTCCACCTAACCCAGGCAGCCACCAGCTAGCCCTCAGTGATCTCCAGCTAGCCAGGGCCCTGCACGATCAGTCCTGGGTGTCCCTCAATAGCCCTGGACGCGCCTCAGGTAGCTCCAAGTGTCCCCCACTAGCCCTGGGTGCCTCCCAGCTAGTTCCAGTAACCCCCAGCCAGCCCTGAATGTCCCCAAGTAGCCTTGATGTCCTCCAATAGTCCTGGGTGTCCCCAGGTAGCCTCAGGTATTCCCACTAGTCCCAGGTGTCCCCCACTAGCCCTGTGTGTGCCTCACTACTCCCGGGTGCCTTCAGGTAGCCCCAGGTGTCTCCCACAAACCCTGTGTGTCCCCCACTAGCCCCGGGTGCCCCCAGGTCGCTCCAGGTGTCCTACACTAGTCCTGTGTGCCTCCAGTAGTCCCAGGTGTCCCCAGGTAGCCCCAGGTGTCCCCCACTAGTCCCTGGTGCCCACCAGATAGCTCCAGGTATCCCCCACTAATCCTGTGTGTCCCCACTAGTCCCAGGTGCCCCCAGGTAGCCCCAGGTGTCCTGCACTAGTCTTGTGTGCCCCCAGGTAGCCCCAGGTGTCCCCCACTAGCCCTGTGTGTCCCCCACTAGTCCCGGGTGCCCCCAGGTAGCCCCAGGTGTCCCCCACTAGCCCTGTGTGTCCCCCACTGTCCCGAGTGCCCCCAGGTAGCCCCAGGTATCCCCCACTAGCCCCGGATTCGCCCCCCCCAGCCCACGGACCCCCCGCCCCGCCCCTTTCCCCATCAAGCCCCGCCCCCAATGACAGACAACGTCCTGCGGCCCCGCCCCGCCCCCTGGCCCCGCCCCCTGGGCGCAGCTCTCGCGAGACCCGGGGCGCCGGCGGCGCGAGATGTGCGGTGGCTGTGTGGGCACCGAGTACCCGGAGCGGGTGAGGGGGGGGGAGCCGGGACGGGCCGGGACCCACCGGGGCCGCTCCCCGGCCCGGTCCCAGCCTCTGCTGCCGCCCTAGGGCACCACCTGCCTGGAGGGCGGCTCCTTCCTCCTGAACTTCGTGGGCTGCGCGCAGTGCGGCCGCCGGGACTTCGTGCTGGTCGCGAACCGGGCCGCGGGCCTGCACGGCGGGGAGGAGATCGTCACCTATGACCGTGCGAGGGGGGGCACCGGGAGGGTGGGGGTGTGACCTGTGGGATCTGGGGGTCTTGAGAGCCGAGGGGGACATTTGGGGCCTGGGGCTTAGGGGGTCGCTGAAGGTTGGGGAGGGGGTGGTCTGGAGGACCGGGAAGGGTCTGGGGCTCGGGGAGGGACCTGGGGGTTCGCGGGGACCTTTGGGGCCTGGGGTTTGGGGAGAGCCCGGGCTCAGAGGAGGGGGGAGGCCTAAGGGAGGGTTAATTTGGGGAGGGAAAATTTGGGGACCCAATATTCAGGAGATCCCTGAGGATGGGAATGGTGGCTTCCCAGGGATGGGGTCTCAAGTTTTGGGAGGGGTTGTCAGGGAGCTGAGGGGCATTAAAGGGGGGTGAGGTGCTGGAGGGGGAATTAGATGCCTTGGGGGCAGGGGGTCTGCACTCCAGGAGTGAAGGCAGGCACAGAGGGTGGGGGCTTGTCCCGAGGAATTTGGGAGGGGGGTATACCCCAAGGACACGGCCTGTGTCCCCTCACCCCACTGTCCCCCCGTCCTGACAGACCTGTGCAAGAACTGCCACCACCTGATCGCGCGCCACGAGTACACCTTCAGCGTGGTGGACGACTACCAGGTGTGCCCCTTTTCCCCACAACCCCCTTCCTGGCTCCTTTGCCTCTGGAATGCCAGACCCAGCCTTTCACGGGCTGATTCCCACCTGCCCTGGGATGGAGCCTTGAAGGATTCGGAGCTGCATCCCTGTGCCCGGGGCTACCTGGAGGCTCCTGGCACTAGTCCGTGCCTTGTGGAGGGAGCTCAGCTCACCTGGCATGGGAATGTGGGTGATGGGAGGAGCCTGTGCCCCCCATTCCTCATTCCTGTCACATTTTCTATGCAGCAAACTGCTGGAAAAAGGGCTCAGGGGAGCCAGTGGGGCTGGAAACGAGATCCGCCGGCTCCGATTGCAGTCGGGGATTGGGTACCAGATCCGGCTCAGGTTTCCCTGTGGGGGAGCAGGGCTGTGGCAGCCCCCCTTTTTCCATCCCCCCCTTTCCCTCCCCCCAGGAATACACCATGCTGTGCCTGCTCTGCGGCCGTGCCGAGGATTCCATCAGCATCCTGCCCGACGACCCTCGCCAGATGACCCCGCTCTTCTGAACCGGTGTGTACCCTGGGATGAGATCCCTGGAACCACGATCCCTGGGGACCACAGAGTCCCTTACGTGATTCTCTCCCCCAGACTTCCAGCCTGGATGCAAGGAACGCCCGACACCGGATGCTCCCGTGTTTCTGGAAGCCCTGTGGCTCTGACCCCGGCTGCAGGGATGGGGTGCAGCACCACAGCCCGAGCCCCCAGTGTGCTGAAGACATAAAGGAGACCCCAAAACAGGGTCTCTGTCACCCCAAAACAGGATCCAAAGGGATTCCCACCCCATCCCTGCCTCAGGAGGCCTCTTGTGTGGGGCAATAAATGTGACACGTGACAGCTCAGTGGTGCAGGTGGGAGTATTTTGGGGGTGGGCTTTACCCCCCTGGAGCTGGTGAAGGGTGTTGGGGGCTGATGGGAGGATCAAGGGGGCTTCTCCCATCCCAGGAGCCTATGGAATTCCTCTCTAGTCCTTCCCAGCATTTGAGAGCCCACTGCACTCTCGCAGTGCTCTCCTAAACCCTGCAGAGAAACAACTTGATTATTTTCCCTCCCTGAGGAGCTGGTTTGGGGTCACTTCTGTGTGCCCCGGGGTGTGTAACTCAGCCCTGCCCTGCCGGGAATTTCATATTCCTGAGGCGGGAAGGAGCGGGGTGTGGGAAATCACTGCCCTGGGGTGAGTGAGGTGCTGCTCTTGGCACCCGGCCCCAGCAACTGCCTCGGGGAACTGGGTGCAACCTGCCTGGCTCCCACCTATCCCTGTGCCACCGTTTCCTGGTCTGGCACCTCGGGGCTGCAGCCTCCTTCCTGCTCCCCCAACAGCCCCTAAAACCCACATGGCTGTGGGTATGTTCCCAAGAGCCTCGTGGGTCTGGGTATGTTCCCAAAAACCACACGGATCTGGGCGCGCTCCCTCCGGCTCGTTTATTGCCCCCAGCCCGCGCCGCCCCAGCGGCTCCAGCCCTCCACCCCCATCGAGCCCCCTCCCCATGGTTTCGGAGGGGGCTGTCACCCTGCGGAGAGCTGGGGCCACCCCAGGGTGACCTCAGAGCTGGGATCACATCGGAGCCGGGACCGTGCCAGAGCCGGGGTTACTTGGCCAGCTTGAGGAGGCGCTGGATGTCGGGCTCCAGCTGGGCCGTGGGCACGCGGGGGCTGTAGCGCCGGAACGGCTCCCCCTCGGGCCCCACCAGGAACTTCTCGAAATTCCAGGAGATGTCGGAGCGCCGCACGGGGCTCCAGGTGACGAAGCGGGGCTCGGCCATCAGGTGTGCAGCCTCGTCGGCTGGCGCGGGCAGGTGAGCCTTGAGGTAGGCGAACACGGGGTGGGTGTCGCTGCCGTTCACCTGGCACTTCTGGAACAGGGTGAAGTTGGGCTCGAAGCCGCCCCCGGGCCGCACGTGCTTCAGGGTGTTGAGGATCTCCTCGTTGGTGCCGTTCTCCTGCGGCGGGGAAGGGGAAATCCGGGAGCTGTGTGTTTCCCAGCCGTCCACACCTCCCCCCGCCCCGGCCTCGTAGCCCACGAGACTTACCTGGTAGCCAAACTGGTTACAGGGGAAGCCCAGCACGACCAGCCGCCGAGGGTAGCGGGCTTGGAGCTGGTTGAGCTGGGTGTAATCCCGCACCGTGGTGCCTCAGAGCGACGCCACGTTCTCGATCAGGACCACGCGGCCCCGGAAAACGCCGAAATCCACCTTTTCCCCCTGCAGGGAGGTGGCGCTCAGGTCGTAGAAGGACTTGGCGATGGGGACGGTCATGGCTGCGGGCTCGGCTGCCTCCCCCCTGCGCCCGCGCCGCCTCTTAAGGGCTTCCCAGTGCCCACGTCATGGTCCAAAGGTCTGCGGGCCCCGCCGCGGCTTGGGAGAAACCGGAGCTGCCCGTCCCACCCGTGGAAGGAGGAAGGTGGCGCAGGGCCAGGGCGATGCTCCACCTGCCTCAATAATTCATGGCACGGCGCGGTGCGGCTGCTCGTCCCAGTGCCCGCAGGATGCGGGATGCTGCCGGCCTGGCACAGCGTGTTCCCGAGGTTTGGGAATGACAGGGAGAATTGGGGAATAACGGGAGTCTGGGAGCTGGGGCTGTGTGGGCTGGAGGGTGGTGGGGACGGGTGCCCCAGCACTTCTTGCCTGGCGCTGCCTTGGCATCGCCTCTGGGGTCTCCTGTGCTGCCATCCCAGTGCCCACCAGTCCCAGGGCCTGCTGGTCCCAGTGCCAGCTCAATCCCTGGGCCCATCTGCTGTGGTGCCCACCTTTGTCCTGGTACCTGCCCATCCCAGTGCCCGGCAGCATCTCAGTGTCCACCTATATGCTAGTGACCATCATCCCAGGAACCACCCATCCCACTGGTACTGGCCATGGCACCCCACGGGTGCCATGTCCCATATTCCCGTGCCCAGCCTGGAAAGGGGACACCGTCCCGGCCACCCTGGATCCACCTCAATTATTGATCACCGCTCAGGTGTCCGTGCCCAGGCCGTGCCTGCCGCACGCTGCTCCCTGTGCCGGTGCCGCCACCAGGGCATCGTGCCCACAGCCCCCCACGGAGCACACGGACCACCAGCACCTCCAGCATCACCTTTATTCTGCAAACCGTGTGTGTAAAACTCGGGGGCTCCCACGGGCACGGGGTGGACACCGGGTGGGCACACAGCGCCTGGACACCCCCACCCCACTCTGCACATCGGGGAGGGCACCCCCATGCCTTCTCCCCCCGCCCCGTTCCCTGTGGGGTGTCCCGTGTCCCTCCCCGCCTCCATGGGGACCGCCCCAATCCCGCCCCTATCGTGCCCCCTCCCGGCACAGCCGGCGGCCGGGTCAGGGGGGGTCCCAGCCTTCAACACCAGCAGGTCTTGGGGGTGTCCTCGCCCTGCAGAGGTTGCTGCTCCTCCTCCTCCAGCCGGGCCAGGGTGGGGGCGCGGGGGGGTCCCCGCAGCTCCTCCAGCTCCTTGCGGTGCGCCTGCAGCACCAGCTCCGTCAGCCGCGTGAAGGACTGCGGGAGGGGGCGTGTGAGCCCGGGAGAGCGCGCCCAGAACCCCTCCAGAACCTCCAGCTCCCCCTCCCAGTCCTCTCGGGACCCCCCGACCCTCCTCCCAGCCCCCCCATACCTCCTTGATGTTGAGGTTGCTGCAGGCACTGGTCTCGTAGAAATCCATCCCGTATTCCCTGGCCAACTGTGGCACCAGGATTTTGGCGGGGAGGGAGCGTGATTTGGTGGGGGGGGATTCAATAACCCCGCTTCCCCCCCGGAACGTGCACAGCCGGGCACGGACAGACGGGTGAGCTGGGGGGGCTGGCATAGGGGAACCCCCCGGGGCTGGGCACTGGGGGCTTTGGGGGTCCAGAGGTCCTGGGAGGGGTCCCTGGGTGCTTTAGGGGTGCAGGGGACCACGCTGGAGGTGCGAGGAGGGGTTGGGGGTCCCTGGACACCCTGGGGGTGCACTGTGAGGTGGAAAGGGGGTTCCTGGATCCTCTGGAAGTGTGGGGGGGTCAGCAGTCCCTGGGTACAGACTGCAGGGGGGCGGGAGTGTCCCTGGTCATGCTGGGGAGCACTGGGGATATTTGGGGGTCCCTGGACACAGGTAAGGCTGCAAGAGGGCTGATGGGGTCCATGGAGAATGCAGGGTGGGCTCAGGGAGGGACTGACTAAGCCAGGGGTAGAGAAGCGGGTACTGGATGATTTGGGGGTCTAGAGGTCCTGGGGAGACACTGGGGGGAGTCACTGGGTGCTTTAGGGGTGCAGGGGACCACGCTGGAGGTGCAGAGAGGGGTTGGGGGTCCCTGGACATCCTGGGCGGGGCACAGGGAGATCTAAGATCAGCCCCTTGGGGTGCACAACTACTGTGGGGGAGCAAGGGGTTTCCTGGATGGGGGGGGGGGGCTATTTTTGAGGTGCCTGGGTACAGACTGCAAGAGGGTGGGAGATCCCTGGTCATGCGGGAGGGGGGAGCTGGGGATGTTTGGGGTTTCCTGGACACAGGTAAGGCTGCGTGAGGGCTGTTGGGGTCCCTCGGGAGTGCAGGGGGGGGGCCTGACCACCCTGGGGGCGCAGGGGGTGGGGTCCTGCCCCCCCGGGGGGCACAGGCCAGCCCCCGCTCACCTGCAGCCCTTGCTCTTTGGGCACTTGCCTCTTGTGCTCCTCGTCCGCTTTGTTCCCGATGAGGATTTTCTGGACGCCGTCGGGCGCGTACTGCGGGGTGGGGGGGCGGCGTGAGGACCCCCCGCCCACCACGGCGAGGGGACCCCCACCTCCCTCCCATGCACCCCTACCTCATCCACGTCGCTGGCCCACTTCACGATGTGCTGGTAGGAGCGCTCGCTGCTGATGTCATACACCAGGAAGATGCCCTGCGGGAGGGGGGGCCGGCCACTGACACCCCAAATTCCGTGCCTCAGTTTCCCCTCTCCTGCACGCCAGGATGGGAACCCCCCGTACCTGTGCCCGCCGGTAGTACTGCTTGGTGATGGTCTGGTACCGCTCCTGGCCGGCCGTGTCCCTGCCCGGGGACAACGGGTCAGTGCCACCACCCGCGGCACGAGTTGGGCAGGGCTCAGCCCCTACCCCTGCTGGGGGAGCGGGACTCAGACCCCCCAGAATGCCCCCCCGGGATCCAGTGCCGCCACTCACCAGATCTGTATCCGCACCTTGATCCCGTCCACCTCGATCGTCTTCATCTTGAAGTCGACACCTGGGACGGGGACGGGAGAGGGGACGGGGGTGTCCCGGTGTTCCCCACCGCTGGAGCTGCTGTCACCGGGGGGCGCTCCGGTTCCCTCCTGGCCCACCCCAAGCCCCGCCGTGGCCCGGTGCTGGTGCCCACACCCGGTGCCAGGCCTGGCAGGAGGTGCCAGGTGGGTGATCCCGATGCTCCCGGTTCCCCAGTGCTGCGGCTTCCCGGTGCTGTGGCTGCCCACTGCTCCCGGTTCCCGGCTGCATGCTGCTCCCGATTCCCCCGTGCCAGAGATGCCCAGTGTTCCCGGTTCCCCGGTGCCCATGATTTCCTGGTTCCCTGATGCTCCCGGTTCCCCAAAGCCGCGGCTCTCCAGTGCCCCCGGTTTCCCAGTTCCCGGGTACTGCGACTCCCGATGCTCCCGGTTCCCACAGTTTTCCCACTCTCCGGTTCCCCGTTTCCGCGGTGTTGCAGCTCCCCAGTGCCCACGGTTAACCGTATCCCCGTTGCTCACAGTTTCCCGATTGCCCCCGCTTCGCCCGTGCCCGCCACTCCCCGGTTCCCCGGTGCCCACGACTCTCGGGTGCCCTGGTTTCCCGTTTCCCCGATCCTGTGGCTTCTCAGCTCCTCTGTACTCCCCCCTTTCCCGGTGCCCACGGTTTTGCCCCTCCCTGGTTTCCCGGTTCCCAGGTGCTGTGGCTCCCTAATACCCCCCGGTTCCCACGGTTTTCCCGCTCCCCAGTTGCCCGGTTTTCCGTTTCCCCGGTGCTGCAGCCTCCCGGTACTCGCGGTTTCCCGGTGCCCACGGCTCCTGCTTCCCAGTGCTGCGGCTCCCCAGTTTCTCGGTGCTCCCTGTTTCCCGGTGCCACGGCTCCCCGGTTCCTCAGTTCCCCGGTTTCCCTTTCCCCCGCTTCTGCGGCTCCCACTGCTCCCATTTCCCCGGTGCTGAGCCTTCCCACTGCTCCCGGCTCCCCGATGCTCCCGGTTCCCCGTTTCCCCGGTGCTCCCGCTTTCCCGACGCTCCCGGTTCCCCGTTTCCCCTCTCCCGCCGCCGCGCGCTGCCGGTGCCGGTACCGATGGTGGAGATGTGGGCGGGGTGGAACTGGTTGTCGGTGAACCGGCAGAGCAGGCAGGTCTTGCCCACGCCCGAGTCCCCGAGCAGCAGCAGCCGGAACAGCACGTCGTACTGCTTGGCCATGGCGGGCCCGGGCACCGGGGCCGCACCGGAGCTGCGCCGCCGCCGCGCCGGGCCGGGCTGGCACCGGGGGATGCACCGGGGCGGGGCGAGG
Source organism: Manacus candei (assembly GCF_025592945.1). NCBI lineage: Eukaryota > Metazoa > Chordata > Aves > Passeriformes > Pipridae > Manacus > Manacus candei. The sequence goes on from NW_026138057.1 coordinate 2,734,391, forward strand.
GCGGCGGCGGCGGGAGGGGGCACCGGGGAGTGGGGGGGGAACCGGGGGATGCTGTGGGGAACGGGGAGGGGACACCGGGGGATGCGGGGGAGGGAGCACCGGGAGTGCACCGGGGATGCACCGGGTGCGGGGCGGCACCGGGGGATGCTGTTGGGAAACGGGGTGGGGACATGGGAGAAGCACCGGGGGAACGGGCGAGAACACCGGGGAACGCTCCGGAGCACCGGGAGATGGACACCGGAGTGCACAGAGGAGGGAGAACCCGGGATACACCGGGCATGCAGCAGGGGATGAACCGAGGGATGCTCCGGGGTACCGTGGGGAATTGTAGGGGAGCTCCGTGAGGGACACGGGGGAAGTGGGACCGATGGGGACACCGAGGGATGCTCTGGAGCACCGGGAGGGACGCACGGGAGGCACCAGGGGATACGTTGGGGCTGCTCTGGAAAACAGGAGATGGAAAAACAGGGGATGTACCAGGGGGACCGGTGGGGACAAGGGGGATTCCGAGAACACTGGGGGATGCTCTGGGGGCACTGAGGAGGAGACACAGGGATGCAGCAGGGGACACTGGGGGGACATGGAGCTGCACCAGGAGAGTGTGTGACACTTTGGAAGGATGGGATGGCATCCAGGGGGGCTGGACAAAGGTGGGCCCATGGGAACCTCGTGGGGGTCAAGGAGGCCAAGGGCAGAGTTGGCACAGGATCGGGACAACTGCCGGGATCAGTGCGGGATGGGGGTGATGGGATGGAAAGCAGCCCAGAGGAGAGGGATTTGGGGGTGCTGGGGGATGCAAGGCTGGATATGACCCAGCAGCCCAGAAAGCCAGTGGTGTCCCGGGCTATTGCCACCGGCAGCGAGGGCAGCAGGTAAGGAAGGATTATCCTGCCCTGCCCTGCTCAGGTGACATCCCACCTGGAGCACTGTGCCCAGCTCCGGAGTCCTTGGCATGGGAAGGACATGGAGCTGCTGGAACAGGGCCAGAGGAGGCCATGGAGATGCCCCGAGGGCTGGGGACAGGCTGGGAGAGAGCTGGGGGAGTCCAGCCTGGAGAAGGGAAGGCTCCAGGGAGACCTCAGAGCTCCTTGTAGTGCCTAAAGGGGCTCCAGGAGAGCTGGAGAGGGACTTGGGACAAGGGCCTGGAGGGACAGCACAAGGGGGAATGGCTCCAAAGTGGAAAAGGGGAAATTTAGATGGGATATTAGGGAGAAATTCTTTACTGTGAGGGTGGTGAGCCACGGGAATTGATTTCCCAGAGAAGCTGCGGCTGCCCCTGGATCCCTGGGAGTGTCCAAGGCCAGGTTGGATGGGGCTTGAAGCAACCTGGCCTGGCGGCAGGTGTCCCTGCCCATGGCAGGGGGTTGGCACCGGACGAGCTCCCTTCAAGAATCCCAAATCATGGCTTTCGGCGGTGACGTCATGCATGACGTCACACCGCGATGACGCTGCCGCCCTCCCGGCATGCGCGCCGGGGCCGGGCGGGGAAGGGGCGGGGCCAGGTGGGAGGGGCGTGTCGGAGGGCGTGGCCTCCTGTCCCCTCCCGGCCGCCGTCGCCGCTCCCCGCGGGCCGCAATGGCGGGAGCGGCCCCCGGGCCCGGCGGGCGGCGGCGGCTGCGGGACGACGGGCTGCGCACCTGCACCTCCGCCGAGCAGGTGTGCGGGGCTCGGGGGGCCGCTGCCGTGCTCGGCGACGGGGCTCTGGGAGGGCCCAAGAGTGGGGTCGCCGGGCTGCAGCGGGACTGGGGTGCGGGGTCTGCGGTGCCGGCCCTGGGGCTGCCGGGCTGCCGTGGCGCTGGTGTGTGGGGTGCCGGGCTGCCGTGGGACCGGCTGGTCCCTGCCCCAGTTTCCCCACGCCAGCCGCTGGCCGCACACCCACCGCTGTCACAGCAGCTCGGTCACCCGGGGGGGGAGTTTGGGGGGCTCGGGGGGTGCTGCCACCCACCAGCCGCTGCAGACCCCGGGGGACATCCACGGGGGCTGTGACACGTCCCCTAGAACTAGTTCGGGGCGGGTGAGAGGTCCTGCAGCGGGGGCAGCCAGACTCCCTCCTCCCGCCCTCTGTCCTGATCCAGCCGCTGGCAGCTCCCCTGGGTGCCGGGACGGGGTAAAAAGTGACTGCTGGTTTCCCAATCCTTGGGATTCCTGCTCAGTTCCATCCTGGCAGGACACAGTGCCATGCATGTGGGTGGGAGGCTGCCCCTCCCAAACCCTGATGCCGATCCTGGAGTATTTCCTGGAGGATTACTCTGGGTCCTGGGTCGGGGGTGTTGGAGTCCCTGGTTATCCCAGCATGAGTGGGAGGAGCGTGTTTTCCATGGGGGTCCCAGGATGAACCAAACTCCAGCTGGATTTGTAAAGCAGCACCAGATCGTGCTGAACTCTGGCATAATTCGGGGCACAAAGCTCCTGGCAGCTCCCACTTTGGTTTTACTGGATGAGAAGGGGCTATGAGTCAGATATAAAGCCCTGGGATGGGGTAGAAGCTGGGGGGCTCAGTGGGGATCATTTTGGGATGTGCAGAGCCACTTCCCAGAGCTCACCACAGTCTTTATTCCCTCTTTCCCCGCCAAGTCCAAGGTGGAGGACATTGTGCAGGAGGTCTATGATGCCTACAAGACAAACCATCACTCCTCGCAGTGAGTCCCAGAGTTCCCGATATACATAAATAATTCCCATTCCAAAAAAAAGCAACACCTCCGGCTGTGGTGGGATCCTGCCTCTCCTGCCATTGCCCTCCTGCTTTCCAGGCCACCCTGCCTGCTCATCCCTGTCCTCCCTGTCTCCCAGGTACGTCCTGCAGCGGGAGAAGCATTTCCATTACCTGAAGAGAGGCCTCCGGCAGCTCACCGAAGCCTATGAGGTACCGGGAATGCCGGATATCCCGCCCTGGAGCCGCTGGCTGGGGCGAACCCCTCACCCCGGGGCTGTCACCGGGATCGTCACCGAGGGTTTTCCGGCCCCAGAGTGGACACAGCATTCCCTGTGTGCTCGTGGGATGCAGTGATGCTCCGGGGGTTCCCTTTCCTGTCCCCTCACTCCTGCCTGCTCGTGCAGCAGCACCCTATGTACAGTGCCACTGCCTGACTGTCCCCTCTGTCCCCTCAGTGTCTGGATGCCAGCCGCCCCTGGCTCTGCTACTGGATCCTGCACAGCCTGGAGCTGCTGGATGAGCCCATCCCGGAGTCGGTGGCCTCTGAGTAAGTGGTGGGAGCCAGGGAGGGGACCCCCACCCTGCCATGGCCAGCGTCCCCACGGGCCACCCGCGTGACTCCGGAGGTGCCACCTCCCGCTGTCTCCGGAGCAAAGGAGTGCTTTGTCTCCCTGTCGCCGTCAATGCCGCCCATTCTTCCGGAGGCTCCCTCGTGACGGCAGAGATGGGGGGGTGACACCCCCGGCTCCGGCCTCGGAGGGGGTTCACGGGGCAGGGGGGGGACATATCGCCCTGCCGGGGCAACACAGGTAACAATGAGCCCCTTGCCCACTTTCCTGCAGCGTCTGCCAATTCCTGAGGCGCTGCCAGAGCCCCCAGGGTGGATTTGGAGGGGGTCCCGGGCAGCACCCCCACCTCGCCCCCACCTACGCCGCCGTCAACGCACTCTGCATCATCGGCACCGAGGAGGCCTTCGGCATCATCGACAGGTCTGGGGGATGGGGGAGCTGGGGGGGACGTGGGGGGTGTGTCCCCCTTCCCTCACAACCGCTGGCCCCTGCAGGAAGAAGCTCCTGGAATATCTGTACTCTTTGAAGCAGCCGGATGGCTCCTTCCTCATGCACGTGGGTGGAGAGGTGGATGTCAGGTGGGTGAGGGCTGTTCTGGGGGGCTGGGGCACTTTTGGGGAGCCAGTGCTGGGAGCTGGTGATGATTCTGGGAGCCGGTATCGTTTTGGGGAGCTGGTGCTGTGGCGATGAGCTACTTTGGGGTGCCGTAGCACGAGGCTGGTGTCAGCAGCTGGTGCTGTTTTGAGGAGCCAGTGTAATTTTGGGGAGCCAGAGCTGCAGAAGGGAGCGGGTGCTGCATCCCTGTGTGCCCTTTTCCCACATCCCTGAGCACCCTTCTCCCGCAGGAGTGCCTACTGTGCCGCCTCAGTGGCCTCGCTGACCAACATCCTGACGCCCGCGCTCTTCTCCGGGACGGCTGAGTGGATCGCCAGGTGAGATTTGGGGACGGGAGGAGCACATGGGATGGCATTCCCGGCGCCGGTGCCACCCTGACCCTGCTCCCACAGGTGCCAGAACTGGGAGGGCGGGATCGGCGGCGTGCCGGGCATGGAGGCGCACGGCGGCTACACCTTCTGCGGCATGGCCGCGCTGGTCATCCTCCAGCAGGAGCATCTGCTCAACCTCCGGAGCCTGCTGGTGAGTGATCCCTGCCCGGGGCACGGGGTGTCCCATCCCACTGGCGATCCCTGATCCCACACTGGCTCCGATCATCCCGCAGCACTGGGTGACCGGGCGGCAGATGCGCTTCGAGGGCGGATTCCAGGGCCGCTGCAACAAGCTGGTGGACGGGTGCTACTCCTTTTGGCAAGCCGGGCTCCTGCCCCTGCTCCATCGGGCACTCCATGCCAGGGGTGAGTTGCCATGGGCTTCCTGTGCTCCCCAGAATGGCATCTCCAGGGATTTGACACCTCCTCCTGGTGTTTCTCCTCCGGGTTTCCTCCCAGGTGACACAGCGCTGAGCATGGCGCACTGGATGTTCGACCAGCTGGCACTGCAGGAATACATCCTCCTGTGCTGCCAGTGCCCGGCCGGGGGGCTGCTGGATAAGCCAGGAAAGTGAGTGACGGGGGGAACACGGGGCTGCCCAGCCCCCCGGGCTCCCCCTCAGCATCCCGATGTGTCCCTGCACGCAGATCCCGGGATTTCTACCACACCTGCTACTGCCTGAGCGGGCTGGCCATTGCCCAGCACTTCGGAAGCGGAGACCTCCACAACGAGGTGGTCCTGGGTATCCCTGAGAACTGCCTGGTAGGTGCTGGACATTGCTGGGGTGGGCAGGGCTGAACTTCCAGGGCTCCACGGCGCCGGGAAACGCGGATCCGATGGAGGTAGAGAGAGCTGGGATTCAGCCTGGAGAAGGGAAGGCTCCAGGGAGAATTTAGAACCGCTTCCAGTGCTTAAAGGGGCTCCCAGGGAGCTGGAGAGGGGCTTTGGACAAGGGCTTGGAGTTACAGGATAAGAGAGAATGGCTCCAAAGTGAAAAAGGGGGAATTTAGATGGGATATTGGGAAGAAATTCTTCCCTGTGAGGGTGGGGAGGCCCTGGCACAGGTTGTCCAGAGAAGCTGTGGCTGCCCCATCCCTGGAGTGTCCAAGGCCAGGTTGGACAGGGCTTGGAGCAACCCAGTCTGGTGGAAGCTGTCCCTGCCCACACTGGGTTGGACTACACAATACTTAAGGCCCCTTCCCATGCCAACCCTTCCAGAATTCCATGACTAACCTCCTCCATTCCTCTCTCTCTCCCACAGCAGCCCACGCACCCCGTCTACAACATCGCCCCAGAGAAGGTGGCGAGGGCAGTGATGCACTTCCTGCAGTATCCCGTGCCCAGCCTGGATCCGGCACCCGCTGCCGACTAGGGGGGGTGTCCTGCTGCTGCCTGGGGGTCCCACAGCCCCGGAGTGTGCAGCCCAGCCCAGCCCAGCCCAGCCCGTGGCGTGGTGGCCTGGCCGGCACAGCGAGGTCCTCAGGGTGCTAGCAATACCAAAACCCAGCCTGCCCCAGGCCGCGCCTCCCGCTGCCGTCCCGGCCGGAGCCAGGTGGGACACGGGCTGTGGCAGAGCTTTTTGGCATCAATAAACCAGAAGTGACACCCTGCCGTGTGCTGGGGGCCCTGGGGACACGGGGCAGGAGGTGACACCGTGTCCGGCTCTGGTGGCACCACTTCCCTCGTTCCAAGAACACGCGGTGACCACAGGGGAAGATAAATTAAGTGGAATTTTGGCTTTTTTTTTTTTTATTATTTATAGTCTTATAGTAAAGGGAAGCCTTAACTTGCAAGACAACTCTGGGCAGTATGTACAACATACCTTAAATCCATGGAATGGCATCAAAATGGGGGGAAAACGGGCACCTACGGGGCAGGGACGGGCCACTGGAGTTTGGATAATGCCACGGAGGTGGGAAGGGGCCAAAGGAGGGGAAAAGGAGGAGGAGGAAGAGGGGGGGGGACAGGACCCCCCAAGCCCGGCTCTGTGCCAGGTCGTGCTCCGCCGACTCGGGCAGGTGGAGTTTGCACACGGAGAAAATAAAGAGGGAGGCCCCCCCCTCCCAGTACTTGCTCCCTTTTTTTGGGGGGCTGCCCGGCTCCTCCCCGCTCCGGACTGCGCTGGTCCCCGGCTATAAATAGAAATGCTCCTATAAAACCAGGAGGGACAGGGGAGGGGGGTCACTAGCGGGGGGGGCAGCAATAGGGGGGTCTCCCTGATCCCCCCCCAAGTCTTTCGGCTCGGCCTGACCGGCTCCCCCTGGGGCCGGTGCGGTAGGAGCAGGGAAGGGGCCGGGGAGGGCTGGAAAGCTGCAGTCCGAGAGCTTCTAGGAGCGGAGGGAGCGAGTCCTGCCGCGGGCCGGGGGCCGCCGGGGGGGCCTAACTGGCCTCCATGCGCAGCTTCTTCCTGCTCTGCGGCTCGTCGGGCTCCGAGTCGGAGCTGGAGTCGGAGCCGCCGTCGAAGGCGGAGATGGCGCTGCCCTTGGGGTTGGTGTAGAGGCTGTTGTCCGCAGGGTAGCTGGCCTGGAGCTGGGCACTGGAGCGGGCCTTCTCCAGCGCACGCACTGTGGGGACGGCACGGTCACCCTGCGCCCGGCCCCGGGATCACAGCTCGTGCCACACCCCGGCTCCCATGGGATCCCCTATCACAGCTCCTGCCACACCCCGGCTCCCACGGGATCCCACATCACAGATCCTGCACAGCCCATCTCCCACCAGCTCCTGGATCCCAACCCCTGCTGGACTCCAGCTCCTGGACCCCAGACCCTGCCAGACCCCGTCTCCAATCGGATCCCAGCTCCCACCTTGCTGCTCCAGCAGCGCGTTCTGCCGCTTGAGGTCGTCGATGTCCTGCTGGTGTGTGTGGTTTTTCCGGCGCATGTACTGGATGTACTCTGTGGCTTTATCCAGGATTTGGGCCCGGGATGCCTGTTGCAATAGTGGGAAAAGCCAGAGGCAAGATAAAGACCTAGTCCAGTGGGAAAACCGTGGGATTTCATCTGCCTCATCCCACCCTGGCTCCACAGCCTGGCTCTGGTCTTCACTGGGGACTCCCGTGGTGGGACAGAGCCTTGGCAATGTCCCAAAACGCGAAGCCTGGACTCTGGGTGGGCATGTGTCCGTGCTCCCAGCACGCTCCATAAACTCACCTTCTCTCCCTGGAGCGAGGGCACGGAATCCCGCAGGCTGTGGAAGCTGTCCTTGATGTGGTCCCTGCGCTTGCGCTCCAGCGCATTGTGATGAGCCCGTTTGTCGGCCTAGGAGGGGGGGACAGGGGTGGCACTGGGGGAGGCCACCACCTGCACCCCCAGAACTCCTCCTGGGAAGTGCTGTGGGAGCCCGGCTGCGCCCCTGGGGCGGCTCCGCGGCCGTGACGCCGCCGGCTTAGCCGCGAGGGCGGGGAGGGAGGCGGCTCCCGGTGCTTTCGGTTTTCCCGGCTTCCTGCTGCCGGGGCAGCCCCGGGCTCCGGAGGGGGGGGTAAAGCACCTTCGCCATGGAACGTGGTTTCCCCCCCACCAAAACAACCAGGCACAAGCCCCCCTCTGCCAATCCCCTGTATAGTACACTCCTCCAATACCCCCCAAATACGGCCCCACCCCCCCTCAAATTGACACAGCCCCACACATTCTCCACCCCACACCCTCCCACTTTACCCCAAAAGACCTCGCACTCCTTCTGCCCTAAAGAGCCCCAGATCCCTCTCCACAAGTCCCACAACCCCACTGGCGACCCTCCCCATGACATCCCCATTCCCGCAGGACACCCCCAAACCCCTTTTCCCCCACAAGACTCCCGGCCCCGCAGATCCCCCTGTGTGTCACAGCTCCCGGCAGACCCCAGGCCCCAAACGTGTGTCCCCCCTCAAGAAGAACCCCGACCCCACAGGACATCCCCAAACTCACCCTCCCCTTCCCCAAGACCCCGTTCCCCCCGATCCCCTTCCTTGTCACCCCCTCCCCAGATCCCCCCCTCACACCCCCACCCACGTGCTCCCGATCCCGGGGGGGGGCTGCGGAGGGGTCCCCCCAGCGACCTACCGCGGACTGGAACCTCGGCTGCTCCTCCTGAGGAGCCCCGACCCGGGCGACGAGGAGGAAGACGAGGAAGAGGAAGAAGATGGTGGAGGGGGGGGCGCCGCCATATGAGGGAAGAACACACACAAACCAAACGTTACCCCATTCCCAGCGCTCCTAGGGCGGGGAACGGCTGCGGGGGGGGTTACCGCGGGGCTGTCCCGGGACCGGGGACCCAACTCACGTCGCTCTCCACCTCGATGTCATCGTTGTCGCTCATCGCTCCCGCCCGGGTGAAGCCGCGGGCCGCGCCGCCACAACAACAGCCCGCACCGCGCGTGCGCGGGGGGTGCTGCGGGCAGCAATGGCGCTGGGCGGCGCAAGAGGCCACGGGAGTTGTGGTTTGGTGTGGCGCGGCAGGAGCTTCTTCCGGCGCGGGACTACAGCTTCCGGCGCGCAGCGCGCTGCACGCCGGGAGTCGTAGTACTGGCCTATAAAAGGGCGTTGAGGGGGCGGCGCGTGGCCTTGGATGGAGGAGGTGAGCGTAGAACGGACGGAGGGAGGGGGTTTATTGAGGGAAAAGGGGGGTGGGAGGGCTCGGGGTTGCGATGGAGAGGAGTGGAGGGGGGCGTCTAGGAGGCCGGCATAGGGGTTGCAGACTTGGCAAGGGGGGCTGTGGGGTCGGTCCGAGGGGCTGCAGGTCTGCCTTGGGTGCTGCAGGACAATGGCGGGGGGGGGGGCTGCAGGTTTAGCAAGGGGGTCTGTGGCCCTGGTCGGTGGGTCTGCCCAGGAGGGTACAGGGTTGCCCGCGGGGGGGTGTCGGCCTGCCTGGGGGGGCTGCAGGGTTGGGCTGGGGTGCTGTGGTTCTGTCTGAAGGGCTGCACCCCAGCTTAGGGGACTGTGGGCATGACCTGCAGGGCCGCGGGTCTGCCTGGGGGTCTGTACCACAGTCTGGGGGTCTGTGAGCCTCCCTGGGGGGCTGCAGGTCAGTCTGGGAGCCTGCGGACCTGACCTGGGGGCGCTGTGGGCTGCTTTGCTGGGGGGGCTGCAAGCCTGACCTGAGGGGGTTTGAGGCCCACTGGGGGGGGGGTTTGGGCATCCCCAGGGAGGGCGATGGCCCCGCTCGGCGCTGAGGGCAGGGCGGGGCCGGGCTGTCCCTATCCCAGCTGCTCCCCATCCTCTCTGGGCTGCTCGTCCCCGCGGGCAGCCCCTGCCGGGCTCTCCCTGCCGTCCTGCTGGTCCCCGCCGTCCTCGGAGCCGGTCTCGTCCGAGTTGTCCTCCTCCAGGTAGCGGTACCCGCAGGGCTTGTGGCGTGGGCGCGGCAGGCGGGGCAGCCGGTATTCCACGCGCCGCGCCAGCTTCCGCTCCATCCACAGGTACGTCCCCACCGCCACCACCAGTGTCAGCAGCAGCATGGACAGCTTGGCCTGCGGCATAGCGAGGTTTGGGATCCGGAGAGCTTGGAACGTCCCAGGGCTGGGCTGGGGCGCACCTGGGGCTCACCTTCATGGGCAGCCCGGAGGACAGGTAGACGGCGAAGATGGCCAGGGCCTGCCACCAGTGGTAGATGGTGAAGATGAAGTCTTGGCGCTCCTTGTTCTTGTACAGCATTCCCAGGAGGACTGCGGCAGAGACCAGAATCAGCGCCCCCTTCCCGTGCCGTGGTCCCCTTGGCATGGGGGACAACGGGACAGCCACAGTGGGCGTGTCCCGCAGTGCCAGGGTGAGTGGGGAGAGGACGCGTGGAGAAGCTGGGGGCAGCCAAGGCATTTTGGGCACCGCCAAGGCTGCTTTTGGGACCACCACCGGTGATGCTTCAGGGATATTGGAGACATTGTGGGGACCACCAAGGCTGTTCCGTTTTTTTTCCCCCACCACTCACTGCTGATTCCGGTCTTGTTGAGGGTGCTGCCCGTGCCCCAGAGCGCGGCGACGATGTAGAGCAGCGGTGCCTGTGCCTGCTGCCGGGGCTCCGGCGCCCAGCAGAAGAGCAGCACCAGGAGTCCGGCGTGGATGACGGCCCCAGCCAGGAGCGGGATTTGCCGGCGCAGGCGCAGCATGCTCAGGGCCAGGCTGGAGCACGCCGAGGCAGAGAAGCCGTAGGCCATGAGGAGATACGCCAGCTTCTCCAGCCCCAGGGTGCACACACCGTAGTTCTGCAGCAAGAGCGGGCTCAGTGTCGCGCGGCCCCGCTCCCTCAGCCCCCCACACCCCATCCCAGGTCCTACCAGGGAGAATCCGGTGCAGACAAAGAGCACCTCGAAGCCGCTGTAGATGAACAGCGGCAGGAGGTGCTGCAGGCGATAGTCCCGCATGTGCTTGAAGGGCAGCTGGAAGATGTTCCCCCAGCCGATGCTGCGCATGTCGATCTCCTCCATGGGCCGGTACGCGGCGCCGCACAGCACCAGCACCTGCGGAGTGCCGAAGGTGAGGCGCTGCCCTTGCCCAGCCCGGCGCCGTCCCCTCCTGCCCGGCGCTCACCACCAGCATGGCGAGGAAGGCGGCGGCCATCAACGCGCTCTCCACGACAATGAGGTTGACGCTGCGGGGCAGGCTCTGCAGCACTGTCTTGTTGAAGCCGGGCAGCGTGCCGTGGCTCAGGGTCCCTGCCAGGGGGGCACATGCCACGGTTAATCCCAGCGGGGGTGGGATAGAGGCTCCCGGTGCCTCCTCACGCCCCCGTGGCCTCACCGCAGTGCTTCACTGCGAACAGCGTGTGGTTGAGCTGGTACAGGTAGTTGTTGAGGAAGAAGACCATGGGCATCTGAGCGCAGACGAAGCTCAACTACGAGATGTAGAGGGGGGGCAGGCTCAGTGCTGCCGGTGCGGCCCCCCCTGCCCATCCCGCCCATCCCACCGGCGCTCACGTGGAAGCAGGAGTAGAAGATGGTCTGGAAGATGATGATGTAGGCGTTGCAAGCGTCCCGCGGTGCCCGCACCCTCTCCTGCTCCTCCTTGTAGTTGACATACTCGTAGTACTTCTGGGCCATCCTGCGCGGCACAGCAGGTCAGCCGGCACCCCCCGCGCCCCCCGCCCGCCCACCCGATGCCTACCGCGTGATGTAGTTGCCCATGGAGGCCCAGAGGGGCACGATGACCATGCCAATGGCCACAGCAGAGGGCACCAAGGTGTAGTAGCGCTCCCAGTAGTTGCTGGAGACGAAGAGGGCGTAGATGCCCACCGCCAGGAACATGGCCCACTTGGTGCCGAAAAACCTGCCGGGGCGAGGAGCGGGCAGTGTGGGCGGCCGTGCCAGTGCACCGTGCCAGGCGGGAGCGCGGCGAGGCCGTACCTGATGAGGATGGGTGTGTAGAGCAGCGCCGCCACAGGCGTGACGTTGATGCCCATCAGCACCTTGTGGTCGATGTCCTCCAGCTGGATGTTGCTGTACTTCACCTCCCGGTAGGTCTCGTCATAGTGAAGGATCAGCTGCATCTGCAGCAGGCCTGCGGGGGGTCCAGGGGCGGTCACCGCGTGCTCTGAGCACCCCGGATTGTTTTGGGGACCCCTGGGAGGTGCCCATACCCAGGTATACGCCATAGGTGAGGGTGCCCGCCAGACTGGCAGCCACCACATTCTTGATGACGCCGAGACGCTTGCGGCGGAAGTACTTCTGCTCCTCCTCCTCCTCATTGTAGTCGGGGTGAGCACCCACAAAATCGTCCAGCTACAGGTGACCCCGGTAGTCAGACCTTGGGTATGGCCACCACAGGCCTGCCCCCCACCCAGTTCCCTCCCCCGGCCTCACCTGTGTCTCTGTCCCCTCAGTGCCCAGCCCGGCACCTGGCACTGTCTTGGCCCCATCCTGGCAGCAGTCGGGGTCCTTCTCCATCACTGCTTCTGGGGGGACCCTGGATGGTGCCAGGATGGGGGGGGAACCTGTTGGCACCCCAAGTCTTGTACTCATGTGTCTTGCACCTCTGTGTCCTTCACACCCAGACCCTGCGCTCCCTGACTCTGCACCCCTGTGCCCAGCACCCCCGGACCCTGTGCCCATGTGCTCTGCACCCTGAGAGATGCACCCCCAGACCTGCACCTGTGACTTGTACCCCCAGTCCTTGTACCCCTAACCCAACCCCTGCACCCACGTACCCAGCACCCCCAGATCCTGAACCCATGACTTGCACCCCCAAATCGTGCACCCGTGTCCGGCACTCTGCACCCACGTGCTCTGCATGCCTACACCCTGCACCCCTGAACCCAGCACTGCACACGCCCTCCCAGCTTTGCACCCCCCAGAACTCCACCCCCGGGCCCAGCACCCCCAGCCTCCACCGCATCCCCCCGGCGCCCCGACCCCCGTCCCGGTACCCGGTGCCAGAGCCTCCCGGGGCGGGGCGGTCGCCGCTTCCTCTTTCGGACGGACGGGGCGGGCGGGACGGGGGTGGTTAAAGGAGCCGCTCCCAGATTCCACCCCCCTCCACCCCCACACCTCTCGTGTCCCGGACTCCCCCCGACTCCCGGCACCCCGGTCCCTACCCGCACCCGCCCTCAGCACCCCGACCCCCCCAGCACCCATGACCCTGACCCCCCTGCACAGCACCCTGACCCCCCCGCACCCATCGCTCCCCTGTTGCACAAGAACCCTCAACCCCCCCCAACTCCCCTCCTCAGCTCCCCTGCACCCCCGCAGCCTCCCCGGTGCTCCCACCAGACCCCGGGCTGGGTGCTGCCTCCTCGGGGTGCCCGGTGCACTGAGTGCTGGTCCCGGGCACTCTCGCTTCCCCTTCCCGGCCCGGGGGATGTGCCAGAGTGCCTGGGCGGGGGGACATCCCGGTCTGGGGGTATGGGGCACTGCCTGCCCTGCTTGTCACCCCAAAGCCAGTGCCAGGAGCGTGCCCGGGTGCGTGGCATGGCAGGGTGCCCCGGGGCAGGGTGGGGGGACATGGGCGGGGCAGGAAGGGGTGACATCTTCAGGGCAGGATCTGACCCAGCCGGTAGCGGGGGATTCTTGACATGGGATTCTTACGAGGGTGCTGGTTCCTACAGGATGAGTGGGATATGTGGGGAACAGCCCCAGAAGGGTCATGGCAGTGGGGCAGGGGCAGCCCCCATCTCGAGGGCCCCCCATACCCCAGGCAAGGGTAGCCACCCTGGAGTGCCAGGGGGAAAGGGACCTTCCTGGGCATGGTCCTGGGAGCAGAATAAGGAGCGTCAGTGGGAACCCCGTGGGTCAGGGTGGTCCTGGGAGCAGGATGATGCGTGTCTATTGGTTGTGAAAGTAGGGAAGTAGGATGAGGGCTGTCTATGGGACCCCGTGGGTTAGGGTGGTCCTGGGAACAGGATGAGGGGTGTTTGTGGGGTTCCAATGGATCAGGGTGCTCCTGGGAGCGGGGTGAGGTGTGTCTGTGGGGTCCCAATGGGTCAAGGTTCATGGTGGTGGTTTGGTGGCCGTGGGAGTTCCCCAGTGCCACTGTCCCATGGGGGAGGTCCCATCCCATCCTATCCCAGCCCTTGTCCCCACTGCCAGCCCCATGGAGGCGGGGCCCAATCCTGCCCGCCCCTGGCCATGGGGCCCAGCCACTGGCCCCACAGCATTTAGGGGCTCCTGAGCCTCAGCAGTGCCCACCTGGACTCGTGCTCCTGCAGCCCCTGCACAGCTCCCAAGGTAGGCACTGCGGAGTCCCCAAAACTGGCATCCCCTGCGGGGCACCCCCTTAGCATCCCCTATGCGGGTGGGGGTTGTGAGGCACTGGGGGGGTTCCCTCGAGGAAGGGGGTGGGTGCCTTGGGCACGGAGAGGAATGGGAGGACAGATGTGGGGCTGCAGCTCTGTCCCCCAGATTTGGGGATGTCTTGTCCCTGAGGTCCCCATGGGTGACCCCACATCAGGTGAGAAGCCCGGGCAGGTCAGTGTCCAGAGGCTGGCAGTCATCCCGGGAATCTCAGGCATCTCCCGGGGCCTCGGGCAGCAGCACCGGGCTGAGTCACCCCGACAACCAGGACGGCCCCGAGCACCAAACAGGCACCTTCAAAGGTGCCGCAGGCAGGTGACTCCTCTTGGGATTGAGCCGGCAGCTCCCGCGCTTCAGTCCCGGCATAAGCCACCCCCGTCTCTCCCCAGCACCACCACACTCTCCATGGAGACCGGCAGCTCCTTCCAACAGCTTGGCATGCAGCAGCCCCTCGAGCCCCCCGGGCAGCAGCCCCTGGGCTACGGCAAGTGCAGCACCGTGGGCAGTGATCCCGGCAAAGATGTTGGGAAAGCTGCTGGGTGCTGTGGAGGTAGTGGGATCGGGAAGGGACCACAGCCATTGGTCTGCAGCACTGTATGGTGAGAACAAGGGGCTGGGGACAGGAGGGAGACAGGAGGGTGGGCTGGGGGGCAGTGCCAGTACAATGGGGACCCCAGGTTTGTGCTGGGGGATGAGTCTGGGATCTGTGGGTCACCACCTTCCAGCATGGCCCAAGGGAGAAGGTGGGATCTGCCAGGAACAGTGCCGTGTTGGGCTGCTTCCGGCAGCAAGGGAAAAACACAAGTGTGTGGACTCCCTGCCCTGTCCCCAGGGAATCTGGGGCTCCAGTTCGATGCTGGGATGGGATGACATGGATCTGGGGTGACATGATGCTCTGAAGAGCTGGGATGGGGCTGGGGTCCCTCTGACACCTCCATCCCTGCAGCGGGAACCCCTATGCTGGGCTGGTGAGCCACCTGCGGGCATCCTGGCTCTCTGGGAAGACACGGCCCTTGGAATACCGCACGGCCCAGCTGGAGGCCCTGGGACGCTTCCTGGATGATAAGAAGGAGGAGATCCTGGAGGCCACTGCTGCGGACATGGGCAAGGTGAGAGGGGGCTGGGATTCAGGGGCACTGTCATCATGTCTTTGGGGTCCTTCATGCCCCTTTGTCTGGCTGTTGCATCCTCGTGGGGGTCAAGGCATGGGATATCTCCTCTCCGGTGTCCTGTGTCCCTCTAGGTGTGCTTCAGGGCTGGTATGGTGCATCCATAGGTGCTGGGTCCCCTCAGATCCAGGGACAGCGGAGGGACTGTGCTGCTGATCCCATCCCTGGTGCCCTGAAACTGGGCAAAGGCCACCTTGGCTGATGTGAAGTGGGAACATTTCCCCTTCTGTGTCCCCCCACACATCCAGCCCCTGGTCGTCCATGTGAGCTCCACAGAGGGTGATATCCTGGGGTGCTCCCAGCACACCCGCTATTACTGGCGTTGTGCAAGGCGCTGGCGCTGCACATTCCCAGAGCCTTACAGGGACTGGTTTCACTGGCACAGTAGCATGGGCAGGGACCTGGATGTGACCCAGGGTATTGCAGAATGCCAGGAGGTCTTGGATGATCCACTGACGCAGCGGAAGCATCCCCACTGTGGATAATTTTCGTGGTCTCAGCTCATCTCTCTGGAAGTGTTCAAGGCCAGGTTGGACAGGGCTTGGAGCAACCTGGTCTAGTGGAAGGAGGCCCTGCCTATGGCTTGGAGTGGCACTGGATGAGCTTTAAGGTCCTTTCCAACCCAAACCATTCCAGGGTTCCATGATAGGATCCTCACCTCTCTGCCCGGCATCAGCACAGCAGCCTGTGCCCTCAGCCACATCCTTCCATGTCCTGCCGTCTTCCAAGGCTCCTAATTGCCTTGTTTATTGGGGGCGAGTCCTTCTCTTTCAGCCAGGCCTCGATAGGCATCAGTGCTCCGAGTGTGTCCATCACTTCTCTCAATTATGTCTAATTAGATCTGGTTGTCTAGTAATGAGCTTGTTATGCAGCCAGGCCCTCATAACTGGATGGACGCTTCACCTGCCCTTACGTACCTGAGGTGCTGCCTCACCTCCAGCGACACCGGTTTCTCCCTGGTGCCGATGATCAGCAGCACTTGGATGACATCAGACTTAATGTCCCATCTCACAGCCTTCGTATCTCATCAAAACCCTTAATGACCCATCATTTTCCTCTTAGTGGTGATGCAACTGTCATCCCAGATCAAGAGCGGCCCCGTTGCTTCACCAGATTATCGCACGTGCCTGCTGAGCTCTCACGTCCGGGACGGTCCTCACACCTCCTGGCACCGGTGTTTTGGGGTGGTGGAACATCGTGGGAATCAACAACCAGCCTTCCCAACCCCAAAGTAGTGTGGGGATGGGAGGAAGGCTCCAATCCAGGGATGTTCTGGAGTTGGAGGACTCCAAAATACGGTGTCACAGCACAGGAGCTTTGCTCCTCTGGCTCTCCGCAGTCATGAAGGGGCTCCACTGAGCCTGCTGGGTTATCCCAGGTGCCTTCACAGTTCTCCCGCAAGTGTGATCTTAATCTGTGCTCCATGGCTATGGAGAGGACCCACTTCTCCATCTTGAGGGGTTTAATTAAGCTGTGGTTCTTTGTATTTCCCTTTAATCAAGGTCTTAAGTTCAGCTTTTGTCCACAGGCCCAGGGAGGGAGCTCCAGGCTCTGCTTCCAGCTTGAGTATCCAAGTGCTTGGGATGCAAGAGCACTGTCCCATCCCAGGGCAGCAGTGTGGAGCTGCCTTTGGCACGAGGACCAGCTCTTCTGGAGCTCCAGTGATATTGCTCTGTTTCCTCGTGGTTTGGGGCTCTGTTGCTGGTTCACAGCGCTGAGCTCAGGAATTTGTTAAATATCATGAAAATGTTCAATTTTAGTTGTTTTTTTTTTTTCCTCTGGTCAGATACCTATTTTCATAAAATTTCCGGGACACTGATATTCTCTGGGAGTTACAGGGGGTGATGGCAACTTCTGCTTAAGAGCTTCTCCTGCTCTTCATGCTTGGAAGAGGGGGGAGACTCCTCCTGGGGTGACAGGGTTGGTGTTGGGGTGACGAGGTAAGTGTTGGGGTGGCCGGGTCGATGCCAGGATCTGTGCTGGCGTGACAGAGTCCACGTTGGGGTCAGTGTTGAGGTGACGGGGTTGGTGTGGGGGTGACACTTTGTGATGTCTGTCCCCAGCCGTCCTTTGAGGCTTACTTCAGCGAGATCCTCCTCTGCAAGAACGAGCTCAACGTCACCCTCAACAACCTGTGCCACTGGATGAAGGACGAGCACGTGGACAAGAATCTGGTAAGAGGGAAGCTCTAGGAAAAGGGAAGGCAGGGAAAAGGGGTTGCTGGTGGGGAGGGCAGCGCTGAGGTTGTGGACGTTCTCACAGGTGATGCAGCTGGACTCCGCCTTCATCCGCAAGGATCCGTACGGGGTGGTGCTCATCATATCGCCCTGGAACTACCCCATCCACCTTTTCCTGGTGCCCCTCATCGGGGCCATCGCTGCTGGTGAGCCCCACCTTACAGTCCCCTGGCCCAGAGGATCCTGGCAGTGCCAGGGTCTCGTCCCCAGAAGGGCTGGCTGTCACCGTGTCACTGTGCTGATGTCCTGTCGATCTCCCTCCAGGGAACTGCGTCATTGTCAAACCCTCAGAGATATCCAAGAACACCGAGAGACTCGTTGCTGAAACGCTGAGCTGTTACCTGGACAATGTGAGAAGCTCTTCTTGTCCTTGTCCCTGTTCCCAGGCCGTGGTGTTCTCAACCCTGCTTCGCAACCCCAACCTTACACATCTTCCATGTGCTGAATCTCCTTTCTCCACGCCCAGCCAGTGTCCCAGCATCCCAGGATGCTGTTGGTGGGGACAGATGGTGACAGGAGGTATCCTATTCCCTTGCAGGACTGCTTTGCTGTGGTGACTGGGGGTGTGCAGGAGAGCACAAGGCTGCTAGAGAACAAGTTTGACTACATCTTCTTCACTGGTACGTCCCATGGGACAGAGCAGAGCCCTGCCTGGCTTTGGTGTGAGGGGGAAGAGGGATTCCCTCCGGACACACCTGCTAAAAGGCAGAGATTGGCTTGGGGTTGTGGTGCCAGGATGTGCTGGAGGATCTGGGGTGTGTGTCTGAGGTCTGGTGGGACTCAGTGTGTGTGCTCTGGCCCCAGGGTGCCACGTGGCAGAGGTGTGCGATGGCTGGTGGGTTTGTCCCCATCCCCCTGTTTTCCATGCCCGCAGGCAGCCCCCGGGTGGGGCGGATCGTGATGACGGCCGCTGCCAAGCACCTGACGCCGGTGACGCTGGAGCTGGGGGGCAAGAACCCCTGCTACGTGTCCGAAAGCTGCGACATACCCAACGTGGCTCGGCGCGTGGTCTGGGGCCGCTTCTTCAACGCGGGGCAGACCTGCATCGCGCCCGACTACCTGCTCTGCAGCCTGGAGATGCAGGAGAAGCTCATGCCCGCCCTGCGCGAGGCCATCGTGGAGTTTTTTGGCCCCAACCCCCAGGAATCCCCGGATTTTGGGCGCATTGTGGGGGACAAGCAGTTCCAGCGGGTGCGGAAGCTGCTGTGCAGCGGGCGCGTGGCCATCGGGGGACAGACGGACGAGGCCGAGCGCTACATCGGTGAGGGCTTGGGCCTCACGCACGTCTTTGTCTGTGTGTGGAGCAGATATGGCGTGTGGAGAAGGCCTCACATCAAAAGGGGGGGCTCTAGAGGGAAATGAGGTTCAGGGAAGGTTTCCATAGGAATTGGGTGCTTAGGGATGGGTCTTGGCAGGAGGTCCAAGGTGTCATCTCCGACCTCTGTGCCCGGCTGGTGCCGTCGGGTTTCTTCTCCACAGCTCCCACAATCCTGGCAGACGTGCAGCCCTCGGACCCTGTCATGCAGGAGGAGATCTTCGGGCCCATCCTGCCCATCGTCGTCGTGGCCAACATGGATGAAGCCATTGACTTCATCAACGCGCGGCCGCGGCCCTTGGCCATCTACGCCTTCTCCTGTGACAGCAAGGTGAGTCCGTGGAGCAGGGCAAGTGGGGAGGAAAATCAGGTACCACCCTGACAGCCACCAGGATGCTCTCTGGAGGGAACACTCTGGGAACATTTAATGGATGAATTGGGTGGCGTTTGCCAAGTGCAAGACCCTCATCCACCTTCTCTGCTCCCTCCCAGGTGGTGAACCAGGTCCTGGAGCGGACGAGCAGCGGCGGCTTCTGTGGCAACGACACCCTGATGCACGTGGCACTGACCTCGCTGCCCTTCGGAGGGATTGGTATGTCCAGAGCCCCCAGGCCTGACCAACTTCATTCTGCCTCTTAGGAAGAGTAGGAACTGATAAATACGTGGAGAACCTCTTATGGAACCTTGGAGATCCTCCTCGGAAAAGAGGAAGTTTTTGTTCTCTGGGTTGGTGCAATTTGTTTTCTCAAGTGAAGAGCGAGGTCACTCAGCCCTGGGCCTTTGCTGCAGCATGGTCCAGGGATGCAGGAATAGAGGAGTGTTGTTCCCCAGAATAATTCCCAATCTCCTCATATCTCCCCAAAATATTTCTGGGGTAAATCCCTCCCTTTGGTGGTGCCCCTTCTCAGCAACTCTGTCAGAGCTGGTGGCTGAGTTAGACATAATGAAATACCTTGACAATTAATTCCTCACCTGCCTGTGGCTCAGCAAACAATTTTTGGTACTTCCCATTCCGTAACTTATCTTAATTGGGAATGATTCAGACCAACTACCTCCAATTATCAGCTAAAGCCACGTTAGAGCAGGTGAATGGGCTGAAGTCATTGGGGTGAGACGGGAAGTCACCGGACTCAACCTCCAGTTAAACCAGCCACAGGAATTGGGAGAACTGGTGTTGCCAATGTGGCTTCAGGTTTTAAGAGCTCCAGGAAGAAGATGGAACAGCTCCAACTGTGGGGAGGTACAGAGGAGCATCATGGAGGGAAATCAAGGCTTGTAGACCCAACAAAGCTTGTGTAGGTAAATGGAGGTGGGTAAAAATGAAATGCTGAGGCCTCCAAGCTGCTGAGCTACAGCAGGATTGGTTGGATTGCATATCCATAGACCTGGAGGAGGCACTGGGAAGGATGGAATTCCTCCACCATATCTGTGTTGCTCAGCAGAGAAAAGCCTGTGGGGTTTTTTTCCCTCGTGTTGATGCTCAGAGCGGGTGTCATCAGGAGCAGAGTCCCACCCTGAGCATGGACCTGTCCTGTGTGTTCCAGGGAACAGTGGCCTGGGAAGATACCACGGGAAGTTCACCTTCGACACCTTCTCCCACCACCGGGGCTGCCTGCACCGGAGCATGGGGCTGGAGGCCATCAACGCCCCGCGCTACCCGCCCTACACCCAGCAGAAACTGGGGCTCCTCACGGCCGCCTTCGAGGTCAAGCGCAGGGGCACCTGCACCCTGCTCTGAGGGTCCCACGTCCTGCTCCGAGGGTCTCCATGCACAGAGTCGGTGTGGAGAACCAGGACTGCCCCCCGATCCTCACCGTGTCCTTTGCTTCGCTGGAGCGCATTGGACAGCTGGGATGGATGCCCCCTCCTGCACGCTTGTGGCCTCTGCTCTGGACCGTTTTCCAGGAAGCAGCTGAAACGGCCCAGAAGCTCTTTTTCCTCTTCCTGGTGGAGAAATGGTCCCATCAGCCCCATCTCCCATCACATGGACCTTTCCTTGGGGATGATCCTCCTTCTCCTCACTGTTGCTCTTTCCTCCATGTAACTCTGCCTATAGTAAAGACTTTGCATTGAGCTCTCTCCTGCCTCTCTTCGTGCCTCTGTCCTCCGGTTTGGGGGGTGCTGGGAGATGCCCTGGGCTGGATTTGGCTGGAATGGAGCCAGCAGTGATATGCAGGTAGCCAAGGGGCAGGGCAGGAAACTGCCAACCGCCCTTCTCTGGACACCTCCAGAGAAGGAGGAAGCTGCAGTTGGCAGCCCCGGCGCAACCACCCTTGTGTTGTTCCTGTGGGACCATGGAGACTGACAGTGTCTTCCTGCAGCCTGCTGGGAGCGGGGCTGGGAGAGCCCCTGAGGGTGATGGTGGGAAGGGGAGTGTGGATGGTGTTGCCATGAGGTAAGAGTGTGGTGGGATAGAGGGGTGGCAGGAGGGGTCCTGGTGCTCTGTCCTCTCCCTAGAGCAGCAGTTGGATAACTGGGTAGGGTGATGCGGAACTTGGAGGAGCTGGGATGGGGCTGGGGGTCCCCCTGACACCCCTGTCCCCACAGCGGGAACCCCTACGCAGGGCTGGTGAGCCACCTGCGGGCATCCTGGCTCTCCGGGAAGACACGGCCCATGGAATACCGCGTGGCCCAGCTGGAAGCCTTGGGACGCTTCCTGGATGAGAAGAAGCAGGCGGTCCTGGAGGCCACCGCTGCGGACATGGGCAAGGTGAGAGGGGCCGGGAACCGGGGGGACCTGCCGGCTGGAGGAGCCGCAGGGCTCCCCCAACCCGGCTGAGGGCGCTGTGTCCTCCTCCCTCTGAGTGCTCCACCCCCAAATGGACTCCGACCCCGGCCCGCAGCCTCTGGAATTGGGAGAGTGAGGTGAAGCACGTCCCAGCCCCCCTACAGAGCTTGTCCCTGCCCTGGCGTGGGCAGAGGGGGCTGTGAGAAGCCTCCCGGCATCGATAGCCATTCCCGCACCTACCAGCCTCTGTTTCCCTCTTTCCTGGGCAGTTTCATCCCTGCTCCCGGCCCGAGCTTCCCACTGAATTGTCACTCCCTTCTCTCCCTGAGGGCTTGCCCAGGCTGCCGCATTCCGAGCCTGGACTCTCTGGCTGCACTCTGTGGCTGTGCAGCTGGAGCCTCCACCACCACACAGGGCTCATTGTCTGCTGCTCTCCAACCTTTGGACACCTTCCCTCCCCATCCTTCCTGCTGTTTGGATCAATGGGACCTGCGTCAGTTTTCCTGGTTTTTTTTAAGCAGTCCGTGCTTAAAAACTTCATGCCACAGACACAGGGGGTTGCTCAGCACCTTTGGGGGTGCCCATTCACCATGGGATTTGGAGGCTCCAGGGCTTCAGTCCCCAGATCCTGGGGAAAACAATGTGGAGTGTGAGGATATGAGCTGCCCTGTGCTGCGGGACACGCTGAGGTGACATGTCAGGTCCTCGGTGTCCCCAGCCGCCCTTTGAAGTTGAATTATCCGAGACACTCCTGTGCAAGAATGAGCTCCGCGAGACCCTGAACAACCTGTCCCACTGGATGAAGGACAAGCACGTGGACAGGCCTCTGGTGAGAGGGAAGCAGAGGGAGAGGACGGGAGGCAGAGCCAGGTGGGATGGTGGTGCAGGATGGGACCTGTTGTGGTGGGTGTCCTGCAGGCGACCCGGTTGGATTCGGCCTTCATCCGCAAGGAGCCATACGGGGTGGTGCTCATCATAGCGCCCTGGAACTACCCCATCTACCTCATCCTGGGGCCCCTCATCGGGGCCATCGCTGCTGGTGAGCCCCACCTTACAGTCCCCTGGCCCAGAGGATCGGGGCGGTCCCAAGCACTGGCAAAGGCACTTCGTCCCCAGAAGGGCTGTCTGTTACCATGTCACTGCTCCAGCACCCTCTCGATCTCCCCCAGGGAACTGTGTCATCATCAAGCCCTCAGAAATATCCAAGAACACCGAGAGACTCGTGGCAGAAGCGCTGCCCTGCTACCTGGACAAGGTGAGATACTCTCTCTATCCCTGTCTCGTGGCTGGGGTGTTCCTACCCCTGCACACTCAGAGCTGTGCCCTGTGCCCACCCATGAGCTGCCCAGCCTCGTACCATGAGCTGCCCAGCCTCCTTCCTCCGTGCCCAGTGAGTGTCCCAGCATCCCACGATGGAGAGGACAGATGGTGACAGGAGGGGACCTGTTCTGTTCTCCTGCAGGACTGCTTTGCTGTGGTAACTGGGGGTGTGCAGGAGACCACAAGGCTGCTGGAGAACAAGTTCGACTACATCTTCTACACAGGTAATCCTGTGGGACAGAGCAGAGCCCTGCCTGGCTTTGGTGTGAGGGGGAAGAGGGATTCCCTCCGGACACGCCTGCTAAAAGGCAGAGATTGGCTTGGGGTTGTGGTGCCAGGATGTGCTGGAGGATCTGGGGCGTGTGTCTGTGGTCTGGTGGGACTCAGTGTGTGTGCTCTGGCCCCAGGGTGCCCCATGGCAGAGGTGTGCGATGGCTGGTGGGTTTGTCCCATCCCCCCCGTTTTCCGTGCCCACAGGCAGCCCCCGGGTGGGGCGGATCGTGATGATGGCTGCTGCCAAGCACCTGACGCCGGTGACGCTGGAGCTGGGGGGCAAGAACCCCTGCTACGTGTCCGACAGCTGCGACATACCCAACGTGGCTCGGCGCGTGGTCTGGGGCCGCTTCTTCAACGCGGGGCAGACCTGCATCGCGCCCGACTACCTGCTCTGCAGCCTGGAGATGCAAGGGAAGCTGCTCCCCGCCCTGCGTGAGGCCATCACGGAGTTTTACGGCCCCAACCCCCAGGAATCCCCGGATTTTGGGCGCATTGTGGGGGACAAGCAGTTCCAGCGGGTGCGGAAGCTGCTGTGCAGCGGGCGCGTGGCCATCGGGGGACAGACGGACGAGGCCGAGCGCTACATCGGTGAGGGCTTGGGCCTCACGCACGTCTTCGTCCGTGCGTGGAGCGGATATGGCGTGTGGAGAAGGTTTCCACAGGATTTGGGTGCTTGGCGGGGTGTCCTAACATAGAGGAGCTGGGCCTTGGCAAGAGGTCCAAGGTGTCATCTCCGACCTCTGTGCCCGGCTGATGCCGTCGGGTTTCTTCTCCGCAGCTCCCACAGTCCTGGTGGATGTGCAGCCCTCGGACCCTGTCATGCAGGAGGAGATCTTCGGGCCCATCCTGCCCATCGTCGTCGTGGCCAACATGGATGAAGCCATTGACTTCATCAACAGCCGTGAGCGGCCCTTGGCCATCTACGCATTCTCCTCCAGTGACAAGGTAGAGTGACACCAGGACTGCACCCGCCCTGTGCTCCTTGGCAGGCGTGTCCAGCCATGTCTGAGCTCCAGATATTTTCCTGGGAGCACACAGCCCTGGTTAGGGGGGATGGATTGCAGCTGGAGGTGCGAGAGTGAGGTTGGAGACCCACTTCCCACCTTCTCTGCTCCCTCCCAGGTGGTGAACCAGGTCCTGGAGCGGACGAGCAGCGGCGGCTTCTGTGGCAATGACACCCTAATGCACGTGACGCTGACCTCGCTGCCCTTCGGAGGGATTGGTATGTCCAGAGCCCCCAGTCCTGGCCATCAGGAGCCAGGTGTGATCCCACCCATGGTCAGGAAGGGTCTCAAGGGGAACTCTCTGCTCCAGAGGGCTCAGTGGTCCCTAGGGAAATTCTCCTCCTGGAGCCATTTGCTTCACCTTGGGCTCTTTGGCTTTGCTGGACACACGTGGAGCACCCTGAGGTTCCTTCTCTCTGTTTTTCCTATCCCAACCTCTCTGTTCCCTGTGTCCATGGAAATATCTTGCTTAAAACATTGGGAATTGGGGCTTGGAGCAACACAATCTAGTGGAAGGTGTCCCTGCCCATGGCAGAGGGGTTGGAACTGGATAATCTTTAAGGTCCCTTCCAATCCCAGCTCGGGATGACCCATGAAATTTTATCATATCCCTTATCAACACACAGGGGGATTTCCTTATTTTTTGGCAACCTGCCTGCCTTCCCCGTGCTTGTTCCTGGCTGGTCACCTTCCACCTCTCAACGTTGTTCCTTGGAGATGGGTCCCACCTTGCTAAAGCCACCTTGACCATTGTCCCTCTCCACCCCCAGTCTTTGCAGCATGGGCTGGATCCAGGGCTAGATCCAGCATGGATGGGATGTGTTTTGGAGGGTATTCCTGTGGTAGGGAAGCTCATGTGGTGAGAGCATCTTGCTGCTGCCACCAACTCATCAGTGATGCCCTTCCAGTTGCTAAATGTGTTACCTGAAAGCGTGAAATCCACTGATGAGAGGGTTTTTGGGAATCTTTCCACCTCCCAGCCTGATCTTCCCACTCCAGACATCCATTTGGGCGTGCACTGGGTTACCTTGATGGTCCGATTTCAGTCACATGCCTGGGAAGTTCATCCACGGCTTGGAAAGCAGCTGGATGAAGATGGGGTGCCATTTTTATGGAGCTGGGAGCTTAACTGTGGGGTTCTTTGTGACCCAAACGATGGCCAGATCCAGCCACCCCCCAGGGTCCTGTGCTGTGTATTCCAGGGAACAGCGGCCTGGGAATGTACCATGGGAAGTTCACCTTCGACACCTTCTCCCACTGCCGTGGCTGCCTGAAGCGTGGGATGGGCCGGGAGCCCCTCAATGCCCCTCGCTACCCCCCCTATAGCCAGAAGAAATTTGGGATCATCCAGGCCACTTCCAAGGTGACGCGTAAGGATGACTGTACCCTGCTCTGAGGGTCCCTGTGTCCCGTTCCAAGGATCCCCCCCGACCCTGGCCGTGGTGTCCAGGTGCAATGAAAGGTGTTTCCTCACATCCTGTGTGCTTCCCTTCCATCTCCCTGCATCCTTGCTCACCTCAGAAGTCCCCTGTCCCCCACATCTCCCTCCATCCCAGTCCCACATCCCCTTTTCTGGCTCTCTGGAGCTCTATCACTGCTGGCCCCACCACAGCACAGGGGTCACCCCTGTGTCCCCCCCATTGAGGACTCTGCTCTGAGGAGAGGTCCACAGCAACGCTCTCATCCCAAATCCTTATGCTGGGATGATCCCAGTCTTTACCACAATCCCAGTTTCCCTTGATCAATGACCCCGGTTTCTCCAGCTCCACGATCCCAGCACCATGATCCTCCAGTTTGGGGGGCTGGTTGTGCTCAGAAAAGGGATTCCCACCCCTGCCGGGCTGTGGAGTGCCATGGCTGAATCCCAGAGGGATCCCCCTGGGTAGGACGATGGGAGAGAATCTGAGAAGGGTGTTGAGATAAAGACAGTTTAATAGGGAAACACAAGGAAAGGGGGACGATGCCCAGTACCGGCGTCCCGCTCCCGCGGCTGTGCCGGGGGTTATGGCCCGGGCAAACGCTGAAGGCCCCCCGGGCTGATCCCCTGCCCCGCTCTCCAGGTCCTTGGAGCCCTGGTCCCCGCCTTGAGCTCCCTCGGGGCTGTGCCCGGTGCCGGGCTCTGCAGTGGGTCAAAGCGGGCTAGGCCGCTCCAAGTTCAAGACTTTCCGACACCCGCGGCCCGTGCTGCTGTAAGAACTGGCCGGGAGGCCCCGGAAGCCCGGGAAGTGCCAGAAGCCCGGGAAGCTCCGCGCCGCCGCCGTAACCACGCGCGGCTCCACCGCCATCAACACGCGCTTCCGCTTCCGCCGGCCACTTGGACACGCCCCTCCTCCGTTCCAGCCAATCGCTGCGCGCGCGGGCACAGTTCCATCCAATGAGTGACGCACGGCCGCCCGTCCCCTCCCGCTAGCGGGGCTCCGACCAATGGGAAGCAGATCCATCGCCGCGCGCCCCGCCCACCCGGCGCCGCCGGGCGCGCATGCGTAGTGCCTGCGGGGGCGACCAGGGGTCAGGGCGCCGGAGGGTCCTTGGGGCAGGTGAGGGGACAACGGGAGGCCCGGAGGGGCCCGGGGGCTGTGCCGGGCTGGGGAGTCCCGCTTAGGGCAGAGGGGGCGGCCCGTACCGCGCCCCCGAGGACACGCGCAGAGGGTGAGCGGCGGTTTGGGGGGTGACAGGAGCGGTTGGTCCCGCCGGCGAGGGTCAGTGGCTGCTGGAGAGTGGGGCTGGGCTTTTGGGGCATGGGGGTAGGGGGGGCTACCTGAGTCCCTTGGGGGGACGCCTGGATCCTTTGTTGAGGGGACAGGACCCCTGAGTGATTTGGGGAGCACACTTGGGTCCCTCGGAGGAGGAATGGGACATCCCAGGGGGGACTGGAGCAGGGGCAGGATGGCCGGGTCCCTTGGGGGGACACTTGGGGTCCCCGGGGGGGTGTTGGGACACCGGGGTCCCTCTCGGGAGGAGAGGTGCCTGATGTCCGGGCCTCTTTGGGTGGACAGGTGGGGGTCAGGGTCCCAGGCCCCCCCGTGGGAAGTTGGGGGCCTTCCCTTGCTTGTAGCCCCTGAGGTTCCCTCTGCACCCCAGGACCAGCCATGGCGGCGCTGCGACTGCTGTACCGGGCTTCCCGCGCAGGTGAGGCCACACCAGGCACCCCCGAGCCCCCCTAAGCCCCATCTCGACCCCTCCTAACCCCCCCGTCCCTCCCCCAGGCCCCCCGGTCCCGCTGCGTCTGCTCAGCACCAGCACCCCCAGGGACTGCTACAGTGAGTAGGGCCGTGCTGCCTTTGTGTCCCCTCTGCGTCCCCTCCCTGCGGTGGGCACAGCTCCTGCCCCCGGGGTGTGCGGGGCAGACACAGCTCCCTTTTCCCGCAGAGTACGTCAACGTCCAGGAGCCCGCCATGGACATGCGCTCCATCACCGACCGTGCCGCGCAGACCCTGCTCTGGACCGAGCTCATCCGAGGTGAGGCCCGCCCGCCCTGCCCGTCTGCGGGGTGCCATCCCCCTCCATAACCCTGCTCTGTCCCTGCCAGGCCTGGCCATGACCATGAGCTACCTGTTCCGGGAGCCGGCCACCATCAACTACCCGTTCGAGAAGGGCCCGCTGAGCCCGCGGTTCCGCGGGGAGCACGCGCTGCGCCGCTACCCGTCCGGGGAGGAGCGCTGCATTGCCTGCAAGCTCTGCGAGGCCGTGTGCCCGGCACAGGTGAGCCTTCCTCCCCCTGCTCCCGCCGCCCAGGGGCTCCGGGGCTGACGCTGTCCCCGCGCCAGGCCATCACCATCGAGGCCGAGCCCCGCGCCGACGGCAGCCGCCGCACCACCCGCTACGACATCGACATGACCAAGTGCATCTACTGCGGGTTCTGCCAGGAGGCCTGTCCCGTGGATGCCATCGTGGAGGTGAGCGGGGCTTTGGGGGTGCTACGGACCCCCTCTTCCCCACCGCCCTGACCCCAGGGGTGACCGCCCCCCCTCCTCCCACCCTGGCAGGGTCCCAACTTCGAGTTTTCGACGGAGACGCACGAGGAGCTGCTCTACAACAAGGAGAAGCTGCTCAACAACGGCGACAAGTGGGAGGCCGAGATCGCTGCCAACATCCAGGCCGATTACCTGTACCGGTGACGGCCCCCCCGGCACCCACCCACCACCAAATAAAGGGTCTGGGGGTTCACCCGCCACCGGGGGCACCGGCCCCTTCCCAACCCGCAGTTCCGTGTCTTTTCCTTTCCAGTGCTGGGGTTTGACCCCCTGAGCCCCTGGGGGATCCCTGGGTGTGTGGTTGTGTTTTGAGGAGGAGGACGAGGGTCCTGGGGGTGACACCAACCCTGGGGTGGGGGAGTGGGTTGCACAGAAAGGTGTGGGATGGGATGAGGGGTGGGCAGGGATGGAGCAGCAGCGTTGGGAGGGAATTAGGGGAGGGCTGGGAGACTCATTTCCAGCTTCTACGGGCTGCCAGGTACGGGGGGCCTGGTGGTACTGTTGTGTGGGTCCTAGTGGTGCTAGTCTGAGGGTCTGGGTGGTCCCAGCAGGGGGATCCTGGTGGTACTGGTGTGGGGGTCCTGGTCATCCTGGCAGGAGGGTCCCAGTGATCCCATCATGGGCATCTCAGTGTGATCCCAGCACGGGGATCCCAGTGGTACCAGTGTGGGGGTCCAACCTCCCTGACAGGAGTGGTCCTGGTGGTTTTGGTATGGAGGTCCCAGTGATACCAGTGTGGGGGTCCTGGTGGTGCTGGTGTGGGAGTCCTAGGGGTCTCAGTGATCCCACCTGGGGAATCCTGATAGTATTGGTATGGAGATTCCAGTGGTACCAGTGTGGGAGTCCTGGTGGTTTCGGTATGGAGGTCCCAGTGATACCAATGTGAGGTGCCTGGTGATCCTGGTATGGAGTCCTGGTGGCACTGCCGGAGTGTCCTGGTGGTACTGGTGGGGGGGGTTTCCCGGCTCCGGGGTGGGTGGGGGGGCTGTTTCCCATTGCCATCCTCCTCGGGGGATGTCGCAAGGGGTCCTGTCTCCGAGGGGCCCCTTCCCACCGCGGTGTAGGATGTCCCGAGACGGGGGTTCCCGTGGGGCGGCGGGGCCGGGCCCGTCGGTCCCTCCCCGGGGCCGGGCTCTTCCTGGGGAAGAGGAAGTGCGGATCCCCGCCCCGCTCCGCCGCAGGGTGGGCAGCAGGGGCGGGTGGGCCCGGAGCGGGGCCGGGGCGGTCCCGGGGCGGGGGGTTCGCTGGCCCTGACTCAGAGGCAGCTGAGCGGGGCGGGGACTGTGGGGAAATAGGAGGTCTGGAAAGTATTTTGCCAGCCCGGTGCTGGGAAGAGCCGCGTGTGACCGGAGCGGGTCGGTTTCCCACGGCCACAGCAAAGCGACACCGCGGTGCCGCCGCCGCCGCCTCCGGGACCCCCGGGGTGACGCCTGGGGTGACCCCCCCTGCCCTGGTGTTCTCCTTCCCAACCCTCACCCCCCCTGTCTCTCAGTCCCCCATTCCCATCCCATCCCGTTCCCTGTCGTACCGTTCCATCCCATCCCCGGGCGGGTGCCCTGACGCCTCCGCACCCCGAGCCGGATTGGGGGTCTCTGGGGGTCTGGGGAGGCCATGGGGTCCCTGTTCCGCAGCGAGGAGGTTTGCCTGGCCCAGCTCTTCCTCCAGTCCGCCTCTGCCTACAGCTGCATCAGCGAGCTGGGGGAGCGCGGGCTGCTGGAGTTCAGGGATGTAAGTAGGGGTTGGGGGGGGGGGGGCGTGTGTGGGGTCTTTTGGAGTGTCCTGGGGGTGGGTCTGGATGGATCTGGGTTTGGGATAGGTGTTTTGGGGTGCTTTGGGGACAGGGAATTGATCTGGGTGGGTTAGGGTGCAGGCTGTTTGGGGCGGGTGATTTGGGGTACTTATGGGTGCAGGAGGGTTGGTTTGGGGTGCTCTGGGAGCAGGGAAGTTGGTCAGGCTGGGTTGAGGTGCCGGGAATTTGGGATGGTGTTTTGAGGTGCCTGTGCTGCCTGTCACCCCGGGATGCTGGACTCCCCATCCCGTGGGGCCGTGCCCTGATTGTCCCCCCCTCCCACAGCTGAACCCCAAAGTGAGCCCCTTCCAGCGGCGCTTCGTGGGCGAGGTGCGGCGCTGTGAGGACATGGAGAAAACCTTCAGTGAGTGCCGCGGGGGGCGCGGGGCTGACTGGGGGGGCTTCTTAGGGGGATCCCCCCTTTAAGCCCTCCACTGTGACCGTGTTCTCCCCCCCCTTCCCCAGCCTTCCTGCAGCAGGAGCTGCGGGGCGCGGGGCGGGTGCTGGGGCCGTGCCCCGAGAGCCCGCGGGCGCCGCTGGCGCGGGAAGCGCTGCGGGTGCAGGAGCAGTCGGAGCAGCTGGCGCAGGAGCTGCGGGAGGTCACCCGGAATCGCTCGTCCCTGCGCGGGCGCCTGCGGGACCTGCGGCAGTACCTGCATGTGCTGCGGGAGGGACAGCGCTTCACCAGCCTGCCGGTGGGTCGGGGGGAGCCCCGCCGGCCGCGGGGGGCTGCTTGAGGCCTCAGCTTCCCCCCCGGACCCCCAGACTCATCCCTCTGCTCCACATTGCCACAGGCCCCCCTGGGCTCTCCGCCACGGCCACGGGCGCTCTCGGACCGAGAGCCCATCCTCGACCCCTCCCTGCACCAGCACCTCGAGCGCAAGATCAAGTGAGATCTGCTGGGGCAGGGGTGGGGGGTGGAGAGGGGCTGCGGGGCAGCGATGTGGCCACGGGGCGACTGGGAAGCTGTGGGATAAGGGTTGGAGATGGCCTGCGGGACAGTGGCATGACTGGGGGGCAGCTTGCCCGTCCCAACACCCCTGCCGTGTCTCTGCAGCTTCGTGGCTGGTGTCATCCACCCCTGGCGAGTGACCGCCTTCGAGCGGCTGCTGTGGCGGGCCTGCCGCGGGTACCTGGTGGCCTCCTTCGTGGAGATGCCTGAGCCCATGGAGGACCCGGCCACGGTGAGGGGGCACCGGGAGTGGGGGGGCTGGTAGGGTTGGGGGGCTGGGACACCAGGGTGACACGGGCTGTGCTGTTCCCAGGGCGAGAGCGTCACCTGGGTCATCTTCCTCATCTCCTACTGGGGCGAGCAGATCGGGCAGAAGATCCGCAAGATCTCGGATTGGTGAGGGGCCGTGTGTGTCCACACGGAGGTTTATTTAGTAGCACCCACTCTGGATACCCCCACAGGGCTGGGCTGGGAATCCCTGGCACACCCTAACACGGTGGTGTCCATCTGTCTCAGCTTTCACTGCCAGGTGTATCCGTACCCAGAGAGCGAGGCCAGCCGGGAGGACACCATCACCGGGCTGCACAACCAGATCCAGGATCTCAGCGTGGTGAGCTGGGTGCCATGGGGGGACTTCGGACCCATGCCAGGACCCACACCCCTGACCCAGGTGCCCGCAGGTGCTGGAGGAGACGGAGCAGTACCTGGCACAGGTTCTGGACAAGGTGGCGCTGGCGCTGCCCGCCTGGCGCGTGCAGGTGCAGAAGATGAAGGCCATCTACCTCATCCTCAACCAGTGCAGCTTCGATGTCACCGAGAAGTGCCTCATTGCCGAGGTCTGGTGCCCCGTGCGGGACCTCACCCAAGTGCAGGACGCCCTGCGCCAGGGATCGGTGAGCAGCTCGGTGTCCCCACATCCCCATCCTGGACATGCTGAGTGTCCTTGTGCCAGAGCTGCTTGGTGTCCCCGTGTCCTCGTGCCAGCAGCTGCTCGTTGTTCCTGCATCCTCATACCAGGAGTTGCTTGGTGCCCTTATGCCCTCATGCCAGAAGTTACTCGATGTTCCCCTGTCCCTGTGCCTGGGTTTCTTGGTGCCTCCACATCCTCATGCCAGCAGTTGGTTGGTGTCCTCGTGTCCTTGTGCCAGGGGTTGCTCAGTGTCCCCAGGACCTCGTGCCAGAGGTCACTTGGTGTCCTTATGTCCCCTCACCATTGTGGGGCATGTGCCAGGAAGGGGGTGCCAGGACCAGGCTCCGGGTGCTGGGCAGGGGGCTGCTGCGGGGTGGTGCCATGCAGGGGGGTGCCAGGATCAGGCTCCGGGTGCCGTCCCCGCAGTACCAGAGTGGCTCCAGCGTGGAGTGCTTTGTGCAGCGCGTCCCCACCTCGGAGAGCCCCCCCACCCTCATCCGCACCAACAAGTTCACCGCCGGCTTCCAGAGCATTGTGGACGCCTACGGGGTGGCCAGTTACCAGGAGGTGAACCCTGGTAAGGCCCCCCCGGACCCCCACCGTGGCCCAGGGCTGGGGAGGGCACCCCACGTGATGCAGTCCCTGTGTCCCACAGCGCCCTACGCCATCATCACCTTCCCCTTCATCTTTGCCATCATGTTTGGGGACGTGGGGCATGGGCTGCTCATGTTCCTCTTCGCCCTCTGGATGGTGCTGTACGAGGACAGCCCCCGCCTGCGGCAGGGCACCAGCGAGGTGGGGGCGGGACAGAGGGGTGGGGTGGGGTTGGAAATAAGGGACGAGCTGGGGGACGTGGAACGGGGTTGGAGATGTGGGATGGCCTTGGAAGCATGGGATGGGGTTGAAGGTATGACGCAAGGTTGGGGGCGTGGGATTGGGGTTGGAAGCATGGGAGAGGGTTGGCGACACAGGGTGGGTCAGGGGTGGTGGTGTGGGAGGGGGAGGGCATGGGGCGGGGGAGGTAGTGAGGGACACGGGAGCCATATTTGCCCCCACCAGATCTGGCTGACATTCTTTGAGGGGCGTTACCTCATTCTGCTCATGGGCGCCTTCTCCATCTACACCGGCTTCATCTACAACGAGTGCTTCAGCAAAGCCACCGTCATCTTCCCCTCCGCCTGGAGCGTGGCCACCATGGCCAACCACTCCTCCTGGAGGTGGGATCCCACCCCTGCGCCCCCTGCCTGCCTCCCTGGGTCCCTGACAGTGCTGACACCCCTTGCTCTGCCCCCAGCTCTGCCTACCTCGCCACCCACCCCTCCCTCACGTTGGACCCCAATGTCACCGGTGTCTTCCGAGGGCCGTATCCATTTGGGATTGACCCGGTGAGTGTCCCATAGGGGTGACAATGAGGTGGGACCCTCTTTGAGGTGGCGCAGAGTCTCACCCACCTTGTCCACAACAGATCTGGAGCTTGGCCACTAACCATCTCAACTTCCTCAACTCCTTCAAGATGAAGATGTCAGTGGTGCTGGGCATCGTGCACATGGGCTTTGGCATCGTGTTGGGGGTCTTCAACCACCTGTGAGTTCTCGGGCTGCTCCCACTGGCTCTTGTCATGCCAAGGGGACCAGGATTGGACTCACCTGGGTGGGATGGGGTGGGTGACTTGGGTCCTGTACTCCTACACCTTAGTGGGTGCCGAGGACACAGGAGGGTAAGGAGGGACAGGCTGAGCTTGTCTGATGTCCCCCCCCCACCAGGCACTTCAAGCAGCGGCACCGGCTGGTCCTGGAGTTCCTCCCGGAGATGATTTTCCTCCTGGCTCTTTTTGGCTACCTGGTCTTCCTCATCTTCTACAAGTGGCTCAAGTACAGCGCTGCTGACTCCCGGGTGGCCCCCAGCATCCTCATCCACTTCATCGACATGTTCCTCTTCACCTCCAATGTCGAGAACCTCCCGCTCTACCAGGGGCAGGTACCACCCCACTGCCATGGGGACCACCCACCCCCTACCCAGGGTGGGAGAGCTGGGAGCCCTGGCATCATGAGTGGGGCCGTTCTCAGCTCGAGTAGCCCATAGGGGACCCCAGAACGATGTCCCCGTGCCACAGGTGCCGGTGCAGACGGTGCTGGTGGTGCTGGCGCTGGCGTCGGTGCCCGTCCTGCTCCTGGGGACGCCGCTGTACCTGTGGTGCCGGCAGCGCGCCCCGAGTAGGGTAAGGCTGGGGGGCTGTGGGTGGGCTCAGCAGGGAGGTGCAGGGGGGGCACGTCTCACTGCCTGCCGGTGCTGTCCCGGTGCAGCCGGTGGCTACGGGGGAGCAGGAGCCACTGCTGGATGGGCAGGAGGCCGGGAACTCTGTCAACGCCACCAAGGAGGACGTGGAGAGCGGGGGGCACAGCCCTGACGCCAAGGTGAGGGGCACCCAGGCGAGCTCAGATGATGGGAGTAGGGGTGTCTGTGCCCCCTGCTCATGTCCCGTGTCCCCTCCATCCCCCCGCAGCACTTGGACTTCTCCGAAATCTTCATGCACCAGGCGATCCACACCATCGAGTACTGCCTGGGCTGCGTCTCCAACACCGCGTCCTACCTGCGGCTCTGGGCACTCAGCCTGGCGCACGCCCGTGAGTGCCCTTGGCCCCCTCTGTCCCCCACTGGAGCTGGGCAGGCCCTCACCCCCTCTGCCCGCCCCTGTCCCGCCCATTCCCAGAGCTCTCGGAGGTCCTGTGGACCATGGTGATGCGGAACGGCTTCGTGGGGCTGAGCTACGTGGGCGGGGTGGTGCTGGTGCCCGTGTTCGCCGCCTTTGCCGTGCTGACCGTGGCCATCCTGCTGGTGATGGAGGGGCTCTCCGCCTTCCTCCACGCCCTGCGCCTGCACTGGTGAGCCCCCAAAGCTGGTGGGGTCTGGGGGGGTGGGAGGGTGGTGGACCCCCACCAACCACCCCTGACCCCTCCACCTCTCCTCGCCAGGGTGGAGTTCCAGAATAAGTTCTATGTGGGTGCCGGGTACAAGCTGTGCCCCTTCGCCTTCGCACCAGACACCTGGGACTAGCCGTGCTGAGGGAATGTCGGGGGCTCGGAACATCTGCGGCACCCCAAATTCCCCCCTGCTGGACCCCCAGAGCCGAGGGGCAGTGGGGCCTGGCTGCAGCATCCTCCTGTCCCCTCCTTGGCAGTGAATAAAGCTGTCCCCGTGGCTTCCCCCCTGCTCTGCGTTGCCATCCCTTGGGTAAGGGGTCGGGGGGGGATTTGGGGGTGCCCCCCATCACTGCTGCCCGTAGCCAAAGGTGGGGCCCGCGGTGGTGCCGTAGGTGTTGAGCGGGGGGAAGGCGGGCAGGGGGTAGGGCAGGGTGCAGGGTTTGGCCCCCACGTAGACGCTGGGGGGGCAGGTCAGAGGCTGGAAGGGAGGTGCAGGGAGCTCGGGGAAATTGGGGGGTGCTGCTGATTGCTGGGCGGCAGCAACCAGCGCCCCATGGCTGCGGGGAGCCCCTGGGGGGGAGAGAGGCAGCAGCAGGGGGTCAGCCCCCTCCGCAGCCCCCCTACCTTTCTCCTGCTTCTCGGGGCGGGGGGGCAGTGGGGCGGCCCGGGCGCGGGTTGTCGTCCCCAGCAGCGACCCTGCTGGCACCCCACACCTGCAAGAGAGATGGGGGGTCAGGGGAGGCGGTGTGACCCCCTCACTGCGGTGTGGGGGCAGCATTGGGTGCTCCCTTACCATGGCTCGGGGTCGCCATCCCGAAATCCCTTGGCGAAGGGGTTGCTGGCGATCTTCAGCTGGGTGATCTGCGGCGGGGAGCGGGGTCAGGGGGTCCCTGGGAGGGTACCCCGGTGTCCTCCCCCCCCAGGCTCACCCGGTGGTTCTGGTAGGCCGTCACCGCCATGAACTGGGTCTCGGGGAAGCTGAAGGACTTGAAGTTCTGGTGGGCGAAGCGCTCGCTGTCGCGCCGCGGGTCCACGAGGACGACGTGGAATCGGGGCTGGTAGCGGTGCATGGAGTTGAGGATGATCTGGGTGGGGGGAAAGGGGAAGGTGGCAGGACCCCTCTCCTGTGCAGGGGTGCATCGTGTCCCCCCCATCGCCCGCCCCACGGTGGGGTCCTCACGTGGCCGTTGTCGTCCAGGAGGTTGTTGGTCAGCTTGAGCTTGTCGAAGGAGACGATCTGCCGCATCCACTGGGCGCCCTTGGCGGGGGAGTCGGGGTGGAAGTGGACACGTCCAGGAGCTGCCGGCTCGGCCCGGCCCGCTGCCAGCCAGGAGGAGCTGTGGAAGGCGTATCTGCAGGGCGGGGTGGGGCTCAGCACCCCCAGATCCAGCCCCCTGCCCCCATCACCCCATCTCCACCTGTATCTCTTGTCGTCCAGCGGGATGAAATCCATGAGCAAGACATAGTCAGCCAACGGATCCAACCCCGACAGCTTCACCTGGAAGGTGGGAAACATCCTCCTGCACAGAGAGGGGAGGTGGGAAGGTTGTGTCCCCGTCCTGGCAGCCCCCCGTGCCTCTCAGGTACCAACCTGCCTGCTTTGGTGACGATCATCTCGGTGCCCAGGCGGTTGAACTCCTCCCAGAGGCTGCCCATCTCCAGCCGTGCCGCGGCGTGGCACACGCGCCGGTTCTTGCCGCTGGCCCCTGGCCCCTCGCCAGCCCACCCAAGACCAGGGGCACATGGGGATCCCTCACCTGCAGCCCCCAGGAAGGCTGCAGAGGGATGAAGGGGGTGTTGGTCTGGGAGAGCAGACCCGGTGTGTGGACACCACACCACACCCTCCCTCTGTGGAGGGATGGGAGGGTTGGGGTGGGTTTTATCCCCTTCCCTATTGCAGTCCCACTCTTTTGGGGCTGAGTGACCCCCCCACACCTTATAACACTGTGGGACCCCACCACAGGACCCCGCCAGTGGGAGCAGGGAGCGTTACCGCGGGTGAGTTTTACCTGCCGTGGGTGCAGCAGGAGGGTAGGAGGCGTCCGTGGCTCTGTCTCCGGGCATGGTGGCAGTGGGGACCCCTCTGAAGCCCCGTCCCAGTGCAGCGCTGGCTCTAGACTGTCCCCCACAGCCTGCCAGGGGTTTTATGCCCCAGCTCCGGGGTGGAGAGGCGGGGGCTGGAGCTGAGGTGGTCCTCAGAGGCTGGAGCACAGCCCCCTTCCCTGCCCTGCCTTGACGCGATGATGACGGATAGGAGGTGAGCGCTGGCACCACTGGGACCACCACTCGTCCCCAGCCGGGGCTTGGGGCACCCTGAGCTGCAGAGAGACATCTGTTTTGGGGTCTCCATGTCCCCTTTCTATCACAGATCTGAGCAGGGGAGATGGGGGCTGCTCCGACCCCCTCCTCTGGGCAAAACCCCTCTCTGTGTGCTACCGTCGCCACCTGATATTAAAAATCACAGTGAGGTGTTGAGGCATTGGCTGTTCTGGCAAAGCCTCTGTGGGGTGGGGGGGAGGACCAGGCTGCCCCCTCCCCTAAACCCATCCCAGTGTAGGTTCTGTCTCTGGCCTGGTGCCTGGGACCCCCGTGCCCCCCATCACCGTGTTCAGCACTGGCCTGGCAGTGGGAGATGGATGGGGACGAGCCGGTGCCGTGGGGCTGAGGGATATTTGCAGGGAGGTGACAGACACCAGGGCAGGGGGCTATGGTGGGAAAGCAGGGGGCTAGTCCAGAGCCCCCCAGTCCCCTATGAACTCTCTCACTGCACACCACAGAGTGTATTCCAGTGGGATGAGGGATGCTGAAGCTCCGGGGAAGGATCTGGATGAGAAGGAGATGTCCTCATGGGGATGCTGGCGGTTTTTTTCTCCCCATTGGTGCCCCAGTGATGGTGGCACTGGACTGAAATCCTTCCCTGCTTTGCATATCTCCAAGCTGGGTCTCAGTCTTCCCTTCTGCCTTGGGGTCAGCACTTAAATCCTTCCCGTGCCCATCTTAACACGGGGGGAACCCTGTGTCCCCCGTACGCTGTGGGGTGGGGTCAAGGGGGCGGCGTGGGCAGCACCGGATTTTGGAAGCAGGGCTGATGCAAAACCAGGGAGGAATCGTCTCCCCAGGCCCCCCTCCATCCGTCACAACCGCACACGTGTCCCCCGCCCCACGGAGCCGGCTCGGCCCCATCCATCTCCCGCTGTCAGCCGGGCCGTGGCCGCGGGGCCCGTATCGAGCGGGGAGATGAGGAGGTGCGAGAGGCAGAGCTGACAGCGGGGAGGGAGATGGAGGGGGCTCAGCCCCAGGCAGGAGCAGACCTGGCAGGGCTCCTCATCCGCAGCTCCTGGATTTCCTGGGTGGAACTGGATGAGCTTTAAGGTCCCGTCCAACCCAAGCCGTTCCAGGATTCTCTGGTCAGCGTAGACGACCGCAGGTGGATCTCCCGAACCCGTGCTGAAGCGCACGATACGCAACATGGCTTTTCAAAATGAGCTTTTTTTGGTCCAAAATGGGCAGGTGGAAACCAGAAAACCTTGCCCCAGACACCAGGGCAGGCTGGAGAGCAGCTGTGGAGGCCACCAAGGTGGAGGTGAGCCATCAATGCATCCTGGGTGCAAGGACACCCACCAGCAGCCGGAGAAGAGCTGGTCAAATGACTTTTTGCAATGAACTTCTGACTCACAGGTGGAATGAGGAAGTAAAAGCTGCTTTGGGAGGGTGAGAAGGGGAATCGACCCGAGCAAAAAGGTTGTCTCGCAAGGAGCAGCAACCAGTCAGCACAGCTAGTGGGAAAAGGGAAGTGAGAGGGGAGGAAGGAGTAACACTCATTTGTCAACCAGACGTTTCTCAACATACTTTTGGGTCAGAGTCAGATCTTTATTTATTTTACCTATTAATTTTTAATTATTTCCTTTTTTTTTTTTTTTTAAACCCTGAACAAGAAAAGAGGAAGAAAATTTCAGCAGGTGAAGTTGTACCCTGGAAGTGTTCAAGGCCACATGTGGATGGAGCTTGGAGCAACCTGGGCTAGTGGAAGGTGTCCTTGCCCATGGCAAGGATGTGGAACAAGATGAACTTTAAGCTCCCTCCTAACCCAAACCATTCCAGGATCTAGGATCTACTCTAGGGAAAAGTACAAAAGTACAAAAGAAAACTGATAATTGCAAAGATGAAGCAATAATTTCCTTAAGTATGTCCATTACTTAGAGTTAGTTTTTTTCCCCTCCCACATGTAATAAATAAAATATATATTATACAAAAATACAATTATATAATTAAATGATAATATAGAATTAGAGAAGAATTAAAAAAAAAAATCTTTCAAATTCAAGTCTTCAGCAAAAATCCTTGATTTTGTGTTGCACTCCTCCCAATCACGTGCACGTGAGCAGCATCGCTCAGGCTCTGCAGGTATCAGTTCTGATGTGCCTTCCCTAAAATCCCAGAGAAACCTCGGGATGGATCCCAGGGCCCTTGGGGAAGGCTCATTCTGTTTTCAGGTGCCTCAGAGACCCTTTGGTAATTGGTCCCGTGGGGATGGTGTAAAACTTAAATCTTCCGGCCACGTTAGAGGGTGGAACAGGGAAAACTTCCTGGTGTGGGAAGACCAAAAGATGGAGCCTGTGGACTCCAGCTCAAGGACCTGTGAGTACCTTGGCTTGAGCTGTCATTATCCAGAGAGGGTGAAATTTTAATTGGTTTTGAGACAATTTTTCACTGGATGGGGAAAGTCATCCTTCCCAAGTTCCTGCAGAAGCAGGAGCCTCTTCGTGAAGGTTTTTATGGGATATAAAAAAATACCTCCAAGTCATTAAGGTCCTTCCTGAAGGCAAAACACACACTGCAGTACATCTGAGTCTTAATTTCTAGCTCAGATTTTGGATGAATATTCCCAATATCAGCACACCCGGGAGGCACTAGGAAGTATAAATACTTGCACAATGCAAGTATAAATTGGATTAGAAGGAGATGGTTTTTCCTTGAAGCTGCACATGGATGAAATTGCAATCAGAAATGCTGGTCTTGTTTTAATTGATCCAAACTGATTGGAAATCACTTTTCAACAGGTCTGTTGCCAGTTCAATGCAGCACTAATTAATGTGGCAAACGAAGGCATGATGTTATTGTAATTTTTTGCCTCCACATAGGAACATACCCCTCCCACACACAGTGTCAACAATTCCAGGGATGGGGCACCCCAAACTTCTCTGGCCCTGGCACAGGTTGCCCAGAGAAGCTGTGGCTGCCCCATCCCTGGACGTGCCCAAGGCCAGGCTGGACAGGGCTTGGAGCAACCTGGGCTAGGGGAAGGTGTCCCTGCCCATCCAGGAACTGGATGATCCATAAGGTCCCTTCCAACCCAAACAATTCCAGGATTCCATATGCTGTATTCAGATGCACCTGGTTCGTTTGATGGCTCCAGAACTCCCCCACCAACCCACCTCCTTCTTGTCTCCCCCCATCCAGGCGAGGCTGATTTTCCATCCCAGCTGCACTTTACTCATAATTCCTGCTTCCAGGTTTCAGGAGCGGAGTCATCTCAGCCCAGGACTCATCCTCTCTCCTTGTAGGCTTTAAATAAGTCACCACAGGTTCCCCTTATGGAGACAATGATATGTCTGGGGGCTTTGACTCATCTGATTTATTTCAAGCGTTTTTGTTTCGAAAAATGGCAGGGATTTCTCCTCTTGCTGCCTGGTGGTGAAAGGCTGGCAGGGTGACACAGCCACTTGAGGCATGTGGGACTTACTCAGAGCAGACAAACTCCAGGCACAGGTTGAAGAGTCAGTTCGAGCCTGAAGGACTTAAATTCACTTGATAATTATCACCAGAGAAATGTAAAAATAATTTGCAGCAGGGGAAATCCTGAAGAGTTTTTCTTTCATCCCAATTAGCAGTTGTAACACTTCTACAAATCCTGGTCTCTCTCCCAGTCCCTGAATCTCAGTTTCTTACATCAGTTCTTTTTAATTCCCTGTGATGCCAAGAGATCAGTTATATATTCCAAGAGACAAATGTGCATGTACATAATTACATATATTTTTAGAAAAAATTCTTATATATATTAATTATATATATATACAAGAATTATATATCTATTTTCTTTATATGTATAAAAATAATATATTAAATTATTTTCCTATAAAATTTGTATATATAAAATTGTATAAAATTTTTGTTTATATATGTATATACATACATACATACACACACACACATATATATATATATATATATATAAAAATAAAGAAGTAGGAAATAAATCCTCCTGCTTCTATTTAGCTTCCTGAAAATCAGTGAGTTTATTTAACTAACTGTGTTTATTTATCAGTGCAGGTCTCTGCCTTAAGGAGCTGCTTCCAAAGCCATTTGTCACGAGGAAAATTTCCTCCTGCAGGGGCAGGCAGTGACAAACCCCTTGGTCTTTCCACGAATGAAGATTATAAACAGCAGGTTTTTTTGCTCAAGTATTGATGCTCTTCATGAGGGGTAAATAATTTCTGCTTTCCACACTGATACTGGGAGAAAATTGGATGAGGCCCTGGCACAGGTTTTGCCCAGAGAAGCTGTGGCTGCCCCATCCCTTGGAAGTGCCCAAGGCCAGGTTGGATGGGATGATCTTGGTCAGTCCTCAGGTGGCTCACTGAAAGGTCCTCCTACTGCCTTTCCCAAAGATCTCACGGAATCTGAGTAGGAAAACAGGTGCCACAGTGGAGATCCTCACCCCAGGAGGACAAGGATGAACATTCCTTTAGTTATTCAGCAGAGTGTGGACCAACCACCCGCCTCTCAGCAGGGAAAAAAAAAAACTAATCCATACTTTTTAATTGAATTTATTTCCCTTCTACGTCTCAGACTCTTCACACAGAAGCGAAGTTTGTTCTGTTGAGCGAGAAAAAGCGAGGCTGAACTTCAGCTAATCAAGAAATCGAGGTCGGTTCTCCCACAGTGGCGGCAGATGCCGCATCCAGGCGGGTGGATGCTGCCCCCGGGGGAGGACTCAGCCCCAAAACCGCTCGATTTTTCATTATTTGTGACACCTCTGGTGCCGTGCCGGCGTCCCAGCCACCACTTCACCCCCAGGATCTCCACGTGGGTGATGAAAAGAAGCTCTAAATCCTCGTTAACAACACCAGGAGACCAGACACGTCTCTCCTGGGACACCTGAAACGGGACGTCGGGTTCTGGGGATGAAGCTCAGCCCTTCGGGCCAAAGCTGATCCAATAATGATGATTTTTAGGTTTGGATCCGTCTGGCAGGAGCCAGCAGTGCCTACTCTTGGTTTACTCTCTGGTGTAACTCTGTCAAGCCATGATTAATGTTGTCCAGGAGAAAAATCAATGTTTATTTATTCTATCTGTCATAGAGTGGGATTTCAGGAGCTGCTGATCTCTCCCTGGAGAGCGGCCAGAGGGAGCCTGAATTTATCTTTTATCTCCAAATGAAGCATCGCATCTGAAGCAAAGTGAGACGAGACAAATCCCAGCTCTTATTCCTACACCAGGAAAAAATGCACTATGCAAAGTCACGTTTTGCAGTGCTTTCTCACAGAAAAGATCTTCCTGGGACATGGGGAACAGGTATTTATTCTTCAAGTGGTCAGACTGGACTGGGAGCAGTCGAAAGACGAGGAATAATTTCATTTTTCCAGCAATTATGGAGAAAATCATGGACTTCCATGTATGAATGGTTGGAGGGGAACTAGGAGGAAGCCTTGCAATTTATTTATGATTTATTCTGGTATGGTATTTCCCCTCTTAATATCTTAAATATCAACCTGCTTCCAAATATGTTGGCTGAACAGGGATACCGGTGTCAGGAACTTGTGGTTTTCCTCTTTCGAAGAGAATTTACCTTTTATTGACTGAAATTTTTATAACCAATTGCCAAAAATTGATGTTCTTAATATTATTGATGGATTTAAGCCTATTAAATTTTTCAGTTTGAAAGACACAAGGTAGCTGAACTGGATATATGAAATATTCAGCGTGGTTGGAGACAATGAGACATTTGCATCCCAGTATATTCTCCTGGGCTTCACAACCCAAACAGACCTGCAGGTGATGTGTTTTGTCTTATTCCTTGCCATCTCAAAGGAATTCTGGGAGGAATGACATGAATCCGGATCGATCTGCACCTCCACACCCCCACGTACTTCTTCCTGAGCCCACTTGTCACTCCTGGACATCTGCTACCCCTCTACCATCATCCCTCAAATCCTCCTGGGTTTCTGAGTGGAGAAGAAGGTGATTTCCTTCACTGGATGTGTCTGGACTTGCCTCCTGGCCATAGGGGCCATGACCTCAGGGCCATAGCCTGGACTCAGCTCTCGGGTCCACTTCCAAGTTTCCATTGAGGATGTTTTCCATTCCAGCAGGAGGCTGGAGATTTTCTACGACATATTTTAACACAAATAGTGAAAACCAAGTAAGGTGTGTTCTGCATCCTATGCAAAGCTTCTTCAGTCTGTTCTGGAGAGCACACCGTTCTTGAGTTCTCATTCGCTTCCTGTTAAATGATACCACGGAAATAATTTTGTACTGAAAGGGGAGAGGAGCTGTTTGTGGGAGTTCAGATGTCCACGATAAATCTTTATGCTTTTTCAGTCGGTAAGTTCTTAAACTCTCTCACAGCTCGATATTCCAAGACCTTACCGAGACAGCAGCACCTGTGCTAAAAGCAGTCGAGGTCCAGGAAGAGGCTGTGACGAATCAGGAAAAATCAGCATGGCTTCTGAGAGTTTTCCAGGATTTCCCAGCAGCCTTGAAGTAGTGCCAGTGAGTCCTGATGTGTTTCTGATGGGTCATTGCTTCGTTACTGTCCTTAACCCTGAAACTTGTAAAACAAAGTTAACATTGTGTAATTTACCAACTGACTTGCAGTCCTTAAGCTTAAAGTGTATTTAAGGAGTTTGATGTTTGTTTACAAGGAGAGGCCGTGGAATGTTATGGGGTTTTTTCTCCCAATATTTTAAGGTGCTGCCCTGAATTAGCTTGTTTCTGCCTCCCTCCTGGTGGTGGGAAGTTTCCCAGCAGTCCCACGGCAGCTCTTGGGCAGTGCAGCTGCCAAAGGTCCATCTAGACTGCGGGACAGGCAAAAACTCCATGGCAAAGGAGGACCTGGATTTGGGAGATGGAGAATTTAATGGCGTCAGTTAGAGCTGTGCCAGTCCAGGGAATGCCAAAGGAAAGTCCAGGACCCCTCCAGTGGGAGTGTTTTTCCCGGAGGTATGGAAACACAAGCACAAGATTTTGGCAGAAAGAGGGTTCCCGAGATTTGGGGTGGTTTTTCCAGTTCCCTCTGTGAGTTCCCCCTCTCTCAGCCCCCCGGGCCGAGCGGGAGGTGCAGCAGCAGCAGCTCCAGGGCCGGAGCTGCCGGGCGGGTCTGGGAGCCCAGACTGCCATCCCGGTGCAGCCTGTCCTGCAGCCTCCCGGGGAATATCCCTGCAGCAGCACCCCGGGAAGGGAGGAGACATCTCCTGGCACTGCTGGAGCCGGAGCGGGAGATGAGGCCCCATCCCCGGGGACATTCTTTGGACCGTGGGGCAGCTGGATGGGAGCTGGAGGGACTCCAACCCTTTGGGGGCTGCCCTGCCCTCCCTTGATTTTTCCCCTCCTTTTTTTGGGTGGCACGTCCTCGTGTAAAGGGTTTTCTGGAAGCATCGAGCTGCTGGTCAGGGCAGCTGGACTAGTTTTGTGCCTTCTTTTGGGGGTGGGGGAATCTGGGGGGTGATGGTGTCATTAGGGGCACCCCAGTGTCACTGGGAGAGCCATGGTGGGGTGGGATGAGAGGGATCATGCGGGGCCCACCCAAAAAGGGAGATGACAGCCCCCAAACGCCTGAAAATTCATGAGGGGGTGTCTGTGTGCGTGTAAAATACTGCAAACTATGAACTTTCTCATCGTTATATTTATTGTTATAAAAATGATTTAAAATAAACCCTCCCATCTGCTGTATTACAGATTTTAGACTATAATAAATCTCAATACGGATCTGTAGGGTTTGAAAACACAAATCTACCGCTTGCGCGTATAAAGAAAACAATATAAAGGGCTTGAAAACGTAAAAGGTGACCTGGACGAAGGAACTAGGAACAGCCCTGTGTATTCAGATGTTTTTTCCTCTCTCCCCTCGCTGTGACTCCCCAAATCTGGGATCCGGGCCGGGATTTCAACGGGGGCTCATTGATTCACCCGCGGTGCCCCCAGAGCCGCGCGGTCGCGGTGGATCTTTGCGCTCAGTGCTGCCGTCT
The DNA here is from genome assembly GCF_025592945.1 of Manacus candei. Taxonomy (NCBI): domain Eukaryota; kingdom Metazoa; phylum Chordata; class Aves; order Passeriformes; family Pipridae; genus Manacus; species Manacus candei. Next base: position 2,779,130 of record NW_026138057.1, read on the forward strand.
GCCGGGAACCCGCCGGGAGCGGGAGCGGCACCGGGAATGGGAGCGGGAGCGCGAGCGGCAGGAACCGCCGGGAGCGGCGCGGGGGCAGCCCCGGGAGGGGGTCGCGGTGAGCCCGGGGAGGAGCGGCGACGTGCCGGAGGCCCCCGGGCTGGGCTGCACCGGGGAGCGGGGCACGGGGAAAGCCCCGAGGGGGCGGCGGGGCCGCGGTGGGGGCGGCCCGGGCACGGAGCGGAGATAAACCGAGCAGGGGCTAAACCGAGCGGGGTTAAACCGAGCAGGGGCTGCCCCGGCACGGAGCCGCCTGAGGGAACGGGGGCGGGGCCGCGCCGAGGGGCGGGGCCGGGCTGAGCGGGCGGGGCGGGGCCGCAGGGCCAGGCGGGCTGGGATTGGGCGGAGGCGCTCGAGTGCTGATTGGGCAGCGCTGCCGGCCCGCGGTATAAAGGGCCGGCGGGGCGGGTGCGGGCGGTTGTGTGTGAGGGCTGAGGGTGCGGCCCCGCTGCTGCCCGGGCTGCGGAGGGGAGAGCGCCTTGGCCGCGGGGTTTGAGCACCGGGGGAGCCGGGGGCGTTTAGGGGCGCCTTGTGCTGGGCAGCGGGGGCCGGGTGAGCCCGTTACCTGCCGGGTGCCCCCGGGGGGAGCCGTGGCAGGGCTGCGGGGCTGTTGCTCTCTGGGTGTCTCAGGGTTTGCCTCGGAATCCCAAAGCCTTTCCCCGTGCAGGGTTATGAGGCAAAGACTAGTCCCACTTAGTTTCTTGGTGCTGAATTAATGCTTTTTGCTCCTTTTCTGTCAAGAAGCAATTTGCTGCTTTTCTAAAGAAACAATGAAGGAGGGAACTGAAGCAGCAGCCAAACAGCACCGAGTTACTCTACAACCGGGTGAATTGACTTGAAATTGCCAACTTCAAGAACTTTGGGGGCTCCAGGCCCAGGTGACCGCCTGAGACCCCCGATGGAGCCCCTCGGAGACCTTATAAGGGTTTGTGTGTATGGTAACAGGTGTTGGGAAATGTCCTGAATGTAGAATAGGAATGCAGGGAGGGAAAATGAGCCCTCCTGTAATGCTGACCCCTTCCCATCAGCTGCAGTGGAGACACCTCTGTGTGCCCTTTGGGAGCGGATTACCAGGACACTCAGCAGGCTGGGATCATGGCAGGGTGTTGTAAGCAAGGAATGCCTGGCTTGTAAAACTCACCAGCTAAGTCTTAGAGGCTTCTTTGAAGAGCTGATTTCAGGCAGCAGAATTGGCCCCCAGGAGAGACTCTGTGCCTGCTCTCCCGTGGCTCCAAGGGATCTCTGGCCCTTCACGCCGGCACCGAGATTTTCTCGGGAAGGGCCTCAGATCCCCGGACCAGTCTGGGACACAGGCAAGATCCCCCTGCATTTTGGGACCAAATTGGGCCCCTGGAGGGACAGTGCTGTTGGTGCCCCCCGGGTTGGGGCACCCCGAGGACTCCAGCGCGCACCGAAAGGATTATTCGGGGAGATCCTCGGGGTGCCCGGCCCTGGGGAGCTCAAAGCAAGGTCCCTGCCATGGATTCAGGCATTGCTGAGAGTATCCCAGGGGTCCCTGTCCCTGCTAGACAGGGAGCTCTCTAATGGACTGTAATTGAGTGATAAAAGTGGTGCTCCAAGTGCCAAAGAAGTGTGGGATTGGGATTAAGAAATGAACAGTGATGGTCCAATTGGCTGTTTTCTCTGCACTGTAATGGTAAGAGCTGCAGGAGTGCAAGGTGTGTGTTCCAGTCCCCAGCATTTGGTTTGCACATGTCCTGGTCAGACACAGGTCCAACTTCCTCAGTCCTTAACACAACAGAAGGAGTGTGGCTCCTTTTTTTCCTGTGTCTTTGGTGAGCTCCTTTTTTGGAGCTGCTGTTGGATGAAGAGGTGCCCCCAATTGACCTGTAAGGTCCTGGTTTTCTTTCCTGCTTCTCCCATCTTGCCCAGGAGATGGAATTCCAGTGCTACAGATCAGATGACTCGTGGTGCTCCCAAAAGGAGCCTTTGTGCCTTCAGGGCAAGTTGTGGTGCCACTGGAGCTGTTGGGAGAAGTGGAGGGTTGGCAGGGAGAGGCCTGGAATGATGTTGCTGTGGCACAGATGTTGCTCCCTGGCAGGTTCTTGGGTTGGATTCCTTGGCTGCCCCTTGGCAAGGCCTGGAAGGGCCTCAGTTGCGTAGGGAACCAAACCTGGAATGGGAAAGCAAAGGGGGGGAGATTCTGATTTCAGAAAGGATCATTGTCTTCTCTTTGTGCAGGGACACTGAGCTGGTCCAGCTGTGACAAGAAGAGCAAGTGTCCTGTGAAGGTTTGGAGTAGTCTGGGAGGTTCCTCGTGCCCAAAGGATCCTGGAACTGCAGCCCTGGAGGCATCAGGAATAATGACAAGTGCCCCAGTTCTCAGAAAGCTCAACTGTGTAAAACATTTATGGAGCTAAAATTCCACAGCATTGAGCTGTCGGGTCCCAAATAATAGTGGAGGGAGAGGCAGAAAATCCCACTGCTGCTGTGGCTGAACTGTCTGCAGTGAGGGGGCAGGACTTGGCCCTGATGCCTGAGTGCTCTCCAGCCCCCCAGGATCGATCCCAGCTGTCAGCCCCTGGCTCCATCCCTTGAGAAGAGGGTGTTCCTGCAAGCCCAGCTGCTGTGCTGGTGGTCCTGGGGGCACCTCCTGCCCTGGCCTGCTGTGAAGGTGTTTGTGTTGCAGCTCAATAAAGTCCCTTTCAGTGGTGATTGTGTCATTTTGGTGTCAGTTCCTCTCCCCTCTTCCCCTGCCCCCGTGGCTGCATCACTGGCTTGTGCCTAACTGAACTCTTCCCCTGCAGCAGTTCCCTGCTGCTCTCAGAGAGGTGGAGCTGAGGCCCCTGAGCCAAGGGAAAAAGGATCCATCCAAGGCAGGCCAGTGCTCACCCCCTGCCTTCCTCCAGCCTCCCGTGTTTCCAGTTCCCCTCCCTGCTGGACACACAGCCTGTTCCCAAACAACCCCCGTTCCTGTTCTCTCTCCGTGTCTCCCCTCACAACTCCCCTCCTCTAATCTCCAGCTGCCCAGGCCCCTGTTTTTGAGGGGCATTCCTGGGCTGCTGCCCCCCCATTCCTTAGAACTGAAGTGCCAAGAGCCCCAAGTGCAGAGAGGTCTGCAGGGAATCAGTGCCAAGAGCTGCCTGTGCCTGCCTGTGTTCCTGCAGTTCTCCTTCCTGCTCTCCCTGGGCTGGAGAGACCTGCCTGCCCTGGGTTTATTGGAGCAGAGGGATGGGATTACATTGGTGGAGTCCGTGTTGGTGCCCAGGAGAACTGGGTCAGACTGGGCTTTGTGGTCCGAGAGCTGCCCCCCTAAATGTGGCAGGCTGTGTGTGCTGGCAATGAAGTGCTATCCCAGAGGCTGATGGTTTCTGTCTCCAGGGATGCCCAGGACGCTGCTAATCCCCAGGGATCTGCTCTGGGTCCAGGCTGTCTGTGCTGGAGGGCCCTGGTGGCTGCAGTCCCTGAGCCCGCAGAGACAGAGAGAGCCCCGGCCCGAGTGGCCTTTGGCCCCTTGTCCTGAATTTGGGGTGAGCCTGGGAGCGTGTGGAGGGTGAGAATGAGGGCTGTGTTTCCAGTACATCATCCCTGGGAAGATCCTGTTGTTCCAGAGCGCTGGGGACAGTTTGGGCTTGGCAGCTTCAGAGTTGGGTTGGAGCAGCCCCTGAAAAGAATCAGGAGAGTGGAGGTTTGTCCCAGTGGTGCTTTCACGCCCCACTTGACAGTCTGGGCTTTGTGTTCGAGGTTGTCCTGTATTTGCTCTGCAGAAAATGTGCCCTTCCCAATTCAGCCCAGCAGATCCCGAGGGCTCTTATGGGAATATTTGTTCTTTCCTTCCCTTTGGGAAAACTTAATCTCCAAACTGCCATGAGCAATTCCTTAATTTCTCCTGGAGAAAACCAAGTGTCAGAGGCAATTTGCCAAGGAGCCCAGAAGTGTCTTTGGAGCAGAGAGTGCTGCCAGCTCTGTGTGCCTGTCCCCAGCCTGGCACTGCCCACAGGGACACACTGGGCACAGACCATGAGAGGGAACAAAACCACTGCCTGCCAGAGGGTTTGTCCTGGGCCATCAGGCCTTGGGCAGGAATTGGACTGGGCAACTCCATCAGCTGCTCTTCCCCCACAAAGCACCATCCCCTGGGCATTAATGATGTGCCCTGTGCCCAGTGCTCACTGTTCACCCAACTGAAACCAAAGCAAGGCTTGCTTTGCTTTGAATGACTTAAAATAACTTTGAAACAAAATAAATCACTTTTTTCTTCTTTTTTTTCTTTTAGATGCTGGAATTACCTCTCTGGGTGTGTGCTGAGCTCTGGCTGCAGGGGACTGTCAGGCCTTGGTGGCTGTGAGTTCACATTCTTCTCACTGGGAAACTGGAAACAGTTATTCATTAGATTGCAGAAATGTTTTTTAAAACCTGTCCCCTTCTTTCTGCCTTTTGCTGACAGGTGTTCTCTTTCTGCCTTTGAATTTACAGCCTCCTTGTAGCTCCCAGCCTGGAAATAAGGACCAAATAAGGGTCACTGTTCCTGTGGAAAGGCAAAAAGAATGGGTTGGGACTTGGATTGTCCCCTGGGGAGATGCTGGTTGCTGGCATGGAGAGAATGCCCTCCCTCAGGCTGCCAAGATCTCTCAGTGCAGCGGCTTTGGTCGACAGGGCAGCACAAAGATTGTTCTCTGCAGGGGCCCAGGTTTGGGTTCCGGTCTCAGCTTTGCAGGTTTAGAGGAATTCTACCCACAGCCCGCAATTCCATGGGGAATTCCTGCTGGAACAGCCTCCCAGTGCCTCCTGGAGCCCGGCTATTCCCCTGCAGAGCTGCTGCTTTAAGGCCAGGTTTGCCAGGAAGCAGCCGCGGTTCCAGGTTTGCTGAGCGGGATCGGGACAAGGCCAGGTTGATATTCCACAGACTTTGCTGTTTTTAACCCTCCTGCCCCGGCCCCGCTGGTGTCCCTGGGGGGACTTGAGCGAGTTCCCTGGAACTGGGCCGATTCTCCGCCCCGGGCCGGGCTCCAGGGGATGTGTCGGCCCAGGAGAAGGCGGGGGCCGGACGCGCTCCCGGCCCGGGGCGAGGCAGCCCCTGAGCACGGGCGAGGACGTCTCTCCGGCCGGGAAGCCGCTGTCCCTTCGGAGCCTCGGCAGCGGCCCCGGCGAGTTCTTTTCCCCGAGGAAAGGGATGCACATCCCTGCCTTCAGGGCACCTCGGCTCTGCCCCACCTGTTCCAGCTGTCCACGGGTTCTGCGGTTGCGGTTGGGTCCCCGAAAAACTGCCAATTGCCTCCAAGCCCAACTTTCTCCGAGCATCTCCTTTTCTTTTCAGGCATCTCCGAGGGCTCTGGCTCGGGATTTAGTGCCGCTGAGGGCACATGGCCCTGGCTTTAAGGCTGCTGCTGGCTGCTGGCCTCCGGCTGGAAGGGCAGGGATTTGGGGCGGGCGGGACACACGCGGGGGGCGCGGGGGAGCTCTGGGAGGTGGGCCCTGGGAACGGCTGCCCGCGCTGCTCTGCAGCCCCGCCGTGCCGACACTGCCGAGGGCCGGCTGGATTCTCTGGGTCCTTCTGGGCTGGCGCTGGGGCGTGTCCAGGGTGAGGCATCTCAGGGGGCCCGTCCAGAGCAGCCCCGGCTGAGGAGCCGCGGGCTGCCCTTTGTCCGTGCCCACCGCAGTGCCTGTGGCCGGTTCCCACCCCTGGGATGTGCGTTTGGCAGACGAGCCCTGCTCGCGAGACAAATCCATCTGGTTGCCGATGGAAGCTCTGGCCCGGAGCTGCTCCATCCCGGCTGCCACGGGCTGTGCTGGGAGTCCTGCGGCTGCGGGTGGGATTGCCTGAGCTCCGGAGTGCGGGGAGCCCCGGCAGGGCAGTGCAGGGCACAGCTCCAGGGCACAGCTCCTCCATCCCCTGGCAATAGGAAGGGCAGGGCAGGGCACAGCTCCTCCATCCCCTGGCAATAGGAAGCCCAAGCAGGGCTGGCTCGCTCTCTGTCTGTCTGTCTGTCGCTCCGGCCTCCTCCCGGCCCGCGTTCCCTGCCCAGCGAGCCCCGAGAACGTTCCAGGCGGGAAGCAGGAGCCGCCGAGGGCTCCGTCCAGCTCCGGACCCGAAAAGCGGACCCGACCTGAGCCCCCCCCGGCATTTTGGGTTCCGAAGGCTCACCTGGAGGAGACGCCCCCCCGCAGGCGGGACCAGGCGGCGACACTCGAGCAACGCCTTTGCCTCGGAGCGAGGGATCCCTCCGGACTGGGTTGGCTCCTTTATCCCTGGAAATGAGCTCGGACGTCGCATGAGCACCATTGCAGCCTTTGGGTGAATCCCGGACGGGGCCGGAAAACCTCCCTGAGCAGGGCAGTGATGAATTGGTGCCCGTCCCCAGCCGGGCACAGCCCAGCCGGCCGCGCTCCCTCCAGCCCGGGGCTGCGAAGGGCTCGTGCAGAGGAGGGAGAGCTGCAGAGATTGAATAAAAGCGCATTTCCTGACTCGATTTCCCTGTGGTCCTTCCCTCCTTTGACTCGCGCGGCAGCGTCCGGTTGGGGCATTTCTTGGTTTCCTCTTCTGTAGCCGTTTCCCTTCCAGGCAGGACTCTCCCTGTCTGCAAATAAAGATTGGGATTTTTAAAAACCGATGGGTGCCAGCTCCTGGGGCCGCCTGTGGACAGACACAGGGACACGGGGACAGAGAGGCAGCTCTGCTCGGGGGCCCGGAGCACGGGAGGAACGAGGAAAGGGCTGCCCTCATTCTTCCCTGCCCCGGCCCCTCCCCAAGTCCCCCCCGGCCCCCCCAGCCCCGGGGTCGCTCTCGGCAATAGACCCGCACATCTCCACAACCCGCGCCGCCCATTGCCGAGAGCGAACCCGCACCTTTGCCCCCCGCCCGCGGAGCCCCCCGTGTGATGTCGGGACGGGCCGGAGCCCCGGCGGTGTCGGGCGGTGCTTGTGAACTGCAGGGGGGGACCCGCCGAGCGGGACCGGCCCCGTGGAAAGGGGGATCCAGGGGGGGCGCCGGCTCCGGCCCTCGCGGCTTTATTAAAACCGGCGCCCCCAAGCCCGCGGCTGCGGGGACACGGCCCGGGGGACAGGGGGGCGGACGGGACGGGCGGGGGGGCAAGGACGGAGTGGGGGACAGGGGGGGTCGGGCTGTGCAGCGGAGCAGGGAGGGGGGAGCAGGGGCAGGCCGGGAGGGTCGGGCTGTGCAGGAGAGGCCGGAGAAAGAGCGGGGCCAGGCCGGCTGGGGGGGCCAGGGAGGGCGGAGGACGGAGGGACAGGAAGGAGAGCTGGGGGGGTCGGGCTGCCCCTGCGGGGCAGGGAGGGGACGCAGGGAACGAGCGGGTTGGGGAGGGAGGGAGGGTGGGCCTAGGGGGGGGAGAGGGAGCGGGGGGTTATGGGGGGAGGGTGTGGGGGGAGGGTGTGGGGGGCAGCGGGGAAGGAAGGGAGGGGACGAAGGAACGGGGACAAAGTAAAAGAATAGAGAAAAGTAAAAGAAAAGGGAAAAAGGAAAGCAAAGAAAAAGAGCCGCGGCAGAGCGAGGCCCTCGCGGCGCTGCTGCCCCTCCGCGCACTGCCCGAGCAAACGGGAGAGGGGCCGAGTTCCGGCGCTTAAAAACCCCCGCCCCGACCCGCCCCGCGCACCTGGACGGGCCCCTCCCCTCGCACCTGTGCGGGCCCTGCCCCGCCCCGGCCCCGCCCCGGCCCCGCCCCGCCCGCGCCCCTCAAAAGCGGCAGAGCCGCGCCTGCCCCGCCGCTGGGGAGGAAACTCGTCCCGGGATGCGGCGGGAGCGATCGGCGCTCGGGGCCGGAGCCCCGGCCCGGGGGCTGCTCCCGGCGCTGCGCCGAGCCCGGGCCGCTGAGCGGGGACGGCCCCGGAGAGCGAGGCTGGGATGGAGCTCGGCATCAGGACTAGCACCGGAGGATCGGGGTTGGCTTGGGGCTGGGATGGAGCTCGGCATCAGGACCGGCACCGGAGGATCGAGGTTGGCTTGGGGCTGGGAGGGGACTCGCACTCGCCCCGCCGGCCCTTTATACCGCGGGCCGGCAGCGCTGCCCAATCAGCACTCGAGCGCCGCCGCCCAATCCCAGCCCGCCCGGCCCTGCGGCCCCGCCCCGCCCGCTCAACCCGGCCCCGCCCCTCGGCGCGGCCCCGCCCCCGTTCCCTCAGCGCGGCCCCGCCCCCGTTCCCTCAGCGCGGCTCCCGCCGCCGCCGCAGCCCCGGACACGGGGGAGCTCCCGGTGGGAGCTCCGCGGACACGGCCCGTCCGGGAGCTCTCCCGGGAGAAGAGGGAGGAGGGAGCGGGCGGGAGCGGCCCCGGGAGCGGGGCCCTGCGGGGCATGCGGCGTTCTTGAGGGCGGGCAGGGCGGGGCCGGGCGCTGCCTGGGGCCGGGATTGGCTGGGCTGGCACGGGGGGCGGGGCTGCGCGGGCCGCGGGCTATAAAAACCGTGGCGGGGGGTTTTCAGCTAAAAATGTCACCTCTGACCCCTCTAAGTTATCCCAGGTTTTCCCAGCTGAAAGCTGCAAGGAAGCACACTCCCTTATCAATGACTTGCTTTAATTAACCAACTCAAATGAACAAATTAAAACCAAATCAATATTATATTATTCTTTTGAATCAAGATATATACATACTGCAGAATACAGAATACAAAAGAACTTTTTTAGCCCCAAAAGCTCTCAAAAGATATATATATAGGGCACGGCTGCACTGCCGTGTATTTTAACAAAATTATTTCAATTTTTTTTTTCAGTTTTTCAGTCACCAGTTTAAACAGAGCAGCCAGTACTCCCCACTGGAAGCAGGAAGAGTGATAAATCCACTGTTTAATGAACTTTCACCTGCCAAACAGAAGGAAAAAGATAAAATACATAAACACTGCAACACAGGGAAACATTCTTAAATTCAACAAATTTTACAGGATACGAAGATTTGCAGTTGCAGAACTGAGAGCTGGGCCAGGGTTGGTGCTTCTGCACCATAACTCGGCCAGGGGGAGACCAGATCCATCAGCAAAACTGTTTGTTCAGGTCATTTCCAGGCAACCAGAGCTGTCTCCCACAGGGACACCAGCGGGGCCGGGGGAGGAGGGTTATAAACAGCAAATTCTATGGAATATCAACCTGGCCTTGTCCCGATCCCGCTCAGCAAACCTGGAACCGCGGCTGCTTCCTGGCAAACCTGGCCTTAAAGCAGCAGCTCTGCAGGGGAATAGCCGGGCTCCAGGAGGCACTGGGAGGCTGTTCCAGCAGGAATTCCCCATGGAATTGCGGGCTGTGGGTAGAATTCCTCTAAACCTGCAAAGCTGAGACCGGAACCCAAACCTGGGCCCCCGCAGAGAACAATCTTTGTGCTGCCCTGTCGGCCAAAGCCGCTGCACTGAGAGATCTTGGCAGCCTGAGGGAGGGCATTCTCTCCATGCCAGCAACCAGCATCTCCCCAGGGGACAATCCAAGTCCCAACCAATTCCTTTGGCCTTTCCACAGGGACAGTGACCCTTATTTGGTCCTGCTCTCCCACCGTTCATTTTGGGGGATCCATTTGTGCTGGTTTACGTTCCACGACTCCACCCACAGCTGGAGATTTGGGGCTGTGCTTCTCTGCTCCCAGCAGGTTCCTTAAGGAGCCAGATACTCCAACAATCCCCTCGTTTGACTTTCTAGGTGAATTCCACACAAGGCAGTCCCCCATTCCCTATCCAGGCTGGGAGTGCTCGTACCCTTGGCACAGTTGGCTCTGGCTGGGCAGGAACTGAGAGCAGGACACGGGACAGAGTGGATCAGCTGCCCAGGGAACCTCCAGGATTCTCACAGAGACAGCAGCATCTGTGCTAAAAGCAGTTGAGGTCCAGGAAGAGACTGGGACAAACCAGGACAAATCAGTATGGCTTCTGAGGGTTTTCCAGGCTTTGCCAGCAGCCTTGGAAGTAGCGCCAGTGAGTTCTGATGGGTTTCTGGTGGGTCATTGCTTCAGTCTTCTCCTTTTCCCTGAACCTCTGGTGTGTACTTTCTGAGCTCAGCTGGAAACAGATTTTCCAGCAAACAGAAATCTTCCTCATCCTGAGAAGCTACGTTTTTTGAACTTCCCGTCAGAGCAGATCTTCAGAGCTTTCTTCCCAGGAGCAATGAGACTGGGACGTCTCCTTAACGCTGCGGCTCCGGAGGCTCCCGAGCTGCAGCGGGACAGAGCCGCAGGGCGCGGGCAGCGCAGAGCGGCGGCGTTATCGGTGCCGGCGCAGGTGGCAGGAGCCGCGTGCGGTCGGTGCCTCGGCCGCGTCCCCGGCGGGCGGTGACCGCCTCCTTCCTGCCCCGGCGGCGAGGCGAGCGCGGGGGCACAGCTGCGGCAGCCCCGCCATGTGCCACCGCCCGCGCGAGGCACCGGGACCCGCCGCCCCCGCGGGGAGCCGGGGGCTGCTCCCACCGCCCGGGGAGGGGGCACCGGGGAGGGGGCCCCGGGGCTCTGCCTCGAGCCGCTCCTCGGGGCGGTCCCGTGGAGGCTCCGGCGGGATTGGGGCTGAATCCTGTCAGCGCGGGGATGGCTCTTGCCGGGCTCCAGCGGCAGAGTTGGACCCACGGGGGGTACAGGAGGGGCCCCCCCGGCCCAGGTGCTGGGGGGGGGGCGGCTCCCCCCGGGGACATCCGTGTGCCGGCCCACTGTGGCGAGGTGTGTGACGCCAGAAGCTGAGCCGAGCCTCATATTTGGGCACGAAGCAGGTTATTGGAGGCCGTGGCCCCGCAGCTGGGCGATCCCCCGGCTGATAAAGGCTCCCCTGGTGCTGCCGCCTGCACCGGCTCCGGCGCTCCGGCGCTGCCGCTACATCATCCCCTGCCTGCGCTGGGGGTGCGGGACGGTGGGATGGGGCCGGTCGGGGCGCTGGGGCTGCTGCTGTGCCTGCAGCTGTGTGGGGGTGAGTGGCGGGGTGGTGGGAGCGGGGACCCGCCGGTGCCGGGCCCGGCTCAGGCCCCTCCGTGCCGCAGGCTCCGGGCAGCTGCGGCTGGTGGGGGGCGGCGGGCGCTGTGCCGGACGCGTGGAGGTGAATCACGACGGTGAGTGGGGCTCCGTCTGTGTCTACGACTTCGACTGGCAAGCCCGCTGGGCCACCGTGGTGTGCCGGCAGCTGGGCTGTGGCCGCGTGGCCTCGTCGTCCCCGTATGCCCCGTTCGGGCAGGGCAGCGGCCGGATCTGGCTCCAGCCCTACTTCTGCCGTGGCACCGAGGAGGTGCTGGAGGAGTGTCCGCACTTCGGATGGGGCCAGCACTACTGCGACCACGAGTGGGACGTGGGGGTGATCTGCACAGGTGAGGGGGACAGGCTGGCCATGCCGGGGCACCCACCTCGTGCCAGGGTGTGCCAGGCAGGGCTGAGCTGTGCCGGTGTCCCGGTGCAGAGGCCATGGAGCTGAGGCTGGTGGGCGGCAGTTCCTGTGCTGGGAGAGTGGAGGTGAAGCTGCGGGGACACTGGGGCTCGGTGGGAGATCGCAACTGGTTCATGGAGGATGCCGAGGTGGTGTGCCAGCAGCTGGGCTGTGGCTCAGCTGCCGGCGCCTACTCCGCCCGCGACCTCTTTGGCACTGTAGCTGGGCCCATCAACCTGGCCATGGTGGACTGCAAGGGGGACGAGGCCACGCTCTGGGACTGCCAGATCCGCGGCTGGGGACCCTACAACGGTACCCATGAGTTCGACACCGCTGTCATCTGCCAAGGTAGGAGCCGGGCTGGGAGGGATGCGGCGCTCCCGGCACATCCCTCAGTGCCAACTCTGCACCGCTCCCGCAGGGTTTTCCCGGCTGGTCGGAGGTGACAGAGCCTGTGCCGGGCGGTTGGAGGTGCGGCAGCGCCAGGCCTGGGTTGGCGTCTGCGCGGAGCACGTGGACATGAAGGCGGCCCAGGTGGTGTGCCGGGAGCTGGGCTGCGGCGCGGCGCTGGCCATCCCCGGCAGCGGCCGGTTTGGGGCGGGAACGGGGCCGCTGTGGGAGGGGGGGTTCAACTGCACCGGCACCGAGCCCCTCCTCAGCGCCTGCGCCCGGCGGGTGCCCCACAGCCAGGGCTGCGCTGGCCACGCCACCATCATCTGCTCCCGTAAGCACCGGGGACACCGGGGGTGTTGGGGGTCCCCCCAGCATCACCCCCCTGAACGGCCTTTCTGCCACAGCCTACACGGGCTTCCGGCTGGGGAACAGCAGCTCGGGCTGTGCCGGGCGGGTGGAGGTGGCCGTGAGGGGCACGTGGGGGTCCGTCTGCGCCACCGACTGGGACCTGCCCGATGCCGACGTCCTGTGCCGCCACCTGGGCTGTGGCCACGCCGTCACTGTGCCCCCGGGAGGCTCCTTCGGCAGCGGGGACGGGCCGCTGAGGCCGGACGCCTTCGGCTGCAGCGGGAGCGAGCGGCACCCGGGCGAGTGCCCCGTGGCCGTGCTGGGGGAGCCCCCCTGCACCCCGGGGAACGCCGCCGCCGTCAACTGCTCAGGTCTGTGTGGCACCTGTGGGAAGAGCCTCCAAGGGCTTTTGGGACACCCCAAGAATTGGGACCGGAGCACTCAGGGCTCTTTGGGATGAGGGGAGGGCTGAACCAGGTGCCACAGCCCCACGGCACTGCTGGTGATTTTTCAGGCACTGAAGGCACCATCAATTCCGTGCAGCTGGTGGAGGGTGAGAGCCGGTGTGACGGGCGGCTGGAGGAGGCCATAACCACCCCAGCCTGGCGCCGTGTGCCTGTGGAGCAGTGGAAGAGATGGGATGTCTACATGGTGTGTGCTGTGCTGGGTTGTGGCCTGCCAAAGGAGATCTACACAGCCTTGGGTATGGCACCCACTGCACTGACCAGCAGCTCCAGGGAGGTGGATGTCGTAACGGAGGAGATGGATGTCGTGAGGAGGGAGATGTACAACATCTCGGGGATGGGCCCTGAGCTGACCAGGAGCCTCGGGGAGACGGAAGACATGGCAGAGGAGATCTCTGATGTCTTAGGGATGGGCCCTGCACCAACCAGCAGCCCTGAGGAGATGGTCATCGTCTGCTCAGGTGGGTGTCCCGAGAAGGGCCGGGGTGCTGGTGCCCCGAGCAGCCCCCAGCCCGGTCCTTCCGTGCCCGCAGGCAGCCGGCAGGTGAGGCTGGCGGGCGGTGCCGGGCGCTGCGCCGGGCGGGTGGAGGTCTATGCCGGTGGCACCTGGAGCAGCGTGTGCCAGGAGCGCTGGGACCTGCGGGCCGCCGCCGTTGTGTGCCGGGAGCTGGGCTGTGGCGCGGCACTGGAGGCCCCCGGCTCGGCGCGCTTCGGCCCCGGGCCGGGGACAGCGTGGCCGTACGTGGTTGAGTGCGCCGGGAGCGAGGAGTCTCTCTGGGAATGCCCACGCTCGGAAGGGCGCGAGTGCGAGCGCGGGGCCGGGGCCGGGGCCGTCTGCTCAGGTGAGTGTCGGGTGTCCCCGGGGCGGGGAGCAGCAGAGCCCCCGGGGGGTTCCCGTCCGTGCCGTGACCCCCCTGCTCCCCTCGCAGAGCAGCTCTCCCTGCGGCTGGCGGGCGGGCGCGGGCGCTGCAGCGGGTCCCTGGAGCTGCTCCACAACGGCACCTGGGGCCGCGTGTGCGCCACCGGCACCAGCCCCGGCACCGCCGCCGCCGTCTGCCGGCAGCTGGGCTGTGGGGACGGGGGGCAGCTGGCACCCGTACCAGCCCTGCAGCCGGCCCCCGCCTGGCTGGCCTGGGTGGGCTGCGAGGAGGGGGCCCGCTCGCTCTGGGGGTGCCCCTCGGCACCCTGGCACCTGCAGGCCTGCGGCCCCGGAGGGGACGCCTACGTGGCTTGTGCGGAGGACAGTGACAACCCCAGCGAGACAGCCACTCCCCTGTGCCCGGACGGGGCCACCTGCACAGGTAGCTCTGCCCGTGCCAGCAGCCCCCCCGCCGGGCCGGCTGGGATCCCCCTGCCCTCACTGCCTGGCCGTGTCCCCACAGCTGTCCCCAGCAGCAGCGGCCCTGCGGTGGCCAGGGGGACTGTGCCGGTGCCGGTGGTCCTGTGCGTGGTCCTGGGGACGCTGCTGTGCCTGGCCCTGGGCGCCCTGGGCGTGCTGATGTGCCGTGCCCGCGCTTGGCGCCGAGGTGGGTCCCGGCGGGTGGGTGCCGGGGCAGAGCCGCTTTGGGGGTTCAGGGGCTCCCCCCGTGTGGAACGGCTCGGAGGGTGGGCAGTGGGTGACCCCGGTGCCACCCACGGTGCCCACGGCCCTGGGAGAGCGCTGCCTCTTGTTGCAGGCCCCGGCAGAGCCGTGGGTGCCATCCCCGACGCCATCTACGAGGAGCTGGACTACAGCGCCATGCCGGAGTACCAGGAGGTGCCCAGTCGCCCAGGTCGGTGCAGCCCCCGTGCCCCAGCTCTGCCCGGACAGGGGGGCTCTGCCCCACAGTCCCACCGCGGCAGCGGGTCCTGGTGGCACAGCACTGGCTCCTCCCCGTGGTGTGGGGGGTCCCTGGGTCCCATCACAGCCCTGCTCTGTGGCTGAGGTTGTGTCACCCGCGGTGCCACCTCTGGCCACCCCCAACACTCTGTTTTCCCCCTGCAGGTTCCCCGCGGGAGGGCTCAGTGAAGAAGCTGCTGTATTACACCGGGGACAGCGTGGAGGGGAGTGACACCGGGGCAGCCCCAGGTAGGGGCACAGGGCAGGAACCCAGCGGGGAGTGCTGGGGACAGGGGACACAGCAGGGCTGGGGAGCTGAGGGGACATGTCCCCCTCGTTAGTGGGCAGAGAAGCATCGCCTTTCCCTGAGGGACCAAGGGCCACCAACACATCCCTGGTGGCACGGGCAGAGGGGAATGGCACAGCCATAGGGGGATGGCAGAACCGGAGGGGGCAATGGCACAGCCAGTCCCTGCTACAGCCACCGGGTCAGTGCCATGTACCCCCGTGCCAGTCCCAGCCCCCCCTGCCCTGCCTGGGCGCAGAACCCCAGATGGCTACGACGATGCCACAGCAGGAACCCTGGATGACTACGACGATGCCATGGCTGGAACTCTGGATGGCAACGATGATGCCACGGCCATGCCAGAGGAGTCTCCCGCTCCCAGCACTCGGGACATCTCCGAGGGGGTGGCACAGAGGGGCTGGATCCGTGTCCCACCCACAGGTAAGAGCGACCACAGCTGCCCTGTCCCCCCTGCAGAACCATTCCATGGGGGGTTTGGCTGTGGTGGCGAGCTGGGATCCAGCAGCAGATCCATGGGGGCTGCAGAAACACAGAAACACCCCAGGTGGGGTCTGGAGGGGGGACATGGAGCTGTCCCCCTGAGGCACCTGCCCTTACTGTCCCCAAGGTGGGAGCTGCCCCCCTCCAAGTCCCCCCGGAGCCACAGGGGACCCCCCGGGACAGCCCCCGGGGCACATGGACTGTGATGATGTCGGCACCGGCACCCCGGGGATGTCGCAGTGAGGATGTCCCGGCCATGCCCCATCCCTGGGGACACGTGTGCAGGGTGGGGGGCTCTGTGTCATCATCTCTGATAATGTCATTTGGGGCACTCCGGTGTCACTGGGAGGGTGGTGTTGTGGTGGAGAATATGAGTGGGGAATCAAGGGAGTCATGTGGGTTCCCCAAAAAGGGAGGGGACAGCCCAAAAATGCCTAAAAATTCATAGGGAGGGGTTATGTGTCTCTGTAAAATACTAACACCTTTTAAATTTGTTATTTTAAAATCTATTGACGAATAATATCAATTCATATGAAAACTGATTTCAAAATAAAACCCCATACCTGTTATAATATATACGGGATTTTGAGCTATGAGAAATTCCAAATGTGGATCCATAGGGTTTGAAAATTAAAATAAAACTTTTGTACGAATACGTTAAACACTGAAGGGCTGGAAAATGTGAGGCAGGCACTCGCTGTGCAGCAGCAGGGGCAGGTCGGTGTGTCGGGGGTTGTTCCTGTCCCCTCCCTGTCACCCCAGGGCGGTGGCACCGAGCGGGGAAGGAGCGGCTGGGCGGGGCTGGTGCCGGGGGGGTTCCCGGGGCACCCGGGACTTGCGGTCTCCTGTCTCTCCTGGGGGGGTAAAATGAACATTCTGAGGTAAAAACGAAGCAATTAGTGAAGGACATTCTGGGGTAAAACCTGAGCTGGGTAGGGGAGGTTTGGGGGTCAAACCTGAGTTCCTGTGCAGGGGACAGAAGGAAAGTTTGTGAGGGAAAAGCAGAGGCAAATTGGGAGGGGGAGCAGAGGTGACATTTTCCATAGAATTGCTAATTTGGATGAAACAATCCTTTCCAGTGTGCTGGGGCTGTTCCCAAATGCCATCATAACTTGGTAAGATTGTGTTCCTCCAACCCAACCCCCAGGTGCAGCTTTGGTGCTCCTGTGTGCACCTCTCGCCTTTGCCTCCTGAGACCATCCTTGTGTTGCAGCTCAATAAAGTCCATTTTGGTGTTTATTGGTTTTGATTAGTGCGTGTAACAAAGGTACTGCTCAGTTTCTCTAAACTATTCTCCTCCTTCAATAGATGCATCGCTGGTCCAAAATTTACGTTCATAGACAATTCTTTTCCAGCAGGAAACACCATTTTCCTTTTCCCGGTTGTTGGCAGGGCGGGGCCGCGCTGAGGGAACGGGGGCGGGGCCGCGCTGAGGGAACGGGGGCGGGGCCGCGCCGAGGGGCGGGGCCGGGCTGAGCTGGCGGGGCGGGGCCGCAGGGCCAGGTGGGCTGGGATTGGGCGGAGGCGCTCGAGTGCTGATTGGGCAGCGCTGCCGGCCCGCGGTATAAAGGGGCGGCGGGGGGGGTGCGGGCGGTTGTGTGTGAGGGCTGTGTATTTGAACAGAAAGTGTAAAAGTAAAGTCAGGTCTGTTCTGGAGTGTGTTACACTTGTCCTTCCCTCTGTTTATTTTCTGTTCTGGAAAGCACAGTCTGGTTCCCAGGCACTTCTTATTAAATGATACTATGAAAACAATTTTGTACTGAAAGGGGAAAGGAGCTGTCTGTGAAAGTTCAGATGTCCATGATGAAAGCTTTATGTTTTTTCAGTCAGTAAGCTCTTAAAATACCTTAGTGTATAGGAATGCCTGGCTTCTAAAACTCACCAACTGAGTCTTAGAAGCTTCTCTGAAGAGCTGATTTCAGGCAGCAGAATTGGCCCCCAGGAGGGACTCTGTGCCTGCTCTCCCGTGGCTCCAAGGGATCTCTGGCCCTTCACGCCGGCACCGAGATTTTCTCGGGAAGGGCCTCAGATCCCTGGACCAGTCTGGGACACAGGCAAGATCCCCCTGCATTTTAGGACCAAATTGGGCCCCCTGGAGGGACAGTGCTGTTGGTGCCCCCCGGGTTGGGGCACCCCGAGGACTCCCACACGCACCGAAAGGATTATTCGGGGAGATCCTCGGGGTGCCCGGCCCTGGGGAGCTCAAAGCAAGGTCCCTGCCATGGATTCAGGCATTGCTGAGAGTATCCCGGGGTCCCTGTCCCTGCTAGACATGGAGCTCTCTAATGGGCTGTAATTGGGTGATAAAAGTGGTGTTCCAAGTGCCAAAGAAGTGTGGGATTGGGATCAAGAAATGAGCAGTGATGGTACAATTGGCTGTTTTCCCTTGAATATCATTGTAAGAGCTGCAGGAGTGCAAGGTGTGTGTTCCAGTTCCCAGCATTTGGTTTGCACATGTCCTGGTCAGACACAGGTCCAACTTCCTCAGTCCTTAACACAATAGAGGGAGAATGAAGGACTGGCAGTGTTAAGGTGATTGGTGTGACAGGGGTTAAACTGGAAAAACATTGGCTAATTCCTCAGTTTCTGTATTTGCCCAACTCACCCAAACCTGTGCTAGGAAGAGATTGTGTGGAAAAGTTGAGGCAGAAATGAAATTGAGAAATGGCAATATTGAAACTGTAATTGCTGAAACTAAATGTGTCCAAGTAGCAACTCTTGTTGTGCAGGGAATAACTCCTGTCAGCAGCAAGGTCCTGACTGAAGTGGCAGCTGCAGTTGTTCCTGTTGTGTGGGCCAGTGGAACTCCAGGAGAGTGGAAGAGGGCAGAACCTGTACGTATTACCCCTAATGTGGAATCTCTCCTGGTAAGGCCA
The DNA here is from genome assembly GCF_025592945.1 of Manacus candei. Taxonomy (NCBI): domain Eukaryota; kingdom Metazoa; phylum Chordata; class Aves; order Passeriformes; family Pipridae; genus Manacus; species Manacus candei. The sequence goes on from NW_026138057.1 coordinate 2,797,151, forward strand.
AGCCAATATCCTTTAAAATCAGAATGCCAGCTTGGATTGGTTGCAGTAACAGCTAAATTTGCTCCTCCTGGTTTGCCTGTAGAACATGAAGGCAAGAACCTGCCAAGAAAACCAATGGCCAAGGTGATTGATTAGTGCAGGACCTGAGAGAACCCCCTTAAATGACAGCCTCCAGTAGTTTCCAGTATTAAATTTAAAGGATGCTATTTGCTGCATCTGCTTGAGCAAGGAAAGCCAAGAAATCTTTGCTTTTGCAGGAGAAAATACAGAAAGGGGGAAAGAAAAAAAGAAGCCCCGTGACTCCTCCCTGAGCCCCAGACAGCCCAAGAACTGCCTTCCTGGGAATGGTGGGATGGGCTGGACTCTGGATTGCTCCCTCTGGATGTGTGGTAAGACTGCTGTGCCAACTTTTCCAACAGCCTGTAAGGATTTGCTGCCTTGGCTAGATGGTGCAAGGGCAGCCTTTAAGCAGCTGAAGCATTCCCTGAGGAGAGCTCTGGGTCTGCCAGATCTCTCAGAACTGTTGGAAGCATCTTTGGTGGGGAGGGCAAACAAAGGCCAAGGTGTGCAGTGACCCCCCAACAAGGGACTTTGTGTTAATGGCATCCCTGCAAGTGAACTTTGTGGGCTGTTCCCCCTGTAGGGCAGGTGATAGTTCCAGCTACAGTGATGAGAAAAGTAGTTAAAAGAGAGCCCCAAAAGCTGGAAATCCTCCTGGAGGCTCTTGGCAAACAGAGTTTGTTGAGTTCCCCCTGACAGAAGGACAGTGATAGCTTTTGAGTGCTGGTAGATCCTTTTAATAGGTAGCCTTGAGTGTGTCCTTGTTGCCCCAGTAGGCCTTGTCAAATTCCTCATATTCCTATTAAAGGAAAAAATGCTCTTCCTAATCCTTTGTTGGCTTGAGGCTCTCCCCTCAGGAACTGCAGGAACTCCTGGTGCCGCCTGGGCCGATGGATTGGACGCCCCAGCCCCTCCGTTCCTGCCCAGCCACTGGGGCCGTGTCCAGTGGTGGCACTGCCAGCCCTGCAGGTGAAGTGGAAAGGGCCTTTCCAGGTCTCTTTGATCACATTGATAGCAGTTAAAGTTGCAGAAAAAGAATGTTGGGTCTATTCTTCTTGAGTTCAGAAAGCTCCTTTTGATTGGTGAGCAGAACAAAGTGGATCCTTAAGAGTTCCCATCCATGTTTGTGTCTCAGTCTGTGTTATGATTCAGGGCTGTCAGTTGTTGTCACTGAGGAGTCAAACTATCCTTTAAATAATGAGACACTGGCCTAATGGCCAAGTGTCAGGAAAAAAGGGGGAATGATATGTGAGTGTTAAGATGTAACAAGAACTAATCCTTTTTGCAGTGGGATGGAGCCTGGAAACAGATTCCTTCTCTTCCCAGCACATTCCCTGAAGTTTAACACCCACAGTTTTCTGTGTCTGTCACCACTCAGTACCTAAGGTTACCTTAATGTGTTCATTCCCTGCCCTGGAGAGAATGAACCTCCTTTTTTACCCCCAGAATTTCCCCTTCCAGCCCACTGCTGATTACTTCTTTTTGAAAACAAAGTATTCATTCTCTCCACCAAAGATTACCTCAGACTTTTACCCTACCTGCACACTACTGATTACTTCTTTTTGACCTCCAAATATTCATTCTCTGCCCTGCAAATTTGCTCTAGTTTGACTCTCAAAATTCTCCCTGGAGATTACCTCAAATGTTTCTGCCCTAACTGTCCCCACCTGGCCACCACTGATTACCTCAGTTGACCTCATGAGGTTCTTTTTCTCCCCTGGAGATAAAACTTTGGGGCTTTGGAACGAGGTTAACTCAAAGTATTCATTCTCTCCCCTGGACATTACCTCAAGTTTTACCCCTAAAATTTTCCCCATATGTCCACAACTGATTACCCCAGTTTACCTCAGGATGTACATTCTCTCTGTTCCACATGACCTCAAATTTTACACACAGAAATTTTTCCTACCTGCCCACCACTGACTGCCTCACTTCACCCCAAGGTATTCATTTACTCTGCTACAGAGTGCCCAGATTTTACTCCCAAAATTCTCCCTACCTATCCCTATGTAATCAGCTCATTTGTACAAACACATACTGCAGGGAACACAGGGAGACAGGAGCAGCTCTTGGTCCTTATTCCCTGCAGACAACTGCTGCAGGGGAAGAGTTCATTTAGGCACAAGCCAGTGATGCAGCCACAGGGGCAGGGGAAGAGGAACTGACACCAAAATGACACAATCACCACTGAAGGGGACTCTATTGAGCTGCAACACAAACACATTCCCAGCAGGCCAGGACAGGAGGTGCCCACAGGACCACCAGCACAGCAGCTGGGCTTGCAGGAACACCATCTTCTCAAGGGATGGAGCCAGGGGCTGACAGTGGGGATCCAGCCTGGGGGGCTGGAGAGCACTCAAGGCATCAGGGCCAAGTCCTGCCTGCTCACTGCAGACAGTTCAGCCCCAGCAGCAGGGGGATTTTCTGCCTCTCCCCCTGTAGCAGGGAGGATGCTGAGACTGAAACCACACACCATTGAAAGCTCAACAAGAACAATACTTATCACCAAGAGGTGGCCAACAAAACAAGAACCTGAGAGAGGGGAAAGGGGAGGGAAATAAGCCCTCAGTACAGCCCCCCACTCACTCAGGTGTTGCTTACAAGGCTGTCTCACTGCCCCCAGCCTGCCTGGAATTCCCCAGAGCAGAAGCTGCACCCTGGGAGTGTGGGCAGGCTCACAGGATCGTGGGCGTCCCTGCGAAAGGCAACGTGGGCCTTCCATGTGAAGCCTCAGTTCCACTCCCAGCACGAGCCATCTGCTTTTTATCCAATCCATTGGTGACTTCTACCTGGGCAGGTGTGGCCAGCACTGCCCAGCCAGAGGCCTTGGGTCCCTCCCCCGTTATGTCAGGGGTGCCCCTTTGCACACACGGGGGTACCCTGGAATTTCCCTGTGCCTGCACCTCGGGGGGTCTTTCCTAAAGGAGTCTGGGGACTTACTTCATCCTCCTCCTCTTCACTTCCTTCTTCAAATGCCCTCAGAGGGCCATCAACCAATAGTGAGGTATCATTAATTTCAGTTTATAGGAGATGCTCGCTTCAAGGATGAAGTTCTTGTTCCTCAGGGCTTGTTTTGACATAAGCTGACAGGAAAAGAACAGACTCTCACAAGTGGCTGCAATTCTCCCTGCTCCTTCCCTCCCTCTGCCAGCTCCTGCACCCCCACCTCTTACCTCTCAGAAAACATGAGCTGCATCCTCTTGGATCCTCCAGCTGGATGCTGCTGGCTCTGGGCAGCTCCCACCCTTCAGCAGGGGATGCCAAAGGGAGCTGGAACACCACAGCCCCCAAACCTGCCCCCTCTCAAGTGCTGCACAAACCTGGTGTTTTGCTGACAGGCAGGGCACTCAAGGAAACAACTCCTCACCAGTCATGGAATAACAGGAACAGTTTAAACAAACCCAATCCAACACATGGGATACAGATGTAGGGGAGACACAAAAGAAAATGAGCAAGGCATCACATCCTGAGTGCCCCAGAGACAGAACTGTGTTTAAGGAGAAATCTCTCACCCACAGCCCCCTCCTGCTCCACAAGGCTGCTCTGGCACAGGACCAGTTTTAAGCTCAGCTTTTCTCTGTACCACTTCACTTTGTTTCCCACCTCATCCTGTAATCAAAACTTGCTGTCCTTGCACCTTTTTAGGGTGACCATAAATTAAAGAGGCCTCTGCTCCAGCACCCACAGGGGCCTGAACCATTTGACAGGATCTATTTTTCCAATGAATTCAAAGCTCCACCTGAGGACCAGGGTCTTTTCTCACCCATCCTTCTGCTGGAGCTTTGCCTCCATCTCACTCTGCTTTCAGTTCTTTCCAGGGTTACTACACTGGCAGCCCTGGCCCTGGTGGAGCTCGGCATCCTGATCCCATCCCTCTTGGCCCCCGGAACCGCTGGCTCAGCAATGGGGGGCCCTCCATTGCCAAGGGCACGGGCCCGTCGGGGCTCACGGGGGGAGCAGGAGGGCGAAGGCTCCAGCCCTGCTGCTACAACCTTCCACCACTACAGCCAACAGAGGAGCCTCCCCAGCCCTGCCTCCCAAGGCATCCTGAACAAACCCAGCCCAGCTCCACAGGACAAACTGCTCCCTGTCTGCCCAGGCCAGTCTAATCCCAGAGGCTCCCAGATCATGCACAACTACCCAGGAAATCAGAGACCCGAGTCCATCTCTTCCTAGCAAAGGTTTGGGTGAGTTTGGCAAAGAGACAAACTGAGGAATTACCCAATGTTTTCCCAGGTTAACCCCTGTCACACCAGTCACCTTAACAGTGCCAGTCCTTCATTCTCCCTCTATTGTGTTAAGGACGGAGGAAGTTGGACCTGTGTCTGACCAGGACATGTGCAAACCAAATGCTGGGAACTGGAACACCCACCTTGCACTCCTGGAGCTCTTACAGTCACATTCAAGAGAAAACAGCCAATTGGACCATCACTGCTCATTTCTTAATCCCAATCCCACACTTCTTTGGCACTTGGAGCACCACTTTTATCACCCAATTACAGCCCATCAGAGAGCTCCATGTCTAGCAGGGACAGGGACCCCGGGATACTCTCAGCAATGCCTGAATCCATGGCAGGGACCTTGCTTTGAGCTCCCCAGGGCCGGGCACCCCGAGGATCTCCCCGAATAATCCTTTCGGTGCGCGCTGGAGTCCTCGGGGTGCCCCAACCCGGGGGGCACCAACAGCACTGTCCCTCCAGGGGCCAATTTGGTCCCAAAATGCAGGGGGATCTTGCCTGTGTCCCAGACTGGTCCGGGGATCTGAGGCCCTTCCCGAGAAAATCTCGGTGCCAGCGTGAAGGGCCAGAGATCCCTTGGAGCCACGGGAGAGCAGGCACAGAGTCCCTCCTGGGCGGCCAATTTGGTTGCCTGAAATCAGCTCTTCAAAGAAGCTGGTGAGTTTTAGAAGCCAGGCATTCCTATACACTAAGGTATTTTAAGAGCTTACTGACTGAAAAAACATAAAGCTTTCATCATGGACATCTGAACTTTTACAGACAGCTCCTTTCCCCTTTCAGTACAAAATTATTTTCAGAGTATCATTTAATAAGAAGTGCCTGGGAAGCAAACTGTGCTTTCCAGAACAGAAAAAAAAAAGAGGAAAGGACAAGTGTAACACACTCTAGAACAGACTTGACTACTTTTACTCTTTCTGTTCAAATACAGCATAAAAAAACTCCAGTAGAAGAGTGCTGGTACGTTCCCAATGGTACCTTGAAAGTCCATCCTACAACTGCCATAGGCAAGCTGGAGTCATACAAGTTCCTTGTTCCTGCAGATGCCTGGGGATCCTTTCCATCTGCCTCGTGCTCGGCCAGCAGGAGAAAGGGTGACCTCAGGGACACAGTGGCACTCAACATCCTGCTGAGAGAGCAAGGAAACCTTTTTTTGCTAGAGAGTACAGCAACACCCCTGTCCTTTCAAAAAGGGAATCGATTCTCCTGGACATTTCTCCAACACTCAAGGTCTTTTGAAGCTGCTCTCATGGCACCAAACCTGCTTGGGGTCTCTCCCAGCTCTTGGCTCTCCTTGGAGCCGGGGAAGGGCGGGTGAGAGCTCCGCGGTCACGGCCCGTCCGGGAGCTCTCCCGGGAGAAGAGGAGGCGGGGAGCGGGCGGGAGCGGCCCCGGGAGCGGGGCCCTGCGGGCATGCGGCGTTCTTGGGGCGGGCAGGGCGGGGCCGGGCGCTGCCTGGGGCCGGGATTGGCTGGGCTGGCACGGGGGGCGGGGCTGCGCGGGCCGCGGCCTATAAAAACCGTGGCGGGGGGTTTTCAGCTAAAAATGTCACCTCTGTCCCCTCTAAGTTATCCCAGGTTTTCCCAGCTGAGAGCTGCAAGGAAGCACGCTCCCTGATCAATGACTTGCTTTAATTAACCAACTCAAATGAACAAATTAAAACCAAATCAATATTATATTATTCTCTTTAATCAAGATATATACATATTGCAGAATACAAAAGAACTTTTTTAGCCCAAAAAACTCTTAAAAGAGAGTTGCACTGGTTTGGCTGCACTGCACCTCCAAACCAAGGACAATTAGGAGAAAAGAAAAACCCAGACTGAGATTCCTTGGAGATTGGTGCAGCTGCTTCCATCCAAAAAAATCCTTGGTCTGCATGAACACCTGCCTGAATCCTAGGAACCTGTGATGTCATCAATATCCTCATGGTCCTTTTTATTAAAAGCAGATTTCCACGGAGAATTAATGAAATACAGAAAATTAAACTGAAATGTAAATGAACAGTTCCCCCAGCTCAGCAGGTTGCAGCATCCAAAAGAAAATGAACAGAAAGATTATGGACTGGGATCATCACCAATCCCAAATCCCTAGTGTGGAATACCACTCTGCTTGGTTTTATAAATCACTTTTCTTACTGGACAAACCCACCAACTTTAGTTCAAATTCACCAAGTTCAGAACTGCGGCCACATGGATTTTATTGCCCCACGTGCGTGGTGGAACCCAGGAAAACACAAAGGGTGTGGTCCTCTGGGAATGTTCACAAGGCACCACAGGGATCCGATCTGTGACTACAGCCCAGTGGGAGATCTCTTCCCAACCCTTCCGGGTGTCCTGATGGACACATCCCGACACACAACAGGTTCCTCTGCCAGCTGCGCTGGGGAGTATCTGTAAGGTGCCACACAGAAAGGAGCCCCTCATGGACATAGTCATGGGACTCAGGGGGAAAAAAGCACTTTTCACTCTTTAGCATCTCCCACTCCGTCGGCATTGATAGCAAACATGGCCTCAGCCTCGGGAAGACACGGAGAGTCGTAGATTTTACAGATCCTGGTCTCTCCCCGGCCTTTCCGCAGGTACAGTCTGACAGGGAGAGGGAAGGAAACAGGTCAGGGTGCACAGCCTACTTCCAGAAAATCATCATAATCCATAAAGCACTATGGAGAGCTGTAGGAACATTCCCAAAACGTTCATTTCCCTGAGGGCTCAGAGTGGCACTAAATCAAAGCACAGGCTGGACCTGCCACAGACAGATTACATAAACCCCAGAAGTAAAAACTACTTAGCCAATTCCATAAACCCCAAGTGAGGCTCCTGGGAGGCGACCATCTCTCCTCTCACCTGGTGGTGGAAGCATGAGCGATGATATTCCCTCCGATGGGTTTTTTGGGATCCGCAGCGAACATGGCGGCTCCGTCCACCTGTGCCACCACCTGGTTGGTGATGACGACGGCCACGCCGAACTGCAGGGGCAAACAACCAGAACCCAGCTATTCCCCACAGTCTGAACAGAAGGGGGGGAAATAGAGCCAGGTGCACCCCTGCTGTCCATAACTGGGGCATCGAGCCCCTCCAAACCAAGGGAAGCAGAGACTGAGCGACAAAGCCCTTTGTACCAAATTGCTGGGATTCATGAGGAAAGTGAGGAGGTCTATCTGAGGAATGAAGCAGCGCTGTGTTACCTCATCTGCCAGGCGCAGCAGCATCCGCAGGAACCTGGCCAGGTGCATCTGCCTGGCGGAGAGCTCCCCCCTTCCCGAGTAATCCGTGCGGTACAGGGCCGTGGCGCTGTCCACGATCAGCAGCGCGTACCTGCCAAAGGCACTCGGGGTCAGCAGCACTGCCAAGCACGGCCAACGCCTCCACGGGAGTGTGCTGGTGCCTGGAGAGCTGGGATGCTGCTCCAGGTGGGGTGGCAGCTCCTGCCCACACAAGAAAACCCAGCAAGCCCAAAGAAACTCCTGCGTGGTTAAAAAATTAGATTCACTGTGGTGATACAAATGTCCTGTTTGGACAGCACAGGTACCTGTGGACAGGTTCCTACACACCCTGTTCCACCATCACATTCCCTCTAAGGCTGTGTAAATCATCTTACTTCCAGTCCCAGGTTTCCTGGGAGCTTGGAAATAATCAACGTTATTTCTAAAAACAGTTATAAACCGAGCTTTAAAGTTGTTTCTCAGGCTGGCACTGAGGGACAATTTACTGTCCTTGTACAGTGACATCGGGCCGAGCCAGTCGCTGTCGCCCCGAATTCCAGCAGCCAGAGGTGTTGCTGATCACTGACTGCCCACAGAGCTTGTCACCTGGATAAGCCTAAAGATAACCCAGTTTGGGAACAGGATCCATGACAGCAGAGTTCTTACCGTGACTCAGCCATCATGGCCGAGGCCTGATACAGCAGCTGGGTCTGGTGGTCGGTGTTGAAGCCCCGGGCATAGGCCACGTTGTCCAGGACGTCGCTGCCAGACAGGCCATACCTGGGGAAACACCAGGGGAAATAAAAGATAGAAACCTCTAAGTGACAACTTCCTCCATAGGAGCTATCCTGCAGCTTTGCTTAAAGGCTGGAATAAAAACTCACGTTCCTGGGAGAGAGAAAAACAGAGGGAAAAAATGCAACATGTGGGGATGAAAAGAGAACAGAATAATTGGAACCATTTAAAACGGATGAGAGGAAACAGCTTCAAGTGATACCAGCGGAGGTTCAAGTTGGTTATTGGGACATTTATTAATTGAAAGGCTGCCCAGCCCTGGCACAGGCTGTCTAGGGCAGTGGAGGAGTCCCCATCCCTGGAGGGATTTAAAGCCCTGTGGATGTGGCACTTGGGGACATGGGTTAGTGGTGGCCTTGGCAGTGCTGGGCACTGGCTGGATCATAGAGGGCTTTTCCAACCTGAACAATTCCATGATTCCAAGTACTCTCTGTATACAGCCAGCACAGACACACCTATGACTGCTGCAAACATCATTTCCCTTTCTCATCTGTATCAAGTCTCATCAGTGTCATCCAGAGGTGTTTGTTGCCAAATATCCACCGGTGGGAGCACTCCTTGCTGCAGGAAAAGCCAGCAGGATTAGACCAAATTCCCTTCCAAGATAGCTGACAGGATCTGGTACTGTCCCCAGCTGCTTGGGAAGCTCACATGCCCTTCCAGTAGCAAAAAGTGAGGGAAATCACTTCCTGCTGAGGGACAACGACACGAGAGCTGTGGGGAGAGAGCGGCAGAGGTGGGAAAGGAACAGCAACACCAGATGTTTCCAGAGTGAACATCTGTCAAGTCAACCTCCAGGGCCTGTGTAAAATGTCTTCCAGCTAAGCTGTGAGGAGATATATTCCTTTCTTCCCCTCACAGACCTTTCAGCCACAGCCAGGAGCCGCTCCGGACGGAAGGTCCCCTCTGTGTCGATGTACATGGCTTTTCCCTCTCCACCACCGCGGTCAATGGGGAGCTAAAGGAGAAGGGAATGAAGGAACATGGAATGAAGTGTCCATAAACACACCAGGGGTGGCCTTATGCCCTCACTGATATCATACATAACACCATAGCTAACATCCCAAGTTACTGTGACTAAAGTCCCACTTAGCTGGGAAAAACAAAAGGAAGGATTACTGGTTCTGATCTCCAACACCTTCCTTCTGGTACCCTGGAGTGCCAGGACAAGGGGGAGGGATAGATTGGATATTGGGAAGGAATTCTTCCCTGTGAGGGTGGTGAGGCCCTGGCACAGGTTGCCCAGAGAAGCTGCGGCTGCCCCATCCCTGGGAGTGTCCAAGGCCAGGCTGGACAGGGCTTGGAGCAACCTGGGCTAGTGGAAGGTGTCCCTGCCCATGGAAGTGGATGGGCTTTGAGGTCCCTTCCAACCCAAACCATTCCAGGATTCCATGATTCCACATAAGAGGGCAGGTGCTCAACTTTGAGCTGGTAGGTTTAGGGAGTCAACTAAATTACCAAATTAAGTCCAAGCCTCTAATATTTTATGGAATACTAAAATCCCTTGAAGTCTGAAATTAAAGAGTACACCTGCTAAAGCTTGGAGCTTCTGGACCAGGCTGTAACAAACAGCAACCTCTAGAAAGCAATAAACACTTAGAAAGCCAAGAAAAGTGCCCAAATTAGCAAGTTCCCAAATGCTGTGGTGTCTGTACATTGGATTGTAACGAGGTGACCCACTCACCTGACAGGTGACTGCCAGTGTGTGACACAGCTGTGTCTTCCCAGTACGGAACTCCCCAAATAACTCTGTTATGGACCCTGTTTCTATTCCTCCTGAAGGGAAGAGAATAATAATAATAAATAACAATAAAAATTACAAACAAAAACCACATGCAAAAACATTGCAATTACAGAGACTCAGTCAAACATTTAATTTGGCCAAAAGCTTCAAACTTAATTGGGAAAACTCATTGTCATCCTGAGGTTTGTTGATGTTATAGATAAAAAGCTGAGGTGTGTTTTTGAAGATGCTGCAGAGCTGAAATTATATGGTTCATTTTTGGATTACCAGAAGAATGGTGAGATGGTGATACCCAGTTTTGCTTTCTTGAAATACATCATGCATTAGAATAAACCAGAAACATCCCAAAATGGACAGTTCTGGATCTTGCATTGTGACTAAAAGGCTTAAAAACTATTTCTGCAGCTTCTAAAATGAAATCAATTATACAAGAGCAGGACTTGAGGAGATTTTTCACTTAAACACAACTTGTTCTGTGTGATTTTGTGCAAGGATCATGTTCACAGCAAAAAGCCCACCCCAGTAATGGAGGTTAAGCAGTAAAGAGCAATAAAGTGATTACCCTGAAGCAGTTTGTCCAGTTCCTTGGAGCCAGTGGTGATCTGGATGATCTCCGACCTCCGCTGGTGGAATTCCGTGGCCGTGGTGAAACCCATGGGAACCAGTTTGGCTGCCTCAGCCTGAGGGAAAACCAAACAGAGCAGTGCCAGGAGAGCTCACCCTGTTCATTAACCCCCCAGTAATTAATATTTCCTGCTTTGTGGAGAAGCACCTCTATCATTCCACGCACATTTTATTTTACAGACTGGGCACTAGTTGGTACCTCTGAACAGAAATGAAATTGTGCTCCAGGAAAAAGCTCCAACATCCATTTTGTGTGTTTTATGGAAATATCTTCCCCTTGCCCCCCACCCTTCCAGCTCAGTTCCGTCCTGGTGGGTTTTGTCCCTTCTCATCAGAAGCCATGTCACACCTCTAACCCCCTTTACTGCCCTTTGAAGACCTTCCAAATCCACCAGAACTCTTCAAGCCAGTAGAAAGAAGCTTGTGGAATATCTTGGGTCAATGTTCCACAACATCCTTACCAGGATTTTGTCGGCTTTTGCTTCACTGATGCCTTTGATGTTCAGCAGCTCCTTCTTTGGTGCATAAGCCACGGCCTCCACGGTGTGAAATCCAGCCTCCTCCAGCTTCTTCACATCGTTGGCATTTATACCACATTGCTGGGAGGGAGGGGGAAAAAAGGGACAAATTTTGATTATTTTGGATTGTTTTGGGGTTTTTTTTTTGACAGAACACAAGTAAGAATTTAGCAGGAGTTTTCAGATACGCCTTGCTTTCAAAGAAAAAGGTTTAGATGGGATATTGTGAAGGAATTCTTCCCTGTGAGGGTGGGGAGGCCCTGGCACAGGTTGCCCAGAGAAGCTGTGGCTGCCCCATCCCTGGAAGTGTCCAAGGCCAGGCTGGACAGGGCTTGGAGCAACCTGGGCTAGTGGAAGGTGTCCCTGCCCATGGCAGGGGGGTGGTACTGGAGGGGCTTTAAAATCCCTCCCAACCCAAACCAGTCTGGGATTCTGCGAAAAAGACCAGCAGAGCTCTGGAAAACTTACTCCAGAGGCAAGTGCTCTCCTACCTCCAGCCTGGATATGAGCTGTGGCCCAAAGCTCTCCTCCTCTGCCGACGTGTCCGCGCTGGCCTCCAGCTGCATCTGCATGGCCATGGCAGCGAGGGGCCAGGACCCCCTGGAAGGGACCAAACATCTCAGGATCCCGTTTCAGGAAGAGCTCGTGAGGTCACACGAGTCAGAATCATGGAATTATTCAGGCTGGAAAAGCCCTCTGAACAGGCACCAGCTGTCGTGGCTGGGCTGTGCCTCAGAGCCGCCCTCGGGACAGCCACCAACACCTTGGGAAGGGCTGGAAGGGGCTCCAGACCCTGCAGAGGATCTGCCCCACCCTCGGGAATGCTGAGCAGGATGGGAGGCACGAGCTGTCACGGGAAACTGAAGGAAATAAGGGAACTCGCACATTTTGGATACAGCACAGAGTTTGGATATTGTAGTGACAGGACAGCGGGCGAATGAATTCCAGCTGGCAGAGGGAAACTTACACTGGATAACGGGAAGGAATTCCTGGCTGTGAGGGCGGGGAGGCCCTGGCACAGGTTGCCCAGAGAAGCTGTGGCTGCCCCATCCCTGGAAGTGTCCAAGGCCAGGTTGGACGGCGCTTGGAGCAACCTGGGCTGGTGGAAGGTGTCCCTGCCCACGGCCGGGGGTGGGACTGGATGATCTTTAAGGTCCCTTCCCACCCGACCCTTCCCGGACTCCACGGTTCCCGCCGCCCCCGGAGCCAGCGGCCCCTGCCCGGTGCCAGCCCGCGGTCTGTGGCTCCCCGGTGTCCCCGCCGTGTCCCCCCGCCGAGCCGGTCCCGGCCCTTTGTTCGATCCCCTCACGGCCCCTCCGCTCCCGCCCCGCTCCCCTCAGCCCGCCCTGGGCCGGCGCTGGACCGGCCGCTCCCGGCACCGGGGAGGCCCCGGGGAAGCCCCGCGACCGCCCGGCGGGCCCCGCCCGTCTCACCCCGGTGCCGGTGCCGATCCCGGTGCCGATCCCGATCCCGATCCCGGTCCCGTCCCGGCCGTTCGGACGCTCCCGCCGCCCCGTCACGTGACGCGCCCGCCTGCGCGCGCAGAGGCCCCGCCCCGCTCGGGAGCGCGCGCGGGAAACGGCTCCGGGAACTGGACGGGAAGAGAATGGAATGGGCTCGTGGGGCAGCGCGGCCTTTCTTTCCAATTTCCCTTCCTTTTCTTCTATTATCTTTTTTTTTCCCCATTTTATTTTCCCTTTTTTTTTTTTCCCTTTTCTTTCCCCCCACTTTTTTCTTTTTCCCTTTTTCTCCCCTTTTCTTTCGTATTACGAAAAGTCTTCCCGAAGTATTTAACAAAATTATTTCAATATTAGTATCAAATTTGCAGTCAGCGGTTTAAATACAGCAGCCAGTAATCCCCACTGGAAGCAGGAAAAGTGCTAATTCCAACGTTTAATGAACTTCCACCTTCCAAACAGAAGGAAAACTTATAAAAACACAAAATATATAAAAACTGAAACACAGGGAAACATTCTTAAATTCAACATATTTTACAGGATACGAAGATTTGCAGCTGGAGAACGGAAAGCTGGGCCAGGGTTGGTGCTTCTGCTCCGTAACTTGGCCAGGGGGAGACCAAACCCAACAGCAAAACCCACATAATATACAAGATATACACAAAACCAAGCTAAATCTTACAGGTACTCCTAAATTTAAGGAGCTCTGTCTCCTTACTAAAATTCCAAGGGGTTCCAAACTGGGACAATGCACCAGCATCCTGAGATTGTGCTGGACCTCAGAACAAACTTCAGTCACACCAACAGCTTTGGGGCTGTTTCATCCCAAAGTCAGTGGTCAAGCACAGGGATTTTCTGTCTTAATTCCAAAAATATTTCTGACTTTGGCCACATGGTTAATTGCTACAGGTTAATTGGTTAATGAATCAGATGCAGGGATATAGTGTCCGAACTGGGAGAGGCTCCAGCAGATGAATAAAGAGCAGACCTGGTGAGATCTGCAATTTAGTACATGGTAATGAAATTATGACAGTGAAAGTAAACTCCAGTCCAGTTAATTTAGAGAATCCTCATCATTGCTTTGTCCAAGAGCTTTGTAAATCACCCCAGAACTAAATTAACAGGCTATGGCAGAAGAATATCCATGTTAGGAATGACATTCCAAGGGGGTCACGATCCCCTGGAGTGACTGAGAGAAGACAAAAGGTAGCTTGGATTTACAAAGGACATAGGAATTTCTTCCTTCTCCTCTTCAGACACCTCTGCTTTTGTAAAACTCGTGGTCTACACCAAGTAGAATACTTGGTGCAAACTACAAGAATACTAAATAGGCAGGAATACTAGAGCTGGGGGGCATAACAGCATTCCCAGTCTGGTGAGAGACAGCTGGAATTCTCACAAGAATAAACTCAAAGGCTACCCATTCCAACTGCTCCAGTCTTGCCCATGCATCCAGAGGATCATCTGGGATCCTGGAGCAGATTCTGATGGATCAGAGTGACTATTCTCCGCAGATAGTGGTGACCAACTGGAACACTGGAGAGAACAGCAGAAATTTCCTCCTTCCTGGGGAAGATGAAAGGATCACAAGTGTTGGAGAGGATCTGGAGAGCTTAATTCCCCATCCCTAGTGTGGAATGAAGTAATGTGGAGAGGTGCTTGTTCAACTCACCCGATATTCCCGATGTGGGTTTGGACACTGAAGGGAAGTGGAGCAGATGGATAGTCGGGAGAGAGAGACAGAGTCAACTCAAACTTGGCAAAAGCTGCGGAAGCGGAGAACAAAAGCTTCACCCTGTGGAACAAACACAAAGATCCATGCAAAATAGTCAAATGTGCTGCTTCCACCTCGGAATCGGGGCCAGGAGTGGGAATAAATGATGTCACCGATGCAGCAAAGCTCAGGAACTTCCAAAGAGTTCCAGCACAGACCCACAGGAACTGCAGAAATCAGATAAAGAGACCCTTTGCACTTTATCAACACCTCAGAATCCAAAGCCCCAACTTCCCTCACGGGAAAAGTTAATACGGAACCATCCAAAAATTATGGGAGAGCAGAGACTAATAAGAGAGAATAACAGAGACTGATAACAAAATACATGTTTTCTAGTTAGCATAAAATATTCCCAGGTAGTTAAAGTTTTCCAAAGTTTTAAGTAGGACTCACTTGCCTCCAGTTCCATGGGATTTTTGGCACTCTTGCAAAGGGAACCACAAAATTAGAATAACCTCTGGGAACAGCACCAAGGTGGGGAGAGTTAGCTAATTATTGGACACTTCTTAATTAAAGATATACATGAATAATGGAAGGATGAGGTGAAGCTGTATTCGTCTTACCCCACTGGGACATGCTACAAAATCAGGAAGTAGCAAGAGAAAATGAAAAGTAAAGAAAGTAAACTTCAGTTTCACTGCATCCATCCTTCTGGGACTGATTCTGCTTGGCTGAGGCAAAGAGAAGATTAAAAAAAACAAAGCCCTAAGCTACAGGTAAACTCTTGGCTCTATTTCCTTTGCATTGCTACAATTTGGCCTAAATATTTCAGAGTCAGGTCAAGCAGGAAAATAGCAAGGAAGGAGAAGTTGTCTGGTAGTCAGGAAGTGGCTGGATCCATGAACAGCTTCACTTCCACACATTAGGATACTATAGTATGTATGTATGTATATCTTCAAGTGTATGGAAATAAATTAAATTGCTGTTAAAAACAGCAGCATAAAATCTCAACTTCAACAAAACCAATCTGAAAATATTTCAGTTTTGTTCCTGATTATCCACAAACAGCCTCTGAAGGACTGCTGTGAACCCCATCTTATGGAATCACGGAATATCCTGAGTTGGAAGGGACCCACGAGGATCAAAGTCCAACTGCTGGCCCTGCACAGCCCCAAGAATCCCATCATGATAACCTGAAGTTACTCACTCTGTGTCTTTGATATCTGTCTTCAGGAGACTGAATTTTCCACCCCATCTCTCCAGAAATTCCATCTCTTCTCCCAGGATTTTGCAACGATTCACCACCAAGGAGATGTCATGGAGAACCTGAGGGGGCAATCAGAAAAGGAACCACATCAACACCCAGGTGGTGACTACGTGACACTTGAAAACACAGTTTATCCTAGAAAGTATAAAAAATAAGGGTAGTTTAACTGCTATCTCAGTCTGAATGGAAAAAATGAAACTGTACAAGTATAACAAATGTACATTTTTTGCTTTAAGTTTCTCCTTTCTGCTTTGTCAATGGGCTTGTCACAGCCAGGCAGGAACCCAGAAGAAGTTTGGGTTGGCAATTTAAACCTACATTCTTTAGGAGGCAGAATGGCCTTCAGCTTAATTCTTTATTTTTATAGCAGCAGAAAAAAAAAGGCTTTTAATAAACTCCAGCTTTTAGGACTCCTGCCTTCAGGGGCAGGTTTTAACCCTCACACCTCAGAATATTCCTGAAGCAGATTTTGGCTTGCATTGCTGAAGCTTTCATGAAGGTGCTTTGGTTCTCAGGATCAGCCCTATTTTCTCTGTGACAGGAAAGATTTAAGGGTTTTTTTTCAGAGTCTTATAAGGTTCCCTGGAATGTTACCTGGGGCAAGTAGTACAGCGTGGGACACTTTTCCTGCCAGCTTCCCTGACCTTCAATAAACTGAAAGATGAGCCTTTGGACTAAACACGAGGAGGGTGGAGCTTGTTCCACTGTAACACAAAAGAAAAAAAAAAAAACACATTGCCAGGAACCTCTGAAAAGCCATTTCATAGAGCATTTGCAGGTAAAGCACAAATTTAGAGTCTTCCCAACAAGAGATTAGCAGGGCTGCTACTTTCAAGCTACCCAAGAATATCTCACCATCCAGGAAGCACTCGAAGTTCAGGCTAACAATGGTTCTGGAAGGATCTACACCAAAATCATCACCATCTGAGAAGGAAAGGAAAAAAAAACCAAACAGTTATTTCCATACTTAGTTCTGGAGTTACAGCTCTTCCTCTGCAGAAACAGCCTTTCTGAATTTTCATATGAAAAACATATCCAAAGCCATGCCACCTATCTCAGCTTACCCAGTGGAGTATGTTTTGTATTTCCTTTCAGCAGATCTTCACAAATGTGGAAATTTCAGGTTTCTATTCTATAACTAACATTTAAAATTCATAAAACACAGACCTACCCATGTTGTGACTCACCTATTGGGGGTCCAAACACGACTGTGAGCTCCACAGAATCATAAAGAAAATTAAAGACTGCCTGCTGCTCACTCCATTCTGCAATCTCCCACTCAGTGAAGCTGAAAAAGGGAAAAAAACACCCACCATCACCCCAAGTTTCAACCAACCAACCCAAACAATTTCCTGAGGGACAAAGATCAGAGTATTCAATGCACTTTCAACTCTTACCACATAATATACCAATGAATTTTCCAATTCCAAGCAGATTCTTACATTCCAACAGAATGTAAAAATTTGTTGGGAATGCAAGTATAATACCATACATTTTATATAAATGTTAATTTTGGAACTGGGGGAGAGTTGGATGTTGGAACACAGAGCACCAGAGCAAAGCTGTTGATGGAATAACACATGGAAGTTCTCCAAGGCTTTATTCCTTATCCTAGGCTGCAAGGAGATGGGCATCCCAAGATTTCCCACATCAAATAACAAGGAAAAACAAAGCCAACACATTTATGTACAAATGTGAGGCTCTAAAAATAGCTAATAAAAAATAAACCTGAGGCTGTTTTCCTTACTCATATTTCTCCAGGATTTCCCGGCAGCTCTTTTCAACCTTCTTGAGCTCATCCATCTGAACCAGCATCTGCTCATCCTCAGTCTCCATCTCTGACAGTTCTCTGCAAGGATAAACCAATCCCACAGGATGTGGCACAGTAGTTAAAAACACACCAGCCTCTAAAAAGTTAGTGTGCACATAATACTGTGACATCCTTGACATCCCCTCTGACATCTTACCTCTCAAGTTCCTCTTCTTGGGCTCTGAGGCTTTCCAGTTCTAATAGAAAGGGAAAAAATGAGAAAAAGAAGGGAAAATATGAGAAAGGAGCAGCACAAAAAGCCCTAATCTGCTGTGCACTCACTGTTCTTAAAAACAGGAAGGATCTCAACTTGGTGGCTGTTACCCCTGCCTGGATAAGGGGTCAAAGATTGTAATCATTGAACAATTAATGTGCTGAATATGACAGCTGAATATGACTCCTAAAGTCACACTGTAGCAAGTTCTAAATTCCATGTTTCCAGGGGAAAAACAGGTATTTGCATCCATTAACATCTGTATAATTAGTTACATGCAATGTAGAAAATACAGCAGTGTTTGCATCTCTTTCAGAGCTGATACATCAGGATGAGGGGTTCAGTATCATCCTCTCCAGAATTTAAAGTACCAAACAAAAAGTGCATTCAGCTGGTTCTGTTACCTTTCTGTAGGCTCTGCCCTCCTTCCACTTCATCCCCTTCATCCCAGAAAGAATCTAGGGGAAAGAAATATCAGGTCTGTGCAGAACTCCCAGATTCAATACTTAAGAGTC
Organism: Manacus candei; assembly: GCF_025592945.1. Taxonomy (NCBI): domain Eukaryota; kingdom Metazoa; phylum Chordata; class Aves; order Passeriformes; family Pipridae; genus Manacus; species Manacus candei. Next base: position 2,815,308 of record NW_026138057.1, read on the forward strand.
TATTTTGTCTGTGGGCTCTAGAAATCTCAGTATTTCAAGGGTGACTAAGAAAAATGTACAAAAATATGGAAAAGTATCTACAAAAAAACCTCAAAAAGTGGTAATAACAGTGAAAGCTCCTTTTATTGCATTGTTTCAAAGCTGCTACTGTGCAATGTGATTTCTACTTAAGGCACTGGAAGAAAAGAATTGAAAATACAGAGCATTGTTACGCAGCAATGCCAAGTTATGACAGCAGCTTGTGTCAAACAACCACAAACACAGAATCCTGAACTGACCTTTTGAACAGCAGCTCTGGAGGAAAAGAAGAGGAGAAATTAGAATATAAGTCACCTGTTTGGAAACTCATACCTGATTCCAGAGCAACCAGGCAGCTCTCTCCCTCCTTCAGCAGCTCATCCACCTTTTCTATTCTTGCCTGGAGCTTTCCATGTTGTTCCTAAGATGGGAAAGTTGTACTTGAGTCAGTGATATTTTTTAACAAGCTAAATTTTCTTCTGGGATGACCACGTGGCTCTTTGTTTGCTCATTAATTAAATAAGCTGATAGAATCTGTCATTAGAGGGAAGAGGCAACAGACAAGCAGTGGCCATGTGTAAGCAAGTACTAAATACTTACTTGTATCTCCCTAATGAGGGATAAGACATGGAAATAAATGAATTCCTAGAGCTTTAATAGATACAAATTTCTGATCCTGTCACAATGCATGACTTGTGTCATTTCCTTGTTACTTACCAGAGAATCCCTGCATGGGTTGGGTTGGAAACGACCCTAAAGATCATTCAATTTGCATATGAATAGGAGGGAAATGCATTTAAAAGGATGAGACTTCCAGGAGAATGCATACTAAAATAATTAAGCTCCCATGAAGTTAAAGACAAGAAATATGGTAGAAGTTCCTTTTTTAAAGCCAAATCTCTGCAGAGCTGTGGCTCCTTACCTGGGCACTCTGCACCAGTTTGCTGTACAATGTCTCCTTCTCGTTGTGAGCCAAGATTTTACTCTCCTTGGTGAAATAGGATTTCATTTTGTTCAGTTCAGCTCCAAAGTTCTTCAGCTGCAGTCAGTGGGAAATACAGAAGAGAAAGTGAATGGGAATATAACCCTTCCTGACTCTAGTTCACAACCAAACTGTAGTGATATCCTATATCTAAATATGAATTATGAAAAATACTGTCTTTGATCAATTTTGACTCTTTATTTTCATGGACTAGATCTTTATTCTTGTTTATCCTTGGCATTAGAACCACAGAAAACAGTATCTCTTGATCTACCTTCTCAATTCTAGTGGGACACTTTTATAATGCTTCTGGGTTTTAAATGCAAATAATTTTGGGTAATTTTTTCCCCTTTAATATATTTTAAAGGACACATATCCTTGTATTCTTCTGACATGCTGGAAATTCTTAAAAGTTTCCAATTCAGAAAATATTTTGCCTTGTTTCACCTGCTGTGATTTTGTGACCATTCTGGTTCTTATTTTATTGGAATACATAAATCAACCACTTGTTCATTATGTGTAAGCATTACCTCTTCATCAGAGCAGGTTCTCATTACTTCCCACAAACTCCTGTTCACATTCACCAGGAGTTGATCCTGGACATTTGCATATGTTTTTAACCTGAAATATGGAAAAAAAAAAGTTGTTGGTCACATAGAGCAGCACACTGGTATTTATACAATTAATTTCTAAATCTGTAATAAAATTGCCACCAGCATAAAGAAGGTTAAATGTGTTTTTATTTTCCCTATATGTAATGTATGAAGTTTTCTTCAGGGCATTTGCATGCAAGCAGAGGTGAAGAAATGGAATTACTGATACAGTGTGTGACTGGAAAAGCACTCACTCATCTATTTTCTGAGACAGGGCCTGGCAATCCTCCTCGTAAATCCGCAGCTTGGGCCGCTGAATGTACTGGCTGTAGATGAGATCCTCTGGGGTAGGAGGTGCACTCACTGCACACTGGGGAAAACAGGGAAGAAAAGGAGGGAAAAAAACCCCAACATATTTTTCAGAAATAGTAACTTCCAATCAACTCAATTTCGTTTTCATGCCTTGTGTTTCCTCACGCTTACTTTTGGGACGTGTGTCTCATCGCTAGAGCTCAAAAGAATTAATTAAATGTTGAAAGAGGTTCACTCCCTTTCAGATGAAGGCTTTAAATACATCTATGTGTTATGCAGGTAGCAAGAGTGCTCCACAATAAAACAAGCTGACTATGCTTAATTCAGAATCAAAGTTCCCAGAATAAAGCCTTATTGAGCTTTATTCCACAAACAAATATGAGGGGGGTATTACAGTCTAAGATGGCCATATAGTAAAGCTCACAAATAACTGACATTAATTAATTCCACTCCTTCAGAGAAAGTTTTCAGGGGCTTTTGGAGGGATGGTGTCTGGTTTTCATCAGTCACTAATGCACAGTAGCAGAGTTATTAAGCCTGATGAATATTTAGAGACGGTTCAGTATGAATAAATCTGTAAAGTTAACTAACTAAGCTGGGACAGCAGTTTAAATAAAAACAGAAGAGATTTAGAAGTCAAACTTCTTTATTTCTTCCCCTTTTCTTCAGGGGAGGAAATAAAGAGCAGTGATGTCATGGTGCAGCATTTCTAAAGGAGAGAATACAACAGGTAGCAGGAGTGCAGAGTAGTAGCTGCAGTCAGTAGATGGACACAGTGAAAAGATAGTGAAAAGATTAGACTGAGTTCCTAATTCTTACTTTCAAATTTATCATCCTCAAAAGAATCTAAAAAAGCAAGAATTAGCATATTCATCCAAGAACAGCAATCCTGAGTAGATGGTATCTGGTGAGGAGACACAAATCTTCTGGTTTTCACTTAAAGTCCTTTGAGTTGCTAAAAATTAAAACCCAAACCTACAAAGGGATCTAATTTAAGGTCAAATATATTGTTCCTGTCAAAGGAGAGATACTCACATTGGCTGGCAGGTGGCTCTGCCGGGGCTTCTGGACCAGAACGTGGACTTGGAGAAGGGTAAAAAACTCCCCAACTGTGACAGCACCACTCTGAAATTTCTGCAAATTTGGGGAAAAACGTACAGATAAGTCCATTTTTCAAGCAAGAACAGTTACTGGTGCATAACATACACCAGCATTTTCCTGTTAGGACAAGAAGTTGGTGTCTTCCAGCCTCTGGACATACCTCCCATAAATTGTCTTCACAAATGCTGTCTGTGAGAAGCTGGGACTCCACATGACTGCTGGGCTGGACTGGGAAAAGAGAACAGAAAGGGAAAAGGGGGAATATTGGTGGGGTTAATAATATTTTAACAGGATAGAGAACACAAGCTTTGGGACTCTTATCCCAAAGGGAGCCTTACTTGTTAATTCTGCGTCAGCCCTAAGAGAATCCAAGGAGCTGCTGGCACTGCTTTGAGGACAGTCAGGGATTTTAGCTGAGAGATTTGGAGGTTCTCCACCTTCATCAGCTTCTACTTGGTTCTGAGTCACAGCAGCAAAAGTAACCTAATATTAACAAATTAAAGAAAAAAAAAGTTAATACAGTTATATGAAACAATCTAAGTGGTTTATTGTAGTTCTTTCTTGACATTCAGAATTGTTTCACAATTTAGATTGTTGCACACATTTTAGATCTTTATATCTTTATATTTTATACTGATGATTACGAAGTTATTTTTAAGGTCAGATGGATGTTCTGTCTTTGCACAGATTTTCCTGGTTCAACTGCAATTTGTGCTGTCTATAACAACATTAATTCAAACTAAACAGCCATGCTTGGGTTATAGATAATTACTTTAGGCCTCGCTGTACCTAAGGCAAAACTAGCAAATAGTTTAGTTCAGAGGACTAAGAGCATTTAGTTGAGAAACAATTAAAAGGATACTATGGAGAGAATGACTTAAAACTGGCAAATGCCTTATTCTGCCCATTTTGCCTGGTCCAGGAAGGTTGAATAATCAACCTGATTATTCTATTTTGGCAAAACAACGAAAAACACAGGCAACGACACAGGAAAATGACAGCAAACCAGCGGTTAAGAAAAACAAGGAAAACTGCCAACAGATCCACTTACACCCCAAAAATTTAGCCCAAAGCCCTGTTGGTGTATCCTTACAGTGAGGGGTAAGGCTCACCTGCAAGTCTTGTGCTCCAACATCCACGTTTTCATGCCTCTTGACCTTCTTTGGGCTTTGAAGATCCTCTTTATCTTGTTCCAAAGATCTTTTGGCATTGTGAGTTTCTGTCTCTCCGAACAGATCCTCTTCCTGGTGGCAGATTTGTTTTTTGCTTATGTCCTCACAAACCTTTTCCACGAGTTCAGAGCTGACAGATTCATTGGAATCCATTTCTTCCAGGCACACGGGGAGAAATTCTTCTGCTATGAAGTGAGAGGGGCTGAAGTTCTGCCTGGTGGATTTGTTACCTGGGGTTTCCCCAGCATTTACTGGAACTGGGGCTTCTGCTCTGTCTGATTTCCCATTCATGTCTTGTACAGTGGAAACAGAAGAATTTCTCCTGTTTGGCAATTTGGGCTGGAAAATACCCAGAGGGATATTTATTCCTGGATATTTGTCCTGAGGTGCCATGCCTATGGGAGCACCTCCAGATTCCAGACCTGTGTTCTCCTGCTCTTTGCTATCAGAGGAGTTATTTGCTTCACTGACAGCGTTTTTTCCCAACTTCAAGGTATCCTCTGGCTGAGCTGAGGATTTGGGCAACTGGTCAGGAAAAGCAGTTTGGGAAACGGAGAAAGCTGCAGATTTCCTTCTCAGATCCTTCAGTTTTGAACAAACATTTAAAATACCCATTAATTCCAGTGAAAGATTGTCACTGACCAAAGGTTGCTCGCTTTGTTCAGAGTTTATTTGAAGGTCTTGTGGAGGTGTCTCCCCTTCGGTTGACAGCTCCTCATTTTCCTTGGATTCCTTGTTAGCAGCTGGAACGAGGCTTGCTCCAGCCAAGCCCAAATCTGGAGCTGAATCTCCACGTTGAGACAAATCCTCTCTCACTACTTGGCTTCTCCAAGTACCAGAAGAATCTGGGGAACCCTTCAAAGGATCTGATCCCTGGATGGGAAAGGCAACGTGGGATTCCAAATTGCCAATTCCTTCTCTGCAATCCACAGGACCATTACCTGGGAGCTCCAAAGATGCTCCCTTTGACTGCAGGTTTTCTGGCTGTGTGAGATCCTGCTGCCTGCTTACAGGGACAGAATTCCCCATGGGAAGGTCACAATCCTGTGGTGCCTGGAAATCCATAGTGTTTTCTGGAAGTGAGACAGAATAAATGGGATCTGGTGTTGTGCCACTGGGGGCCTTGGTGGCTCCTTTCTCATTAGGAAACGCTGAGGCTGATGAAGCAGAAGAGGAAATGCTGGGCTGATCCTTAGGTTTCGTGGGATATTCACAGTTCAGGTCTCTTGGATGTGAGGAATCCATGCCACCCCTGGAGGACCCCAACGCAGCGTGTGTGTGCTGTGGTAAGTGCTGAGTGCTCGTGTGGGCCTCAAATCCATCGATATTGTTGTTAACAGCAGCAGTGTGGGATGCAGTGATTTCCATGTCATCCTGGTGGAGGGCGAACACAACGGTTTTATCAGCAGGAATGGCTGGAATGGGCTGTGGGTCCTGGGCTGTGTGAGTTTTGGTGATCTCCATATCCTCAGCCAAAGCAAAACCGACTGTTGTGCCCCCTGCAGCAGCCTCCTGCCCACCCTGCTCCGCCAGGATCCATCTGTCCTCACAGAAATCTCCAATACCCGGATGAATGGAGTGAGACCTGGTCACTTCCATGGCATCCTGGTAACTGGAGAACAGGACTGTGGAGGTGGAGGGAACAGGCTGCCAGCCCTGCAGGGGGTTCTCTGCCAAAGCTCCGTGGGAGGGTTTGGTCATTTCCATGTCATCCTCAGGAAACCTCGTAACTTGGCTGTTGGGAAGTCCAGCCTCCTCACCAGAGTTTGGCTGAACACCACATACAACTATTCCTGTGGTTTTATCAGCAGAGAAAGACATGGAAATGCCCACATCAGCCTGGCTCCCTGTGAACATCACACTCCTCACAGGATGAGCTGAAGAGAGGGAATGGAGCCCTCCCTCATCCTGCACAATCCCGTGGCCTATGGCAGCTGTGTGGCTCTGGGTCATCTCCGTGTCATTGTCCTCATTGCTCAGGGAAAACAAAACAGTCTTCTCCCCTGGTATTCCCTTCAAGCTTTCCCTTCCAGTCCTTTTAGCTGTGCTGAGCATCCCCTGAGATGCAGCTTTCCCCATGGATTTACTGACTGCAGAGGGATCGAGTCTAGTTATTTCCATGTCAGAGGGGAAAACACAAGTTTGAACTCCAGAAATCAAGGCTGTGGCATCGTCTGAAGTCTTCCTCTGGAAAATGACTCTGTTGTCTGCTGACATCGCGTGACTCCTGGTGATGTCCACGTCGGCATCTTCTGAAAACAGGGTTGGTTTCTCATCAGCAAAATGCTTTAAACTACTCATGGGCAACGTTTTCCTGCCATGCACCAAGAAGGTCTCCTGTCCCACAGGCTGCTCCTGACTATTTGCTGTCATTGTGGGCCCCCTTTCTAAGGGTTTGATTCCATTTCCACCTTGATCAGGGTCTCCAGGCGCTGCTTTTGGCTGTGACAGAACAACGTTGATGGTGTAATCTGGAACCCTCACCACAGAGCTTCCAGTCAAGCCCATGCTTTCACCTGAGGGAACCACAACTGACTTTCCTCCAAACAAAGGCAACTGGGAACTTCCCCTCTGCAGTTGGGATGTCCCAGCTCGCAGCCCATCAGCTGAGGGAGGAGGTTTTAAATCCTCTCCTGAAGCATGTGTTTTACCTGTTGGAAAAAGTCTCTCTGGATCTACTTGAGTTGGCAGCACTTTGTTTACTGCCCTCACAGGGTGGGTTTTCTCTTGCCTCCCTGAGTTTTGGCAACCTGCATTTATTCCCAAGGCTGTTCCAGGTGGCTCATTTCCTCTCGTTCCAGAGGGAGCGGGCTTGTTACCGAAAATAAACGAACCACTTGGAGCCAAAGGAGTAACAACTTGCTTCTTCGTGTTCAAGTCCCCACGTTCCATTGCTGCAGTTTGACTGGCGATATCCACACCGAGACGACCGGAAAATGGGAAGGGCTGGTTTTGCAGCTGCTTGGATACTGTGTTATTTTGATTATTATTATTATTATTGGACTCTTGTCCTGTGTTAACAGGAGCACTATCAAGGGTAGCAGGATAAGCTTTGGTTATGTCCATGCTTTGATCACCTGAAAACATGATTGTTCTGTCGCTCGTGCAGGAAACTGAAGGGTTTGGAAGGTGTTTTTCCAAAGGCCGTGATCCAACAACTTCTTGGCTTCGCAAAGACAGGGATGCTCCAGTGTCAGTGACGACATTCCCAGGGACTCCTCTGCTTTGCTGTTGAAACAAAAATGTGCTCCTGGCACAGGAACTCAGATCACTTGCCTGGAAGTTGTTTTTTCCAATCATCTGAAGATTTTTAGTATTCATTTCAATAGCCTGGTTCCTTTTAATATTCCCATTGATACTCATCACCTCAATATTTTCCTTGTCCATATCTGTGGAATATGCACCCTCAATGACATTTCTGTTCTGGTTCTTTCTTGGAATGGTTTTACAGAGCATTTGTCTGGTTTCTGCAGCTGTCCCACTGCTTTGATCACCGATGACAACAGCGTGGCATTTCATTATTTCCATTTCCTCCTGCTCAGCTCCACTGGAAGCTGTGGATCTGTTATCCAGAAAATGAGGTTTGCAGGTGACAGAGGTGAACACTGCAGTGGGAGGTTCATTATCAACACTCTTTCTGTCTTCCTTAACACAAGCTTTAGTCAAGTCCATGTCTTCTCCTGGGAATATTACTGTCTTCTCACCTGAAGGAACCAGCTGAGGCTGTGCTGAGGGATGGAACCTGCTCTTTGGAGCACCCAAATCTGTACATGAGCCAAACCCAGCATATGCTGCAGCAGGATTGTGAGCCTGGGACATGTTTTCCATAAGTCCATCTGAGGCTGAAGGCAGTTCAAGTGCTCTGGTTTTATAGGACACAGCAGCTCCATAATCTCCGGCTGCTACACCCTGTGGGATGTCCGCATTCCCACGTGCTGGGTGTCTACTCCCTGCTAGCACAGGGTTTGTACTCCCTGGTTTTTCACAAGTTTTAGGACATAAAGCGTCCGTTCCCGTGGTGCTGTTGCTGTAGATGATGTCTGTGTAATTCCCAGTCATTTCCATGTCCTCACATTTAGAAAACACAACAGTTTTGTCCCCTCGGAAGACGGTCTCAGAGGACACGGCTCCCCGGATGGCAGACACTGCCCTGGCCTCCTGTCTCACCCCTCTCAGCACTGCAGGGGCTCCTCTGTCTTCAGCCTTTGCTCCTTTCCTGTCTGCACACAGCTGAGGGTCCTGCTGAGTCAGGTTCTGATTAGCTGCTCCCTTCAACACAGAATTATCTAACTCTGTGGATGAGGAATCCTTTTGGAAGTGGACACTTTGATTCCCAACGCTGGAGCAGGGAAAGGACACTTTTGCAGTGTGACTGCTTGTCATGTCCATCCCATCATCCACAAAGGCCTGGGTGACATCCCCACACTCCAGCTGCTCCGGTGGGGCCTCGCCAACACCAGAGAACGGAACCCTAACCCCAGCTGCCTCACATTTTGTCATTTCCATCCCACCTTCTTGCCCTCGAAAGACCTGTGTTACATTGCAGGTGTGCAGCGGCTCGTGGGAATAGACAAATTCCTCAGGCAACAGTGCCACGTTTTCCAAGCCTTGGCAAGGGGCAAAGAAAACATTCTCCTTGTCAGGTCCCTCAGCAGGATTCGGTGCCGCCTTCTTTGACTTCAGGCTCCGCATAAATTCATTGAAATCTACTTTTTTTACAGCAGGAGCCGCTTCCTTCTCTTCCAGGGACGGGCACGGGTGGTTGGCGGGGTCGGGGAGCAAACCGAATTCCTGGCTGGCTTCTGCCCTGCCGTGGCTGGAGCTCAGCCCAGCCAGGAAGGTGATGTCTGTTTTGCCGGATCCGTCGGCCGGCTGGGCCCCGAGGTTCCGGGAGATCAGGGCCGTGTGACTGGTCGTCACCTCCACCGCGTTCTCCTCCGAGAACAGCAGGGTGGTGTCCTGCCTGCTCGCCCTCAGAACAGCCTGGTCCACGTCGTGCCACTAAAAAAAAAACAAAAAAAAAGGAAGAACCCAGTGACTGGCGTGTAAAACAAACCATCAGTGGTTTATTCTATTTAAAGCAGAAGTCGGCTAATGCAGCCTTCAGGTTCTAGCTCTATATCTCTCTTTTTCAAAAAAAAAAAACCAACCTACTGATTACAGGCCTCCCTGATAAGCAATAACGTATTCAAAAAAAAGGACAGTGACTTAATTATTCACCATATTGTGTCTCATTTTACATTTCATATCCAGCCACATCTTAGTAAGCAAGCAACAATTGCTGAGCCTTATGGATCAGTATTTTCTATTTTTCTGTGATGTGATTTCCACCTTTTATTTTAGGGAACTACAGGTTTCTCCTTGCCCAGTTTATTATGCACCTGCCCCAAAGCAGCAGCACCAGGCTGGATGTTTTAAAACACCTTTCCACCACTGATTAGGGAGATTTTATTCTCTTTAACAGAGAGGGTTTACAGTTTTAAAGCTGAGGGCAAAAACTGGCCAGTAATAAGACAGAACACTACACTTTATCAGGTATAATGAATATATGAAGAACAGCTTCACGTTTACTTCAAATTATATTTGCTGTTTTATAAGTACACAGACCCATGTGAAACATCAGCTCTTTTGTATATTCTTAGATAAGAATTGAAGAGAATAGAGGAACTAGTTCAGTACTGAGAAGTTAGAGAAGCAAGAGTTATTCATGTTGCAGTCTAATGGCTATCAGAATAGGAAAATACTTCAAAATACAGAATATTCACTTGCAAAAGAATTTTCTGTAAATACACAAAGGTTTATTTTTTAGACAGTCAACATTTTTCACCATTTACCACACAAATTCTTGTGATATATTTTGGACACTGGTATTTTCAGCACCAAATAACTAAAAGCTTTCACATACCTCAGTTTGCTGCACCAAAGCCTGGATGGGGGCGTGAAGCAAAGTGTTCATCCCTGTGGAAAGAAAAGGGAATACTCCAGTTCTTGTGCTATTTTTTTATTCTTTTATCCACAGTGCTGAGGTTCAATGCACTGAGTAAATAGATAAAATTAAACCCAAACATATTCTGAAAAATGTTTTCACTGCTCCCTTCAGGATGTGGAAGGGCCACGCAGACTTCTACAACAGGATCCTTGTAAACAGCTTTGTGGGACAAAGCCCATGCAGGAAGAGCCCTCCCAAATCAGGGAGGTTACTTTAGACATGTTAAAATTACTAATAATGGCACACTAAATTACTAAAAACACAATCAATAGTTTTAAATAAAGACAGTCATTTTGTTATTAATTTTATTTCCCAACTCACCAGTGATCTCACACGAAACAGCTTCAGTTTCCTCATCCCTACAAAAGTCGGGTTAGATAAAGAGCTCGTTAGAAGGTTTAGAAGATTTCAGTTGGTTAAAAGGTTTCAAAGAGGAGCCTTGAGCAATAAACTGAACAGACAGAGAACTGTGTTGCACAGAACCCCGTGGCAGATGCCACGTGGGATTGGGCAGCAGATACCAGACACTACGTATTTGTCTTCAACATATTCTAATTTGAGTCACAATCTTAATTTCCCCATGAAATTATCTCATCTTAGCATTCCACAAGCCACTGCTCAACATCCAGGGGCAGTTTAACTCCTCAGTGACAAATAAGAAAGATCAATTCTTTATTTTTCATAGAACTTATGATTCTATGAAATTCCCCTTCACACATACAAAGTGACTAAATCTGTTATTTTACCACCAGGTCATTTTAATTTTAAAAATCCCATCACTGTGTTTTATATACAAGAACTTTGAGGCCACACTAACATCTTTTCTGCCTCTGAGGGAAAAAGTTTAGCAATAAATATCAAATTACAATAAATATCCATCAGACGTGATACTTACTGATGAGTAAAGACATCATCCTTATCTGCTGCATGCTCTAAAAATAACAAACACATGACAAAATTACAACGTGAGAAGCATGATGATGGTTGGACTTGATTATCTCAAAGGTCTTTTCTAACCTACATGATTCTGATTCTAAAAAACACTGAGACAAGAGTGAACTGCACAGAAACTGTTCTGAAGTTCTCTTCATGTGCCTTCTTGTGACAAAAATGCTGTGACCAAGGGGTTTTCAGCCAGCACAGGACAAAGATCTGACCATGTTGTTCCTTTCCCCAGACTGACAAGCCTGACCTCTGAAATCCAAGTTAAATCTTGTTGTTAATAGTCTGGGAATCCTATCAGAAGAATAAAAAAGGAGTTTTACCTCTATTTTCTCTCTCTGATGTGCCGTTCTTAAGATCTCGGTGGAAGACTCTGCAGCTAAGAAAAAAAACCCCACCAGTTTCTTAAAATACAAAATCATCTCTTTCAAAGCAAATTTAAAAAAAAAATCAGCCCTAAATTCAATTTTTTTCATGTGTTCTGAAATGAGATATCAAAAGCCAGAAGTGTACTGAACCCAAGCGTGTTTTACAGGGAGATGATATCATATGATGCCATTTTGATACTTAAGATGGAAACCTCTAAACACTGAACATGAAAGAAAAATTCCTAATTATATTAAATTCACTGAACTGTTGCTTTTGTGGGTTTTTTTCCCCAGCTGGGAAGAGAAAATTAATAATGGTTCTTCGGGGTTCGAACCAAATCAACATAAATATATAAATAAATATAAATATATATAATATAAAAACCAATTTGTTGCTGCTTGCAATCATTTGTGATTATTCAGTGAGGGCAATATTTGGGGGGGAAACAAATTATTCCCTGCATTTTATGCTTAAATAAAGGCTGCAGACCTGCATCCTTCAGCTCACACTTACTTGATGGTGTTGGCAAAGCTGACACGGCGTGAGCTCTTCCTTCGCCTCTCTATATTAATATCCTGCCAATAAAAAACACAACACTTTGATACCCATGAGCACAGCTTTCCATGAAACACAGACTCCCCCCCAAAAAAAAACCAGTGTGCTATTATTAAAATTGGTGCATTAAAACCACCTGCATTATTCCAGGGACACAGTTTAACCAGCAACACATGGAGGACCATCGGGAAGAAAGGGCCCGATAGACCTACCTGGGTCAGTTCATTCCCACTTCCCAGATCATCCAGAGGATTTCGCGGAGCCTTTAAAATCTGAAAGAAAATAGAACAGTTGAGAAGAGCAGCTCCAGCTCCAAGAGCTCATTTCTGGAATGGAGAGAGTTTCTAGGAGCTAGCAGGGCCTCTCAATCTAACAGGTTGCTTTTCTTCAACACCAGTGAGGAAAAAAAAAACCTCCTCTCCCAGTTTCCCTTTCCTCCTTCCCTCCCTCCCAGAGTTTTATTTTGAGGAATGCTGTAAGTTACTCACGGAGGATAGTCTCTTCCCTCTGATGTGCTCCGTGTTATCACTGGAGGGGAGAAAGGGAAACGGGTATTAGAATATGAAATCGCTCCGAGGTGCATTTCCTGAACAGCCCTGCCACGGTTTCGAGGTTAATAAACTGATTTCTCTGTTATTTTTATGAGTGTGAAATCAAATAAACGACTTGCTTGGAACAGATTGATCATTTCAGCACTGCTTCCCAATGAAATAAGCTTTGGAAAACTCAGACTGCCCTCCCACCCCCAGGGTCAGTTCATCTCCAGACCATCCACCGCCACGAAATCCCCTCAGAGCTTCCCAAACACTGTCAGAGAAACTCCCTGTTCTTCTTGGCAATGCAAACCACATTTCATTCAGGGGATGCTGGAGTGCATTAAGAAAAGTTTTGCCTCTAAAGGACAATATTTGCACCACAGTAAAATTCCTTAGAAGGTTTCAACTCACTTTTCCATGTTCGGGTCTGTGTAAATCTTGTCCATGGCTGAAGGATGTGCTTTCCCTACAGAATGCAGAACCAAAATCCAAGAACATTAATGAACCTCAGCAGGAAAACAGCATAAACCCACAATCAGTTATTAGCTTTTGATGCTGTATTTTTTTCTCTCCATTTTTCCCTGGTTACAGAAAGTACAGGCCTCTCAATTCCACGTTTTCCTGTTATTATACATATTTCCACATTATACATATATTGTGCTAACAGCAAACTGTGCTATAGCAGTTTAAGCATTACTGGTTAGGCAGCCTCTTATTTAAAATTAAGATTCTGGTAACTGCTGGAGATAAATGTGATCAAACCTTATCCAAGACAAAGTTTGCTCTGACACACAAGACATTTTTCAATCGATACTTTCCTCACCCTCTAAGGTGAATTTATGGTATTTCAGCTTGTTGCTTCCTGCCAGAAGAGCCTGAGTCCATCTTCTTTAAACTATCAGGAATTCAGGAACATGGATAACTTCCCTCTGATGAGCAACATCCACTGCTCTCCCTGTCCACCACTGCAGTTACCTCAGTGTAGCTGAGGGAAACCACAAACCCACCCTGATTTTCCAAGCTAAAACTAAGCCTTGGGTAGGAAAAAGAAAGTTCAGAATGCTAAATCACATGAAATGCTCTTGGGAATTTATTATTGGGTATTACTTCGAATTATATGGTATTATATTAATTCTATAGCATGATATGGTGTCATATATGATATATTTGGCTTGAGTTACAGTGGAAGGGAAAAGTAACATTCTGTTTTGCTCAAACACAATTTTAAGGCAGGACAATTTTTAGGCAACACTAAAAACACTAGGTATTTTTCATTAATAAATTTCTGTTTGCCTAAACAGAAAAAAAAAAGCACTATTTTGAGGACACTGTTACATGTGAAGGTATAAAAAAAATGAGAACCAGAAAAGCTTTACAGAGTGACACTGTATTTGCACACAGAAGCTGACTTGTTGGAATAAACTTTATTGATTTCCTGTTTCATTTTTGCAGGGTAATTCACGGAATCCTGGAATGGTTTGGGTTGCAAGGGACCTAAAAGGCCATCACATTCCAATGCCCTGCCATGGGCGGGGACACCTTCCACTAGCCCAGGTTGCTCCAAGCCTTGTCCAACCTGGCCTTGGACACTTTCAGGGATGGGGCAGCCACAGCTTCTCTGGGCAACCTGTGCCAGGACCTCCCCACCCTCCCAGAGAAGGATTTCTTCCCAATATCCAACCTAAATCTCCCTTCTTTCGGTTTAAAGCCATTAATTCCTCTCACCGAGACCAGCAGGTTTATGCTGGTCCCAGCCCAAAGCAGCCTGAGGGACCCTTGGCTTCCAGGGCCGGCAGCTCTGGGGCTCCAAATCCAGAGGCACCTTTCGGGCCAGGGTCCCAAAGGTTTTGGGTGTAAATCCAGCCGTCCTGGGTCAGGCTGAGCACACAGAGAAGGGACAGGGGACACGACAGGCCGTGCAGGTGCTGGGGGAGAGCAGCGTGTGGCTGTAAAACCCCTGATCGCTCTGCCTTTAATCGCACATTAATTTGCTATTAATGCGGAATTCACATCCCAGCCACCCTCCTCAGCCGCTCTTCCCTAATCTTTCCTGGAAGTTATCGACAATCCTTGAGAAACGAGAGCATGGCGTCGAGCTGGGAAGATGCTCTGTTGATAAACGACCATCCCTCTTTATTCTCCTACTTGACACTGCAAACACAAGAATCTCTCCACAGCCCTGCCAGTCCATCCCCTGCCGCCCATCCCGGCCCTCCTCGGCCTTTTCCCCCTTGGCACAAGCCGACTGAGCCCCTTTTCCCGTCTCTTTTTGCTCCCGGGCCGTTCCCCCTCACGGTCCCCGCGCCACAGCCCAGGCGCTTATTAATCACTCGTATCATTAACTACACCTCATTAAAATGTTCCCCAGCCACGAATTACTTCGCATCGATCCACACCGCGTTTATCGGGGGGTTTATCCCCACACGCCTCAGCCCTCCCTCCATCCAGCGGCTCCCGGGACAGCACCGACCTTCTCCTCCCGCCTTCTCCCGCGCTCGCAGGATCCGCCCCGGACACGGACAAACGGCCGCCGTCACTCCCCCGCTGCCCCACCACGGCCTCCTCCCCTCGCCGGACCCCGCAGCCGCTCTCACCTCGCGCTGGGGATCCCGGCGGGGCTCCCCCGTCCCCGGTTCCCGACCCCGCTTCCCGCTCCCGGGCGCCACCGCCCCGTTCAAATCCAACCGCCCTCCCCGCGCCGTGACGACACGCCTGCGCCGCCGTACAACATGGCGGCCCCCCTTTTGCCGTACAACATGGCGGCCCCCGCTTATCGCCCCACCGCTGCCATTTCGCCGCCACCCGCGGCCCGCGCGCCCGCAGCCGCGGTGACGAGGAGGGCGCGGTAACCGCACGGGGCTGCGCGGGGTGCCCGGTCCCCCTGGGGTGGCCTCGCTCCGCGCTGTGGCCGCGCAGGTTCGCGCGGCCGGCGGCGCCGCGCGGGGGGAGGCGGCGTGCGAGATAAGATGGCGGAGGCGGTGGGCGCGCTTCCTTATAGGCCGGGCAAGGAAGAGCCTGCCGTGACGAGGTGGCCGAGTGGTTAAGGCGATGGACTGCTAATCCATTGTGCTCTGCACGCGTGGGTTCGAATCCCATCCTCGTCGGAAATCATTGCTTTTCCCTAAAATTTTTTTTTTCCTCCCCGTTTCTGAGGGAAGCGCATCCCCTCGGATACGCGGAATTCCCACCTCTCCCCTCGGGGAGAAGGGGAAGCAGAGATGCCACCCGGGACAGCCAGAATGGAGCATCCTGAGGGCTTTAGGACCACAGCCGGGAGCGTCCTGAGGGATTCAGGGGTCAGAGCCAGGATGGAGTGTCCTGAGGAATTTAGAGGCCACAGCTAGGATGAAGTGTAAAGACAGAATTACAGAATCATTTAGGATGGAAAAGACCTTTAAGATCAAGTCCAACCCTTTACCCAGCACTGCCAAGGTGTATCCAAATAAAGCTGTACGAGGGAAATGAATTCTTCTAAGGACCTACGTTTTGTACAGAAAAGTTTCTGCCCACAGGCAGGACCCAGTATTTACCTCAGAACCCACCCGATATGGGAATTTATGACAGGACATCTCCAAGAGTGACATCTTCCCTGCTAACAAAACAGCAAACGCTGTTTTAACTTTAAATAAAATTAAATACAAAGCGGTTGGTGGTAGGATCGTTGTGAAATCAAGCCTAGATCTGCCTTGTTTAAAGTATCCTGGAAACAGAAGCCCGGGGGTTTCTTGTCCAGGAATTAAAAGATGTGAAAGGCAGTAATTATTCCAGGAAAAAGGGAAAAGGTAGAACTGATCTCCAGTTCCTCATCAGGCCCTTTGGCCCCAGCCTCCAACTACCAGCCCAAGCCAGGAAAATTCCTTT
Organism: Manacus candei; assembly: GCF_025592945.1. Lineage (NCBI taxonomy): Eukaryota > Metazoa > Chordata > Aves > Passeriformes > Pipridae > Manacus > Manacus candei. Next base: position 2,831,738 of record NW_026138057.1, read on the forward strand.
CAGGGGCTTATTTCTTGTAAAAATTTCTTACCAAACACCTCCCACTGTAACTTGGGACATCTCAAAGTATAATATAACTGTTGTCCCTACATCCTTCCCCTTACCCCTGCATCCAAATCCAGTAACAGCTGCAGCCACCCTTTTTTATACACTAAAGGTGCCCAAGTTTCATTTAGTTCCATGAAATACGTATTTCAGTGTATGAAAAATTTAAAGAACACTGATTTTTAGCATCATCTCTCCAAATATCTGTGATTAAGGTAGAATGTGGAAGAACAAAGCTCAAACCTGAGTGAATTTTTATGGAAATATTCAACACATCAGCTGGATGACCCAGCAGAGAAAGAAATCACTTGGCTCCTTTGAGCTACTGCAAGTATGCACTGGATTGTTCTGGTTTAGTATCCACATCCTGATCCTGGTGACATCATCAAGTGACTTTAGAAGGAAAGTTGTAATTCCTGTGGGATAGCTACCTGAGGTCCCCAAAATTATTATAACAGCCCTCCCAGAGGCCAAGGACTGACTGTGTAAACACTGGTGAAAATAAGAGCTATAGTGGTATTTATCATTCTGGGAATATATTAATATAAAATTATTCTTTAATAAGTATTCTGGTTCATAGAGCAGCTTTCGTTTATCTTGAAAGGCGACTGTCACACTGAATTGATATTAAACAAATCTCTTAAAGACAAAATCTGGGGACCAATACCTCCAAAGCCAGGCCCAATATCAAGACATCAGCACCCAGAACTACTAACCTTAAATTAAATAATTATTTGAACGAATACTGGTAGAGGAATTTTAAAGGCAAGTTGACCTTGCTGACAAACAGCAGGCACAAAACAAGTTGGGATCACAGTGCTCTGGTTTTACCTCACAGCATTCTCAGTGACAATATTTGACTTTTAAAATCAATCTGACAATAAACCACCGTAAAAATAGAGGGGTTTATGATATGACATCCAGCAGCTCGTATTTTAAGACACAGGAACCCAGCAGGCAAACCAGTTATTGACTTTTAGTGCATGCACTTCATTATCCATGTGGATAATCGATCCAGAATCCACTGAGGTGAAGGCAAAGCTGCCTGTGACCAGCAGAGTTTGGTCTTTGTTGCCCTCAAGTGCCAGATCACTGGGGGGCAACATAAACCTCAGGCCCCGTTTCCCTGCTCATTTTCCACAGTGTCAGGAGTCAGGACAGAGTGATCCTTCCCGCCCCAGCTCCAGGCAGTTTGTTCACCTCAATCACATTGAAAAGTCAGTCTTTGGTCTTTCCAAGCTGTTTTCCCAGCCAGCAGTGTCCATAGGTGTCAAGATATCCTTGGTCATTCCTCCCAGTCATCCATTGCCCACTCGGGCATGTCGGAGCAATACTCAAACCCTGCTCCCTTGTAGCGCAGGGCGTGGAGGAACATCACCAGCTCCTTGGGAGAAGGGTCCCGCCTGCTCATCCTACACTCCACACATAAAGGGTCCTTCTCTTCCCAACCCTTCTGTCCCGTTTGCCCGTCCTGATTCCCACATGAATCGAGTTCTTTGTCTTTCTCAAGCGTTTCCTGGTTGATATCAGAGTTTGCTGGACATGCTGCTATGTCATTCCTCTCAGGATCCTTCACATTCCTCTCAGGATCCTTCACATTCCTCTCAGGATCCTTCTCGTCCCTCTGAGGATCCTTCGTGTCCCTCTCAGGATCCTTCACATCCTCAGCAGGGCAGGAATTCCCATTTAGAGGGTCAGCCTCTGCAGACTTTGTGCAGTCACCTGAATCCCCACAGTCTTTATTTTCACCACCGGAGTTCAAGTCCTCCTCGGAAATACCCAAGATCTCCAGGCTCTGCTTGGAACGATGCTCCTCCACCAGCGCCTTCAGGAGCTCCTCATCCGTTTTCCCGATCTTCCCGCCCTTCCCCCTGTCAGGACCCCACGCCTCCATGTTGTAGATGGGATCGTTGACGATGGGGTGCCCCAGATACTGGAGGTGGACCCGGATCTGGTGCGTGCGGCCCGTGCGGGGCAGACACTTGACCACGCTGGTCTTCCCGTTGTAGCTGAGCCTCTGGAAGATGGTTTTGCAGGGTTTCCCTTTGGGATCCACGCGGCACACTCCCACCTTGTAGGAAACGACCAGGATGGGCTCTTCACAGACCACCTCATGCTCTGGGAACTCCCCCACCACCCGGCAGACGTACTCCTTCTCCAGCTACCGGGAGACACAAGAGGAAGGCTCAGGAAACACAGCAGAAAATACACCCAAGCCCCATCCTTACTCCTCCTCCCCTTTCCCTTCCATGAAATACATCCATAGGCAGCATTTTATTACAATAGGAGAGGGGAAAAAAAATTAAATAGGCTATTTAAAGCCAAATTCCCCTCACATTTTCCCCAGTTAGCTGGGAAATCAAGGACAGAAGGGTCCGGCCTGTTTTCCTCATATTAAATCCAGGAGCCATCTCTCTGCAGCCTTTATTTTACAGCCCTGAAGCCAAGCCTTGAAAGAGTTTTGTTTGGGTCAAGAGACTTTGGAAAAATGGGAATTTGAAAGCCGAAAGACTGGACGATTGACATGTGTGCACTCACAAATAAACCTGCTCTCTAACTGTTTTGCACAGTCCCAGTCAGTTTGCACAGTCCCTTGGGACAGTCCCTTAAGGGAGGAGATCCCTCCCAGTCCGATATTCCCAAAATCAGTTAAATGGTTAGGGGGTTCAATCTAATGTTTTCAATTAATATTACCAAATATTTCAATCTAATATTATCAAAATCAATTAAACTTCAAGGAGATCCCTTCCAACCCAATATTACCAGAAGCAGTTGAATTTTCAGGAGACCCCTCCCAATCCACTATTACCAAATTCAATTAAAGTTTTAGGAGATCCTTTTCAATTTAATATTACCCGAATTCAATTACATTTTTTAGGAGACCCCTTCTAGTCTAATACTACCAAAATCAATTAATTTTTAGGGTTTTCAACTTAGTATTTTCAATCTAAAATTACCAAATTCATTTAAACTTTTAGGAGATCCCTTTCAATCCACTATTACCAAACCCATCTGAATTTTTTCTCTGCCTTTATCTCTTGATGTTTCTCATCCTTAATATGATAAAAACAGCAACACAACCACGAGCTGTTTGGGGAACTTGGGCTCATTTAGACCTCAAGTTCAGCTGACTCAGGAGATCTCTTTCAATCTAATATTACCAAAATCAATTCAATTTTTAGGAGATCATTCCAATCCAATATTACCAGATTCAATTAAATTTTTAGGAGATTCTTTTCAATCCAGTCTTACCAAAATCAGTTCAATTTTTAAGAGATCCTTTCCAATCCAATATTACCAAAATCAATTAAATTTTAGGAGAACCCTCTCAATCCAGTCTTTCAAAAAAAAAATCAATTAAATTTTATGAGATTCCTCTCAACAAAACATTGCCAAAATGAGTTATATTTTTAAGAGATCCCTTCCAACCCAGTATTACCAAAATCAGTTACATGTTTAGGGTTTTCAACTTAACATTTTCAATCCAATATTACCAGAAGCAACTAAATTTTGAGGACATCCCTTCCAAGCCAACATTACCAAAACCAGGTAAATTTCGAGGAGATCCAATCCAATATTATCCAATTCCAATCCAATATTATCAAACTCAATTAAATTTTCACTCTGCCTTTATCCTGTCAAGGACGAGAAGCACCAAGAGGTAAGAGCAGCAACTCGACCACAACCTGTTCAGGGAACTCGTGCTCGTTTGGACCCCAAATCTGCCTGACTTTGGGCCAAACCTGCTGCAGGAGAACACGGTACCAACGACTCCCGGCCCCGCTGCTCTCTGACCTGCCTCTCCCGGACCTGCTCGTCGATCCTCTTGGACACGGCCGCGGTCTTGGCGAACATGAGGACGCCCGAGGTCATGCGGTCCAGGCGGTGCAGGGTGTGCAGCTCCGTCAGCCCGTGCTCCTTGCCCAGGATGAAGATGACGGTGTTGTGCCGGAACCTGCCGCAGGGGTGCACGGGCAGCGAGGAGGGCTTGTCCACCACCACCACCTCCTCGTCCTCCGCCAGGATCCGGAGGGGCTGGGCAGTGACCGGCGGCTCGTGCCGGTGCACCGTGTTCCTGAGGAAGTCGTTGTTCTGCAGGGAATACGGGCAGTCAGCCGGGATCCAGCCTGTGGACACCCCCGCTCAGTGTGGTCACGCACAGGGAGCTTGACCCTGTGTGTGTGTGAAACTAAAGCCCTTTTCTCCTGGACCCCGGATTTAGGATAATAACAGTGCGTGTCCCCGCATGAATCCCGTGGCATATATTCCCATTCCCAGGGGCCTGTGGGGCACATCTGGAGCTGCAGGGTCCACACGACCCCAACCCCACAGGGGCAGGGATTCCCCGGGAGCGCCGACTGTCCCCTCCAACCCCTCCCCAGGCTTATCTGACCGCGCGGCCCGGGGGTCGCGCACCTTGAGCACGACGTGCAGGTCGCGGACGGGCTCCTCGTTGAGGCGCAGGCGGCCGGCCCGGGCGGCGGCGCGGTAGAAGTCGAGGGGCTGCGCGCGGAACTCGGTCCCGAAGACGTGCAGGAGGCTGCGCCCGACCCAGCGGCCCTTGCAGTAGGTGCGGAAGTCGAAGTAGTAGGGGCGCACTTTGCGCAGCCCGCCCTCGAAGTAGTACGAGGTCTCGGCGAAGTGCTCGGCGCCGAAGCTCACGCCGGTGCTCAGCTTCCGCGGCGGCGGCACGTACCGCTCGCCGCCCGCCAGCCGCCGCTTCTTGGGGGCCGGCGCCGCTCCCTCCTTGCCCGGCTCCTCGTCCCGGGCCCCGCCGGGCCCCGATCCCGGCTCGGCCATGGCCCCGCGGGGCGGGCGCGGCGGCGGCCGGGCCCCGCGCACCCACGTGGCACACACCGCGCGGCGCAGCCCGTGACGCATCACTGCGCGCCGGGCGGCGCGGCCAATCGGCGCAGCGCATCTCCAGAGGCCACGCCCCCAGCACCGCCCGTCCCTTTCCCGCTCTTTTCCCGCCCCCCCCAACGCCTCAGGAGGGCGCGGGACAGGTCGGAGACGGCAACAGCGTTATTTACCTTTATTTACCGCCTTCCTTTACCTCATAACAGTCCCCTCCTCAGAACTGTCCCAGTAGTGAGCCCCGAGCCTCAGCGCAGTCCGCCGGCCCCTCGGGAGCCTCCCCAGTCACCGCCCGCAGGAGGGGCACGGCAGGGAAAAGCCGAGAAATGAGCATTTTTCATAACCCCAGACACGGAAAAGCCAAGAAATGAGCGATTTTCTTAACCCCGGAATTTTTCATAACCCCAACAGAAAAAAAAAAAAAAAAAAAAAAAAAGCCGGGAAATGGGAATTTTTTATAACCCCAAACAGGAAAAAAAAAAAAAAAAAGGCCAGAAAATTAGCACTTTTCATAATCCCAAACTGAAAAAAAAAAGACTAAGAAATTAGCATTTTTCATAGCCCCAAAGAGAAAAGAAGCCAAGAAATTAGCATTTTTTCTTAGCCCTGAAGAGGAAAAAAAAACCCGAACCCACAAGAAATTAGCATTTTTCATAACCCCAAAGAGAAAAAAGCCAAGAAATGAGAATTTTTTCTTAACCCCAAAATTCAGTGTTGCTGCCCAAGATTAAATTAGTGGATGCACAACTAGAAGAGAACATGCTCCCATAATTAAAAACACACAAATCAGTCTCATTGCTCTGAGACAATAACTGTGACTTCTTTTCACCAAGCATTAAGCAGAGTAGTCGATATTAAAACTGTTTTAGTGAAGGTTTAAGTATTCCTGCCTGCTTTTGGAATTCTCTGATGTTATCTGTAGTTTATCGGAGAGGATAGCTGGAGTTATCCGGATCCACTTCCTGGAAGCTGCCGTAGCCTCCAAGAGCCTTCTCTGGTCCTGCCCCTGTTCTCCATCCCTCCGGAATGAGCTCTGCTGAAGCAGAACTTCCCTTCCCTTTATCCATGGATAAAATTTCCGTTAAAAAGCAAAACCATACCGACCATCTACAGGCCTAAGTCCCACTCATGAGCTTTCTGAGGTGCCTTTAGGGATATCCATCCATGTGTCAGAGTTCACCCCTGAGGCAAAGAAAAACCAACAGTTACTACTCGGCTCCTCGATGGCATTACATGGGGTTTACAAACACACACAGGCTCCACGAAAAGAGGAAATAAAAGTTGGCAAGCCCTATCCAAGGGGAAACACCCCCTTGCTCTCCTGCTCTGCCAAGCTGCTGTTTCCTCCTCTTTTTCTTTTTTTTTTTTTTTTTACATCTGCCAGGGATCCAGGACTCGGTCAGCAAAGCCGAGGAGAGCAAGCAGAGGGACAGATGAAGAAGGAATGTTCCTCGGGGAAGAGCAGCTCTTTACCGAGGCCACTGCTTCTCCTTGTCAGTCAGAGGGACGTAGATGACGCCCATGAGCTGGGTCTCCACGATGTGCCCGTCGCTGGTTTTGTCGTACTGCATCAGGACCTGGTTCGCTTCCTCGGGCCCAACGGGCAGGATCAGCCTCCCGCCCGGCTTCAGCTCATTCAGCAGCTGGGAGACACAGGAGTCCGAGTCAGCGCGTCGGAAACGACACCACAACCTTCCTAAGAACTTTTCTAATCGTTTTAATGAGTCATAATTGCCACTGCAGCCGGCATTTGGCGAGGCTGCTCTTCAAGGCTGCTGCTGTGGGAGAACATGGTTTGGGAAAATTGCTGGAGCTTTTAAGTTGTGCTAGAACAACTGTAACACATCCTTGACGTGCTTCAATGGACAAAGCCTGGGGGAGAGTAATATGGGATATATTGCTGAAACTGGACACAGGGAATGCTGAATTTATAGACCACAAGGACATTTTGCAGAACCCTGAGATAAAGAAGAAACTAACGACGACAATTCAGCAATTGTACTGAAACCCTCTCTACCCTAAAAGATAATAAAAAGACTGAAAATGTGCACTAATTAGCGCGAGAAGCAAGAAACCAATAGAAGATAGAATATTAATTAATGAAGAGAATTACGTAATTTATAGCCCACGAACAGTAATTTCTTTGTTTGCTAAAATGTGTAAGTAGTGAAAAGTTTTGAAAGTCGGTGTGCATTTAGGTGGAGTATCCCCATGCACCTGGTGCTTTGAATAAAGCAATGCCTCCTTCCTAATACTGAAATTAGTTTGATTTATCCCGAGATAGTTTGATTTATCCCAATATCAGAGAGTCTGATTTATCCCGATGTTTTTGGCAACGTGCAGAACTCAAAAAAAAGAAAAAGAGACACTGGGAATAAGCCATGCTGGAAAGGTCACGACAAATAAGAAGCTTCTAGTGGTTCCCTAATTAGTTTTCTCACCAAAAAAAAGAGGTAGAGACACCCAGCAGGGCCACTCTCACCTCCTTGGGGACGGTCGCTGCGGCCGCTCCAACGTGGATCGCGTCGTACGGAGCCTCCTCGGGGTATCCCTGCCTGCCATCTCCAACTGCGGGAGGGAAAACACGCGGGGAAGATTTGTTCTCACAGCAACTCAAGAGCATCCACGCAGACTGGGACGACTTCGGGGAGCAGAGCCGAGGCGCTCCCGGAGAGGAGAACCCCGGGATGGCACGGAACTCACCCACGAGCTTCACGCGGCCGGAGCTGAGCAGCGTCGGATCATCTTCCTGGACGTTGCGGATGGATTCGTGCACCAGCTCCTTGATGTGCTCCACTCCCACAGCTTTCCCTGTCGGGCCAGTCTGGAAAGATCAACATCAGTCCAACACCTGGCACCTCCCATATCAAAGAGAGGTGTTTGCTGGAGCAGGTTGCAGTGGGAATTGGGGAGCTGGCATAAGCTCCAGAGCAGAGTTTCTGAACAAGAGGTGCAAATACTCCTGATTTTAAGGCTGAGGAATCTATCAGCTGCTTAAGGGATACACAGACACTGTCCACGGGGATTCCCAGTAGTCCTTAACTGCCAAGTCTCCAAGGATTCCCAGTAATCCTTCATTGCCAAAGAAATCATTATTTGGTAGAATTAGCAGCTTCCATGGCAAGTTCTTGACTAATTATCCTCCTGAGTAACTTGACCAGCTTTCTAGCACTTCACAGCAAATAATTCCAGGAGTTTATAAAACAAGGAAACAGACTGTGAGTAATGAAGACATAAACTAAAAGGAACCCACAGTGGACTATCCACAGTGGATAAACACACAAAATATCTCATGGCAGATACAGCCTCCATTAGATCCCAAAAAAGTATTTGTTCTCAGTACAAGCTGGTCTGGGAAGAGACTCCCCTTCCTCCCACCTCCTGCTCTCCCCACCAAGAGCACATTCCCGCTGTCCAAGCTGGGAATGGGGTGCTGTGAGCTCACCATCCTGGCAAAGCATGCAGTGAGGTATCCACTTCCAGATCCCACATCCAGCGCCTTGGCACCTTCCACCAGCTGATCCTTGAGCAGCTCCAGGGCGTGGGCATGCTGTGTGGACATGGAGGTGGGAAACAGCCCGGGTTAGTCTCCTCTCCTACCCTTTTTCCTTGTTCTCCAATTTAATCCCAGCACACCTGGCCCTGTGCCTGACACTTCCAGAGTGAAACTCAAGGGTCAGACCTGGAAGGTCTTTTGGCAGAGCCACACTTAGGAAGAGGCTCAGGAATTACATGTGAAACAGCGAAGGGAAAAAATGGACAACACAGAATTCCCACCTAAGCCCACTTTTAAAGCAACTGAAAGATTATAAGGGAAACTCCTCTTAAAAACAAAAAATCCCTAAAGAAACAAGCAGGATAATCATGTGTTCCACTTCAGTACTTGAAGAAAAATGAAATATAAAAAGGGAAATAAACAATTCCTTCCATTTCTGTTTGAAGTGAAGAGTTTTCATCTTACCATGTGTGGGGCGCTGATCGTGGCCTTGTAGCCTAAAAGGAAACAGGTGACAAAGTTGTTTGATAAAGAATAAAATTGCCCATGGGAACAGTCCTTAGTTCTCCCACACCTTCCCCTAAAAATAGAATTTCACAGAATCCCAGGATGGTTTGGGTTGGAAGAGACTTTAAAGCTCATCTCATTCCACCCCCTGCCATGGGCAGACACACCTTCCACTAGCCCAGGATGCCCAAGCTCCACCCAACATGGCCTTGCACACTTCCAGGGATGGGGATTCCACAGCTAGAGCTTTTCCCAAAATGACTCACCAATGGATTGAGGAGAATCCATGTACGGGTAATACTTGATGTAGTGACCTCTGTCCGTGGCCAGCAGCACATCGAAGACTCGCTGGGACTTAACAATCCCTTTTTCTGGGAAGGAAGGGAGAGAGACAGGCAGGACTGAAACCCTCACCACACCAGCAAGAGGAGATCTGAAAGGGGAAGCATGTTCAGGGAGTTTGTGGATCTGGGGGAATTCAGCCTCAATGTGAGAGGGACAGAAAACAAATGCCAATGGAAGGACATCCTTTCCCATTTCCACTACGGTCCCAGCCAGCAGCCCATCCCCAGAGGGTGGTGGTGACCTGCATCAACATTTCTGGCACTGCCACGTGTAATGGGAGACAAATGGAGTCACGTTGCATTCCAAAAAACAGAGACTCCAGCTCAGTTTTCCGCAGTGAACTGAAGAGCGACTGCTCCAGAGACATTCCACGTCCCTTCCAGCCTTTCTGGGCGAATTCTGGCAGGGACTAACCAGCTCCAGCGGCAGGGGAAGCTCAGAGCTACCTCTGTGTGTGTCCCAGCCCGCTGTCCGGAGCGGAGCGGGAGCGCCGGGCACCAGGAGCTCCGACCCCCGGGGCTGAAGGCACAGCCTGGGTGTCCAGGACATTCGGCAGCACCCACAGGCTCCGAGGTGCAACTCTTTAAAGGGCGTCACACACTTCCAGAGGCAGGGAAGGAAAGCGTGCAGAGGCTTTCCTGCCCTTTCTGGCGTAACACCTTGTCTCTGGTTATAAATAGAACGAGTTCAGGCTGGGACAAAGGCCGAAATTCAGGAATATCAACCCCAGCCCTTCAGAGTGAACAGCGTCACACTAAACATCCGTGCACTGGCATTAAATATCCGTACACTGGCATTCCAGCGGATCCTGCTGGGACTCACTGTAGAGGTTGTTGACCAGCTCCGCGTGTGTCTTCCCGCTGGATGTCCAGGCCATGGTCCGGGCGAACAGCAGTCCCATGAGTGCCAGCACCGCGCGGCGCGGCAGGCGGCTCATCCCACGGGCACAGCAGCGGCCTGCGGAGAGAAGGGGGTTCAGAGCCACCCCGAAACTCCCCCTTTCCCGCTGTCCCGCCCTCACTAAACCGCTGGGAATGTGACACGGGCTCACCTGCGCCGCCCGGGGCAACTTCCGCCCTTCCCCAACATGGCGCCGCGGCGGCGTCAGCGCGCCCCGCCCACCCTGCCGAACCCCCGCGCTGCGGACCAATGGGCGCCTTGTCCCTGCCGGCGGCGCGCGGCGATTGGTCAGCCCCGGGCGCCGGTGACGCGCAGGGTGAAGCTGCGGCGGCTTCCCGTGTGCGCCGTGCGGTGAGTGTGGGACCGGCGCGGCCCCTCCGTGTCCCCTCCGCGGCCCCTCCGTGTCCCCTCCGCGTCCCGGAAAGCGTCCTGGAAAGCGGGGGGGACACGGCGTTCCGCGGGAAGGGGCGGAGGGAGTGAGGTGCCGGCCGGGGACCGCCCGTCTGTCCCCCAAGGGGTCTCCCTGGGTGCGACACCCTGGAGCGTGTCACCGCTTCCCGGAGGGCGGCCAGGCTTCCCGGTGGGATGAGAATTCCCTGAAACGCCCGCCGACGTGACTTGGGCCGAGGAAGACTGACGGGGGAGGCCTGGGCGGGGGTTTCTGCTCGGTGCTCACCGTTTATTCCCCCATCCCAGGACTCCAGGATGAGGATGATGGAGAGCGCGGACTCCGTGGTGCCCCGGTCCAGCGAGGACCTCTGGGCCGAGATCTGCTCCTGTCTGCCCCATCCCGAGCTCAAGGACAGCGGCGATGCCTTCACAGACTCCTTCACGGACTCCTACGCCCAGGGCAGCGGATCCGGTGGCTCTCCCCGCCCCAGCCTGAAGCCCTGGGCACCCCTGAACGACTCCGAGGTGTACCTGGCATCCCTGGGTGAGTGTCCCCCGCCGCCGAGGGGCCTGGTGACACCTCTGTCTGCGTGGCAGTGCTCTGCTCAGAAGGTCCCCCAGCTGTTTCGTGGAGAATCTGACTCCTTTCCCCTACTGCACTCGTGGCAAATGTGAAGCTCACTCAGAGCTTCTTCAGCTTTGCCACAGAAAGCAACTTTTTATCAAGTAAAAGCTAAAAAATTTGGGCTTTAACCCCCCCTCAATAATTTGGAGGCTGCATACAGCGGCAAGGAAGGAGAAAGGGTGGCAGAAGTGGATCTTTAAGCTTTTGTTTCTGCTAAAGCTTCCATCTTGCCTTCACTGCTGTTTTACAGTGCACTCAGCAGTGCAATGAGTGTTGATTTATATTCCAGTTTGCATGAAAATTACAGGAACTCAGTGCCTGCGAGTTCTGTGCCCTCCTGTGTGATTTCATGGAAACTGAGCAGTAACTGTTATTAAAATCCAAAATGGGCAGAGTTAACTGATTTGCATAAACCTTATTTCCTTCAGAAGCATCACCTAAAAATTTCACCTTGTGTGCATGCAAGAAATAGAATCGTGCAGGCTTGAAATACAGGGGTGGAAATGACTTTTAAAATAGAAATTAGCCTTGAAAAGTTAACCCAACTTACTTTTTTTTGGATAGAGAAGTCCAGACCCTTCTCTTCTTTCCCTTCAGGGGAAAAAAAAAAAAAGAAATCAACGAAAATTAAATAAAGACCCCTCCTCTCTTCGCAGAGAGGAGACTGATGAGGATCAAGGGCTTGTCCCAGGAGGTGACCTCCAAGGACATGCTGCGCACGCTGTCCCAGGCCAAGAAGGAGTGCTGGGACAGGTTCCTGCAGGAGAAGTTTGAGGCGGAATGTTACGTGGAGGGCCACGACGCTGACGAGAGGTAACGGGCGAGTCGGGGAGAAGGGGTCAATACTCACCTCTTGAAAGCCAGAGTAAGGGTTTGTCAGGCCATTACAGGGAAATACCACCCCCCTGCAGCTCCCAGAGGCTGCCACGGGCTTCCTGAAGGATCTTGGGCTGGCCTAGAGGGAACACACGGAGCAAGTGGAGCAGAGGAAGGAATGGAGCAGAGGAAAGAATGTCCCGTGTGTCTCAGGTTGGGATTTAGGGGTCATTACAGGGTTGGTGCCAGTCCTGGGATGAGATTTCCCATCCATGCCACTCTTACAGTGCTTCTGCTCTCCCACCCATTACCCTCTCATGGACGATGAAGGAATTAAGATGAGAGCACTCTTCCTCAGCAATCTCCCCTTCCCAATCACTTGGAGCGCTCTCCAAATTCCTCCTTTCTCAGCTGACACTTTCCATGATTGCTTCTGGCTGACAATCTCTCCCTTGAAGAAAATCTATTTAAGCCAGTTTGGGAAATTAACTATGAAAATTAATCCGTGTTTATAAGGAGGTTTCAGAGTCTTTCTCTGGCCAGTTGACTTCAGGGGGATTTATATTTAAAACCAAGCCTTTATGTGCTCTTTCTACTGTTTTTAAAGGCTGGGGATGTTATCCATGAAAGAATTTTAGTCCCTAGAATTTGACTATGAAGTTAGAGGTCACTCCTGAACGGTGCTGAAGTTTTGAGTCCCACCCACCAATGTAATTAAACAAGCCTTAACTTTTAAGCACGCAGAGCTAGGTTATTAGATTTTTAGGGTTATAGGTGTTCTTTAGCCTTCTGGTGTTATTAACACTCACACGGTTTTGGATGTGCTTCCTGCTTTGGTTTTGTGCCCTTCCCTTCCCCCCTGTGTTTCCTGATCTTCATCACAAAGAGGCAGTTGGGGGCTTGGTTGGTTTGAACACAAGGTTGTTTTTTTTTTTCCAGCCCAGAAAGCTGGAAATGCACAGAATGGTTTGGGTTGGAAGGGACCCAAAAGGCCATCTCATTCCACCCCCTGCCATGGGCAGGGACACCTTCCACTAGCCCAGGTTGCTCCAAGCCCCGTCCAACCTGGCCTTGGACACTTCCAGGGATGGGGCAGCCACAGCTTCTCTGGGCAACCTGTGCCAGGGCCTCACCACCCTCACAGGGAAGGATTTCTTCCCAATATCCCATCTAACCTTGCCCTCTGGCAGTTTGATTGAGTTGGAATCTTTGGCATCGGACTGACATCAGAGAACTTCCAAATGTGTAAAGGTTGAAAAGAATCCTTTACACTGAGAAAAATCAGAGCATAAAGCTTTTCTAACCAGAGTGTATAAAGCCCAACTGCAGCAGAGTGGCTTTGTAGAATGCCAGATTCTGCTTGCTCCTCTGGGATACGGATCAATCCAGTGCTAGACCTCACCTGTGGGAACAGGAATACCCACAGAGGGGCAGGGACTACCTGTGGAGGCTTTTCCCGTCACTGCTTCCGCGCGCTCCTGCGAGGCTTTGTTGCTGCCTGCTCTCAGTGTGTGTGTCTCTGTCCCCCAGCACTCTGGAGCACCTGAAGCGCTGGCTGCAGCCTGACAAGGTGGCCATCAGCTCCGAGGAGGTGCAGTGCCTCATCCCGCCGGAACCGCAGCCGGAGAAGCAGGAGAACGAGGAAGAGCCTCCGGCTGCGGAGCAGTGAGGGCCCCCAGAGCTGCCTCTTGCCCCAGCCCTCAGGAAGTTGTTCCCAGCCATAGTGATAACAGGGAGGAGGGCACAGAGCAAATTGTCAGTGGTTTAAGAAGCAAAAAGAACCCCCCCAACAGACGAAATTCCAGCTCTGGAGCTCCAGAGACGGCGACTGACGTCGGTAAGGACAAGAGGGAGCGCCTGTGACACAGCTGAAGTGAAACCCCACTCTGATCTTCTCCCAGCCTGCAGCCACCTCATCATTCCAGCCTGGATGTGGGTTGTTTGGAATCCACCAGGAGACACATTAAACAAAATAAACACAGCAGTTGTTGAGGGGGATCAGAAAACACCACGGTCTAGAGCAGAGCAGAGAAAACCACTGAATCGCTTCTTCCTGTCTTCTTCCTGTTTATTACTCACTTGGGCATTTTTTTCCTCTCCTGCCAAGTCCACTTGGGGTGTTTTCTCCAGATCTTCCCTGTTTCAGTGTGAGTTGCCCCAGGAAGACAGATCCTTTTCACCCCTGTGAATTTTGGACCCTGCAGGAAGCTCTCACTGCAATCAATAAATTGATGGTGGCATTGATGTTGTACCTATTTCACATTCCCTAGTACCCCCTAATACCCTACCTTATTACCCAAACTCTCTATTATAGACTGGAAGGGGAGTATTTTTCCTCTTGTTTGTCATTTTGTACCTGTTCTTTATCCCTTCAGCCTCCCCAAAGAGAGTCAGCTGAGATTCTGTATCAAGAAACCAAGAGTGATAACCAGGGAGGCCACAAACAGCTGCTTTTCATCACAGACTTGCATAGAATTCTCTGAATTGAAGTACATTTGGTATTTAACTGGGGGTTTTTTACCCCGTTTAGCTCTGCAGAGGGTTATTTCCCTTTACTAATTGAAGAATCTGTAGTTTCTGTGCTGATTTTTGGTTGATCCGTGTGTTCCACCTCGGCACCGACACTGGGGGTCGGTAGAGGGAAGCAGCACACGCCTGTCAGAGCTCCTGAAGAGAAATTGTGGCTCTAGGAGTTTATCCACACCAGATTCATCCCGTGTTCATTATGTACCTGTTTGGAAATACATCTTTAAGAGTAAATTCTTTCTAGACCTTCCCAGTTTCCTGTCTCTGTGCATAAATGGTGCTGCTCTCCCGGTCACCTCTGGACAGTTTATGTTATTTTATATATTCCTAAAGGTACCTGAGAAAGAAGTGCTTCCTAAAGAACTGTACCTGGAAGAACTCCAGATCCACATCACCGACCATTTCCTCTGGAGAAAGGACCTGAGGGAGCAGCTCTTACCATTTCATTTGTAAAAATAATACCCATTCCAGGATTCTCTGACCTGCTCCGTGGAAACATGTAGGACAAAAGAAAATCAATCCAACTGATCATTGCAAAGAGTAAACAATAATTTCCTTAAATTAATTAATTCCTTAGATAGAGCTTTTTTTCCGCCTCCCATATATAATAAATATAATTTAGAATTATATAACTCTAATTATAGATCATTAAATGATAATATGAAATATAGACTTGGGGTGGGTCTGTACTTATATCACCATTAAAAAAACCCTCAAAAACTCCTTTACAAGATCACTGAAACTGTGAAAAGCAGCGTGGTATGTCTGAGCAGCGTTGTTGCAATTGGTGATGCCACGCATGCTTTGAGTAGCAAGGACTTTACCTCCAAGTAAAGTGGTTTATTTTAGGAAAAACAAACTCAAACAAATTTTGGGTACAACCAGCAGCCTCACTAGGATTGGTTTTTGCTCCCACAGCAACACCAGCCTTTCTATCTGTGGAAATAATTCCCACAGAGGAAGGTCACAGAACCATTTAGGTTGGAAAAGCCCTCTGAGATCATCCAGTCCAACCCCAGCAGTGCCAAGCCCACCACTAAACCATGTCCCCAAGTGCCACATCCACACAGCTTTTAGACCCCTCCCAGGGCTGGTGACTCCACCACTGCCCTGGGCAGCCTGTTTTTAACAATTTAACCCAAAAGATCCATCAGTGACAGAAAAGGCCAATTCTCAGCCAGTGCAGGCAGATCTGCAGCACTGGTGTCTGAAAGCATCACATCCAGCCCGCGAGGCACAAGCACAGACCTGCCAGCGAGACACAGGGCATGATTTCCCAGGCGTGAGAAATGAGTAATCACAGAGGAAACATCAGCCCCCCTCCTCTTGGTACCTGTTAAAGACAATGTTTTACCTTTTTTTCCACAGGAAGCTGCATTTCTGTGCCCCCTCAGAGCCCAGGGAGATTCGGATCACCCTGGTGTGGTGACACAACGCCAGCCTGCCGGGGCTTTGCTTTCCAAATGAAATCTAACCCAATTCACCTGCTGCCTCATCAGAGCGAGGTGAGGGCAGGGCTGCAGGTACTGCCCGGCTGGGGGAGCACTTTGGGCAGCCAGGAAAGGCTCCCACCCACCCAAACAGGGGAAAAAGGGTGTTCACCATGAGCTAGGGCTGAGGGAATCGATCCCGCAGAAGCATGAGCTGGCAGCACCCTGTGGTGATGCTGAGAATCACAGAATCCCAGAATAGTTTGGGTTGGAAGGGACCCAAAAGCTCATCTCATTCTACCCCCCTGCCATGGGCAGGGACACCTTCCACTAGCCCAGGTTGCTCCAAGCCCTGTCCAACCTGGCCTTGGACACTTCCAGGGATGGGGCAGCCACAGCTTCTCTGGGCAACCTGTGCCAGGGCCTCCCCACCCTCACAGGGAAGGATTTCTTCCTAATATCCCATCTAAACCTTCCCTCCTTCAGCTTGTGGCCATTAAATATCCCATCCTGCTCTGGAATTGACAAGCTCTCAAGGATCTGGATTAGGAAAACCTGCGGTTCTTTCTGAAAACCACCCTGGCGACAAAGGAAAGGATAAAATCACAGCCAACTGATTCCTGTCAATCATCTGTACAGGGTGGGAGGGACACTGGGATGCTTCCAGCGGCTCCAGCTCTCCAACTGGGAACCGTCAGGGTGGGCTGCAGCTTTCCAACCCATTCTTGTACCCCTGAGCCAAGCCCCTGGTGCAGGCACTACGAGCTTTGGGAATAAGAGTGACTTTTCCTGCAGGGTCTGGAAGCAGCAAAGATTAGGTCAAAGAAGGTTTTTCCAGGCTAAGCCCATGCAGAGGGAAGAGCTCCCAGTGCTGCAGCCAGGTCACTTTGGCCATGGCACAGCCGGACAGGGATGGAGCCTGTGGCTGCCTCGGGGTGCACGTGCCCTGTCCCAGGCACCCAGTGACTCCTCATCCTGCTGGCAGCTCCAGAGCCCAGCTCTCCTCCCAAAGCAGCCTCTGGCTCTCCTTATCTGACTGTTCTGCTCTTTAAAATTACCAGCAGCTCTCGCCAGGCGCTGATACAGAGACAAAGATGATTTTTTTCTCCTGCTGATTATTTGACAGGGACGAGCCCCTGGCTCAGCTCGGGCAGCTTTAATAACCAGCCCAGCTCCGTCAGATTGGGATGAATTAATCACTGCCCCGCACCAAAACTCTCAATTTTGCAGAACTTCAGTGACTGCTCTGACAATTTCCACCCCTCTTACCCCCAAAAAATACCAATGGATGATGAGTATTTTTAATGTTCCCCTATTTAAGTAAGATATGAGGGAAAAGATGAAGAAATCTTGCATGTGGAATCAGAGACTTCTAAAGGAAATGGAGCTGACAGGCAGCGACTGGCTCTGGATCAGGATCACGGTAAAAATCCATTAGCCCTGGACTGCACACTTATCCCAGGGAAAATCGGAATTATTGCCTCAGGCTTCAAAGAGATGCCTGTGGAGAAGCAAAGGTTTGGGTTTCCTTCAAAGGAAAAAGAAAAGAAGAAGAGCTAAAAATGACCAACAGTGTCCAGCCCTGGTTCCCGTTCTCATGTGGGGCAATTCCCAACGGCTGGACCACCCTCAGCCCACCCTGCCCTTGCCCCACAACCACTTTTCCCCCTTTTTGCTCGCCCCTGGGATCCCCCGACGGGGCGGCCGCTGCCGACCCCCGGGAGCCCCGCGCGGTCCCTGCGCCCGCCCCGTCCCCCCTGCGCCTTCCCCTCCTTTGCAGCCTGGGGAATGCCCTGGATGAGGCCCCGCAGCCCCTCCCGGGGCTCCCCGCCGGGCCGGGGGGCGGGATGCGGCTCCACGCGCGATGCGGGGCGGAGGGATGTGCGCGTCCCCCCCAGCACCTGCGACACCGCGGGTGGGAACGTCCTGTCCCTCCGGGACTGAAAGGCTCAGGAAGCGGGAGGGCAAAAAAAAAAAAATAAATAAAAAATAAAAGACAAAACAGGACAAAAAAAACCCCAACAACACAAAAATCCCGCTGAGAGCGGCGGTGCCGGAGCCTCCCGGTGAAAATCACCCCGCGAAGGGAACGCTCCTCCTCGTCCTCACGGGAACAGCGGCGGGCAGCGGGCGGCTCCCAGCCCGGAGCACCACGGACCCCCGGCAGGTAAGAGCGCTCCGGGACCGGGGCTGGGACAGACAGACAGAGACCGGGACCACCCCAAAAACCAGACAGAGCCGCGGGGTTCAGCTTGTACCGGAGTGGGAGCGGGACCCTGGCGAAGCACAGAAGGGCTGGTTCGGCTCCTGCGGGGGCATGAGGCAGAATTAAAGAGTTCAACCGAGCTTCGGAATTTTCATTCTCTAATAGTTAATGAGCATTTTGGCTCCTCGGCTGCAAGTTTCCGGATGATTTTTGTGTTCCCGGCCCGGGCAGGGCACGGGGACCCGGAGCTGTGATACCACAGCGTGCGCTCTGCCTGTACAGCCGGGGTGCAGAAAACCACAGTATCCCTCGGTTAATTACAGGGGTTACTTAATTAATGCTGGTTTGACACTCCACTGGGGGAAAAAGACTGTTCAGATTCTAGTGAGGGGAATGAAACATTAATTTTGACACCGTGGGGTCCAAGAGAAGGGTCCTGGAGGGGAATTCTTCATTTCCATACACTTTCTGCTGGCATATATTTGACCGCATCCCCTCTGTGCTTCTGTGAGCGGGTTTGTGGAGGTTCCCAGGGAACCAGGCATTCCCTTCCTCCTTCTGTCCCTCCCAGCCCAGCTGCTACAGGGAAAGACAGGAGAAGCCGAAGTTCCGTGGATGGTGGAGAAATAACTTAAGGGGGTGAAATAATCCAGCAGGATGGGGGAATGGGGCCGGCAGGGAGAGACACGGGAGTGCAGGGGATAGAAAGGACCCTCCTGCCCAGCCGGGTGGGCGGAGGCTGACGGGGTCGGGGTGGAATTAACTGGGGTAAATGAAAAGCGAGAAATGCAGAACTGCCTTTTATTTCTGCCTCCATGAGGCTTCCGGAGCTGCTTTCCGGGTCCTGCTGCCCCAAACTGGCAGCTCCCCGCAGATCTGGGCTGGCTGATTAACCATTTCACAGCCAGCTTCCCAACTTTGCTCCCTGCCAGGGGCTGTGCAGGAGGACCTGGACGCTGGGGACAGCTCCTTCTGCCCTGAAGTTCAACCCACACGCGTTTCTCTCCCCTCCAGGGCTCTGCTTGACTTCGAGGTGTGGAGAAGCCGCATCGGCCACAGGGGCTCCCATGGCTCAGCTGCCCAACGACTCCTGGCACAACAGCACAGTCCCCCTCTTCACCGGCCTGGACCTGCTCCTGGAGCTGAAGCCGCTCTTCATCCCGCTCTACGCCACGCTGGTGGCCGTGGCCTGCACCGGGAACCTCTTCCTCATCCTGCTCATCGCTCTCACCAAGAAGCTGCACTGCACCACCAACTTCCTGATCGGGAACCTGGCGGTGGCCGACTTCGTCATGTGCCTGGCCTGCGTCCCCCTCACCGTGTCCTACGCCTTCGAGGCGCGGGGGTGGCTCTTCGGCGCGTTCATGTGCCACTTTGTCACCCTGCTGCAGGCTGCCACCGTGTTCGTGTCCGTGCTGTCCCTCACGGCCATCGCCATCGACCGCTACGTGGTGGTGGCGTATCCGATCCGCAGGCGGATCGGCCGCAGGGCCTGCGTGTGCCTCGTGGCCTGCATTTGGCTGCTCTCCATCGTGGCCTCCGTCCCCACCTCGCTGCACACCCACTACCTGGACCTCAATGCCATCGGCCACGACATGATCATCTGTGAGGAGTTCTGGAGGCACGAGGAGAGGGAGCGGCTGCTCTACTCGTGCCTGATGCTCCTCCTGTCCTACCTGCTCCCGCTGCTGGCGGTGTCCGTCTCCTTCTGTGCCATCACCTACCGCCTGCGCAGGAGGAACGTGCCGGGCGCTGCCTATCGCTGCCAGGACAAGTGGACCAGGACCAAGCAGAAGACCTTCCGGGTGCTCACCGTCTCCGTGGTCTGTTTTGCCATCTGCTGGCTCCCTCTCCAGGTGGTCAACTTCATCCGGGACATCGACGAGGAGTTCACCATCCTGGACAAGAGGTATGTCAACGTCATCCAGGTCTCGTGCCACCTGATTGCCATGAGCTCCGCCTGCTACAACCCTTTCATCTACGCCTCCCTCCACGACAAGTTCTGGTTCCACCTCAGCAGCTACTTCCACCGCAAGAAGAAGAGCTCTGGCACCGTGTCCTGCAAGGCCTCCCGGTTCAACACCTGCTCCACCCTGGCAGATGCTCCCACCAGCGCCTCGGATAAGATGGCTTTGCAAACCAGGTTATCTTAGCTGGAGGACCTCAAGGGAGAGGGTTTGCTTTCAGACCTGGTGGGTGCTTGGCTGTACACTGGGTGTAGGAGGTGGCTGCTGGTTGGGCTGGTTTGTTGCTGCTCCCAGAAAAGTCTCTCGTGCCTGGAAAGGCAACAAAACTGACAGGCTTTCTGTCCTAGAATTATAGAATGGTTTGGGTCAGAAGGGACCTTAAAGCTCTTCTCATTCCAACCCTCCTGCCACGGGCAGGGATGCCTTCCTCTAGCCCAGGTTGCTCCAAGCCCCATCCAACCTGGCCTTGGACACTTCCAGGGATGGAGAAAGTGTCCTCATCACTTGAGCAGCTCAAGGATATTTTGTTCTTTGGGGACAACAAACCAGTGCAACAACAAACACCTGAGCCGGGCAAAGGTTTTGATGAAGCAGCAGTTTCTCGGCTCGTTGGAACAATGCAATGGATGAGTATCATGGCTGGGGATGGGGCATATCCCAAATCTTGGCTGGGTGTAGTAGGTGTCCAGCACCATATCTGGAGCACAGAGACTTCACCCCGTGGCATATTTAGAAGGTGGGTCAGCGCCTGAGCAAGGCAAACACCCCTTGGGCGCATTTGAAAAACTCTTTGGAGAGCGCACGTCTTCCTTCTGCAGGATAAAGATTGTTCCTAAGCAACAGGCAGCACTTTGTGCCATGGGAAGAGGTCGGCTCGCACGGGGAGCCGTGAAATTGCTGCGCATTTATTCTTTTAAATTGTGGTTTATTGGTGGGAGGACAAAGGAGGCTCAGAAACGTGCGTTCTGCAGGTGGAGATGGGGACACGTGGCCGCCGACAGCAGGCAGCTGGTTTGGAACGGGGGGGACTCCATAACCTGCCTGGCTCTCCGGAGGAGCCGCCCCTGTAACCAGACCGGGCATCCCAGTTTCTCCAGCCAGATGTGCAGATGTAACAAGCCTCATCCCTGAAATCATCGCTGCTCTGCACGGCCGAGTAGG
Source organism: Manacus candei (assembly GCF_025592945.1). Classification (NCBI taxonomy): domain Eukaryota; kingdom Metazoa; phylum Chordata; class Aves; order Passeriformes; family Pipridae; genus Manacus; species Manacus candei. The sequence continues at coordinate 2,853,009 of NW_026138057.1, forward strand.
ACTCGAAAGATCCCAAGTGATGAGTTTTCTGGGGGTGATGCCTCCCTCTCTGCTCCCTGGGCAGTTTAAGTGGTGTATGTCCGTGTTCAGGCTCCTGTGGTGGAGGTGGGAACCCAGTGCTGGGCTGCTCTATCCCAGAAACTGCTGGATAAAGGGTGGGTTCTCCTGTCAGATGCTCCTTGGCATCTCAAGTGCCTCTGAGGCCCATCATGCAAGCAGCACACACAGAAAGCAGCATCTCCTTGCACCCACTGCCCAGCTCGGTTTTAACCTCTTGATTCCCCAGGAGAAGCCTTTGGGAACAACCCCCAGACACCAACAGCCCCAGAGCCACCACGTCTCGGGGTCCCAGCAGCTGCTGGCTACCATGAGCTTCTGTGCTCTGTGGGGCTGAGGACTTTAAAGCCCCCAGGCAGCACATCCTCACCCCTGCATGGAAACTGCCCTGGCATTGCCCACCCCTCCTGCTTCAGCGAGCAGCTCAGGCTCTCCCAGGCAGACACAGCCAGCTGGATCCCAACAGGATCCCTAATCCACTCCCCTTATGCCCATCCACAAGCTGCTGCTCACTCACCTTCCTGCTGAGACCTCCATGGTGATCCTAGAAGGACCATATGATCTTGCTGTGGGGTGACCAGTGGAGACAGGGATGCATCCAATGTGATTCCAGTGACCTCTATCCCATTCCCACAGAGCAGCTCCCTCCTTGGCTTCCTGCATCTTCCTTGGGGCTGGGCTGGGCTGCTCAGCCCAGAGGAGCCAAGCAAAGCCCTGATTGTCCCTCCTGTAATAAAGGCTTTAAAAGTTCAGGCTGTGTGTGTGTTGGTGTGAATCCCACAAAACCAAGAAATCCTTGACTGCAGGTCAGTCACATCACAGGAGGATGCTGACTTGGATGTATTTAGCTCTGTCCCCATATTTGTCTGATATTTCTTCCCAATATCCCACCTAACCCTCTCCTCTGTCAGTTTGAAGCCATTCTCCCTTGTCCTCTCACTACCAGTCTTGATTCCTTCTCTCTTCATTTCCTCCCATCACAACCTCTATTACTTCACTCTTAATTAAAACCCCTAAATTGCCCTAAATGGCTCTTCTTGCCCTTTTTTATCCTCCCAGCTCTGGCTCAGAGACATTATTGTGACAAGGTGGGTGGCTTGGAAAGAGGAGACACCCCCACACACATACTCATCCCCATCACTGCCACCATTTATCTGCAGGATCATTTAAAAATCCATATATCCATCCTGGAGAACTGATTCACAAAGAAGACAAGGTTTCCTCTTCCGTGTTTCCAGACTAGACTGGAATTTGCAGTTACTGAGCACCGGGAGAGCAAATCCCCACCCTCGGGTCCCCCTGCTGAGATGTTTTTCTCATTCCCCAAATTACCCTGCAGGAAAAGGGAAAACACTATTTTGGGGAGGGGGGGTGGATTAAAAGCTGAGTGACTTCTGAGAATAAACCCAGAAATCCCGGAGCTGCCGTCTCCAATTCACAGGAACCGGATGCATAAAGGAGAGCAGTGTTTGTTTTCTTATTGGAAGTAAATTAATTAGATAAACTGGGGAGAAAAACATGCTTGAAGGCTGATTCTGCAGAGCTTTCCTTGCTGGGAGGTTTTCTACCAGGAACCTGTGGGTATAAAGGGGGATATTTCTGTTAAATCATCCTCAGTTATTTATAGTTTTGCCCAATATTCTGCCTGAGCACTTTTCCTCCTCACAAACTCTCTTGTTGGTTGAAAAATGGTTAATAATGAATGGACTCTGTGATCTTAAAGGTCTTTTCCCAACTAAACAATTCCATAATTCTATGATCCTCTTTTCTACTGGCATTTAGTGCCTGTAGCTCTCCCACCTGCCAGGACACAGCCCAGGAACATCCAAGTTCATCTGTTTGGAGTTGTCATTGACTTGGAAATTGAGAATGCTGCATTTAGGTGGATCTCCATCCGCTTTTTGCTCACACAATCCTCCTCAGATTGATTATAATTAGTGATTTCAATAGCCCAGATATGACTTCAGCCTCCCTGTTTGTTTTTGTCCCCCGTGCCCACCCTCCAACCACCCTCCTACCTCTGGTGACTCGGTGGTTTCTCCCTCACACTCAGGAACCCAGGATGCTGACACTTCCCTGAGCTGTGTGAGGGCACCTCCAAGGACCACCTTCCTGAATGACAACCTCCAGCATCAGCTTTGGGCAGGGATTTTTAAACTGAATGAGGACAGGGTTAGATGGGTTATTGGGAAGAAATCCTTCCCTGTGAGGGTGCTGAGGCCCTGGCACAGGTTTGCCCAGAGAAGCTGTGGCTGCCCCATCCCTGGAAGTGTTCAAGGCCATGCTGGATCGGGCTTGGAGCAACCTGGGATAGTGGAAGGTGTCCCTGCCCATGGCAGGGGACTGGAATGAGATGAGCTTTAAGGTCCCTTGCAACCCAAACCTTTCCAAGATTCCATGATTCTGTGTCTTAGCACCTGGCATGGAAGAACAACCACACCTCCTCCCCAAATCTCCTCATTTCTCATCTCATTTCTAATCTCCCTCTGCCTTGGGCTGTTTAGAAAGTTGGAAAACTTCCCTCAGTGTAATGACCCTGCCAATGGGGTTTTCCTCATCAGAAACCTCCAAAAGGGAAAATACTGGAGACCAACAGTGGGATTTAACAGCAGGAAGCACCTGGGCCATTTAGGCTCAGCCTGTTTAGATGTCTACAGCTCTAAGGGGCAGATAATGTAATTTATTACAGCGCTGTTCTTTCGAAAGCACTCGAGAGATTATTATTTGAAAGAGCTTACCTACATGCAAGGTATTATTCCCATTACTTGATCCCCATCCAGGTTTCTCCCACGGCTGCAGATGATGAGGCCCTTTGTCCTGGCGCTGCAGAACGAATCGTGATGAGCAAGGATCAACGCTGCTTCCGTGTGTATTCTTGGAAATTTCCTCCTTTGTCTCCTAATCAAGCACAGCAAACAAAATTAGCCTGGTAATTTTCCACTGGTTTTAGCCTTCCTCCCCAACTCGCTGTGTTTGTTCTGTCTGGATGTCATCAGTGATGACAAAACAGCCAGAACAGAGGAGCTCCTCGGCTGAGCCGGGATTGTCGGGCAGATTTTGTTTGTGGAGCTGGAAAATGCTTAGAAAATGTTGGTTCATTTTGTCCCATTACTGTTATTTCCTGGTTTATTAAGAATAATATTCCAACCCAAGCCACCGCTTCTGATTTCCTTGATAGGTCTTGCAAAATACCTTTCACATTTCTCTGAGTAGATTCCATGGGCTGTGCCCAGCTGTGCCCAACTCTTTCTTCCTGGGCCTTGGCTCCAGCTAAAGAGGCAGATTTGCAACATGTACATGAGTAAATTAGGCTTATTTTCACTTATTTTGGCTAAAACCACAGTTGCTACAGCTCAGGCCCCAGTAATGATCCTGGAATGGTTTGAATTGAAAGAGGCTTTATGCTCATCCAGTCCCACCCCCTGCCATGGGCAGGGACACCTTCCACTATCCCAAGTTGCTCCAAGCCCCGTCCAACCCGCCCTTGGACACTCTGGGGCTGGATCCCATGGGATCAGACGGACTGAACACCTCCCCATGGATGTCACCTCTCTGTGAACCGCTGGATCCTTCAGCAGTGGTGAATTATTGAAAGCACCGCAGCTGATTTATGGACGCGCCCGCTTCAGACTCATCCCGTATTCCCCCGCTGCCTCCACTCGCCGTGAGACACTCCAGAGCACTCCCATTTTAATTTCTGGAAGCGTGGCAGGCTCCCGCTGCAGCAAACGAACCAAGATTTCCTAAACCCCGGGTTACTTCTCATCCATCAGTTTTATCCGTCGTCCCGCTCCCGCAGCCGATGCCAAGAAGCTCCTTAATCACACGCCACGGTCACTGTGTCCTCGCTCAGGGAAAAATCTGACACTTGCCAGACTTAATTCAACATTGTCCCCGAGCTGGTGATGAGGTGCTTTGTGCCAGTCCCAAAAACCTACAGCCACACCCCAGCTCTGCACGACCGCCCAGGGCTCTCCCGCAGGCCAAGGATGGAGCAGGGCTGGGAGACACCCCAAAAATCCCACACCCAAAGCACCACTTTTACTGTGTATTAATATCCAGTTATGGGAGCAATGAGGGAGACCCAGACATTTCCTGCAGCAGGGACGGGGTCATCTCACATCCCCTGGCAGCGAAGACCTCGGGGTGATGCTCCAGAACCCCCTACGGGGTCCCACCACAGCAGGGTCCCAGGCAGGGGGTGGTGGGTGGCTGTTTGCACCCCCGGATCACTCCAGCCCATCTCCTGGCTCTGATTAGGGTAATTAGGCCGAGGCCACGCGCAGCGTGCGGGTGCCGGGCGCTAATTCCATAAAGGAGGCGAGCGCTGTGATTGCCGCGGAGGGAAGCGCTGCCGAGCGGCTCCTGGTTGCCATAGGAACCCATCAACCCCTGGGAAAAGCCAAATTGCTGGACCGAGTCAGCTCCCTCGGCGGTGGCAGTGGGGGGCTCTGCCTGGTGACACCTCTCCTGCTCCAGGAAGCAGGAATGGAACCAGGGCAGCCTCAGGGGGTGAAACGTCGTGGTGGGGATGCCTGGAACTCCAGACAGACCTTAGAGCCCTTTCCTGTCCCTAAAGGGGCTCCAAGGGAGCTGCAGAGGGACTTTGGACAAGGGCTTGGAGTGACAGGACAAGGGGGGATGGCTTCCCACTGCCAGAGGGCAGGGTTAGATGGGATATTGGGAAGGAATCCTTCCCTGTGAGGGTGGGGAAGCCCTGGCACAGGTTGCCCAGAGAAGCTGTGGCTGCCCCATCCCTGGCAGTGTCCAAGGCCAGGTTGGACAGGGCTTGGAGCAACCTGGGCTAGTGGAAGGTGTCCCTGCCCATGGCAAGGAGTGAATGGGATGGGCTGCCCTGGCAGGGGGATGAAAGGCCCCTGCAGGTTTTACCAGGGCTCCATTGCTGAGCCTCTGCGTGATGCTGATAAAGCTCCAAAGTTCTGGACTAGGATCCTTGCAGCTCCTTATCCCAAAAACACAGCAAAAAAAAGGCATTGCAGTAATCCCACTGGCTGGCAACAGGAGCTTGGAGAAGCAAACATGAATTTTTAAGATTTACCTTCAAACTCAGCCCAGGGCACAGCCTGGTCCTTCTCAGCACGGCAGGGACTGTCACCTCCCAGGCCACCCCGAGCCCAGAGCAATGCCTGGAGATATCCAGGCAGGTTTACTGATGCTCATCCCTCCTGTATTAACAGGAAATCTTAATTTCTCTCTGCCACGGGGTGTTTCCAGGCTGGTAGCTCCTTCCTTCCACCTTCCTGGGTCTCTATAATTATTTACGTGTGGGCTGTGTTTACTGGCAATTAAATGGTTCAGTGGCTCTGAGACATCAGTCTCCTCTTAACATGTTGTCTGCCAGATTGCTTCCTGCCGGCAGTCCCTGTGGGACGGGGAATTCTGCCGAGCCCTCCGGGGCTGCCTGTGGATGGGAGGGAGCAGCTGGCAGAGCTCCCCCCCACCCCTCCCGGAAAAATAACGCTCTGGCAGAGCAGGTTTGGAATTTGGAGCCAAGGGGAGGGGATGAGGTTGTGTTAAACACCGTGAAACCAGGCGGATCCGAGCCCTGGGAGAGCAGAGGGGTGGGCAGGGGTGGGCTGTGCAGGAGCATCCCAGCCTGGAGCAGGGAATGGAGGGATGTGACAGCCTGGGATGGGGCCGTGCAGAGACTCTGTGCCTTTGCAGCTCCATCCTGTCAGTGCCGGGAATTTGCTGCCGGAGCCAGTCCTGGCTCCAAGGAGCTCTTTGTGAGCTCTCAGCAGGGAAGAGTCCCCAGTCCTGCTTTCCCAACAGGACTCTGCCACAAACCAGATGTTTTTGTGGCCACCCAGAGCATCTCCAGCTCCTCATCCCCAGTGGCTGCTGCTCGGTTCCTTCCAATCCCCCAGCCCCAAAACACCCCCCAGCCCTAGAATGCCTCCCTCAATCCCACAGAACAACTTGATTCTGGATGGGGCTTGGAGCAACCTGGGCTAGTGGAAGGTGCCCCTGCCCATGGCAGGGGGTGGAACTGGATGATTTCTAAGGCCCTTTCCCACCCAGATCACTCTGGGATTCTCCCCAAAGTCGGGCTCGCTGGGCTCTCATCAGCTCCACTTGGACTTGCTAATGATCAGGCAGTGGGACGGGGGTGTGGGATGAGTAAACAGCATGGGGATCCAGATATTTATATGTATTTGTTGTGGTTTTACATTTTAAATCTCAAGCCTTTGCTTGTTTCCCCCTGCCCAGCCCTTTCCCAGGTTAGAAACGGGCCTGGATTGCCACAATTCCACCCCTCTGCCAGCAGGAGATCCAAGCCCTTGCCCAGCCACACTCTTTATCCTTTACTCCTCACTCTGGCACCTTAGAAGTCCCTCAGCAGGGGTTTCCTCAGGCACCTGCATGTTGCTGCTGGTTCCCACCCCCCTGTTTCCCTCCTCACCTGATGCTCCCCAATAAACAGGATTTTGCTGGTTGCTGGAAGCTTTTCCCAAGCCCTCGGTGCTTCCAGGAGTGCAGAAGGATGTGTTTAAGCCCTGAAGTGCCCTGTTGTTCCCCATTCCAAGCTCCCACCAGCAAATAGCACTCACCAGAGCCACGGAAAGGTGCAGTTCCCATGCTGATCCCGGGCCTCACTGCAGAGCTCAGCGAGGATAAACCCTGATGGGGATTTATTTTAGTCCCTCTCATAACTCAGCAAGGATTCTGTGGCTCCCATTAGCACTTTGGGGAGGTATAAAGCAAATTCCTCAAGTTTCTTGCCTGGAAATCACGTTAAGATTTGCTAAAAGCAACAGAAGATGCAGTTTATAATTCTGGGTCTGCAAAGGAAAAGCTTTTGGTGAGTTTAAATCCCAAAGTGTTTTTTTTTCCCCCAAAGAAAAGGAAGCCACCATTGCTTTATAGGCAAATGGAAAACAGACTTGGAAAATGCCCTGACACAGAGAAGAGGTTGGATATAACCAAGGCAGGAGACTCCTGCCTGTTACCTGAGACAGGATCCCAGCTTTGGTTCCCAACCCCGCGACAGATGTCCTTTGGGATCCCAAATGTGGGGGGCAGCCCTGCTGAACTTGGTGGCACCAGCGCTGCAGGGGGAGCAGCTGAGGTTCTGCAGAACCTTCCCACCCGACCGCGACATTTCGGATTTCTCCTCTTTTAACCCAAAGGACCGACTGCCAAGGATAAGGCTATCCAAGGAAAACCCCGTGGAGGCACGTGGGCCCTGGCAGAAGGTGCGTGACCGACAGGTGTGTCCCCTCCTCCTTCCCGCTGGCGCTGGGCCTGGGGATATTTTGCTCGAGATGCGACTTCCATTATTTCCATGGCAACCATCCTTTGTCGGGGCTCAAGACGCGGAGGTTTTTTAACTACTCCCCGTTTGCCAATTCAAGCCCCAGAAGGACGCGGGGAAGTTCTCATTCACATGCAAAACAGCCGCGATAGAAGCCGAGGGGTGCGGCGGAGGGGGCACCGCTCGGGCTCTTCACCTCGGCCTTCCTCCTTTCCGAGGTTTACAGGGGGAAGGAGCCCCGTCCAGGGACACTCTGGGATCCACCACACGTGGGTGTGTTGGGGCACAGTTCTGTCAAACCCACCCATGGCAGCAGATGGACCTTGATGAGCTTTAAGGTCCCTTCCAAGCCAAACCATTCCATGATTCTGTGAATGCCAAAATATCTCTACACACAACAGATCCACTGGAGACATTGTCCTTTGGCTCCACGTTTGTACCTGAGCTGCTGTGAATCCCCTGCTCCCGCAGCCATCCCCTCTTACCCTGTGCTCCAGAGGATGGCTGGATCCTGCTCCCACCTCCAGCACCTGCTGGCAGCTGTGGAATGTCCTCCTGATTTATTCTACCCTGGAGAAACACCTGACAAAGGAAAGAAATGATACAGCCGCCGAGGGAAGTGACTTTTATTTTTCTTCCTGCTTGTCCAAAGCTTCCTTGGGGAATTGTGCCATTGGCCACGGATAAAGCGAAGCCCCAGTGATGGAAACCTGATGGATTTCTCATTTTTGCTGACTTACAGACAAACTTCTGCAAGGTTCCACCTGCATTAAAATCCTCCTTACCAGAGGGTAAAAGGAGGTGGGAGTCCATTTGCTTTATTTAAAGAGAAAAAAGCGACCAGTGCTATCCAGAAAACGAGTGAGAGAGTCAGAGAAAAGCAAAATCCTTCTGTGCACAATAAATTAGATTAAAGGGACAAGAGACTGAAATTTAATATAGGGAACAGAAGTTGCAGCAGATAAACAAACAAGCAGCATAAACCTTGAAAACTACTGAGAAATAAACATTTAATTAAAAACCCAATCACCAAACGAGCAGGAAATGTTCCTTCAGCTTCCCAGAAGCGCAGATAGTGAAGTCTCACCGGCTTATTCCTAGTTAGGGAGACCTGGATGTCAGGTTTAATTACAGCTCAGCACCACCCCCCCATCAGCATCTGTTTCATGAAAAAAACCCGATTCCCAGCTGGATCTGGTGCCTGTGGCTGGAGGACAGGAGAGATCTCCAGCTCTTCCAGCACCAGGCACCAAAACCCCCGAGGACAGACAGGAATGTTGCACAAGGAGAGCAAAGCCAATTTCTTACCCATTTTTGTCCAGGATTGGTGGCTGCAGATTCAGGACACAGCCAGGACCTCAAATCCATGAATGCAGCAGTCCTTGCTCTCATGCCCAGCCATGATCCCTCTTATGAAAGGTAAAAATCCCTCAGCCCAAACTGCCCTGGGCTACTCAATCCAACAGTGGGTTTGGATACGGCTCCAGGCCCTTCTTCCGGACAGTTTTACAAATCCCAAAGGAAACACCTTAAAAAGGGGGAAGGACAATTAAGAGGTGAATCCCAGGAAGCCACCAGCTCCATAACCCATCCCTGCCACTTTGTACCAACTCCACAGCAGTGAGGAGCCCCTTTGGCTGCTTTTCATCCCATTTCCCCGTGTCCCGTCTCAGCGTTCAGCTCCGATGTGTCCCTTCTCCATTTGTTACTGCCGCTCTGGCAATTAAAACACTAATTAATCCCAACAGCAATAGCCAATTCATCACACCTCCACGAGGGGCAGAGGCCTCTCCAAGAACACAAATAATCCCAAGGAAAGGCACTCGCAGGGTAATTCATATAAAAACTTTATTAGAAACGAGGACATGGCCTCCCAGGAACAATATCCCGTGTTATATCCCGAACTTGTACAATTTCAGAGCCATAATTAAATACAAGAGCTACAAAAAGGGTGTGCACAGCTATAAAAGGAAGGAGAACTAATCCCCAAAATGCCATTGTTTCAAACACGGCCGGGGAAAGGATTTTTCCACGGTGGTTTCCACGCAGGGCCCACGAGGCTGTGAGCTGGCATGATGCCCGTGGGATTTGGTTTCTATCCTAAGGACCAGGATGGGGTTTGGTCTTATCCCAAGTCTGTATTGCTTTAATTCAAAGGGAAGAGCAGAGTGTCATGGTTTGAGATCGCATCTGATACGTGATGCTGGTTAAACAGTTGTACTTTCAAACCTTAAAATCACACAGAAAAGGAGAATTATCCTATCCCTAGTTATATTTTGATGGTAAATAATAATAATAATTATCAATAATAATAATAATAATAAAACCCAGAGGTACTACTGACACAGAAAAAAAAAAAGACCAGCCTCATTTAAGCACCATCTACAATGAGAAAACAAAAGATAAATGGGGCCTGGTTTATAAAATAACCTTTTTTTTTTTCCTACTTATACCCAAACCCCATCTGCTGCCTGACCCAGGACCAGTTTAACAGCGCGGATTTTTAGTGCATCAACTGCCATGTTATGATTTCGACTCAACCACACACCACTTCATATAAAACACGGGAAAGGAGGAAAAAATACTTAAAATATATGAATTTCTCAGGTTCCTTACGCGTGTTTTCCACGTTGTGCCATAAAAAAAATGGATTTGGAGCAAGATAAAGAGATACAAAAGCTACTGTGCTCGAGTCAGCAGCGAATGTACATGGGAGAGTCAGAGCCGTACAAAAAGTATCCTAAATAGCAAAGGCAATATAGAATATTTCATATAAAACAGGGTTTGCAAAGTATAAAATTGGGAAACAATGCATAGAAGAGCGCGTTTCACACAGCGGCAACGGCTGTGCTAGCGAATCCTTGCAGCCGAGGCGGGATTCCCACCGGAATCACTGCCTGCAGAACTCGCTGGTGATGTTGGGGAGGGGGTAGGCGAAGAGGGAGAAGTCCAGGATGTACTTTGGGAGGAGCTCCTTGATGAGCCGGCGCTGGGTGTTGCACAGGTAGTAGTGGAGCGTCTGGGCCGTGACGGGCTTGTACCAGGCCTGGCGCTCCGGGAAGCGGATGAAGGAGGGCGCCTGGATGCGCTCCAGGACGTGGTCGGCGTCGTCGCGCAGCCGCTCGTAGGAGCCGATGAAGTCGTACCTGACGGCGCAGGGCTGGCACAGGTTGTAGATGGGCATCCAGTGCTCGTTCATCCGCTCCACGTCCTCGTCCAGCAGGTACCGGAGGAACTCGGAGAAGGTCACGTCGTCGCCCGCCGAGTTGCCGCCGTTCTTGCGGTACCTCCGGACGATCTCCACGCCGTACTTCTGCTGGTACTCCTTGATCTCCCCGAACTTGTTCCGGTAGGCCGAGAGCAGCCTCTCCATGGGGTTCCGCACGAAGAGGAACTTGTAGTAGTGCTTCAGGCGGTAGCTGATCTCCTCGGGCTTCATGTCCCCCAGGAACACCAGGTCGCTCTTGTGGTCCATCTTCCCCTGCACGTCCACGCTCTCCAGCGCCCCGTCCAGCACCTTCAGGATGCGCTTCCAGTTGGAGCAGGCCACCTTGGGCACGTAGCAGTAGAGGAAGCGGTACTTGTCGCTGACCAGGAGGTGCCGGAGCAGGGTGCGGCGCTGCCCGGCCGGCAGGTCCCACACGGTGCGGGGCATGGAGCGCTGCCCGCACAGCGCGCGGATCGTGCGGTTCCGGGTGTCCCGCAGCACCTCCAGCTCCAGCCCCGGCCCCGCGGGAGGCTCCCGGCGGGACGGCGGCCCCGCGGGCGGGTGCGGCGGCGGCGGCCCGACCTGTGCGAGGATGCCGCGCTGGATCATGAGGAGCAGCCCGCTGGAGGCCAGGATGACGCCGAACATCAGCATGGAGGGCAGCAGCGCCGCGCCCCGGGAGCGCGCCCGGCTGCGGCCCGGCGGGACCCGGCGGGGCTCGGCGGGGCCGGGGGCGCGGGGCTGCATGGCCGGGGGGGCTCCCGGGCCGGCCCGGCCTCGGGGGGTCCGGCCCGCGGGGTCAGCGGGCGGGGCGGCCGCGCTGACGGAGCGGGGCGGGAGGAGGAGGAGGCGGGACCGCCCCGCGCTGCGACCGCCCCGCCCGGGGCCGGGGCGGGGAGAGGGGAGTCACTGAATCCCGGAATATTTGGGGTGGGAGGGGTCCTAAACACCGTCCAGTCCCAGCCCCTGCTGCGGGCAGGGACAGCTTCCACCGGCCCAGCTTGCTCCAAGCAATATCCGATCTGGACTTGGACACTGCCAGGGATGGGGCAGCCACAGCTTCTCTGGGCAACCTGTGCCAGGGCTTCCCCACCCTCACAGAGAAGGATTTCTTCCCTGTATCCATCCCAAATGCCCCCTTCTTTCAGTTTGAAGCCATTCCCCCTCGTCCTGTCACTCCAGCCCCTTGTCCCAAGTCCCTCTCCAGCTCTCCTGGAGCCCCTTTAAGCACTGCAAGGGGCTCTAAAGTCTCCCTGGAGCCTTCTCTTCTCTGGGCTGAACACCCCCAGCTGTCCCAGCCTGTCTCCAGAGCAGAGCTGCTCCAGCCCTCTAATCACAAGAATCCCAGAATTATTTAGGTTGGAAAACAGCTCCAAGATCATCAAGTCCAACCTGTGCCCGATCCTCACCTTGTCACCCAGCCCAGAGCATTGAGTGCCATGTTCAGTCGTTCCTTGAACACCTCCAGGGAGTGGTGACTCCACAACCTCCCTGGGCAGCCCATTCCAATGTGTGATCACCCTCTCTGAGAAGAACTTCCAATGTCCAACCTAAACCTCCCCTGGCACAGCCCAAGGCTGTGTCCTCTTGTCCTCTCCCTTATTCCCTGGGGAGAGAGCCGAACCCCCCCCCAATCTCCCCTGTTCTGTCAGGGAGTTGCAGAGAGCGAGAAGGTCCCCCCTGAGCCTCTTTTTCTCCAGGCTGAGCCCCCCCAGCTCTCTCAGCTGCCCCTCATAGGACTGACTCCCACTAACCATCCCTCTGGAGCGAGCCCAGAGCCACCCATGGGATCCCCACCAGCACCCCGTGATAACGGATGGGTTTTGCAATACCAGGCCAAACCAGCCATAATTAGTCATCGTGCCACACTTTATAATATTCTCTAATTCTGTAATCCCTGCACAGGTTTAGCACCTGGAGGAGGAGCAGACACCCGTTACCTGCAGAGCCGAGGACGCTGTGCCACCACCTGAGAGCCAAAGGACGGGATTTTCCAACACTTTGTTTGGGCATTTCCCCCGAACCACCTCTTTGAATGACTGCAGCTGTTCCACCACCTCTGCTTAAGGCAAAGCACTAACCTGGCCATCAGGATGCCATTTCCTCATCCAGCAGAAATCATTCCACGCTGCCATTGTTCTCCCTGTTTTCCTTCAATGAGTTTTCCGAGCGTACCACGGGGCCTGGGCTCTCAACCAGCCTTGCAGGGACTCTCTGTCAGGAGCTTTTTTAACATCAAGAGAAAACCAGCTTCCACTTACTTTCCTTTGATCAAAAGCCAAGAGCGTTTTGTCAGCCAAGGCAGACAAAGCCCTTGGAGTGCAGTGCCAGAGCCTGCAGCTACATTATTTCACATTTCCCAGTTTTATTTGGATGTAAATACAGCTTTAGCTCTAAGAGGACACGGATATCCTACCCTGCCACCAGCAAAGCTGCACACACGAGGTGATACCAGATTCCTGCTCCGATTGCAGAGGGCAAGTCCTGATCTGATCTCAACACCAGCCCAAACTGAAGCTGTGCCAACATATATAATCACTGAGGCAAAGAAAAAAAAATCAGGCCTTCTTGGAAATCCCTCCTCTTGGAGAAAAAGCCTCACTGCAGCAAACTCCAAAGCAGCCAAGGGGAATTTTTATTTATTAGTCCGGCACCGCTCATCCCTTTTTGTTCCTATTCTCCCCTAGTATCTCCAGGTCAGGAGCAGCTGCATGTGGTAACAGAGTGCTTCTGGAAAGAGAGAGAAATAGGAGGCTGCCCACAAGGTCACTGGGGCTATTTTCCAAAGGGAATTGAATTTAAGGACTGGTCTGAAGAGCACAGGTACAGGGTAGGATGCAGAGTCCCTGTGGGACCAACACAGCCAAGCAAATAGACAGCTCAGGGGGTGGTTTGCAGGGTTAAACCCTGTGTCACTGAGGAAAATTAATTGTGGTTACACTCAATGTGCCTAATTAACACCCAGAGTGAGCAGTAATTTGATTTTTGAAGCAGTTAAAAGCCGCCTCACGTTCAGAGTGCGCAAAACTCCGGGAACATGTTTCCCAGACGGATCCATTCCTTCAGGAAAGGTATATTTAGCACATAAAATGTCACAGAGGAAACAAATCTTCAGGCTCCTGTGGTTTGTTTATACAACAAACCACAACGATGGAAGGGTTTGGTTCTCTCTTATGAGGGAGAAGGGAAACCCACACAGCCCTTCCCAGCAGATGCTCTGCCAGGCCTCATCCCTACAGTTCCCACTTACAGGTATAAAAGCAGGGGTTTTGTAACTCATAGCCCCTTTCAAGATGCTTCCAAACCCAAACAATCACCTTCAGAGCACCACGGGTAACTGGAGGAGTAAGTTTCTGGGCCTTTTCCTCACTGTTTACTCGCACGAGCAGAAAACCAACATTAAAATACATTACTGTTGTTATTATTATAATAATATCACATTTTAATATCATCTGCATTACACTGAGGCAGTCTCCCAGCAGCATTTATGCACACTCAGGTTTAAGACAGGCTGCAGAACTCACCTGGGCTGTCAGAGATCAGGAATATTTATCAGTCTGACAAGGAAAGGGCCAATTCCCAGAGGGGATGGAGGAAAAGGCTGAGGGACGCCCCTGTCCATCCTGCTCGGACCGAGGCTGGACACTGATGTCATCACCAGTGCCCTGCCAAGGCTCTTCTGCCCCTTGGGCTGAGAACGGACATTTATTTTGGGCTGAGGAACTGCAAAAAGGAAGAATGTGTGAGGCTGCTGGAAAAGCTGAGCTGGAAAAAAGGTTTCTTTAAAAAAAAAACAAAAACAAAACCAAACCAGTTTGGGCTGATGCCAACTTTCCAGGCAAGCACCAGGAGGGTGATTCCTAACAAAGGAGACCCCCTGGATGGGTCTGAGCAGCTCCGGATCAAAAGGTAAAACAAGCAAAGGAAGGAGAGATCCGATGCTGCGGCTTCGTGTCCAGAGATTATCCTGTAATTTGGTATAATAAAGCCTCTTATCCGAGGGGATAAGCACAGAAGCCGCTCCACAATCAGCTCATGACCAAGGCAGAGTTTCTTATCTCTAGGGAAAAAAGCCTTTTTAAACAAAGTCAAACACTCCGAATGAACGCGCTGGATAATTCCAAGGAGATGGTCACGATTGGCTCGGTCAGAACAGAAAAATCCCTGTTTTCAAGGAAAACCTTGTGCTGAAGGTCCTGGTTATAAATTCATGGATATGCAGTTGGCTGAACTTGCAAAGACGTTACTCTGAGCTCAGTCCCTCCCTCCCTGCCCCACCGGGCATGACTCTGGAATTGCTTTTGAATGGAGCCATCCCGGGAGGATCAGCTCCTCCGTACCAGGAGAACCATCGAGCACTGCACGCTCAGCAGGGGCCATGACAGCTCTTCCCCCTTGGATTTGGGATGAGGATGCACGGAGGGGGACGGGAGCACATCCCGGTCCCCAGAGATTGCACGGACAGCGAGACACTGCTGTGGAAGCTGCAGGGCAGGGAGCCAGCACAGCTGGCAGGCACTGCATGGATACACATTCCCCTGGGCTGCACACTCCACATGCTCCAGCTGGGCAGGGGGTCGGAGCGAGGTCAGGAATATTCGGGAATACCGCAGGCACTGGCACAATGGGGACGGCGTTCGGTGGCTGTGCCTCAGTCTGAGCTTTCCTGGTGTTCTCCTGCTCCCCAGAAAACCCAGGATGACATGCAAAGCCCATCCCAAGCTGAGTGTATCCAGTTTTAAGTCAGTAACAACCACAATTCCCTTGTTCTACCCTTTATCCTCCCGCTGACCCATCCCTGATCCCACTGATCCCTCTCAGCCCAGGGCTACTGGATTCACACACCATCGGAGTCAGAGCCAGCTGGGGCTTTACCACCAGTTTTCAGTACAAACACACACTAAATCCAGCACAGCTCAAACCTGTGTCGCAGGAGAGTCTCCAAGTCTCTTAACTCATTCCAGGTCTATCTCCTGCTCTTTACACGGAGTTTCCCGAGGCTCCCAGGTGGCTCCTGCGGGGCTGTAATGAACTTGTGAGTGTGTGTGTGTGTGAGATTCCTGCTGGAATTTGTCCAATTAATGTTTTTTGTGGTTTCACAGGCAGCAGGGCGAGGACTGAACCTGCTCCAACACCTACAAAACCTGCAGCATCTTGTCCCTGACACCACAAATCACTGTTCCGAGGGAAAAAAAACCAGGAAGGGACTAATAAGGACCCATTTGCCTGAGCCCTGTTTAGGTTTTTAACATCCTTCCATGTGTCAGGAACAACAAATAGCCTGTGAAGGACGTGCTTTGCCCCAGGAAAACCATTTGAGGGGGATGTTGGAGACTGGTGGTGGAAGGGTGCCGGGAGATCTGGGGGCTAAGCTGAAAGAGATGGGATCTGGCTGGAAATAGGGAGAAATTCTTCCTTGAGAGGACAGTCAGGCATTGGAGGAGCTGTGCCATCTCTGTGGAACCCAGGCTGGCTGACTCACAGAATCTCAGACTCATTTGGGTCAGAAAAGACCTCCAAGATCATCAAGTCTGACCTTCAGTTGTGGCGTCTGTGAAAACTTCCCAATATCCTGATTTTTTTTGTTGTTCTTCTCAATATGGTTTTCTGTGTGTGACCCGGATTTTATAGGAACTGGAAGTTTTGTGCCTTCAGGCCATACAAGGGCAGCATGTTATTTAAATTGCTGTGTAATCCCTTAAAAGCATTTTCCTGAGTATTCCAGAGGCACTTTCCAAGGAAAGTCTGAGGGTTTAGCATCAAGCCCACTGTAAATGCCAGTCAGAAATCCTGAGTCCACGAATTACAGCAGCCTCCTTCCTGCTTTGTTACTGCTGATGTACACACTCCATTCATTTTTCCTTGTTAAATTCCCTGTGTGTGCACAGCAGGATCCTACTGGTGCTTTTAAGGAACAAACATGTACAACTAATCCGAAATTTTCTCTAAATGCAGCATATTTACAAGGTTGTTTCCAACGTTTTCAAACCTTAAACGTATCCACATAAAGGTGGTTTGGAAAACGAGCATTGAGAGGGAGAAAAACGAGGGAGGAAACTCAGGATCCTAGGGATGAAAAACGAGGGAGGAAACTCAGGATCCCAGGGATGAAAAATGAGGGAGGAAACTCAGGACTGAGGGAAAGGCAAAGAGCAAAGAGTAAGCGAATCCCATCCCTCATGAAAAATTAACTACTAGAAAAATGAGTTATTATAAAACATGAGCCATTGTTAATTATATCAAAGAGCAGAAGGGACTCCAGCAAGAATTCCGGCCTGACATCTGTCCCAACAGGATTAATTTAAAATAAACATCAGGAAGAACGAAATAAATCAGTTGGTTTGTGCCTCCTCTCGCTCCGGACCGTGGAGGAATGAGGCTTTCTGCAGGAAAGCCACAGAAAGGGCTTTTCCCCCTTCTCTATCCATAAAAAGAAATAACCACTGCATTATTTCTAGATTTTGGAAGAAAACTGATTAGGAAAGCTAAATTACAGGAAAATTTGCTCAAATATTAGGAAAAAAAATGAGTTGGGAGGAAGGGGTCTGTCCTTGTCCCTGGAAAAGGGGGCTGCTGCCTGCCTCTGCATCCCTGGTCCCAGACCCACATGCTTCCCTGCGGCTGCCGTCGGGTGACATCATGTTCCCGAAACAGGGAGATCCCTTTGGGAAATCAACTCCCACGGGGTGTCCCAGCTTTCATCTCTCAGGGAGGTGAGAACAAAACCCAACCATGCTCGTTAACGTGCCATATAATTCCCTTTTTATAGACTAATTATCCGATGTGGTACAAATCCCACCCCACTCACGGATCTTTGGCTGGGATAGGGAGAAACACCCTCCCCCCAGCCTGGGACAGGGAAAAACATCTAATTGCTAAATCAGCTTCATCCTGAGCAATCCAGAGTCCTCTCCTTGAGAAATCCATCTCCTTGGCCCACGGACAGCAGAGGATGCTGTTCCCTGCTGGGAGGGTCATTCGTGTGTAAGAAAAAAAAGAGGGAAAAAGGGATTAAGTGGAGGTGAGGAAACATCTGTAGAGCACAAACCACAGCTTGGGCTGAGCAGGATGGGATGGCCAAACACATCTGGTCTGCTCCTTAAATCCAGGTTCAGGGACCACCCAAAAGATGGAGGAGAAACCGGAGCCGGCTTCATGCAGCTCAATCCCTGTGTATGACAAGGGAAATAAGAATGGGATGTTCCAGGGACAAGGGAATTCCAGGGAATTTGCTCTGTGCCCTGAGCCAGGCGCTGAGGGGCAGGGGAATTTACCTGCTGCAGAGGAAGGAGAGGAGTTTTCTCACCAGCTCTTCCCAGAGCACTTGATGCTTCTGAAACCACGACGTCCCCAGTGCGGGAAGCAGAAACGCTCTGGGAACAGGCACAAACTGCTTCCTTGTGGGAAATCTGGCTGAGTTCCTGGGATTTTCTCATTTATGGAGTGCTAAATGCTGCCAGGTGCCATCGTCCCCATCCTGGCTTTCCCGTGGGCTTCCTACAGTTGCTGCATCCCTGCTCAGGCAGCGGCCTGGGAAAAGCAGTGAGCACAGCACGGGAAAAAGCTGGATTATTGATGAAGTTATGATATTAATTACATTATTTATGAGTGCAGAGAAAGCAGAGTAACAAAGAAAACTCCGAACAGCCTGGCTCCATGGGAGAGCCGGACACTCCCAGCCCCGCTTTGCCGAGCTTTTGCTCCGTTTCCTTCCAAAAGCCCCTCTCCATCAGAACAGCCTGTTTGTTGTTTTCTAATACGGATATTCCGGTGCTCCTGCCGCTCCAAGAGCGGAAAGATATCCATGGAGATGCAGGGTTTTTCCAGCCTTGTTAAATTGATTTTCTTTTAAGAATCACTGGGCGGTCGAAGCGCTCGGGCTCCGGCCTGTTTTCGCGGAACACTCCGGAGAGGTTTATAGAGATATTAAAATTAAATACGAAGCCACGGAATAAATGGTGCCTCCATTCAGCGTGTCTTGTAAATCCAGTTTAAATGGTTCCCTTTATTAAATATCCCTTCCTCTTAAAAATGGATTAACTGCTCTCACTGGAGGCTCTGACGGAGAAGCCACTGGATCCCTATGGCAACGCCGCGCTCCGACAGCCCCTCGCTCCGTGCCAGGCCCTGGGCTTCATCCCAGTTCAGGTGTCCCCATTATGGCACCTCCTGTTATTAATCACCATCTCTGATTAATAATCACCATCTCCCATTATTAATTACAACCCCGAGGCCGGCACCGAGTGCTGTGACCTCACACCACGCCGGTGGGTCCCATCCCGTGCGGAACACATGGATAGCATCTGGATACCTTTCCCGGTGCAACCCAGTGCTCACCTGATTCCTCCTCCGTTCCCCTGATTTTGGGCTTGTTGTTTTCCTCTATTCCTTCCTTTGTCCTCAGTCTCTCAGGCTGCCCAGCGCCGCTCCGGTGGCACCTGCCTTCGGTGGTGACCGTCCCCCAAGCTCTGCAGGGGCCCTGCAGAGTCCTTGATCCATGCTCCAGGCTGGCATTTGGAACTTAAGGAAAATTCATGTATGAAGGGCTGATTTAGCTGGATTTTGGGGGTTTGCAGGAGGCTGGAGCGCTGCAATCTCAGCCAGTCCCCACCACGCAGTCCCCCAGCGCAGCTCCCTTCCTGAATGGGAATTACCTTTCTGCCGAGGGCTTTTAGCACAGGAAGCAGCCTCCAGGAATGTCCAGCTGGATGTTTCTGGAAAAACAGTGCCATGCAGGTGAGCTGTGGGTCCTGCTGCTCCTGGATCCCAAGGTCACAGGAATGCAGCCACAGGGATACACAGTCAGGGCAGGAGCAGTGGCTGGAGCGGAACGTGAAAAGCTCAACCTCATTTTTATTTAGCTTCGAGTGACACAGGCGGTGAGGGAGCAATTCCAAGAGTGGCTCTGCGAGGCCACGGCTGGTTTCCCATGGATGGATCCTGTGCCAGTGGCACCAGGGGCTCGCTGTGCTGCCAGTGCAGCGTTTGGAGCAGCAGAGCCAATGCTGGCACGCAGGGATTAGCGAGCATTTATCCCTTATCTCCCCCTAAACCCCCCGCTCGGCGAGCCAAGCGTTTATCCCATATGGATGGGGTGACAAGGGCACAGTAAAACTGGGAATTGCCCACGCTCGGGTCCCTGGAGCCACCGGGTTAATACGAGGATGTGAAATCCCTTCTCCCTGTGTGGCACTGACTGTGCCAGGGCTGGTCCCGCCCCTGGTGATGGCACAGAGCCCCCGCAGAGCTCGGCACGGCTCATCCATCAGCAGGGACGGAGCCAGGCGAGCGCTGGAGTGCTCTGTCACCTTAATGGGACGCCCCAAGCTGCTCCCGTCCCTTGGCTCCGATGGATTCTGGCACAATTACACTCAATTATAATTAGTGGCATTAAAGCAGCACTTAAACACAACCAGGAGCTCATGGCTTTCGCTCTGGAGGGGGAAGACACTCCAGCCAGTCCTGGATGCTGCTCTGGATCTGCTTTGGCTGGGAGATGTGGGGAGTGAGGTGGGGAAGCCCCTGGACCTTGGAATATCTCCTACCCCCCAGTGTGCTCATCCCAGTGCCTGAACCTTATCTGAAGCCTCTGGAGGTGCCCACAGCCCCGACCGCTCCTTCCCAGTGCCCCAAGTGCCTCCTTCTCCCTGCAATTCCCTCAAGGCTGGTGATGCTCTGTCACCTCCAGACACTGCACGTGGAAACGAGGGAGATGTGACACAGCAGGTCGGCTCTGCCAGGAACCTGAACCACCTCTGGTGATGGAAAGCAGCCACGGAGCCACCGCGGGATCCCCAGCTGGCCAAAGCCGGGTGGGATTCTGGTGGCCACACACCTCCCGCTTCCCAGCCGGGTGAGCCTACGCCTTCCCGACGCTCCAAGGACAACCTGTGGCCAGCGGGACCATGCCGAGGTGGCAGCAGGACGTTCCTGGCAGCATCAGTCAGGACGCAGGAGCAGTTTGCTGAACGCAGGATCCAGGAGAGCCGGATACGGCTCCGCGCAGCTCCCTCGGGTGGCAGATTCCAACAGTAAATCCAATTTTGTTTGACATTAATCCCAACTTTTCAGCCCGCCACAGATTATCCATTCGGTGATGGCTTGCCACGCGGGAAGAGCTGGGAAGGAAGAGCTTTTTCTCCATTTTCTTTCCAACAGAGCCCTCCAAGGGAACATCCACACCTGGATAAGTGCCAGATCCGGCCGTGGCGCAGGCACAGGGCACAGGTTTCCACTCTCTTCCTGGCACCCACCTCACTGACGCCTCAGGGCTGCTGAGTCACATTAAATCCAACTGGAAAATCTCAAACTGGTTCTTCAGCAGAAATCTCAGGCCACGGGTTCGGGAATATCGTGCTCAGTGACCCCCACACCGGCTCACAAATATAAACGTCCCCAGACAAGCTCCTTCCTCTCCTTGGGAGGATAATTCCCAGTTTAATTCACTTCATCACTGTGGTGGTTTCCTTTTTCAGGAATTCTCTTGGTTTTATCTGGCTTTCCAGGTTTGTACCTCTGCTGGCAGCTCCCTGCAAGGAGCTGTGCTGTGACATGACTGGGTGCAGGAAGGAAAAGACAGGGATCCAGCAAAATCCCTAATCCCATGAAGAAATCCAACCGGGAATTTAAGAACTGGTGTGATGCCAGCAGGGCTGCAATGGGACAGGGATCGAGGCAGCTCCGGAGCGGCCCCAGCTCACCCCGTGGGACCATCTCAGGATCTCCTGCTATAGGTGACCTGGGAGCAAAAATGCTGCAAAATCCCGGATGCAGCTGGCCGGGATCTGAGGCATGTTATGGATGCAGTTCCCGTCCCCACCCCACAAGCCAGATGTGCCCCTCACTCACTTCTCTGTAATTAGGAGCTAATTCCATGCCAGATATTACTCTTCCCTTCTGCTCATTTTGTTCCCAGAACTCATCCCCTCCCTCCCCAGGCGTCCAAGGGTCCACTCACAGCATTATTCATGGGAATAGCCGATTCCAAGGGTCACATCACCTCCCCACTGCTTGGACACGAAGGGACACCCAACACAGCCTGGTCACAGGAAGGGCTCTGAGCCCCGACCAAGGTCCCCACGGTTTTGGGATGAATTCCCTGGGGTATTCACCATCCAGGGCTGCTCTGGCCGTGAGCACCCCCAGACAGCTCTCACCTGGCTGTAGCTGCAGACATTCCCATCAGGCAATCCCGATCCCGTTATCCCGCCCCTCGCTGCGCCTTTTCGAGCGGGGTGACTCCTCTCTGCTCTCTTCCCACTTGGAATCCTCCTGGTTGTTCAGGATGTCTGTGCAGAATGCTTGTCCTTGGGGTGCCTGTGGCACTTGGTGCCTGGGGCTGGGATGCTCCGACGGCAAGTGCTGACGGAGACAGCGCTCCAAGCAAGATGCTTTTCCAAAGCAACATTCCCAAGTGCTTCCCACAGGGTTCCTAAAGCCTAGCTGAAACAAGCTTCGCCACCACCACCTTCCCTGCCTGGGAAAACTCAAATATTCCACTGACAGCAGCTGTCAACAGCAGATTGGAAAAAAGGAAGTCAGTCCCTGCCCATCCTGCTGCCACTTGTTCTATTTCCTTGGAAAACCCAACAGATTTCTCACCCCAAGGCCTGGAGCACCCAAATCTGCTCCCAAGCACTCCTAATTCCTGCAACCACTGGATCCAGGGGGGAAGAAGTTCAGGCAGGGACGGGAATAACAGCCCAGCACTGGTTTGTTTTCTAAATCAATACGGTTTTTCAAATTTATTTTTTAAGAATTACTTCTAATATATCTTTTTCACAGAAGGAGGGAATAGGGAATGTTCTCATTCCATCTGTAAACACTGAAATACAGATCTGGGAAACCAGGGAAGAGACACAAAAAAGTGCATTTTACAAAATTATCAACTAAAATATATTTTACATGTATTAACGCTTCGATTTAAATTCTACCGACTGCATTTTTTTTTTCAGTTTCAAAAAATATTTCCATATCTAATAGATTAAAAAAGCAGGAAATCTTTTCATTAGGGATAAGACATTTCAATTCATTTACATGCTGTTTGCACAACAGCATCATCAACCACGTGAACCTCAATGTCCATGGCCTAAAGCAGATTCAGCATGAGAAGAGTCAGGTTTGTCCTCTCCAGAGCCAGGTCGGAGCCTGTTCCGGACCCAGGGCAAGGATAATTTCTCTGCTACCTGGAGAGGAGTCAGGGCAAGGTGGGAGCAGGGAGAGAGTGGGCAGGAGGAGGAATTTCAGAGGTTCCAAGGCCCTGACTGCAGCAGTGCTCAGGTTCTCCTAGCCGGCAGGTCTCGCAGCATTCCATGTCCAGTGGCACTGCCAGAGGGAAACACCCACGGCAGCTCACCTGCTTCAGGCTGGGGGGCAAAGGAGTCCCCATGGAGCCAGACTGTGGATTTAGGGTTTCCCATCACCTCCTGCCCACCCCGGGGTGCAGCTGCTCCCCTCTGCCCTCACTGCTCTGCCCATTCCCTCCATGCCACGGGCAGGAGCAGCTCCGCTTCTCCAGCCTCCTCCCTCCCAGCTACGGGGGAAAACCATTCCATATCCTCCACCAGAAACAGCAGAGACCATGTCCTCCAAGGCCTCCTTGCACCCCTTCATCTGACTGTCCCCAGAGTGCTGCCACCTCCCACCCCAACACAGCCCCCCCAGTCATTCCAAGAGACCCCCAGTGCCAAGAGAATTGTTAAGGAGAGATCCGGGTGATCCCTTTGACAACAACAGTATCTTGAGGTATAAGTGAGAGAAGATGCTTCACCTGCCAATTTTTTGCTTGCACACCTGGGATCCCACCTGCTGGAGCCGTGTGTTCTCCCTGGGCTATGCAGGAGGGAATAAACAGGAATTTTCCAGCGGGAATCGCCCACCGGCAGCAGGGAGATGCCCACCCATCATGGTGGATTCCAGGCTTGTCACCCCCTCAAACCATCATCTCTGGACACAGTCCCCTCTTTGGTATGTAGAGCAAATCTCTGGAGAACTCCTGCATTCCCAGACTATTCCATGTAAGGGATTGGATGCTGTGGGGTTCTCTCTTCAGGCCGGGCAGGCAGGTGGCTGTCGGAGCAAGGAGACCAGCCCTGCATCCCGAGGGAATACAGGGAATGCTGCTTCCACTGACAGGACAACATTAAAGCAGAATGGACGCTTCCACCACGGAACACCATTTCAAAAGCCCCAGAAGACTGGGAAAACGCAGATCCCTCATTTCAGTGGGCTGCTCCACCAGCAGGAATTGGGTGACATGGGCTCGGTTCTCCTTCTGTCCGGTAGTGCAATCTCGGGCTGGGCTCCCAGCCTGGGGCAGGGACTCCCCGGGATTTGACGCTGTCCTTTGGTTTGCTTTGGGATTAACTCCAAGTTGGCGTTGAGATAAGCTAAGGGCTGTCTGGGATCTAAGGGCTGCCTGGGATCTAAGGGCTGTCTGGGATCTAAGTGCCATCCGGGATCTGTACAGGTAAGGCAAGAGGCAGGACCTGCGGGGCTCGGGCCGCATGGTCCATGCGAACCTTTCCCGATGCTCAGGTCCCTTCAGGAGCCACAAAGCCACTTTGGTGAGCCTGCTCAGACACCAGGATGAGTTTGGAGCAGGGAGGCTGCCAAAGGCTTCAACAGCAGGCCTAGGATCAGGACAGTCACGCGGGGAGGGAGGGGAATTTAAACAAGCCAAAAACACACAAGAAAAGGGTTTGCCACTTCCCCCCTCTGGCTGCTTCCCACTGCACACACACACAGGGATAAGCAGGGACTGTAAATGACGTTACAGGAAACAAACTGGGAAGGAAGGGGAAAACCCACGGCCCCCTGAGCCATCAGAGGAAGAGCAACACTCGGAAGAGAAGAGGAAATGTGGTTCTCACTGGTAGAGCCCACTTTGTGAGCTCCAACCTTCCGAGCGACACACACTGGTGGGCGCTGGGCTTTGGGAATGGGGCACGAGACCCTCTGGGCACAGTCAGGACACCTGGGATAGGCCCAGTTCTAACCCTGCACTGGGGTGTAACACCTGTTACCCTGGCAGCTCCCTCTGCTCCAAGCCCCAGTCCAGATGGCGAATCCTGGAGCAGCGAGGTGAGGGGAGGAGAAAGACAAGGGAGAACAGGGGCCACCTCTTCCCCTGCTGGAGCAACACCTATCCAAGCATGACACAAGGCCACTCTGCATCCAGGCAGCTCCCAAAGCTGTATTTTGAAGAAGCTCTCACCCACTGAGAATCCTCAGAGTCATCCCTGTGGGACAAAGGAGACTCTCCTGTGCTCTGCCAAGGAACTGGGCTCAGTTCCCACCGAAACCCCCCGACCTGTCCCAGCCGGACTCAGTGCTGCCCCGCCACATCCCTCCTGCACCTTCCCGCCTGTCCCGACCGTGGCTCTGCATCGCTTCCTGCCTTTTATCCCCTGCAAACCTTACCAATAGATGCATCTCTAGATACATATATAGATATAGATTTACGTATGCAAATCCCTATATCTATATACATATATTTATTTTATACGTATATACTTTTCATTTACGCTTTTTTTTAAATGAAGTGCTGTGCTTTCAACCGCTGCCTCCCCTCCGCGGGCTCCGCTCCTCTCGCGCGCTCCCGAGTCCCAGGGCGGAGCGCTGGGCGCTCCCACCTGCAGCAGCACGAGGTGAGTCGGGAGTGCCCAGGTGTCCCGGACCATCGGCTTGTTCCCGCCGCGCTCCGGCGGAAGGAGGCTCCTACTGGGGGTTCTTCAGGATGCGCCCGTGCCTGAAGTCGTAGACGTGACGACAGAGGAAAACCAGCTCGGGGTCCGTGTCCTCGGGCACCTTGCGGTGCAGAGGGGTGGAATACTCCTCCGAGGGAGGAACCATGATGGTTTTCCTGCCCGGGATCCCTTCGACTCGACGCTTTGCCAAGGCACAAAATCTGCAGGGCAATCGGAGCACAGGAGTTATCACGGAATCCTGGAACGGTCTGGGTGGGAAGGGACCTTAAAGCTCAGCCAGTATCACCCACAGCCTTGGGCAGGGACACCTTCCACTAGCCCACATTGCTCCAAGCATGGCCTTGGACACTTCCAGGGATGGGCAGCCACAGCTTCTCTGGGCAACCTGTGCCAGGGCCTCACCACCCCCACCGGGAAGGATTTCTCCCTAATATCCAATCTAACCCTTCTCTCTGTAAGTGTGAAGCCAGTCCCCCTTGTCCTGTCATTCCAGGCCCTTGTAAATAGTCTCTTTCCACTTTTCCTGTTGGCTCCTTCCGGTACTGAAGGGGCAATTAAGTCACCATGGAGCCTTCTCTTCTCTAGGCTGAACAATCCCAATTCTCTCAGCCTTTCCTCACAGCAGAGCTGTTCCATCTTCTGATCACCTTGGTGGCCTCCCCTGGACTCACTCCCACAGGTCCACATCCTTCCTGTGCTGAGGACCATGAACTCAGTCCCTCTCCTGCTGTCTGTGACCTGCTGGAAGCCACAACCATGGCTCCCAAGGATAAGGGGGAAGGGATGGAGTCTGAAGGAGAACGAAGCTTTGTTCAGGGAGAACTCCTGCTTTCCATCCCCCCCTGAGCTGCAGGAAGCAGCACAAGTTTATATTTCCATCCTGGCACGTGTTGTACAGCACCAAAGATGACAACAAGTAACCCCCCTGTTTTTGCTGCTCACATACAAGCACCAACGCTTGGGAGCCCCTCGATGGGAGCATGAGAGGCTGGGGAAGGGGCTGGAGCAGCAGGAGGGGCTGAGGGAGCTGGGGGGGCTCAGCCTGCAGAAAAGGAGGCCCAGGGGGGACCTTCTGGCTCTGCGAGTCCCCGACAGGAGGGGGGAGCTGGGGGGAGGTTGGGCTCTGCTCCCAGGGAACAAGGGACAGAATGAGAAGAAATGGCCTCAAACTGTGCCAGGGGAGGTTTAGGTTGGATACTGGGAAAATTCCTTCATGGAAAGGGCTGTCCAGCCCTGGAACAGGCTGCCCAGGGCAGTGTGGAGTCCCCATCCCTGGAGGGATTTAAAAGCCATGTGGAGGAACAGTTGGAATTGACCATCTCCAAGGGCTTTTCCAACCCACACGATTCCATGATTCTACACAACCCACACCCAAAGAATCCGCCGCGGGAGAAGCCCTCAGCCTGCAGCAGAGCGAGTGTCACTCCCCCAGCTCTGCCCCACCACAGCCTGCAGGGCCGGGATGGACAGTCGGGATGGCTGGAAACGGGAAGAGCGAGAGGAGCTGGAGGCAGGGGAGGTTTTGGAAGAGCAGCAGGTCCAGAGCTCCACCTACCTGCAGTACTCTGCGAAGGTCAGCACGTAGCACTTCTCCTCGATGCAGGCAACGCTGTTCTCGTCCTGGTGCCGGGACGCAAAGATCTCGTTCTGCAGGAGGGAGGGAAGGAAGGAAGAGGTCACCCCGCCGGCCAGGACCAGCCCCACACATTCCCCCAGCCCCTCACCGGGGAGTCAAAGCACGCCCACAGCAAACACTCTAAATTTAGGGCCAATATTCCACACAACCCGGACACCTGCCATGTGTTCCTGTGCACCAGAATTTTATCCAGCAACACGTGAGCAAAGCAGAGTCTCCCATCATTTATCTCTGCCCAGCACACACTCTGTGAGGCCTAGTGCCCAAATCCCAGGCATTTCCAATGTTACAAAGCTCTCCAGCAGCAAGGCCACAGCCAGCTGCACCCCTCGGCTTCCCCTGTCCTCCTGGATTCTCTAGTCCACCTCTATATCACAGCTAAAGGAATCCCTTCCTCATCCCAATTCAATTAAAAAGGCTACTTTAGTGAGAGAAACAGCAACAGTCTTTTCTGGAATCATGGAATAGAATCCTGGAATGGTTTGGGTTGAAAGAGGCCTCAAAGCCCATCCAGTCCCACCCCCTGCCATGGGCAGGGACACCTTCCACTAGCCCAGGTTGCTCCAAGCCCTGTCCAACCTGGCCTTGGACACTCCCAGGGATGGGGCAGCCACAGCTTCTCTGGGCAAACTCCCCTTCATTTTTTCCCAGAGTAATTTAGGGAACTTGGCTCTGCAGCAGGCAGGATTAGTTAAATATGGGGCAACCTGTATGGAGCCACTGGAAAGAATTCCAGGTGCGGTTAGATCAGCAGAGATGATGATCTCTGGGAATAAGGATTCCCTGCAGGCTCCGTTTCTGCTCCTAGCCCCAAGGAAGGAGGCTGGAAGGGAAGACTCACGAAAGGGTGACCATTTGGGGACAGGGTTGATGAGGGACACTGGGAATGCCACACCTTCCTTCTGCACCTTGGGGTTCTGGTTTGCTCCTTAAATTAAAACTCCCTGAGCCACCTCTGGCAAGCCCAGCCCAGCCCTCAGCTCAAGCTCTCTCTCGTTTGAAGGCCCGTGTAATTAAGCAGGTTTGCAAAAACCTGGCTTAATTGCTCCTGGCATTCTCCCTGGACTAAAGTGCAACTGGATACACTCACCTTTTGTTTATAAAGTAGCACATTTTGGTTTAGAAACTCACCTGTGCCCTGCAAACCAGGCAGGTGCAATTCCCTGGCTGCTCCCCAGTCCTGCTCTCACCCCCTCCCTCCCTTTCTGTCTAAAAAAGGAATAAAAACGAGAAAAGCACCAAGTATTTAAAATTGTGTTGAAAACAGCAGTAAATTCTCCATTCCCAGGTAAAACCAGCTTGTTCTGTCACCCAACACAAGCCCATGCAAAGCAGAGCAAGCCTTGAAGTCACAGTGATTCACATGTTTTTCCTTTGAAAAGCAACTCCTTTATCCTGGCACGGCATCCTTGAGCCAGACTTTAGTTCTCCTCATAAACCTCTACAGGGCAAGGACGATGCACCCACCTTCCTGCACAAAACTAACTTGCTTTTCAGAAGCAGATTAAGGGATTTATTAAAAGGCAGCACATGGTACAGGCACTCCAGTGTCCTGCAAAATGGCAGCAGGAGCATGGAGCTCTGTGGGAATTAGAACAGCCTTTTGGAACAGCATCTGATCTTGATTCAGCAGAAACTCGCTCTTCCTTACTCCTAAGGTAACACCCAAAGTGACTTTTCAGTTAATACACGGAATTTTCTCAGATTAAAGGGAGAAACACTAAAACTCAGCAGAGTAGACCCCGTAAGGAACACAACAGCTTCTGTCAGAGCCCAGAGTTTCTCCACAGGACACTAAATTTGGGGGAAAAGCCCATCTATAGGACACCACCGCTGGACACATCTGGCAAGAGCTGCACCACAGCCAAGAGAGCTCTGTTTGTACTCAGTCTGAGGTCACCCAGGAATGCAGGGAGATGCTTGGGGTGATCCCCTATTCCCACAGGAACACAGCCATGCTGGAATGCCCCCGGCCCATATCTGGACTCACCTGGTGCATGCTGGGGTTGCGGCCTCCCTGAGTGTGCTCTGGTCTGTAATACCACAGGAGGCTCATCATCAGCTCCCCTGCAACAACACCCATCCAAACACGTCAACCCGCAGTTTTCTGGGAGCGTTTTCCCACCAATTCCCAGCTGCCTCTGTTCCCACAGCGCCCAGGGAGAGGCAGCTGTGAGTGATAAATATTTCATGCTGAACTAGGTGTCCTTTTGTTACAGCCTGGAGTCAGTCACATGGCTTTCCCACTACACCTTCACCTCCTCCTTCTTGTAGGATCCAAGGGGGTCAGTTGGGCCCAAAAAACCCCCGAGGGATTAAAAAAAAAATAATAAAAAAAAATCAAACGTTTCCACCTGGAAAAAGAATCCATTCAGCACATGAGCTGGAAAAGATGCTCATCCAAAGGTGGGACTCCCAGGTTCAGGTCAGAACTGCTGCTGTGATGACATGACCAGGATGGGCCTCACCACACCTGGATTTATGTCTTTTACATGGAATTTCTTGGGATTATTTTTTTATTTCCTTTTTATGGAAGACTTGCAGTTTACAACATTTAGCTCATTCTCCTTGGCTCAGGTATTGCCAGCCCTTAACATAAACCCCCACTGCTCCCATCACCACCGCTACAGGGGTCCACCAGGAGCTGCTGTGGAACAGTCCCTGCTCCCACCAGCTCCCAGCCCAGATGTTGGATTGGAGCAAAAAGCAGCTCCCCAAAGTTTGCTGCAGTGGAATAATAAGGGAGATGGCTGCTAAGATGGGCACTTGGCAGATATTATGTGCTTTCACATCCAGCAAGATTTCCATTATCAGTCCCAGACTAGTGATTAAGGAACATTTCAGTTCCTGGAACAATCCAAACGGAATCCACGGAGCTCATCTCCTCTCCATCCCCTGGTACCCTCCCGAGCCTGCAGCTCTCCCCAGATCCATCCCTTCCCTGCTTCCAGCCCGCTCTGCGGAGCACAGAGGCAACACAGGCTCTCTCCTGGCACAGTACCTGTCTTGGGGTCTTCCCACAGCGCCGATATCTTGGCGACGTAGGGCATGGATTTCTTGCGGGGCCCGGATTTGAGGAGCACGGTGTCGCGCACCCGGATGATCTCCCCGTCCCTCTCCACGGCCTGGTAGCTCTTGCGCATGGCTGGCTCGGGCTCGTTCTGCAACACACAAACCACAGCCTGGGGTTGGCTCCCCCAGCCCAAGACTCCTTTTTTCCTCCTGTGAATTCCAACCTAAGCCTCCCCAGGGCTCAGTGCTCCCGCTCCAACAGATCTCCAGGAGAAGTCATGCAGCATAAGATGCTGCTTGTGGCGTCTCTGTTCCCACCAGGTTGGTTCCTAACACCAAAGATCAGGCCAAACGAGCTACTTTTTCAGTAGCCACATGGCCATTGCTTCCAAATAAACCAAACCCCAGCTATTCCTCCTACATCGTGCTGGGAGCGAGGAGCAGGACATCAGCAGCAGGACAGCCCTTCTCACTGAAGGGAATACTCTTATTTCAAATTAAAACACATTTGCTCCTCCCATTCTGCATGAAAAACCACCATCTTCAGGAAAGTCACCTTTTCACCTGCCTGTCTGGAGGGCACGGACAACTAGGTGTGTTTTGAGTGCTGTGTGTTTGCCTGACACAAATATTGTCAGGAAACCAACAAAACATGAAATATATGACACATACAGGGCAGGGATTGGCAGGGAGGCCGTGGCACAGAGCTTTCCTTAGTGGGATTACTAAATATTCTGTTGTACCCCACGACAGTACAAAACAATCACTTTTGGGACTGTAAACTGGGGGCTTTCAGTTTGTTTTTGCTCTGAATTTCATTTCAGAACACTTGAGCAGGATGGTTTGACCTCCTGCCACATCTCCCAGGCAGGACTGGCAGCATTTTAAGGAGATTAAGGCCACGCTGCTCCTTAGGGATGTCACAGCCGGAGGGATGGAGGCACAAGGCCAGTCCCTGCCCTTCACAGCTTCATCCTGGCACCTGTGCTCAGCCCCAAGAGCTGCAGCTCCAAAACCTGCCCTGGCTGATGCCCTCAGCAGCCCAAGGCTGGGCCACCACAAAGCAGCAGCACAGACCCCGTCTGGCCTGCAGTTCTCCCTTCCTCTCCCTCCTGCTGGCATTTACTGCACATCCAACCTCATCCCACCTTCCCAGACACCACGTGGGGCCGCATTTCAAGCTCTTATGTTTTAATAAGATGAAGGATATTGCCTTCTCCTTCAACTGAAGTGGACTTTACTGGAGTTAATTGAATTCCCTGGCAGGAAATCTCCCATCTTACAGGAGCCAGACTCTGCCCCTCAACACAACAAATGGGAAAGTACAGACAAGTAATCCCCGGAGGAGTGACCTGCTGTGCCACCGTGTACGTTACAAGAAAAGGGAGTTTGGGGTGCTGGAAAAATTCCATCTGGGAGCAGGATACTGCCTCAATCCTCTGTGCTCAAGGATATTCCTGTGGGGCTACAGACCAATCAGTGAGAACCACCTGCCTTGATGCCTGACCCTTGTAATGAGGGTAAAACACCTCTCACCTTCTCAGACAGGTTTGCCCTACCCAGGAGGAAGGAGGACGATCCCTGTAGGAGGGACTCCCACGTGCCACAGGTGCCAGCCTTGCACATGCCAGAGCCGGGAGGATCCGGCAGCTCGGCGTTCCAGCTGAGCCCAGCACAGGAGCAGCAGGTTCTCCTCCCTTTCCAAACCCCTGCCACGCAGGGGGCACTCAAGAGAACAAACCCAGCAGCAGCTCTGCTCCTGCTCAGAATTCCTCCGAGAGGTTCCGGCTGGCACCCGGCGACCATCTCCAGCCCGAAGCCAGACCCAGCCCCCTCCAGCCTTTGTGCCCTCAATCCCTGAGGGTGCACAAGCCCCCTCAGGTCCAGCACTCCAGACCTACCACGACGTAGACGGCCTTCTCACAGGCCGTGCCCACGGGGATCCAGCCGTTGGTCGCCCTGCGCCGGCTGATCCGCTGCTGCTTGGGGTGGGAATGCGCTCCCGCCGCTTTGCTGTTGGAGGCGTGCAGGCAGCCCGGCGTGTTCCTCAGCCCGGACTTGGAGCCGCTGGGGGGCTTGGAGCTCTGTGGACATTCTCGGGCCATGGTCTGAGGGTCAGAGTTGGGGGTCTGCAGGTGAGGGACGGGCTCTGCAGCCGGTGGCACGCTGGGAACGGGACATCCTGAGAGCGGGTGGGCAGGAGAGGCGGGGTGTCCTGCCACCGGGATTGTGAGGTTCAGCTGGTCCAGAGACTTGCAGCCTTCTGATGGAAGGGAAGAAAAGAGACACAGATCTCACCTGAAACATAAAGCAACTACACAACCAAGACCGTCCCGAACCACAGCTGCGTTCCCCCGAAATTCCCCGTATTGCATTACAGCAGTAAAGACTCTCCACGCTGTAATTCCATTTTGCACTGTCACTGGATCCTAACAGCAAAGCCATTCCCGAGCCTGCGTGCTCCAGTGCTCTGCCGATGACACTGCACCACAACAAACCCAGCTGAATCCCAAGGAACGCCAGCCAGGAATACACACAAGGCTGGCCAGTGTCCAAAGCAGCTCCAGCCTGTCAATATGTGTAAAAGAAATAAAAGGCTTATGGGAACGATGGGAAGGATTAAGTCGCAGTAGCAGCAGCAGCCAGCTCCTTCCAAAAGGCCAAATTCTACTAATCAGGGAAAATTGAGACGGTTCTCCAAATTAAGTCCAGAAAGAGAAAACAAGGTGGAACAGAACTGCAAGATGCTGCACCCTCAGCAAAACCGTGTCCCTGCAGCAGACACAGGAACCACAACAGGTTGGAATTCAGCTGACGCTGCCTCTCGGAGCATCCCAGAGCGCCTCGCTCCGCTCAGGAGTCACAAACAAGCCTCAACCCAAGCCGACAGAAGAGCCAGTCAGATTGGAATTACCTCCTGTCAGCAGGAAAAAGCCTCCTGGACCCATGTGTGACGCCTCTCTGTTCCCTAACCCTGAGTGTGCTTTTTGGGGTGACCAAAGGGCAGCTCCGGGCGGGCTCCAGGATTTGCCTCAGACTGGAGCATGTCCCTGCGGAGCTGCTTACAAACGGGAAGGGAAAAATCCATCCCAAGTCAAGCCGAAAAACTGCTGAGAGCCCTCGGAGAGACGGGAAGTTGTTGCCTCCTGCCTCCCCACTGACCCTCCCTGAGGGGCTGCAATGGAGCTGTGTCAGGGATGCCATGGACCACTGTCACTGTCACCAACCCTGAGCGGCAAACGCCACAGGAACTCGCTGGAGAGCAGGGACACCAGGATGTGGGCGCTGGCAGGCACAGGACCACAGAGCAGGGAATCACCTCTCAGGTATTCTGCTTAAAAAAGCAGTTTTTAAGCTTGAGCTAAAGCAGGATGAAGCTTCACAAGAATGTGTACTGAAGGTCAGGGCAGTCAGTGGTGCAGAGCTGCTCTTGCTGGCACCCCTTCCAGCCTCTCCGATGGCACCGGGCCTAAAGCAGCTCTCACAGCCTGTCCTGCCTCATCCCCACCACCCTGCTCCCCCACTGCCCTATGTCACAGCCTGATCCCTCAGTATGGACCACAAAGACACTGATATTCCCACATGAACACCTGGAATGCACCAAATCAGACAGATGTAACACATGGCACGTCAAGCTGGATCCCTCATCCCACTGCTCTCCGATGGGAGCCTGCTCCTGCAGCCAAAGTGCTCCTTTAGTTCACTAAAATACCCCACTCTAGGGAAGGAAAATACTTCAGAGGTGTACAATCATATAAAAATTAACCCCTAGGCATAAGTCCCTGTTCGTATTTTCAGAGACCTTATAGGCTCCAATCCACAAACCAAAACCTAAAGGATTCCGGTGTCGTAGGATTTTAAATCCAAGTTGCTCACAGGAAGGAAATCGCAGCAGTGGGGTGAAACACCAGTAAGAATCCACTGCTGCTGCCCCTGCCAGCACTGTGAGGAACCAGCAGTCCACGGGGAGGGCTGAGTTCTGGGAAACACTCCGTCTGCATCCTTCTGCCTGCACAAAATCAGAGGCACCAGCGTTCGACGCCTGAGGAACAAAGCAGACTGGTGTGACCTCGGGGCACTAGATGGAAACTGTCAGGCCAGAACACACTGCTCAGCTGCTTGTCTTGTGAGCATTCCACTTCCAAGAGCTCTGAAGCCACCAGCGAACCCTGGCTGGCTGCTGCCGTAGGAAGCAGCACCACGAGAGCGGGGATATTTCGGGAGAACGGAAATTACACTTCAACCAAAGGCTCCAGAGTTTCAGCGGCTTCCTACAACGGAGGATGACAAAGCCTTTCTCGAACCAAAATGCCATCCACCTACCTGAAAATCTGTTTTCAGTGGGTAAGTCGTGCCAGCTCTTGGCTGGGACACGAGGTTTTAGTGGGAAGATCCGGTGCTGGCACTCCCAGCAGCTGGAGAAGCAGCCTCCTCTGCAGACTGGCTGCTTGCAGCACTGTCCACCCTGATGGCTTTATACAAAGTGCTGGTGTCTGATAACCCCCACACAACACAACATTTTAAATATTTAAAAAGCTATTTTTCAGCAGCAGCAGCAGAGGCAAAGCTCCAAGGTAAAGCAGGAAGTCTGGAAAGCAGGCGGGGGACAGAGGAGAGCCGGGCAGGTAACAACTC
Organism: Manacus candei; assembly: GCF_025592945.1. Taxonomy (NCBI): domain Eukaryota; kingdom Metazoa; phylum Chordata; class Aves; order Passeriformes; family Pipridae; genus Manacus; species Manacus candei. Next base: position 2,887,541 of record NW_026138057.1, read on the forward strand.
ACTGGGCACCCTCACCCCTCCTCATTTCAGGGCTTCATTGTCACACACTGAGAGCACAGATGGGACCAAGAATTCCCAAACTAACAGCGTGCCCGGCACTTAGACCCCCTGAGTGAAACTCCCTACACAGCCCTGCCAGCTCTGATCCACGGAATCTGAAGAGCCTGCATCCCCCCAGCCGGCACCGTAAGAGTTTAACAACTCCTGCTTCTTCACACGCTCCGTGAGGATGTTCAGCCCCCAGAGCGAGATTTCGGGGTTGCAGGAGTCACTCTGGCCGGTGTGCTCCGACCCTCGGCTTGGAGCAGCACGGCGGGATGGCTGCACCTCCCGGAGCGTGCAGGAACTGAACCCCGCTGCTTTCACACAGATCAAAGCTCGGCAGCAGCTCCGGCACGACAAGCCATGAGTCACCTTCTCGCCGCCCGAACCCTTTCACCGATCCTCCGCTTCCCACACCGACGAGACCTTTCGGTGGGAAAAACCCTCCGGGCTAAACACGAGGGAAGGGGAGGTGGGAGGCGAGTTCTGAGACGAGACACCGCGTGCGCTGGGGCGGGGGGGGGGGGGGAACCAAGGGAACCGCCAGCCCTCTCCTTTCTCCCGGGAACGCCGCCCGGGACTCGCCTGCCCCTCGGCACCTTACCTGCTGCAAAAGGCATTTTGTAGGGGAAGCTGCTCCGTCCCGCGGTCACGCTGCCGACGCGGCCCTCGGGCACGTGCAGCACTCCGCAGACGCTGAAGCTGCTCAGCGCGGCTCCCTGCCCGCAGCAGTACGGGGAGCTGCACCAGTGCAGGGGCTGCAGGGGCGCGCCCGACGGCAGCGCCCCGGGAGACACCAGGAGCCCCTCGCAGGTGGCGGCCTGCGACAGCTCGTCCTTGGGGTAAACGGAGCAGGGGGAGTAGCCACTGTATCCGCTTTGGCCGTAATAAACGTAAAACCCGTTCAACGGGGTCAGATCCGAGGATTCGTAGAGACATCCACAATCCGCGTGATTCCCGGGCACGGGCAAGGGAGGGAACTGCTGCACGGGAAAGGAAGGCTGATGAAACTCCTGTTTGGGGGTCGGGGATTTCTCTCCGGGTCTTCCGTACTCCGGCTTCATGGAAGCTTGTCCTCCCATAAGCAAAGGCAGTCTGTGGTAGAAGCCCTCGGTACTCGCGTAGGAGCCGGACAGTGACTCGTAGGGGACGGGCTCTGTCGTCCCGTAGAGCCTGGAGGAGTCCCGCTGCTCCCCTTTCCCAAAGGTGCCCAGGGCCTGGCCTTGCCAGCCGTGCTGCCCGTCCATTTTTAAGCTGGTCGCTTCCTTCTTGGATTTGACACAGTTCTTCCTCCCGGCTTTGGCCCATTTGAGCATGGATTTCGAACAGTGGTTCTCGGACTTGCCCTCTCCGTCCGATTTACTCCGCGGCTTCAGAGGCTGGTCTTTCTCGTGCGTCAGCTTGAGGAAGGCCACGGCGTTGAGGCTGGCCAGTCTCTTTGGGGTGGGATGGTAGGAGACGGCTCCGTCCTCCCTCTTTGTCCCATCGTCAAAGACCTCGTCCAGCGAATGCTCGCAGCTGTTGCATTTCTGACCGGGCTCGGGCCGGTTCTTCCCTTTCCCGGTTTTCACAGCCGGTTTCTCCAGGGCGGGCCAGTTGTCCCCAGCTTTGCACTGCAAGCCCTTCAGGGCACAGTCCCCAGCGGGTTTCCCGGAGTCCCTGCGGAAGCGCCTGCCGGATAACAAGCCATCGTCCCGTTCGAAGAGCAGGTTGTTCACAGCCTCCGCGTTCAGCGAGGCCAGGCGGCGCTTCCTGGGCTCTGATGGAGCAGCATCGAGGTCCTGCTCCGGCCCTGGGTAAGTCCCTGTGCCCTTCTCCCCGGGCGGATCGCTCTTCCCCGCTCCCACGGGCTGCACTTGTTCGGAAAACATCCGAACATCCATCCAGCTGGGAAGGTGCTTTTTTTTACAGCTCTGGCTCTGCTTGGACAGAGACCCGGCCACATCCTCCAGCCGGGTGAGCAGCACCTTGCAGGTCTTTTTGCTGACCGAGGGGAGCAGGCGCCGGCGCAGCGGGTACGTCTTGCGCACCTCGCGCGGGCTCTTGCCTTTGTGAGTCCCCACGAAGCCCCCGGGGCCGCTGGGAGCCTCGGAGGCGTCTCCGTCCCGCTGCTCCCCGCGCTCCGTGCCGGCCCTGTCCATCCTCCTGCCGCCCGAGGCCTGGCCAGCACAACCAGCTGGGTGTTTCAGAAGGAAAAGCTGTTTCTTCCGGGCATGCGTCATAGGATCAATGTCCAATCCTGGGAACGGACAGGAGAAAACAGCCATTAATGTCGCCGAGGGGGACCCGGCTCCGCACACAGCACCCACTGCCAATTAGGGGATATCTGGGGAAGCTTGTCTTTATACAGCACAGCCTGTTTGGGTGATGGCCAGTTAAGCCAATTAAGAGACAGGATGCAATTAGTTAGATGTGGTTTAATATCAGGCCGTGGAACATGATAGTAATTAAAAGCAAGGTGGGGATGGCAAATGCCACAGCAGCTGGGAAAAGCACAGAGCTGTTCAACCCAGCTCCCTCTTACGCTGGTGCCGTTCCCAACACTTCACAAATTCCCATCAAATTTCCGAAATCTGAAGGCTGGTACAGGGCACGGAGCAGAAATAACCCCCAGTCTGTGATTTCCTGCATGTTGATACAGGCAGGCTCTTCCAGCGTTGTTTCGTGAGACAATTAGGCAAAAGAAAAACAGAAAGTCCACCCACTCGGGGGGGAAAGAAAACTTGAGCCATTAAACAGAGACCTGCCAACATTAATAAATTAAATCCATGCAAATCCCTGTGCAGGTTGGGACCTGGCTGCACGCTGCTCCTGTCGTCGTGTCTTACAAAAGTTGGGGACATTAAACACCAAATCACGTTGGGCAGGGAGGCCCCAAAGATACATTCACGGCAGGAAAAAGAAGCCCCAGCTTCCTGAGTTATCCAGCAAACCAAAACCTGATCTTTAATTAAGGAATTCAAGAATTCTGCGGTGCGAAGGAGCACACGTTCCCATAAGAAGCTGCTGCAGGTCCAACGCTAAGACAGGATATGAGTGGGTGATACCAACCCATAAACGTTAAAAATGTCAGTCTAAATGAGTGATAGTGGAATAGATTTAATTAAGTCTGTCTCTGAGCATCAGAAACAGCAGAAAAGGACAATTACTTGCCTTCAATGGTATTTACGAAACAGTCAAATTCCATTTATTGGCACCAAAGAGCTGATCTTTGTAGCAGCATCCACCTAGGAGGGGTTTGCTTGTCCCTGAATCAGGATTTGGGCTGGAACTCCCCTCAATTGACACTGGTCTGCCACTTTTGAGGCGTTTAATTAAAGCTCCTACTGCTTTGGCAGTGATTAGAACAAAGCTCCCGAATTACAAGAACTGTTCATTTGATATGGTTTAATCAAGCTGATAATTAGATTATCTATTTGAAATAAGCTTGATGTGTTTTAATTGACTCGCTTATATATGTGTTAACTAAGGGAAATTCAGGGACTGAAACCCACTGGGGTTTGCACAGTGCTTTTCTGGATGTCAGGCCCTTCCTGGAGTGTTTTGGGGTGACTGGGCCCTTCCACCCTGTTAAACATGGGATATTTCCCAAGGCTGGTGCCCCGACAGGAGAGCTCGGTGGGGAGCAAACACTGATGCACGTGCGTGTTTTGCTTATCAGAAATTAGGGAATCAGGAGGATCGAGTCAGACGGATTTTCCTCCACAACTGGAATTCTTCTTGCACAAGAGGCCAAACTGAGCACACACCACCTCTGGAGTTTGGAAGAGGACTGTAATTTAAAAACTGGCTCGGGCAGAGCAGGGTTTGGCAGTGGCACACCAGGCATCCTGCAGATCCATGCCCCGGGGAGGACAGCTCTTCCCGGGCTATATGGACCAGTGGTTTCCTTGCAGCTCTCATCCTATTTTCTGTTATCCTTAATGAGAGCCTGAGCCTCTGGCAGAGGTGAAAACCCCAAAATAAATAGCCATGGTTTTTCTTAACCCAGCATCAGTCACCTCATTCTCCTTAGGCTTCCGCAGGTAGGAGCCTGACCCGCCCTGGCACCGCAACATCCTGAGGGTTTAGTGCCCAAATCAGTTGGAATATTCATTAAAAACTGGGCACTATAGATGTGACTTTGTTCACACCACGGCTGCTCTAAAGTTAGGAAAAGCCTGGGGGAGATTGAGGGAAGCTATTTAAGAGAATCGGGATTGTTCAGCCTGGAGAAGAGAAGCTCCAGGGTGACATAAACTGTGGCCTTAGAGTGCCTGAAGGGGCTGACAGAAAGATGGAGAGGGGCTTTGGACAAGGGCCTGGAGTGACAGGACAAGGAGGAATGCCTTCCCACTGCCAGAGGGCAGGGTTAGATGGGATATTGGGAAGAAATCCTTCCCTGTGAGGGTGAGGAGGCCCTGGCACAGGTTGCCCAGAGAAGCTGTGGCTGCCCCTGGATCCCTGGAAGTGTCCAAGGCCAGGTTGGATGGGGCTTGGAGCAACCTGGGCTAGAGGAAGGTGTCCCTGCCAATGGCAGGGGGTGGGACTGGATGAGCTTTAAGGTCCCTTCCCACCCAAACCATTCCAGGATTCTAGGATTCATTGCCAGCACCTACGGAACAAAACCCATCCTTAGCATGCTGCACTTCCCAGAAGCCTTTCCACACCTCCCCAGTTACCTGCAGTGCGTGGATTGCTTCGGGATGCTCCTGCTGCCAGCTCACCTGTGATGCAGCAATCCCTTCTCTTCCCCCAAGCACAACACAGCCACGGAGCTTTTGAACGCTGCTCAGAACTCAGCCATCTGACAGGCAAGTGCATCATCCCTCAAATCAGAGCCCTGCCGAGCCTCCTTCCAGCGAGCATTGTGCTCCTGCCAGCTGGGAAGGGAGAGTGGCAGAGCTCTTCATCCTCTCTCCACCTTTGTATTGCTGCACAAAGCAAAGGAAAGCTGCCTGTGCCCACAAGTCTTCCAGGAAAGCACAAGATAATGTGGAGAATTGAAAGTGAAGGTGCTGAAGCCAGAACCACCCATTTACTGCTCGTGGCTGAGGAGCTGGATTAATGCTGAGAAGACACTGAGGTGTAACTCTGTGGGAAATTAAAGTTCCAAGCAGCTGCATCCAGAGCCCACCAGGAATTTTCAAGCTAGTTGGAATTGCTGCCTCCTTATCATACAATCCCAGTATGGTTTGGGGAGGAAGGGACCTTAAAGTCCATCCCATTCCGACCCCCTGCCGTGGGCAGGGACACCTTCCACTAGCCCAGGTTGCTCCAAGCCCCGTCCAACCTGGCCTTGGACACTTCCAGGGATCCAGGGGCAGCCACAGCTTCCCTGGGCAACCGTCCCCTGGCAACTCCTTCCTCAAACTGGACTAAACCTCCAACAGTTCTGAAAAACTGCCTCTGACAGCTGTTGAACCCAAAGCAGACCAGGATGAAGAAAAATTAAAAACACTTCTAATTTTCTGCTAGAATAAAACCACGACCCAAACAGCAAACTCAGGAGAGAGTTGATGCCTCATTAGCAGGAAAAGGAGCAAGTGTGATAACAGCTGCACGTTCTGTAATCACGCAGCTGCAGCATCTGTCTCTCCCTCTCCAGCACTTGATTGCAAGGGAAATTAAAGGAACTAGTCTGGGACTACCCCTTCAAGCCCCATTTCCTCTCCAGAGCTCCACCACGGAGACGCACGTTCCGAGGAGACGGTGCCAAAAGCACAGAAATTAAAGCTTTTAAAGCTCCTAATCCATTTGGCACTTCAGTGATACACAAAGAGTTACGACAGCACCAACCTCCTCTCCGTGCACCGCACCGCTCCGACGGCTCCCAGCCCCGTCTGCTTCAATCCCATCTATCCACATCCATTGGAACGGCTTACGCTGTGACAACAGCCCTACAACTGCAAGTATCTGGAGGATTGGCTCCTTTCTCCCCGCTGCTTTTACAGGAGACAAATTCCCAGTGCTCTAAGGAATGTGTTGCACGGAGGAAGCCTCCCAGGAGCTCTGGGAAATCCGGATAAATCTCAGCAGCATCAGGAATCCCCGGCTGAATTACCCAAACACCGCGCACGTCCCGAGAGTGGGAACACCACTTCCATCTCAAATGTTCAGAAAATCTGTCACTGTTGGAGCCTGCAATTTGTCTTCCCTGGGTCCAGCCTGATTTTTCTCCGGAGACCCATCGAAAGCTCCATCATCCACACGCTCCGGAGAAAATTGTTTATACAGAGCTCATTAGGCTGCAGAAAGGGCTGGTTTCTCTCACTCATCACCACAGCCCTGACCATTGGACCAGAGCAGGATTAGATGGGATACAGGGAAGAAATCCTTCCCTGTGAGGGTGGGGAGGCCCTGCCACAAGTTGCCCAGAGAAGCTGCAGCTGCCCCATCCCTGGAAGTGTCCAAGGCCAGGTTGGACGGGGCTTGGAGCAACCTGGGCTAGTGGAAGGTGTCCCTGCCCATGGTAGGGGGGTTGGAATGAGATGGTCTTTAAGGTCCCTTCCCACCCAAACCATTCCAGGATTCTGTGATTCTATAAAATACCAGATATATTAAGCATCACCCGTTCACACAGAATCGCCTGTTGCAAGTTTAAATAGGTTCTGTGTAAAGCTGCCATGTGACAGCTACACAAACAACAGCCTAAAAGATCCCTACAACTAATTTGAAAAACCAAGTCGAAAATATTCCGGGACAGGTTTCGCAGTCGTGTTTACAGAAGGAGCACCAGCTTTGCCAATCAAGTTAATCAAGGTTTAAAAAAAATAAAAAAAAATAACCCACACAAGCCCTGCTCATCTGATTTTTCATAGATGCAAAATGCAAACTGGATTCCTCGGCGGCAGAAGGCTGAGTCTGGTAAAATATCAATCACATGTCACTTTGCTCAGATAGCTCTGGCACCCTTCCTGTTCCGCAGACAAAACGGAATAACAGATTATTCCCAGGGCTTTATTTTGAAGAACAAGGTGTGAGGTTTTTCTGTAGTAAATATTAAAGCTCTTCTATATATTACACTCACACCCTTCCACGGCTTTAGGAGCTTCCTCCAAGCTGCTCTGCCTAAATAATTCAGGCTGTGCCGTGATCCCGTGTACGACACGTGTGGCTGCAAACTGTGCTGCCGGTGGGAATTCCAAGGGCAGGTGCATCCCTGCCAGCTCCTCTCCATGCCATCCTATCCCTGGATCCGGATTTCCCTTCTCCTCTCTCCAGTACATCACCCCCCACAAAACTCTCCCTGCACTCTCTTCCCAGTAGGAACTGTCTCGGGATCCAAAGGCAACATGTTCCTGCTCAACAAGCTCAAAAGTGGCTTTAGGGGAGAAAAAAAACAATGCAGGAAATTCAGGGATGGGCAAGACATCCCTTCAATATAACATTCCACTAATCATCCTGAATTCTGACCCAAAATGCAACTTCAATGTTTTTTTTTTGTTTCCTTTAAATAATCTTCATCTTATTTTCCCCACCTCAGAGTGTCCCTCCAAACTGCCTGTGCCCCATCTTAGTGTCCTAATCCTTGGCACTGCAGTTCCAGGTATGGACTCCAGGAGTTATCATCTCTGAGAGGAGTGCAGAGGACAGCCTGGATTTTAAAATTTAAATAACATGCGTGGTTATAACCTCGACTGAAATTTAAAGGAGCCTTAAGCCCAAGCAGGCAAAACAAGGCTCTGTTAAAGAACAAGTTCACGTCATATTTTCAAGGATTCTTGTGTTCTGACTCATTCCCAGCTGAAATACCCTGACCAGAACTGCCTTTTCAGACTAGAACTGCAATCTGGATTATTTTCAGTTTTAGAACAAAGTTCTTCAGGCACTACCAGCTTTCCCTCTGGAAATACCTTCTGTTTCTCTGTGGTTTTGAAAGCAGTGGCACGTCGCTTCGCCCTCAGCTGGGTTACAAGCTGCCCATGCAGCACAACAGCTCTCTGGGATTTCACGTTTCCTCCATCAAAGGTTTTGATTCCTCTTTCTATTCAAAGTTTAACAGACATTTCAAAAGAAAACAGACTTTCTACTTCTTTATTCTCACTTTCTGACCATCACTTGAAACACCAGAATTAAAACCCCACACGGCCCCAGCTGAGGACAAGGGTGACACGGGACGACTTATGCTGAGCACTTGTCCACTTGAGAGCTTCAGTCCCAACCCAGAACTCAAGTCAAGGAAAGATTTTACACAACTCTCACATTCCCCCTGGAATCCCTGGAACCAAACCCTCTCCTTCCCCCACGTCTCATAAACCACAGTGCCACCCTGAACCCCGAGCAGAGCTTAAATCTGAAGCCAATTTTGCTGGATTTGAACTGAGAATTAAAAAAATCTAATTCCTTCCTGTGAGGGTGGGGAGGCCCTGGCACAGGTTGCCCAGAGGAGCTGTGGCTGCCCCATCCCTGGAAGTGTCCAAGGGCTGGACAGGGCTTGGAGCAACCTGGGCTAGTGGAAGGTGTCCCTGCCCATAGCAGGGGGCGGAAAAAGATGATTTTTAAGTCCTTTCCAAGCCAAATCATTCTGGCATGCTATGAATCACAGAATGGGTTGGGAACTTCTGAAATAAAAGTCCAGATGTGGCTTTAAAATAAACAATTCTTTTTTTCCTTCACAAAATGCAGCATCAATCACCACCACACTTACAGTGTATATTCACACGTCTGCTGGAGACACGGTTATGACCGAGGTAGAACTGCCAAGCCTAACTAAACTTGCTTTAAACCTTTCCTCCCTCTCATTAATGCCAGAGACAGTATTTACAAATGAATAACTCACAAGGTAAGCGAAGAAGTTCCACTGGAAATGTCACAACTGGACTGGTTTCATGCGTGAGGTCAGTCCAAGGGATGGTGCTGACGCCTCAAAGGACAACAAGTTCCTTCATTCCTAAGGTGGTGTTAGAAGAGAACCACTGAAATTTGGATCAAATTGGATAATTTAAGCCCAGGAAGTGGAGGGACTCAGCATTGCCAAAGGTCCTGAGCAGAGCCAGAGGAGCATTTCTAGGGGCCATCAGCCGGCACGGTGTTGCCATCAGAAACCTGGGGAGAAAACTCTCAGGCAGGAGCTGGATGTTGTAACACGTTAAAACACCAGGAACCACAAGCCAAACACAGGCAATTCAGCCACTCTGCTCTCTCTGACAAGGAGAATCCCGCTCACTGGAACAGCGCTTCCAGGAGAGCCCATTTAACTCCCATTAGGAGCTGCCCCAGCTCTTTCATCCCTTCCCCACATCATTAGAGGTGCACTTAAACACACAGGTTTGCTCGTGCCCCGGGTTTGATCAGTCGTGGCAACAAATATCACCTTTAAATAGACTGGACAGGGTTTGCAGCCCACGCTGGCAGTGATTTGGTTTATATCCACTCATTAAGGTGCATTAATGGACCCGCACGTGCGTGACAGCCCTGGGCTGCTCGGAGAGGCAGCGATTAAACACACCCGGCTCGCACAGCCAGGGCCAGGAGGGGACACCTTCAATCAGCTGGGCCACATCAGCTCCAGCACACCAACACACTGCTTGGATTTTGTTCCATCTTGTACAGCCGGGAGGAAAAACGGACTAAAAAAAAAATCAGGACTGGTTAAGAACAATGACTGAGCCACACACCCGGCCCCCGGAGCTCCAGGTTGAATTCGGGGCAGGGGGGTTGGAAACACTTCCATTCTCACATCAGTGCAGGTCACCATGGAGCCAGTGGGAACTCCAGAGGATAAACCATCGGATCCCTGGCAAAGGAGCCTAATTACAGCTCCCTTCTGGGGACCACAAAGCTTTTAAAGAGTTTTATGGAAATGGCAAGGGTGCCTCCAACTGGATTTTCAGGAAGGTCCCTGGAAGTCAGGCTGTGGCGAGTACTGGGGAGAAGATTGCTACAAGTGCTACAGAAGCTGTTCTGCACAAACGATGCTTTGATACTTCAACAACACCCCTCCCACCACCACCATGTGCTTCCTCCAACTTCTAGGAGAACATTCCTAACAGGAAAAAAAAGGGCAAAACTTTTGAGGAACTCTTAGCACTGCCTAGTGGAGAAACAAAAAAAAACAATCAGAATCACCCCCTTGATTATCAGCTACAGGATTTGAGAACATTAACTGCACACTGAGATGTTCAACACGTGGAGCAGAGGGACGGGGAAGGGAACGATCACACATCCCAGGCACCCGCGCAGGAAAAGATGCAAATGGTTTGGAGCTCCAGGCTCCGAGGAGAGGGGTACAAGGAGAAAGCATGTGAAGCCAGACCACAGCAAATGTGACCAGAGAGGCGATCCCAGAGGGATTCCTGAGCTGCACGAGCTGCCAGCTGAAGCAGAGCCAAAGTGGCAGCAGGAGCCGCTCACAGCTACCGGGCGAACAGAGGAGGAACTGGTAGGAAGTTTCCAGGAGCTGCTGGAAGATCCAAGCAAGCTGCAGCCAGCTCTGCTTTCCCAGGTTGTGCCCAGCGTGGAAGGGTAAACAGCTGATAAGCAGGAACGTGCTGCAGAGCCCCCCCAGCAGCCAGAACCCCCCTGTTATCCCACAGCCTCGGCCCAAGGACGATCCCCAGTGCCCGTGCCCAGCACACACCTCCCCACAGCCAGTTTTCTTGCTGCCGGTCCAAATCTTGGGGGGATTTGAATCAAAGAGGATCTGACGCCGAACAACAGCTGCAAAAAACTCTGAGCTGGGGAGTCTGTGCCTCACATTGCAGTTACAATGCACAGGGAGATGATGTATCCACGCAGGATATCCCCAGATACCAGAATTCCAGCTCCAGCTATTCGTCACAGTAAAACATTTGAAGCCAGCAGCATTCTTTAAACTAAAATGACAGATAATATCCCATTTTAGAGCTCCAAAGCGAGATCCTCATTTCAATAACCAAGACAAACACTTTATTTAACAGCTGTATTAACAGGTAGAAATACACTTCTCTCTGGAAAGCCAGGCACACTTACAGTCCTAGCTTCTGCAGGATTTAAACTCTCAATTAAAGGTGAATTCCTGTAAATAGGGGGGGAAATCCTCATTTCTTCCAAACAGAAACCAAGCACTAAGTCTGATATTAAATTTACCCAGACATTTCTTTATATGCATATAAAGACTCCTCTGGGTCCATTCACAGCTTGCTTTGCTCAGCTGAGGGACTGCACAAGTTTTCATACAGCTCCACGAGTTTTCCAGCCTGACACGTAGAAAATTAGGACCTCACTGTCCAAACCCATGATTTTAAGCATTGGAAGGGGCTGCCCAGGGAGGTGGTGGAGCCTCCATCCCTGGAGGTGTCCAAGGAATGACTGGATGTGGCACTCAGTGCTCTGGGCTGGGGGACAAGGTGAGCATCGGGCACAGGGTGGACTTGATGGTCTGGGAGGGCTTTTCCAACCTCACTGATTCTGGGATTCTGTGATCTCTGTGGGAAACTGCAAAGCTCTACGAGCTGGACTGAGACCTTGGGGGAAGCACCTGAAACCACTTTCCCCTTTCTTATTTTAATGTTTCATTTACGCACAACAGAAGCTGCTCCGAGAGGAACCGTCTGACCCCCAAGGCCTCCGAGCACTGCTCTATGCAGGGTTATTACAGCAAACTGGGTTTTAATCATATTTAAGCAGTGAAAAGTCAAAAGTGCTGCTGCTGTGCTTTCCCCCTTTGCCCCTCCACGATCCACTTCTCCCCACTGCCTCCCATGGTTTCCTCGGAAACGTACGCAAGCTTAAATTGGATTGACATTCACTCAGTGGACAGATGGAGTTTGGAACAGCCTGAAATTCAAGGCCGAGTCTTGGGATACGACACGTTATCAACGCAAAGACCACCCCCTAAACCTCGTGGGAAGGTTAAGGATCCCCTAATTACTCCGTAAGAGCTCCGAGGTGGCACCTCAGGAGGGTCAGTGCCCACTCATTGTTCTGCCTGAAAGCACCGGCCGAGCACGCGACGAGTTGTGTCAGGAGGGAGGGAGGGAAGGATTTAATTTTCGTTAAGCACTGAGAAAACAGGGAAGTTCTTAAGCTCATTAGTGGTTTCAGGCAGCAGAAACTGCTGCAGATCACACGTGGGCTGAGCATAGACAGCGATGCTCCATCCGCACTGGAATTAAGCCACTCGCATCCCTAACTTCCTCCCTGGGCTGAAGTCATTCCTGACAACTGGTGCTGACCCCGAGAGGGGCAGGGTTTGTACCACGCCTTTACAGCCCCAGAGGTGCCAGGGCTGCACCTCCAGCAAAGCTGATCATTTATTCTCGAGTGGGAATTATCCCCTGGCTCCTCTTCCACCATATGGGAAGAAATGGAAGCGGGAAGAAATGAAAATGGGTTTTTTTTGAAGGTTGGCTAAACAGTGCCTTCCCAATCACACTGTCTAACAGGACTGGAAAGGATTCACCTCTTTCCAACCAAAACACAGGGAGGATGGAAAATCCCAAATAACTACATTCCTAGAGATCTTTGATATAATCCAGTACCTAAGAAAGGGAAAGATGGGATGACAGGGCTCTTGCAGGGGACAAGGGGGGCAGCCAGCAGTTACTGCACATTCTCCCTCACCAGGTGCTTGGTTATTGCAGGTACCACCCCTGGGAATTAGGGATTTGCCAGAGAGTTGGGGTTACCAGGGGACTTGTAAGGAATAAATCCCCAAAACACCTGGTTCACTTCTGCTGCTTGTGCAATCTGCTGAAATCTAAGGAATTCCCAGTTTGGGATTTACCTGTCCAAGTCAGGATTTCCGTACCACGTGGCCTTTAGCCAGCATTTTAAGGAAATCTCCTTTTTTCTCTGTCTACAAGTGATTGGAGCTGCCAAGTCCTTTTCCTTTAAAATTCCTGCTCACCTCGGAGAGAGCTCTGCACCTCCTTACTCTGAGCCACCTCCAGCCTCCAATCCTTCCACTGATTTTGGCCGAGCTGAACAAAGGAACAAACCCAAACACGTCTCTTGCCTTAATTTTTGAGGAGTTTTCCTTAATTAAAAATAAACCTCCTGCTGCCCCACTAGTTCCCTCCACGAGCCTGCGCCTTCCCACCTTCCTCCTCCTCCTCCCAAACCTTCCGTGTTTATCAATATGTGATTATTGCAGCTTGTTCCCCACTGCCCCCAGGTGCTCTCCATCCTCCCTCCACAGACGCCTCCTCTCCACCCCTGCTCAAACCCTGTTCTTTTTTTATGGAATTCCCAACCAGTGAGAATGCACTCAACCCACCCGCTGCCCTAGCACAGCAAGCATCCCAAAGTTATTCCAGGGATGTGGATCCTGCTCCATTCCAGGGGCTACGCTGGGTAGCGAATTTCCCCGGTGAGATCCAAGGATCGGGAATGCGAGGGTGCTCCCGGCTCCGGCAGCATCCCCCTGCTCCGCGGCCACTCGGCCACGCTCCCTCCAGAGCCCAACTCAACCATCTTTTCCTCCCATCCCCGGGACTCCCCGTGTCCCTTCCCCGCTGCCAATGGAAGCCCGTTCCAGGTATTCCGCAGGCGCCGGGAGACACAATGAAGCCGAGCGGCGATAAAGCCGTGCTGCGGGAAGGCAGCCGGAGCTCCCGATTTCCCGAGCTTCCCACAGGCCACAGGCAGGAACAATAGAAGGCCAGGCACGGTGCAGGGAGGAAGCAATGCCCGGGATCTCGATGCTTCCCCAGCCACCGGGGTTTTATTTCAAGGATGATAATCCAGACACTGAAAAATCAGCTGCCAGCAAAGGGCCTTTATTCCAATTATTGCCAGGAAAACGCCTGCTTTTCGTTCCTAAGAGCATCGTAAATAATTTGAAATATTGAGATACGGGCAGCTGCTAAAAGCCAAGATCTTTCATTTAAAAAAATTAAAAAAAAAACCCCAGGCTGCTGAGCTGCAGAGTTTCAAAGCCGAGCATGAGGAAAAACTGCTGGAAGAACAATGGGTGCCAGCGAGCGCTCCTGGGATGTGCCTCACAAAGGGGCACACAAGCTAAAAAATCATCCTTGCCTTCAGTCACACCTTTGTTCAGGAGAACTGGGACACGAGGAATGCAGCACCCGGCAGCAGCATCTCATCCCTGAGCACGCCAGGTCTCACACAAATCCCACCTGCGCCACGTGCCGCTTCCCAGAGCGCTTCCATCCATGGCAGCACGGTGCCCAGGGAACACAGCAGCAGGAAAATCCCACCTGGGCTGCACCACCCTCCTCTGGGAAGGGCAAGGAGAGACACACAAGGCACACGGATCCCAACGCCCTGACGCCCCGCTGATCCCCCAGGCTCCTGTCACGTGTGACAGCAAACACCCCCCAAATTCCTGGGCTGCCCCAAAGGCACTGGGAGTTTTAAATGGCACACAGACCAAACGATTCCAAGCAGCCCTCGACAAGACCCAACCACGTACCCACCTATGATCTCAGGCAGAGCTTTTATAAAAAGGTGATAAAAGCAGCATTCCCGGCCGTGCCACGTGGGAAAAAAGCAGAGCACTCCGGCCCTGAGCACGCCGTGCTCCCGGGGAGCTGACACACATTCCTCCCAGGGAATAGGTGTTTATTTAGCTGCACACTCAGCTGGACTCCCAGGGGGACTGCCCGGTGCCACCGGACTCGCGGGCTGTCACACGGCTCATTCCCACATTTTTTAATTTAAGGAAACGTTCGTGCCTTTCCCCATCCCCAAGAGCTCTCAGCACTGCCAAAAAGCACCACTCGGAAACCAGGCAAAAATCCTGGCGTTATTTTTGATCCACGTGGGGTTAATAACCCCCCACACCCTGTGTGCAGCATGTATACAATGTATTCCACGCACACAGATACCTGGCTGATGAAAGGGAAAACGGGCTGATTTTTCCTCATTTTCAGCTGCTCTTCTCCAGAAGCAGAGCAGACCTGCTGTCCCCACTGAGGGGCTTCCACCGTGATTTAACTCAAACTACAACTGTATAATTTCCAAAGGATAATACCGAGAGATCAGAGATTTTACAAGGAGGTTCAGGTTCGGTTCCCTCAGCTGACTGCACTTCTTACACCCCACCAGCTCTCCATCCCCTGATGTTACAAGGGTTTCACCCACATGGCAAGAGAAAAAATAACATGGAACAGATCAGTTAAGCTCCAATGGCACAAATACTGTGGCCAAATACATTACTTTTATATTTATTTTTCTTTATGACATCCTTGGGTTTCTCTCTTTAAGAACACCAGTCCCTCATTTTACTTTATGGCAAGATGAAGTTTTCCAGTGCCCTGCTCTTCTAACAGAAGGGGGGTTTTATTATCATGCAATATCACTGTGACTCTACTTTTTTCTACTTTATTTATAGTAAACCTTCATGCTAAAATAGCAAATCTGGGCAGGAACTGGACAAAGGCCTATGGCACTGTCCCATACAACCACATTTCCTTCTGTCTTTTAAGAAATAAAACCAGTAGTATTACATTTAAGTGTGTTTTCCCTATTTAAAGAATACCAGGTGCCAGTAGAAGTGCAAAAGAGGGTTAAATCATGATGGTCTTGTTGGAGATAATTCATGCACTCAGAGCAACAATCTGGCCATGAATTTTAATATTTTTTGCCATTAAAATCCATGTCTCTGATGGGAATGGAAGAGGAGCTGCCATGCTGGACAGAGAGCATTGCTGAAGGACCCAAAGCCTCCAGTCCTCGTGCTGCAACACAGAGCACAAATCCTGAGCACTCTCCACAAAACACCCCTTTTCCCCCCCTCCCTTTAAACACAGTTTGCATCCAGAAGCTGCAACGTTTTCCAGCCTTTGCAATTGGGAGAAATAGCTGAAGACAGCCCAAATGTGCAGCTGCCAATATAACCAATATAACCCCTCTGAGCTGCTGGAAACAGGAATGTAAATGCACAGCGAGGTGAAGCAGGAGAGCAAAGCAGAGCCCTTTGGATGAGGGACATCCCCCGGGACCACCACGTGTCCCTCGCTGTCACACCCCAGCCACCCCAGCCCCTGCCAGCCCACAGCTTGTGTCTGGAGCTATTTTAGGTTTATGACTTCTTTGGGGTGTTTATATTTTTGCTTTTGTTTTGTTTTGGGGTGGTTTTTTTGTATTTCCCAGTTATCTGAACCGCAGCTTGTTTATTATTAATAACATGAGAGTTGTGACTTAATTGGTTCAGCTGGTCAGGCACGACACTGGGCTGGTTGTGTCCCTGCTTCCATGGGGTGTATGGACGTGGTTAACTGAGATCCCAGAATCATTTAGGTCGGAAAAGACACTCCAAGACCAAATCCAACCTGTGACCCATCCCCACCTTGTCACCCAGCCCAGAGCACTGAGTGCCACGTCCAGTCCAGGAATGGGGACTCCACCACCTCCCTGGGCAGCCCCTCCCACTGCCTGACAACCCTTTTCCTAACAAAACTCCTTCTGATGTCCAAATGGGGACAACCAACTGGGAGGTGGGGCAAAAAAAGCCCCACACAGCTCCTTCTGGATGTGACATTTGCACATCTGGGCACACCTTCCTGGTTTTGCAGTGCCAGGTATCGTCATTCCCTCATTTCCCTGTGATCCGAAGGCGATGCCAAGCAGCAAACGTGCCTTTGCCTCCCATTCCTAATTATTTTTCAATTGTTTACTTTGGACAGCTTTGCTGCTAAGGGCTTATTTTCAGTGCTGCAGCAGCATTAGGAAAGCATTTGCTGAAGAGTGGATTTCCCCCAAATCCTGGTCAGGTGCTCCCTAACTCGGATCTCCCCAGGCTGGACCAGCACATCATGTCCCATGGAGCCCCCGAGTGACACACCATCACAGCACACAAAATTAACCTGCAGAAACCTCCAACACAACAAGTTCCACCTCAACAGGAGGAAGAGCTTTCCATGGAGGAGGGCAAAGCACTGGAACAGCTCCCAGGGAGGTTGTGGAGTCTCCCTCTCTGGAGACATCCCAAACCCACCTGGACGCGTTCCTGTGTCTCCTGCTCTAGGTGGGGATGATCTCCAGAGGTCCCTTCCAACCCTAACAAGTCCTATGTTTCTGTGACATTGGTTAAAAAGGCAAATAAACACTAAGGCTGCTAGAGTGGAGACAGAAAGGTGATGGACATGACTGGCAGAAAGGACAGAGCACTGACATTAAACTGAACTACCGAGTTGGATGAGAAACCTCAGCCACCTCCAAAATAACATTTCTGCTACAAGACCCAAAGCTGTGACTGTTTTCCCCCAAACCCCACATTTCTAAGTGGCATTTTATTGTCCTGTGCAACTGTCACCATCAACGCCCAGCAAACAGAGCATCTGGAAAGGATCCACCCTCCCAAAGTTCAGGGAATTATTTTCCCTCACAGGTTTGCTGTTTCCCAGCTGGTTTTACACCTATCAGCGATGCTACACTTCCCTGCTCTGCTCCAGAAGAGCAGCTGGAAAGCTCTGTTGGAAATGCTGCACTGAATTCTCGAGGAAAACAAACAGAAATCAATGTTTAAATCCAAAATGTCCCGGTAAACCAGACTAACACACGGCTTCCCATCGCCAGCAAATATTTAGACAGTTCCAGCTGAAGCTGGGGAAGGATTCAGGTAGCCAGGACATGCCAAACGTGAAGGATGGCTCGGGATGAATATGTGAGCAGGATATCTCTGCTAAAGCGATCAGCAGCGTGCTGGTATTTAAATCACATTAAGATTTCAAAAGCATCAGTCTATCACGCAGCTCGTGGCACTCCTTCCCGCAACCACGAGGATTGGAAGCCTTCAAACCAACCCCCACCCCCCCCCAGAACACCAAAGATCCCCTCGGCGTGGAGCGAGCCCTCGCTAATTGTGGCAAACTGATGGGCAGATCAATTAAGCAGGCGAGCAAAAGCCCGGCAGAGCCTCTCGCTTTGAGCCTCGCCTGCTCCTCACAATGATGACTTCAGATGGAGCACGAGGGGCAGCTGGATCCCTTAAAACAAAACACAGCCACAACCTCCCTCAGATAAGCGTTTCGTGGAAAGAGAGAGGGGAGGGGGAGAGGCGAACAGAACAGATCCCGAGCGCTCGTATTTTTTAAGTTTCCGCGGCTGCTCCCGGGGAGCAGAGGGGTCCCCGCGGCTCCCCGCGCCGGGTGTGGGGGTCCCTGTGCCGGGGCTGGCTCCGAGCAGAGCCCGGGGAGCACTTGCTCGTCTTCCCGAGCTCTGCCCAGTCACATGTGCTGGCTCCTGCGCCTCGTAGAAGCAGCTGGAAAAGAGGGAGCCAACGGAGCTGCCTCCATTAGGAGCCACCGCTACACAAAAGGAGAAGAGGAAACAAGCCCTCGGCCACCGGGGCTGCCGGCAGGAAAGGAGAGGTGTCCAGGGCCACGGGGAGCGCACGGCAAGGGGGGAAAACCGCGATGGAAACGAAACCCGCTCCGCTGAGCCCCGGAGAGAATCGGTGGCACCTGCCCGACAGGGACACGGGGCTCACGCGGCATCACCTCGGGAAAACACCGGGAACTCGACGGACTCACCCGCTCCACCACCAGCCACCCGCCCGAGGGGCTCACGGCCCCGCCCGGCCGCCGGGACCCCCAAAACCCCGACCCTCGCCGGGCCGTCCTGTGCCAACTCCCGGCCGGGTAGCGCCGGCTCTGCCCCGACACCGGCGGCGCCGCGGGCAGCGGCGGCTCTCCCGGGAATCGGCCCCGCACCGGCGATGCTGGGGCGAGCAGCCCCCGGGGCCACGAGTCCCGCAAGTGCCGGGGTCCCCCCCCGCCGCCTTTGTGCTCCCCGAGCGGCCGGGGCGGGGGGTCCGGGGGGCTCAGCGGGGCCGCCCCGGCCTCGCACCGGCGGGACCGCGCGGGATAACGGCGGCCCGGCCCGAGACCGCGGTGCCCTCCCGGCGCTCCCTCCCCGCCGCCGCCAGGGAAGTTCCCGGTGGCCCCGCGCCCCCCCCCACCCCAAACCCCGGGGCGGCGGCGGCGGCACCTGCTCCCGGCCCGGCGGAGTTCCCGGGGGCGGAGGGACGACGCGGCGCCGCGTGGGGACTCACCGGGAAGCTGCCGCAGGCCCCGGGGGGAGAAATCCAGCGGCGGGAGCGCCGCGAGTCCCGGGCTCCGCGCCGCTGCTGCGTCAGCGCCGCCGCCTCCTCGGCTGCGGGATGGGGACGAGGCGCCGCCGCCGCCCGCCCCTGGCCGCGGGGCGTCGCGGAGCGGGCGGGCGGAGGCCGGAGCGGGCGGCGGAGGGGCCGGGAGGGGCAGAGGAGGGGGCGGAGGAGGGGGCGGAGAAGGGACCGGGGGCGCCGCCGCCGCCGCCGCGAACTCCCCGCAAGCCGCGAGCGCCTCCGGCCTCCTTCCTGCTTCCTCGTCCGCAGCCAATCGCCGCGCGCCGCCCGCCACTCGCCCCGCCAAGCCGCCCAATCAGCGCCGCCGCCCCGCGCCGCCGCCGCCCAATCAGCGCCGCGCCCGCCCCCGCCCCGCGCCCCCTGGGCCGCCCCCCCCAACCCCTCACGGAGCCCCTCAGCCCGCGCCCCCCGCCCGGGGCTCGGGATCACCGGGATAACCGGGAACACCGGGATAGCCGCGCACCCGGGGGGCCCCGACGGCCGCGGGTCCCTCGCAGGACGGGGACTTGAGGCGGCCCCGCGCGCTGTCAGAGACCCCCCCCCCCCTCCCGCCCCCCGGGACGCCCTCGCCCCTCCCGGGTGTGCCCGGAGCATCCCGGGGGCAGCCGCGCTTAAACCGAGCCCCCGCGTCCAAACTCCCGGGAAGTCGGGAGTCCCGGGGGTTCGGCGGGAGCCCCGCGGGAAGCTGCCGGGGAGGAGAGGCAGGAGGCGCGGGGGGCCGGGCGCCCATCGTTCCCACCCGGGGATGGGCACTGGAAAGGCCGCGGGCCCCCCTTGGCTGTGGCTCCCCCCGAGCGGCCCCGTGACCCGGCACCGGGGAAATACACCTTTCCGATTTAGGGGGGGAAAAGCCAACAGGGAGTTCTCTGGTGTCCCAGAGGTTCCCCGCAGAGCCTGTCCCCACCGGGACACGCCGTGTCCGTGGTCTCCGTGGTCTCACCAGGAGGTGTGACACGACGGCGATCGTGTCTTCTTCCCAACCAGAACGTCTGGAAATCGCCGTATTCTCCTCAAAAAGGGATTTAAAACCCTAAAGGAGACCCCAAAAGCCCCGAAGTTGTTTAATATGTGTTTGGCAGCACTACAGCCCTCGCCACTGAAGCCCCTCCATCAGTTGCAGAATGGGGTTTTTCCACAGAGTCATGGAATATCCTGAGTTGGATCACGAGTCCCTCTCCTAGCCCTGCACAGGACGGCTCCAGCATCCCACCATGTCCCTGAGAGCCTTGTACAGACCCATCCTGAGCTTTGGCCATGACCACTGCCAGGGGAAACCTGTTCCAGCACCCAGTTTGTCCTATTGCTTTTAAACCTGGGAAACCTCCAAGGAGGAACTGGCACACGGAACAAGAAACCCATGGGGCACCAGGAGCTAAATGCACACACAGTGAGGGTGAGATTCTGAGGGTCTGCTTGAAATCCAACTAAACTGCAGAAAACCCAGGAAGCTGAAATACATCCTGCCTTATTCTGGTGGTCCTCAGTCCATCAGGATCTTGCAAACAGAGCAGGATCAACCACTGGTATGATTTTTGCAGGATCCAGATGTTACACAGGGAAAGACAGAGTGAAACTTCAGCTATTTGGAGATAGTGATTCCCCAGAGAAATACCAGTCATTGGTGAAGCCGCAGGGAAAAATAAATATCCTTAACAGCGACACCCCTGGAAGCCCTCAAGGTGCAGTAGGGTAACTCTCCTTAAAAACACCCTGATATTGTGTAGGAGTTGGACTTGGATGATCCTTGTGGGTCCCTTCCACCTCGGGATATTCTGTGATTGCCCCATTTCACTGCTTCCCTTCGGAAATGCCACCTTTGGATGAGACTTATCCAGGCTCCATTTAAGGCAGTTGGGCATCACCGAGAGCTGCTCCACGAGCACAGACATTGTCTCTCCTCAGACCAGAGCTGCTCCCCACCTGACAAGCAAAGGCAGCTTATATTGCTGCCAAAGTGCTCCCTAAAAATTATATTTTATGGGAGTTCTTCCCTCTGCTCTGAGCCACAGGAATGGGAGGGAAACCACAGCACTGCTGAGCCCAGAGCGAGCTCAATTCTGGTGTAACACAGAACACACTCACTCCAGTTATCAGAAGTGTACAAGCGACTTCCAAAGTCTACCCCTTGGACTCCCATTGCTAAGCAGAAGGACATCTGTAGCAGGAATCCTGAAGTTCTAAATCCACCCCACAACTTCAGCGATATACCCACAGTGTTCCGGAGGGAAACACTTGGGCAAAATTCGTGCTGAAGTTTAATGATAAATATTATTTAACAGCTGCTTTTTGGGGAAAGGAGGTGGAGGTGAGGCCACCTCCCCTGTTCCAGGTGTTTGGAATGGGAGAACATCTGGAGCAGCACAGAGAGGTTGAGGATGGGGCACTGTGTGTACCTCCAGAGCTGCACAAGGGTGGGAAGCACAAGGGAGCCATCTGCAGAGCTCCCTCTCTTTTGAGAAACTAATTTATTCTGAAGTGGGGCCTTTCCTCGTCCCTTTCTCGGAGGGATGAGGGAGAAAAATGGGAAGCTAATTGCTGATTCCAGAACAATATGGCTGTGCCTGCCGGGCTCCAGCCTGGCAGCGCCGTGCCGGTTGGGCTTTTCCTCCCCTCATTAAGTGGGAAGAACAAACACCAAAGCCCCAACACGATCCCCCAAAGCCTGGCCTGTTTTTCGGGAGAGGGACAACATCCAGGGCTGTGGACTGCCTGAACAGCAGCACCACGGGGACCTGTCCCCACCTCACAGTTTGGGCTGTGGCAGCAGCTTGCTGAGGTACCTGTTGGTAAAAGGGGTTGTGGGGGGAGCTGGGCCGGGAACCAGCAGGGATTAAGGAATTGTCCCTCATAGCCCCCCTCACCTCCACAGGTATTGGGGTGGGAGAGGCACACACAGCTGAGCCAGTGCTAAAGGAAGAGGAAAGAGGATTTTGCCATCAGTGCAGGGAAAACGGGGAAAAGGATCTTTGCATTTCCTGACCCTGAGTTTCAGGAGTAAAGGCTGGATGCATCCCAAAGGAGAATGGGGAAGAGCCCCAGCACCTCACTGTGGGGTGGGCTGGGAGAAGGGATGTTTGCTCTGCGCATCCCAGGGCACACTCGGAGCTCTCCGACCTCTGGGAACAACTGTGGTGAGTTCTAAAAAGTCACAGAAAATCCAAGAAGAGGAAAAATCCCCCGGCAGTGCTGCAAGGACAGAGAAAGGCAACCTTGAGCTCCTGTGTCCGTGTGGTTTTAGCCCAAGTGGGGAAGCAGCGCATCCCTGGGAGTGCAACACTGGAGCTTCCTGCACACCCCCAAACTGATGGAGAGCTCCCATTCCATGGGCACGGGAGCTTAAGGAACAGCCTCAATCCGAGCAAGCTCACATGCTAAAAGCAGCAGTGTGGAGGATCCTGCTCCAACTGGTTCCTGGGCCGGCCCTGGGGAAGGACTTGGCTGCAGGGAAGAGCTTGGCACGTGTGGGAGGAGGAGGATGGCAGGGCTCACCTTCCCAAACAGCCTCTGGCCGCTTTCAGGGGATAAACCCACCCTGGATCCCTGTGGCTGGGGCTCTGCATGGCCCCTCTCTGGCAGTGGGGACAGGACTGGGGTAAAAGGTCTGTATTTCAGCACATCTCAGCTGGGTTTCCCACCTTTTCCAGGCATCTCCTCCACCAAGGAACATCCCCAAATCCAAACCAACCTCCACAGAAAAGGTGCTGGTGCTGCACTGACTCTGGTGGCAAAGAGATGGGGTTTGGTGGGTCCCTCCTTTCCTTCCCCCTTCCAGGCCTGGCCCAGTAACTACAAAAGGCTGAATGAATCCCTGGTGGAGCTTCGTGGACTGCCTTGGAATTCTATTACACCAAACAAGCAAATTGGCTGTGAGTGTTCAGGTCTGCAGCAAACCAGCTGTGGTTACACAGGCGGCTTCCTCCGAGATTTCTGTTTAAACATCAGCGTTTGCTCGTTTTTAGCTGGGTGAAATATTCCCCCTTTCCCTTCGGGAGAAGTCACGAGGGATTCAGGTTGGAAGAGAGGGCTCTGCCAGCACAGAGGATCCTGTCACACAGGATCTCATTATCTACCTGGAAAAATCCAGATTACTGTATTTGTGTCTCAGGGAATCATCTGCAGGCTTTTAGTGCTGGTGCCACTACGGAGGTTTAATTTATCATTTATTTTAATGTATTTTAGTTTTAGAAAACTTGACACTGTTTATATCCAAAGATATCGTCTGTGAAGCAGCAGTGCCAGGGAAGTTCAGCAAGAGAAAGGGGATTGCTGTGTTGTATTTCTTATTTCACCTCTCACCTTTACACTTTAAAGTGCTTTAGGGAGGAATATATAATATATATAATTTATTGATGGAGGCAAAAACAGAGGGACAATGGGAAGAGCTGGGGACCAGGACAGGCAGGAAGTGAGGCTGGATTAATTAAAGCAGAAAACCACAGGAATGAGTTAAGAACATCCCTGAGTGTCACAGATGGAGGTGGATGTAGGTGTGGTGGATGTGGATGTGGATGTGCTGCAGTGTATTGCAAAATCGGGATTAAGAGCAAGGACTCTGCTTTATGAGCTGGTCCTGGCAGACAGTGACAAACTCCCGTGCACAGGAAGGATGAACGTCCTGCCTCGCGTTCCCAGGGTAGCCATTATTTTATGGAGTGTGATTCACAAAACCAGGGAGGCTGGAGGGATCACAACACAAAACACATGTCCCAGAAACCCAGGATGGGAAAGCAAACAGCAATTACGGGACCATCTGTGCTGCGGGACGGGGCTGCGGCGACCCACCGAGGAGTGTCGGGCTGGGGGCAGTGCCTGAGCTGTGCTCGGCTTGGGAAAATCCCTGGGAACAAACCCCTGGCTGCGTGTACGACTCCAGGCACTGACTTCTCTCCTCGTGCGGGATTAACACAGGAAAACCCTAATAAGAAATCCCGAAGGCACCCGCTCGGCCAATCCGCATTTCCATAGGAAACAGCTGCATCAGCAGGAAATCTCCATCCCTTGTTCGCGTCCCTCAGGTGGGCGGGAGCTCCTGCCAGCACACGGACACGGGGATTGGGACATTCCTTGGTGGAGGGAACGTGTCTGCTCCTCCACGCTCCTGCCAGCACCGGACACAGGGACAGGGACACTCAGGTGTCCCAGGTGAAATCCCGGCTTAGGAGTCAAGTAGCCACGGAGCATCCAAATCCATCCCCCCCACCTGCACTGAGAGTGAAGGGGCACAGCCACCACAGGCACTGAAAGCCCCTCAGCACCCCCGGAGTCTCCAGGTGAGAAAGTTGGTCCAGAGTTGCAGCCATTCCTAATGTAGTTATTTTTCCATGTGAAAAAGAAATGTCCCTGCTGGATGCTTTACCCTCCCCTTGGCCCCAAGCTCCCAAAGATGCCCAGCACCCTGAGGCCCACCCAGAGTCCCAACTTGAGTATGTTTTCAGCCCAGAGGGTTGTTTTTCACTCTTTATTTTCAGCAACACAAGGAGGGAATAACATCTCCATGGGCTAATCAAGGAAAAGCTCCCAAATCCTCATTAAAACAATGACAACATCTCAGTGTCGGGGGGAAAATACACACACACACACACACACACACACACACACACACACATCACCTGTTAACCTCTGCCTAATCCCAGGGCTTGGGGCTGAGTTTGAAGCTGCTGCACCTCCGTCCTTCACTGGCCCTGCATCAGGCACCTGGAGGGAATCTTTGGAGTTTCCTTGTACAAATCTCCCTCTTAGGGACATGGTTAAAGGTGGCCTTGGCAGTGCCAGGGGAATAGTTGGACTCTATGGTCTTAAAGGTCTTTCCAACCTAAACGATTCCATGATTGTATGATAATCCTATTAGCATTAACATGGGCTGTGTGGCTAAATCCTCACATTCTGCACAGAAATGGAATCCCGGAGGGGCTGGTTTAAAATGACAAATACTGGGAAAGGGAGAGGCGGGAGCAGAGGCAGGTTTGTCTGGGGATGGTGGGAAGGAAATCAGGCATTGCTCAGGGATCTGGAGCTGCTGGGGAGACTTGTCTGGGCTGGGGTTGGAGGCACATCTGGAGGGTGTGCAATTAACTGGGGCAAACGCTGCAGCCCGGGTGGGCAGCACCTC
Source organism: Manacus candei (assembly GCF_025592945.1). Classification (NCBI taxonomy): domain Eukaryota; kingdom Metazoa; phylum Chordata; class Aves; order Passeriformes; family Pipridae; genus Manacus; species Manacus candei. Next base: position 2,912,686 of record NW_026138057.1, read on the forward strand.
CTTCACCTCCCTTCCCAAACCTTTTCTTATTCTTGTTTGATTACAATGAGAGAGGAAAAGGAAAGGGGAAAAGGAAGGGCCCATGCCCCATTTCCTCCAGCCTTTGAAGCAGAGGGTGGTTTTTTTGGGCCATGGGCTCCACGGGGCCGGCAGGGGATGGATCATGGAGCAAATGCCGGCACTGTGGGGTGAGCATGGGGAACCCCAGCACAGACACACCACGGCAGGGGAGGAACAGCCATTCCCAAAAAGCTGGAAAACAGGCAGAGCCACCATGACCAGCAATGCTGAGGTCCCACCCACGTGTCCGATGGCAGGGTCTTCCCGTGGGATGGGCTGAGGGATGTCAAGGGTGCAGGACGATGGGGGAGCTGCCGCAGGGCAGGATTTGTGCCCTGTGGCCACAGCCCTGGGCTCAGCCAGAGGCTTATCCCAGTGCCCTGGCTGCTCTAGCCCTTGCAAAAATAGTCATTAACCCCAATATCCTCATTAAATACTCACGTGAGGACTTGCACTCCACCAAAGAATTCCTGCTCTTCTGAGACGTGAAGGTACCCGGAGTAAAGGGAACTTTAATTCAGGAGGTCCTGGATAATACTGATCACTCTTGGCCTCACGTTTAATGCCTGTTTATTCCTCCCAAGTGTCCAAGAAGTGAACTGGTGGCAGAGTCTTGCTTCTGTCCCAGCTCAGAAACCCCCACAGGGCTCACACTCAGCCTGAAAACCAACCTGACTTAAGCAAGGTGGGTTGTTCCCACTGTTTGGACAGAGCCTTGGATCAAAACCCATGTATTCTGCTATTGCTATTCATTATTCCCTCCAGTGGTACCCTGGATGTTTGAGCTGGGATCTGCCTAATCCCGTAAAGCTCGGCTTCTCCTCGTGCCAGAACGGGGAACAAAGTCATAATTCTCCTTCTGCAGCCTCCCTGGCTGTTGCCATGGGAATGATGCAAAGTTCCCCATTCCCAGGGCTGCTCTCCTGCCAGAGCAGGTAGGAGAAGCCACTTTCCCAAGGGAAGAGTGCCCTGGATTGAGTGCTGTGCTTTGACAGCCAGGGAGGTTCTGGATCACTCCATCAAAGGGACAGTGCTGTGCTCACAGGGGACCTTGCAGACCCCAGCCTGTGCCTGGGCTTGGGCGGGATCTAGTGGAGACTTTGGAAGTACAAAAATCCCCTCCAAAATAACCCGTGGATGCGCTGAGGACGCATTTGGGTGTGAGGGGCTGGTGGGGCCACACCCTCCCATTGCTGTGGTCAGGGATTGCCCCAGCCCTGCTTTATCCCCCCAAAAAGGGGGGAATCAGGGCACTGGCCTGCTTGGGATACTGGTGCAGGTTCTGGCCAGCCCCCATCTCATAAAAGCGTCTTTTCAAGCTCATTTGAGGAAAAGTTGTTTAAAAGTGTCACTTACAGTGTGAAGTTCCATTTTCCCTGGAGGAATTCGGACCTGGATGAACTTTCTAAGCTAAAATGGGGAACAAGACAGGTCCTAATGGGAGCCTCGTCCAAATCTGGGGAGATAAAACTGATTAAAAGTCACCCCCTTTTTCTTTCCCCCCGCTCCTTTGCCTTCTAGAAACCCCAATAAAACCAAGGCCCTAAATCCATAGATGGCTCTTTCCTTCCTCCTCTCCTCAAGGCTTCAAACCTTAACCTGAAAAACCCATCAGTGCATGTTTACCCCATCCTTTTCCCTAAATTTGGGTCTGAACATGTGGATCATCTCTGTACCAAACCTCACTGTGCTGTTCCCCAGTGTGTCAAAGCCTGTGCAGCCTTGGACCATCCGGATTGGTGCCTCTCCACTCATCAGTGAGGGTTGGTGGTGCCCAAGGAAATCCTTCCTGCTGCACAGGCACTGGATTTGGAGAACTGAGCAGCTCCTCTCTTTAGAACAATGTCCCTTTCCAGGGAGATTGAAGGCAGGGGATCATACAGGATGCTGGTGTGGGGGGAAGCCCCTCACAGCCCTGCCAAAGGCTGGAGCTCAGCGGTGGCCCCCGGGAGAGAACATTCCAGCGAGCTGTGCTGCACAGGGGGGGGTCTGTGTCCTGCCCAAACAGCCTGCTTTCCTTCCCAAAATGTCACACCAGGCCTAAAACCTTCCTAAAGTCAGGATATGTCCCATTTGCGGCTTCTTCCTCATCCACTCGCCCGGTTTTCTTGTCAAAGAGGGAAATTTGAGGGGTTTGATGTGACAAACCCAGGCTGGCTCTTTCATCCCCTGGTTATCTGCCAGGTGCTTCAGCAGATCTAAAACCCCCCGTACTCCAGGAGCTTCCCAGGCATCAAAGCACAGACGAGCGCTGGATAATCCCTTTGGTCTTCCTCTTTACGTTTGGGAAGAGGAGTAGGAGTTCTCTCTCCTCCTCCGTGGGGCGGGATGTCTGATGGCTCAGAAATCCCCGGATCACAAAGCTCTTCAGCATCAGCAGATCCTGAGGCACAGATCCAACCTCCCCTTTCCCCCGCCAGCCCCCTGCCCTCCCTCCTGCTCCTCTGTCCCTGCTCCGCACCAGGGATGGAAACTGGGTTAACAGATGAAAGAGGAATTGCTAAAGCAAATATTTTCTTTCCAAAGCTCTCTTGGTTTGCTACAAACACAGGGAACCGCTGTGGAGAACCAGCGTGGTTTGGAGGGTTATGGCTCCGCGGTGGAAGCAGGGACTGGGGACACACCACCCCTCAGAAACACCCCCCCGGCCAGAGGAATTCTGTGGCGGCAACAACAGAGCAACGAAACCTGAGGAGCAGCGAGTGCGAGATGTTCCCCTCACTTAACATCCACCCCGGAGCAGGGAGGACATAAAAATCCCCGCAGCCTTTGGGAAAATGGGAAAAAAAGCGCCGCGATTTGCACACGGGAGGGGCTTTAAATCCCAGGAGCGCTCCCGGCGTCTCTCTCCTCCCGAGCCGACGGAGCCGGGGCCGCCTCTCCAGCCCAGCTTTGCCGTGATTATAATCCCTAATTCCTGATTTTGCCACCTGCACTACGTTTCATGAAATTTTAAAGCTAATGCTGTGCCAAACTCCAGTGGCAGCGGAGCAGATGTTTAAGTGCAGCCGAGGATGAATAAATGATGGGGCTCGTGGCTGCACCGTGAAGGAGGGAGAGGCTGGATGGCTCCAAGTGGGGAGATAATTGATTTAAATGGCATTGTCCGTTGGAGTCACCTGGGATCAGCTCTTCGGGCACAGGCAGAAGAGACGCAGCAATTAAAGGCCCTGCCCTGATGACAGCAGTGACTTGCCCGTGTGCAGTCCCTGCTCAGCCTCTTCTTTTTGGCTGTTCTGTGCATTTGCACCTCGATATCAGGCAGGGAAAGGAAAATGAGGCTGGTTCTGGTCTTGGTCCACCTGTAGTGGAGATGAACCTGTTTGGGTTATCCCGGGATGCTAGGAAGGAGGTCGATGCCATATGGAAGAACCTGCAGAGGGAATATGTTAAGCATTAAAAAGCTTTTTAACTCCCCGGGGAAAGGCATAAGAATCATTGATGACTGGACACCAAGTCCTGACCCAGCAGCACCAAACTGTGTTTTTTAATCACGAGATGAATCAGAAATGACAGTGACTCAGAAGCCCACGGGAGTTTTTGCTCTTCTCTGCTACAGACAACCCTGATGACCCCGGGCAAGTTCCTTCAGCCCTCGGCACAGCTCGGTCCCCTCCGAGGGGTGAGGTGCTCACCTGGCAGGGGGAAATAGATTCCCTTGGCAGATCCATGGAGGTGACTATTCCCTTGCTGGTCCACGAGCCCTCTCTCCCCAAAGGACCCTGCAGCTGGTCCTGCTCTGTGCCCTCCCAGAACGTGGGTTTTGGGGGTCAGTGCCACCCCTGCCCTCGCAACCAACAGCCCAGAGGTGGGACCTGCCTGAACTCGCAGCGTTTTTCACATTTCACCAAAACCAGCTCTTTTGCAACTCAAACCAGCCCTGCTGTGGCATGTTGGCTTTTCAATCATCTGCTTGCCTGTGGCTCCTGACAGCTCCTGGCAGGAGCTCCGTGCTGGAGCGCAGCCTCCCTCCATCACACCTGGCTCGGGAGCAAAGGCAAATCAAGCAAAGAGCAGGAGGCAAAGGATTCCTGCCCCTGAGGATCACTCTGAGGATGTTCACCTCCAGCCTGACCCAGGGCCGGGGGCAGAGGAGGGTGGACCCGACATGCTGCTGGCAGCAGTTTTGGGGAGCTCAGGGGTGCTGAGGTTCTGACCTGTGTGCAAAGGACACCGGGCAGAACGGGCTCCATCCTGCCTGTGGCTCCCAGGAGATGCTGCCACAGAGAAAACAGAAATGAAAGGGGTTTTCTAATAACAAAAGCAGCCTGTGGAAGCTACAGGGAGGCTGCTGGTTTTCCGAGTCATGCTTAGTCATCATAGAAGAGGGTGGGTTCCTCTGCGTGCTGCAACGCACCCGCCTCCTCAGGGGAGAAACCAGTCCCAGGTGGATCCTGGCTGCTCCCACGGGCACAGGGATCCCTGGGGAGGGACTGACATCACATCTCAGCAGGGATGTGAGAGCAAGGGCTGCACCCAGAGCAGGGGATGGTCCCTGTAAAGATCCAGGAAAGACAGTGCCCTTCCCAGCCTCGAGTGTCACACGCCCTCATGGTCCCCCCAGGAAGCTCTGCGGAGCCGTGTTGGAAACGCCGGCTTAGGGAACACCAGCCCCGGGCGGGCACTTCAGTGCCGATGTGATGGCAGCTCCTTGGGGAAGCTCCCAGAGCTGGGAGCTTCAGCTGTGCCCAAGGCAAAGAAACCATCCCTGGGCATTTCCCAGGCAGGTCCCACCGGCGGGGACAGGGCCAGGCCACCCCCTTGGCGCGGCCACCTCTCCTCGCGCCAGCAGGAGCACCCGGGCACTACATCACATCAGGGACACCACTGGGCTCCAAAAATAACCACTCACTCTTCCCCTCTGTGTCGGACTCACCAGGCAGCTCCTGCTTTTTTCTTTCCTGCAGGTCTTGAGCTTCTTCAGACCAGCACTGGGCTTGTTTTCCCTGCGGAGAAGCTCCGAGCTCTGCAGCAGAGCACGGAGAGGACACAGACACAGGCTGTGTGTTTGCTGAAGCCTCAGCACAGGGGATGGTTGGCCCGCGGCAGGAGCATTGATCCAGTACAGCCGTGTAGACACTCGGGGCACACAGGCTGTTTCCATCCCTCCAACAGCTGCAGGAAAACGTTCCCACCTCTGTTCTGGGAGGCAGCTGCTGCAGAGGGCTGGAAAATCCCCCCCGGGCAGTCCCGGCTCCGACACCAGACAGCCCCACGCAGGAGGGGGTAGCCCCTCGATCCACTGAGACACCTCCAGAAACTCCCTGTTCCCTCTCTGTCCTGCTCCGTGTGGGAAGATCCACATCGAGTCCATCTTGTCACCCAGCCCGGAGCACTCAGTGCCACGTCCAGTCGTTCCTTGGACACCTCCAGGGATGGGGACTCCACCACCTCCCTGGGCAGCCCCTTCCAATGCCTGACAGCCCTTTCCTTGAAGAAATTCTTCCTGAAAAGAATCCTTCCTCTTGCCTAGAGGACATCAGTGGAGAAGGGCAGGGTGTCCTGCAGCAGCACTGCCTCAAAGTTTTGGGGGGGACATCGCCCCCCCCGCTCATTGTGGCAGCTCAGGGCTGGAGCGAGGAGGAGCTTGGGGAGAGCTCGCGTTCTTCAGGGGTTCAGGATCACCCCATTTCTCCTAGATCCCTCCGGAATGACAGATCCCCACACCTCCGGGTCTGCCTGGAGCTCCACGTGCCGAGGGGAGCCGGCTGCTGTCCCCCTCCCCCGGCAGCTCCCTCCTCCCGCCGGCGCTGGGCCGCTGCCATTCCCTCTGGCGAGCGCTGCTCCAGCCTTTTTCCCCCCATTCAGGCTGACAACTGGGCCTCAGCATCAGCTGCTTGTTGCTCAGCATCAGCCTTTCAGCAAACAGCAGGTGCAAGCGGGGCGACCCCGGGCTGCGCTACAGTAATCCCGCGGCCCCCCCGCGCCCCCCTGGCTCAATATTGTCCCCTCGGCTCAAGAATGTTTTTGTCTCCCCTTCACAGTTGTGAATTCTTGTATAGATTGAAAAGAAATCTCTTTCTGGTCTTGCTGCGGGGCCGTGGCTGGGAGGAGCGGGTGCCTGGCTGCGAGGGCGGCGTGGCCGGCAGGGCTGTGCGGGAGGAGCGGGCAGCTGCCTCCGGGACACGGGCATGGAGCGGCCTTCGGGACACGGGCATGGAGCGGCCGGGACACCGGGACCGTGTCCTCTCTGCCTGCACCCGTGGCCGCGGGCACACGTGGCTTTGTGGGCTCTCGCCCCCACCCTGGCAGAGAAACCGGCTCATCACCCGCATGTGGGACACAGAGGTGGCACAGCAGCGGGTCCCTTTCTGTCCCCCGTGTTTAACGCTGCCCGGAGCCTCGGGGAGGGGGCTGAGAGGTGAATGGGGATCTAAACGGGCAGAGGTTTTGGAATAACACAGCGTGCTGGGCTGCAGGAGGGAGGCGGGAGCCTCCACAGGGATGGAGCAATGAGCCACACGCCGCTCAGGCACCACCACAGGGCTTGGCCCCAGCGCAGCCCCGCACAGTGAAATCAGGACTCGCTGACACTTTCGTTATGTGTCACCCTGTACTGAAATCACTCAGAGCCCAGCACGGGAGGGAAACACCATCTCCCCACGGGTTGTCAAAGCCTGACTTCCCCTCATGGAGCAGCTCCCCAGGCAAGAAACCGCATCCTCTGCCCCACAAACACACAGCCACGAGCACGCACACACTGCCCCCAGCACGGGCTGAGGGTTCCTGCCCACCCCTGGAACAGGCAGTGACACAGATCAGCCGGGAATCCCATCTGGCAGCCCCAGCAGGACTCAGGAGGGGTTTTTGGGTGGGAAAGCATGGCACCCAGGTCTGTGTGGAGGAGCAGGGACAGCCACTGCCCTGCCCAGGGTGCTGTGCAAACGCGGGGCCCTCTCACATCCTGCACCTCTCAGTGTGGTTTGACCTTTCTCGGTGAGGTTTGCTGTAATCACAGCCCAGCTGTGGCTCCCCAGGCCCAGGGGCTGGCAGCCCAGGTGGCCCCACTGCGGCCCAGACCCTCCACAGCAGCTTTTCCCTCACAGACACATTTTAACACAGAAGTCCCTGGTGTGTTTATACAGCAAACAGCTCCCTCACACTGTGGGCATCCCCAACACCACCAGCCCCTGCTAAACTCCAGTTTTGGACACAGCTTGGAGGAGCTGTGCTCCCTTCTGCCCCAGGCAGCAGGAGGCAGGACCCCAGAGATGTCATAGCCCATCTTCTCCATCTTTAACTTGCCTCAGGTTTCTGCATCAAACACGGGCAGTGCCCCAGCTCAGCATGAGCCCAGTTTTTCTACCTCAGGTTGGCTTTCCCTGCAAACAGCTCCAGAGAGGACTCATGGAGCAAAAGGGATCAATTAAGGAACAAGTTACAAACGAGTTCCTGACAGCACTGGCGTGAGGAATTTACCACAGCTCCTTGCACGGGAGGAGCTGAAAAGAGCAGAGCTGCAGCACCCGTGGCAGAAGGACACAGTCCAGCCCTTCCTGTGCCCAAAGCACATAAATCAACTGCTAACCTGTGACACTGAGCTGGCTGCTGCAGGACAGGGGCTTCACACAGCCAAAGAACCTGGGAACACCTCAGAACTCCTTCAGTGAGAGGTCCTGCTGGGCACGGGTTCCCTCCTGCCTTCCCCAGCACAGGCAGCATTTCTGCATTCCCAACAAGCTATGAGCCACTTCCTTATAGATCCCAGAATCACTGAGGTTGGAAAGGCCCTCCCAGCCCATGGAGTCCTCCCTATGCCCGATGCCCACCTTGTCACCAAGCCCAGAGCACTGAGTGCCACATCCAGTCATTCCTTGGACACCTCCAGGGATGGGGACTCCACCACCTCCCTGGGCAGCCCCTTCTAATGCCTGACCACCCTTTCTGTGAAGAAATTCTTCCTGACGTCGAGCCTGAACCCCTCCTGGCACAGCTTGAGGTTACATCCTCTCTTCCTCTCACTTGCTGATCCTCTTTCCAAATCCCACACTGCTGAAATAAATTGTGTTACCTTCATGAATAATTCCCTCTGCTCTCCGTGCCTCCTCTGCTCAGTGGCCAGCCAGCTGCACACAGGGTAAGGATCTCGAAAAGCTGGGAAGATGCAGCACATCCAGCCCTGCCACCAGCCAAGGGCTGTCAGGCCAGGCCAATTTCCATCTAAAATCCATGGCAGACACAGTTGGATCATGTCCAGAGGCACAGCACTCTGTGTGTTCCCTGTTAGCTCTGCTGCTCTCCAGAGGAGGCCCGAGGCACAGCCCACATGGATCACTGTAAATGTATTTATTTTAAATGAGAATTAGGGGGGAAAGCTGTGGTTGGGAAGACAGAGGGAGGGATAAGCAGGGAAAGCAACACTGTACCCGTTGCTGCCAGCTCAGGAACCAGAACCAGATCCTGCACTTCCCTCTGCTGGGACCCCCTCCAGGAGCACAGGCCACAGCAAAAGCTGATTTTATTAGTATAGCATAAGTATTAACCCCCTTTTCCCCCAAGAAGCCCTCCCAAGCCCTTCTTTCCAGCCCCTTCCCAAGGCAGCTGTGGAAGGGAGTGAGATTTGAATAACACAACCCTGCTGAGGATTTATGAATCTCTCCCTCCCCTGTCCTGTGATCCCTTAGACATTGATTCATTTTACCTTCAACTCCAAGGTGCTGATCAGCCTGGAAAGTGAAGGCATTATTAAGTATGTGTATTAAAATCAGGCCTCTCCAGTGGTAGAGGACAGGTTTAAAAATCTCCAGGTCCCTTCCACCTAGAAAAGCTATTTCTAACAATCTGAATCTCACACCACCCTGTCGAGGCTCTGACACTCCTTGGAGAAGCTCCTCTGGCAGGGATGGATCTTAACAGTGATCCAGGAATTGTGCTGTGATAAAACATAAATGTCTGGTCATGGGAGTAAATTCTTACAGCCCTGTACAACAGTGCACTGAGTGTTTCCCATGTGCACCTCAAGGTCTACTTCCACAGCATTTGGTACAGCTCAGGATGATATTCCTGACAGGCCACCTCTGTCCACCCCCTGTCCAGAGATTTAGGCTGAAAATTAAACCCTGGGATGCTTCCCAGGTGAAGGCCCACCGAGGCTGAGTAAATACCAAGTTTAGGAAGAAGGTGCTGCCACCAGGACTCGAGATGCTCTTTCTGGCTCTTTGTGACTTTCATAAACTCCTGGTGACTTCCCTGGTGACTGAGGGAAGTGAATTTTCTTCAGTCTGTGGCATTTTAAAATTGTGTGTCAGTCTGTCCCCTGGTATGGACAGGTGTGAACTACAACCACAAAATACACACACTTCAAGGTGATTTCTGTTAAAACTGCTGGGATTTGCCTACATGGCAACTATTTAATTCATTAACTGTTCAATCATATTTCCAGCATCCCATTTTGATTTGTGATTCACTCCTTAAGGCTGGCAGGACACTGTGCAATTTCCTTTAACAAAGCCAAATCAACCTCTATCTGCTGTACAAAATATACACTGGGATCACCCCCAAACACCCTGCGCTCGCTCCAGCTGGAGGTGGAGTGTGAGGACAGGCTTTGCCAAAACAACAACCTTCAGAGAACAAAACCCCAAAAAGTCAACTCCTCCTGCCTGCTTCATCCACAGATGTCACAATACAGGTCTGATTGTCCCTAGAGCGATGGCTGGTGGCACCTCTGAGGGAATGACTTGGTGGGAGCAGTTGGTCAGCACAGCAAGGACTCAGGGCTGCACCAAAATACCTCCAGAAGCAGCCGGAATAAGAGAAGAATTCTGCAAATAGAATGGAATTCTGCAAACAAACAGATGTGGGATTTAAGGAGGCTTTAGGAACCAGCACCTAAAACACTGCCTGTGCACAGATGATGCTGAGCATTGATGAGCAGCCACCCCACGATGTTGGCATCGAGTTCCCAAAATGGAAGGCATTAATCCCACTGGAAGGGCACAGTGGGAAGTTCCAGCTTCCAGTGGCAATATGCTAAATGCTAACTGGTTAATGGCACTTTTGGAAAAGAATAAAATTGCTCCCTCCTTGTCCATTTTGGCTTTTTTGGGTTGACTTTCTGTGCTCAGCAATGGCTGCACAGCCCTCGCCAGCCTGTCCTGGTGGGGGGACAACCCTTGGCCCTGCAATGCTGAGGATCAACAGCTCAGGAACAATGTGAATCAGGATGATCACAACGAGACAAAACCCTTTTCCTGCCATGCCACCCTCTGATTCCTTTGTCCCAGCCCAGTCCAGCAGCTTCTGTTGCCAGAGCGGGCGGAGGGAAGCCCGTGGGTGGCAGTGCCAGGATGGCAAGCAGGAAGCAGTTGTGCGCTCCAGCCTCGTGCTCAAGGCCTCGTGGTGCCGGCGCTGCCCCCGCCCGGGGCCATTACTGGAAGGTGGCGTTGAAGGCCCTGCCGATGATGAGCCTGCGCACCTCGCTGGTGCCCGCCCCGATCTCGTAGAGCTTGGCGTCGCGCAGGAACCGCCCCATGGGGTAGTCGTTGATGTAGCCGTTCCCACCTGCACCCACAACAAGCCCATGTCAGCCCTGGCCCCCATTCCAGGGGCGGAGGGGGGGGCGGGAGGGACAAGGTCAGGGACTCACCCAGGCACTGGATCCCGTCCAGAGCCACCTGCGTCGCGCACTCTGCCGAGTACAGGATCACCCCGGCGCAGTCCTGGGGCACACAGGGGACAGTCAGCAGAGGGGTCCCCTGCTGCCCTGACCCTGCCATGACTCTGCACCTGCTAAGAACCCTGAACACCCGATCCCAGGGCACAGGGGGCCGCAGCAGTGTCTGTGTCACTGCACAACACTTGTGGCAGGTCTGTAAATGCCACATAAAGACACAAAGAGGAAAAAAAAGAGACCAATAGAGCAGCAGGGGAGCTGGCCTCTCACAGACGCCCATCAAACCCACAGGAGACTGACGTGAGTTGATGTGGGATGCAGAGCTCTGTGCTCCTGCTGTTAGACACTCAGTCTCCTCCTCTGACAGAGGTGTGGTGGCATTTGGAGGTGACAACACCTCCAACGACTGCTCCAGCCCTTACAACAGCCAGGAGAGGTGTTTGGGCTTCCAATAAACACCTACTGATGCTGCTAAAGCTGTTGCCTTGTAGAAGGAGACTTTCTTTTCATTTGGGAGTGGAAACTGGCCCTTTGGGCTGTGAGGGCTCATTGCAGAGAGCCTCCCCGTGGGCCAGGCTCTGGGACCAGAGGAATTGCCCCAGGACAGCCAGGCCGGGCGGGAGCTGAGCTCACCTTGGCGTTGAAGTGGCCCTGGTCACAGGCCTTGGCCACGTTGTAGACGTACTGCCGGCACGCCATGAGCCGCGTGTACATGTCTGCCATCTTCCCCTGCATGAGCTGCACACACAGCACACACTCAGCACAGCAGTTAACAGAGGGAGGGGGTCACCCATCCCCAAACTAGACGTGGGAAAGGACACGGATCCAGCAGCCAAGAGGGAGCTGGAGGCTCTTTTAAGTGACAGACTCCCAGATATCGGCCACAGTCCCTCACCCCCCACAGCAGCCTGAGGGCAGCAGGCTCAGAGATGCTTTTGCCTTCTCACCACATCCCAGAATCCCAGAATTGTTTGCATTGGAAGGGACCTTAAAGCTCACCCAGTTCCATCCCCCTGCCATGGGCTGGGAACCTTCCACTAGGCCATCACCACATCACGCAGCCCGAGCACAAACCCCATGCAAAGCCCCCCTCCCCACAACAAAGCTCTTGGTCTTCCCATTCTAAAGAGAAAAGAGGACAAACATTCCTAACTCCTCCTCTGCCTCACCTGGAAGTGGCCAATTTTCTGTCCAAATGCTTCTCTGACATGCAGGTATGGAATTGCGTGGTCGAGGACAGCTTGCATGAGCCTAAGAAAAGCACAGGTATGCAGGACAAGGGAAACAGCAGAACTATTCATTAATAATGAGTTAGCTTTGGAGGCATAACCCAAGGCAAAAAGATCCTCACAGCTAAATGGTATCCCTGCTGCCTTCCTACAGCTCGACTCAAGCAAGGCTGAGAATAAAATCCAAAGGTCCCATATTTCTCCCTGGTGCTTCTTTGGGACATCCTGTGATAAGGTCTGGCCTTGTAATTCAGGGACTGAGACTTGGAGAGCTTTCTCACAACCACAGCCAGGACAGTTTGTGCTGCCTCACATCTCCAGAGCTCCCAACTCAAGAAATACCAGCCCATGCCATAAAAAAAGCACAGGCAAGAACAAGGAGGGGAAAAAAATCTTCCTCCTGCTTTGTGGAAGTTGGTCTTTCCACATGAGGATTAGTCCAGAGAGACCACTTGGGAGGACAAAATGAGTGGGGTACAAATAGTTACTGGGGAGTTTAAGAACTGAATAAATGAAGCACAAACCAGTGTGTGACTCTCTGGATAATGTGTCAGATTTTAAGGAATGAGTAATGCAAATGAGCTGGTTATTCCCAGAGTAATCCACACTGGAGGGATACACAAGCCAGCAATCGGGGACTGAGGCAGATTTACCACCTGTGGAAACCAATCTTTTCCAAAGCACCCTCCAGGAGAGTCCAGTGGAGCAGCTACACCGGTGCTGGTGTCCTGTGCTGGTTTGGGCTGGGATACCCCACAGGATGTCCCTGCTCCTGCCTCCTCTGCACCTTGCTTCATTCCCATGGCTGACCCAGCCTCTTCTCTCCTGCTGCCCCAGTATCCCAGTTCTCCATCCAAGACACATCCTACTGAGAGCTGCAGCCCCTGAGGGGGCCCCACTGGGCCTGGTGGCCCCCAAGGACCCTTCTGGCCTTACAGCCCATCAGAGATAACAGACCCTTACCCCAGGGGCCCACCAGACAGCACGAGCCTCTCCAGGTCCAATCCACTCATCAGGACGTAGACTCCTTTGCTCAGGGCCCCCAAGACATTTTCAGCTGCAAAGGGCAGAGGAAAAGTGATTATTTATGTGCAAAACTCAGCCCAGCTGCTGTCTGAGGACCTGTGTTTGTCTGAGGACCTGTGTTCTCCAGGGCTTGGAGCAACCAGGGCTGGTGGGAGGTGTCCCTGCCCATGGCAGGGGGTGGAATGGGATGACCTTCAAGGTCCCTTCTGACCCAAACCAGTCTGGGATTCTATGAGAAAGGATTGAATATCCTGCAGTCACGTGAAATGGCCTCAAACTGGTTCAGCTTCCAAGACCAAAGATCAGAAGGAGCACTAATGGCCAGAGTGCCAAGTGTGTTCACTTCCAACACTGCAATGATGAGCCTCTCCATGTTACCACAAGATGGAAATCCTGTTTCCATGAGAACACACTGCTCCCTGCAGATGATTCCTGGGAGATGATCAGAAGACTGGGGCACTGGCCTTTCTCATTTCAGAATGGAGGGATCCAGCATAGTTAGAAACATCAGGTTTCAGCTGAAACTCTTCTACTTTGGCTTTTGGTGGTGTATGGGGAGCAGGAGAGCTCCTGGCTCTGCAGATGTGCAATCCTGAATTTCATGATTCTGGATAGGACATCTCCACTTGCTCTAGAGAGGCTGGAATTCTTCTATCAACAAAAATAGCCACTGGCATAACAAATATTGCTATTACAGAGGCCTCTGCTGTACTAACTAGTGGGGTAAGGATGGCCATTTTCAGGCCCTGACCTCAAAAGAACTCCATGTTACAGGCAACCCAAAAGCCTGTTGGAGAGTCTCCAGTGACAAAACCTTCCAGGGAAAGCAGCTCACCCACATATGAGATGGGAGCTCTAATGGGAACAAGCTTCCTGGGAAGCCTCAGCGAGGTTTTGGAGAAGCAGTGGTTGAGAGGTGGGTCCATGAGGCCGAAACAGCAGTGACCTGACAAGGGATGTGCTCCCTCCCTGCAATCCAGCAGATTGCACTTCCAGTTCCACCAGCTCCCTTGGAGGCAGATAAGATCTGCAAAGCCCTCTGGGTCACAGGCTGAACATAGGTGTAATTAGTGATCCAACTTATCTGATCAGGCAGGAAACCTCCCCGACTGGAACCCGACTCACCAGGGATCTTGCAGTCTTCAAAGATCAGTTCACAGGTATCAGACCCTCTCATTCCCAGCTTATCCAGCTTCTGGGTTGTCCTGAAACCAGGTGTTCCCTGAAAGTCAAGGCAGTAAAAGCACAGTTTGAATCTCAATTCTGACAGACTAAGGAAAGTCACGAGAGGTCTGTGAAATTCCCCTGACCACAGGAATATGTGCAGGGTGCCAGGAGGGAGTCAAAGGGAACTGGGACCTAGAACAGGTCTAAGTGCAAGCGCAGAGAAAAACCCCTACATGAACCTTGTGCACCCATTTTCTAATGCACATAAATACTATATAAACGAATTGGACAGCTGTCAACACAGCCCCTCCTACAGCAAGGGATGAAGCTCTGCCAGTAACAGAACTATTCTAATCACCAGGTTAAGTCCACCAGAAGGTTTACTGATCCCTGAGATTTTATATTCTTTCATTAAAGGTTCCTCTTCCATTTTTCAGGCAGAAAGTAGTTTGTCTTCGAGCACGGGGCTGACAGCTCTAGAAGGAAAACCAGCTGGCTTTAAATGAGGCAGTGAGGGATTGAGCTTTAACAACCTGAGGGAATGGCTGAACCCACCCTCTCCACGATGAAGGCGGTGATCCCGTGGGAGGCCGGGACTGCGGTAATGTCAGTTTTAGCATAAACAATGAACACATCTGCATCCGGCCCGTTGGTGATCCAGAATTTGTTCCCATTCAGAACAAAGTAGTCTCCTGCAAGCCAAGAGATGAGATCTGTTAGCTCACAACAGAGCAACACCAATATCCCCACTCTGTGTATTCCCAAACAGGATTCACAGAATCCCAGAATCATTTAGGTCAGAAAAGCCCTCCAAGTTCATCAAGTCGAACCTGTGCCCCATCCCCACCTTGTCCCCCAGCCCAGAGCACTGAGTGCCATGTCCAGTCGTTCCTTGGACACCTCCAGGGATGGGGACTGCACCACCTCCCTGGGCAGCACAGGACAGGCCTCACCTTTCTTATCTGCTTTCATCTTCATGGACACGACATCAGAGCCAGAGTTGGGCTCGCTCATGGCCAAGGCCCCGATGTGCTCCCCGCTGATCAGCTGGAAGAAAACACCACCATAAGCTAAAGGGGGAGAGCAGCAGCGTTGTTTGTTCCCTCTTTACCCTCCCTGGCTGTTTCCCTGCACTGGACCCCCACAGCCACTGTTCTCTGCAGGAACAAAACCGAGAGCCGCCGTTCCCGGCACAGCCTGAGCAGGAGCTCCCTCGTGCTGTGCTCAGGGAACAGAACCACATCCCAGTGGGATGAGATGACTCAGCTCTGCCTGAGCTAGACAAGCACAGCCCTGCTTGCACAACACACGAGGAAGGTGCCAAAGAACCACGCAGGCACCATATGCCTCTGCCCAGCTCCTGCCTGTGCTTTGTGCTGCCCTTTTACACAAACAGCAGTTGGGGAACACAAGAGGCCAACGAGGGGGTGAAAAGGACTGGAAAAGTTGTCCACAATGTTTTCACAGCCCAGTCCCCCCACACTCACCCCACAATGGCAGATGGACAGCCTCCTCCTGTGCCTGCTCACACCAGGCTCTGGCAGAGCTGTTGCTTCCTCTTCACTCTTATTTCATTCTGCCCTTTCTCCTTGCCTTTTTGCCCTCCCTGTGTACTTTTATCCATCTTCTCCCCGTTTTGATCTCTATTTGTTCCTTAAAAAGCAGACTCAATGCCTAAGGTACGTTCAACCAATTCAACCCATCAGCGCACCACTACGGAAGTTTTCATGATCTGCTCAAATCTAGTGAAGCACCTCTAAGTGCTCTGTCAGGAACCAAGACAAGTCAGAGCTGAAGTGGCTGCACATCTCATGGAGGGGCTGAGAATGAGGCATGAAAATACACCTGAGCAACGAGGGCAGCTCGGGGTCACACATCTGCAGGGTGCACAGTGCTCTGAGGAAGCGACACTGCACTTTGCGTGTGGCTTAAATCAAGTGTCTCGTGCTGATCCTTCCACTGATAATCTCAGGGGCTCATTCAATGTGCTTGCTCATTGCTCTTCCACACATTTAGAAAGTGAAATTCATTTAACACACCGGAGTCACGAACATCAACGCCCCAAATGATGATGGGGTTTCACATGTAGTTAATTAGCAGACAAGCCAAGCGTTTGGGCAGTGAGAAATGGAGAACATAAGATAAGAAAGCAGTGGCTTTCACCTCAGAGATCTCAAAACAATTTGGGAACTTGGAAGAATATCAGCAGTACCACCTCAAACCCTCTTTTAGTAACATAGCTCCAGACCTGCAGACATGGAGCTTGGCATGGAACGAGGTCAGTGAGGATTAACAGAACAACAACTGACCAGCTACAGAAGTTTGGCAAGTTTGGTATTTCCCAAGGTTTGGTGCCTGAATCCCGCTGGTGCTTCAGATATCGCACACTGTGAAAGACACCCACCCCTGCAGCCCAATCCCAGCTTTCCCCCCGCTCCAGCCACGGACCTTGGGCAGGTACTTGTGTTTCTGGGCGTCGTTGCCGTTGCGCACGAGCTGGTTGATGCACAGGTTGGAGTGGGCGCCGTAGCTGAGCCCCACGGCCGCCGACGCGCGCGAGATCTCCTCCATCACCAGCACGTGCTCCAGGTAGCCCAGGGCAGAGCCCCCGTATTCCGCTGGGAAAGAGGAAAGACCTCCCGTTACCCACCACGTGCACGACAGCCCAGGGCTGGGCTCGGCCTCGGCTGAGATCCACGACACTTGGAACGGTTCTGGGACTGTCACTGTCCCTGAGCCGGGCGCTGCTGGCTCTCCCCATCCTCTCTGGATCTCAGTTCTCATCCTCAAGGCACAGGGACACTATTTCTTCAGCATAATCAACCATTTAGTTGTACAGCACAGTTGATATGCAGAACACGCACAAGGACACATCCCAAATATACTGACACTGCACAACGAGTCCTTCTTGTCAGCCATCCTCAGGTGCAACCTTCATGTGACCATAAAGGTTAAATCACCAAGAGCAACCTCTGTTAGGTGAGCAGACAAAGGAACACAGGCAAGGTTTATGAAGTCCACATGTGCTTGCCCCCAAACAAGAGAGGAATCCTCAAACTGTTAAAAAAATGGGGCACTAAGGACTTTTCTGAGCCCACAAGTGTGGAGGACACCAGAATTTTGATGAGTGGCCGATTCAGAAGGAGAATGATGCATAAGTGTAACTGCTGTGAATTATACAACATGTAATTCACCAGTGACAAAAATGTGGATTTCAAGAGAGGATGAAGTGAGACAGAGCAGCACTGAGAGCCTGGCTGGGCACACTGAGCTGAGCCTAAAATTAGTGGTAAGGGTTAAGGTCACATAGTAAAACAAGGAGAGGGAAGGCAGTAAAAAGAGAAGGCTGAGAAACGCATAATGGCCTTGAGCAGCTAACAGCCTACACAAATATTTAGATATATACCTACCACACTTTATCTACACACAAATACAGTCCCTTCCCAGCCTAAATGCTTTGTTCTACAGTAGGAAGCAAGTGGTTGTACTGCTAAGGGAAGAGCTACATCAGGACACAAACACTGAGCAGCAGTGGGGGAGGAAACCCAGGAACACTTACTCATCACCAACGTGAGGGCTGCAAACAAGAGCAACAGGGATAAGAGCAAATCTGTCTGTGTGCTCAGGGTGACCAAAGGGCTGAGCTTGGAGAGGTCCCAAATCCCTCAAATGAACCCCACAGCCACTGGCACCACGTGCAGCCTTTCCTCCCACTCAACTCGTTTCGACTCCTGCCTTTATCTGCAGGGCTCTTCGTCCTCTGGAACCTCCTCTCTCTACCACAAACCAGAGTGCAGGGGTTTGCTCTCCATATCCTAAAAGATGGGGCTAACAGTTTGTCATATATGCCAAAACAAGAGGGTTTTCTATTAATTCCTATGAAATGGCTGGATTTGGTGCTTTTGCCTCATGAGAGGCAAACTGCTCAACTGTGAGCAGTCCTGATCCAGGATTGCTTTGCCCTGCAAGAGGAACAGGAAAATGATCCTGCCAGACTCCTCTTCATGTAGCAGAAGCCATGGTGTGACTTAGAATGTATACTCTGTACACATGACATACCTGTATTAGTGTTCTGTGGTAAGTACATATTTGCATTTCTTAGCACTTCATAAAATAAATGGGAAATCACAAACAACACAGTTTTCTCAGTTTTCAGAAGAAAATAAACAGCACTTATTCAAAATGCTCCTTTAATAGGCTTGATCCACCAGTGCCCAAATATTTAATTGTGTATGCCCATCTCCACATCCTAAATCCCAGGCTCCACCTCCTCCAACATACCTGACGTCAATAAAGAATCACACAAGTCCACAATCCAAAACAAGGTGGGAAATCCTGGGTGTAGGAGGGTTTGAGAGGTAAACCTTTGAGATAAAGGACAGGACTCATGAGGGGATGGCTCACTGATAATGTAGGAAACTGCTGTAAGCCTCGGGCACAACATCAGAGGAGAAAGAGGGAAGAGGGAGACAAACCAGGAGCAGCAGTAAATGTGGAAGAGGAAAGGGAGAGAAAGCAGAAATGCAGAGTCTTCTAGCACTAAGAGAGGCAAGAGGCATTATTTTGACATTGCTATTCAGCTGGATCCTGCAGAGGCCTTTGCACAGCCACATCTAGAAAACAGACTTGTCCACTGGGAAAGAAAGGCCCCATCAGCCCCTTTTCTCCACTCAGGGCTTCTCATTCCCCTGCCCTGCTTTCAGCATGACCACACTCATCTGTAACATTAATTAGAACACTTGCACTGACCTGGACAGGGCTCAGTAAGATTTACCCTCATTTTCTTCTGGCTGTGCTCAGCTCTCCATTAGTTATCTCTCCTTTTCAGAGCATTAGTTTAGACCCTTTAACTTCTCCCATTACAAATGAATGCTTGTTCATGGATACTTTTACCTCTAGCTCTCCTTCTTCCAATCTTGCTTCGTATCAGAAATGCACAAACGTGTTTGAGGTGCACACGTTACACCTGGAGAAACCATTTCTGAGCAGTGCTTTTAAACGGTGACAGGCCATTCTGTAACCATCCAGAAGTCTGACAAGGAAAAAGGATTTGGACCCAGAGAAGGATAACAACAGTTTGGAAATTTTTTTTAAAGACACAATGATGGGATAGAATGGATGTCACATCAGAGACAAGGCTGTTATGGACTGGAAAGCGAGAGTTTAAGTGGTCTCTCCCAGTAGGAGGTAAAAGATAGGAATAAACTTACCAGGAGCTGTGATCCCCAGAACTCCCAGTTCTCCAAGTTTCTTCCAAAAGTCCTACAAACACAGAACAGGAATGAGCCCACACTTGCAGTCAGGGCATCAGCATAAAAAGTTTCCCCAGGGAGCTCCCTGGAAACATCAGTTTGTCCCCAGGCCATCACAGGAACGTGGTATATCCATCGATACCTGTCGCTCCCGCAGTGCAGCTCCAGCCCTGGGGCTGAGAACTCAGGCAGGCCTGAGGACACTGGTTGTGCTACACATGGGAGGAGCTGGTGGAATTCAGTGAATATTCACAGGGCTAAAATTACTTCTGGAAGGACAACTCCTAAGATGCGAATCTTTGCTCACTTTAAGTAAAATTTCAGTGAAATAGCATAAGTTGTCCATGACTAAAACCCTGGAAATAGGAAGAGCTGCTGTGAGCTGGCACTTTAAAATCACTTCTTCCAGCGTTTTTTCTCTATTCTTCTTCCAGCAAAACAGGAACTGGCAACTAAAGGCAAGGAAGCTTCCTTGGGAGAGATTAAAAACCAGGAATGTCACAGCCACGATGTAACATAGTAGGAAAGGATGGTCCTCGCCATCGAGGACCACACGTATCCTGGTGGGACCATCTCCCTGCTGCTCCTTTCCTCTGCTGCATGATGGACACCCAGGGGAGCTCTCCCCGCATGGCATCTGTGTCCAGCAATTAAGATAATTATCAGGAGTAATCTCCAGAGAATCCAAAAAGTATAATTCAACAGCTCTGGATGACACCTGGAGTGCCAGGGTAAATTTACACACTTCACTTCAAAGCCACACATATATCCCTGGAAATGTCAACATGAGAACTCTGGGAAATCCTGGCACATGTTTAGAGCTTTTTGAGTCTTGTGGAGCTTATGAAAACCAACAGTCAGATCTCTTGTTTCCATCAGTCAAAGCACCCCGTGGCACAGAACTCGTCGGGTTTATGAGGAAGGCAAGTTTCAGCTGGACAGTCAATCACCACGTCTTGGCATTTGCACACAAATATTTTCACAACAAGTCTGAGAGGAAACTCATGTCCAAGAGAGGGACTGAGCCAGGAAAACACAAAGCATGTGTTGGGGAAGGAGCCTGAACAGAGCCAAGCAGAAACCCCATGGTAAGAACCTGAACAAGACCATTATCTGTATTTTTTATTATTACCTCTGGGTTCTGCCCCAGGGTGTTGAAAATAGGTAAAAAAACAATAAAAGAGGAAACCATAAAAAGGTTCTCTGTGGTTTTTAAGTTTGAAAAGCTAATGCCATGTTCCTGTGGTGTGCACTGGGATTGTCTGGACTGAGGTGCAGATCCAAGAACCCCCTTTTCCACACATACACATGGAATACTTGCCCGCATGCCTTTGAATTCATTCTCCTGGTCAATCTGTTGAGCCTTCGGAGCCAAATGCTCTTGGCAGAACTTCGTCATGGTCTCTCTAAGCTGGGAGAAGAGGGGAGGAAAAACACACATATTGCATCTCATCAATACATCCTCATCTTCCCACAGGTCCTGCCAACATTCCCCTGCCAGGCAACTCCAGCATGCCAAACCCAGAAGCAAAGGACCATAAGGAAATCCACGGTTCAGTTTACTGGCTGGAATACCCCATAAAAGGGTCATTGGTTTTAGTCTTTTAAAAAGGAGCTGAAATACTTAAGTTCATCTCAGCATTTACCTTAACCTCACCCCAACAGGAGAGAATGTTCCTGAACTCCTGCCTGCACTGGGGTTTTGGGGCATGTTTTTGGGCAGGGAACTTTGAAAGCAGATGAACTGCACTTATAAGGTGCTAACCCCAAACAGTGGCTGATTATAGTGCCATTTAATTACCTGCAGATGCCTGTAGTAATTAGAGATGCTCATTAAAATGTGTCCATGTATGAAACTGGAATTCCATTATCTATCCTACTATTTCCTACAGAGGGCATAATTGATAGAGCCAGGTATGTTCATTGATCCAAGTGTCAAAAAAACTCAAAATCTTTTTCTAAACCTTAAATACATACTTGAATTATATACATAAATACACTTGAATATATACATGTATTCTGCAGAAGTCTATACACATACTAAGAAATTATACACACTTCAATAATGAAGTGTCTTTAATACAAAGATTTAAAACTTCTGCCTGTATATTATGGCAGTTTAATGATCCCTTTTTTATCTTTTTTGGTTCTTTATTCTCACAAATTAACGCTGGTGAAGGAACGGTTTTAGAGACTGAAACCCTGTGCTGTTTAACCAGAACCTGTACAAGAAGCAGGAGCAACAAACCAAAATATGCCCACACTTCCCTGCCTTTCTCTGAGCCCTGCAACCGAAGCATTCTCTTTCTTAAAATAAAGAGATATGCTAAATTTCCATGGCCATGTGGATTCCAGTACCACCAAACAAGCTTTCTCCCCACTGATGGATTTAAAAACTCAAAAGAACCCCAAAAACCACATTAGACACAGAACAAAGAATATGGTGAGTTGGCAGGGACCCCCAAGCATTAAAGTCCAACTCCTGGCCCTGCACAGGACACCCCAATAATCCCACCCTGTCCCTGAAGGTGTTCAAATGCTCCTTGAGCTCTGGCAGCCTTGAGGCCACAACCACTGCCCTGGGGAGCCTGTTCAGTGCCCAACTACCCTCTGGGGGAAGAACCTTTTCCCAATACCCAGCCTAAACCTCCCTTGGCACAGCTTCAGCTGTTCCCTGGGTTCTGTCACTGGTCACCAGGGTAGAGTTTGGTGCTGCCCATTGGGAGGGAGCTGTAGACTGTGATGAGGTCTAAGAACTATTATCCTAAATCTTTAGGTGCTTCGTTGGGCAGAACAGGCTGGGAGAGCTGCAACTCTTCTTTTGAGAAGATCTGATGAAACCCAAGCGATTTGTTCCTTCGGTGATCACGTTTCTGGAGACGACTCCCGATGCAGGAGGCCCAGCGCGGGCGCAGCGGCCGTTTGCCTGGTCGGGGCGGTGTTCTACGGCGAGGAGAGCAGGTGCTCCGGGCGGGAAAGGTGTCCCGGGCAGGAAAGCCCGCGCGGGCCACGCGTCCGGGGCGCGCCAGTGCCGAGCACCGCGCCCCCCCTGCGCGCACGGCGATTGGCCGGTGCCCGCCGCTTGCGGCCAATGGGCGCGCGCCGAGCCTGCCACACCCCCGGGCGCGGATCCCCGGCCCGGCCCGGCCCGGGTAGTACCCGGCGCTGCTCCGCGTTCAGCCCGTACCTGGCGCTGCTCGGCGCTCAGCCCGTTCACCGTGTCGTCCACCGCCAGCCCCGCGCCGCCCCGCCGCAGCACCGCCGCCAGTACCGCCCGCGGCCGCCTCGCACGGCCCGCCGCCCGCCCCAGCACCGCCGCCGCCATGGCCGCTCCGCGCCGCGACCCCGCGCGCACGCGCGGCCCCGCCCCGCTCCCCGCCCGGGAGGGGCCGGAGGACAGTCCTGCACCTTTAATGGAGCAAAGTACCGACGGGACACACCGGGACACGCGGGAATCCAGCCAGCGCGGGGCAGGGACCACTGAACCAGGGGTACAACAGCAAACACAACCCCCAGAACCCCAGTCCAGTCCGTCCTTATGCCTCACATCGCCAGGAGGTGCTCCAGCTCATTGAGTGTTGCTGTGTGTTCCTCGATTTCTGCTTGGAAGGAGGAATGGTTCTCCAGGGACCGCTGGCTCTCCTCCTCTGCTGATTTCCACATGTCCATCCCTGCCTGTGGAGGAGTCAGTGCACACCCCGTGTTACCAACAACAGAGGAAGGAACAGCAAAACCACATCCTAAAGGAGCTCCAGCCAAAGATCCGAGCCCTTCCCCCTAAACTAGGCTTAGTGTGGCATTCTTTACCTTGGTTGCTGGAGGAAAATGTCAATTTACCTGCAACCAAAATTTAGCAAGTTTCATGTAAGAGCTAATCAATGAAGTAGCTGTTAAGTCTCTTCCCAAGGACTGTAGAGATGTAATTCAATGACTATTTTGGTCTGTGTATAGATAAGTATTGAAGCCACTTGCTTGCACCCTTCTCAGTTCCTGAGAGACTATCCAAGGTCACTGCTCTGCAACAGCTTCCAAGTCATATCAGATCCTCTGAATTCCAGAGTAACAACCACACTGGCAGCTTCCTCTATTTAGAAGAGGAGTAGCACAGTTTCCTTAACACATTTATATAAAAAAAATGAATACTACAGGTTTTCATCTAGTTCACGTGGAGAAAAGAGGAGCAAAATAACCTCTCTGAGCACCTACTGCTCGTTGCCTGGTTGAGTCAGTGACAGTCTCACCTGATGCACCTCCTTCTCTTCTGCCAAGGTCTGGTTAAACAGCCTCAGCTCTTCTATGAGCTTCTCAGTCAACAGCTGAAGAGGAAAATAATTTTTAATATAATGTGAGTCCCAGCAGATGTTTCAGCATCGGGAGGGAAGGGCAGAGACGCACAGAGCCCTCAAAGCCCATTTCAGACCTTTCTTACCATTGTCTGTTCCTGGCACTCCTGGGTCTCCTTTTCCTGCTCCAAAATGTTGCTGCCTGTAACTAATTTAGGAGACGCATTAGAGAACCTCTAATACACAGACTTTGTGTTTGTAAGAACAAACAGCTTTTCAAAGTAACTTTCTACAGCAAGAACAACTAAGTTATTTTATCCAGGACAAGGCCTACTGCAGGAAGCAGCTTTTTCTCTTAAGCCACAAAAGGCATGGAGTTCCATCAGCATTCCTTTAACAAGGAAGCACAGCCCAAATGTCTAATGAACAGTCACAACAGGAGAATAAAGAAAACATTCTGAAGAATGAGGACCAGGATGTGACTGAAGCGCAGAGTCCTTACCAGGATCAATGTTCCTGCTCTCTAAAATCACCATGCAAGTCTCCTGAAACTTCTTGAGCTTCTCAACTTCTTGGCCCAGGCTGTCATTCTTCTCCTTTAACTCCTTGACAGTGCTCTGCCATGAACACAGGTTGTGAGGGAAGCAAGCTTCCAAGAAGATGTCCTTGTCCTTGGTCAGCAGTACTGACATGGACAGCTTAACAAGTGCTGCTCTGGCCCTTTTGTCTCCACCACCACAGCAGATTAGATGCTGCAAACCCTTGCTCCTGCTTCCTGACAGGATTAAATACATCTACCACATCCCCACATCACACCAAAATTTGATCCTAAGAGAAATTCCTCTTAGGCAGTCCCGGATCGTCTCTTTTGCTCCCTCATTTATATAAATAATTCGTGCATTGAGGAGCATGGAAACATTCAGAAGAAAAGGGGATCATATTTTTTTACACAATCCAGGTATCACCAGGCAATTGGACAAGCTGATCAACCTCCCAAGCTGAATGCAATTCTCCAAGAAATCAATAAGCACGTGCATAAGGATGATCCAGCTGACAGTGTCAAAAGCTTCGGTAACATTTCATGGGAGGTCTCAGAGGCTCTTAAGGAAATCAAGCTGTGAGATATGAGGAAGGATCATCTCACAGATTGAGAACTAGGAAATAAAGTGAGATTTTACAGCCAGGGGTTGCCAGGGGGGGCCTCCTGCGAGTAACAGAAATGGAGCTAAATGTGTCCTAAACTGAACTGTAATGACGAAACTTCCAATTTCAAATCTAAACTTGATTCCAGAAAGTCAAATCTGTTTGAAACAGAATCCCCTGGACAGTCCCAGCTCTCTCAGCCTTTCCTCCAGTCACTTAATCATCTCTGTGGCCCTTTGCTGGACCCTCTCCATTGTATCCATGTCTCTTTTGTACTAGGAGCCCAGAACCAGACAAAATATTCCCAGTTTGGCCTCCCCAGTGCCGAGCAGATGGGGAAAAAAATTTGCAGAAGAATACAAAGACACAAAAAGATTAGGCAACTAAGTGATTATTTACAGTTCCTTTGGCTGTAGTGAGGAAGCACCTGGCAATATCAAGGCTGTTCTAATAAAATTCCATACAAGTGTCTAGTTGTGAACTTGAAATATTCTCCCACAGTGAGTGTGAACTGGAATTAGAGCTCTAGTAACATTTCACAGGGAGCTAGATGCATTTTCCATTGCAAGGCACCTGCAGCTCTGCTGATTCCCAGCTTCTGGCAGATATCAGAGGAGAAAGCCCAGCCCACCCAAACTCAACTGACTTGTGATGGAGGCAGGAAAATGAGCAAGACAATCCTTAACATGACCCTGTAGGGATATAAGAATTATTCAATGATTTATTCATCTTTCCCGCTTTCCTTACCTGTGCTCCTGTTAGTCTGGAATGTAGCTGTTTATTGGCTGTTTCCAACAGCTGATTCTTGCTTTTCAGCTCTGCTTCTACTTTGTATCTGTTGAGAGCACTGTAGAGTCAAAAAGCAAAGATTTAGGGGCAAAAAAGACCAGTTTTGCACACCTTCTTTTGCTTACACAAACATGCCCTTTTCAGCAGTATTTGCTTTTGCTCCTGACCAACAGATCTGACCAGCAAACTTGGCAGGAAAGCTGCACGTGGGTGAGAGCTCATTGTAACCCTCCATGGGTTACACCACGGCATGAGGGCAGCTCACAGAGAGGGGAGGAAACGCACCCTCTTGTCGCTGTCTTCCTGGAAAACTGCTCCCCTTTCTTGGCAGATTTCGGCAACCTTAAAAGACAGATAAAATACAGTTAGCAGAAGATCACTGTGCTGCTGCAGATCAAGTCTGTTAGTCTGACAAAGTCTGCAAAAATAAGCCATCTTTGGGACATCTGCCAAAGAAATCCATCGATATTTTGCTTTTATTTACCCTTGGTTCCCAGCCTTGAAGACACCATCCGCTGGAAGGTTTGAGACAAAGTTAAAGTTGGGATCCTTGCTGAACTCTGGCTCTGATGCTTTGGTGGTGCAGTGGCCTTTCTTTGAAGGAAAGGTCACTTGTGTTTCTGCAAGAAAATCACAACACTGAAAACACTCTGGTCTGGAAAAGACCTCCTTAGGGTCTCTCAAACCTTCAATTTGAGGAAAATCAAAGTTATATTTGGCTCAAATAGAGACTTTAAGGTAGAAACAACTAAGAGCAGCCTTCAAACTTTACCCAGGATTAAGTGTTCAGAACAAGCCAAAGATAGGTCAGTATAGACAGCGTTAAAACATAATTACCAGGCTTGAATGAATGAGAGAAAGGGTGAAAGTGATAATATAGATGTGATAATAAAAATCTCATACAACATTCAACACGCCACAGGGTTACAAGCAATGCAGTTCAACACTGGAAGCAAAACAAACACAGCCCACTCAAAACTCTGTTCAGAGACCTTCATACTCCAGTTCATTAAGAGCAGATAGCTACTAAAATAGCATTACAGAGAACTAGCTTTCTACGTGGTTTACTTCTCTTAAATTGCAGCTGCTTGAGTGTATAAGCTTGGTTCACACAGTTGCTTTGTTTTCTCCCCGAATTTCAGTATATTCCCAATAACACATCCACGAGCACATTTACATGCAGTTTCCATCGATACAGCCCAGTTCCCCTGACTTTAACGCTAAGCCCGGGTGCCTCACGTTCCTAAAGTCCCTAAATAGCATTAAAAGATCTATAAAAGCGAGAGACTGGAGGGAGCATCTTTCACATGCGCGGGCCGCCGCCTTCAGCGGGCGGGGAATACACACGGCGGGAAAGCCAAAAAGCGTTAACCTATGTGCTAAAGACGGGCAGAACAGCGGTGAAAAAAGCTTATCACTAGATTTCGGAGCAGCCATCACGGGGCAGGCAGAGCCGCAGCTCCACGAAAGTGTGGCGTGCCGCCCACCGCCCCGTCCCCCGGCCTAACCCCCTCCCCCCCCCCCGGCCGTGCCCGCCGGTGCCCCCGCGGTGCCCGGCACGTACCTGCGGGCGGCGCGGGGCGGTGTGTGCCGCCGTACACGGGGATGCGGGAGGGCTCCCCGTCCATGGCGGCCGCTCCCCCTCAGCCGCCGCCGCCCTCGAAACCGCGCGCGCCGCGACCGTTGGGCGGCCCCGCGCATGCGCGGGGGAGGGGGAGCGGGAGGGCGCGTGGCCGTTGGGGCGCGCGGCGCGGGGCGCCGCTGAGGGGGCGCGAGGCGGGAGCGGCGCGCGCCCCCGCCCTCCGTTTCGCGCCCTTTTTTGCCTCGCGCGCCCCGCCCTCAGCGAAGGGTCTTCTGGCCCCGTGTGAGGCTCCTTCCCTGCGGGGAACAGCCCGAGCGCTAATTCTTCCCTTCGTTCGCTGCCTCCTGCTGCCTCGCCCTCTACTTTGGGCACTCGAGGCCGGGAGAATCCCGAGCTGTGCGGGGATTCGAGTGGACTGCGTGGACGCGAAGGCGTCAGGGCGCTGAGGGCGCCGGTGCTGACCCTTCCGTGTGAGGTACTGAAATCGCCCTGCAATGCTGTGAGGTGAAAGGAGGCATCTGTAGAAAACGTTTCTCGACTTAAGAGACATTTACGGTGCTTTCCAAGGTGGTTTTTATAATGCGTGGGAAATCCCTCCAGACAGCAATGGGGAGCATGGTGCCCTCTCCCTCAGGGAAGGCGCCGCAGCCACGGCAGGTCCCCCAGCCCCGTGCGAGGCTCTTTCCCTCAGGGAAAACTGGAGCACAATTCCGTCTTTCCTTCCTCTCCTTCCTCCTGCTACTTCACCCTCTGGTTTGGGCACTCAAACATCGAGGGCTTTGTGGCCGTCGAGGGGATGTGGACACGCCAGAGCTGCGAGGGCGCTGGTGCTGCCACGTGGAAATAAGCTTGGGTGTGAGGTACTAAAATTGCCCTCCAGTGCTGTAAGGTGAAAGAATGCATTTGTATCAAGTGTTTCCCGACTTAAAAGACATACTTGCAGTGTTCTCCAACGTGGTTTTCATAACGGGTGGGAAATCCCTCCAGAGAGCAGCGGGAACAGCTCTGTGAGGAGGGGGCTGCAATCTGAGGGCAGTTCTGGCTGCCCAGACACCCTCCTGAACATTCCCCCCCCCCCCCCCGACAATTTCACTATAAAAACGTGAAACTGAAATATAAACAAAATATGAAAACAAACCTGACATGTTTACTATCAGCTTTAAAAGATCATAGCCCTAATGGCTATCAGGCAATCACTGCCTGTCTCCTACAGAGCAGGGGCAACTTGTGGGTGTCAGAAGGAGTAAGTATTTTTAAGATGTATACTTTCCTTTGGAAAATATATTAGGCACTTAAAAGGTGAAGAAAATAACCCCAGTGTTCTTGGCGAAAATGAAGCATCACACAGATTTAGGAAAGTTCGTCATAAACATTTATTTTATGTCAACCTGTTTAGAGAATGTTTTACTCTTCAACAGATAGAGGTTAGGAAGTGTTTGTTTTCCTGTTTGTTTTCTGGTAGAGGGGAAAAAAAAGTAAAATTCAAGATTCACTAGATATGTGAATTTTAAAAAGTTACGTGTTTGTGGGGAATGCCTTGAGTGGGAACAGGCTGTGAGGAGGACATAGAAAGCACCCGAATCACAGAGGGGACGAGCACTCTTTTCTCAAGGGGGAAATTCGCACTGAAAATCTTTGGCAGTACTAGAATTCCTTCAGATAAAACAAATTGGAGTTGGTACTGGAAATAGATTTGGGCTGGATTCTGCAGCCCCTCCATGATCAGGAAGAGGCTGTGTCAACTCAGAAGCCTCGAGGGGATTTTTTGTAATATCTGAGTTATTTTGATGAGGTCTGTGAACCTGGGCTTTGCATAAAGTAGAAAATGAAAGACTTTCTTTTCTTTAATTAACCGTACACTTTACAATATCTAGATTGCCAGTAGTTTAGTTTGGGATTTTTTTTTTTTTTTAACATGAGCTCTCTTTCTCTGTCCTTAAATACCTGGAGCTTCACCTCATTATTTCTCTCCTCTGTGACCTCGACAAGAAACCAAAATCTATTCACCTTGTAGGAAATGGCAAACCAGGTTTACTCGATAAGTCCTGCAGAACAGCTGTAACATGGCACCAGACACTGGAGGGTCAGAGGCTTGTACTCGGTGAGAATTGCTCTGTCATCCTCTCACTAGCATCAGATCTGCTGGTTCTGTGGAAACACAGGTGTTTGCGCAGCTGAAATACTAAGAAATAGTCTCAGCTCTGGGAGAGGTGGGAGGAAAAAACTGATATTTACAGTTCCAAAGAGATTTGGACTTGCCCGTTCCCCAGCAGCAGCTTTGCTCTCTGCCAGGTTTCAGCTGTTGTAGCCAGAGCTTTGTGCGCTGGATCGTTTGATCCAAACATCAGGCATGTCTGGTTGGCTGTTGGGTAACACGACCGGCCCCTCGCTCCCCAATCCAAACCGATTTTTCCACGAGGAGCTGTTCTGCTGTGACGCTGCCGGAGAGACATCAAAGACAGTCTCCCTCAGGTCCAGCCGCAGGGTATCTCTCTTGCCGTTCAGGTAACCTCTCTCCGCGTTACCGTAGGAGTCAGACAGCTCCAAGGCATCGGGACAGGAGCTGGCTGACTCAGCAAGCTTCAGGCCCTGCTCGAAATCACTGATTGACGTCTCGCTGGAGATGTTGAGCATGTCAAAGGAGCTGCCGAGGGAACAAAGGCATCTGTGAATTTTGTAGATGTCAGCAGCAGGGAGGGGGCTGCGCTCTGAGGTATAGTCTGGCTGCTGCTGGGCAGTGTCGCTGGAACACTGGGATTTATTGAGCTGCCCGTCTTCTTCCGTGCCAGCCGGCTGGGTGTGGTCCAGCCCAGACCCGTCCCACGCTTTCAGACCGTACTTTTGACAGCGACAATCTCGGCAGAGTCTCTCCCTGTGAATTTCTGCTTCCGAGGTGCTGTGCTTGTAAGGAGAGGAAGTTTGTAGGGCGGGACACTGGCACAGGCCGACCTGCTGGTCTCCAAGGGTCTCCTGCAGGCTCTGTCTCTCTCTGTCCAGGGAGGGGTGCGTTCCCCCTCGGGGGCATCTGTTGTCTTCAACCTGTGTGTCTTCAGAGAGCACAGAGGGCCGGTTGGACAGCTTGCTCGTGGAAGTGCTGTTGTCAAAACTGTCGCTGAGTTTCCTGGACAAGGGCTGGAGCTCGTATTGCTCATTTGCAGTGTTGGCCTCCTGGACCTTCCGCAACCGGTTTTGCTTCTCGCTGCCCCCACAGGCAAAGTTTCCGTTCAGCCCGGAGTCATCGGTGTAGTCTTTCATGGTGTGGGCACAAGGCCAGAGGATCTGCCCACAGTTCTTCTCCGGGCCGAAGAAGCAGCAGAGCGACTGGAAGAAGAAGCTGGCGAACCCACAGCTGATACAATTGATCATCATGACGAATATCCCCAACTTCCTGTACGCCAGGACCGTGGCAGGCAACATGATGACCCCTGCAGAGAAGAGAGCGGAAGCTGCCATGGCCGTGGCACAGCTCATCTGCTTCAGGGAAAAGGCCACTCGGCTCAGGCGGTCGGAATGGGGGCACAGGTGGTAGGAGATGCAGTAGTTGACGGTGAAGTCAACAGAGAGACCTACTGCAGCTGAAATGAAGAGAGACTCCACTGCATTGAGCTGCCACTCCAAGAGGACCAAAAGGCCAATGGTGACCAGGACGGTCCCTGCGATGGCAGTGACAGAGAAAACACTAAGGAGGACGTTCCAGGTAGTGAGCAGCAGCACCACGAAGGAAACTGCTATGGAGAGCCCCATGACCACCATGGTTTCTGTGCTGAGGCTGTCCTGCAGGTTGTACAGCTCTAGTTTACTGGTAAACCATCCGTTCTGAAGCCCCACGGGGGCAGTTTTCATTTCCTCTGTTACCCAGAGGCTGATTTCCTCATAAAATTGTTTGGATTTGCTGTAGTTGAAGCTATAGTGGTAAACAGTTTGAAACTGCAGCACTAAGGCAGTGAGATTTCCCTCCTCATCAAACCTGAGGCCCAGGTCATACGTTTCTGCCCCTTCCCTGCCCTCTTCCAGGAGCATCATTTTGATGCAGTGCACGAAGACTTCGCTTCTGTAAGGGAAAGAGAAGTGGTTACAGCAAAGGTTGAAGCTGTGGTCTCGCTGGGAGCACTGGCGGCTGTCCATCCACCTGAGGAACTCCTCCATGAAGCACACAGTAGACTTTTGCTCTGTGTCAGGGTAATAGAATGTTTTGTTCTTCACTTTTTGGCAGAATTCGAGGAGCCACTTCTGGGCATCGGGGTTTTGGATTGTGAAGGTGGTGTCTTTCACTAGAGTGCCGTTGCTTTTTGGGTTGAAATGGTCCCCGTTGTCCACAGGCAGAACGCCCCAGACTATGGTGACGGGCATACGCTGCCCTTCTCCGCGCTCCAGCCTCTCGAACATGAACTGGTGGCAGTACTCGGAGTCGTACCTCTCGAAGGGGTGGCTCAGCCTGAACACCTGGACAGATGATGTCTCCAGGGTAGGGAGCTTGAGTTTGGGGTTGGAGCAGGAAATGTAGGCACCTCCAATGGCTAAGGCAGCAAACCAGCAGATCCAGATGTACCGAAACTTGATGACGCCGCAAGGCAGGAGCTTTTCAAAGAGCAGCTTGGAGGTTTCAGACAGCGTGTTCTGGAGCCCCCTGAGGATGTAATGGAGGGAGAGAGCGACTCTCTTGTGGCCGCTGTTGTTCCAGTAGGCTTCTGGCTTGTAAACGCAGGCGGTTGCGACGTAGCGCTCGTAGAGCACGGCCGAGGAGGGCAGCCAGGTCAGCATGAACAGCAGGTTCACCAGCACCGAGGTGCCCATGTAGACGGCGAAGCAGCGGATGGCTGTGATGTTGCTGATGTAGCTGGCGTAGAAGGCGGCGCCCGTCGTGAAGCACGAGGCCAGCATGAGGTACCCAAAGTGGTGCATGGTTTGACTCACCCACTGAGCGAGCCCGGCCGAAGGGTTCTGGCTCTTGCTGAGGTTCCACAGGTCGAAGAAGACAAAGGTGTGGTTGGCACAAATGCTGCTGAGAACGATGACTGCTGTCAGGTTCACAAAAGGGAAGTAGGTGAATCTGAAGGCCACCTTGTACAAGAAGTAGGAGATCATCAAAGAACTGACAACAGCAAGCAGGACCATCAAGGTAATAAAGAGTGAGCGTAAATAAAAAGAAATGCTTAGAAAAATAGCTAATATTGCAAGTACTGGATACTTAGTATCCAGTAAAAGGTAGTGATGGAACAGTTTCTGTTTAAGGCCCAGGTCCATTCCAGTGATAGAGGTGTAGTTATCAAACAGATCCCAGGTTTCAAGGTTGTCTAAGTAGATCCCCATCATCGATGCACCTTTTCTTGTAGGCAGGAAGAGCAGGCTGTATTTGAGAGAGGGCACTTGGTACTCCATCGTCTGGGGGCTGAGAAAGTCCCTGTCGACCAGGAAGTGAAGCAGTTGGTAGATGGCATTGAAGCGGGTACATTTTTCTGGGACTTGGGCACACTGGGAGTGTTTCTGTCTGACGGCCGCAGGGCCTATGCAGGACGGGGTGAGGACACCTCTGTGGTAGTCTGGAGCACAGGCACGGAGCAGGGCCAGGGTGTGGGAGATGTCTCCCTGGGTTATCTCCAGGCACGAAGACCTGTTGTACAGGACAGCGATGTAGTTCCCCAGGGACCAGCTCGGGCAGCATTCGTTGGCTTCTGTGCGCTGGCAGAGGTCTCGAAAATGCACGTGGGAGCGGATCTGGAAAACAGACCAGGGGCATCAGGGCAGACTCCAGTGTGTTCCTTGTTCCCTGCAGTAATCCTCCCTACTCCTTCTTCTGTCCTATCCTCCCCTTTCCCCTTTTCCCCTTTCTCCTTTCCCCTTTCCTTTTCCCCCCAGGTGTACCAGCCATCCCTTGCCATCCTCCCAAAGACAAATCCCAAACACCATTTGCCTTTTCCAAAAATTAAACCTTGTCCATTATTTATGTTTTATAACCACAGGTTTTCAAATTTGGCTCCTATGGCAAATGCAGCTAATCCCATTAGAACTCCCACTTTTAAAACTTGCTGCCGGTGTCCAAGCTGATAGTTCCATTTCCATAATTAGGTTCTGCTGCCCAAAATCCTCAGCAGCTTCTGAGGAACACCTTTGGCTCCCAGACCAGCTCTTGTTCAGTGTCTGTTTATTCTTGTTTAATTTGCAACTGGCAGGTGGGATCATCCCTGTATTGCCAAGGAGATGAAATGCTTTGGAATCCTCCAGGTGAAACCTGTTGTGTAGCTCACGTTCTTTCTGTCTGGCATCCTCTCAGCTAGACATCAAGAATTGTGGCAGACAGAAAAGAGACAGCCTGTACATGTGTTCTTGCTGCCATCACTGACCTTGTCTTGTTCCATTTGACACATAGACTGAATAGCTTGCAAGTTCCATAAGCTCCCAGCAGTTGTGGACATAAATACCAGCTGGGAATAGCTCTTTTCTGAAATAAAGAAGAAAAAAAATATTAAAGAAAATGATTAGCTAATGAAAATTAATCAGCCAGGCTGTTTGGAGTAGACTCTCTGTTCATGGAAAAAGCAAAGTATCTGTGTGTATCTCAGTGTCCACAGGGCTGCTCTGGAGGGCTCCCTGCAGGGACGCAGGTCACAAGACAGCAGTGAGTGGTAGCATCTGTCTCGTGTGACCTCAGCTCTGCTCCTTGCCCATCTGCCATTTACATTTTTCAAGAAGAAAAGAAGGAACAGAGAGGGAGTGGGAGCAGAGAGGGAGGGGAGCATGCGCTGTGTTTTCAGAGGATTCACTTTGGATGTGGGTAAATGGTAAAAACATTAGTCCTTTAACATGTGCTTTTAAGGGATATTTCTAGAGGGAAAACCAGAAGTATGGCAAAGGGTTAAGAAGGAGGAACAATTCTTCTCCAGAATTTCTGGACAAGCCTTTTCTGACCACTCAGTTCTGAAGTGCTGGGAGGGCACTATCAGAGCTCTCCCATGTGGAATTGCGCACACTGCTTGCTTAGAGCCATTTCAGGGTATTCCCCGTGTCCCACTCTGACAATTCCGTCACTCGGGTTCTGGGTGTGCAGCACTTACGGCCCCGTCGACATTCCCCTCACCTGGGGGGCCACAGAAGAATCCATCTGCTCCGTAGCTTGTTTCCACCATTCTCCGTGTCCTCGCTGCTTGTTCTCCCTGAGCAGCCTTCTGGCCTCTGCCCATGCCAAGGTCATCATAGCTAGCAAAGAGCAGATTATTGTTAATAATTATTGCTACTATCTGGAGATCATCTGGCCCTGAGTCACGTTCACTGACAAGGGCCTGGTGCCACACACAGCAATAGGGAATCCAAATCCATTGCAGGCACACAGACTTCAAACTCTGCAGGGTCCTGGTCACTTTTGAGTGCAGGATATATATTATACTTCACGTAGATATCTTGGAATATTGAATGTGTGCCTTTACAGTCAACATCTCCCTCAACCCCCCCAAACCAAACCCAAATACCTTTTCTTCTTGGCATAGGGAGAAAGGGAGAAGGTCTTCTTGTAGCCCGTGTGGCTCTCGACATTCCTCCACACAACGAGCTTCCTGCCAATGTCAGTGTCTCGTGGCTCGAATCCCTGCTCAAGGAAAAGGGCTTTGTCACCACTCACACTTCACTCAGCTGTCCTTAGGCTTCCTCTGAGACACAGAAACTGTATTACTGCATCTTGGACAGAGACACAAGTTCAACTTCCCCTGGAACTACTGCATCCCAGACACGAGAGAAAAAATGTGTCTCCTTTCCCTTCCCTGCAACAATGGCTACAATTCTCTCTCCCTGATATCCTAAGACTCTTCTCCTTTTCAAGTGTAATGGTCCCTTACAGAAATGGCACTGATTTTCCACTTCATGGACAAACTCTAGTGTAATCTTATTTTTTCAGGATTCCTCCATTAACTGGAGGCAGGGATGACTTTAGGGAGTGTGGGATTCTGCATGGAAAACAGGACTCTGTGTAGTGCTCAGAACAGGGCAGGCTCTCTGTTTCTAGAGCCTCGTGCACAGGCTGTAGGAAGCAAAGCCAGATCCTCCATCCAATCTCTGCCCAGCCTGGGGGTGACCCCAGCCTTCCAGCTGTGGAAGGGGAGCAAAGGGAGCAATCCCAGTTTGTGCTGGCAGTGTCTCCACCCCCGAGGGAGGGCACTGGTGGGAGTGCAGAGCACAGCTGAGGGGTGGGCTGGTGGCTGCCACTGGCGCGGGCTGTGCTCTCCCTGTGTGCCAGAGGGGCAGCTGTGCGGGGCTGACACATTCTGCTCGTCCTGGAGGGATGGTATCCCGGCTTGGCCGTGCATTTTCCTTATGTCCCTGTCGAGGTATCAGCTGCAGGGACTTACCATTAAGGGTTCTGAGAAGTCAGGCAGGTTCCCGACGAGCAGCCCAGCGACGGTGCAGAGCACGGCTGTGACAGAGCACAGCCCCAGCACGGCCAGCGGCCACTCCGCCACCAGCTGGGAGTAACTGCAACCAACAGGAGCACAGAACACGAGCTGTTAAAGACCTCTCGGGCACCCAACCTGCTGTCCCACCAACGAGGTGTTAGGAACAGGAAGGAAAAAATCAGGGTTTCTGCTTCAAGCAGTCATTTATTGCGAGGCTTGGAGGCTCTAGTACAGCTGTTAATGAACATATTACACCTCTAACTGGATGTTTGCAGGCCGCTCTAATTAACTCGGGTAATTACATTTTGCCTCGCTGCATTTTCCTGCTTTTTCAATCCAAAATAATAAAAACCAGGCTCTTGTGTCCTAGGGCAAAATGAAGCTTTAAATGTTTAACTTCAAAGATTGCATTTAAAAAGAGCTTCTTCCTTTCCCCCCCCCCCGTTGTGCAATGTCAGCTGGTGGCTGCAACAGTTTGGGCTGCAGATTTCCAGCCTGGGGACCCTGAGAAGTCTTTGGGCTATTCTGAAGAGTCCCCTGAAGGCAAATAACCCAAGCAAGTCCATTGTCATTGGTCTACATTCATATATTTAGACATTGGTCTAAATTCATACATATTCAGTACAATATATATAATTTTAATGACATTTCACCCATTTTTAATGAAATTTCTATGCCATCAAAACTCTTCCAGAGAAGCAGCTTCCTCTGGTCAAACTATTTTTTTCAGTTACTTTTATTCTGAAAGAGCTGGGGTAAAATTTTCAATCCAAGCTCTATTTTTATTTTGGTGCAAATTGTCTCCCATAAAGGATGATCTATGGAAGTTACTCTCCCACAGTTTTTTTCACCAGTGCAGGTTTTGCTGCATCAAGATTTTTGTCTTCCTCAAAAATACGTGTTGAGATGTAAGATAGCAGAATGGGTTCCTGCTCTGGTTTGGCAGGTTCTAGGCAGTCCTCTGTTCTGATGTATTTCTGAAATATGAGAAATTCTTTGTCGATAAATAATTGACAAATATCTGGGTTTCAGGTATTGAAATTCACAAATATTTGTGAAGGGAAGTGAAATATTTATGAACATTGTTTGAGGTGGAATGTTCCTCTTTGCCTGCTCTTTTGCTCCTCTTGCCTCTGACTCCACTGCAGTTATTTCACCATTAGAAATCATCACAAGCACTTCAAACACCTTTTCACATGACTTTTGATTTTTTTTGTATTTTTTTCAATTTACAACTGCCTTATCAAATTTGTTTTCATAGATTAAGTCTTTGCTGTTGAAAATGAACAAAAATTGCCCTTTATGCATTAAAGTACTTAATTTCTGAAGGCTGTTTTGGGTGCTTCCATGTCACATTAACAGAAAAAAAGGAGAGAGAAAGAAAAGGAATCAGTTCCAGTGTCTGATGATGGAAGATACTTATCCAAATCTTCCAAACCAAAATCAGCTTTTAAACGGAAGTAGAAAGCAATGAAATTGTTTTAATTTGGAGAAATGTATTTAAAATCCTCTGTCTTTTGAAAAGATGAATTTAGTTCATGGGTGGGCTCTCCTCCTTATTGCTCATCTGGTAGGACAAACTGGATTAATCATGTATAAATATACATACATGTATATATATATATATACACACATATACATGCACACACACATATATAGGATTATTATATCCATACATCTACAAAGCTACTGTATGGGTTAGAGCCAGGCACCTGCCCAAGAACAGCTACTGAGACAGCGTTGCTGTTCATTAATTCAGGTTAAATTGATCTCAGGAGCAAATGGAGATTTTCCCAAGGAGTGGGAAGCCCCAGGAGCACTGGCCTCCCCTCTGGAGCTGGGCCTGGCAGGATGTCACCCCCAGTGACACTCTGCTTTCTGGTAGCAGGGTGGGAGAGCACTGATCACACAGGGTAGAAGGGCAGGAAGCTTTTGCTGTTAAACATACCTTTTTGGCATCCTGAAAGCTTTGTCGTGTCTGCAGACAGAAAAAAAAAAAAGATGTGTTCATTTATTGTAGTGCTGCACTGGTCTGAGCAGGTTAACCCTTGCAGGGCTGTAGGCACCAAGCTGAGCCAATGCTGACACAGGCCTGGCACTGTGTGAATTAGTTTAATGAATAACAGAGCCTCTGTCTCTCCCATTTGATCCAAAAGGCTGGGAAGCCACGTAGGCTCCTCATTTTGCCCCTCTAAGAAAACCCCGCAGAGTGTATTGGACATTAGCAATGCAATCCCATAGAAATCTCCGTGCAGCTCTTATCCATGAAAATCTGTCTGGTTTAAGTGCTTTCCTGCTGAATTCTTAAATTGTTTCTTGACATAAGCAAACCTCTTTATTAAATCTCATGAGTTGGGCTGGCAATGCTTATAGATAGCTTTTAAATCCTGTTCAGCTCAGCGAGGATTTTCCCCAAAGGTGGCTCTCATTTGTTTCCCAGGCCCCTCCAAAGACAGTATTTTTCCAGGCTAGAGGAGCAGAAGGCCAGTGGAGCTGCTAAAATTATTTTACCATGATTATATTCACACAGGAGCATTTGTCACTCCTACTTGTAGGGCTCTGAGGAAAGAAATAAAGAAGCCTTCCCCAGGGGATCCAAGGTTTGTTAATGAATCCCTGAGGACAAGCTTTCCACCAGCATTCTGACAGAAAAGCTACACCTCAGTGGGTCACATATCTGCAGGACCTTTTGTTCTGCTGTCTCCACTGAAATGTCCCCTTGAAACATTCCCTGGCCTGGAATGGCTTTGGGCTGAGCACAGCTTCCAGAGAACTGCTCCCACCTCTCTCCGTAGCTGTGCCGAGCTTCCCACAGCCAGAGCTCCCTTCTCCTCTCACCCTCCTCCCACACTCCCGCTTAAGCTGGGAGAAGGTGCTGCGGCATCTTCGTGGGACAGATGGCCCTGCTCCCTCCCAGCACCCAACTGGTGACCTTGAGGCAACTCCTCCTTCCTGGCCTTGCTATGAGTGGGAGAAATGGGAAAGCAGCGGAGCAGAGTTCCCCGTGGCACAGTCACTCTCAGTGACTCGTGTAATAAGTGTACTGTGTTTCCCTCATCACACTAATGCTCTGTAGATTCAGGAGAGAGAGAGAGGAGCGAAGCAAAATCCCCCCCAGATTATCAAAGCGAGGTCTCTTCCCGGCAGTGCGCTGCCCATCCTGTGCTAATTCCCTCACAATAGCTCCTCAAGCAGATTTGCTTGGATTAAAAACCCCATTCTGGCATTATTATGTTATCACTTTTCTGACTGCTGGTGCTGCACATGCTGCCAGGGATTTGCAATCCAGCTGTGTTTCCTACTTAAATAACCTGTTATGGAGGACGTGGTTGGCAATTTTGTTGATAGCCTGTGAGCGAAAAAGGATCCAGGAAAAGGATCCAGGCTCCGACTGTAGTTGCTCTACACTGCAAACAAGCAAATTAAATCCTCTGTTAATGGCTGGAAAATGAGACTGTAAAGGGCTTTTGTGCCTAAGCCTGCAGTGCTGTATACAGGCAAGGAAGGAATCCTGTGCCATCTTTTGTCAGGATTCAGTGGCTACAGCTGCTGCAGCAAAGGGCTCAGGGTCTCTAGTGCCAAGAGTGGACTCCAGGAGGGACACGGGAAGGATGGTGCTGGCTGGGAGGAGCAGAGGGTCCAGCTCAGGCTGTTGTCCCAGCTCTGCTTACAAATGAGGTTTGCCCGATTCTGGCATTGCCAACACCTTTGGTGATTCCCAGCCTGCAAAACCAGCTGATCTTCTCCCTTTTGTATCTCTCACTGCCCAGCTGTAGCCAGCGCTTACCCTCGGCGGCCGCTCCCTTCCAGCACAGGCAGAAGCTTCCGCAGGGGCAGGAAAAGAAATGAACTCTGCTCCTATCACTCTGCCAAGATAAAGGATTGGCAACTGGGTGGCTTGGAGTGTGACAGGAGAAAATACAAAGGCCACAGAAGATGGGCATAATCACAGCTGTGTGACCTGGGAGCAGCCGGGTGACCTTGGCTTTAGCCAGCGAGTCCCTTGAGAAGGAAATCCCTGCTGTCCGTGCTGTGGAAATGGCAGCTCTGTGTACACCCACTACAGAGGTGGAGAGCAGACCGGATCCCTCTGTGCCTTTTGGGGCAGCTGCTGCCCCCAGCTGAAGAGCAAACCCATGTTTGGTGCCTCCTCACTCAGACCCTGCTCATCCCTCCCGCTTCCCACCTCCTAGTCCGGGAGGTGCTTTTGGAGCCTCTCTCCATGTGCCTCTTACCTGACTGTGACAACGTGGTGCTGCACCGGCCGCCGCTGCCCCGGGGACCACTGTTTCCAGGGCGTTTCTGAGGCCTCAGGGTGGGAATCTGGTACGGGCTCCCCGCTGGAAAGGTGGGAGCACAGCACGGGCCTCTCGCCGTGCCCAGGGAGCGAGGGCAGGCCGTAGCTGCCCTGGGGTTCCTCCTGGCTGCAGGGGTGGTACAGGTGGTGCTGCTGCAAGTCCTGGGAGCTTGATGGCACCTGGCCGTTGGACTGGGTGGAGACTGGCCCAAGCGTGTGGCTGGAGGAGGGCAGGGTGTCCCCCCCCAGCCTGGGGGACGCAGGGACGGGGCAGTGATGGACTGGGCAGATCCTTTCCCAGGAAGTGCCGCTGTAGCTGAGCTCAGCGTTCCCGATCTCTGGCATGGCAAGGCAGGTCTGGCAAGGTCCTGTATTTTGTTTTTCTCTGTGAGAGAAACGAAGGGAAGGTAAAAGAGCGGGAGGCTGAAAGGCTGCATCCTGAGAGCTGGAGACTTTCACAGCCCTCCCACGGAACACAAATGTCAAACCTCACCCACTGTGTGCTGTACTGAGCCAACCTCAGGGCTGAGCTGCATTACGCTTTTTATAAAGACATCCGTGACTCACTCAGGGATCCCAGGTGATGGAGAATCCTGGAATCCATCACATCTTTGTGTGTGTTGCTCCAAAAGTTTGGGACATTGGGTAATACCCCCAAACAATTCTCCAAGACATTTCACTGTGGAGGGGGCTGAACACGCTGACTGGTGATAATGGCAGGGTCCTAACTCGGGACCATGGAGGGATTACAGAGCCCTGGGGACACAAACCAAAGGAATCTGCATGTGAAGAAACCACTCAATTATCTGTGCTTCCTGGGAGGATTAATTAGTGTGATTGCTCTGCAGAAGGACTGGCGCTGCTCCACGTCGGGACAGCAGGAGAGTGAGTCATCCCTGGCACTGGCACAGCCCAGCAGTGAACCCGGTGCATGTGACTGTAACAGGGGCTTCAGCCTCCAGCCTGGCACATTCCCTGATGGCTCCCATGTCCTGCAGGCTCCACCGGGCTCTTCAGGAACATTTTGTACACAGATGTCCCGAGGATGATAGCAACTGAATTTATGGGTCTTGCCTTGTAGGAAGGGATCTCTAAAGATCTTTTGAAACTTGACTTTCCTCAGGATACTCAGTTTACTGAGACAAAACACTTGGAGGCTCCAGTTCCCAAATAATGAGGTCTCTGCAAGATATACTTTGTTTTCTCCAAGGAATTTAAAACATTATTGCATTCTTATAGTTCTTGATTTATGGAGCCTGAGAGGTTTTGCTTAGAGAAAGTTTGACTAATACTTTGAAGGACTGCTTAATCTGTGTGACACCAAAAATCCCTTCACACACCATAGACTGAGGTCCCTCTGCCCCCCCCCCCCAAGTGCCTTAGGAATTGCTGTCTCAACGGATGCAAACACCAGCAGTCCTGGTCCTTGTTCAGAGCACGTGCCATGGTCTCTACAGCTGAATTATGTGTCTCACTGCAGTGTCTGGCCTCAAGGATTAAATAGGATGAACAGTTTGGGCCAGCCAGAACCACAAAGTGTCTCAAGTCATCAAAGAATTATGAGGGCTGGAGCAGGACTGCAGCGAGATGAACTTTAGCCTGAGGCACCTGATGTGATGTGGGGAAAAAAGAAGGTAAGAAGTTGGGGAAGGAATGTTTTGTAAAACTTGCAGAGTCCCTCTCGTTTCTTTTTACACAGCCATGGAAAAAGACAGAATTCTAGCAATTACAGGTCTCTGGAGTTGTACCCAAGTTTAATGACAAAAGGATTTGAAGAATAGTATTAGCTCAGTATTGCTTGAAAATTCCTATTTCTTCCTGAAAGCAGGACATATTGGCCTTGGCAGCCTCTGCTATGTACTTTGCAACATCAATTGAGTTTATCAACACTGATAATCTACATTTCATGATTGTACAAAAGGGGCTTATTTCATTAAAATCATTACAGCAGAGTAATGTTTGTGGTAGCAGTTACAGTGCTGGTGTGGAGACTCGTGGCACAGGCATCACACTCAGCTTTACTTGCAGACTGTACCAGCCCAGGGACCAGTAGCAACAGGGATCCCCGAGGGATCAGGCCCCATCCAATGGTAATTTTAGTTTCTAAGCCAGAAAGCAGCTGCAGCAGTCACAGCACGGGTGGCATGTTCCTGGGGCCTCCTTGCAATGGCACTGACTTCAGAAGCCATGACTGATGTGCAAATGCAAAGTGGCTTGAAAGAAGTCAGCTTTGTGCTGAAGCAGGTGCCAGAAAACCAGCAGAGCTCAGTGAGATAAGGTCGAGATAAGTTTGTCTCAGCACTCAGAGAGCTGGAGTGCCTCTGCTCTGCAGCCCAGAGTGCTGGTGAGGCTTGGGCTGGTTCAGCGCAGCCAGAGGCAGGAGCTCCTGAACAGACTGTGCCAGTGATATCCCAGTCCACCCACAGAACTTGTCAAATAACATCAACAATGGCCTTGAAGTCCTTGCTGTCCTGTCCCAGGTGGATTAGTGGCAGGATTACCTGGCCTTTCAAGTGTGTGATTGGTGTTAGAGCTCTGTGTAAAGGTGCTTTAGAGCAGAACTTGTCAGACATGAGGTTACAAATGCAGTGCCAGCAGAGCTGCTCAGGAGATGTAACCTGAGGTCTTGTCTGGGGTTGTTACAGCCTCATCAGAGCCAGCCCTGCACGGGGAGGAGTCAGGTGCAGCACCACTGCACACAGGCCAAGGGAAGATTAGGGTTTGTGGTAGCCAACAAATATCTTTTATTAGTTGTTGCCCTGCTCTACGAATTCTGGAGCCAACCTGACGGGGAGATGCTAAACACCACAAACCCCACAGCTCTGGGGAGCTGCAGGGGCAGAGGTGGTTTGGGAGAGCTGGCCTGGAGGGTCCCTCGAGCCACTCTCAAGCCTAAATTGTAAATCACCTCTTCTTCCTGGGTGTCCAGTGACTTGGTTGGGGTTTGTAGTTTTGTACTACAAGGAATTTTCATCAGAGAGTTGATG
This sequence comes from Manacus candei, assembly GCF_025592945.1. Taxonomy (NCBI): domain Eukaryota; kingdom Metazoa; phylum Chordata; class Aves; order Passeriformes; family Pipridae; genus Manacus; species Manacus candei. The sequence continues at coordinate 2,955,497 of NW_026138057.1, forward strand.
GCATGGTAGTGTTATGCTTTGGCAAGGTCTAGACCTTTTCTCACTCCCTTTTTGATGCTTCTGAGTTACTCTTTACCTTGATCCTGTTGCGTTTCCTAATTTCTGTGCACTTTAAATAGGTATTGCTCTCCTACAGTGCATAATAATTCACAGAGATGCTGCTGCACTGACAGCTTGTGTTTTGGTGTTCCACACCTATACAATATTTCTGTTCTTTTTTTTTCAAAGCAAAAGCAAAATTTCCTTTCCTTGAAACTGCTGGATCTGCACTGGAATCTGGGACTAAATTGGTCTGTCTGCCTTAGCTGAGGGTGAATATGTAACACTGGACAGAACAAAAAGGCTTTCAAAGAATACACTTTGAAGGTGGTCAGGGAGAGGCACGGAGGCCATACAATGAAAAATTCCCCCTCCAAAAGCACCTCAGCTACAAAACCTCCCAGTGGGGAAAGCAGATGCAAAGTCTTAAATATCACAGATTGCCTCCAGGTTTTCTGCTCAGACATTGGTAGCTTTGAGTCTAATATTCCCCATGAAATCCCACTCTCCTTGTTTGCCATCTTTGCTGTGAAACACTGTCAAGTTCCGCTCTTCCCCCACGCCTTGTCTCTTAACTCGATCCCTGGCCTGCTCAGTGACTCCAGATTCTGGGATAACTTTGGCCACTTTGGATCATTCACTCATGACTCCTCTTCATTATCTCCTTTTCAGACTAAACAATTAGACCTGTCAATCACCCTCCAGATATGAATTCCCTTATGCTCAACCCTCTCCAGTTCCATGACGATGTGACCTTGGTTATCCACAATCTCCAGGGAAACCTGGAGCTGGCAAATAATGATGGGTTGGGATAATCACTGCTGGCAGCTCTGCAGAGGTCGAGTCTCCACGTGCTGCTCTCCCAATTAGCCGTAGTGCTGCTGAGCTTAACCTTTGGTCTGCTGAGCTCTGCACCAGACATGTGGGCTGGTTCTTCTTTGCCTCCAACCATGTCACTGTTACCTTTCCAAGCCCTCAGGACCCTGAACCGTGCTGGAGAAATGTTTCAGGGGGGAGATTCTGATATCTGTTTGCTGTCAGGCATGAGGAGGGGAGGGCAGAGCCTCACACTGGACTCTGCTTGCCATGCTGGCACTGACAAAGACTTTTAACATTCATGGGCTGTGTCAGATATTTGATATCTTTGGGTCTAAGGGGGCAGAAATGGTGTCTCAGCCACAGAAAAGCCTACAGAGGCAGCTGACAGCCTCCAGGCTCAGCTGGATGCAACCAGAGAGATGTTGGGAAAGGAGGGAATGAGGAGGTGGAGGGAAAGGTACACACCGGGGTTAACTGCTCCTGTTACCCACAGCAGTGAGTCGTGTTTCTCACGCTATTTGCTTCCCCATCTCTTCCCCTGGGATGTCTGGACAGAACAATAATCCAATTTATGGGCCTGCCCGAGTCACTCGGAGTGCAGCAGTGCTTCTCTCGGGGAGTACCAGGGCACACGGAGCCTACCTTGTGTGGTGAACCAGCAAAAGGACTGGAGCTTCTTCCCACAAGGATCCAGGCAAGGTAAGGCCAGGATTTCTAAGGAGCCAGCTTTCTGCCATTCCAGCTCTGCGGGGATGTGGAGCAGTGCTGGGATGCAGGGACTGTGGCAGGAGCCAAGGGCTGAAGGCCATGACTCCACCCCTGGCGTGGGGTCTCTCCCTCCTGCAGGGACTGGCATCCTTCTGCCCCACAGAAGGTGGCTGCAGGACCTGGCTTTAGGCTTTGCCTGCCCACCTCAGCCCCTCAGCAGGAGGGTTTGCTGGAAAGCTGCCATGTTGGCTGCCTGGTCCCAGCACATTCCCCTCGGGATGGCTTCGCTCTGCAGCACACAGAGCCGAGCTGGGGCAGAGGGAACTTTGTGGGGCAGGGAAGTGGCAGCATCGGGTCCTCTTCCCTTTCCTAAGCCACTCCATTTTTTTGCACTCTCTGGGCTTGCTGCCCCCGAGCCACACAGCAGGAAAGCACATGAGGTTCTGAGAGAGAAATGAGCCAAAGATATTCAGCCTTTTGCAGGAATGGCTCCTTTCTCGGGCTGCTAATTCCACCCTCGTCCCCAAGCCCATTTCTATAAGCACTGCTTTTTTTTTAATAGATCATCTCCTCCTTTGCATACTAAGGAGAGGATCAGGAAAGCAGCACTTTGCATATGAAAGATGGGAAACACCTACCTAGTGAATGGAGCTGTCTGATGCCTGAGTCAAACTACAACTTCTCCTGCTGACAGAGGAATCTCAAGGGGGCATTACAAACAAGGAGAGAAAGGGCAGGAGTCTGTACCTTTGCCTAGAGCAAGAGCCTTTTTCCCCAGGAACCTTTGCTTAATTAGACATTAAGAATTACAAAATTTCATTCATCAAAAAAAAAATCTGGTTTTATTTTTTCCCTTTTTTTTCTTACTCTAGCAAGGTTTTGTTTGCATGTCAGCTGTACAAGTTTTCCTGAATGAAAAAGAAATATAAATTCTTTCTGAATGAAACCCGTGTGCTATAGGTCAGCTTCCATCTAGACTAATGGCTTTTTCCTGGAGAGCTGTAAATGACTTTTTAAGAATGGGCTTTTATAATGGAATTTAAATTTCCCTTTGAACGTACCACCAGCAAAACAGCAGTGGAGCTCTCGAGAAAGAAAGAGCTTTTTCACTTGTGTTTTCTGAGGAGATAAGAGCGCCCTTTCCCAGGGATTAGGGAAGGGTTCATTGCCTTTCACTGTCACCTCGTTATCCAGCTCCCTGTCTCGCTGACAGGGAGAGACAGGCACTCCTGAGCAATCCATCTCCTCCTTCGGCTGCGGCAAATCCTTGTGCACTGAGCAATTCCTGAGGAGTTGCTGTTTGTTTGGCTTTCTCAGTCTAGCAGCAGGATCGTGTGCATCCTTGAGAATGCACAGGAATACAGTCTTTTTGTTAATGAGACTCCTGAGTATGTTAAATCATCATGAAAAATTAATGAGACTGCAAAACTCCACTTCCCACGTAGTCTGCCAGGAAAAGTTTAGTTTTATAATCCTTTCCATTGACTCGTGTGAACTGCCTTACCTTTACCCCAGGCAGCTTCTGCTGCTGCGGGTACAGGTGTGTGTGCTGGGACAGAGCCAGACACAGAGGGCTCGAGGTCCCCACCCAGCCTTCAGTGCCAGAACAGCTCTGGCTGCATGGGAAAAATCACGTTTTGAAGAAAAAAGGAGTGAAATGAAAAGGGAAAGGAAAAGAAAGCCCCACCTTGCCGTCCCAGTCTGAAAGAGGCCGGGAGGAAGGTGGTGTTTTCTGCCATCTGTGTTTTTCTGGTGATGAGTTGAGCACTGATGATGAAGAGCCTTGGTTAGGGCAGAGGGTGGGGACCAGAGAGCAAACCCTGCGTGAGCAGCAGGGTGAAATTGCGGCTGCCAACCTGGCTGCAGGCACCAGGTCAGGGAGCATGTGGCACAGGGCTGCGGGGCTTTATGGGGGAGGCCTTTGGAGTGAACCCCATGTTTGCCCACAGTGCAGTGAGGCTCTGTCTGAGACGCTGCACTTCCCAACAATAGCTCTCCCGATGCTGCGGAAGGGAGGGGAGGGCTCACCATGTTGCAGGATAGAAACGTGCCCGGGAGGCCAAGCCGGGAAGCCCCGCCGGCAGGGTTGGCTTCTCATGGTGTTCCTGGCCCACGGCAGGAGCGACCAGGGCCCCGGTTGGGCAGCGCACACCGCCAGAGCCCGGACCGCGGGCGGGCAGCAGGGCGGGCAGCGGGGGGCTCTGCCTGCGGGACACGCCTCGGTGGGGCTGGGGATCCCCGGACCCAGGAAAACCCCGCTGGCACCGACCACCTCCCACCCACAGAGCCGGCGGTGGCGGCAGCTCCCACCCGCCGGGGCACCGGCTCCGCATCCCCGTCCCGGCCCCGCAGCTCCTACCTGGGCGAGGCGGGGCCGCGGCCGCGGCGCGTCCCCTCGGGCTGCGGCTCCCGGGGCGGCGTGGCGGGCGCGGCCTCCATGGCCGGCGGCGGCGGGCGCTGTCCGTGCCCGCGGTGCTGAACGCTCCGGAGCGGCGGCCGCAGCGCCCCGGCGCGTCCCAGCCCGGCTCTGCCCGGCGCGGCTCTGCCCGGCTCGGCTCTGCCCGGCGCGGCTTTGCCCGGCGCGGCTTTGCCCGGCGCGGCTCTGCCCGGCGCGGCTGTGCCCGGCTCGGCTCTGCCCGGCGGGCTCTGCCCGGCTCGGCTCTGCCCGGCTCTGCCCGGCGGGCTCTGCCCGGCTTTACCCGGCTCGGCTCTGCCCGGCTCGGCGCGGCGCTTGCGCGGCCGCGGAGGCGGAGGCGGGGCGGGCGCGGGGGCGCTGCCGCCGGCACAGGGAGCGCGGTGCGGCTGCGGGGGGAGCCGTGAGCCCCGGGGCCAGCCCGGCTGTCGGGGATGGGGCTGAGCGTGCGGGTCCGGGACGGGAGCTCGGGACACCGGGCATCCTTTGGGTGACTCATCCGCGCAGTTGTGCTCCTGCTTGGCCCGGGCTGGGGCCGCTCCCAGAAGTGCTCCCGGCCCTGTGTGGCAGGTGCAGGGAAGCATTTTGAAGTGGCGGGTTTCAGCAGCATTAAATAAGTTAATGATTCGTTTAAATAGGTGGTAGTTTTGAAACAACCGAGTTGAAAGCACGGAGAACATAGGGAGGTCAGGCACGTTCCCCTCCTTGCAGGATCCTGCTGTCACTGTCTATCAATATGATGATGTTGCACTGAGTTGGGTGGTAGCCCCCTTGGGCATGGGGAGGACTTCCCACAGAGCTTGTGGAAGGTGGCTGCACCTTCCACAGCCACTCCCATGCCCATGACCATGACATTACTTGTGTAGGAAGGGCCTGGGGCTTTCTCATGACCGTGTGTCTGGCCATGGGAGTGGCAGTGACCCTCTCCTCTCCCTTCTCATCATCCCCTGTGTGGCTGTGGGGATGGCTGTGACCTTCTCCCTCCTCATGGCCATGCCTGTGGCCCTCAGAGTGGCAGTGACCTTCTTTGTCATGTGGGTGGCATTGTTTTGGTTCACACATATGGAACAGCTGAAGCAAAAAGAGAGAGTATTAGAGCAGAGAGTATCCTATAACTCCCACTAATCCTCTAGCTTAGAATAAGCCCTTCCTGCCTTAATGACTTAAATGCCCAAGACAGTTTAAAGAACAAAAAGCTTTTCCTAATGCCAGAGTGTGTGACACTCTCCCACCCAAGGCTGATGCCTCTCCAAACCCAGCAGGAGGGAGTTTTGAGGACAGGCTGCGGCAGCACCGCTGTCCCAGCGCGGTGATCCCCGCTGGGCTGGGCCATGGGGGACCATCCTGCTGCTCTGAGCCTTAGCCACAGAAATGTCACTTGCCTGGTAGGATCAGATCCACCACAAGGAGCAGCCCCAGAGCAGCTTGTATTATGTGGCCCAGCAGGAAAGACTGAAACCTGGTATCTGCTGAAAAGATTGGCTGGCATTAATGTGGTGACAAGGACATGGGTGATATTTCCTTTTCTTTCTTCCCGATGCTAAATAATAATTCCTGCAACAGTAATGATAATAATAAAGCCATGGGAGCTGCAGGGATGGTGGGAATCAGCTGGATTACAAACATCCCACTGCTTCTGACAGACAGGCACATCTTACAGCTTTAGTTTGGCTCAGCCCGACGTGTGAACTCCTTGTCTGGGAAGTGGGGGTGCTCACGCTTCCTCACTCCCACAGCTTGGCAGGTTTGCTCTGTACTGCTGCAAGGTATTCATTATTTTTAATTGCCCTTAGCCAGGGGCTACAGCTGGGCTCGTGCTCCCAGCTGGCCCAAAGCCCTGCCCAAGGCAGTGGGGTGCCCGTTTCCCTCCCAGGGCTGTTGCATGGCCAGGCCTGGAGCGCTTGGCCAGTACCTCACCTTGGCTGTTCTTTGCTCTCCATTAGCATGGAGAGCTCTGGCTCTTTGCCATGGCAACCCATAGCCCAGACCTGCCAGCATCAGACAGGTCCCCCTGGTCCCTGGTGTCCCTCTGGAATGAGGGAAGGTTGAGGAGGGCGAGTGAGAGGGATAGAGATGATCCAAAAAATAGCAAAAGAGAGAGGTATAGGGTCAGGAATATAAAAAAAGACAGACAGTAACGGGTGGAAAAGAGAAAAATGATGGTGAGCAGACAAAGGGGAGAAGAGGAAGGGAGATGGAACAGGTGAAGGGCACACGGGTGCACTGGAGGTGGTGCAAGAGGCGGCTGAGGGCTGAGGCAGGTTTAGGAAGCTGCTGTGCTGCAAAAGCCCCTTATTGCTTCTCCCAGCTCTCCTGCTCACCACCCACTTGCATTTCTTCCACAAGCAAAACGCAAAACCCTGCTCTGCAGCATTCCCCTGCCTTGAGAGAAGCCTGAGTCAGAAGTGAACACGGCACTTCCCTTGCTGTGTGTGTGTGCAAAGTCCCCCCAGTTTGAGGTGCCTTCCTCTCCCACCATAGTCAGTAACAAGGCTCCAGGAATATAAGCTAATTTTAGGAGTACAATCTGGGCATATCCTTAAAGCAGTCAAAGGAGGCAGAATAAAGATTTCATTTCATGGGCTGGCAGATGTGACCAAGAGCAGTTCCCAATGGATTTGCTTTGCACTGGTCACAGTTCAGCGTGGCTCATTTCACGGTGCCCTATCTTACCATGGTACTTTGAGCACAATTTGCTTCCCTTCCCCGTAACTCAGCATTTCCCTGAGCAGAATTTGTCTCTGTTCAGGATGTCCTGGCTCTGGTTACACAGCTCAGCATTTCCCACCCCGTGGTGTCTGGCTCACGTAGGGCAGGGCAGGGCAGGCGCTGGAGTGGGGCAGCCCTGGGCTTGCACTCCTGGGCAGTCTCTTGCTAGGGCTGACACTTGCCATCGGCTCTTTGGGCTTGGATCAGTTCACCTCCACTGCCACTGTCACAAGACAGTGCCCTCCCAGCTCCAGCTGGACCTTCACCTGGACCTGCTGCCTGGGCTCACGCCCACCTGCGGCGGTGCTGGGAGGGAGTGGCCATGGTGGCCCAACTCCGGGAATCTGGGAGTCCCTTTCTTCCAAACCTGCTTGGCTCATGCCCTGCAGTGCAGCAGCAGAGGAGCTGTCCCCACTGTGTTGACAACTCAAATATTGCCACTCTCTCACCTCTCTGTGCTGGCCCACTTTGAGACTGGTGGAGCAGATCTCAGTTCTAGGGGAGGCAAGATTTCATCCCCTTCCAAAAATCCAAACAAGAGTGAGCAGGAAGGACAAGCAAATGGGGCTCTCAAACTGTTTTAGGAACATAAATGCCGTCCACAAGACAATTCCTTCAAGCTGAGACCATCCTTCATCCAGAGGAATGTTTTCTTCCAGGGCACCTGGCAAACCACAATGGGTGAGTCAGCAGGATGGAGGCAGAGATCTCCAGATCAGTCTCTGGATGGGGATCCATCCCTGCCTCTGCTGCTGCAGGCAGTGCTACCCTGCATCTCACACTCAAAGCTGGCAGCTTGCAGTGGTGGCACCACCATGACATTTTGGGCAGTGTAAAATGACCCATGCCATGATTTTCTCCCAAGCCCCCGGAGTCACCGTGGCCAGAGCAAGGCTGGGGCTCACTGCGCAGCTGCCTGGGATTGCAGCAGCCTGCTGGTTTCCAGGCACTGTGCAATGGCTCGTGGCTCTGCAGCCAGCTCTGAACCCTGGGCTGTCACTGCTCACTGGAGCAGGCAAATAGCCGGGGTATTTTTGCTGCTCGAAGCCAGTGACGGTGTGCCAGGCACCTCCCGCGCTGGAAGGTGTCCATGGGGACAGCAGCAGTCCTGGCTGCTCCTGCTGCACAAACCTCCTGTCGTCTGGGCTGGGAAATTGCTTCTTAGCTGGAGAACAGCTCGGTGGCTGGTGCTGTGTTGGCAAACTGAGCCCCAGTCACCTTCACTGGGCAGAGCTTATTTGACAGGTGCCCACCTTCTGCAGCATCTGGAGGGGTTAATTTAGAGCTACAAAGTGCTTTAGTCATGGCTTGAATGCCAGGATGGGATTGGAGAAGCTGTCACCTTCCAAAATTGATGCAGTTGTCTGTCTCCACCAGTGTGCACCAGAATAAGGCACGAGACTGAAAGGGATTCATGAATGAGGTTCCTGGGGCAGTTTTGATAGCCAGTCACTGTTTCTGCTCAGGGTGTGTGCTAGAGCACGGCCCACACACTGCACAGGACAGAGGGGTCCAGGCAGGGCCCTTCTCTCCTTCTTGGGGTTCTGTGAGGCTCCTGCAGCACTGCAAACCTCTGAGTAGCTGCTGACACAACACCATGGGCTGGGAAGGTTCCAGGCCCATGGCAGTTGTGTTTTTGGGCACCAGCACGTTGCGAACTGAAGCCAATAGGAGATGTGCTGAGTTTGCTGTGTGTTTGAAGGGGCAGGAGGCCCATAGAGACCCAATTCAGCTTTGCTTGGCAGGGAGAGTCTCACTGTAGCTCCACTGTCCCATTTTCTGTGGTGCCATGTGCTGGGAGCGCAGCCACATTGGCTCTGGAGCAGCCCATATGTTCACACCATTTCCCAGCGTGACTGACAGCGAGCCAGCGAGCTCCGAGCAGCCTGAGATACCCCAGACTAATTCACGCCTTGCACGCGAGTATTCTTCGTAGCAAGATCTGGGACATACATTCCCAGCCTGGGGAAGGCCAGAGAAGACACTGGCGTGACACACCTTGACTGGCTGTGCCTGTTGGGTACCTTCACAGCTTCAGCAAGGCTGGAAACTCACAGCTGACTTTTGGTGGAACTGGGGATGTTGCAACCAGCCTGCCCAGAGTGGTCCTGGCAGGCTTTGGCTGGATACTCGCATGGAACACTGCAGACCCAGCCATCACCTTTCACAGGCTCCCGCAGCTCATGTGAGACCCCCATTTCCAGGTTAATTCTGCAAAATACACGATGCCCAAGTGTCTCCCAGCACACTAAAGCCTAGCACTGAAATGCTGTGTCTATGGAGCACAGGGGAGGAGATCTGGCCATGATAATGCATTAAATGGGGCAAACACCCGCTTTTTAAACCCTACGAATAAATAAAAGTGTGGGACCACTTATCTGGAAGGGGCTGAGTCTTCAGGAAAGCCCTGGCATGGTCACACTAGTCCCTCTCTGCACAGGTGAATTGTTGCTGACAAGGGAATGCTGGAGGTCAGGGAGTGTCAGGCACCCAGGTTCCATCCCAGAAGGATGGGCCATTAATAAATGTGACGGGAGTACAGCAGGATGCTCCATTTGCTGGCTGTACCTTGGGTCTCTGAGCTGTGCAGTGACACAGCTGTGCACAAAAGGGGGTTTGGGCTGATGCTGAGGAGCCTGTGGGTGAGAGATGAGCACAGTCCTGCTCTCTGGGGGCCTGGGTGCTTTGTTTGGGCAACACAAACAGCTCCACAGCTCCCAGATTTCAGAATACTAATTTCTTTTAAGCAGAAGATTTGCTGGCACAGGGCTTTTCATGTGAAAAAGTCTCTTTTGTTGAAGTGACATTTCCCCAATGGGGAAAGAAAATCTTGTAAAACCTTCCAACTGCCTGAATTATTGTTAGATGGAGGTGGAGATGTCCTTGGAGACTTACATCCCCTACTTCACATACCATCTATGTCAGCAGACAGAAGTCTCTGCCTTCCTCCTTCAAAGGCAGCACGTGAGGCTTCCCACTGCACACGGCTCTGGCCCTCCCTCTCCCCCTGGAGGTCCCGGAGCTGTCCGGCTTCCTTAGCCCGATTCCTCCTGGGAGGTTACAAGTGCTGCCGGCTCCCAGGTTTCATCTGGCACTGTTGGAGCTGATCTGAGCTGTGTTATCAGCACCTGGCAAACACAGTGGGGGTATCAGTTACCGGGAGACTCAGCCTCGCTGATCCCATTGTTCAGGAGGGACGTTTTCCTGGGAGCCCCAGGGAGAACTTACCTGGCTGCCCTCCTGCCCAGCTCTGCTCTATCTGCTGCACCAAGGCTTGTTTAAGGGGTTCCTGCCCTCCCCTTCCTCATGTGGGGTGTTAGGGCAGTGCCAACATTTAAGGACAACAGAAAGCCCCAGCCTGTTTGAGTCAGTCCATGGCGAAGAAAAGAAAATTAGATGAAAGACCAGTGGTGCCAGCCAGGCGGATCTCACATGGGAAGAGCTTTTCATTTTACAGCCTTATTGTGTCCTTCTTTATCTTGGTGAATCGAAGCTTTACTACAAGACCTTCAAAACAGGAATGTTACAGTCTTGTCTTCCTCTCTGCCAGGAGAAGCTCCTCCTGCCTGTGCAGAGTTGGCAGATCCTAAAAAGGACGGAGCCATCCCACCCTGGCGGCGCTGAGCTGCCAGCCACATTCCTGATTGTTTTAATTGCTCATCAGAGCTCAGCTCCTGTTAACCTTCCTCCCCTAAGCTTCTTAGTGCTGCTGGCACCAGCAACTCCCTGAGCCTGCTGAGCCTCCTGGACAGGACACAGGCAGCAGCTGATACCAGCCCAGCCTCAATCCATCTCCCTCCTGTCCCAGTGGCATCAATGCCAGTGTGTTGGTGTCATCCAGGGGTGGCCCAGTTGGCATATTGGAGAGCATATTGGCTGAAATGCTCCATTTTGGGAGGATCAGAGCCATGGGGGGATGAAAAGCAGTTGTTTTGGCTGAAGAACAGGTAGATGAGTGGAGTGGGGAGGTTCCATCCCTCTGATTGTTGGAATGTTTCTGCTTTTTTTTTTGGTTAGAAACTGAGCTTCAGAAATGCTCAAAGTATTTCAGCTGGTGCTTCCAGAAAAAGGTGTTTTTAAATGCTTGTTCCAAACTTTTCTCATCAAAACGTTTAAATAACAACAGGGCAAAGGAAGGGTGTTATTAATCAATTCCTTCTGAAGGTACTGAAGGAAATGCAGTATTCCAGGGAGAAAGAAAATGGAATTCTTCCTTCTTACGAACCCAATCCTAAACCCTGTGTTTCAGCCCACCCTAATCCCATGTGTTGGGGCTGCACAGTGCCCCCAGCCCTGAGCTTGGATGCACTGCAGGGACCAACTCAGAAGGGCCAATACCCACATTCCTAATGGAGAGGCACCTGGCTCAGGAGCTCCCATGGGGACCTGGGGATGCCCAGGCAAAACAGAGAACGGGATGAGCACTTATGATGGCTCCTCAGGTGTTTTGCAGGGGAGTTTCAGTGTCTGATGCAATGTGTCCTGTTGGAAAACATCCCCAGAGTAATTGTGTGGGCTCCTCTTGGACCTCAGTGATATCAATGTGATATAAATTTATCCTGAGCTGAGCCTCCTCAGCTTGTGCAAGGGTTGAAATAAGGCCAAAGGCTCAAATTCTGACCGGAGCTGGGAGAAGGACCAGTTCTCCAGCCGGGTTTTAACCCACCCTCTTGAATCCTGATTTCCCTCCTGCTGGAGCAGGGATTATTTGCACTTTCAGGAGTTTTCTGTTACTTGAGTGGAGCTCTCAGCAGCCAGACCCAGCCCAGCAAGTGTCTCCCTCCACCCAAGGACTAATTACTGTGGAACAGGGCCTTTAATATTTAATTACCACCTTGACTGCCCTGTTCATCTCCTCCCTTCCCAGGCGCCTCTGAGCCTCTCGCAGGCTGGCCCTTCCCCTTTGCCTGGTTTGTGCTCCCAGGCAGCTCCGCACCCTGACCCTGGCGCAGGCAGAGCCGGATTCCCCGCGGAGCCCAGCCCGAATCCATGCAGCATCCGTGCGAGGTGGCGACGCCGGAGCCCACGGAGAGCCCTCGCTGCAGTTCAGACCCTGGAGCCGAGGTTGGTCTCTGGAGCTTGCTTTGAGTTCTGCTGGCAAAGGGAAGTGAGATGGCTCGTTAGGGCTTTAGTGGAGCTTGGTTGGGATGAGAGGCACCCAATTTGCCACTTCTTGCATCAGACTCCAAGTGGGTCACTACCGCCCGTGCAGCCCCAAAGCTGACATGACTTTTGGAAGTTCACAAAAGGCATGTGATCGTGTCAAGAGTAAGCTGGCTCCTGACATGCTCATTTGCAGCTTGGGAGCTACAAGTGACAGGCCACTGGGCTGTCCATGTCCTCCTAGATCTGGGCTGGAGCCATGGGCTGGAATGGGGAACCTCCCTGGGCCGCTGCTGATGACAGGGCAGAGCAGTTGCTGTCTGCAGCTCTCCATCCTTTCCCCAAGGACTACATAAAAGACGAAAAAAACCTGCCAGACTGGCTGTCCTGGCCACTTTCCACAGCCCAGCACCCTCCCAAGGCTGGGTCCTGTGTCCTACATCTGAAGGCTGGGTAGCAAACAGGGTCAACAAACCTGTATTGGCCCTGCTGTGCATGTCTGGAAGTGGGAAGAACTAAGAGGACTGATCCTTTTTCATTTGCTCAGCCTATGACCACTTCAGAGACCTTACACCGGAATGACAAGTTTTCAGGAGCAGAAAATACCAAGAGAACTGATGATGAGTTATTCAAGGTGGCATTAAACATGGGTAGGCACAGCTCTCACCCACAGGGCTTGAGGCAGGAACCCACAGGCTGGGATGATGCACAGGGAGGGGGAAAAGCAGGGACAGACATGTGCCTCATGGGAAGAGGGCTGCTCTGCACATCCTGAGCTGTTCCTGTGCTGTGCCATGCTTGGTATCCCTCTGGGAAGTGCCAACAGGCAGCTATGATATACCCCACTGCTTTTGAGCAGGACCAAACTGCCATTGAATCCTTTAACTGCCTTTGGTAGTTTTCATTTTAATTGTGTATTGATCCATTTAAAAATTAATGTCTCAGCAGTCCTCTGGTCGCCATGAGCCTCTCCAGCTAAAGCCCATTTACCATCCCTGGCTGGTCCCTCCTCCCAGTCTAGGAAATATGCTGACCTTTCTCCTGGCTGGAGGAAACACCTCCAGCGTTTTTATCCCGCAGTGCATCTGGCGAAGGACCAGAGCTGGGGAGGCAAGGGAAGGAGGGATGAATGGGTTAATTGTGGGGAAGTTTGCTCTGTGTTCGATAGGAAAGATGCCTCCGGGCTGCTGGGAACTCTCCTTTGATATACAGCGTGTTCCCATCCCTCCCTCTGTCCCAGGCCTGGAGGGGCATTGCCGGTTCGGCTCGGGGCCCTCGGGCAGGTCTGTGAGTCCGTCGCTGCACGCAGCCGTGCGCAGGAGCGGCTCTGACACTCGGCCCGGTGGCTTTACGGCAGTCCCGACACCCGAGATAAGACCAGCCAGAATTCGGCTCCTCCAGTGGACTCCGGGCAGCTGCTCCCGGCTCCTCCCGGCAGTTCCCGAGTGCCATCTGTCGACTCGACAGCGGTCCTGCAAAAAATGGAGAGGAGCCAGGATGAAGCTGGGTGAAGTGCACTTGGGGAAAGTGGCAGCGTGGGACTGAGTGGCTCTGAAGGAGTTTCACGTAGTGCAAAAGGAAAAGGAGGGAGGGTTTGCCAGGAATGCTTCTCAGGGCAGGCAGGTTTGGGTTTTTTGAAGAATCAGTTTCTTGTCTTCAGCCTTCGTGTAAGGCAGAGACAGAGAAGAAACAAGTCTTGCTGTTAAAACGTGGGGCAAAACTTTCTGCCAGTGCTGAGCGCTGTCCTGGAGGGGGGAGAGGCCAGACTCCTGTGGGGATGGTTCCTTGTGCTGACACTGAAAGGGAGAGGCTGTGCTGCACAGTTACAGAAAGGGACTATTTCACTGTCATGAGCACAAAATGCTTCCTTCCTTTGCCCCAGAAAAATCTCCAGCAAACTTTGCCCTGAGCGGGCAAGCTTTGCCCTCCAAGTAGGCAGCTGCACTTAGGGACAGTGAGCCAGGCCCCTGTGCAGCAGAGCCACAGCAGGGCAATGCGGCGAAAACCCCTTTATATCCTCTTAATTCCTCCAGCTTCCAGGCTTTCCTGAAGGTGAGCTGCTGTCCACCCCAGGGACTGCTCCTTCAGGGGCTGCCCGTGGTCAGCAGGAGCTGGCACATCCCCTTTCCCTGAAGCAGAAACTGCAGAGCCACCCTGGGTGCGCCCCACGGCTTCTTGTGCTGAGCAGCTTCAGAGCTGGCACCAGGAGCCCAGAGTCAGGCCATCCTGCCTGTGAAAGGTCTTTTGGGATTTTAAAGAATAAAGGGATGAACTGCAGGGGTGGTGAACAAGTCACTGAGTGAGTACTGAGGCTGGTTTCTCCAGATATCCTCACTGTTGCACGAGGTTGCAGGATACCCTCGCTGTCTGAGGGACTCTGTCAAACTGCTGCATGTGGGAAATGGTGCCACCAACGGCCTGAGAGAGCAGGACTGGTGTGCTGCAGCCACCGAGGTGGGGGGGGACCGTGTGAACAGGATTCAGTGAGTCCTGAGATAGGCACAGTCTTGGGGTGGACACTGCACTTCAGAGCAAACCAGGGGTTTTGACAGTTTTTGACAAGCCCCCAAGCTGGAGACAGCCGTGGTGTTACTGCAGCCCTTCCTGGCCATGGCACCAGGAATAACCAAATGTGTGTGCATATACATAACCCCACAAATCTCAGCAGGGTTCTGCTTTCTCTGCTTTCTCCTGTGACAGTCCCAAGGGCACAAACACGTCCCCAAACCAGCTTGTTTTGCCCCAGATGCTGCTCCCTTGGCTGGGCCCTTTTGCCCTGTGGGTTTCCGTGTCCGCCGTGTTCACTGAGGGTTCATCCTCTCACTGATCTCAGATGATGATGCAGAAGCAGATTCTTGTCATTTGTGCCACTCAGACATGGTAAAGGACAGCTGAGACATGTCAGCTCTTTGTGTTGAGGGAAGGAGCAGCCGACGCTGCCCTAGAGGGAACTGCAGCTCTCCAGGGACATCAGTAAAGGCAGAGGTATTTTAGGGATCTTCCTGCCTGCTCATGACTGCTCATTGCTGGAAGAGCTTGGCCACCCTGCTGATCATGGCAGGGGCATAGGATGCCATGGCTGTGAGGCCTGGAGAAGCTCCTTGTGAGCACTTGGCTTAAGCCTTCACAACTTGGGCATGACGGGGCCCTCCTCAGCCGCTGGGGTCCATGGGCAGCACAGCGAACCCTGGGGCACGCGGTGTTCCCCCTGCACTGTGCACAGAACCTGGCCTTGGACTTTGGGATAATGGTCTTGGCTTTAACCTGGACCAGGTGTTGGCAGCACGTGCAGACTCCCCGAGGCCAGGATTGTGGCCACCACACTGACAGGATAATGGGCAAAGTGTTCCCATGAACGCTGACTTCCTGACTCAGCCCAGCAGCATCTCCCAGGGCTGACCTTGTCTCTGCCACCAGCCCAGAAAAAGTGGGACATCACTCCACCCTCACAAGGGACTATGCCAAAGTCAAACCCAAGGCAGCCCTGTGTTCCCAGGGCAAGGAAAAGCTCCTCATGACTCTGCACCTCCTGCACTGCTGTGTCCACCACAAAGCTCCTGACAAGGACTTGGGCTCTAGCAAAGCTCTTGCATCTTTTCCCCAGTTTTCCACACACAGCAGTCTTCATTTCCTTCATCAAGCCTGAATCTGGAGGCACTGCCTTGGAAATGGTTTCAATTTTCTTTCATCATTTAAGTAGCTACTAATTAATATGGGTCAGTCTGTGCCTCCAAGCGCTTGTACTAAGCTGTGCTTCCAGCTCCTTAGTGCCTTAGCCCTGATCTCCAACAGCCTGAGTCATGCACAGAGGAGGAACCAGACTCCAAGTTCTGCAAAGTCTTTTGCAGGTTTCCCTTGAACCACTCTGGGTTTCCGGCCAAACTTCTTGGATTTTGTGAGCAGATGACCTGCTCAAAGGTGTTAGAGAGGACAAGTACCTGCAGTGGGCCTCCTTAGGTTGTTTAACATGTGAACATAGCAGGGCCCACATTCAGGTTGGGGTGTGCATCAGTCCTCGGGTGACAAGAGCTTCCCTGGTGTGCTTTCATCTCCTGTTGGCCTCTCTCTCGATCTGGGTTCCTCAGGACTGAGGGAAAGGGCAGCCAGTGTGCGCTGAGGGAGGATGCAGCACACGGCCAGGACACACAGCTGAGGTCACTTGGTTTGTTCAGCCTGGAGGAGACTGAGGGCAGAGCTCATGGCTGTCTGCAGCTCCTCCTGAGGTTCAGTGGAGGGGCAGCACCAAACTCTGCCCTGGTGACCAGCGTCAGGACCCCAGGGAATGGCTGGAGCTCTGCCAGGGCAGGGTTAGGTTGGATCTCAGGAAAAGGTTCTTCCCCCAGAGGGTGGTCAGGCACTGAACAGGCTCCCCAGGACAGTGGTCACGGCCCCAAGGCTACCAGAGCTCAAGGAGCGTTTGGACAACGCTCTCAGGCACAGGGTGGGATTGTTGGGGCTGAGCAGGGCCAGGAATGGGACTTGAGTGATCCTTGTGGGTCCCTTCCAACTCAGGACATTCTATGGTGAGACAAGGGTTCACGTGGAAACCCAAGTCCCAGCAGCTGAATGCTGTTCCCCTGCTGCTGGGACTCTTCTGGGGGTGATTTTGGCAGCTTTCAGACAGGGACTTAGGAGGGTCCCTCTCCTTTGGCCATGTGCTTCCTGCATCGTGCCAGCTGGTGATGCCCACCCCACAGCACTCCTCTGCTCCCTCCTGAAGGACAGGCCCAGTATAACAGCAGAGAAATCATTCCTGGAGAATGCTGAAATTAAACAGAAAAAGGCAAGTCTGAGCCCTGTTTTCCAGGGAAGGCTCGTGCACACACTGGCGCTCACAAGACACGCAGGACCCCAGATATTCGCCACCCGCCAGGCGTGCAGCCAGCCATGCATAACAAACAACGACCCCGTGAATGGCCACGCAGCCAAGCCAAGCTGTTTGCCTGAGCCATCCCACATTGTTCGCCCGGCTTTTCCCACTTTGAACAAGGGCTTGTGGCATCAGGAAGTTAAAAGGAGTCAGGAGGGGGGAAAAGGGGGAGTGTTTCTTTTAAAAAGAGAGTGAGATTGGAGAGGACACAGGCACTCCAAACCCTGTCTGTGCTTGGTATATTAGGCAGCCAGTGCTCTTGGCTGTGAGCCCAGACGAGGCTTTTGTAATCAAAACATGATCTTGTATGCTGTGCAACCAGTGCTGAGAAAGGCCGTCTGATGGCTCTCCTCTTTTAGCTCTGCTCTGGAATCCGCCGGGCTGCGCCGATGTCCAACATGCACCGAGCTGTGAGTGCCGCCCGCGCGGGGCCTGGGAGGGGCGCGGGGCCGGGGTCCCTCACCCCAGGGGCCACGCAAGGACTCGCACACCCTGCAGGGTGGCCTTGCGGTGGCTGTCGCTTTCTTGCTGCCTTGCCTCGCCTGGCTGCCAGCAGGCAGGGGAGCAAACAGCCGTGCTGCACCACGGGGACGGTGCTGGGGGCGCATTTTGGGTGCTGGGCTTTGCGTCCCTCACTGGGGCAGGGTGCGGTGGCCGGCTCAGGACAATGTGCCTGCCGGGAGGTAGGTAACAAACAGAAACGCGGGCAGTGCTGGATGGTGTCTGTCCCAGCGAGGGTTTCAGCTGCAGCTGTCAAGGAAAAGGATATTTCTTGAAAAGAGCGGATGCATTTGCTTACGCAGGAGAGTGTTAGTAAGGGCCCTGCTCCTCTCTCCTTTCCCTGCCCCCCGCCCCCTGCCTTGCTCGCTCTCCCAAGCCTGCTGCCTCCAAGGCCTCGCTGCAGAGGCAGGCGATCGTGGAAGTGTGTGGGAAAGCACTACACGCACAGACAGTGTGGAGCGGAGCGTCCCTCCAGCCCCCGAGGAGCTGCGTAGCCAGCGTGTGCCACTGGGGAGAGGGGCTGGGACACAGCGGGCTGTCGTCATTCCATTGAAGCACGAAGCCGAGAGCTTTCCATTTGCTCCTTTTGTGACATTTTTATTTGCAATAGAATGAGGCCTCTCGTTCTGCGGCTCTGCCCTGCTGTTGGGGAGGCTTTGGGTTCAGCCGCTTGCTGATTCAAAGCCATCGCACGTTTGTGCTGCCAAAGCCATTTATAACTCAGCCGCGGTGACATACGGGCACCTTGGCTCCCCGGAAGAGCTTTACGCCGGGGAGGGCACGGTGGGGCCACTTTCCATCCCGAGCATCTGCCTGAGCACGGGCTGGGCCGGCGGGTTTGTTCCAGAAGCGGAGCAGAGGGCACGGCCCCTGCTCCCGGCCGGCAGCAGACGAGCAAATGCTGACTGGGCTGAAGTGGACAATGGGTGAGCCCCTGGAGCCCGGCGTGGGCTCCGCTCGGCGCTTCGGCCACGGGGCCACCGCCCGGCCACAGCCCCAGCATTTGCTGAAACAGATTGTGCAGAGAGAAACACCTTCATGGCCTCGTTAATAAAGGCCAGGAGAAGTGCTGAACACCAGCAAAACTTTCCTTCCAGTAACTTGTTTCCAGCTGGAAGTGGAAAGACCCTCCTCCCCCTGACAGCGGCCCTGTTGCAGCATAGACAAAATGCTGACAAATGGGCAGAGGGAGAACGGCCTGACAGGTGTTTTCCATCTTTTGCTTTGGAAAGAGAAGAGCACAAATACAGTCTTTGCAGGAATTTTTAAATTCTTCCCGATCTGGCAGCTCTGCCAGTCCTCCTTCAAAGGAATTTGAAGATGAAAGGGGTGTGTTTGAGGGCAGGCACCACTTTGATCCCACCCTCAGCAGCCAACACCCCAGCACTCAGCAAACAGCAAACCCGCCAATTTAGTGCTCCCAGAACAGCTTCTGTTCAGGTAAACACTGAATTTGGCTTTAATCAGCCTTGCAAAATGCCCATGGAAGTGTATCCACCCACACAGGCAATCTGCTCACCTGCTGTGTACCCAGTGATGAAGGGCAATGGAAAAGCCAGTCTTTCTCCCGCAGATCTTGACAAAACTCCATTGTCCAGCAGGAAAATGTGTGGAGGTGGTTTAAATGCCCCTGTTGTCCCACCTGGACAGAGGTGTCCTGCAGAGATCCTCATCAGCATTAATTTTCATTAGACACTGTTGTCACTAGAATTGTAAAAACTCCCAATTGTGATCCCCTGTGGTAACCAAGGTGCTCTGAATGTCTGTGGAGGACATCTGAACCTGTGCCTGAGAACAGCCAAAGGGGAGGATCATTTACTGCGTGCAGCTAAGCAGGATGTTAACCCTGCAGCCTACTGATAGCCATCAAAGTGGGCCAGCAACTTTTTGCTCAAACTACCTCACTGCTAAACAAAAACTATAAGAAAAAAAAAGATCAGTTCTGTCAGGAAAAAGTCAGGGAGAAGTGGTGGGGAAGGATTCTTCCACTTCCCACCCTGTCCAGACAGAAGGAGCAGGTTTCATCCTGTTGCTGTGATGACTGAGGAGAACTTTGCTCCTTGTCTTTCCAGGATGCTGCTGTGGATGATGTCGTGTTAAGGAAGAAAGAGCAGAAAGATGTTGAGCTCGATAAGAAAATCTTGGCCTTGCGGAAAAAGAACGAAGCGCTGATCCGAAGGTACCAGGTGAGTCCACAGGTCCTTCCCTTCCCCAGCTCTGACTTGGGGTCCTCAGCTCGCAGTGTAAAGATTGTCAGCACTATCAGCATGACTTTGTTATACAAATACCAGAGCAGGTGGGCACAGCTCTGCCTTTGGCTACGGCTCCTGAGATGCTTTGGAGAACAGACACTGATGCCTCAGTGCTGCAGCATCTCCTCTCCCCCTGCCACCTTCCTCTGTCTGTGTCCCACAGCTGGGACACAAGTTGGGCCACTCCCTCTTAGAGGGGGAGGTGTGTCTGTTTAGCAGAACTCCTAAACAGGAAAACAAACAACATCCGTAGACATCCAGGGACAGGCTGGTGGTAAGGTGAGATCTGTGTTTCAGGAAATAGAAGAGGACAAAAAGCGAGCAGAGCAGGAGGGAATGGCTGTTACCTCCAGGAGACCCAAGCAGGATGGACTCACTATTACCATCACCAAAGCTCACAACGTAAGTGCTGCCTTTCCTTCACGACAGACCAGCTCTCACTCCAGTCCTGCCACAGCAAAGGGACATTTCAGAGAGAGAGACTCCACAGCAAAGCCCTTTGAGGCACAGGACACAGTTCCTAAGCCCTGAAAAGGGAGGGGAAACTCTGCAGAGGTGTGTGCTCAGAGTGATTTTAGGTGCTGCACATACATTTCCAGCTGTGCCCAGGCACTTGTACCCATGCAGGCAGAGTTACCAGGCAGATGGATGGGTGTGTGAACAGGCACACAGTCCTGGACAGGTCTCAGGTGTCAGCATCATTGCAAATCTGTAGGCAGAGCATATCAGCGGTGTGTGTGTCACTGGAGGCATCAGGAATACCATAGGAAATTCATGGTCTCCTTAGTCTTTGGGAGTGAACAAAGCAGGTGGCCCTGAGCCAAAGGCTGCGAGTTCCAGGCTTCCATCCTAACTGAGCCAAATCTGTGTCTGACAAGCCCTGTCCACCCAGCCTGGCAGCGTGGGGCCTGGGAAGCCACCGGCCACTTCTGCCTTCACCCCTGGGCCAGCTCCTCTGCCAGGGCTCACATGGAGCCCACTGAGTCTGCCCAGCCTCCTTCCAGCATTCCTGGGTTCTTGGATCTGGACCAGTGCTCCCTTCCCACCCCGGCCTGGCCCTCGCCTCTCCCGGGGCGTGCTGCTGCTGCACACATTTTTCTCTCATACAGGACCTGAAAGATGCAATTACCCAGACTGAACACTATGGACAAGATAGCCCAGCCCTCCCGATGGTGAGCACCACCCTCAGCCATCCTCTTGGCTTCCAAGGCCACCTCCAGCAGGACTTAGGCTTTCCCGAGCTAACTCAGAGTGTGGCACAAAGAGCTGAGGATGACATTTGTTTCCCATAACTCTGGCATTTTAGTCTGAAATGTCAGATTTGTAAGTGCAAAGGACTTTTCAGCCCCGCTGTAATTGTGGGTTTTGCTGCTGAGCAGACAAGGAGCCCCTTGTTCTCCAGGAATGTCACGGCACCCTGCCGGGCACCGGGAACTTCCCTGGGGCAAGGTCTGCCTGTTCTGCAGCCACCTCCCCGCTTGTGTGCAGGTGTGTTTGGGGAAGGGAATCGAATCCCCGAGCCAAGGGCCTCGATTTGCTAACAGAAGTGTTCGTTTTCCAGGACAAAAGGGTGGTGAGTGAGAAATGGGCAAGCCCCTGTCCTACGAGCCCTGGGTTCGGCATTGGCAGTGAGGAGGAGGAGGAGGAGGAAGCAGATCATATGTTCACATTCAGGATGGGGAAGAGGATGCAGCTGGCTGTTACCATGGACAACAAAGCAAAGGTGAGCAGGGAGGAGGATTCCACTTACACTGTGGCCTCTTGACTTACAAAGGGGCTTGTGTTCTGCCTCTCACTTGAGCTTTGTGCTCAGCATGTCACATCCAAAGGGAATAGTTCCCTTCCTGCTCCTTTTCTCTCATTTCTCAAACCTTCAGCACAGCCTCAGTTTTCATTTCGGGTTGCCACACACTTCCCTCCCCATTTCTGATTCCCAGGGATCAGACCCTGGGCCTTGCTAACCCCTCTGGCGGCTCCCCACACCCACCCACGGGTAGCCAGGTCCCTTTCTGAGGGATCAGTCACCTCCTTGCCCTTCTGGGCCACTCTGGTGTTAAACTGTGTTGCTGTGATTGGAAAGGGGTTGGAAACAAGTGGGAGCTCAGACAGATTTAGCTGCATTATTCCCCAACTATTCCCAGGGAGGCAGTGATGCTTGGTGGTAAAAGCAGCATCATTTCTCCCTGATACTGCATTCCAGAACATCCTGAATGTAGAAGGAAAAACAGAGTGAGATGAGTGTCACTTTCAGCTGCCAATGAGATGGGCAGGAAGTGTGACCCAGTATTTGCAGACTTAATTAAAAATTGTGTGAAAAGGCAAAAGTAATTGAAAACATTTTTTAAATCCTGAAACATCCCCTCCTGGGCACTGCCCCATTCCTTGTGGAATCTGTGCATCCAGATATAATGATTCTTGTCTCTGTCACAGCAGCGCTGGGAAAAGAAAAGGGTGGCAGCAAGTGGTGCTCCCATGGGTCCCCTTTTAGACACAGTGACGTGTGGGTTTGTGGCACTGAGGTCCAATCCAAAGCCATTCCCCGGGATAAGGAAGAGAAGCCCCACCCTTCCTGCTGCCCCGGACTTTGGGGCAGGAGTGCTGCAAACCTTGGCTGTCAGCAAAAGGCAGGAGCTGTTTTCTCCCTCTGAGGCAGCTTGGAAATGTTTTCCTGATTTTGTGCCTCGAATGCCTGTTCATTTGTTTCCCAGTGACCTAGTTACCCTTTCTTTCCAGGGAGAAATAGGCCACAGTCACTGTGCCATTAGAAAGTCATTTTATGTTACCTTGAAGGAACTGAATCGCTTGGGAAAAAATGCACCTTTCCGAATGATTTTTCAGGAGAAAGGGACAGAGGCCTCTCATTCCCTTTGTTCCAGACAGAGCACCAGGAGTGTGAACATCCCGTTCAAATGAAATCTCATTCCAGCACAGCCAAACCCTCTCCTGATGTGAGGGGGGAAATTCTGGTTTTTTCTCAGAACAGAGGGGCCCTGAAACCTCCAGTGTGACCGTAGTGTAGGGACCAGGCAGTCCCTGCCTCGGCTGCAGTGTCGCAGCTGCCTGTCACGTTGTGAGACCCACTCGTCTGCCTGTGGCAGATGCCAAACGAGTTGTGCTCCATCCTGAAACGATCAGCTTTTTCTGCCTCAGGAACAGACTTTGCCATCTCTAGGGCTGGCTCACAGATGTCAGAGCAGGAGCCTGCCTTGACCCCGACACAGAGATCGGCACGGACGGTGCTAAAATGGCACAGGACACCTCGGCAGCACGTCCTTGCTTTGAACCCAACATATGGCTTCACTTAGTGCAAGAAAAGCAGAAACGGCAAAGGTCGTCCCGAGGGCAGCAAAACTTGTTAGGAGATGCAGCTGGAACCCAAAAGTAGAGCTGTACATCCTCAAGGGGATGTGTAACAAGGTTCCCACCGTGTCCACACAGCTGGGACAGGCAGGACCATCAGCAGCGCAGGGACCACTCCTCCTTTCCCCTGCATCCTCTGCTGGGCTGCCAAAATCACCCAGATGTGAAAGATGAATAAACCAGAGGCTGAGGCTCTGCTGCTGGAAATCCTGCAGTGTCTCCTCAGACATTTCTCATGTGTTAGGAGGTTCAATGACTAAGAAGCCATAAAAAAGGTTGTGCTGACGGAGGCTGTGCACAGCAAGGCTCCCTCCACGCCAACATCTGCACTCCTGGCAGAGCTGAGGGGAGATGAGGCTAATGTGAGCCTTCTTGGTATCATATGTCATGGCAGAGTCCTTGATTGCAAGTCTTCACTACAAATCAGAGGTCAGGGTGTGCTGTTTGTTTTTGAAACCAAGTTCGTAGCAACAAAGAGTTCCCAAGTTTCACTGAAGTTTCCTTGGAGATTTTGAACTCCTTTAAAATCAATATTCCAGTATGCGTGGAATCCCAAGGAGGAAAACAGGAAAACACACCATCCTTTACAGAGGGAGGCTGCTGAGGTTCCTTCATCCCTGGTAAAATTGAACAGACTTCATACAGATGAAGAGAAAAGAAAAAGATCAGAGGTAATGATGGAGATGACATAGTAAGTCTCTCATTTCCTTGTAAGGCAAAAATAAAAAGGCACACGATTGACCTGAAAGATGATACTTTTAAATGAGAAGAAGTATGTCTTTTTGCACAAATGATGTGCTCATGTTGTGGAAGTGATGGTTGAGGGCATTGGCAGGGACTCAGCCAGCAACAAAGATCATTAACAAAATAGGAACCATATGGAAATCCATGCAGGGAAGTCATGACGCTGATACGAACAGCTGGAAATAATATCTGAGAGGGGGAACTGCCCTTGCTCAAGGAGTTTATATATCAGTTTCCTAAACTATTCCACTGCTGAATAAATCATTCCAGAAATATGAACACACAATGACTATGAAATGATAAATTATCGAGTGTTAATACACTTCAGGGGAGTAACTGCTTTGTGGGCAAGGTTGGGGAGAACTCCACTGTTCCCTTCCTCTTCCACCCTCTCAGCTTCTGCTCCGAGGTAGCCTCACATTTTATTGTGTGTGAGGTGGGGACAACTTCACATTTGTTTCAGAGACACAAACGCAAGCTGAAAATAAAACCATCCAGCAGTGTCCGTGCTGCAAGGTAAATCCCCCCTTGCCTGTGCTGTGCCCAGCTAAACACACCTCTGTAATGTAACATCCCAGGTGCCTTCGAGTGGGGTGGCAGCTCTGTAAGCCGAGGGGACTGACTGCCCAGCTCATTTTCTGTTCTGCCAGCCCTGGATCCTTTGAAGCCTGGGATGGCCACTGTCCAAGGAAGGCTGTTGGAGGTGTCCCTAACTCATCCTGTCCCCCCAGGGCAAGCGGATCGTCAGTGAGAAACGTGCCGAGAGCTTCCCCGGCCCGGGCCGGGTGCCAGAGCTGGGCGAGGAGGACACGGACCACTTGGTGGCTTTCCGGCGGGGCAGGAGGATGCAGATTGCCATCACCATGGATAACAAGGAAAAGGTATGTGGCTGTAACCGAGCTGTGGCATCCACTTGTTCTGCTGGCATGAGGAGGGCCCAGCCACAGGGGGCTGGGAGAGACTGTGTGTTAATAGTGTGGAGACACTGGATCCATAGAGAGATGCTGTTTTGGGAGGACTGATGAAATCACTGCCAGATATGGGGCATGAATCTCACCTTCTCTCTCTTGCCAGCTTCTTTTTGGGGCCACACAGCAGACTGAGGCAGGAGCAGTGTCCTCCTGACTCACTGCACGACTTAAACCTCAACAGAGCTGGGCAATATCTGCTTCTGAACCCAAGTCCTGCTGTGCCTGGCCATCACCTGCTGAGTGATGTTTGAAACATATCTTTGAAACGTGTTTCAAATAGTTCTTTGCAAATACCTTCCTCGTTACACACAGGGAGGCATGTGCTATTCTCCTCCTGGAGAGTTTTCACAGATAAGAAAGAATGCCTGCAGCAAACAGGGTCAGCAAAGCCTGTGTAGGAAAATAACACTCGGAGTGGCTGCCAAACACACCCAGGAATGCTGGGAGACGTCTGCAGCCCCCTCTCTGGGGCAGTGCCAACCATCTGCTGCTGCTGCCCACACTCATCTTCAGCTTCTCCCCCCACTTAGGGCTTACCTGGGCTCTGAGTGCTCCTTCCATATGGCTGCCAAGCAGCTTTTTGGATGCCATAAACCTCGTGTGAGCCGCCTGATTGAGCCACTGGTAACCCCAGAGGTCCATGGGACAGGGGACTACCATTTCAGTCTGGGAATCACCAACTTGGACATGATGGGAGTGACTTGGCCATGCCTGTGCTGTCCTGGTCCTTGAGGCTGTCCATTGTGCTTCTGTGATGTGCAGGACAAGTGTCTCCACTTCTGCTCTTGCTGGGCTTGTTAAAACACTTGTCTCTGTGGTCATCAAGGCTGGGGCTGTGCTAGGAGAGAGCAGCAGGAGCAGTGCCTGGATTTTGGCTTCAGATCCTGTGCTCTCCTTTAAGTGTATGGACAGCCCTGGAAGAGGTCACCTCCCATCTGGTTTCGTTATGGAACATGAAATGTGAGGCTGAGCGTCCACGTACAGGAGTTTGGCGATGCCTTGCTCATACTGGCCCCAAAGCACCTGATATTCAGAGTGCATGAGGGCACCAGCTGGTGGGTGGCAGAGGGTGGCACTGAAGCTCGGGCACTCTTCTGGCAGCCGTGGGCTGTGAGGGAAGCTGTGAGGTGCCAAGGGGGAGCCAGTGCTGATATCTTCAGGGAAAGGGATTATGCAGAGCTGTTTGGGTCCTCCATTGCCTTGGCTGAGCAAGAGAAGGATCTGTCAGAAGCACAGGAAAGCCACAGGGGCTTCATGTAACTCTAGTTAACCAACACTTCCAAGGAGCACAGCACACTTTGTGCTGGCACAGACAAAATGTCCCCTGCTTCTGGCACTGAGCTTTAGGCATAGCCACTCCAGCCTGTGGGAAGCTCCTGCTCCCTGGAAAGCAGCGTACTTCCAGGGAATGTGCTGTCCCAGGCTGCACAGGAGGCAGGGAGCAGGCACTGGGGCTGCCACAGAGCCCAGCTCCCACAGCTGGGAAATGGAGGGGCAGGAAGGGTCTCTTAATGAGCTTATTTAAATTGGGCTTTCATGGGAGTATTTGTTGTTGGTCCTTGGATTCCTCTTACAATTCAGAAAGAGCTATAAAAGTGTTTGAAGCTCTAGTTTCCAATAGCTGTTACCAGCTGGATATGTTTCAGAGTCCAGCTGAGCTCAGGAGAATTCCTTGTTCCTGGTGATTTCCCTGGGCTGATCAGGCCCTGTTCCATCCCTGGTTAATGAGGATATCTTCCTATTGCCATGTTAATTGTGTCACCTCAGGCAACAGCTCCAGCAGCCCGGACAAAATCCAAATCCTTCCAATGAGACAAAAGGATGTGGCTGTAAGGGAGTGAAATGCTGGATTTCATGTCACCTCTGCAAGCTGCTTCCTTCTGTCCACACTTGGGCAACCTTTTCCCGGGATCAGTGACAGAAGCAGATGGGGCCTGAAGTGACAGGTCACGTTGGCATCTCACACATGGTTCCAGCCTGGGCTGGTGGAGTCCAGGGAGGTTTGGGCTGGCCCACCCTGTCCCTTCAGCTGATCCTAAGCTGTGTCAGGGATTAGTGTTTTAAACAAATACTTCTTTGCTATCAGTGAGGGTCCTTGAAAACTGAGTCCAGGCAGGTCTGTCTCACATCTGTGCTACAGAGGGATGTGTTCTCCAGGAGGGACTGGGAGCCAGTTGTTGCCTGAAGAGGCAACAACACCAAATGTACAAAGCCTGTGGGAATGACTGTAGCCTGCAGGGAATGACTGTGCCACAGGGGTGGTGCACATGGAGCATTTGCAGCAGCAGCACAGAGTCAGGGGAAGAGGAGAAGACCAGGGAAGCCTGTAGTCATCCCTCCCCTCCTACACTCACCATCCTACAAATTAGGGCCCTCCTCTGCAAAGAACAGCATCATTCTCCTCGATAGGCTTCTCTTTGCCTAAATTGCACTCTTTTTCTTCTTTGAGTCCATCCAAACTGTATCCCTTCCAAGCAGCCAGGAGCTGCAGTGTTAAGTGATGTGCTGGGCTGGAACATCCATCCCTTCTCTCTCTTCAGCCTTGCTCCCTGATAGCTCCATTTGCTGTTCCTGTTTCATGGGAAGCAGCTCATAGATCATCCCCTGGTCACTTCCCAAAGCACAAATGATTTTATCGATCCCTGTCAGGTCTCCCTTCAGCCACCTCATAAACCTTAAGACACTGCCTCTATTTAGCCATGTCTGCTGAGGACGTGGTCCTATATTTCCAATCACTCTCATTATCCCCATTTGTGCTTTGCTTATTTTTACCAGATTCTTTCAGTACATGCAGACCAGAAGTACACATGGTATTCCAGCTGTGGGCTCTCCTGGGCACACTCAGTGACACAGCAATGTTTTTGGCTTGTTCTCTATTCTTCTCCCAACAACTTTGCATTTTCTTTGCTAAATAATTGAGCTAACATTTTCAGAGAACTGGTCACAATAGCACCAAAACATCATCCCTGACTGTTAGGCAGAGCTCAGTGCTGGTTACTCTGTGTGTATACACAAGGAGGGCATTTCCTCCGTGGGAGTTATTTTGTGTTCCTGATATTGAATTTCAGCTGTAATTTTATGATGCAGACATTCAATGTCAAGAGATCTTTTGCAGCTCTTTCCGGGCAAATTACATTCTTTGCCCTGGATGATTTAGTAGCATCAGCAAACTGTCATCCCTCTCTTCAGCTCCTTTTCCAGACCATTTATGAGCATGTTGAGCAGCACATATTCCAGTGGCACACTCCTGCTAATCTTCTGCCATGGAAACCGCCATTTCCTTGCCACTTTTTCTTTTCTACCTTTTAATCAGTTGTTAATCCAAAAGAGAAACTCCATCTTCATCTCCAGAATGAGCAGCTACTGGGAGAGCCTGGTGGGGGGTCAGTGTTGTCATCTGTCTAGCTGAGTGTTAGGACCTGATCTGGGACCCCCAATTCAAGGATTAGCTTTCAGCCTCTCATTCATCCCAGCATAGGCCATCCTTTGGGGGTTTTCACCTCAAGCCCCAGCTGGTTCCCTGCTCTTTTGGGGTTCCCACAGAGGCCTAGGAGAAAGGATCACATCCGTCACTCCCCCTTCAGTAGCCTGGACACTGGCACATTTGCTCTCCCTGCAGCAGGGCTGGGGACAGTGCCTCCTGTTCAGCCCTAAAAAGCCACTCCATGCTCTGGCAGTGTTTCAGGCTCATTAATACGCCAGAGCTGAGAGACAGCAGCCCAGGACCAGCAGAGCACAATGGTTAATTAACAGGTTACAAATCATCTCTTAAGTGGGTGGTTGATAGAGCTTCAGGGCTTTTAAATTGTCCTTTTATTAACAGAGTTTCCCAGGATGGTGTATCAGAAATTACTGTAATCAAGAGACACAAAAGCTGCTTTCAGGCACTAACGCAGATGTGTTGGACTCCAGTGCTTGCACAGGAGAGTAACCAAACCTGTGGCAGGAGAAACACTCGCTTTTCCATTGCAGGTGGGAGAGGAAAATAGGCAGAAAGGGTGGCTGAGAAGTCTTTAGCTCCCTTCAGGCAGCACAATCGGGAGGCAGATTTTTCAAAAGAGTTAGAAAAAAAGAAATCCTCTCGTGTACTAGTTTCAAAAATCCTGCCCAGTGGGGGATCTGAGCACTGGAAAACCAGCTCTAAGCTCCTACAAAAATCTCCTCCCGCAGCAGAAATGCCAGTTGTGGTGCTGACACGTGCCTGGAGAAATGGGTACCAAAAGGTTAATTTAACTCATCTGTCAGTACCTATTTTTAAAATAAGAAGACAGTGAAGTAGCTCAAAGATGTGGAAGCCTGTCAAAGCTTTTGGAGAACTGTGAGCACAAAGCAGTGCTGAACGTGGCTGGTTAATGGCACCAGCACTGTCACCACTGCCCAGGGACAGTACCTGGGAATATGTGTTGGGAGGCCAGACAGACCTCTGTCCTGGGTCAGAGCAGGCTCTGCCTCACCCTGGGCTGAGAAACTGAGAAATCCTGGCATAAACCTTGGGATAAACAACCATAATCTTCCCTCTCTGCCTCAGGCTTTTGTGCCCTCCCCCTGCTCTGCAGGAACAGTTACACGAGGGATGATGATGTCCTTGTCATTTTTCATAATTTTGGGGGCGGAGAGGAGGAAGAAGGAGAAAAACATGTTTTGCTTCCTTGTGGTGTGTGGTGAGAGGGGAGCAGCAGCTCTGGGGCAACAGGACAATGGGAAATCTGCTCTGGAGCCAGAGCCAGAGCAAAGCCGGCTGTTCTCTGCTCGGCTCAGACCTGCTGTCCTGGTACAAAAGAGCTACATTTCTGTGGTCTTCTCAATTTTCCACAAGGCCCTTTGAGAAGCAAAAATAGCTGCAGACTAAAGCCAAAGGCATGTCTTGGAGTGAGGGTGCAAAGGGGTGGAGGGTTGTGTGGTGTCCCTGTGACCCAGCGGTTTGTGGAGGGCACTGACGAGTGAAAGCTCTGAGCAGGACAGCCCTGGGATGCAGGGCTCTGGGACATTCTCTGGGATGCAGTCTCCGGAATGCAGGACTCTGGGATGCAGGTCTCCAGGACAGCCTCTGGGATGCAGGTCTCCGGCACTGACCAGCCATGCAGGAGCTGCCTGTTCCCCCGTATCCCGCGAGCCGCAGCACGATCCCTCACCCGGGCCATCCCTGCGGGTTCCCTGGGCACTGGCTGGCTCCCGGCTGCTCTGGGGCTGGAGGGAAGCTGTGCTGGCTGCAGGCAGAGCTCACTGCTCCCCCCAGCTTACTCACGGCCTGGCTCAGCACTCCAGCTGTGCGGATGCTCCGGCTTTCCGGTTCCTGTCTTTGGGGGCACAGTCGGGCATTGTAAAGGGGCCAGACGGAATCACTCTTTGCATGAGCCTGGGGGGAGACAGGCAGGCTTAGCTGGAACAGTGAGCACACACGGCCCTGCAGCTCCCTGTCTGTTTCCCCATCAGTCATAAGCTGTTGGGCATTTTGGAGGCAAACGGTGCTCCTTCTCTCCCATCTCTCCCCCCACACCCCTCCACATGGAGGGGCTCCTGCTCTCCTGCAGTAACTGACCCCTTTGTCCCCTTTCCAAAAGGAGTTCTAGTTTCACTTGCAGCTGCTTTAAGGCTAAAGGCCCCTCTGCACCTTGCTCCCAGCCAGCTCCCTAAATAAGCAAGCTTTCCAGGTTTCTGCTGTTTAATCGCTCTGTAAATGCTCAGTTTTGGGGTGCAGAGACTCGTTGGATCCCTTGCTACAGGGTTCTTCTCGTGGGGCTGCACCAGCAGGGGACTTGGAGTCCAGAGGGAGCGTTTTTGTTGACACAAGTTTTCACAGCAACATTTTGAAATAAATCCTCGGTATCATCTTTCACCATATCCCCTTTTGCTGCACACAGGATATGGTGAGGAGTGGCTTTTCTGAGCACCCCCAAAATCTTTGCTGAAAAATCCCAGGACAATATAGCTACCATTTTCCTCATTATTTCCAAGGATCTGTTTTCACAAGCTTCCATCCACCCTGGAGCTACCAGTCAGCCCGGTGAAGCTGTTGTGCGCCAAGGGCAGTGTCCCTGAGCAGTGGCTGTATGGCCACACTTCCCACCTGCCTCAGACTTAGTGTGTGTGGGCAGGCCCCCAAAAGCCTGTCCCCAGCTCTCCCTCCATGATCCCAGCAGGTATGTGGGAACAGCCAGCAGCAGGATGAGTTGCCTTAGGAGATTGGGCAGAGCTGCAGGTATTGAGACTGATATCCTGAGTTTCCCGCATCCAACCCTGTAAAACTAAACCTGGGGCTGCCAAATGCCTGGAATAAAAGTCCTGTTTCCAGCCTGGGCTGGATCCCACCGCGCTGCCGCTTTCTGGAAGGGCTGAGCTGGCAGTTCGTGCTCCATGTTCCTCTTTGTGTTTCAGTTCTGCTTGGCACTGCACAATGGCAGCTCAGCCCACACTCCCCTGGCCCTGCAGCCATCCAGCCAGGCAGGAAGCCTTTCCTAACACATGTCTGTGCTCTGCAGGCTGTTCTGCTGAGAGGTGACAGCATGGGTAAACCCAGTGGGAGCAGGGATGGATCCCGGTACAAGGGCACCCATGTTTGCCAAGGACAAAAATCACTCCCAGCTTGACCATGCTGGCTTTTAGCTGCACCTTAGGTGGGATCCCAGATCTTGTGCAGTTGAATCATAAGCTGTGTCTTTGGCCCAAATCTGAAACTTGGTCTGACTTTGAAAGAAATGGGACTATACAGGACGGCTCTCGGCCTCTCCCTTGGGAGGAGGGAGGGACCAGTGGGAATGCTTTTCTCACACACCTCTTGCTTTCTGATTTCCCTTTTTTTCTATACCAGCTTGATTCAGGGCCCCAGAAACCAATCCTTCCTCTTTTGCTGACCTTTTCTGAGCAGTTCTTACATGTCCTGGTGGGCACAGGGTCAGGCACTGGCTCCCCTGCCAGGAGTCCTTGCTTAATCCTTGAAATGACTCCTGTGTCTGTGCTCTTGCAGGCAGAGGAGCGGAGAACAGCAGAGAAGAGGAGATCAGACAGTGACAGAGGCCCAGAAAGTGAGCACAGCCGGAAGGTGAGTGGGACCTGTGTCCCTTTGGGGGACCGTTGTCTTGGAAGAGGAAACCAGTAGGATGTGCCTCCCCACCACAGTCCTGAAGGAGGGTGATCTTTAAGGTCCCTTCTGACCCAAACCCTCCTGTAATTCTGTGAAGCAGCAGTGTGCTCTCATGTGGCCCCCACTGCTCATCCCGCTCCTCATCCGAAATGTAACCGAGTAGTTGACACTCTTAGAGCAAAGCAGTGCTGGAAAGGTGACAGGGACCTGCCTTGTGGCTGCTCAAGCCCCTCACACAGCTGCAGGGAAGGGTAACATGCTCACCCCTATGGCAGCACAGCCCTGTCTGGTTCCTCTCCCAAAACCATTTCCTTGTGGATTGAAGAGCTCGGGCCGCATTAGCTACAGCTCCTCACTTTGCAGGAGCTGAGGAGGATGGAGGTAAATTAAAGCAGAGGCCTTCCCACTGACTGTTTAATGCAAAGCCTGGAGACATGCTGGCTCCCCTGAGCCTGCAGATGCTTTAATTAATGGAGCACAAATGGAATAACCCCACCTCAGCAGGATTCATTAGGAGGACACAGATGGGCTCCTAGACAATAATTCCAGCTGAGCCCCCCAGAGCAGGAAAGGGGAACATGACGGCCTGTGGTCCAGCCAACCACAGCTCTGCTGTCACTGAGGTGAGGGACCAGCCCTTCCTGCTCTGTGGGCCCACGAGAGACCGTGGCACCAGCCTCAGTCCTGCCCTCACTTTTGGCTTTATGGGTGCATCAGGATCCATCCTGGCAGGATCCATCCTGGCAGGACCCACCGTGGGGCTGGAAGTGTAGGGGAGCCTCTCCAGGTGCCCCAGCCCAGGGATCCGTGCTTGCCCTGGCTTTGCCCTGCTGTGCCCTGCCTTTCTGTTCGCCTCCTCTCTCCCTCCCCAGGGCCGTGGGCTCAGGTGCCCCAGCTCCTGCCAGCCCAGGATGGAAGAGCACTTGGAGCCACCCCAGCTCCGGCCCACGCGGGTGGGTCACCTCGGTAACGGGGCTTTCTGTGCCGCCCTCCCGCTGCTCCGCTTTCATCCCCACAGGCTGAGGGGGGAACTCCTCTCTGGGGAAGGGCTGAGGGCGGCTGCTGGAAGGACACGTGTGTGAGGTGATGAATTGCCTGCTGGTAATTAGCACCCCAGGACTGGCTCTGCACTGAGCTGTTCCCTGCGCTCTGTTGCTTGACAACACACCATGGCCTGCCGGCTCCTGTTTCCACTGCATCCATTAACCTGACAGCTGGGATACCTCCCCCCACATGCTCCCTAAGCTCTGAACTGCCTTTTCATTAAGATCTCAATTTTTGAGGAGTGACAAACCAAGAGCCTGACAGCAGTGAAGGGGAAGAGCCCCTTTGCTCCAGGAATAGGCACAGGGTCGGCCTGAGCTCTGTGACTGTGGGCTCCCGTGGGTGCCTGGTGGTCACAGAAGGCTGGCTGCCTTTTCCACCTTCTCAGTGTGAAGGATTTCATAGCCATAACTTAGATTTTAGTGTGCCAAAGTCTTCAGGCTGGGGGGACTCATCAGCCCGGTGCATGTTCTATGTGAGTTCAGCCTCTCAAACCCTGCTGCAAACACTCCAGGAACTGTCTATTTGCCATAAGTAAACCTTAGCAAAGTGGCTTTTCCAGGAAAATCTGAGAACATTTGGGTTTAAAACCTTCACATGAGCAGTGAAGGCCGCTGTCTAATTTACACCCACAGTTAAAGTGGCTGCAGGTACAACTGCAGTGAACCCATCCTGTGGCCATTTGCACATGGAATTACAGGGGCAGGCTCCAAAAGGTTCAGGGGCTGAACATCTAGAATGAAAAAATACATCTTATGGGAGCTGCTTCCCAGATCTGGAGGTTGGATAGCACTCCAAGAGCCAAGGAAACACTGTGGTTTGGGTTAGGGAAACAGCAGTGACACCCCACCTCTTTAAGGTAACAAGAATGTGTCCAGATGGCAGAATCCAGGGCTTTAGGTGAAAGTTATTGTAATAATTTGAAATGTCAAAACTCTTCCTGCAGTCTGGATGAAGTGGAACAACTTCTCAGAAATACATTGCAACCAATTATCATTGTATTGTTGAACATAATCCCCAGAAGTGTCCAAGGCCAGGTTGGATGGGCCAACGAGATGAACTTTAAGGTCCCTTCCAATCCAAACCAGTCTGTGATTCCATGAATATCCCTGGAAGGGAGTGGTTGCTTGCTGTGATTTGGCTGTGGATTTACAGTGTGGCTCCAGGCAATCCATGTAGCTTCTTCCTGCCTCAGTTTTCCTCTCTGTAGAGCCAGCAAGCCCAGGACTGGTGTATTTGGGGTGTGAGTGAAGCAGAGCCCTGGGTGTGCACAGCACTGCAGAGAGGGGAGCTGAGCTCGCTTCAGGTTGTTCTTAAATCCTGCTGAGCATTTCTGGTGGTGACAGCACAAAGTACCCTGAACGGGGCTGTTTCAGGCAGTTTTATTAACCAGAAGCTCTTTTCCCTCCCCCAGGATGGTGGGAAGTCAGTGCAGAAGAGCCCTGGAGACGGGAGTTTCCCCATGACTGGCCGGGAACGCTCCGAGTACATCCGCTGGAAGAGGGAGAGGGAGCAGATTGACCTGGAGCGCCTGGCACGGCACAAGAACGCCAAGGGCGAGTGGCGGCGGGCTTGGGATGTGGAGAAGTCGGAGCACATGTAGGTCCTTCCCTGTGCCAGGGGAGTTTGCCTGCAGAGGCCTAAAGCCAGTGGTGGGATCTGGTGCAGATACCGATTGCCGAGCAGATCCCGTGCTGTCCTGTGCCTCTCCCTGGCCAAATCCACACTGCTGCCTCTTTCTCCCCCTGACCATGTGGGATCAGGTAACAGTCCACAGGTTCTCTCACTGCCCTGCTTGTTTGTCCTTTTCAAGCACAGGAGAGTCCAACGTCCCTAAATCCTCCCCACCCCATACACTGAGCCTGTTTGGGCACTGCAGGTTGAGGGGCTCACCCAAAGGGCCACCTGTGGGATACAGGAGCAGTGCTGGGGACAGCAATGTGGGAGAGCTGGGAATGGGACTGACACATCCCTGCCTTAATCACTGTCCCCCTGACTGTGCTGCTTCAGCTGGGTCACACCACCTAGGGAGCTTTGGAGGATGACCTGGCACCTGCAGCAGGATAAGGCTCTGGTAGGGTTTGGAGTTTGGGAATGTTACAAAGGTTTGCTGATAGAACAGTTCGTGCAGGGCAGGTAGGTGGGACAATCCTTTGGCTGAGGAATGGGACCGAACACATCAATTTTCAGTCACTGAGACCTCAATAATTAGAGGTGAACTGTCTTAAGTGGGTGCTGAGTGTTGCTGGCAAGACAGCCCTGAGCCCTGCTGCTCTCTCATATATCAATTTTTAAGAGAAAAGTCATAACACAAAATAAGCAGGACTAGAAATGAACCAGATGAGTCTGATCTGACATGACAAGTCCTAAAGCTACTTCAGGCTATGTTTGGAAGCTTTGGGAAGCTTCATTTGAGCATGGCACAGCTACACTACAGGCATCTATAGGGAGTTCACAGAACTTAACATATACATGTGGGTACTGATGTAAAGGTTTTGGAGGCTCTCCTTTGGGGTAGAATTGCCTTACAGCCTCATTTCTCCTGGCTGGTGCAGCAGCTTCAGCTCCTGCTGAGAAACCTGCCCAGGTTTGCCCATGGGCAGGTGCCGAAGGGCTGAGGGCTCCTGCCCACACTTTGCACACTGGGGAGGATGGTCAGGTCTGACAATGCCTGTTTTTAACCTGCAGGTTTGAAGAGGACTTTGTTAAGGATGGGGAGCCAGCCTTGGATAATCCCAGCAATAAGAAAGGTTGGCAGGGGACACCTAGACTCTGTCCTGACACCAGTGAGCGCTGGTCCTGCGCACCCCAGTGCTGCAGCAGCTGCCGGGGCTGTGTCAGCTGAGAAGCTCTGCTTCCCTGGGCAAATGCCTCTGAGCTGGGGCTCAGCCCTCCCTGGGCTGGGCAGGGGGCTCAGGGGATGGGATTTGAGCTGGGTGCTAGAGCTTTGAACCTTCCTAGAGCTTTGGACCTTCCCAGGGACAGCACTTGCTTCTGTAACCTGGGACGACACCATCCGGAGGCTCAGCCCTGTCTCCTTTCCCAAACACTGGTTTGAGAGGCAATCCTATTCCAGAGCACAGCATCTCTGATCCCTGGGGCACATGCTGGCTTCTTTACTAGCATTAGTCCATCCTGACTCCTGTTGCTCAGGAGATGGACTGGCAGAACCAAGCTTTCCCTTGTGACACCCTGTTTGAACATCAGCCTTTCTGCTGCCTGTCCACTGCAGATCCTCACTCACTTCGGTGCTTCCTTTGCTGTGTCCTTGCAGGGGGAAGAAATGCAAGGAAATTTCAGCACAGGTCCTTTCCTGCCGATGGCAGAGGTGAGTAAGCCACAGGATTCTTTTGTGCCACCCCACTAAATGCCAGCACCTCTGATACTCCTCATGCAGAGAGTTCTCTCCAGGCACTCACAGATTTGGAGTGGCTTTTGGGGACAGACCACATGGCTGCTCTCATATCTGTGTGCAGGGGAGAACAAGACTTCCAAGAACAGCACAAAGAAGACTATATCCAAGGAATGAGATTTAAAGCTATAATTGGAATTTGGAATAAAAAAAAAACAAACAAAACAAAACCACAGAATAAACACCCTAAATTCTCAATTTGTATTTATGACTTTAAAAAACAGATGTGCAGTATGCACACAGCTTCAGAGGCTTCCCACTCCAGAGGTACTTTCCAGGGACCCAAGGATGTTGACATCTCCAGGGGTCTGGAGGACTGGAAGCAGCAGGCTGGTCGTGCCTGCTTTTGCCTGGCATTTCCAACCCGTTTTGCAGGTGGAGGACACCACGGGGTGAACGTGAGCGACCCTGGCCCCAAGGCAGTGCCCGCGGTGAGCAGCCGCGCCAAGGGGAAGGACAGACTGACGGGCAGAGCCAGGAGGTGAGGAGCTGGCAGCAGGGCCGTGCTGGGCTCACTCCTTGCCTAACTGGGAAGAGGGACAGACAAAACCAGATCCTTTCTGTGGCGTCTGGCAGGAATTCCCTTGGTGGGGTTTGTGGGACTTGTGGGGTGTGTCGTCGCTGTCCTGACCTGCTGCACCAGCTCTCTGAGAACAGCCCGGGGGGTTGGGTTACTCTGGGTCCAGATTTGGGTACCACTGGCACACCCCAGCAAGCTTTTGGACACATCTGGTCTGGCTTCCAGGCACGGCTGAAACGGAGGAGCCGCCTCCAAAGATACTCCCCAAATGAACCAATAGGAATGGGGATTGACACTGTGGTACAAGTGGCTTTAATTCTTCTGAAACAACTGCTCTTAAAGATACCAACCCTGGTGAGGAGGGCGGGGGCTGCTCCTGCCAGCTGTGGGCAGCCCACAGCAACGCAGTCATTTGCACAGAAGGAATTTCAGAATATCAGCAAACCCATGTTTTGCAGGGAGAAATATGTGCAGATGTTATATATGTGCATATTATATATACCATGTTTGTTTGTGACCTGTAAGTCAGCAGGCACACACACAAGCAGGGAAGGGTTCCTCAGCCCTTCCCTGCCCAGTAGCACTGCATGGGCAGGTTCAGATTTATATTTATATTCACCCAGCAAATTCAGACAAGCCAAGGAAAGCAGTTCCTCACGCAGCCTTTCACAAAGCCGTGGCCCTCCTTGGCACAGGATGTTGTAGCTGCTGCAAATTTATTATGGGGTCAAAATGCACTCACACAAATCCTTGGGAGAGACTCTCTGCTAAGCTCAGCATGACTCAACAGAGATACCATCTCAGGCTCAGGAAATCCCAGAGCCACATGTTCCTGGAAGCTGGGGAGGGAACAGGGGGTAGGTCAGCGCATTTTTCCTCTTTCCAAACCTTACCCTAAGCACCTGCCAGTGATGCTGGGAATGTAAAAGCAATTTTATCCTTCAGCATCTCCCTCTGTGACCTGGGACACTTGGGCACTGTCAGGCAAACAGGACCAGACTGTGGCAAGCACCAGCACAAGCAAACTGTATCTTCTTAGTCTAACTCAACTGTCTGTTCCAGCAATTGGAGTTTATGTTTTCATTACAATTAGAATTATAACAACCACTTCATTAAGATTTAGTGGCCTCAGATGAGTTTCTCTGGATGGGCCTGGACAAGGGGCTCAGACAAGGAATGCATGGCCCTGGTAGGAATCCCTACCAGGTGTCAGGCAGGGACAGTGGCTTTGCCATATGAGAACTTGAGGGCCTAAATTCTGATTTAATGTTTTTCTTGACAGGTGGGATGCAAAAGAAGGCGAGGACATGTCTTTTCTGAAGGATGACCTTGATGGCCAGGTGAGCTCAGGAGTTCCAGGCTGGCTGCTTAGTTTTCCCAACACATGCACTACCAGGAAAGTTGGATTATCTGAGCCACTGTGAGCTGGGACCTCTGTTTTGGGGTCAGTGTATCCCTCATTAGCACTCTCCACATGGCATGGTGTGACAGCAGCTTCAGTGCTTGCGCTGACCCTCTGTCAGCACAACCACCCAACTATTCTGGCCCCTGAACACTTCACCTACATCCCTTCACACTTTTTAATGGCCTTTGCAAATTTTCCCTCAGGTTTTGAGAACCCTCAGAGGCAAGAAGTACCATCTACTGGTATTTTAAAAAGCTGAACTAAATGTCTCCTTTGTTTCTCAGAGGAGCCTTGGTGCGGACAAGCGGAAGAGCAGAGGAGAGGAGGGGGTGGAAGAGAACTGCACAGCTGAGCAGGAGGAGAAGGGGAAGCAGCCAAGCCTCCAGGATCACGGGGCCTCCTCGTCCCAGCGGCTCCGAAGGGAAGGGGGGAAGGTCCATCCTGCCCACAACGGGCAGAAGGAGGAGCGGAGAGGGGTGAAGGGCTGCAGCACGGAGGTGTCTGTGACCAGCACAGGGGACTCAGAGCCAGGGCCCAAGCCAAGCAAGGAAAGTGTTGGGGAAGATGCCAATGGGAAGCCTGGCACTGCTGACACCTCCCAGGAGAAGGAGAGCACTGGCAGCACTGCTCCTGCGAGCAGCCTCCCAAGCACTGTGCCAGCCACCAGCGAGGAGACTTTGTCCCTGCCCATGGGAGCGAATGTAGATGGAGCTGGATCAGAGAAAAACCCAGTTTCACAACAGGAGTCCTCCCAGGACTCCTCAAACTGCCATGGAGAACAGCTGGACACAGCAGCAGGAGACAGACTGGATGCAGATCAAGGACAGCTGGTGAGCAGAGGAGGGGAGGAAATGACCCAAAGCACTGCCCTGGAGGGGCAGGCACTTGCACTGAAAGGAGAAGATACTGAAGGCGCTGAACACCAGGAGCCTCTGCCCCCAGGGAAAGCCAGCTCTGACAAGACTGTTGTGCCTGAGCAGGACACAGCAAAGTCCCAGTCCAGAGAAGGGGACCAGCCTGAGGACTGCAAGGACAAGGACACTGGGGATGCCCTCAACTAGCACAGGTTACACCGGCTTGCCTGAGACAGAAGGTGAGTTCCTGACCCCCTCCCCATGGAGTCTCTGCTGTCCCATTACTGCTCTCAGCCATAGTACAGGGCCACAACTCCACTCGCTGTGGTATGATGGCATCAGGGCAGAAAACTGTCCAGAAATGTTCATTAGCAGGGCTAGGGATCCCTCAGGGAGTTAAACCTGTGAATCCCAAAGGCCTGTCCTGGAGTGGATGGGGAAGGAGTGGAAAGTCAGGAAAATTCTGACTGAAAACTGGGCTGCTGACACACATTAGTTAGGGCACAAACTGAGACTATTCCTGAGAAGGGAAAACCTCAGAAAGGATGAGAGGGATAACCTCAGCAGGATTACTTGTCTCTGGGGGGATCACAAATTGAGGTCATCATGGTACCTGCCCCAAACCCTTTGAAAGCCCCACCCCGTGGGCAGAGGTTTGGGGAAGGTTGGCTCCGTGGGGAGTTGTTTTCCCAGTACAAGGTCTCTGAGTGATGGATGGTAACACTGGTGCAGGGCAGTGCATAAACACACAGGGTGAGATGGGTCACGAACCAAACAGAGGAGGGAGAACAGAGCTGGTTATGGAGAAGTGCTCCAGGTTTTACACAAAGAAGTTTCTTCCAGAAGGGCAAACGGAAAGCAAGAAAAGCCAGGAGAAGGAATAAAGGATGGCAGGAACAAAGGTGAGGTAGGAATTAGGAGCAAAGGGCAAGGGGAGAGTGTAGGGGCTTTTTCTGCAAGGTGTGTTTTTTCTGGGCAGTGCCCCCCAGATCAGGATGTCACACAAAGCAGAGGTGAGCATTTCCAGAACACGGGCCAGGTTCCCTCACCCCTGAGTTGCTCTCAGGATACCCCTGGCTCTTTCCTTTACAGAGGCAGCAGCTCTGTTCCATGAGTAGGCACTTGAGGCAATTGGCTGCTCAGGGCCAGGCAGGCAGACCCCCCCTCAAGTACCTTTCCCAGATTCCATGAGCTTTCCTGCAGACCTCAACCCAGCAGTGCGTCCCCCGGTGCTGCTCAGCATTCATCCCAGAGTACAAATGAGCTTAGGGATGAAGTGGCTAAGCTGCTAACAAAGACTTTCCCTATAATCCCATCCACACAAAAGGCAGGGAGAAGCACAAGAGTCACAGCAATTTCAAAAAGACAAAGCACCAAGAACCAGCAGGAGCTGGTTCTGTGCTCAAACGAAAATTCCTTCCAGTGAGGGAAATTAATTCCAACAGCATTTAGGAAAATGTTTTGAAACACCTGGATGCACATACTGGGAGATTACTGTCCAGCCATGCCTCTCCAACCTACCAAAACTCCCCCAAAATTAGAGGATAAAGGGATGAATGGCAACCTTGCTCACTCAGGATAACTTTAATTAGACACCAGCTAAGAGGAAACACTAAATTACAGCAGTCCATTTTCATCTCAGCGCTGGGAGATTCCTGTGGTTTGGTAATAGGGCCCTGAGTCCACTTCAGCGTGGCTCTCCACTCCATCAGTCCTCCCTGGACTAATTACAGCAAGCTTAATTACAAACACAGCCATGTGGCCTGGAGAAGAGGAGGTGTTTGCACTTCAGCACTCAGGTACCTGCTGGGCTGAGCTGGGGCTGGGCACTGGTATCGATATCCAGGGCTTGGGAAGCTTCAGGGCTTGGGAAACACCCGAGTGTTGGGATGCCAGGGGGAACTGAAGGGTTAACTGGTGTCCATTCCATCCTGCCTTCCTGTCTCTCTCCTTCCTGCTGCCAGGCTCATTTCCCCTTGCCTGACCATGCCCCCACTCCTTTTAGTGCTTAGAGCAATCAGTAATTCCCAGCAAAGCCCATCTAGTTCCAACCCCCTGCCATGGACAGGGACACCTTCCCCCAAGGAGCAGCAGGGTCTGTGTCCCCCATCTCAGCAGTGGCTTAGCAGGACTGGTTCATAATTCCCTGCCAGGAGGTAGCAGGTGACTTCCCAGTGGGATTTGCTTCTATTTCTCTGAAAAATACGGATGTGACAAATGCCATGTATGTCCCAGGAACGTGTCTGTTCCACATCTCAGATCTCACAAAACCCAAACCGGAGCCCTCGTTAAAACTTTTCAGACAGAAAATGTTGTGTTTTCAAATGCTGGTGATCCAGTTTTGGTACAGTGCAGTTTTTGGAAAATCGGTGTTGAAAGAGATGGTGTGATACTGCAAAATACACCCTGTCATCCCCGAGGGATGTAAAAATATCATGCCATTGCAAAGTTTATCTTGAGGAATTTCCATCCAGTAGAAAATCCTGGACTGGGTCACTTCACCTGCTACCCAGGGCCATGCCCTCTCTTCATGACCTCACAGGTCCCAAAGCAGGGCAGCATCTGTAACAGCTGGAAACGTGTCTCAGTGATAAGGATGGGCTGTCCCTGCCCTGCTCCGGGGCTCCGCGGGGCCGTGTCCCACTCCCACGGAATGCAGATCTCACATCCCTTCCTGCACAGCAGCAGCTCCATGCAGCCACCACATGGGGTTCACAGCTCCCCCTCCCAGTGCCTATTTTTGGCACTAACAATCTCCAGCACCTCCAAACCAGTGGGAGATGCTGTGCAGGGAGCGTGGTGGGGCTTTCATCCGTCGCTTCAAATAACAAGGAATAAATATTTACCCGAAGTGCAGGACTGGAATCCCTGGAGAATGTCCAACAAGTCCCAGAGAAGTAAACGATACACAAAAACCACAGAAGCTTTTCCCTGAATTCTCTTGAGAAAATTAATCTTAACATCTTTAGAGCAAATGCAGCTGGGGGTGGATTTGCAGAGCAGCTCCAGGGATGTGACCTTGGCGCTCTGGCTGACGTAAACAGGAGTGGGACCGGCAGGGCCTGTGTGCTGGGGACGGAGGGGTCGGCACAGGTCGGCTCTGATGCAAAGCAGCGCCCAGGGTTGGTGCAGGAAGCAGCACAAGCACAGACCAGCACATCCCAGCACAGCCGGGGAGCTGCGGAAGCACAACCGGCTTCCTCGAGGTTCAGGAGACAGGAAATCCCATCTGCTGGCACGTCCTGGGAGCTGGCCTGGGATTGGCAGGGTCAAGGGCTTGCCTGGGATAGCACCGGCCTCCCTGGTCCTTCCTGCAGCCCACAGCACCCTCTGGAGCCCACTGTCATGCCGTGGGCATTTCACATTCCCAGAGCACCTTTGAGTGCCACCTCAGCAGAGAGCTTAGTCCTCCTGGAGAGCCAGGGAGTGGGATTGTCTCTGTACCTCTGGAGTGATGGAAACCTCTCCCGTGGTGTGATGTGGGAAAATACTGTTAACACAGGAAAACACAGGGATTCTGTGAGAAATGGTGCAGGAGACTCGGGACACACAGGGAAGGACTCCAGAGCTGGTGAGGGAATGTTGTTTAGTCTAGGAGAAGGAAGGCAGAAAGCAGTGGAGTCATGATCTCTGTAAATACAGGGGTAGCGAACACCAGCAAAGGGGGAGAAACATCCAAGCCAGAACACAGTGCTGGGGCAGAGACCAATGTATTGGAGAAACACAGGAATAAATACGGGAAAATCAGGAAAAGATGGCCACCTGTCAGGGACAGATGACTTGGAAGCACACCATGGCTGGAGCAGGGACCTCCTTAGGGCCACTTACTGAAGCTTAACAACCTAAACACAACTCGGGGCCAAATGAGCTGCTGCCATTCCAGCACTGGGAACAGAGCTGCTCTTGGATCCTGCAGTTGTTTCTGCTATCCCAGAGCTCCAGGAGGGAGCAGGTGCCCACACCTCAGCCACCTGTGTTCACCCTCCTAATGTAAACCCAAACGAAGAGGCGTTCAAGATAATGTCCAGCTCCCACAGGGATCTGCACAGACTGCCTTTACAGGTTTAAGCTCACCAAGGATTGCAGTGATAATTTTGCTACCAGCAAATCTAGACAAAGAAACCAGTTCTCATTAAAATAGGAATTAATTCAGGGATGTCCAATGGCCTGTGCTAGAGGATGTCTCATGACCTTGAGGGCAGGTTTAGATGGGATATTGGGAAGAAATCCTTCCCTGTGAGGGGAGTGAGGCCCTGGCACAGGTTGCCCAGAGCAGCTGTGGCTGCCCCATCCCTGGAAATGTTCAAGGCCGGCTTGGAGCACTTCTGGTCTATTGGAAGCTGTCCCTGCTCATGTGGAGCTGGACACCCTCAGCAGCAGGACAGGCTGCACAGACAGGACCAGGAATAATGTCTCCAGCAGCAATCTCCTCTGAGCTGTACATGGCATTGGCTGTGTCAGTACCTTGGGTCTGGCTGCAGAGCAGTTCCTTATTAAATATCCGTGGCTGTGTCCTTAGATGATTCCTTGAGAGGTTTCTTTTTTATGCAAGCCAAGCTTCCTACGGCCTCTCCTGCCTTCGTGGGGTTTCATCTGTTTTTCTTTTTATATCCCCTCCCTGACCTTTCTCGGGAGCTTTGGGTGCTGAAATCTGCATCAGCAAAAGGCAGAGCTGTGGATTTAAACATGGAGGCAGGAAAATGCCAGCTCAGCAATTCTGAGCAGCACCCAAGCATCTGGCAACCAGAGAAGAATAAAAAGTCTGCCTTTCCCAATTAAAATCAGTGTGTCTGGGGCTGGAGGCAGCTCCAGGACAGCAGGCTCCAGACACGGGATAGTTTTTCACTAGGGAAAGCTGATTCACCCTCTGCCCTTGGGGCACACAAGGGCTGCACCCCCAGGCCAGGTTCACACGGAAACTAGCCCCTCCTTTTGCTCCAGCATACACAGAAGCATGTCAGGATTGTTGTTCCCGAGATGTAAGGAAAGGATAAAGGAGTCCTACCTGTCCCAGAGGAGGACTGGGAGTGTTCCATCCAGACTGGTGCAGTCAGCTCATCCCCTGGGCTGCGGAGCCTCCACTGCTCCCGTCGGATTTGGCAGCAGGTATCTGGGTTATGCCCCAGCGGTGCCTCC
Organism: Manacus candei; assembly: GCF_025592945.1. Lineage (NCBI taxonomy): Eukaryota > Metazoa > Chordata > Aves > Passeriformes > Pipridae > Manacus > Manacus candei. Next base: position 2,999,438 of record NW_026138057.1, read on the forward strand.
CAGGCAGCCCCAGCCGTGCAGGAAGGGCAGGTTGGAACTCAGCAGACATTTTAATTTACACCTCAGCAGTTCCCTGGAGACTGATAATCCCACTGCTGTCTCTGCTCTCCTTTCGCAGGATAACGTGCTGGAGGCGGTGGAGGAGAAGAGAAGAGGAGCACAAGCTTGTCCTCACTCTTTTACCTTCTATGAAATCAGCTTTCAGCACCTGCCCTGTGCCCAGCACCACCCCACTCACAGTTCTGGCATCCCCCTTCCCTCTCCATCTGCCAGAGGACAGGGAAGGGTGCCCACACTCCCACCCTACAGCAAAACCACCATCACTTATCTCTTTATTTGTTTGGCCTATATTGCAGCTGCGTGGCAAGCCAAGGAAATGTCTACTGGATGCACTTTATTTAATTTAATGACTAATTCTGTGTAGAGTTAAGGTTTGGGTTTCTGGGCACAGTTTTCTGCCCTGGAGGCTGGAGGGACCTGCCTGTGTCAGGGCTGTGCCAGAGCCTGGAGCAGCGGGAAGGGGTGGCGTGTGAGGGTGTAGTTCATAGGTGGGTGCAGAAATAGCTCTCAGAGCTCTGGTACTAGAGGTTTGCACGTGGTTGAAGTGTTGGCAGAGGTGTACAGTAGTGGCAGGGCTGTGGATGGATGAATGGATGGATAGAGCACAGCCGTGGGGCACACAACTCCATGTGCCAAGCACAGATGCCCCCCAGCATCTCCTCCCTGAAGAGCCTCCAGCTCTCCCCTGCCAGAGGCTGAGGAGCACATTAGGACACTGCTGTGTGCCAAGGAAGGGGCTCTTGGGTTGAGCAGGGGTGGGCACAGCTCAGCCAACTGTGCCCGCTTCCCAAGGGCACTGGTAACTGGGCACCCCTGCAGCAGGGCAATCTCCTCCTCCACCACACTGCCCAGAGCAGTGCCAGCAGGACCCAGGCCAGACTGGACCTGGAGGCCCAAGACTTCCTATCAGCTTTCACCTGCCTGGTTGTGCCTTCTGTAGCCTTGTGCTTGAATTAAGAGGGCAGGAGTCCTCTGGAAGCTGCCCCACAGACCTTCTGAGCTGGCCTTAAAGACACCTTTCAAATGCAGGATCTGGAGAAGCATTTACAAGCACAAACGTGCAGCAATTCCAGCTGCTTGGATTTCCAGTCACAGCAAGCTGGGACCTAGCTGGAATACAGCTACCAGTTAAGGAGAAGGCACAGGGGATAACACAGCAGGATTTCTGACATGGGAACGACACAGCAGAGAGGGCATCGCCTTGGAGGTGCTGCTGTAAAACCTGACGCCAGAGTAAAGTCCCTGGGCCAGGTGTGTGGAGACTACCTGGAATGCCCTGCAGGACCTGCTCTGGCCAGGCTGCCAGACTGCCCTGGAGACCAGGCTGGCACATGTGGACTGAAATACTCAATGCTGCTTTAATATACTAATATTTGCACACATAAACATTTGGTTTATGACTTAGACCCACAGCACCTACCGTGAAGCACAAGCCTGGGAATTTCTTCCACATGCCAAATTCAGGAGAGTTTACTGGCTTCACACCAGGTATTGTCAAGAAACAGAGCGTGCAGCTTTTGTGTTTTATCAGTAGAAACATCTTCACCCCACCAAAGCCCAGATGGGTTTATTTGGATTTACCCAACAGATAAATAAAAGATTGTAAAATTGCTCCAGGTCCTGGAGCTCCTCCATCACTGTTAAATGCTCATTTTCCTTATCTGACTGCCTCAAAAGCCTGCTTACAATTGTTTAGTTTGTTAATTTATTATTATTTTGTACATCAGGTCTCTGACCTCACTCTTGGTCCAGTCAGCCTGAGTCATTACCAGCATTTCCCAGGAGCCACTTTGCCTCCTGGTCCATGGAACACACAGTCTCAGCTCAGGAGCTGCTGCACTCCAGAGCAGTCAGACACAGCCAGGCAGGGATCTCCCATTGCCCTGGTCCAGCGCTGTGCTGGAGAGATAGGAAACCTTATTGCCCTAGACTGTTCTGAAAGGAAAACTATCACTGTTCCTCCATTCCCTCCTTTTCCTCCTGCAAAGCCAAGTGACTTTGCAGCTACTGATGCCCAGGAAGGACTGAGTCTGGATCCAGGCTCCAGGGATAGGGCTGGGCAGGTCGTGCCTGTTCCAAGTGTAATTTTTTCCTGCTCATTAACACTTTGCTCGATGCACTTTGGTTGGTGCCTGGGTTGTGATTTTTCAGACAACTGTGGCTTAGCTGCTGCTTCTTTTATGGTGAGAGAAAAGACTGAGAAGTTGACAAATCTGATGTAGAGGGATTATTTATATGAAATAAAAGTTGGAATGAGGAAAAACCTCCTGTTTCTTACTGTTTCTCACATGTAAAGTTTCCACATGTAGAGTTTTAGGAATTGAACCTGTGATCTCTTCTTTTTAGAGAAACAGCTCCAGTTCAGAGTGCTGATCCTTTTGGGAAGTGCTGAACTCCTGGGCTAGCTAAGCTCCCTCACCCAAAAGCTTCCTGCAGCGATGCCAGGAAGACAAGGGTCACTTTTTCATCGAGGCATCAAAGCCACCACCTCATCACCACTGCACTTTCCTCACAAGCAAACGTGTTGGCAGCTCAGGGATTTGGTGGAAGTTATTCCAGCTCTTCCAGACCCCAGGGAAGCAGCAGCACTCCCAGGCAGAATGCTTTTTCCTTCAAAGGAGCAGCTTGCCACTAGACACTCTTCTTCTTGGTAAAATGTACCATCAATTGCAACACAGCAGCTCGGTAGCTAAAACTATCAAAACTGATCCCAGACCAGGGAGTCAGCTCTTGTATAAAGAGACCAATTTAAAACACCTCGAGCCAAGGACAGAAATACATCTGGACAAAGTTGGAGATACTTGTTCCCAAAGCAATTACTAAGGGAGGCAACAATATAAAACCCTGACAGCAGTTCCAGCTCTCCATTCCCACCTCAGCAAGTCCAATACCTGCAGCAACAGCACACCCAGGTCACTAAGCAAAGCCCTACAGAGTCTCTAGAAGTACAAATAACAGAACAATTCACTGATGTCCCCACCAGTCCCCCTCCAATATACTGGTTGCAGATGGCAGAGGGGGCTGGCACTTAGTCAGCGGGTTTGTATTTTAAGTGCATAATACAACAGTTAGTGCTTCCTAAGTCAGCGAGGGGCCCAGAGCAGCAGCAGGATACAGCACTGCTGGGAAGTTCAGGACACTGCCTGCTGCCTTCCCTGGAAAGGTTGTGCAGCAACAGCTCGACCAGCTCACGGGCTCAGCAGCCACTGGCAGGCGATTCTGGGAATTCCGCGACCGCTTCCTGCTCCCACCATCCCAGGGCAGTGACAGCAGCTGACCAGACACAGGGCTTTCCCAAAACTGCCTTCCAACACCCGTGGAACAACCAGAAATCAACTTCACCTCCTTAGCTTCACACTCCAGCTTGGCTATGTTTCTTACCCCATTCCCTTCTCCACACGCTCCGGCAGCTCCAGGACTCAAAGCCAGCCATCGGCAACTCCCCCCAGAGCTGCCACTGAGACCAGCTTGGAGTTCCCTGAGGGAAGTGCCCGAGGCCCAGAAGCAGCCCCTGATTTTGCCATCATGGCTACACCACATGACTGCTTATCAGCTCCGCTCATGGACTGAGCCAAACCTCCCTGTCAGAAACACGGCCCAGGAATGTGGGATTGAGCTGACGTGCATCGCATCAGCTGAGCCCACGAGAGAATGTGCGTGGGGAAAAGGGAGCTCTTAGAGATGGAAACTGGAGCCAGCTGCTGGAGCACATCACACGCTCCACTAACTCTTCTTCCAGCTTTTCCCCTTCCTTCTGGTCCCTCTGCACGTGAGTTACACCAAATGCTCTCCTTGAACAAACAGGGCTCACTGGGACAAGCCCAGTGTGCACAGGCAGAGGGCAAGTATTCAATGTCCCTCACACCTAAGGAGCTCCTTCACCCAAACTGACTTTCAGCCATCTCCCTTCCACACCAACACACACGCTGGGAATTTGGCACCATTCTCTTGGCAGGTAACATGCAGGACAGCAGTTGTGTGAAGGGAATAATCCTCTCCAGCAATGCTAAGGAAACAACATCCTGGATCATGGGGTTGCAGCCATTTCCATCTAGGAAGCCACACACCACCCTGTGCCTTGTCTTGCCTGATACAATCACACCAAGTGAACTGAATGTTTTTATTTTTTTGAGGAGCAATGAAGGGAAAGGCTGAACTGGAGCTGAAGTAACACAACAGACCACACAACCAATGGCCTTTTAAACCTCAGCTTTACCCCAGACTGGTGACTGCACCATTTAAGGGCACTAAAACAATTCTGTTGGGATGCAGATGACACTCTCAGTACAACATAATGCAAAAATTCCCAGTCCAAGCTGTTCTCTGTTGCAGCCAACCTACTTCCCAAGAAATCCCTAATACCCTGAACTTTAAATTAGCTTACACCTAGAAACCAGTCTAGACGAGCCCTTTTTGTCACTAGAAGTATTTGCAAAGTGTACTTAGTCACCAATTTCTTTGACAGTCTGTCACGATGACAGTCACAAGCGCAGCAACGGGCTCGTCACGGGCTGGCAGCAGCATCCCGACGGGAACACGTCTGCCTCCAGAGGGCTACAATGCCTGGCTAGGGAAAGGATGGGGAACAGATTGTAGCTGAAGAATCTGGGCCCTGGAGATTTGGAAAACCAAATCACCTGAGCTGCCTGGCCCTTAGGCTGGCAGCCCGTGATCCTCCTGCATCTCCCCCAGGCCACCTCCCCTCCCTGGCTCAGTACAACCGGAGTAAGGCCACGGGATGCTCCAAAGCCAGTTGTAACAGGTACAGAAATAGCAGCATTTCAGTGAGATCTGTTTGTCAGCAGAGGAGAAGATGCAAAAACACAGTCTGGGAACTCATCAAGCCTGCACTTTCCTCCAGGAATGCAGACAGCCACAACCATCCTCGTACTGGCTCATCAACTATTTTTAGCAGCAGTAAGGGAGGCAGCCATCAGGAAAGGGCCTGTTCCCTTTGATCCACAGATCCGAGCACTGTCCCAGAGATCCTCTGCCCCCAAACCCACAAACCAGGTAAAGAGCTGTAGGTTGTTCCTGCTCCCAAGTACGAGGCATCTCTCGGCAGTTCCACGGCAGGTTGGAAGAGGGCCACGCAGCCCATTTCATTCCACTCACTTCCTCTCCCTCCCGCGCCACGCAGATGGCTCGATGAGTCTTCTGAGAGCAATTGGAGTTAAAGTGAAGGATGTCAGGGGGCCCTGGAAACCAGCACATGTTGGATGCACCACTCAGAGCCACTACAGAGCGCCCAAGCTGCAGGCCAGGAGCAGAGAAATCCCAGGATCTGTGTCATCCCACCCAGCTTTATTTATCTCCAGAGGTTTTACGAGATAAACATGAGCTCCTTCTCAGAGATACTTCCAACTGGTTCTGTGTTTAGCACCCGAGCCAAGGAACAGCCTAAACTGAACTGGCACCACAACGAGCCTGGTTTGTTTCTCTGTCACTCATTCCTCCCTCGAGGAGCTGCAGAAACCTTTCCCTGCAACCAGAGGTGTATCCCAAGGACAGCAAATGGCACTGCTGTCACCAGGACCCAGAGCTACCGTGGGCACGTGCAGCCCCACGGACAGGGATGAACCCACTGCCGGCAGAGCCAGCAGGGAACCAAAGCTGCTCACAGAACAGACACCGTGGGGTGTCCAGGAGCTGGTGCTGCCCTGGGACAGCTCAGCCTTCTGCTGCTGTGCATATTCGGGCTCCAGCCCCTCTCCAGCTCCTCCACCTGCCCCGCAGGAGGGTGGCACTGATTTTGGCTGAAGTGACTAAGTGGGATCGTTTTGTCCTCCCCACCAGCCTTCCGTTCTAACAACACACAGCCTTCCCCGCTCCAGACAACTGCCAAGGAGGGTGAAAAGAAGATCCCAAAGCACTCTCTCCCTGCAAGCTCCTGCTTCTACCTTCCAAGAACGCTGTAAAGACAATGCCCAGCTGACACAGCCCTAACACAGCACCACGGCCCCAAACACCCTGATTTCAGTACAAAACAGCTCTTTTCAAACACCAAATGCCATATTTTATGGTACCTTCGTGATCTGCACAACTGAAATATGTACACTGCGTGACAGCACATCTTATCCCTCAGCAGAGGGGATCTGAACTGCTGGGATTGTTTCACAGGGATGCAGCACAGCCTGGCAGCCTCACTGATTCAGCCAAATCCATCCACCTGGAAAGAAGCAGCCTGGAACAACACAGCTCTTATGGTTTCCTAGTTGATATCCCACATCCCAGAGTCATTAAAGGCCAGTTTTGTGCTCAAGGAATGGAACATTTCTGAAGACTACAGGGCAGGCAAACACTGGGAGGAGAGGCCGCCAGGGCACATCAGGAACCGCCGGGCCAAGACCTGCCCTGGCTCCGGGTGCCCCCAGGGCACAGGGATGATCCATAAGCACTGCCACCCCTCACAGGCAGGAGGGCAGGAGCACGGGGGTACAACCACGACACAGCTCACAGCCCACCACCACAGCTCCACCTGCTCTGCCAGCACAGATCCAAGCTTTCCACCACCACCGCTTCCTTTCCACGAGCAGCAGGATTTAAGCACATATGGAGGTTTCTCCAGCCTTGCCTATGGAGACCAACGACAAATGAATCAACATCATATACCACAGTTCCCACTGCAGCAGCCAAATTTCTGCTACTCAAGAGCCCTTCCAGTTCAGCATTCCTCCTCCCACCACCGAAGAGAACATACTGTGTTACAGAGACTTTCATATTGGGAAAATATTTTAATATAGTAAACAAGTCAATTTACCTTCCACATATTTTAAATAAGTTTATGCTCATCGTTAAACAAAACTGGTTTTACTTAAACAACGGATTACAGCCTCTAAATTCGTATTGTTCCCAGCTGATCCTGTAAATAGTGAGGAATTTTGGACACCGGTATCCTTGTATAGGTAACAGACTGGCATAAACAGCGCAGGAATTCGATGCGGGTTCAACGGGAGAAGCTAGCCCTGGTGAGGAAGGAAACGAAGCCACAAAATTCCCTTTCGAGGACAAACGGAGGGGGAAAAGAAGATACCGCAGTTCCGCCGACTCCGGCGGGGCCGAGCCAGTGCCAGGTCAGTGTCCGCTCAGTGTCCGGTCCGTGTCCCGGCGCTCCGCGGTGCCGCGGGGGGGGCCGAGCCCTCGCTCTCCGTGCTGGGCCGGGCCCTCGCTCTCCATCGCCGGCGGAGCGGCCTCAGCCCCCATCAGGGGCTGCTCCCATCGGGGGCCGCGGGGCCGGGCGGGGTGGCGGCGGGCGGGCCGGCGGCGGTGGCGGTGGCGGCGGGGCGGGGGCCGGGCCCGGGGCGCGGCGGCGCGGGCGGAGGCCCCGCCGTGGGTCCGGCGCGGAGCTGCGCGGGGGTGGCGGCGGCGGGGCCGGAGGAGCCGCCGGTGCCGCGCACCGGCTGCCAGATGAGGCTGTAGTAGACGGCGAGCACGATGGCGGCCAGCGAGACGGACAGCACGTAGGCCAGCACGGTGGCCAGGCGCACCCACTTCTTGTTGGTCTTGGCCGCCATGCGCGCCTTCTTGTCCCCGGTGTAAGTGGCGGGCTTGCCCCGCTCCGCGCCCGCCTCCTTCTCCTTCATCGGGGCCCGGCCCTTGGCCCGCTGCTCCACCGAGCCCTCCGTGCTGGCTCCGGCCCGGATCGGCCGCCGCCGCCGCTCAGGACATGCCGGTACCGCCCGCGCCGCCGCCGGTGCCGCTGCCCGCGCTGCCCCGCCGGGGGCGAGGGGCGGCGCGAAGGGGGCAACACCGCCCCCAGGGGAGGGGACCGAGGGAGGGGACACGGCAGGGAGGGCGGGAGAGGAGGGCGGGCAAGGGGCGGAGCACCTTTAAAAGGACTCCCGGCAGAGGGCTGCCCCCTCCCGTCCGCCAGAGCCCCGCAGAGCTGCCCAGCCCTCCGGGAGCCCCTCGTTGCGGAGGGAGGCAGGTGATGGTTTAGTTCCTCCCCGGGCCGCAGTGAAGGCTCCTGGCACGCACCTGGAGCTGGAGGAGGTCAGGAGGCCCCTCTCTACCCTGGCCTCTTGGAGTTACTTCTTGGTGCCTCCCTGCTGCAGGTACGTGCTGCCTGCACCCTCTGTGAGGCTGGAAGGGTGCCCGAGCCAAGGAGCAAGTTTTAGAGTGAAAGGCTTTCTCCAAGCTGGCCTTGTCCCAAACCTGTTATTGATACAATCTAAACCTCCTCTTAAAGCATGGGTTCACATCACTCCCCAGGTGTTAGTTCCCTACAAAAGCATTATATTCTCATGTTGAAAAGACAACTAAACCACCAATTTAGGGTATAAATTAGCTTTGTTTTCTTTATGGGAATGATGTAGCTGCTTGTTTTACAATAATTTTCTTCCTCCTTTCAATCTCAGGTGTGGTAGTTGCAGCAGAAACTTCTTGTAAACCAGGACTTGCAGTTCTGGAGGAGGCAACAGTAGCTGGAGACCTGCCTGTTACCCAGAGAGGCTTCAGAGAAAGTGAGTGAGTTTTGAGTTAACAGCAGCATTTTATTTGTGCTCCCATGTGGTAGAAGGGGTTTGCCTTCAATGCTATACTCCCAGTTGCAGGAAAATTGTGAGAGAAAAGTTGGGAGAGAGGGAAAAGTTTTTGCAGGAAGAAGTACAGAGCTTGCAGCTCTGAGGAAGACTCGTGAGACAGAAGATATGTTAGGGAATAAATGGAGTAGCTTCAAAGTAGCTGTAATTTTTGGAAAAGGTGGACTGTGTTGGCCAGAGGCTGCAGGGCTGCTGTCTGCATGTGGAGGGGGAGCACTGCTGTGGGTCTGTGTGCACTGACTGGGCAGGGCTGGGAGCCCCAGTGTCCAGCAGCAAAAGGAGCACCTGGAAGGGGCTCAGTGTGGGGTGCCTGGCTGATTGTTCTGACAGGGGCAAAGGAATTTGGAGACTAAACCTGCCTGTTCAGGCCAGAGGGGCTCATTGCCCTTGGCTGGGGAGTTGGACTAGACGGTTTTTCAGGTTCCCTTCCAACCCAAATGATTTTGAGCTGTAGATAGACTTGCTGTAGCCTCCTGAAGTATTTAACATTGATGAAATGTTGCTGTGCACCTGGGGAACATTTGTTAGAGGGTACTGGGGCCTTTCTTTGTGCCCTGTGTGTCTCCTGGCCTCATTGCTTACAGGTGATTGTATTCTCCTCGTCAAGCCCAATGTCCCACACCTGAGCACACGAGCTGGAGTCACAGTCACACCTGGGCTGCATTAACTGATGATGCCCTGCTGGCAGAGCTTCCCTGAGTTACAGAATTGCCTTTTCTGCGGTGTACTGTACATTCTATACACACATTCCCTTGGACTGTATAAGTTTAGGTTGAATTATAGGTGTGAATTTATAGCAATTCTTACAAAACGAATTTTCTAGTAATTTTTCAGTGTGTTTTCCCTCAGTGATGGGTTTGGTCCAGCCCGTTCTCCCCTTGCTTCTCCTCTTCCATTCAGTAAGTGAAATGATGATGAGTTGCTACTTCTCACAAGTCCTTTCCCTATGCTCTGGCTTAATTCCCATTCTGGAATTTCTAGGGTAGAGGATTGACACATACAGGCAGTTCTTGTGGGGCTGACTGAGGTCTTGGCAGTTTTGATGATTCTGATGCTTGTCTAGTCCAGGATGTCTTCCTGCATTTTCAGAATGTCCTGGGAGCCAGGCTGGACTGGCTAAGGACGTGCAGGGGAGTTGTAAGAACATTCCCAGCAACTGTGGAAGCGTGGTGTGGTTGAGATCCCAGCATGTCATTCCAGAGGTGTTCTGCCTTCAGCCCAACGGCTTCACCTCCCCCCTGCATTTATTTGTGGCTCATTCATGCCTGCAGTGGAGACCTGCCCTTGCTGGAACACACAGTGCCATGGTATTATTACAGAAATTCAGTGTTCTCAAGGCTCTCTCCTCCCTGCCAACCCTCCGCTCTTATGGCTCTGAGTAAGCCCAGGCTTGTGTTCATTAAATGTTGTGAAGTCTTGACTTTTGCCAAAGTCAGGTGAAAGCTTTTCTTTTTACTGTGAGCAAGTAACTGGGTGTGAGCTTCTCTGCAGGCAGCTGCCAGCAGGTGTGTGCCTTCTGTTCCCAAACAGAGTTCCTTGCTAACAACCTCTCTAAGGCAAGTGAGAGCCAGGAGCCAGAGCTGCAGTCAAGATGTTTTCTTTGTCCTTGGAGCATTAGCAGAGATCCCAGGCTGTGCTCTGAGCAGGCTCCTGTGGTGCAGGATTGGAGCTCTGGGGTCTTGTGAAGTCAGGGACTGTGTCTGACACCAGACAAAGCTGACAAATTACTCCTGTCTGGAATTTCCTCCTAAAGAGCACAAGAGATCACTCGCTTGAGGCACGTGGTGCACACTGGAACTATGTGCCAAGGCAGGAGAGCCCTGCAACCCTCGGGCAGCCTTCCTCCCACCACAGCCCAAAAACTACTCTGCAGGGTCCTGTTCTTTACAAGATACTTTAACTTACTTTAATACTGCTTTAATTTTGACTTGTTGGGTCTGAGGGTCCACTAGAAAATGTGTTTACTCGCTGCCTTACACCTGAGTGTTGTTAAAACCACGGGTGCTGAGACAGATCTCCTGTTGGAGACTTGGGAGTTCCACCTCCCTGAGTGAGCAGCGTGGCTTGAACCCTGCTGCTGCCTTGCTGCAGTGGGATGTTTGCCTGCTCTCCAAGGGCCCCTGAAGGATGGAGCTAAATAAACCTGTGTTATTGATTTCCCATGCTCGGAGTCTGTGAATAGCATCCGAGTGCTGCAGGATAGGGAAGACTTCATTAAGGGAAGATTGCTGGCCTGAGGTACTGCCTCTGTGCAGCCCCTGCTTCTGGAGTAGCAGGGCACTGGATGGGATGCCTGGGAGGTGGGTGAGTGTGTGCTGTTCACAGAGGCCTCTGGGCAGATTATAGAGACTCGTAACTTTTTTATTGGCTCTTTGTTGATGTTTAAACTTTACAGTGTCTCCTTGGTCACATTTGTGAGCTGGGGAGGAGGGAGATGGATGAGATCTTTCTACCTGCCTCCTAGTGTTTAAAGGATGGACTAGTTTGTTTAAATTAATCTTTCTGTGCCTAAGTCCTTGAGCAAGTACTCTGCTAGGCTGGAGCCTGCTGTCACAGAGAAGGTCCCTGCTCTTGACAGGGGCATCTCTCAAGCTCTGCTGGCTGCCCTTCTACAGGAAATACTCTATTTCTCACTGCTGCTCCAGCCTGCTGTTGGAGCCTGCAGGGAATCTGTTTCTGTTCCTCTCTGGCATTTTCCTCTTACACACTGAAATGTGTCTCATGTGGGAAGCTGCAGTTTCACTTGTTAATCCAAGAACAGATGGGGAAGGTTGGGGATGTCCTTTTATTTCCTTCAGCTCTGATTTAACTGTGACAGTGAAGCTGGCACAACCCACAGTCTTGCACTGACTAGGACAGTGCTCTGCAGAGGTTATGGGAGTGGGGAAGGTGCTAAAAGTGATGCTGAATTTGAGATACCACAGCAGGTTTTTGCTGGGTTTGCCCAGGACTGAGGCCTTGGGCAGAAAGCTCTGGGGAGCTCAGGGCAGCTCCAGCCTTGTATCATCAATGTGGGGAAGCCCGTTTTGAGCCATTTTGTTATCCTCTGTGTTGCCTAAAATTAGCTCTTAAAATAAAGCTCTAAGACTCAACTGGTGAGTTTTAGGAGCCAGGCATTCCTTGATTACGATGCACTGTGTGGTCACAGCACACTGGCTGCCCTGGCACTCAGCTCCCCAGGTGCTCACAGGGGTGTCTCCACTGCAGCTGATATGGCAGCACTACAGGACTGTTCATTTTCGCTCCCTGCATTCCTGTTACATATCCAGGACATTCCCCAACACCTGTTACCATATACACAAATCCTTATAAGGTCTCTGAGGGGCTCCATCGAGGGTCTCTGGTGGTCACCTGTGCAACCAAACTCTGTTACATCAAACAACTTGTTCATTCTTCAAAGTCAGCTTGACTTGGCTTAAGTTGGGTCCTTGCTGAGTTACACTAAGGCAAGGTGCTGTTTTAACTGCTTTAAAGATCAAATAGATTCTTTTATATTTGAGGAGGACATGAGGTTTCACCTTATTTGAAACAACGAAGCTTTGAATGTGTTCATATGTCCTGAGCATGGGGTAGTTTCTTCTTGCAGAGAAAACCTCGAAAGTGGCTGTTACTGCCTGGCTCCCTCCATTTCTGTGTGCCTGGCTTTGGGAGCTGAATAAGGAAAATGGCCTGGACTCATCTTGATAACTACATGCAAGGCAGAGTTATTTGCCTCAATTAAAATATCAGCCTGAAACCTCTCCCAGTTCTGCTGGAGCTGATTCTGACTTGATGCATCTTCCTGTTTTCACACTTTTGCCATCCTGGTTCAGATTCTGATGGAAATAGAGCTGAAAGGTTCCAGGAGAGAGGCTGTTCTGATGCTTCCAAGAGCAGAAAATGTGGAAAATATCATCAGCAAGTTCATTGTACACCTGTGAACAGGGGAAAGGTCTGTTGGCAATGAGTTCAACATGGTGTTAACAAGGACCCCCACTTGTCTTCAGCTAAATAAAACTTGTCTTACAGCCACTGCTCAGGGAAGTGTTTCTTCCAGATCCAGTGCTTTGATAACCCCCCACTCCTCTGGATGTATGCACTTCCAGCAGAGGTGTTCACCTGGATGTGGTTATGGAACAGGATTATTCCTCAGTGTTCTGTGGACCAGGGCATGTGTATCATTGTCAGCTGGAAGACACTGTGGGGGTGGTGGGAGCCTGGGACCAGCTGCTCCTTTCCTGCAGTCCAGGAGACCAGAAATGGTGCAGAATGAAATCAAACCTGCCCTGCACCCCAGCCCTGTGTGCCCTGGGTGCTCACATGGGCCAGGGCTGGGCTTTCCAGCAGGGAAGCTGCCCTGCTTTTTGGGAACATGCCTCACTGTGTGGAACCTCTGGTACACCTGAATGCTGTAGAATGACCTTCCTTGTCCTTCTTCAGTAATTCTCCTTCCACATGCTGTTTGTTTCTGGTCCCATGTTTATCTGACTGCTCAAAAATAAAAACATGTTAGGAACTGCATCCAATGTTAAATGTGTCCTGGGACCTCCTTTCTAAGAATCTGGACCCGGTTTGTGTGCTGTTTGTTCCTGGCTTTGTAATTTGATAAAATAATGAAAATAATTTCCAAGATCTAATTTTGACCTCTATAAAGACAACAGATGATTTAAAATCATGGAAGCCTGGGATAGTTTGGGTTGGAAGGGACCTTAAAGCCCATCCAATCTCACCCCCTGGCATGGGCAGGGACACCTTCTACTATCCCAGGTTGCTCCAAGCCCTGTCCAACCTGGCCTTGGACACTTCCAGGGATGGGGCAGCCTCAGTTCCCCTTGGCACTGATTACTCAGCATGGCTACAAAAGCTGTGGAAAATGCATAAACCACAGTAAACAAGGTCAAAGAAGGACATTCCCTGGTGAGGCTCCTGGAGAGCAGCAGTAGAAGGAGCAGTGCCACAGATGTATCCACCTGCTCATCACTGGCCTCAGTCACCTTCCCTGGACACAGGGTGTGATCCAGGGAGAGCTTAGTGAGGGCTCAGAGTGGTCCTTTGCCTGAAAACGTTTGGAATCTCTGATGTTGCACTGTTCAGTGAAACCAATGGAGGCTGTGCATTCTTTGCCATGGCACTAAATCTGAACGTGTCATTGCTTCACAAGCACATTTCACCTCAAGGAGTGTTTGGAATATGGTGTGCCAAGGCCTGTGCAGGGAGGATGGGAATGCTGTAGGTTGAGGCTGGACATTACAAAAGCAGGTTTTTGGTCTGGCTTATGGGATGTTTCAGGAGCATGTGGTCCTGCTTGCAGCACTCACTGCACCGCTGGGAAACAGGCACGGAGCCACCAGTGCTGTAAACACAATGTACTCCTGCCCAGAGAACACTCAATTATGGGTCCAACCATGTCCCAGTGGCTGAGCAGATAGTTTTTGGGGTTTTGTACAAGTTCTCGCTGCTTTTATGGTATTGTGGCATCTGTGGCCGCTTGTCTCCCTGTGCTGTGGTCTGCTGCCCTCTGACTTGTGCAGATCAAGCTGGAGTCATGCTGGGAGCTGTCAGGGATCCCTGACTTTGTGGTTTGGGCTCAAAGTAGGACACAAAATACAGCCCTGCACGCCCACTCAACAGTTCTGCTCTCCAGAGGTGGTTGGCAAATACTGGCCTTTGCGGTTTTAAAGGTGTCGTTAATCCTTCCCGGAATGCCAGGGCCCCGAGGGCAGAGCAGCCCCGGGAGCAGCGGGGGGGACCGGGCTTTGGGGAGCTGGGAGTTCGCCCTGCTGTGCAGTGTCACGGCTCTTCACTAGAGGACAGCATTACACATGGCAAAGTGTCATTAGCACGGAACGGCGCCCGGAGAGATTTCTTAGGGATTATGTGCGTGCCAGGAGTAAACTGGGGTTGAGGTTACACGATAATTCCCTAGAAGTCGGGAGCCATCCAGTCAGGGGCGTTTAACACCGTGGCTTAAATCAGTGTCTGCAGACCTTGTCTCCTAAAATATCTGAAGGGTGATGCTGGGGGAGGCAGAGCCTGCTGGATAGGTAGGACAGGGAGACAAGGAAGAGTCTGCACTAAAAAAAAAAAAAAAAAAAAAAAAAAAAGAGGGAAATTTTTGCATATCAAAACTGTTGCAGCAGCTGGTGGGATGCCCAGTGGTGAAGGTAAGGGATGTAGGATGGGTGTGCCCTGGATGATGGCCTTGCTGGAGAGAGGAGAGGAAGGGTGGTTGGAATAAGCGAGCACTGCTCCCGCCCGCTCCGATAGCAGAGCTGTGCACTGAGGGCAGGACTGCTGCTCCATCCTATTGCTGCTCCATCAGCCCCTGTGGGGACAGAGGCTCCCACAGAGCAGGCACTGGGAAATGGAAGATAAGGAGGCTGGGCTGGGCGAAAAGGAGGGAGCTGCAGCTTTGGGGACCACCTTTGTGCAAGCGGGACCTTGATGCTGTGGCACCGTGTGGCCTCACAGGACTTGGGCACTGCTCTTCATGCTGCTTGTGTTTGGTTGGGTCTTAATTATTATTGTTTTATTTATTATTTGATTATTTTAGGGGTTTATTCCTTAGGGAAAGCCACCCTTGAGTGACATGTGAGCAAAGCTGTGGCAGGATTCTTACTTCCTTCAGGTTGGTTGGTGAGGCAGCTGTTGACTGTCCTGATCTGAGGGAAGGCAGGACAGGAGCAGCTTTTCTGGGAGGTCCTGCTTCTGGCTGGAAGCACCCTGGGATCACAGAGCTGTGATAACTGTGCTAAATATCAGACAGGCCACTGGATCCAGTAGCTGTGACTGATCTCACCTGCCCTCAGCAGTACCAGGTAGCAAAGCTCATCCCACCTCTCACTGTGACCTCCCTCCAGGGCCTTCCTGCAGTGCTGTCAGTGTTCCAGAGGCTGGGAGAACAGCACCTCTGAGCAAGATTGATGCTCTCTGTCCCTCCCCCTGCTGCTCCCTAATTCAAAGGGAAGAAGCCCTGGAGCTGCTCTGACCTTGGAGAAGGGATCAGGGGAGGATGGAGAACTTTCATTCCTCGTTTCCCCCTCTGTCACCTGCTGCTTCTCTTCTTGGGAGTAACAGCATTCCCTGAATGGGGGATCCTGTGACCCTGCCATGGTTGGGCCTGGAATTCCCCAGTGACCCACATGGCACGTGCAAAGGAAGCTTAATGCCACGGGTGTGGCTCAGCTGTGAGACCAGAGGTCTGTGGAAAAGTGCAATGTGTGTTAGTAAGTGCAGAAAACACAATGATAGCTGGAAACATGGAAGCTCTTATTCCCAGTTTGTTGTGCAGATAAACCCTTTAAGGACATGTACAAAGAATGTTGGGTTTGTTCAGGGTTCTCTGTTTCCTTTTCAGGAATCTCTGATTCCTGCCTTCTTTGTTGTTTTACAGCTGGAGAACTTGCTACAGTTCCACTTAATCTCTCCTGCCTTGTGCCACTAACACCTGAGAATGCCCTTAGGATTCCTTCAGGCTGCATTCCTGGCTGTCCAGGCTGCTCCAAAGCACCAGACTTACCCAACTGGGTCCATCAGGGCTGGGAAGGAGGGAATAAAACATGCAGCTGGCTGCCGTGGCACAGTGGGGGGGTTGTCCCCCCTGCTCAGAGAATCTGTGCTACCTCTGACAGCCTCTTGTCCCTCTTGAGCACTGACAAGTGCCACACCCCAGCTTTTATAGGAGACAAGGATGACGTCCCACTGTGTGTCTGGGAATCCTTTCCAGCCAGTGGCACAGTGATCTCCACTGCTGATGAGCTGTGGGGCTCTGCCTCTGACCAAAATAACCTTACCCATGTTGGACCTTTTAGAAGCCACTCCTGGGGAGCCAGTGCCCATTGGCCACCAGAGCCCCTCTCCTCCTTTGTTGCCCACATGGAATTCCTTCATTCCAGGGTCAGGAGCAGGGACTCCTTGGCCCTGTTTGCCTTTAACCTGTTCTGCTTTGGGTCACTTCCCTGCAGCCTCATCACTACAATCCCCCCTCTCCCACCTCTCCCATTCTGTGTCCCACAGTGTCCGCCACAGACACAAGTGAGCACGGAGAGTAGTGCAGTTCCTCGGGACTCTGGGAATGTTTTATTTCCTCTGGGGAATTTCCAGCTGCTCTGCTGGTCTGTCTCACTTTCTGGATGACGTTCAGAGGAGCCCGTAAGAGGAGGGCTGGACAGTGCAGCGAGCGGCCCCGGCGATGGAGTGAGCTCCTTTCCCGGGATATCTGGCCCATCGCGCAGAGGGGGCAGTCCGCCCGCGGCCAGGGCCGGGCCGCTCGGGACCGCAGCTGCCGGAGCAGCCGGAGCGCTGCTGGCAATGCCTGCACTCCCTCCAGAGAACACTTAAGGAAGTTGAGCTGCGGAAGTGGAGCGAGCCGGGTGCCTCACGAGCTCCGCTCCGAGGAGCGGGTCCCTCCGCAGGCACAGCGGGTGCCTGCCCGCCTGCCCACGGGCACCTCGGCCACCGCCTGCCTCGCTGGGTGCCCTGGGGTGAGGCTCTGCTGATTTACAATGCAGATTCCTCGCTCCCTGCCCCTCCTGAGCTGGGCTGGGATATAAGAGGCTGTTTGCTCTCCGATGCCAACAGTGGCCATGGCAGAGCGCCCTGCAACGTGAGAGGCACAGATAGAGCAGAGGGGCCGAGCGGGAGCGGAGTGTGCGGCTGCCCTTGCTCCTGGAGGCTGAGGAGCACAGCAGCGGGACCATGTCCGTGCTGACCCCCGTGCTGCAGCCCCCCGAGGTGAAGGAGTACCTGTGCAAGGGCGAGCGCTTCATCAAGTGGGACGATGTGAGTACTGGGGCTTGGCTTCCCCACACTGTGTGTGCGGTGGCCCCGAGACACCGAGGTGTGGTCAGGGTTTGTGGGGAGCCTCAGTGTGCTGGATGGGGCGTTGTGTGTCCCACCTGAGAGCAGAGATCCCTGCGTGGGGAGAGGGAAGTGGGAAGAACAGGAGAGCTGAGGGCTAAAATCAAGGGCACTGTGTGTGTGAGGGGTTGGGGATGTGGCGGCTGCACCTCTGGTTGGGGACGATGGAAGCAAACGGAGTGAGTGTGCAGGGGGTCTGCCTGTGCAGCACTGGGGTGGGACCCAGGGTCCACCCTTGGGGAGGATCCCGCTGGGATCCCCCTGGGATGAGAGGCACACATCACATTTGGATTGTCCGGAGGAGCCTGAGGGGTAGGATCTGCTCCAGAGCTGAAAGGGCTCACTGTGCTTTGCAGACAGAGAGGAAATCGGGCTCCAAGTTGCTTCCTCTTATGGCCCTATTGCTTGAGTGGATCAGGGGGCCGTGGCCTCCCACGCCTGCCCTGCTCTTGGCTCTGGGAATTCCCAAGTGCACGGTGACAGGGTGGCAAAGGGCCTGTGCTTTGACAGGGCTGGAGCCTCAGGGGTGCTACTCTTTCCAACTCTGTGTCCTCTTTACCTTCAAAGCAGCCGGTTTGCAGTCCTGCCCTCCTGTGTGAGGGGAAGAAAGTGAGGAGCAGAAGTTAATTTGAACATAACGGTTCCCACCGTTGTAAGGAGGCAAAGGAGTGTGTTCACCCCAGTACCCACACACCTGAGCAAGAGGTGGATTGTCTGCTGCTGAACAGGGATGTGAGAAACGGGGGGAGCCCAGGTTGTGGTTATTCACCAGGATCTGGGGACACGCTTGTTGGCGTGTTGCAAATGAGATGATCAGAAGGATCCTCCAGCAGCAGTGCAGGAGGGATTAGTGCTTTTGTGGGTGTGAAGCTGGAACAGAGTTTGAAGTCCCAAGGCAGTGTGTGTGGGGGTAGATCACTTGTGTGCAGCATCAGCACAATGTCCAGGGCACCAAGAAATGAGAGGGCAATGTGCTGTGCAGCTGACAGAGGGGATGTGTGCTGAGGAATACAGGTTGGAATATCACTGCCAGTTACTCCACTAGCAGTACATAAACAGGAGGATGACAGCAGGGTCCAGTGGAAAGTGCAGCCTTCCCCCTCCTTCCCGTGGGCCCACTGCCTGCAGGGTGCACTTGGAGCTTCTTGGAATTTGAACAGGGATCTGGTTTCTGAGAATAACAGTAGCCAAAGTTGTCTCAAATTGCTGCTGACTTTGTGCTCAGTCCTTGGAGGCCATTCTCCCCAAAACTTGAAGCTGTTAAGTACTTCACTGGGAATTCCTGGGATAGGCTCCCTTGAAAGCCTAAGGTGGGCCAAGTTGGGCTTCCAAGACCCACCAAGTGTTTATTTGCTGCTGTAACCACTGGAGTTCGTGAGCTTCATTTCTGCCTGGATCTTTCCTTAAAGTTTACAAATTTGTAAACATTCCTAAAAGGTTGCCTGAGCTAAACAGTTTGGAGGCTTGGTCTCCACCAATAACAAAGGTTTCTCCATAAGTGGGCTGTTCTGGTCACGTTGCTCCATCACATCGAGCTTTCCCAATCCAGGGTGAGAGCAGGCTGCAGAGGATGATGGGGAGAGCTCCAGACTGCAGGATTACTGTGCTTTAGAACCCCTGAGTGTTGGTTTTCTGTCTGTCTTTGAGTTGACCTGGCCATGCTGTTGGCAACAGTTTGGAACTCCTTCCACAATAAGTGGGGCAGAGGAGTGAAGGTAGATCAGATTGGGCTCTTACATCACTCTGTACAGACTGGGGGCTTCCAGCAAAAAAAAGCAAACCCACACTGTTTCTTCAGACCCCTCACCTTGTCCAGCTTTTGTAAGGCATTGTCTGGAGGAGAGGGCAGTGGATCCCTGATGAGCAGGGCTGTTCTGACCTGGCCCACAGATCCTGCAACACCTTGGGGTAAGGAGCATCTCTGCTTTGGTCAGCACCCAGCAAACTGCCAAGCAGGCTGAAGAGGACATGGACAGTAGTTTAGTTCAAGAACCAGCTTGGGAACCCTTTCAGAACCCCAGGGAGGGCACAGAGTAGTAGGTGGCCTCTTAAGTGGGGCAGATGTGTGTGGGTTTGCTCTGTGCTGACTCTTGGCCCTTGTAGTAGAAGCAAAACTGTTCCTACCTCTGCAAGACTCTGGATGACAGCATTTTAGCAGACACTGCTTGCTTTCTGCCCTGAGTCGAGCCCCACAGTGTGAGCAGCAGCCAGTGTGGCTGCCAGACCATCTTCTGTAGAATCCTTATTCCTTTTGCTGCCAGGAACCCCCCGTAGGAGACCCTGATGGCACCCCAGGCTGGCACAGCCCTGCTCAGGAGCCTCCCTGCAGCCTCAGCTGACCTTCAGAGCTGCTCCATGGCAGATAAGGCTAATCTAGAACATGGCACAATGCTCTGGGTAGGAGCACAGTGCCTGTGCTGCTCCTCATGGCTTGTGGCCACGTGTGCAGGGAGCCAGCCAGGAGCTCTGGGGACATGGACATGGTGCTGGGCAGGTCAGTGCTGTCCCAGAGCTCTGGGAACATGGACATGGTGCTGGGCAGGTCGGTGCTGTCCCAGAGCTCTGGGAACATGGACATGGTGCTGGACAGGTCGCTGCTGTCCCTGGAACAGCAGGAGAACAACAACAAGGGAGTAAGAGGAGCACATGTGATGTGCTGTGCAATGAGCAGCTCATCATAACAAAGATATTGGATCTGGAACTGGAGGTCCCTGGAAATACTTTGGAATAAAGAATGAGTTCAGTGTCAAACTGAAAAACCCAAGTGACAGGTACAATGTCCAGATTTCATTACTGGTTTCATCTCAGCAGCTGGGTGTTTCAGCTTCATGAATTGAATTTGGAGCCTTCCCAGAAATGGCTGAGAGGCCTTATGATCCTGTCTTGTGTGGCACCAGAGGGCAAGTGCAGTGAGGAGTCCTCTATGATGAGTGAGTGAAGGGGCTGGGACACAGAAGCACCAGGAATCCTCATCCCTGTCTCCAAAGAGCTCACACTGATTCTTCTCTTAGCACAGGCTCGCACAGGAGATGGGAATGGATCTTGTGGGTGTCTCCACAGCTGCTTCTTCCACAGCGTGTGCACAGCCAGTCCATGGGGCTGTATTTGCACTGGGAACCTCGTGTCCCATGGTGGGTTCTCCAGTTCACCCCAGATGCCAACCTTCTTCCTGTGTTTTTTTTTTTGATCAGGAAACAGCAAGTGCTTCTCCCGTGATTCTCCGAGTGGATCCGAAGGGCTTTTACGTGTACTGGACCCATCAGAACAAGGTGAGCTCTGACACTGCACCCTCGGGCTCCAAACAGCCCGTCAGGTCTGTGTGAGATGAAAACACCCCAAGTGCTGAGTCCTGCACTCGGGAACAAACTGCCCCAGCCATTCCTCTCAGCAGGAACACCCCACAGAGGTGGGAGTTATTCCATGGCAGCTTTGTCTTCCCAGTGCCAGGACGGAGCAGGAGGTGAGGCTGTGAGCATGGCCTTTCCCTGCCTGGCACGCTGGCATCTCACTCCTGCAAAGCTCCTTGGGTGTCCTTCAAAGGGCTTCGTGGAGAACAGTCATGTTGATATCCCTGTCAGCCAAAGGGTTCTCCAACCTGGACAGTGGTCCATTAACTGACTCACTGGGGCTTTGGACATTGTAATTAAAAAACCCAGAGCAGTGACTGTGGTGCTGTGGTGCCCACGTGCAGTCTGGAGGGCGGGGAGTGCCCAGGGCGCCGTGTCCTCACCGCTGGAGCAGAGCAGGGGCCACAGCTGCTGCAGGGGAGGGAGAGGCAGCACGAGGGAAGAGTTCAGTTCCTCACTGAGGAGCAGCAGAGAGTGGTGGGGAGCTCTGGCTGAGGGAGGTGGAAGGCTGGGCTCACTTCTGCTTTCCAGAGCAGGGCTGTGGTTCAGCTCCACTTCCTCCCCCTGACCTACATGCCAAGGCAGATGCAGAGGCAGAGACGGTCCTGCACAGGCCCTGGCCAGGGACCTGAGGGGCTTGGGGGAGCTCTGTCTTTCCAGGAGGTTGTGCCCAGTGCCAGCTGGGCCAGGCACTGCCAGAGCCGTGTCCTCCAGAGCAGTGTCACGGGGCTGGGCACTGTCACACCCCTCGAGATGTCTCTGTCACTCCCATCCCCCTTCCGAGGTCCGCTCCGGGCAGTAGAATTTCTGCTGTAAGGGTTCCAGCAGGGAGAAGTGGAGCACAAAGTGAGGCAAAGGGAGCTGGTGTCACCATGGAAAGGGAGATATCTCACTGGGATACCTGGAAAAGGGGCTGGGGGAACGGGAGAAAGCTGCCACGAGGGAACCCAGACTTGGTGGGGGGGTGTCTCACATTCCTGGAAAATGCTTTTGATTAACTCCTAAAGTCAAGTGAACTGCTTTTGCACTAGGGATTCAGAAAGGAGTGGGATTAGGAGTAAAATTCCCGTCCTGCTGAACAATAAAATGGGGATACAGCCAGAAGACATGGTATCCACATTGTTCTGTGTTGGGATCTTGGAAAATAATATTATCTGCTGCAACAAGTATAATTTGTTCTCCAGACCCACAGTGAGAAGAAAAATTAGTAACAGAGGAAGGAAATTCAGGTTGGATATTAAAAGAACAAACAAGAACATGACAACAAGCCAGTAGTGGGGATGTGGAGGGGCTGCCTGGGGAAGGCTGTGGAGAGTCTTCCATGGGAATTGCTTCCCTCCCTGCCTTGTTCCTGCTGAGACAGCTCTTCTGCAGGGAAAAGCACTGGCTCAGACCTGCCTTGCAGCTTCTGGGAGCTCTGGGATGGAGTGCTTTCCTTCCTCCTTTGCCCTTCCTCATCTTCCTTGTCCTTGTTCTCTTGTAGGAAATGGAAATTCTGGATATCACCAGCATCCGAGACACCCGAGTGGGGAGGTTTGCCAAAATCCCCAAGGTGAGTCCACAGCTTCTTTCTGTCTGATGTTCCTGTGGCAAAGACAGGGCTGCCTGGGGCGTTGGCGGAAGCTCAGGCAGCTTGTCCTGGATTTCTGTGGGAAGAAGGTGGAGGGGATCTTACCTGCTCGCATCACAACTGGGTAAATACAGAAAAGCCATCTTTACTCCTGTCCCTGAGCTCCCCGGGGTCCTCTGTGCACCCAAAAGAGGCACTTCCAGACTATGGTAGGAAGGAATATCAACAATTCCCTTTCCAAGTGCCCTGCTGCCCTGGGAAGTCCTGCTGGAGACTGTGATGCTCCTGCACTGAGTCACTGGAGCTGCTCTTGTGCAAGGATGCACAGGCTGGGTCAGGGCACCCCCAAACCTGCAGTTAAAGCGAGATTCCAGCCCTGTGTACTGGGATTTTTCCCTTTAAAGGGAAGAAAATGCACTTTCAGAAAAAAACAGTTTCTTTCTTTTTTCTCCCCCCCCAATAGTTTGACATGGTCTGCTTGCAGGGTGGCACATGAAGGGAAGCACGTGATCAGGGCTTTGCTCTTGGTCTCAGCTGTAATTTAAGCTTCCTGCAGCAACGTTGTCCTTGTTAGGACTTTTTTCCTGGGACTGTTTTTTGGGTTATTTTGAACTTTTCCATGTATGGAAAAGGCAAGCAGAAAACTGCAGTGAAGGTGGAAAGGAACCAAAGGAGTAGAGCTGGTGGCTCCTGTGCTGACACAGGTGACTGTCTAAGGCACAAGGAGAAGGTTTTGCAATATCTGCTGAGCCTTTTGCATAAGTCCTGCAACTGTTTTCTCAATCTGCTCTGAAAATGTCTGTTCAGAGCTCCCTGAGACCAGTATTTCTCTAAACACCATGTCAGGTGGGTGCTGAAGGCACAGCAGAGCTCAAGAACAGCACTCCTGTCCCTAAAAGTCATAATTCCTTCTAAGAAATTGGATTTCTCCTTGAAAATTCACTTGAATGGAACATATTTGAGTTTTCAACGCACCTAAAACTTCATCTGCAACTTGTTTTGTGGGAAGGGTGTTTGAAAAAAAAAGCTCTCTGGATGTTGTTTTTTCATTTGGGAGGATAAAATATTTGGGGCTGGTAGAGTTGGTGCCCCACTCTGGACAGGATCCCCAAGGAAAAGGCCAACTTAAAGGAGAGGTATGAGATAGTATTTTCTGGGATAGTAAACTTTGAGGAATAACCTGTTTACAAAATGAATTGGGCTTTGATGCAGGTGATAAATTGCTGGTGGAAGTCTCGAGGCCACGGGTGGATGTCCTGGTGGCAACAGGCAGGAGAAAAATGTCCTAGATTTTAGCAATTAGTTAGGGAAGACTAATTGGAGGCTGCCAGGAGAAGACAGAGTTTGCCAATGGTACTGAGTTATTTGGGGTAATAAAGTGATGCTGATTTGTAGGAAGACCTTGAATTGCTGATTGACTGGATGATCTGGTGAGTGATAAAATTCATACAGATAAAAATCAGGCAGTGCAGACAGAAACAATCCCTCATCCTTCTGCAGTAACAGGCCCTGAGGTGACTGTTGGTACTCAGACACTCCGTGGGTGTGTGGTACAATATCAACACTGTTCAGCAGGATTGCCCCAAAAAAGTAAATTGTATGTTAGGAATGATAAGGAAATTATTAGGAAATCCTGCTGCTGTGTGCACCCCCAATGCACCCATACTTCTGGGCTGTTCTAGTGTCCTAGAATGAGGTAAGAGCTGGAAAAGGTAGGGAAGAGCAGCAGGACTAATAAAGGAACCAAGTGGCTGCTGTGGGAAGAGCATGTGAGTAGGAGGGGCTGTGATCTGGCAGAAGGGAAAAGATGAGGGGGATGTGGAGGAAGATTGTGAGTGCTGGAAAACCAGGAGTTGAATGGAGGAGGTGAGCACGAAGCACTCACTCGGGGTTTGAAGCAGCTCCTCAGGGTTTCTTCCAGTGTGAGAGTCCACATCAAGGGGAGTTTTCCAGAGGCAGGTGTGGCACAAGCAGGAGGTGCTGCTGTCCTGCCTGGTGCCACCGTGCCATGGGATGCTTCCTGCCCCAGCCCTGGAAACCTCTGTGAGTGCAGAAAGTCGGGATGAGAAGGAAATGCCCTTGGGGGTTGCTGAATGTGAGCTGGTGCCTCTGGCTTGGGAAGCTGCTGCACCCTGGCTCGCTGGGAGCTGCAGGGAGGTGTCGGGGAGGGGTCGGTGCATTTGCCCTGTCCCTGTGCTTTTCCCCAGGCCCTGGATCTGTGTCTGACGGGGGAGCTGCCGTGTTGCAGCCATTGTAACAGGTCAAGGATGGTATTTTACAGTCTGGGAATTGGCTACAGCTCATTTTTGATGAACAAGGAAGCAAAAGTCAAGCACCAAGGGATTTATTAAGTATTCGATTTATTAAGTATTCTCAGCAGGCAGCAGTGATGCACTTGATGACAACCTGTGCTGTGAAACTCCCGAGTGCTTTTTGAATTCTGCATTTCACAGGGACCCTTCGTTTGAAATAAGTCCCCTTTGTATTTCAGGGAGTTTTCTGGCATTTCTGTGACAACATGTGGTCAAATGCACTAAGCTGACTCCTTATCCACCTTTCCCATAGGGGGTGCTGAGAGGTCTTGTGTGGGCACTGAAAGAGATGTTGAACCAGAGTGGTGGGAGATGTGTGCCATCCAGACCTGGAAAATTCTTATTTTGGCTGTGCTGTCCATGATGCTTCTGGCTCAGAGCCCTCAGGGGTGTGTTCAGCTGCCTTTCCCCAGAACAGAATTTCACAAAGGAATGCAGAAAGCAGGGAAAATGTCTTCACAGGAACCACCACACCCTCCACATGGGGCAGCTGTGTCTGAGGTGTCCTTACAAAGGGTATAAACATGGTGTGACAAAGCAAAGTCTGGTTTGGGGTGAAAGAATGTACACAGTGCTGTGTTCCCTGCTATGGAATGGAGGCTTGGAATGGTTGTGGGGTAGAACTGCTGACTTAACACAAACAGTTGTTTCACTGGCTAAAAGTGGAAGAGAAAGGGCTGATGGATCGTATTTAGGACAAGGAGAACAGGATCACAGCTGTAGGAAGAGCTTTGGGTAGCACCAGTAGCAAATGGAGCATCCTTTCCCCTTCCCTGTAAGTGATTCCATAGTAAATCCACAGCTGCTCTGAGGAAAAGCTTGTGGCCTGGTTTTCCTACTGGACTGTGACTGAGGGAATTCCAGAGGAAGGAAAGTGCCCCTGCTTTCCTCGGCAAGAGGCCGTGCAGGTTTGGGCTGTGGCTTGAGGGTGGAACATGCCCTGAGCTCTCCAGCCCCATGGCAGTGACGTGAGTCTCCCTGGGAGTGAGATTCCCTGTGGATGTGGGGAGTTCCCTGCTTTCAGTAGCACTTGCCCACCACTGCTGAGCAGGAGGTTTGGGGTTTTCCTTTGTGACCTCCACACACAGCGAGAGGAACGACACCAAAGCGCCCCCGGGGAAAACCACTTGAGAAGGGCCCCGCTCCCTCCCGGCACGGGTCACGGACAGGCCCCATCCCAGGGCAGCAGGGTCTGGGGAGCAGGACATGCCCAGGGCGGCATGGAAAGGGAGTCACCGCGGGCTGGCAGCAGGAGGAGCCCCCTCCCAGTGGGAATGCTGCTCTCCTGCCCTCCCAGCCTGCCAGGGTTCCCCTGCTCCCCGCTGCGGGAGCTCCTCCCAGAGCTGCTCCGTGGTTTTTCTTCACAGAAAGTTTCTCTTGAGAGACAGGGCAGAACGAACCTTGGCGTGTGTTCAAGAGCACTGGAGATAAGACTGAGCAGGGCCTTTGAAGAGCCAGGAGACAAGATAAAAGCTCTGGAGTGCAGTTCAGCACCGACACAGTCTGTTATTTACACTCAGGTCTGTGTTTGCCTTTCGGTAACGAGGGACAACACGGGCTCCCCCATTTTGGGGGGTTTTGGAGGCACCAAGACCCCAGAACGCTGACAGAGAATGTAATAGTAATTCAGGCCAAAATCCAGGATGTTTTAGGCCAGACTGCTGTGCTGTTGGCTGCTCCTTGGGGTTTGTTTAGATGTTTCAGGAGGCGTTGGCTTTGAGACAGGCATACTTCTCATAGGAACAGAAGTTGTACTTTCTGACTGTCATGAGGATAAACCACCTCTGTCCTCCATCCACATTCTGGTGTCGTTGAACCCAGAGATGCAGCCTGAACTGAACATGTGCGGGGAGAAAATGATACTGAGGGATGTCACACACCATGTTTTGAGATGATAAAGTAGGAGCGAGTGGGAACGTTTAGGAACCACCAGGAGCAGCCACAGTGCCCTCGGAGCTGAGCCGTGGGCTGTGAGCCATGGGCTGTAAACACTGTGGGTGGTCAGTGGTTCTGCTGCAGCACGAGGGATGGGGCAGCTCTGGGACTGGGATTCAGCAACGTGTGTGAGCCCAGGATGGAGCTAAACCAAGTCTCATTCCAGCCCTCCAAGTAAAGAACGATCCCATGGGGCCATATGGAGACACTGATCTGTGTGTGTGCAAGGTACAAGCCTGTGGCTGGCAAAGGATTTATAGATGGGGGAGCAGGAGCTGAGCAGGAAAGGAGAGCAGTAGCCTTGCTGGGCCCTCCTCCTGCCTCCTCCATCGTTGCACAGTGGGAGCTCCGGCACATGGGGCCGGGAGTGCCCGAGGACACACAGGCTCCTCCGTCCCTGGCAGTGTGTCCCTGTTTGATTCCAGAACCCCACGGGTTATTTTGTGCCTGTGAATCTGTGTGCTGCTGCATTTTCCAGTTCTTTTAGATAAGACACTGAGAGCTGGGAGTGCTTCCCTGCGGGTTTTGGGCTGCCTGTGTCCCTGAGCTGGTTGGCACAGGGACAGGCTGGTCCTCCCCACTCCCAGCCATCGCCTCCAGCTCGGGGGACAGGAGTGGTACCTCCAGAGTCAAAGGTGTTGGAAATTCCTCAGGTGCTTCCTTTTCCCCTTCTGGCAACCAAACAAGACCTTTCTTCTCCAAAAGAGAAGACTTGCTGTCCTGTCCTCAGTGCCACAGGACACAGATCTTTCAGGGCGCAGTGACCCGTGCGGCTGTGGCAGCTCCCACTGGCGCTTGGCTCTGTCCCCTTCCAAGCAGAGAAAGGACCATCCCTCTCTGTCTTGCATCTGGCTCTGGCTCTTTGTTTGTATTTGCATGAGAATTTGCTTTTCTCTGGACTATGGCTCTACTCTGTACTGCTGAGGATTTTAGGGAAATCAGGAGGGTGGGATGTGAAATGGGAGCTGACTGTGTTTCAGCTCTGCCGGTGGGTTGTTTTCTGCTTGTTTGGGGTTCTTTAAGTGGATTTGCTGAGCATGTTTCCCTTCTGATTTGCATGGCTAATATCCTTGTCCTGCTTTTCATGCAGCAATTCCTATTTTTCCTTTATGGCCTCCTGCAAGGTGACTCTTAGTAATTCTGGAGTGAAGCTGCGGCGCAAGGTGCTGAAGGAGTGCAGGTTGTGGAGGTTCAGAGCTCCTGGACACAGTCTCTGGTCCTCTCTCCCCATCTCCATTGGGTGCTGGATCCATCCCTGCCTGGATGAAGGCAAAAGCTCTGGTGCAGCACTTGCCCTGCTGGGGCCATGGCTGGGCAGGAAGGTCTGGAGAGCCAGGTGACAAGTGTCTGCAGAAGAGCAGTGTGTGGAGAAGGAAGGGCTGGGAGGAGCCCCGGGTAACAAATACAGGAAATGAGTTCAGCACAACCACAAGTTCTCCATTGTCTGGGCCCCATCTCCTGTGCAGCCCTGGAGTGAACAAACACCGCTGGCTTTGCAGGATGAAAGTTAATTTGGAGTTAAACCCCCAGCCCTCCGCTGCTGGTACTGAAAAGTGGAGCTCCGTGGAGGAGTTGCCGCGAGCAGGAGAGGGGGGTGTGTGGGTGGTGCTCAGCTCTGCCAAGGAAAAGGGCTCACGAGGGGAGAATGAGCCACTGGAGAAATTCCCTAGCGGAAAATAGGCACATTTTCTGCTGGGTGAGTGCTCCCCCTTCCCTCCCTCCAAATGCTCTGGGATTAAGCAGGTTTCAGAGTTACTCTCTTGGAGAGGTGCTTTTCAAAAGGGAGCGACAGTGGTCAGGTGATCCTGATTTACAATCCAGCCCATCCCATTTTTCCTAAAGATGCCTGTTTGCTATAGATGTGTCAGAATTGCAAATGCTCCAGAAATTTGGAAAATTGCAGAGGAAAAATCAGCAGTTCCTTATAAAATGTCTGTGCAGCTCTGTGTGTGTCGTGGTGCAGACACATGGTGCCTGAAGCTGAGCTCAGATTCCAGCTCCAATTTAACATCCCAGTCTGACCTGCTCTGACAGTCCCAGGTTGTGGATTTTGCCCTGTTTCTGAAGGAGCAGGTGCTCTGACAGTGCCCTGTTTGCTTGGACAGGGATTTAGACTGCATTTCAGATAATGAATTGCTGTGCTTTATTGGAGGAGTGGGAATTTTGTCTTTCCATTCTAAACAGCACCACCAGTAGAACTCTGGGATACCTTGGCTTAGCAACACCTCACGTAGGAATGCAGAAAATGCTGAATAATTTAAAGGATTCTATAAATACTTTGATATGGTGCTGCAATCCAAGTACCACTAATCGGATGAGCCTTATACTTAACAAAACAAATCCCTGGTGAGCCATTGCTGTAGGATACTGGAATTGCTGTGGAAAAAAACCACTGTTAACAACTGACAACTGCAGAAAATGGGACTTGGAGGGAGAGAGCCCAGCCCTGCAGTGACTGGGGTCCCAAAAATGATCTTTCTTGTGGAGGGAGGTTCCAGGTAAAGGTGTCATGCTAATCAAAAAGACTCTCCTAGTGTGTGTTTTGACAAAATCACCCTGTTACACACCTCTGGTGTGAGGAGGCCAAACTCTCCTCTGCTTGTCTGCATGTCTATCCCAGAGTTCCAGAAGGAATTTCTTTAAGGGCAGTCTCCAACTGTGCCTTTTTCAGACCAAAACAGCGTTTGTGGTGTTTGTCACGGGGGCTTGTCCCAGGTGATGCAGGTAATCCAGAATAAAGACAAAAAATAAGGAAAGCCAAGGAAAGGAAGATCGCCTTAAACAATTTTGCAACCCTTGAGGAGCTTACCGTGGATTTGGGTCAATGTTTGGATTGTGGCCTGGTTTTTTGGATGCAGCTTTTCCCTCCTTCTCCCGTCATCCCCCTCTGTTGTGTTTCTTCGGCAGTGCCAGAAGCTCCGAGAGGTTTTTAACCTGGATTACCCTCACAGCACCTTCCTGCTGAAGACCCTGACCATTGTGTCCGGCCCTGACATGGTCGACCTCACTTTCCATAACTTTGTGTCCTACAAGGAGAATGTTGGCAAGGTATTGGATCCTGAGGGCATGGAAGCACTGGGAACCACTAAGGGTTGGGGCATTCAGTGGGGAGCACGAAAGGAGAGGACCCTGAGCCCTGTCAGTGCTACTGGCAAGGTTATAAACAAGCAGGTTTGTGCTCCAGTCAGGTGTGGGTCCTCTGTAGTTCTAGAAACTTCTGCCCTGCATGGAGAAGGACCAGTAAAAGGTATTTAGTGAGTCATTGTTGTCCTTTGTGTGTTTTGTAAGGATGAACAGAAGCTGAGAAGTGGCAAAGTTTCAGCTGCTGGTGTCTGTAGGCAGGAGGAAGGTGATAGAGCCAAGCCCGGGGCACAGATGTTGGGATTTGGAGCCCAGCAGTATTGGACAGGACAAGGGGCAATGGTTTTAAACCGGAACAAGTAGATTTAAAGTGGATGTGGGAGGAAATTCTTCCCTGTGAGGGGGGTGAGGCCCTGGCACAGGTTGCCCAGAGAAGCTGTGGCTGCCCCATCCCTGGAAGTGTCCAAGGCCAGGTTGGAGCAACCTGGGCTAGTGGAAGGTGTCCCTACCCGTGGCCGGGAGTGGCACTGGATGAACTGAAAGGTCCCTTCCAACCCAGACCATTTGGGAATTCTGTCCCCTTTCCATGTGTGCTGTGTGTGTCCCAGAGCAGTCCCATAGTGCCTGTGGCCTGTGTGTGTGTTCCAGAGCTGGGCTGACGACATCCTGGCCATCGTCCGCAACCCCCTCACCTACAACGCCTCCCGCTACACCTTCCTGGAGAAAATGTGAGTGATCTGTTCTCTGAAACACCTGGGTCCTTTCCATCTGTACTGGGAAAAAAGGCTTCTTAGCATCCAGGTCCCTGGGCAGCCTCCAGACCGAGGCCTGGCTCAGGCCAGGGTTAAGCTGAGGTTCTGCAGGTTTTCAGTTCACTGGTAGATCTTTTTTCCCAATAACATATTTTTTCTCTCTCCTTACTTAATAGGATCTCCAAGATTGTACACATACATTTTCATAATCTTGTTTGGTTCTTTTTCCACAGCCTGGTGAAGCTGAAGATGCAGCTGAATGCAGAGGGGAAGATTCCTGTCAGGAAGTGAGTGTGGATGTTTGTTTTATTGTGTGTTCAGTCAGACTAGAGGCAGAGCAGGTGGTGAGAGGATGGTTCCCAGTGGCTTCAACCGCCTGTTTTTCCTGCATCTAAGAGGTAGAGATCATTCCCTCTCGATTGAGGCCATGGAAGGGCTCCTGCTGCACCTTGGTTCCTCCCCAGGACCTGGCACATAATTTGGGTCAGGGACATAATTTGGGAAATGGGACTTTGGCCTTCATTTACAGCAAGAAATGGCCTTAAACAGCCATAGATCTCACTTCCCGGCTGTTGCCAACAAATAATCAACAAAACCAAACAGCTCTGGTAAAATTCTGATCACAGATTGTTTTGCAAATCTGAGTTGATACCTGGATGAGGTGTAGGATCAGTTTGCCTTTCCTGTGAGGAGTTCTGGGTTTGGAGAGCTCTTTGCTGGGCTCCCCAGCTCGCCTGAAGTGGGGCTCACTTGCTTTCATTTGTCTCCTTTTCTCCCGTGTGACCACTCCAGCTCTTCTCCACCGGTCCTTCTCCACTTCTGCCATCCCTCAGCCTGCAGGATATACATAAATTACCTTTTGTTTAAGAATAAGGAGCTGCAGACAGAGCATTTGGGAGGTTTTGAACGGCTCTGCTTTAGGGCTGAGCTGTGTCACAGCATCACAAAGGCGGGCACTGATCACCCCTAATAAACACCCTCCCCGGGGGGTGCTGTGTAGCAGAAGGTGCTGGATTAGGGCTGTGCTGGCTGATTGGGCCCCTGGACGGCTGAGCTTTATTCAACACGAAACATTTGCTGTTATTTGTTTTCTAAACCACCTACCAGCAGAATTTCATTCTGTCGGAAACCAGCGTATTCATCAAAGGGCTGTTAAAAATGTATAGGTCTATAATGAATAACACACTAGGGAAGAGTGCTTTGAATTGATCTTTAATATGCAAGCCAGGGTAGCGTTGCTGCAGGGGGAACCGGCTTATTCCTCTGAAACAACGAGAAAGAATATCTGGTACAGGCTGTACCTCTCCTCAGTGCCCATTTCCTGCAGAATGGTAACAATTCAGGCCATTAAATAGTCCAGACTAAGAGCCAGACTTATAAAAATACTCAGTATCTCCAGGTGCAGATAAATGTAAGGCTTTCAAAACTCCATGTCTGAATTATTCTGAAAATTCCACGAGCATCTGCCTTTCTCTTTAGACATGTAAATCCCTTTGGAATCATGCCATGGCTGCTTCAGTTTTGCCTTGCAAAGGGCACTGGGTTTGCATGAGCTACTGCAGCCCCCCCAGCACTCCCACCTGGCAGCACAGGGCACTCCCTGGTCCCTGTTTGCCTGTGAGCACCGGGGATGCCGGGAGCTTAAGAGAGCTGAGCCTCAATTTGTCCACGGAGGAGAGCACAGTGCTGCTGCCTGGGATGGTCTGAAATAAGGGAGGGTTCAGTTCTTGTTCCTGCTCCACACTGCAGCTGCTTTAAGCTGAAGGTTTGACCCAGGGAATTGTGTCCTGCAGACCAGTCCCAGCTTTCCCTACTGGAAAGGAGCTTTGGTTCCTGCAGTAGTCGTGTAGTATCCTGCTCTCTGCCTGTGCAATGAGTTTGTTCCTTGAATTCACGGAAAGCCTCTGGTTCCAGAAAATGTTGCCTTCTTTCAAAGCAGCAAACGTGCAGAACGTTTGTTTAGAGTTTTTGAATGTTGCCTTGACTACAGAGCAATTCCCTGCCAGTGCCAGCTCCCACGGGGGATAGTGTCTGGTGGGCGGAAGTGTCCTGGGAATTGGTGACATGAGGTCTGCTGCCACAGGGAGCACCCCCAAGAGGGTGGGACAGGGATTTTAAGAGTCACAGGGCTCTTACAGAGTCCGTAGCAGAAATACAGAACTTCTGCATTAGATCAGCAGTCGGAAACCCTCTGTAGGTTTATCAGACTCGGTACCTCCCTTACTCCCTTGGAGAAACAGTATCTGTCTGCCCTGGTCCATCAGCCTCCCTCACTGTGCATTTGGAGTGTCCTGCACTACCTGCAGCCCCAGCCTTCCTGCCCTCTTTGCTGCTCCATTGTGATCCTTGTCCTCCCCATCAGTATTTTTCAGATGTTCCCTGCAGACAGGAAGAGGGTGGAAGCAGCACTAAGTGCTTGTCACCTCCCAAAGGGCAAGGTAAGGGTTTCTCTGGGTACCCAGAGGTCTTGCTGGCTTGAGAGGGGTCCTTTTGCCTGCCCTGACTGTGGTGCCCTTGGGTGTGAAAAACCACCAGCCCAGATGCTCTCAGATGCTGTGAAACCTTTTCTTTACCACTGCCAGGCCTTAACTGCAGCCTGCTGGGGTCAGTTCTGGCTGTATTCCAGGAACACTTGCACTGGGTGGCACAGGGAGCAGCAGCACCCAGGCAGATGTTCCAGTCACTTGTGTTGGCCCAAGGAAGTGTTAAGGAGAGGTTTGTGGTCCTGACACATCCTCTCTGTGTTCTCAGAATGATGCCATCAACCCAGAGGACTTCCCGGAGCCCGTGTACAAGACTTTCCTGATGAATCTGTGTCCCCGGCCCGAGATCGATGAGATATTCACCTCACAGTGAGTTCCCCTCAAACCACAGCCCAGAACTGGAGCTCCTGTGGCAACAGATAGACAGAAAGGGGGGGATTTAATCCCATGTGGTTTGTCTGGTCTGAAGCCTCAGAAGGGCAGGAACAGGGTTACTCAACACCTTCACTCCCAGCCTGGACAGAAAGGATGAGACCTCTCTGTTCTGTGGGGACCCTGAACTGTCCCCAGCAGGAGGGCTGAGCCCAGGTCAGCACTAGGTCATGCCCATGTGACACTGCTTGTGGCCAGCCTCAAACGGAGGCAGTGTGAGAACCACAGTTCTCACAAGTACCCAGGGGCCTTTGGCTTTTCAAGTACCTAAATCTGTGACTTCTTACATGGACTTGATTTTACAGGGCAGGCAGTGAATGCTCTGAAATTCAGGTCTTTTTAGGGTTCAGGTTAGAGCCTCAAAATATGCTTTATCTTCCCCTCAGTACAAGGTGTTCCCAGTATGGAATTATGAGGAAGAAGAAAGGGCACAGTGGGAAGCATCATTTACAGAAAGAAATGTGGACAAAGCAGAAATGTGTGGGCCCAGGGAGGGGGACCCCACTGCTAACCTAGGGAATGACCAATCTCTCTCCTGTGAAGAGGTTTCCTGGGTAATTCCCAGGCCTTACCTCTGGGATTCTCTCCCCACAGCCATCTAAAAGCAAAGCCCTACATGACCAAAGAGCACCTGGCCAAGTTTATCAACAAGAAGCAGCGAGACTCCCGCCTCAACGACAGCCTGTTCCCTCCAGCCAGACCCGAGCAGGTGCAGAGCCTCATCGAGAAGTACGAGCCCAGCGGGATCAACATCCAGAGAGGTGAGTCTGCCTCAGCCCAGAGGTCCTGCTCTGGAGCTGGGGTGGAAGAGCAGAGCATCTTGTACCTTCTGCCATCCTGCTTCCCAGGGGAGCAGGCAGCCTGGCTCCCACATCTCCCTGTGCTGAGGTGCCTCAGCAGGGAGGTGCCAGGTCCGTTCTGTGTGGGCACCGCTGCCAGCTCTGTTTTCCATGCAGGGCAGCTCTCTCCAGAGGGGATGGTCTGGTTCCTCTGCGGCCCCGAGAACAACGTGGTCGCTCTGGACAAGCTGCTGCTGTACCAGGACATGACCCAGCCCCTCTCACACTACTTCATCAATTCCTCACACAACACCTATCTCACAGGTACGGGCCGTTCCCGAGGGAGGCACCATCCCAGGGAGGGAGGGATGGATGGCACGGGCAGTGGGGTTTGGGGGGCTGAGGCCTGGGGTGGGCTCTGAACACTGTGTGAGGAGAAGTGTCACCCTCTACCTGCAGACCTCTTGCTGGGGGCTGGCAGAGGTTCCTGCTGCTCCTGTCCATGTGAGGAGTTAAGGCTGAGCCTGTCTCCCACAGCTGGGCAGTTCTCCGGGATCTCCTCTCCCGAGATGTACCGGCAGGCGCTCCTGGCCGGCTGCCGCTGCGTGGAGCTGGACTGCTGGAAGGGCCGGCCCCCGGACGAGGAGCCCATCATCACCCACGGCTTCACCATGACCACAGAGATCCTCTTCAAGGTGGGGAGGGCCTTTCTCCAGGGATGCTTTCCCCTGCCCGGCTTCAGACAGGGGAGCTGCCATGCCAAAGGGATGGGCAGAGGGAGGAAAAGACTGATGGAGGTGGCGAGGGAATAATGTGGGGGGGGGAGGAAAGGCGAACAGATGGGCACTAGGTTGGAGTTTGTGTGCGTTTTTGGAGCAGTAGGAGCAGAGAGGTGGATGGCTGGAGGAAGATGGATGACTAACCGAGGGAAATGCGGGAAGTCAGGCGGAAGCCAAGGAGGGATGGCTGAGCAGATGTGTCTGTGATGGACAGCACAGGCTGGTGGATTTGTGGATAGGTGAACAAACAGGTTGGCTGTTAGAAAGCACACAGTTCAAATGAGTGTATATTCTGGCGTGCAGCAGGTTTCTGTGGCTGAAAGCCTCACGTGGTGCCTTTTGGAGGAATAGGGTTCAGTTCCTTCCTAATGACCTGAGTGTTGCACTGTGTTCTGTGGGCAGCCGGCTCCCTGAGGATTCAGCTCCCAGGCTTTGGAAGCACAGCACAAAGTCGGCTTCTCCCTTGGCAATACTAGGCATTTTTCCACAGCTGACAGGTTACAGATCAATGCAGCACACTGATTTTTTCTGCACTTCTTTGCACAGCTGCTGCCAACAGGCAGAGGCACTGGAGATTCTTCTTATAGCTCTTTGTTTTTCTCCCGTCTTCCCCACAGTTCCCACACTTCATTGTTACTAAAATATTTACATCGGGGGGAAAAAAGCAACTAAACAAACCAGTCCTTAAGGTCAGAGGTATTGTCGTGTTCGGTGTCAGTAATTTCCCAAGCCCTGCAGTGTCACTGCTGCTTTTTGCACAGCAGTTCAGTGCACAGAGAACAGAAATAGTGGCAGCTGTAGCTGCTGTAATTGCAGAGTTCTGCTGCAGCCTGGGACTGTTCCTCAAGGAAATTATAACCTTTTAACACAGCATGTGCTGGGATTTGGTTTTACATAGTACATAATGATACACAACAGACCTTTCCCTCCACACCTCTCCCCCTGTTCTACTATTCCTGGGGCCTTTTAGTAGCTCTGTAACTTCTCCTCAGAGCGTTGAGATTCCTGTGGCAGACCAGAGTGGTCCATGGAGGAGCAGCTGTGGCAGCCTCCCTCCATTCTGAGGTCATGGCTGAACAAGGATTTGGGATGAGCAGGGACTGTAATTGCAAAGGAGCAAATGGTACTTCCTTGCCAATTAGCAGCACCAGAAGGGAAAACAGTGCATAGTTTGTGGCAGCTTAACGGGGACTTGGGAAAAATATGGTTATTTTTTCTTACATCATTAATGCTGAGAAGGTTTCCATGGTATTTGCATTTGAAATGTCAGCACAGCTGGTGACTGAGCACTCCAGCTTTCTGCTGCGAGGCAGAAGGGTTTTGGAAGCAGCTGAAACTATAGAAAATTGGGCAGGTTCAGAGGCAGGTATGGATAGGGTGTGACGTGGTTTAACCTGGTGCTGCACACACCTTTCTGTACCAGTTGAAGGTGCACAGGGCAGTGGTTTGGGGCAGGGGTTTGTCTCTGGCCAGACACTCTCACATTCAGTGCTGGATACACTGAGCTGTGTAGCAAAACCAAAGCCTCATCTTCCTACATCTTCAGCTGCATTTTTATTCAAGCTGTTGAGTTTAGCTGCAGGTTTTATGCCCTGGAGCTGGAAATCTGGGCAGGTGTGAAAAAGGTGACACCTCTCACCTTCCTACTGGGAGAAGTTCAGTGACTTTGAAGGGACGATCCTGATAATGACAATTCTGGAGTGTGTTCAGTGGGAGGGCAGCTGTGTCTCTGTTATTAATGAGTGCTGAGCTCTGACCTTGGCCTTTCCCTCAGGATGCCATCGAGGCCATTGCAGAGAGTGCTTTTAAAACATCTCTGTACCCTGTGATCCTGTCCTTCGAGAACCACGTGGACTCGTGAGTACCCAGTGCTCGGGAGAACCGTGTTCTGTGTCCAGAGCAGAAAGGACACAGGCAAGGGCTGCTGGGTTTGAAGTGAGTGCTGAGCTGAAATAAAACACTGATTGAGGTTTCTGAAACAACTGGAGGTGGGTCAGAGCTGAAGGACGACCTGCAGAGTGGTGTGGCCACAACTGTGCATCCTCTCAGCTCAGGGTGGCACTGTGGGAACATGGGAGTTGGGCTGGGAATGGCACCTCAACGTCTGCACGGCTGAGCCAAGGCACTGGGTGGTTTCTGGGTACAGTACATGGATCTTGAGGTGGTGGCTCGTGCCAAGCTCTGGATTTGGGTGTCTCTCCCCCTGTTCACTCCTGCCTGGTCTCCTGCAGGCCCAAACAGCAGGCGAAGATGGCCGAGTACTGCAGGACCATTTTTGGAGACATGCTGCTGACAGAGCCTCTGGAGAAACACCCGGTGAGGGGCAGCTGGGCAAGGAGGCCAGGGAGAGGCCTTCTGGAAAACTTGTCACTCCTGGTGCTGGGAGGTGCCACAGCAGATGAAAGGACAGTGAAAGAGAATGTGATGCCGTGGACAAACAGTCCTGGTTCATAGGGATGGGTGGAGGACTGCCACAGGGGTTTTCCTGAGCACTCCTGGAACTCTGCTCTTGTTTAACACCCTGACCTGAGGGATTCTGGGCACTGAGCTCTGGTGGCCACATTGTACCAGGGGTACCACATGTGCTTTGTACACAGCACTGGTTCAGCTCTCTCTGCCAGCCCCTGCTTTGGAAATGGGAACAAGGGCCTGGAAATATTCCCTTGCAGGCATAGGTGGGCAGAGCAGTGCCAGGAATAGCTCAGTAAAGCTCCCCATCCGCTTGACCCCAGTGTTCAGCTGACCTGTACAGCAGGTATTTCTGTTGGCCCAGTGACACAGTGGTGTTGCAGCTGCTCTGCAACTACAGGTGAAATCCTGGGGAAAATCTGCATGAATCTGGTGGGATATGTTGGCAGATAGGAAAGAAAGTGTCCAATGGGGGAGAGATGTGTCCATGCAGCAGGAATTGGCCAGAGGGACAGGAGAGGGCAGTGTTTGAATTCTCCCTGTGATGAGGTTTATCTGTTGCAGCTGAAGCCAGGAGTTCCTCTGCCGAGTCCTAAGGACCTCTTAGGGAAAATCTTGATTAAGAATAAAAAGAACCAATCTGTATATGGGAAAAGGCAGAACTCTTTGAAGAAAGGGAAGAATGTGGAACCAGAAATCATCGAGCAGCCAACCCCTGTGGATGCTGAAGACACTGGTATGTCTGAAGGGAAGTGGGACTAGCAGAGCTAGAAGGGCAAAACCTTCCCAATCTCCCAATACCAACTTGGGGCATGCCAGCACTACTCCCTAATTCAGTTAAGCAGCAGCATAAGCTTGGAAGAGAAATTAAATCTTCAGAATATTTTCAACACTTACTGCAGCCAAAAGAGACCACGACTTACACCTTGCTTGCCATCCCTTGGTGATTCACTGATACCCACTGGCCCTTGGGTTGGGGGAAGGGGGTTGATGGGTTACTGCCTGTAGGTCTCTGATGACCACAAATTCAGCACAGCTCACATTTCTCCACCCTGAGGGTCTTGGAAGTTTATAGATCCTTCAGCCCCTGTCTCCTCCCTTCCTGTCACCCCTTGGGCTCCAGGCCCCTGTGGGGGAACAGTCCTTGTCATGATATGAACACATGAAGTCATGAGAGGACAAGGAAGACACCTGGAAATGGGCATTTATTCTAAAAATACGTGTGACCTTGGTGGGAAAACAACCCTTTGATTGTCACTCCTGGGTGTGAGGGGAGTCCGCAGGAGGAGCACTTTGGTCTCCAGGGTGTGCTGATCCATAGTGTGCCAATTCATATTTGGATTTGGCCAGTAAAGTTGTGGGATTCTGCCCCTCACTGCTGCTGATGACTTGGCTGTGAGGTTCTGCACCTGTCTCAGTGTCCTGCTGAGGTACCACTGATGTGGCCTCTGTGCTCAGTCTGGGCAGGTGACGTGGCTGAAGAGGAGCCAGAGGAGGAGGATGAACACCTCGGAAACCTGGATGAAGAGGAAATTAAAAAGATGCAGTCAGATGAGGTACTGTCACTGCTGGTTCTCTTCCTTTTCTGTTTGGCTTCCAGTTTTCTCTGGGCCTCACCTGAGTGAGTGGAGATTAACTCAAAATGCAAAGGGGAATGAACCTGAACCTGTCAGGGGCTTTCCTTCCCCTTTTGCAGGACTTTTGCAGGAGAAACTGAATAAGAGAAATTCTGTTGCAAGCACAGAGGAGCTGTGGCAGAGGAGCTCTTATTGCTGACTCTGCCTTTGACACTCCACGTGATTTGGAGATAACTGTTTGCCTCTGGGCTGTTGGAGAGGCTTAGCCTTGGTCTGATAGAAGTTGTTACTAAAAAAAGTGCTGTTGCTGAAGGGGGAGGGAGGAGATCAGCATTCCTGTGAATGAAAACATCCATTTCCCATTTCTATCTCCCTGGTATCCCTTGGAGAGGAGGGAAAATGGTGTCCCCAGTTTCTCCCAGGCTCCATGCTCTGAGGGGTTAAAGAAGTCCTGGGCTTTGTACCTCCTAACTGGAACCTCTCATGCGCCCCAGTTCAGTTCTTGCCCAGCTGCCTGGAAACTCTGTGCCCTGCCCACCACGGAGCTGTAGGACTGGGAAGCCAAACCGGAGCGCTCTGGTCAGGGCAGCCCCTGGAGCTCTTCCCCTGGGAAGTCTTGGTGGGGTTTGTTTCCCCCCAAGGGAAGGTCTCTTCACACGTCTCCCCTGGGATGTTCCCGCGCAGGGCACGGCCGGCCTGGAGGTGACGGCGTACGAGGAGATGTCCAGCCTGGTGAACTACATCCAGCCCATCAAATTCGACTCCTTCGAGGTCTCTGCCCGTAAGTCCGGCTCGGTCCCTTGGGAATCCAGGCCGAGCGTTCCCTGGGCCCGTCGGTGCCCACAGCAGGACAGGGGCTGGGTGTGCCTTTCCTCTGATGCTTCGTCATCTCCTGCTTCCAGAGAAGAACCGCAGTTATGTCATCTCTTCCTTCACGGAGCTGAAGGCCTACGACCTCCTGAGCAAGTTCCCCGTGCAGTTTGTAGAGTATCCTTTTGGCAGCCCTTGTCCTGGGGGGCTTGGAGTGTCAGAGCTAAGCTGGATCTTGGGATTAGGCATATCCAAAGGGCTCCTGGTTCCCAGACCTGGTAGACTCTTCATCAGAGCTAGAAAGTGTGCAGGTGCTGGAGACATGGGATCTTCCAGAGTGGTTTGGGAGCTCTCCAGAGAGATTCCTGACAGGATGCATCCTGCAGTAGTCAATGTCAAGGCTGCCAGATGCTTGTCTTTAAGTGGGAAGGGTATGGAAAAGGAGCCTGGGCCTGCCTGAGCTCTTGTCTGGAAGGCTCTGAGTGTTTGGTAGCAGAGGTTAAACAGTTATAATGGGAATGTGTGGGCTGGTGCCAGGGCACACCGGGAACACTCCAGACTTGTTTCCTATGGAGCCCCTGCAGATACAACAAGCGGCAGATGAGCCGGATTTACCCCAAAGGCACCCGGATGGACTCGTCCAACTACCTGCCCCAGAT
This sequence comes from Manacus candei, assembly GCF_025592945.1. NCBI lineage: Eukaryota > Metazoa > Chordata > Aves > Passeriformes > Pipridae > Manacus > Manacus candei. The sequence goes on from NW_026138057.1 coordinate 3,039,801, forward strand.
GTTCTGGAACGTCGGCTGCCAGATGGTGGCACTCAACTTCCAGACCATGGGTGAGTGTCGAGGGTCCTCCAGCCACCAGCTGGGTGAGGATGGGCGCTCCTGGTCCCTGGGGTGCTCCTGATCCTCAGGTGCTCCTGATTCCCAGGTGCTCCTTGTCCCTGGGGTGTTCCTGATCCCCAGGTGCTCCTGGTCACTCTCTCTTCCTTCACTGCTGTTTCCCTGATGTGTTATTTATTCCAAGTGCCTTCTCCCAAGTGCTGTTCTCCACTGGGTCCATCTGCCCCAGCAGCACTTTTCCATGTCCAGCACACCCCCACATCCCCCAGGGAGTGCTGTCACCTGTGTCCAGGCACTGTCCCCAGTGTCCCATTCCACGATGTCCCACTGAATCACATCCCTGAACACACCTGCAGCCCTCTGCCTGAATTACTGTCCCTTTACCAGGCAGAGGTGCAGCTCCCTCTGGCCACAGCACTGCGCTGGCTGTGCCATTGTGTCCAGGATTTTGACCTGAACAGGGAGCAAGGGCCTTTCCTTGCTGCACAGCCAGCATGAGAAAGAAAGAAAAGCCTCCAGAGAAAGCTATTCCTTACCCCTCTTCCTTCCTTGGAGGTGTGTGTTACGTGTAGAGAGTGTAGGAGACAAAAAGGAAGTGACTTGGAAAGGGGGCGAGTGAGAGGCTGGTTCTGGGGGGATGGCACAGTGCAGGCTGGTGCAGAAACCACCAGACAGTGTCCTCAAGTGTCAGAGAGAAGATGGACTCAGAGGAGGCCCAAAATGAAAGGGGGAAGGAGTTGAGGGGCTCAGGCAGTTACTTATCAGTGCCCAAAAGCAGCGAGTGCTCCTTAAAGTAGGTTTGACTTCAGTTCTGCCCGTGCCTTACAGTGCAGGCGTAAGCAAACCACTTCCCTTCGTGCAGCAGCTGCTCTCATGTTTTTCCCTGTGGGGTGCTGAGAGGCCTCATCAGTTTGTGGGGTGGCTTTGTGAGCCGTGGCTGGCAGGGGCCGGGGGCTCCCTGGTGGCACAGGGGTCCCTGTCCCAGCCCCACGTCTCAGGGTGTGGCTCTGCCCGCAGACGTGCCCATGCAGCAGAACATGGCCCTGTTTGAGTTCAACGGGCAGTGTGGGTACCTGCTCAAGCACGAGTTCCTGCGCCGCCCCGACAAGCACTTCGACCCCTTCTCCCTGGACCGCATGGACGTGGTGGTGGCCAGCACCCTGTCGGTCACGGCAAGTACAGCCCTCTGTGCCACCCGGGGGGCTCCTGGGGCACAGGAACCTGGGTGGTGCCCGGGATGGTGCTGCCGTGGCAACCCCCGGGCTTGTTTCCATTTTAAATTAATCATAATCACGTGAAAATGGAAAAGGAGCATCTGCCACGCAGGAGCAGCCAAGGCTGGGATGGTGGGGAGGGAGGAGGTGCTGAAGCAAGAAACAGGGGTGGAGGTAAAAGCTGGAGCAGAAAAACAGACTCTGGGGTGAAGGAACAGGCGGGAGTTTCATTCTCTTCAGCAGTTGCTGACTCTGTTTCTCCTGATCACAGATACTCTCTGGTCAGTTCCTCTCGGAGCGCAGCGTCAGGACCTACGTGGAAGTGGAGCTCTTTGGGTTGCCAAGGGACACCAAACGCAAATACAGAACCAAACTGACCTCCACGGCCAACTCCATTAACCCCGTGTGGAAGGAGGAGGCTTTTGTTTTTGAAAAGGTGAGAACATTTGAGAGTAATTTAGACAGAAAATCCTTAAAGCTCCCTTTGGCCACAAGCACTGCCCTGGGAGAGGTCAGTGACAGCAGAAGGGACTTCTCTCTGCAGACCCCAGGCCTGGCTTTGGGCAGGCTCAGACAACACCCAAACAACAATATCCAAAACAACTCTCCGTCACTATTTCCCAGAACAGACGAGGGGTAGCTGGAATTGCGTGGTTGGAAGGAGAAGGGAGTAAAGCTCTCCTTGGAGGAGGAGGAGGATGCTGTCAGGAGTTAGAGGTGAGGGCACTGGTGCCTTACTCTGCTTTTCTCTTAGATCATGATGCCTGAGTTGGCCTCTCTGAAAATCGTGGCTTGGGAAGAAGGAGGGAAGTTCATTGGCCATCGTATCATTCCCGTCATTGCAATGCACTCAGGTAAACCTGTGGAAATCCCTTTGGCTTTTGTGCCCTTGGGAGCTGTAAAGAAGATACAAACAGCTGCATGTTTGGCTCCTTAATGTCCACTCCTGCAGGCAGTGCAGTCATCCTGTTAGGGCCTTGGCTCAGTGCCAGCATATCCTGCCTGTGCCCTCCTGGAAAGAGGGACTTCGTGTGGCAGCTGGAGGGCCAGGACTGTGCCAGCCCAGCTCAGTGCTCTGCTCTGTCCCAGGGTACCACCATGTGTGCCTGCGCAGCGAGAGCAACATGCCCCTCACCATGCCCTCCCTCTTCGTGTTCCTGGAGGTCAAGGACTACGTGCCGGACGCTTGGGCAGGTAAGGACATGTTGGAATGTGCGGGGTGGGGACTCTGCCTTTGTCCAAACTCTGATCCAGAAGTGTTTTCCCAGCCCAGGGAGTGCTTTCCTGCTGCACCCTTCATTCCTGTCAGGGTGGGACTGAGCACGTGCCAGGATCCCGCCCCATCCCCGCTGCTGTGGGAGGAGCGTGGATGCTCCCACTGCAGCTGTGCCTGAGTCCCACCTGAGGGGGTCAGTCCTACTGTTCCTCAGAGCCAGGGAGAGCTTTCCTTGAGGGAAGAGGTGACAGCTCTCGGGGGCCGGCAAGAACAGGGCTTTTAGGGAGCACAGGAATGTTGTTCTTCCCTGTGGGAAGAGAAGGGAGGTTCTTGCTCGTACTGAGGTACAGACCCTTTGAAAAGGGTCAGACAGAGCTGCACGAGGACAGAAGCCCTACTGGAGGGATCAACATTCGTGACCAAAACCACACTGAAAGTAACAGCATCAGCCACACAGCTTCCTGTGAATACTTCTCACGTTTGCTCCCTCCTCCTCTGTGTTCATACAAATAAACCTTTTTCACTGGGGAAATCCTGAGAAATTGATGGGTTTAACACATTTTTATAAAAACCACAAGTTTATACAGCATTAGACTGGAATTGGAGCAGGGAACTGTGCAGGCGAGGAAAGTCTGAACCTGGCTTTGGATTTTGGGAGCAGAGTTGTGAGCCATGTCCTCAGCATAGGACTGAGGTGAGGGTGATCCCCTCCCTTTGTGCTGTCAGGGGGAAGCTCGTTCCAAGCAGAGAACACAAACTGGCCCTTCTCCACAGTGTCCTGTCCTGGGCAGGGAAAATGAGTCCATGAGTTGTTTGCTGCCCAAGCCAAGCCCTCTGTCTGATTCCAGATCTCACCATTGCCCTCTCCAACCCCATCAAGTTCTTCAACATGCAGGACAAGCGCTCCGTGAAGCTCAAGGATGCTGCGGGGGAGGTGAGTTCTTCCAGGTTCTGTTCTCTAGAGCACCTTGCATGAATTCAGCCTGGAATAAAAAGCCTTCATTTACCTCTGATCTCTGTTTTAGAGGCCTGGCACACAGTGGAACATCCCATCTGCTGAGACTAATGGGGTGCCAGACTCTGCTGGGAAACGCAGCATTCCTCCCTCCAATGGCTCCACAGGTAAGTTTCCAAGAGCTTCCAAGTACTTTAACATCTTGGCAGCTTAATTAACTCCTCACACCAAAATCCTTCACATGGCCTGTGCTCTGGTGAGCTCTCCACTGTCCCTTTCCAACCTCTGAACATCCAAGATGGGACATTAACAGGAGCCTCTTTTGGGATTTCAGGAGCAGCGGCGTTCGCCAGGAATGAAACCGTGTTAGAAGTGATGCAGATGGCAGGTAACTCCCTGTGCTGTTCGCCTGAGCTGAGGCCCTGTCAGTCATCTTGTATTCCCAAAGTAGAAAGACCTGCCCCAGCCCTGCCTGGTGTAGCCAGCACTAAAGACAAATCCCAGGAATCTTGAGGCTCTGGGTTCCCTTCAGCACACCTGCACCATCTGTACGATGCGTGGGTCACCTGTGTCTGACTGTGGCGTGATACAAATCCCTGCAAACACGGGGCCTAATTATGCCACAAAACTGATCTGAAGGCACGAGAGGAAATCTGCTCTGCCCAGGATATGTTGCCAAGTAACTGTTATGTACCTTAAGTTTTGCTTTTAGAAGTTATTCCTGAAGGGAGCTGTTCCCCAGGACAGAACACGGTACCTGGTGAGGGGCATCCCAGGTGTGGAGCAGAAGGACTCTGGTTGGAACGGGCACTGAGGGACGTGTGTTGGAGCTGTTTGCTCCCGTTTGCCCAGGCCAAGCCCTGGGAAGGAGCTGGCCCTGCTCAGCACAGTTGTGCTGCAGACACATCTGCACTTTCTGCTCCATTTTACACATTCCAAGTCCCAAAAGAGTTACTTCCCCTGAGCAGATAATTCTCTGTGGCCTGAGAGCAATGTTGGCCATCCCCATGCCCCCATCCGTCAGGGGCAGGGAAAGAGGGAGGAAAAGGAACGAAGGCAGTGCTGAAACCACCTGTGTGACCCCAGAGGGTTTGGCAACAGGTGGAGAAATGCTGTGGGACAGCAAACATCCTCTGTTTTGTGTTTCAGAGCCTGAGACAGCCACCCTGGCTGAGCTGCAGCAGATGAAGCGCTTCCTGAAGCTGCTGAAGAGGCAGGAGAAGGAGCTGAGGGAGCTGGAGCAGAAGGGAAGCAAACGGAAGGAGGAGCTGCTGCAGAAATACTCTGTGCTCTTCTCAGAGTCCATCTGCCACGAGGGCAAGAAAAGCATGATCCACATGAGGAAAACCCAGAAGAAAAGGTAAATACAGCCCAGGGGTCACCTCCCCAAACCAAAACAGGGATCCCCGAGAGAAACATGGGCTCCCCTTCTCTGAAGGAAGATGGAGCATCGTATGTCCCTGGGCTGTTCCCATGGGAGTGGGTGGGGAGGCTGGGATTGTATTGGCAGGGCCAGAAGCAGCACAGCCCTGAATGTGTTGTGCAGGAGCCTGACCCAGGGTGCCGTTGGTACCTGTGCAAATCCCGTGGAAGTGGCGGAGAGCGTGGATCGCCGGCTCCTGGAGCTGAGGGAGAGGCTGGAGCTGGACCTCGTGCACCTGGGGCAGGAGCACCACGAGGGCATCCGGAGGAAGAAGGAGCAGCACGCCACGGAGGTGAGGCTGCAGGGGCCACCAAAAAAGGGATCCTAGGACAACCCCTTGCTGGAAAACTGAAGACAATGTAGGAGTAGTACAGGGAGTCAGTTGGCCTACTCCAGAAAAAAAATCAAATTGGGTAATTCTCCAAGAAGAGGTCCATGTTGCTGGTTTGGTTTTTTCCTGGACTTTCCTAAGAGAATGGTTTTAAAATAAGTAAACAAGATTCAGTTTCTTTCTGAGAACATTTTAAGGAATACAGTTAAAAATGAAAATCTAAATAATCAGAAGAAAAAAAACCTCAGCCACGTACTACTTCACCTCATTCTTTTTTAAAAATGACTTACCTCCCTTGATGTTTCTTGTGATCTTTCCTAAAGGAACTTCTCTAGAAAACCTACATTGATGAACCCCAGAACTAAATTTGTGGAAAAAGTGACTCCTCCTGTGGAAGGAGAGTTCATGCTTTCGAGGTTGAATGCACAGCAAAAAAAAAAAAAAATTATAATTTTTCTTTGTTAATGTAATTTGAGGGGGTTTTGAGAGGGTTTTTTTTGAAGAAAACCTGTACTTGAAAGTTTTCCACGTAGTACTAAGTCCCATCTCACCTGGTCAATTCAGCAAGCCTTTAGGAGTGAATACATTGAGTATCTTTCACAGAACTGGTATATAAACAAAGTTTTAGTTTGCCAGAATTTTTTATCAGATTTTCATTTTTTATTTCACGTCAAAAACAAGTTTAGGATTTTCCCGGATATCATCTTAAATACCGGGTAATTCAGTTTAAAAATCGTATATTTTTATTTGCTCCCTTTTGATGTTGTTTTCCTCCCTTGACCAGCAAGTTGCCAGGATCCTGGAGCTGGCCAGGGAGAGGCAGGGAGCCGAGCTGCGGGCGCTGCGGGACACGGCGGAGAGGTAAACACGGCCCTGGGAACCCAACCAGTGCCCAGCTCTGCCTGGGAGGGCAGGGAACGGGAGCATTTCCCTTCCTCCTCTCCAAGGTGTGAGTGACATCACGGCAGAGAAATGCAGAGATGCTGGAGGATAGACTGGAAACTGGGAAGGTGGAGGAGGGGAAAAACTCCTGTACGCTTGTTCTTTTTTACACTTCCCTTCAACATCTGCTGCTTCCACTGTTGGGGGCAGGACTCTGACTTTTTTGGGAGGAATCTTTGTTAGGAACCCCTTAAAAAAACAAACAAACAAACAGAAAAAGCTTAAATAGGACTTAAACTATTCTTCAGCCTTCAGGCCTTCTGCTGCCTGACCCCTCGCTCCAGAGGGATGGGATGGAGGGCTGCTCCCGTGCTGGTGCCCAGGCCTGTCTCTCCTCTCTCTCCACAGCAATGTCAAGGACATCAAGAAGCGGCTGGAGGCGAGGAGGGTGGAGCGGATCCAGGCCCTGCTGAGGAACACCAGCGACAAGGCTGCCCAGGAGAGGTGCCGGCTGCTCCCGGGCCGTGTCCGTGCGGGATGCAGGGCCTGCTGCTGCCTGGGGAACTGAAGGAGTAGAATTCTGCATCCAGTTCTCTGCCTTATGTCTCAGACACCTTGAAACGATGTTTTATGTGTCTTTCCTAAATTGCAGCGGGTTCTCCGTGTGCCAGGACACGGTGGGGATGTAGCACCCATGTGGATGGGTGTGGCACGGATCCGTAGGGACGAGGGGTGTGATGGGAACAGAACAGCCGGGTCACAGGTGTCTGTGCTTCCCTTCAAAGGTCCAAGAAGGAAATCAACAACTCCCACATCCAGGAGGTGGTGCAGACCATCAAACGGGTGAGTTCACAGGGGGGCCTGGGGGCATGGGAGGGTCGGGAATGATGGGAAAGCCTGGCAGGAGCACGGACACCCCGAGCACATCAGAGCTGCCCTTCGGAGACCCAAAGCTAAGTCTGTGTGTCTGTGTGTCTGTCTGTGACACGCGGTGTCTGTCCGTGGGTGTGTCCCTGCTGTCCCTGTGGGTCTGTGCGTGTCCGTGTGTGTTTGTGTCCGTCTGTGTCCCTGTGTCTGTACGTCTGTGTGTCCATCTGTGTCCATGTTTTCTGTGTGTTCTTGTCTGTGTATCTGTGTCCGTGTGTCCATCTCTGCGTCCGTGTGTCCATCTCTGTGTGTGTCCATGTGTCTTTGTCCATTTGTCCAGCTGTGTGTCCATGTGTCCATCTGTATGTCCATCTGTCTGTGTCTGTGTCTGTCTGCGTCTGTGTGTCCATGTCTCTGTCCGTGTTGGTGAGTCCCGGTGTCTGTCCGTGTGTCATCTGTGGGTCTGTTTGTTCCTGTGTCCGTCTGTCTGTGTGTCAGTCTGTGTGTCCATGTGTTGGTGCGTCCATCTGTCTGTGTATCTGTTCCTGTGTCTGTCTGTCCATATGTCTGTCCATGTGTCTCTATGGTCTACCCATGTCTGTCTGTCGTGTCTGTCTGTGTGTCCGTGTGTGTCCCTGTGTCTGTCTGTGTCTGTGTATCTGTGTCTTTCTGTCTGACTCTGTCCATGTGTCTGTCTGTCCGTCTGTCTCTGCATCTGTCTGTGTGTCCGTCTGTCTGTTTATCTGTCTGTGTGTCCTTCTGTCTTCCCTGTGTTTGTCTCTCTGTCCATCAGTCCGTGTGTCCTTCTGTCTCTCCGTTTCTCCGTCTTTGTGTCCGTCCGTCTGTCTGACCCTGTGTCCGTCTGTCTGTCCATTTGTCCATCTGTCTGTCTCTGTGTCTGTCTGTTCTTCTGTCTATGTGTCCATCTGCCTGTACGCTTGTCTGTCCATCTGTCTGTCCGTGTGTCTGTCTTTCCATTTGTCTGTCTGTGTGTCCATCCCTGTGTCTGTCTGTCCTTATGTCCATCTGCCTGTCCCTGTGTCTCTGTACCTGTCCATGCATCCGTGTGTCTGTCTCTCTGTGCGTCTGTCCATGTGTCCATTTCTCTGTCCGTGTGGCTGCGTGGCTGTTTGTCCGTGTGTCCATGTGTCTGTCTGCGTGTCAGTTTGTCTGTGTGTCAGTCCCTCTGTCTGTCCATGTGTGTGTCCGTGTGTCTGTTTGTCCGTGTGTCTGTCCATGCAGCTCCCTGTGTGTCCCTGAGTCCATGTGTGTCTGTCCATGTGTCCGTCTGTTGTTGTGTCTGTGTCCGTTTGTTTGTGTGTCTGAGTGTCTGTCTGTCTGTGTGTCTGTGTGTCCATGTGTGTGTCTGTCCATCTGTCTGTCCATGTGTCCATCTCTTTGTCCCTGTGTCCATCCGTGTGTCCGTCTGTCCATTTGTCCTTCTGTCTGACCCTGTGGCCATCTGTCTGTCTGTCCATCTGTAGGTCTGTCTGTCTGTGTGTCTGGCTGTCCCTGTGTCTGGCTGTCCCTGTGTCTGGCTGTCTGTCCATCCGTCTCTCTGTCCCTCAGTCTGTGTGTCTGTCTGTCTCTCCATTTCTCCGTCTGTATGTCCATCTATGCATCCATCCCTGTGTCTGTCAGTCTGTCCACATGTCCATATGTCTGTCTGTCCATCCCTGTGTCCATCTGTCTGTCTGTTTGTCTGTCTATTCATCCGTTTTTCTGTCTGTCTGTCCATCTGTCTGTCCCTGTGTTCGTCTGTCCGTCTGTCTATCCACGTGTCCAGCTGTCTGTCTGTTTCCGTCTGTCTGTCAGTCCATTTGTCCATCTGTCCGTTTGCTTATTCATCCGTCTTTGTGTCCATCCATCTGTCTGTCCAAGTCTCCGTCTGTCCCTGTGTCCATCCACCTCTCTCTTTGTCCGTGTGGCCATCTGTCTGTCCGTCTGCCCATGTATCTGTCTGTCCGTCTGTCCATGTTTCTGTGTGTCCATCCATCCATACGTCCGTCTGTCCCTGTGTCCCTCTGTCCATCTGTGTTTCTGTCTATCTGTACATGTGTCCGTCCCTCTGTCCGTTTGTCTGTTCATCCGTTTGTCTGTGTGTCCGTCTGTTTCTCTGTCCAGTCCATGTGTCCATCTGTCTCTCTGTTTCTCTGTCTGTGTGTCTGTCCCTGTGTCTGTCTCCGTGTGTCCCTCTGGTTGTCTGTCCGTCTGTCTGTCCGTGTGTCCATCTCTCTGTCCATCTGTACGTGTGTCTGTCTGTCAGTTTGTTCATCCATCCGTTTGTGTGTCCCTCTGTTTCTCCATCTGTCCCTTTGTCTATCTGTCTGTCCCTGTGTCTGTCGGTCCGTCCATGTTTCTGTCAGTCTGTCCATTTGTCTGTTTGTCTGCCCGTGTGTCCATCTGTCCATGTTTCTGTCTGTCTGTCACTTCATTTGTCCATCTGTCTGTGTGTCCACCCATCTGTATGTCCATCCATCCGTCTGTCTGTCCATGTGTCCATCTGTCTGTCTGTCCGTCCATCTGTCAGTGTGTCTCTTTGTCCCTGTTTCCATCTGTCTGGCCATGTTTCCGTCTGTCTGTCTGCATATCCATCCATTTGTCTATGTGTCTGTCTGTCTGTCCAAGCCTCCATCTGTCTGTCCATTTGTCCATCTGTCTGTTTGTCTGTCTGTCAGTTGCGTGTCCATCCGTCAGTGTGTCAGTTTGTCTGTCTCTGTGTCTGTCTGCATGTCCATCTGTCTTGTCTGTCTGTGTTTCCATCTGTCTGTCTGTCTGTCCACCTGTTCATATGATTTTTTGTCTCTCTGTCCCTGTTTCCATCCGTCTGTCCATGTGTCCGTCTGTCTGTCCAAGTCTCCATCTGTCTGTCCCTCTGTCCATCTGTCTGTCCATTTGTCTGTCTGTCCATGTTTCTGTCAGTCTGTCCCTCTGTGCCTGTGTCCCTCTGTCCGTCCATTTGTCCATCTGTCTGTTGGTCTGTCTGTTTGTCTGTCTGTCCCTGTGTCTGTCTGTCCGTGTTTCCATCTGTCTGTCCATCTGTCCCTGTGTCCATCTGTCTGTCCATGTGTCTGTCTCTGTGTATTTCTGTTTCTGTCTGTCAGTCTGTCCATCTGTCTGTCCCTGTGTCCATCTGTCTCTCCATCTGTCTGTCCCTGTGTCTGTCTGTCCGTGTGTCCAGCTGTCAGTCTGCCTATCTGTTCCTAAATCCATCTGTGTCCATCTCTCTGTGTCCAGCTGTCTGTCCGTCTGTGT